>NC_137776.1:159320932-164120932 GCF_963455305.1 Plecotus auritus
AACAAAAAATGGGGAATGAGTAAAAAGAACCAACCTAGGCAGTAATAAAGCACCTAACACCTGGGAACACACTGTGTACTCAATTCTTGTTAGTTTTCCTCTCTCCCCTGTTGCTAACAATTTACTCAGGAGGCCACTTCTAAGAGTCATCTAGGGATTGGTCATAAAGTTGTTCTTTTCTGGATTCCAACTTCCTTTATTGTCCCCGGTTGTGGAAATAGCTTTGGGACACTGTGGATGACCTATGGTATCCTGTTTCCATGGTGACGCAGCTGCCCTGTGTCCTATCAGGATTTGCTTATAGATCCTGCTGTGGCATTGACCCTAGGAAGTTAATCCAAACCCAGCATGATAAGGAGTATGAATACCTCCAGCCTTTAGTTCCTGCTGCAAGGCCTGTTGGGTTATTCTTGCCTAGCTGGAGAGAAAGGTATGCTTATCCTCTGTTGGGCTCAGCCCAGCCTGGCCTTGAGGTGTGGCCAGTAGTGTCAGGGCCTTTCTTGGAGACTCACTTTTATAGTTCATACAGGGGTAAGGACTTAATCAAGCTCTTTAGATTTAGCCTGAGGAATGGCAGATTATGAGTTCACACTCTGGATGGGAGAGATGGTCCCTTGGGAAACTAATTAATAAGCAGAGGGCTTGTTAAGAAGCTTGAATGTTACAGGAGGGAAGGCCCTGAGGCAGCATCCAGTCTCAACTAAGAGAAGAAGCCAAGGTAACACTCAGATCTGAGGAGAGCGGATCTAGAACCTAGGTGTGTTTTTGTTGTTCTTAATCCTCAACCTAGGATGTTTTCCCATTGATTTTTAGAGAGAGTGGAGGTCGAGAGGAAGGGAGGGAGGGAAAAGAGAGAGAGAGAGAGAGAACATCAATGTGAGAGACACATATATTGGTTGCCTCCCACATGCTCTGGGATCTAGGCCAAGGTTCAAACCTGCCACCCAGGTATGTGCCCTTGACCAGGAATAGAACCCATGATCCTTTGGTACATGGGCCGATGCTCTAACCCCTGTGCCATACTAGCCATGGTTAGAACCTAGATCTTTTATTCTCTCCTCCCTTTTGGGTGGAGTCAGTTAGTTGTCTGTTTTAATTATTAAAAACAATAGATGTTCAAAAAATAAAAATCACCTATGAACTTACCACCCTGGGGAGAACCACTGTTAACATTTTGCTGTCATCCTCCTAGATTTTTCCAGGTATAGAATAGATTTTGAAAATATACATATGGGCCTGGCAGGTTGCTCAGTTGTTAGAGCATTAGCCCGTGGACTGCAGGGGTCAGGTTCAAATTCCTTCGGGTTTGATTCCAGACTGATAGAAAAACATAGGAGTATTGGTTCTAATTCCTTAAAACTTGTTGTAGATCCCAGCTTGTCTGAGTCTAATACTTTACGTGCCAGTGAATTAGAGCACAGCTTTATTTCTGTTAGTTATAGCACCAAATCAAGGAGGAAGAGGTAGAGGATGACAAGGAATCCTTGCATGGTGATATAGTTTAGGGTTTGCAAAACTCTTTAACAAATCCCATCTCCTTTGAGCATAGCCGGGAGAGGGAACTTACACTCTGAGATGGCAGCCGGCCAAAGTGGGAAGCCAGATAGCTGGGGTTGTGGCCTTTGGAGACTTAAAAAGATTGATTCCAGAGACCATCCCCAGAACAATTAAATGTAATTTTCTGTGGGTAGAGCCTAGGCTAAGGCTGATGTCAACTAGTGTTGAAAGCTACTGGCTGAGAGCCTGAAGATTTCTCACTCAGAAGGTTAAGGGTGGGTGCTTTGGAGGGTGTGGGAGAATACCAGAATTAGACAAAGTGGGGATTAAAAACAGACCAAGTGCAGTTGAAACTAGTGATGACATGACAGTCATTGGAAGATGTGTCACAAGTAAGTGACTGCTAACAATTTTGCACTCCCAATATTTGCAGAAAGTTTTAGTTTTCCTAGGTCAGAGAAGCCTTGAGATCATAGCTAGAATGTCATTCTCACTTGCGTTCTGACTTATTTAGCCAGAGAGAAAAGTTGAGTGACAGTGCATTTTCAGGGGCACTTGGATGAGGATGCCACACATAAGAACAACAGGAGTTCTCTGCCATAGCAGAGGAGTTTGAGCCACTGGTTTGGAAAGTGTCTAAATAATGCACAGCTATTTGCATTTTTTAAATGCTTGCTCTGGTTTTAGCCTTATCAATACCATAATTTCTGATGTATCTACGTTTAGGGATCAGGATTTGGGTGCTGGGATGACAGTCTCGAAATAGCTCAAAATAGGTAATTTAGCAAAAGTGTTTGTGTGTTGCGGGGGTTGGCAGGAGGGAATTGGTTAGAATTTCTCTTTTTGCAGGGAGGTAGCCTGCTTGTCTATTGTGATAACATTATCTTCGGAAAAACATCACGCAACGTGTGGAGATTAGACTGATGCTTCTTTTGCTTCTCCAACAAGGCTGTAAACTGCAAGATTATTTTATTCTTATTAGATTCATCATGTGGCCCTCAGAGTGGCACCTTTTCTTGGAATCAGTTCTTTAAGTTTAGAACGTGTTTAGTTTTGTTAGTATTTTCATGATACGTTTTCCCACTCACGCTATGTAATTAAGTTTGAAGTGTGTCTCTAGCATGTTGAATTTTGTGTTTGTTTTTTTTAAAATCCAGACTGACAGTCTTTGACTTTAACTAGATAGTCATGTTCATTTATATTTATTGTGCTTATTAATACTTTAGGATTTAATTACACCATCTTATTTTATGCTTCCTTTTTGTTATACTTTTTCTCTCTTAGGGTTCTTTGGGTTGGTTGAAAGTGACTGAAAACCCAATGGGAAACGGACTTAAATATAAAAGAAAACATATTGGCTTCTATAGTAGAAAAGTCTGGGATGAGAACTGTGTTCAGATTATTTTGGGCCCTGGATTCAGGGATTCAATGGATATCATTAGAAAATGTTGACTGGTCAGGCCTGGAGCATTTGACCTTACCAGAGGACTGTGTGTATGTAAATATACGTGTGTGTGTGTGTGTGTGTGTGTGTGTGTGTGTGTGTGTGTTTAACCACATAGACTGAGAGTCCAGGAGGCATAGTTTCTGTAAGGGAAATCACAGTACAGTACTGTGAAGAAAGGAATTTGGGCAGATAAAACACATCAGTGGACATTATGACCTCCCTGGCCTGTTCTACAAAAGATAGGAATTTTCAGTGTAATAACCTGAATCCTATATAATAAAGAGCTAATATGCAAATGGTCATCATGCTCTCATGCCCTCGTGCCCAGGCCAAGGGACCCAAGGTCGGGCGGGAGACCTGAGGCCACACCCTCTGCTCCGGTGCCAGGCTGGGGGACCTGAGGCTGTGCCCCCCGCCCTGCGGGGCTTGACGGGGGTGGGGCCGGCCGGGTCTGGGTCTCTTGCAATTTTGAGGCACGTGCAGGTGGCCGGGGACTTGACTCTGGGTCCCGTGGCATGCCCCAGACTCTGACAGGAGGAAGATTTTCATATACATTTTACTAATTTTCTTTTATCTCTGACACTTCTATTATAGAGAAAGGGCAAATAGCAATATTAAAATATTTTCTCTAATTAATTCCCTTTTAATGTGCACGAATTTCATGCACCGGGTCACTAGTACAAAGATAAAAGCTCAGGAGATGTTTACTGCACCCATTTCATTCGCATCCATACACTACATAGACATGTACGGTTAGTGGAGATTAGAGTAGTCCCCACCCAAGTGAAGGTTAAATGGAATAACGCATGTGAAGTGCTTATACTGCCTATCATGTAGTAAGCACCTAATACATGCTACTACTATTACCAGGTACAATACAAGGCATGCTGAATATCCAGAGAAAAGCACAATTCAGCCACTGCCCTCACAAAGCACATGGTTATACCAGAAAGTTAAGGAAAGGATGGGTTACTGTGACTTGGCAGTGAATTTGGCTCTGAGCTTCCTTTTAAAATTATTTATTTGTTTTTTTTATTTTTATTGATTTTAGGGAGAGAGGATGGGAGAGGGATAGGGAGATAGAAACATCGATGAGAACATTAATCGGCTGCCTCTTGCACGCCTTGCGCTGGGGATCGAGCCTGAAACTCGGGCATGTGCCCTGACCAGGAATCAAACCACTGATTCGATGCTCAACCACTGAGTCGATGCTCAACCACCGAGCCACACCAGCCAGGCTGCTTTGAGCTTCCTTTTGTCCCCTCCACAAAAATGGAACGCTGAGGGATGCAGAGTTGTACTCGTCTAATTGAAGGATGCTCAGCTTTTTATCAGGCAGGTGAAGGGGAAAGTATTTTCTGTGAAAACATCCAGAAGGGCACACTGAGCAGTCGCGAAGTAGAATGCCTGTAAGGGATGTTTTAAAGAAAGAAGGAGAAACGTCCAGGCCCAGAGAAAAAGGAGAGGCCAGAATATTAAATTATTGTTCATTGAAGGCATTTGCTGTGGGGAGTTAAAGAAATACGATTCAGCTTTTAAAAAATAACCTTTTTTTGTGATTATAAGAATGATACATATTCATTATAGAACAATTTTAGAATGCAGGAAAATATAAAAATTAAATAATCAGAAATAATCTACTGCTCAGAGATAACCATTGTTAACATCATGGCATATTTTTTTCTGTTGTTTGTTGCTTATGTGTGAGCATGTACATACATACATTGTTGTGTATAGAACTGGCATTATGCTGTGTAGATTTGTACTCTGGTTTTTTATTAACAATATAATGTTGTCATTGTCTTTTATTGTTAAACTAGTGGCCCGGTGCACAAAATTCATGCACATTAAAAGGGAATTCATTAGAGGAAATATTTTAATATTACTATTTGCCCTTTCTCTATAATAGAAGTATCAGAGATGAAAGAAAATTAGTAAAATTTATATAAAAATCTCTCTTCTGTCAGAGTCTGGAGCATGCCGCAGGACCCAGAGTCAAGTCCCCGGCCAACCGTGCACACCTCAAAATCACGCAAGATCCATACCCGGCCGGCCCCATCCTCATCAAGCCCTGCAGGGGCACAGCCTCAGGTCCCCTGTCAAGCCCCACCAGGTGGGGAGCGCAGCCTCAGGTCCCCTGGCGCACCCTCAGGTCCCCCGGCCTGGCACCGGGGCGGGGAGTGCAGCCTGAGGTCCCCTGGCCTGGCACCAGGGCTCGGGGGTGTGCCTTGAGGTCCCCCGTTAAGCCCCACCAGGCGGGGGACGCGGCCTGAGGTCCCCTGGCCTAGCACCAGGGCAGGGGGCGCAGCCTCAGGTCCGCTGGCCTGGGGCAAAGGGCATGGCCTGAGGTCCCCTGTCAAGCCCCACTGGGTGGGGGGCATGGCCTGAGGTCCCCCAGCCTGGCGCTGGCGGGGGGCACGGCCTGAGGTCCTCAGTCAAGTTCCGCTGGGCGGGGGGCGCAGCCTCAGGTCCCCCGGCCCAGCCCGGCACCATGCAGCCTCAGGTCCCTGCGGATTGCTCATTTTGGGAACCCTGCCTCCGCTGTGGGCATAGCCATCTTGTGTTATGGAACCCCGCCTCCGCTGTGGGCACAGCCATCTTGTGATGGCATGAGGGTCAATTTGCATATTACCTCTTTATTAGATAGGATGTCCTCTGAAGAGGTGGTTTTGGGTGGCCATGTAGCATTTCTTCATGCAGCCATGCTACGTTTTATTTAACCATTTCTTGTTGGGCATTGAAATTGTCAGTAGATTTTTGCTATTATAAATAATGTTGCAAAGAAAAATTTTTACCACAGCCTCCTTTAGGATATCTCTGATTATTGCCTTAGGTGAGAAATTCTTAGATATAGTAATTTGACATCAAAGAGAAGAGGAACATTTTAAGGCTCTGAGTGTGTGTTTCCAAAGTGGTATGCAGCATTCTTGTGATTTAAGGGGACTCAAATTCTTGTTATTTAAGAGAACCCTCTTAGACAATTGAGGAAAGTGGCCTTGGGCTTTGGGTTGTCACAGAAACACAAAATGGAAACACAAAAACTCTGAGGAGGGGCTGACATCCTGTACCAACTCTGTTTGGTCAAGCAGAGCTTTTTCTGCCCTCCTGCTTATTATTCTGAGAAGAAATAAATTTTAATCCAGAACAGGAGGGTTGTGACTTCAGACTAAAGGACAGTTCTTTAAATTGAATAAACTTCATTTTCAAAAACCTCACTCTCTCCCTTCCTCTCTCTCTAAAACTAATAAAAACATATCATTGGGTCAGGATTAAATAGAAAAAAATAAAAAAAGAAGGCACATCCCATGCTGGAAAGTTTGTACTGGCTGTCGCGGGGAGGCCTCGGTCTCTCGCTCCATGCACCTCTCCATGGGCTCAGAGCAGCTCCGTCTTCACTGCATGGTGCTGGCTTTCCTCAGAATAGATGGTCCATGGAAGGGAACAATATGAAAATCTCACTGTCCCATGACCTGGTCTTGACCTATGTCCCCTCCACCCCATCCCCAGCACCCGCCTGGCCGGGTACACACACAGTCAACAGTAGGTTCTCCATTCCTGAAGTTGTATTGTATTTGCAGGTGCAAAGAAAAGAAATACGATTATGATCAATTGCCCACAACATCTATTGTCATAGCATTTTATAATGAAGCCTGGTCAACTCTCCTTCGGACAGTGTACAGTGTCCTCGAGACGTCCCCAGACATCCTGCTAGAAGAAGTTATCCTTGTAGATGACTACAGTGATAGAGGTAAGCCCCTGACATGGGCTCTTGGCGGGGCCTAGCTTTCCATGGCAGTGCCTGGGAGGTGAGAGTGTGATAAGGCCCGGTAAGGACAGGCCTCCTGCATCCCCCTGTGTCCGGCTCCTGTCTTAGGGAGCTCAGAGCTTGGAGGAGGCACACAGAGGTAATGACAGAGAGTTCTACCACATGGTACTCCAGGAAAACATGGGAAAGGGACTCACTCTGCCGGGTGCTCAGGATGGGTGGTTCACCTTAGCCTCCAAGGTCGAATAGTTTGTGGACAGCAAAGGAGGAGGGAGAGTGTTTCAAGTGGAGGGCATAGACGTGGAAAGGCTGGGGATGCAGTGCTGTGTGGATTGTGTAGGACCTGCCAGTGGTTCAGGAAGCATGGAGGGCCAGCTGCTTGGGGAGTAGTAGGAGAGGGCAGGAAGGAGAGGTGGAGAAGGGTGCAGCAAGAACACAAGGCCAAGGAGCTGGGACTTTGTTCTAAGGCAGGGGTGGGCAAACTTTTTGACTCGAGGGCCACAATGGGTTCTTAAACTGGACCGGAGGGCCGGAACAAAAGCATGGATGGAGTTTTTGTGTGAACTAATATAAATTCAAAGTAAAGGAGCGGAGGGGAGAGCAAGAGAACCGGATAGAATAGCCAGATCCGGCCCGCGGGCCATAGTTTGCCCAAGGCTGTGGGGCAGGGAGAGCCAAGGCAGGGTTTTAAGCAGGAGAGCTGTTGGGGAGAATCCCTCTGGGCTGGACTGTGGAGAATGGTGTACGGAGGAGCTGGGTGGGGAGGCCAGGGGGCGGTAGGGGTGGCCCAGGTGAGAAATGGAGGCTTGGAGTCAGGTGGTGGCAGAGGAAAGGGAGGGGTGGGGTGGGAGTAGGGATGTTCGAGTGGTGGCATCCACAGGGCCAGAGACTGGCTGAGGTGCAAGAAGGACCCATGGGCTTCTGGCATGGTTTCCCGGGTGAATGGTGGTGCCATCATAGAGCTGGACAAGCCACCCAGGACAGGAGGCACAGGTCTGGGAGAGGAAAGGCGTGTTTGGTTTTGGATGTGTTGCGTTTGAGATGAGATCAAAAGGGGCAGCCGAGACAAAAGAACGGAAGCCAGGGAGAGGTGTTCCATTGACAGGGTGGTCAGCGTCCCTGCAGGCCTGACCAGTGGCCTAGGATCTGGCAATTCACATGCAGCCCAGGGCTGGTCCTTCATTATTCAGTTTCTGAGTTTCTACGGTGTGCTGGGTGCTGTTCTAGGCACTGGGGTTCCATGGGCAGCAAAACAAGCCCCTGCTCATTTGTCTTTCTCTGAGCCTTTTTCTCATGGGTTTATCCACACCTGCCTCAGGGTTGTGGTGAGGAATCCATGAGATCAGGGATGTATGCACATGTTCAGGACAGGCCCTCAGGTAGCAGCAGCACGGAGGAGGCACTCATCCCCGTTGCCTTTTGTTCCTTCCTCGTCTATGGACACTGTTCTGGGTCATACTGCATGGGCTCGAATCCACTCCAACACTTCGCAGCCATGCAGCCTTGAGCAAGGAGCTTAACCAGTTCCAACCTTGCTTCAGCCCCTGTTTTAAAATATGTTAATGTAATTCATTAACATAAATAAAATAAAATAATAATATTTCCTACCTTGTAGGGTTGTTGAGAGGGTTAAATGAGGTAAAGCAAGGTACCAGTGCCTGGTATATTGTTAGCACTTGTTAAATGATAACCTCTGTTTTTATGAAATGTTAAACTATAAAGTGCCGAAAGTATTTCGGCAATGTCTTCGTTCAGAAGCAAATAGCAGATTTAAAATGTTATCTTTGGGCACTAACTAGGATTGATGGGATTCTGTGGCAGGCAGGAACACGGTTTGAACCCCTTCCAGCACAGCTCAGTTCCCTCATAAACGTGCTGCAGGGCCACAGCTCCCCTTTCCCATCCTGATAACCTGTGAAGCAGGTGAGATGCCCACTCAACCCATAATGGAGGTGAGAGTCCTGCCTGCCTCCTCCCGCCCTACCTGCACTGTCAGTCTGAGCTCCAAGAGGCCGACACCCCTCAGGGCGTGGGAAGACAGTTCAGCAGACAGAAGATTAAAGCTGACCAAATCCACAATGAGTTCAGGCCACAGGTGCACTTTTTGGGGTATTCACTGGGCACCATCGTAAGTTACCTTTTGTGTGGGAAGTCGTCTGTCTTGCTCCTACCATCAACTTACTTGCAGTCATATTTGGATTGAAAAAAAAAAACAACAACTGATGAGTGTTACTTTTTTTTTTTTTTTCCAGTGGCAAGAATATTTAGGGAAATATTTTCATAAACTATGAAGCAACCTAAAACATTTTATAAAAATTTCCCCTTTCTTGATGATTGAAGACTTTGAGACAAAGCCCATTTGATGTAGAGAAATTCTCTCATTTTCATTTTGCCCCAGGGGTGCCCACCAGCCTCCACCTGACCACTGAGGGGTGTGAGAGGGGGCCTCCAGTCCTAGAGCCTGGGAATGGAGTCGGGAGTCTGGGGTCAGCACTAGCTGTGGGCACATCCTTTCAACTTTTAAGGACTCATTTCCTCTTTAGCAAAAGAGGATGTTCTCCTGACAAGTTGTAGATTTCTTTAATAAAGATCAGAAGGTGCACAAGAAAGCTCTGGGAGGCAGTGTTAAGCCTGTGGACTCAAGGAGGCAGAGTCTGTGGGTTTAAATCATGGGCCCTCAGCTCACTTGCTCTGTGATCCTGACCTTGACAAGTTCCTTAGCCTCTCTGGCTTTAGTGTTATCCTATCTAATAAAAGAGTAATATGCAAATTGACAGTACCTCTGCTACAACCACCAGCCACGCCCACCAGCCACGCCCACCAGCCACGCCCACCAGCCAATCAGGAGGGAATATGCAAATAAACCCAACCAAGATGGCTGCAGCCACAGAGAGCAGGAGGGAGGCTTGGGTTTCCCTGGCAATGGAGGAAGCCAAGCTTTCTGCCTGCCCTTGCCGGCCCAGGCCTCCACTAAATGCTTCAAAGTTTCAATGATAGAAGATAAATAAAGCCCAACAGAAATGGCTGCTGCCACAGAGCTGGAGAGAGCAGGAGGCTAGGGTTGCCCGCGGCAATGGAGGAAGCCAAGCTTCTGCAGCCCTGGCCTGCTTTGGCCTCCGCTTAAGGCTACAAAGTTTCAATTATAGAAGATATATAAATCCAACATAAATGGCTGCTGCCACGGAGCGAGCAGAAGGCTTGGCTCCACTCCAGGCTACAAAGTTTCAATTGTAGAAGATAAATAAACCCCAGATACCAGGGCCTCTGCTTGGGTTGCCGGGGGGCGTGGCCAGCCTGCAAACCACCACAGGTCCCTCGCCCAGGCCACCCCACACCCCAAGGGAACCCCCACCCTGATCCGGGACACCCTTCAGGGCAAACCAGCTGGCCCCCACCCATGCACCAGGCCTCTATCCTATCTAATAAAAGAGTAATATGCAGATTGACCATCACTCCAACACACAAGATGGCTGCCCCCATGTGGACACAAGATGGCCACCACAAGATGGCCAGCAGGGGAGGGCAGTTGGGAGGAACCAGGCCTGCAAGGGAGGGCAGTTGGGGGCGATCAAGCCTGCTGGGGAGGGCAGTTAGGGGTGACCCAGCCGGCAGAGGAGGGAAGTTGGGGGTGACTGGGTCTGCAGGGAAGGGCAGTTGGGGGGGGGGACCCAGGCCTGCAGGGGAGAGCAGTTGGGGGGACCAGGCCTGCAGGGGAGGGCAGTTAGGGGTGACCAGGCCTGCAAGGGGAGGGCAGTTAGGGGCAAACAGGCTGGCAGGGGAGCAGTTAGGCATCAATCAGGCTGGCAGGGGAGTGGTTAGGGGGTGATCAGGCTGGCAGGCAGAAGCAGTTAGGGGCAATCAGGAAGGCAGGCAGGCGAGCGGTTGGGAGCCAGCAGTCCTGGATTGTTTAGGCCCAGTGGGATCGGGCCTAAACAGGCAGTCGGACATCCCTTGAGGGGTTCCAGATTGGAGAGGGTGCAGGCTGGGCTGAGGGACAACCCCCCCCCCCCCCCCGTGCACGAATTTTGTGCACCGGGCCTTTAGTCATCTATAAAATGGGAGTAATAGTGGTACCTACCTTGTGTTATAAGAATCATATAAATCACTTAGCAATGAGCACAGTCGGCCCTCTCAGGCTAGCTGCCGTTGTTATGACTACTATTACTGTACCAACTGAAATACGCTACTGAGAAAATTTACATGAACAGAACTATCCTAACATCATACAATAAAATGTGCATTAATATAACTATAATAATATAGCTATAATAACAAAATTTATATGAACATAATTCCATATAAATTAAAAATGTATAGCATATTGCATAATTAATTAACATACATTAACAAATTTATATTAACACAATTTTTCAGAAAAATTGTGGTTGGGTGGTTCTTGAGCTTTTTATTTTTAAATGTTCACAAGTCAAAGTGTAATGTATTTTGGGGGTAACAGTTTTATTGAGATATATCTGCATACATGTCACCCATTTTAGGCATTTGGTGGTTCAGGAATTCCTCCCCCTCAGTCTCCCCTGGCCTTTGGGGTGCTTCCAGCCCTGGTTCTGGGTGAGGTGAGCGTTTTCCAGGTGGCAGAGCAAAGGAGGCTTATGTCTGTTTAGTTTTCTTTCGGGAACAGGAAGGACCTGGCTTGGGATGTGAGTTCCTCATTTTCCCACTTGCCTCCCCAGAGCACCTGAAGGAACGCCTGGCCAATGAGCTGTCAAGGCTGCCCAAGGTGCGCCTGATCCGCGCCAACAAGAGGGAGGGCCTGGTGCGAGCCCGGCTGCTGGGGGCTTCCGCGGCAAAGGGCCAAGTGCTGACCTTCCTGGACTGCCACTGTGAGTGCCATGAGGGGTGGCTGGAGCCGCTGCTGCAAAGGTACGTGAGCCGTCCGTGTGGGGCGGGTCCCAATACTACATAGAGGCAAAAACAGACTGATCACCACGTGTGCGAGGCCATGGGACGCCTGGGTTCAGTGGCTCCTTGGACAAGTCCTTTGTCATTGGACAGTGTCTCTCAGATGGTCCTAACCAGGAACATAGCCCATTCTTTCCATGCGCTTTTGGAAATAGATGTTCTCAGTTGTCATGTCCAGCGGGTAGTGCTCCTGGCATTTTGTGAGCTGGGAACCAGGGATTTCAAACATCCTGCAGTGTGCACAACCTGCACAGCAAAGAATGGTTCTGCCCAGATGCCAGGAGTGAGTGCCTCTATGGGGCACTCTGCTCCTCGGCCTGCACGTTCCATAACCATGATTCAGAGTCCACGCCAGTGCTGACTCCCCAGTTTTCTTTCTTGTAAAATTTAGGCTACCCATGGTTCCAACCAGCTTGATCACAAGTCACAAGTTCTCGGGGTCTTTGCTAGGGGTCATGCAGCGTCTTTGAACCTGCCCGGCAGGTCTGCCATTGTTCCTCTCACCCCTTTTAATAATGCCCTCAATTTATTTAAAGAATTGGGCATTGGTAGATACTCACTCTGCAGTTTCCTGAATTTAGTGAACTCAGAAGCTTGATTCTTTGTCTCACATAATCCATCCTGAACAGTGCAATTTTCCCCAAACTCATAATTCTTACTTCAGTGTCATTCATAATGTCATTCATTTCTGGTGTTATTCTAAAAACCCTTATCGCTCAAGTTTGGTGGATCTCTGTTTCTTCTCGCCATTGTTTTGTGTGACTCTAATGATTTTTAGGTATCAGATTTCAGATAAAAGACCCCAAAATGTAACACCAGAGAAATCTAGTGTTCACACATGGTCCAGTCTCAGCTCATCTTTCCTGATGTGCTATCAAATGCAAAGTCTAGCAGCATGCCGAAGGATGGTCGGGCTTGTGATAATGACTGCAGAGGAACTAGCTAAAGCATACACACAGGCTGATGCCTACCACAGGAAATCATAGCGTTTCCCACTGTGTGTAATATTTCACGATAATAAAGATGAAAAGAAAAGAATAGCAGTCTTTCTAGGTTCTCTGCCAGCCATCTCACGGACATTCCCACGTTAACCCTATGTGTACATTACAGGGTGGGCAAAAACAAGTTTACTGTCATGAGTACGTGAAACACAGAGCTTATTCTTGTATTATTATTTATTAATTATTGTATCATTTTCCATACAAACAACTAAATCTACTTTGCCCACCCACTTTGGGCCCTGAGAGGTGAGATGACTCAGTTAATGTTCACACAGTGAATAGGAGGAGAATTTATATTCTAACTCCAAAGCTGGCCCTTTGGTCTGGGGGCATCTCTGCACAGACAGGGAGATTATTATTTCTTGACATTTTATTTTTTTAAATATATATTTTTAAATATATATTTTATTGATTTCAGAGAGGAAGGGAGAGGGAGAGAGAGATAGAAACATCAGTGATGAGAAACATTGATTGGCTGCCTCCTGCAACCCCCCTACTGGGGATCAAGCCCGCAACCCAGGCATGTGCCCTGACCGGGAATCACACTGTGACCTCCTGGTTCATAGGTCGATGCTCAACCACTGAGCCAAGCTTGACGTTTTATGATTAATTGTGATTAAATGAAGGAACCTTTTACAATCTTGAGAAATTGAAAACCTGCATTCTCTTTAAAAAAATTACCTTTGATTTTTTTACATGTCTTGACTTTCATAGAGGGAGTCATGGTTAGTGGGAATATCCATAGATAGAATCAGAACATTAGAGCTGTGGGATGTTTCATATTAAGGTCAGAATCCTTGTTCCCCACTTTCCCTTAAAAACCCCCAAGGTGGTCACCTGCCTGACATGGCTGCAGACACATGGGTGTTCCTCCTTCCTAGTGGAAGGGTGAGGAGAGTTTATTCCCAGATTTCCTAATGGTCCTCCTGTACCCATTCACATGGAGAAACGGGTGTCCTGGGTGTTTGCAGGATCCATGAAGAGGAGTCAGCAGTGGTGTGCCCTGTGATTGATGTGATCGACTGGAACACCTTCGAGTACCTGGGGAACTCCGGAGAACCCCAGATCGGCGGTTTCGACTGGAGGCTGGTGTTCACGTGGCACGTGGTTCCTGAGAGGGAGAGGATGCGGATGCGGTCCCCTGTCGATGTCATCAGGTCAGGGGTCGACTTCTTTGAGCGAGCCTCATTGCATCTGGCTAACATGTCAGTGAAGGCCCTTGGGAGGGATAGTTAGCTGTTGGGCCCCCCACCTTATTTTACACATAATATCATGCACAGAGTTATGTACTTGCCTGTTGAGATGTCTGTGTGCTTCCCCAGGGCAGGAACTGTGGGGTCTGCCTGTGCTTAGTGCTTGGCAGAGCCTGAGCTCAGGGTACTCTTTAGAGATGCATGACTGGACTGAAGGGCGTGTGGTGGGAAAGGAGTTCAACTAACTGGTGGTTTCGTGCTGCTTGCATGGCAATATGGATCTCATATGCTTCTAGGTCTCCAACAATGGCTGGTGGGCTGTTTGCTGTGAGTAAGAAATATTTTGAATATCTGGGGTCTTATGATACAGGAATGGAAGTCTGGGGCGGAGAAAACCTCGAATTCTCCTTTAGGGTAAGTATTCCAGTCTTCTCTTCGGACTCATGCTTAACCTGTTTTCTCTCTCTCTCTCTCTTTGGGAATGGTGGGATTTTATGAAGTCCTGGTACACTTTCCCTCCACATTGGCAATTTATCCAGAAGTTCTGAAAGATGATAATGGCATAAGCGTCCTATAAATATGCTTACCTTCTTGTTTAAACTTTAAAAAATATCTACTTTTAAATAGATTTGGGGTAGGAAAGGCCCTTGCAGGTCACCTAGTTCTCTTCTCTCACTACAGCGGGAAGAGCTAAAGCCCATCGAGGGGACGTGACTTGCTCAGGAGTGAGTGGCAGAGACTGAACTAAAACTCGGTCCCTGCCTCCTGAGTCCATGTTTTGGAGACTTGATTTGCTTAACTGTTTATGAAGTGGCCTCTTTATTTAGCACAGCAACTTTCAAACCTGGACACATACAGAATTGTTGGGGAAACTTGTTAAAAAGGCAGATTTACAGGCACCGTCTCCCGAAAGTCAGATTTGATGGGTTTCCTGTTGGGACCAGGAATGTGCCTTTTGTAATAAGCCCCTCTACCGATTCTGCTACCCATGACTCCCAGATGATGCCCATGGAGAAGTCCTAAGCTTTTCAGTGGGTTTTCCAGTTAACTAACCTTGCATTTTAAGCACCAAAACCTTAGGTTAATGTAAGCTTTTCAATAGAAAATTTAAAATTCAAATAATATTTTATATGGTTTCCTGCTTAAAAAGAGTTATCTGACGAACAAGAATTTGGCCTTCCACGGGGGACTCACACCCCCATCATTGGCCATACCTCCTCTGGACAGTGGGGTGTCCATGGTGATTTGCCCAGCATGCAATGGCCCCCGATGACGGTTGAGTTGTAGAGTGGCTCTTAACGGTCTTTCTGCCTTTCCCCTAGGTGTCAGGCTGCTCTGCCTGCCTCTAGAAGCTCCTCCTTTCCCCCTCCCAAACCTCTCTTCTTACTTGCTGCTTTCCTATCCTCTGTGGCTAGCAGATCAGGTAATATGCCTGTGTTTTACATCCTGAGTGAATGGGTTCCCAGCGAGGTCAGCGATGGGTCCCGCCACGCATCAAGTGCATGAGATTTAGTGCATGGACTTGGGGTCTTGGTTCCAGGGCTTGTTTGTCTTGGGGCTGCTTTCATACTCTGCCTGCATTCTGTGTTGTGGGGGTGCTGTAGAAGTGGCCCCCTGCCCCGTGGAGGGTGAGAGTGTGGCAGTGCTCGTCATGACTTCTGTGCTCGGCCTCCTGGCCACAGGCCTTATGGACCAGCACCTCATCCCCGGCTCACCGACCGCGGCCTCTCCTCTGCTCTGTGCGCAGATCTGGCAGTGTGGCGGGATCCTGGAGACACACCCGTGTTCTCACGTGGGCCACGTTTTCCCCAAGCAAGCTCCCTACTCCCGCAAAAAGGCCCTGGCCAACAGTGTCCGTGCAGCTGAAGTGTGGATGGATGAATTCAAAGAGCTCTACTACCACCGCAATCCCCACGCCCGCTTGGTGAGTTCCTGCCCCCTGCGCTCGACCTCGCCCCATCTGAACAAAACCAGCTAATCTGGCCTCTGTACCATAGTGGACCATGTTCCAGAAATAGAAAATAAATGGGGTGCTCATGATACAGTATGGGACAATTTTATTCCTTCACTTATAATTTACAGTTGGTTCTCGTTATTTGCAGTAATAATTTTTCTATATAGTCACCGCAAACACTGAATTTGAGAACACTGAATCCTGAGGGGAAATACAGGGTTAGGTTCTTGGAAGCCTCCAGCAGGTTGACATTTTTGTCAACCGATCAATACATAACCGTGCTTTGTGTGTGTTTCATCTTATTTAATATATTGTTGGTTCATTACTTTGGACTCATGGCCAATAGTACTGTCATTTATGCATGAAAAAAGCTTAATAAGCACACAAAATTTCCCCGTCAGGCACCTCACAGCCTGCTTACACTGAGGAGCATTCCACGGCACTGCAGCATTATGCTCGGGGACCATTTCCAATTGTGAACTCCCCAGCACAAAGCACAAGAATCTGAAAGATGTGACATTGAATGGAGCACGAAAAGAACGCTTGTTTACAGTGTGAGATCCTAGAACAGCCTTGGGCAAACTACGGCCCGTGGGCTGGATCCGGCTGTTCTATCCGGTTCTCTTGCTCTCCCCTCCGCTCCTTTACTTTGAATTTATATTAGTTCACACAAACACTCCATCCATACTTTTGTTCCAGCCCTCCGGTCCAGTTTAAGAACCCATTGTGGCCCTCGAGTCAAAAAGTTTGCCCACCCCTGGCCTAGAACATGCACATTGGGTGACTCAAAAATTTCCCTGCCTGTGTATGTCCTCAAATGACAGAAGCATGAGAACACTCATTGATTTTAGGGCTACAAACAAATTTTAACGAACAGGTCCACTGCCCTTGCACGGGCCAGCTCTGCACAACCCAGGACAGGGGCCCGCTGACCCTCATTCCCATAATTAAGAGGGCTGCTTGGCTAGACCAGAAGGTCTGCTCCAGGATCTCTTTCCTGGCCACGTGATGAAAATCTCTTCTGATTCTTCGCAGCAGCCCTTCAGGCTGGCTCTGAATTTTTCATTTTATAGAGGAGAAAACTGAAACTCAGAGAGAGGATGAGTTAAGGAACTTGCCCCAGGGCTCAGAGCTGATGCGGGAAGAACAGGGCCTGGGGTGTGCACACTCTAGTGGACCTCTCTCTGTGCTCTGCAGAGCCCCGTGGACCCACCCCCTGACCTCCCTGGGCTTCTCTCTGCCTCTGGGTTCCAGGCTCATTGCTTCCTCCATCTCGCCCAAGGGAGAGAAACATCGATTGGTTTCCTCTGATTTTCCTCCGATTTGCACCCAGACCAGGGCTGGTATCGAGCCTGCAACTGAAGTATGCACCCCTAACCAGGAATCAGACCTGCAACCCTTTGGTCCATGGGCCGATGCTCTAATCACTGAGCCAAACTGGCCAGGGCAGAAAGTTCTTAATCAGTGGTTTTGTCCAGAGCACTAAACTTCCACTAGTATTTATTATTGTAGCATCCTGCTTTTGTCGTCATCTATGTATATAAAAGCCAAGCAACTGGAATGCTGGAATTACTGGAATGACCGGTTGCTATGACACGCACTGCGGTGGCCAACCGGCCCGATGGGGGCCCCGATTGGCCCTCCCACAACCTCCTGTGGCTCCCGCCCCCTGCCGGCCTGGCCCTGATTGCGCACCTCCCCTCCCCCGATTTGGGGGCGGGGCCAGCCGGCCAACCTTCTGCATTCCCTCCCCAATGCCGGCCTGGCCCCAATGGGCCCCCATTGGGGCAGGCGGCCAGACCCCACCCGTGCACGAATTTCTGCACTGGGCCTCTAGAAAGTATGTATTTAGACTTCAATACACTGAGCACATAAGGTTTTCATTCATAATTACAGCTAGAACACTTACCTGTGTTTGAAAGTGAATGTCAGATATCAGTGGTAAATTGGAATGTCATTGTATGTGATTGCTGCTGACGTTTTGCTGGCCTGTGATCACGCGTTCATCCTTGATGTGCTGGCCCAGGGATCCAGCGCAGCCCCAGGATTTGGCTTCCTCATCCCACCAGCAGGTGCTTTGTGTCCTTCCCTGTGCACCTGATTGCACCTCCCTGCAGCAAGAGCACCTGCGAGTGTGATTGTGTGACAGCCTCTCCCACTGGTGTGCTCCCCTGTGTCTGAGGCTGTTTGGGGTACTCTGTGGCCGGCACAGGGCCCGGCACACACAGGGTGCTCAATAAAAGCTTAGTGAATGAGTGGGCAGCAGTGGGGAGCAGGGCTTTGATAGGAAATGCCATCACCTTCAGCGGCTCCCTGTTTTGTTGTTTTCTCAGGAGCCCTTTGGGGATGTGACAGAGAGGAAGCAGCTTCGCGCCAAGCTTCAGTGTAAGGACTTCAAGTGGTTCCTGGAGACCGTGTATCCAGAACTGCACGTGCCTGAGGACAGGCCTGGCTTCTTCGGGATGGTGAGTGAGGCGGCCCATGCTGGGCAGGGAGTTCTGGCCCCCAGGTCTGATCAACAAACCCTGGGCCACAAAGGCCCCTTTGTGGGGACCACGGGCCAAACTCCTCTCCCTTTTCATCCACTGTTCTTCCTTCTCCCTGTGAGTGTTTGGGACTCAGGTCCAGAGTGTCAGTCCTGGGGGCCATCTCGAAATTGACAAGTATAAACCTCCCATTTTATTGATGAGGAAACCGAGGCTCATTTAGTGTTTCCATGTCCTAGTTTTTACCAACACATTATAACATTATTTCAAATCTCAGTGGCCAGATCAGTTAATTACCAGCTCAGGGATCCACAAAGGCAGTGGTGGGGAAAGGAGAGTCACTTCTCTTATTTCAAGAAACCTAAAAGAAATGTTCCTGGGGTGAGGCCAGCTAAAATGTCTGGTGCCTTTGGCTTTTGCTAGGAATTGCACTGAGTTAGCAAGGAAGTCTCCTGGGCCATGTTGATCAGAAGTGCTGGTGTTCTTCTGAAAGTCTTTGATAAACACCAAGCAGGATATTCATGCATTAAATTCAGTTTCCTTATGAATTTATACCAGAGAGAATGGTATAATGAACCCTGTCCCCGAGATTCTTGAATTATCAAGATTTTTTCTTTCTTGCTTTCCCTCTCCTCTGCTCCACCCTCCCATATTTTTCTTTTTTCAAGGAAACCCCAGACATTGTGTCATTTCACTCCTATACACTTCAGCAGGAATCTTAGTAAAACTTGGACATCATCCTATAAAACCACAGACCGTTATCATCCCTAACCAAATGAACAATAATTTCTTGGTGTCATTTAACATCTATCCCTTATCCAGATTCCCCCAGATTGTCAAATTTCTCTTGGAGTATTTGGCAAGTTCCCTTTGGGATCCAAACAAGGTCTACACATTGCATATGGTCACCACATCTTCTAAAGCAGGGGTCCTCAAACTACGGCCACATACGGCCCGCCGAGGACATTTATCCGGCCCGCCGGGTGCCACTGCCTGTCCTGCTTAGCAGCCGACTCGTCCCGGGCCCGCAGTGCGCATAGGAATTTGTTCATAGTTTTTTTTTTTTAAACTATAGTCCGGCGCTCCAACGGTCTGAGGGACAGTGAACTGGCCCCCTGTTTAAAAAGTTTGAGGACCCCTGTTCTAAAGTCTCTCTAATCTAAGGCAGGCCTTCTCCTTTTTTTTTTTTTTTTTTTTTTTTCTCTCTCTCTTTTGCTCCAGCATTAGTTTCCCTAGAGAGTGCTTCATCCTGGGGATTGTCTAATTTTTTCTTTGTGGTGACTTTTAAATTGTGCTTCTCCCCCATATTCTTTACAATGGAAGTAAGGTATAAAAGTGTGATTGGAGTTGGAGAAATCTTTTTGGCAAAGACCCTTCACAGGTGTGCTTTGCACTCATATGATGTCATGGAGGGAGCACGCAATGTCTGGTCCTCCTGCTGTTAGAGGTGAGATTGATCATAGGTTCATGGAGAGTCACGGGGACTTGTCCTGTTCCCGGCTCCTTCACACCCAAAGCGATCTCAAGAACTCGGAGGGCTGTGCTTTACGAGCTAGCGGGCTGCGGATTCCTTCCTTCTGTATGGCTGAGTCTTGTCATCAGAACAGACTAGTCAAGAGTAGACAAGGGCCAGGGCAGCAGTGGGGTTCAGAGAGTTCTTGGAACACTCCAGGAAGGAATGCGGAAAGTATTGTGTTTTTCCCCAGAGGCTCCTGGAAGGGAGGAGGGAACATGGAACCACCCATGGTTTTGTGTTGTTTTTTTAAAAATATAATTTATTGATTTTTTACAGAGAGGAAGGGAGAGGGATAGAGAGTCAGAAACATCGATGAGAGAGAAACATTGATCAGCTGCCTCCTGCACACCCCCTACTGGGGATGTGCCCACAACCAAGGTACATGCCCTTGACCAGAATCGAACCTGGGACCCTTCATTCCGCAGGCCGACGCTCTATCCACTGAGCCAAACCGGTCAGGGCTCCCGTGGTTTTTTTTTTTTTTTTTGCTCTTAGAGCAATTAAAGGGTTTTAGAGCCAAGAGATGCCTCAGCGGTGACATTAGATAAGACACTGTTGAGTGATAGAGAGAGCACTGGACTTGGAGTCAGAGGTCCTGGATTCAAGACTCGGGTATTGGGGTACCTTGGGCAACATTGGCTCTTTGTATGCTGTTTCTAGAGTCTAGAATGCCAGCCTTGTGGTCTGGGGAGTGCCGAGTCTGTCCATTGGGGTGTCCTTTGCCGATGCGTAGTAACAGGCACTCCTTGGTATATTTGTGAGGCGCTAATCCAGCTGTGTTTGGACTAGTGCAGTAATAAGGCTGCATTAAAGAGAAATGAGGAGTATGGGCTTTCAGGTCATAAAAAGTTAATCTCCCTTATCCTCAGGTTTATCATCTCAAAGTGGGGTTACAATTCCCGCCTATGGTATAGGGTGGGAAGGCATTTTTAAAATGAGAAATGTAAGGGGCTCTTACCATTGAGTCCAGTTCTTGAGGCAGGTGCTTCTGCCACTCTGTTGACCCTCCCTCAGAGCCGTGGGTGGAATCTGTTGTGTATGAACCTGGACCAAAAGGCCCCCTTTGCGTTTTGTTTAGCTGCAGAACAAAGGACTAAAAGATTACTGCTTTGACTATAACCCTCCCAGCGAACACGACCTCACGGGACACCAGGTCCTCCTGTACCTCTGCCACGGGATGGGCCAGAACCAGGTACGCGCTCTTCTCTGTAGCCTGTTAGTCTCCTGCGGGGGGAGCCCAGCGGGTGAGGGGAGAGCGAGTGGGAGGCTCTGTGCTCAAGGGGTCCTTGGTGTGGGCCTCCGAAGAGGGAAATGAGGGGAAATAACGTGCTTTTAAAAAATTAAGTGTTCACTTTGTTTTTCATTGTAAAAGTAATGTATACTCATTATAGAACATTTGGGAAGTATAAAAAGTAGAAGTGAATAGTGAATGACAGGACCCAGAGCAACCACCACAATGATTAAGACATACTTGCTTCCCCTCTTTTTTTATGCACGGCCTTTGGATATGTGTTTTCAATGTCTATATTTTCATATGTCTATATTTTTCCACTCTCTGTTTCCATTAATTTGATCATTAGACATCCTTTGAGAATACTATTCCTGCTGGCCTCTGATATGTCTTTGTGTGGCTATATTGCTGTTTACTAACGGATTCCCTGCCTCCCTGTTGTTTGCGATTATAAATAATCTTGCCACTAACATCTTTGGTCAGGAAAAAAAAAAAAAAAAAAGGAGGAAAAAAACCAGCAGAACTGCATTTTGGATGACTTCCTTATCACCAGTTCTTAAACAGAATGGCAGGTTTTGATGCAGAGTGCCACCCTGCAAAGCTGTGTTTAGGGCAGGCACCTCAGCAGGGCACCTGGGCAGACCTGAGTTAAGCGCTGTCCTCAGGCTGGGCAGGGAGCAAGTCTGGAGGGTCTAAGGACCAGAACAGGACCCCGGCCCAGGAAAGCAGATGGACCCACCAGGCTGGGGCCAACGGAGGAGGCAGGAGGGCCGCAAAGCGCTGGTTCCAGACCTTCAAAGCCTGCTGGCCTCCGCGGTGGCAGACACTGGAGACGAAGGTGTGGGGGTTCAGTTTTCTTCCAACCTGGACAATTCCATATGACTGCTAAGCCCCCTTATGGTCAACAGTAAGCTTTCGTAACTCAGCCCCTACACACTGAAGTTACTCGGGTTCTCCAACACTTTTTAGAACAGTGCTCCTCAAAGGCGGGCCTCCGACGGGCACCAGCAGCAACCCCTGAGAGCTTAGAAATGCAAACTCTCGGACCCACCCCGTCCCTCTGGAAGCCCAGCCGCTTGTAACCAGCTTTCTGGGAGATTCCTTTCAGAGGCAATGCTCCACGTGCCTTCAGGATAGCCACCCGGGTCCGAATCTCCCGGAAGGGAGGGCGTGGTGCAGGGCAGGCAGGTGGCTGAGTTGCTGAGTGTCATGTTAAAAATGTGAAAATGCAGCTCCCTAGGCCCCGCCTCGGACGGAAGGGGCCCTCAGTCCCTCTCTGGGGCGGGGCCCTCAGTCCCTCCCACGCTGCTCTTTCCCGGCACTAGAGGAGGAAGCCATTGCTCTGAGGAACCAGGTCTTCCCACTCGCAGTCATACTGTTGGCTTGCACACAGCACTTGATAGTGTCCCAGCCACCGTTGCACTCATTGTATTTCCAAGGGAGGAGGCCGAGAGGACTGAAGAAGAGGAGAGGAAATGGCTAGTCAAGGTCGCGGAGCCCCAAGTGCTGGCACTAGGACCATCCGTTTTCTTTCCTGCTGTTCCACGCCTGCACGGGGACCAGTCCCGCACTTGCTATCTAACAAGCAAGGGGACATGAGAAAGGCCCCTCCTTTCACACTTGCTGAGCCCCACACCACGTGCTGAAATGCTGGGGGGCCACGTAGGAGGCTGACTGATCAGACAGGCTAGCGTCAGCGGGTGAGGGGAGAGCGAGGGACCCCGACTCCTATGCTCTCGTGACCCCATTTCTCATCCAGCAATTCCCCTTTCCGTGTCAGAGGGTAACTGACGCCTGTTGGCTGCTCCGTTTTCAGTTTTTCGAGTACACGTCCCAGAATGAAATTCGCTATAACACCCACCAGCCAGAGGCCTGCATCGCTGTGGAGGCAGGAGCAGATATTCTCATCATGCACCTCTGCCAGGACAGGGCCCCGGAGAACCAGAAGTTCATCCTGCAGGAGGTGAGCCACGGTCTTGTTCCTTCCTCGCTGGCTGCCCTCTGTAGGCTGCGGAGGGGAGCATGGAGGCCATGTATAGGAGAAGGTCCCAGTGACCCTGAGCCCCTGGCCACACTGCTGGATCCCAGGGTCAGTGTCAGCCGCTTTCCTTCTCCCTACACTGTAGGGAAACCCCACCTTCCACCTTAGCTGCAGTGGGCAGAAATGGGAAGAGGACCTGCCGCAGATGCATTAAAAGCAAATGGGGTTTAAACAAGTGAAACAGATCACCAACATGTAAGGATGGGAGGTTAGATCAAGGTGTAGGTCGCTCCACTTCTCCAAGCCTCCTTTTTCACGGCTTTAATGTGAGGGCAGTCATAGTCTCCTCTTCTTAACTCCAGCAAGGATTAGATGTATGGCCAGGAATATTCTTTGGAAACTGGGAAGCTCTTTCGAGATTAGTCATTACTGTCGGTATAATAACCAAGAAAAGATCTCTCGGAGGGAGTTGGCTCTCCATCAGAATAGTCGTTGAATTGGAATTGGGTGTTATTTCAAGCATGAAGGGCACTAGCTCCACTATATTTGTGGTCAGCCCGTGATGCGACTCATAAATCGGTCATATCCATTGACTCACAAAAAGAGCACTTGAGGGAATAAAACCAAAGAAAATAATTCAAAAGAAAAAATTAGTTCCCTTTCATCTCCGTGGGAAGCTGTCATTCCCAGGCTGGCCCCAGGGATGGAAAGGGTCATCTAGACTGCTTATAAATAGGATAATTCCAAGTAGGATTAGAAGTTGGAGTACTTTTTCCTGCAGAAAATGTTATGATTAGCAATGTAATATGCAGGCTCCTTGGAAAAGCCAGGCACCATAGTGTTGTCTACCTGATACTAAAAAGGAGGGAAAATATTTCTGCAAACCCCAAAAGTCTGTGACCCTCTGCAATGCCCTCCCCCTTCTCTTCTTTCTTTCACTGGAAGCCATTGTACGCCCTCAAAGAACAGTAATGCAAGATAGAGGCTACAAAATTGGTTTGAAATGTTATCTTAAATTTCTTCTTTTTTAATTAAAAACATTTTAAAAAATTTATTTCAGCGAGAGGAATAGAAGGATAAAAACATCAATGATTAGAGAGAATCACTGATTGGCTGCCTCTTGCACACCCCACACTGGGGATCAAGCACACAACCCGGGCATATGCCCCTTCCAGGAATCGTGATCTCCTTGGTTCATGGATCGACGCTCAACCACTGAGCAACACCAGCTGGACTATCTTAAAGTTCAGTGACCATTTAAGGAAAAGTCTATTCTGAAGGGTGGGAGGAGGGTGCTTTACTTAATTCCAGGCATATCTCAGAGATATTGCGGGTTCTGTTCCAGACTACTGCAATAAAGCAAGTATTACAATAACGTGAGTCACGTTAAATTTTTGGTTTCCTGGAACATAAAAAAGTTATATTTACACTATACTGTAGTCTATTAGATGTGTAATAATAGTATATGTTTAAAAAACAATAATTAAAAATATTTCATTGCTAAAAGGTGCTAACTATCATCTGAGCCTTCAAAGTCATATTTTTGCTGGTGGAGGGTCTTACCTTCAATTTGTGAAAAAAAAAGCATTATCTGTGAAGTGCAATACAAGGAAGTGTAATAAAATGAGGTAGCCCTGTGTTTACTTTCACATTATTCTAAAGGCAATTTATGAGCACTTTAAAAGGTTCTCATGGCTAATATTTTTGAGATTCCTTTGCATCTGATTTTATTAATAAGGCTTCTCTTGCCCTGGAACAGGTTATGTCACTGTTCTGCCCGTTTGTCGCCAGGCCATGATTAAGTTCCTTGGGGATGTACAGTTTACAATAGAAAGGGGGGTCCGTGGGAGAAAAACTCCAGGACCTAGGGAGATATTTGCTGAGTTAACTCAGCAACAGTTTGGAAAAAGAAGAGAAGAGGGAGGCATTAAAGAGGATCATCGTCTTAGGGAGTTTGGGAATTGACACTGTCTGTGGAACCCACTTCCTCTCTGGTGACTTGCTCCCTCCCTCAGCTGGTCTGTAGCTGAGCTGGGACTAAAGCCAAGTCTCCTGACTCTCCATTTAAATACATAAAAGAAAGAGATCTCCAGGCATGGAATTAGTTGACCTAAGTGGAAGAGATTCATAAAGAGTCTTTCTTTGGTCCTGATTTCCCTGAAGGAAAAGAAAAATTGTCCAGCTGAGATATAGGATCTGGCAGATCCCAAAAGCAGCCAGCAGGTGGCACCATTGGCCCTGACAGCAGAGTCCAGGACCCCGTGAACTGCTCCTGTGAAAGGCTAGCATGACATATGTCTGTACATGCCTGGCCCTCTCCCTGCACAGACAGGCCTGGATTGCCTTTCCACATGCAGATGCTTACTGCTCAATAAATATTTCTGAAATGATAAAAGTTGCCCTGAGCACACATTTTAAGGAAAAAGATACTTTCTCTGAGAAATGCTTATAATTCTCTTGAACGTCCAATGTCTATGATCTTTTGTAGGATGGTTCTTTATTTCACATACAGTCCAAGAAATGTGTTCAGGCTGTGAAGAAGGCACTCAGCAACAGCTTCGTACCACTCTTACGAGACTGCATCAACTCAGAACATCAGAAATGGTTCTTTAAAGAACGCATGTCTTAAAGTGTCGCTGCACCACGGAGACCACATGGGAGATGGGGGCCCTGGACTTAGCACAAAAGACTTCACTATGTACAGTGACAGGCCCACCCAAAACTTGGCTGCTCTGTTTTTATAAGGAAATCACTGTGCAATTTGTGAAAGCGATGTGGTAAGAATGTGAATAAGCTTTGTACTGTTTTTAAAAACTTTAAAGTTGTTTCCAAATACCCGATTTTCAAAGGGTAATCATAAAATGTTAATTCTTGGTAGTCAGAGAATTAAAAGCCTTCAAATATTTTTCTATCAAGATCGGTTGTGCCTCTTTATTCCCTTAGCAAAAAAGTAAATGTTTTATTTCGGTATTTACAAGGATTTCCAGGTATGAAGATGTTTGCATGTGTTGAAGTTAGACTCACGTAACGTACTTTGCATAAACTGATAATACTTCAGATGTTGGTTTCGATTTTTCTCACTGTGGACAGATGGACAGTGGGAACATTGTGCTGATTCCTTCGGGGCATTGAGATAACCTAGATTTACTTAATAAAGAATGCTACTTGGTTATGTATTGTTGCCATAGTCAAACCTCCAGTTAAAATTTATGTTAGCCAAAGAAGGCTAACGAGAGCTGAAATCTCAAAGGAACAACTTGACATATGTTGGGCTAATAAAAACTTCCACCACCGGGGTGGACTTCCGACAGTGCATAGCCGTTGTGTGGCTGGCTACTTTTAGCAGTTACCTACTGGGGCTTTAAAACATATTTATGTCATTTTTTAAATTTTCATCACATTCGTGTGAGGGAGAAATTTGATGTTCTCTATGAAATTTAGTTCTCAGGCTTGTTCGTTAATACTGTTGGGTCATTTAAATCGTTTTGTGCTGCCACGGCTGCTGTGAAAGTTTCTCAGTAATTCTGGTTCATGCAAGATCTCAGGTCTACTTCTAAGATCTCGTCCATGTGATGGAGTCCGTGCGAATGCTTATCAAAGGGATGAGAGCACTGCAGATCTTTCTTCTTACACACCAATCAGATGTGAGAGATGAAGACGCGTGTGCAATTGGTTAAAAAGTCTCAACTTGTGTCTCAGGCTCTTAGGCTCTTTTTTTCTCGGATTCCCCTCTCTGAGGGATCCAGTTTAACACTTACCCAGAAACAACTCCAACTGACCTGGCGCGGGTCAATCGGATGTCCTTTAACCACTTTGAACTTTAGTTTCTTTATCTGTAAAATGGGAATAATGAAACCAAGCTTAGGGGGTAGGTGTTAGGATTAAATAGCTTAGCTTAGTCCCTGGCATACAGAATGGTTTTTTTTTTTTTTTAAATAAATCTTTATTCAGATTATTACAATTATTTCTCCTTTTTCCCCCCATAGCTCCCCTCCACTCATTTCCCACCCCACCTTCTGCCCTTACCTCCCCACCACTGTCCTCATCCATAGGTGTATGATTTTTGTCCAGTCTTTTCATGAACCCCCATATCCCTTTCCCCCTGAGAATTATCAGTCCACTCCCTTTCTATGCCCCTGATTCTATTATATTCACCAGATTATTCTGTCCCTCAGGTTTTTAATTCACTTGATTTTTAGGTTCACTTGTTGATAGATATGTATTTGTTGTTCATAATTTTTATCTTTACTTTTTTCTTCTTCCTCTTCTTTAAGAATACCTTTCAGCATTTCATATAATACTGGTTTGGTGGTGATGAACTCCTTTAGCTTTTTCTTGTCTGTGAAACTCTTTATCTGCCCTTCAATTCTGAATGATAGCTTTGTTGGGTAGAGTAATCTTGGTTGTAGGTTCTTGCTATTCATCACATTGAAAATTTCTTGCCACTCCCGTCTGGCCTGCATAGTTTCTGTTGAAAAGTCAGCTGACAGTCGTATGGGTGCTCCCTTGTAGGTAACTAACTGTTTTTCTCTTGCTGCTTTTAATATTATCTCTTTGTCTTTTGCTCTTGGAATTTTAATTATGATGTGTCTTGGTGTGGTCCTCTTTGGATTCCTTTTGTTTGGGGTTCTGTGGGCTTCCTGGACTTGTAAGTCTATTTCTTTCACCAGGTGGGGGAAGTTTTTGGTCATTATTTCTTCAAATAGGTTTTCAGTATCTTGCTCTCTCTCTTCTTCTGGCACCCCCATAATTCTGATGTTGGTACGCTTGAAGTTGTCCCAGAGTCTTCTTACATTATCTTCAACTTTTTGGATTTTTTTTTTGCTTTTTGCTTTTCGGTTGAGTGTTTTTTGCTTCTTTGTAATTCAATTCTTTGACTTGATTTTTGTGTTCCTCTTGTCTGTTTTTGGGTCTCTGTATAATATTTTTTATTTCAGTCAGTGTATGTTTAATTTCTAGTTGGTCCTTTTTCATATCTTCGAGGGTCTCGTTATATTTATCGGCCTTTTCTAGGATATTCTTGAACAGCCTTATAACCGTGGTTTTGAATTCTATATCCAGTCGTTTGTTTTCCTCCATTTCTTTCGTTTGTGATCTGATTCTTTGACGCCACATTTTCACTGCTTCCCTGAGTTGGTAAGGTAGATTTGTGTGCTAGGTTTCCAATATGGCCCAGTGGGTCTGCCTCCCCAGTTAACCTGAGGTGGACACTCTTGGTGCACCCCTTTGTGGACTGTGTGTACAGCCTTGTTGTAATTAAGTCTTTATTGTTGTTGGTATCACTGGGAAGAATTAACCTCCAGGCCAGTTGGCTGTAAGGATCAACTGTGTCTATGCTGGGAGAAGTTCGGTGCTGGAGACAGCCTTATAGGATTAGACTTGCCAAATTGCAATAGCCTCTGTGCTCAGCTTGGATGGGGTGGAGTCTCAGTCTTGGCTTCCCGTCAGCCTTGCCCTTGCGCACACGTGCGTGCCTTCAGACCTCTGCCTTCCCAGCTCCCGAGTCTCCGCCCGAGAGTCCAGACTCCCCCCACAAGAGCGTGGGTCCCCAGGGGCTCGCCTGGAACTGGGGTTCACTGCAGTCAGAACTGGGGCTCAGTACATTCAGGAGCCTCTGACTCCCTTCCACTAGGGAAAGCCTGTGGCAACCTCAGCAGCCTTTGTGCGCACTGGCGCGCGCGCGCTTTCAGTCCTCCGCCTTCCCCGGCTCCCGAGTCTCCACCCCAGCGTCCAGACTCCCCCCACAAGAGTGTGGGTCCCCAGGGGCTCGCCTGGAACTGGGGTTCACTGCAGTCAGAACTGGGGCTCAGTGCATTCAGGAGCCTCTGACTCCCTTCCACTAGGGAAAGCCTGTGGCAACCTCCGCAGCCTTTGTGCGCACTGGCGCGCATGCGCTTTCAGTCCTCCGCCTTCCCCGGCTCCCGAGTCTCCTCCCGAGAGTCCAGTCTCCCCCCGTAAGAGCGTGGGTCCCCAGGGGCTCGCCCGGAACTGGGGTTCACTGCAGTCAGAACTGGGGTTCAGTGCGGTCGGGGGCTTCCTTCCCCCTTCCGCCAGAGAAAGTCAGCCAGGCTCTCAGCCGCCCTTCCTCTCTGCGCGCACAAAGACCCTTTGCCGTACCTCCATTTCTCTGTGAGCTTTTTTCTTTCCTTCTAGTTGTAGAATTTTCACTCAGCCAGCTTTCCTGTGGTTCTGGATGGTGTCCGTTCTGTCTTTTAGTTGTAGTTTTGAAATTGTTGTGCGAGGCAGCAGTTTAGGTGTTTACCTATGCCGCCATCTTGGTTTCTCCTCCAGAATGGGTTTATTAAAAATCTGTTTTCATAAGTTCACTTTATAAAATATGAAACATAATAAACTTAAATAGGTGTTTATTCAAAAATAAATATTAAATAATTTAGTTATTTCGTCTTTATGAGATTAAATAGCTCCTGAGCAGGCAGGAACAGGGTATGAAGCCCTTCCACCACAGTTCAGTTCTCTCTCAAAGGCAAGGCGCTATGGGGTCAAGGCTTTCCCCTCCCCATCCTGGTGACCTGTTAAGCAGGTAAGATGCCCGCTCAGCCTGTAATGGAGGTGAGAGTCCTGCCTGCCTCCTCCTGCCTTACCTGCACTGTCAATCTGAGCTCCAAGAAGGGGTGCCAGCCCCTCGAGGGTGTGTGAAGACAGCTCAGCAGACAGAAGGTTAATGCGCCCAAATCCACAAGGAGTGCAGGAGGCCACAGGTGCAGTCCTGTGGGTGTTCCCAGGGCATCCCAGTAAGTTACCTTTGCGTGGGAAGTCATCTGTCTTCCTCCTGCCATCAGTACATTTGCAGTACTTTTCAGGGTAGAAAAACCAATAAAAAAAATGGGGGAGATATCAAGGGAAATATTTTCAGAGACTGGGAGGCAATTTACAATACTCTGAGGAAGCTTTCCCTTCACTGACGGGTGAGGAATCTGTGCCGGCCCCACTGGAAGGTGTGAACTGGCCTGCAGCTCTGGTCATCAGTGTGATTATTACAACAACAACAATGTGGACAATGCAGGTACATTTGAAAGTCAGGTCCAGGGATGCCCCTCCCTGTCATCAGATGCCTGCTTCCTGTTTGAGAAGGTTCCTTTTTGAAAACTTGTATAAAGCTCCTTCCACATCAATTGGAAAGGGTTTGTTTATTTATATGGCTCAATTCTGGGTTTCTTGATGGGTTGAGTTTATGTTAAAACTTAAATTTCCTGCACTAACTAGCTTCCCTTTTCTTTTAGAGCAGGGCTCTTCACACTTCAATGTGTTTGGAATCACCTGGCATCTTGTTCTAAGGTGGGTTCAGATCCAGTAGGTCAGGTGGGGACTGAGATTCTGCATTTCTCACAAGCTCCCCTATGGTACCACTGCTGCTGGTCTATGGACCATATTCTGAGTAGCAAGATATTCAAGGGAGAGAAGAAAGTTCCCTGTTGGCTGGTTGCCAGTGTCTTACCCCCTCTCCCCCGCCCCCCGCCCACCAGATGATGTTGTCCCCTCAGGAAATGTGACAATGCTATAGTTAAGGCCAAGTCTATTGGTCTAAAAGATTCTCCAAATCACAGGTCCACAGGGTGCAGACCTGGAAGTCCTCAGAGATCACCCTGTGCCGTGTAGCTGATGGGCAGGGGGCGGGGTGGACTGAGGCCGATAAGGGAGGAGTTTGTTGGAGATCCCACAGCAAGTTAGGGACATGTTCTTTGGCAATCCCTATCATTCCATTTAGTAATCAGTGTTCTGAAGTTGGCCTGATTGTGATATTTTTCTTAAAGTGTTAAATTGGTACTCTTTTTTAAAAAATTGTCCCTTAAAAAATTGACTCTGTGCCCTGGCTGGTGTGCTCAATGGTTACAGCATGGCCTTTAGTATTAAAGGATTGCAGGTTCAATTCCCAGTCAAGGGCACATACCTGAGTTGCAGGTTTGATCCCCAGCCCCAGTCCGGGCATGTGTGGGAGATAACCAATTGATGTGTCTCTCTCACATCAATATTTCTCTCTCTCTCTCTTCTCTCTCTCTCTCTCTCTCTCTCTCTCTCTCTCTCTCTCTCTCTCTCTCTCTCTCTCTCTCTTCTTCCCTTCCACACTCTCTAAAAATCAATGGGAAAAAAATATCCTTGGGCAAGGATTAAAGAAAACATACACACACAAAATTGACTTTGTTATATTGTATTAAATTATCAAATAAAATTAATTACCTACCTTAATAAAAAGTTCTAAAGACTATGCCACATGGCTTGTTGTATCATAGCCACAGTGATTATTCAACACAGTGTTTCAACATGTTAGAAACACTGGCCTCTTAACAGCCTCCTAATGTTTGTGAGGTTTGATGTACTACACACAAAATTTCTCACATTTATACGCAACTTTAGAATTTTGTTTTCAAGGGTATGGTTCGAGCCTATTAGGTCAATTAAGGGTGAGAATTACTGGGTCCTATTTGAAGCTGCCGATAATCCTAACCCTAATCACTCCATGAATTGGGCACTGCTCTAAGCATTTCATATCAATGAGCTAATTTAATTCTCAAATGCAGTAATTTAATTCTCAAAGATGAAGCTCAGAGAGGGTAGGGTAACACAGCTAACCAGGGGTAGTGCTGGGATTTGAACCCAGATAGTCTTACTCCAGCATAAAGCTGCTGCATTTAAACAAAAGTCAAGACTCTAGAGCTCACTGCAGGGGAGGTGACCAGCCCAAGTCACACAGGTTATACGCCCTGACCTTGGCCCCTCCCCTCATTCTTAGTCCAGTTACACCACACTGTCAGTTATGACATGAGAATTAGTGAGCCTGTCCAGCTTGGAGAGCACAGGAGGTCCCAGCGGATTCACACATCTGGGCAAGCACATTTCTTTCAGCAGTGCCAAGTCAGGGAGCAGTACGGGGACAGCCCCTGGGGTTCAGACCTGCTCCTTTTGGTGCAGTTATCCGCATACAATGCCATGTTGCCCTTGCCCACACTTTGCCCTCTTTCTCTTTCAAATGGGGCAGAAGGGGGAAGCACAGTTTAGAGGGTGTTTCTTCAATTTCCCGTTGGAGATTCTTGCTGTGAAGCCAAGGAGGCTCACAGTCCTTGGCCACATAACTGTAGTTGCTCCATCCAGCGCTTACTCATCCTCAGCGTGCTTCAGCCACTGGGGACTGAAGTGCTATCCCATCTGCCATGTCATGATTCCTCTGTGAATCATCTCGAACCTTCTTTTGCAAGGCAAGGGTCAACGGAACTGATTATTCATCATAATGTTGAGCTAGTTATTTTAGCATCCTGAAAAGAAGTTGCCTGATGGGTGTGCCTATGGGGCAGCTCTAGTTATTAACTTGGGAGTGATTGCAAAGCCCCACTGGATTCTAATTGCCAACTGTTATAAAAGGAAGCAAATGCCCTGGTTGTAGAATGTTAAGGGACTTTAGAAGTCATGTATTCAACTCCCTTCTCATGCAGGAATTCCTCCTGGTCCCCAGGACATGGTTGGCTGCCCCTGGCTTGTCCACTGCCAGTGGGGGCTGCTCCTCCCTTCGCAGGCCATTCTGTTCTGTTCTGTTCTTAGATGGCTTTCTACGAAGCTCAACCATCTACCTGGAACTTCCCTTACTGCTCTGGATCCCCCTTGGAGGAGTCAACAGGGAGGTTCTGCATTGAATCCTCTCTGCACCAGGCTAGCCAGCCCTCGGTTCTTCAACCATCCTCATGGGATGTGGTTTTCACTGGATTCTGGGAGGGAATGTGAGATAGATGTTTGCATTAAATCTGTGTTTAGCCAAAGGTCAACACTCTATTCTCCATCCCTGCAGAGAGTTTAGGCTGCTCAGGTTACCCCAGATGCTCTGGATCAGTAAAAGGACAGTAGGCTGTGGGGTAGGGAGGGGCAGTGTGTGTGTGTGTGTGTGTGTGTGTGTGTGTGTGTGTGTGTGTGTGAGTGACAGTAAGAGTGAGAAGGTGTAAGTGAACCTTCATTTTCCATAATAGGAAGTCTACAATAATGGTCTAACACTGAAATATCATGAGAAAGCAGGGCTAATCATGAAATACTGAGGCAAATTCTGGGAGAACTAGCTGGAAATGTTGAGAGTAGAGGCCTCTTGGAAACCAGATCTGAGTGAGGGTGGGAAGGGTGGGACCAGGGACTACTGGTTTTATTATAAATCTTGAGTATTACTAGACTTTTTGAGCTAATTACATGTACTTAAGCTCAGTACATTTGGTAAAAATTATCTTTAAAAATTCTCATAAACGGAGTCTGAGTCTAAACTCTTGTTAGTAGGAAAATAATTAAGGGCCTAGATTTGGCTTTATTTGTCAGAATATATTTAAATGAGCTTGGGATTTGTAGAAGGACAGACCTGGATATAAATTCCCTTTGGTCACTGGCTAGCGGTGTAACTTTGGGCAAGTTAATAAACCCCTCTGAGCCACAATTCCTTCTCTGTAAAATAGAGGCCATGCAAGTACCTAACTGGAAGGGGGTGGTGAGGATGAAATGAGATGAGGTGGGCCAGGCCGTGAGCACAGAGCATCCGGCCAGAAGAGGTGCTCAGGGACCACTTACTGACCAAAGAGTCTGAGTTGCTCCACCCCAGAGATATCTTGGAGACCAGAACAGCTGTCAGAAACAACAGGGGTATGTCCTGGATTCTGTGCTGTTTGCTGCCTCAGGTAGAACAAGCGGACAAAGGAAGTTCTGGAAGGTTCCCCAGTCCTCCTCCTTCCTCTGCAGGGAAGTTAACTTTTGAACTATTCCCTCAGAATTAGTTCATCCTGGGGAAAATTTTGGGCCCAAGAGCTGCAAGAAGTTTTGAGGGTCATTTCAGTCCAGTCTTTTCTCAGTAGGGTGGGGATTAGGGGACCCCCCGGCCCATCCACCCTCTGTGTCCACAGGTAGGATGCGGGGGTGGGTCTCGGCGACCCCGCAAAACCCTAGCGGCCACAGGATTCCAAGGACTCCGGGAGTTTGTCCTGAAATGGACTGGGCTCGTTCACTCCTTTGGAACCAGGAAACGAAAGGAAATAAAACTGCCTTTTCTGGGTAAGATTCTGGACAATTCTGGGAACTTGTCTGCAGAACTAATTGATTTATGGGGACCCAGCTGTGAAGAACTGTACAAAACAGGGATCAGAGAAGATACACTCCAGATGTGGCTTCATTAAAGGCAGGGGTGGAACAATGGGGTTGAAAGGCTTCTGAGGTTCATTGGGCCATGGAGACTCTGAGAAAGTATAGCCACGGGACTGTGGCTTTCAGCTGCTGAGTCTGAGCTGGGGAACAGCTTAGAACTAACTCATTCTGCCCAACCTCTTGAAACTACAGAAGGGGACCCTGAGGCTCAGAGAGGGAAGGGGCTTACCCACCAACACACAGCCAGGGGAGACTAGGCTGGGACCAGACCCCACATCTGCTGCTGCCAGTTCTAATGTCTATCCCATCACTTGCCTTGGCCGCTCACTCCTGCCTTTTCAAATCCAATGCAAGTCCGTTTTCTAAATTAAAAGTTGAGGGAAGGCTTAACTGATGGTAAAGTTGCCTAACCCTAATGCTGGGCTGAAAAACTTCCTCCCCACCTCATGGGCTTCTGAGACCCTTAGCGACATCTTCCATTGAAGCAGTTGGTCCCTGCACTCTTAGAACCGGACTCAGTGGTCCTTTGTCAGGTGTCTGTTCTCTGTCCACTGAGGATGAGGGCTGGGGTGGCCCCAGAGAGGGCAGCTGCATTACCTCTGTTGGGAATGGACTTCAGTTTTGAGAGTTTTGAAAGCACGATTCATATTTGGTAGTTCTCCAATCCCTACTACCAGATTCCTGACACATTTTTTTTCTCTTTAACACTTTATGTTTTCTTAATTGTTCAAAACTATATGCTCAGCTAAAAATTTAGAAACTACACAAAAATATAAAGAAATCACTTAAATTCTCAATACCCAAAGATAGCACCATTTGGAAGTACAGTTGACCTTTGACCAACATGGGTTTGAGCTACACAGGTGCACAAATAGTGTGGATTTTTTTCAGTAAACACATTCAGTTCTATAATTGTATTTTTGCTTATGATTTTCTTAATAACATTTTCTTTTCTCTAGTTTACTTTATTGTAAGAATACATGCAAAGTATGTGTCAATTAACTGTTATTGGTAAGGCTCCTGGTCAATAGTAGGCTGTTAGTAGTTAAGTTAGGGGTGACAAAAGTTAGACACAGATTTTGGACTATACCAGGTGGGGGTGGGGTTGGCACCTCTAACCCCCATATTGCCCAAGGATCAGCTATATTTCCTTCCAGTTTTAAAGTCGCAATTTCTTTTATTTGGCTGAAATTAGCTTAATATCGGCTTTTGCCAAGTGAACATGGTTCTGTCCCTTAGGGACAGACTGATTCTGCAGAATTAGTCTCTTTCCTTTGCCCATAACAGGGGTTCAGATATATGAAGAGAGTAGGCATCCCCAGATTTTCCCAACTCTGGGAGGAAACCTCCACTCCGTTTTAAATGCCAAGGTTTAAACATCAATGATGATCATTGATGAACGATAGGTTTTCATACATTACCTTGTTTAGTCTTCACAACAACATAATGAAAGAGGTATTTTCTAGCTCTAATTTATAGGGGAAGAAACTGAGGCTCAGCCCTAGCTGGTTTGGCTCAGTGGATAGAGTGTCGGCCTGCAGACCAAAGGGTCCTGAGTTCAACTCTGGTCCAGGGCATGTACCTTGGTTAAAGGCTCCTCCTCAGCCCAGGCCCTGGTCAGGGCCCATGCAGGAGGCAACCAATCAATGATTTCTCCCACATTGATGTTTCTTTCAGACTTTCCCTCTCTCTTCCACTCACCCTAAAAATCAATAGAAAAATAACCTCGGGTGAGGATTAACAAAAAATAAAATAAAATAAATAAACAAACAAACAAAAAAAGGAAACTAAGGGTCAGAGAAAATGGGTCCCATTTGGGCTGATGGGAACTGAGTTCAGTGAGATCATCACCTGAATCTGGCCTCTTTGTCTTTATTAATGTGGCCAAAGGACATAGCAGCTTTCCCCTACAGCCTTACTAAAACTGCCTCTTGAATACCATACATGCAAAGCAAGACTTTACATTGTTCCTAACAAATTCCTTTCCTTCACTCTGGCCCACAACTGTCCCCACCCCCCCACCTTATGATAATCTCTCTGAGGCAACGTGACTCATGTAGATTTCCTGGCAACAATATTAACCCCCCCGCCTCCCCAACCCCCCCCCCACAAAAAAAAAAACGTCCCTCCCAGCACAGCTCCTGGCACATAGTACTTACCCAGTACCCGGTTGCTATTATTATATAAGGTGGGAGACACTGTTTGTCTGGTTCCCTGGGTTTCCCTCTGTTCCCCACAGACACAGCCAAACAATGTGCTAAAAGTAGCATGGACCTAAGGAAGGGCCCCTCCACCGTGGTTGGTCTCTGAGGTGGCTTCTGGAAGCATCCGTCCTCTCCAGCTACTGGCAGAAATAAGAACCCAAGAAGATGCTTCCTTGAATCTGGGTTCATCTGCTCCATGCCTGGCCCTGCCCTTCCCTGGGGTCTCATCCTCACCCCCCTTTGCTGGTGTGGTAGGTCTGTCTGTCTTGAGTGAGAAGCCCCCTTTCCCCCATCAGCCTTCAACACCGTGATATCGCAGCTGGCCTTGCTGCTGCTGCTGCTGGACCCTCAGCCATGATGCTCAGAAGAAACATTCCTTAAAGTGGGTGGAGCTGTCAAAATGGATTTTAAAATATGGGTTGTATTTTATTTTAATTTTTGGTTGTTTTCTAAATTTGGTCACAATTGCATCTTCTTGTTCTAAAATGAGAGAAAGGAAGCAGCTGCCCTCTGGGAGGTTCCAGAGAGAAGGGAAGAAAGTCCTCAGCTTCTCTGCTGATTGTTCTGCTTCCTTCCTGAGGGCTCGACAGCAGCTCTGTGGGCGTGGAAGGGGGCGGGTGTGGGCCTGAAGATGCCCGTGAAGTCTCCCTGACCTGGGAGCTTCAGGCAAGGCCTACTGTCACCAGTCTTGTCGCCAAGGCTACAGGTGCCAGAAACACAGGCACTCCCCACTGGGCGTCCCCACCCCAGCAAGTGCAAACCATTTGCACCCCGACAATGATGACTCCAGGTGGGCACAGGGAGGTGGGAGGAGGCAGAGAACCGGTTGATCTCATCTCCATCATAGAGAAGTGACATTGGTGCCATGTGGAAAGGCTGAGCAGGCAGTGGATGGGTAGGGGGAAGGCGGTCCAAGGGGAGGGCAGCTTGGCCAGGAATGGTGGGTAGTGGTTATTAAACTGTGGGAAGGGAAGCTGGGAGGGGAGGCCAGGTCCTTGCTGGGTCCGCATCTTGGAGGGGCTGGAAGCCAAGCTGAGGAGTTTAGACTCCAATCTGGAAGTGAGGAGAAGAAATAGTCCCTGCAGTGAGGACAAGACTGCAGCTGGCCCAGGAGCGGCTTCCTCCCATTGCATCATCTTTTCTCGAGCGTCCATCCCCCAGGAGTGAGATTCAGGGGACTGGGATTCTATCACACTGTGTGGTTTGGCTTCTGTCCTCAACCCTGCCAAAGTCAAGGACCTCTTGTTTCCAAAATCCCTTGGAAGGTTTCTTCCTCCTGTTTCTGTATCCCACCACTGCCGTCAGCCTGGCCTACCCATGTCTCCTGTTGGCACTCTCTTCTCTGTGGCTCTGGTCACCACATTTCTTAGTTCCCCCTTCACCTCAGACTTCTGTGGGCTTCCTCTCTCTCCCACATTCTTGAGCCACATTTGCTGGGATCCTGTGGGGTCCTCTTGTGACCTCTCGTGTTCCCCCTGGGTGAGCTAACGGTTATCTGTCTATCAGTTAGGCACTGGATTTAGTTGAAGTATCATAAACCTGAGAAACAGTGGCTTAACAGACTTAGAGGCTTTATTTCTCTGGCATAAGAAGACATCCAGGGTTAGGCTTTCAGGGCTGACGCAATAGCTTCATGGTGCTATTAAGGATGGAGGCTCATTCTATCCATCCATTCAGCCACACTTAGCACGTTCCTGTCACCCTGTGGTGATAAGATGGCTATACCCCCTCCAAGCATTGAATTTGTCTCATTCCAGGAGGAGAAGGGTAAAGAGCAAAAGATCTGCCAGCTGAGTCTGTCCCCCGTTAAGACCTTTCCCATCTCGGCATCAGTCAGCGTTACCACAGCGATGCTCAGTAACAACCACCCCGCACAATGCTCAGTGTAACAAGCCAGTTCGGGCCAGGCTCAGCTGGGCAGCACTCCAGACGTGGATCAGCTGTCTTGGCTCTAAGTGTACGAGTTCTGGGACAAGGTTGAACAAGCAACCATTTTCCAGGGCAGGTTTTTCGAATAGCAAGTCATCAGGGCAAGAAGCAAGCCAGTGTCCATGGCATTCTTAAGCCTCTCTTAGCCCTCTCTCTCACCCACACACGGGCAACTCGCAGATCTCTCTGCAGCCAGGGTCATTTCCTAGCCTGCTGCCTGCTGAACAGCCCCCTCTGGTTGTCCCATCGACCCTGCAAGCAACATGTTCTAATCTGGAGGAAACTGCAGCTCAGGCAGGAGAGGGGACGTGCTCAAGGTCACTCGGGGCTTTGGTGCCCACATAGGACCAGGACTCAGAGTCTGTTCTCCGTCTTTGCCCCTCCCTTCCCACCACCTGCATGGCTCCTTGGGTACAGCCACTTTACAAGTCTGTTTACATCCACATCCTATAAAGGGGAGGGTCTCTTATTGTGGAAGACAAAAAATAGTAGTAAGAAACATAAAGAGAAATCTACCGCCGGAGGGCATCTCAGAGAAAGGCTGGCAACCATCCCAGGCACTGGGTCTGGCGTGTGACAAATGGGGGATCCCCAGACTCAGGAAGGGAGGGGTGTCTGCTCCCAGCTTGCCAAGTGGGGGCTTTGTGTAGTTGGATTTCATGGCACACACTGGGGGGCACTCACAGGGCCCTCTTCCATCCCAGACAGCCTCGCTCCCTTCTGTCACTGTCCTTTACTTAGCCTTCACCATGATGGAGGTGAGAGATAGGGAATTACATCCCCCAGATTTTGCCTGTCTCCACGGTGTTCAGCTGTGGTTCTTTCCTCACAGGACGGGGCATCCAGACCCTTCCCAGCCGGTCTCAGCCCGACATCCTTTTGTGTCTCAGTTTTTCAGTGTTCCCATTAAGGTTGACCCCAGAACAGAGCATTCCCAGGGCAGCCAGTCCAGTCTGGGAAAGCCGGCCCTCACCGTCTGTTCTGGGCGTTAGCATCGATGAGTGTTGCTTTGGGGACAGATATATAACACAGCAGATACACTGGGTTAGGGCTCAACTGGACCCCATTTCTTCTCCCTATAACTAGCTGCCTGGTCAGCTCCCTTTTCCTCTAGTATTTGGAGGTTTTAACTGAAATCCTCAGTTAGACCACAGATTCGGGTTTCTGTCCTGTTCCTTCACTGCCCATAGTGTCCTCACCCAAAGACATTATCACCCCCGAGCCTCAGTTTTCTCTCGGGATTGTTGGGATGGTGCTAGAGCTTTGAAATATATAAAAACAAAACCAACCAACAAACAAAACCAAAATGCTTTCTGTTAGTTGTTATTTTGGAAAAGGTGTCTGGTTGTTTCCAAAATTCATTTGCCTCCTTTTACATAGAAACAGAACTTTCACCTTGGTACGTATAGATTCAGTGCAAGGCCATCAATCCCAGCTTGCCTTGCAGCGGGTGTGGTCCTGACAGGTGGGGGCCATGCACTCAAAACCCAGTCATACCCTTAAAGGGAGAATGTAGAGGCCCTTCAAGTCCATGTAGCAGGATCACTGTGGAGGTGTTTATAGGTGATGGGTGAACCCAGAAGAGCAGCCCTGCCTTGGGAAGGCAGGAGGGAGGAAGTCCAAGGGCTGTTGTTTGACTTGGTCCATGAGGGTTGAGTAAAGGTTCTCCAAAAAGGTAAGGAAGGGCATTGCAAGGAGAGGGAACAGCCGGTGCAAAGGCTCACAAGTGTGCAAAGGCGCCAGGTGTGGGGAACCCCAGGCTCACTGCTGTGAGGGTGGGGGTCATGGATGGGGTTGGGGGACGGAAGATCCGGCTTAAGGACTTGCGTTGTTGTCAAGTGTCCTGCCAGAGGTTAACTTCCCTCTGATGAGCCCTGAGCAAGGAAGAACAACTGCTTTGCAAACAAATGCCTCGTGTATTTATCTTCTCCATTTTCCTCACATATCTCATCTCCTTGAATGAGATGCCTCCTGGTTTCACTTAATTTCCACAGGAAACTGGGAAAAGCAACATCTGTCTAAATTCCCCCTAGCTTGCTCCAGATTTCCAAGGTCAGAATGTGGACTTTGGGAGACACGGTCTCTGTGCGGTCAGAGGTGACAGCTCCAGAACTGGTGGACTATCTTGGAGGCCCTTGTGGCAGCCAGCCCCGGCGCCAGTTCCCTGAACAATACAGATGTTCGGCAAGAATTTTGCTGAGAGTGAAGTCAGTGGCTGAGGCAGCCCCTAGAGAGGGGAGCACAGGACTGGTTCCCATGGGCTCCTGCCCAACGCTCGGTTCTGAGCTAATGTTCCTGGGAGAGGGGCCGCCAGCGAATGCTCCAGCTTCCACACCAGCTGGTCCTCGGAAGGCAAGCTTTCCTCACATGGCCTTGGGCCACTCCCAGCCACAGAGACATTGTTTTGTTCACAGCAGTCTGCTCATGACATTTATTTAGGGGACACTTTCTCTTCTGTGGCAGAAAAGAGACAGCTTGGCAGGGGAGGGGCCACAGATAGGCCTCTAGGCTTGGGGTTCCAGCCCTTGGGAAAGCTGCAGGTGGCCCAGGTGGCATCCAAGGGTGATGCGAGGACAAGGCGTGGGCTTTGGAAGCAAGCAGATGAGGTTTAAGTCCTAACTGTGCCTCTTATTGGTCACATGGTCTGGCCTGGGAGGACCCTCACCTCACAGCCTTGGTTTCCTCATCTGTGACTGAGGAAGTAGGACCAGGTCACCTCTGAAGGCCCTGTGGGCTTCATGATGACAGGTAGTGCCTGCCCACCCTCCACAGGGAAGCTGAGGAAAAGGGTTTTAGTCCTTTCTCTGTGACAAATTATTCTACATCTGTTGAAAATAAGCAGGATCAGCACTAAAGATGAGTTACCTTCTTCCCTGCCCTTTCCCAAGTTTCCACAGATCAGCAGAATATTTTTTCTAAAGCAGTGGATGAGGTGTCCTTGAGGTGTCCTCTGGGGCCTTGTAGGGTCCAGCACCTCCTGACACCCCCTCCTCCAATTGCTCTGCCCTCTCCCTCACTCTGGCCCCCTTCAGGCCCTTAAATGGAACAGCTATGGCCTCCTTTGGCCCTGGCCCCAGTGGCGGTGCCAAGGGGTTACTGGGGGTAGGAGTGGAGGCTTAGCTCCTCTAGAGTCTCCATTTGCTTCCTCAAAGCGACTCCAAAAACCTTGATCTAGGTAAGAGCAAGGTGCTGTTGGTTCTTGACAATGCCAAGGACCCTGGGTCCCCCTTTCAAGATGCTACTCCCCCACTCCCCAACCAGGTCCCATGAGGGTGTTTCCTGGGCCTGGAGGGCTCCAACCCTCTCACTCACTTCTGCTGGTTCCTTCCCGTCTTTTAGATTTAGTGTCAACATTACACTCCTCAAGTGGCTTTTGCTGACATCCTGTGGGGTCCCTCTTTCACCTGGTACTTTTCTTCAGAGAATGCATCACATTTGTAATTATAAACCCATCTTGCCCAGCCAATGTAGCTCAGTGTTTGAGTGTCGACCTATGTCAGGGCACATGCCTGGGTTGTGGGCTGAATCCCCAGTAGGGTGCATGCAGGCGGCAGTCGATCAATGATCCTCTCTCATCATTGATGTTTCTATCTCTCTCCCTCTCACTTCCTCTTGCAATCAATAAAAATATATTTATAAACAAACAAACAAACAAACGCATCTTGTATTTACCTGTTTAATGCCTGTCTCTTCCATGAACTATAAATGCTGGGAGTGCATTTATAATGGGATCATGCTGGTCTTGCTACATGCGCATTGCCAATAGAGTGCATGGCAAATAGTTGGCTCTTGACAAGTAATTGATGAATGAGTGAATGAATGAATCACCCAGAGCAGTGGTCGGCAAACTCATTAGTCAACAGAGCCAAATATCAACAGTACAACGATTGAAATTTCTTTTGAGAGCCAAATTTTTTAAACTTAAACTTCTTCTAACGCCACTTCTTCAAAATAGACTTGCCCAAGCCGTGGTATTTTGTGGAAGAGCCACACTCAAGGGGCCAAAGAGCCGCATGTGGCTCACGAGCCGCAGTTTGCCGACCACGGACCCAGAGAATCTAGAATTGAGTGGTAAAATAATGGCAACCGGAAAGCAAATCACTGCAAATAATGATGTGAAACCTATAGCATCAAGGCCCAAGGCTTCGGCACCAATATTGTAAGTACAAATCCGGGCATTGACACTCAGGATTCTGGGAAGACAACCTCACTTTCTCTCTCACCCCCAGGGAGGAGAGTGTCTCAAGAAAGACAGGGCAGTCATCTATGTTGAAATGTTCTTGAGAGGCGAGGGAGGAAACAAAGGACTGAGATGTATCTGTGATTTGGCCACAGGAGGTTATAGTGACTTTGAGCAGTTAGCAGGAGTTGGGAAAGTGGAGACTGTGAGCATTAATGACTATTTGCAGACACTAGAACAGGAAAGAGAGGAAGGATGACATCAGCTACTTCTTACCACATGGATCACATCAAAATTACTCTGGAAAAGTTTCTGAATAATAAAAAATGATTTATCTATTGGCTGGGTAGCAAAATAAGGCATCTCAACTTCTTGTCTTACTTCTCACAGAAAAGTAGGGTGTCAGAGTTGAAGAGATCTCAAAGGCCAGAGGTTCCAATGCAAATATCCCACTTGGTAGATGAGGTGCCTGAAGGCCAGACAGGGGCAGGAACTTGCCCAAGGTCGCACAGCAGATGAGGGGCAGAGCCAGGTTTTGAAGCCAAGCTTCTGTACATCTTTCTTTTCATTTTATATCTTTTTTTCCTTTATCCTTTCCAAATAGTTTTTATGGGCTCCAGGAAATGGATAGAATAGTTATTTTTAGGTTATTTGAAATGAGTAAAATGGGTAATGCTTCCCCCCCCCCTTCAATAGATCAGATCCAGAGTATGTCTTATGTAAGAGCTAAATGGGATGAGAAATGGCTCCACAATGAGAACAAAGATTCCTTTGAATGTTAAAGCTCCAGAGTGATCCCTGAATGTACCCAAGTGATGAGGACTGGCTCTCCTTGCTTAGCTGACTGGAGAAGGCTGTGCAGAGCTGTGTGTGTGCATGTGCATGTGTGTGTGTGTGGTAGAAGGCTCCCTCTGCAGGGTGATTCCCTGAGCGCCAGGACAAGCATCACAAACCTCAATACACCTTCCTTCTTCTTCTTTTTCTTCTTCTCCTTTTTTTTCTTTGAAGTTTTAGGTTCACAGAAAAATTGAGTGGAAGGCTTAGAGATCTCCCATATACCTCCTGCCCCTGCACATGCACGGCCTCCCTGACTATCTTGCACCGGAGAGGCACCAGAGTGGTACATCTGTTACAGCTGATGGACATAATTGACAGATCATCATCACCAAAGGCAGGGGTTTACATTAGCCTTCACCTTTCGTGTTGTACATTGCATAGGTTTTGACAAATTTATAATGAAGTGACCCTGAACTTTTTCAATACCTTCTTGTTATTACTGTGAAATACACATACAACTTACCATCTTAACCATTTTTAAGTGTATATGGTTTTAAGTACACTTACGTTGTTGTGCAAACATCACCACCATCCGTCTTCAAATCTCTTCTCATCTTGAAAAATAGAAACTCTGTCCCCATTAAAAACCAACTCTCCATTATCCCCACATCCAACCTCTGACAAGCGCCACTCTTCTTCCTGTCTCTATATATCATGCAGTCTTTGTCTTCTTGTGACTGGCTTATTTCACCCTCAATACCTCTTTGAATGTGCTCCCTGTTCTCCAATTCTGGCCTTAGGAATCCCTGCCTTTGGCAAAGGATTTAATTCTCTGCCGAGGAGGGACAAGCAAAGGGATCCCTGGGAAGAAAACCCTTCAGGCTTTATTGGCACTTTTTCTTTAATTCCAATCAGTGGATGATTTCTTGAGATCAGATTTTGATGGGGATGGGGTTGACTCTGGGTGAGTAAGAGTGAGCAGAGGGAGAGACATTAGTGACAGAGAAAAAACGTTTTCTGTCCGAAAAAATGTTGTTGGGATGATTATAAGTGAATCTATGTATTTGGTTTTATAACATAGCCATGTCACAAATGTATGTGCCTGAGTCTGTTGACCTCATGTCTTGTCTGACTTGATTCCTTAGGGAATTATGGCAGAGATGACCTCTAATGACTGCTAGTGATAATCATAATAATACTCCTGTATTTGGGTTAAATTCTACAATTGGACACATTTTTACTTTTATTTTATTTGATCAAAATGACAACAGTGTGAGGTGATTAGAATAGGACTTATCTCCATTTTTCAGGTGGGGAAACTGAGGCTCAGTGAAATGAAAGGATCTGCTCAAGGTTCTAGACTCACTTATTAGTAGAGATGGGTCTAGAACCCAAGTCTATAGCCCAGGGCTTTCCCCATGGGTTCACATTTTGCTGGCATTTATTAAGTTAAATATCTAAGGGTAACATTTTTAATTTTTATTATTTTTTAATTTATTATTTTTTTAATTTAAATTCTTTATTGTTTAAAGTATTACATAAGTCTCCTTTTCCCCCCATTGACCTCTCCTTGGCTTCCCCCATCCCCCAGCACGTGCCCTCACCCCTTCCCCCCCCCCACCCCCCTCCCCCGCTGTGTCCTTTGGTTATGCACATATGCATGCATACAAGTCCTTTTGTTGATCTCTTTATGCCTTCCCTCATAGATTGGACAGTCTCTTCGATGCTTCTATGACTCTGGTTCTATTTTTGTTCATCAGTTTATGTTGTTCATTATATTCCACAAATGAGTGAGATCATGTGATATTTATCTTTCTCTGACTGGCTTATTTCGCTTAGCATAATGCTCTTCTAAGGGTAACATTTTTTTTGCTAATGCATGGTCCTCTCTCCCTGCCCACCCATCAATCATCCCACTTGATGTCAGACCTGAACTTTCTCCAAGAATGATGCGCCACCACCTAGAAGCTCAAACTGGAAACCCAGGAGTTAGTCCTCCTTGACATTTTCCTCTTTCTTGTTCCATATCCAATCTTCAATTAAGTCCTGTGGTTTTTAATTCCTGAATATGTTTTCAATCCACCCAATTCTCTGCAGTTCTGGATCACCATAGTCCAGACCTCTGTCTCTCACCTGGAGTTGACCCTTTATATTGTTATGCTGTCCTTTCTGTTCCTCTGTGATTTCTTGGGAAATGTGGATTGGAACAAAGTCAATCAAGATTCTAAATTATAGGGTTTCTCAGAGCCTTTGGCATGTTAATCATGGCCACAAGGACTCCTCAAGGTGGGGGACTGTATTTCGCATGCCCTAAACTTACTCAATCATTCCTAGACCCCTGCAGTCCATCTCTGCCCTGTCCATGTATTCAATATCCACACCGAAGCCAAACTGACCTCTGCTGATTGCCAAGCTGATTGTGTAGCTCTGCCAACACCCCTCCAGCCACACTGCCTCTCTGGTGCTTGGACATGTGTAGGACACACCATCGGTGCCTGGCCCAGCTGCCCTTCACCAGGCTTCTGCACCCATCTCCAGATGCAGCAGCCTTGACCACTGATGCTCACAGCTGCCTCTTCTGAGGAGCCACCTGCCAGGGAGGCTACCTCCCCCACCCTCCAGAACATCTCATAACCAAGGATGACTTGGTGGGTAATTCACAAAGGGCTCCACACCTTCACCTCAAAGCGAGAAGATCTGCTGTTCAATTTATGCTCCCTAGCCAGCTGTGGGTCAGGACCAAGTTGAACTGTACAGGAGAGAGCATTCACGATAGGCCTTTTCCCCTTCCTTTCGGCTTCCCTCACTGCCTGTAGGTTTTTCCTGAAGAGCATTCCCTGGATATTTCCCATCAGCCTCTGCTTCTCAGAGCTCTCCCTAAGACATTTGCCATGCCTTCAGCCACCAGAGGAATCCTTGTATGCTATCCTTCCCTTCTTTGCCTTATTCTCATAAAGCAGGTCTGTCTGCCCCGTGGGGCTGCCACTTCCATGAGGGACCATGTCTGTTTCTGTCCACCGCTCCATCCTCCATGTCTGGTATGTGCTCAAGATTTGCCAAATGAAAAGTTAGAAAGCACCATAAATATCCAGAATGCAAATGAAAAGTATGTGTAAAATATGGCAGGCAGCAAGTTACTGTCTAGAACATAATCAAAGCTTTTGCCAGTAAAAAGAGGCAAACATCTTAATACAAAAAAAAAAAAAAAAAGAACATGAGAAGACAATTCACACACATAAATAGAGATGATTGCTACATTTATGGGAAAGTAATTAATAAAAAATTAACAAATTAAAACAATAGTTGAAAGAACATTTTTGACTATTGGGTTACCCTAGGTTTATTCTTAAAAGATTATCACACTGGCAAGGGGGTGAGGAGCCAGGCACAGCTGGTGGGAAGACAAATTGGTACCATTATTAGAATATAACTCCCCGGGTACAAAGTTTGTCTCATCCCCAGTGCCCAAAACCACGCTTGGCATTTGGGCATCCAAGTAATATTTATTGAACAAACGGAAGGCCATTTGGCAATATCTATCAAGAAACTTAAGTTTTGCACACCTCTTGGTTTAGAAATTCTACTTCCTAAAGAAACCTGTAGAGAGTGGGGCAAAGATATTTCTACCAGGACTCACACATTCATTATAAAATCGGAAGACCGGAAACAACCTGAGTGTCCAGTCTGGTGATCAGTTACTTTAATATGGCACAGCCACACTGAGCAGTCTAATATAACTGATAAAAATGACATGTTTGAAGAATATTGGGTATATAGGATTAGGCTACTGATAAATGCTAAATGAAATAGAATATAAGATTATATATACAACACGATCTCAATTTTTGTTAAAAAAAACTTGTTAATGGTGGATTGTAGTGATTTTTATCTCTTTATTTCCCAAAATTTCTACAATGAATATGTATTATTTTTATATTCTGGAAAAAAGGCTTTGAAAAAGAAAGCATGATTAATAACAAAACTCTGGGCAGCCAGGAAAAGTAGGAATAACTTGTAATGATATTTTTCCCATGTATACTCATAACAGGTCATTTAGTGATGGATTAAGGAACACAGCCCTGCGACTGAATTAGCCTATTTTTATTTAGACAACAATGAGAAGTAAATTCCGTGCTGCTGGAGACACTTTGGGTTGTTTTCATGTTCTTAGTGTATATTTTTCCATGACCTGAAGAATCATAAAATATTGGCTCCACTTTGGAAAAATTTTACAACTTCTTTGACTGGAACTGATTTCTCCTGTGGCTCCTGGGTCTGTAAAAGTCATCAGGATTCGACATGGCATTGACCTTTATTCTTTGCCTTGCCCTGAGAATTTCCCCATGGTTGGCTCAAGGTTTCCAAGAGGAAGGTAATCAAATGACCTAACACAATTGCCTGGATTCTCAGCCGAGGACTTATCTTGATCAGGAGGAAGTGGATTTCCACTCAACCCAAATTTAGAGCATAGAAAAGATCCAGATGTTTAAGACTATCACACAGAGAAAACCTTAACCCACTAATACTTTTGCCCCATGCACCACTTCTTGTATATCTGGTTGTACCTACCCTGACACAGAGCAAAGGAGTTTTAGGTTCCAGTTTCCTCTTCCCAAGAGATCTGGCCTGGCTGCTAAGTCCACACACAGCTCATTTCCCTACAAAATATTGAAAGGACCCAGGACATTTGTTGGCTTATGTTAAGCCTTCTATTATCTCTAAGATGGAGTCCAGGATCCCAAGTCTGGTAGGAGAAGCTCTTCACCACTTGACTCCTGCCTCCTCCTCTTACTGTTCATTCCCACTGCAGTGAGATAATAGCATTTCAGAGAGCAAACTCCAGGGATTAAGAACAGACCTGGCCCCTGGGGAGACAGAAAGCAGTCACTCAGAGAATACCTCTGGCTCAGTTCTGGGTTTGAAGACCAGATAGGCTCTTACTGTCTGAGTAGCGATCTTGGACAAGTGACTTCAAGCCTCTGTGTACCTAATCATTTCCTCTGTTAATGGGGAATAAGCATGAGAATAAGAACACCAAATTCATATGGTTTATGTGGGCTTTACATTATTTGATGTGCATAAAGCACTCAGTACAATGCCTACTGTATAGTTAGTGCCTAACACACGTGAACTCTTATTTTCACTTATTCATTCACTTGGAAAAATTTTGCAAAGTTCTGACAAGGTTCTGGGCACTGGGCCAGGTGCTGAAAATTTAAAAGGGGATAATATACAGTCCCTGGCTTGACCCCAAGAAATCCATAATTTAGGGATGGAGACTCAGTGGGAACAGGCCAACATAACACAGCTCCAGGCACCATGTTCCAGAAATTCCGTCTCTTCCCCTTTCCCAGAAATACCATGCACCTTCATGATTTGGGCCTTTGCTCACTTGTTCCTTATGTCAGAAAAGCTTTCTCTCCTCCTCTGCCACCTGAAAACATTCCAGGTGCAGCTTAATGTAATCCCCATTATGAAGGCTTCCCTGACCTCCAAACCGGAATCATGACCTTGCCCGTGTCTCCAAGGTGCTCTGTACAGTTTCTTGCCTTCCCCTTCCATCAGGGCTGGTTGTACTGGAGTGTCTCACAATAGACTGGGAGCTGCTTGAACTTGGGTTTATGTCTGACCCATGTTCATGTCCCAGTGTCTGACACAGGGCCAGGAACATTGTTGATGTTTAGAAAGTGTTGGTTGAAAAAAAAAAATACATAAATGAAAGGGCATCTGATATCACAATAGAAACTGCTTCATTTACAGGGGAGATAAGGAAGAAAATTGCTCCTTTTTGCTACAGTATTTTATGAGACTATAAAATTTGCCTTTTAGCTAGATAGGTCCCTCTTATTAATTCCACCTGCAGCTACAAACAAAGCTGTTTACCTAGTTTTAGGGAACTTGGAGAAGATGCTTGTTCCCAGCAGGCTGCCTGAGGGGCCTGCCCTGAGCATGCCTTTCAAATTGCTAACATTTAAGACCCTTGTCCTGATGCTGGTCTTGCACCATTCCATTTGCTTTTCACTGTGTGGGAGACTATTACATTGGAAGTGCAGTAAGGCCAATATTGCAACATGAATAATTGGAGATACAGCCCATGTGCTTTTGGGACTGGGACATAGAAATTTAATTTAATTCTATTTCCTCACTTATTTGTTGGGTGATTTAAGGATGGCTCCTTCTCCTCTCTAGACCCCATCCATTGAATAGTGATTATAGGAGGTGAAAGTCAGGGTGCTTGGACTGATTAAACTCAAAGTTCTTTCCAGTTCTGATAAATCATATCTGTAAGTTGCATGATATCAGATTGACAAAAGGCCCACTGACACAGAGTTGCTGGAAAGGAACGTTGATGGATTTCTGGGAGAGGATCCCAGTCCTCCTGAGTTCAAGGCCATGGTTTAGGAACCAAAAGTTTAGAAATGGTTTAAAACCACAGATGGCCAAATCCACCCACTAAAGGTTCAGCACATGCTTACTCAAATTTGTAAACTAAAACCAGACTTTTCTGGAGCTGTTGGGAGGTTGCATGGCAAGCTCTAAACTGGTAGTGGGTGTATAGGTGGCTCATCCAAATGGGGGAGGTCCGCATCATTCAGTGAGGAGGCATGGCCTTGACTAGTCTACCCTGGCCATCAGGAGGGAAAGATCCCATGAGTAAGTATTGCTCGGGCATCATGTCATAATGATACCCAAAGGGAGCTCTTTTAACTGTGTTATAGCAACAACAACAGGGTCAGTTTAGAAGGACTGAACCCGCTCTTGATAGTAAATTTCAACATATTTTTTTTAATTCAGATATGTCACATACTGTAAAATTTGCCTTGTTAAAGTGTACAATTCAATGGTTTTATTATATTAATAGTTATGCAACCATCATCACTGTCCAATTCCAAAACATTTTTATCACCCCCAAATGAAATCTTGTACACATTAGCAGTCATTCTCCATTCTCCTCTCCCTTCAATCCCCACCAGTCACTAATCTGTCTCTATGCAATTGCTTGTTCCAATAGCTATGGGATTTCCATAATAAAGAACGCATAAACCATATGGCCTATCAGTCTGACTTATTTCAATTAGCATAATATTTTCAAGGTTCATCCATGTTGACCATACACTTTTGAACAATTAAAAATTATATATTTGTATCAACACTCAGCTAGCATACAGACAAAAGTATAGTGAGTGTGAGTTCGTTGTGATCTACCAACCCCTCATAGTTGACCCAGTGAAGGACTAGATTAGTCTAGTTAGCTCTATTCCAGATCCTCTTTATTTCATTATTCCAGTTAAATTTTGGCCTTTTAAAAGCACTATACAAACATTTAAAATTAAAATTGATTGATATTTTTATTTTTTGTTCCATCTTTTCTGGCAGGGTTTAAAGTCTTTTCCCAAACCAAGATTATTTAAATATACATGCAGATTTTCTTGTCATATTTTCATGGTTTCATTTTTACATTTATAGCTTTAATTAATCTGGAAATTTGTGAATGGTATGAGGTAGGCATCTAATTTTATTTTTTCCATGTGGTTAGCAAGTTGCACCACCACATCATTTTCTCATTGATTTAGAAACAATAGCATTATAATTTACTACTTTTTAAAATTTTATCTTCATTGTTGAAAGTATTACAGATGTCCCCTTCCCCTGCACCCTCCCCCATGGACCCTCTTCCAGCCTGCCCCAGCCCTCTGCCCCAGGCCTTCATACCACTGTCTGTGTCCATGAATTTACTACTTTTTATGCATGGTTGGGACTATTTCTGAACTTTCTTTCTGCATTAATCCATGTGTCTTTTCTTTAAAAACATTTTAAAAAATTTATTTCAGAGAGGAAGGAAAAGGGACAGAGAGGCAGGGGTCCTCAAACTTTTTAAACAGGGGGCCAGTTCACTGTCCCTCAGACCGTTGGAGGGCTGGACTATAGTTTAAAAAACAACAACTATGAACAAATTCCTATGTGCACTGCGGGCCTGGGACGAGTCGGCTGCTAAGCAGGCCAGGCAGCGGCACCCAGCGGGCCGGATAAATGTCCTCGGTGGGCTGCATGTGGCCCACAGGCATGGCCCGTAGGCCGTAGTTTGAGGACGTCTGGTATAGGGAATCATTGATTGGCTGCCTCCTGCACACCCCCTACTGGGGATTGAGCCTATAACTCGGGCATGTGTCCTGACCAGGATTTGAACCATGACCTCCTGGTTCATAGGTTGATGCTCAACCACTGAGCCACACCAGCCAGGCCATGTGTCTTTTCTTCAGCTGCTAGCATACTGTTAAATTTCTTGCCCCTTTATGATGTACTTTAATATTCATTCATATAAGTTTATATTATCACTCAATTTTTAAGTTCCCTAGTTGCTATCATGTTTATTTTTTTCTAGTTTAGCTTTATTTGTACAGGTGATATTATTATTTTATGTACTATGTATTATTGTATTATTTAAAAGTTTGAATTCTGCCTTAGAGAACAATAAAAGCAAGTGGCTGTGGGACACACTACAGATAACTTTAGTAGAGCATATGTGGGCTGAACATAGATGGGAAGGGATGGAAGGACCAAGGAAGCACTAAATATTAATGAGGTCTGAGACATCAAATACGTATGACAGGTACAGTAGAAGGACAGCATGAGAGCCCTCTCTGTGTTGCCTGCACAGAGAACTGGAAAGGCCTGGGTCTCTGGAGTCCTGAACTGTCGCTACGCCAGCCTGGTCTGCTCCCTCCAACTTAGGTGCGAGTGGAAGACATGTGTGTTTCGTTTAAGCCATGATTACATGAACTAAACATAACCCTCACTCATATCACCCCTAATTTCATTTTTTTTTTGTATTTGACTATCTGAATTAGAATTTGCAAAACCGTGTTAATAACACTGATGGGAGTGGACCTCCTCTGGTTACAGAAGAGAATGGGAATGGCTCTAGTATTTCATGATGTGTCCTACTGGAGTTCATTTTACATGAGTACATTTGTCACTTGTAGAATATAGTCTTCTTTCTCTTGATGGGGATGATGATGAGGATGAGGATGATGAAATGTTAAATTTTCTCAAATTACTTTTCTCTTCTATCTAAATTCTGTGGTATTTCTGCTTTTCTATACAATATGATAAATTAAACTCATAAGTCTTTCTAAAGTTGAAACATACACTGAGTGGCCAGATTATTATGATCTCCGAATGCATAATAATCTGGCCACTCAGTGTATGTCCTATATAATAAAAGGCTAATATGCAAATTGTCCCCTCGACCAGGAGTTCAACCAGCAGGCAGGCCGGCCAACCGCCCATGTCCCCTCCACCTGGCCAGGCTGGCCAGACCCCACCCATGCACGAATTCATGCACCGGGCCTCACATACATACACTGAGTGGCCAGATTATTATGCATTCAGAGATCATAGTAATCTGGCCACTCAGTGTACATGCAACTTAATTTTTTCTCTATCTCCTCTGTTCTCTTCTTCTATATGTGGAAGCTCCATTGTAGCTCTTGGCTTGCTCTTCAACTTTTCTTTCACCATTTGTATCTCTTTAACCATTTCCTTGGAGTTCTGAGAGTTGCTCACATTTGTCTTCTGATTTCTTGCTCCTCAGTGTGGTCTAGGAAGGACTAGCAGCCGTGGGCAAACTACGGCCCGCGGGCCAGATCTGGCTGTTCTATCCGGTTCTCTTGCTCTCCCCTCCGCTCCTTTACTTTGAATTTATATTAGTTCACACAAACACTCCATCCATGCTTTTGTTCCGGCCCTCTGGTCCAGTTTAAGAACCCATTGTGGCCCTCGAGTCAAAAAGTTTGCCCACCCCTGGACTAGAGAGTCCTCATTCATCACCTGAGAGTTTGTTAGAAATGCAAGTTCTTGGGCTCCATCTCAGACCTACTGAATCAGCATCCACGTTTTAGCATGATGCCCTATGATTCGTGTGCATATTAAAATTTGGACAGCACCGTAAAGTTTTGGCCAAAGAGGGTACCCTTTCCAAGTTTCTGGTGGTGATGCAGTGTTTCCCCATTATTATAATTGTTTGATTATTTTAGTGGAAGTTATTTTAGTTCAATGCAAGGTTTTGGATCACCATCTGGGACCAGAACCCACAGGTTCTTTGTGGCAGGATATGGGGAAGGCCAGTCGGCTACTTTGTGTGATGACATGAAATGAAAATAGCAGCCCAAATGTCATCAGAATCACCACCAGGCATCATTAAACCAACAAGAAAGAATCCTTCTGTTGCATTAAGTGTGTACTCCCCAGAGGGCTTTGCCCACACAAATTTATAAATGCCAACTAGTACCACATGAAAGCCTCTTGTCCTGAGCTGATAGAAGGGGAATGAAAGGGTTCTGGGAGACTGGTTTGGTGGCAGGCACGCATTTCCCTCTTTTCTTAGTAAGTAGAAGAAACAAACCTCTGAGGTCTGGGAGGAAATAGATGTTCTTCGGGGCCCAGCATTGTGCCTGGGGCTGCCTTGGAGGAGCGGCCTGTTCACAGACCTAAATTTTATGAGTATTAACATATGGAAAGATAAATTCTTTTAAGAAAAAAAAAATCAATCCAATAATACCCATTTCTCATCTATCATGGCAGGGTTAGCACACACACACACAAAAAACCCCCACTATTGAGCTGATAGTAAAAAGAACAAAAATCTTTAGGATAAATTGGCTCATTCTTTCTTGCTACCAAATCCTTTATTCCCTGGAGCTTGTTGAAACAATACCAGCACATAACTCTCATTGTGGAATTGACCAAACATCCTATCTTTCTTAATGGTTTTGTGAAGCTGTTGTCTCAACAGGAAGTTCTGGTCATTGTTACACATTCTTCTTGTTTATTATTAGTAATAATAACCCTTTGCATCACAGTCAGTGCTCTAAACCATAAAGGCTTTTTCACACAAAGTAGGTCATTAGGTCTTTCCTAACCATCCCATGAGACAGCAGGGTCAGCAAGCATTAATGTGCTCCTCTCATAGATGGGGAACTGAGGAAGTAAAGAACTTTCTCAAGGGCACAACGTGCAGTAAATAAATAGCAGCCTCAGACTCATGCTTTCTGGCTGCTGGGAAGATAGATTTCTAAAACACGTTTGGCCGAGTGTCTTTGATCCTTAAGCTTCCCAGTCCACTCAGTGGCCTGGCCTTTCTGCAGTGCCTGTGCATATGTGAGACAATGAGAATGATCACCATCAGTTTGGAAAGATCCTTCTCCATACCTTCATGCTAAAATGGAAGCTATAACTCTAGTGAGGTTACATTCTTCAGATGAGATTCACCTGGTCAGACATCCCTGGTTCCCTGCATGCTATTTAGATTTCCCTCACTGTAGTGACAGACCTCTGTTAAACTTCTGTGAAGGACATACCCTAGCCCCAAATAAGCTGGCATTCATTAAAAATCAGTGGGAACTACTTAGAAGTTATTTTTATTTCCTAAATTTGTCTTGTCTCACCTGATGGGGAGGGTGAAAGCATCTTATTCCTGCTGTGCTATAAACTTCCCCTCCTTATCTTTCTACACTGAACTTCCCAAATTTTCCCTAATGTTTCACTTATTCTCCCTTGCATATGTTCTTTTTGCTTAGAATACCCTTCCCTTCTTCACCCCGCCCCCACAATCTTCTTCACCCTTCTTATCCGTAATGAGAACCAACTCAAAAGCTATTCCTTCATGACCCAAAGTTAGAAACACCCGTGCTCCTAAAAACACTTTAACTCTATCTCTGCCTCCCCCTGGACGTATCACAGTCTGAAATGTATTTCATTTAGCTCCATATATATTGAGATTTCAACTAGATTGGGAGCCACTTTGGGGTGGAAATAACACATTCTTTTTCTTTTATATCCTCTGGGCTTGGAACCTGATAACTGACAAGATTTAACCAAGAGCTGATCTAATTTCCTACATCTAATGGCTTTAGTGCTATCAGGAATTCTTTTTGAGCATATATCACCTTAGTTTCTGCAATTTAGATGTTAGGAAAGTCTTAAAGGCACCACTCAAACAGAATAAGAGTAAACTGTCATAGCTGATTATTTTTTAAAGGGCAGAAAGTAGATAGACTAAACTTGACTCACTGACTTATCTTGTGTTTAATTCCTTTATGTCTCCCAGGTTAGAGCTATTTTAGAGTAGAGCTCCTTTATCAACATCCTTCATGATTTTGTTTAGGACCACTCCCCCTTGAGGGGTTCTGCATTTTCTTTGGGATTCCCCACCCCACCCCCACCCTGTTCCTTCACATTTAGGGAACTACTGCTCAATAGCTCTCAACCATGGTTGTACCTTAGGATCACTTAAGGAGCTATAAAAATATTGATGAAATAACCCAGCAATCTCACTCCTGGGTATTTATCCAAGTGAAATAAAAACATCTCCTCACAAAATCTATGGATACTTATAGAAGCTTTATTCAGAGTTATCACAAACTGAGAAAAACCAAAATCAACTGCTGAATGCAGAAATACATTGAATACATCCATAAAGTGAAATAGAACTAAGCAATGAAAAAGGAATGGATTACTGATACAAACAAAACATGGATTAATTTAAAAAATATTATGCTAAATAAAAGAAGCCAAACACAAAAAAAGTTCATACTGTATCATTCTATTTATATGCAAGTCTAGAACAAACAAGACTGATTTAAGGTAGAAAAAAATCAGAACAATGGTTGCATCTTGAGCTCTGAGGTCTGAGGATGGCATTGATCAGAAGGGACAGGAGGAAGCTTCCTGATGTTAACGTAAAAAGAAAACAAAAATACAAACACACATTGAAACCTGTAAAGAATTTTTGTGAGTTTATTTGGGCCAAACTGTCGACATATGCCGGGAAGCAGAACCCCAATGAATTGAGATAATGCTCCGGAGAATGGAGGGTTACATCTGTATTTTTACATTGCAAACAAAGGAAAGGGACATAGGGGAGTTACATGAAATTCATTGGTGATAGATTAAGGAGCTGGGATAAAGTAAAGCAGGGAAACATCTGGGATAGGGTAAAAAGTGAACTGATGGACATGTGCTTCTTTTACAGAGATGGATACAGGATACTTTAACATAATTAACAGTTGACAATTAACTTGATAACAATAACAATGAGGGAATGTCCTGGTGCCATTTGTTGTGCCCTGAGGAGTCCGGGGTAAAAATGAAGTTACAAGGTACCCAGACATCTCACAGATATGTTATTTTAGAGGCAAAAAGGCAAAAAGGCTCAGTAAAGATCTAAGTTGATCTTTGTCAGGGAAAATATGGGCCTAGGACATGACTGCCCACTATAACCTGTTTGTACTTAAATATTTAATTTTCAGACCATCTTTTGTGGTTACTTTAGGTCTCTGGGTTTGCAAGACTGCCATGCAGGCCTCCCCTGAGCTTGTCAGGTTAGCATGTGGCTCCTTTCGTCCACACTGAGAAGATGGAAATGTTCCATATCTTGATAAGGGTGTAGGCTACATGGGTGTGTGCATTAAAACACACACACACACACACACACACACACACACACACACACACACACTAAGATGTGGAGTTAAGTTCTAGACATTTCAGAGGTATGTAAAGTATATCTAATTTTTAAAATGTGAAAATGCTAATGTCTGTGTCAAACCCCCAGAGATTCAGATTTTAACGGTTTTGGAATGAGACTCTGGGTTTTAGAAGTTCCCACAGCCGAAGTTAAAAACTACAGTCATAGGGATTTGTCTCGTGATAGAATCCTCTGTCATCCTGCTTGCCATGCAGTGCTTCCCTGACTGGGATGTGCGGATCCTGGCAGCTGGGTGAATGGATTTCCATGCATGCTTGATGGCGGGTCTACTTGAGCATGGCTACTTGGCAAGCACCAACATGCCAAAAAGGCCAAGAAGAAGACAAGAGTAGGATGGAGCCCCCAAAAGCCCCACCAGCTTTCTCTTTCTGCCTCTTCTGAGAATGGCCCTGCTTATTCAAGGAGTAGATTATTATGATCACAGGAGGATTACATTGGAAGGGGGCCAGTGGATGCATTGTTATGGGGCATGGGGAATTCGTATTCCATATACAATTTTGGAAAATTGCCTATCCCTCTTCAGTCAGCTGGTAGCACGCAGACAACAGAGTCCCACTGGATCCTGCAAGCTGGCCTGGTCTTCATCATGATTTGTCCTCTTGGTGACTTTGGGCTGAGCACGTCAGGCCCTTTGCTGGAACTTTGCTTCTTCTTTCCACTTCTAGATTCACACTGTAACTCCATAATTTCCTTGATAAGTAATTTCTCTTCTTTTGAAGCTGACAGGCAACCCATTAACATTTTGGGGGCAAAAAAAGCTTTTCTTAAAACTTTATCCAACATTAATAAAACTGTATAATAAAAACTGAAATTATAAATCATAACAGTTATCCCCTGGCTGCTCTTTGTCTGATATTTATTTCAGAACACATGGCCAAGGTTTGTGAGATGGTGCATTAATAACTAGAACTTTGACTAACAATTTCACCAGCAAATAAAAGCATAGACTTAGACACTCCCCGTGGAAAGGAATTTTGCAGCTCATCTAGTCCAAGCCCCACATACAGTGCCTGAATAACTGCTAAATGGTACCCAGTCTCTGCTTGAACACCTCCCCAAACAGGGAACCTTGTAAGACGACCCAATATATCTATGAGAAAGATTTTCCTAGTATGAAGCCACACCTGCTTCTCTGTAACTCCTACCCACAGAGAACACCAGATCCCTTTTCTTATTTGTTGCCCACAAGCCTTTTCTGCAACAAGTTAAACATCTGTAATTGCTTAAAGCATGCCTCATATAAACAAAACAAAACAAAACAAAAAACATGCCTCCTAAGATTTGGCTTCATTTGCACTCAACCAGCTTGCTTTCTCTTTCCCCCATGAGTCCTGGTTCATTTCCATTCCAATCCAACACAATTCGTTTGAACCCATGTTGCCTGAACACCTTCTCAGTGCCAGGCACAAGGCTAGGTGCTATGGGGGAAGGAAGGAACAAGTCAGCCTTGACCTTGTAAGAGAGAGAAGGCTTGTCCACAAGAGCTCTACAAGGCAGGCTGTGAGACAGGGCAGGAGAGAGGGGCAGTGTCCTATTTCTCCTTACACCCCCAACCCCAACTTCCCAGACTCTTATCTTGCATTATAGCACATTAGAATATAGACTGTGCAAGGACATGGTTGGAATAGGCTGTTCATCAAATGTTTGATGAATGCCTCTCAATGGACTAAGTAGGTCTCTGTATTCCAGATTGCTGAGAGAGACAGTCTTAGCTTGGGTCATAGGTGCACCAGGCTCCATCAGCTGTCTGCAGATGGGACTGGGTCACCTGGTATTAGAAGCCACACTTTCTGGGCTGGGAACAAGAAAAGTTCTATGAAATATAAATTGGTTGATGAAAAAATTATAGTCATCTTAGAGATATAAAAGGGATATAATCATAAAATGTAATATCCACAGGTATGTATATGCAATATACACTTGGTGGCCAGATTATTATTAATATATATATTAGAGGCCTGGTGCATGAATTCATGCATGGGTGGGGTCCGGCCAGCCTGGTCAGGGGGAGGGGACATGGGCGATTGGCCAGCCTGCCTGCTGGTTGAACTCCTGGTAGAGGGGACAATTTGCATATTAGCCTTTTATTATATAGGCTATACACTGAGTGGCCAGATTATTATGCATTCGGAGATCATAATAATCTGGCCACTCAGTGTATAATATCCATAAGCACTATGTATGAAAAATTGGTGTTCTCTCCACTTTATAACTAGGAAAACAGATTCAGAGGGGTGAAGTGACTTTCCTGCAGTCACTACTTACTAATAGCAAAGTTATGTTTCAAATTCAGGGCTGCCACATTGCCTCTGCATTTCCTCAATAATTCTTTCTGGAACTCATTTAGTCATCCACTTATCTATTGATTCATTCAACTAGAATTTCTCCTGCACCAATCATGAGTCTGGCATGATGTGAGACACTGGGATACAATTGACATGCCTGGAGGGACACCCACCAAGAGCCTGAGCGAGGATTCCTGATATGGTTTTATTGAAGAGATGAGACATACAGACACCACAAGTTCAGGCATCCTTGCATGAAATGACTCCAGGAGTGACTGATATTGTGAGGGCTATAGGATGTGAGAAAAGAAGGACCTCAGAGGACTGGACTAGTTGGAGAAGCCTCCTTGGAGGTGGAACTCTGATTAGGAACCTGAGAGAAAAGAAGAAAGGAAGACATCACAGCAGGCAGAAAGTTGTGTTGATCCTACCACCTGAGTATCATTAATTTATATCCACTCTACTGGGCCCTCCCCTGCTCCAGGTCACAGCACCCCTCACCAGGCCAAAGCCTCCCCAGCAGATCTTGTCTTGTTATCCACCAATCTATTTTAAATTCAATTGCAAAATACTTCAAGCACATCAAAACGTATAGCAGATAATACAAGAGCCACCAAGATCCCTACCATTTAGATTCCATAGATATTAACATATCTCCATATTTGCTTCAGTTCTCTCTGTCTTTTACAGAAATATAACATAATTATATCTAAATTCCTACCTTATCACTTAGCCCTCCCTCCGCAAACATTATCCTAAAGTTGAAGTGATTTATTCCCAAATGTGTTTTTCTACCTTTTCTACTAATGATCCACAAACCATGTGGTTTTGGTATTATACATATACATAAAGTTCATATCCTTTTGCAAGTTGCCCTTTCCCCTGCTTCTGCTCATTGTTTTTTATATTTGTCCTTGATACATGGAGATATAGTTCATTCATTTAACCATCATATAGTATTGCATGGTATACATGACCTGAAGTTTACAGAACTGTTCCCCTCGAGATGCCTGGTTAGGTCATTTCTACTTTTTCATTACTAAAAATAATACTGGGGTGAGTATCCTTACACATGTCTCTGGTAGGAACCAAGAAATGGAGTTGCTCGGTCAAGAATACACAGATCTTCAACTTTTCTAAGCATTGCCAAGTGGTTCTTTACAATGGTGGTGCCAGGTTACATGTACACTTCCTAGTGTATGTGAGGATGGGAGTTTCAATGACCATGTCCCTTCCCTGCTTAAAACCCCTCTAATGGGTATCTACTGCTCTCTATAACATCCGAGTCCTGTTTGGCCCACCTGCTCTGCATGAGCCAGTCCATGGTCACCTCTCCAAGCTCACCTCTTTGTTCTCTCCTACTCCAAATGCAAGTATGCACACACAAACATATGCACGCATGCACACATTCATGAACACACTCTATGGTCCAACCAAACCAAACCATGTTCATGTCCCCTAATCTCCCTGTCCTCTCTTGTCTGGGCCTTGGTGCAAGCTTTTTCCTCTGGGAAGTCTTTGCAGGCCTCCCAAGCCTGAGCTAGATGACTTTGCTCACATTGCCCAGCACTCTTGACTTCTGGCCTCACAGTTGTCAGGACACTGTCTTGTAATTGCCTGATTACTGCCTCCCTGCTCCACCAGACTGCAGACTCCTTGATAGTAGGGCCTATGCGGAACTTCTCACAGGACTGTGCGCTGTGCCCAGCCTATCTATTGAATGAATTTGTTAAATAATCCACCGACAGGAAACAGGTCTGGACAGAGCAGAGGTCACAAGATGGGGAGCAGTTGGAAAACAGACTGGAGAGAAATTGCTGTTCATCACCTTCGGAACCCCGATTTCCAGGTAAGGAAACCGAGGCTCAGCCATGTGGTTGACTTTGCCTAGAGTCAGGCATTTGGTGACAGGGTCGATCTGATTCCCAGTCTCCTAACTCCATGTGGGGGCTCTCTCTGCTGCACTTCAGCTGCAGCTGATGGGAGGGAGCCAGCAGAGAGGGAGAGATAGGCTGCCAGGGAGGGAAGGGTGTGCGGAAGAGGGAGGCTTCGGGATCTAGGACGCAGGTGGAGAGCTTGGCCCAGCAGACATGACCTTGGATCCCTGAGCCTGCGAGGAAGGAAGGACATTCCGCCAAGTTTCTAGAACAGACACTTGATCAGGCTTCCCTGGGAGACTTGGGTGGGCCAACCCTTATCTGGGGAGGAGCAGACTCTGAGAAAATGACTCAGCATCTCCCTCAGCACCCAGCCCACCCTAGTGGCCTCTGCCTGATGCCTTAGGAAGATATTTTCTCAAGGTCCCCCTCTGGTCAACAACAGCCAAGGACAGCGGGTAGAAATAGGGGCCAAGTGCAAACAGGCAGAGCTAGCTCAGGGGCTAGAGCCCTAGCAGAGAGTTCACAGGTCGGGCTCAGAGCCTCCAGGTCATTGGGCATCTAGAGGAGATTTTCTGTGGACCAGCTCAGGTGTGGCAGGGCAAGGGGACATCAGTAAAACAGAGACAATAATACTTATACCTCATGTGATTATGGTGAGAATTAAGTAAGATGAAATACGTAAAGGGCTTACAATAATAATGCTCAGCACATAATATCACTCAATCAAACATAGTTATTATTTTCCTATAGGGATGTTGGGAGGAGTGAACAGGATAATACGGTGGACAGAACCTGTAAAACTGTAAGTGTTGGTGCTCAGTCATTTCTGTTAGGAAGTCAATAAATGAGTCTGGTGGACAGAGAGGAGGGTGAGTGACTAGTCCTCCATTCCTTGAGTTTCTTCACCTGACATCTGCATCAGTGACAACACGGGTCAGTTCTGGAAAGATGCTTAGAGAGGGTGCCATCCAACCTTCCCGCTTCACGCAAGAGGAAACTGAGGCCAACAGGGTGGAAGTGACTTGTCTAGAGCTACACAAGACATCATCAGGGATGAACTTCCCCAATTCAGATCCCTCTATCCCCTCAGTTTAGCCCAAGTTCAGGCCATGGCTCTCCAGCCCAGTCTGTGACTGGGTTTTTCCTCACTGTACTATCCTCAGAGTCAATGGGGTTCCCACCAGCTCTGAGAGCCTTAGCCTCTGAGAGCTCCCTGCCTTGAAAGCTCTCTTCCTATTTTCTCACAGGCAGTCTAAAAAGTAATTAAAAGTCATTTTCAGCCCTGGTTTCCCTTCTAAAGCCTTCCTGCCCTGGGCCTCTCTTGGAGAGGTCAGGAGCAGGTCAGCAGCATGCACACACATGCCAACCTCCACCAAGGTTTCTTCAGTATCGGGCAAGTGAGAGCATTCTCTTCCCCTCAAACAAGCTCCCTCCCTCCCACCCCTCTTCCTTCCTTCTTCCTTTTTGTTTAAATGACATCCCAACCACAACTCCTTGCCATTGAACTCACCCTTCTGGGTCACACAGAAGCTCATTCCAAGGGACCTTGAGTATGTGCCCTGGTTGCACAGGTGGGATTTCTCTACTGAAAAACAGTTGCAAGAGAAACCAGATACGAAATGCTAGGCCTGGTAACAGCTCATGTGTAAGGCACACGTTGACCCACAGACCCAGGAATTATAGCCATGCAGAGGGGAAAAATGAAGATTTGGATTTTTTCTCGTAGCCACCCTGATTTCTTGGGGAGCTATTGGGTCAGCCCATGGGGAGGTCTTGCTGCCATGATAAACTCTCACATGGGCAGAGGGGTTTCCCCTCATGAAGCAGGTTTGCACTCATTATTTCTATCTGAGGGCTGACCTGTGAGGTGTGTGAGGAATTCTTTTCTCTGCTTTTTTGATGAGGAAACCAAAGCTCAGAAGCCAGAGTTTTTCCGAAAGAATGGAAGGTTCAAGGTTTCAACCAAGGGTTTCTGACTGCATCCAGGTCTCCCTTACTAACAAGTCTCCTGAAGGAAATTCAGAGTTTTGAATGTAGGACAAGAGTTTGCCTTGAATTTTTAGCTCAGAGGTAAAAACTAAATGAATTGGAAGTCACTAAAGGGACAAATTATGGTCAAGATAGAAGTGACCACTGAAAAATGGACTGTCCGCTCTGGTCTCCTCCTGTTCTCCCTTTAAACCCCAAGTTGGACCACGTTTCCTCCCCACTTCCTTCCTAGACCCCCTTCCCTAAGCCCTTCCCATCCCTGGGATGGAGTGAATTCTTGTCCACAACCTTTCCATGCTCTACTGCAGTTCTCACACTCTATTGACATTTTCTCATTCATATAACTCTTTGTCCTGTGTTCAGGGGGTTCCTCAAAGGCAGGGGCCCCCTACTGCAGCAGTGAGATGTTGCTGCAAGGGAGCCAGTGCTGTCCAGCTCAGCCACACAGCAAAGGGTCCCATCTGGGGCTGGGCTCCAGGCAGTGGCATCTGGAAGTCCAGGAAGGGCCCTGCAGCAGCTAGAGTGGTGGCCATGGGCTGAGGAATGGGCACTGTGGGAGGTTCTAGGGCAGTGGGTAGCTTTTGAGGAAGTCAAGGAGCCATAGGACTAAGGTTTGGGGTTAGGACTCAAGTCTTTGGGGTTAGGGTATAGTGACTTGAGTAATCTGAGGCAATGGGCTGCAAGGTTGCATCTGGAACCAGGAAGGAGTCGAAGCCCTTCCTGCAGGCCCAGCTGCTGGCCCAATCCTCTGACCCCCCTCAGTGAAGGGAGCCCTAGGATCTGGGGCCACTCCAGCTGTGGGGAGAAGAGAAGAGCTGGGAGTGGAAAACCAGGTAAGACATTTTAAGAATTCCCATTTCCCTCATTTCCAAAAGGCAAAAGTGAAAAGTTTGGAGAAGTTAAAATACAAAGAATAAAAAATGATGTTCAGTTTGGAAATTGCTATTCCCCAGATTCTCAGCTTAGGGGGTGCCCGTGTTCACATGAAGCTTTGTGCGATTCCTACAGTAGGAAGGCCATGCAGAACCACTTTCGTTTCTGCTCCTGCCCAGCTGCCCTCGTCCATCACACTCACCCCAAGCATGGGCTGACGTCCAGGAGGCACACTGGGCAACCAAGCTCTCATCTTACCAAACCATCTGGATTTTACTTTCTAGGTAAAAAGTTATCAGTCATGGCCACTGCGTGGGCCATTCTCGTCGCCTCTGGAGGGAAAGTCCCCAGTCTTTGCATCTGTCCCCCAGAGCAAGGAGCGTGCCAGCCTTCTTATCTGTCCTTGGAGCCAGGGCAGCTGAAAGGCCAGGGTATCACATACTTGAAGAAATAAAAGAAGGAAACTAGTAGTATTTATTGAGAACCTGCTATGTACAGATCTAGTCTTAGGCCTTTTATGTGGATTACTAGACACCCAATACATGAAATTCGTGCAAAGGGCTCGGCCCTCACAGCCCTGGCCCTCACAGCTTCAGCTTCATCCAGAAGGTCGTCCAGATGGTCGTTCTGCTGTTCAGTCTAATTAGCATATTAGCTCTTTATTATATAGGATGATATGCAAACGCACACACATTTGCACACAGCTGCCTGGGGACATAACACTTAACTATCCCTGGTCAGCAGAGGAAGAAATGGAGGATTAGTTGCCACACAGCAAGAGTAATGGAGTTTGGATCTGAACTCCCAACTCTGCTTGGAGGTCTTTACATCTTTTGCACAGTGGGGATACCCAGGAAAGGTTGGCGCTGCCTTTTCAGAGCTGTGATGACAACACCAAAGGCCACTGGGGCTGGTCTGGCCATCAGGGGCTTCCTGCTCTCCCAAATGTGCCTGCTTCACTGCAGGCCCTCTGGTGACATCAGCTGGCACATTTTATGCATCCAGCGGTGAAGGCCTTGATAAGATAAGAGTGATGCTGCTGGCCCCCTGCAAGCGAACAGCTGAGAGGACACGCTGGCTGCACAGGCTCACTGCTAAGGGAGCAGTGCACTTGGTTGTTGGGAATTGATGAAAATAATCAGCTGCAAACTCCTAAAAAACAAACAGACCACGGTCCAGAGGTCTGAATAACAGCCCCTCCGCCAGATGGCCACAGGAGCCCTGCCAGGGAGAAAACATGATCTCCCGCCCTGAATTTCTCCTTTGTTCTGGACCCTGTGCTCTTTGGACGTCATCGGTCCCCCCACCCATCTTGCACGCCAGCCACCCGGAGTCTTGCGCTTAGGGAGCTTAAGGCAGCTTTCCCCAGATTAGAATTTGGAGACAGGGAATCCAGGCAAAGAAGCAACTTGCTTGTCCCAGTGTGAGTCACCATGGGCAGGAGGAAACACACAGCTGTCTACATCTGGGCCTGGAATGCTGCTTCCTCCTTGGAGGCCACTACCGAGAAGCCTGGGACCCTTTTGGGTGCAGAGCAGGAAGTCATAAGCAGGACCGCCCTGTGTGGGGCAGGCCCTCTGGACACCTCAGTCCTTGCCAACAGACTTCCATGTCCCAGCTATTGGGAAACTGAATGTTGGCTTGTGGCCACGTTAAATTGCGACCAAGCCTGGAGCAAATGGTGGTCAGTGTGTCTTGCCAGCCTGAGTCTCCTTATGGCTCCAATAAAAGTTAAAAGCAAGGCCAGCATGGGTTTGAATCCTGGCTCTGTTACTATGTGACCTTAGACAAGTTATTTGACCTCTCTGATTCTCAGTTTCTACTTCGTTGAGTTTTAGTGAAACCAATAAGTAAAGAAATTGTATTTTCAATGCATGTAGCACAGTATCTGGCACACAGCAGGCATTCAATAAACACTGGCTTCCTCCCTCCCAGCCCTCTGCTCCAGAGCCTTTTGATACTAATTTCTTCTATTATCCACTCCTAAATGCTTCACTGACTCATGATTCAGAATTTCATTCCTAGCTTCTGGCAAAGTTTTCAGGTACAATCTTCTCCAGTTCAGTTTTCCCCAAATGGATTCCCATTTCCCCTCCATCATTATGTTAGCTACTCCTTTTGCTAGTAGGTATTTTAATTTGCTAAGTTACTACAAATTCTGTTTGGAAGGAAACTAGGTAGCATATAATTGCTGTGAAGTTGCATCAGGCACATTTAACTTCCCAGCTTACTTAGAACTTTCAAAAAATCTTCATAACAATAAGTGAAACTATTAACATAATCAGAATATAAAGCATAATAATCAAAATAGGCTGGGTTTTGCTGCAGTAACACACAACTCCCAAATATGAATGGCTTAAAACAGCAGAGGTTGATTTCTCACTCATGGTACACATCCATTGTATGCTGGTGGGGTCTCTGCTCTTCACTGGCCTCTCTTATGTGCTCAGGGTTCACCATCTGGAATGTCGTTGGTCACTGCAGCAGGGAAAGAGACGATAAAGAATTGCTGACCAGCTCTTTAATGCTTCTACCCAGTAGTAACACACATCACTTTACATTTCATTGGCTAAGGCAAGTCATATGATCCCCAACCTCATGGAAGCAGAGATATCCAATCCTATTGTGCTTGAAGGTGGAAAATAACCAGAAACATTAATGAACAACATCATGTTGGTCACACAAACTCAGTATTTAAAAAAAAGCATAGAGGAAACCCTGCAGGCAAGTAAAAACTGGAATTCTTCACCACCCCATCCCTATTCACCACTAGGGATTTGCTGGTCATTTTAAAAGCAGATTATGCTCAGACATTTGCATAGAGAAGTTACTTTTGTCCCTGCCTTTCTATTTCATTTCTCTTTAATTTCCAGCACATGTAAAAATTCCCATTTGACATTGCACACTCCTTAAGGGTTTCAAAATTTTTAAAACATATGGTGTTTTCCCTGTATGTGCTGAATTTAGAATTTAAGCTACTTAAGACATGACTCTACAGTATTTACTTGATAGTAATGTCTGACTTCATTACTTTTAAAACCATTGTATTGAGATATGATGGACACACAAAAAGCTGTCCAAATTTAATGTATACATTCTGATGCTTTTGGAGATAAGTATACATCCATGAAACCTTTACCACACTCTATGCAGTAAATATATGCATCACTTCTAAACGTTTCCTCCCACCCTCTCTAACTGCTTGAATTAAATAGTACCAATGTTTTACCACCTTCTCTTACAACCTGAGAGGCCATTCCATCTCCGAATCCAATTGCAATGAACATTTGTTTGATTTTATGTATGTACTTGACAATAAGAGTTTATAACTAATTTTTATCCCAAACTCTAAAAAGGTCTTACACATACATTATGTCCCTTAGAAATTTTCACCATGACCCTAAGGAAGGGGAAGGGAAGGGAAGGGAAGGAAAAGGAAGGGAAGGGAAGGGAAGGGAAGGGAAGGGAAGGGAAGGGAAGGGAAGGGAAGGGAAGGGAAGGGAAGGGAAGGGAAGGGAAGGGGAGCGCAAGGATGCATGGAGTAATTGCAATGTTCTCTTTCTTAACCTGGTAATGTTCACTTTGTGATATGTCACAGAATTGCACAGTTATGAGTTGTGCACTTTGTTGTATAAAGTTTTTTATTTTACAAAGTCAAAAGACTAGAGAATAATAAACACTTAATGTATTTTAGAAATAAACAACTACTTTTTCTTGATTATCTACTATGTGTCAGAAATGCTATACACTCATGTGTTATTATCTAATCTCCAAAACAACCTTTCAAAGTAAAAATTTGTCTCCTCATTTTACAGATAAAACAACTGAAGTTCAGAAAGTTTAAGTAGCTTACTCAAGGTCATAAAGCTAGTAATATTTTTTAAAATATTTTTTATTGATTTCAGAGAGGAAGGGAGAGGGCGAGATATAAACAACAATGAGAGAGAATCATTGATTGACTGCCTCCTGCACAACCCCCTACTGGGGATCGAGCTCACAACCTGGGCATGTGCCCCTAAAGGGAATCAAACTGTGACCTCCTGGTTCATAGGTCAACACTCAACCACTGAGCCACACTAGCCGGGCTGATGGAGACTCAGAGAGGCGAAGTGACTTGCCTAAAGACACATAGTACAGATGTGTTGAAATCAGGTGTTTGAACCTAATTCTGTCTGACTTCAGATCTGTGGCTTTCCCATTACCCCAGGTCACCTTCTGATCTGGACAAGGGGATCCTGTTTGGAAAGGGGGTTTAGGGGCACTGAATTTCTCTCTGGAAACCTGTGGAAAGCACAAGAGGGAACGGGACGTTCAGGTTCCACACACCCGCTCCCCACTGTCATCCCTACCAGCCAGGGCATTGTGCTCAGTGGAATCTTGGCTTCCATGGGGATTACTCTGGGCACACAACATCCCAGAAGCTGGCCGTCCAGGAATTCCTGTCAATTAGACATTTATTCTCGGAATAAACCTTTCCCTGAAGAGCTCTCCACAGCCGGCCAATGCCATGGCCCTGCCACGGTTCGGTCTCAAGTGGTGAGATGCCCATTAGTCTTGGAGCCATGACAGTGGGAAGTGCATGTTCACACATGAATTGAACTGTAAGTGGGCAGTGTGTGTACTAGTAAGCGTGTAAGCTGTGTTCTATGTGGAGTCGGTGTTTGTGTAAGCCTCTCTTGTTTTGTAGGCCCACTAAACAAAATACAGGATACCCAGTTAAGTTTGAATTTCAAATGAACCACCAATTATTTTTTAGTGTAAGTATGCCTTACGTTTTTATTTGTTAAATCTGGCAACTACATCTATCTACAAGTATATAAATATAAATGGGCTTGCTTGTTTATGTCTCAGGGTGTACCTGAGTGTGTGTGTCTGTGGGTGTCTGTGTGTGTGTATGGGGGTCTGTGTGCATTGTATCCTGGTTGATAAAGACTTAGCAGTTGAGTGGTAATAAATGGCTCCACCACCCACAGCTCGTCTCCTGCCAGGCCAACCCTGCTGGAGCAAGAGAGGTCAGCATGGGTCCTGAATGCCAGGCCAGGAACTTGGGCTTTCTCAGGAGGGGAATGAGGAGCCATGGAATGCTCGAAGCTCTGGAGGTAGCAGATGTAGATGTGTGCTAGAGGTGCCCCTCTGACTGTATGGCAGAAAATGAACTGAGGAGGGCCACACAGGAGGGAGGCTGAGAAGGCTGATAGTTGCCTTCATAAGAGAAGATGAGGATCTGGGCTCAGGCCTTAGCAGTGGAGATGGAGGAAAAGCAGCCAATTGCAGGACTTGTTCATCATCCCTGCAGTGGGTGAGGGAGGGAGGAGTTGGAGGTGATGCTCTGGTTCGCAGCTTGGGCACCTGATGAGGATGTATCTTGCTTCCTTCCCTATCCTCAATGTCAGGTACAGTGCCTGGCATGTAATAGATGCTCTATGAGTGTTTATGGCATGAATATGTGCATGCATGAATGAAAGAAACGGGGAATACAGGAAGAGGAGGAAGGAGAAGGAAGAGGAAGGGAAGAAGGAGAAGTCTGGGGAAGAAGCTGACCTCAGTTATTTGGGGAGACTTTGAGCTTGAAGTGGCAGCGGGACTTCCCAGGGAGATAGATATCCAGCAGGCGGCTGGCCATCTGGCCAGTTCAGGAGAGAGGTTCAGGCTGGAGAGACAAATTCAAGGCGTGTGAGTGGGTGGGAAAGGTATGAAACCACTGGCTGGGATCAGAGCACAACAGGACACAGTGAGGAATAAGAGGGCAGTGGCAGAGGAAGGGAGCTTTGGGGCAGTGCATTTAGGAGCTGGAAGGAGGAGTGTGAGACAGTCAACAGTTACCTTCCACAGGGCTGCTGGGATTTAAGTGAGATCCACACTGGCCTGGGAGCTCCAAGAGGGCCAGGCAAGAGGTGATACGCAGACCAGGCTGGGCCATGGTGGGAGCCAGGTGCGGGCTCCCAGCTGTGCTGGAATCAGTCTTAAGTGTCTGGGTCATAGAGAATTGGTGGAGGAGGGGGGAGGAAAGGATGGGAAGGGGCCTGGGTCAGGGAGGGGGGAACTCTGGGGCTCAGGGCAGCTGCTTTGTACCAGTTAGAATAGAAACGTGTAAATATTTTTTAAATATTTCAACAAGTGGGACGGTTATATAGGGACAATCTGGCTGCCTGGGATATAATAGGCGCTCAATAAATGTGCTTTTTAAATCTTTTCAGGGAATAAAGACGCCTGCCTCTATAGTTCCAAGGAATTTCCTCTCCTGAGCAGTTCTTCTATTTTAGGGAATCACATTTCCTTTCACTTAGGAAAACCTGTCTTTTCTGCCATTGAATTTCTGGGAATTTCAAAGGCACTGGGCCTGCAAGCTTGCTGCGGATCACCGGACAGTCGGAGCCCAAGCTAACAATGGCCCGATCTCGAGGGACGGCTCCCATCAGGGTCACCCCTCTCGGAGCCTCCCCTTCCTTCCGATAGAGCCTCGTCATCTGCCAGGAGCCAGGGCTATGTAAGTGTTTGGAGTGTTTATTTTTGTTATTACTGTCCCTCGGCCCAGTGTTTCCTCAAATTGAATCATTTCTGTGACTCTAACGTTTAGTTTATTTTATCCAAACCACAGATTCATACCTCAATAATGACTTTGGATCCCCAAAGCAGGGTTGTCTTGCAAAGACCAATTCCAACACAATCCCTTTCCGGTGATTTTTTAAGCACTCACACCCCAGAGGGAGGTAGGCTTCCTTCAAGAGCTCACTTAGTTTAAATAAATATTTGTCCCTTTGAATATTCAAACAGCCCTAAAATGTACCTTTTCTAGGCGTAGGGTCTCAAGAAGAATTTTCAGAATTCAATGCATATTCATTCAGTCATTGATTTGTCCACCTGGAGGTTCCCACTAGAATGACAATGAGGGCAGGGCTTTGGGCCTGTATATTCTCTGCTGTGAAACCCATAGTGAGAACAGTGCCTGCCACCTCGTAGGTGCTCAGTGCATGTTTGTTGAATGAACGAGCACCTTCTCCGTGCCAGGATGGCTGGCACTGGAAAGACAGAGTAGGACACCATCGTTGCTGTCCATGAGCTTGTGGTCTCGTGGAGAACTACCCCCCCCCCGCCCCCCACCAACATCTATCTGAAATCCACAGCTGATCAGCAGCTGCCCGTGAGTCACGTAAACACCTTGCCGTGGTCATGGGAGCCAGGCAGAAGGTGTGACTGCTGATGGGAATACCAGGGAGTCCCAGAAGAGATGGCATTTGATCTGGGCTTGATTTCAGCATGAGAAGTGGGCAGAAGGGAAACAGAACAAGCCAAGATTCAGAGTGGGACATCTTGGTTTAGCGGAAGAAGTACCAGGAAGGCCACCTGGGCTGTGCAGGTCATGAGTCTAAGCTCCAAGAGGGCAGGGGCTGGGTCTGTCTTGTCTGTCGTATTGTGACACAAAATCTAGCACACAGTAGGCACCTAGTAAATTGTAGCTGAAGAGAGTGACTGAATGACATGAGAATGCAAAGAAAAGTTGGAACCTAGAAATCTTTTGGGAGGTTTGTTTAGCAACTACACTGGGTTTCACTGTCTCCTTCCATCCTAGAACTCAGTCTGGAAGGAACCTTAAGTCCAATCTCCAACAACGCCGTAACACCCCACCAAGTGATTGTGTAGTTTTACCTGGGATGTCCTTCAGTGATGGGGTGCTCACTCACTCCCATGCAGCCGGTCCTTCTGAAAAGATCTGATGTTTTAGAATAGCCATCCTTACGTTGACCAAACAGAAGCAGAGGGGTGACAGCGAAAGAGCACTGAACTTGGCTTGGTCCCTGGTCCTGCCACTGGCTCATGTGGTCCTGGCACAGGGCTGGGGTAGCCAGTGATTGCAAGTGTGGGCTCAGTGTGCGACCGAACTGAAGTTACTTGACATCTGTGCTTTAATTTCCTTAACCGTAAAATGGGGATAGTGATAATTGTCCCTAGGATTTTCGTGTGGGTTAAATGAGTAATGCATGCCAAATAATTAGTACCTTCTTGGCAAAATTAATAAGTGCTCAATAAAACTTAGCTATGATTTATAGTGTTGTCGCCTTCTCTCTGGCTCTCAGTCTCTTCCTCTGTATAATGGGAACGCATGTATAAAACCTCTGCTTTGGACGTCTCAGGGGGTAGGTGTGAGGAGCTGGAGAGAGAATGGATGTGAAGGTGTCCACAGAAGGGAGGATGATGGGTCATTTGCATAAGCGTGGCATTTGCCCGGGGAGACCTCACCGCCATGGATGGCCCCCCAAATCACTCCCACCCACCCCCAGCTCCCGAGTTTTATCTCTATTTTTGGTGGCTGGATTTCTGCTCCTTGCCATCCTGTATCTTGACCTCTAAGATATATATTTAGAACAAGCCTGCAAGGAGAGGAAGGGGGAATAAACAAAAGGAAACAGGCAAAGTTCTCTAAGTGGGTCCTTGGGGGACTCAAGTCTCAGGCTCTCTGACCTCTTTGTAAAGGGGTCTCTCCCAGCCTTTGAAATAACCACTTCCTTCTCTCCTGGCCTTTTCAGATCAGAGAGGTAGGACGGGGCGTGAAGGTTCAGTTCCCGGATAGGCTGACTAGGAGGCTGCAAGCTTTCCTCTAATGTGTGACACTTCTTCAGGGCCCTGGCCCTGGGAGACAGGACTCTGGGCTGCGGCACTCCTCCTGGGATCTGCCTCGGTCTCACTGCAGGCCCAGCTGCTACTGACCATGTGGATTTCTTTTAAGAGGTTTGGCTGACCTTCAGCAGAGCTGAGGCGTGGTCAGAGCTAGAAGGTTTATGACTCCCTCAGCCTGTAGTTCCCAGGCTGGGGGCCCTGGCTGCTGGGGGTCCTTAGACTATTTCCAGTTCTTCCACGAGCCTAAAAAAATAGTATAGAATCCCAGTGTGAGGGCTCACAGGCTCCTCACAGTGTCAGGTGTCTCTGCTTTTTCTTGACATCAATTCAGGGTAGCCCTCTGTGCGCAAGATAATGATCACAGGTCCCCATTGAGCTTTTCTGCCAGTATCTGGGCAAAGCCCTTTATACACAGCATCTCACTAATCTTCCACCTGAGAACATGGGAATGTTTATGATTCCTACATTGCAAATGGAGAAATTGAGGATCAAAGGGGCTAAGTAAGTTGCTTGAGGCCAGGACTCCCATCCAGGAGTCTGGTTCCCCAGCTCCAACCCTCAACCACTGGGAAATAGTCTCCTAGAAGCTCAGGTGTGTGCCTTTGAAAACTGCAAAAGGGCAAACACATTTGATATTACTCAAGGAAGGGTCTTGGTGGGGATACTTTTTAGATGCAAGGACCAGATGTGGGAGGAAATAAAGGGGTGGTGGAATAGTTGAGAACCAGCCACCATGTTGAACTAAGGCCCAGGGAAATAAAGGTCTCGCCCAGGGCCATCTTGTGAACTGGCAACTGGAATGATAACTTATTTCACTTCAAGTGGACTCCAGAGCCTTTGACTGGCCAGGAAGCAGGGTTTGTCCGAGCTGATGGCTCACACCTGTGATAGCGTATGCCTGTGGCTCTACCTGGTGGGGTCTCTGAGCTCCCCTTGTCCTGACAGGCTGCTCCCCCACAAAGGTCAGACCACACATCCTGACTCATTCTCTGCCAGACCCCACCTACCTCCCACCAGCTGCATAGAGCTTTGGCCTTGCCAGACCACAAGGCTGTGGAGTGCTGGCAGGGGGCCGGCAGTATTTGTCTTCAGCAAACGCTTCCTTTACCATCTCTGCCACTTCTAACTCCATTGTGTGCATGCACTTTACAGTTTTCAAAGTGCTTCCACATCTATTTCATTTGAGACCCATAGCTGTTCTGGGAGCTGAAGAGGGTAGAAATAATACTCCCTATTCCAGAAGAGGAAAAGAAGGCTCCCAAGGGTAAGATGCCTTGTTCAAGGTCATATGCTCAGCTAAGAAATGTTAAGAGTCAGAAGTTGGAGCTGAGTCAGCCCATTCCACCCCACCAAATGGCCTTACCCCTTTAGGAAATGAGGACTCTCAGGGACAGTGATGAGTGGTGCGAAGTGGGGTCTTACAAAGAACTTTATTTTATTTTTTTATTAAATATTTATTGTTCAGATTATTGCAGTTGTTCCACTTTTTTTAAAAAAATATATTTTATTGATATTTTACAGAGAGGAAGGGAGCGGGATAGAGAGTTAGAAACATCAAAGAGAGAGAAACATCGATCAGCTTCCTCCTACACACCCCCACTGGGGATGTGCCTGCAACCAAGGTACATGCCTTTGACCGGAATCGAACCCGGGACCCTTCAGTCCGCAGGCCGACGCTCTATCCACTGAGCCAAACTGGTTTCGGCGGCAGTTGTTCCTCTTTATTCCCCCCATAGCTTCCCTCCACCCGGTTCCCACCCCACCCCATGCCCTTACCCCTCCCCCTGCCACTGTCCTCATCCATAGGTGTATGATTTTTGTCCAGTCTCTTCTCGCACCCCCCACACCCATTTCCCCCCGAGGATTGTCAGTCCACTCCCTTTCTATGCCCCTGATTCTATTATATTCACCAGTTTATTTTGTTCATCAGATTTTTTATTCACTTGATTTTTAGATTCACTTGTTGATAGACATGTATTTGTTGTTCATAATTTTTATCTTTACCTTTTTCTTCTTCTTCCTCTTCTTAAAGAATACCTTTCAGCATTTCATATAATACTGGTTTGGCGGTGATGAACTCCTTTAGCTTTTTCTTATCTGTGAAGCTCTTTATCTGCCCTTCAATTCTGAATGATAGCTTTGCTGGGTAGAGTAATCTTGGTTGTAGGTTCTTGCTATTCATCACTTTGAATATTTCTTGCCACTCCCGTCTGGCCTGCATAGTTTCTGTTGAGAAATCCGCTGACAGTCGTATAGGTGCTCCCTTGTAGGTAACTAACTGTTTTTCTCTTGCTGCTTTTAATATTCTCTCTTTGTCTTTTGCTCTTGGCATTTTAATTATGATGTGTCTTGGTGTGGTCCTCTTTGGATTCCTTTTGTTTGGAGTTCTCTGCACTTCCTGGACTTGTAAGTCTATTTCTTTCACCAGGTGGGGGAAGTTTTTGGTCATTATTTCTTCAAATAGGTTTTCAGTATCTTGCTCTCTCTCTTCTTCTGGCAACCCCATAATTCTGATGTTAGTACGCTTGAAGTTGTCCCAGAGGCTCCTTACACATCTTCCTATTTTTGGATTCTTTTTTCTTTTTGCTTTTCCAGTTGAGTGTTTTTTGCTTCTTTGTATTTCAAATCTTTGACTTGATTCTTGCAATCCTCTAATCTGCTGTTGGATCTCTGTATATTAATCTTTATTTCAGTCAGTGTATGCTTAATTTCTAGTTGGTCCTTTTTCATATCCTCAAGGGTCTCACTAAATTGATCAGCCTTTTCTAGAAAATTCTTGAAAAACCTTATAACCGTGGTTTTGAACTCTATATCCAGTAGTTTGCTTTCCTCCATTTCTTTCATTTGTGACCTGTTTCTTTGGCTCCGCATTTTGGCTGCTTCCCTGTGTTGATAGAGTGGCTTTGTGTGCTAGGTGTCCTATAGGGCCCAGTGGCTCAGCCTCCCTAGTTACCTGAGGTGGACACTCTTGGTGCACCCCTTTGTGGTCTGTGTGCACAGTCTTGTTGTAGTTAAGGCCTTGATTGTTGTTGGTATCACTGGCAGGAATTGACCTCCAGGCCAATTGGCTGTGAGGATCAGCTGTGTCTACGATGGGAGAACTTCTGTGCTGGAGACACCCTTATGAGGCAAGACTTGCTTCAGTGGGGCTTTGGTGCTCACTGAGTCTGCCCTCTGAGTGTGTCCCTTATGGATCTGAGGAGTTGTAATCTGGATGGTCCCACTCTGACCCCTGGGTACACTGGCTCTTGGATCTCCAAGGAGGTGCTAATTCAGCCTCTGCCTGAGGCCACCCAGCAGGCGCTATGGAGAGATCTGCAGATTCCTCTGCTTTGTTTGGGTTTTGGAGGTGGCCAGACGAGGCCCAGCTGTGAAGCAATGCAAGCTGCTGTGGGGCCTTGGGCCTTCTTTTGGATGTTCTGGGTCTCTTTGACTCAGCTGCAGTTTATTAGGTAAGTTTAGATTTCAAAGGACCAGGCCATTCATATGCAAGAGCTTCTGCGCACAGCTGGGGTGGGGCGGAGTCTCAGGGCAGAGTCTCAGAGCAGAGCAAACAGCAATGGCTTCCCGTCAGCCCTGCCCTAAGAAGCCCCCGGGTCTCAGTGTCCCTTGGTAATCGCTGCAAGAAAGTGATTACCTCAGAGAGAAAGCTGCCATTGAGTTCTGCCTGCTGCCAGACAGTCCAGTTTCTCCCCGTATGAGTCTGGGTCCCCAGAGTCTCGCCCGGAACTGGAGTTCAGAACAGTCGGGAGCTTGTGTCTCCCTGCGGATTGAAAAAGACAGTTGCATACTCAGTTGCCAGCCCTCTCCGTGCGCGTGCCTCTGTACCTCTGCACTTTACTTCCACAGCTCCTCTGAATCTCCATGTGCTTTTCTCTTCCCTTCTAGTTGTAGAATTTCCACTTAGCCAGCCTTCCTGTGGTTCTGGATGATGTCTGTTTTGTCTTTTAGTTGTAGTTTTGAAGTGGTTGTGTGAGGCAGCAAGTTCAGGTGTTTACCTATGCCGCCATCTTGGTTTCTCTCCAAAGAACTTTATATATAACTAACAGCATCATCCTTAACCCTACATTCCTATATTGAGCTATAGGTATTGAAATTAAAACACTTTAACATGTGTCAACTAAGACTGTAGGCCTGTGAGCTCGTGATGTAACAAATAGACACAGATGTTCAAGTCAGAAGAGATTTATGTCTCAGATCATAACTTTCTCACTGTGACCCCTGAAGGGACAGTTCACCATCTGGGCCTCCATTTTCATATGTGGGCAATGAAAAGATGATCATACCTACCTTGCTTCTTATAAAAATGAGTAGGGCCATCACACACAAATTTCTTTCAGAAGTTTTAAGATGTGTTATACAACTATTTTAAGCGACAATGAATTTCCGTAAACAAGGAAGGCAAGGTAAATTCACATTTATAAACTAATGATTATTAAGTGCTTTACAAGTAATTAACATGGATTGTTCCACCAATTTGAATGAGAGCCTTTAGGAGGCTGATACCATTATCATCTCCATTGTATAGATATGGAGACTGAGACCCAGAGACTTTAAGTAACAGGTAGCAAATGGCAGAAGCAGGATGTCAAACTTTTTAAAAAATATATATTTTATTGATTTTTACAGAGAGGAAGGGAGAGGGATAGAGAGTTAGAAACATCAAAGAGAGAGAAACATCGATCAGCTTCCTCCTACACACCCCCACTGGGGATGTGCCTGCAACCAAGGTACATGCCCTTGACCAGAATCGAACATGGGACCCTTCAGTCTGCAGGCTGACGCTCTATCCACTGAGCCAAACCAGTTAGGAAAGCAGGATGTCAAATCTTAATAATTTAGTATCAGCAAGTAAGTGCTTAAACTGCCCAGTGCATCAGAATGATCGGAAGAGCTGGATAAAAGGTGAATTGCTGGGCCCCACACAGAGTTTCTGATTCAATAGGTGTGGGTGATTTTGATTTCTAAGAAGTTCCCAGGTGCTGCTGATGCTGCTGGACTTCGGACCACACTGTGGGACTCTGTGCAGCACAGAGCTTTCCCGGTGCCTCCCACCCAGCAATGGCCAGATCCAGGCCCTCTGAAGCTTATCTGCGCAGATTAGCTGGACATGTGTTCACAGGTACTTGATTTATGTCATGTAGACATATGATAGGCTAATGGAAAAAGTGGATGGGGATGCCCAGGAGGTCCTTATTCTCAGAAACCAAGTGAGAGAAATTGCTTGATGAGCCTGCAGGTGTCTGAATCTTTGTAGCAATGGCTACTCAGCCTGACCCCAGAGCCGGCCAGGGGAAGGGAAGGCCATTTGTCTGGGGAAGGCACAGAGAATAGATGCAAAAGCTGCCTCCTTGGCTCCCATCAATTTTTCCCTTTAAGCTGCTCTCATTCACAAATTTCAGAAATAGCCTATGAATGCATAGTCTGCGAAAAGAGAAAGCACAGATCAAGAAGATTTAAATTTAATTAAGCTTAATTAAATTTATGTTTTTGAGAAAAAAAATATGAGAAAATGACTTCTAGAAGAATAGAAGCATTTCAGAAAACAGTGGTCAAGCCAAAAGCAGTGGTCACAGGCAGAAGAGAGTAAAAAAATCAAGGACGTATGAATAATCAATTGTTCCAGAACTTTATTTGTTGCAAGACTATGCTTTTGCCACTAAACTACCTTTAGATGTTTGTCAAAAAATCAGTTGTGCAAACCTAGAATCACCAAAACAATCTTGAAAAAGGAAAATAAAGTCTGAGGACTCATAATTCACTATTTCAAAATTCACTGCACATCCATGGCAAGCAAGACTGTGTGGTACTGGCATAAAGAGAGACTTATATGCTTTGGGATAGACTTTGAGAGTCCAAAGACAGACCCCCACATTTATGAACAATTGATTTTCTGCAATGGCACCAATGCCATTCAATGGAGGAAAAAACAAGGTCTTCCACAAATGGTGTTGGGATAACTGAAATATTCACATGCAAAGAAATGAAGTTGGACTCCTACCTCACACCATATACAAAATTAACTAAAAATAACTCAAAGACCCAAGTGTAGGAGCTAAAGCTATATAATTCTGAGAAGAAAATGGAGGATTATATCTTTGTGACCTTGGACTAGGTAACGGGCTGCCTCTCCATTTATTTCAGTCTTATTTAATTTCTCTCAGCAATGTTTTATAGTTTTCAGTACAGATCTTTCATATATTTTGCTAAATTTATACCTAAGCATGTCATATTTTTATGCTATGGTAAATGGCATTGCTTTTTAACTTCAATGTCTAAGTTTTTGTTGCTAGTCTAAAGAAATAAAATTGATTTTTATATATTGATTTGTTATTCTGCAACTTTGCTAAACTCACTTCTTGGTTCTGTTTGCTTTGCTGTAGATCCCATTGGTTTTCTCCATAGATAATCATGTCACCTGAGTATAAAGTCAGCTTTACTTCTTCTTTCCAATCTGAATGCCTTTGATTTCTTTTTTTCTTGCCTTAATGAACTAACTAGAGCCTCTGGTACACACGGAGCAGCAGTGAGAGTGGACATTCTTATCTTGTTCCTGATCCTAGGGGACGAGGCGCCAGACGTTTACAATTAGTAAGATGAGAGCAGTGGCTGCCCTTTGACAGATATAGGAAGTCCCCTTCTAGGCCCTTTCTATTCTTAGTATGCTGAGGCTTTTAATCAGAATTTTGGATTTTGTCAAATGCTTTTTCGGTATCTACTGATACATGGAGGGAAGAGCCCAAACTCAAGAGTGGCCTCTGCTTCCTCTCAGGAAAAAAAGGAAATGGGCTGGAAAGAGCTGTGTCCAGTCAAGGAGCCTGACTCGGGGAGCTGGGCTTGCCCTGCCTCTAGCTCTGCGCCTCTCTCCTTGTCTGGCATTCCTAGAGTTCAATCCTGGCTGGTGAACTCTAAAGCTATTGCTCTTTCTGAAACTGCCTAACGACTTTGACTTTGGAACTCTGCCTGAACAAGGCCCTGAAGATGGGTGAAACCTCAGATCCCTCAATAATATAAAATAATAGCAGCCATCTGTTGAGCACTTTTGGAATACCGAGAACCAGAGCCAGGACTAGGGTGAGGCGAGTGAACCATCCATGGATGCAGAATTTAAGGAGATGCCTGCAGGACTGTAAGCACCTCACTTGCCTTAACCTCATCCCAGCCCTGCAAAGAACAGTGCCAAACACTCCCTTAAAGCTCCAACAACCCTAGAGTGGTAGGTGCTGTTATCATTCTTATTTTAAAGATGAGGAAACAGAGGATCAAAGAGGTGAAGTGACTTACCCAAGTAATACATGGTAGAGCAGGTATTTGAAACAAAGTCTATTCATGTTTGGCCTATGCTCTTAAAAAAAAGGGGGGGATATTTTTTATTTTTAGAGAGAGAGGAAGGAGAGGGATAGAGAAGTAGAAACATCGAAGAGGGAGAAACATCATTGATTGGCAGCCTCCTGCATTCCCCCTACTGGGGACTGAGAAAGCAACCCCGGGCATGTGCCCTGTCTGGGAATCCAATCTCAACCTCTTGGTTCCTGGGTTGACACTCAACCACTGAGCCACACTGGCTGGGCTGGCCTGTGCTCTTAGCCAGTAGTTCTCAATGCTGGTTGGTCAGAATCTCCTGGAAGGTTGTTTAAAGCAGTGATGGCTGGGACCCACCCCAGAATTTCTGACTCCTTAGGTCTGCTGTGTGGGCAGGAGAATTTGCATTTCTCACACCTTCCCAGGTGACGCTGATGCTGCTGGTCTAGGGACTGCACTTTGAGAACCACTGCTCTATGTCATACTTCCTTCTCTGTAACCCTTGAGCATCACATCTCAGAGACATGGAGATTCCTAGAGTAAAAGAGAGATTCTGAGAAAATGCTGCCAGATCCCTCTGGCTTGTGAAAGGAAAGAAAGCATCAATTTCCCAAGACTGAACCAAGAGTTTCCATGTGGTCCCTGCATGTGTTGGAGCCCCAGTGCCATTCCAGAGCGCCTCACGCAACATCAATGAGCAGTTATGAGTTGAATGGGGGGATAAACTGACTAGTTGTGATGGGATGTCTGTGGAGACTTATTCATCGGAAAAGAATGCCTGACATTTATTCTGAAAGGCGTCTTTCTATAGACCCTCAATCCTTGTAGTACAAAATGGCATTTTTTTCTAAATATATTTCAATATATTTCAAAAATGTTTTCTAATTTATTCTTAGACTCTGTATCAGAGGGACACGGTGCATCAAGTTTTTCAAGCCTTTGAACAAAGGTCATTGCAAAATAACAGAATGGGGGAAAGAAACCCAACACAGAGCTGCTTACCATGTTATATAAAAAGCAAATTTAAATTAGGCTTGGCAATTTCTCCAAGCTCTAAACATGTGACAACATTCCATAGTTGACTCTAGTGTCTGAGGGGTTCAATTTTTCTTTTACCTCCCCAATTTTTGGACCCTAAGATATCTCTTCCCCCATCCATCCAGCTGCCCTTGGTGCTAGAGTGCAATAAGGAGAAAGCTAATTTGACTTGATCTTTATTGGAAGTATCATAAGCCCCTTGCCAGGAATTCGCTGCATGTTGGAGTCACTGGGAAATTTCTAAAAATCCCTTTGCTTTTGGCCACAATATAGACCCAATATACCAGAATCTCTTGGGTTGGGATCAGGCATGAGCGTTTTTGGAAGACCCCAGGTGATGGCAGTGGCAGTCAAGTCTGAGAAAACCCTGCTTTAGAGAGAGGAGTTCTGGGTGAAGTTCCACTGTCTCCCCCTAGTCTCCCCCTCCCCCAAAATAATGATGCTTCTGAATCTTGAATATCTCCTTTGGAGTGAGACCTTTGCTTAGAATATAGAGACAGCTGCAGCTTGAGGTTCTCATAGGAGGGGGGCTGAATAGAAGGGAATGCCTATTTGTTAAAGGCCTTCCCCAGGCCAGCCTCGATCCATCTGCTTAATAACCCTATGAAACAGGTATTACTGTCTTCACTTTGTAGAGGACACACTGCTGGTCAGAGGGGTAAAGTGACTTTCCCAAGGACACCCAACTGTCAGGCTTATTTCCTGCTTGCTACCTCCCAGTCTTGGGAGCCCTCTCCTTCTGAAGGCAGCTCATTCCTCTTTCAGACATCCAGGAGTCCTTCCCCAGCACCCTCATCCCAAGAACTGGGAATGCAGAGGGTCAGTCCCCTGGAGGCCCAGTCTCCCTCTGTGCCTTGGGATGGTTCTTGAATTTGGCTCCTGTCTGTCCCTCTCACCTGGACCCCTGTGCCTGGCCTTATAAACAGTTCACGACCTTCAGTCCTGAGGTCTCTCACCTCTTTAGCTAAAGGGCAGGGACAGAACAGCCCTTATCCCTGCTCCCCAGGTCTTGCTGCTGGAAACTGGCTGGAAGTCAAAATCACCCACACCTATGGAATCAGAAACTCTGGGTGGAGTCCAGCAATTCACCTTTTATCCAGCTCTTCAGATCATCCTGATGCACTGGGCAGTTTAAGCACTTACCTGCTGGTGCTAAATTATCAAGATTTGACATCCTGCTTCTGCCATTTGCTACCTGTTACTTAAAGTCTCTGGATCTCAGTCTCTGGATCTATACAATGGCGCTGATAATGGTATCAGCCTCCTAAAGGCTCTCATTGAAATTGGTGGAATTACTTAGGAAGCACTTAATAATCATTAGTTTATAAACGTGAATTTACCTTGCCTTCCTTGTTTATGGAAATGCACTGTCACCTAAAATAGTTGTATAACACATCTTAAAACTTCTGAAAGAAATTTGTGTGTGATGGCCCTACTCATTTTTATAAGAAGCAAGGTAAGTATGATAATTTTTTCATTGCCCACATATGAAAAAACAGAGGCCCAGGTGGTGACTGTCCTTCAGGGGTCACAGTGAGAAAGTTATGAATCTGAGACATAAATCATTTCTGACTGAGCATCTGTGTCTATTTGTTACATCACGAGTTCTCAGAATGCAGGCCTGCAATGTTAGTTGACACCAGATAAAATGTTTTAATTTAGGTACCTGTAGTTCACTACAGGAATGTAGGGTTAACGATGATGCTGGGGGCAGATCTATGAAAGGTCTGAAGCTCTCCGAGCTCTGCCTGCACCTGCGGGCTACTTTGCCTACTCCTGAGGTTGCCTGCTCTTCCTCCAGAGCCTTCTGAAGAAAGACCATGAATTGGGTCCAGCCTGGCTGTGGCCCACAGACCCTTCAACAGGGGGCAAGCTTGGTAGGGCTACCAGGGTCAGAAGAGCCGGCCAGGGTCAGGAGGGCCGACTGGTAGTGTGCGGTTTCTTGACTTCATGCAGGAACAATTTCACAACATGAGTCCAGGTGATTTTGAGAGTGTGTTTATTAAAGCCGAGGACAGTGAAACAAGGAAGGGCCTAGGATAGAAGCAACAGGAGAGAGATTAGCTGCTGTCAGTTCCCTGGAGAGTCAGAGAAAAGGGGGCTTGGAGATAGGTTCCGGTGCTTAGCAGAATCCATTGCTGCTACTACCCATTGCTCCCCTGGTTGCAAGTCTTGTGGGGACCCTTAGAATTTCGGAGATGCATGCCTGTGGGGAAGAAGAGGGAGAATGGGAAGGTGCAGGCATGCTCCTGGGAGGGAGAGTATGCAGGGATCTTTATTTTGAATGTTTTAAAGGCAGGAAATTTATGAGAGGTCTTAGGGAAGGATCTCAATAGAATATTCATCAGCTTTTCCAGGTGCCCTTTCATGGTCATGGCCTCTACCATCAGCACCAGGACAGGGGGTCATTGCAGATGGTCCTGGCATCACCCACCTGGTTTTGCTGCTTTTCTGGGCCTGGAGCTGAAATGCAACTGAAACCTACATGTTGTCTTTAGGGAGGAAAGGTAAGGGGGGGGGCAGTCTAAAATGCATGACGACTGATATTCCAGGGGAGGAAAGGCCATCTTGAGGGTGAAACCAGTCACTTTTGTACCCGGGGTTTTCTGGGACTTTCTGCTCTTGTGACCTTTTGTATCTGGCTGTACATTGCTGGGCCAGTTTGTTCCGCTATCTGTCTCAGTTTCCCCATTCCACTTGCCAAGGAATTTTCCTAACTTCTTACTATTCTCCCTCACAGCTATCTTAGAATCCAGGATTGAACTTAAAAAAAAAAAAAAAAAGATATAGGCCCTGGCCAAGTAGCTCAGTTGGTTAGAGCATCATCCCAATACACCAAGGTTGTGGGTTTGATCCCAGGTCAAGGCACATAGAAGAGACAACCAATGAATGCATAAATAAATGGAACAGCAAATCAGTGTTTCTCTCTTTCAAATCAATAAATACATTTGAAAAGTAAAAATATAATATTAGGGAAATTTGAAAACAAGGTTAAAATCCATAAGCCTTCTACTTTGACAACCATGCTTTTATGTTTCCTTCCTGTTTTTATAAATCATGTATGTGCAACATTTTTCCCAGACTTTTTTTTCACCCAATACTTCATCACAAGCATTTTCTGTGCTCCTTCATAAACTTCATACCCGCCATTTTTAATGGGTATAGAATATTTCTTTAAGGCTTATACCATCATTTATCTTACTCTCCTCCCTCCCCTTTTTGAATATTTGGGCTGCATCCAGTTTTTCACTGAGCAACTCTTTGATGACTATTTTTCTGCATATGGCTTTTTCCATATTCCAGGGTATTTTCTTAGGCTAGCTTCCCAGAAGGGGATTATTGAGTCAAAGTGTATGAACATTTTTATGGCCTCAAAGTATCTTTTGAAGAAGGTAGGTGTTCCATTTCATGAGGTTCACAAACATAAAAGGAAATTTGACTTCAAAAAAAATCCCTTGTAACACAGGTATGTAACAATTTGGGCAAAGAGCTGTTCTGATAATTTTCAAAGGCATTAAAACTTGACCTTTTGAATTTTAAAAAAAATAAAGTTACTTTTTATTTGATTTTGATGAGCGTCTTTTCTGAGAGTCCTTTTTACACCTCTGAGTTTTCCTAAACAGAATACACAAAGCACAATTTAAGCTTGTCTTGATGTCTAGCCATCAGCCATTTCCTTGGGCTTAATACTCGCCTGCTTTCAGGAATTTCTGACGTGAAGGGGGTACCTGCTCCTTCACAGAACAGCCACAAGCTGAGAGCTCTTATGGAGGTCTACCCCCCTGCCTCTAGTTTCATGGTTCTGCATCTGAGTCGCTGGCTACTTCTAGAATGCTGTTCCTTCTCAGGCACAGTCTTGTCTGCCAATGTCAGCTCTGATCTTTCTTCTCTATTCACAGACCACAGGCAGCTATTAGAATTGGGGGTCTGAAGGACTGACCCCAACCAAACAGCAAGGCACCCACCTCAACAATAGTCCTTCTTGGAAAATATTTGTGAATCACAAATGTTGAGGTGATGAAATGTGCGTGTGAGGATTTCCCTGGACTCACCTTAAACTTGCACCTCCCACAGAGGTCCCATAATACTTCTGTGACTTCTCATGGAAGGCAACCAATCTCTCTCTCTCTTCCCGCCCCCCCTCCCCCCCGCCCATCGCTTTCCTCTAAAATCAATTAAAAACAAACATTGGGAACCCTGGCCGAGCTGGAGTGTTTGAAAGGGTGGCCTTCTCCTTGGTGGCCCTGAGGTCCTATAGCGGGCTCTGCCTGTGAGAGCACTGAGTTACAAAACCCAGGAAACAGGAAAAGCATAGAGCAACAGAGGGAGGCAGTGTCCATGAAGAGGCAGGGGTGGATCACATTTTCTAAAAGTGGTATCATTTCAATAATTTGAAGTAATATGTTGATGTGATGGTTGTTAAGAGTCTGGTAAAACTATTAGAGGAAGACGGGATCAGATCATTCAGTTTGTGACTGACTGTAGTGGTCGGGAGGTAGTCAAAGGGTGGCCGGTTGTCCCACCAACCAGTGTCATAGATCCCATCCCTCAAGCCTGGGCCTGCCTTTGGTCTCCTGGGTGTCACCTATTCTTGTGTCTCAGCACATTAGAATCTGACTTGCTCACACACAGTCGCAAGGAAGTTTGCATCGGGTTGGAGAACCAAGCTGCCCATCCGACATAGGCTGTGTTTCAGAGAATGTGGAAACTATTCGCTTAAGGCCTTTTGGCTTAACTCAGGGTCCTCAGCCCACCCTCACTCCATTCTCACGGTGGCTAGTTCCATTGTCCACTGTGATGCAAAAGCCTTAAGTGGGTCACATCCATCTGTTTCCAGTGTGGAGAAATGCAAAGCACCTGACCAGCCTGCCCCAGAGCAGGGCCCTATAAAAACTACAGGCCTCAGCAATGGACGACTGTTTGTCTCTCTCTGGTTCTGGGAGACAGAGCAAGTCGGTTTAGCTCATCCGAAGTCACTGGGGCTTTCACTTTAGCCCGGAGAGTTTTTAAGTCAAGAAGTATGGCTGAGCCCTAGTTGGTTTGGCTAGTGGATAGAGTGTAGGCCTGCGGACTGAAGGTCAAGGGCACATGCCTGGGTTGAGGGCTCGATCCCCAGTAGAGGGTGTGCAGGAGGCAGCCGATCAATGATTCTCTCTCATCATTGATGTTTCTCTCTCTCTCCCTCTCCCTTCCTCTCTGAAATCAATAAAAATATATATATTTTTAAAAGAAGTGTGGGTGAGAGCAGACCAGAGGGTGCTTCTCAGGAGGCACCCAAAGCTTGAATCCTCATCTGATTTCAAGAGCAGAAAAAGCAGAACACATATAACTGGCTGTACCAAAGAAACCGTTTGGAAAGACGTGCACCGTGTGCCTGGTAACTTGTTCCCCAACCAAAATTTGGAATGCTTCTCACTCATTTGTGTGCCCCTTCCAGCTGCTTGAGACTGCCTGGAGAATGCTTTTGGAGACTGAGTTTTCTAGGATATTTGGATGAATTGTAGGAAAATGGAATAGCCCACTAATTCAGCTGAGTCCTGGGAGGGGACAGACGATCCCCATGTCTCCACACGTGCCTATCTCACAAACTGTACTGAAGCCATGGTAAACAGTTTAGACCAGCTTGGCTATGACACGAAGCTTCCTCTTGGCTATTTCTACAGCTTCATATTGAATGGAAGGAAATCGCTCAAACCGTCAAAACACAGTCTGGCTGAAGGCAAAATGCCTGGTTTGGCGTCTTGCCCCCATCCCTCCCACACCTGCACTGGGACCATTTGGACCCCCTCCAGTTTACAGGCCGGACACACTCTCTGGCCTCCATCAGTCTGAGGTCACAGTTAACATCTCCAGGCCAAACTCCAAAATGAGAGCATTACTGCCTGTGAACATGACCTTACTTCCCAGGTGAGGTTGGTACAAAATAAACAATATTAATGTGCATCTATTTCCACTACTTTATAGGGGAGAAATGTGCTTGGGGACTTCCATCTTTTGATTCAGTGAATTGGGTATTATCAGATACGTATAGTGAACCAACAAAATATGAAATGTGCTCACAGGATCTCCCTGCCAGAGCCTGCTGCCTTATGCATATGTATCGTGGACTGATGACCTAGACCACAATTAAGCCCACCAATCAAAACAAAGCTATGCCTTTATCCTTCAGATAACATACTAATGAGGGGGACCAGGTTAGTTTCATAATGGCATCTTAGTTTCATTTTTTTTCAAGATATATATGCTTTATTTGTATATTAAACATGTAAAATGTGTCCATGTAAAACCATCTGAAAAATAAATCTTTCTTAAAATGTGGCTCTCCAGCTCATCTATCTATCTATCTATCTATCTATCTATCTATCTATCATCTAGTTTTTACCCATTTTTAACATACATGAGCACTCAATCTATTCTACCTCTCTCTCTCTCTCTCCATATATATATGTGTGTGTGTGTGTAAGGAAAGGAAGAATGCATGTGTGATGATAAATGGCAAATGATTCTTAGCCGTGGTATTGGGGACCAATAAGGAGTGGTGGGGACAATGGCAAATTGAAGGCCAATGCTTTAACTGAAGGCAGCAGCTCCTTTTTAATGCCAAACAATTGTTGTCACAGGGAAAATAGGTCCCATGTTGCCAGGTTTTTCAAAAAGCCAGAAATATAGATGTAAAAGAGCTTCATTATCAAATATTGCTAACAATTTAATATGGGGCTTGTCACCTGGCAAGCTGAACAAAACATATCAATAGGCCAAAGTGAATCCATGGCCACCAGTTCACAATCTCTGGTTTTAACTATCAAACACAGTTGTAGAACTATTATATAATTGTAGTTGATGTGTCTCTTTCTAAGCAACATAGAAATATAGTTCTAAGAATGTCATTATATTCCCAGTTGATAGGCTACTTTATATGCAACAGGCAAATACAGAATTAAGAAGGCAAATTCCCTATGATCAGTAATTCATAATAAAATAAAGTAGATGCAACACAGAATGGCTGCAAATGGGAGAGAATTCATATTCACAGAGAGTATGAACAGATTAACAAAGGCACCTGAAGTGGACAATTTTTTGAGAATGTCCTTTGCCTGTAAGTTCCACGTGAGGCCATCCTAGCTCTAGGGTTGCTTTGGCTGCTGGTGCCTCAAGCCCTGGAGGGACAGGGCTGGGGTCTTGCCTTTCTCTTGCCAGTCATGTCCCTGCCAGAATATCACCATCGCAGAATATCACAATAACAGAAGGGAACATCCATTGAGCATTGTCTTGCACCAGACACTCTGATAAATGTATTATAGCTCAGTAACACCTTACATCCTCCCAATAACCTGGGAGGAAGGAACCATTGTCATCTTCATTTTACAGATTTCCCTTCATTTTATACTAGAGGCCCGGTGCACGAAATTCATGCACGGGGGTGGGGGGTGTCCCTCAGCCCAGCCTGCACCCTCTCCAATCTGGGACCCCTAGAGAGATGTCCATCTTGTGTGTTGGAGTGATGGTTAATTTGCATATTACTCTTTTATTAGATAGGATAGCTCATAAGGATTCAGTGTGACCACCCAGCCCACACTCATAATTCCTACCTTCTCTATGACCTCTTATTTGTTAAAGGGCCTGTCTCTACAATGACAAGAAATTCACCACCTTGAGGGTCTTCTGACTCTATGTGAACTCGACAACATCTGAAGACCTTGCCCGTTCCCTTCTTCTCCTATGTGTCTCCCTCCTTTGCTCTGAGACCTTGTCCATCTGACACTCACTGAGTAGATGACTTGGTAAATTGCATGTTCTCTCTGGGTCTGTTCCTTTATCAATAAAATGGAGACAGAAGGGAGATGGCTTTGCCCACAGTAAATGTTATGTGGGATTCCAAAATGCCCAGGGAACACCAATGATTTCACATGGCCTTCATGGCCACGTGCATACCCATCAATGAGCCTGCCTTTCAAGACCTTAGCACTCCAGCACTTCCCTACCCACTGGTCTCCTCTCCAGCCAAGGAGTTCTTATCCATTTGCTACTTGGGTGTGTGTTCTTCTGAGTACTGCCTTCCCTTTCCCTCTTGTCCCCACAAGCTCTCAGCAGACCCCAGAACTTGGCTTAACTTCACTCCCATTTTGAAGCCTCTTCTGCCTTCTCCAGGCCACATTGATTTCTTCCTTTCCCGAAGACTGCTTGCATTAATCCCAGACCCGACCGCTCACATCCGCACAGCAGTTCACAGGCAACAGAGCACTGTGGTATGCAAGTTACCTCATAGAGACTTCAACGACCGGCCACGTCAGGATCATCATGTCCATTATGTAGGAGAAGAAATAAAAAAAACAGAAAAGGACAGGATTTGCCCAACTTCACTCTACAGCCAGCACCAGAACTGGACTGGAATCCAGACTCCTAACCCCCAGGCCAGAGCTCCTTTCCAGTCCTCACTGCTTGGCTTGGCATTAACCATTTCATGCCTCAGTGTTCTGTGTCTCCAGTGCAATTCTGTTCTTGGGGGCAGGGCGTGGGTCTAATCCTCTTGTTCATGAACGCGTAGTATGAGTGGCAAAGAGCATGGATGTTGACACCTGACATGCACTCGTCTGAGCACATTTTAAACCTCAGCTTCCTCATCTGTGCAATGAGGATCACTACAGTGCCACCTTCCCAGGGCTGTTGTGGGGTTAAATGAGACAGCACCGGGCCTGGGACATAACCAGTGCTCAGTAAATGTTAGCCACCATCTCTATGCCCATCCCATCTCCTCTGCAGGGCTAATTCAAATTACCTTTCACTTGGCAGGTGGTGACTCTCCCTCCAGGAAGGGGTGTCAGATGAAAAGCAGGAACTGACCATAGAGCCAAAGCCCTCTGTGGCTGCTTAGTGCATTCAGGAAGAAAGGCCCCTGGAGTGATGTCTTACACAGGACTGTGTCCCTTTGTTCATCCAATGTATTGGCATCTCCCACCATCAGGGACTATTTTAGGCAGGGAACAAAACAAATATAAACCCTTGCCCTCCTGTGAGGTTATTCTTGGGGGTGGGGGTACAGGCAAGGTATAGAGAGGAAAACATTGGAATATGAGATATATTTACAATTTTTGCTGCGTTTAGTTATGTGTATCAATTATACCACTCAAACTGGATCACACCGGAGTACTCAAGCGGGTTCCGGGGGTCACACATGCAGGGTGGGGCCCAGCAGCCAAGAGCTCAGTCCAGCTGTGTGATCTTGGGACATTGGCGCCACCTCTCCGAGCCCAAATCACAGTGATTCCAGCCTCCTCGGGCCATTGAGAGGATTCCATTGACCCGCGAATGGAGAGTGCTTTGTCCGTGGAGCAGCTCGGACAGGGCCAGACGTGAGGGTGGGAGGGAGCCGCGTCCGCTTTCCCAGACGAGCTGGGACTCCGGGCTTTTCCCGAAGGTTACTTAATGCCACTGGGGGTGGCACTGGCGGCCGGGAAGCGCTAGTCTGTTGAGGGGGAAAGGGGCGTGGGGAGGTCCTGGGGTGGGAGTGCGCCACCGCTGCCCGAGGTGGGGCGCGGCGCGGCGCGCGAGGGAGCGCTGGGCGCGGCGGAGTCGGGTTTCAGAGCGCGGGTGACTCAGGGCGCGGGCCGGAGCCGAGAGCCTGCCCGCCGTGGCCGCTGCCAGCGCCGCCTTTGTTCCCTGCAGGAAGGGCGAGCGGCGGCCCGCGCGCAGCGCCCCGTCGCCTCCGCGGAGCTCGGTCGCTTAGCGCCTTCGGGGCTAGGCAGACCCGCGAGATGGAGCCAAGGTAAGACTCGCTTCCCCATGGCCCGCGCCCCTGCAGCCCGTCTAGCCTTCTCTCACTCGGCCACTTCTTGCAGGAGGAACGAGCAGAGTCGGTTCCTGCTGTGGCTGCTTTGGGTCTCCGCGCTTCTCTCCGCTGCTATCCGGACCCGCGCGGAGACAGGTAAGCTACCCGGCCGGAGGGTGGCACCCGCTGCCTCGGCGCCCCGGGGAAGCTGGTTTTGGCGGCGGGCGCGGCTGCAGTGCGCGCCTCATTCCTGGACATAAAAGGGAGTCCTCGCCGCTCCGTGCGCACTGGCGGTCCTGCCGCGGCTTCCCAGGGCGGTGCGGGGGTTCCTGGGGTGGATGGGAGTCCTGGGCAGCTGGGGCGGATGGAGCGCTCTCTGGGCATCCAAGATGTCAAAGTTAGGCGTGGCCCCTCCAGTCTTGGCAATAGAGAGACTTTGGAAGCACAGGAGGGCACCAGAGGCTCCGCGGGGACAGTTACTGCACCCAGTGCCCGCGCCCAGGTCGTGCGTGCTGCCTAGCTCATTGCCAGGGCAGGTCCGGTGCCCTCCCTGTACACAAGTGCGGAAGCATGACCGCCAGCACAGACACCTGGCGCCATTGCCTCGAAAGAAATAACGGGACTGAATTGCTCTGATGCCTAACTTAGCGCTGAGTTACCTAGGGAGCCACATCCATGGGGCAGTGGTTCCATGGGTGATGGGAAGAGCTATGGGCTGGGAGCCAGGGGATCTGGTCCCTTCTGTTTCCCAAGGCTCACTTTCCCCACCTGGACCCGGAGGCGGTGGGGTGAATGGTGTGGGATTAGTTAAAACGTATTTCAGTTAGGTTGTGTCAGGCAGCGTGGGGTTGAATTGTGCCTAGTTAGGTGACCTTGGACAATTAATTTCACCTCTCTGGGCTTCAGTTTCCTCATTCAAAAAAAAAGGGGGGGGGGATAATTAAATCACCTGACCTCCTAGGGCTGCTGTGAAGATTAAGAGAGATATTAGAAATAATATGCTTTCCACACGCTGGCGCATACCAGGCAGAAAATAAGTGATAGATATTGTGGCTTGATGCTTGCAATAGCTGTGTTAGAAAGCAATGCAGGCATTCTTCCAGAAGAGGACACTGAGGATGAGAGAGGCTTGGGAAGTGGCCAGGCCAATGGCAGAGCGGAGCCCAGATTTGCAGGCTCCAGTCGTGCCTTGCTCCGCCCTGTCTCCATGCAGTTTTGTGGGAGAGCTGTGCTCTCCAACAGTAATCCCTGACCCCTTTTGGATTTAGGAGATTAGAACACAGTCTCCATAGAGGTGTCTCCATGAAGGGAAGTGGGGATCGAGTGGGTGGCCTTGGTTAACTCTTTGTGTGCTGGAGGAAGCCTGGGACAGCCCGGACCATTGTTTCCTTGAAAGGGAGACCCAAACGCGATGACAGCTTTTCCTGCCAGAGCGTCCAGCCTGGCATTTCTTGCAGATCAAAGGGCAGCTGGAACACAGTTTTGGCTTCTCAGCACCGTGGCCCATGTGGGAACATTGCAATTTTGCATGTGATATAGGTTACTGCCAGCTCAGCAGCAGAGGGCAGCTTAGGGTTCTGCGATCCTTGCTGAACTTTGCTGCATCCCTCGCCCCCAAAAGGAAGAAGGTTCTGGGGAGAGACACTTGGGTGCTTCTTTCCTCCTCCTGCGCTTGTAGGCTGGGTCCCTGGAAGACAGGTCAGGGCTGTGGTTTCTAACACAGGAAGTCCTGTTCTCATCCATAATGTAAAAAGGGAGTGACAGGAAGCCCTCAGGAGCTGAAAAAGGCCTGGGTAGGGCCATTTGCAATGATGGGTATTCGGTGTCCCTTTGCGACTCAGAATTGTCTAGATGCATGAAATATCCTCTTGCAAACCAAATTTTGCATGCCGTTCAATTAGTCTAACACCTATAAACAACTTCATATGCTCAGGCAGAGCTGTGAACACATTCGTACTTCATTCATCCAGTCCTCACAATGGCTCCACTGGGTGGGGACAGAGACTGTTATTGTCTCTGTTCTTCAGATGAGGAAAGTGAGTCCCAAAGGCCCAAGGCTCTCAGCCCCTCAGGGTTTCCTGGCCCACCCTGTTTAAAGAGACCCTTGTCAAAGGGACCCTGGCCCTCAGATCCATCCTTGTGTCCCTAAGGGGTCATGGCTGAGTAATAAAGTTGCAGTGTCATTGGAATACCCGCTATTTTAGATGATGAGGTTGTTGTGGGAACAGGGAAGGTAGTGACACAAGTAATTTGTTCCAGATAAAATGCTGATAGTGCAAGTTATTTACTTTTCTTTAAAGTGTTTGATTGTGAACCTATCGATGTTTCTCTTTCATATTGATGTTTCTCTCTCTCCCTCTCCTCTCCTCTCCTCTCCCTTCTCTCCTCTCTCCCCTTCTCTCCTCTCCTCTCCTCTCCTCTCCTCTCCCTTCCCTCCTCTCCTCTTCTCTCCCCTCCTCTCCCCTTCTTTCCCCTTCTCTCCCCTCCTCTCCTCTCCACTCCTCTCCTCTCCCCTTCTCTCCTCTCCTCTTCTCTCCTCTCCTCTCCTCTCCCCTTCTCTCCTCTCCTCCTCTCTCCCCTTCTTTCCCCTTCTCTCCCCTCCTCTCCTCTCCCCTTCTCTCCCCTTCTATCCTCTCCTCTCCCCTTCTCTCCTCTCCCCTTCTCTCTCCTCTCCCCTTCTCTCCTCTCCCCTTCTCTCCTCTCCCCTTCTCTCCTCTCCCCTTCTCTCCTCTCCTCTCCTCTCCTCTCCTCTCCTCTCCTCTCCTCTCCCCTCCCCTTCTTTCTTCTCCTCTCCTCTCCTCTCCTCTCCTCTCCTCTCCTCTCCTCTCCTCTCCTCTCCTCTCTCTAAAGCCATAAACATATTCTCGGATGAGAATAAATTAAGAGTACAGTTCAGTGATTGCTCACAGTACAAATATCACATAACCCAGGGGAAGAAATAGCATAGCTCCCGGAAGCTCCTTTGTGTCCTTTGGCTATGTGATTCCCTCCCTCCCCTCAGAGACAACTATCACTCTGACTATCAATGTGATCAATTCCTTACTTTTAAAAAATAACTTTAGTACCTAAACGTGTATCCCCAAATTCTAAAGTTCCATTTTACTTGATTTTGAACTTTATACATGTAGGATGTCTTCTTCGGTGTCTGCCTTTTTAAACTGAATGTTGTTTTGTTTTTTTTTAATTTAATAAATCTTTATTGTTCAGATTATTACAATTGTTCCTCCTTTTTCCCCCTTAGCTCCCCTCCACCCGGTTCCCACCCCACCCTCTGCCCTTAACCCCCCGCCGCTGTCCTCATCCATAGGTGTACGATTTTTGTCCAGTCTCTTCCCGCACCCCCCCACGCCCCTTTCCCCCTGAGAATTGTCAGTCCACTCCCTTTCTATGCCACTGATTCTATTATATTCACCAGTTTATTCTGTTCATCAGATTTTTAATTCACTTGATTTTTAGATTCACTTGTTGATAGATAGGTATTCGTTGTTCATAATTTTTATCTTTACCTTTTTCTTCTTCTTCCTCTTCTTAAAGAATACCTTTCAGCATTTCATATAATACTGGTTTGGTGGTGATGAACTCCTTTAGCTTTTTCTTATCTGTGAAGCTCTTTATCTGACCTTCAATTCTGAATGATAGCTTTGCTGGGTAGAGTAATCTTGGTTGTAGGTTCTTGCTATTCATCACTTTGAATATTTCTTGCCACTCCCATCTGGCCTGCATAGTTTCTGTTGAGAAATCAGCTGACAGTCGTATGGGTGCTCCCTTGTAGGTAACTAACTGTTTTTCTCTTGCTGCTTTTAATATTCTCTCTTTGTCTTTTGCTCTTGGCATTTTAATTATGATGTGTCTTGGTGTGGTCCTCTTTGGATTCCTTTTGTTTGGGGTTCTCTGCGCTTCCTGGACTTGTAAGTCTATTTCTTTCACCAGGTAGGGGAAGTTTTTGGTCATTATTTCTTCAAATAGGTTTTCAGTATCTTGCTCTCTCTCTTCTTCTGGCACCCCCATAATTCGGATGTTGGTACACTTGAAGTTGTCCCAGAGGCTCCTTACACTATCTTCCTACTTTTGGATTCTTTTTTCTTTTTGCTTTTCCGGTTGAGTGTTTTTTGCTTCTTTGTATTTCAAATCTTTGACTTGATTCTTGCGATCTTCTAGTCTGCTGTTAGATCTCTATAATATTTTTTATTTCAGTCAGTGTATGCTTAATTTCTAGTTGGTCCTTTTTCATATCCTCGAGGGTCTTGCTAAATTTATCAGCTTTTTCTAGAAAATTCTTGAAAAACCTTATAACTGTGGTTTTGAACTCTATATCCAGTCATTTGCTTTCCTCCATTTCTTTCATTTGTGATCTGTTTCTTTGTCTCTGCATTTTGCTTGCTTCCCTGAGTTGATAGAGTGGCTTTGTGTGCTAGGTGTCCTATAGGGCCCAGTGGCTCAGCCTCCCTAGTTACCTGAGGTGGATACTTTTGGTGCACCCCTTTGTGGGCTGTGTGCTCAGCCTTGTTATAGTTAATTCTTGGTTGTTGTTGGTATCACTGGGAGGAATTGACCTCCAGGCCAATTGGCTGTGAGGATCAGCTGTGTCTATGCTGGGAGAACTTCTGTGCTGGAGACACCCTTATGAGATAAGATTTGCAAAAGCCTCTGTGCTCAGCTTGGATGGGGCGGAGTCTCAGGGCGGAGCAGACAGCATTGGTTTCCCATCAGCCCTGCCCTAATAGGCCCCTGTGTCTCAGTGTCCCGTGGTAATCGCTGCAAGCACCTCTGAGAGAAAGCTGCCCTCGAGTTCCACCCACTGCCAAACAGTCCAGTTTCTCCCCAAATGAGTCTGGGTCCCCAGAGTCTCACCCAGAACTGGAGTTCAGAGCAGTTAGGAGCTTTTGTCTCCCTCCCACTTGAGAAAGCCAGCCGCATACTCAGTTGCCCGCCCTCTCCACGTGCGCACGCCTCGGTACCTCTGCCTTCTGCAGTTCCTCTGAGTCTCAGTGTGCTTTTCTCTTTCCTGACAGTCCAGTTTCACCCCGTATGAGTCTGGGTCCCCAGAGTCTCGCCCGGAACTGGAGTTCAGTGCAGTCAGGAGCTTTTGTCTCCCTCCCGCTTGAGAAAGCCAGCCGCGCACTCAGTTGCCAGTCCTCTCCACATGCACGTCTCAGAACCTCTGCCTCCTGCAGCTCCTCTGAGTCTCAGTGTGCTTTTCTCTTTCCTTCTAGTTGTAGAATTTCCACTCAGCCAGCCTTCCTGTCATTCTGGATGATGTCCATTTTGTCTTTTAGTTGTGGTTTTGAAATTGTTGTGCGAGGCAGCAGTTTAGGTGTTTACCTATGCCGCCATCTTGGTTTCTCCCGAATGTTAAGTTTTTGAGATTCATTTACGCTGTTGCATGTAGCTGTAGCTAATCCATCTTCATTGCTGTATAATATTCCACTGTATTAATATCATGTATATTGTCTATCCATTTGTCTTCAATAATACTTTTCCCATTTGGGGATGATATAGTAGTGTGTCTGTGAACATTCTTGTACATGTCTCTTGGTGCACATGTGCACACATTTCTGTTGATTCTGTGTCTAAGAGTGGAATGCTGAGTAACAGGGTATGCAAATCCTCCAACCAAATGGACAATGCATGAACAGACAGCATGTCTGTCACCTGGTTGTTCACAGGTACACAGCCACCAACCTGGTATGAGAGTCCCCATTTTTCAGCATCCTCACCAGCACTTGGTCTTGTCTCTGGGCTTAAGTCAAGCCTTTCTAATGGGCACCTATTAGAATCTTACTGTAGCCTTCATTTATATTTTCCTGATTACTAAGTTGATTACCTTTTCATGTATTTATTAGACATTTAGATATCCTGATTTACTTTTTTGAGGTAAAATTCACATAACATAAAACTAGCCATCTTCACCTGTGCAATTCAGTGGCATTTAATACATTTACAGTGTTTTGCAGCCCTTGTTTTTATCTACTTCTAAAAATTTTCATCACTCTAAAAGAAAACCTTAATTCCATTAAGCAGCCATTCCCTATTACCCCCATTCACACCTCACCAACCCCTGCAAACCACTAAACGGCTTTCTGTCTCTATGGGTTTGCCTATTCTGGACATTTTGCATACAGGGAATTATATAATACATGACCTTTTGTGCCTGGACTTCTCTTACTCAGCATAATGCTTTTGAGGTTCATCATATTGTAGCATGAGTCAGTACTTCATTCTTTTTTATGGTTGAATAATATTCCATTGTATGGATATACCACAATTGTTTTGTTCATCTTCCACTCATAGGGATATCTGGGGTATTTTCACCTTTTGGCTACTGTGAATAGTGTTATTATGAATATCTGTATGCAAGGATTTGTTTCAATACTTGTTTTCAATTATTTTGTGTGTATAGCTAGAAGGGGAATTGCTGAGTCAGAAAGTAATTCCATGCTTAAGTTTTTGAGGAACTCCCAAACTATTTTCCACAGTGGCTGCACCATTTTACAGTCTCACCAGTAGTGTACAGGGGTTCTGATTTTTCCATATTCTTGCCTGAGTCATAATATGTGAATCCCCACACGGAGATGCAGTGAGCACGGCCAGATGCTGTGGGCCAGGCGCAGCATGAGCCTCTGGGCTGCCCAGCGGTGCCACACGGAAGCTGGGTGGGCAGCGCACTCTCTCCTGGTCTGCCTTGCAGACTGGCTCCTGTGTGAACCCATGGGAAGCCAGGCAGCGGCCCCGGGGCCTCCCCAGCCCCCGCCCCCACCTCTACTGCAGGTCGCCATCTGCGGGACTATCAGGCCCCCCGCTCACACCTATCTTGTTCTAGTGCCACCCACTCACCTGCTCCACCATCCTGCTGTGGTCCCACTCTCATCTGGGCCCATTGGGGCTGGTAGCACCTCCACAGCCCCCTGTTGCCAGCGCCACATCGCCGCCATGCTCTGCGCCACCCCCTGGTGGTCAGTACACATCATAGCATGCGGTCGAACTCCAGGTTGAACTGCCGGTAGAACAATTTGTATATTAGGTTTTTATTATTTTGTTACTAGTAAACCATACTGCTAGGAACATCTCCAGATAAATGACCTTTGTTTTCTTTTTGGGTTATTTTCTTTGACTAGATTCTCCCAAACTGGTTGGATAGTTCTTATGTAGTTAGATGGATTTTTCTTAGAAACACATTTAATCATGCCACTCCCTAGTTTAATTGCTCTTGCTGAGTTCTCATTATACCTAGGATGGAGTCATGCTCCGTACCCCAGCAGGCCCTTTGTGGCCTGGCCACTCACACGGAGCCCTTGGGCTCACACCAAACCACTGTAGATTTCTGAATGAGGTATGTGATGTCCCACCTCTGTGTCTTTGCACAGGCTGGTCCTTTTTTGAGAATTCCTTTCACCTTGTCCACCTGGCAAACCCAATTCATCCTTTAGGTTTCCTTTCTGGGAAGCCCTCCTGCTCTGCCAGGCATGTTGGGTCTCTCCTCAGGACTAATACTGTATTCACCCATCTCTCAGTCACAGGGCTTTTCAGACTAGATTGTGGCCTTCGTTACTTGTCTGTCTCCCCTACCACATGGGAAGTTCTGTGAGGCAGGGACTGGGCCTTGTCCAACTCTGAATCCCAGGACCCAGCACAGGGCCTGGCTGAGTGGGTGCTCAGCAAACTCTCTCAGCGAATCAAAGAAGGAATGAATAGGTAGGTCTAGCCTGTGGTCTAGAGAGAGTTCTCCAATTTACCATGTCCTCTGTGGTATGTAAGTCATCCAGACTCTTTCACAGCTCTGCCAGCTCTGGGGCGACCATGACTGTGTAGTCAGGGTACATTATTGAGCTTTTAGTTTTTCTTTCTTTTAATAACCTTCGCAACTAGTGTGAGTTTACGCTGCTGTTACTTTACCCTTTACTTTTTTTTTTCATCCCATCTAATTGTATAAACACTTTTTCTAGTTTATCCCCCCTTATTCCTGATAGCCTCTGTTTTGTAAAAAAAATTGTATATTTATATTTTCTCTGCCAGCTAAGTGGATGATCTTGCTTTCACACTTCCTTTTAATGTCTACAGCTTGATCCATTTAAAATGGACTATAGATTGGGGTGTAACTTCCAAAGTAGTACACTGGATTCCCCCAAATACTAATTAAAATATGAGCTGGTTCTCCATCATTTTGTTGTTTCTGGTTATCATGTAAATTTTTTTCTTTTAATGATAGAAACTTTTTTCCTGGAAATTCTATATTACTGGTTGCTTTCTCATGCATATATGTTGTTTTTTAAATCCACATGGTCTTGATAATTGTTGCTTTGCAATGTTTTAAAATCTGGTAAGGGAACTCACCCCTACCTCCTTTATTAAGCCATACATAATTCAGTATAGATTGATTTATCACATAATCTCCTGCTAATATACTGGGAGTGTCGTAGTGGTAGTGACAGCTGAAGGTTATTAAAAGGGAGGTGATCTTACAATAAGATTCAGTTGAAGACATTCAGGTGCAGTGAAGAGAACAAATGAGCAGTTAAAGCTTCTAAGTCAGAGCAGCAGGCTGTGGGGTCTGAGCTATTTCTATAGACACAGGGCAGCTGAGATGAGTCAGAAATGTTGGGAGGAGCCAGGTTTGCTGACTGATCACCTTCCTCTGCTCCACTCCAACTTCAGAGAGAAAAATGTTGGGTTAGAACAGAACCTGGGAGAAGGTCCAGACCTCTTCCTGGGAAGGATCTAGTGAGGAGACATGAGATCAAGATCACCTAGTGAGTACAACCCAACCTTTATCCCCAACAGAACTCAACTCAATTCTTCTCCCGAAGTGTACATCTGTTGAAATCTTCAAATCTGTTTGCCATGTGTGTTTGGGGTCCTATTGTAGATTTTAGTCCTCTTCCTAGAGTTCCTGGCTGCCTACACTCTCTGAAGTCCCCTGGGGTGAGTGGTGGGGTGGCTTAAGAGCTGCCCACTCTGGAGGGACTAGCCACCAGTAGTAGAGAGCTGGCTTGCATGCTAAGGAGCTTATCCTGAGTGTCCTAATGCAGGTGCAGGCAAGCCTCTGCACTGTACCAAAGTACGCCTATTTCCACTGGCGGATGGGGGCAGGAAGGGAGGTAAGCAAGCTTTGAAAGAGGAGATTTATTTTTTTTCAACAATATTTAAAAATTTTGGTAATAATAGTCATTGTAAAAACATAGGAGAAAAAAAGGAGTTTATAAAGATCATGTTATCTCACGACTCAGAGATAAACCCTGCTAATATTTGGTGGGCTATCCTTCAAGTTTCTTTTCCATACCTAAATATGCATGTGTATTATAATAATAATTCATTCTGTACATTGTTGCTGCCTCCTCCACCCCCCTTTAACAATCATCTAGGCCAGTGGTTCTTAACCTTTCTAATGCCGTGACCCTTCAATACAGTTCCTCATGTTGTGGTGACCCCCAACCATAAAATTATTTACTGTAATTTTGCTACTGTTAATGAATCGTAATGTAAATATCTGTTTTCCTTTTTTATTTATTTATTTTTTAATATATTTTATTGATATTTCACAGAGAGGAAGGGAGAGGAATAGAGAGCTAGGAACATCGATGAGAGAGAAACATCGATCAGCTGCCTCCTGCACACCTCCCACCGAGGATGTGCCCGCAACCAAGGTACATGCCCTTGACAGGAATCGAACCCGGGACCTTTCAGTCCACAGGCCGACGCTCTATCCACTGAGCCAAACCAGTTTCGGCAAATATTTGTGTTTTCCAATGGTCTTAGGCAACCCTGCTAGCGGTTCTCAACTTGTGGGTCGCGAATTATCCTTAGTTGAGAGGAGCCAGGGCTTCCTTCCTCCCTTCTCTCCTCCCTTCCCCCATTTTATTCATCCATTTTGCCTATGCCTTGTGGTGAGGGCTATAAGAAGAGACAGTTTTGTGTGGCTGGCATGGCTCAGTGGTTAAGCATTGACCTATAAACCAGGAGGGCACGGTTCGATTCCTGATCAGAGCATATGCCTGGGTTGCAGGGTCGATCCCCATTGTGGGTTGTGCAGAAGGCAGGCAATTACTCTCTCTTTCTTTCTCTCTTCTTATCCCTTCCTCTCTGAAATCAATAAAAATATATTAAAACAGAGAGAGAGAAGAAGAAGAGGAGGTTTTTCAGGAAATTAGAATGCAAGAGCTTAGGTCACAAGGACCTTGGTGGTTCTCAACCCTGACTGCACCTTAGAGTCACCTTGGGATTCAAAAGGGACCTGATGCTCAGTCCTTCCCCAATTCCAGGATTCTTAATTGATCCATCTGCGGTGACAGCAAGCCTTTACAGCTCCTGGTGTGCCTTTTAAAGGGCAGCCAGGGGTGAGGAACCAATGCAGGCCAATAGCTTCCTTTCAAAGGTAGCAACCCTGATCCCAAAGAGGGAAGTCCCTGCTCATGGTTGTAACTCAGGTGATTGGCAGGGCTGGCAGTGGGCCCCAGAGGGAGCTTCAGGAGGTATAGCTCAAGCACATGAGCTCTGGGATCCCAGGTCTCCTGGGTTCAAATCTCAGCTCTGCTACTTCCCATTGAGTGACCTGGGGCCAGTTACCTCACTTTTCCTTATCTTCCCATCTATAATGGGACAGTCATTCCTACTAGGAGGAATAACGGGATAAGTATCAGGCCTGTACTTGGTGACCGGTTCAATACGTCCTTCCTTCCCTGCTCCCGCATCACTGTGGATTCCTTGAGGGCAGGAACCCTGTTTTATTTACCCATGCTTCCTCAACATCTGACATGGCCTGGAAAGGACACAATGAGCATTTGAATACATTAATGAATGAATCATTCAGAGCCTGAGACTGTGGAGATCTTAGTGAAAACCCAGCATTATGAACTCTTGACCACAGCAAAGTCTGTGTGCCTCCACCCTGCTGGAAGACCACCCGCAGCCATCACTGCCATGGATGGTGGAGAGGTCAGAGGGGGGTGAGAGCAGGGCTGGATATAACATACATGTCAGGGATAGCAGGTCATGAAAGAAAAAGGGAGGTGTGCTTTTCTGGTGTTGGAAAATTATAACCATTCCATCCTGTAGAACAGAGTTCAAAAGCTGATGACAAACGGAACCTAAATTCATGCAGTTTCAACAGTGTCACACACAGAACTCCATCTGAAGGTGGATCAGCCAGCTGCTTCTCTCTTTCCAGCCACACAGTCCCAGTGACAGCGAGTTCTGTCTTTATTTTCAGTACACAGGCTTGTCCTCCAGCCTCCATTCTTACCACCCTATAACCCACCCCCCATATGGCAGCCATGGCAATCTCCTAGCTTTTTGCTACTCAGATGTGGTCCATTAACCGGCAGTATCAGCACTACCTGGGAACTTAGTAGAAATGCAGAATCTCCACTCCCACCCACAGACCCAATAAATCAGAATCGGCATTTTAACAAGATCCCTGGTGATTCACGTACACATTGAAGTTTGAGCAGCTCTGTAAAACCAACTCTGAGGATGTCACCCCTTCTTAGAACTCTTTGTCATCTTCCCATGCTTACCACCTATAGTAAACAGAGTAGCAGACCTTCAAAGGTGTCTACATCCTAATCCCCAGAACCTTGACTATATTAGATTACGTGGCAAGAGGGAATTGGGATTGCAGATGGACTTAATATTGATAATCAGCTCAACATAAAAAAAGGATAAGGATCTCAGATTACCCAGATATGCCCAGTGAGATCATAAGAGTCTTTAAAAGTGGAAGAGGGAGACAGAAAAGGAAGTTAGGGTAATGCAGTGTGAGAAGGACTTGAGCAGCCTTCTTTGCTGGTGCTGAAGATAGAGAAAGGGGCCACAAGCCAAGGAATGTGGGCAGCCTCTAGAAGCTGGAAAAGGCAAGAAAATGGATTTTTCCCTTAAAGCTTCCAAGAAAGGAGCACAGGAAGACCTGTGTTGCACTTCTAACCTGCAGAATCATACGGTAATAAATTTGTGTTGATGGAAGTGACTAAATTTGTGGCCATTTGTGATAGCAACCATAGAAAATGATTGTAACACACCTTAGCATGATGTTTGAGACTCTCTGAAGACCACCAATGTGCTGCTCTGGCCTCATCTCACAGAATATCCTTCCTCACAGCCTGATCTCAAACCACCCAGCTCTGAGCGGCTGGAATATGGGGTGGGCCACCCCAAGAGTCCAGAATGGGTTTATTTTTCCATGTATCCCCAGCACCTAGCACTGTGCCTGGCCCTGGCAGGGAATGAATAACCCGGTGGAGGTGTAGCTTTAACATTCCCCTGTTCTTCTTTTATCTTGGGCAAATCTCTGTCTCTCTTTGGGCCTCAGCTTCTCCATCTGGGAAATGAAGAGACTGGACCAAGTAAACTGTAAAAGCACTGTCAGCATGAACATTCTGAGTTCAGTTTGGCCAAACTTGGTGACAGTTGGGAGAAGTGATTCAGTTTAGCAATGCTCAGCCCTGTTCAGATCTTGCACTGACATCCCATTCCACAAGTCACGACTCAAAACTGTATCCTACACCTGTGTGTATTTGGTACAAAACAGACTACAGATGCTGTGTGTGTGTGTGTGTGTGTGTGTGTGTGTGTGTGTAGTTAAAATGCCAAATTGCTCATTCTCCCACAGAAAGAAAAAGGAAGGAAAATACACCATTTCTCATTGCAGAGTTTTTCCATGTGACACATTTTCTAATTTTACTTCAGGCGTAACTGTCTAGAGTAGATGGCTCCATTTCAGGGTCTACCCTCCCCCTTTTAGACTATGAGCTTCCCGTTTAATAGAATGGTTTTGTGTGTTTACTATTTGCAAGTGTGGCTGATACCAGATTACAGCTGCGGTGTTTATGTTCTGTGCAGGGGGATTCTCTACAATGCACAGCACGCATCTAGGTTAGTATACCACAGATAGGATTTCTTGGTTCTGGGCTCGGCTATGAGCACTTGACCAAGTCACTTCCACTCTTGAACCCAGATACTTAATCTGCAAAGAAAGGAAATGCTGGCTCACCGTGGGACTGTGGCTGGACTGGGAGACGTGGTTGGTGGGCCCTATTTCTAGGAGTCCACAATTCTGAGATGCCATTGGAATTGTCTCTGCCACCAGCTTTTGTCGTCTCTGCACTGTTGCTCTACTGCAGTGGAATGGCTGAGAAATGCTTAGCACCTGGAAAGAGTACTGTAGCTTTGTTTCAAAGAAACAGATTCTGCTCCAGCTGTGTCTATGGCATCCGTCTATCACTTCCAACCCATTGCCCCACCTGTGTCATGCTCACTAATGGATTGTCATAGCAACTCCCTTGCCAATAGGACTTCCCCTCTCTCTGTCTCTAGCACATCTTCTCATTGAAGAGTGCTCGTCAAACGCAGGTCCCATCATGCCATGTCCCCTCATAAAGCCCTCCTGTGCTTTCTGTTCCAGGGCAACAAATCCCACTCTCTGGGCTGGAGCTCAAGGCCTCTCCTCCCCTCACATCTCTGCCCATGCTCTGGCTTTAGCCATGCCGATTCCTTGCTGGTCTCTGAATTTAACGCATATATCCCCTTCCCAGCCTTTGCTAGTGCCTCCCACAGTCTGGAATACTCCTCCTGTTGTCTTGATATCCTCTTTCGTCTTTTCTCCTTTAGAGACTTGCTTCTTAAAGTGTGGTCCCTGCCCCAGCAGCATTGGCATCCCTCAGGAGTCTGTTAGAAATGCAGGTCCCAGACCTGCTGCATCAGAACCTGCGCGTCACCCAGGTCCCTGCTGAAGTGCACACAGAATAGGGAAATGGCATGGCGGTGAAGTGGCTGGGTTTGGGTCAGAGCTGGTTTGGTTCTAGGCTTTGCATTCATTAGCTGGTGACCTTGAATGATTTACTAATCCTTATCTAGCCTCAGTTTCCTTATCTATAGAGAGCCCTGAGCCAACGCAGTCCCTGATCCTACCTCGGCCACCCAGAGCCTCCCAGGCCATCACAGCTGCCTGGCTGAGGTCGTGAAGGTCACATGGGGAAAGGATTCTAAGAATTGCCCTCTGCAGTTAGACTCCAGTTAGCCTTGGCTTTGAAAAGCTTCTTCCTGTCTGTGCAGCGAAGGGGTTGGAGTACCTCTAAGGCTTGTCTGGATCTGATATTATCTCTTTAGATATTTGTCTCTATGGATCTCTGTATTCCAGGGAGCAGTGTATCCATAAACACAGTGCAAAATTCTCCCACCAAGGAACAGAAACGAGGTCTTGTGGGGAACAACTCAGCTGGGAAGTTTTTGTATGTCTTGTCATAGGGGAGCGATTGCTTAGAAGTGCTGGGATATGGATGGTGTAATACCCCTTGCAAAGCCACGCTCTTTATTTCCTGTATCCATTTTACTCAGTGGTTGGTAATTTGGGGTGGAGCCATGGGGAGTCCAGTAACAAGTGGGGAATAATTTAGAACATTTTTATATTTAAAAAAATAGCACACATATATTATAGTGTGAAGTGTACAACTTAAGTGCTTTCAAAGATAAAGCAAGAGCCGTAGCTGGTTTGGCTCAGTGCATAGAGCGTCAGCCTGCGGTCTGAAGGGTCCCAGGTTTGATTCCGGTCAAGGGCATGTACCTTGGTTGCAGGCACATCCCCAGTAGGGGGTGTGCAGGAGGCAGCTGATCTATGTTTCTCTCTCATCGATGTTTCTAACTCTCTATCCCTCTCCCTTCCTCTCTGTAAGAAATCAATAAAATATATATATATATATATATATATATATATATATATATATATATATTAAAAAGATAAAGCAGGAGGTTTTAATTACATTTCCAAGCTCTGGGGGGCTCTGTGGCTAGACTCAGGCCCTCAGGTATAGGGTCCTCTCTCTCAGATAGTAGGATGCTTCAGTGGAGATTATGTTATGTTTACAGTTGAGGTCCCCAATCTGTAGGGGAGGCTCAAAATTATAGCAACGGGTGCAGAATCCATTCTTGTATAAGCATTTTCTCTGCCTACAAATACCTAATGCACTTGTGTGTGAAAGGGGCTACTAATGTTTTTTGTTGTTATTTGGTTGGTTGGTTTTTTGCCATCGACAAGATGGAGATTGCTCTCCAAAACTCTTGTATTAGAAGTGTCCACTCTATGAGAGGAAAAGCTCTATCATTGCTGGGTCCCCAGCACCTAGAACAGTGCCTTCCATACAGCAGGTGCTTAATAAATGCTAGTTGACTGAATAGATGAGTGTGTGTGCTAATGCAAAAGCTTTCCTCTGGCAATCTGCATTTACCTTTTCAGGAATAAGTATGTGGGGCTGCATTAGCATAAGGAGGTTGGGTGGAATGTGAAAAATGCTGCTCATGCATATGCATGTGGGAGACTGGCTGGTCCCACTCAAGTTCAAGGTTTCTAAGAATCGCCCTTTAGAGGCAGCCTCCTACCCAGTGTGGTCTGTGCCACATAGTGGCTCCTTGTGAGAGAAGGTACAGTTTACCATACATGCGCCTTGAATCGCTGGGGCTTAGGGCCCCCTTGTGACAAGGCTTAAAGATCCCCTGAACACCTCAGTTCCATCAAAGCCCCTGGCTGGGAACCCCGAGGAACCAGAAAATGCTGGACTCTCAGGACCATCTATTCTAGCTCTCCTAGATTACAGATGGGAAGATGGAGGCTAGAGGGACATGATGAGAGTCACCCTAAAATGTAGAAGAACTGGGTCTTGCCATGTCCAGGTGGGTGGCATCGCACCACCCTGACATTCCCAAGTGCTGCTTGACATAGATATGTTGCAGTCTTTTCCTATCTCAGGGATGTGGGAGGAATGACAGGGGAAGAAATTTACCTATGGTGAGGGTTTCTTATGTGTGTGTTAGAGCTGAGCTTTGGAAACATCAGATGGACTTCAAATTCCAATTCTTTCATTTATTGGCTGTGTGACTTCAGAAAATTGCCCCCAAAGAGCAACTTGGTGTCCTCATCTGGACGGGGATAGTAGAGGTCCTCCCTCCTGAGCTGTGTGAGGCGTTTGGCAGGTAATGCTGGAGGAGCAGAGCAGAGCAGAGACAGCAGGCATTTGGGGGCTGAGAGCCCTCCCCTAGACCATGGGCCCATCCTGCTACACAGCAGCATCCCTGGAAGCTTTTAAAACATGCAGAGGCCTGGGCCTCATGCGCAGAGATTCTGATTGGGCTGGGAGCGAGGCATCAGTCTTCTAAACCCCCCCACCTCCCGCAACTCTCCAGCACAGCCAGGGACAAGGAGCTCAGTATTAGACCATACATGCCATGAAGGCAGGGGACACATCTGTCCTATTCTCCCATGAACCTCTAATACTAACAGTGCCAGGCACATGCTGGTTGGTGCTTGATAATATTTGTGAATGAATTATGAACAGATGAACACCTCAGTTCATCTGCTTGGCACCTGACATTACCCTGCACCACCACCCTGAAAGCTGGGTATTGTCATCTCTGTGTCCAGGTAAGGAAAGTGAGGCTCAGAGAAGCTAAAGAACTGGTCCAAGGTCACCGGCTAGTAAGTGGTATAGCAGGGACTTGCATGCAGGTCTCTGTGATGCTGAATCCCACATCCTTCTCCTGCACCTGCTGAGTGAGGCTCATCCGCCTCAGGTGCCCTGGAAGTCACCCTCCGTTTCAGGTCTCCAGTTAGGGGCGTTTCCTGGGTATTCATTCTAGAAGGTTCATGATGCCGGAGCACATGCTCCTCCTCCAGCAAACATTTGGAGACTGTCAAGTGCTTTCATCTAGATTAAACAAGAGTTAGCCTGTTTCAAAATGTGACTTCAGGGTCACCATCTGTCCTGGCTGCTCCTTAAACTCAAATCCCATTTCAGAGCCAAACAGGGCTCCAACATCCTGCAGAGAGCAGGTCTCTGCACAATTGAGTAGGAAAATTGGTAGAAAGAAGCAGTGTGTTTGGTAACAGCTGTAGGACAAATTTTTTATGCCATCTGTTCCCCTGCTCAACACCATCCAAGTCATTATACAGGGTGGGGCAGAAGTAGGTCGTGTGTACGCAACAATACAAGAATAAGCTGTGTTTCACGTACTCACAACTGTAAACCTACTTTTGCCCCACCCTATACGTGTGGACCACAGGCCCCCAGACTCAAATGCACTCATTCCCATATTGGGCCCCTGCTGTGTACCAGGCACTTGCCCACTCCTCGACTTCTGTAGAGTAGTGGGTGAGAGTGGTCTGGATAGTAGATAGCTATGGGGACATGACATAACGTAGGCACTTGAGCGAGTCACATCGTCAGACTGGGCCTCAGTTTTCTCATTTTGGGGCATTGGACTGGGTACTTCCTGAGGTCCTTCCCAGCTCTGAGGTCCTTCTCACCTCGAGTCTCCAGGCCTCCGTCAGCCTTGGTCAGTGTAGGCAAGATTTCACGGTGCCTGCTGAAGCCATGAGCTCATCCTGTCCCCGGGGCTGTTTCTCTGTCTGGACTGAAGTCGCAGGAGCTCATCTGTTGGGACGCCCTGGGCTGTTCCCAGGGCAGCTTGATTCTGCCCAGGGCATAACATTCCAAATGCTGAGAGGCTGCAGGAAAGTATGTCTCCTGCTGTTGCCAAACTGCCGCCTTTGCTCCACATTCCAGGTCGCCAATCCCACCCTCTCCTTGGCAAGGGGAAGGAAGGGGCCCGACTGCCAGGGGCAACAGCTTGAGGTGAGGTGGTGATGCCTCCTAAAATGGTCAGCTGCAGCCTTCCTCAGAAACCTGCCCAGGCGCCTGTTGTCTGTTGGATACATTTTAGTCTCCTTGGCTTGACAGTCGAGGCTCTCCACAACCTGACTCCAGTCTCTAAGTGAAAAAGTGATTAAGAGTAGAAAGAGCTGAGAGGGACCTCAGATGACCCATATGTGAGTCCCAACCATCTCAGTTACCAGCTCTGTGGCCTTGATTTCTTCCAGTGTCAGTCCACTCATTTGCAACATTGGAAAGCAATAGTCTCACCTTATCAAATTGAGATTAAATGAGCGAATGTATATGGGTTTAACACTTCTAAATCTGTATTTACGTAGATTCATACTTCTTTCTGTTCCAGTTCTGGAGGTTATCTAGGTCCCATTGCTCCATCCCCCGGGATCACGCATCTCCCCCTAGCTTTCCTACCTCCTCTCCTCCAGCCCCTTGGGTTGCTTGTGCTCTGCCAGCTCCACCATGTGCAGAGCCTTCCAGGCCCATCATAAATGCCCTGTCCTTCAGTTCAGGCCTCCTGTATCAGGCTGTATGTGTTGGTGTCCTGTCCTGCATACTAGGCTGAGAGCTACTCGAGAACCAGAGTCTGAGCCCTCTTAATCTTCCAGAGTCCAGCTGAGGGTCACGTCCAGACAAGATCAGCCATTGGATGCTGGTTGTGATCAAGTCCGGACCCTCAGCTGGGACCAGGATAGAGTGAAAGATGGAGAGGTCCACTCTGCCTTCCCTTCAGGGATTCTCTCTCCCCTTGTGGCTGCATTCTGGGGCTGGGATAATGTAAATTATGGGTGAATTGAGGCATGTGGTTAGCAGCTCTTTAAGAGATTTTATTGACCATGTGGTTGTCAACCATGCCAAAGAATGCAAGAAACACCCAAGGACATGCCTCACTTAGACTTAAAAAATTGCCAGAATTACTCTTCCAAGGTCCTCCCACCATGATGGCCCTCCCACCCCATGGAGGGGGAATGCATGAGGAGCAGGAATTGTATTGTTCTGTTCCTGGAACCTCCAGGACTGAACTGTCCCATCCCATCCGATCTTGCCCAGTGGCCCCAGCTCAACTCTAACACCCAGACAGGCTATGAGCAGACCTCCCTGAGGCCTCCAGCCAAATCTCAAGAACCTTCACAGTAGATAATGGAGAAGGGGAAGCATATGTTGTTCACATTCCCCACCCAGATCCTTGTTTCAGGGAGGGGGAAGGTGGACACAGCTGGAATTTAGTCTGAAGTCTAAGAGGCCAGTGTATTTACGAGCACAGTCGGTGGGTGAGAGCCAAGGGTAGGCCTTTTGCAGAAGGCTGGTCATTCAAAGCCCTTCTGCCTAAGGGTCAGCCAGAAGGATGGAGAAAGATCTCAGCCTCAGAAAAGTTAGCATCAAGCCTCTGTGAGGTTATACAGACAGGTTTCCCTCACCGTCTGAAAAGTAGGGCATTCCTATGAAACCTTTCATAAGCCAAAATGGTGTACAGTGTAGAAGTAATTACCTTAGGACATATCTTGCTAACTAACGGGTGGGTGCACGAAATAAATCAAGATAATGTACAGATGTTCACAGACACAGTTCAAAGCTACGGAAGCTTGATCCTGAGATGCTGAGTGTAGTTGCCCAGGGAAGGAGCTTGGCAGTGCTGCTTGGATGAGCACTGCTTCCATAGTGCTTGCTGCAAAGCAAGTACTGGGTGCTGTTTTCGCATTTTTTCATAAAAGCAAAATCCTCTTTGGATTTCTTTCAGTTAGTGTAAACAGGTACTAATGTAGGTCTTACATGACAGCGACATGGTGTAAAACAGACTTTCGAAAAGCAGGGGGTGCCTCTACTCCATTATACAGTCAAACCACAGTTCTCAAATGTCTCCCATCTCAAATAATTTGGTTCTCAACCAAGTTGCTCACGGAAAAATATGTTTCAGTTGTCGAGCAAATCTTTGGTTCTCGACCCGACAACCCTTTCATGCTGATACCTGGATGATGAGTCGTGAGTCTCTCAGGTAACAAACAAAGGAAAGAATGCGCAAGTATGAGTCAGTTTACTGCTAAACCTTGCGTTGATAACATCTCTGGATATTGTGCTGTAAGTATTTATGGACAAATATCACACTGACAAAGAAGTAGCCAGCCATGTGATAAACTTGTTCACTGACAATATAGTGTTTCATTTCAGGCAAGTGTTAAAATGCAGACAAAACCAAACATCATTGGATAGGTTTTTAGTGAAACAGAGGCCCTGGGAACCTGAAGCAAGTTCTAGGGGGACAAAGAAACTAGAGTGAGAAAGAGCCCCAGAAAACAGCTACCCAATATTTTTATGGAAGGGGATTCCCCTTCCCAACAATAACATTCCTCCATCCTTCCATCCCACCATCCCTCCACCCCTCTATCCCTCCATCCCTCCATCCCTCCATCCCTCCTCTCCATATTCAGTCATTAATAGCTCTCAACATTGAAGGTAAGTTGTAGAGTGTGCAAAAATTTTTATTTTTTTACTATACATTTCATGTCCTTTTTGTTTTTGAAGTGTTTAAAGATTAAACAATACATTAGACATGTACTGTATACAAGAAAGTTTAAAACAGGGAATCATTTAGGGGTCTGGAATGGATTAATTCAATTTACATTACTTCTAACGGGAAAAAATGATTTGGTTTCCAAACAGATAGCTCCTTGAACAGCTTTCCAGAACAAAATAAGTTCAAGAACCGAGGTTCCACTGTACCTTAATCAGGGGGATCAGATAAGAACAAGGCTATTAAATGCATATTGAGCTAAAGGGTGCTGGTGGAATTACTATGACAATAGCCAGCATTCGTTAGAATTCTTTGTGATTGATGATAATAAATACTATATAATAATATAAGCATATGATCACTCTTGTCCCAGAATCTATTAAGCTCATTCATTCACATGTGCATTATTCATTCACTCATCCATCCATCCATCAGTGCTCAGTTTTTGCTCACCCCAGCAAGGCCCTGTGCTGGAGGAGAGGGGGTAGAAGTTGGGAGATATAGAGATGAAATAGAAGGTGATGCATCCTTACCTGGAGGGCTCACAATCTTGTGGGAGACACAAACGAGTAAACAGATAACAGAGTAAGGAGGAACGAAACTTCCTGGGAATCTCAGCCAGGGACGGTTTCTTGGGCAACATGGTGACTCATGTGTAGGCATCTAGAAGGAGTCCTTCTGAGGCCCAGCTTCTCATGTGGCTGGAGTGGATTTCCCTGGAAGTCTTCAGGCACCTTAAGCCTAGTGGGGGCAGGAGAGCTGGGGAGACAAGGGAAGTCGCTGTCGCTGCCTTCCTGGAAGGCATGGGCTCCTCCCATTAGGACAGGCTTTCCCTGGGGACCAGCTCCCTTGAGAACATAAGCTTCAGAACCCTCGCCCAGCATGCCCAGACTGTGGCCTGGAGCTCCCAAGCCTCTCTGCATCCTCCAGTGTGGGGCTGCGTGGCTGCCTCACCCCAGCCCTAGGACCCTCCTGTTGTTAGTGGCACCTACTAACCAGGGGACTCGGCCTCCCATCAGTAGGGCTGGGATGGCCCTCATTTGCTGTGCTATGATTAGGAAGAAGCCCTATCTTGGCTGGGGCCCTGCCTAGGTTTGACTCTGCCCAGTCCTGTGCCAGAGTCTCGGCCCTGCTGCTCTCTACCTGTTCGTGTCTCCTGCTCCATGATTCCCCATAGCTAGGCTCCGTTCCTGCTGGCCACCTACCCTCAGCAGCGCGGAGCAGGGCAGATGACGATGACTCTGCATCATCACCCGGAGGGCTTTAGCCAGGTGCTGGCCCTCACTGCATAGTTTCTGACTTAGTAGGTCTGGAGTAGAGCCCATGAGTTTGTATCTCTGATCACTTCCCAGGTGATACCGATGCTGTTGGTCCAGGAACCATATTTGAGAACCACTGGTGTCCTGGTTAAGCAGGTTCAAGGGGAGATGGGCTATGGAGCTTGAACTCAGGCTGTCCGGTCCAAATCTTATCTCTGCCACTTACTAGCTGTGTGGCCTGATATCTTTGCAGCTTAGTCTCCTTGTTTATTTTTTGTTAATCCTCACCCGCGGATATTTTCCCATTGATTTTTAGAGAGGGTGAAAGGGAGAGGGAAAGACAGAGAAACATCAACGTGAAAGAGACACATCAACTGGTTGCCTCCCGCATGCATCCCTACCAGGGCCAGGGATTGAGCCTGAAACTGAGGTATGTGCCCTTGACTGGAATCAAACCTGCGACCCTTCAGCCTGCGGGCCAATGCTCTATTCACTGAGACAAACCGGCCAGGGTTCAAGCTCCTCATTTATAGAGATAAGAGCACCTTCCTCACTGGGTTATTGTGAGTATTAAATGACCCAATCTAGGTCCCACTTGGCAAATAATAAACTTTCAGTGAATGTATTAGATTTTTGGCTGCTGCAACAAATTACCACAAACTATTGGCTTAAAACAGAAGAAACTTATTCTTGTGAAGTCTTGGAGGCCAGAAGCCCAAAGTCAAAGTGTGGGCAGGTTCAAGAGGAGAGTCCTCTTTGCCTCTTCCTGGACCTGGTGGCTGTCAGCATTCCTTGGCTCAGGGCTGCATCACTCCAGTCTCTCCCTCCATCGTCACAAGGTCTTCTCCTCCTCTGTCAAATCTGCCCTGTGTGTCTCTTTCAAGGATTTATCATTGGAGTACCTACCTGGGTAATCCAGGATTATCTCTTCACTCAAGATCCTTAATGTGGTCATATCAGCAAAAGACTCTTCTTCCAAATAAGGTCACATTAACAGGTTCAATGGACATGGCTTTTGGAAGGCCATCATTCAAACCACTATAGTCAACATGGGCAATTGTTACCATAGTTTAATTGCTGCTGCTTCCAGCAGCTACAGTTAGGCATGAGTTGGGGGGATGGAGTGGGGTGCTGCACCAGTTTTCCAGGTTTCAGCTCCTTGGGGTTGGCCCCATTTTACTAAAGCCTTTGCCAGGCTGGGGCAGGAAATTCTGCATATGAAGTTATAGTGGCCACATTATAGCACTTCAGTCTGTTTAAATTTCACTAATCTGAGAAAAACGAAAAGCACTCTCGGCCCCAGGCACCTGTTGGGAGCCCCCTGTCCATGTTGTTTCTTACACCTGGGCAGGCACACCTGAGGAAGCATTTTCACATTTGTCCCTCACTGCAACCTAGAGAAGGAGGTTGTATTAGCCCATTTTGCAGGTGAGAAAACTGAGACTGAGAGGGAAAATTACCCGAAACTACCATTCATGGCAATTATAGACAATAGTTCAGGGGAGAGGGAAAAAAAAACTTGTCATTGATAATAACCACAATAACCACAGCCACTATACTTTATTAACTGGATGCTTTTGCTAGGCCCTCTGCTCAGTATTTTATGTCTACTGTCTCAGGTTATTTTAAAAACGCTGTCCAGAAGTAGGTGGCATTATTCCTATCTTACAGATATGGAAACTGAGACTCAGATGGGTGAAGTGTCTTGTCCAAAGTTGCACAGCTTTTCTATGCTGAGCTGGGATTTGAAACTAGAGCTGGCTGAGTCTTTCTCCCCAACACCATGCTGCTGGGAGATCCTTTTCCCAGCTCTGAAAATATGTTAGGTCTGCCAAAATGAGAGCAGTGGCTGCCAGGTAGCCAGCACGACCAGAGCCCCCAACCCTTCCAGACCTGCTCAGAAGATGAAGGCCATGCGAGACTATCTCTTGCGGTAGTAGAGCCCTGTTCCTGATAGCTAATGGGCAGTGCTGAGTGAGGTGGTCAAGACAATGGGAATAGAGAGGCAGATGTGCCCAAGGTCAGAGAAGGCTGTGATGATCAGGGTGTGTTCCCTGGAGTGGGTCAGCCTTGGGTTGAGGTGACATTCCTGGAGAGGAGCAGAGAGAGACTCAACTTTTTGCATCAGACAGATGAGGGTTTCAGTCACCATTTCTGGGACCCAATAGCTGTGTTCCTGTGGGCAAGCTACTCAACTTCTCTGTGCCTCTGTTCCCTCATCTGTAGGTTGGGAACAGTACGACTAGGGTTGTAGTAAGGAATGAAGGCTGTGAATTAGCATCACCTAGGGAGCTGTGCAGACTCAACATGCCCACGCCACTCCTGGACCAGCTGACTCAGCATCTCTCAGGGTGGGCCTGGCATTGGTGTGTTTAAACATCCCCTGATCCGTGCAGCCAGGGTTGAAACCACTGCTCTGCAGGTAAAGTACTTGGTGCCCTGGACACAGTAAGGGCTTAATACACAGGAGCTACTAGTATGCGTTTACTCATACATTCATAAAATTAACCTCTATTGGGCACCTACCTGTGCCAGCTTCTGTGCCAAGCCCCAGGTATCGCCTGTCCAGGTCAGTTGTTCATATTTATTGATCAGCCACTTGTAGCACTGCTTCCAAGAAAATGAGTTAATTGAGTTCAACACTTGGTGAAGACATGAGCCAAATTTGATATTTGGAGGTTTTACTGACAAGAAGAAAATATAGAAAATGTACCCACATCAGAGAGACTGAAACCCTGTGTGTAGGAAGTGCAATCAACGCTCTCCAGACCATTAAAGAGGCATCTCGGGAAGAAAGAGTGGGCTGCAGACTCTGTGGGCCCCTAGGCAAATGTCTTCCCCGCGGCGCCCCCAATTCAACATCCGTTACATCGAAGGGGTTCAGTGGGTTGATTTTAACTGCAGGTTTGTTTCTTCACATGAGGCTGTAATCGGAACCCAATATATTAAACAAACTAAGTCTGAATTGTTTGGTGTGAGTGTGCGTATGAGGGCAGGTAAGTGTGCATGAATGTGTGAGAGCTTGAGAAAGTATCCATGCATGAACATGTGTGAGTGTGTAAGTGTGAGTGTGAGCATGTGAAGGTGTCAGTGTGCATGAGTGTGGGATGAGTGTGGGTGAAGATGTGTGTTTCTGTGTGTTATGTGTGAATGTGTGAGTGTGTGTTGTGAAAAGGCTATTCTATGAGTGTGTTTTTACGAGTGTGAATCTGTGTGTGAGTGTTGTTAGGGGGCCCAGGGGCAGGCCTTCTCCTCAGCCCCCCTTCCTCTTGCCCGTGGCCCTCTCACTGCCCCTCCCCCTGGCCCTGGGGAATGCAGTTTGAAACCCTCTGGTCCATTGTCTGCACTGACCCTGCCTGCCCGGGTTCCCTGTCCCCTTCCAGTGCCCACCCTGGCGGTTTTCGGGAGCCGCAAGTTGTCGGATGCCCTCTTCCATCAGGTCATCGAGTGTTCCTGTCTGGTGCCCCTCGTGTGCCCCCGTCAGGCCCCCTTTCCCCCAGGCCCGTTTTCCTCGCTGAGCCCTGGCCAGCCCTCCAGAGCCGCCTGCCGGGGAATGACTCATTCCAGCTGATGTCATCCTCAGGATTCAAGGCCCTCGTCACACTCAAAGAGTCCTTGTTCCCCAGATGGAAAAGGAAGGCCCATAAATCCAGAGCAGTTGACTACAACGCTCTTCCCAGATGCCCGAGGCTGCTCACGTCTGCCCACACCTGCCAGCTTTAGCCATGCCACATGGGGCAGCGCGCGTGGTCCCTGATACGGTTCCAGACCCAGGTCCTCAGAACGGAGGTTTGGGCAGGGGGCAAAGGAGGGCTCTGAAGACCCTCACCTCAGCAAGACAGCAAGACCCACGCATGCTTCCTGAGGCTTGTGTGACTTGCATGGGAGCCAATTGGCGGGGGGGGGGGGGGGGGGGGGGGCAGGGGGGCGGGTGGCGAGCAGACCAGGGTCTCAGAAGGAGGGTATCATACCACACTCTCTCCAGGCTAGCCTCCGCAGTTCCCTAGTCACTGGGACTCCTTATCTAATGATATTATTAGTTCTTTCCGTGGCTGTGAGGGGAACTGGCAAGGGTGTGCGCGTGCCTGGCCCACAGCCAGCCGGGTCCAGTTGGCCAGGACTCACACTGGGTCATGAGTGTTCTGGGCACAGCCCTCATTGTGATTCTCCCAATGATGCTGTGAGCTCACTGCATAGAGAATTGAAGTGACATGTTCAAGGTCATCTACAGTTAGTGTCAGACCCAGGACTCAAGCCTAGGTCTGTCTGACACCAAAGCCCGAGGGGTTAACCCAGGGGTGGGCAAACTTTTTGACTCGAGGCTTAAACTGGACCGGAGGATCCGGAACAAAAGCATGGATGGAGTGTTTGTGTGAACTAATATAAATTCAAAGTAAAGGAGCGGAGAGGAGAGCAAGAGAACCGGATAGAACAGCCAGATCCGGCCCGCGGGCCTTGTTTGCCCAAGACTGGAACCGTTAACCCTTACCGGTGGCTGCCAACTGGAGAGGGCATCAAACTCACCCAGGCCCGGCCCTGGAAGACTCTGCGTCCATAGGGCCAGGCAGGAGGAGCAGAACTTTGACTTTTTAAAAGCTCCCCAGGTGACTCTGATGTGTGGCCAGGGCTGGAATGTTCACACCAATCTCTACCACCGATTGAGATTTGAATCCAGACTCCAGTTGCTTATTATCCTCATGACCTTGGAGCAGAAATTAACTTCTCTGAGCCTCAATTTTCTAACCTGTAAAATGGTGATAATAAAATTATCTACCTCATAGAGAATCAGTAGTGAAGATGAAATGATTGGCAGAAAGCTCTTTGGGCGGTGCCTGTCGCACAGCAAGCCCACAGTAATCTTAGCTGCGGATTCATTGTTTCTTGTCATTCATCCATAGGTCACCCTTGGCTGAGGACTGAGAGATGAGTCTGCAAGGTCCATGCCCAGTAGCCCATCTCTAATCATAACAGACAAGGAAGGGGACTGACCACCAGACTGAAGTGAGGGTGTTTGCGTGGAGGGATAGACAAGAACTAGGGGGACCCAGAGATGTGCAACCCCTTCTCTCCCAGGTCACAAGGGAAGCCTGGGAGGCAGTGGGCTGTAACGGGCAGAGCCCAGTGTTGGGTCTTCAGTGCTGGCTCCTGCCCTGGGACCTTGAGTGAGTTACTTCCCCTGTCTGGGGCTTGATTCTTTCCTCTGTGAAATGAGAGCATGATCCCTGCCTTGTCCTCCTCCTGGAGGAAGGAACAGGTGAAAGGAAACCGGAGAGGGTGTTGGGTGGGGACCTTCCTTCTGGGGCTCTCAGCTGGGCCCAGCTCTTCCAGCTGCTGGGCAGGGCAGCCAACTGCAGGGCCCACACCTTGCCAGGCTCTGCCCGCCTCCAGCTCCTTTCAAAAACATCCTATTCTCAGTTTAGGCCAGAGGCCTAAGGGAGTGAGTGAGAGAGAGAGAGAGGAGGGAGAGGAGCTCACACAGTAAGTTCATTGAGCAGGAAAATTCCTATGCTATATATGAAAACCGGAAAAGGGAAGGAGGCGGTCTAGGTTTACATGTAGAAAAATACTCTTCTGTAGTTTGGAAAAATGAGGTCTTTCATTGTTGGCAAGCCCAGGTCTCCCTTCTAGGTCGATCCAGGATTTTTTTTCCCTGGCAGGGAAACGGTTCTTTTTCTAAGAAATGCATTGGAGGTAGGTTTTTCTAAGAACCCTCTTGCAGCTTTACTGGGTGCAGACGGACCCCATGCAGCATAAAATCTGTTGTGTTCGTTTTCCTCGGGAAGGGAATCAGGTAGAGCCCAGAGTCTCTGGGGACTCCAGCCTGGGTGGGGTGATGTCTCCTTCTAGGCGGAGCTGTGACATTTTCCTGGGCACATCACTCCTGCCTCTGGCCAGACTGCTCTGTCCAAAGCCAAGTGGGAGGGCTGGGTTTGTCCTGATCGCTGTTGGAGTCATTCCTTCCAGGCCTGAGGCTGTGGGCTGAAGGAACCACAGTGAAGGGTGGTTAGAGAAATTAGACGGGAGATAAGGAAAATGCAGAATTGGAGGCCCTCTGACCTAGCAAGGGCGTTTGGAAACCCTCTAGTCCAAGATGAGGAACCTGAGGCTCAGAGAGGAGCGGGACTATGCCTCCCAGGCTGGCCCACCGCGCTGTGCAATATCTGAGAGACCATGATGTGGAGGTTGAGGCTGACTTGTGTACGGTCCCAGAAAGCAGAGCTAGGCCCAGCCAGGTAGGTGGGAGCTGCAAGGAGATATGCCTGAGCTCATCAGGAGAAAGAGCTCCAAAGACTTCGATCTGTCCAGCAGGGGTCAGCATTGCTGTGGGGGAGTAAGCTCCCCAGCAGTGGAGATGTGCAAGCATAAACCAGATGGCCTTTCAGTGGGTGTATGGCAGAGGAAACTCCTTTTCTAGATGGTGAGCTGCTCTTTGTGTATAGAGTCTAAGGCTTGCTGAACTCTCCAGGGAGGTGGGAGGAAGGGAAGACATGGGCCAGGAGGTCTGACTTGGATACAACTAGAGTCTCAGGGGCCACCTCCCTGTAGGGGTAGCCAAAGGGAAGGGAAAGAACAGTCCTGGGAAGATACAACAATGACCCCTCCCAGGCAGGACAGCCTGAGGAGGAGCGAGGAGGGACACGGAGGTGGGTTCTCTGCGGCTCCCTCGCTCATGCTGCTGGCCCCAAAAAAGGCAGTGGGAACCTCCTCTCTATGCTGGGACTGCGTTTAGGGAAACCCAGGCCAGAAGAGCCCTGCTGGGGTCCCCAGGGCAGTCACCCCAACTTTGCCTGTGTACCCTTAGTCTGTTGGCTCCAGCCCCTGGCCGTAGCAGCATGGGGTCCTCTGGACCTCCTGATCCTGTCCCCAGGGAATACACCAGCCAGCTCAAAGGAGTCAGCGTGCCCCTATGAAAGCTGACTGAAGTGTCCTGTGGGTCCTCACAGCCACAGGTGGGAATGAGAGACGTAGGGAGGGGCGTCTTTTGTTTTCCCAGGCAGCTGGTGTAGGAAAAGGACAGGATGGGAGGCAGGCACCTGGATTCTCGTCCTGACTTGGCCCTGCGTGACCTCAGACTTGCACTCCAGACCTCTCTCTCTCTAACTCTGTTGCAGCCCCCCCCCCCACCCCCATCTCCCAAGTTTCCCCAGGCACAGATTGAGTATCCCTCCAAGCTGCGACCCTTCCTTGGTTTTCTTAAAGGTGCAGTTCTCCATATGGCCGCCAGGGGCCACTGCCATGCACAGTCCTGGGATGTCCTCAGCCCCTCAGGTTCTGCTTGTCTGGCTTCTCTGCAGTCCTTGTTGACCCAGAGCCAGAGAAACGCTTCTTAGCCCCTTCTGGCCTTAAATGCTAACAAGCGGGAGCACTGGGTTTGGGTCCCGGATGCCATCTGTGAGCTGGAGCTTTGCAAAGCCAGATAGAGTTCCCTAGGAGGTCAGACTCCAAAGCCCAGGACCCCACAGATGGACAAGCTGAATCAGCCCATTACACAGAACGAGAAACTGAGGCCCAACTGGGGAGGAGAGGCGCCAGATATCTTGGAGTCCAGAGAGGAGGAAAAGAGGGGGGTATTTCCAGCAGTTTTTCACCTCCTTTGGGTGGGTCGCCGTTGTCTGTGTGGAAGGAGAACCCGAACCCTGCCTTGTTTGTTTCTTTATTGCTAGGATTTTGTCCTAGTTTCCATGGAAAATGGCTTTGTACCCCTAGGAGGAAAGTCGCACCCTGCGGTGACTGCTCAGATTTTCCCCTTCCTGGTCCATCTCTGAAGCAGTCTCATTCCTCTCCCTGTGCCCTTGGGAGGGGCCGCCCCAGAGAGGTGTTCTGGAACCGAAGTCTTTAGGGGAATGAAGCCCCGTGGCATCCGTCCCCTTTCCTTCGGCCACTTTGCTGAGTGCCTGCTTTGTACCAAGCCCTGATGGGGGTCATGCCTGTGGCTCTGTGTGTAGGGCAGGGGTGGGACTCTGGTGTCTTGGGGTGCAGCTGAGTGAGCCTGGAAAGAATCAGCTATGAGAATGTGAGAATATGAGGAAGGCTGTTACTAATAGAAGAAACAGCACGAGCATAGACAGACACAGGGAAAGGGGGAGGATGAGGAGATGAACAGAGGGTGTCTCGAATGGAATTTCGACCTCATCCATGAAGGCTTTTTGAACTTGTGAGCAGATGACTGCTACCTGGACACCTGGACCGTGAGCTTCCTCACCACCTGCATTCTAGGTTCAGCTCCATATCCCAGCACCACACAAGGCACAATGTGAGGGCTTTATAAATGTTATCAAATTAATGAGTTCGAAAAGCATGTTGAAGAACCCCATTGCAAATAAAGTTATCCCTACCCATTAATGGCATGAGATTGAGATTGAGGTCAGATTCAGCCCCAGGAGGTGTTTTAAAGGCACTGAAAATACATAGGCTATGTCAGAGTGGATACAGCCCTGAGTCTATCTTGTATGACTCCTTGATACACAGATGGGAAAACTGAGGTCAGGGAGGGGAAGCAGTTTGCCAAAGAGCACAGATAGAGTCGATGGAAGAGCCGAGACTCCCCTGAAGCGTCCTGCCTCCCTGCCTGGACCCCCTTGTTGCCCCATGGCTGTGTGCATCCTTGGGAGCCTCCTGGGTCCGTGGACCGGGCATCCTGGAGATGGCAGGGAGCCTGGAGCATGCAGTGAGGTCCTTGTTAGACATGGGACCTCCAGCCTGACCTCACTAACCTTTATTGGGGCTTCCGTCTCTGCCTGGCACTTCCCATGAGGCTATGCATTTTAGGAATATTATTTTACTCAAGTTACGCAATGTCCTCTGAGGTAGGTACTATTATCTGGGGAGAAGGGTGGTGCCTTCCCGTGAAGGGCCCCGAGGTTCCTGAGGCCAGAGTTCTATGATCAGCCCCCCATCAGCATGCCCCCCTCCAGTCTGCCCCTCCAGGATGGTAGGCTATCTTCCCACCAGCTCTGACCTCCACCCCCAGCTCCCGCCCAGTAGGGAGCCATTCAAGGACAAGCCTATGGACCAAATTGCTGGGCCTGTTTGTCTTGGCTCTGGCTCCCCTCCCCTCCCCTCCCCTCCCCTCCCTGGTGGCCGCCTGAGCAGGTGGCCCTTCTGCCAGAGGCCAAGGGGTTGAGCCAGCAGGCCCAGGTGCAGCCCTAAGCACAGGTCACTCCAGGCCAGGGGTTGCTCCCCGCCACTGGACAATGCCATGGGGACAATGTGTGTGGAGCGAGGTGGGGGCTGCTGAGAGCAGGGCTGTGCTGACTTGGGGCTTCCTCTAGATTTGTGTTTTGGCTCCCTCTGCGGCCGACCCAGTGGAAATAAGACCTTGCAGCTGGTGCCTGCACACTAAGTCTCCCCGTGCATGTCAGGCCTGGGCGGCAGGGGCACCAGCTCAGGAGACCTGTGACTGCACGTCCCCCCAGGCAGAACCACACCTCCCTCTGTCCATCCTTTAGATGCCCCATCTGCTGCTTCCTGGCTGCGTCTCCTGGTGATGGAGTTCTCTTTCTGACCACCGACTCTCTGTCTGTTAAACCAGGGTAGATTTGGGTGTGTTTTTTTTTAAAGCAGGATCTGTCTGAGACCAATAATTCCCAGAATTGCCACATGGAAGCCTGGGCTGTGTTGCTTAAGCAGGCGTCCCGGTGGGAATGTTTCAGCCCCTGCCCCTGACCCCCGAAGCCCCACCTGTCCCTGGGACGCCCTGGACACCACCTGCAAATAAATGACCGTGTGAAAGGCTCTGGCCCACTTGCTCCTCGTGGAACCTCACATCCCCCAAGCCCGGGGCATCCCTGCAGAAGAGCTCCCCCTCCTGTTCTCAGTAGGAGAGAGAGGGGAACTGGAGGAAAAGCTTTCACTGGTCAAAGGAAGAAGAAAGCAGGCTGTCAGCAGGGTGCTCCCCGTTTTGTTTTGTTTTTATCTTTAAACTGTGGAGGGAGAAAAGACATCTCAGTGGGGTGTTTGCTTTTATTTCTATTTCTTTTCACTCTCTCTCCTCCCTCCTCACCCCCCCCGCCCCGCCCCCCCACCACCACTTATACAGAGATGGGCTACATCTGAGTGAGTAAAAGCGAGAAGGTTTTGTAATGTGCAAAGGGGGATGGAAGGAGTGAATGTCTTTTAAAATAGGTCAGTGTCTATATTTTTCACACCATGTACGAAAAGGAGGAAAGAGTATCCAGTGAAAAGAAAAGTCTGATAATGATTCTATTCTGTACCTTATTTACCTAATACATCTTGTGGATTGTTTCATGTTAATAACTAAGGAATCACACCTTTTTCTTTTTAATCCTCACCCGAGGATATGTTTATTGATTTTGGAGAGAGAGGGGGGGAGAGAGAGAGAGAGAGAGAGAGAGAGAGAGAGAGAGAGTGAGAGAGAGAAACATTGATTGGTTGCTTCCCATACACTCCCCAATGGGGGATCAAGCCCAACCTGGGTATGTGCCCTGATCGGAAATCAAACCCTCATCCTTTTGTTGTATGGGATGATGCTCCAGCCAACGGAGCCACCTGCCCATAGCTGGAACCACACCTTTTTTAAAAATATATTTTTATTGATTTTAGAGAGGAAGGGAGAGGGACAGAGATTTAGGAACATCAATAATGAGAGAGGTCATTGATTGGCTGCCTCCTGCCCACCCCCCACTGGGGATAGAGTCCACAACCTCAGGTCCTGACCAGGAATCAAACCGTGACTCCTGGTTCATGGGTCGATGCTCAATCACTGAGCCACTTCAGCCGAAATGGGATCACAGCTTTTTAAAGGCTGCATTGTATTTCATTGTAGGGATAAATTAAATAACTTGTTATTTATTTAACCATGTTGCAATGAATATTCTTAGTCATGCTTCACATTTCACACATGTAACTTTATCTGTTAAAACATTCACAGAGGTGTAATTACTGGATCAGAGAGTACCTGTGCACTTGTGATTTGGATAAATATCGGCAAAGTGCCTCCCACAGATGTTACACCAATTTCTCTCCCCGTAGCATGGCAGGAGATGGCCTGTTTCCTCCAGCCCTTGGCAACACGGCATGTTAGCCAGTATTTTATCTTCACCGAGCTGATAGGGAAATGGTATATCTTTGTAGTTGTAACGTACATTTCTCTCATTCTGAGTGAGGTTTCTTTCGCTGTGGAGAGAATTTCTTATTCTTTGCCCATTTTTCTCTTGGGTTGTTGCCCTCCTGCTTACTCATTGGCTTCGTGTATCTGGATAATTACTTTGTGGTTTGTATTATATATAGCAAATATTTTTGTCCAATTTGGGGATTTTATTTTACATTGTGGGGATTTTTATTTTGCTCTCCAGAATTTTAAAAATTTCTATATAGTTAAATTTAACCAGATTCATCAATCATTTTATTTATGCCTTCTGAAGTCTGTCATACTTTAATTAATCTTGGTTTTAATGCATGTTGCAAACTGGAGAGAAAAACTGGATTGAGAATCAGATCCAAGTTCATAGCCAGCAAACCCCTTCCTTCTTTGAACCTCACTTACACCTTCTGTAAAAGGAGCGGGTTGGACTTCATTCATTCATTCATCAGCACTGGGCCCGGTGCTCAGAACACAGAGATGCATGGTGTGGGCCTTGTCTTCATGGTCCTATGGTGAGAGAGACAGGTCCCCCAAGAGTGAAATGCAGTGTGCTGGGGGCTATGGTAGAGGACCCAGTGTGCACTGAGGGGACATCTAATATAGCCTCAGGTAGGGGAGGAGGAGGTGTAGGTGTAGGAGGTGCGACAAGGTGTTTCAAGGGAGGTGAGATCAGGCTGAGTCTTGATGGAAGGAGTTATCCTGGCAAAATAACTGAGTGGTGTGGGCCTGGGTAGGGTGGGTGACAGAGGGAAAGCATTCAAGGAGGACCTGCAACAGCATGGGGCACTGGAAGGGAATAAGAAATCAACGTGATTTCTGTAGTTGGAAAGCCCCATGGGCCTCGCCCAAATCACATCTCTCTGCCTCCCCTAAATGTTGGCAAGAACGCACTGCTGGTGGGCATGTAAAATGGTACAGGTGCATCTTAAATGTTCTCACCACAAAAAAGAAATGATGATTACCTGACATGCCCTAGGTGTTAGCTAAAGCTAAGGTGGAAATCATATTGTACTACATAAATATATCAAGTCAACACATTATATACACCTTAAAGATGCACAATGCCATATGTCAATTATGTCTCAATAAAAAATGGCACAGTTGCTTCAGGGAACATTTTATTTATTATTTATTTATGTTTTAATCCTCACCCCAGGATATTTTTCCCCCTATTGATTTTTAGAGAGTGGAAGGGAGGGGGAGAGACACAGAGAGGGAGAGAAACATTGATATAAGAGAGATGCATCAATTGGTTGCCTCCCACACATACCCCAACAGGGTCCAGGGATTGAGCCTGCAATTCAGGTATGTGCCCTGACCGTAATCAAACCTGGGACCCATCAATCTGCAGCTGACGCTCTAACCCAGCCTTGGGCAAACTACGGCCCACGGGCTGGATCCGGCTGTTCTATCCGGTTCTCTTGCTCTCCCCTCCGCTCCTTTACTTTGAATTTATATTAGTTCACACAAACACTCCATCCATGCTTTTGTTCCGGCCCTCCGGTCCAGTTTAAGAACCCATTGTGGCTCTGGAGTCAAAAAGTTTGCCCACCCCTGCTCTAACCACTGAGAAACCAGTGAGGGCTTTCAGGGAACATTTTAGCAACATTCAGTGAAGTTGTGAGTGTTCCCCTTATCATCCAATAATCCTACCCCCAGATGGTGGAATTACCTGTGCAGGTAAATACACACGAGGAGACATGTATAAGAAAGTCCATAGCAGTCATGTTTGTAGTATGATGGAAACCTCACTTTCCATCCACGGAAATCCATTATGGCTATTTGTACCATAGAGTACTGTCGTTAAAACGTAAGTCACAGAGCCCTGTTCATCAACAAAGACAAACCTCAAAAACACAGTGTCGATTAGAGGGGAAAACGTGCCAGAAGCGTACACGCAGCTTGCCAACATGTATATGATGTTTAGAGGTAGGCACTGGTCCCACATTGTGTTAGAGACACATCCTCACCTAATGAACACACAGAGTCTGCGTGTGAATGGTACACTTCCACGTCCCCCCAGCGGCTGCCTCAGGGCGTGGCAGGGGAAGAGGACTGGAGAGTTTATGAGAGCTTCGGCTGAATTGATATTTTCTTTCTTAAGCCAGAGGGGTGTGGGGGAGCACATGCTTATTTCTCATATTAGTCTTTAAAAATTTTTAAAAATGTATCTATGTTACCCAGTATTTCCCCTATTATCATTTCAACATGTAATCTATGTAAACACTATTAATGAAGTGTTTTGCATTCCTTTGTCTAAACTAAGTACTGGAAATTGGTATTTTACCCTATGAGACATCTCAGGGGGGCAACCACCCTTCAGGAGCTCACTGGCCACGCTTGGCTAGCGGCGGCTATTCTGTACGGTGCAGGTTAACACGCCTCAGGTCGTCTCAGGTGACCTCTGCGGTCCCTTCCTCGTTTCCAAGCATAGTTGAACATATGTGTGAAACGTGGCCTCTCTCTCCCTCCCTGCAGAACCGGCTTCCCAGGCCCACGTGGACCTCATGGAGATCATTGGTCTCCCGCTGTCCCCATCCGTGTCCTTTGTCACAGGCTATGGTGGCTTCCCAGCCTACAGCTTCGGACCTGGCGCCAACGTGGGCCGCCCGGCCAGCGTCCTCATCCCGCCCACCTTCTTCCGGGACTTTGCCATCAGTGTCATCGTGAAGCCCAGCAGCGACCGGGGCGGCATGCTCTTTGCCATCACGGATACCTACCAGACGGTCATCCACCTGGGCCTGCAGCTCTCGGCCGTGGAGGACGGCCACCAGCGGGTCATCCTCTACTACACAGAGCCCGGCTCCTCCGTGTCCCAGGAGGCTGCCGCCTTCTCTGTGCCTGTCCTGACCCACAGGTGGAACCGATTTGCTGTGATCGTGGAGGGCGAGGAAGTGACCCTCCTGATGGACTGCGAGGAGCACAGCCGCGCCCCCTTCCAGCGGTCCGCCCGGGCCTTGGTTTTCGAGCCCAGAGCAGGGCTCTTCGTGGGCAGTGCAGGAGCCAGGAAGCTGGAGAAATTCATCGTGAGTCCAAACCCTGCAGATCAGGGAGGCCGCTGGACACTGTGTAGCTAACATGAGCGAATATACTTGTTATTATTCTACCCTTAAGTCCTCAAAGAGGCATGCATGCACCGTGGGAAAAACGCTAGGCTGGAACCCAATACCTGGTCCCAGTACTGAGTTTTCAGTGTCGCCTGATGGGTTAGACCCGTGGTCGGCAAACCGCGGCTCGCGGGCCACATGCGGCTCTTTGGCCCGTTGAGTGTGGCTCTAACACAAAATACCATGGCCTGGGCGAGTCTATTTTTGAAGAAGTGGTGTTAGAAGAAGTTTAAGTTTAAAAAATTTGGCTCTCAAAAGAAATTTCAATCGTTGTCCTGTTGATATTTGGCTCTGTTGACGAATGAGTGTGCCGACCACTGGGTTAGACAGTCCTGGGTCCTCTGAGCCTCTCTGTGGTCTCTTATCTGGAAGTGGGGAGAAGACAACCAAATCATGGGGTTGTAGAGTCAACCGAGAGGGCCTGTGGGGAAGCACTTTGTTCATTTATGGAAAGAGGGGGTTTGGTAGAGCCTTCGGTTATGTGTGTCTTTGGATAGGGTGGCCGGTGCAGTGATTTCTGCGGAGGGTGCAATAAGCCGGAATGCCTGAGGGAGAGAGCCTCTCTCTCTCCTTTTGGACAATGTGCCCTGAAAAAATATCAGAAAACGAACTTTACCGTCAGAATGAGCTTTTATGAACAAGCCATTCTAAAGAAAACCCCTACGTTATTTAAGCAGCACGTGGACTGGCTTCGGGCTTCCTGATACGAGACCGTACCGTGGGGTGGAGTTTGGGTTTATCGGTGGTGGGAAGACTGAGATTTTTAAGAAGTTAAAATCCAACGAACAATTCTTAAACCCTCGCTCTGGGTGGGTTGTAGAGAATGAGGTGTCGGGCGTGGGGAGAGGAGGAAAGTGTGGAGGGAGGGAGGTGGGCTGGCAGCTCTTCTTGGGTCGAGGCTTCTAGCCGAGAAGCTTCCGGCCGCAGGGGAAAGACCGGTCTGGAGAGGGAGACATGCATTTAGGGCCTGCCCCTGACAAGCTGGAGACCTGGGAGCAGCTAGGAGGCTGCTGTGTTAGTCTGTGCTTTGAACACAATATTCCCCAAGGGGTCTCCAGACAGTGGGGCTCAAATTACATTGGCTCAAGCAAAGACAACACCCCCCCCCCCAAATGAGCGCAGGCCTACGGGTGGCTTGGTTTGCTTGTCACAGCCAGCACCGCCCTGTCACTGGTTCCTCTCTGTTACAAAAACAATCATGTTTCCATGGATGGTTGTACTATAAACGTGCAAGCGGTGGCTTCTGACCTCTCTGCTTTTCCCCAGGGCTCCATACAGCAGCTCACCATCCACCCTGACCCCAGGGCTCCTGAGAAGCGATGTGAAGCTGAGGAATCCTCGGTGAGCTCCCCTCCCCGCCTCCCCCCTATACCCCCCGCCCCCATACAGTGGGCTCTGCAGCCCCAACAACCCATCTGCCAGGGAAAGGCTGGGCGCCCAGGCAATTCTTCATCCCCAACGTCATGGAGCCTCTAAAATCTCTCATCTTGGCAAGTGCTGCCTCAAGTCCTATTTTGGGCTTTTGGGCTGTATTTTATTATTTGTAAGAGCATCAGCCATCTCTTTGGTGTTTGTGGTGGGGGGGGGGGTGTTTTTTTCTAAGGTGTTAGGTGTTTCTGCAGCTGAGGCAGTCAGTGGCCTGGTTTCCAGACTTCCTGCCAAGAAAGGGTGTCAGGATTCTAAAATCGAAGCTAAAACTCTAAGACACCCTGGGTGTAAATTCCTCTAAGAGGGAACCTAAATTTAGTTTTTATGCTTGGCAAATGAATCAGTTCCTGAGATGGAAGTGGGGTGGTGGGCCGGGGAGGAAAAAGATAGGTCCTTTCCCCCATCCTCCCTCTGTTCCTTCATTCCTGTCTTCACGGGATACCGAGCACCTGCCAGGTGACAGACCTGGGGGGGATGCTGGAGGTAAAGGGATAAGCCACACCTACCACCCAACTCCAGTGACAGTGCAGGAAGGTGAGAGAGGAGGAGCCAGAGCAGGTCAGAGAGGAGTCAGTGCCTGACCAATGACAGGCAAGTGGTGGTGAGAGGAAGAGGAAAAGGCCTTCCAGGCAGAAGCCATACATGATGCAGGACGTCCATCGCGTGATGCAGAGTGTGGCAGAGCTCTGCAATGTCTGTTCCTCTTTGGGTGGTATCAACCCTCAAACAAAACACGAGCTGATTTCATTTAGTTAGTAAAGACGAGTTAGAGTTAGCTGGAAAGCCTCCGAGGTGGGGGTTGGCTCTGTGAGCATGTCCGCACTCCTCGAGGCTGGGGTCCTGGCCCAGCATGTCTGTGAGCTGAGAGGAGGGAAGCCGCACGTGTCCGTGTGCCTCCATCTATGCATTGCTGTGACTACTGAAAAATATTGGAAAAGTAGGCACAAGGCAAGAGTCTACAGCACCCAGGCTCCTTGACTGCCATTAGATGGCTAATTATGAAGATGAGGTGGCAACAGGAAGGCTTACTTCCAATGTAACTGCTCCCAATGTAAAATTCCTGTGACAGCCTTGCAGATTGCGAGTGCCTTTTGAGGGAGATTGAAGGGAACCTGGACAAAATGCAAGTAGGTATGTTAGAGAGACTGTAAATGGATTGCTGTGGGTTTTTTTGTTTGTTTGAGCAATAAAATGTGGAAGGAAACAAAAAGAATAACCAAGCATGTGTACCATGCACGTGCTCTCTCGATTTCACTCGCCCTGTCTCTGTCTGTGTCCCTCTCTGATACACACACACACACACACACACACACACACACACACACACACGCACACATGGTCCTCCATCGGAGGCAGTTTCCCTGACTTTCCAGTTGTAAACTGCGCCCTCTACCTGGTGTCATTTGCCTCCACACAGGCATCAGGAGAGGCCAGCGGGCTTCAGGAGACAGACGGAGTCGCTGAGATCTTAGAAGCCGACACTTATACTCAAGCCCCGGTGAGTTCTGGGGTGCCACCAGGTCATCTGGGTCAGCTTTTAGGGACCTGAGAGTTACTGGAGAGTGCCTGGGTCTGACCACTTTGTTCTCAGATCGGTGACGTCAATCATCAGCTCATCTGGGGAGAGCAGGAGGGTACTGGCCAACAGGGCATTTTGCAAAACCCCGGTGCATGGGAGCACCAGTGACCCGAGTGCTACCTGTGCGGCGGCATGAGAAGGCCGTCCAGAGGCAAACATTGTGCTCTGCTGCCTCCCAGCTCTGTGACCTTGGGGAACTTGCTCAGCCTCTCTGAGCCTCAGCTCCTCGTCCATAAAACAACAAGCCTATCTGGTGGGGTTGTTGAGAGGGTTAGATGAGATAGTGCAAGGCCAGATCTCAGACCCATGCGTGGTATGAAGGATGTGTCCCTGAATGGTGGCTATTGTAACATTTGCTTACTCAGGACTCTGGCTATGAGAAGGAAGTCAGGGCCCCCCTCCTGCAAGTTGCTAAGTCCTCCCAAGAGCTAACTTCTGAGCCCATGGCAAAGTCAGCCATCCTCCCAGAGGCCAGGCCTCCACCCTCCTGGGAATGCGCCCTGTGTCCCAGACGAGGAAGTGGTGTTGAAAGCACTGAGTCAGACTGGGGAGACACCAAGGAGCCCGCTTTAATGAAAACAGCTCGCAGTGTCTGAGTCACTGAACACAGAAGCAAGCCCAGCAATCTCAACTGTTCTGGCTCACTCTATAAACTCATCTCTGATCGAAGAGCGGAGAGATGGAAAGAAGGCAGAGGCTATACATTATAGACCTCTGGCGACAGGTGTGGCGGGGAAGGACGGGACCATAGTCTGTTAGTGCTGGAGGGATTTAACGGTCACCTCTTAAAGGTGCCCTTTCTACAGATGGGCAAGCCGAGGCCCAGCAAGCGGAACAAAACTGGCTCTCAGGTGCATGGGCAGAGCTGAGGCTATATCTCAGCCAGGGTTCAAGCCATGCCTTTGAGCTGCTGGCCTGGGTGATGGTGCCAGTTCTTGGGCAGCTTTGATGCAGGAAGTCAAGGGTCCAAAGTGGCTACCTTGGCTCTGAGCAGTGCTGCAATCCTGTGTGCCCATCAGCCCTTGGCCACTCCATCAACATGTCCAGGGCACAGAATGGTCTCTTGGGCCTTCTAGCCTGATGCTGCCCCCCCCAGTGCACCAGTTCACAGCAAGGGTGAACTCAGGCAAAGATGCCAGTAACCCAAGGTGGCCCTGGGAGAGGGGGAGCAGGCTTTGAGAGCATGAGATGATCAGGAGGGAAGGGCTGGTCAGGGAGATTTTTCTAACGGAGGGGGCATTGGAGATGGGCAGCTTTGGACAGAAGTAGAGAAATGGTAGGGGAGGGAAGAGGACCAGCATTTTTCAACACCCACTGTGTGGCTGGTGCTTTGTCTATATGGCTTAATTGAATTCTTGCAACAACCCTGCAAGGGAGATGGATGCTCAGAAGGACAGGGTGGCTTTGCCAGGATCACAGGGTGGTGGAGTCAGGACCCTAGCTGGGCCTCCTGTCCTGCGCCTGGGTAGGCAGTGAGGGCAGATGTGGGTGTGCATTGCAGTGGGGAATGAGAACAGAATAAATCCCCAAAGTGTCTGGAGAGGTGAAAAAGTCATTTGATGGGCTCGGTGGTCTCTGGGGCACCCCAAAAACTTTCCTTCCCAGATTCCCCAACCCCACTCTCCTCAGTGGTTTTAAGGGAACCGGTATAGATTGGAGTCCCACCAAGTGTGAGTTTAACTCTGCCACTTAGCACTGGTTGTTGACCGGAAGCCAGTGACTTCACCTCCTGAGCCTCGGTTTCCTCCTCGGTTAGAATGGTGCAGGTGGCTTCACAGGGTTAGTGAGAGAGTAGGATGAATTGACCCGTGAAAAACTCATGGGCTGGTCCTGGCACAGGCAGCTCTCAGTGAACTTTGTGGATGCTCCTATTGACTAGAGGCTATTTGTGAAGGTTGAGGTGATGTGTTAGAGGGGCCCGTTTCTCTTGGGACCCCCTCCCCATGCCAAACCCTTGTGGCTGCCCTTAGTCCTTAAGAGAATTGTGGCTCTGGGCCTGGAGGTCCTGGAGCTGCGGTCTTGAGGCTCAGTCTGAGAGCATGTCCTGGGTATCAGAACCTCCTGCACTCCCGCAGAGCACTCCCTCCCTCCAGCCTCCTTTGCAGGGCCGGGTTTTTCCATTCATTCCCCAGAGGATGCACTGAGGCAGAGAAGAGTGTAGCATTTTGTCCGAGATTGCCCAGCGGGGAGATGGGAGGGCGAGTCCCCCAGGGAGGGACCAGAATGCACTCGGTCATGTCACCCTGAGCTGGGACTTCCCCTTTCACCATCTCCTGGAGGGGTTCCATGGCTGCCCCCCTCCAAGTTGGGGGAATTTCCCTCTCGCTCTCAGACGTTCCCCTCCCTCTCTGTCTGGCTTCTCTCTGGGGGATGAATATTACTTCCCTGTCCTCATCCTTTCCAACTGCCACCCTTCAAGACACAAGCCATGACCTGAGAACTGAATCATGGCCTTAAACAGCCAGCCCCTCCTCACCTCCTTCCCCATTTAAGGCAGGAGTCCCTGCTACCCCATTCTTCCCCCTGCTAAGTCAGCTTCTGCTGACACAGCTTTCCATTTCTGGAAAGTTCTATCTTATGCCGAGTTAGAATTAATATCCCTGTAGTCCTCAGCCCTAGCTGTGCATCCAAGTTGTGTGTGTTCTGTGGTGGGGGCGGGGGGGGGGGGAGAGGGAGGCGAGAGACAGTGAGATGGGGAGGTCTTTAAAAAAACTCTTGCCTAGGCTGATAGTCAAACTCAGAATGTCTGAAGTGCGGTCCAAGAAGCTGTACTTACCAAAAGCTTTGCAGGTGATTCTGACCCACAGCCAAGAGAACTTCCAGCCACACCCAAATTCTCACAGTTCTCCAAACACACCCAGCACTTTCCCCTTGTCCACACCTTCACTCCTGGGTTCTGTCTGCAAAGAGAGCCCTTTCCGCCCCCTCTGTGCCTGGCCAGTTCATACTTGTCCTTCAGGACCCCGTCCGCACGAGGCCATGGCCAACTTCCCTCCCCGCACTTGGCTCTCACTTCTGCTGTCCCATGTGTCACATTCAATCGCCGTTTGTTGTGTCTAGGTCTGGGTCTGTGTGTCCCCGTAGCTCAACGGTTTGAGGACAGCCACCCTATCTTAGTTATTTATTTCCATATCCCTAGGCATTAGCCAAGGACCTGGCACATAGTAAGGCCTCGGGAAATATGTGTTGGATATGAGTGTGGGCTCAGCAAATCACCACACTTTTAATAAAAAAAGTCTTAAGACTCAACATTCTTATTTTGTCACCGACCACACTGTTCTCCATCCACACTAACCCCCGAAAACCAACCACCAAGGGTCAGCTCCCCAGATTCACGCTCTGCCCTTGAGCAGGGATTTGTGGCCCCCTTCTTATGAGATTCCAAAAGAAGTTTTTGGTCGACAGACTGGAGTCCGTGATTTCATATAACTCAACCTTTGCCACCTTGAGTTACAGAGCTCAGCCCACCCTTACCTCATTTATTGTCCTGCGTTTCCTGCATCCTCACCTGCCCTACCCGCCTCGTCTCAAAGCTCAAGTCCGGGGTAAAGTGACTTCACTTCCAACCACCGGCCTTGCTCCAGGCTAGAGCCAGGAAGCAGAGAGAGGGAGTGGGGGCTGGATCTTTGGTGAGAAGTCTTGCCTTGGGCCTGGGCCATCTGTGGGGTGTTAGGCTGGGGAGTGTACTTTGGAGAGTTCACCCTAGTGCCAATGAGAGTACGGGTTTGGGGAGCTGAGATTAGGCCAGGAGACCAGGAGATTGCACTGAAAAAACCCAGTGAGGCAGGAACCAGGGTGGCATTGTGGGAGCAGAGAGCAGGGACCACCCCAGGAGGGGCGGTGAAGGCCTTTAGGACTTTCCCATTCCTCCCAGCTGCTTGGTGACCTGGCAGGGGAGTAAGGACCCTGTCGTAGGCAGTTCCTCTCCTCTTCCTGCCGGCATCCCCTGATGGTCTCTGGAAAGGTGACCATTAGACCCATAAACACCCTCTCTGCTTCCTGGCTCTGTCCCCCTGCTTCTGTCCTGGAATCCTCACCAAGCACAGGTTGTCAGACCCAGACAATGCTGTGTCCTTCGTCATTTCAATGCCTTCTTCCACCCTTGGTTTTGGAAGCTGTTTTCATTCTTCAAGGCCCAACTCCTGGAAGACTTCTAGCCCCATATCATTTATTTTTCTGGAGATTTTACAATACAATAAATGATATTTTTTTAGCACACAAATATTTCATATTCATCATTTAAAAAACCCACAACTGTAGATAACTAAAAAGATAAAACAAACATCTTTAATACCAGAGAAAATCACTATCGAGGTGTTGTTCTTTCTCAAACTTTAGGATTCTAGTGATATTGACACATTGGTGGGCTCATACTACGGCCCTGTGCTGAGCACCTCCATGCACTTTATACCCTGTAAGTAGTTATCATTGGCCCCATTTTACAGAGGAGGAAATGAGGCTCATGAGGTTATATGACTTACCCAATATAACAAAGTAAATAAGTAGAGAGCTGAGATTTGACCCAAGATTGATTGTCAGAACTGAACCATTAGATTCTAAGAATCATTAGATCCATAAAAACCCTCCTTGTTCTGATGGACCAGAGATTCATTGTTTATACACTAGATTGTGACATTAAGGAAATGATTTTCTGTTATTAGTCAGGATAGGTAAGTGATGGCTGCAGTCATAAATTAATCCAGAAGTCTTAGTATCTTAATTGTTTCTGGTTCACATCACAGGTCCAATAATGGTCAGCCGGATCCCTCCTTTCATCCCCCAGCCCCTTGAGCTCAGAAAGGGATGAGACTATTTGAACACTGGCAAGCCCTGTCTCTCCGGAGCCTGGGTCTGGGGATGATGTCATGACCTTTGCTGACCCGCCCCCCCCCCCCCCCACCCCTGCCAATCAATTTTTCTGCTAGATCTCTGAACTGCTCTGTGTTTCCCACTGTTGGGGTTTTTTGTTTGTTCCCTTTTTTCCTAGTTGGTTAAGGAATTAACTGGCTTTGGAAAAGCTACACAGAAGCTGAAGTGTCCAAGAAAGGGAGCCACACCCATCTCTTATTTTCAGAGGCATTCATGACCAGCGCACATCTGGGATTGGATTTATACAGCGTTCACTGAATGCAGCCTACTTCATTCACTTGTGTGTTCATTTACTCATTCATTCCTTGACCTAATAGATCTTTATTGACCACCTCCTCTCTCCCAGCCTGGGATACGGGAATGTGGTCTCTGTGCTCAGAGAGCTTCAGGCAAGTCTGGCAGAGTCTTGCTGTAAACAGAACAGAATTAAATGACTCCTACATGCACCTTTTTCAGGGCCTGGAGGGTTCAGTGATGGCCCAGGTACACAATAGGCAGGTCTAAGCTTTCTTCTGGGTTTACTCAGAACTTTGTGGATATATGACTTTCTCCAGTGATATTATTCACTGCCCTTTTTCCCTGCTTTCCTGCCAAGTAAATGTTTTTGGGTCTCTCTCTTTTTTTTCTTCCTTCAGCCTAAAGAAGCAGAAATTGAACCCATTAACACACCTCCAACTCCAACCTTTCCCTCTGAGGATTCGGAACTTTCTGGGGAGCCTATATCTGAGGGGACCCTGGAAACCACCAACCTGACTGCCATCCTGAACAGCAGTGCTGAGCAAGGCAAGTCCTGGGGGTGCCTTCGCATATGGTGGTTTTCTATTGAGTGATGACTGTGTGTCAGCCTGGGTGACGTATGGAACATAGAGCACCTCATTTAACCTTCTGCCTTTGATAAACAAGGTGGGGAAATCAAGTCACCCAGCTGAGGCTCTATGGCTTGTAAATGGCAGAGATGGCTTTTAATTTTGTAGAGCTGAACTTTTAATCCCCAGACTACTCCGCCAGAAGGATCTGGGGTTTAACAGAAAAGCTTGTAATCATTGTTGCTGCTTATTAAGTACCTACTGTGGGCCAAGGGTTTACATACGTCATCTCCAAGCCCAATCACACATCTCCAAGTGGCTATTATTAGCCAGTATTTTACAGATGGAAAAGCCAGTGCTTGGAAAGGTAAGTGACATGCCCACAGTCACACAGCTCCTGAGTGGTGGGACAGAGCCAGGGCCTAGGCCTCACTCCAGAATCCCCACTCCTCCCAGCTTTGGCCACAGACTCCCTGATTCTCAGAGGGCCGGGCCATCTAAACTCCTGTGTGGCACATGTGGGAAAACCAACTGATGACCAGAGAGGGGCAGGCCCAGGAGGTCAGCAGCAGGCCCTGGGGCAGTCCGGCCTCTTGGCTCTCCATCCAGGACTCCGGTCCCTGCCCAGCAATACCAAAGAGCGCTGGCAAAAACACAGCTTCTGATGTGACCCCCAGGCAGCAGCTAGTCTTGTGCTCAAGGCATGAGATCGGCCTGCGTGTTCTGCCCTTTATCAGAGGGATAACTGTTTCAGACCAAAGTTAGAGCCAGCGCCATTGCACTGAGATCTAGGTACAAGGTCTGAAAACAACCCAGATGCCCACAGTTGAGGGACTGGTTGAGCAAATTATATTTCATTCATATGTGCAGCCCTGAACTTGGTGATGCAGAGATTGGATGGCCCAGGGACATGCTCAAGGTGTACTCCACTAAAAAGCACCTTTCAAAACTGTATGTGTGCTATGACCCTAGTTTTGAGTATGTTATTTATATTTACATCTATCCATATAAAACAATGTGTGTGTGCGTCCATGTGTGTGTGCTAGAATAATATACAACAAAATGCTATGAGTAATATTTTCTGGGTGGTAGGATTGTGGATGGTTTTAATTTTTTTGTTGTTGTTTGTAGTTCAATAGTTTACATGTCTTTTACAATCTTACATATCATTGTTCTTTTTACTTCTGCCATCAGTAAATGAATGTTATTTTAATAACTAAACTTGGGAAGTCTGTGGTTGAGAGAAGGTATGCAGTACTGAACAGAAAAAATTGTCTGATAATTTAATAAAGTCATAACACAGCCAAGGAGTGAGGGTGTTGCTGTGGAAAGACTGTGGGGCTGGCCGGGAGCAGACAGTTTGGACGGAAGCCGTCTCAGCCACCTTTTGGCCGCCGGGCCTGGGCAAGTTGCTTAACTTTTCCAAGCTTCAGATTCTCTAACTGTCCACAATCCTCCGTGATGAGAGGATGTGGAAGTGGTGCATGGACTGCAATGCTGTTCTCCTGGGTGGAATTGGGATTTTTGAGGACAGGAAAGGAGGGGGCAGAGACTGTGGGGCCCTGGGGTGAGGGCCTCTTCTAGACTGAGGGGTAAGTTCAAAGGAGGTGGGAGCCAAATCCAGACGGGGACCCAGATCCAAGCACAACTTGCCTGTTCCCTGTGATCAGCCAGACTCCTTCTCTAGCAAACAAAAGGCCAAACAAAAGCAACGGGACTGGCTGAAATGTTCCCATTCTTGTTGGGTAGAATGTTCAGATGGTGAAGGAAATGGGCCTGAACCCGGAGAGCCCGGTCCCAGGCCAGGGGAAGCCACCCAATAGTTTTCTTCAAGCTTCCCTGAAACCATCTTGCCCCAGAGCACACAGTACCCTCACCTCCATCCTCCAAGAGATGGGGACTCTGAGGCTGGGGTCTGGCTAGCTGCTTGCACAGTACCCCCTGGTGGTAGCATCTGGAAGGATGCATGAGAGTTACAGGATGTGCGTGTGCAAAGGATGCCTTGAATAATGCAGCACCTACCTGCCCTCTCCCCTCCACACACATACACACTGTTCATAGTATGGGGCATGCATGAACACAGCATGTGTGCAAATGTCTGGGCATGGGACAGATTGACCTGGCTTCAAGGGCTTCTTCCAGCCACTCCCTCTCTGTGGGGTCTGTTTCTCCTCTGCAGAATGGGGTTCATAAATAAGGTGCTAACATGTGGGTCAGAGCAGGACACACACGGAGTGCTTTGATAGTGGGGAGACTGAGAATGTGGGGTTCTGTCCTGACTCTGCCCACCAGCTTTGAGGCGGCGGGAAAGTCCTTGTAGGTAGTTGAGATAGGCTAGTGGGAAAATTAAATGAGGGAAGGAATGAGACATGCTTAGCCCCGGGTCCAGCATGTAACACACATGTATTCATGTTACATAATTTCTTTTTCTTTGCTTTAGGACTCCATGTGTTTTTTAAATTGCAAAAGAAATGTGTACTTGTGGTAACAGTTTAATCAATGAAGAATTGCATGAACCAAAAAAATAGTAGTTTTTTCCAGGAGGAAACCAATATTAAATATTGAGGTTCAGCCAAGTGTGTGTTGTTTATCTACACACACACACACATCCATATATATCTACATATTATATGTGTTATATAGTGACTATATTAATTATATAATGTTGATAAAACATGAATACTCATATGTAATTGTTTTCCCTTTACAAATATAGAAGCACTCTGACAATGAACGAACATGTATCCATTGCTAGCTCTATGCCAGGTGCTGTCCTGGATGCTCTCCTTGCATTAATGTATTTCATCCTTGTAGCACATAATGAGATGGGAATTATCCCCAGTTTACAGATGCGGAACCTGAGGCACAGGCTAAACGACTCGCCAAAGCTGGGTTCCAGCCCTGCAGTTGTGGCAGAAGCTGTGATGGAAACTTCATGTAATACTGCCTTCCGTTTGCTCAGCCAGCCCCGACTGTGGGCGTGTGGGTTGATTTTTGACCTGCTACCTAAATCTCGGTGCTCCGACGTTGGCTGTAACTTCGGTCTGAAATGATTACCCCTCTGAAAAAGGGCAGAGAATGCAGGCCGATTGCAGGCGCAGGCCTCGGGCACATGTAATACTGCCTTGGTTTTTTTCTTATTTTCTCTTAATCCTGTATCCTTGGCATCCTTCCAAGTCAGTGGGTGAAGAGGGAGCTCTTCTTTTTTCAAGACCACAAAGTGCAGTTATTAATTACAGAACGCCTGCTCCCCAGGGTCTGGTGACATCCTGAATGACACTCTGGAGGAAGTCCATACTATGAACCGGGTCCCCATTACAGATCCTGGCTCGGGGGATGGGGCCTTCCTTCATGTCACTGAAGAGGTGAGTGAATAGTAAATTCCATTTGCTATGTCAGTGGTATTTTAGACTTGATGGTGACTTGTATTGGGCACCCGAGGGGGCCACTCGGGTTTTAGTTGAATATGGTAGAGACTGCCTCCCTCCTGCTGGGACAGGGGCAGCAGGAGTCCCAGGGCTCCAGAGGCCCTCCAGGATGCACCAGGGCTAGAGGGAGGGGGACGCAGCTAGTCCTCACACCTGCCTGGGATGAGTGCTGGGTCCTCACCATGGCATCTGCCTCCCTCCCACCCAATTGGGAAGATGCACAGCCTCTTCTGTTCTTTGAACCCTTGTAAGACGGAATCAGATTAGTTACATGCGTGTCCACTCTGTGGTTGGGTAATTGGCTTTTATACCCGCAAAGCCAATTTGTAAGATGCTGGACACAGTTGGATACCAAAGTTAAACCAATGTATTTTTCTCACAATGGCCCACAGGGTCAGCTCATCCTTTCCACTGTCCTAGGATGAAAATCAGATATGCTCAGACTCTCCAAGTCACTGTCTGATAACAGCCTATTTTCAAAGCCCAGTTCAGTATAATATAAAAAATGCAGTCCCTTTGTCTCCCAAATTCCATGGAGTACGTATCCAGCTCACCAAATGGTTTGTAGTGAGCAGAAGAAAGGGGGGAAACCACTTAAAATTCTCTCCAAAGGAATTCTTACTCTCCCAATATGAGGTATTTTCCTTTTCTTATATAACCCGGAGGCAGGGGGTGAGGCTAATTTCCCTTCATGGTCTCTCAGCGCATCCCACATAAGTGGCCTGGTTTCTTCTTTTAGCATGTGGAAGGCACCCGATGACGGTGGAATTGTACTTAACTAGTACAATTAATTAGTTAGTTGTACTTAATTATAAAGCCCTTTGGGACTTTAGCTGAAGTTGTGTCAGAAAGAGTCTCATTTTACTAGTAAAATCTGTAACTTCAACTTCTCTCCTTTTTTTGTATGTGTGTTTGGTTTTTTTTACAATAATTCTTCAAGCACTTGATATGTTATATGAAAAAAAGGTCCTGTTGTCAAATAAGGTTAGGAAATGCTCCACTTATTTCTTCCTTATAGGCTCTGAGAAATCCTGCAGCAAGGTAATCTATCTAACTTTGATAAGCTTCCAGTATCCAAAAGAACTACACTTTTGCAAACAAAACAAAACAATCCCCAATTAAAAACAACCAACACCTTGGGAAACTGAGATCAAACATAGTCAGTTTGGTAGCACCAGCAGTCAAAGCTGCTCTACGTCCATTTCCTGCAACTGCTGTGTAACCTTCCGGGAAGGGTGTGCATCCTGAAGGAAACTAAGTCACAGAGAAAGAGGGGAAGCAGGTGTCAAGGCTGAGAGGACGAGGAGGATGGAATTGCTGCCTGCAGGTCTCAAAACACTGTCGTGGGCAAAGACTTTTCTCTTGTTCCTTTGACTTCTGGATGGGCACGTGGGAAGGTCGCAGGGAGGCAGATGTGTCCAGATAGAGGTGTCGAAGCTGGAGCAGGCTGGCTCAGGAGGCAGTGATCTCCCAGCCACCGGTGCGTGCAGTCTCTTCTGTCCCTGGGAGGCTGTGCTTCTGGGACTATCATTGGGCTGGGGTGAGGTCCAGGTAAGAAAGTGCTCGGAGGGAAAGAGGCTACAGAAATACAAGTTGATAGAGAGGTGTGGACAGTCTGTTCTCTCCAGCCACAGGCACTTTGATCAGAGCCGTGGGCCCAGTGACATGGTCCCTCATGATGTCTTTGTTTCAGAGTCCACACACTGAAGAAGATTTGGCAACAACAGTAGCAGCCAGAGAAGCCAACGTGACCATCAGCACTGCCTGGGAAGCTGAGGTGACTGTCAGCACTGCAGGGGAAGCCGAGGGGAGCAGGGTGCCCACCGGGGGCTCCGCCCTCTCCATGTCCACCCAGGACCCTGGGGAAGGGGCCACCCCAGTAAGTAGCTTGGAGTGCATGCTCCACTTCACCTCTTTCTGGGGGGTGGTGGGCATCTCAGTGGAGGCAATCACTGTCAAAATGTGGAGTGACAGCCTGTGGGACCAAGTTTGAATAGACAGTGATTTGGAGGCTGAGTCGTCTGTTGACTCATTCAGCAGATGGTGGGTGCTGCACTGGGCTGGGCACCAGGTGAATAGGGTAGACTGCTTCTTGGGGAGAGGGTAAGAGGTGCAGTAGGAGGAGCACACAGGGCTCTGGCAGCACCCAAAAGGGGCCAGAACCCAGACTCGAAGCCTTCCTGGGGAGAGGATGCTGAAAGTGGGACCAAGGGGATGCTTAGAGGTGGCCTAGCAGATACGAGTGAGGCAGGTGTTCCAGGAGGTAGACCAGCAGGAGCAAAGGCCTGGAGGCTTCAGCACGAGCATACCAAGACTTGCTGGGTCAGGCGTGAGCGAGGAAAGGCCGGGAAATGTGGCTGAAGGGGCCTCTGAGTCTGAGGAAGCCATGAGAATGAGCCCAGGCGTGTTCAGCAGAAATGAAAAGTTGCTGAGGGTATTAAAGAAGGAGGTGATGTAGTCAGAGTAGGTTTTAGAAAGGTCACCTGAGCCTGAGTGGAAAAAGGATGGGGGAAGCAAGCCTGGAGGTAGAGTATGGTTCAGTGGCTGTGTCTCCTTCCAGGAGAGGGTGGTGTTGGCTCGCTCTGGGTTTGGTTAACAATGTGAGATCCTGCCAGGATTCCCACTGAGTAAAGAATGGGAGAGCAGGGCATGAGCTGGGTCTGCCAGAGGGACTATATTGCCTTGGGGAGGGCAATGAGGCACTGGGCTAGGAGAATGAGGAGAGCAAGTGGTCAGTGAGGCCAGGTAGCCCCTCCCCCTAGGAAGCTGTGCATCCGGGACTGGGTTTTGTCCCAGCACCACAATTTGGGCGCTCAGTGGTAGCTTCACTCTCAGGAGTAGTAGAAGGTAGAAGGCAGCTGATGAGTGCCAGCCACTGAGGTTGGCAGGGAGTAGCGGGATGAACACACAAGCACCATACTGGCCAGGGTGCTCACACCTTGAGTGGTATGCAGGTCAAGGTTTCTGTGTGGGTGCCCCAGTCAGGGCAGTGGTGTCAGGTGAGGTCTGGGATATGCAAATGCTTTGAAGCAACAGGACTCACATGCAGGAGGGGTCCTGGCTGTCTGCTCCCTCCAGCCAGAGGGCTGTGGATCACTGACCTGGTCCCCGTGATGTCTTCTGTTCAGAGTCCAGATACTGAAGAAGGTTCGGCAGCGATATCAGTGGAGGAGGCCGAGATGCCCACCAGCACTGATGGGGAAGCAGAGGCCAGCACAGTGCCCACCGGGGAACCGGCCCTCTTCATGTCCACGCAGGAGCCTGAGGAAGGGATCAGTCTGGTAAGGTGCTGGAAAGTTGAAGTCATGACTGGGAGCAGACATTGCTCTCTCAAAGGGCCAGTCTTCATTCTGTTCAGCAAATCCAAAGGAGCCTGAATGGGTCGGGGGCACCTTCCTGACCAGATACTCCCTCCTGAGGGGGTGTGTAGTGAAGCCCCTGCAGGTCCTTGGGGAGCCAGCTAGGGGGATGAGTCAGGGACATGGGGGTGAGTCCCAGGGCTGGTACAGGGTCACCGCCTCCACCAGCAGAGGTCAGGAGAGGTGACAGGGCTCAGCCATGACCTGTTTCTGAGCATGCATACAGGCTGTCAAAGGGTGGTGGAGGGTTGGGGTGCAGGCAGGCCCCACAGGGTCCAAGAGCACAGCCAGAACTTCTCAGCCCTCTCCTTGGGGGTCATGGGGACTCTGATCCCAGCTCCTAAAGTTAGGACACAAGTGTTCCAGGACACTTGGCAAGCCTGTCCCTATAATGTCTCTAGAATGAGTATCCTGCAAGTTCTTCAAGCTCAGCAGACTTAAACCCAAACTCATTTCTGCTCCTCCTGAGTTCCCAGCTCAAGTGAATGGGAGCATCGTATCCAGTCCTAATCCAGATCCTCTTCCCTCTTTCTTTCCTCCCACTTCCCATCAACCACAAGATTTTTTTTTTACCTAAACACATGGTGGACCCACCCCTTCAACCCTTCTCCAGTGCCAGGACCTTGTCCTGGACTGAGCCCCTCAGTTCCCGCCCAGGAAATGGCTGAGGCTCCAGCCTGGCCAACTCCATCAGCCTCCCTGATTCCTCCTGGTGGGGGCAGCTGTCCTGCAGACACTGCTACCCGACCTGGCCTATAAGGCTAGCAGGGTCTGACCTGGCCAGCCTCACAGACAAGGTCTTGGACCCCTCCCTTCCCAGCTCTCAGCCTTTCAGCCTTGCTGACCTTACAGCTTTTCCACGGCCCCCTTCTTGCCTCATAATCTTCCCATACCATCTCCTCTCTGCCCAGAACCTTTTCCTCCCTCTTCCCCTCCTTAGTTCCTGCTTATCCATCAGAGTTCAGCTTAAACACCACTTTGTCTGGGAGATGCCCACCCAGATTTGTGAAATCTCCCCACAGACACGTTCATGGTACCCGCACTTCTCCTTGGAAGGTCTCATCATCACTGTAACGAACAATAAACTTGGTGACTAGTTCATTTCCGGCTCCCTCCCAGGCTGCAAGAGGCAGGGATTATATACATCTTGTTCACTGATCTGTCTTCATCCCTGCACATGGCAGGTACTTGATGCGTATTTGCTGAGTGAGTTATTAGAGGGAGATGTCAGGCCATCATACATCCACAGCACTGGCCTTTGAAATCATTCCGCGCATTTGCTCCCAGCCTTTCACCTCTGGCCTAACCTCAGCCGTTGAAACTCTACAGTGGGGAGGCTACGTCCTCACCAGCTGACAGCTCTGCTCACCACTGGGCAGTTACATGGCCGATTTTAATGAACCAAAGGATCACCGACACCTTTTTTTCCTTTCTCTTCTTCTCCTTCATCTCTCGATCCTCATCCCTCACCGCTGCCCCCCACTTCTTTAAGGTAAAGCCCTGATCACAAGGTTAGACAACTAGGCACCTGGTCCCAGTTCTGCCAAGTCTTGACTTGGTAGAAGCTAGAACTTACCGAGCAGGGCTGTGGAGGTGGTGACTGTCCAGTGCGTGAAGATGTGCAGGCTCGGTGCGCTGGAGGGGACCCTGGGAGATGGAAGGGACCATCTGAGATGTCTTAGATGAGCAAGGGAAGGGGTGCTGTGGCCATGCCAATTACCTGATGGCCTAGCAGTGTTCTCCCTGCGGTCACACACCACCATCCAGAGGCAAGGACAGGTCCCTCATGCCAATTTTGTTTCAGGGTCCAGTCAGTGAAGGGAGTTTGACAACAGCAGCAGCTGCTGCAGAAATGCCCCTCAGCACCTGTGAGGATGAGGAAGAGGAAGAGGAGGCCAGCAAGCTTCCCACCCGTGACCCCTCTCCTGGCACACGCACAGCAGCCCCTGAGCAAGCGGTCACGTTTGTAAGTGCCCCCCCCCCCCCCCGCCCTGCATTCTCTGTGGCTCACAGGAAGCAGAGAGGTCAGCATCCTGAGACAGGAGCAGCTACCTCCTTCCCAGCCGCAAATGCCCATCCAGCTTGTCAGAGCACCAATGGGGGGCGGAGGGGGAGGGCACTAACTTCAGCTCCTTCCATGGAGGGAGCATGGCAGAGGGGTCAGGGGAGCAGATATTTGTCTCGACCCTGCTACCTCTTAGCTTGTCCAGAAAGAACCCTCTCAGGGCAAATGGCCAAAGCAGGGAGGGGTTGGTGGGAGGAGGGGGCAGTGGCTGCCCCATCACTGGGCATGGGGGCTTAGAGGAGAGGCATCTTTCAGAAGGGAAGTACGTGCTTCTGTGAATGTGTCAGGGATAATGACAGTGGTAGGTAAGAAAGGGTTTTGAAGTTGGGCTGGTCCCATAGAAATGACAGTCACCCAAACTCCCAGGCAGGCAGCAGTGTGCACATGGCATCACATTGATTCCTTGTGTGGGTTTTGCTTCCAGGGTCCTAGTGAAGAAGACTTGGCAGCAGCCACAATGGAGGAGCCCCTGTCCAGGGCTGACGTGGAGGAGTCGGGCAGCACTCCCCCCGAGGCGCCCCCACTGCCCATACCCACGGTGACTCCTGCAACAGTGGTCCCTCCGGTCACTTCGGTAAGTGGTGTAGAGGCGGGAAGATTTACATAGGAGAGAAGGAAAGGCTGAAATCCTGGGAGGAGCCTGTCTCTGGCTTTCTCAGAGGTGCATTTTCCTTTTGGTTTGCAAACTGCCCAATTTGGGATCTTGAGGGGCCTCCAGCCTGGGGAACACACAAGGAAGTGGAAGTTTGTAGAGGAAAAAGCAAGAGGTACAAATCTAGGGCACCTGGCTTCGTGTCCCATGCGTCCCTTACATTGACATGAGAACTTTCTGACAGGCAGAGCTCACCAAAGATGCAAAGGCCCATCTCAAATGTCAGGAGATCCCCACACGGGAGGTGGGGAGCTTGAAAGACGGGGCCTGGGGCCGGGGCTGCAGAGGGAATGGAAGCATCAAAGATGTGTGCGTGGGGAGGGGATCACGTCCCTTCCAACAGGAGTTTCTGGCTGCACTTGTGTAACCTCATGCACATCCTTTCTTTTCTTTGGGCCTCTCTGCCTGTGAAAGAGGGTGGCTGGAAGGTCAAGTTATTGCACCAATTGTGCTTCATGCGTTCCACCTCCTACCCCCACCTTTTGGAGCAGAGCAGAGAGGAGGCTGGAGTATTTGAAAACAAATCCCAAACATCGTCTCATTTAACTCAAAAACATGTTCATGTGTATTGCTAGTAGGTTGATCTGGACCTTTTGCTTTTTCCTTACCCACAATGCCATTATCCATTTCACAATGGTTCTTTCCTGTTGTCTAATACCGGAGTTTAAAAAAATCTCCTTACTGACGTTTGTGTGAATCTGGATCCACACAAGGTCTACATGTGACGCTCGGTTGTCTCCCCCTCTTCTTCGCTTAGCCATTGAGATGTTGGCAAAACTGGGTCAGTTGTCCTTAGGCCCTCCGTGTTTTCTGCTTTGAGCAGCTGGCACGTGGTGAGGGCGTGGTGAGGTCAGCTGTGCTGGTGGGAGTGCTGCTGGGTTTATTCCTTCAGGGAAGTTGCTTGTCAGCACATATTAGCAGCCATGACACTGCATATTGTTGACCCAGAAACTTCTAAGAATCCATCGTAAAGGAGCCTTTGATACGTACAAGGATTTCCATGTGTTGTCCATAGTAGAAAAAAAAAATCGGACATGGTTTAACTAGCTAACCAGGGTTAGTTGAATTAAAATATATTCAAATAACAGAACATATGCAGCTATTAAAATTATATTTATTCAGAGTACTTTATGATGGGGGAAAATACCACACAATGTTAAGTGGAAAAAAGCTGGTTTTAAACTTGAGCATATTGTGTGGTCTTAACTATTTAAAAATAGACACATGCAAAAACCCTGGAAGGAAATACCCTCCCTAAATGTTAGCAGTTGTTGCCGCAAAGTGGTAGAACCATGAGGGTTGTTTCCACCATCCCCTTATGACTTTTCCAGTGGGATTTTTAAAAGCTCTAAGAAGAGAGGTATGTGTGTGTGGGTGGGGGTGGGGAATGTGGGTTGGGTACTTGTGAGGGTGAGAGAGAAAGGAGAAAAGGAGACACAAACACGCAATACTTCATCCTGGCATATTACTAATGAAGATAGATCACCCTTGAGTGCAGGAATCTGCGATGCATGGAAATGGATGCCCTGATTCCTGAACAAATGGTTTAAAGGCACAGTGAGGACAGTCAAGAGAGCATCCACTCTGGAAAGTCTTTAGGATAATTTTAAATCTCAGAGTTACCCAAGGCAGTGAGTGAGAGAGGCATCTAAGCCTGGTTGTGCAACAAAACTGTAGCAAATTTCTCCCCCGCCTCTCTCTCTCTCTGTTTGCTCATGAATAAAGTGGGTATCATAGTACCTACACCTTGAATTGTTGTGAGAATGAAATAAGTTAATACATGGAAAACTTTACCTGGCATATAGTATATGCTCAACAATTAGTTATTGTGCAAATGAGGCTGAGAGAGGGTTAAGGGTTTGCTCAAAGTCATAGCTCCCAGGAGTTGAGTAGAGATGAGTTTTAGTGTCTGGACTTTCTACTTTTGTTTCCTGCACTGTCCATAACCACCCCTTTTCAGATATGATCCATATGTGGAACAGCAAATCCCACAGTGGTACCCATGAGGTCATTCCATTTCTCAGGTCGTTTGGCAAATAGAACCTATTATCTGTTGGGTGCTGGTGACATAGCAGCAGCTAGATGTTAGGTAGATACCAGAAGGGTGTTTAGGGGATTTTATTTTGTCCTTTGGAGGAACTGATGGCATTCAACAGGTATGTGCTGAATGCCTTCTTGGTGCCAGAACTCACTGGGCATCCAGAGGTGTCTCAGGATTGGGCTGACCCAGAGGAGTCCTAGTCTAGAGTGGCTGATGGGCCGCACACAACTGAACTTCAAGTCAGGTGGTTCTGGCATGAAATCGAGACCTCAACAGAGGCTGGTGGGAACACAGGAGAGAGAGAAATTCTTTCTGAAAATGGGGTGGGGGAGGTGATCACTGAACGGGCCTTGGAGGATGAGTAGGGATTTGAAAAGCAAGAAAGGAGGTTGGGACGAAGATGTGAAAGTACGATTGAGGACAGTTGCGTGTTGGTGCACAGCTGGGAGGTGGTGAGGGAGGAGGGAGAAAGGGCTGGGAGGAAAGGCGGATGCAGAAGTTAACAGAGCTGCAGAACGTGGGAAAACTTTCAGTGACGTGGCTGTCCTTGGGGAGTGGCAATGGAAACCAAATTGTGAGAATTTTTTTTCTCCTCAGGTGGGTGCAGAGGCAGAGGGCTCTGGCCTGGGCTGGGGATCGGAAATCGGCTCTGGCTCTGGTGACCTGGGGAACAGTGAGGAGCTGTTAAGAGTGAGTGTGAGGGGTGACACAGCCTGGTGCCTGGGTGGCCTTCCCCATGGAGGGAGGGAGGGGGGAGAGGGAGGGGAGAGAGGGCAGACACCAGACGGAACAGATTGGCCACCATCAATAATTGTTGAGGCTGGTGGTGGGCTCCTGCGAGTTCATTATATTGAATATCTTTGTATACATTTCTCCACATCGATAGTTTTGTTAAGTGAGTATGAGCCTAGGTTTACACTCAGAACCCCACCTCCCCACTTGCCTCCTTCCCCTGGCAGCCTTCTCCAGCAGGTGTGTCCATGGCCTTCACCCCCACAGACTGGCTCTGCCCCCCCCCCCTTTACATTGCAGAGACCTACTGGCCTTTCTCCTAGGCAGCATTTCTCACTTTGGCTTCCAGACTCTTCTTGAAACCCTCCCTACCCAGAGACCACCCCCTCTCTCCTCTCCATTCCTCTTCTCCCTCCAGGGTTTCCTGCTTCTCTGGCCTCCTGCCCAAGGCTGGGCCCCCACTGGTCTGTCCCTAAGTTGCCCCCCAGGGAGCACCTCCCTTCAACAGCCACAGTGGACACCATTGTCCCTGCCCTCAACCTCAGCGCCCTTTCTTCCTTGGAGCACCTGTGCTGAATCCCCACACAGATGGCTCGCCTTGACCGGGTGGGAAGGGTTTAGGATTCACTGCATAGGTCTTCCAAGCTGATGGGGTCGGCTGACCCAGACAGAGGCTAACGAGACTAGCACATTGCAGCAGGCTTTTTTAACAACAAGAGCTAGCACAACAGGTCGTGTTTGACTGACCTCTTGATGAATCAGAAAAGTGAGTTAACCAGAGCATCTCTGAGGATTCCAGTGATTTGGGTTTTTATTGTGTACATACACCTGAAAAGAAAACATGATAAAATGGGCTCAGCAAGACCTGGATTCAAATCCCAGCTCTTCTACGAACAGCTCTGTGTGTGACCCCTTCAGCAAGTTATATCATCTCACTGAGCCTCAGTTTCCTCACCTGCTAAGTGGGCACACCAGTCTCTACTCGTAGGGTTGTTGTAAGCAATGGAGAGAATAGATAGAACATATGTGCTCAGTATATATTTATCCCCTCCTCTGATGTTTCTTAACAGACTGTCCATTTTTTAGGGTCCCCCGGGCCCCCCGGGCCCACCTGGCTTACCTGGGACTCCAGGGAAACCGGGAACTGATGTTTTCATGGGACCCCCTGGATCTCCTGGAGAGAACGGAGCTGCCGGTGAACCTGGGCCCCGGGTAAGCTGCTGAAGTCATCTCCCCTCCCTGTGGCCACAGGTCTTCCTTCAGCCAGGGAGGGGCATGCAGACCGCAGACCCCAGTGCTGTCTAAGCTCACCACGGGGAGTGAGCAGCCAGCTAATGTTTGTAAACAAAAATCCTCAGCAAGTCCCTGCTAAGACTCATAAGAAGCAGCAGCTAAGAAAAACATCATCCTACACATTGTTTTGCTGCTTTATTTAGTCAGTGCAGGAAACGCAGACTCACATGGGATCCTGGAATCACAGGACGTCAGTGCTGGGCCTGGGATGGGAGCCCCTCAGTGACCATCTAGTCCCACCCTGCCCCTGATTCCTCCACAGAAGCAAACACTGGACCCTCGTCCATAGGTGCTCAGCCTCTGCTGGCCAGGACAGGCATCCCGCCATAGACCAGGCACACGCCCTGGAGCCACCAGCCTCACCTGCTGGGTCCTCCCAACCCTGGCCTCCTTATGTAGGAAGACTCTGTATTTGATTCTTACCAAGGATGTTGTGGGTTGATTGTCACTGATGTTCTCCAGGGCCCCAAGGGACAGCCTGGACTTGACGGAGCCTCCGGCCATCCAGGGACAAAAGGGGAGAAGGTAAGAGGAAGGTGGGAGGGTTCTAACACATGGCAGCCACCAGGCCCACACTGCCCCCCTCTGACCTCTAAACCTGACCTTGCATCTTCTGTGAAAGACCCTCTCTAACCCCCTCCTGCTCCTCTCTGCTGCTTTCTCCATCCGGGGCTCTTTATGCCAGTCCTGAACTCAGCATCCGCCCTGTTCACTCCTGCATATCCCCAGCTTCAGTGAAGGGCCCTACCAGGTGCCAGTTACATGGACTCAGAAACAGAGTCCGCTCCAACTCCCTTCCTCTCCCTTTCCGGCCATGATCTGTCCGGTGCCAGGACTGGCCAATCTGATGTCCACACCTCTCGCCCCTCTGTCATCCTGGCCTGACAGTCATCTCTCCTTATGCACACAGCGGCATCAGGCTCCTCACTGGTGCCCTAAGCTCCCATCTACAATCCAGCACCACCCACCTGCCCAGACCACTTCCTACAGTGGGGTCCCCTCGGTTACTGCCCTCTCCGAGGAGAAAATATCGTTGTCTCCCCACTGCCCCCAGGAAAAAACCGTAACTATGTGCAGAACCCTCGAGGCCCTTCCCGACCTGCCTTTCTCACTCCACCCCCCACCAGCCCTCAGATACCCTCCAGGTCAGCCAGCCTTACTGAAATGCTCTTCCCCCACAGCCTCCTGGTGTCTTTCCCTCCCTTGTTCTCCAAGGCCCCATTCAGATATGTCCTCTGGGAAGCTCTCCCAGATTCCTTCCCAGCGGAAAGCACCCCTCCTTTCTCCACTTCCCATTTGCACAGTATTTATTCTGCTGGGACCCCGCTTAGCCAATGGCACTATCGCTGTTAGCTTATCTGTCCGCTCCTACCCTCACCCTGACAAACACAGAGTCCCAGTATTGTCTGTGAATCCTTAAAACCTAGCACAGGCCTTTGTTAGCCTTTGATGAATGGATGCAACTTCTTTCAGGCGCCATTTTCATCTTCCATTCCCAGAGTCTTGCATGCCTTCACTCTCTTCCTTCTCTGTAAGCCCCTAGTTGCGCTGTGGGTGAGGTTCCTGCTCCCCCAGTGTTCCCAGGCTGGTGGATGAGATCAGCCATGTCCCACAAAGGAGGGCAATAAAGATAAGATCAGCCTCCTAGTGGCGCAGCCTTGAGTTTTTCTGGGGTTTGGAAGAGGGAGGGTCTCTCCCAGCTTGGAGGGGGGCAAGGGCTTCTGTATACCCTACCTGACTGCTCGATACATCCACCCTCACTGAGCTGAATTTCCAGTTTCTGTCAGTTTTCAAGTGTGTTTATTTTAATTGAACCAGTAACTGGATTTTTGTGGAAAGCTCATTTCTTAGAAAAAAGAAGAAATAATTGCCAGGCTTTATAGAACTCATTTTACATGTACCGACTCTTTCTTAAGAAATTAAATTTTGCAGGAAACATCACAGACCTACACTCGTCTCCCCTGTTCTTACCAGCTTCCTCCCCGCCCCCCAACCCCCACACACTCGTCTGGCACTTAAAAATACCCACGCCCATATCCGCACACATACATCCCGCGCACACACACATTGCAGGCGCACTCAGCAGCTGCTCAGGGAAGCAGCCGTGCCCAGAGCAGCAGGCTTGCTCAGATATAATTGTTGAAGACAAATCATATTTCCCCCTGAAGTTTGCTATGAGTCCTAATTTTGTCACACTGTGTATGTATATGATGCTTCCTGATGAAGTAAAAGCAGAAGCAAACTGAAGAAGGACTTGCAAATTTGCATCCGGAAAGCTCAAAGGGAAACTTACACATGACATTTACCTTAAAAAAAACAACAAACCGAAAAACCAAACGGTAAACCAAGAAGTATGGTCTGGATGTAAAATAATAAAATCATGCTAAAGAAAAGAATAATTTCAGGGATATAACAAAACAAAAGATCCAATGATATGTTTTTAAATATATATATACATATATATCTTTATTGATTTCAGAGAGGAAGGGAGAGGGAAAGAGAGATAGAAACATCAATGATGAGAGAGAATCATTGATAGGCTGCTTCCTGCACGCCTCCCACTGGGGATCGAGCCTGCAACCCAGGCCTGTGCCCTGACTGGGAATCAAATCAGAATCTCCTGGTTCACAGGTCGATACTCAACCACTGAGCCAAGCCAGCTAGGCCCAATGATACCTTTGAGCCTCCACAATATCTGTTCTTCAGCTTGCACACTTCCAGTGACAAGGGACTCATTTCTTGCCCAGGCAATGCCTCCCATGGATACCTGAGAAAGGTCTTTCCTCGTGCTATGAGGAAATTGGCCTCTGTTGTCATTTTCAGGGCAAGTTGTCTGAAGTGGGGTTTTCCCCCAAAGAATAAGGTCCAGTTTATTGGGCTGGAAGAAAATATAATATATAATCATTTTCAAATGTGGGGTTGTTCTTAAAATGTGGATGGTCGTTAAGAATTTATTAAATAGATAATTCTATGTTGACTTCCACAATAGGAGTATTCCTTAATTTATTTTCCCAAAATTAAGATCCACTGATTCTGAGATCTTTAGCCCAGGAAGGAGTAGATGAGGAACAGCCTGCTTTCTCAGATACAGATGCTTCTGGAAAGTATGCTGAAGAACTTGCTGGAGATGGGCCTCTGGAAAATCCCTTTCTGCTTTTGGCACTGCAGATTCTGCTGTCCAGGTCTTCAGCATCTATCTACGATTAACAGAGTCATTCTTTTCCCTTCTTTTATAATCTGTGTTTTGTTGTTGTTAATCTTCACCCGAGGATATTTTTTTTCCCCCGTTGATATTTTAGAGAGTGAAAGGGAGGGGGAGAGACAGAGAGAGAGACACATCGATGTGAGAGAGACACATCGATGTGAGAGAGACACTTCGATTGGTTGCCTCCCCCACATGCCCCTACCAGGACCAGGGATTGAGCCTGGGACCCTTCAGTCTTCGGGCTGATGCTCTAGCCACCGAGCAAAACCGGCTAGGGCATTTCTTTCATAATCTGAATCATTCATTGTCTTCTTCAGTCTCCAAAGATACTAGGACAACCAGGTAGAAAAGAGTTTGTGCTTTGACATTTTCTTCAGTGCCCAGAATTGCTGAGGAATGTGAAGCTCCGAGAAAGTGGCCTTGAGTAATCTCACTGAGCTGCTGAAATGTCAGTGTTTGCATTATCTTTTCCACAGTGTAGGAGAAGGGTAAGTAAATCATCATTACCTTACCTTTCGCCACGTAATCCCAACTTGGCTCTGAGCAATTCTCTGAGTCTTGTATAATAAAGAGCAGGGTACTTACTGCTCCAGACCCTGAGCAGCCCGCTGCTCTTGACTAGGGTCCAGTCATGGGTTTAGAGCTTGTAACAACATATTTCAATTAAACATCCTAATATTGGCCTGAGTTCCCATTTTATACCTTATTTCATCATCAGCCATGTTTGGTACAAAATCAGGATTGTAGGCCTCCATGAAACAAAATCAGGATTGTAGGCCTTCATTCGTTTTTTTTGATGTTCCTGTGTGAGGAAGTCTAATAACGACCTTAGTAAATTCAGTCAGCATAATGAGCTGATATGACTAATGATTCTAAACCACGCTTTTGCCATATGCAGCACTCCTTCCTGCGCCTGGTTCTGTCCCCGGGTTTCTGTTGTGTAACTGATCTCTCCATACTCCCTTGTCACCGCTAGACTTGCAGTCGTGCTGGTTGGAATTCCAAGATAGTGCAGAGCCTAACACAGTTCTCTCAGAGAGGAACGAAGTACACAGCTCTACCACCATCGTTTGGGGAGTATGAGGTCTTTGCTGACCCTTTTCCTTGGGGCTCCCACTTTTCACTTACCTGTTCATGTAAATTCCAATAGGAAGAGCTCGTCTGTGCCCAACCTGATCGGCTCATATTCCAAAGTGGTGGCCCCCGAATCTGTGAGCTGGTGGAATGGGCCCAAATACTGTCTCTCCACACGCAGGGCCTCTGTAACCTGATTCTTTATTCTCTCTCCAGGTGTGTCTCTTCTGTTATTCAGACCTTCTGTCCTGTTCTTTCTTCCAACAGTTATATATTTTTATTTCCAAGATCTCTACTTGATTCTTTTCCATAACCACTGTTCTTACTTCATAGTGGTTTGTTTCACGACTGTACTATCCTCCCTTTTCTCCTTGAGAATATATATCAGATCCTTCAAGTACTGATTGGATTGTGTTGTTAACTCTGTTCCCTCAGGCATACATTCCATTGTTGGCACTGTTGCCTTCCCTCAGATGTGTGGTGTTTTTGTTTGTGGATTTGCTTTCAAAATTGGACTCCCTCTTGGTCTGTTTTCTGTGTGTGTTTTTACAGATTGTTGGATTGTTGGGCAGTAGCTACTATTGGGACATCCGGGTTTCAGGAAGGGGATGGGAGGAGTAGGATGTGCCAACAGGCAGGTACCTCAGCAGCTGATCTTATAGTTTGGGGTGCCCCTAGATCTCTCAGGGTTCCCTAGCCCCTGGGACTCTGCCCTATCTTTTTGTTCCAGGAAATAACTCTTATTGTTCTTGGACTGACAGTGGGAGTGGGAGGCGAGGGGAGATGGGCAGGGCTCCTTGGCTGTGCCTTGCTCCAGAATTTCAATCATGTCCCTGTCAGAGCCACACCCTCCTCCCGGCTTCCACCACCACTTTGCCCGATACTTTTCTCCCCTGGTTTCTCTCTATGACTGGAGCCTCTGGCTTTGGCTTTCCACCTGTTTTCCCTTCGGCATTCTTCACTGTTTCAGATTCCGTGTGACTCTCCCTCTGATTTTTGAGCATGACTTTTGGAACTATCCACTCTGCCATTTCTATGGAATGGGTGTAGAAAGGGAATCTAGCTCAGGGAAATGGGACTGGGGCGAATGGCATCATAATCAGGTGTCAGGGCCTTCTGTGGGGCCCTGCAATTTCTGGCTCCTTCCCTTGAGGGAGCTTTTAAGGTTTCCTCATGATTCCCCAGAGAGAACCCCAACTGCAGTTCCCTAATGTAGGACAGTGTCTCCTGGGAGTGGACATGCAGGCTGCTTAGTGCAACACCTCACGCCCCATTCTGGGGCCATTTCAGCCAGCTTTTGGTCTTTAGATTTTTTTCCCAAAGAGAGTCAGTCATCCTTCTATATATCTCTAAAAGTCTAGTGAATACATAGCAAGTTCTCAAAGCCCCTTCCTTAGACTTCGAGCAGGGGAAATGCCCCTTTACTTCCATCTGGGGGCGGGGGGAGGGGGGGCGGGGAGGGACCGCCCAGTGCACTGACAGCTCGCCGTGGGAATTCTTCCTCTATGATCTCCCGTGGTTAAACTTCAACTCCTTCTTACTCTTGAGGTAGGTGATGAGCTAATCGTGAAAAATGGGTCACACAAGCCTTCAGCATGACTTGCCTGCAACTGACAACTCTCATAATGCACCAGCTTTGAGACATCAGCCCAAACCGAGAGAAGAGTCCCATTTTAATATCCTGTGACTTAAGAGCCCATAGTTCTAAATTCTCTTCTGAACACACCTAATGAGAGAGATATCAATTAACCTGTTGACTCTGTTTTGTTTGTTTTTCAGGGAGCAAGAGGGCCTAATGGCTCAGGTGGTGAAAAGGTAAAAAAAAAAAAAAAAAAGAAAGGCTTTCCCTCCTTCCTTCCCTTTCTCTGGGTTTACTGTGATTGGACTGTGGGGCTGGAGCACTGAAGGTATCAGTGCGTGGGGCAGAGAGAAACATCTCAGAGGGACTGCAGGGGAAGACAGGACAGCTGGCGCTGGAGGGGAATGAGTCACCTGCGGTGTTTCTCCTTCCTTGGCCTTCCACACACGTGTGCTCAGCCTATCGAGCACAATGTCAATTAGCCAGACAGCTGTTTCTGTACCATTAAGCAGCAACCATCAGATTCATCAGCCTAATTAAGCTTGAAGAATGATTTTCTGACTCAGGGTCTGTGTCATTCCTTCTGTGTATAACCCAGGGCTGGGTAGTCAGCCTGTCCTCTTCCCAACAGGGTGATCCCGGCAACAGAGGCTCACCAGGACCCCCAGGGAAAAATGGACAAGTTGGCACTCCTGGGATCATGGGACCCCCAGGGCCTCCTGGACCCCCAGGGCCCCCAGGCCCTGAGTGTACAATGGAACCTGAATTTGAGGTACTTTCACCCTATCTGTGGTTGAAGAACAATATGCCCTAAGGATTACTGGGAAGACCAGTAGATTGAACCCTGGTTTGAGGGCAGGGGCTGTGCTGATTCCCACCAAGCTCCAGCTCCCAAAACCACACCTGGCGCTAGTAGGTGCTCAGGAATTGGGCCTGATATTCTCATTCTTCTTCCTTCCTTAGTATATTGAAGGCTCTGGAAACATCAGGCTACGGCATGAACCCAGAATCTCAGGACCAAATGTAGGTTGAAATACTTTTAAAATATATTTTTATTGATTTCGGAGAGGAAGGAAGAGGGAGAGAGAGATAGAAACATCAATGATGGGAGAGAATCATTGATTGGTTGCCTCCAGCATGCCCCCTACTGGGGATCGAGCCCATAACCCAGGTATGTGCCCTGAGCAGGAATCAAACTGTGTCCTCCTGGTTCATAGGTCAGCGCTCAACCGTTGAGCCACACTGGCTGGGCAAGGTGGGCTTTTGAAAACTTCATTTGGAGGCCTGTCATGCTGGAGTGAGGGGACTGGCTCTGCTACTTTCAATAACTCACCCTCTCTGTGCCTTCAGTTCCCAGCTGTGCAATGGGAGCCTAGGTGCTCTTTACCAAGTGTTTCTTTGAGGAACAGTACATAAGTTTTGCACAAAACATCCTGTGGGGAATCTCTCTCTCTCTCTCTCTCTCTCTCTCTCTCTCTCTCTCTCTCTCTCTCTCTCTCTCTCTCTCTCCCCACCGCCCCTGTCTCTGCAGTCCCTCACCATCCAGCATCTCTGCTTCATTGCCTCCTTCTTGCTGCCCCATTCAATACTCACACTTTGACCCATTTCAAAGCCAGTGCTTGAAGGTGCCCCTCCCTGATACACCTAGTCCCAGGGAGGCCAGAGTGTTGTCTATCCTCTGCTATGATACCTGCTGTTAAGAGGACCAACCTTAGGAACCTCATTATCTTTATCACATGGGACCTAGAGCTGAGCACTCAGTCCAGGAGAAGTCTGACCTTCCCCATCCTCCAGATGCTGGCTCTGAGACTCAGGGTCAAGAGGACCTCCCCCCACCCCCCCCACACCCCCCCACCCCCGTGCTGGGAGAGGACTCTGGTCTCCTCGCCCTCTGAGGGGTATTCCTTCTGACTCTGGGATGGGGAATTTGCCCCTCATCTTTTGCTCCCCTTGCCTGAGACAAAATCCATGTTAGTGAATATGGAGAGATGGCAAGATCCAAGGATAGATAGAAAGTGAGCAAAGTAAATAGAAAAAACAACAACAACACACAAAGATCTTTGTTTCTTTGTTTTGCCAGGGTCTCAAAGGAGAAAAAGGAGACCCGGGGCTCAAGGTGAGGTCACAGGTCTGAGGTGGGGTGTGAGGACTGTCCCGCCTGGTCTGGGAACGTTATCCATGCACAGTGAATTGTTTCTCCGCTCTCACCATTGTATCCAGGGTGAAAGAGGGATGGATGGAGCCAGCATTGTGGGACCTCCTGGGCCCAGGGGACCACCAGGGCGCATCGAGGTCTTGCCTAGTGTGAGTATCATCCAGGTCAGAACATGGCTATTTTCTGCCTTTGCTAAAGGAAAGAAGATTGTCCACAACTTCAGGGTTGCTGGTTATCCAAGGGGCACCTGGCCAGCATCTGGCATTGGAGTTTCCCCCTGCCAGCATGCCCCTCCTGTCTGTTTCTACCCTGGAACCACTATTCTCTCACCTGGTGCTTCCAGAACACTGTCTGCTGGTTGGCAGCATTTGCAGTCATGAGAATGGCTGTAACAGAGAAGCAAAGGAACATAAGTGGGGACACAAGGGAGGAAAGATGGTTTGGGATATGGTAAATCAAGGAAGACTCTCTGGAGGAAGTATCTTTGTGCAGGGATTTAAAAGCTAAGAATGATTTTACTACATAAGCATGGAGGACAGGACTTCCAGAATTCAGGTGGCAGGGGCACTCTGAGGCAAAACACAGAATAGTGTGTGTCCAAGACATGCGAGTGGGTAGAGAGTGATGGAAACTTGTAGAGAAGACTGGGCTGTGGGCTGGGACCAGATCATGGTCCATTTACTATTAGGATATTACATTTGTTAAAAATCGTGGCCCTTCTGAGAGAAATTATGTTATATGGTAATCGACAGAAAAGTCAAAACATCCAAATAATTAGAAAAAAGATGACTAGAGTAAAAAAGTGTTATATATATGATTTAAAATATCAAATTTGGGTAAGGGTGTGATGAAATAGATAATCCCACGTGCTTTTGTGGAAATGTAAATTGTATGACCCCTTTAGATAGCTCATTGGCAATCTGTTAAAACTGAAAATGCCTATACCCCCAAATTCCACATGAGAAGATTTCCGTGCTATAAGGTTGAGTGAAAAAATAAAAAAGGAGGTTGAAGAAGAATACGCACAGCCTGATGCCATTATATAAAATAACTATGTGGCAATGCAGCATGGAGAATTCCAGTCCTGTAATTGTAATAACTATGTATGGTGCCAGGTGGGTGCTAGACTTATTGGGGTGATCACTTTGTAAGTTACATAAATGTCTAATCACTATGTTGTTCACCTAAAATTATATAATAGTGTATGTCAACTGTAACTGAAAAATAAAATAACTACATGGACACACGCATATGCACACACACGTACGCATATACACACCAACAACACTACAAGCTTTCTGTGGGCGCATATATATATATATATAAATTTTTAAAAGAGATAAGGCATTCATGTGTTGTGCAATTTTAAGATTGATTGAAAGAGGAAAGTGATAAGGCAGCTCCGAGCTGTTTCATAAGCAGTGGGAGGGATGCGTGTACTGGCAGTGGGTTTAGGGTGTCATCAGCCTGCCCATGTTCTGCCATGCTGGCTGAATTTAATTAAAGCCTCGCTGCCAGGAACATGGTGGAACATGTGCCACCCTCTGTCGCATTGTCTTGTTTTTCTCTTTCCAGTCTTTGATCAACATGACCCATGGATTCATGAATCTCTCCGACATTCCCGAGCTCACTGGGCCTCCGGTATGTAACCACAGCTGCCCTAGAGCGAGGATCCTACCCAGATATCCCTGTTGAAACTAGGTTGGGTTGGTTTGCAACCCTTTTAGCAGCTGAAGCATAGAGCTAGACTATATCAAAGTAGAGCAGAAAGAGAAGTTTGCATTTCTGAGAAGTTGCTATCGCATTAGTTTGATCACGCAGGGAGTGTTGTCCAGTGCAGAGGAAGCTTCCAGTCCTGTGCATCACAAATGTGTGCAATGGAAATCAGAGAATCATAGATAATAACCCGATTGACGTCTGTGCAGCGCTTTTGGCCCGCTTTTATTTACATGATCTCATTTCATGGAACAGGAAGAGATTAGAGAAACCTATCTGTGCTAATGGGCAAACGGGCACAAGAGGAGGGAACATGACTTGCTTTAGTCTTTCTAGGCCCATTTGAGACACCAGGGACACACACAGAAGCTACGTTAGTTTTCTGCAAGTCTACGGGCTCGGTCCATGGCACAATAGGACTTAAGAGGAAGGAAGCCTCCTCCGCAGCCTGTGCAATGAATCCCATTGCATCTTCCACATCTGCTCATGGCAGCTGGGGACAGAGGGGAGAGCTCTAGCCGTAGAAGCCTTGGGGTTCCAGCCCCATCTCTGCTACACACCACTCTGAGCCTCTGAGCCTTTCTCTGATAACACCTCACTAGTTTGGGGGCAGCTTATAAGAGGCTGCTTTGCAAACTGTGGCACTCTGTGTAGCTGACATGGAGATTGAGGCTTACACTTCCACAGCTGTGCAGTCCAGATGTCTGCTGGGCCACCCACTCCTGCAGTCCCCAGTGAGGGTGGCCTGAACCCCACCATTCAGTGCCCTCTGCAAACATCTGGGAGGTTCCTCTAGAGCTGCTATCTCCTGCTGCTGAGTGACCTGTTAGCAGGTCATTATGCTGTCTCTTTTGTGCTATATCCAATGGGGTCTCCTTTCCCTGATTTCTACTAAAATCATCCAGAGCACCCCAATAATCAAACCTAAGGCAAACGAGCTAACAAGCAAAAGTCAGTTCACAGAGGTCTTGGTTTTCCCCAAACTATTGGAGGTTTAGGTGTTAGTGAGTTGATACTAAAGCAAAACACAGACTAAAATTGAAGATTCGGCATCTCCATTCTAAGATGGGCCTTGTCTGCCTGCATTGCCCTGCCCCCACCCCTAGAACCCTCCTTCCTCCCCAACCCCTCTCCTTTTCAGCAAGTCCAGACCCACAGAGGCCCCTTCATCCCTAATGGAGGATCAGGATTTTACTGCTCAGGGCAATTCCCTCCCTGGGAAGACTCAAGTCCAACCAGTGCCCTCATGCTTTTCCACCCCACTGTGGAAATCAATACAGTATATTGATAAACTTGTTGCTATCTGGATATCTGTGTGTGTGTACATAAACTAGTACATATACATACACATACACATACACATACACATACACATACACATACACATACACATACACATACACATATACATATACATATACTAGAGGCCTGGTGCATGAAAATTCATGCACTCAGGGGGTCCCTCAGCCCAGCCTGCACTCTCTCACAGTCTGGGAGCCCTAAGGGGATGTCCAACTGACAGCTCTGTGGGAGGTGACCGGGCTGGCTGATCAGGGGATAGCTCAGGCTGGGAGCGGCCGCCCCATGGGGCCCTCCCACCCTCACCCCCACCCCCACCCCACCCCCACCCACATCGCTGCCACGCACCCCCTTCCCCCATCACCATCCCCTCCCTCTGCTCGCTGGCATGCACCTTGGCCGGCCTGGCGCCACCTGCTCGCCGGCCCCACCTCCCGCCAACTGGTCATTCAGTAGTTCAATCAACTTGCGTATTACGCTTTTATTATATAGGATATTCTGCCTTTAATAGGTATATGGGTGTCTGGGCTGGCAGGAAGAAGAGTCCTGGCCCCATGTGGACTGAACCACAAACTCACTGCATCCCAGGGCCTTTCAAATGACTGGTCCTTTAAAATTCTCACTCCTATCTGGGGAAAAGACCTGAGTCTCACCCACATGCCCCACTTCCACCCTCACACAGCCCAAAACAGCCTTTGGCCCCATTCCTCCGTTTAGGAACCTGTGTTCTGAGGCTCTTTATCTAAGTCCAGTGAAGCATTCATCACCCCAGAGTTTTCAGATGCTGAGTGATTTCACGGAGAAGGAAGCAGCCACCTACAGTGCAGACAGTTCTGGCTCTGGGGAGCAGGGGCTCTGGGCACCTGTGCACAGTTCCTGGCTCTGCCACTGACCAGCTGTGTGACTGCCCAGTTCCATTCCCTCTTGGGCCTCAGCATCCTCTCCTGCAAAAATGGATTGTGAACTCCACTGTGCAGGAACATGCTTAAGGCTTTGAAAGGTGCTGAGGGGGGGTGGGCCCTGGAGATGCAGCGCTCCTGCTGGCTCTGGAAATGCTGCCCCTAAACCACCTGCTTTGTCTTTGTTGTGTCACAGGGCCCGGAGGGCATGCCTGGGCTGCCAGGGTTTCCAGTAAGTACCACAGTAACTGTCTTTCCTCTGTGCCTCCTGGCTGTGCTCATTCTGTTCCTTCCACCTGGAATGCTCTTCTCCATCTGCATGACCAAGCTCTAGTGCCATCTTCTTCATGTAGCGTCTCCTTGTTGGCCCCCACTTGGAGTGATCCTCCCCTCCGGTCAGTCCCATGGGGCTTTATTTTCACCTTTGCTGTGGTCCTTTTCTGCCTTGAGTAACAGTTATTTATGTCCTTGTCTTTTTTCCTCAACTGCACTGTGACCATCTTATGGAGGGTTGGGTCACTCATCTCTCTCTACCCAAGAGCCAGCCAGTGGTTGGCTTCCTGTGCATGTTGGCTTCCTATGCAAGCCAAGCATTTCAAGTTGATACAGTAGATAAAGTTCCTACAGAGAGAGGATGGTGGCAATGGGGGCTGGGAGAGGGGAAGCATAGACTAGACATCCTATAATTAAATCTATGTTCCCCACACTCTGGGGCTTCCACCACGGAAGGTGAAAGTGCATTTCTGTGTAGAAAGTGTTCTACAGGGTATCTCACCCTTTAATGCAGAAGACAAGATGGGGACTTGTGAAAAGCCAAGTAGCAATAGTGTTGAAAGGCCTTTGGGGGCAGATGTCTGGTTATATGAGTCATAGTCACAGATAGTAAGTATTGGCTGGAGTTGGGAAGAGGTCACCTTTGGATGTGCAGAATTTGGCTCTGCAAAGGGGTAGATGGGCATTCCTGCAGGAGGAATGGCATGGGCAGAAGTGCAAAGGCAGCAGGGAGTGTGGAGAGGGTGAGGGAAAAGGCTCACTCCCGGTGGTATGGGGCGGGGGGAGTGAAAGACCAGATACTGAGGCTGGCTGGGATGGGTTTGGTTATCAAGCTACGATTTCTGGATACCATCCCACAGGTAATAGGGAGCCAGAGCAGGGAGGGGAGTCATGGAATCTGAATGGTGGGGTGGGGTGGGCTGCAGGATGGCCTGGAGGACCCATGCGGAGGCAGAGGCAGCAGGAACGTGCTGTTTCCATAGTGCCCCTTGGAGAAACCCAAAGCTCAAAGAGGCATAGGGCCCCCGGGCCTCCTAATGCTCAATGCTGTCTTCTTTCCACCAGACCACAATTTCTAGACCAGGAAAATATCATGATTTTTATCTACCAGGAGAATGGCACTCTCTATTCTTCTACTTTTTGAAAAAAATATTTCCATTTGGATAAACCTCTTCAATGTTAACAAACAAGAAAATACCCTTCAATGATTCCTTCTAGGGCCCTAGAGGACAAAAAGGTGACACCGGTGTGCCTGGATTTCCAGGACTCAAAGGAGAGCAGGTAAGAGGGGCCCAGATGTCTGGGTGGGGTCATGCTCCAGAATTTACTAAACATTTCAAATTGGCTGAAAGTAGCTGTTAACTTTTTTTTTTAAATTTGAAATATAACTCACATGCCATAAAATCCACCCCTTTACATTGTAAAATTCATTTTTTTAGTATATTCACAAGGTTGTACAACCATCACCATTATCTGATTTCAGAACATTTTCATCACGCCCAAACGAAGCTCCATATCTGTTAGCAATCACTCTTCCAGCTGTTAACTTTCATAATCTCAAGGTTCCTCCAGAGGGAAGGTGGGTTGTGGGTGGATAAATGGATTTTCATCTGAGTTTGGAAAAAGACTCAACCAACACTCCCTTGAATGTGTCATCACATGTGCTGTGCTTTGTCTAACTGCCTGGTGGGCACCCCCATGAGAGTGTGCATTCCCTAAGGGCAGTCATCAGCCAGTTCTTTTTCTGTAGCTCCAGTTCTTAGCACAGGGCCTGGTACACAAATGACATTGAAAGACTTGTTGGATGAAAGCATGTATAATTAATGGCAGTCTTGGTCCAGAATCTTTGGAATAAATATTGATATGCAGAACATGTCCTGGGAATTTCCAGAGTACTGCACTGGCCTTTGTACCCTGCACATGTGCCTCTGAGAATTAACTTCCCAGTTGGTGTTTATAGATAAGGGTGGAAATGACGTCCATAAACAGATGCAAAGACTCTGGGGTGGATGCATTTTTTCATCCATCCATTTATGAACTCGTCCATCTTCTATCCATTCCAGCCAATTCCTGTATGGAGCACTAGGGATATAGAAATAAGATAAGAGGAATAGACATATAAAGAGCCAATAGAAAGTGTGGTCATTGCTGTAATGGAGGTCCGTGCAAAGCCAGTGGGAGCAACCCCTGAGCCTTCCTTGGGGAGTCGAGGAGGTGGGGTATCTCTAAGAGGAGGGATGGCTAGGGAGTGTTAGGCTTCTCTCTTTCTTCCTTCCCACCACCATTCCACACCAGCCCCAAGGAGGAGCCTCCAGTGTCTGTTGGACCATAATTCCAAGAGGTGGAGAGTTCAGTGTGCAGGGAAAAGGGGTCTAAGTTTAGTGCCACATGGGGTGATGTCTTGGGATATTTTGCTGCCAGGGGCTATGGAGATGGGATGGGTCCAGGGAAGCTGTGGCTTGGGAAGGGGCCTGGTAAAGGAAGAGCAGCTCTTGCTTCAAACACTCCGTTTTCTATGTGATAAGGTCAGATAGATCTAGAGGGACCCTCCCCTAACCCCTGCCACCTTGGACACCCAGGCAGCTCTGTTCCCGTCTTAACAGAAAACTCGCTTTTTCCTGCTCTGCCTCTAATGCTTTTGTACTTGCTTCTTCTTGCTGCTGGCGTGCTCAGGACTGCCTTTCCTCACCTGCTGAGTGGTAAGATCCTAATATTAGGTGTGGGCTTGGGGGACGGAGAGAAGAGGCTGCTCTGCTTGCTTTGGCTGCTTCTGGCCCATTAGAGGGAGAGTTGAACGTGGTCAGCCCAGCTCCCCACGGGCCAGCATGGGAATCTGGGGCCAAAGCCTCAGAGTGATAAAAAAGGTTTCTCTACCTGGCCTTTGCTCGGGACACATATCTTCTTGGAAGCCTTCTGGTTTAGTAGATGGCTCCGCTGAGGACTGGATGCTGTGTTCCTGCCACCTCCCCTGTTTCCTAACAACTGAGAAACTTTGCACAGGAGCCTGAGTTCCAAATGGAGACACAGGGCCCTTTGTTGAAGAGGCCTCTAGTGTTCATACCTTCATCTCCTTCCCAATTTCAGAAGTTTTAACAGGAATAAGGATTCTTGGTGGGAACAGATCTCGAGTCAAGTTGTTAGGAAAGCAAGCCACCAAATACATTAGGAGCCAGAGGTTCCCGGGGATGCCGTGCAGCAAGAGGTGGGGAGGACCATGTTGGGCTGGTTGCTGGAGAGTGAGGCTGTCCATCTATGAGCCCTGGAAGGCTGGCAGCGTCCCAGCCTATGAGAGTGCATGGAGGGGAGGGAATAGAGCAGAGAATGGTCAGTCGCTTAGTAAGCTATTACAGCACTCTAGTGAGGGTTGTGTCTGAGCCAAGCAGTGGGGTTGGAGGGCTGGGATGACAGCAACAGAAATCAGGCCTTGGGGAGCCTCTGGATAAGGCAGCAAGGAGGAGTCCAACTTCATTGAAAGGTTCTCTGAATTGCAGGGCGAGAAGGGAGAGGCGGGCGCCATCCTGACGGGGGACATTCCTCTGGAAAGGCTGAGGGGGGAAAAGGTAATTATGTCACCAGACCCTGAAGGCACACATCCTCTTTGGTATCCCATCTCTGTTTCTGCCACAAACTACGTTCCTCTGAGTGACTAGTCTGTGTCTCCCTATTTCAGGGTGAACCTGGAGTACACGGAGCCCCAGGACCAATGGTAAGCCAGTGTCTCTCACCTGGGTCTGGACTGGGGTTTGAGGCAATTCTCATACTTTAGTTTAATTAGACTGAGTTGTTCCAGTTGTGAAAATAAAAAGAATGTGACAAAACAAGTGTGTGTTAGGATAGGCTGACTGCAATTAAATAAAAATCTCAGTTGCTTAACACAACAGCAGTATAAAGTCCACTGTGGTTGTTCCTAGTTGGGCATGTTCCCTCCAAGAAGTGACTCAGGGACCCAGGATGCTTACAATCTGGGATTCTTCCATCTTGTGGATTCAGGGTCACACTGATATATTCCAGCTGGTAGGCCAAAGCTGAGGAGGTGGAAAGAGATCATGGGAGATGGAACATCACTTCTAGCACATTCTACTGGACAGAACCCAGTTGTCTGGGTGGGTGGGGCCTCAGAAATGTGACTTAGCCGTGTGTCCAGGAAGGAGAGGAGAACCGGATGGTGGTGAGCACTCACGGTTACGTCACAGGTCTTGCCAGCTAAAGATTGCCGCTGCCCAGGGAACCCCTCAAAGGAACCTAGAAAGTCGCTCTGGGTTTTGAGGGTTCTGGACATGGATCTGCTGCTCATGTGCTGTGAGGCCTTGAGCAAGTCCTCTTCTCTGCCTGGGCTTCCCTTTTCCCATCTGTAAGGGAGAGTATTGAGTTAGTACTAGATGACAGGGTAGCCCCTTTCTTGCCTTACTTCTCCAGGAATCTATAATCCAGTTGGGCTGCTGAACAGTTTTTAAGCTATCAGTTCCCCAGGATGAACCCTAAGCTTCCCTGTCTTTTTTTCCTCCCAAAAAAACAATGAAAATTCAGGTGTACTAATAGAACATCCACTCTGTGTCAGATGCTGTACTGATACTTCACACAGCTCATTCATTTCATCCTCACCTCCTTCAGAGGTAATTATCAGAATCCCCATTTCATAGACCAGGAAATGGAGGTGAAAGAGGTTAAGTAACTTGCCCATTGTCACACAGCTTTTAAGTGGCATCACAGGGATCTGAACCCAGCCTGCTGGACTCTGAACCCAGGTTTTGGCCACTATACCCCACTATCTCCAATAAACACCTTCATTCTTCTGAGACCTTTTAGGCTGGGTTTGTTGTTTTTTGTTTTGTTTTGTTTTGTTTTTTGGTGGTTTTTTTTTTGGTTGAAGCTGGATCTGAGGCCTGGGGAGAAAGGACCTACATTGCTCTAACAGACACATGTCCTTGATGAATAGCCCATAACATCCACAGTGCATTTCTTCACAGGGCCTTCTGAGGCCTTGGTCCCTTACACCAGGCAGAATGGATGCTCTGGAGAGGGGTAGCTAAAGGCCAAGGCAGACTGGGAGAGTCATGTGTTACTGATTAATCACTTAACTAACATCCAATACTATGGAAAACACCTATAGTTAGCAATGCTGGCCACAGTCTTCAGCAGGTGACCAAGGAAGTTGTTCCCACCACAGTCCAGCTTATGCACAGCTTGCCAAGCACAGACAGTAAGGGGGCACCTTCTTCTTCTAACTTGCATAAAGGTGCCATGTGGGCCAGCTGAGGCACTTGTGACTAGTGTAGCTTAGAGTTCCATTGCAAACTCATAGACTAGAGCCCTGTTACTCATGGCCCATGGATCAGCAGCGCCAGCATCAGATGGGAGCTCGGTAGAAATGCAGAGCTTCAGGCCCCATCCCAGACCTACAGGATCTGCATTTCCATAAGATCCCAGGTGACACCGATGCACATTGACGTTTGAGGGGCTCTGCACTAGAACATACCACCTGGTGTCCCGTGTCTTGTTAACTCCTCTGTCCTTGAGTTTCTTTCCCTAAGAGTAACTTGGGCTGGGTGCTTTACATGCAGGGCCTGTTTCAACTCAGTCTTTAATTGCCATTTCCCAGGGCATGACTATCTATGTTAATGGCAGCAGGAAGATGGGCCCCAGGCTTAAGCCAGTCATTCTCCTGAGAGACAGGGCAAACTGGCTACAGGAGTGGGAAGGCGTGGCCTGGAGGTAGAGCTTGTTCTGGGAAGAGGTGGTGCATTGCGTGCACCCCGTATGTCAGAAGGCATGAAGGTTCCTGCAGGAGGTTATAACAGGGCGGTGGCTCTGGAAGCATGTGGACATAGAAAGCCAGCCCTGGAATAAATGAGGTGCAGCAGAACTGGGGTGCCAGGGCAAGGTTCTGGTCCTTAAGGACAGGTAGGAAAAAGGCAGAAACAAGGTACTGGAGCAGGTTATCAGGACGGGCTGCGATGAGGGGAGAGGCAGGGCTGAATTATTCCAATGGGGGCCATGGAGAGCCCTGGGACATAAGACTTAGGGCAAAGGTCCACGTTTTGAGCTGGCCGGCATCTGGCTACCTGGGTTCCTTCATTGGCCTGAATGTCTGAGAGGGTTGGGTGCAGAGACTGGGGTGGGTTAGAGCTTACAGGAGGGTGTGGGGTGGTGATGGGTTGAGCATGTGCTTCCAGCTGAGCACAGAGAGGCTGGGAGACAAGAAGCCAGGCAGGTGGATACCTCATACTTGCTCCTTGCCCTCCTTCCTCCAGTCAGTGGTTCACTGTCACCACTGCCCACAATGGCAGGTGGGCTGCCCCCCCCCACCCGACCCCCTGCCATCTCCCTGGCCCTTGAGTTTCTGTTCTTTTCTGATCTGGTTGGTATATGTTTTGCCTCTAGGGGCCCAAAGGACCACCAGGACACAAAGGAGAATTTGGCCTCCCCGGACGACCTGTAGGTGTTGGTGTTCCTTGGACTGGACGTGAGAGAGGACACGTGGGCCAGGCTGGCCGGTGGGCAGTGGTTTTACTAAGGCATCTTCTGTGGGTTTCAGGGTCGCCCAGGACTGAATGGCTTCAAGGGTGCCAAAGGAGACCGAGGGGTCATGATGCCGGTGAGTGCCACAACCCTCGCTCCAGGCCCACACCACTCTGGGGACAGAGCCCCAAGGCCAGTGTCCAGGGGAGAGAGTGCCAGGTCCAGTGAGCAAGGCTTGTGGACATAATGTTCAGGAATGTTTTTCTTCTTCCTCCACTGCCACTTCCAAATGTCCTCCAGCCCAGCTCTGGCCTCCAGCTCACTCTCAGGGTTCCTCCCACCAAAGCCCCTTAGTGAAATGGAGCATAAGCTTCCTCGTCCAGACCCCAGAGGGAGGTGGGAAACCGCCATGTGCACATGCTCAGGAAACCTGGTTTCAAATCCCAGGTCTTCTGATTTGGGTGATACCTGGTCTCAGGGGCTTTGTACATCCCCAGGGGCTCCGTAAATGCTAGTGAGTGATAACAAAGCTAGACCAGCTACTTAGGTGGGGCCTCACAGGATGGCAGACACTGGGGGCACCAGCAGGGAACAAGGGTCTAGAATAAGGAAGCCAAAGTTTATTGAGCACCTACTGTGTACCAGACACTGTACCATGTGCTCTTAAGGATATTATCTCAGTCTTGGTAATAACTGTCCTAAGAGACACTAGGTGGGGTCCTTGTTTTGCACAAGAGGAAACAGGGGCCTGTGGAAGTTAAGTAACTCACTGAAGGTCACCAAGCTAAGGTGCAAATGCAGCTCTAAGTCTGTTGCTGCTTCTGTTTGCACCACACTGCCTCTGCTCTGTATGTCCAGAAACCCAGACAAACAATTTTACTGAAGCATTGGGAAAGTAACTCCTAGCCATCAAGCCTACTGGGGCTACTAGGAAAAGCAGACACTGATGCCTACCCTTAGGGTAATGAGTGCAGCTTCAGAGTGGGCTAGCTGCCTCATGCCTGGGTCGGAGCCTCGCCCCTCCTGCTGGGACATCCTGCTTGGGATCCAGGCTTAGAGGAGCAAACACTGCATGGTATTCAGGCCAGGATGACCTGGCTTTGAAAATAACTGTGCTACCCAGCACGAGTTTGGCATTTATTTTTGCATTTATGAGGCACTCTCTGAGGTGCCATAGCACGTGAAGGACCACCCTCTCCCCCCACCCCCACCCCCACCTCACTCGTCGCTCCACACTAGGGATGTGCTGATAGAGAGGTGGGGGACTCAGTATCAGCTGAGCATGGCTCTTGGAGTCAGAATCTCAATTCTGCCATAAGTTGCTGTGTGGCCTTGAGCAGGTCACTTCTCCTCCCTGGACCTCATCATCCATCTGTAAACCAGAGATAATACTTGTTGCTCTGCTATCTTCCCCATGGGTTGTTGTGAAGATGCAATGAGGTCAACTATGTAGACGTGCTCTGTAGAGGGGACTAGCTTTCCTCATTGTGTCCCCCAAACCTGGGGAAAGTATCCTGCAGCCTCCTCTGCACTCACAACCACCTGAACTCAGGAATGGCCTTTCTTCCTCAGGGCCCACCTGGCTTACCTGGTCCTCCAGGCCCCCCTGGACCACCGGGAGCAGTGATTAACATCAAAGGAGTAAGTGGGGGCGGGGTGGGGGAGAGACCTTCAGGGGGGAGTGGGCACCAAACTGACCGAAGCCCAAGTCAGATGTCCGGATGGCCTCACTTCTCTTGTCCTCACTTCCCACAGGCTGTCTTCCCCATACCAGCCCGGCCACACTGCAAGATGCCAGTAAGTAGCATACGGTCACTGTCATAAGGAGCAGGCTTTGCATAGAAAGCAACTCAGAGAAGACAATCAGTCTTGGTCTTGAGTCCTTTCTATCCATCAGTGTCCTCTTTGATGTCTCATATCACTTACATATAGACCCTTACGTGACCAGAAGCTTCTAGATAACAGACCGTGGCAATGAAACATACAGGGTCTTCTAAGGGTACACAGGCTGACAGTGTTTCTTTAGCCCAATAACAAAGCAGTGTCTTTTGTTATCGTAACCATATTAGATTCATGCTTGGAGCAGTATGATAGGGGGAAATAGACACCTTAAAAATATAGACAAGAAAATAAGCAATTCAGTTAGTGCTCTTTGCATTGGGAACTCTGGGCTAAAATCTCTAACTGATCGTGTGCTGTCCTTTCCCAGTTGTGATATTACCACACAGCACACCACCTGAGAGGCAGGGTTCTCTCTCTCTGTTATAATGAGGAGGCAAACTGACTCAGACAAGCTCACTGACTTGTTCAAGGTCACAGACTGACAGATCTGGAACTATTACTTCCCCTGACCACCAGGCAGCAGGTGCAGGCACTGTGACCCAGGGGATCGGGCATGTGACTGGCCACCCAGGTAGTCAGTGGTACTGTCCCTGAGTTCTCGGCAGTATTAGGAGAATCCCATTTCTGTGGGGAAACCCAGGAAGGTGGGACTCTATGCACAAACATTAGTCATGGAATTGTGCATAATCATACTCTCGCTCATTCAACAGATATTAACTGAGTACTTACCAAATGCTAAGTACTCCACTAGGCCCTGGGGACACAGGGGTGAACTAGACAGGGATGGCCTCTGTTCTCAAGAGCTTACAAATTACAATTTCGAAAGATTCCTTAAAGAAATTAATTAAATTTTTAAAAGGTTCCTTAAAGTGGGTTCATAATTGATGCCTGTTGAGGTGGTGATAAGGCTTGTATCAAAAGCTCTAAAATGATGCAGCTTGACTGTGTGTTTGCCTAGATGTTGTCCATGTCTAAACTTTGAGGCACCCAAGTCTGCAGTCCAGGACCTGGGAACTCTGGCCTGGAAGGCAGAGGATAGGACCCACTTGTGTAAGGTGACCAAGGGGCCTGCTGGATCCCAGATTTATGTGAGGACAGCAGCACCCCAGGTCATGTTTACATTGATGGACTGAACAGAAACATAAAACATCAGTGTTGGAGGAACCCTCCAGAGTGATGGCTGCATCCCACCTCCGATGGTACAGACGGGGGACTGAGTTAGTGCCCAGAGGGCCTCCCAGATAACACAATTCCAGGTTTCTAATGGACCAGCCATGGGACAGCACTTGACACACTTGAGAGTATTGTAAAAATGCAACTGCAATGACCATGACCTGGACTAGGACCCTTTTTAGTAAACATGGCCTGTGGGGGTCTAGAGGTTACTTAAAAGAAACCAAAGAGGAGATCAGAGCACGTTTGCAGAGTGTTTTTTATTTCATGCTGCTGGGCACCACGGGGGCTGGGCCATCGACATTCTTTGACCAGCTCTCAAAATGGGCACTTGGAAGAGAAATGCTCCCTTTCACACCCAGCATTTCGCAAGCCACTTTGAAATACAGCCCCTTTCCAACCATTACAATACACAGCTCCTGCCTGGAGTGGAGGGACTTCATCAGCGAAGCCACAAGATAGCAGCTTGGCGCTGGGGCCTTCATCCTTAACCTAGAAATGTTTTTCCTTGAAGATTCCCCTCCCTTCCCTTCCCCCATCTTCTATCAGTGACCCCTGAGCAGCTTGTGACCCTCCACCCAAAAGCTTAGGGGAATCCTGGCGCCAGAGGGATCATTCTGATTCCACATATCAACTGCAAAAAAGGTGAAGACAGACTATGAAAAGCAGGGTGGCAAGTGGCTCTGTTTTAATAGGTAATGAAATGCAGGAATCTGGGAGTGAACTGGGAACAGCTTGGACTCCAGACCCCAGGCACTTAATATGGAGTCCAGAATAGCGCTCCCAACCTAATGATAACCCTCCCGTTATTGATTACCACTACCCACAATTCCTGTTCATTATGCTCATTCCTGATCATACGCAGTAGCCAAACTAATGGCATCCCAGCTTCATGGCTAGGTACATCACTAGCTTGACCTCTCATGTGAATCAATCCATTGATTAAACAAAAGAACGCCCACAATACTCATGGTTGGCCAAACCAACCCTGCTGCCATTTATTGTCTTAAATCTTTGGGCTTCCCCTTTGCAGGGTTGTTTGGCCAGGAGGCCTGACTCCATGACGTTGCTCCTCCTGCCACACACTCCCCCGGAGCAGGGGACAGTGGCTGCCTGTGCATGCAAACACCAGGACAGGGTTCACATGTATGACCTTGCCTTTCTCTCTCCAGGTTGGTACCGCTCATCCTGGGAATTCAGAACTCATCACCTTTCACGGTAGGTACACACTCCCTCCTTCACCTTACATTTCTCTGGGATATTTCCAGCCCCTCGTGCCACTGCTGGGGTAGTTTTTATCGGCCCATGGGCATAGACTTGGTGGTCAGGAAGAATTGGCTGGACTCGTATGTGTTAGGAGGGGCCCGCAGCTGAGCAAAGGCTGTGGGACGGGGCATTTCTGTTTGGTTTTGTCACCCATCTGTTTATTCTACACATCTTGGCTGAGCCTCCTAGTTAGCAGGAAGCACTCCATTTGTCCATTTGTTAGTTTATTCATAAAGCATCCACTGAATCCTTCTCCTTGCTTGGTGCTGTCCCACGCACCGGGCTGAGACAGGTGAATCCTCCACCATTCCTGCCACCCAGGCCCGTAGGCACTGTTAGGTGAGAGTATTTTAAAAATCGCCACAACGCAATATACCAAGAGCTAGTACAGGGCAGGGCCATGGGAGCCCAGAAAACCTCTGCTGCAAAGTGTTCTTGGACCAGCAGCATCTTCATCTCCTAGGAGCTTGTTAGAAATGCAGGACCCTGGGCCTCCCTGCAGACCTGCTGAGTCAAAGCTGCATTTTAACAAGCGCCCTGCTGGGGTGCAGCACAGTAGAGCATGAGAAGCCCTGGCTCTGAGCATTTGATTAGCAAGTTCGAGGCCTGTGGGAGCTCATCTACCACACAGGGAGTGGGAACGTTCCGGAAACTGAGCATGCAGGTGAGCGCTCAGTCTGGTCCTCTGTCCCCACACACCTCTTTGTCCCCCTTTTGATGGAGAAGTCTGAACACTTGCAGTTTAAGCAGGGGAAGGCTTTTTTTTTCTTTCCAATACTGACCTCTGGCTGGGCTCTGTCACCCTCAGCCCAACAGGTGGTGGTCTCCCTGGTGATATCTGGCCCCATTTTGCAGTTAATTGTAACTTTGGTTACAAAGTCCAGGCTGTTTTCAGACTCCATGCTCAGATCCAATTCAAGGCTTTCCCTTCCTCCTGCTGCAAGGTGGGCCTTGGGGAGGATGGGGTGGATGTGGATTTACTTTCTCAGATCCCCGGTGCTTCCCCTTCCTCACAGGGTTCCTCTAGGAAGAGAAGAGGGAGCAGACTTTTCTGGATGCAGGCCCTAGAGAGCCAGTTGTCCTCCCTCTTACTTGTGGGTCTACTCCTGCTCCCTCGATGAGCAGCCACATGCGCAGTGGTGAGCTGGCTGTCCTCTTCTCGGGGCAGCGCCGCTGTCTGTGGTCCCACTGTGGTCCTGGCCTCAGCCCCACTCCCCAATCAGTGAGGCCTTGCTGGGTGTGATTGTCTCTCCCACTGACCCCCAGCTGGTAGCATCATGCCCCTGATACATTCTTCCAACCCCCGACCCCCGCACTAGGAAGCTGAGCCCCAAACTTCATCTACGCTGTATGCCCCTCTCTAGGTTCAAGGGCGTCGGTCAGTTGATCTCTCAGACCTCTTGGGAACCAGGAATTCAACAATGTAGTGTCCACCACTCATCAAGGTGGGGGTGGGGTCACTTCTCTTCCTAAATGCTGAACTTCCAGAAGGAGCTCATGCCTCTCTCCCTTCTAAAGAGTTGGGGAAGGGGTTGCCTGTGATGCCAGTTCTGCAGGAAGGGTGCTTCTCACAAGCCCTGCGGGGAGTAGGGGGTTGCACAGTTGGCATCTCTCAACTCTGTCAGCCTCTGACACCACCGTGCTGCACAGGCATAGATGAGGCGAGGCTGCAGGCCTGACTTGGTGTGGAGCCTCGGGCATGTGTGTGAAGCTGTGGGAGAGAGTTAGCCAGCTTCTGCGGGACTCCCATGATGCACTGCTGGTATCTTCATGATGGCACATTCCATCCTGCCTCCCATTACCCTTCACTGTGTCTGTCTCCCCGAGACTGAGCCTTGCTGCATCTACTTCTGTCTTCACCATCAGTCAGCGAAGGATTTTACACTCTTAACAGGCCTTTTTTCATTGAGTGGACTTGGCGAAAGGGGCTCAATTTGAAAAGCTTGTCTCAAAAATGTTTTATATAAAATGAAGATAATTTTCCACTTTTTTTTTTTAATGTATGTGTATTTGGTGGCAGGTGTTAAAGGAGAAAAAGGAACCTGGGGTCTTCCCGGCTCCAAAGGAGAAAAAGGCGACCAGGGGGCCCAGGGACCACCAGGTATTTCAACTCTTGGGCTAGATCTTGCCTTTGATTGTTGTCCCTGAGAAATCCAACTGAGCCAGAAAGTAAGACTAATTACATAACCACCCTGAACACAAGCTGCACAGAGTTCAAGAGAGACCCAGTCGTGGGTGACATGTCAAAGATGGACCATTGTCAGGAGAGACCAGAAGTTCCTATTATTCATGCTTCATATGCCAAACGAGGCCTAAAGGGATGTGCCAAGATCCCACAGTGCCTGGGGTGGGGATCCAGGCCAGGACTGTTTCTGCCTCCAAGCCCAGTGCCCACTCTGTTAGCTAAACCAATGTAGAGTCACTTCCACTAGGAAATAATCATGGGTGCCAACATGGAGCCTTTTCTTTTTAAATTTCTGAGACTGCAAATTTTATGAGGCATTTCTTTTCCAGGCCCTCCAATGGATCCGGTTTACCTAAGACATTTTATAAACAGCTTGAAGGTGAGTATTTGTCTCCTAAATCTGGGCCTGTGTTTCCAAGTTCTCAGGTGCATGTCAGAGACTGGTTCATCCTCCTCGTACTAAATGTTCTTTGAATGTTCTCTGCTTCCAGGGGGAGAATGGAGACAGGGGGTTTAAAGGAGAAAAAGGAGACTCTATCAGCGACTTCTCTGTGTCAGGACCTCCAGGCCGGCCAGGAAGTCCAGGCCTGGCTGTGAGTAGTGACCCCTCCATGCCACCTTCCTTGTCAAGTCACCACTTTCCCTGAAACCCCCCAATGTGACTAGGCAGTTGGAGAGTCAGGAGTCAGTCATTAGCCACAAGCTGAGGTGGGACTTGGGCATCGGCCTCTTGTTGATTGAGGGGGACTTGCCTGAGGCCCACGGAGGTCAGGAAGCCAGCCAAGGCCATAAGCATTCAAGTTACTTCCAGGTCTCTAACTGTGCTGCCTTGTTCATGTTAATGGTGGGAAACTGCTGAATATGAAGAGATGTTAATAGTGAACACATCAGGTAGTGGAGACAGAATGAAGGTGAGGGAGACATTTTTCAGAGGGGCTATTTCATTCTTTTGAAATTTCATCAAAGAGGAAGCTCTTAGATGGGCTTGATATTCTTGGGCTGACAAGTTTCTCCAGGTCACAAAAGAGGAAATCGAGTTATGCCTCTAGTAAGAGTATGATGAGATCGCTGACCCTCAGGGCTTGCCATGAGGGCAGACTCAGCAAAGCCAGGAGGCCAGGGTTCCACTTCCAGATTTGCTTCCGTTTGCTTTGGTAAAGACTTGTCCTCAGTCTAGATCTCAGCTTCTTTATCTGTGAACTGAAAAGGCTAGGCTAGATGATCTTCTAGTTTGGGGCTCTCTGGGGTACTCTGGAGTGTCATTCAACACAGTGACTGGGCGTATACCACTCGAGTTGTGCCCAAGATTGAGGATAATGATGACAATATCTAGTATTTATTGACTACTTACAAATGTCCTCTTAAAAAGAATAGGGGGGATTTCTAGTGATTAATGGTGCTTTCTCTCTTCTGTTCCTGTGCCCTTGCCTTCACAGGGTCAGAAAGGGGAGACTATCGTTGGGCCCCAGGGACCACCAGGTGTTCCTGGCCTACCTGGGCCACCTGGCTTTGGAAGACCTGGTTCTCCTGGGCCACCGGGACCCCCAGGGCCACCAGGACCTCCAGCTATCCTAGGAGCAGGTTAGTACTGTGATGGTGCCCACACGTATGCTGCTGTTGTGCTCAGGGTCACCCCATCTGATGGCATGTCAACTACACTGACAAAGGGCTGCTTCCCGAATGGAACTAGCTCCCTTCCTTCCTTTTTTTAAAAAGTTGAGGTAATTTATAAAATTCACCCATTTAAAGTGTACAATTCATATATTCACAAGGTTATGTAGCCATTACCACTCTAATTCCAGCACAGTTTTATCACCTCAAAAAGAAACCCTGTACCAATTAGCAACACACCTCTACCCCCATCCCCCAAACCTGGCAACCAATGATGTACTTTCTATATCGGTAGAGTTGCCTTTTCTGGACATTTCATATAAATGAAATCACATATTATGTGGCCTTTTGTGTTTGGCTTCTTTAACTTAACACAGCACTTTCAAGGGCCCACGTTGCAGTGTGTATCAGAATTTCATTCCTTTTTATGGCTGCTTAACATTCCAGTGATACATTTTGTTTATCCATTCGTAAGTTGATGGATATTTGAGTTGTTTCTACTCTTTGACTGCTATGAATAATATTGCATGAACATATGTGTACAAGTTTTTATGTGGATGTATGTTTTCAGTTCTCTTGGGTATATACCTAGGAGTGGAATTGTTGGGTCATACATGTTTAACTCTTTGAGGAACCTTATCAGACTGTTTTCCAAAGTGGCTGCACCATTTTGCATTCCCTCCAGCAGCGTACAGAAGTTTCAATTTCAGCCCTGGCTGGGTGGCTCAGTTAGTTGGAGCACCAAAAGGTTGCAGGTTTGATTCCTGGTCAAGGAACATACCTAGGTCGCAGATTTGATCCCAGTGCATGTACGTGAGGCAACAAATGGATGTTTCTCTCTCACATCTCTCTCTCTCTCTCTCTCTCTCTCTCTCTCTCTCTCTCAAATGAGTAAACATATCTTTGGATAAGAATGTTTAAAAAGTTTCAATATCTCCTCCTCTTCATCAATGCTTGTTATTATCTTTTTTTTTCTAGTCATCCTAATGTGTGTGAAGTGATACTCATTGTGGTTCTGATTTGCATTTCCCTAAAAACGACTGATGTTGGGTATCTTTTCATGTGTGGGTGGAAACTTCTTGACTGCTTTGCCTATCCCTGGGCTTTAAAGAACTCGAGGACCAGCATTGATTCTAACTCTTTATGTAAAAATTCTTTCACCTGTTGGTGCCTTACTTCCTTAAATGGAAAATGGGTGAAACAGAAGAAAATCTCCATTTACCAAATGCCAGGAACTCTGCTAGTCACTCTACTACATTATTTTATTAAAATCTCACAAAGCTCTTCAAGGAAAGTATCAGCATCCCCATTTTGCAGATGATAAAAGTGAGATCCAGAGATATTTAGGAACCTTTCCAAGGTCACACAACTAATAAGTGGCACCAACATGTTTAGAACCCAGGTCAGTGTAGCTCTGAAGCCTGTGTTCTTTCCGCTGTGTCCATGGTGGAAAAATAATAGTAGTGGCAATAATAGCATGACTGCATCACTTTTTGTGGTTTGGGCTGGCATGAGCCAGGTGTGGTGGAAGCACAGCTGGGAAGATATCTGCAATGTCTGGGCACCAGGGAGAACTTTACATAGTGGGTGACTTTGGGGCTGGGACTTTGACTTAGTCTTGGGTCTTTGGGCTACAAGTGACAGAAATGTAACTCAGACTAGATCCAGCAGAAGTGAAACGTACAGCATGTGAAGGAGAGGTGAACAGTCAGTGTGTGAGAGAGGCAGATGTGCAGCAGGACCTCAGGTACAACCAGAACCAGGGGTCCAACCCCTGCAAGGGTCCTCTGGAGTCTCTTGTCTCAGCTTCTTTCTGTATGCGCACTTCATGTTTCTTCACCACAGACCACATCCTCTGCATGGTGGGAAGGAAATAAGGTTAATGACAGCTTACAGCTTCTACCGCAGCCGTGGGCAAACTACGGCCCGCGGGCCGGATCCGGCCCATTCGGCTGTTCTATCCAGCCCAAGGAGCCAAAAGAGCAGAGGGTTCTCTTGCTCTCCCCTCCGCTCCTTCACCAGCAGCAGTGTTAACATGGCAACGTCGGGAAACACGGCCGGCCGCAGCTCCTTCTTCTGAGTGGGCGGATTTATATCCGCCCATTCAGTAGAAGGAACAACCTCTCAATCTTCCAGAGGCTCCTTGTAATGCCCGCGGACGCGTCCCCCGACATCCCCCTGGGAATGCGTAGACACGTTATCGTGGTGATGTAGGGAGACACGCCCCTGGAGAGCACAGTATCAGAGCATTAGCTAAAAAGGAGACCAACAACACTGTTCCCACTGAAGTTGATGTTTTAAAGACCAAAAACCTTTCAACCCCGTCTACATTGCCATCTACATCTACGTCCCGGGCATAATTTGGAAGTTGCACTAAAGAAAATGTTTAATTTACTGTTTACACATTTTGTTCTTTTCTATTTGTTTTAGTTTTAAATTATTTTATTATATTTAAGTTTAATTTGAAAGGCTTTTGTACCTTTCCTTTGTTAGGCAATTTTATTTTGCCTTTGCCATCTTCAATATAAGGTATGTTATTGTGCTATGATTCCTCCATTTTTTGAAGTTTCAAATTATAATAATTAGTGTTTACATTCTTCTTGTTAAAATGTTTGAAATGAATAAAACTATTGAAATAAATAAAAAAAAAGACCGTACCCTTTTATGTAATGATGTTTACTTTGAATTTATATTAGTTCACACAAACACTCCATCCATGCTTTTGTTCCGGCCCTCCGGTCCAGTTAAAGAACCCATTGTGGCCCTCGAGTCAAAAAGTTTGCCCACCCCTGTTCTACCGTCAGCTGGAGATATTGGCCTTTCTCCTCAATTTTTGTTTGAAAAGTCCTGGGACGGAGCAAGTCTTGGGAAAGACTTTTGATTGGCCTGACTTGGGCCAGGTACCCAACCTGTGGCCAGGAGGTAGAATCATATGAGAATATGACAGCTCCTTCTGGAACCAAATGGTTATAAAGGTGAAGGGGAAAATCCCAAGAGAAGGTGAAGGTACTGGTCCTGCAAAGAAAGAAGGTGCTGAATAGATAAACCATCGATGTCTTGAGTGATGAGCAGGCATTACAGGAGGTAGGTGGGGGGGAGCATTACAGGGAGAGTACAGGATGCAGAGAATCTGTTGTCCATAGTAGCCCCAGGACTAGGGGCCCCAGGACTCCTTGCTCAATAGAACAAAGACTGTCCCTCACATAACGTACAGCAATTCACAGTTTACAAAACACTCCCAGATTCATTATCCCACTTAATTTTCACAGCATCCTTGGGAGGGAGATGAAGTGGAAACTACTATAAAACTCATTTCATGCATGAAAACACTGAAGCTCAGAGAGGTTAAGAAACTTGCTCAAGTTCACAAATACTAGTAAGAGGCATGGCTAGAGAAAGCAAGATGGTGGCATAGGTAAACACCTAAACTGCTGCCTCACACAACAATATCAAAACTACAACTAAAAGACAAAACGGACACCATCCAGAACCACAGGAAAGCTGCCTGAATGGAAATTCTACAACTAGAAGAAAAGAGGAAAGCACATTGAGACTCAGAGGAGCTGCAAAAGGCTGAGGTACGGAGACTTGCACGCGGAGAGGATGGGCGGCTGTGTGCACGGGCGGCTGAGTGCGCGGCTGGCTTTCTAAAGCGGGAGGGAGAAGGAAGCTCCTGACTGCATTGAACTCCAGTCCCGGGCGAGACACTAGGAAACTAGACTCATTCGGGGGGAATCTGGACTGTCAGGAAAAGAGAAAGCACACTGAGACTCGGGAGCTGTGGAAGGCAGAGGTCTGGAGGCGCATGCGCAGAGAGGACTGACTGCTGAATGCACAGGCGGCTGAGTGTGTGGCTGGCTTTCTAAAGCAGGAGGGAGACAGAAGCTCCCGACTGCGCTGAACTCCAGTTCTGGGCAAGTTTCTGGGAATCCCGACTCATTCAGAGAGAAACTGGACTGTCTGGCAGCAGGTGAAACTCGAGGGTGGCTTTCTCTCAGAGGTGCTTGCAGTGATTACTGAGGAACACTGAGACCCAGGGGCCTCATAGGGCAGGGCTGACAGGAAACCAAGGCTGTCTGCTCTGCCCTGATACCCCGCCCCATCCAAGCTGAGCACAGAGGCTTTTGCAATTTTGCAAGTCTTGTCTCATAAAAGTGTCTCCAGCACAGAAGTTTTCCCAGCATAGACACAGCTGATCCTCACAATTGGCCTGGAGATCAATTCCTCCCAGTGATACCAACAACAATCAAGACTTAACTACAACAAGGCTGAGCACACAGTCCACAAAGTGATGCACCAAGAGTGTTCACCTCAGGTAACTGGAGAGGCTGAGCCACTGTGCCCTAGAGGACACCTACCACACAAAGCTACTCCACCAACTCAGGGAAGCAGCGAAAATGCGGAGACAAAGAAACAGGTCACAAATGAAAGAAATGGAGGAAAACAAATGACTGGATACAGAGTTCAAAACCACGGTTATAAGGTTTTTCAAGAATTTCCTAGAAAAGGCTGATAAGTTTAGCAAGACCCTCAAGGATATGAAAAAGGACCAACTAGAAATTAAACATACACTGACTGAAATAAAATATATTATACAGAGACCTAACAGCAGACTAGAAGACTGCAAGAATCAAGTCAAAGAGTTGAAATACAAAGAAGCAAAAAACAGCTGGAAAAGCAAAAAGAAAGAAGAATCCAAAAATTTGAAGATAGTGTAAGGAGCCTCTGGGACAACCTCAAGCGTACCAATATCCGAATTATGGGGGTGCCAGAAGAAGAGAGAGAGCAAGATACTGAAAACTTATTTGAAGAAATAATGACCAAAAACTTCCCCCACCTAGTGAAAGAAATAGACTTACAAGTCCAGGAAGCGCAGAGAACCCCAAACAAAAGGAATCCAAAGAGGACCACACCAAGACACATCATAATTAAAATGCCAAGAGCAAAAGACAAAGAGAGAATCTTAAAAGCAGCAAGAGAAAAACAGTTAATTACCTACAAGGGAGCACCCATACGATTGTCAGCTGATTTTTCAACAGAAACTATGCAGGCCAGACGGAAGTGGCAAGAAATATTCAAAGTGCAACGGATGCAAAACATTGGGGGGTGAGGGCATGTATGGGAGTGGGGTGGGGGGGGCGATGGTAAGATATGTACACATATAATACCTTAATAAAAATTTAAAAAAAGAAATATTCAAAGTGATGAATAGCAAGAACCTACAACCAAGATTACTCTACCCAGCAAAGCTATCATTCAGAATTGAAGGGCAGATAAAGAGCTTCACAGATAAGAAAAAGCTAAAGGAGTTCATCACCACCAAACCAGTATTATATGAAGTGCTGAAAGGTATTCTTTAAGAAGAGGAAGAAGAAGAAAAAAGTAAAGATAAAAATTATGAACAACAAATATATGTCTATCAACAAGTGAATCTAAAAATCAAGTGAATAAAATATCTGATGAACGGACTAAACTGGTGAATATAATAGAATCAGGGGCATAAAAAGGGAGTAGACTGACAATTCTCAGGGGGAAAGGAGTGTGGGGGGGTGCAGGAAGAGACTGGACAAAAATCGTACACCTATGGATGAGGACAGTGTGGGGGAGGTAAGGGTAGAGAGTGGGGTGGGACCCAGGTGGAGGGGAGCTATGGGGGGAAAAAAGAGGAACAATTGTAATAATCTGAACAATAAAGATTTATTAAATTTTTTTTAAAAAGATGCATGGCTAAATCCCAGACCTCTGACCTGCTTTCCACTGGGCATTCGCCACTTGTGTATGGATCTTCAAGTCCTGTGTCAGAACTGCAAACTTACTGGCAATGATCTGAAAAATCGATACAGTAATTTTACTGGGACTTGTAAAAACGTCCTTAACTCTGCAAGGGCCTTGCAGATTTGAGGGAGGAATAGGGGATTGGAAAGGTAGAAGGAGAGGAAAAGAATAGCTGTCATAATATTTCTTTATGCTTGCCCGTTTTGTTGGGGAACCATAAACCCCTTGAGAATTCAAGGATCGCCTTGGGGAGCTGTCATTCCACTAACATTTTATGTAGAATTGTGAGTGTGTGCAAGTGCATTTTTCTAGGGAAGAGGGCAATAGCCTTGATCTGATTAAGCACACTGTGACTCTTCAAAAGCAAGAACCTCTGGCAAATTGAATGCTGTATGATTTGCAAAGCATGTGTCTAGTAATCAGCCGTGGGCAAACTACGGCCCACGGGCTGGATCCAGCCCGTTCGGCTGTTCTATCCGGCCCGCGGAGCCGAAAGAGCGGAGGGTTCTCTTGCTCTCCCCTCCGCTCCTTTACTTTGAATTTATATTAGTTCACACAAACACTCCATCCATGCTTTTGTTCTGGCCCTCCGGTCCAGTTTAAGAACCCATTGTGGCCCTCAAGTCAAAAAGTTTGCCCACCCCTGGTCTAGTTTGTATTTTTCTCAGTTCTCATTACAGTCCAGTGAAGAAGAAATGCCTGCTTACATTTCACAGATAAGGAAACTAGGGTTTGGAGAGCTTGCTGTTTCCCCAAGATCACACAGCTGAAATCGGGGACCTGAGGCCATGTCTCCTGGCCCCAAGGCTCCTGTCACTTCACCTACTTGCCCTCCTTCTGCAGCCTGGCATCTTCTCTTCCTCTCTCTGAGCCTGCTTCCTCTGTTCAGTAGTTTTTGGATGTGAGTGTCAGAAAACACAACCCAGACTGACTTATACAAACAACAGTAACCAGGGGGATGTATTCACTTATAAAATGGAGAAGTCCTGGGCAGGGCTTTATCCAGTCTATCATCAAGAAGCCCAAATGGACACAGACACTGGGATGGTGGCAGCTTGCCCAGGGTAGACATGGCTGGGGGTGGAAGAGGTCAACAGGGGAAAAAGGAGACACATGTAAAACTTTAGATAGTAAAGGAGGAGGAGGAGGAGGCGGAGGGGAGAAGGAGGAGAAGGAGGAGGAGGAGAAAAAGAAGAAGAAGAGGAGGAGGAGGAGGAGGAGGAGGAGGAGGAGGAGGAGGAGGAGGAGGAGAAGGGGGAGGAGGAGGAGGAGGAGGAGGAGGAGGAGGAGGAGGAGGAGGAGGAGGAGGAGGAGGAGGAGGGAGAAGAAGAAGCCCAGCACTTCTCCAAACCAGTCCACGTGGCTCAGTCTGGTGCTGGGTCCAGAGTGCCCAAGGTTCAGAGGCAAGCGCCCATGCTTTGCAGCACTGCGAGTGGGCTTGCTCTGCTCCCCTTATGACCAGCTAACACCGAGGTGTTGTTCAGAGAGTGTGACTTTTTCTAACTTCTCTTTTCTGCTTTGTTGTAGCTGTGGCCCTGCCAGGCCCACCTGGCCCTCCAGGACAGCCAGGGCTTCCCGGATCCAGAAACCTGGTCAGTATAGTGATCAGTGTGTATCCATCCTCCACTTTAGACGGGTTTACTTAGTACTTCGGCTACAGTATGTAGGGGCTGCTACACCTTTATGTTGGAATGAGGCCTCCATGACGGTCGCATTGGTGCAATTCCACAAACAGAGGGTATTTATTATCTCTTTAGATGACTTCTTAAGTAAAAAGATTCTGAATACAAAATCATCTATGATTTCAGTTATACCCTTTTATTCCTTAATTCACTAAACTAAGTAGAACCAATCATATGACATAAAAAAACAGAAGCACTAGAGTGTAAACAATATCACATCAGGCCCCGGGCTGGTAACTCAGCCTCCTCTGTTCCGCCAAAGGATGTCTCTTGTGCGCTCATCTCGCTGCAGGTCACCGGAGCAGGTAGAGCACCCAGGGGCTCTGATGATGCACCAACAGTGAACAGTACCTCCCAGGGATGTCAGGAGTCCTAGGAACGCTCATCTGTGATCTTTGCGGGCCTTTAGTTGGGAAATTGGGCTGCGAGTGAAAGAACAGTCCAGCAGATAATGGAATTTTGGTATTTGCTGCTGTTAGGGCATTTCTAAGCCATTTTGAGGCACAGTTACTATCTTCAAGGCTAAGTGAGAATTAATCTTTTATAATCCCGCTCAGTTGAAATGAAAAATAAAAGCTCTCTTGGCTGATATTTCTTTGCGACTTGGTGCTTTTCGATAGACATTTGCAGCTTCTCTGTCTGCTCTTGGATATGCTAAGATCACGGCCTCACCTTTGGCAGTTTTCTAGACAGAGAAATGACAGAGCCTCATTTTCTACCGGGTATTTAATGTTGTAACTACCTGGTGAGGCAAGAAAGATTCCAGACCTAAGCAGAATTGGTTGCTTGCTTCATTCCTTATTCCAAATGAAACCACATTTGAAGCTCTGTAAGCAGCAGGGTGAGACAACACATGTTGCCATGTCAGCGCCACTGAGCAGCTCACAGAAATGGAAGTGGCAAAACTCAGTAACCACTTTGCTCATACCAGCACCCAACAAAGGCAACTGTCCATGGTTTTTAAATGTCTTTCTACTCGCAGCCTATTGTCTTCTTGTCTAACCATATCTATTACAATTTAGAGTTGTGTTCCAAAGGAATTCACTTTTTTGTTTTATCAAAAACATTGTCCTTTGGTTAGGAGGAAGCTATGTATCACCCTCTGGCACAATAAGCCTTTTCATTGACTAAGAGGGGGGTTGCTTATATTGGACTTGACAAGGAGGCCAACTTTCCGAGGGCCACTGCTCCCAGGATAACCGCAGTGTTTGGTTTTAAACGACCTGACAGGTTACAGCCCTGAGCAGCATGGCCGACATGCTGCAGAATGCACATCTGGTGACAGAAGGGACATTCATCTACCTGAGGGACAGCACCGAGTTTTTCATTCGTGTCAGAGATGGTTGGAAAAAGTTACAGGTAATTCTTCAACTTTCTTAAATAAATTGCCTTCAAATACCCCTGAAAAGTAACCATCTACTCCTGTGAATGTTATTTTTCTGTTTTAAAAATAGGTGAACAGTTTCCAGTTGGTTCATTTTCAATGTACTGTTTTTTCTTAAAGCTGGGAGAACTGATCCCCATTCCTGCCGACAGCCCTCCACCCCCTGCGCTTTCCAGCAACAACGTGAGTAGTTTTCCTGCCTTGCGTCTTGCTCAGCATTTACTGAGTCCCCGCTGGTACCCGGCACCCAGCTCTCCAAACTCTGGACAGCCAACGCTGCATGGTTCGGTATCTGGTGGAAGCCCAGGAATGACCAGATGCCCACAGAATGTTCTCACTACAGAGAGGAGGGAGATCTGGACCCAGAGGCTGGAGATCTGTTTCCATGTCGTAGCTGAATCCTCCTGGGCTAGGGGCTTTCCCTCTCTTGGCCTCAGTTTATTCATCTGTGATATTATGATTGGCATAAGCGATCTTAAAGAACCCTTTAATATTTGACACTTGTTGGCAACTTACATTGTCCATTTCTTGACCCTACAGCCACCTTCGAGGCAGGTACTATCATCCCATTTTGCAGATGAGGAAACAGGCTCTGAAGAGGTGACTTGCTCTATTAAGGGAATGGGTCAGCTGTAAAACATGGGCCTTCTGCTTCCCTGACTCAGTGCTCTTTCTAAAAGACTGAGGATACTCCCTTCCTTTCTGAGAATTATTTTTTTTTTCATTCCCAGTTAAGACTGGCCCAAAGACCATGACAAACTAAAGTATCTTCTCCAGAAACGTTGCATTTGTACCTCAATGTACTCTGAAGAACAGATTGAATGAAATGAAAATAGTCAGAACTGTTTGTTTTCTTTCTTTTTTTTACATAATAGCCTCATCCGCTTCGACCTCCACTGATGCCTGTTTCAAGTGTCAATTATGGGAGGCCTGCAGTAAGTACAATTCATGCACTTACTCTGCAAATGCTGAATGTGTATCTGCTATGTGCTAGGTCCCATGCTGGGCCCACAGTTCCTACTGTCAAGGTGCAAATAGACTAGCAAGAGAGGCAAACAAAAAAATAGGTAATTACAGTACATTGTGCTAAGTCGTTTGGGTGAGGCAATCAAAGGATGCTGGGGGGATGCGAGGAATGTCAGAGAAGTCTGCCTTCTTTAGAGGAGGTGACCTCTAAACTAAGACCTAAAAGGCAGGTGAGAGCAGGAGAGAGCCAGGTGGGTGGAAGAGAGTGGGAATTCCAGGCAAAGGGCATATGGAACAGACGGAGGCAAGGGGGAGTACCGTACATTTCCGTAATTCTGAGTATTTCAGTCTGGCTGAAGGAGTAGAGTTCAAGATATGTTCAGTCTGCAAAGGGCATGGGCTAATCATCAAGGGCCTGTAAGCCAAGCTAAGGACTTAAACTTTCTCCAGTGGACAATGAAGAGTCTTAAGCAAGAAAAGGGTATTATAAGATTGGCATTTCAGAAATTACTTTGGGTGTAGTGTAGAAATGGATTAGAGGGGACAAGACCAGGGGTCCTAAGACCAGTTAGGCAGCTACTATACTATCTGGACTATGATCATAGCAGTGAATCTAGAAAAGTGGGCAGATTGGAAAGACAAGGAGTCAGGAGGGGCAAATGTGCTAATTGACTGGATAAGGGGAGGTGTGGATTAGGGAGTTCAAGAATGATGTCCAGCCCTAACCGGTTTGGCTCAGTGATAGAGCGTCAGCCTGCGGACTGAAAGGTCCCAGGTTCGATTCCGGTCAAGGGCATGTACCTTGGTTGTGGGCACATCCCCAATAGGAGGTGTGCAGGAGGCAGCTGATCGATGTTTCTCTCTCATCAATGTTTCTAACTCTCTATCCCTCTCCCTTCCTCTCTGTAAAAATCAATAAAATATATATATTTAAAAAAAAAGAATGATGTCCAGGTTTCCGATTGGGTAACTGAGATTCCTTTTCAGGGTCGTTTGCAGAAAGTAAAACTCTTGTCCCTGCTATTAGTCTGCTCCACTATCTTTACAGACCAGCTTTTGCAAAGGTCTTTGTTCCTAACTGCCTTCCACCCCCACCCCAACACACAGACATAGATTTTATCTTCAAAGCTTACACTCAACTTTGGGTAGCCATGCACTGATCCTGGCTCTAGTTCAATATGATCTTACAGCTGCAGAGCCCAATACTTTCTGACTGAATTCAGAGTCTTGAGAGAGATGGTTTATATGGGTCATCTTGGGTCAATCGCCCACTCCCAGACAAATCAAAACTAGCCAAGATTGCATGGCCTAAGACCACTTTTTAAAACAAGAGTTGTGGGGGCATTTTAGCAAAGAACAAGGCATGGGTTTGGCAGACACCAGAAGCATGTTCCCTATCATGCTGTCTTCATCATGCAGGAGTTCACATGAGCCTAGTGAGCCTGAGGCATGGGTAGGATACCTGAGTGGAGACTTCCAGGAGGGAATAGGATATGAAGATATGAAACACCACAGTGGGTCTGGTCTGGAGATTTAGACTTAGAGTCTTTAGCCAAGCCATGGCAATGATGACAGAGTGGTAGGATTCTCGAAAGAGAATCTCTATAGTGAGAAGAGATTGGACCCTGAGGAGCCCCAGGTAGAGATTGAATAAGATGCCCTCAGGTGTGCCTTCCATTCTAAGAAGTGTGCGATCTCATTAGGAACATGAGATGGTTATGAGATGGTTATGGGATTTGGGGTTTGCCTTTCACTCTTTAACTGTACCGTCTTCTCTCTCTCTCTCTCTTTTTGCAGCTGCACTTGATTGCTCTGAACATGCCATTTTCTGGGGACATTCGAGCTGATTTTCAGTGCTTCCAGCAGGCCAGGGATGCAGGACTGTTGTCCACCTACCGAGCATTCTTATCCTCCCATCTGCAAGATCTCTCCACAGTTGTGAGGAAAGCAGAGAGATATAGCCTTCCAATAGTAAATCTCAAGGTAAAAATAAATACTGTCCCTATTGCCTCCTGGGTGCACCGGTCTCCACAGGGACTGGAGGCAGTTGCCACCTTCTGACATCATCCGAAGTGTGCTGGTTCCAGGCCCAGCCTGTCCCTGATTGGCTGTGTGACTCTGGGTGGGTCACTTGCTTTCTCAGGACCTTAGTTTTCTAATATTTACAGTAGCCTTCCTGCCTGGATGGTTTGACTCATGGAGCAGGCAGGAGGGAGGAATAATGACCTCTTTCACTTACATAGTTTTCTAATGTTTACAAAGTACTTTACACTCATTATTTTAATACGTACTTTCAGTAAAAAGTTATTCTTTTGTCAGATTAAGGAAACTGAGGCTCAGGAGAAAGACGTTTGCTCAAAGTCACTACAATCTAGAATTAGTTTCCTTGACCCCCACATCTGGGGCTCTTGGTTCCACCTGAGATGCCTTCTGTATGGCACCGGCTGAGTGGTATCAGAGAATAGCTGGTAATCACTGGTCACAGAGCAGAGACACCTTGTCCTGCAACCTGGTTCGGAGTCTTCGGCACATCTAAGCTGCCAAAGCCTGGAAGATATTTCTCTGCCCCAATTTGGATGCAAGGCAGGGCCTCATAGGATCCTTCAGTGGTATAATTAACCATGGAAGTAGTCGACTCTTTCAAAGCTGCAGAGGTACAGCTCTGTTATTGCTTACACACATCCTGGGTCCTGACCTCCCACTAGATCTTAAAGGTACTTTGAGACCCTCTGGTCCTTGGGACTCTAGTACTTCAATTTGGGACCAAATTTTTTGTATGCTTGCAATAAAAATACCTGAAGGGAACAGGGCTCCTTCAGAAAAGGGAGTAAGAGATTTATCTCCATAATGTGGATTGGCACAAATTTGAAGCTCAGCATATAGATATAAAATATTTTTTAAAACAATAATAAAATAAAGACCTAAAACACACTTTTGATGGGATGGGACTTTGTATACATATCACAAGAAAAAATAGTTCAAGAAATAAGATAGTAAAACTGAAAGGGTTCAGGAATGGATGATAAAATCAAACAACAGATATTTCCCGAGTCCCTACTCTGTCTCTGTGATTGAGGTTGACTTCAGTGTGAGGTGACATCTGGCCTTTAAAAATGAGCAAATAGTCTGGGCTGGTGTGGCTCAGTTGGTTGGGTGTCATCCCCTGCACTGAAAGGTTGCCAGTTCGATTTCTAGTCAGGGAACATGGCCAGGTAGTGGGCTCGATACCTGGTAGGGGGTGTGCAGGAGGCAGCCTATTGATGTCTCTCTCTCTCCCTCTCCCCGCTTCTCTAAAAAACCAATAAAAAATCTTTAAATTACAAAAAATAATAAAAGAATGAGTAAATATCTAGTCCATTTGCAGGCTACTGTATAATGATGCTAATGTGACATTTTTGTCTCCATAGGGCCAAGTACTTTTCAATAATTGGGACTCAATTTTTTCTGGCCATGGAGGTCAGTTCAGTACACATGTTCCAATATACTCCTTTGATGGCCGAGATGTGATGACAGATCCTTCTTGGTAAGTAGGGGTGAAAGCCTCAAAGTATATGGTATGATAGACAGTTTTAGGAGACATTCAAATCATGGGATGCTTTTGTCAGCTGCCCCTCTGGGGTGTTGCCAGCATAAAGCCTCAGGGAGGTAGCTGAGGGCCATGGAGAGAGTCCTGGCTTTGGAGCCAGGTCCAAGACCTCAATATGGGACCTTCAACAAGGCCCTTCTGCTCTCTGAGCCTCAGCTGCCTCACCTGTCAAATAGGCAAGGTAATCATATCTATCCCATAGAGTTGTTGGGAAAATGGAATAAGTATGAGAACATCTAGAATATAGTAGGCACTTAATAAGTGGTAAGCAATGCTACTCTTGGTGATCCTTCCACCCTATGCTGTGAGCTGCACTCAAATCCTTTGAAAACTATGTATGCTATTAAGACTGGAACAATTCAGCAAATCTTTCCTCAGCATCTACTCTATGCCACTCCTGATGCCAGGCCTGGAAGGCACAGTATCTACATGGCCCCTACCCTTACAGGGCTCACAGCCTACAGGGGAAGACAGACACAGATTAGCTGTGATTCCAGCCAGAACATTGCAGTTGTAAAATGGAGAAGTAGATAAGATGAAGGAGCACAGACAAAGTACTCACCGTTACTTGGGCGTGAGAATCAAGAAGGCTTCTGTACGAGTAAGCATTTAATGGACTTTGAAAGATGAGAAAGAAACCCTGGTCCGAGAATGAAAGAGAGGCTGGTTTAGACAAAGGGACCTCATGAGGGAAGGTTCAGATTCACATAGCACAGGGTATGATTTGAGAACATGTATGAGCTGGGTGTGGTTGGAACGTGGTGTGTTCAGCTACTAGTAATGAGAAAGAGCATTGAGGATGGAGAGATGACGTGGGGTCAAACCATGGAGGGCTCAGGGGGTTTGACTTAATTCGCTAGGCTTATGCCAATTTGTTCACTGAAATATGCCATGAAGAAGAAAAAAAATAACACGACAAAATTACTTTTCAGGCCCCAGAAGGTTGTTTGGCATGGCTCCAACCCCCGTGGAGTGCGTCTTGAGGATAAGTACTGTGAAGCATGGCGAACCGCCAACACGGCAGTCACGGGATTGGCCTCCCCGCTGAGCACGGGGAAGATTCTGGACCAGAAAGCATATAGCTGCGCGAGTAGGCTAATTGTTCTCTGTATCGAAAACAGTTTCATGACCGACGCTAGGAAGTAATGACCTTCCCATGCCTTAAGAGTTCCCCAATTTTTCTTATGTGAAGAGTTGACACTGAAATCTAAAATGTTTAAATGTTGTAAATATTGGTGGTTTTTTTTATTACACATTCATCACAACAGCAACCAAAGAAAACATACCTCAATACACTCAAAACTGAAGACATCAACAACTCAGATCAAAGATAAACATCTGATCCGCATATTGGTGCTAGACTCTGCAGGAAACCTCAGGCAGTGCGAACACATCCCAACACGGCCGAGAGCACATTGTAGACAAAACGCCTTGGCACGCTCCCGACTGCATCCTTCAGAAAGTAATTTCCTCTTTTCAACCATTGTTGTTGAGTGTAAGATGTCCTTCATGTTTTCTTACAAAGTCGGTGTTTAGAAATATTACCCCTCTTTAAGTTATGTGCAGACCCAGTGCTTTATCCTTTAATATACACCCATCATTTGCAACTGCTGTTCATACAGAGATACCGAAATGCTCAAATGATCCTATCTGTAGTTTCTGGTATTATCAGATTTTAATGTTTTTATTTTCTAAAATATTGTCCTCATGCTTTAGGAGTTTTATAATTTTGCTACCATCATATTTTAGTATGGCATCTGTTTATATCACTCTGACTTGCTGGAAAAGTTTAAACTCCCAGTTATATGAAACTAGAAAAGAAATAACACGTAATTCCTACCTTCCCTTGGTGGCCCTTTCCCCTACCCCCACCCTGATTTTATGATTTCCATTTGGCAACTCTTGAATTATAACTGCGATTGAACAAATGGGTTCATGAGGATGAATTTTCTGAGATACCTATATTTCATGCTGTATACTTTGATTTTTTTTTCCATGTAAGTGAACATAAAAACATCTTTTCCAGGCGCTTTCTTTTGTTTGATTTTTTCCCCTCTAGTTCCTTTATTCTCCACCACTGATGTGGAAATGGCCCCCGGGTGGGTTTACTAACCCTGTCACTGCCACTTGTGTAGTCCTCGGGGATGATCAGAAAACAGGAAGATTTTCCCGTCATGCTCATCTGCTCCTGCTTGTTCTCTCCCGCTTGGAGGGGGCTGTGAGGGTGGGCAGAAGAACCCCAGTGTGGGAAACAGGATGAACTGTGACTGTCTCAACACACGACTTTGGACAAGTCTGCTTTTTTCTCTCAAGAAGGTTGGGATCAAATAAGCATAATATCAGCTCCCAGTTATTATACATCAGACTTAGAAGCGCTATTTACCTTTTCTCATAACTCTGTAAGGTGGGCGTTTCTATCTCCACCTTACAAATGAAAAAGAAACTGTTGAGGGTCAGGAGGTCACACAGCTGCTGAGTGATGGGGCTGGTTTCAGACTCAGAGTCTGTCTCATTCCAGTGCCAAGATCTTTTCAAGGAACCACCATGCAAAGCTGCCCATCCGCTCCTTCCCAGCTCCCAGTCTGTGACTCCCTGCCTCTGGGCTTGACCCTGCAGAAGTAACAGCATCACCAGGCAAAGGGCATGCTGGGATATTTCCTCCCATTCAGCTGGGCTGGCTCAGAAACTCAGCCAAGTGAATCTACAGGAATAGTCCTTGAGGTAGGAAGGAAATTGACCCCAAAAATATCCAGAACCTCCACTTAGGGGCTTTCTAAATAGAGGAGTGATACAAATCTCTCTAATGAGTCACGGAATGAAGACATACAGGTTGGAAAGCCCAAGAGGTGGACTGTTGAGGACCAGGCAGTGACGGGGGCTGGGGTGCCTGGATGGACAGGAGCTGTGGAGGAAGGAGAGTATGAGGCTCCAAGGCCATGAAGTGAAGCCATCCATTTTGGTCAGAGCCCACATAGCCCTGGGTCACAGAGGGGCAAGGTGGGATGGGGGTCTGTGAGAGCCAGGAGTAGGAGAGACCCCCTTTTTTAACCTCAGGAAGTGGTGTTGATGTTCATGTCCTGACTTCTCAGTCCTCTTTGTGCACCAGAGAGGGTATAACCAATGGCCCTCCTAGAAGGGACCTGTATCAACCCCAGCCCCGCTCAGACTCCGAGAATGACCGCTAAAATCCTGGGCCTGGCATTCAAGACCTTCACTGAACACTGCTTTCCTGTCACTTCCCAAACCACATAGGCCCCTCTGCCAGGCTGTTCACACCCAGCCCCGTCTTGGGAGAGCCCTAACCACCCTAGGTCTAGCCTGGCTCTCTTATTAATAGCCAGTGCGGACTCTGCTTCATCTGTGACCTCACCCTTTCCCCTGAACCTGCCTGCTTTTAGTCACGCTTCCCCTTCTGATCACCTGGTGTGTGTAACACCCGCATCTTGTCATACAACTGAAACACAATGGCTAAAAGGTCTCTAAGCCCTCACCTCCTGAATGGACCTCAAGGTCAAGAAATAGAGGAGTGCTCTGGGAAATAATAAGGGAGGAAAGATATGCCAAAAGGAATTCATCTTTACAGTGTGAATGGTCTTGGGGTCCTTGCTGAATCCTTATTGTGGGCACTCAAGGTCTGAAGCCTGAAGCATCTAAGGTCTCCTGTCGAAAGCAGAATCAGAAGGACAAAAGCAATGTCCCCTATCAACTCCTATCAAAGCCAGGCCCCAGGAGGAGGCCAACTTTGAAGGGCACAAAGGACTGAGGAGAGATGGGAGGTGGAGGAGACAGAGCCTGAAGGAGAAGGTCCAGGGCAATCCTCTCGGCCAACCTGGATGTGGCCACGTGGTGGTGCCTAAAGACAAATGACAAGAGCCACCCCAGATTTCTTGCACCCTCTGGATTTTATAGGGCTTGCACTGTGTTGCTTGAACCTGTAGGGAGTGCAAGTAGGAGACAGTGTGGAATTCAGGGAACTGCCAGCAATCCAGTACAGCTGCATATCAGTCAATAAGGAAAACACAAGTCAGATTATTAAGAAAGAAAGAAAAAGGAATGTGTTGGCTCATGAAACCAAGTTGAAGGATAGGATGCAAGAGACTCAAGTGACATCGTTCCTTTGCGTTCTCTCTCTCTCTCTCTCTCTCTCTCTCTCTCTCTCTCTCTCTCTCTCTCTCTCTCTCTCTCTCGTGTGTCTTGCTTCTGCTTTTGTCTGTATATGGCTTCCTCCCCTCCGACTGAGGACAAGATTCCTTCATGTGGCAGGGGCTGTTCCCAGACAGCTCCAGGCTTACATTACTCCACCACCCCAGAGAGTGGCCACAAAGAAGAGAGAAGACTCCCTCTCTCCTCTGGGATTACATTAATTCCTAGAAAGGACTCTGATTGGTCTGGCATGTGTTGTGTGCCCATGGCAGTGATTGGCAGCCCCTCCCAAGGTAAACTGTACACAAGGAATAATTCCTCCACCAAAATATGTGAGGTTTGCTATGACCAGAAAACAGGGCCTAAGGAGGTTGAGAACACACACACACAAAGAAAGAAAGGAAGAGAGAGAGAGAGAGAGAGAGAGAGAGAGAGAGAGAGAGAGAGAGAGAGAGAGAGAGAGAGGAAGAAGAAGAAGAAGAAGGAAGAAGAAGAAGAAGAAGAAGAAGAAGAAGAAGAAGAAGAAGAAGAAGAAGAAGAAGAAGAAGAAAAGAAGGAAAGAGAGAAAGAGAGAAAAAGAGAAAGAGAGAAAGAGAGAAAGAGAGAAAGAGAGAAAGAGAAAAGGATTCAAGCACATACAGCAGCAGGAAAGGGCTAAGTGTGGGGTTTGGGGATGGAATGATACACAGAGGAGGGAGCACACTGGCCTTGAACTCTAGGAGAAGGTGTTTGGAATTTACCCTGCAACTGGTGTAGCACCTGGGATGATTTTAAAAGTTGAGAGATGGGATCAGATCTCCTGCGACCCACATGACTGACTCAGCAGGGACTGGAGGCAGAGATACTCTGGGGGAAGCTTGTGGTGACTTATGCAATTGCTAACAGCACTCTAAAGAGCTATCAATCCTTTTCAGTATAAACTTTCATATTTATAAATATCAACAAATATTTGATTTGCCAAACCTCCTCAGTCATCTGAGGAGATTAAGCAGTCTCAAAAAGGGAACTAGCAGATCAATCAGAGCAAATGGTTTGTATTGAAAAGGATTATTGCAGAAAACAGGAGCTAACTTTTTAAAAGTTCAAATTTGTATTTTGGTGAAATGTCAGAGGGCAAAGAAGCATGACCTGGAATATGAGGAGAACAAGAAACAATTCTTGAAAATGAAATATGTGATTTTATGCACCTCAAAATAAAACGGAATTGCAGCATATATATTCTCAAAACTGATTTAGTGAGTTATCAGGTAAACTCATAAGAATTAATATGATCCTCTCAGAACACAGACAAAAGAATAGATTCATGAGATAAAAAAAGAGAGGGTGGTATATATAATGTCCTGATATTTATATGGCAGGAGCCATAGAATAGGAAAAAAGAATGAATGTAAGTGAACAATTAAAAAAATAATGAAAGAAAATTTCCTGAGCTGAAAGAGTATTACCTATGGATTATAAATAATCCTGGGCAGAATTGTTGTAAAAAAAATCCATCCAAGGGCATAAAGGTAACATTTCTGCATTTCAAATGATGTTAGAATCCTATAAACTTTCATATAGAAGGAGATTCAGACTAGCATTGGAATTCTCATTTGCAATATTAAAAATTAGAAGATAATGCATAAGTAATCTTATAGATTTAGAAATATAATCTTAAAATTTTGCAGCCGGGCAGACTGAGAACAAAAGAGAAATATCAGGACTCCAAATTATAGTATTACGTATGCTTTCTGAGAAACAAAATTTGTGAAATAATTATAACCAAATAGAAGTGAACAGAGAATTAATAGCTTACAGAGTAGAGGGCATTGCAATATCTTAGAAATCTCATGAGAAATAATTCAGGATAACTTATAGCTATGTCTAACCAATGTTTCCTAATGTATAATACAGGTACCACTTCTGGTTTGAGGTGCTTTTGCTTTAATATATATATATATATATATATATATATATATATATATATATATAAAAGGCTAAGTGACCATCTGACCGGCCAGTAGGTATGACACACACTGACCACCAGGAGGCAGACACTCAATGCAGGAGCTGCCGAGCTGCAGTGACTTGGCAGCAGAGGTTCTTGAGTGATGCACCCTGGAACCAGAGAGGAGGGAGCCTGATTCCAGGGTGCGTCACCCAAGAACTGCCTTCTCACAATCTGGGACCCCTTGTGGAATGTTGGAGAGCTGGTTTTGGCCCGGTCCCCACAGGCCAGGCTGAGGGATCCCACCTGCCGGAGGGACCCCACTCACTCCGCAGACACCCTTTGAGCCATGGCACCACCCCAGGTGTAGCCAGCCAGGGAGGGACCACAGAAGGTTGGTTCAGGGTGTGTCTCGCCCCTCTCACCCAGTCCTGCCCCACCAGCCACCTTCTAATTAATTTCCTTTCAATGTGCATGAATCCATGCACTGGGGCACTAGTAGTTATATACTTATTTTCATGTGTGTTAGAAATATTCGGGTATAGGTAGCACCAAATTCATAACTCCACATTTATTTTTATTTAATCTGAAGCTGAAGAAGATATTTAAGTTTTTAAAAGTATGTTGGTTTAAAGAGGAATATTAGATAACTAATTGTATAAATGGCAGGTGGTTAAGATAGTAGGCAAATTAATGAGTTTGGGAGAACATTTGACTAAATAATTGTTGATAATGTGGTTGTAAAATATGTTCCAGACTTTTCCAACTTATGATGATAAAATAGGTTCACATGGTTGTTGTTTTTTTAAATCTAAGTTACAAGCCTGTTCTCCTGGATGTGAAATTAGCACTAAATCCAGTCCTTCTCTTCCTCAAATATTCTTCAATAATTCTACCTTCACATATTTCAGGGTTGCTTATATTTTCCCAGAAATCAGATTCTACTTATTTAACTCACATACAATAAAAGTGTACTCATCGCTTAGACAACCAAAGGGACATCCAGCTGCTGGATGGTGTGCATTCCATTCCTCAGGGGCCTGATGCTGGTCAATCAGTCAGTCGTTATTTATTGAGCACAGAGGAGTACCAAAAAAAGACAGAGTAAATGCTCTCAAGGATCTTATATTCCAGTGGAAGGGGAAATAGATAATAAACATGCAAACAAATAAATAGGTAAGGTGAATTCGGATATTGAAAATTGCTAAAAGAAGGCAAAAATAAAATAAAGGGTTTGATTGGGGGAGGGAAATGCTGAGCTACCCTTCTGAAGAGATGACATTTGGAGTGAGATGTTTGAAACTGTTGTATTGAGATGTCTTGATTGATATTAATATATTAATGTAATATAAATATAAACCAATTTTATTTCTTACAAATACTATCCCTGACTATGCTATACTTATATTTATAGCATAGTCCCTTAAGAACATAGACCCTTATCATCCTGTGAGAAAGTATGTTAGTTAAGATGCATATAAAAGATAAAAAACACTGTGAGTATTTCAAACAGAGGAAATTGGATGCAGACTATTAGTTACACAGGGATAGGAAAGCTGAGAAGCTGAACAGGGCACAATAAGACTCTCCAGATAGTATCTAAAGAGGGGCAAATGTAAGAGGATGTGTTACCAGAGGCCGGGGACTAGGATCAAACCACAACAATTAGACTGTGCTGGACCTGAAGACATAAGGGAGGAAGAGCCCACAGCCAGTAGCTGCACTGGAGGCCGAGAGGGTGAAAGAAAAATGTCTTGATTCATTTATTCCTCCTGCTTCCCAATCCCTCATCTGCCAAAGGCAGCGGAAGGCAGCTGACCCAGCAGCCTGGGCAGCAGGTCCTGCAGGGATCAGATCCCCACCTGCACTCTGGGAAAGGATGGGAAGAGGGTGAGAAAGGTACTCCGAGAGCAAATGTACCCAGCCAGACACCAGAAGATTCTGTGAGTTCCTGGTTACTGAAAGTCCAGCCTAGTTTTAGACCTCGATCTCAAACTGTCGAAGTCTCTTTTCCCTTTCCCCTGTCCTCACACAGAACATTCTTGAGCTGGGACCCTGACTGTTAAAAATGCAGATGGGGAAGGAGTGTGATCAGGCTCTGACATATCCGTCCCCGCCCCTTCCTTCTTCAAGGCCCAGCTCATTTGGTGTTTTGGGGTGGGCAGAAGGACAGAAAACTGGACAAGCATTTCTTTACTCACTTGGCCACAGCTGTTATCTTTTCTAGGTTGGCTGTTACTACTTCTCTGGCCAATAGTGGCCACTGATACCTTCTCTGTGCAGGCATTCAAATGCTCGTGAGTCCTCTGGAGGACCTGTGGGCCCAAGCCCAACTAGAAATTCTCCCATTCTTGCCAATGCAACGGGAGGAATTTACTTACCTAGCTCCCCTTCGGCCTCTATCCCCATCTTATAATGATGCCAATCCTCCTCTACCTTAGTCAGATAAGTCCAAGACAAGTTGGAAAGTGATACCCAACTTGGGGACAGCATGCCAAATTCCCCTTCCCTCAGGGACCCCCCTCTCTATGTCTGAATCTTCGGAACCTCCCCACTAGTTGACTTAAGGGGAAGGTCACCTCTCACCATGAACACTGCACTCCCCACCAGGCAAATGATTTTGACTAACTCCCCCTTCCTCTTTTTCTTAGTCATCTCATGAAAATTAGGAAGAAGGGGTAGGGGAGGCTGGTAGGGACATTTTGACATTTTTTTTATTGGCCCCAGGAGAGGACTCTGGTGTCATGGTGGACAACTCTCATGCTTTCGCTGGAATTCCCAAACAAGGAAGAGCCCCACTGAACATCCTGTTACCTGTGAACAATGAAAATCAGGCAGGCCGCCGTAGCCAGTTTGGCTCAATGGATAGAGTGTCGGCCTGCAGACTGAAGGGTCCCAGGTTCGATTCCGGTCAAGGGCACATGCCCGGGTTGTGGGCTCGAGCCCCAGTGCAGGGCGGGCAGGAAGCAGACAATCAATGATTCTCTCTCATCTTTGATGTTTCTCTCTCTCCCTCTCCCTTCCTCTCTGAAATCAATAAAAATATATATATTTTTAAAAAATCAGGGAGGCTTGCACAGGTCTGGCAAAAGTATCCCAGGCAGGAGGAACAGCAAATGTAAAGGCCTCAAGGTGCAAAGCTGCTTGGTGTGTGTAAGTGGCAGAAAGGAGCTGGAGCAAGAGTAAATGGGGTGAAGAGAGCAAAACCAGGAAGGCTGGGCAGAGCTGCTTATCACCCGGCCTCTGGAAGACCACAACAGTAAAGGGTTGGAGTTTTATGTCTGGTTGTTCTGAGAAGCCACTGGGGGATTTTAAGCAGGAGAGAAACATGAACTATTTTTGGTTTAGTTTTATTTTTGAGGCAGCAAATTATATAATTGGATATATCATTATGACATTTTTCACTGTCAGAAAACAGAAAACCAGCATTAACTCTTCATATACACAATGAGAGCCTCACAAACACATACTCGCCTCCTGCTGCTAACGTTCATCTTATTACTGGGATAGGTACAAATGTCTAGATTTTTGTTCTCGCCAGATCTGTTAGGATAAAAAGTATATGAACTAATTATTGTTCTGTGCTGAGTGGACTGTGGTGGCAATGCTGGCGGCAAATGGACCAGCTAGAGAAGTATTGTGGGGATTTAGCTGAGAAGGGCTGATGTCCTGGGCTATGGCTGAGGCAGGGATCTGGCGAGACTTTAGGAGGAGCCCTGCTGAAAGGCCTCAGTTGTGAGAGAACGATTCCTGGGATTTGGGGCCTGGCCAGTTGCCTGGATGGTGGTCCTATTTTCCTGGTATGGGAATGACTCTATAAGTCACAAGTCACTTTTGGTTGTTGGTTTTCTTCATTATTGTATCCCCAGGATCTAGAAGAGTACCTGTCACTTTGTAGGTGCTCAATAAATATGTGTTGAATCACTGAAAAAGCAGTAGCTTGATCAGGTTATAGTTGAGATGCCTAATGAACATACTCATGTTCTTGCCACGGATGACTGGACAGAGACAGCAAAACCTCACTTCTCTGGCAGAGCAGCAAATGGCTCCGTCCTCCTAGTGGCCCCCATGAGTCAGGGCCACCAGAAGCTCCTGGCTTATATTATTTAGCTCAGTTGAGCAGAGCAATGAGAAGGACTTCTCTCTCCTCCCCCTGCTTCACTGGATTTAAGTCTCAGCTGATGGGCCCAGCTTTTATCAGTTCCTCATTCGGTCTCCAAGGCTGGGGGATGGGGTTCTACAATTGGTCAGACTGAGGTCCTGCATCATCTTTGTGGCCAGGGGTCAGGAATCAGTGATTGGCAGCCCTTCCCCCAACCCCGTGCGCGCCTCCGCCCGCGCCCCCGCCCCCCTCAATCGACTCCTATAGAAGGGGAGGAGCAGATCTCTAAAGGAAGAAGGTAAGGGGCTGTCCCAATTAAGAAAGGAAGAAGGAGGAGTTGGACAGGCAAACAAAACATTCCTTTTAGGAGAAGTCAGATTTAATGCCAGGAATCAAACAAGCGTTGTGCATTCAGAGGCTGGTTTTGTTTTCTCTTCTAACCTAAACAAGAAATGAACTTTGTGGGCAGGAGTTGTAATGAGGAAGTGATCATGCCGCCTTCCTCTGTGGGGAAATGTACTAAAGGGGAAGTGTGAGAGTAGGCACACCACTCCACCACCCCACCCCCACCCCAAACACAGACACCCACTGCCAGCCTGTAGAGGGCTCATGAAGAAGTAAGCCTCTCAGGTGATGAGTCAGTGCCCTGTGGCACACCTTCCTCAGCTCTGCTCTGTGCAATTCTCCAAAGCCAAATAAATAGGAAGTGTGGCAGACTGGGTTCTTTTTAGCAGCAGTACACTTGGGTTTGTTTTCATGGGCACGAGTCCACTGGAAAGCAATTATTTTCTCTTGCCTCTTTGCTGCATCAGAGAAATGGAGCCATTTAAAAAAGAATTCAAAGAAACAATTTTGTAGCTTACAAAATGGAATCACAGAGTGGCTGCCAACTGGACTGTGCTATTATGTCATGACTGGTTCTTTTTTTTTTTTTTTTTAATATATTTTATTGATATTTTACAGAGAGGAAGGGAGAGGGATAGAGAGCTAGAAACATCGATGAGAGAGAAACATCGATCAGCTGCCTCCAGCACACCCCCCACTGGGGATGTGCCCGCAACCAAGGTACGTGCCCCTGACCAGAATCGAACCTGGGACCTTTCAGTCTGCAGGCCGACGCTCTATCCACTGAGCCAAACCGGTTTCGGCATGACTGGTTCTTTTTTAACATAAAAATGGTATATATTTAAGGTGTACACATGTTTTGATATACATAGTGAAATGATTACTGCAGTCAATCTAATTTAACATCATCTCTACATAATTGGCATTTGTTTGTGTGTGTGTGTGTGTGTGTGTGGTAAGAGCACCTGAGATATACTCTCTTAGCAAATTTCCAGTATACACTATTATTAACTACTAGAGGACCGCTGCATGACATTCATGCTCTGGGGGTGCGGGGGGTCCCTCAGCCCAGCCTGCGCCCTTTTGCAGTTCAGGAGCCCTCAGGGGATGTCCGACTGATGGCTTAGCCCCCCTCCCTGTGGGGCAGGGGCTGGTCGTTCCACCATTCGGTCGATTTGCATATTATCCTTTTATTATATATGATAATCACCATGCTGTATATTAGATCTCTAGAACTATTCATGCTACATAACTGCACCCTTGTACCCTTGACCAGCATGTCCCCATTTTCCCCACTGTCTGCCCTGGTAACCATCATTCTACTCTATGATTTTTATGAATTCGACTTCTTTAGATTCCCAATATGAATGAGATCACACAGTATTTTTCTTTCTGTTTGGCTTTTTCCACTTAGCATAATGCTCTTCAAGTTCATCCATGTTGTTGCAAATTGCAGGATCACCTTCTTTTTAAAGACTGAATAATATTCCATTGTGTAATCATAATTTCTTTATCCATTCACCCATCAACAGACACTTAGGTTGTTTCCCTGCCTTGGCTATTATGAATAATGCTGAAGTCAATATGGGAGCGCAGCTATCTCTTGAAGGTACTGATTTCATTTATTTTGGATATGGACCCATTCTTTTGGATCATATGGTAGTTGTTTTTAATTTTTAAAGAACCTACATACTATTTTCCATAATGATTGTACCAATTTACATTCCCACCAACAGTGTACAAGGCTTCCCTTTTCTTTACAACCTCTCCAATACTAGTTGTCCTTTGTCCTTTTTATAATAACCTTTCTAATAGGGATAAGGTGATATCTCACTGTGGTTTTTAATTTGCATTTCCTTGATGACTGGTATTGTTGAACATCTTTTCATGTACCTGTTGTTCATTTCTGTATCTTCTTTGGAAAGAGACCTATTCTTCTCCTTTGCCCATTTTAAAATTTGGGTTTTTCTTTTTCTTTTTTGCTATTGAGTTCTTTGAGTTCCTTATATATTGTGGATATGAACCCCTTATCAGATACGTGGTTTGCAAATATTTTCTCCTATTCTGTAGGTTGCATTTTCATTTTGTTGGCTGTACAGATGTTTTTTTAGTTTGATGCTGTCCCACTTGTGTATTTTTGCTTTGTTGTCTGGTTTCCTAACCCCCCAAAAAAGTCATTGCTGAAAGCAATTTGTCAAAACTTGTTCTGATCAGATAGTTTATATTAAAACCTTAGCATGCCAGAATCAGAAGGGATCTTAGAGCTCACAGCCAACCCTCTCACGTTACCAATAGGAAATCAAGGCCCGGAGAGGGGAAGGGAGTTGTTTGAAAGACCCAAGGCGTTAGAGGCCGGGGGAAGTCTAACACTGAGGTCTTCTGATTGTTGCACAACGATCTTTCCACTAAGTCACTCAAGGATGCTTAATAAAGTGATAATGGAGTGCCGGCTACAGATTTACCTCTAAATATCCTTGCAAGTAGTTGATGTGAAATTTCAACCTGCTGCTGCAAGTGGAATTGCTAAATGAATTCGATTCTTGCATGCCAAAAGTATCTCTGCAAAGATGTGACTTTGTCCTGGTTTAGACACATTTGAATTCAGCCCTCAGGGACGTCATCTTCCCTACCAATGGCTGTCTCTGAATTCCTGTGGTGTGAAGGTTGTCTTCCTGATTGGACTGCTTGACTGTGTCTTTATCATCTCTGGTACCTCTGAGTTTCCCCATTTGCCTGTTAGGCTGTGCTGCTCAAGACTGGTCCCTGTCGGCCTGTCCCTCACGTTCACAATGAGGCTGCGTGGCTCAATTGCTCCATCAGATGCACCTGCCTCTGTGCCCTGCCACCTGATCAGCCTGGATACAGCAGTGGTTCTCTTGCCCTTTGGTTCCAAATTAGGTGAGGCCACCTGGCTGAATGGGAGGGAGGGAAGAGAGTGGGGGCAGGGTACCTGTTTGCTGGGGTTCCTATCTGTGGGATCTCCAAGGGCTGGCTACATCCCTCCATTGAAAAGCTCATCTCCTGTCAATCAGCTCCCTTCACAGAACTCTCTCTCCTTGTAGTTCAGGCCTGGGCTGATAACAGAATGAGCCCTTTGTGATTCTCCATTCTCTCTTGTGGTATCTCCAGATCCTGCATCCCTTTAAAAATAATCACTTTACTAAAGGCTCTTCAAATTACTCCATTTCGGTGTTCAGCTGGGACTCTGATTGATGAACTACTTGGCTCCGACCTGTCTCAATCTGCCCTCAGCTCAGGGACATACTCTCTCCCAGGGAGACAATATTTAGAGCCGAAGTTCAGAAGTCAGTTTATGTGTAGGGTTCTTTAACCTGGACTCCTAAGCCCTAACAGCGAATTCTCACCTTATTCCTGAGAATAAACCTCCAAGACCTTAAGGTGGGACTGGTCACATGGAGATGGCAAGGCACCAGAAATCAGGACCTTGAGCAAGGAGCCTGCAGAACTGGGCTGGCTGTCTGGGCTGGAGGCAGGTGTCTCACAGGGGATGGCAATCCTGAAGGAGAGCCTACTCTGGCAGCATCAGAAGCCAGAGTGTCCCTGTGCTTTCTTAGGCTGGCGAGAGCTGGGGGAAGGGATTTGTGTCCACTTAGGCCAGAACACTAGGGAGGTGCAGCCCCTGCCAGGAGCCCCTAGGGAAGATGAAGCATGTTACTCTCCTCTCCGCTCTAAGGACCCTCCCACCCCCACCAACAGCCCATTAGTTCACAGTCCTCCTCCCCACCCCCCATTCTGACAATCACAAGCGATTCAGTAGTTGCCGGTGTCTTTATTTCTTTCCTTCCTTGTGCTAGACACAAAATATGTTAGACTGAGAATAATTTACAGTCACTTGCAACCTGCTTCCTTCAGACTGCCACTTGAGCACAAAACTGTGTGGGACAGCAGTTTCACAGGAGAAATAGACAGCTGCAAAGATAACCAAAATGATAACAATATCTCACATTTTTACAGTGTTTCACAGTTTATCAGACATTTTCTCATGCGTTTCATATCCATCGATTCTCACAGTAAACCTGTGCTATATGTGTGTGTTTATCTTTCTATGTGCCATCTAAAATGTATTTGAAGAGCCTGGGGCTTCAAGAAAGAAAATGACTTACCCAAGGTCGTATAACGAGCAAATAAGTTGCTTCTTTACATGTCTTATGATCTCATTGTACAATATATTCGTTGTAATTATGTCTGTCTTCCACTTGAGTCTGTGAGCTCATTAAGCGTACAGTCCATGGCTTATTATATTTTTGTCATACATACCAATAAGTGTGTGTAGATGCATATGTGTGCATACACTGCTTCTTTAATGTTTAATGAATAATTAAACAGCCATTTGGCCACCCCTTAGATGAGGAAATAAAATGTTCCCGTAACTGTCTCTTCCCTGTAACTTTCTCTCTCGCCCCCTAACCACTACTCTGAATTTTGTCTTTATCATATGGCTGTAGCCTCAAAAATATATTATTTACTTGTGTATGTCATTTAATTGTGTATGTCATATAAACGGACACATGGTCTATTTATCCTCACTCCTCACACACACACCTTCCACATACACATCCTCACTCCTCCCACACACACTTTCCACATACACAGACACTGTCCTGAACACAGTAGGTGCTTGGGCTAGCCTGGCCTTAGCATGACCAAAAAGCATCTGTCTGCTCACTGTGGTTGATAAAGGGTTTAAAAAGTCTAGTCAGAGGTTGCAGTTGGGTTCTAGGTCTTCAAAACCACAGAGCAACACATCTCCGGGCACCCAGCTGGTTCCCGTGCCCATGCTGATGCTCCAGGGGAGTCCTTAATAGCCACAGATCTAATCTATTCAGGGGCAAATTCTGAGGACTGGCCTTACTGCTGGAAGCTGGAGTCCCACCTTGGAGTTCAAAAATCTCTTCTTTCAGGGCCTTCCTTCTAAATCACAAGTGGCAAGCACCACCCCTATGTTCTTAACGACCCTGTGCCCTCCATTAACCCAGTTCCACTTCCTTCTACATTTCCCTTTTAAATTCCTGGAGAATTTATGACACATTTTACCAACTATTTAAACAATGCAAGCAGTTTATGCAGACTTTAAGAGTGGCATTTTTAAAGCTGTGGGCCATGACCCACAGTTTTGAAGTCGATCTAGTGGATTCAGTCCAGGATTTTAAAGAATTTAAATAGAATTGGGCTTTACCTGGTCAAGAAGCCAAGATTACAAAATATCAGTGTTTGAGGTAAATATCAGGAGCAATGGGTAAATATTATTTTGTGAAAGTTTTGTTCTAGCTGTGTGTGTGTGTGTGTGTGTGTGTACTGGGTCACGGTATAAAATGAATTTCCTACTATGGATTATGTTCCAAAAATGTTTGCAAGCAAGCCACTACTCAAGATCTATTCCCTCTGTCCACTGTGGTGGGATAAACTCATGGTTTGGATGGGCCCTAGGAGTGCCCATGATTGACCTAAATTAATTATCATAATTCCAATTCAGTTAACACTATGATTGGTTCAGAAATAGGCAGTAATCCTTGGTCTAGCCAACCGGGAAGAACATGTGGGGGGAATGTGACCCAATTAACCTAGAACTCTGTCTCTTAGAAAATTCAACCAAATCCTTTAATGGGTCTGCAAACTTTACAAATAAATGCTTTGGAGAGCCCCAAGCTCACTTGCTCACTCCTATGAAACACAAAAAGACTATTCACTATCCACCACCCCCACCCAGACCAGAGCTTGCTGGGGAGGAAGAGGAAAAGACCAAAAAGAACAAACAAATAAGACACTGGGTAATTTCCAAGTTACATCATCAATAACCTACTTATAAAAGTCATGGTTTTGCTGCCCTAAAGAGAGCTTTGTAGGTGACCACAGGTCCCTCTCAAGCTCTAGGTTCCCCAAGGAGTAGTTTACATATTGGAAGACCTGGGCACTTAGGAGGCTGAATTCCTGGGGAAACAGGGATTTGGGAGTCCTCAGCATGTCTGTGGCAGGGGAAGCCAGGGGAACATTTGAGGTTGTCCAGAAAGAGGTATGAATTGAGTCAGAGTGAGAAGATCTGGAACAGACCCCAAGGAACAATAGTGCTTGGGGATGGACAGAGTGGTAAGAGGGAAGACCACCGCCACCTCCCCTGTTCTATTGCATTGTGGTCATACAAACAGGAGCAGTGGGCCCTCCTGCCATGTCTGGCAACCTGCCAAGCCCTGGTCTCCATTCTCCCACCAGACTCTCAGGGCTTTGGGGTTAGAGATCTGGGAAGTGTTAGAAGTGGATGGAGAAGGCTAGCTGGGTATATGTGAGAAAGGACAGAGGGCCCTCAGTAGGATGGAAGAGGATGGAGTGGCACAAGTCTTATTTTGAGAGATTTAAGGGTAGTCCTTGCTGCACCATTAAACATTTTCTTTGCAATAAAAACTTTTAAGACTTTTTTTGTTTTCTGTGGGTTTGTGTGTGTGTGTGGAGGGGATGGGTAGTTAGACGATTGTTTGTTTTGATGAAACATTATAATAAGAGGGTTTGGAGATAGTCCAGCTATATTGGGATTACAATGCTATGAGAGGTAATTCATTGTATGTGGTCATCTCCCTCACTAAACTATGAGCAACTAGAAGAAAAAGGGCTGAGCTGAGACATAATGACCTACCCATGTTTGAAGAAAGAAAGAACAGTTGAGTAGAAAGATCTCATGCTACAGTCTTTCCCTCCCTTGGCACCTCCCCTTCCTACGCAACCCTGCCCATGAGAGCAAGGAGAGGGAAAGCAGTGTATACAGGGGACCCGAATGCACACTGGCTTTTCGTTGGAATTGAGAGCAAGGAACCCACCTCAAAAATAATATGGAGCCGAAACCGGTTTGGCTCAGTGGAAAGAGTGTCGGCCTGCGGACTGAAGGGTCCCGGGTTCGATTCCGGTCAAGGGCATGTGCCTTGGTTGCAGGCACATCTCCAGGGGGAGGTGTGCAGGAGGCAGCTGATCGATGTTTCTCTCTCATCGATGTTTCTAGCTCTCTATCCCTCTCCCTTCCTCTCTGTAAAATATCAATAAAATATATTTAAAAAATAATAATAATAATATGGATTCATGCATAAATGGAACTCTCGTATAGAGTGTGGAGCAGAATCTTCCAGAAGCTGAGACACACAGATTCTATAGTTTGGTAGACTTTCAGCATTTTTTTCCCTTCACTTTAGCTTCACAGTTAAATTCCTTTGAAAAGCACTATTTTACTGGAAATGAAAAAGGAGTTTGAGTTACATTCTGGGGCCTGAAGGAGGAGTCTAGCACTGTCCTCTGGGAAGCTGGGTGTGATGACTCAGGGCAGGAGGTGAGGGGCGGGGCAGGTCTGTCCCTATCTGAGCAGTGCTCACTCAGTGCTCAGGTTCTCTGAAATCTCTCCTAAAAATGTGTCCTGGCCTTTGCTTTTGATTCACACGAGATGTTTCCCAGAACCAGACTCCTGCAGCTTCATGCTTCGTCAGCTCAGCTCAGCTCAGCAAATGGAGCAATGAAAGCACTGAGATTGTTCAAGAAACAGCCTTGCCTTCCCTCTTTCTCAGAACTCCAAAGATGGCTGGGCTCTCGGCCTCTCTTCTTTCCCGGAAGCACCATGTGACCTAGTTCCGATGAGCTCATGAGTGGGAAACAGCACTTGCGCTGGGTAGAATCAGTTCACAAAACCTCCCTCCCGGGTTCTCCTTCTGCCTAGCAAGTTTAGTCCAGCTGACTGTTGGTGTTGACTGGGGACATAGGGAACCTTGACCTTCTTGGTGGTCAAAGTTCAGAGAGATGTGGAGAGGTAAAACAACACAAGGAATCAGGAGGGCCTTGATGCCAGCTTAAAGAGGATTGTTTATTGAACTGAAGTCCTGAGATTTAGGATGCTGAGTGGCTGAGGCCTGGAGGCTGGGTGGTGGGAGGAGGGAGCACTCACTGATCTGCTCAGGGATGCGAGTAGAGGGCTGCAACCAACAGCTGTTGGTCTTTGTCGGTGCAGCATCCCTTCTGGTAATGGGAACCTGGTGATAGTTCCTCTGGGAAATGACTCCTCCTCAACCACTGGCGCCATATGGGTGTGGTGGTGTTGCCAAACACAGTGCTCTATCCATCCTGATCTGCACCACAGGAGAACACAGGTGATCAAGGGTTAGCTAGTCCCAGTGCCCCAGGACCCTGGCTTCAACAAGTGATACAAGGCAGTGGTTCTCCACGTAAGGTGGTATTGCACCCCATACCCTTGTGCTTGAAATGGGGGGGTCAGCTGCAGTTTTGTTGTTGAATCACAATGATTGGGGAACCCTTCTGGCAGTTACTCTCCAAGGGTCTCAAATATCAGCAATGCCCTGATATTTGAATTGTCCTCCTCAAAAGGCCAGTGGCTTCTCGGTTTAGAACCCCTGACCCAAAGGATGGGCACCTGACCCCAATCAGAGTCTACCCCTGGGATTTTGTTTAAGAATGTCTCGCAGGAGAAGGCATTGGCCATTCCCTCTATCCCCTAACATATGCAAGAAGATATCTGAAGGAAAAAACAGGGTTACATAGAGAAAAGGATGAGATGAAGAGAGATACGTAAGAGAGCTAATGACATCATCCTATTCTGTTATGACAGCCAATTTCCTTTCTTACTTTCTTTTTCTTTTCTTTTCCTTCCTTCCTTCCTTTCTTTCTTTTTTTAAAAATTTATCTTTGTTGTTGAAAATATTACAGATGTCCCCTTTGTTTGTTTGTGTTTTCTTTCCCATTGACCCTCTCCACCCCAAACCAGCCCCTCCCAGACCTTTGCCACGCTATTGTCTGTGTCCATAGGTTATGCACATAATGCATATAAGTTCCCTGATTAACTACTTCCCTCCCACCCCTGATCTCTACCTTCCCTCTGAATTTCCTTAGTCTGTTCCATGCTTCTATATCTCTGGTTCTATTTTATTTATCAGTTTATTTTGTTCATTAGATTCCACATATGAATGAGGTCATGTGGTACTTACCTTTCTCTGACTGGCTTATTTTGCTTAGCATAATACTCTCCAGGTCCATACAGGCTGTTGCAAATGATAAGAGTTCTTTCTTTTTTTACAGCTGCATAGTATTCCATTGTGTAAATGTACAACAACTTTTCTTCCTTTTTTCTTTTCTTCTTTTTTTTCTTCTTTTTTTCTTAAGCTCTTTTGAATTGGGTTCCTTTCTCTTATAACCCCAAAATTCCAATCACCCTGAGGCTTCAAGAAGCAATGTTCCTCCTCCCTGGCCACCAACATAGGGGATCAGATTTAGAAAGCAGCTTTAACTCTGTCTCTACTCTTTCCAAACACCCCTCCATATTTGCTACAAATAAGGAAACAGGCCCAGAGAAGGTCCACAGAGCAACTTAGTGACAGAGACCAGACTAGAAGTCAGGTCTCCTGCCTTGGAGAATGAACAGCCTACTCTCAATTAATAAGATCAAAGGTAAGTTCTTGTCCTTGAGGTGGGGGTGCAATTATGTCCTTAATACAACATTGGGCACATAGGGGAATGCTGAGATATGCAAAGGGGAGGCCCAGGTCCTCTGGGAACTTTCAAGCTGGGTGGGGCTGTCCTGGATCCTATAGATTTGGTTTAAAACGTGGGATATGAAGCCCAGCCGGCGTGGCTCAATGGTTGAGGGTTGACCTATGAACCAGAAGGTCATGGTTCTATTCCCAGTCAGGGCACATACCCGGTTGCAGGCTCCCGGTGTGGGACATGCAGGAAGCAGCCAATCAATGATTCTCTTCATTGATGTTTCTATAGCTCTCTCCCTCTCCTTCCCTCTCCCTTCCTCTCTGAAATCAATAAAAATATATTTCAAAAAAATAAAGTAAAAAGCGGATATGCAGATGAAACTGGAACACAAGCAACCAAGCTAAGGGGCAGAGAATGCCAAGCCTGCTAAGGCTCATACTCCTTCTTCCTACTTCCAGTTCAGGTAATGTGATGGTGCTCTAGGATCTCCCATTTCCTCTGCAAAAGACCATTAGGAGACAGTCGGCATCTCTCTTTGGTCCAGAGAATTTTTAGAGGCTCCTTGTGGCCAAGACACTATAATTAAATGGAGATGGGGTCCTTTGCCCCTCCTCTGTAAGTAGGAAGGATTTATGGAAGGCTGGTGCTTGCCTGATTTAGGTGGGTGGAGGTTGCACTGGGGGCAGTGGGGAGCCTGCTCGCTTTACGTGCTAGCCTTGATCCAGAGCTGTTGGGAGACCTGATCCTCTGGAACGCCCACTATCCACCCTGCCCCCTCCACCTTCCCACTCTCCACCTTCACACCTGCTACACAGACAGACTGAAAGTCACGGTCAGTTCTTCCTTGCAGTTTCCTGTAGTCTTAATCACTAAAAATATCAAAGGGAATTCAAACAAAAGCTATTGGCACTACAATACAAGAGAAATTCAGCTTCTGGTGTTATCTCAACTTCTCCAACTGTGAGAATATACTCGCAGGCTGTCTCTCTCCCTCCCTCTTTCAAGCTGATTTTTCCAAATGCTTGGGTTGTTTAGGAAATTTTAAAAAGTGTTTTTGAATATTTTCTTTTGTTTTGTTTTCATTTGAACTTTTGTTAGGAATGTCCAACTTTAAACACATGAGGGACACAGGACTTATCCTCTCCTGTTCCTGCTTTGGAGGAATTTCTTCAGGTTTCTTAATTTATGGTCAGTTTGTAAATGCCCCATGGATACTGGAAAACATAACTAGGCTCTGCTGTTCGTGCATGTGAACCTGTGAGTGAGTGTGTGTGTGTGTGTGCATGCTTAATTCTGGTAGTTATCCTTGCTTGCTTTTTAACTGCTGGGTCTGACATATAGAGTTGTATTAAGCTCTCCCCAGTGCTGCTGCTGTGTTTTGTTAATTTAATTCTCTCATCAAATGTGGATGCTGTTGTTTTGGATGTTTGGATGTATAGTTCTAAATGTGCATGCGAAGTGTGTGTGTGTGTGTGTGTGTGTGTGTGTGTGTGTGTGTGTAAATTAAACTTATGCAGGTCTCCTACAAAGAGGCCAAATGGGCATGCGTTTCATGTCTTCTGGCCTTTTTTTTTAATTTGTACTTTTTCAAAACATGTGATTAAAGAAAAATTTGAACCAAGGGGAAAGGGTAGTGGCAACCTATTGAATACCATCAATTTGCCTTGGCCACAGGGAATCTTCCTGGCTGACCAGGGGCAAAGCTAGGCTCTAATGCAACTGGATAGGGCAGACCAACAGGAGGAAGGGTAGAGGACCATAGTGAGACAATGAGACTAGTCAGTCTGCAACCAAAGAAAGAGTGACAGATGACACACAGGCAGTCAGCTCCAGAGATTCTAACAAGGAACAAGATGTTGAGACAGACAGAGAACAGCCAAGGGCGCTTCCAAAGCAGAAACAACCACCAGGAGGCTGGTCTGCACAGAGCAAACACTCATCCACTGGGCTCAGTTTGGGCCAGAGATTCCAGTCTTGCAAGGGGGAATGATAAGAAGAAGGCTGGGCCAGATGGAGGAATTGTAGACAACACCGGACACAAGTGCCGCAGCCTAGACATGGGAACACTGCAGGAACCTAGTTGTCAGCCCACTGGAGGAGGAGTCCCAGAGAGCAAGGCTGGGACTGGGTCAAGGTCAACTGTCTGCGGGCAGGACTAGTGCAAACAGAGCCACAGTCTGTAGCTGCGGGACTACTTTCAGGGTCAGAGAGAAGATGGCTCAAGCCTACTAGCCCTCAGCACTGAGAGGGCCAAGGAAGCCAGCATTACTTTTCAGTTCTATGGTGATGTGAGGAGGGTGTAAAGGCCACAGGATGTGTCTCCAGGGAAACAGGGAAAGCTTGAGGAGAGTTTAATGCACCTCTGTCTGTCTTTGCCATCAAGCAGTCAAAATTAAGCCAAGAGTAACTCCCAGGATTAAATATACATACACATACACACACTCACAAGTTTGCATGTACAAAAAGGAGCCTACTTCTGCTTTCTAGTAGCCATGGGGCATTGGTAAAATTAATCAAAAATTAGTACATAAAGTCCCCAAAGCAGATAAAGTATTTATGCATAGTGTGTTTAAAATGAGACATTCATAACAAAAGTCTAAGAGAAAACAAAAACAATACAAAACACAAAACAAAACATTTTCTTAAAGCAGCTCAAGCATTTGGGAAAACCAGCTTGACAGAGGCAAGCGGGGGTAGACAGCTTGTGAGCTGTTTTTAATGTTGGAAAAGCAGCAGAGACAATGCCAGAAGCTGAATGTCTCTTGGCAAGTAGCTTTTGTTTTAGTTCCATTTGATACCTATAGCAGTTACAATAGTATTCTGCTGTCACAGACAGTGTGATAGTGATTTTTAAGATGTCTGGGAATGGAGGAGGTTAGGTAGTAAGAGTGCCATTCTTCATAATTGGTGGATTGACACTCCCATTGAAAAAAACTAAAAATTGCTGGGGAAATATATCTTTCTAAATGCACTTATAAGCTGGCAAGAAAGTAAAAGATTCTCAGGCCAAAATACTAAGTGAAAGAAGAAACTCAGCAGGGTAACTGGAGTTCCGCAGCTGGCTATTGCTCTGGGGACATTTATTGAACCAGATGAATTTGAGCTTCTGTTGCCTGGCCTCACAGAGTAGAGAGAACCACAGAGTACAAAGATCAGGGACACCTCCTCCATAAGGATAAGACTCTAAAGGTCTGCATTTCCAGTAAAATGGTGAACAAGGTAAGTACTAACCCCATCACCCCCCAGGGAATTTCAAAAACCTAGGTGTTGAGTAAGAAAGAGAGAATAATATCATCATTACGAGTCAGGAATCACAATCTATCCTCATGTAGTTTGAAGCCCAAACTCATGTTACCTGTGTGTTCTAAAAATTAAACAAATTAAAAACCAAAAAACTCAAGCTGATAATTTAACTTAGAGTAATCTGAGACGGGTAGTGGTACAGGTTACAAGAATAAATGCAAATCATTGATAGAGAACCCTACCTTTATGTCGGACCTTAAAAATTTTCCACAAATAAAATCTCAAGGAAAATGCACAGCTTTAAATAAGAAGTAACTATACTTACACAGAGGGGCTGTAAATGACAAACAATAGAGAGCAGAAATAGACCCATAGGGATTGAAGTGCCGGAATTTTTATATACAAACATGACCATGAAGTAACTGATTGCTATGTTGTTGTTGTTGTTTTTTTAAAAAAGGACCAATTAAAATACACAGGTTGGAAAAATAAGCTATTAAAAAAAGACCAAGCAGATTTGGAAAAGATCCAAATAGAACTTCTACAAATGAAAAATAAAATAATTGAAATTAAAGCATAATGGAAACAATGAAAAAGTAAAATTTGAAAATTAATTCCAATTACAATAACATAAAAACTTACCAGATATAAATTAACAAGTGTTATGAAAGACTTCTGCCAATTAAAAACTACAAAGCATTGTTGAGAGAAATGAAAGACCTGAATAGATGGAGAAATAGATCGTGCTCATGGATTAGAATAATCAATGTTATAAAGTTTTCAATTTTCCCAAAATTCTTATAGATATTGACAAACTATCAGTAAAATTTACTGAGAATGGTAAGGGTCATAGACTAGGCAAAGAAGAAGAACAAAGTTGGAGGGCTTACTCTACCTGATTTTAAGACTTACCATAAAGTACAGTAATCAGGTCAGTGATATTGGCATTAAGATACACAGACCAATATAAAGGAAAAGAGAGTCCAGAAATAAACCTACAAGTATACAGTCAATCATTTTTGACAAAAATACCAATGTAGTTTAATGGAGAAAGAAAAGATTTTCAACAAATCTTGCTAGATCAACTGAATATCAGTATGGAAAAAATTGAACCCTGATTCATACCTCACATCTTATACAAGAGTTAATTCAAGATGGCTTTAAGAATTAAATGTAATAGCTAAAATTATAGAGCAGCTAGAAGACCGTGTAGGAGAATATCTTTGTGATTGAGGGTAGACAAATATTTTCTGGACAGAACACAAAAAGAACTAACTATAAAATAAAACATAAAACTACTGTTCTTTGGTCAGCTGGCATGGCTCATTGTTTGAGCATCTTCTTATAAACAAGGAAGTCATGGTTCAATTCCTGGTCAGAGCACATGCCCAGGTTGTGGGCTTGATTACCAGTGTGGGGCATGCAGGAGTCAGCTGATCAATGATTCTCTCTCATCATTGATATTTCTATATCTCTCTCCCTCTCTCCTTCTCTCTGAAACCAATAAAAATATATTTTAAAAAGTACTGCTCTTTGGAAATAACATAATAAACAGAACAAAAATATTTACTATACACACATCTGCAAAGAACTCATCCAGATTAAATAGATAATTCCTATAAATCATTAATAAAAGACTATAGTAAAATACTTTGATGGATATTCACAAAAGATGATATGCAAATGAATAACAATGCTCAATATTTCTTCTGAGTTAAGAAGGTAGAGGTTTGTACTCAGGGAGCCTGCAACTGCTAGAATTTGGAAGGCAGAGTTCTAGAGAAAAATGAGCTATGCCGAGTTTTATAAATCTGCATAGGAGTCCTTTTGAGTCTTTGGCTGAATACTAATCTATGCATGCTTAGAGTGAAACCCCATAAAGCCAGCAAGCACAACTTTGGAGGAAAGAAAAGTAACTGAGAAGGTATAAAATAGACAATTCTCAGAGTTCACACTAGGTCAAGAATCATTTGAATTCTCTTCAGCCAGAGTAGAGAGACCTTGTTGAATATATAGAGCATTTAGCAGAGATACCAGAAAGGCCATACCTTACAAGTGAGGCAAAATTAGTCTTAGAATAATGGCTACTTTAGACTTGCCCTAAAGGATTTTTAAAATAAGCCTCAAAAGGATTGAATTAATCTGAAGTACCTAACTCACTGCCAGAAAAAGTTCAAGACTCTGGTGGGGGCACATGCCTGAGTTTTGGGCTTGATCCCCAGTAGGGAGCATGCAGGAGGCAGCCAATCGAAGATGTTTCCCTCTCATCAATGTTTTTATCTCTATCCCTCTCTCTCTAAAAGTCAATAAAAACACTTTTAAAAAGATATTCAGGCAGAATGAAAGTGATTTGAGATGTAATGTCCAGAGGTTAAAAAAAAAGTAGTAAAAATTGTTTGCAAAAATGGCCACATTTAGTAACTCTCTTGGTCTCCACTCCCCTTTGCAATGTGGTTTTTGTCAAGAGATGGAGTCTATTTCCCCACTCTTTTAAAAAAAAAAAAAAAAAAATATATATATATATATATACACACACACACACACACACACACACACACACACACACACACATATTGATTTCAGAGAGGAAGGGAGAGGGAGAGAGAGATAGAAACACCAATGATGAAAGAGAATCATTGATCGGCTGTCTATTGCACACCCCCTACTGGGGATAGGGATCACAACCCAGGCATGTGTCCTTGACCGGAATTGAACCTGAGATGATTCAGTCCACAGGCCAATGCTCTATCCACTGAGCCAAACCGGCTAGGCCTATTTCCCCACTCTTTGAATTTGGTCTTGACCCAATTCATGCCCAAACAAATGGGATGTGGCAGAAATGATGTTGTGCCAGTTGTAAACTTCCATTCATTATCTTGCCCCCCTCCCCCAAAGCTATCACTTTAACAAGCCCAGATTAGCGTGTTGAGAATGAAAAACTACACAGAGGAAGTGCTCTAGGCTGTTAGAGATCTGTTCAGCTCCCAGTTGATCTGCCACCTGACTGCAGACTCATATGTGAACTCAGCTGAGATAAACTTAAATTGCCCTAGACCAGGAAAAACTGCCCAGCCTACCACAGTCTCATGAGCAATAATACATGGTCTTTATTCTAAGCCACTAAATTCTGAGGCGATTTGGCATTCAGTTAGGAGCACCAAGAGTTAGCAATAGGTAATAATGGTGTAAATCAATGATATATTGTGGGTTAAAAAATAAGGTAGAAATAAAATTTATAATAGTTAGCATATGACTAGAATTGAAGTGTCTAAAGTTAAAAAAAAAAAACCTACATTTATTTTTCTCATATATTAAGAACTCCAGGAATAAGACCTTGAGAGCTGGTACAGTTGTTCATGGTATTTATCAAGGACCCAGGCTCTCTCCATTTTTATTTCTGCTGTTTCTAGTTATGGTCATCATTATCCTTAAGTTCACAAGTTAGCTGCTGCATCTCCAGGCATTGCAACTGTGTTCCAGGCAGAAAGAAGGTGAGAAGGTGATGAGCCTCTCTTCTTTGTGGGGAAATGATGTCTTTCCCACAAGCTCTGGTACATTTCTATTTATATTTCACTAACCAGAGCTCTGTCACATGGCCATATCTAGGTGCCTGGAGCCTGGAAAATTGAGATTTTTTTTTTTAGCTAGGTGAACTGCTTTCCCAAAGGAAATAAGAATTCTGTTATAAAGTGAATGTAGGAATGGATATAAGTTAGGCAACTAGCAGTCATTCTCTGCTCTCTATTTGGAAAATAAAACCTTCTTACTCAAAGGAATAATCCAAAAGGAAAAGGAATCAATGTACTCGGCATAAAGACTGAGAAGCAGTATGGTGCAGGGAGCAAGGCACTGGCATGAGAGCCTCCTAATCCGGGCTCTGCAGCTGATAAGCTGGGGACTGGTTCTCACTTCTTTTCTCCTTTAAGTCAAGATGTTGGAGTAAACACCTGTAACCATTTTGGAGCGCCCATAGAGACTGTGCAGGGAATTAACATTTATGATAGATTAGAGGCCCAATGCACGAAATTCGTGCAAGAGTAGGCCTTCCTTCCCCCGCCCCTGCTGCCTGCACCAGCTTCCCTCAGGCACCTGGGATCCAGGCTTCCCTCGAAGCCCTGGCTTCATCGGGAAGGTCGTCCAGTCTAATTAGCATATCATGCTTGTATTATTATAGATTCTTCATGTGCAATAGCTCATTTAGTTCTTTTAACAAATATATGAGCCATTATCCCACTTTACAGGAGGGAATGTGAAATTTCAGAAAGATCAAGTAGTGTGCACATATCCTAGATCTAGTAAATGGCAGAATTTCAACTGGGGTCTGCAGGCCTCCAAGGTCAAAAGCTTCTCCCATTGCCCACCCTTTCTCAACAGGTGAAGTAAGCACATGCGTTTGTATTTATTCAATTTTAAGGTCACACTTTCTAAACTCTGTCTTTCAAAGTGTGGCCCAGTAACATCTGCAGCAGAATCACCTGGGGTATTTATTACAAATGCAGACTCCTGCACCTGCTTCAGATGAGCTGAAGCAAACTATCTAGGGCTGACACCCAGAAATCTGCATTTTTGAAAGCTTCCCAGAGAATGGGAAGGAATTTTAAAGTCTGAGAACCATGATTTAAAACTTAATGATTTTTTTCTTGCATTTTAATGTAGTTTACTTATGGAGCTGTGGCTCATGGAAATTTCCTCCTAATATTAGGAAAATAAAATTTAAAAATAGTTTGTTTCTTTTTCCTGTTCCTTGGTTTCCTAATAAAGACACTCAATTCCATGGAAAATGTTAAGGAACTTAAAGTGTGTCATATCCTAACACTGATTAATTGAGGCTCTGTAAGGCAAAGGCACAGATTATCATGAACATGAACGCCGATTAGAATCATACAGGAAAAAATAAAAAAGAATCATACAGAGCTGGAAGGGGATGGGCAAAGGAAATGACATTAACTAAATGTTGCTGTTCCAGATACTGTTCCAGACTCCTTATGTCACTTAAGTGGTCCAATCCCTTTTATTTATAAATGGGATAGGTACTATTATATTTCCATTTTAGAGATGAAAAACCTAATGATGAGAGAAAAACAGTCGCTTGTCTGAGCTGAATCATTCACTCATTCAATCAATATCTCTTATGTAAGGTACTGAGAATAGAGCAGTGAAAAAGCAGTCTAGAGACCTCAGGTTTCACAAGGCCCTGACTTACCCACCAAGTGTCCATTGAAAAAACTGGAAACGAAACAGCAGCTTGGGACTAGAGCAGCCGTGGGCAAACTACGGCCCGCGGGCCAGATCCGGCTGTTCTATCCGGTTCTCTTGCTCTCCCCTCTGCTCCTTTACTTTGAATTTATATTAGTTCACACAAACACTCCATCCATGCTTTTGTTCCGGCCCTCCGGTCCAGGTTAAGAACCCATTGTGGCCCTCGAGTCAAAAAGTTTGCCCACCCCTGGACTAGAGCCTGCCAGAAGCAGTCTCTGCAGGTTTGCTTTGCCTGCTGCAGGGAGCAAGAGGAGAGCTTCTGCTGGTAGTCTCCAGCAGCCCCAGAAAGCAGGAGGTCCTTGGTTTTAGCAGTAGCTGCACCCCTTGTTAAGTTGCTCAGTGTACACCAGGCCCTTACCTGTTGAGAAGAGAGGAGCAGATTAGGGGTCTGGAGAGAGAGCGTAGAACAAGAACTTGAAAGGGCAGAACCCCCATATCTTACATTCTCTCACTAACCTTTGGAGGTAGATATTATTTCCATTTTATAAATGAAGAAATGGAGTTTCAGAAAGGTTAACTGACACTCAAGTAAGTGTCCTAGCCAAGAAAGGAATAGGGCAGGCCTGGGATCCCAGCTCCAACACTCCCACCCTGCCCCTCTACAGCTCAGGAGGGAAGTCTTCACAGGTAGGTAAAAGTAATTTACAAGCCAATACTGGAGGCTGTTTTTGATTCCTGCTACCAAGGTTCATTTCATTCCATGTTCAAATCATACAGAAAATAGTTTTCTCCTTAAAAGGTTCTGTGGAAAAATGTCCTCTGTTCTATGTTACAGCTTCCTAGCCTGTTGTTTGTGTCTGAACAGAGGACTAGTCTTACAGGAAGAATTACAAATCTGGAGCTCATTTTGGCGTCCCAGAGGGAAGGTGGGTGGAGCGCCTCACAGTCTCACAGTCAATTAGAAATTCAGAATGAAAACGTAGTCGAGTTTATTTGGGTTTCTAGTGACACCTCAGAATTATTGTGCAGGCTTGTCAGAGACAGCTCAAAGTAATGAATGCTTCCCTTCCGCCCCAGGGGTGCAGCATGCTAAAAAGGGGAATCCTCCTATTTGGAGGTGAAGGTGGACACCTTCCCTTTCCTGAGTCAGAAAGGGGTGAGAGGGAAGGTGTGTGGTTTGGAGTCCCGTTCTGGGACTCCTCTGAGTTCCGGAGGGAGGCGGGAGGCTATAGGGATATGTCTTAGCTCAGGATCTGAAGTGTGAGGCTGGAATATGAGGCCAAGATTTGGGGACTTGCTGGACCTGAAATTTGGGGGAAGGGGGTGCCTAGGTTGGGGGTAGAAGATGACAGCGGGAGTCAGGGACTGAGTCATACATGAAGGGCACTGAGGGAGGATCTTAGGAGGAATGTTGAAAGCAGAGGCTTGGATCTGCGGAGGGAAGTTGAAGCCTGCCGGATACTGCGGATCTGGGTGAATGCGTTGGAGACCAGTAGTGTAGGACTGTGAATGGGGTCGGCGAGGTTTTGGGGTCAGTACCAGATCTTAGGTTCCTAGAGGAGGCTAGAAGAAAAGAGCGTCCAGTGACCACAGCCTTTTTCTTTTTCCGAAAGTGACTCACACCCAGACACACCCATCGTTCAGCCTGGGCCCTCCTGGACTGTGGGGTTGGCAGGACCCGGGCTAGTGTGGACCCTGCCCCCACTCGGTCTCCAGCGAGCGTGGAGCAGCTCTGGCTGGGGCAGGGGTCTCTGGAAGCACTGCTCCCGGGGAGCCTGGGGGCGCGGCCAGCGGCCGGGCACCCGCGGCTCCGGATTGGCTGTCCCGAGGACCCGCGGGCGGGGCTCCGGGCTGGGTCCCGCTCAGCGGCTAGCAGACGGCCGGGAGGCGGGGTCGGCGGGAGCCAGCAGCCAATGGACGCGCGGCCCCCGAGCAGTTACAAAGGGCCGGAGCCAGGCCGCCGCCGCGGCGGGGGAGGTGGGGCGAGGCGGGCTTGCTAAGGCGAGGCAGTGGCCGGGCCGGGCCGGGCCACAGGCGGTGGCGGCGGGACCATGGAAGCAGCGGTCGCTGCTCCGCGTCCCTGGCTGTTCCTCCTCGTGCTGGCGGCGGCGGCGGCAATGACACTGGTCCCGGGGGCGACGGGTGAGCGGCGGGGCTGGCGGGCGGCGGCGGGGTGGGCTGGCGGCGGCGGGGCGCGCGGGCCGGGCCCGGCCTCTGGCTCGCTCCTTCTCTTTCTCAAACATGGCGCGGGGCCGGGGGCGCAGGTGGCGGCGCCCGGGCAGGGGCCGGGCTTTACTGGCCGGGCCGCCGCCACGCGAGCCGCGGGCGGAGAGGGAAGGCGGGGCGGGGGTGTGTGTCCGAGCGCGGGTGGACGTGCCTGGCGGCCGGCAGCCGACCCCGCTCTCGGCCCCGCGGGGAAGGTGATGTCTCTGGCCCGTCTGAGATGGGGGACTGCCCTCTGGGGAACGAGTGGGCGCGGGCAGAGGGGTGTGAGGCCGGCCTCCGTCAGGGCGCCGTGTGGCGCTGTCCCAGGCACCCCACCCGGAGCAGGTTGGCCCGCGAGGCTCCCGGGGCAGGATCGGGGTCCGAGTCGCCAGGCTTCCCGCGCGGGGAGTGAGCCCTGAACCTCCACGGCTTCCCCGAGCGGTGGAGGGGGCGGCGTGTGGTGGCGACCCCGGGGTCAGCAGGGCGACCCCGCCGAGAGGGCCGCTTCTCCAGCCAGCGGTGGCTTTGAAGAGGAGCTGCGAAGCTTTGTGTGAGGAGCGGGGGGCGCGAAGATGAGCGGACTGTTTCTTTCGTGCGTCTGGGAATTGTTGAAGTGAACCCAGTAAATCAAATGGCTACAGATTGTTTTCGTCGTAGAAACTTGAACTTTTGTTCACTCTGCGGGGTTCGGAATGTTTGAATGGGGATGGCTCTGTGAATTGATCAAACGCTTTTATTTCTTCGAAGGAACATCGCTAGTGAGGTTCCTTTTCTTGAGTGACAGTTAGTTTGAATCAATCGTCTATGTAGCTGGTTTTCAAGGGGGGGATGTTCGCTCCGTTTTCCAAAATATTAAATCAGGACTGGGTATCTGGTCATTGCCTGCTACCGAGGAGTGTGAAAAACTTCGTTAGCATTCAAACTAAAATACTAAAAACTAAATTATAGAGCATTCGTGTTAGCAACTAAAATACAGTGAAAGCACATTTCTGTTTCTGAAATTGAATACCAGGTGTCTTCAGAAACAAAAACTCAGGACTGAGGGTGCCAATTATTAGCAATAGCTACTGTTTACCAAGAGCTTACTTGATGTGGATGCATAAAAAGTGCGCCAAAGTACATTATCTGATCCTCCTAACTGAATCCTCAGGGCTAGTAGCATTTGCCCCATTTTATACACGTAAAACTGCGGTGTGGAGAGGTGTTTTTTTGTTTGTTTTTGTTTTTACTCAATTACTAAGAGCTGGAGTTAGGATTTGCACCCAGGTTTTAGTGCTTCCTAAGCCTATACACTTTAATACATACACCTAATTGGCCCTTTTGTCTTTTTCAGTCTTCTAATGAGCATCAGCTTTATTATTCACTTTTAGATTTTGCCCTCACAATTTGAAAATCAAATTGGCTTTCTGACTACTAATACATTCCTGAGTCTCCTCTCACTGGGCCTACATTAGGGGAAACAATCGATTTTTGACATTAGTCTAAGGAGGAGGAGGGCAAGATAAATGGGTGGACAGGTGGGAGAATCAATATAGTTATTCCTCAAGCATAACTTGAGGAATGTCCACATCACTACTAACTCAAATAACAGTTCATTCTTTTTCACCTAACTTAGCACACAAAGTTTTCTTGGAATCAAGTCATAATATTGGAGTAATTGGTGTACAGAACATTGCCTAGTCCAGGCTCTGGAGGAGTTTACAGCTGGTGGCATACATTATAATACAAAGCTGATTCGGGTGCTAATGCACTTAAGTATAGACTACCGTTCTGCCTGCTCTTGTTGGGTATGTTGATGTTTCGGTCCATCCTTTGATCCATTCTGAAGAAGCGCAATGCTTTTATATGTTTATAACTTGGCTTCCTTTTTAAGAGCTCACAGTTCCTTATTGCCTGGGTATCAGTTTTGTAATTTCTCAGCTAATGCTATCTCCAACATAGATTTCTCTAAGGTTCCCTGTCCCTAATACACAGTTTAGTACCACTGTATGTCTACATGTATATCATGTGAGAGTGCTGCTTGTTTCCTTTCTGCCAATTCATAACTTTTTTCTTTATAAACATGCCCCAAACCAACTCTTCTTTATATTAGTATCTGTCTCTTCCTTTCTTTGTATCCACCTATCAGTTTAGTCCTCCTGCCTGTGTCATCCCTCACAATCTAGTTGCTTTCCAGTGTTTCTCTCTTCTAGGCTTTTCTATAGGCTACTGCTGAGCTCATCATCCTCAGTCATCCCTACAAAGGTTTTATAAGATTTCCCATTTGTATTCAGCACTTAGACCAACACCTGAGGCTTATGATTAAGGCCATCTCTGATTATCCAACACTTCTCACTATTGCAAACCCTCAATTCCAGCGATTTCTGTTTTCCTACTGGCTCCTGGCTTTTCAGCCTTTTCAAAATTACATACTTGATTTTGCCCCTTTTGGGAGTGTGAGGAGAGAAGTTCTCATTGCTGACTTTCTTCCTGTTCTCTATTCCCCTGAACTGTATATAGTACTTCAGATTTTGTTGCCTGTTTCTACCATCCTGTACTATTTAACTATACTCTTGAACATGTTATAGGTAATCAGAGGGCCAGGGTTATGCCTTTTATTTTCTTTATGCTCTCAGAACCTAGCACTGTGTTTTATATTCTGTTCCACTTAAATGCTTGCTGATTAAATGCATTCCATTTGACTGAGCATTCATGTAATATACTGTTATATTAATAGTTATGCAATATTAGTTGATAATTCTATGTGTATTCAGAATGAGTCGTATGATGTGGTGAAATAATCAGTTAGTTCTTAGGTTTGGTTATTAGTCCCAACTTTACCTCTAGTTAAACAGAAAATGGATATGACATCTATTTTTCCTAATTCATGAGATCATGAAGATCAAGAGAAAGTTGTCTTAGAGTTTGAGGTTGCTATTTGGTATTGGTAGTAATAGATTGGACTGATGTTCAACCAGCAATTCCCATTGGCCATGTGTGTTTTGATTGGTCAGATATCTTTTCTGATTGGTTAGTACCATTGTGGTGCCAGTTGATAAATATTTTTAATATAACTCCCAGTAGAGAGGCATCAGAATTCAAAGAGGGAAATGATTAATGTAAGCTGAAGTGATGGGGGAGGTTTCCTGGACACTTTAGGACTTAAACTGACGTTGAAGGGTGGCTAGAATTCAGGTGGGCAGAAAGAGAGATTTGATGGGTGTTAAGCTGTCTTTGCAAACTGTCTTCCTCAACTGTCCCAGAGCCTACCCCAGGGCAGAAACCAAAGCTTTTATTGACTGGCTGGCAAGTTACTCTTTCGAGTTAAGTTTCTTATTCTTTACTGTGATTTGGATGTATTAACCACTGTTATTATTTTTTTAATTTTTTTTTTTTTTTTTTTTTTTTTTTGCAATTCTAAAACCTCTGTAATATGTGATTGGAAACAAATCAGAAAGGTATTGCAAGTAAGGGAGAATAATATTATGGGCTGTCCATCAGGACTAGGCATTCTAATGGTGAAAGTCATTAAGTCACTTCAGTTTATAGGTGGAAAACATGATTGAGAGAAGTAAGGTGATTATCTCAGGGTTGGGCAGAACCAAGATAGGAACTTTGATTTTCTGATTCCAAATCTTGTGCTCTATATGGCACTTTAAAATATGAATGACTTTGGGCACGGAATGGTGGTGGGGATGAACAGGGTTAACAGAGTTGTTGGCAGTGAAAATGGCAACAGGTGTTAGACCAATGGAGTCAGACCCGATCAATGTTCAGCAACCTTGGTACTTGAGTTCTGGCTAAGAAAGAATTCAGAGTAAAGACTCAAACTATGAGAGAAAGTTTATTTAGAAAGTCACAGAAGTAAAAAAAAAGAAAGAAAGAAAGTCACAGAAGTAGAAGTGAGCCATAGAAGAAATGGGCTTAAACAACAAGCTAATGAAGCAAAAAAAAAAGGTGGTGGGGTGGGGCCTTGGAGCTTAGAGCTTAGGAGAGAGAAGGGTAAAGACAATGTGCTGGGTGTGGGGGAAGGAGAGAGACGAGGAAAGGGGAGAGGGAGAGCTTGCTGGGTCTTCTGTCCTAAGGGCTTTTAAGGATGGAGATTTTAGGGGAGGTCCCAGAAGAGGATCTCAATAGAATATCCATCAGCTTTCCAGGTGTATCCTTTCAGGGTCCTGGCCTCCACTGATTGGTGGGCGCCAGGGCAGGGGGTTATTAGTCAATGCATCTGGTGCTGAGGTCAGCCATGGTTTTGCTTATCTGGCTTTTCTGGGCCTGGAGCTGAAACACAACTGAGGCTTAGGTGTATTTGATGCTGGTCAGAACTTAACTGTCCTGGGGGGCTTAATGCTTAAGGACTATTCTCCAGCCCCCTTGTTCATCACCATCTAAGGGACTGAGCCATATAACTAGTGACATGCCAGGGGAGGAAAGGTGTTGAGTGTGCGGGAGTGTCCAAACCCCATAGCCAGTGATATGAAAGATCATTTTTGTGGTCAAAAATGACCAGCGATATGCTAGGGAAGGAAAGGTACCCTGTGGGTAGGTCCTTGTTTTCTCAGTTTTGTCTGTTGCTGGGGTTTTCAGCCCTGGTGACCTTGTCTACCTGGCCTATTGTCCTTGCTCTGCTCATGTCTGTTTAACTGCCTGCGACAGGGTGACTTACCTAAGTGAAGTTATCTTGAATTTCAGAGAACTTAAGAAAAGTGGCTTCTGTAGGTGGGAGGGAGGGGGGAATGATCCTCTTATCTAATAAAAGAGTAATATGCAAATTAACCATCACTCCACTGCACCCACAAGCCACGCCCACCAGCCAATCAGGAGCAAATATGCAAATAAACCCAACCAAGATGGCTACAGCCACAGAGAGCAGGAGGGAGGCTTGGGTTTCCCCGGCGATGGAGGAAGCCAAGCTTTCCGCCTGCCCTTGCTGGCCTAGGCCTCCACTCAAGGCTACAAAGTTTCAATGATAGAAGATACATAAAACCAAACAGAAATGGCGGCAGCCACGGAGCTGGAAAGAGCAGGAGGCTAGGGTTGCCCTGGACGATGGAGGAAGCCAAGCTTTCCGCACACCCTGGCGGGCCCAGGCCTCACTTAAGGCTACAAAGTTTCAATTATAGAAGATACATAAATCCTAGTAGAAATGGCAGCCGCCACAGAGCAAGCAGAAGGCTTGGCTCCGTTCCAGGCTACAAAGTTTCAATTGTAGAAGATAAATAAACCCCAGATACCAGGGCCTCCGCTTGGGTTGCGGTTGGGGGGGACCCAGGCCTGCAGGGGAGAGCAGTTGGGGGGTCAAGGCCTGCAGGGGAGGGCAGTTAGGGGGAAAAGGCTGGCAGAGGAGCAGTTAGGCATCAATCAGGCTGGCAGGGGAGTGGTTAGGGGGTGATAGGCTGGCATGCAGAAGCGGTTAGGGGCATTCAGGAAGGCAGGCAGGTGAGCAGTTGGGAGCCGGCAGTCCTGGATTGTGAGGGGGATGTCCGACTTCCCATTTAGGCTCAATCCTACTGGGATTAGGCTTAAATGGGCAGTCGGACATCCCTCGAGGGGTCCCAGATTGGAGAGGGTGCAGGCTGGGCTGAGGGACACACCCCCGTGCACGAATATCGTGCACCAGGCCTCTAGTTACAAGATATAAAGTCTGCAAGAGAAGGTCAGTCTCTTTTTTATATTGCTGATAAAAGGACCTGGTATAGTGTTTATTGGTTGAGAAACCAGGCTTATCATTCTTTGGAAAAGGGTAAAACAGTTTTAAGTTTAATTAAAATGGGATATAATTGAAAGGCCTTGCAGTACATGGTCAGGTTTAGAATTTTAGATGATTTACTTTGTTATTGAAATTAAATGGGAAACTGACATAATAGAAATAATCAAGAGGAAGACAAATCTTGTACCTGTGGGGAGGGCCCTTTTTGAAAGGTTCTTCTAGGCCTAGTTAAAATAGTTACCTGAACTTGACACCATTCTTGAACTGTTATGTAGTATCAGATATGCTTATGTCTAATGAAGTGGGTTTTGAAAATATCATTGTCCAGTGGATGGCCTTTTTGATGTGAGAAAGAATGTGTGTCTTCAAACCACAGAGCTCTCTGCACATGTTGACTAACTGCATGGTTTTTGCTGTTCTTTCTTGGTGGTGTCTTATATAATACAAGTTTTCAGAACAGATGGACTGTGGTTTGATATCATGTGATTGGGTCACATCTTTGCTTCCTGCTTCTGGAATTGAGGGCAGATGCTGGCATACTTCTCAGGGATTTTCATGCTTTGATCCATAGGACTGACTCAAGAAAACTTTTGGAATCTTCTCAAAATGTATGGTCTATCTTGACCTAGCCTAACTCTAATACTTAGGTTAACATTTAATGCCTTTTTAAAACTGAATTTTCTCAATATAAAATCCAAGCAGCTCCATAAACATTAAGATATGCTGCTGCTCTGAATTAAATCCCAGTATGGTTTTGGCTCAGATAATGCAGGTAGGTTTCTTTTGGTTATCCCTTTTTGATATGAACTTATAACTGGTTGACTTGCATTTTTTTTTTTGCTTTAGATAAACACTTTCTCAAACACTAATGATTGAAATAAGTTTGATTGGTTTTATGGGTCTAATATTATATATCAGATCTGGCCTTTTGTAAAGCTGCTTTCTCATTTTGACAATTTGAGAGGATTATACATTATAAAGAATGATGTATAACTTTAAAAAATTTTTTTTACTTGCTTAGACACTTCTTGAAGGTTCAGTGGTCCTTGCACCACTTTATCAATCTGAAAGGAGTACATTATAAGAATGTGCCAGGCATTCTACCTGCCTTGTGTCATTTAATGCTCATAAACAACCCTGTGTGGTGGCTGTATAATAGTACAAATGCTTCTTACTTATGTACCAGTTAATTTCCAAGACTCTATAAGTCTATTTGTTCCTAGGTCCAGATGACCAGTGCTTAGGAGATAACTAGATTTTTATGACATTTGTTCTAACCTAGGATTCTTTTCACTTCTCTTACATTATCCAAAAATGTTAAATTTTGTCTTTCATCTTTTAATTATGAATACATTTATAAAAGGAGGACACTGCTTCAGATCAAACAGATGGCTAGACTAACCACTGAGAGACTCAAGTGGTTGTGCGTTACCATTAACCCCATCTACCTGGGTAAGCAGAGTTGGCAGGATTCTGCTCAGATTGGAACATTGTTTGTATCTGAAAGTTTGTAAATAGAAGAGCTTCTGTTTTCATTTTACAGACCAGGAAATTGAGGTCATAGTGAATGGTGGAGCCTGCATTTGAGTATTCCAGAGTGTGTACTCTTCTGTTCATCATGCTGCTTTCATATATAGTAAACTAGAGGCCTGATGCATGAAATTTGTGCAAGGGGATCAGCTCTCGCAGCCCCTCGCAGCCTTGGCTGACCCTCGCAGCTCCGGCTTTGTCCGGAAGGTCGTCTGGTTGTTCTGCTGTTCGGTCTAATTAGCATATTTGCTCTTTATTATATAGGATACCTTGTTATGGTTACTTCTTAATCAGGAAGATTTTCTTTTTTTTAAAACCATGAGAATTTGCTTTAGCTTGTCTTAATTACAGTTTGCCTCTTTGCAACTGCAAGTTACTCAGATGCTTGCAGTTTTTATTTGACATTATATTTTTAGGTAATTTGAATCTGTCTGATGAGTCTAGTAATAGTTGATCACTCACTATTTGTATTGTTTTATGCAGATTCGTAGCAAACTCCTTGCTTCTCAAAGTAATATAGATCTGAACATTTGAATTAGAGAAAAGAAAAAAACTGTCACTATCTGTGATTAATATTTTGGCTTATTCTACCCCCCATGCATTTTTTATTAGTATAATAAGACCATTCTTTAATCATTCTGTCTCTTTCAGTAGTTATCAAAACTAATAAAAGTGTTGGTAAAGAGCTTCAGAAGAAATGGTTCATTTAATCTCAGTCAGCAAACCTTTAGTAGTGATCAACATGAGAAGTATAGAAAAAGAAGCCGCTTGCTTTCAAGAAATAACATGCTGTGGAAATATGAATACAGATTCAATACTAGCAACCACAGGGACTACTTTTTAGAGATGGTAGGGCTTGTTCTTCATGCCTTGCAGGATGCATAGAGTTCATTGTGTATGATCTGTGTGAAGAAGGAGCATGCTAGTTTCAAGAATTTTAGGAAGTTCAGCACATAAAAGGTGAGTTCAGAGAATTATGAGTCTTGAAATCAGGAAGATGGTTTTAAAATAGAAAAAGAAGTCTAAATGTACCATAGAGAACATGGAGCAAGATGGCTGTGTAGAAGATTTTGAGATTGGTATGATGGCATTGGGAATGGAGTGGAAGGGTGGCTTTATGACATTTAAAAATGAACTTGGAAGAGCTGGTAGTAGTGCCTTTGCATTGCTGCTCCCTTGCCTGAGTGCTTTTAGCTGAATGGCAATACCTGTTAGCTATAAAATGGAGTATAAAAATGAAGAAGGACTCCATGAAATAAAAAAAAAGATAAAGAATGACCCCAGAATTTTTACTCCTGGATAATGCCTTTAAGTAGTAAGGAATTTGGCAAGAGAAAGATCAAGGGGAAATGAATTCTAGTTTGAGCATGTTGAGGTTGAGGTGATAGTATAGCCCAGTGGTCGGCAAACTCATTAGTCAACAGAGCCAAATATCAACAGTACAACAATTGAAATTTCTTTTGAGAGCTGAAAACCAACTTCTGCGCATGGGCCACGAAGTTTCAATCACTGTACGTGCGCGCCCGCACGTGGTATTTTGTGGAAGAGCCTCACTTAAGGGCCAAAGAGCTGCATGTGGCTCGCGAGCCGCAGTTTGCCGACCACTGGTATAGCCAAATGGGATTGTTCAATAGGCAGCAAACATATAAGACTGGAACATAATTGGAAATGAGAGAGAATCTTAGGTCAGGAAATGATTATCATCCTTCACCTTCCACCTCATTCTTTGCCACCCTAAATGGAGTAGTATTTATTTTGACCCCAAACTCCTAGCTTAGATCTGGAGCCTTGTTCATTTCACTGTGATATACTTCCCTCCTGGATTTCATGTCCATGCTGTGCCCCTGCTGCTGCCCTCCCTCCACCCCCAACACCCAAGAAGAATATAGTTAGAAGTATTTGTGATCTTCTGGTTGTACTGAAATTAGCCTTTAGTTTGTGCTGCTTTCTCTCCAGTAATATGATTGACCTCTTAGGAATCTGCTCTGGTTCCTGGCCTGCATTTATACCACTGCTTTAGGTCGTGGTTGTGATTTCATAGGTCTAACCTCCAACTGTCTTTTGGAGCTCCCTGTTAAATGCTTTTCATGCTATTGTTTTTCTTCATGGACCAAACATTGGTGCAGTTGTATTTCTAGACCATCTTTATTTTTCTCTTTGGATTGATTTCACTTGTTTTTCTTCCAGTTTTGAAGGCATTCAAATCATGTGACTTGGTTGCCAGAAATTTAATAAAATCTTTGTTTATAGTAATAGGTATAAGAACCCCCATATATTTGCCTGGAATTAGATTCTAATTAGTGTATCTCTCTGGGACTCACTTCTCACAGGAGGATAACACCTAACTTAAATGATAGTTGTGAAGATAGTGCAGTGTTTACAAGATACCTAGCACATAGCCTGATACCAGTAAATAATTAATAAATGGGACTTATTATATATTTAAATAACTGAAGGACTGTCTTTTGGAAGAAATATATTTGTAATAATGAACTATGATTAACTGGTAGACTGAGAGGCAGATTTCACTTAAATAAGGAAGAACTTTCTATCAGTGGGAACTGTCCAAAAGTGGGCAGAGGCTGGATTGCCTTCTGTCTGAGAAGTTGTAGAAGGAATTTCTTGTGTTAGGTGGGAGGTTGGAATTGATTAACTCCAAGTTCTGTTTCTACTCTAGAATTCTGTACTTTTAGGTGTAATCCACGCTTCCTTGTTCATTGTTTTTAGCCGGTATACAGGCTTTCAACCTCCCTAGCAGTTATGGCTTTAGAGATGAGCACTATTTTGTAACTTTCTTAATGTAATATGATTGACCTCTTCATATTGGGCAATCTATTACTTATTCATAGATTTGCTTGTGTACTTTGACCATTTTTCAAAACCGGATTTAGGAAGCTTGAAATAAAACATAAGATCAAAACTAATGATCAGAAAGATAACCAATAAGCAAAAGGGAAAAGAAAGAGAACAGTTATCTATATATTTTAGCTGAAGAAAACTTTAGAAGTTGAGCACAATGCTTAGCTCTGAGTTTTCTAGCAGTGAAAGTAATAAGGGAACCTGATAGTTTACATAGATCTCAATACCTGTTACTGAGAATTCATGAGGAGCTGCCATCTTCTTTAATTAGTAATATGGAACTCCAAACAGGAAGGTTGTAATGCAGGAAGAATCTCCAAGTGGTAAGGGTTCCTGGAACTGGCTGCCCTGAGTCTTATTTTCTTAAACTTCATCTTTAACATGTATTTGAGGGTTCAATTTAGTGCTGCTACTGCCATTTTTCTTCTCCACTCTAAGGCTCTGATCCAAGTATGAACACACTAGTCTTAACCTAATGCCAACAGAACAGCTGATGTAAGGCTGGAACATTTAAATCAAGCTTTGCTAAAAGCTAGAGGGGACAATGAATAGAGAGCAACATGAAACTGATCAACCTGCTTTACAAAGACATTTTCCTCATGTCCTTATCTTTTGGCCTGTCTCCATTTGGCAGACATCATCTGGGTACTTCAACCAAAGGTGAACAGAGCCAGACGTATACCTTTCAGCAAACAGGCACAGTACAGCAAGGTCCAGAGGGTGTCTTTGCTTGGGTTTCTTGTTTGAAGAGCTGCCTCCTATGTGGGTAATGGATGTTGGGAATGATGACTTCCTTTACTCAGAAAGAGTGGTCCTACATATGTAGTTTCCTTAGTAACCCCAATCTACACTAATAAAAGAGTAAGATGCAAATTGACCGTACCTTCCAGCCAACCAGCACACCAACCAACCAGGAGTGAGTATGCAAGTTAACCCAACAAAGATGGCGGGTTAATTTGCATACGCAGGCGCCGAGCGGCTGGGGGCTGGGCGGGAGGACACAGGTGTGCCCCACCACCCCAGCCACTCCGAGCCTCTGGGCAGCGTGGGAAGGCGGAAAGGTGGCTCTGGCCAGAGCAAAGGCGGTGCCGGCAGTCAGGGGAAGGAAGGCCCATTCTTGCATGAATCTTCGTGCATTGGGCCTCTAGTATTTAAGTAAAAGATACCTACATGTGTTACCATGAAGGACATTCTTTGGTTAGGAATAGGCTGATTTCATTGGGAAAATCAGGTTTCTCCTTGCTCTTAAGCAGAATCTATTGTAGAAGTCTTTGTATAAGGGGCATTGGGAAATAAAATGAAGAATTTGGGTTTATCACTCTCCATGACTTGTATGGATTCATTTTCTTTTCTTATTCTGCAGTTACTGAGCTACTTTAGGCCTGTTCCTGTGTATCCTTGTTATACCCAACAGGGCTGAACCTCCTCATTTTTTTTTTTTTAAAGATACACTTTTATTGATTTCAGAGAAGAAGGGAGGGGTGTGTGTGTGTGTGTGGGGGAGAGAGAGAGAGAGAGAGAGAGAGAGAGAGAGAAAGAGAGAGAGAGACATGTCCCCTTCTGGGGATCAAGCCCGCAGTTGGCATTGTGCCCTGACCGGAAATCGAAGGGGTTGACACTCAACCACTGAGCCATGCTGGCTGGGCTGTACCTCCTTATTTTTGTTCACTTGCTTCAGGATAACCATTCCATCTAGATTTCCTAGGTGTGAACCTCACTGATTACATAATAGTGTATATTTATAGTTCTAGGACACCTTGTGCAGGCATCCTGTTACATCTACAATATAAGATGTTTAAATATGCAATAAAATACAAATAGCAACCATGGAAAAAAGCAAAAACAAATAAATGGCTTTTTCTACTGGAAGTGAAGTCTTATACACATATTTGGGAGCACTGAACATGGAGGAGATAGTTAAACCTGAGGAGGAATATAGAGATAGAAAAGCAGTAACTGGCTTTTAAATCTGTACAAACACACACACAATATATGTATGGAGGGTTTTTGGTTTTTTTTTTTTTTTTTTTTTGCTTGATGTATTCATTTCCAAATGGAACCATAATGTGCTCTAATTGAGTCTCTTTGTTTAGCACATGGCTGTTGATTTGAGTACTTTCTCTAGTTGAAAACTGACATTTTTACTTTTGTTATTTAATCTGCAACAGATTTAAATAAAAACACCAAGATTGTGTATTGTAGATTTTCTTAAACAATAATTATATGTAATTATTTTACCCAAATAAACAAGTTAAAGTAGTTTTAGCTCTTTTATCTCATTTCCCATTTGGAAAAAATTACAAACCAGGGGCCAGAGTTTGATCATGTTTCTCAATGAGGAAATATAATTCTGATTGCTAGTTCCATCTAGTTCCACCAAAGCAGTGTAAAATTGATGCTAGTGAAGAGTACTGAAAATATGGAAAGGAGCATGGAGAGTGGCTACATGCTACTAAAAACAGTTAATAGTTTTCATGAATATGGTATCTCAAAAATTTTAAGGGACCTTTAAAGATTAAATGAGATGTGCACATAAAACTGTGACGTATGTCTGGCACATAGAAAACATGAAGTAAATGATAGTTGTTATGAAGAAGATAGTTTTTCATAGAATTTTTAGACTAGAAAAAAAAACACAGAACTCAGAGGACTGTGTTTATCATATCATCTGACATTTTTTTACAGGTGAGGAAATTGGGCCTCAGAAGTCATGTGGCATTTCAGGATAATAGTTCAGCTAATGACTGAACAGGAATCTGGCTTCCTCCTTACTTTAGAACTTCATTTATAGCATCCCTTTTCTGACTCAAACCTCTTTTAGGGAAAATGATTTTTTTGAAAATTGCCTAAATTTCTGGAAGAATACTGTCAAGTTAGACCATCTAACAGATGGAAGCATAGATGGATAAATGACAATATTATTAATGTAGCAAAATAGTAACTATTATAGAAAGTAAGTGATAGGTATATAGGTGTTCATAGTTCTGTCATTTTTTCTGAATGTTTGAAATGTTCATAATAAAATGTTGGGGTTGGGGGCAATTGGAAAAAATCTCCTTACCCCAGAGTGTTTCTTTTACTGATCTAAACACAGACAAAGCAGCAGTACTTGCTACGCCAAGGGAAGTAAGACAACCCTGGAGCCAGCGCCTTTGGAAGTGCACATTTTAGGGCCTTTCCTTGACTTTCTTGAGGGAGTAAGAATCCCAGGTCTACCTTGACTTTTTCTTGTCCTTTTCTTTCTTTTCTCTCGCCTTAAAAAAAAAAAAAAATTACAAATGATAGTTGTGCATTGCAGATTTGAAATTCCCTAACCCAACAACAAACAAGCCAATTAGCACTGTAGATCCTGTTCCCATGAACAAATGCTCTAATTTATTTTTCTTTTTGTTGTTTTGCTTTCTATTTTCTTGTGGTAAATTTTAATTTTGTTCTATTCTTATTTTTTTATTTTTAAAAAATCTTTATTGTTGAAAGTATTACATCTGTCCCCCTTTTCCCCTCTTCTTATTTTTAATGCATTTCTAAGCTTGAATCTTTCTGTTCTCACATAGTCTTTCTCCCTAAGATCACAATTGTTTCTTCCACAAAATTCTTTATTTTTTATTGATTTCAGAGAGGAAGGGAGAGGGAGAGGGAGATAGAAACATCAATGACGAGAGAGGATCATTGATCGGCTGCCTCCTGCACAACATCCACTAGGGATAGAGCCTACAGCCCAGGCATGTGCCCTTGACCAGAATCGAACCTAGAACCTTTCAGTCCATAGGTCGACGATCTATGCACTGGCTAGGGCAAATTCTTTTCTTTTTTTTAAGGCCATATAGATATTCTTTTAGCTAGGGCCTTTCTACTCTTTCTTATTTGTCATTTAAGCTTTGTCAAATCCAGCCTTCCCTTGCCTTATGGTGGGAGAAGGGGAAGGAGGGAAGAGTTTTAATAAATTGGCTTTTAGGAGTCAAGTAGAAACCTTAAGGGATACTCTTTAAGGACCACCAGACTCAGAATTAGCTGTGTGTTGCAAGCAGATGGTGTGCCCTAAGGAAATAGCTGCTCTGAGTGACTGGCTGTTTGCATCTAATTTAGCTTAGAGATCCTGAAATTGGGAGAAAAGTCTCATGGAGCAAATGGATATAGTCACTTATGAAACATTCTAAACCATAGCTAGGACCTAGTAATTATTGACTTGTGTGTAGATGCCATAATTCCATGCTGCATATACATATGCTGCATAATTCTGTGCTGTATTTTCAATTCTCTGAAGGATAAGTAACATCAAGCCCTGGCAGACTCTTATCATTTAATAATCTCACCCCCCTAGAGGCCTTCTTCCATAACCAGAACGCTAGCATCAATGCTACAAGCAATTTGAAACCCATATTCCTAATGCTATCTCTGTACATCTAGATTCTGAGGTTTGAAAACTTTACTAGATTGGTTACAGAGCATCCCAAGCTCTGGTTTAGTCTTAAAGGGTAAATGTTCCTTTGAAAGGAATTCAGACAACACTAGATACTTGCATACTTATGCCCCAAGGGAGGCCATGGATTCAATGGTTAGAAATTTTATAAAATGCTATTAAAGCCCCCTTGTTTTGGCTGGGCTTTAATATCCTTGCTTGGTTTAATTCAGCTATGTTCATCTAGGTGACTGCAACCAGAATTGAACTGCTTGCTTTGACATCTTGTTTGACAAGGAACATGAACATTTCAGACTAGGGAAGGCAAGAAAATGAAAGCTTATTTAACCGTATGTGTTGTTCACCAAACCTCTGAGATTTCTGACAATATCTATCATCCTTCTTTTGGCTGAGTTCAGTTAATTTTTTTCTTTGTCCTACAAAGGGATGGGAATGACATAAAGCTAAATACCAAGAGACTCAATTAAAAGTAGAAAGTGTAATTGCTTTTGTGGAGCAGGAAATAGCAGTGCTGAGGAATGCTTTGAAACTTTCTCTGTGAAGGTCTTACATGTCTTGGTAGAGTTATTCCTTGGTATTGGATTTTTTGATGCTTTTGTAAATTATATATTTTTTACTTTTTTGTTTTCTAATTATTGCTGGTTTAAAAAAAGCTGGTGACTTTTTTTTTTTTATCATGAATAGGTGTTAAGTTTTGTGGGGGGTTTTGTTTTGCTTACATCAAGATGATTATATGATCTATTTATAGTTTCCTAAACTGCCTAACTCTCTTATTCCTGAATCTGTGTACAATATTTTTGAATATCATCTTCCTGGAATGAACTCTCATTCTTCTTTAGGCTTTCTTAAGCCTCGGTGTAGGGTTAATCTTTGAGAGGAAGTCTCCCTTTGCATTTCCCCTAATCAGTGGCATGTTTGTTCTCTGCACTACGTTGTGAACTCCTTGAGAGTAGGAATCTCCTCATAATCACCTCTGTCCCCCTAAAGGTGTATTCTTCCTTTCTACACAGGGTACATACACTGTTCTTTCCTGGTAAAAGGTGTTCAGACCTTGCTTTCTGCTTCTAAAAGTACTAATTGCATAGCCCTGTCAGCTAATTTCTTCAACTGTGGCTCCCATAGTTCTTTTGCTGTTTGCTGGCCTAGATGTAACTCCTCTTGCCCTTAATTCAAAGGCAGCTGGTGGGTGGTTACTACTTCCTTCTCTTACCACATTTTCTATTTCATTCCCCTGGCCAGAATGATCTGCCACTTTCGTTTAGGTTTATTAGTAGACTTCAATATTTATGCAACCAAGTCACAACATGTATAGCCACTCTTGCTTTCCCAAAGGGAAAGGGTTGAGTCCTTTTGTCTCGTCTTACTTGGGGGAAATCACCAGAGATTATCTAATAATCCATTTTTTTCTTTCTGTGCTTAGAATAAGTCTAGATTATGTTGATGTAACTCATAGAGAACTTCTTGTAGAAAATTTCTGTTTCCTTGTCTATAAAATAAGGGATTAGGATCAGGTAATTATTAGGTTCCTTCCAGCATGAACATTTTATGGTTAATGAGTTATGATTCTTTGTTAGTAAGGATTATTGCATATAAATGTACACACTGGATGTGTTCCAACACTTTGTTAATTTGGAACTGAAAATCTACTTCCCTGTAGGTACCTCTCATGCTACTACCGTGAATTTCTTGGGCTAACCCTGTTCCAAAAGTCATATTGCCAAAAAACTCTGCACAGGTATCTATGAATGGAGAAAGAGAATAATAGCTACCATTCATGGTTTTATGTGCACACTGTTTAAGTTATATCCTAGAGTTGTATGCAGGTTTACTCTAATTCTCTGGCCAGTGCTAGGACAGAGACTGGCTCATAGTAGGTGATAAATATTTGTTGAATAAATACCCCTATCCTCTGGGTACCTGGTTCCCTTCCTAGGAAGCTAGTATTACTATTTCTTTTGTATCCTTCCAGAAGATAACTTTATAATAAGTACAAGCCAATGTGTATTCCTTTTCCTTCCTTCCCTCCTTCTCTTTCCTTCCCTTCTTTCCCTCCCTCCCTCTCTTCCTTAGCACAAATGTTACTATATCAAATACACTGTTCTGCATTATGTACTTTGGTTTAATACATCTCAAGGGGCTAAAGTCTACATTAGTACATAGAAAACATTATCATTTTTTTAGTAGCTGTATGGTCTTCTATTTTGTATTGGTACATCATGTTATTTTATCAGTTCTATTGGTAGATTAGATGCATAGGAAAGATTAGAAACAATCTAGTATAAACCATTAGGAAATTAATAACCATGTGTGTAAAACACTTTATCCATGTACAAGTATATCTATAGGCTACATTCCTTCTGGGTCAGAGGTTATGTTCATTGGTAATTTTGAAAGTGCTGGGTCAACCTCCATTTATATGGAGTAAGCTAGGTTATTCTGGACAATGGGATATTTTACATCATATGGGCTTGAGGGATGCATCTAAGTATGAATTTGGAAAGTTGAAAGGTGAGCACTGAGAGATGGAAAAAGGACTTAAAAAAATGAAGGTAGTAAAGGGTAAAAAAAATGTGCTTGCTTGGCCATTTTAATATGTTTTTTATTGATTTTTAGAGAGAGAGGAAGGAAGAGGGATAGGGAGAGAGAGAAACATCGGTGAGAGAGAAACAACAGTCAGCTGCCTCCTGCACACCCCCTTCTGTGGATCACACCGCAACCTGGGCATGCACCTGACCAGAATCAAACCACGTTCTCTTGGTTCCTGGGTCTATGCTCAACCACTGACCCACACTGGCCAGGCTTGCCTGGCCATTTTATAAAGGACCTTGGTGGTAGCAACAACTAACATACTAAAGAGATATTTCCTGAATGTTTATTCAAGAAACACATACTGGCCCAGCTGGCGTGGCTCAGTGGTTGAGCATCGACCTATGAACCAGGAGGTCATGGTTCGATTCCCAGTGGGGACACATGCCTGGGTTGCGGGCTCGAACCCCAGTGTGCGGTGTGCAAGAAGCAGCTGATCAATGATACTTTCTCATCATCCTCATCAATGATGTTTCTCTCTCACTCTCCCTTCCTCTCTGAAATCAATAAAAATATATTTTTAAAAAAAGAAAGAAAGAAACACATACTGGATCTCCTGGTGTGCCAAGGCCTAGGGATACAGAAATGCATAAAGCATTAACCCAGCCCCTGAGTGAAGTTCACAGTTTAATGGAGGAAATAGGTAAACAATTAGACAGTGAGGTGCTTTACTGTAATTGTTGTGCCTTGAAGATGTTAAGTTGAATTTGTCAAAACATGAAAACATGGATGATTTAATATTTGATGTAACTTTTAAAATAATAGAATCCTACCATTTAAAGGATTGTAGAGTTTTAAACCAACCTTTCATTTAGTGCGAGACATCCTTACTTCTTGAACTCTCATTCTTGGTCATTAAGATTCTGCTTAAATATATCTAACAACAGATAAGTCATAACCTTCTGAGGCAGCCATTTCCATTTTGTAGGGAGGAGCTGTAGTTAGGAAATGATTTTTTATGAAACCCAAAATTTACCACATCCTGACCTCATGGTCTGATTTAGTATATATAGGGTTAAGATAATTAACACAGTTGCAACATCTATAAAATAAGGTGATTGTATCCACTGCTAAGAGACCTTTCAGATTAGCCTTGTTTGAGTTAATTCTTTGAATCTCTAACTCATATTTACATGGCAGATTGATATTCAAACAACACTTACTGATTACTTATTATATTGGACATTTGTGAGATTTTGTGCCCAGTTCTCCCTCTGTTTCCCCCATCACCATGGCTACAATTAACAGTAAATACTGTTGACTTTTAAAAAAATCTGTTGTTAAACAGATTCCCCAAATCTGCTAAGCAAATCTTTATCCTGTACTTGTGCAGTTTATTTGATACTGAACCTAAATGAAATCCTTTGTATTAATTGCCCTTATTAAATCTCATCTTGCCATTTAGGCAGCCTATTCTTAGTGTGCTTTGCTCTGATAACAGTCAACATTCTATCAGCTAATTCATGGAGCTTCGGAGACTAGAAAATGCAGGTGTTGTGGAAAAAGAAGTGATTGAGAATTTAAGAGTGTCCCCTATTCTTCCAAGATGGAAGTGTGTATTGAATTAAATAATGCTTCTTAAGTGATTTAAAGGTAGCAGAAGTAAATGAAATTTTTCTGGAGTAATGTCTGGATAAATCATACTTCTGTTTGAAGCCCTAAATTTGGGAGTGAAATGTTATCTAGACTACTGGAGAATTTACTTTCACATTGTATGGTGCAGGGTATTTAGACAAGCTTCCTTTGACATTGCCACTGCAGGGTAACCCCAAGGGGGTGGAGTTGAGAAGAACCCAGAGTCCTTTGAGGAACAAAACCCAGGGCAGTGGCTGGAGGGAGTTTTTTCCCCCATCACAATTTATCTCCCCTATACCCTCTTCCAGCTCCACCCATCCCCCACCTCTGCAATCACCACACTGTTGTCTGTGTGTCCATGAATTCTTTCTCTCTTTTTTTCTTTTTTGCTCCATTCCTTCACCCCCACCAACACCCACCACCACCAGAACTGTCTGCCTGCTCTCTATCAATGAGTCTGTCTCTATTTTGTTTGTTAGTTCAGTTTGTTCATTAAATTTCATATATGAGTGAAAACATATGGTACTTGTGTTTTTCTGACTGGCTTATTTCACTTAACCTAATGTTCTCCAGGCCCATCCATGTTGTCGCAAAGAGTAAATTTTTCTTCCTTTTTGTGGCCAAGTAATATTTCATTGGTGTAAATGTACCATAACTGTTTTATCTACTCATCTACTGATGGGCACCTGGGCTGCTTCCAAATCTTGACTATTGTAAATAACACTGCAGTGAAAATAGAGGCATATAGTTTTTTGAATTAGTGTTTCCAGTTTCTTTGGATAATATACAGCGTATTTTTTAAAAAGAAGAGGACCTATAGGGTATACTTTCCCCAGATGGAGAAGAGAAGTGAGGACAGGCCTCCTTGAGCTGGGGCATGGTATTGGGAGCAGAGAGAAGAGGGGAAGGCAGATTACTCAGAACTGGAGTAGAGAAATAGACTAACAAATGTTAACATTAGTACCTGAAAGGATTTGTTATAATTTTAACTTTTGCCTTCACCTTTGCCAATAGTGGTGTGATCTGCTTTTAACTTATAGCTAAAGAGACTGTAGCTAGGGCATTGTGCATGATGGGCTCTTTACCTGCCTGCTGGTGCATATTTGGAAATATTCTCACTGTATAGTTAAATATAATTGTGCTGTAATAGGCAGGGTAAGAGAAAGAAGGGTCATTACCAGCCAAGTCAGAGTGGTAAAAAGACTGGAATTTAGTCTCTGGTGAGAAAAACCTTCCTTCCAATTAATACAGTTATTCAGTATGATAGATGACGTTTAGTTTTCACAGTAGAAAAAAAAAATAGCCTTAGGTGTGATTCCATTTGAAATTTGTTTCTGTATTTTAACTTAATTATCTAAAGCTACAAGTGCCCATTCTTGTAAGTTATGTTGTGTAAGGTGGTATCAATGACTTTAAGACTTTGTAAGTTTAGGATAATCAGATCACATACGTAAGCAAAACACTTGCCAGCAAGCATTCCTCAAATACCAGTTTTAATAAACTGTCTGCTGTCTTGAAGATGAGGTTTAACATTGTGACATTACTGAAATTTTTATTAAATCGTTCTCTAAATCAAGTAATGCTGGCTTGAGAATGGAAAAACGTTGTTTCAGACAACCACATTTACTGCGAATGAACTTTTGCAAATTGTACTACAAAGATAGGATCCATGGTATTGGCTGTTAGCTATTGGCTTTTGAATATATCATGCCTGTATTGCCATATGCTCTGATTTTTCGCTCTTTCAATTACAATTACTATGAAACTTTTGCTCGTATAGTGTACTGTGAGGATATTTGGCGTGAAGGAGATCTTAACACAACTGAAGAATCACCAGGGAAAGCCTACTGGCAATATTTGATTAGATGGTAGTTACTCATGACCCAAAATGTCATTCATTTTAGATTATCTTTTAAATTAAACATTAAAAATATTGTACACAATTCTTAGACTCTTCCTTCTCTTGACATATTTGTGACTTGTTTAGGAAACACTGCTTTAGAAAATATTTTTCTGATCACTATGTAGGAATCTAGGATTTAAAGATAAGAAAACAAACAACAACCAAAAAACTTGGCCATTCTCTCTCTCTCTCTCTCTCTCTCTCTCTCTCTCTCTCTATATATATATATATATATATATATATATATATATATATATATATTCTCACCTGAGGACATGTTTATTTAATTTTTTTTTTTGAGAGAGAGAGAAAGAGAAACATTGTTGTGAGAGAGAAACATTGACTGACTGCCTCCCACATGCACCCTGATTAGGATTCGAACCTGCAACCCAGGTATGTGTCCTGACTGGGAATTGAACCCGCAACCTTTTGGTCCACGGGATGAAGCTTCAACTAATTAAGCCACCTGGCCAGGGCAACTTGGCTATTCTTAATGTAATGAGAGACACTTTAACAACAAACTATAAATAGTTGGATTTGTGCTATCCTAAAGGTATGCTAAGAGAGCTATGGGAACTTACTGAAAGAAGCTGCCCAGTTAGTTATCTTAAGGGTAGAGGAAGGGTTCAAAATCTTGTTGAACATGGTCTTAAAGATTCAAAGGATGGGTTTAAACTAGCAAAGAGATACTATGTGTAAAGACCACAGTCATTATGGTTGTCATAATGGTGAGACATGTGTGGCCCTAGATAGCATTTTTAATGTGAGTGATAAGTTAGAACCCAAAAGTAATTTTTAATTGTTAGACCAAGTGTTGAACAGTTACTTCATGTACTCTAAGGGAGCTGTGAAGATCTTAGAACTGGGAGAGAATTCATGGCAGAAGTTTTATATATAGCAATTACCATATTATATTGTAACATTCTCCTTCACTAGTCTTTGGGTCTTTGGAACTCTTCAAGGGCTGTGACCATGAGTTATTAATCTTTGTTACTAAGATTTTGGTAGAGTAACTGATAAAACTAATACTTAGAGAACCTTGGTTGAATGACTACTTATGGGTAAAGAGGATTCAGGAGAGAATGATGACAATCTCCTATGATGGTGGTTTTAATCTTTTATGGTGACAGACCTTTTGTAATTCTATAAAATTTCTCCTTGAAAATGCAAATAAATACATGCAGCATTTGGCCTACAGTTTTATGGGATTCATGTGCTCTGAAGCCAGTCCATGGATTCCTGGTTCAGAATCTCTCCTTAGGAAATTATACTGAAGGAACCTATAACCACCACCAAACCTCACCATGAGTAATTACTGTATCTTAACAGTCTTTAAATGTCAGATTATGATAGTGTCTCTTATACTTGAGTTCTCTTCCTTTTTAGGAAGAAAAACAAAGTTTTTTATAATGATTAAGGTAAAACTTTTCTGATCTAGAAATAGAATAGACAAGTATGCTAATGAAGCCAGCAACCAAGAATCAGTTGCTTGAGAAGATCCTAACATTCCTGAATTTGGGTTTAGCAGGAGAGTTGGGAGTATCCAAGACTACTTCTGTCTCCAAGACTTGCTAGAAGGACTCATAGGACTAAGAAAAGCTGTTATACTAATGGTTATGGTTTATTACAGTGGAAATATACAGATTAAAATCATCAAAAGGAAAAGGCACATGGGATGAAGTCCAGGAGGAACTAAGTGCAAGCTTCCAGATGTCCTCTCCCAGTGCAGTGTGGCACAGGTGCACTCCATAGCTCAGCAATGATGTGACAGCACTTGTCAACCAGGGAAGCTCTCCAGAGCCTTGGTATCCAGGATTTTTATCGGGGCCCAGTCACACAGGCTTGCAGCATTCTTATCAGGGAGAAAATTTCAAGGATTCAGAGTTCATTTCCTAGGAACTGGCCAAGGGCCAGTCCTGAATGAAGAAGGCCTTTCTTGGGAATGTGAAGTGTTGGAGCAACTCAGGCCTGCACAGCAAGTTAGCTGTTCAGAGACTTAGCTTCAATCTGGCCTGCCTGTCTGCCTAGCCACTCTTTCTAGATAAAATAGACTTCCCTGGCCTCATCATAGGTGGCATTCTACATACACGGACTCTTCTTTTTTTCTTGTCAACAAGTAATTGGAAAGTTTGATTTGACTTAAAGAAGTAAATGTGCTTTGTAGTTTCATGAGATCATAGTGAAATGTACGTGCCCATTCTGTTGTTCAGTCAATGAGAATTTTTTGAATGCTACTACATACCACACTCAATGCTAGATGTGGATTTACAGAAATGATTAATATGGGTCCCTGCCCTCACGGAGCTTAGAGTTTCATAGGGGAGAGAAAAACAACAGTAGCAATTCTGGTAAGCATTGTGTGCTTTGGGAGAGCATGGTGGAAGGTCTATATGTGTATGCACGGAAAGGTATTGGTGATAATTAGGGGAAGACTCCCATAAAGGGACTCCTTGAGTTGAGCCATAAAGATCAAGTAGATAGAAATGAGCATGGAGCTGGTGTTTCTCTAGACATTTCTGTAGCCAGGTTGCCTGTTTTGTTAGAGCACCTATGTATTGTTACCTGTGCAGTCTCCTTGGCTTACTGAAAAAGCACCGTAATCCTGGCTAGAAGAGAAATGTCTTTCCCAGGGTTTATACAAGAGAAAAGAGTGGTGCAATACAAACCTATTTCCATTACTTCATTACCATAAGTCCACCCAAATAGCATTTCCAACCTACATTGGAAGATCGTAGTATTTTCATACATTGCTCTTCAATGGGAGGAGTATGTGAATGCATAGTTTTGGATTAGTAAGAGTAAGTATAACCAGTAAAAATTTAAATGTGCTTTGTTTCAAATGGGAGGGCAAATGCTTGCCTTACCTTGATGAAATTACATGTAATAATTTCTCTATACTTGGAAGCAAAAAAGCTTTAGACAAGAACTTTAGTCCAAATTTTATCATATTTGGCTCCTACATATATGTGCTTCTCAACTCTTCTAAGAGGAATAAAGAGTTTTGTTTTTTGAAAGTGCAAAGAAATTACTATAAGATCAGGACTGTCTTATAGTGAATATGGAATAATTTCAAAATGTTAACCTTGAGAATTTTTTCTAATAAAATCTTGTTCTCTTTTCCTAGCATTACAGTGTTTCTGCCACCTTTGCACAAAAGACAATTTTACTTGTGTCACAGATGGACTCTGCTTTGTCTCTGTCACAGAGACCACAGACAAAATTATACACAATAGCATGTGTATAGCTGAAGCCGACCTAATTCCTCGAGACAGGCCATTTGTATGTGCACCATCTTCAAAAACAGGGTCTGTTACTACAACATACTGCTGCAATCAGGACCACTGCAATAAAATAGAACTTCCAACTGTTGGTAAGTTATTGCATAAGATGTTTTTTTTTTCTTGATAGTACAAAGGAAAACCTTAGACTCTATGATTTTAGAACTGGAAGGGATCTTGGAGATTGTCTATCCCAGCTTGTTCAGTTTAGAGGCAAGAACAAACTTGTCCACAGTGGCAGGGTTGTAAGAGTAGACAAGATCCTGATTCCCGGGTGTGTGTTGTTTGAGTAGTTGATTCCATGATACTTTCTGCTTACCACAGCGGTATGTCCTCAGAATGCCATACTTTGTCTTCAGAGTGAATTTCTTCTTCCTTGTTTAGTGCTCTGTCCTTTTAAAGCAATCAATAATGGGTAGGAATTGAAAGCAGCACTAAACAGTCCAGATGCCTTCATTTTGTAATTTCACCTTGGCTTATGATCTTTATGTTTAAAATATTATATAGGCCATCTAGGCTTTAGGTCCTTCACTATAGTTTACATTTTAAAATGTCCTGGAAAAGCTATGAATTTTAAGGATAAACTCTTAGGATTAGATTAATTTAAGGTTCTGGTTTAAGATGTCAATCTAAGCACATTTAATTCTGTCCTCAAATGTCTACTGTAGTAATCAAAAGGAATATAAAAATAGAAGGACCTATATTAATGCTAGCAGAATTGATGGAAGAATGCTGCCCACATGCTTACACTTGTGTGAAACCTGACAATTTACTAGTACCAGTTAGAGAAGGGCAGCAGTCCCCCACCTGGTACGTGTGATAACAGCAAAGTGCAACTGAGTCTGCAGCATGACCAGGAAGCTCCCTGTGGCCAGGCTCTGTCAGACTCTTAACTTTTTCTGGCTCTTTTTGTAAGCATCTGCAATTCTAATATGACAATATGGTAATTCCAGAATTCTCCATTTCTATTATTTGGACTTGAAATATTTTAATGGAAACTCACAAAACCTTGAGAAGGACTCACTTCATTTCTAATGCTAAAAAAGCACAAATTCCTTATTTCCAGGTCTTGATACACAAAGAACAAGAAAATTACCCAATGAAAAGCTTCAGTGGTGTAAAAGGAGTGAACTGAACTGGATAAATCAGAGTAGATGTCACCCTTTGAAATAGACTTACCACATGATAGGGAAGAACTTTCAGACAGACCAAGGTCTATTTTTCAGTTGTTTACTGTAAAATGGGGACATTTCACAGTTGATAATTGCTTTCAGATGAAAAGCTTGATTGATGAATTATTTTTTAAAATGCAGTATTGAAAATGAACAGCAGACTGGATACGATAATTTTATGTTCAAGTGTGAGACAAGCTTAAGGCAAGATGAGCTTGAGAAACTGTTACAATTCAGAGAAAAAGACAGTTGGTGAGCAAATTAAGAGATACAGAGGACAGATCTAGGTGATCCAATATGCTTAGTATAAATATTCCAGAAAAAGACATAAGAGCAGACAGAAAAGAATACTATGCAAAATTAATGAAAAAATACTTATCTAAATACATATAATAAAAGACATACCAATTTCAAGAATAAAGAAAAATGCATATGCATTCAGCACAAGTGACCACTGATTGACTATAAAAGGGAAAAATGTTCAGATTTTGTGCTTTTTTTAAATACTAGAGGGCATTGTAACATCATATAGTGAATGTTACTTAAAATTCTTTAGACAAGCCATTTTCATACATAAAGGCAACAGGCATCTTTAGATAATTAAGTATTCAGCGTATAAGGACAAACATGTACTCTTCCTGAAAGAAATTACTAGAATTAGAATTCTATGTTATAAGAAATAAATCCAAATAAGGGTATCAAGAATGGAGAAGATGTGCTATTAAAGAAATAGTGGTGTGCAGTGAACCAGCAAGGCTCAGGATGAATGCCAAAATAATTATAATTAACTAGAGGCCTGGTGCACGAAATTCGTGCACGGGGCAGGGGTTCCCTCAGCCTAGCCTGTACCCTCTCACAACCTGGGACCGCTAGCTCCTAACCACTCACCTGCCTGCCTGCCTGCCTCATTGCCCCTAACCACTCTGCCAGCCTACCTGATTGCCCCTAACCACTCGCCTGCCTGCCTCATCACCCCTAACCATTCTTCCTGCCTGCCTCATCGCCCCTAACTGCTCACCTGCCTGCCTCATCACCCTTAACCGCCTCTGCCTCGGCACCCGCCATCGTGGCTTCGTCCGGAAGGACGTCTGGAAGGTCGTTCAGCTGGCTGGTCTAATTAACATATTATGCTTTTATTATAGATATTTTTCTGAAACAATGTAAAGCAATAATTATTAAAAGAGATAAGAAAATAAGTGCTCTTGAATTAAAAACTCAAGTGATTAAAATAGAGTAGAAAGTATACACATGCAAACTTTATTATAAAAAACAAAGGATATATTTTGCCTGAACAAAATTGATGGATATATATACATATGTATACACACACACATACCTACACTAAACTGAATTGTTTTGGAGTAGTGAGGCTGTGTATAGGTTTATTTTTATTTATTTTTTTAACTTTTGCTCATGTGGTTCTTTTATTAGTGACCCTGAGAGTAATAAATAGGAAGGTCCTAGAATACTGGTGGTAGCTGGCCTTATTTATTTAGATGGCTGAAAAATGCAGGAAGAACAAGTGAATGTTGACTAAGTTGGTGATCTCATAAAAGGAGATCCAATGGGAGAAAGCTGAATGACTCACTTGTTCTGGTTTCCAGCCCTGTGAGCTGCTGTAATGAGGCTCTATGACTAATGGTGGTAGTGGCCAACTACAGGAAATGTGGAGAATTAGGAAATTGTAGGTGCCGCCTATCGTATTTTTTATGTTTATTTCACTTGCCCTTTTTCAGGAAAGCCATCACCTGGCCTTGGTCCCGTTGAACTGGCCGCTGTCATTGCTGGACCAGTCTGCTTCGTCTGCATCTCACTCATGTTGATGGTCTATATCTGCCATAACCGCACTGTCATTCACCATCGAGTGCCAAATGAAGAGGACCCTTCATTAGATCGCCCTTTTATTTCAGAGGGTACTACATTAAAAGATTTAATTTATGATATGACAACATCGGGGTCTGGATCAGGTAATGTAATTGTTTTTCCTTTTTTCCTAAGAAATCTTCTAAAAATTAACTGCATTATTTAATTAGTTGGCTGAGCCACTTGACTTGGTTTGTTAAAACTTGGGATAGTGTGAATACTAGTCCAGCTCTGAGCCTAGTAAAGGTCCTTAAGCTTGCTCTATAGCTGCCAATGGCTACTTTAGTGTAGACAGATTAGAACTACTTTTACTGAAATAAGTCAGTATATTAGCTTCACGTTTGTGTAAATTTCAAAGTATTCTCACCTTCTCAGGACTCCATGAGGTAGTAAGAATAAGAAGAATTATTCTCATATAGGTCAGGCTGAGTTCAAAGATGTTCAAATGATATGCAGCTACCCATTCTATTAGGATTGTTTAACAGCTTTTTTTTTGTCTTTGAACAGAAACAGGCATGACAGAAAATGTGTTTTGAATTATGAAGGTTACTTACTTTTTTTTTTAATATATTTTATTGATTTTTTACAGAGCGGAAGGAAGAGGGATAGAGAGTTAGAAAACATCGATGAGAGAGAAACATCGATCAGCTGCCTCTTGCACACCCCCTACTGGGGATGTGCCCGCAGCCAAGTTATGTGCCCTTGACCGGAATCGAACCTGGGACCTTTCAGTCCACAGGCTGACGCTCTATCCACTGAGTCAAAATGGTTTTGGCGGTTATTTACTTTTTTATGAATTTTTAGTCATTTTCTCACTTCAGAAAAAAGTCTAACCACCTTGTTATTTAATATAATAACTGGATGATCCATGGCCCCTGTGATGTTTGCTTTTCTCAGTTTTGGTCATTTTTTGTGGGATCAGAAATAGACTAAGAAATTGCCAGAATTGCCCTAACCCAGTGGTTGGCAAACTCATTAGTCAACAGAGCGGGGCCGCATGTGGCTCGCAAGCTGCAGTTTGCCGACCACTGCCCTACTGGTTTGGCTCAGTTGATAAGAGTGTTGGCCTGCGGACTGAAGGGGCCCAGGTTCAGTTCTGGTCAAGGGCATGTACCTTGGTTGCGGGCACATCCCCAGTAGGGGGTGTGCAGGAGGCAGCTGATCGATGTTCCTCATCGATGTTTCTAACTCTCTATCCCTCTCCCTTCCTCTCTGTAAAAAATTAATAAAAATATATTTTTTTAAAAAAGAAATTGCCAGAATTATTCTCAGAAGTGGATTTTGACATAGCACTGCTTTATGTTTAAACCAGAGGGGATTTATTTTTTATTTCTTGCTTTGGAAGGATACTAAGAGAGGAAGACCTCTATCCTCTATAGTATTGTAATTTGACACTCAGGTAGGAATTAAGAGATCTAGACTCCAGTGCATGCTTTGTCACTGCTTGGCTCTCTGACCTTGGTCAAACCATATTTCCTCTTTGGGCTTCTATTTCTTCATCAGAAATACGGAACAGATACTTTTGGTAATACTACTTAAAGTGGTTTGTTAGGACTTTAAATGAGATATACTGTCGCCTTTGAAAGGTATAAATCAACTTCAGATAAGGGCTATATTTATGGATAAAATGAAGATTTGAAAATATATAATGAAAATTTTACTAATTTTATCACCAAGTGACTAAAGGAACGTTAAAGCAGAAGTTGTGACTAGGGAAAGAATATGACTTTGAAGCACAAAATCACATCTGCTAATAAAGTTCTCATAAATGTCAAATGCCTATTTATTTTAAGGAAATTAACACATATCGATGTATATGCATCAGGAAAGATGCATATATCTATGTTCATTTAGAAACTGATTTCATGACCTGAAGTCTTTTCAGTAGAATTTGGAGATATATATATATATTTAGTAAGTGAGTGCTGTTATGACTTCTAGGACACATGTAGTTTGCACTGGAGCCCACATCTCTTAGGGCAGCCTTTAGGGACCCCTGAGAACATTGTGAGGAAGGAGGCAATGAGAGGTTGAATTGAGATGCAGCAGCCTTAGTACTGAAGATGCGACAGTCTTTGGACAGGTGTGGTAGAGGAGTGGAGATTGTTTTAGGGCTTCCCTGGGATTTCCCATTGATTCTGAGTTATCCAAAGAGTTCCCAAAGAAGATCTGGCTTATAAAAAAAGTTATTCTGGACCAAAATATGATAAGCAAGGACCAAAAGTCACAGGAAATCAGGGTGGCTACAGATCATTTGGAATTAATCCCTTAGACCTGATCTCCTGTTGCGCAACTTACACCCAGGGAAATCAAAGCAGCTCATGCCACTCGGCATAGGCTCCAGGGGAACAAGCCTACCTAAAGGAGCAAAAGAAATTGCTGTCTGGATGGCAGTTGGGTTTTCCAATAAGAATACATTTATCTCTAACTGGTTTGGCTCAGTGGATAGAGCATCAGCCTGCAGACTGAAAGGTCCCAGGTTCAATTCTGGTCAAGGGCATGTACCTTGGTTGCGGGCACATTCCTGGTAGGGGGTGTGCAGGAGGCAGCTGATCAATGTTTCTCTCTCATCGATGTTTCTAACTCTCTATTCCTCTCTCTTCCTCTCTGTAAAAAAATCAATAAAATATGTTTTTTTTAAAAGTATACATTTATTTACCTTAAAGATATAGATATGAAGTAAAGAATTGAATTGTTATTTTTTTCCATTTTATCTATAGTTATAGATCCATCAGGGATTACAGCTCTGTGATCTCTGTGAAAGCTTCATTCTCTTCTTTTATGCCTTACCCTGAAAAAACTTGTTTACATTTTTTGCTAGTAGCTGTGGTTTGGGGCAGTTAGCTAATGTCTCATGTCTGAGTTATTTTATCTTTAAAATGAAAGTAATTAGATAGTTGTGAGGTTCAAATGGGACAAAGATGTTTGTGTGAAAACACGTGGTAAATGGTAACATATGTCCAAATGACAGGTGTTACTCTTATTGAAAACATATTTGGAAGAAAAATCTGACATACAGTATCTATTTGCTGCATTGTACAAAAAAGCTTAGTTTAAGGCCTCCGTTCCCTGTCATAGTTCATTGGGTGCTAAATGGCCTACAGATTAATCCAGACAGAAGCTATTGTCTGTTGAATGACAACAGAAAATGCCATCTCTTTCCCCTCTATTCATCATAAAGCCTTATTGCCTGCTACCTCATGCATGGGACTCATGCTTGTGAATAAATAAAATGTGTATACATAATGCCCCTTTTAGTTCTTTCACTCATTGAGGAAAAGGTAAAACCAAACATTTCATATTATGAATTTACATGCCTATTACTCAGTACAATGGCCATAATTGAGGAAAGGTCCTATCTCTCTCAGAGACTACTTTTAACTTAGGAACTGCAGGGAAGACAGTGGAGAGCTAACCTGATCCCTGTTGCATTAACTTGAATCTCAGGTTGTGCATGTGTCCATATTTAAGCTGTCATTGGATCGTAAAGTGTGTGGGAGCATGCATATGTGTGCCAGTGTTTGAAAGAGAGTGAGTCTCATACCAGTTTTCCTTATATCTTGTTCATGCTTATGATCTGTTATAATGTATGCATGTTATTTAGGTCTTATTTCTATTCACTATTGAAGCATTTTCCCCATTGAGAATAAAGCAGAGAACATAGAGATCTAAATTAGACTCATTTTTGTCTTTAGAAAAAGAATATTACTTTTTGAAAATGCTCAGGTATTCATGTGGGTTATAGTAACCAAATATAGATAATATGATGAATCTAGATGTGGTTTTTAATTTTAGCTCTGCATCTAGAATCTAAGGGTGATGGGGATGACAGAAACTTTCCTTGTCCCATTAGCCTATCTTGACCATCCCATTTACATGGGTCCTGAATTGTCAGATATTTAGGTGAACTGGAATAGTCCCAAATATAGTGTTACTTAAATACTGTAGATAGTTAGTAAACCCTTTTCTATAAATGAAATACGTGTGGCAGTATTTCAAAAAATGTGTTTTAGGGTAAGGCAAGTTCAGTTGGTGAAAAAAATTACCAAAGTAAATTGCTAGACACTTGTTTAAGATGCTACTGTTGCAGAGCCAGTTCCTAGCAAGTAAATTGCCTATCTTGAAATGGTTTCTGTGATAATTTTTACTGATTTATTAAAAGTTGGGCTAGAATTTATTTTGATGTGTCTTGTATTTACATATTTTTCTCCTCCCACAATTAAAACTGTTATCAGATTCATCTTCCTAAAATCAGGTGTTTTTAAAATTATTTCTCTCCTTTAGAAATTTTTAATAATTCTTCGTTTACCCACAGCTCTCATTGGTCATGTTGAGCTTGGCATCTCTAGTATTTGTCACATACTGGTGACAGTTTACCTTCTCTTCCACTGCTTTACTACATGCACCTCCTTTCTGTTTATCTAAGCTGGTTCCCTAAAAATGTATCATTCATTTCCTTCTTGTACCTATGCTTGCATATACCCCTTACCTGAATACCTTACTTCCTTCTCTTCTCCTTAGGCCATATCCCTCTGTAAAGGCCAGTCTAAATTCAACTTACTTTATAAAGCCTACCTTGACCCTCTAGGCAGGAGTTTCTGGATTCTTTTATTGTATTTATTATTTATCTTTTATCATGAATTACTGTATTTGCAAATGTGGTCTTTATTTCATTGAGATTGTAAGTTCCTTAAAAGTAGAGCTTAAAAGAGTTACACCTTTCCTATGGTGGTGTTGGATACCCAACTTCTGTTGATTGTATTGACTACTAGTTATTTTTATCTTCAGGTTTACCATTGCTTGTTCAGAGAACAATTGCAAGAACTATTGTGTTACAAGAAAGCATTGGCAAAGGTCGGTTTGGAGAAGTTTGGAGAGGAAAGTGGAGAGGAGAAGAAGTTGCTGTGAAAATATTCTCTTCTAGAGAAGAACGTTCATGGTTCCGTGAGGCAGAGATTTATCAAACTGTAATGTTACGTCATGAAAACATCTTGGGATTTATAGCAGCAGACAATAAAGGTCAGTAACATTTACTTCTCCTTTGAGTGTAACAAAATCTATTTAATAAAGCCTTTTTAGAGATATGGCTACTAAGCACTGTCAAATTTAATGAGAAAAATAGATGTGTGTCATATACTAGTAGATTAGACCCATTTGGTCAAATGGAATATATTAGAAGTCTTTAGAACCAGTAACTCCTTAAAGATTTCCTTGACTCTTGACAACCTGTTCCTAAATCTCTAATTGTTTTATAACAGCTAATTTTTTTAAAAGCCACGTGCTTTGTTATTTTGCTTCTGGACAGTTAGTTATTGAGTGAAGTAATAATACAGAAAAACTTATAAACTCGGGTTGCTCAACATTTTGAGGTAGGATAGAGCCCAGATATCTGTTTCCATTTAACCTCTTCCTGACCTTAAGAGCATTCTGATATATACTAACTAGAGGCCCGGTGCACGAAATTCGTCCACGGGGCAGGGAGGGGGATCCCCTCAGTCCAACCTGCACCCTCTCCAATCTGGGACCCCTCGGGGTATGTCCGACTGCCAGTTTAGGCCAAATCCTGCAGGGATCGGGCCTAAACCGGCAGTCAGACATCCCTCTCGCAATCCGGGACTGCTGGCTCCTAACCACTCATCTGCCTGCCTGCCTGATCGCCCCTAACCACCTCTGCCTGCCTGCCTGACCGTCCCTAACTGCCTCTGCCTGCCTCCCTGACCGTCCCTAACTGCCTCTGCCTGATTGCCCCTAACCTCTCTGCCTGCCTGATTGCCCCTAACCGCCTCTGCCTGCCTGCCTGCCTGTTCACCCCTAACTGCTCCCCTGCCAACCTGATTGCCCCTAACTGCTCCCCTGCATGCCTGATCGCCCCTAACTGCTATCCCCTGCCAGCCTGATCGTCCCTAACTGCCTCTGCCTTGGCCCTCATTACTGTGGCTTTGTCTGGAAGGACATCCAGAAGACATCCAGTCTATCTGGTCTAATTAGCATATTACTCTTTTTTTTAAAATATATATTTTATTGATTTTTTTACAGAGAGGAAGGGAGAGGGATAGAGAGTTAGAAACATTGATGAGAAGGAAACATCGGTCAGTTGCCTCCTGCAACACCCCCTACTGGGGATGTGCCCACAACCAAGGTACATGCCCTTGACCGGAATCGAACCTGGGACCCTTCAGTCCGCAGGCCGATGCTCTATCCACTGAGCCAAACTGGTTAGGGCAGCATATTACTCTTTTATTAGTATAGATAACTTTATTTACAAGGAGAGCAAAAAAACTTCTCAGTGTAGTCTGTTTTAAGTTCCCTGGGGCTTAAATAAATTATTAAGTAAATACATGGTTTCTCCAAAACCACATTGACACTTCCTTGCTTGTGGCTCAGGTGCTTACGGTCCAGGGTCAGATCAGATCCTGAGGAAGCAAGGAAGCCCTGTCAGGGGAGAGTCAGAATAAGAGGTGACTGTGAGCAGTGACTTCGGACTGTGCTTCAACTAATTTTTTGGCTGCACTTACTATCTTTTGTCCACAATTTCTGCTCTTACAGCTTTTGTCAGAGACTTATGTTACAACTCACCTCTCATTATTCCTAACCGGAATCAAATGCTTTCCAGCTTTCCTGTTTTTAAAAAATGCTATCATTATCTTTTTGAGATTGGCCAGAACCATAGTTATCTTTTTCCTTCTTTCCCTTCCCATTTTTTTCAACAACATTTATTGCTTCAAACTGTTAAGTGTTTAAACTCAGTTGGTAATTATGGATGATTTTATTTTTCATTTTGCTTCTCTGTATTTTCAAGTTTATATACAACAAGCATTTATTACTTGTTTATTTTTTTAACTTTTATTTAGAGAAAATTTCCAATATATAAAAAAGAATAGTATAATGAACTTCCATCACTCACCTTTAATAATTATTAGTTCATTGCCAATCATATTTGCTCTATTTCACTTACACTGCCCCTTAACTAAATTATTTGAAGCCAGTTCCAGATAATATATCTTTTCATCTATAAACATTCTCATTTGTATCTTTAGATTATAAAGAACTTTTAATGAAACATAATCATACTACTATTGTCACTTTAAAAAATATCAAATATCTAGTCAATTTTAAATTTCTGCAGCTGTCTCCTATTATTATTTTTAAACAATTGGTTATTCATTTTAGGATACAAAGTCCACACATTGCATTTGGTTGGTTTTAATCTTAAGTCCCTTAAAATCTCTAGGTTTCTTCTCCATCTTTTGTTTTTTTCTTCTTGAAGTTTATTTGTTGAAGAAACTAGATTGTTTGTCCTATAGGGCTTATCACATTCTGGATTTTACTAATTGAATTCCTATACTGTCTCTGAACTTGCTCCTTTTGTATTATTTGAAAACTGGTAGTTAGAATTAGAGACTGAATCTGATTACATTTTATTGGTTTCCTGAAAATATTTTCTGTATATTTTATATTTTCTGTTGTATCACATCAGGAGACATATAATGTTTGATTATCTGTTGTTGTTTTGTGTGTGTGTGTGTGTGTGTGTGTGTGGCTTAAGAGTCAATAATGGATAGAGGCAGTGATTATCAGTGGCTACTACCAGTTCATTGTTACTTAATTTAAAAACAAAACATAAATAAAAGCAGTCTGACCAAATCCTTAGTTTTCATTTTCTTCTGTCTCTGACATCATTTAGCTTCTCCCCCAATTCTTAATACAACCTTTATTATAGTCTGTGATTCTAGACTTTAATAGTTGCCTTTGTTTTCTGAAACTTGTCTTACTGATTTTTATGAAAGGGTCTAATTCTACAAATAGTAATTGCTCCCTTAAAGAACTTGCCCACATTCATGGCTTCAAACTCTATTGTGATGATGACTTTCAAATCTGTATTTTGGGGCTCAAACCTCACCCAAGCCCAGTATGTGTTAGGCGTGTACTAAGTCGCAAACTGGCATTACAAAATGCTCCTGCTGCTGTGTACTGAGCTTTCTCTTTGCATTTGCTCAAGCAGCAGCCAAGCTGGTGCTGTCATCTGGTGGTCACCATGGGAACTAACTGACCTTGCTGGCTCTTCCCTTGCCCCTCTATCCCAGTTCCCTTCTCCTTTATCTTCATTCTCCTGGTTTAGTTAAATCTACCCAGACAACCTTTTATATATGCACAGCCTCTTACATATCTTTTTTTCCTTCTGCCTTTCTTGTCAGTTACCTCAGAAAAATCTTTCTATCTTCCTCTGCCTGTGTTCCTATTTATTTCTTGTATTTCATAATTCAGTCATGGATAATAAGCAGGCAGATAAAGTAGTGATATATCTGTGTCAAGGAAGAGACAAGGTACAATTTGAACAGAATCAGTTTGTGAAGAACAAGTTTGTAAAGAACTAGTATCGTGAATCTCTAAATCCTTTTGAAAATACTGAAAAATCCCCTCCAGAATCTTCTGAAAATATCTTTTTTGATCTCTTCTAATCAGCTTTCCGTCAGATAACAGCCTTCAAAATATATAAGTTGTTTTATGTCAATTTGGGTTTTGTCTTTTGTTTTATAACTAATGAGGAAAGAAACGGCACATTTTAAATTCTAATGTTCCATGCTATGGAACTAAGTGCTTTAATGTACTAAATGCATTAAAAAAAATCTGTTATTCTATTTTTAAAATCTTCTTAATGGTCTTACAAAGTAAGGTATTCTTGTTGTGTAAAGGGAGACACTGTGGCTCACTGGTTAGGAAACTGAGGCCACTTAGTCAATAACAGCCCCTGGATTTGAACTCAGGTCACAATGACTTTGGGTGTGTATGTTTTACTGAATTGTGCTGCCTCCTGATATTGTAATACTTTTTCTTACAATTTCTTTTTTTTAATATATTTTATTGATTTTTTTACAGAGAGGAAGGGAGAGGGATAGAGAGTTAGAAACATCGATGAGAGAGAAACATCAATCAGCTGCCTCCTGCACACCCTCTACTGGGGATGTGCCTGCAACCAACATATATGCCCTTGACCAGAATCGAACCTGAGACCCTCAGTCCTCAGGCCGATGCTCTATCCACTGAGCCAAACCAATTAGGGCTCACAATTTCATGACATGTGGTTTTTCATATATTTCTAGCTACTTGTAGGTTAAATAGGCTTTTGTGGACCAGCCTATCCAAAACCTTTACCTTGATCCCCATGGGAAAACACATTGCAAATTCATGCATCAGCTTACAAGTGAACTTATGGCACATACATTCCTAGTTCTTAAGGTTTAAAATCACCTTCTGTGTGTAAAACTGGGTTCAGTCCCAACTTTTTCTTCTCCTGACATTTCAGTTCTGTCTCAGCTTTTCCGTGTGTCAGTGATATACTTTTATGAAGCCTTAGAGTCATAGTCATCTCGTGTGGCTTCTTTGTTAACTATATTCAGAGTCTCTCATTAAAGCTTGCATTTCTTCATTTCACCTCACTTTGAGTTTTGTTCCATACTGCTCCATTCCACACTGTGGCCACACTAGGATCCTGATACTTCTCATTTTCCTGCTTCCCTCCTTCATTATTTTCCCTCCTCCCAGAAACAATCATTGAGCACCTAACCTGAACAAGGCATTTTTCTAGGCACTAAAGAGTTCCCAGCCCTACCACTGTCGGTGTAGACTCAAGATTATCATCTTTGAACTGTGATTTCTTGTCTTTTTCTCTTTTTTTTAAATTTATCTTTATTGTTGACAGCATTAGAAATTGTCTCCTCCCCCCTCCCCATTGGCCCCTTCCACCCCGCTCTCTCCCCTTCCTCAGCCCTTCACTGGTTCCTTGTTTCTTAAATGGGATTAGTCATCCAGCCTTATCTCAGGAAATGAGGCTTACTCTGAAGACCTAAAGGATACATATGTAAAAGTATAAGACAAAATGAAAATATAGGAAAATATGAAAGAAATATTTACAAATTTAAGGTTCGATCATATTGTAGTTGTGGGATTTGGGATAGAGAGTAAAGTGATAACTTTTGAACAAATAAATTGTAAATGTTCTACAGACTGTCTGAAATATTGTTGTTATACTTTGCAGACAATGGTACATGGACTCAGCTCTGGTTGGTGTCAGATTATCATGAGCATGGATCCCTTTTCGATTATTTGAACAGATACACAGTTACTGTGGAAGGAATGATAAAACTCGCTCTGTCCACAGCAAGTGGACTTGCCCATCTTCATATGGAGATTGTTGGTACCCAAGGTAACTTGAAGCAATACTGTTTTTACTTTCAATTCCCATGGATCTAGTGTCTGTTCAGAACATTTTTGTAAGAAGTCAGTCTAATTGGAGATGTTATCTTTCTGTTGAAAATCTCACATGGAGTCAGGAATCTGGGAATTTGTTTAGAGAGCCTGTTAGACATTGTAACAATACTGATATTTTTGTGAGTTCTTAAAAATAGCATTCAAGTTTCCTACTCGTGATTTTTGAAGATATTGATTTTAGAATTCAAGTCTAAGAGATGTATTTTTTAAAATTTTCATTATATTTTCACTTTCATTTCATCAAATGAAAGTGAAAATGCTTTATAAATGTCAACATGCTATATAAATGTTATCTTGCTATCTAACAAAATTATATTTGACTTTGAGATAAGACTGCATGAGACCCTTTTACAGTTGAAAAATTAAATATTTTAGTTATGAAATGTTTATGCTATGATTTTTTTGCTATGTAGGATATCAGACACCAACAAATCTCTATGGTCTAGTTATTATCCACTTGCTATCTGTTTCACTTGAGGTTGTTAAGTAATGACCCAGGTAAAAATTGTGATTGGTACTACCTTTTAAGCAATTATGTTTATTTTCTTTAGGAAAACCAGCCATTGCTCACAGAGATTTGAAATCAAAAAATATCTTGGTAAAGAAGAACGGAACTTGTTGTATTGCAGACTTGGGACTAGCAGTAAGGCATGATTCAGCCACAGATACAATTGATATTGCTCCAAACCACAGAGTGGGAACAAAACGGTATGCTTGTGAATAAATAGTATTTAATATGTTCTAAAAACAAATTCTTTTCCTTCTTATTTGCATATATATATTTTCTCTGAAACTCAGCCTTTGTTTGATTGGCCACAGGTGGAAGATCTTATGGTTTTGTCTGCTCTGAAACAAAGTTTATCTGACTTAAAAAGAAGCCTGCTGATGAAAGATGGTCCTTCCAGAAAATATTTTCATTAGTTATGTTAATTATAATAGCAATAGGAGCTAATGTTTATAGGGTACCTACTGTGTGCCAATCATTTTAATGAAATTTTTTATACATTATCTCATTTGATGCCCTCCTCAAATGCTGTACTATAGCTATCCCAACTATTTTCAGTTCCTGAAAATATGCCTGCCTTTCTTCCTTAGAACTTTTGCATGTGCTGTACCTAGAGCCCACTTTCCCCCACTGTTTCCCTAACTTGTACTCACCCTTTCTTTTTCTTTTCTTTTTTAAATCTTTATTCAGATTATTACAATTGTTTCTCCTTTTTCCCCCCTTAGCTCCCCTCCACCCGGTTCCCACCCCACCTTCTCCCCTTACCTCCCCGCCACTGTCCTCATCCATAGGTGTATGATTTTTGTCCAGTCTCTTCCTGAACTCCCCCATACCCCTTTCCCCTGAGAATTATCAGTCCACACCCTTTCTATGCCCCTGATTCTATTATATTCACCAGATTATTCTGTTCCTCAGGTTTTTAATTCACTTGATTTTTAGGTTCACTTGTTGATAGACATGTATTTGTTGTTCATACTTTTTATCTTTACTTTTTTCTTCTTCCTCTTTAAGAATACCTTTCAGCATTTCATATAATACTGGTTTGGTGGTGATGAACTCCTTTAGCTTTTTCTTATCTGTGAAGCTCTTTATCTGACCCTCAACTCTGAATGATAGCTTTGCTGGGTAGAGTAATCTTGGTTGTAGGTTCTTGCTATTCATCACTTTGAATATTTCTTGCCACTCCCACCTGGCCTGCATAGTTTCTGTTGAGAAATCAGCTGACAATTGTATGGGTGCTCCCTTGTAGGTAATTAACTGTTTTTCTCTTGCTGCTTTTAATATTCTCTCTTTGTCTTTTGCTCTTGGCATTTTAATTATGATGTGTCTTGGTGTGGTCCTCTTTGGATTCCTTTTGTTTGGGGTTCTGTGCGCTTCCTGGACTTGTAAATCTATTTCTTTCACCAGGTGGGGGAAGTTTTCAGTCATTATTTCTTCAAATAGGTTTTCAGTATCTTGCTCTCTCTCTTCTTCTGGCACCCCCATAATTCTGATGTTGGTACGCTTGAAGTTGTCCCAGAGGCTCCTTACACTATCTTCAACTTCTTGGATTTTTTTTTCTTTTTGCTTTTTCGGTTGAGTGTTTTTTGCTTCTTTGTATTTCAATTCTTTGACTTGATTCTTTGTTTCTCTAGTCTGCTGTTAGGTCTATGTATAATATTTTTTATTTCAGTCAGTGTATGTTTAATTTCTAGTTGGTCCTTTTTCATATCTTCGAGGGTCTCATTATATTTATCGGCCTTTTCTAGGATATTCTTGAAAAGCCTTATAACCGTGGTTTTGAATTCTATATCCAGTCATTTGTTTTCCTCCATTTCTTTCGTTTGTGATCTGTTTCTTTGTCGCCGCATTTTCATTGCTTCCCTGAGTTGATAGGGTAGCTTTGTGTGCTAGGTTTCCTATATGGCCTAGTGGGTCGGCCTCCCCAGTTAACCTGAGGTGGATACTCTTGGTGCACCCCTTTGTGGACTGTGTGTACAGCCTTGTTGTAATTAAGTCTTGATTGTTGTTGGTATCACTGGGAGGAACTGACCTCCAGGCCAGTTGCCTGTAAGGATCAGCTGTGTCTATGCTGGGAGAAGTTCGGTGCTGGAGACAGCCTTATAGGATTAGACTTGCCAAATTGCAAAAGCCTCTGTGCTCAGCTTGGATGGGGTGGAGTCTCAGGGCAGAGAGATAGTCTTGGCTTCCCGTCAGCCTTGCCCTTGCGCGTGCGTGCCTCCAGACCTCTGCCTTCCTGGGCTCCTGAGCCTCCGCCCAAGAGTCCAGATTCCTTGCCCCCCTCCCCCAACCCCGTAAGAGTGTGGGTCCCCAGGGGCTCGCCTGGAACTGGGGTTCAGTGCAGTCAGAACTGGGGTTCAGTGCAGTCAGGAGCTTCTGATTCCCTTCTGCTAGGGAAAGCCTGTGGCAACCTCCACAGTCTTTGTGCACACTGATGCGCTCGCCTCCAGACCCCTGCCCGCCGGGGCTCCCCCGGGTGTCCGAGTCTCCGGGTACCTTTCTTTCTACCTGACAGTCCAGACTCCCCCCTGTATGAGCCTGGGTCCATGGGGTTTCGCCCGGAACTGGGGTTCAGTGCAGTCGGAACGGGTTCAGTGCAGTCAGGGCCTTCCTTCCCCCTCCTGCCCGAGAAAGTCAGCCAGGCTCTCTGCCGCCCTTCCTCTCTGTGCACACAAAGACCCTTTGCCGTACCTCCAATTCTCTGTGAGCTTTTCTCTTTCCTTCTAGTTGTAGAATTTCCACTCAGCCAGCTTTCCTGTGGTTCTGGATGGTGTCCGTTCTGTCTTTTAGTTGTAGTTTTGAAATTGTTGTGCGAGGCAGCAGTTTAGGTGCTTACCTATGCCGCCATCTTGGTTTCTCCCCCTTTCTTTTTCATAGGAATCCTTTTCTGGACTGTTAGGTGTTCTTGCCAACAGCTCTCATAGCATGCTGAAATTGGACCATTAAGGCACTTAACACATTATGGTGTAATTATTTATTTGTATATTCCATTGGGTTGTAGGCCACTTGGAAGCAGTCTGTATTCCCAGCATCCATCACACAGTGCCTAATACATAGTAGATACTCAATAAATATTTGTTGAATCCACAAGTTCTCAAAATAATCTAACTAGGTAGGTGTCATTATTCTCAAGTCACAGATGAGGAATACACCTCATAGAGGTTATGTAATGTGGCCATCCTCTTAAATGGATGGTAAGCTGAAGAGCTGAGATTTGAACCTGTGAACACAAGCTTGCTCTATATCACAACATATCTTCAAACTACCGCCTTGGCCTTGAAGTGAGCCAAGCTTTATTCTATCTAAGTTGTATTTATGATTTCTGGATTCAACAGGGACTCTCAGAATTCTAAACTCTGGTTACAGTACAGTGGTTGCCGCAGGTCTTTGTAGGACCTGATCTGTAACCTTAGTGGGGCATTTGAAACCTTAGGACTTCACAATGTGGCATCAATAGGAAAATTAGCATTCATTTTAATCTACTATTTTCTCTCCTGGGATATGTCCCTGCCCTGTTGTCTATCCGATTTTAATGAGGAGACTTCTAGATTAAAATATATAATTCCTGCAGAGTACATGACAAAGTAGGTGGTGTGCATTAGGACATTTGTTAACAGTCACAGTTATTTCTTGTGGCTTTCATTGAAAACTAAGATTATAAGGCAGGTAGCAATTAGGATTTAATTGACATCATTAATTTGGAAACCAGTATGGTTATATAATACTTTTCTTGAATCTAATATGATCTCAGTTATGTAATATTGTATTTGTATGAATAGAGAGATGTCCAAAAGCATATTCATCAAATGTTAACACTGTGTGGTAGTAATGGAATGATTTTTCACTTTGTACTTTATGTACTTTGGGGAAATATCTATAAGAATGGGTCATTTAAAAAAAATCAGCAGAACCATGCTGAAAGAGGGGGAAAGTCTTAAAGTTATATATATTTTAATTCTCAGGGGTAAAAGAAAATTTATGAAACAGTTCAAAAATAATATGGCCACCATTCAATAAAATAAAACACTGATTTCTTTTTTAGGTACATGGCCCCTGAAGTTCTAGATGATTCCATAAATATGAAACACTTTGAATCCTTCAAGCGTGCTGACATCTATGCAATGGGCTTAGTATTCTGGGAAATAGCTCGAAGATGTTCCATTGGTGGTAAATTTCATCCCCTTTCCTCAACAGTTTGTCATGAACAGAAGTTGTTTAAGAATTGCTTTCTCTTTTATTGAGTGAAATTAAACACATCAACAGTCTGAAATTATGTTCACCAGGTGATCAGGAGAGTGCCAAGAAAATAAAGGAGCCAAAACCTGTAATGAGGGGAAAACAACGTGACATGCTTTACCTAATGCACAGCTTTATCCTAATGTATTCTTTTTCTGTTTCCTCTTGAATCTTTGAAAGCATCAGAATCTAACCCTTTATCATCTTGAAATAGAGTTACATTGAATGGATGACTGCTTTGGTGGCCACCCAGGAAACTGTCTAGCATGCACCTGAGTCAAATGATTTTTCCCCCTGAGACTGTGGTTATTTTTTCCAACTTGGAAATTAGGTATACAGAGTACAGTACAATTACACCATCATTACATTACTTTTTAAAGTAAGTTGGCTTTAACTTTTTTTTTTTATCCTCACTTAAGGAGTGAGGATATTTTTTCATTTGTGTGTTGTTGTTTTTTTAAGAGAGGGGGCAGAAGGAGAGAGAGAGAGAGATAAACATTGATTCGTTGCCTCCCATATGCGCTGACGGGGTCAGGATCAAAGCTGCAACCCAGGTACATCCCCTTGACCGGGAATCGAACCCGAGACCCTTTGGTGTGTGGGCTGATGCTCACAGCCGTGGGCAAACTACGGCCCGCGGGCCGGATCCGGCCCGTTCGTCTGTTCTATTCGGCCTGCGGAGCCAAAAGAGCGGAGGGTTCTCTTGCTCTCCCCTCTGCTCCTTTACTTTGAATTTATATTAGTTCACACAAACACTCCATCCATGCTTTTGTTCCGGCCCTCTGGTCCAGTTTAAGAACCCATTGTGGCCCTCGAGTCAAAAAGTTTGCCCACCCCTGGTAGCCACTGAGCCATGCTGACCAGGTTTGTTTTAACTTTTAAATTTAGTTTTAGATTGAGCACTTTCGATATTTCCTTGAGAAAGGCTCTTATCTGGGAGCCCACACTTGGCTGAGACTAGGGTCTTAGGTTTTTGAGGCAGTGAGGGGCAGAGTGTGTCTCTGCATTGTAGCAGGGAGAACAGGTTATTGACAGATGTAAGTAGAGAATAGGATTTGCACCTCAGGCTTGTCTTGTAGGATTCACATCTCAGTGATAGAGGGTATATTCCCATACCAAGTGAGAGGCCGTGTACTCATAGAAGGTAAATTCATTAAAACTCTTAAGAGTTCTAGAGGAAACTGTCAATCTAGTCCCCAGAGCTCATAATTCATCATTCAAATAGCCTTTATGATCCCACAGTAATATTTAGTTTCAAGGTGTGAGCCCAGTCAAGTTAGGGAGGTGGGTTGTTGATATAGATGTGGATGAGACGGATTAGTAATGGGACCCTGTAATAGCATGCTCAGCACTTCCTTTCCCGTCTGGTCAAATGGTCTGGCATTATCTGAGTAAATTCTTTAAAATCGATTTCTTTCTTTATTTTTCTTTTTCTTTTTACAATATAGGAATTCATGAAGATTACCAGCTGCCTTATTATGATCTTGTACCTTCTGATCCATCAGTTGAAGAAATGAGAAAAGTTGTTTGTGAACAGAAGTTGAGGCCAAATATTCCAAACAGATGGCAGAGCTGTGAAGTGAGTATTTCTTTTAGACACTATGCAGTTTTCTAAACCACTTCTGCTTAATAACTGCAAATTTGCTACTTTTCTTTAAGGAAAACACACAGATTCTCTTTTTCTTTTTCATAGCAGTTAAACTGAGTAAACAGGATAATTTGTTTTCCATGTTAATTTTTAAGCACAATTGAAAGGGCCATGGTATATTTGCACTGGCCATGAGAACAGTGTTTATTTGGATCTGCCAATAACCAAAGCACCTGCATTTTAAATGAATACTTTCCTTCAATCTGGGCAGTCCCGAACAGTGGGATGTGTGCTGACAGGAATCAGGAGACCATTATTCTAGGTCAAGCCTGGATACCTTTTCAGAGTGATGCTGGGCAAATGCCTTCAGTTCTCTAACTTTAGCATGACTTTTTGTAAAATGGAGAACTTGGATAAGATGATTATGAAGATGGTTTTATATCTTACTCATCTCATTGCCCGTATGATCACTCACCAGGAATTTGGGGAAAATGCTTCCCCTACAGTGTGTGAGCTTCTCAACCCTAGCTCTTACAAAAAGTTTTAGAAATCTTTTTTGTAGTTGTAAATTTAAAGAATTTGTAAGACAAATTTTAAGGCATCTATCTTTAATTGTTGCCTGTTACTAATCGTAATACTGATGAGGCAGAAAATTTCCCTCCAGATTTGAAGTTTTGTACTTTAGGAGAAATTAAAAGCTGACCACTAAGTAGTTGATTTTACATCTCAAAATAATGTAGGACTCAGCAGAACCTTTGACATCAAGAGAGCTCCTTAGCTACCTCCAACAAAATCATGTACTAATCTGTCTCATCCACATCTATATCAACAACCCACCTCCCTAACTTGATTGGGCTCACACCTTGGGCTCACACATCTTATAAGTGTGCAAAGAATCGGCATGTTTAACAAATGAAATTGGGCTGGATTTTGCCTCTGAAAATTTTCATCTAAATACTGCAGTACAAACTTGAGTATTTGTGTATTTACTCTATATTTCAAACAGATGCTTCCTGAACAGATAGGTGGCTTTTTAACCATGAAGAAAAGTTTAAGAGCATACCTGAACTTGCAGCGACTACCACATCATGCTGAATTAATGCCATTCAGTTTTGTTTTTTCTCCCTTTAGTTTTCTATGTACTTACCACTAATTCAGTTTTTAACTTTTACTAGGGTTTTATAAATCTCCTCTCAATAGTTGAAACACATTAAAAAAAAAAAAAAAAAGAATATGAAACTGACTAAAGAAGTGCCTTTCAGAACCTTCTGACCTTTTCCAGTCTGGACTGGTTGCTCTCTAGCCCAGCTGTACAGCTTTCATCTTGGGATATCCTTCACCTTGGGTCCTTGAATTCCCTTTGCCTGTTTTGTCATGGATTCTCCTTCCTGGATCACACGTTTTCCTGTTTCTTGGTTTGCTCATTCCTCCCCTCCTTCAGGTCTCTGCTTAAATGTTACCTTGTCAATGAGATGTTGCTTCTCCATCTGTTTAAATAGCATCCTTCTTGACCTGGCTGGTGTTGCTCAGTGGTTATAGCATCCGCCCACTCCCAGGTTTAATTTCTGGTCAAGGGCATGTACCTGGGTTGTAGGTTTGATCCCCCAGCCCCCGTCTGGGAGCATGTGGAAGGCAACTAATCCATGTGTTTCTTTCACATCAATGCCTCTCTCTCTCTCTCTCTCTCTCCCCCCCTCCTCCCCTCCCTTCCACTCTCAAAATCAGTGGGAAAAAAATATCCCCAGGTGAGGATTAACAACAACAAAGCATCCTCCTTGCCTAGCATATTTTATCTTCTTCCCTAAATGATGTTTCTCCTTAGCACTTAACGCTGACAGTCCATGTATTTTGCTTACTTGTTAATGTTATACTTTAACCCTCTAGAACAGTGGTTCTCAACCTTTATAATGCCACGACCCTTTAATACAGTTCCTCATGTTGTGGTGACCCCCAACCATAAAATTATTTCCTTTGCTACTTCATAACTAATTTTGCTACTGTTATGAATCGTAATGTAAATATCTGTGTTTTCCGATGGTCTTAGGCAACCCTGCTAGCGGTTCTCAACCTGTGGGTGATCCACAGGTTGGGAATCGCTGCTGTAGAGCCTAAGACCATCGGAAAACACAGATATTTACATTACGATTCATAACAGTAGCAAAATTACAGTTATGAAGTAGCAACGGAAATAATTTTATGGTTGGGGGTCACCACAACATGAACTGTATTAAAGGGTCGTGGCATTAGAAAGGTTGAGAACCGCTGCTCTAGTCTATTACTGGGGGAGGGGCAGGTATCTGGGGTTCCAGCTCTTCTGGCTAACGCTCCTATTTTTCGCCTGTATTTCACTCTAAATTAGTGTGAGTCAAGTTCCTTCTTTGCCTTACCGTAGCTCTGGTTTTGGATTCAGCTTTTTCAGGTGTGCTGAGTGAGTCGCTCTGTGTCTCCTTTCCAGCTGCTGGCATCAGTACCTCATCGATGGGAATTTAGGTTATTTCTATTCACATGGTATTACAAATGCTCAAACAAAAAACTTGTACATTTAGAAACGTCATTTAGAAAAGAAAACTCACAGATAAATTATATTCTTATCTAGTTTGATGGAAAGGGTGCATGCATTAATTCTTTTTCTTGTATTTTCTTGTAGGCCTTGAGAGTAATGGCTAAAATTATGAGAGAATGTTGGTATGCCAATGGAGCAGCGAGGCTTACAGCTTTGCGGATTAAGAAAACTTTGTCACAACTCAGTCAACAGGAGGGCATCAAAATGTAATTTTGCGGCTTTGCCTGAACTCTCCTTTTCTTCAGATCTGCTCCTGGGCTCTAATTTGGGAGGTCACTTGTTCTACCTCACTGAGAGGGAACAGAAGGATATTGCTCCTTTTGCAACAGTGTAATAGGTCAATTTAAAGCTTCCCAGGGTTTCTTTGGGCCCAGGAATCAGCCATGTGGGTCCTGTCTGTGCACTATGAACTCTTCTTTCCCAGGACAGTTACAAAGTGTTGTATAGTCTACCTTTATTTTTTATTAATACAAAACTTTTTGGTTTTTAAAGCTAAAATTGCTGGTCTTAACGTTAGGTAACTCTGCTGTGCTGAAGATCATCTTTAAGGGTAAAGGAGCTGGATTTGTGAGTTATACGAAGCATTTCTTATTTTTAAAGAAAGTAATTTCCTCCTGGTTAGTACATTCTCAGAGAATTCTGAACCACTAAAGAGTTTCCTTAATTCAGACGTTGAATGTACTGTTCTGTAAATTTCAGGATCTTAAAACTAACACTTAAAAAACTCTTAGCTTGAGTCTAAAAATGACCTCATATAGTAGTGAAGAACATAATTTATGCAATTTTATTTTGTATACGATTATCGTTCTTTCACATATTCAGAATATTACATGCCTTCAAATGGGATTGTACTATACCAGTAAGTGCCACTTCTGTGTCTTTGTAATGGAAATGAGTAGAATTGCTTAAAGTCTGTGTGTGTTACAACCTGTAGTGTTTCAATTCAGATAGTTTATCTGGGTAAACCAGACATTTTCTTTTTTGCTTTTTTTTGAAGAGTTTTTGTGATGTCATTTAGTATTCCAATTTAAAAATGCCTTTCTACCAGAATGTGCTTAAACCACTAAAGAAACGAAGTGGCATTAATTGGTAAATTGTTATCATGGTCATGTTGGATAGTCTCTCATCAGGGTTTTGCATTTTAGTTGTGTCGTCTAAGTATACTTTAAAAAATATCAAGTGGCACTCCAGATGCTTATAGTACTTTAATTTAAAATTGGTAGCATACAGACTAATTTTTTAAAAAAGGAAAATTTGTCTAGCTGCTTGTGGAAAGTTGTGTGGCATTCTGTAAGCCATTTTGTTCTGTATCTGATCAAAGACAGTGTTATTTTTTTAAGAAATGAATTACGTTTAAAGTTAGAATATGGTTAATGTTAAATGATAGGCCTTTTTCTAGGAAGATAAAGGTAGTTAATAATTTGAGTAGATAACAGGTGTGCGAGAGAGTCACATTTGTTACGTAGGAGTCACTGGTGGATTTTCTGTCTGCAACTGAGGTTAGATTTAGTGTGGTTTTGAGGTCTCACTACATTTTGAGGAAGGCAGCTTTTAATTCAGTCTTTCCTTCTGTGTGCAGATATTTTAACTGCTGATTTACATGGTTCTGTAATAAATTCAGCATACTCGTATTTGGGAGAGTGGTAGCTAAAGCATATTCTGAGTTAAGGTTCTCCATTTACAGATGTTTTTGGTTAAATTGAATGTTTAAAATAAACTGGTCATGGTCTTCTCACATTAAGTTGAAAAAGCTTGTAACAACTGGTTTTACTTCCAGTGCTAAAAGTCTTTGCAGAGCTTTTACAATTTTCAAAGTTTTCTTTATCACTGTGATCTTATTCTGAGGGGGCAAAACTGTCTTAGCTATGAGGCAGGACACTAACTGTATAGTGCTGTCGATTCCCAGTGAAAGGGTTAGAGTAACTTTTTATAGTATTCAGGTCAGTAAGAGGTAGTGGCCATTGACGCTGACTGAACTGCATTCTGATAATGTCTTATCTCTTATACATAGACTAAGTTTGAAAGACTATTTGGTCTTAAAACCAAAGTAATTTTAGAAAGAATGACATTACACAGGAATTTAGTGTCAATTTCATGTGTTTAAAAATGTCATAGGGGAAATGTGCTTAGAGGTTAATATTTTGACTTCAAATTTGAGTTATTTTTGTAGTTTCCGTAATTTCATCAAAGCAAATATATGAGTTTGACAGGATTGTTTTTATAATTGTGTCATATTTCCTGTTTAATAATCTCTAGCTCTGTGACTAGGCACTCTTTTTTTTTTCCCTGCCATTTCTAAACCTACCAGATCTGCTTTATGAAATCCAGGGGACCAATGTATTTTATCACTAAAACTATTTTTATATAATTTTAAGAACCTACCAAAAGTTCTTGTCTGATTTAAAGTTGTGATGTATAATTGCTCACTTTCATACAAGGTAATCAATTTTTGCTGATGATATTGTTTATTAAATCAAAGATTGAATTACAACTATACTTTTCTTAAGTTGATAAAATGTATTTTTAATGAGTCAGGGATTTTTTTTTTAAGTTGAAATTTAGTTCTAAATTTGATTTACATATTACTGCAGCTAGTTCCTTGTTTGGCTAATGACAGTTTGATAAACCTCAATTGGCTAATATTGAAAATGAAAGTAATTTAAAAGATGAAACAGATCAACTGCAGTTAAGTTTGACTAGAGTATTAATTTTGTCTTTTAGAAACTTAAGCCTTTGTTTATACTGCCTGTCTTCAGATGCTCACCTTCTAAGTTTCAACTTGGCTAATATATACCTTCAGGCAAATTACCTGTCCACATCCATTTTGTCAATACCCTGAAGGAATGAGGACGGGGAGGTATGGCCTACTGGGGCACAGACACGCATGGTCCTCCTTCCCTTTATAACTTCAGCTCTGTTTCTCTCAACCTGCCTTCCCGCTGATCCCTGACTCAGAGACCATAACCTTGCCAACCTTCCCCTCCCCGTTCCCCAGTAGCCTTTCAACTAAATAGCTGACTTTGATATCTATCATGATATCTAAAATGGTTGATGGAAGTTGTGGGACATACTTTCATTTTTCATTTCCTTGAATATTGGATGTTACTGAGAAGGGTCTCCAAGTTTGGAGATCGGGCAGATGATGGTCCTGCTGGCTGCCCTACTTTGACTTCAGCCTTGGCCAAGGAGTGGCAGCTATGGCAGAGGGAGATAAGCCAGAAGCCATGGCTAGTTGTATCCCCTATAGGACAGGGTGAAGCCCGAAGAGCTGAGCCTATAATTCTGCTGTAATAATAGTGCTCAAGAAGTGCCTTGAGTTGGTATAGAGTACCATGCCATCAAGAATTCCAAATTTCAGTTCTTATTACAAAATGTAACTGGTCACTTGGCCACTTTGCAGCTTATGCATGAGTTACCTTTTCTTTTTCTCTACATCTGAGAACTGTCACATAGAATATTTTGTAAAACATGATGGCAAAGTGCTAATTAAAATGCACAACAAAATCAGTATCCCATTAGACATGTCACATCAAGAGTTAATTTTTATCCTCACACTGAAAGAGCAATTGTAAGTCACCTTTTTGTTTTTGTTTCTTGATTGTGGCGGTGTTTTGGCTCCAGATAACAGAGATTCCAAATTGTGATTCTGTTACAACTTGGCAAAAAATGTCAATTCACATATTTTTGAGATCTTAGGAATAGCTCCAGACATGTAGTACAGCTTCTTATGTCTGTTTTGGAACACTGGGTTAGCCATGGGCCCTCTGTCTAGGAATGCTGTATGGACTTCTAGGACATTCTGAGGATTGTCAGTATATTCAAAGTTTTCAGTCCCATTATGCAATCTTATTTTTAATTGTAAACTTTAAAAATGTGGTTAATAACATTCAACGTGTTTCTTAAAGCTTAAAAAGAACTTCATTGAATTTATTTTTATTTTTTTAACTAGATTTGTGAATGAATATGATGAACTGTGTTTTGATATCCCTTTTTCACATTGTGCCAATGGAGTGGGGTGTTTGCTATTTCTTTATATGTCAAGGAGATGCTTCAAAATGTCAATTGCTTTAAACTTAAATTACCTCTCAAGAGACCAAGGTACATTTACCTCATTGTATATATATGTTTAAATATTTGTCAGAGCATTCTCCAGGTTTGCAGTTTTATTTCTATAAAGTGTGAGTATTATGTTGTTACATTACTCAAATGGTACTGTATTGTTTATATTTGTGCCCCAAATAACATCACCTTACTTTCTGTTTTCTGTATTTTATTGTATTTGTGCAAAATCCTTTTGGCTTTTATCATGTAATCTCTGCCCTTTCAGATGTGTACAGAAAATGTCCATATAAATTTTCCTTTAATTTGAATGATTTTGAGAAACCTGTAAAGAGGAGAGAAAAACAAAAACTGCAGTTCCTCATAAGTTTTTAAAGTATGTATATTGTATTTGTAGTAATATTCTGAATGAACTGTAAATAGGAAGTAGAAGAGTGATACTTAATGTCAAGTCCTAACACTACAGTAGAACAATGGAAGCAATGCAAATAAATTACTTTTCCCCCAAGTGCCAGTGGCGTCACCTATATATATAAAAGCCTGATGTGCAAATTGTCCCCATGGGAGTTCAACCAGGAGACCAATTGCTTGCTATGACATGCGCTGACCACCAGGGGGCGGTGCAGGATGAAGAAAGGCCCCGGCCAGCAGCTGGGGGAGTGAGGCCCCAATTGGCCCTGATCACCGGCCAGGCCTAGGGACCCTATCCATGCACAAATTTCGTGCACCAAGCCTCTAGTTTAAAATAAAGTGTGTTTGTCCTAGTGAGCCATGCTGTTATGAAATGTAGTTGCTGAAGTTAGAGACTAGAATCTTTGGATACCTACCCAGGACAAATTACAATATTAAAACATGTTGGAGAAGTGCTCGCCTGCCCAGGATGCATCTCTGTGCTGGCTTCTTCCCACCTGCTGGGGGCTGTTGAGCTGCCAGTGGTCAGGATGGGACCTGTCTGCAGGGAACTGCTTTGCTTCTGACGCAGCACGTTTGCTAAGTTTGTGTTAGAGCGGTATTATTATTTTGATTCTTAAAGAACTGCCAGAGGAGGTGTGCTCGAACCCCTGAATGGCTGGGACAGAGGGTTTGCAGGTTAGATTTCCCTCAAAGCAGAGACTAGTCACTTCAACTCAAAGACTGGACTTAGGGTTTTTTTTTTCTTTCTTCATAATAAGACACCTCTGTAGAGCTTTCATTGGAAAAACTGACATTTTCTTTAAAACATCATAGATTCAGAAAAACAGCTTGACTAGCTTTATATAGATCTCTTCTGCCTCTGGTGTTTTTTGATTTGGAAAAAGTGTTTTTGCATATATGGCCTGCTAGACATATCTGGCAACTGCACTTTTTTTTGGCTTCCTAAGAAAGGATTTACAAAATGGGGCTATTCTGAGAAATGAGTAGAAAAACTTGATGTAACAAAGGCTGGGGCCCTGGTCTTCTAGGGTCCCAGGCATGTCGGGTGCCCTGTCAAAGAGTCTGTGTAGCTCTGTAAAGCCATGTCATATTGTACACATGCTTCCCTTCAAGCCCTTCTGTGTCCTTGAATGGTTCTGAGGCCTGCCTCTGCAGCTGGAAATGAAGACCCCAAGAGTAGAGACCACCTGTCACTCATTTCTGGGAACCTCTTGCCTAGCCAAGGGTTTGGATCAGAGCAGGCGCCAAGGAGAGTTTGAACGAATGATCATCCTGCTAAAGGAATCCTAAATGATCATGAATTGATCTGAGTGCAGCTGTGGAGCTGGATGTTCACTTTAAAGGAGCAAGTCTTTCACGCTGGGGCTGTCCAACTGGAGGGCCTGGCTTCCCTCTTTCTTTTTTTGGTTAATCCTCTCCCGAGGATATTTTTCCATTGGTTTTTAGAGAGAGTGGAAGGGAAGGGGAGAGACAGAGAAAAACATTACTGTGAGAGAGACACATCGATCGGTTGCCTCCCACACACGCCCCAACCAGGGCCGGGGATCTGGCCTGCAATTGAGGTATGTGCCCTTGACCAGAATCGAACCTGGGACCCTTCAGTCCACTGGCCAGTGCTCTATCCACTGAGCCAAACCAGCAAGGGCTCTACTTCTGTTGTCTTATTAGTCTGTATTTTTCTCATACTTGATGTCGTTTTCTTTAAAACAATTGGTTCTCCTTAGAACCCAACAACTTTCAATAAAGTGGAAGTTTGGAGCTTGATTGAAATTAATGTGAAAAAACATTTTTACATTCTCAATACATATTTATTGAGCATTGACTAGATAACATCCTATACATATCACCATATCACCCCCCTCTTCCTATTTCTTGTATTAGCCTCCCCCCAAAAAAACCACACACACACAACACAACACAACCACATTGAGAATTCTTATTTACAGCAGCCCAGGGTATGAGCTTAGTGAACCAGATGATTTTGGAAGTCTGTTCAGTTCCACTACATTTGTAATTCTAATACGGTGGCATTTTTATTTGTTTGTTTTGTTTTGTGTTCCTTTTTTAAACCCATAAGTGAATGAAGGTTGCTTTGATCTTACTGGGATGTTGATATTTTCAACCTTTACTTTAAAAAGGTACAAGAGTTTGGTTTATTAGATTTCAGGGCCTGGGTTTTTAGGGAACGTGTCCTAAGAGTGGGTAAGTGTGATATGCAAATCCAGTGCCTGCTAACAGGTTGGGTATGGCAAAATGGCTAATCAGATGCAGCTTGCTTCCTCTTGGACTCCGGCCTTGGTATATTCGAGTCATTCCAAAACATGAGCTGAATGCCTTGGCCATGTAATCTAACTCAGGAACACCAGCATTCTTTCTGTAACTCCCAGGACAGGCTTACACTGTTCTCCCATGTTCAGAGACCAGGGATGCATTCACTATTTCACTGGGCAAGTTATTTTTGGAAAGCAAGACTTATTAAAGGTTCTTTCTGGTACCCTATCCCTCCTTTTCACTGGTCCCATACACTTTGGCCGTGTCAGAAACGAGGCCATGCCCTTGGTCAGTTCTTTGCTGAAGTGAACAAAGTCCATGTCTTAAACTGTTGCCCAGACTTTCCCAAGCATCTCTGCATACCATCCTGATTGTGTATGTATGTTGCTAGTAATCCCTGCTCCTGGTAGAAGATAAGCCAGATTTCAAGTTTGTGCAGGTGTCAAAAGGCAGTCTATATACAGGCAGTCCTGGGGTTACGTCGGACTCTACGTACATCGTTTCATGGTTACATTGCCATCTCCCATTTATATAAAAAAAGTTCCATCATTTCAACATATGTACATATGTGCTTTATGTGTTTTATTATTTATTTACTACAAGTAAAGGTCAGGAATTGTTATCTTTTAAAATTTTTTTACTGTTTCACTTCATTACTGCTGTGTATGTGCTCCATGTGAGTGATGTAGGTGCTTATGTAGATGGGTTCCGACTTAATGGTGAAAATTGCATTACGTCACACCGTAGGAACGGATCTCTGATGTAACCTGAGGACCTATCCTATATAATAAAAGAGTAATATGCAAATTAACCATCACTCCACTCACAAGCCACGCCCACCAGCCAATCAGGAGTGAATATGCAAATAAACCCAACCAAGATGGCTATGGCCACAGAGAGCAGGAGGGAGGCTTGGGTTTCCCCGGCGATTGAGGAAGCCAAGCTTTCCGCCAGCCTAGGCCTCCACTCAAGGCTACAAAGTTTCAATGATAGAAGATACATAAGTCCAAACAGAAATGGCGGCAGCCACGGAGCTGGAAAGAGCGGGAGGCTAGGGTTGCGCACGGCGATGGAGGAAGCCAAGCTTTCCGCACACCCTGGTGGGCCCAGGCCTCCGCTTAAGGCTACAAAGTTTCAATTATAGAAGATACATAAATCCCCTAAAAAATGGCTGCCGCCACAGAGCAAGCAGAAGGCTTGGCTCCGCTCCAGGCTACAAAGTTTCAATTGTAGAAGATACATAAACTCCAGATACCAGAGCCTCCGCTTGGGTGGCCAGGGGGCGTGGCCGGCCTGCAAACCATCACAGGCCCCTTGCCCAGGCCACCCCACGCCCCAAGGGAACCCCCACCCTGATCTGGGACACCCTTCAGGGCAAACCAGCTGGCCCCCACCCATGCATCAGGCCTCTATCTAATAAAAGAGTAATATGCAGATTGACCATCACTCCAACACACAAGATGGCTGCCCCCATGTGGACACAAGATGGCCAGCATGGGAGGGACCAGGCCTGCAAGGGAGGGCAGTTAGGGGTGACCAGGCCTGCAGGGGAGAGCAGTTAGGGGTGACCAGGCTGGCAGGGGAGTGGTTAGGGGGTGATCAGGCTTACAGGCAGAAGTGGTTAGGGGCAATCAGGAAGGCAAGCAGGCGAGCAGTTGGGAGCCAGCAGTCCTGGATTGTGAGAGGGATGTCCGACTGCCCGTTTGATCGGGCTTAAACAGGCAGTCGGACATCGCTCAAGGGGTCCCAGATTGGAGAGGGTGCAGGCTGGGCTGAGGGACACCCCCTCCCCCATGCACAAATTTCATGCACCGGGCCTCTAGTTGTATATAAAAGCCTAAGTGACCGTTTGACTGGTAGCTGTGATGTGCACTGACCACCAGGGGACAGACGCTCCAACCAATAGGTTTGCTTGCGGCTCGGGTCCGGCAGATTGGACCTGGGTGAGATGGGCCTACATGCCCTGGAGCCCTCCCACAGTCCCTCCCCAACCTCAATCATGCACTGGTGGGGTCCCTCAGCCTGGCCTGTGCTCTCACAATCCGGGGCCCTCAGGGGATGTTGGAGAGCCGGTTTCGGCCTGATCCCTGCAGGCCAGGCCGAGGGACCCCACCAGTGCACAAATCTGTGCACCAGACCTCTAGTGTTATTTATAAAACAAAACAAAAAGCCTTCCCAACTCAGATTCTCCAAGAAATCCTCAGTAGATGGCAGTGTTGAGCTTTTTTTTTTTTTTTTTTTTTTGTGGTGGTGATGGTGGTGGGGGAGTTGTTTTGTCTTGTTTTTTAATTAGATTTAGAACTGCAGGCTTCTGTTTAGCTTTAGCTTGTGTGTTTCACAAAATGCAGTTCGTTTTACAGGGCCTTACCAAAAACACTAAGTGCTCTCGCAAGCTAATAAAATAAGTACATCTTTAGTATTCTAGTTAAAGTTTTTTAATTGCCAAAGTTATACTTGTAAAATTTTAAAGTATGTGGAAGTGTAGAAAGTAAAAGTGGTTGTAAGTTTTCCAGCTGTTTTACTATGCATGTAAAATAGACACGTAACATATATAAATGGGGTCATATAATTCAATTTATTCTGCAGCTTCTCTGTGCTTCTTTCCTCATGCTCATTCCTCCACATAAACAGCTATTGTCTCCATCCTTCCCATTTTCACAATTTATAATGTCTACATTCTGCTCCAGAACTATAGTCAAGTCATCTCAGTGAATTTCTGAATACTTAAACCTAATAAAAATAGCATTTACCATATCATGGTTGTGTAAATACTAATCACTGTAGAACAAAACGTGGTCAGATCTATCTATAATAATCCTATCTAATAAAAGGGTAATATGCAAATTAACCATCACTCCGTCACAAAGATGGCAGTGCCCATAGCTACAAGATGGCGGCGCCCAGTCCGCTCAGCCCTGCCGGAGTCCCCCAGTCCCGGGGGGGCGGCCGCTGAGAGCAGGCACAGAGCAGCCAGGCCCCACAGAGAGCTACTGGCACATGGATTCGTGTGCAGGGCTACTAGTAAAAGCATAATATGCTAATTAGACCGGACGTCCTTCTGGACGAAGCCTCGGGGGCCGAGGCAGAGGCGGCTGCTGCCACGGCGGGGGCCAAGCCCCTTGCACAAATTTCGTGCATCGGGCTTGTAGTAGAGAAATAAAATTAATCCCAGGTGCTTAATCCCTACCCCACAATTGTCAAGGTTCAAAGCTGTCTTTTAATTTCATTTTTATTTTCCTCACTTTCACAGCAACCACTGTTTTTTATTAGTTTTAACATCATGTTCCTGGAAATCGCATTCTTAGATTCCTTTTGCTTTGCTCAAGTACATGTTTAAATTTGAGTGCATTGCTTTCCCTGCACAGCTGAAAATATCCCTCCCCCCACCCTTACTGATTGATGGTTTGGCCTGGAATATAATTTAGGCTCAAATTCCTATTCCAGAGTAGATGGTTGGGATTTTAAAGACATAGTTTAAAAGTATTTCTGCTGGGAAGTCATTTCAGTCACATTCTCATTCATTTGTAGCTGACCTATTTTTTTTCTTTTTAAGACTCTCATTGTTCTGGGGTTCTGAAATGTCTACAGGTGTATAGGTATGGATCTTATTTGTATTTATCCTGCCTGTACCTGGTGGGCTTATCTGAAGATCTGTGTTTTCTCCGAGCTCAGAAAGTGTTTCTATTATGTGTGATCCCCATCCCCTCTCTTTTTGCTCTTTCTCAAACTCCCCAGTGAATGTGTGTTGACCTCTTGGATCTTTCTTTGCTCCTGGACTTTAATTTTTCACTGCTTTGTGCATTTCCTGTGTTGTAGGAGATTTCATTGACTTACAGATAACTGGTATGGTTTTTAGTATTGGCTATTTTATAATTCCTTCTGTTTGCCGAAAATATTTTTTTGACAGTCATTTTAATTCCTAGAAATGATTTCTTGTTCACTGATGGTTCCCTTTGTAATGGCAGCTAGCTCTTGTTTTAGAGGCTTAACATTCTCTCAAATCTCTCCATAGTTTTCTTCTTGAATATTCCCTATTGTGTCTTGTTTTTCCAGGATGGCTCCTTCCGTTTACTCATCCTGTTTAGCTCTTTCATGCTACTGGTTTTCCTCTAATATTTGGCCGTTCATCCACTTTCATAATGAAGGACGACATTAATATGTCTAGATTGCTGGTAAAGCCTGTTTTCCGGGGAAGCCACCCCTTGAAGGGGAGGGCTGGCTACAGGCTCCTATAGGCTGTTGGTCCATGTTGTCAGCAGGCTCACCTCTAGATTACAGCCTGGGAGATGCCCACACTTGCCGATGTACAGAGAGGCTTAAATAATGGACTAGAGCAAAAATAATGCTTTCCTCTTGGGCAGAGCAATCCCTCCCCACCCCCTTCTCCTTGTCATATATGTTTCTCATACATGTCTAGAGCAATTTTAATCTCTATTCTACTTCTCTCTTGAGTTTCAACATCCATATTAGGATCTCTTCCTAGGTAGATCACTCATTATTTGGAGAGTAATGTTTGGGTCCTGGGCAAAGTTGCTCCTTATGGGTTGAGAGTATGTTAGGAGGTAGAGGGAGGGAAAAGGTGGGAGCCTCACTGGCCCAGCCACTGTGAATATAGTTCTTTGCTCAGCTATCCTGATGATTGCCCTGTGGCCTTCTCTTGCTTTCTGTTTCTTGGCTCTGAGTTTGGAGTTTTTCTGGAATTACCTTGAGAAGGGATGTTCTTGGTCCTGGCATTTAGAGCTATGCTTTACCTTTCTAGTTTTCTGTATTTTCTCAGACTTTCTGATCTGCTGACAACTTCTCTTGTTTTCTAGCACTAATATGATTTAATTCATTTAAAAATACCTTATATTTTATTCTAGTGGGCCCATGGCCTAGTGGAGAGGTGAATGTATGTGCTCAATTTGTGACTTTCAATGTTCTTTCTTAATTCATATGGTTCAAAAGGTATAAGATAGATCTATGAAGTGAAATTATCCCTTTCACCCTATTCCTATACTGGTTGTCCCCTTCTGTCTGTTCTCCCCTTCTTCTTTTAAAAAGAAAGCCCCTAATTTTAACTGGGCTCATGACTACTCAGCTAAGAAAGACACTTCCTAGGTGTGGCCAAGTGATTGAGAGCTGGCCAATGGTAGGTGAGCAGAAGTAGCCTGCTCAGCACCTAACAGGCATATTTTCCCTCTTCTTACTGTCTGGGATGCAATTGCAGGGGCAGGGGTGGAAGCCATCCCTGTCTATCCTGAGAAGGGCGACACTGTAGGGATGGCTGAGCAACAAAGGAGAAGGAGCCTGGGTTCCTGACACTTCGTCACCATTATGCCAGCCCTGGTATGTGAGAGAAATGAAATGCTATCTTGTTTGAGCCTTGTATTCTGGGGTCACTTCTTACAGCTGCCTATCCTGTCTCTACCTGATACAATCTCTGGACTACTCAGTTCTCTTCCCTGGAGGTAACCAATGAGAACATATTACTGGATCCTTCCAGGGATATTTCATGCACAGATGAACAAATTCACAGGTACGTTCATGAACGCAAACTATGTATATACATTCACATACAAACACACACATACATATAGCCCCCTCTCCATTTTTACCTAAATGGTGCTGTGCCAAACAGTTATTCTCTAAAGAGGTGAGGCTCTGTTTGAGTAGGAGGTTGCTGGTGACAGCCCTCAGCCCAGCTTCTCCTCTTCTGTGCTGACAAATCGAGCTCTGTGTCCAAATGTGCGCACTGCCCCCTAATGAAAGCAAAACTCAATCCCCTCCACACTGAGACAGTTTCTTACTCAAGCAAGTCCCTCAGGGGAGTCATTTCTCCTTCCCCCTAAAACATTTAGTGAAATGTGACAGCCACACAGAATGATCTGCTTATGAGAAGTTCCAGTAAATTCATTCTTTTTCCATCTTGTATCTGGGGTCTTTGCTGACAGGGGTTAGTGTTGGGGTGGATGCCCAGTGGGCCTGCCCGTTTCTCAGCCCAGGGCGAATGCCCTGAATGTAGATATCTCAGGTGAAGGATGCAGCTGATGTGGAAGGCCTTGAATGGTCTCTTCTCTGCCTGTCTTCTCCTCCCCCTGCCATGTCCCCATGCTAGGTTCCAGGGCCCTGTCTGATCTTGTGACCGAAAGCACTGGAGATTGGACAGTTTCTCCTCTGACCTTTGTGCCCTTCCTAAAAGGAAGGAGAAGCCAGGAATCCACCCAGGTTTGTGGGGGAAGGGGAGAGGTTTGTGTGTGAGAGAGAGGTGGGTGGGACCAGTCTCAGCGCAGAACAAGCAAAGGGGCTTTGGGGGCTTCTTTCTGTGTGGCCTTGGCCACCATAGATTTGTGCAATTTGTGTCTTCCCAATTTTCTTTACTACAGAGTTTTTTTCTTCTTCAGGGAACCCTCAACAACTCTGCTCTTAAGCCCTGGCCAGGTAGTTCAGTTGACTGGCACATTGTCCCAATACACCAAGGTTGCTGGTTCCATCCTTACTCAGGGCACAGATAGGAGGCAAGCAGTGAATGCATAAATAAGTGGAACAACAAATTGATGTCTCTCTTTTCTCTCTCCCTTCAATAAATTAAAACAACAAACAAAAAACTCTGCTCTTAAAGCCCCACCCAGGTTACCTAGGATAATCTCCCTTACTCAAAGTCAATTGATTATAAACTTTAATCACATCTGCAAAATACCTGCACAGCAAATACTTAGACTAGCATTTGAATAACTGGGGACTGTAGCCTAGCCAAGTTGACACATCCAACTGACCAGCATAGGTTGACAACCGAAAATGAATGACAGAGAGCAGATAACCACTGGTCCGTGTGGCTATTCTTTGTATCAGTGGACTGAGCGTTGAGTTGAGTGCCACATTATCTTGATGGATACCTGACTCTAACAGATAGGGGAAGAGATCCAACTCGCCTTTTCACAGGTGGGGAGCCCATCCCAAGTCTTGCTCACGAGCCCAGGAAGACCCACCGTGATTTTTCTCAGTCACTGAGGGGTTAAGCCTGCCACCGCTTCTGCCAACTCTCAGGGGTTTCAGCCTGGACTCCAAGGCCATTAATCATCCAGGACCAGGGCTGCAGGAACAATACTTACTAGCAATTAACCTACAGTGGCGGGATCATTGTTTTCCCCTGCCTGCACTTCCCTCTTCTGCACGCCCAATTACTCTAAATTAACATTTACCAAGCAAAGTGCCTGTTAATTGGAAGGGCAGTAGAAAGAAAGGCCACACACCTACCCAGTCTAACTTAATAACCTCAAAAGAAGCCATTAATTAACAGGAAATGTTGTAGGTTCTGATCTTGTTGAGACGTTGGCTGTTAACTGTGTGTGTGTGTTTCTGAGCTCGGCGTCACCCGCCCCCCCCCCCCCCCGACCCCCAGCACTTCAGGTTATAAATAAAAACAAAACAGACTCACAAGTAAAACTGCACTTTGAAGAAGTTCGCACTGACTGGAGTCCTTAGATTCCTGGAAATAACCTTAATGTCTGTGTGGGGAAAATAAAGCTGAGAAAAAGGACGAGGAAGAGAAATGCCCAGGGTCACAGGGTCAGCGGCAGCTGGCTGCCTCCTGGCCTGGTCCTCCCTCCACCCTGCATGTGCATTTGGGGCCGTTGGAATGCTGAGGCAGCATCCTCTCTGGTCTCCAGGTGGCAGTCAGGTTTGTCAATTTTCATGCCACGGTAGGGTGACAAGCAAGAGGCTGATGAGAAGGGGTGGAAACCTGCTCACAAGTTGAAAGCAGCCCCAGGCTACCTGTCCTAAAATGTCCCCAACTTGCTCCCATCGCCCCTCCCCACATGTGCAGGTGGGTTGAGTGACACCCAAATCCCTCAGCCCAGCAATCGGAGCAAGCTCCTCCCTCACCCCACCTGCCATCAGTTCCCAGGTCCTGCCATTTGTAGCCTGGGCATCACTCAGACCCAGGTGAAGGGGAGGAGAAGTAGCCTGCTCAGCACCTAACAGGCATATTTTCCTATACACGCTCTTGTCTCCATCCCAGCCCGGCCCCCACCACCTGGCAGGCCTTTCATGTGGCTCAGGTGAGTTCTCTCTCTTCCATTCCCACAGTGACTGTTCCAGGCTTCCCTTAAGGCCCTAACTCTCCATTCATGTCCTGATCAGACACCCTCACCTCTCTCCCCAGAACATAGAGACCATCAGTGGGTTCTGCTTAGCCCCCCTTCCTCCCTGTCCTGTGGAGGTGCTCCGAGTCCCACACCTCATTGAAAGTATTACCATGCTCATTGGAGTCATCCCTCCCCATCTCTCACGTCCAATCAATCAAAAATCACCCAGCCCTATACATTCAATCTCCAAGGAGCCTCTCCCACTGCCATTACTTTAGCAGTGACAAATTGCAGTCTCACCTCCCTTCAGCCAGAGTGATCTTGCTACTCTCATATTTTATCAAGTCACACCCTTCAGTGGCTCAGCATTGCCCACATGTCAAAGGTCATGCTTTTTAGGACATCCTACAAGCCAGATTACTCAAGGCCACTAACTGGCATTACACCTCAGAAAAATCCATGGATTAGGACAAGAGTTCTCATCTTGGCCTCATTTTTCTCATCTAAAAAAAAAAAAAATCAAACAAATATCCCTTCAACAATGTTGGCTTTTAGAACATTGATACCCACTTCCTGATTTGTCTTGAAACACTTCCATGAAGTAGTTATTGTCTCCATTTTCCAGATGATAATAATTGAGTCTCCAAGAGTCAGAGGTCACAAAATAATAAAGGCAGGATTTGAACTTCAGTCTGATATTTCTTTTGCTCTTTCCACAATTCACAGCTGAACAATCCCCGAGAGCAGAGGTAGGGCTTCTGGGGACTCAGGGACCACTCTGACCACAGCACAGACCTAAGAGACGTGCCCACCTTGCAAACCTCTCTTCCTGCGTGCCACGGTGCCTGAGGCCCGAGTTCTGGGGCAGAGGGAACCAGCTCCCACACCTGGCCTCAGATGGAATGGGGGTGACAGACAGCAGAGGATCAATAGCCATCTGCCTAGGCTCCACTGACAAGCTCATCTTTTCAGTAAACATTTCATTAGCTCCTGCCAGGCTGCTCCCACCTGCTGTCAGCAGAGGCAGAATGGGGTGGAGGAGGGGCCCTCTGTGTTAGAATGGGCTCAGGTGTCAGCAGGGGTCTCATGGCCCCTGAGATCCAGCTAAGCTCGGCTGTAATACCAGTGCCATGCACTGGCGGAATCCAAATCATCCCCAAGATTTTTGTAAATTCCTGGAGACTTATGTTCTTTGTGCTTCCTCTAGCTCTTCCCCAGAGAAACTTGCTGATCCACCATTTCATCGAGCCCCCTCCCCTGCACCCCATTGTGAGCCCTTACAACTTACGTTTTACCTTCATCTTACTCTTCTCACTACTGCTGCTGCTATGGATAGTTAGTTGTATTATTAACAATCGAAAACACCTGTGAGCACCTACTTTGGGCTGGGCACTGTGCTAAGTGACGTGCCCGCGGTGCCTTCACTAAACCCCAGGACTCCACCTTTGGCAGGTGAGCAGAGCCTCCTTAGGAGTAGGGCTCGATCCTGGGTTTACCTGCCTCCGAAGTCTAAGCTCTTACCCACCGTATTGTATTTGCAATTTGTGGAATTATTTGATTACTGTCTGGCTCCCCACCAGACTGTGGGCTCTGCAAAGGCAGGAAGCATGTCTGATTGCTCCCCACTGTGTCCCCAGCCCAGCGTTTTTTAAAAAAGATACAAGTATTGTCCATGGGTTTGTTTAGCCTTTGTGGCTCCCAAGCCAATGGAGGTAAGAAGCTGGGGTTTTTTTGTGTGTTTGTTTCAGAGAGAGGAAGGGAGAGGGAGAGAGAAACATCAATCATGAATGAGAATCATGGATCTGCTGTCTCCTGTATGCCCCCTACTGGGGATCCAGCCTGCAACCCAGGCACGTGACCTCCTGGTTCATGGGTCAATGCTCAACCACTGAGCCTACCAGCCAGGTAAGAAGGTGGTTTTTATTTTATGTCTTTTTGGGGGGTGGGAGGGATGGTGGTGTTTGTTTTTGCTATTCAAATTCACTCTCTTCTCAGCTGCTTCAGAGGAAGACAGCTCCCTGCAAATATGGCTAGTTTGGGTGATCTCTCATTTAGCGCCCCCCCCCCCCCTTGCTTCTTACAACCAAATCACGTCCAAACACTGTCCTCAGGCAAGCCCACACGCCCTCCTTTCCCACCGCTGTAAACAAGCAGCTCCGGTTCTGCAGGACAGGGGCCGCCCCCTTCAGAGTTCCGTTTGCGGGTTTAGCCTCTCCACTTCTCTCCGGTGTCCCCTGTCCAGGCTCCTGCTTTCTTTCCACAGCTCTGGGCAGTCCTTCCGAATGATGTTGGTTCTGGAGTTTTACAAGGAAAACGGTTGTTTTGGGGTGATTTCCAGGAAGAGAAAAGGGAACGATTGACATCATGCCATCAGGTGACCTTATGGGGTTTGGGATTAACCTAGGGGGGCAGCCCCAGCTGCTTGGTGGCATGTGGGGGACAGCCTCACAGGTCCCAGAGCTTCCTGTGTCACGCTGGTGGCAAAGGACCCAGCAGGAACACGCGGTGGCTGACTCTACTCTTAAACAGTACATTTCCAGGTCCCCGTTAGCCATGCAGATGGGAGAAAAATAAAAGACATTGCTAAGCCAAAGCAAACAATTAAAATCGCCTGTCGTGTTTCCACCTGAAGGAAATCACTGTCAAACATGTGATGTGGTGGTTAAAAGTGTTCAGACTTTTTTTAAAACATATATGCCGACAAAAAAATCTTACCATGCTGGGCATGGGCTTCGGAGGCTGGGTCCGCTCATGTAGCACTACACGATGAATGTATTTCCGTGTCAGGAAACACAGATTTATGTAATAGTTAGTGGCTTGATGGTATTCTCGTGCAGGACGGAGTGTGATTTGTTTAACTGGTCCCCTGTTGATGTGCAGTGGTTCATTTTTACCCTTTCATACAATGCTGCATTGCATACCCTCGCATCTGTATCCCTGCGTACTTACCCGACTTCCTCCCCTCAAGCAGGGCTTCTCAACGGTGACACTACTGATGTCTCGGACCAATCATTCTTATTCTGGAGGGCTGTCCTGTGCATCGTAGGACGTTTAGCAGCATCCCTGGCCTCTAGTCACTGATGCGGGTAGCACACCCTCCCCCAGTAGCCGACAGTCAATATCTCCAAATTGCTAAAAGTCCCCTGGGTGGCAAAGTGGCCTGTGCTTGAGAACCACTGCCCTGGGGATAAAGTTTTTAGATCAAGAGGTTAAAGGATATGCATATTTTGCCAGTTGCCTTCCAAAGTTGCATTATTCACTCCCAGCAGCAGTGTCTAGAAGTGCCCCGTTCACCACCTTTAGGAACATGAGCATTACCATGAACAGAAGAAACTACCCAGCTGGTAAGACAAAAAGTTCCCATTTTCAAATTTTTTAAAATTGTTACCGGGGTGAGATTGAGCATTTAAAAAACCATGCCAATTGTGCTGACTGGCTATTGTTTCTGTGGCAAACCATCTTTCTTTATAATTTACTCTTTTTTCTTTTGGAGTATTCATCCCTCCTCCCCTTATTTTTCCATGTCATCTTTTTTAAATCCCCACCCAAGGATATGTTTTTATTGATTTTTAGAGAGAGAGAAAGGGGGGGGAGAGAGAATCATTGATGTGCGAGAGAACATCAATCGGTTGCCTCCCCTAGTGCCTTCACTGGAGATAGAATCCGCAACCTAGTTATATGCTGTGACGGAGAATCGAACTCACAACCTTTAGGGGTGCTGGAGGACACTCCAACTGACCGAGCCACCGGGCCAAGGGCTGTCAGCTTTTAGTATCCTATCTAATAAAAGAGTAATATGCAAATTAACCATCACTCCACTACACCCACCAGCCAATCGGGAGCAAATATGCAAATAAACCCAACCAAGATGGCTACAGCCACAGAGAGCAGGAGGGAAGCTTGGGTTTCCCCGGCAATGGAGGAAGCCAAGCTTTCCACCTGCCCTTGCTGGCCTAGGCCTCCACTCAAGGCTACAAAGTTTCAATGATAGAAGATACATAAATCTAAACAGAAATGGCAGCAGCCACGGAGCTGGAAAGAGCAGGAGGCTAGGGTTGCCCCTGGTGATGGAGGAAGCCAAGCTTTCCGCACACCCTGGCTGGCCCAGGCCTCGCTTAAGGCTACAAAGTTTCAATTATAGAAGATACATAAATCCCCCCAAAAATGGCTGCCGCCACAGAGCAAGCAGAAGGCTTGGCTCCGCTTCAGGCTACAAAGTTTCAATTGTAGAAGATGAATAAACCCCAGATACCAGGGCCTCCGCTTGGGTCGCCAGGGGGCGTGGCCAGCCTGCAAACCACCACAAGCCCCTAGCCCAGGCCACCCCACACCCCAAGGGAACCCCACCCTGATCCGGGACACCCTTCAGGGCAAACCAGCTGGCCCCCACCCATGCACCAGGCCTCTATCCTATCTAATAAAAGAGTAATATGCAGATTGACCATCACTCCAACACACAAGTTGGCTGCCCCCATGTGGTCAAAGATCCTGCCCCCATGTGGACACAAGATGGCAACCACAAGATGGCCAGCAGGGGAGGGCAGTTGGGAGGGACCAGGCCTGCAGGGGAGAGCAGTTGGGGGGGACCAGGCCTGCAGGGGAGGGCAGTTAGGGGTGACCAGGCCGGCAGAGGAGGGAAGTTGGGGGCGACCAGGCCTGCAGGGAAAGGCAGTTGGGAGGGACCCAGGCCTGCAGGGGAGAGCAGTTGGGGGGGACTAGGCCTGCAGGGGAGGGCAGTTAGGGGTGACCAGGCCGGCAGAGGAGGGAAGTTGGGGGCGACCAGGCCTGCAGGGAAAGGCAGTTGGGAGGGACCCAGGCCTGCAGGGGAGAGCAGTTGGGAGGGACCAGGCCTGCAGGGGAGGGCAGTTAGGGGTGACCAAGCTGGCAGAGAAGGGAAGTTGAGGGCGACCAGGCCTGCAGGGAAAGGCAGTTGGGAGGGACCCAGGCCTGCAGGGGAGAGCAGTTGGGGGGGACCAGGCCTGCAGGGGAGGGCAGTTAGGGGCAAACAGGCTGTCAGGGGAGCAGTTAGGCATCAATCAGGCTGGCAGGCAGAAGCACTTAGGGGCAATCAGGAAGGCAGGCAGGTGAGCAGTTGGGAGCCAGCAGTCCTGGATTGTGAAAGGGATGTCCGACTGCCCGTTTAGGCCCGGTGGGATCAGGCCTAAACGGGCAGTCGGACATCCCTTGAGGGGTCTCAGATTGGAGAGGGTGCAGGCTGGGCTGAGGGACACACACCCCTGTGCATGAATTTCATGCACCGGGCCTCTAGTATTAAATAAAACGTGGCTTTCGTAGCTCGCTGTTTGTTTTTGTGTGTTGACATCTGTGGCTGTGTTTGTTTAAAAATCCTTAAGGATCTCGTAGCTGGTTCCAGGGAAAGCAGCCCCGCACATTCACTTTAGTGGGGCCCCAGCATGAACCCCCGCACAGTGGCACGCCAGCCGGTTCCACTGTTGCCTGGTAGAGGGTGCTATTTGGGTCAGGCTCTTTTATGTTAAAGTCTGCTAAACGTTCCTTGAGTGTTTGAGTGAAGAAAAGTTCTTCCTCTGAAAACCTGTCTGTCAGGAGTCCGCAGTGATCTGGGGAGGCTGACCTGGGGCTAGGCCGTAATTAGTTCAGGTTAATTATTGCCCATCTGCAGATTTGCAACACAGGGGCCTCTCTTTCCCTAAGCAGGGGCCTCTGGAGGTTTCTTTTATGAGCTCAGAACCCTGAGGGAGGACTTCAAGTAATGAATTTTCCTGTAATCAGATTTGAGGGTTTGCTCCCTGAGCCGTCCAGGCAATTGGAGAATTGAGCACTGGCTGGCGTATTTGGCCAAAGGATGCAGAAGATGAAGCACAAGGCATCCGGTCAGCAGCCCAGTGAGTATGTGGGGAAAAGGACTTGACATTTTACAGACACCCACCTCTTCTGTTTCCGGAAGTTTTCAGGGCAACAGTGTTCTCTGCGAGGAGGAGGGTATCATCTGGGAGCTATTCAGGAAAGAATAGTGTGGTTTCTGTTTGGAGTGCCGGGGAGTAAGAGTCCAGGAATTCTCCAGCGAAACCCTTTGAGTTTGTGCATGTATATAAATATTTAACTTGTTCAGTATTTATTCGGCATCCATTCATTTGTTCGTCCATTCATTCGATCACCAGGAGGCATGGGGATGAAGAGTGCATGATGACACGTGGCTTCTGCCCGTTTTAAGGCACATACATGCCACTATATTATTGGGAGAAAATAGGTGCCCTGTGCAGGCTTGTATTCCTTACATTGGTGAGAGCCTACGGGAGTCTTGCAGTGAAGTTAGTGAGGCCTGTTCAGGGACAGGAAGATGGTGAGAAGGGGCTGCACCACAGATAGGGGTGATGAGTATGCACCGGTCAGCCACAGGCATTTGGTAGACACCAGTTCCTTCTCCCAGGAGAGTTTCCCATTTGAATCTCTCAGAAAATGCAACGGTCTGACTAGGTTTGAACTCGGAAAAAAGTTCCTTGCAAAGAAAGCTCCCAGTTAAAGAACAGGAGAGGAAAAGTTCAAAGACTTTTGTGTGGCTGCTGAGACCACAGGGCGGAAGCAGAAAGAAACTCCAGTGGATCTCCGTTCCTCCTTTGGCAGGCACCTGGGTGGCAAAATGAGGGCCTGCTCTGGGCGAAGCGGGACCTCCATGGGCCCCTGCAGCTGGAGGTGGCCCGTGGGAGGGACCACATAGCTGCAGCAGGGACCCTTCTCCCCTCTGACCCATCACTGGAGTGAATCACACATATCCCCCGACTCCTGATTATGCTCATTTCTTGCTTTTCTTTGCAGCTGCATGATTTTTCTTTTCTTTTCAACAAGTCTCGTCGGTGATATAAAGGGGGTTTGTGAGATGGAGTTTCCATTCAACCCACTTCTTCTCAGGAGTCACTCCCTGGTTTCGGATAAGGATGAAGATGACAGAGCTTTAGAAAAAAACGTTCTAAAGACAGAGATGCCAAAAGGGAAGTTCATTCTAGTTGGATGTGCAGCTCTCAAAAACGTCTTTCTGAGTTAATTCCATTCTGTAGTTAATCCTGATATAAGGGAAAGAGGAAGAGGAAGGCAGAGGCACAGGCAGGGCTGCCCAGGCTCAGGCAATATAATTGCTTTATGCCAGAGAGGAAAAGCGCGTGCGCACACACACACACACACACATACACACACACAGACACACAGACACACACAGAGACACACACACAGACACACACACATACACACACAGAGACACACACACACAGAGACACACACAGACACACACACACAGACACACAGACACACAGACACACGCACACACAGACACACACACACACACGGAACAGCAAGGACATGTAGGGACACAGGATGGTAACCCAGCATGGCTGAGATTTGTGGAAAACAACCAAAAGGCTTTGTTGGTTCTGCTCTGTATGAGTTCAAAAGTGCATTTCACAGCTGATAACAGAGACTTGAAAAAACAATGACTTTTTTTATATTTTATTGATTTTTTACAGAGAGGAAGGGAGAGGGATAGAGAGTTAGAAACATCGATGAGAGAGAAACATCAATCAGCTGCCTCCTGCACACCTCCTCCTGGGGATGTGCCCGCAACTAAGGTACGTGCCCTTGGCGGGAATCGAACCTGGGACCTTTCAGTCTGCAGGCTGATGCTCTATCCACTGAGCCAAACCGGTTAGGGCAAAAAAGCAATGACTTAAACCCGTGGTCGGCAAACTGCGGCTCGCGAGCCACATGCGGCTCTTTGGCCCCTTGAGTGTGGCTCTTCCACAAAATACCACAGCCTGGGCGAGTCTATTTTGAAGAAGTGGCGTTAGAAGAAGTTTAAGTTTAAAAAATTTGGCTCTCAAAAGAAATTTCAATCGTTGTGCTGTTGATATTTGGCTCTGTTGACTAATGAGTTTGCCGACCACTGACTTAAACGAAACAGGGGGGGCCTTTCTCTCGGGCAGTGTGGGGTTGCTCTGGTGGCCACGCAGAGCCCTCACAGTGCCTTTCATCCTCCGTGAATGGCTCCCACCTGCAACTTCACCTCCCGGCCCAGGACGGCTGCCAGGACTCCTACTAGGAAGAGGAAGGGAGTGGGGAAGAGGGGAAAGGGTGCCTTCCCATCGGTCAGCCCTGTTAAAGGAATCCCCCAGTGACCTCTGTATACTTCTGACTAACCAGCTCACCTGCGCAGGAGGCTGAGAAATGAGGTTCTGTAAGGGGGCTCATGGCACGTGGGGCTCTGTCTGACACAAGATCAAGGAAGACAATGACCAAAGAAGGAAAAGCACTCTCCCTGCCCTCCCCAGCCTGGGACACGGTGCACTGTGACCAGACCAGAGGAAACCTAAAACTGGAAGCTCAAGCTAATTTGCCTCCATCTTCTCTAAATGTGAGAGGGAAGTTCAGACTCAGGGAAGGCGAGGACGGAGCAGCATTTAAGAGGATTTCAAGTTCCAGGACCCCAGATAAGTCTCAACACAGGCCAGTGAAAGGACTGAGAAATCCTGGAGCGTTGGCTGAGAAATCCTGGTGGGAATCAGTTTCTTGGGAAGTGTGTCCCCAAGATGCTGCCGATGTTACATGGAAAAGTGGCTCCCTGGCCAACAAGTTTGGGATTAAACCAAGTTAAGGTGTTTATGTCACTGCAGAAAGTGTTGGAATCATGAATATGCTCCCTTACCTTATGGTTTTTTTCTTGTTTGTTTGCTTTTTTTTGAAAGGGAGCATTCCTGAGCGTATCTGACCGTAGAAGTTATTTCTTGCATAGTGTCCCATGGAATAGGTGTCCCAGAGTAAACATTTGGGAAACAGTGGTGCATGTGGTCAGAGGCTGCTAGGCTCCTGGCTTTCTTAAAGCACTGCCCTTTGCAGACCAACCGAATACCAACCTTGGGCCTGTGGCCTGGAAATCTGCATCTCGCCAAGCTCTCTGGGTTATTCTTACACCACCAGGGGGCAGAGCTGAGCCTCCATTGTACAAACGCTTGATGAATTTACATCCAGGTAGCTCCTCTCCTCCCAGCCCCCTCAAAACCCATTTCTCTCCACACCATTTGGTACCTGGGTAATTTGCTCGGCCCTGTTCAGAGCAGCTGGCATTTATCTTTATTGCCACTCTCTTTATTGATTTAGGCCCATCTCTGCAATTCGTCAAGCTTGGATTGCATTTTAATCTTGGCCTCCAAAGTAGCTAAGATCCCTTCCAGCTTCGTATCATGAAGAGATCTGATTAGCTGGGTCTCGTTTCCATCCTTCAGGTCATTAATGAAAATATTAAATGGTCCTGGGTTGGCACGAAGGTCTTCAGGGCTCTCAGTAGATGTATGGCTCCCATTTCTGCCACTAGCCTCTGCTTGGTGCAGTCACTGGGTGGAGAGCACACCCAGCATTTCCATTTATATTGTTTCCTCATTTACAAATTCACACATGCAGTGCAATCCTGTTGGAAAAAAAAATAAAGAACCTATTAATTACTTTAATTCAATAACCGTTAGCGCAACAGATGTCTTAAGGCATATACTGTTTTCTCGCTCACATCAATGCCCTGTCGGCCACAGGGTGAAGAAGTTTATACCAAGTGCGTGCATTAGGAAGATCACGCATGTAAAAGGCAGCTCAGTTCCATCTTTGAGATACATCCTTCCAGGCCAAGCCAACCTCATAGCAAGCAGCTTCTACATAATAATACAGGAAGTGTCCGCTTTTCTGAGCATTTCTGAAGATCCGGTCTCTCTTCTCCTGCCTTTATGTGTGTTTGATTATTCACGCTCACAATACTTCTATGAAGTGAGTGCCCCCATCATTCCCTTTTCTAGCTGGGCTGTCTGGACCCAGAGAAATTGGGTAAGATGCAGAAGGGGCCAGAGCTGGTAAGTGTCAGAGCAAGAACTCAAACTCGGGCAGGCTGCCTCCAGCGTGCAGACTCTGACCACCAGCCCGTATTTTGCAGCAGTGACTGAATGAACGTCTGGTAGGAAATGCCTACCCAGGGCTGAGAACACAGACGTTACTAGAAAGACTGACCATGATGCGAACAGGTTTTTATGAATTGTCTCATTTTATGTTTGAAAACTGATAATCAATATTATTTGCTCCTATTGGATAGATGAGAAAATAGAGGCACCCAGATAATTCCCCAGAATCAATCCCAGGTCGGCTGGCTCGCTCCTCACCAGGGCTTGCCTGGAGGATACGTCCCAAACAGCCACTCGGGGGACCCCTTGGAGAAATGGAGGCAGCAAAAGTGGGTGAGGAGACAAGCATTGCAGGCCCGATGCTCACCCCACTCGACCCAGAGATTCTTTCTCTGGCCTCATCCTTGAACCTGCAGCAAAGCACCGACAGGTGTGCCACCTACAAGCCCCGTGTTTCTCCGGGGGAGCCCCGGTTTCTCCAGGGGACCCTCGCTCTTCTGTCGGGCCCAGTGTTGGCCTGCGAGATGATGGCTGAGCTGAGCTTTTCTCTGATCCAACAAACTTCATTCACTTACTCACTGGATCTGGGCTGGGTCTGGCTTTATTTCAGGTCCCGAACAAGACTGGCCCCTGCCTTTAGAAATTTGAAAGTTGAGGTGATATCACCCACCATCCTGGGTCGTTTTGGTGGGCGGTGGGGGAGGAAAGCGGGGCACAAGCCAGGGCATACAGCTGTCACCTGCTTCAGGAGAGCCGGAGGGAGCCCGCAAGGCTTCCTGCAGGAGGGGTGAGCGTGGGGCCTTGAGGGTGGATTTCAGGGACAGCTGAAGTCACCCTGGTGAGCACTGGAGCAGCTCTGACAAATGCCCTTAGACCCAGCCCCTCAGCCAGGTTCTCAGTAGCCCTTTCCTGGGCTGATGGACATCTCATTAGATCGTTGATCCAGTCAGTCGAGTGCCCAGAATAAAAAACTGCCGCGATCTCACTTGGCCTGCCAAAGGTGGCTGGGAGACTGCCCTGTCTTTGTTCTGGCAGTTAAGACTATTATGCACTTTGTCCACTGGCCACCAGAGGGCGATGCTCGTCCACACATGGGATATTCCTACAGCGACAGCCCTGGCTCTGCCTGGGAGATCTGGGAAGTTGTAAAAGACTTTGTTCAAGTCCTGGCCGGTTTGGCTCAGTGTATAGAGAGCATCAGCCTGCGGACTGAAGGGTCCCAGGTTCGATTCTGGTCAAGGGCATATGCCTCGGTCGCAGGCTCTACCCCAGGAGGAGGCGTGCAGGAGGCCACTGATCAATGATTCTCTCTCATCATTGATGTTTCTATCTCTCTCTTCCTCTACTTTCCTTCCTGAAATCAATAAAAACATATTCTTTTTAAAAAAAGACTTTGTTCAAGACAAGGAGGATTCCCACCACCTCCAGAGCTTTTAAAGCCTTTAAAGTGGCATCTTCCAATCCTAGCGAGCGGTCCAGGTTAAGGATTTCTCCTTAGGTGCCAGGACACTTGATCTGGGAAGTCAGAAGACCTGGATTTATTTACCCCCAGCCTTAGTGGTCTCATCTGTAAAATGGGAAAGTACTGATTTCACTCCTATCTCGCCAGTGGTCATGAGGTTTAAATGAGACAAGGAAGTGAAGGCGCGCTGAAGGACATGGTGTATGAAGACACGGGATTTTTAAAAAGTGAAATTTATTGGGGGACAGAGTGTGTGAAGACAAGAGATTTTGATCAAAATTGCTTCTACTGGTGCCTGTTGCCAGCATCCTTCCCGCCCTGGAGAGGGGGGCAGGCTGAGGAGCCCGCAGTGCGCTGGGGTGGGTGGAGCTGCCTTCCTGTCATGGGGGTGGCCGTGCAGTGGGCAGAGGTGCAGAGCCGCATCCCTACATCTGAGACCTCAAGGACCAGGCGAGGGCTGGTTGCAGTTCACGAATGAGAGTCCTGGCCCTGGTTCCATCCCCATCTCACTGACCTAAGCTGCTTCTTGCTGTCTGTACAGTGGGCAGGAGATGGGATCGCCCTGTGCTCTTTCAGCTCTGCCTTTCCCGAACCTTCCAGCCTTCAGAGTCCTCAGTGCTGTTTGACATGAGAGAGAAAGATCAGCGAGATGGGGCGCTGGGGGAGGAGGTGAGGTGTAGCCCTGGTGCACCGGGAACCGGGGGACCTTCCTCTCATTCTTTGGGTCTGGATTTTCTCATCTGTTGGACTAGGTGATCTCTAACCCCTCCCCACGTGTCCCGTTAATACACACAGAGCCCATATTGGCACTGAGATGTCCTGATTCTGATTCTATGAAACAAGGAAATGCTTTGCCCTTTGACTGTTCCTGGCCTCTCTGGTACCCCCAAAGTGTCCCAGCTGAGTCATGGTTGGAAAACATTGCCGTGAGTGCACATGGAGCCCTTCTCCCCATCGGCATCAGAGGGAAAATGGTAGAACACTTAACCAGCTGGACATCAGGGCGAACACAGGCTGGCAGTGAGGACCAGGGATCTGGGTGCCTTCCGGACACGGGCTCCGGGCCTGGGTGCTGAGCTGCCCTTGTCGGGCCTCTGGTGTCCTCATCTCCAGCCGCCCAAGGCTGGCCAGCTCCGCGAGCACATGGTCCTTCGGCGGCTCCTGTTGCGGGTGAAACGTTGATACATTGTGCAGCCCGTATTTCTCCAGTTTTATCTTCCAATACTCCCATCGATTTTTAAATTTTAGTGCAAATTTAAAGCAAACTGAAGTTTATGGAGTGTAGGAAAGGAGAATCCATCTAAAAATTCACCACTTGGAACCAGGATTCCCTCTCTCTCCCTACCCCCCACCCCTTCACTCCCACTGCCTTCTCTCCCAAGATCTTCATTTCTACCTACACCTCTTTGCTTTATGCAGATTAGTTCTTCCCACTTTCAAACGAGCCTTCCCTTGTGCTACACCTACATCAGGACGTGACCCCGCCTCCCTGTCCCAGCTGTGACACCAGCACTACCTGCCTCCAGACTCCTTTCTAACTAAAGACGGATCCCATCACTCCCTTCCCGAAGGTATGGATGGCTCCTCCTTGCCTTTGAATAAATCCTGGCATCAGTGCCCTTAGGCGATTACCACTTAGAATAACAGCAAAGACTAACAGGCACCAAGCTTTCATTCTGTGCCAGGCCTTTCGCCAAGTGCAGTGCACTTGCTGTTCCATGTCACCTCATCTTAAGAGATGGGTCATATTACTATCTGCAGTTTGCAGATGGGAGAACCGAGGCACTCAGAGACCCAGGCTCAAGGTCACCTAGTTAGGGAGTGTGAGGCCATGGCCAGCGTGGCCTGGGTTCAAAGACCTGGAGAAAGGGCTGATGCACAAATTAATACACAAGACGAGAAATATAAATTTGGAAATTATGGGAAGCCAGTTGTGAACTTGGTTCGAGGGACCAAGTTCCACTGAATCTCCGTTCCCATCTGCTTTTTATTTACTAGAATACACAATTGCCTTTTAGGAATGCAAACAGACATATCAATGGTAATGTTTGGTAAACAGTAAAGAGATCATCAGGTTTGGCGGGGTTGCCTTTGGCTATTGAGCCAGCAGCAGGTAATAAAATGCAGATATTCAGCGCTGTGAATAGCAAAGCCCCATTCAGCCTTCTGACCGGACTTCTGGCATTTATATTAATTACTGTTGATCTTGGCTCCTGACAGGGAGGGAGGTGCTGGGATTTGAATCCTGTTTTCAAAGACTGTGCCTAAACACGGAACAATACCACCTTATCATTTTGAGAAGCTTTCTGAGATTTTCCCCAAGGGACAGAATACAAGGTTTCTTCATCTTCACCTCTAGGTTTTCTTACTAAGGTCCTTGCCCTGTGCCTCTCTGCTCTGTTACTAGATTAGCAGCGACTCAAGCCCAGGACCGAGGTAGAGATACGCAGAAAAGGTTGGTTAAATGGAATCACCCTCCATTCTGGTAGCTTCCCTGCATCGCATGCCTCTTTTTCCTACCCCCTTCCTCATCCTCCCTGCATGCGGCTCTGCACATGCCTCTGCCGGCCAAGCCTCCAGGGACAGACATCTCTGTGGCCACATCCAGCATCAGCCCTGGACCCCGCTGTTCCCCCTTCTTCTTGCCAAAGCCCTCTCCCCTCTGGTCTCTGCACACTGCCCATGACTGGCCATTTTGCCTCTGGCAGCTTCTTCCCTTCTATCTCCAACCACAACCCTCCTCCCTCATGCCAGGGAGCCGTCCACAGCTTTGTCCTCACTAGTCCCCTAGCCCCAACCCATAGTCCACACTGAGGCATAGGAGTCATTCCATAAACAGGAGCTGGATGAATATTTAAAGGCAAGTAGTAAGTAGTATATTAACAACTTACAGGGATGTTGTAATGATCTACAGTGAAATATTCCCTCACCTCTTTGCAACATTATCATTCCAGACCACGGAATACATTAGGCTTTATGATCTCTTTGCTTCTTTGGGGAAGTATAAATCTTGAAATATCATCTTCATGTGACAGGGCAAAGAGTCCACTGGGATGCAAGATGTTTGAGAGTGTTCACCGAGAATCAGAAATAGTTTGCAATTAAAATCAGGGTTTTGTTTATAGGCACAAATAAATCCGTGGTCTAGGGCTGACCTGTAAAGATCTGTTCACAATGAAAACTCTGATCGAAATGATGAAATGAGAATACAATCTGAATTTAAAGAGGTGATTTGGGGGCAGGGTTGCAATGTTCAGGAGATAATATTTTCTGTCTGTACATTTGTATGTTGCTCAAACATTCCTAGTCACCAGCTAAAATCAATGATGGAGACGAGGCATTTATGTTGATGGTATTGCCTCCAAGTTTTGTGAGTAGGTCTTGTGGAATGGAGCAGTTCCTTTTCCTAGGACCCTTAGAAGTGGCCTTTTCACCATCATCCTTCACTGTTAAGGTGACGAGCTGGTGGTGATGCTGGGCATGAGGGGGCAGAGGAAGACGTGTTGGTATTTGGGGCCTTGCATGAGCTGTTGTCCAGTGGAGGACCTCATGGGAAGAGCATTGCTTTAGGAGTGAGAAGACCCGTGTTCGCCTCCTGCTTGTCAGCCCCAGGAAAAAGTAATCAGACTTCTTCCTGGTTTAAAAACTCATCACAGTCTCCCCAGGGCTTCTAGAACAAAGTCCAACCCTCAGAATCCTTAGCCTGGCTGATCAAAGCCTCCGTGATTCGACTCCGCCCCCTCTCCAGGCTCATTTCCCATCACACAAGGCTTTTGCGCCTCAACACATGCTAGCATCTCCACATCTTGGTCCCGTAACCTGCAACTTCTGCCCAAATGTCCCTCTTCGTTGAGCCATTGGTAAACAAATGCTGTTTTCTGAAAAACAGCAACGGAAGCTATCTCCTCTGGGAACCTTCTCAAGCCTCCTGGGAAGAGAGTTGCTCCCTCCTTGGGTTTTCTCGTTCACCCCGAACGTGGCTCTCTCCCTCTGTCTTGTGACCTCCCAGAACACAGAATGACAGAACCTAGTTCCTGCCTCACTGGTGTTGGACTTGACCAAGAGGCTTGTTTAGATCAGAGGGATGTGAATGGAAGAGTCAAGGCCTTAAAGGGGGATGTGTTTTTATATTCTCTGGTGCTTCTTTGATTTTTCCAGAAAGAACTTGTCTCAGGCAGCTGCCTTCCCAAGGAGAACACGGAGTAATGTGGAGCAAATCTGAATCCAGCCCCCACCTGGAGCCAACCCCAGCTTCCTTCAGCGGGAAGCAGAGCCGCTCAGCCAAAGCACAGACCTGTAAGTGAAAAAAATAGATGCTGTCGGTGGAAGCCACCTAGTTCTAAAGTGGTTTGTTATGCAGCATTGGTGGGCAGTAGCTGACAAATATATCATTTCACGTTGGGGTTAAACCTCAGATTGGAACTGTCTGTAGAGGAAATCACTTGCTAAGCTTGGAGGAATTAAAGACTGTCAGGGCTGGTCTCCAGGCCTCTCAGAGAAGTCCACACATAGTGAGGTGCCACGTCTCATGTGGCCCAGAAGTGGTAAGACAGCACCAGACAGGTGAGGGGGCTAGAGAGATAGAGAGATAGTGCTCCTGGACGCATATCTGATCCTTGGACAGAGGTTGAGGACTTCTCGCATGCCTGGAGGGGGATAAGGAAAACTATTGGTCTATATAGGTTAGAGATCAGCCCAGGAAAGCTACAAAGTGCAGGCCTATGGGATCTCAGGCTATGGCAGGTCTTTAGTTACCAGCCTGATACCCCCAGACCAGACAAGACCAGGCCCCCCCAGGAAGACCCCAACCCAGGATGCCCTATAGTATAAGGACATGGCATTCGAGATTTTAAGCCACTAATTTTGTGGTCATTTGTTCAACAGCAAAAGAAAATGAGCACAAGCTGAAAGCAATATAATGATACAACAAGAGGGGACTGTTTAGACTCTTTTTTTTTTCCCGGTAAAAAATGATAGACATTTATGGGAGAGTATAGTGGTGATAAGTTTGGGCTTTGGAAGTAAACAGATCTGAGGGTCTGACTCTGGCTCAACACATAGTAGCTGTGTGATCCTAGGCAAGTGCCATACCCTCTCTGAGCCTGGATTTCATCATCTGTATCTCATATTCTTGTTGTGAGGACCAAAATGTGCATGGTACATAGTCAGTACCCACTGAATAGTAATACTCATTACTTTAAAATTATTTATTATTACTGTTATTGTTATTGTTATTATTACTAGAGGCCCAATGCATGAGATCCGTGCATGGGTAGGGTCCCTAGGCCTGGCTGGCAATCAGGGCTGATCTGTGGGGCGACCGGTGGGGTGATCGGGCCCACCCCTGCTGGCACCCACCTTGGCTGGCCTGGGGCCTGCGGGCTGGGGGCAACTCCTGCATTGAGCATCTGCCCCCTGGTGGTCAGTGTGCATCATAGCGACCGGTCATTCTGCTGTTCAGTTGATTTGCATATAAGGCTTTTATTATATAGGATTATACAAAAGGACCTACAATAATGTGGCAGTCATCTCAGGGTGAGGATGACTTCATTTTTCTTGTCCCCATTTTCCGATTTTTCTACAATGGACAAGATTTCCTTTGGAATAAGAAAAGTGATTTAAAAATGTCTAATTCATTCTCAGTGAACTAGAGTTCATTGCTTCTTGGGTAATGTTTTCATTACTTTAATTTTTACAATCTAGTTGCAAATAAATGTTTTTCATTGCCAGTTTTTTTTAACCATTTTTTAAAACATACAACATACATACTGTTTTCCATCAAATTGCCTTTGCTCACATGGTTTGCTCCTAACCTCTTGACGTGGAAGGGACTCTGAGTGGGGGCAGCAAGAACAGGCCCCTGGAAAAGTGTGTGGGGTGCAGGGGTCCAGCCTTCTGCGAATGGATGGTCAGGTTTGAGCATCTTGGGACAGAGGAAAAGTAGGCTTGACACTAGCTAGACTCTGGGAGGAAAATTCAATGTTCAACTGTGATTTTAAGCAGATTATGTTTACTTAAGAATGCGATTAGTTGTGGGTATTTCTTTGCAAATGGCTTGAAACCACGTCTTTACTTAGTTATGCAAATGTTAGCCTGTAAAGATAATTTTATTTTTAATATTAATTCAGTGAACGTATTGAATGTCCACCATGCGCCAGGCTGACCAGAAGATGGATTTGGGTGGGGAGTGGTGCATGGATGAAGAGGATCACAAAAATGAATAAATCAAGGTCACCAGTTTCAATAAGCTTATTATCGACTTTAACATGTTCCCATATTTGCTTTATCCCCTTTCCATTTCTTTTGAAATTACTTTGCAAAGCCATTTGAAAGTAATTTTCAGACATTATGACTCCCCATCCCTGTATATTTCAGCGTAAATCTTCCAGAAACAAGAACATACTCTTACATCACGTATACTATTATTACTAAGAAAATTAATAAAAATTCTGTAATACCTAATATTGTCTGTTTTCAAATGACTCTAAATAGATCTTTTAAAGCTGTTTTGTCTTAATCTACTCTGATTTTGTTGTTGTTGTTTAATTACCTGGAGTAAAACTGACTTGGATCAGTGCAGCCTGGGCATTCCTGTTCGTCCCACCGTGTTTGCCTGCGTTGCAGAGCCCTGCACCTTCGTATTGAGTGACAAGCACCATGTCTTGTAAGGAAAGCGGTCCCTTGCGAGTCCTCTTTCCAATAGGAAGAGCTTCGGCTCTCATCTCATGGGCCATATTCACTCAGGTAGGATGAAATGGGCTGCAACCAATTAGGTTCTTCGGACCCTTCTGCAGTTGGCAATTTCAAACGGATGCCATTCAACTCAGCAAACATTTACGAAGTGTCTGCCATGCCCAGGGCCTTTCCCATTGGTTATATAGTTAAAAGCACACAGAAATTCTGCCGAGCAATAGAGTGGTTCCCAGTCTCAGTGGAGAAATCCAGGTTTACAAGAAAGAACACTGTTCTTTATTTCCTTTCAACCAACGTTTGGCTCAGAGTTCTTTGTGATTATTTTATCTTTCTGCTTCAGTTATGGGGACCCCTTCTCTGCCTTCTTTCCTACTTTCCTGCTTCTCTCTCCAACCCCTCCCCTTTCTCTCTCTCTCTCTCTCTCTCTCTCTCTCTCTCTCTCTCTCTCTCTCTCCTCATTCCCCCTCAGCTCTGTGGTTCTGTGCTTGCCCACCTCCCCGGGCATCCTCCCTGCCCTCTGCCTTCCCTCCCTCACCTTCCTCCTCAGCCCTCCCTTCTGTCTTCTTCACTGCACTGAGCTCCCTAATAGGAGCGCTCACTGCACGCCAGGCACGTGGAAGATTCTAATTAGTCCTCACAATAACCGTATGGTTATGATGCTTTAGGCTGCAAATAACAAGAAACCCAACCAGCAGCGGTGTGAACCAGGGGGACGGCACCCTTTCCTTAACAGGATGTCTGCAGGAGGTGCTGCTGCTCTTCTTCAGCTGTTTGGTGATCGGATCAAGGACTGCAGCCTCTGCTCTGCCATCCTTCGTCAGAGTTATTCCTTCAGGATTGCAAGATGGCTGCGGGTCCACACCTCTCTCCCAACCCCACATCTGCCTTCGAAGGCAGGAAGCGGGCAGAGGCTAGCGTTCTTTCCCTGTGCTTACCTTGGGCGAAAGGATGTTCTGTCCAAGGCGCTCACCTGCAAACTTACCCCTGCATTAACATCTTCCCATATTTCATCATTCTAAGCCTCATCCCCTTGCTCACCTGTGAACTCCCACTCCCACAGTGAGAAACCTGGCTTCCACTCTCTGCCATCCGTTTATATTTAGTTGTCCAACCCCAGGCCCCAGGTTGAGTGGTTTCAGAATTGCTCATCCTTGCCCTCATGGGGAACAACTTGTCAACTCGAATGAAGTGCTTATGGGCCACTCCTTGCCTTTAGTTTTACACACTGGTGTCCACAATTACTTAGGGCAGCACCGTTTCCTCCCGCCCCTTTCGGTGAGGTTGTTTCATAGATTTGTGAAAAATTATTTTCTTCCCTCCATGAGGTGGCTCTCAGCCCGTACGGAGCCAGTCTCTGGGACCCCTTCTTTCTCCAGATCGCCCTTCCTCTTTTCTACCCTTCTGCCCTCTTCCTGACACCCTGGTTTCATCCTGCTCCCCGTCACCTGGCGGAGGCCAAGAATACAGTGAACATATCTATCCTGCAGGAGCAAAGGTGACCCCTTACAATCAGGGGTGATGCTCCACAGACCCCTGGGGGATGAGGTCCAGGTTCCCAGGTCCTGCAGGGGAGAGAAACTATGAAACAAGAGAGGCTTTCTCTTTCTAGTGCTTATGGCCTCAGCATAGCTTCAGTATATTATTATGCTAACTTAGCCTCCACCCACAGACTAGAGGGTAAAAAGGAAGAAAGTGGGTGAACAGGGTCAGAGAATGCCTGGGGGCGACTCAGTCACCCAAGGTTCTACGGAATATATAGATTTCTCCAAATCAAATCATTCATGGAAACAAAATGTCATTCTCCTTTAAACATTATGTTCTTCAAATTGCTCTACTATGTTTATTTTTTTAAAAATCATCAGAGTATCCGAATACTTTGAAAAATCACTTGCTCCTCCCTGAAACTGATCTAAATAACATTCTCATGTTTATAATAATCCTTGTGGCTCTGGGGTGGGAAGGGGTCCGAAGTTTGAAGTGACATCCCTCATCACTTCCATCCCTGGGGATGAGGCGGGAGCCTGACAGCTGGTCACTTCTTGCCTCTGATAAGCACCTTTCTTATTCTAATTACACCTTTTCCTAAAGTAACTTTCCAGTCCCCCCTCACCTCACCCTTACATCCCTGTGTGAAAAGAGCCTATTCAGACAGCTTGTGAACAATGATGCTTAGAGATGGTTTAATCGGGGAAAGGAAACCTGTAGAGGGTCTTATCTGGGGTGAGCGTCTCAGGCATCCAAGATTATCTCCCTGTCACCTCGTGACCCATCTCCTTCATGCCACCTTTTAATTTTGGTAGCAATTACGGTGTATATGGATAATGCCCATTAGCATATTCATGGTCATCTCATCATATTTATTGTCCACACAACTCATTAATCTTCATCTACTTTGTGTGCTTGACAGCTCAATCTATTTTGCAATCTCTGAGAAGCAGCCATAGCTCCCCAAAGCCTTTGTTTTCCTGTAAATAAACTGTGTTGGGGACCAGAGGACAATGGTGCATCTCGTGGTGATTGACATCAGCCAGGGCTACTAATCAGGAAGGGACTTCATTGCCAGCTGAGGCGAGTGCATTATGGGGCCATTGTTCTAAGGCTGCCAGGGCAAGAACACACACAGTCAGTCACCTTCGCAAGATGGGTTGATTGTTCTTCAAGATTAGACCGAGTTGCCTTATTATCCGTCCCAGACAACAAGCCATCTCACCCAAACAGACACATTTTCAGAAACTGCCTGTACGCAGGCCAGATCTGAATTGCTAATGTATAATCTGCCTGGCACAGATGTGCAATGAATATTTGGATGTTGTTTTGCCCATCAGTCCAGGAGGCTGCATTGATGAGGTGATGAGTATTCAGTGATGGGTCCTGGACGTTGGCCAACAGCAGAGTTTGAGCACTTGTGCTGACGATAATCAGATTACCCCCCAAAGTGCCTTTGCTGTAATTCAGTGGCAAATTCTGTTACAGGAGCTGTAGGGTAGAAAAGTCTCTTTCCTTTTTGATGCAATGATGCCTTATGTTTTTCAGATTTGGGAAAGGTAGAGAAGTTGCCTTTATTGTGCCCTTACCTGCCAGCTCCTGAGGCTGTGTGTGAGTCATGTGGCACTGACTCCTTGGGTTTGAATTTGCCCTTTCTAGCTTATTTTATTAAGCTCTTGGTGCCTCAGTTTTCTCATGTGTTAAAATGGGTTGAAAAATTCTATCAACCATACAGAGCTGCTGTGGGGATCCAAGAGTTGATAAAAGTCCCAGAAAATGTTAATTACTGCCATATCATTGGTCATTTGCTTTCTTTCAATATTACTCTGGTCAAATAGGTTGGATATCCTGAGAATAAAGTTAAGGCCTCTCCATTATCTCTGGATGTCATGGCCTGTACTATGCTACAGGTCTGTTTCCGGTTGTAGGGAACATTTCCAGTCCTTATATGACCATGAAGCTTTTTTCCTGAAGCATCTTTCACAGCCTACTTTTCCAGGAACATACTATGGGACAAGCTGCCCTAGCAGGTGATACACAACATTTACAAAGCTTTGAAAGAAAAACATGGGATTCAAGAATTTTATATAAATCATGACATATAAAGGCAACAGGGATTAATTATGCAAATGTATATGTTCTCTCTGAAAAAAATGTTACTCAAAAAATGTTTCTCTGTTTATTAGACAACTCCCATCCCCAAGAATTAGTCAACATTAAGACATGGGTGAAATGTCATTATTCAAATGTGAACAAAAAGAAAGGTCTGGGAATATTAATATCAGGCAATGTAGAATTATACAAGTCAAAGAGTATTAAACTGGTAACTATTTTATTTCTTTATCCCCAGTCAAATGCACGACGTAGATCCTAAATAGTTATAGCAAGATTTATTGTGGAAGGGAACGCAGTGGGTGAAAGGTATGTGGGAAGGGATGGCTTGTCTGCCAGGGTCCCTTGGGTGTAAGTTTTTAAGGGACCTCTACTTTGAATACTGGAGAGGATACCTACTTTATCCGCCTAAGTCACCTTCTTCTGGCAACTTCTTCCTCTTCCTTCCTCTGTGCACCCGGGCTCCTTCCTCCAGCGATAGGATTGCTGGGGCCATGTGATCCTGGTCCAACACAGTTGATGGGAGTCGACCTGAGTCAGGGAACCACACTACCTTGCCCCTTGGCTTGCTTCATTAATTTAAGAGAAGGCATCAGAATCTTCACTTTTGTCTTTTCAAACTCTGGAAAAGTGGGCTGGTTCCTCTTATAGACAGTAAGATGGAGGTCTTGGTTGCTATTGGTTGCCATGTTCCCTGGCAAGAGGAAGAAACTAATCTACAAGGAAGTTTTATATAAAAACATGCTGCTCTGGTGGCTTTTGGATTTCTGGTACCATTGAAACCTCAAGACCAGCCATAGCCCTGCACTTCCCGGGCGTAGGTATGCACCTTTTCCTTAAATGGCATCATCTATTCCTATACCTTCCTAAGAATTTTCTTTTTCTGCCTTTTTCTCTCTTACAGCTATAAACTGTACTAGTCAGAAACCCAGCTCTAGCTTGCAACCAAGAGCCCTAATAGTCACTTGTTAAAAATTTTAAATAATGGTACATACATCCTGACATATGATACTATATTCCTCTATTAAATTGATTAAATCAGGTTTCCTGGTTCCACATGCAAAGGGAGCATACAGTTTGGCGGAAAGCAAGCTGTCAACATGGTACTTTGGTTTGAAAATGACATAATCAGTTAGTGATTTTTTTAAATTGCTTTTTTGCTTTTCTGTACTGCTAGGCAATTTTGTCATATGTCTATTTTTTTTTCTGTTGTTTTTAAAATTTGCTTTTTAAAATGTTAAATATTTGCTTTTAGAATATAAAGTCGATTATTTTTTGTGTAGGCTGCTTGTAGTAGCAAAAAGTTGGAGTAATCTAAATATATAATAAAAGATTAATTAGGACAAATTATACATCCCAAGTAGGGCAATAGTTAGTAACACAAATGTCCAAAGCTATGTTGTAAAAATGTACTGACCAATAGGATTACTTTATACTTTTTTTCATGTTCATTTTTTTTTCTTCTAAGAAAACAAACAACTAGAAATAAAAAAATACAAGCAAACAAAAGAAAAATTTAATCCATACTGATGATCACACTCATCTTTTAAGACTTAAAAAGACTTCTTCAAATTTATTTTTATTTTATTTTTATTGATTTCAGAGAGGAAGGGAAAGGGAGAGATAGAAACATCAATGATGAGAGAGAATCATTGATTGGCTACCTCCTGTACATCGCCTACTGGGGATCAAGCCTGCAACCCAGGCATGTGCCCTTGACAGGAATCGAACCTGGGACCCTTCAGTCCACAGGCTGACACTCTATCCACAGAGCCAAACCAGCCAGGTCAAGACTTAAAAGACTTATGTAAACTTTTATAATCAATGTTACCACCTGGGTATACATTCTTATAAACTTTTATAATTATATAGCCATATATACTTTGACATTTGTTCATTTAAAAAATCTTTTATTTCCTATAAAAATGGGACATCACATGTGCTTTTTAAAAAAACCTCAACTGTATGAGGTATAATTTACATATAATGTGCACTCATTTTAAGCATCATTTCACGAGTTCTGACAAATTTTACAGCATTATAACCACCACCATGATAAAGATGAAACATTGCCATCATCCAAAAATAAAATTCCTTTGTGTTCTTTCCTAGTCAATCTCAGGCAAACAATGATCTGCTTTCTGTTGCTATAGATTAGGTATTTTTTCTCTAAAGTTTCATATTAATGGGATCATACAATATGAACTCCTTTGTGTCTGGTTTCTGTCACTCAGTATTTTTGAGATTCACCCATGTCACCGTGCTTGTCAGTAGTTCATTTCTTTTTATTGCAGTGTTCCAGTGTATGAATATACCACTGTGTTTATCTATTCCAGCACTATTTCTTGAAAAGACTCTCTTTTCCCTATTGAATTATCTCAGTACCTTTGGCAATAATCAATTGACTACAGATGTGCAGATCTATTTAGGGACTCTTCCGTTGGCTGGGTCTCTTTGTTTATCTTTACTTCAGTCCCACTGTCTTGACAGTTGGGTAAACTCCTGATACTGAGTTAAGCATTGAGAGGGAAATACACCTTATTGAGGTTGTTTATATCATCACTGTGACTTTCCCTCACTGGGGTTGCAACAGACTGGGGCAATTCATCCAGGCCTGTGGAAGGCTGCCTTCATCTCTCACAAGTTTATGATACTCTAAGTTTACAAATCAGCTTCACATCCTTTGTCTCCATCATTCATATACTGATTCAGTACCCCCACTGCACTCTTTGTCCTTTCTTCACAAACACCCTGTGGGGTGGGCTACTTAGACCCGATTATACCCATTTAACAGATAAGGAAATTTATACTTTAGGATTATCACCATCAGGATACCTTCTCAAAAATTGGAATTCTAGTCAAGTAAAACAAAACCAAAGGCCAATCTGAGTTCATCATTATAGCAGTCTGTTCTAAGTCTGTCTGATGACTTCTTGGGAGAGTGGCAGGCCACAGAGGTCACACCTGTGCCCCTATAAAATCTCAACAGATACACACACACACACACACACCTTTTCTAGACTATATTTGTCTTAAATGACATCTGGCCTAGGATAGCGCTTCCTGCAAGATATTTTAGCATTTGCTTGTGGTCATATTTCTGGGTAACAAGGCCAGGTCACCCTTACTGTGAGCCCCACCCAATCCCTAGTCCTCTTGTTAAGGATAGAGAGCTAGAGCATGACTGTATTTTCTGGCTTGGATTCTTTCAAATACGCAAAATCTTTTGAGTTAAGCTTGAATTTCTGCTTCATGCAAGTCAATGACTCTACTAGGACTTTGAAAGGCCCAATGTCTGCTACAGGGAGGGCAGGCAATATGGCCTCATGCAGTGATTCTTAAGGGGCTGGCATAGAGCAGTGGGTGTGGGACACTAGATCTGTTAGGACCAGAGGATTAATTTGAAGACAGAAGGGCATCTTGTCCCCTCACTTTGATATGACTCAGAATACTGTTTTAATTTCATAACGTATTAAAGGACATTTATGGTATTAAAGGGGTGCAGTGAGAGATTCTGGTACGTGCAGTCCTGGATGGATCAGGTACCCATGGGTTGAATCCTGGCTCACTCACTTTTCAGTTGTGTGCTCTTGGGCAAGATCACTTCCACTCTGCGAGGTGGGTGGAGGGTCAAGGTAAGCTCCATAGCAGTGGCACGAGGCAAGCCTTGAAGGGTAAAAAGCATTTGTGCCTTACACTTAGGAGCATCTTACTTAATACGACACAAATATTAACAGAGCTGATGAATCAGTTGGCATTAAGCAATAAACCCTAAGCACTACATGCGTGACAACAATCCTTTTTCAACATCCAGTTTACTCTTAGTTTCTGACTTCAGGCTTGGCTGTCATATCTACGTATGGATCACGGGAGCCAAAATTTAATATTGTACTGTCTTTTCCTATGATAAACATCTTTTATTGACTTGTCTCAGCGTGCAAGAATATGTTTTGTACAAAACATACGGAGCATCCTTGCTATGGAACCCGGCAAAGTTATGACTAACCAACATTTCCCAAGAGGACAAGGAACGGGTGACCTGATTCTGGGAACTAGAGTGACCCTGTTCTCAATATGTTATGAAGCCAAATTCTTCAACTTTGATGATGATACACAAACTATCAAAAACAATTAAGGCACAATATGACTCAAAATTTATACTTAGAGCAGCAATAATCTAGAGAAAATATAATTAACACATGGAATTGTATCACATTTTAATTAACACTGATAAGCCAGAATTATTATAGCATAAAAGATATTGTTTTATGAAACAGCCAGGAAGGTGTGGTGTATAGGAAGGTGGCTCAGATTCAAAAACCAAATGTGTTAAAAAAACAACAGCTCTTCGGCATTAGATTCTAGGTTTCTTTTATGGTTCCAAAACTGGATCTACATTCTATCATATATTAATGAATGTAGCAAAAAGACCTTTAATATGTCTGATTATACCAGCAGTTTGGTGACATATTGGTAGAGCTGTTCTGTAAATGCTTCAGAGGAAAACTTTTCCTTCACCCTGGCTCTGCCGGCCAGTCCCATTGTGACTTTTAAGGAAGGTTCATGGATGAACTTTTCTATTGCTTCTGAGAAGTTCACGGGGTCAGGCTCACACAGAAACCCTGTGACACTGTGGACAATGGACTCCAAGGGCCCACCTGAATTAACAGCAACGACTGGGCACTGCATGTACATGGCCTCCACAGGGACAATGCCAAAGTGTTCATTGCTTGGTGTATAAATCACACATGTACAGCCGTGGAGGAGTGAGATTTTCTGTTTGTCCGAGAAAGACCGCAGGAAGGTCACAGACTGGTCAAGGTCAAACTGCTGGGCCATTTTCTTCAGTTCCTGATAGTGTTCCACATTCTCCAGGACTCTCTCGTCATAACCACCAGCCATAATCAGATGAACCTTGTCCCAATCTTGGGATGTCAATCTTCCACGCAGCTTTACTAGGGCTTCCAGCGCCAAAGTCAGGTTTTTCTTCCTTTCATATCTATTGATGGAGAGGAACAGGAATTTTTTTCCCCTGGGGACTAGATCATCAAGCTTTTCAGGAACAGCTGAGTCAAAGCTGGTAACATTCAGAGATGGGTAGAGGACAGCGGGGTCTATGTGAGACAGGGACTTAAACGTTTTCTTAAATATGGCAGCTGTGAACTGACTGTTGACCAAGATGCAGTCAGCCATACCTGTGGTGTATTCTTCTACCCAGTCAATCGGGGCCCTGTATAGACGTTTAAGAAAAGAATCCCTCTTGGTAAGAAGCAGATCTGGGAAGTGACAATAAAACAAGATCTTCTTGCGCCGTCTGGCCAGCTTGAACACTGGGATACAGGCAGACACCTAGCCAAAGCAAAGATCAAAAACAGGTAAAGTAACTGGTCAAATAAACTTCAAGAAGATCAAAAGAACAGACACATGCTGCCTACTAGTCTGTGGGCTCCTCGTGGGCAATGTCTCATTCTGCTTTGTGTTCCTACAGTCTCTCACCCAGTCCAATGCCTGGTATATTAAAGGCTGGTAGACATTTTCTGGATGTGTGCTAAATATTTAAAGCTGCAAGCTGAGTGTTTCCTCTAGAATAAGCAATCCAATGAAAATGAAAATCTAATAACCACATGAAAAATTTTTAATGGGTTAAAAAAATTTTAATATATTTTATCTAAAATATCACCATTGAAAATGTAATCAATACTATAAAAGTTAATGGGATACTTTACACTTTTTTTCCACATTAAATATTTAAAATCATGTGTGTATTTTACACTGACAGCACATCTCAGTTCAGACTAGCCACATTTCAAGTGCTCAACAGCCACCTGTGGCTAGTGGCTACCATACTGGACAGAGCAGCTCTAGCATATTTCCTAGTCAATCTCAGGCATGAACTACAGGCTGGCATTACTAGACTTCCCTGTTGGATAATCTTACAAATCACTTAATCTCCAGCTCACTTAACACCTGAAGGTGAGCTTTCCAAAGCTACTTAGTTAGAAAGTAGCAGATGAATGGCACTTGAATCCGGGTCTCTTACTTCCAAGCTCAGTTTTTTCTCTATCTGCTGCAGTCTCGGCTGCCTCATGCTTATTAACTAGTTAGACATGCAGGGTGTTTGGAAAATGTCCACATTTCTCAAAAAGAAGTTATCTTCCACACAAGTAAGGATGATCAAAAGTAACTCAAGAGTTATAAAGAAGCACAAACACAAACGTGATGCTGTTTCCCCTATCCCTGTGACAAAGATTAAAATGGTTGATAACATCCAACATGCACCAGACATGAAGCAAAATGCTCTGTCATTCATGTGGGAGAGTAAAGTGACACAATCTCTTTGGAAGGCAAATTTCACAATAGCTATTGACATTTAAAATGAACAACTCTTAGACCTACTCATTTTATTTCTGGGACGTTACTCAAAGGACATACTTGCAGAAGTACAAAAAGAAGGTACAACAGTGTTCATTACAAAACTGATCTATTCACACAAAAAACCCACAATGTTAGTGTCCTTTAACAGAAGAATACATAAATTACCTGTACATTTTTTAAAAAGAGATTTTCCAGCCACTATGAAGAATTAAGTGCATCTCTGGTAATATTGATATAGAAGAATGTTCCAAATGGATTTTTTTTTGGCGAAAAAAAGCAAGTTGTCTAATAGTAGGTATGTCATAATCCTAATTATTACAAACTAGAGGCCTGCTGCACAAAATTCATGCAAGAGTAGGCCTTCCTTCCCCGGCTGCTGGCACCAGCTTCCCTAGCAGACCCTGCTTCTCCTGGAAGGTCGTTCGGCCTAATTAGCATATTACGCTTTTATTATTATAGATAAGATTTATCTATGAATAGACACACATATGGTGGTGTAGCCATAGACAATTTCTGTCAAGACATAGGAGAAACTGTTGAACAGTGGCTATTTTTAGGGAGAGGACCTGGAATGGAACTTTATATTATACTCTTTTATACTACTTGATGTTTTAGTCATAAATTGTTACTTTTTAAAATAAATATTTTTTTTGGGGGGGGGGCGGGTGGGAGGAAGACAAGGAGTTTAGAATAGACTCCAGATCCATGTGGGCATTCTTTACCAAGTGAAAGAATTTGTACTTTTTTACAAAGACAAATGGAGAGCCACGTTAAAGTTCTAATGGGGACGTGACATATTTGGCTTGGTGTTTTAACATGACCTGGCTGCAAAGGCTACACACAGTGTGATGCGCATAGCCTAGAAAGTGTCAACAAAAGTAATGCAAAGAGGGAAGACATACGAGTTACTCAAAAGTAAAAAGTGACTGAAGGCTGCCTTCTAGTGCTTGTGTTTCTTAGAGCGAGCCCCAAGGCCAATCTGCTTCAGAATCACCGATGTGCCAGTGAAAAATGCAGATTTCGGGGCCCCATCTCGGGGCTCCTGGATGAAACTTCTCAGGGCGGGGACCAGTAATGTGTAACTTAAGTGTGTCCACACTAAAGTTCGAGAACTACAGCCACTCCCAGCTCTGATCTCTCTAGATCAGTTCCAGTGTTTGCGAACCGCAGACCCAGAGAGGTCCAGAGGAGTGCAAAGGGGCGTGGCGAGGGCCCGGCGTGGTCACCTCACCTGGTCGCACACGACCACGTCGAACACCTCGTCGCCAAGGAACAGCACGTAGAGCGCCAGGAAGATCATGCGCACGTAGGCACAGACCGCGGCGCCACGGCCGCCCCAGCCCAGGCTGCGCGGCAGCCAGTCCCCCGCGCAGCGGACCGGCAGTTCGCGGCTCTCGGCGAAGCAGTGGCCCGGGTCGTAGTGCGCGGTCCAGATCTTCACGCTACATCCGCGCGCCTGCAGTGCCAGCGCCGCGTCCAGCACCAGCCGCTCGGCACCGCCCACGCCCAGGTCTGGGTGCAGAAACAGCACGGACGGGTTGGGAGCCAACTCATCCCGAGCCCGCTTCTCTGCCATGGCCCGGGTGTCCCGCACCCTGAAGCACCGGTGCGCCTGATCCTTCCTAGGGCACCCGGGGGCGTCTACGGGGTTGACCACGCCCCCCAGCGTATACGCAGGTTAGGCCACATCAGCGCAAGTCTGTGGGTGCCTAGTAACCGCCCGAGAAAATTTCTCTTCTGGCCATGGCTATATCCGCGCATTGGTACGAATTGGACTCTATGAAGGATGCTGTGATCTAAAGGAAGAAGACGGAAGATCTGTATATCCCACGCAGCAGCGGACCAAGTCGCTGGTACCAAAATTTCTACAGGCAGATAGAAGGACAACCCTGGCGTCCTTGGAGTCCGAGGCCCTGCCAGCAGGTCTGGGGGCGGGACTGAACCAGTTTCTCCAGCCGCTGGTTCTGTGAGGGCTCTGCTGCTTCCCAGCCGTCTGCTTCGGTCCCCTGCCACCTCCAGTTTCCAGAATGGTATGGTGACCCCAGCCGTCCCTCCTTAGTCTCCACCTCTCCCAGGCGCCCCAACTTGTACTTTGCGCCTTGCCCTCCTTCCGCGGCTCCCCTGCTTTCTCCACCCTCCAGTGCGGGTGCCGGTCGTGGCTGTCGGGGCCTGGGGTCTGGGGGCCTGCGGGCGGCGCTTACCCGTTCTGTCTCCTTGTCTCCCTCCGCAGCCTGGCCCGACCCCCAGTGGCACCAACGTGGGCTCCTCAGGACGCTCCCCCAGTAAAGCAGTGGCCGCCCGGGCGGCGGGTAGCACGGTCCGGCAGAGGTAAGGATCCCGGTGACCCCATTGGTTGTGGGCCGGGAGAAGTGGGACCCAAGAATCCGCTGGTCCTGAGAAGGTCACCCAGAATGTTAAGATTCACGAAGACAAAGTGAGCCTCAGGTGACGTGGCCGTGGGAGTAATGGCCTTTAGGTCTTTTGTGTCTAGAGAGGGAGGTAACATTTTATTCTCATTGCACAGTTAAATAGGGACAGAGACTACTCTGAAAAACTGGTATCATTGAACTGGCGTCTGTGGACCTGAGCTTTACACTCACATTTCTATCAATTTAACAAGATTTGTCCAACTCATTGTCCCCGATCATCCCAGCCCCTAACCCCCAGGTGCACTGCTTAACTTACTGGTACATATGGCACTGCTCTATACGCCTTCACCCAGAGCCAGAACTTCAGCGTCATCTTGGATTTTTTCCTATGCTCTGTCTCTATCCAGTCATTTGTCAGACTTTAAATTATACACAAAAATCGGCTGCTCTTCACTTCTTTGCGTCTCTCTTTCTTTTTTTTTCTTTTTTTTAAATATATTTTTATTGATTTCAGAGAGGAAGGGAAAGGGAGAGAGAGAGAGATAGAAACATCAGTGATGAGAGAGAATCATTGATCGGCTGCCTCCCGCACGACCCTGCACTGGGGATCGAGCCCACAGCCCAGGCATGTGCCCTTGACCGGAATCGAACCTGGGACCCTTGAGTCCGCAGGCCGACGCTCTATCCACTGAGCCAAACCGGCCAGGGCTGCGTCTCTCTTTCTACTGCCCCGATTTAGCCGTCAACTTCTCATCTAGACTTTTGCATTTTATTTTACTTTTTTTTTTTTTTATTGATTTCAGAGAGGAAGGAAGAGGGAGAGAAAGACAGAAACATCAATGATGAGAGAGAATAATCAATCTGTGTGCGAGCCCGAAACCTGGGCATGTGCCCTTGACCAGAATCGAACCTGGGACCCTTCAGTCCACAGGCCGATGCTCTATCCACTGAGCCAAACCAGCTAGGGCATAGACTTTTGCATTTTCTACTCTTCTACTCTCCAGGCCATTCCACTCCAGTCCCTCCTGTGCTCTGGTTCTGTCACTCTTCAGCTTAGTTTCTCTGTTAAGTTTCTTTTTGCTGAACTTTAAAAAAAGGGTGAGAGGGGCAGATAGCAAGGTTCTTGGTGACTTTTTTTCCCGGCCTATCAGCTTCCCTTCTCTCTCGCTCCTGGGATCCAGCAGTAGTGAACTTATTACTATTTTCTGAACCTCCCTTCCTCTCCCCACACACAACTTCTATTTATTCTCCTAAGACTAAGTTCAGAGGTTTTTGGAGGTCTTCCCTGACTCCAAAAGTAGCAGTAGCTATTACTCCTCCCTTTGCTCCTAAAGCATTTCATTCATATAGTGGTAATAACATTTGTTTCGGTATTAAACTTTGAAAGAAACTGCCCAAGTCAGTCTATTCTGTGTGAGGCATTGCACAATAAATGATGAATGAAGGAAGGAATCAAACAACCCTGTTGTCTTCAGATACTTGAAGGAACTAGTGGGGTTTTATTTAGAGAGGGTAAAACCTTGAAGGGATACAAGAAAATGATTCATAAGGATGTGAAGAGTGATGAGATTTTTCTTGTTGGCTACCATAGGTAAATGTAAAACTAATAATGTGAACTTAGCAGAGGCAGATTTCAGCTCATTGAAAGTTCTGATATAACTAATGTTTCTCTTGAAATTATCGTGTTTTCTTTGGATTACAAAATCCGTATTATTAACCTGTTAATCTGCACTATTAACCGGTTAATAATTAATCTGCATTTTTAATTGATTAATGGTTAATTTGCATTATTAACCAGTTAGTAGTTAATCCACATTATTAACCGGTTAATAATCCACATTTTTAACTGGTTAATAATTCACATAACCGTAATAATTCGGATTTTGTAATCAAAGAAAACACGATAATTTCAAGAGAAGCATCAAAAGTGCTTTATTCAAAGTAATGTCCATCGCTAGCTACACATTTCCCCCATCTTTCAAGTAATTTATGGATACCATCCCAATAGAACTTTTGTTTTGAGGCAGACCATTCAGAGACCCAATTTTCCACTTCTTCGTTCGTTTTGAAGTGCTGCTCAGAAAGCGCGGGTGCCATCGATCAGAACAAGTGGTCATCTGAAGGAGCAATACAACAAAAATAGCATACATATCAAATCGCATATATATCAACATATGTGTAACGCCACCTATTGAAAAAAAATCCGCATTATTAACTGGTACGCCTAGTAAAGAGATGATAGGGATAAGGTTTTCATTTCTGTTTTCTCCCTATGTGTGAGATCGTAAACAAGCTTTCCTGAATTTCAAAAAATTTAGAATCAGTAGCCCACAGATAACTGGAATTGGATTTTAAGGAAAGGTGTGCTGGGATTTGGTTAATGATAAGGGGCAGTAATGGGGTAGGGCTTCCCCTCTTCTCTTCCTTTCCTTACGTAGGATTTCTTACGAGTGGGCTGAAGAAGATCTCTTCTGACTTCTCATGCCTACCGCTTACTCTTGCACTGTAGCACTCCGGCATGGGCGAGAGAGAAGTGGGGTGGAGCAGTGCTGGGTTGAAGGGTGGTTGTTGGGTGGGCTTCCCCAGTGACTGAGGAGAGGAGGGAAAGGGTTTCCTTCCCTGTTCGTGGCAGTGCTTGTGTAAGTGCTGTCCAACTTCTGTATGCCGAGGGCTGCCTCTATCACACAGCTCATCTCACCAGCCTTGGTCTGCTTGTGAAGGACAAGTTCTAGTTGGGTGTTTTCTGCATTTTTTTCATATCCTACCTCTCTGTCCAAGATTTATGGCACATCAAAATAGTGAAAAAAGACTACAAAATGATTTTTTGGTAAAATATATGTTCCATTTTGGGACCTGGCTTACACTGAGTGGCCAGATTATTATTAATATATATATTAGAGGCCCGGTGCATGAATTCGTGCATGGGTGGGGTCCGGCCAGCCTGGCCAGGGGGAGGGGACATGGGCGGTTGGCCAGCCTGCCTGCTGGTCGAACTCCTGGTTGAGGAGACAATTTGCATATTAGCCTTTTATTATATAGGATATACACTGAGTGGCCAGATTATTATGTGTTTCAGAGATCATAATAATCTGGCCACTCTGTATAATTAAAGCTTAATATTTTTGTCTCTTTTGTAGCAAATACAGTAATTTTAAAACATTTTAAAGTAATTTAAGTCATATTACAGTTGACCCTTGAACAATGGATGTTAGGGACACTCTCCATTCCCCTGCAGTAAAAAATCCACGTATAATTTTGACTCCCCCAAAAACTTAACTACTAATAATAGCTTACTGTTGGCCAGAAATCTTATCCTTATTGATAACATAAACAGTTAACACATATTTTGTATGTTGTTATGTTATATACTGAATTCTTACAATAAAGCAAGCTAGAAAAAAGAAAATATTTAAAAAATTATAAAGAAGAGAAAATCCATTTATGGTATTGGCGGGGGCGGGGAGGGGGGGAACCTCATGTAAGTGGACCCACACAGTACAGTTCAAACCCATGTTTTTCAAAGGTTGATTGTATTTCAAATGTAGATTCCAGACATTTTAGAGCAGAGGTTTGTTACTTGGCTTCACAAAAATGCATGTGAAGAGAAACTGAAGTACATGTCCAAATGAGGTGCCATATGTTTGGGCAAGAGGATAGGCTCTGGAGTCAGAACTGGGTCCTCAACTCAGCTTGGCCACCTGCTGGCTGTGTGGTCTTAGGTAGGCACTTGGCTTAACTTTTTCTGAGCCTCATTTTCCTCTTATAAAACAGAAGTGGTAACTGCTTTCCAGAGTTAGTGTGTGCATTAGCATGTGGCAGGTACTCAGTTCCATGGTAGTTATCATGACCCGGGGGGTGAAAACAAGAATTAGGGGTGTACTCACAAAAGAAAATGTGGGTTTTTTTTCTTATTTTGGTTCTTTAACAATATAATGGTAGCATATGTTATAATGCCATTAAAAGGGTTCCCCCCAAAAAAGACTGTAACATTTTTTCTCTTAACAGGAAAAATGCCAGCTGTGGAACAAGGAGTGCAGGCCGCACGACCTCAGCAGGCACTGGTGGGATGTGGAGGTTCTACACGGAAGATTCACCTGGCCTCAAAGTGTAAGTCTTGGCAGCAGACCTTGTGTTTCTGTCAGGTATCACAGAGCTGATTGGCAGCACTGTCTCTCCGCCACCAGTGGTGCTGGCTTTGATGAAATCTACAGTACACACAGCTTCGGTTGGGCCAGGTGGACCGGGTTTGGTTTGTCCGTATATCAACCAATTAGTTTAGGGCCTGAATGATATCTCTTCATGGATTGAGTGAAAGCAAGGGAAAATCTTCAGGTAGCTATGCCAGATTAAACAATGGGAACACAGAGAACTGGAGAAAAAACTGCTTAATTAGATGAAATTGTTCTTTTTGGTTGTCCGACACTGAGAAAGAGGAGTAACCATTTGAATATGAGTTGGGTGGTTTTTCAAAGCTTTTCTAGAACCATAAGCTGATATTATTACAGCTAATAGATATTTCTGCATTAGGCTGTGTTAACGAAGGTTCTTTGGCCTTCTTGCCTTTTGTGGGTGGTGAGTAGACCTTGGGGTGAACATATCACTTTCCAAGTTGTTAAGGTCTGAGAGTGCTCATTAGGTGATAGGAAATGGGCATCTGGGGGACCCCTGTTCCCATGCCTTGCTCACCTCACTTGCCAGGGTTTCTGATACTGTGTGGCAGACCTAATCCCACAGGTTTCTGATCAGGTAGGCTCTAGGACATCACTGTTTACAGTTGCTTCCTGACTCAACCAGTGGATGAGGAATAGGAACACTCCAGGTTCAGAAGCTCAGGTTTAGAGAGGCAAAGTTATGAGCTAGCAAGAGCCGGAACCAGATAATCTGACTGTTCAATCCTGTGCTTCATATGTCTATCTGGTAGAAAAGAGACAAAATTAGATTTATTCGGATTAGTTTAACTTGACCAGTAGCTTGGCTTGGATCACAAATTTAAAGACTTGTATGGTAAGATGAGAATGTATTCAGGAAGTACTTCTAGGGGGTCATGGATATATGAGTTGGCTGTATTCAGACAACCTTTTGGTCTTCGTTAAAGGTAGTTTTCTGAGTATTTCAGAGAGAAATTTTGAAGCCCCTTGCTCTTTAGGGTATCCAGGGGACTCCTTTGAAACCCTTCTTAAGAAGGTGGTAAAAGCTGTGGGTGAGTCTGACTTGTGCTGGCTTTGGGCTTTCTGCTATTGGGCAGCCAGGCTTGCTTGTTGCTATTGCTTGAGTACTCCCAGGAATTGCTAGAAACTGTTCCTTGAAGTGTTGTAAAGCACAGTCTCATCCCACCAGAAAGATGGTAAAAGGACACAATTGGGAATTCGTATTCACAAATCCACATCTTGGAGCAGTCAAGTAACATCTTAGAGTTTGTTGTTGGCTCTTGTAGGATTTTAGAACTTTTTTTTAAAATAATAGTAGCATTTCCAGTGAGCTTATTATAAACTTGTATAATCCATGTGTATTAATTTATTTAATACCACAGTAACCGTATGAGAGAGGTACTGTGATTATCCATACTTTACAGAGAGGAAACTGAGGCTTAGAGAAGATAGGTAATGGGGCACAGTCACAACTCATAAAGGACAGAGTGGGTTTGCAAACTCTGGCACTTGGACTCTGAGAGCTCCACTCTCAGCTTTGTGCTCTTATGGCTGATGATATGCTAACATTGCTTTAAAATAGGGGCTTTGATTGAGTGCAGCATGATAACATTCTCTTCCCATGTGTTTTTAAATTTATTTACTCCTATAATTGTACAAATTTTGGAAGAACAAAATAGTGTAGCAAGGACATTGATATCTGTACATTGTTTGTCTTATTTCGAAATAATAGTTTTATAATTGGATCATTTGTACTTAAAAAGTTTGGAGAAGTTTTTATTTTTATTATGGAAAATATCAAATACATGAAATTAGAGAGACTAGTATCTCTAAGACATCCAATCATTTTACTTGTATAATTTTAGTATGCTTTAACAGAAGAGAAGGATTCCTCCTATCTAAATAATCACAATGCTGACTCCACATCTCTACCCCTCTCCCTTCCAATCTCTCTAGAAATCAATGGAAAAAATATCCTCACTCCTTAGGTGAGGATTAAAAAAAATTAAAAAGAAAAAGAAATATAGTGATGTATTATTACTAAAAGTAAGTAAGCATGCCTTTTCTTTTTTCTTTTCAGTGGCCCTGTTCCAGTATTGGTTATGAGTCTTCTGTTCATCGCTTCTGTATTTATGTTGCACATTTGGGGCAAGTACACTCGTTCATAGATTTGGCTACATCCATCTGTCATCTGAAGAAGGAGAAAAAAAAAATCAATATATCTTGGACCAAAAGCATAGTGATTTTCTGTTCATGAGAAAGAAATTTTCTGTAAGCTTACTGTTTTACAGGGAACTTAATGAGAATTGATTTTAAGGATCAATTTTTTTTCTATGGCTAATAAACTTTTTAATTCATTTATACCAAGTCTGATCCTTTAATCTCTGCCTTTCAATTACAAGTAAATATGTAGAAAACATGTCTTTTGGAGCTTGTTTTCTTTGTGGGATTGACAGGTTCTTACATGACCATGTAGTTCAAATCCAAGGTACTGTAATTGGCCTTGTCTTGTTTTCTTCTAGGTATTTCTGTCCTGGTGATTGTCATTTTGGGCGTTCCGTGGTTTTTAAGGAGTGTGCCTATGACTGCATCAGGCAGATCTGTATTCAAAGGCAGCTGGTACCCAAGGGAATAGTCACAGAAATCAGAAATGTTTGCTTATTCTTTTCTTTGTCTCTAAAACCATAGGTTTTAGAGACAAAGAATTAAGAACTCTCTCCCTGTTTTATATTCTGTGTGTATAGATCAGGAGTTTCCATCTATTTATCACTTGTTGCTAAACCTATTTTGAAGAATTCATTTGATAAGTTGGATTTTAAAAAATATATATATTTTATTGATTTTTTTACAGAGAGGAAGGGAGAGGGAGAGAGAGTTAGAAGCATCAATGAGAGAGAAACACTGATCAGCTGCCTCCTGCACACCCCCTACTGGGGATGTGCCCGCAACCAAGGTACATGCCCTTGACTGGTATCGAACCCGGGATCCTTCAGTCCGCAGGCCGAGTATCTATATACTGAGGCCAAACTGTCAGGGCATAAGTTGGACTTTTCAAATAAAATTTTGTTTTCATTGTGAAAATTAAAGACTTCTTTAATCAGAGTGAGGTATTAGCATTTCCAAACTGAGTTGATATAACTCCAAACAAAAAATTTTAAAAATTGAAGTTTCACTTAGCTTATGTTGCCATTCTGGGAATAAGCATTCATTTTCTTGTAGACCCTAGGAAATACCAAGAATAGCTTACAGGTGCACACTTCAGGAGTCTAGGATATAAGCCAGATTTTCTAAGGAGTAAGATATCCCTGTGAAATCCTCTTAGTTGTCCAGCAGAATCACAACATGATAAAGAGATGTATTAGTTAAAAACAGATAATTTTAACAATGACTTACTCATAAATGAAGCTTTAAAAAAACTAGAACAGTTAAGCCGTTTTATAAGTGTTTTTCTTAAGTCCTGGCTATAAAGTAAATTTAGGTCCTGAGTACCAAATTTAAATGTTGAAAGTATGTATTTTTTAAAAAGATTTATTAGGGCATTATATGGGTAAGCATGCTTTTGTAAATTCTAACAAATGGGCAATTATTGGGAGAAAATGATGAAAAATTGGTCCTCTGGGATCCCGGGAATTGCTTATTGTGTGAAATGGGTATCTTCATTTCGAAATTTGGGGGACAATGTCTTAATTTCATTTTGGAGAAATTAAAGATGATAGTATCTATAATGGATTTTTTTTTTCAGGTTGGTGGTAGCAATAACAGCTAAAAGTTATGATCTTAGTTTGGAAAACTAATCTGTTCCTCTATCCAGACGGGTGTGTTTTTCTCTGGGGGAGCTGCTGGAGCCACTTGGGGGAGCTGTTGTGTTGTCTGGGGTGCATTCTCTTCACAGCATAGTGCTGCCTATTAGCCCTGTCTGCCTAGCTGTGGTCTCTAGTGGACTGACAGTGGAAAGTCACTGAATTCTGAGCTAGTAATTTATAAGAAATGCTACTTGTAGTGGCAGAGCAAGGAGATGATTCATTCAGCAGAAGGAAAATTGGGGGTTGGATACAGAGATGTACAACATCTATTATGTAGCTACTTTTGGCTCTGACAATACAATGCTAATGCAATCTTAGTGTTCAAGATGTGCCTTTTTTTTTTTCAAATTTTAAAAATTGTGGTAAAATGTGACATAAAGTATATCATCTTAACCATTTTTAAGTGTTCACATCAGTGGTATTAAGTGCATTCATATTGTTGCTCAACCATCACCACTATCCATCTCCAGTACTCTTTTTCATCTTGCAAAACAGAAACTTAAACGCACCAAATAATAACCTCCCCCTTTCCCCTCAGCCCCTGGCACTATTCTACTTTGTGTCTCTGTAAATTTGACTCTTAAGTACTTAATATAAGTGGAATCATGCAGTATTTTGTCCTTTTGTGACTGATTTACTCCACTTAGCATAATGTCCTCAAGGTTCATGTTATAGCCAGTCAGAATTTCCTTTTTAAGCTGAATAATATCCCATTGTATGTATATAACACATTTTGTGTTGCTTTCTTTTTAAATAGGGATTCCTAGACTTGTTTCTTGAGCCATTTATAGTAATTCTGAAAGCCTAATAAATTTACAAGCATTAAGGCTATCTTGGCCCACAGAATCCTCAGGCTCCTTTGACTGGGATCTATGGGCTATAATTCTAGCCACCTCTGAGTGATGGACACAAGCCAGTGCATGCTGGCAGCAGCTCTATTCTAAGTGTTTAAAACTAGGAAAAGAATTACATTATAATGCAGCTCGAGCTGAGCCTTTTAAGTCATTGGGGAACAACCAGCATAGGGAAAGGGTGAATCCCTGAGACTGCCAGGGGGATGGAAAGGCGAGGAACTCTGGACACAATAGTGCCCTGAACACATTTTGGTAATGAAACAGGAATTTTTTGGGGTGAAAAAGACAGGTTTTAGGAAATTTTAGAAATTACGGGGACCATGGAGGAAGCACAGGGCTGCAGAGCAGCAGAAGGTATATTTTCATAGAATGAGGGAGCTGAAAAGCTGCAACAGGTACATTTCCTTAGAATGAGGGAGCTGGGAACAACAAAAGGTCTATTTACAAAATAAAGAGAAGGAAGCCCTTCTTCCAGAAGGAGGAAAAGAAAGCCCGAAAGGGAATAAGAAAACAATAAGGAAGGAGTGGGGGAGAACCTCACATGTCTCATGTGAGGTTCAATCTTTGAGCTCAGGAGTTAAGGGAATAGTGACCAATCAGAGGGGATATCAAGGCACAAGGATCTGTAAGCCTTTATAAGCCATAGGGAAAAGGAACTCAGTGGGACCCTTTCCCCCTCCCCACGTGGGAGTCCATTCTGTGGGACTCTTTCCCGCTTCCCATGTGGGAGTCTGTACTTGTTCTTTAATAAATTTCCACCTTTATTATACCATTTTCTGTCCATGGATTCATTCTTCGACTCCGGCGGACAAAGAATCCGGTTCCAGTCCAAAAATTCCATTTCATTAAAACAGTAGTTGAGGAAAGATCTGTTTCTGGGAGAGGTGAAACATGCCATAACTTCCTTTCACACCTGTCCTAGTCCAGACTCCAGTTTTTTCCCAGGTGCTAATCTCCTCAGAGGAAGAATTAAAAACACTCTAAAATCATGCAATGGTGGCATCAAGTTAAAATGTTGAAAAGGTCTACAAAGCTGGCTTCCTTCAACAGAAAATACGGTATGTGGAGTCCTATGTGCATGATCCCCTTACAGCCGCCCTTGGGGAGCTTGCACTGCAGCACTAGGATTTCCAAACTTAACTCCCGTCTTCCAGGCTGGGAAGCTTGCCTGACCTGGGTTCAACTGCTGGCCCTGCAATTACCAGTTGTGAGAATGTGGGAGACCCAATTTCTCTGCGTCTAATTTTTCTTATGTGTAAATGACTATGAGTATGATCCATCAAATAGGATGATTAAATGAGATAATGATCACAGTGCTTATTCTCAATAATTTTAGAGAAGTTAGTTTCTTATTCAATCAACAGTCTAATGAATTTACTCTTCGCCCCATACACACAAGAGGAAACGGAAGCGTAAACCACTTAGCTTGTAAGTGAAGGAGCTGGGACTTAACTCCAGGTCTCTGACTTACTGGTGTCACATAGATGGACTATTGAGTATTTGGTGTGAGGGCAAGGGAAGGGTGTCACAGCATTAGAGGTCCCACAACAGAGCTTTTAAAAAGAACACAATTCCAAGAACACGCCACTCAGCCATTTGGTGTACTTCAGGCATCACATAGCTTGTTTGAGGTTTGAGGTGCCACAGGAGGAATTGGTTTCTCTATTTCAGTCCTGAGCTTTGTTCATTGTGTGGGACTCCTGCGATGGTAGAGAAAGCACAACGTTATTCATTCAACAAACATTTACTGATTGTTGTGTGCCTTGCCATTCTATTGGGGTTGTACAAATGACCTGGCCTGGTCTCTTACAGCTTAAAAGAGCTGGACATTCGGATGCTAGGATCTTAGTCCTGCCTGGGGCTACAAGTTCTAAATAGCCATGTGATTATGGAGAAACCAGACAGGAAATTCTCTCAAGGCCCCCTCAACTATTAGTGAAATCCATAGGTGGGACCACAGTTTAAGAACTGGTATGCTCATAGTGTGTGGGCAGTGGTGCCAGGGATTGCAAAACTGGCACTCTCCCCTCCCCATAGCCCCCAGGAAGTCCATACTATATGATCACCTGTCAGACAGCAAAGCCAGCAAATCCTGGGACACCTCAGCTGGAGTGCTGAGAGTTCACTGTGTCCTCCTTTATGCAACAGAGGAGACTGGGGCCCAGAAAAGGGACTTGCTCAAGATTATCTTCTTACCAGAAGAGAGGCCAGAACCAGGCTTCCTGTTCCAGCCCAGGGCTGCTTTTCAGAACTGCACTGTGACCCCTGTTTTGGGCCTGTGCATGAGCCAGCCCGCCTCTCTAGAGGCAAGGCTCGAAAGTTAGGTAAACCGAGTGGTGGGCTTTGATTGCTGGGCAGTGTTAATCAAAGTGCGGTGGGGAGTAAAGGCAGCAAGGTGAGCTGGTAAAAATACAATGAATTAGTAAATATAGGAGGTCAACAGGTGCATGAGACTTAATAATGGAGAGACAAAATAGGGAAAAGCAGCCAGCCTAATGACACTGTTTTGCATTCTCTTGACCACAAATAATAGGTGAGCCAAGACACAGTGAGGTTGACCAAGTAGGGTTAAGGTAGAGGCCAAACTGTTTAAATAACTTCCTGGTCACTCTGGCAACTAGGTCTTTTTGCCATGCTAAAGACATTAAAACAAGATCAAGCATGCAAATAAACTAAATGGGAATCAAAGTTGTAGGCATAGATCGCTTCTTTTTGGGGAATGATCTAAAAGTTTGTACTCAGAAAGCAAATGAAGAGATAAGGGGAAGAATTTGAATTACACATGAAAGGGTTAAATTGGTCCTGCAAACACACTTGCTTTCCTTTCCCATTGACTGTCATAAACAATCCTCCTATCTAATAAAAGAGTTATATGCAAATTAACCATCACTCCGCTACACCCACAAGCCACACCCACCAGCCAATCAGGATCGAATATGCAAATAAACCCAACCAAGATGGCTACAGCCACAGAGAGCAGGAGGGAGGCTTGGGTTTCCCCGGCAATGGAGGAAGCCAAGCTTTCCGCCTGCCCTTGCCAGCCTAGGCCTCCACTCAAGGCTACAAAGTTTCAATGATAGAAGATACATAAACCCAACAGAAATGGTGGCAGCCACGGAGCTGGAAAGAGCAGGAGGCTAGGGTTGCCCCCGGTGATGGAGGAAGCCAAGCTTTCCGCACACCCTGGCCGGCCCAGGCCTCACTTAAGGCTACAAAGTTTCAATTATAGAAGATACATAAATCCCCCCAAAAATGGCTGCCGCCACAGAGCAAGCAGAAGGCTTGGCTCCGCTCCAGGCTACAAAGTTTCAATTGTAGAAGATAAATAAATCCCAGACACCAGGGCCTTCACTTGGGTCACCAGGGGGCGTGGTCGGCCTGCAAACCACCACAGGCCCCTCGCCCAGGCCGCCCCACGCCCCAAGGGAACCCCCACCCTGATCCAGGACACCCTTCAGGGCAAACCAGCTGGCCCCCACCCATGCACCAGGCCTCTATCCTATCTAATAAAAGAGTAATATGCAAATTGACTATCACTCCAACATACAAGATGGCTGCCCCCATGTGGTCAAAGATCCTGCCCCCATGTGGATACAAGATGGCCACCACAAGATGGCCAGCAAGGGAGGGCAGTTGGGAGCAATCAAGCCTGCAGGGGAGGGCAGTTAGGGGTGACCAAGCCGGCAGAGGAGGGAAGTTGGGGGCGACCAGGCCTGCAGGGAAAGGCAGTTTGGAGGAACCCAGGCCTGCAGGGGAGAGCAGTTGGGGGGAACCAGGCCTGCAGGGGAGGGCAGTTGGGGGGGACCCAGGCCTGCAGGGGAGGGCAGTTAGGGGTGACCAGGCCTGCAGGGGAGGGCAGTTAGGGGAAAACATGTCTTGTCAGGCTGGCAGGGGAGCAGTTAGGCATCAATCAGGCTGGCAGGGGAGTGGTTAGGGGGTGATCAGGCTGGCAGGCAGAAGCGGTTAGGGGCAATCAGGAAGGCAGGCAGGTGAGCAGTTGGGAGCCAGCAGTCCTGGATTGTGAGAGGGATCCCAGATTGGAGAGGGTGCAGGCTGGGCTGAGGGTCACCCCCCCGCCCGTGCACGAATTTCGTGCATGGGGCCTCTAGTCCTATATAATAAAGAGCTAATATGCAAATGGTCGTCATGCCCTTGCACCTTCACGCCCTTGCGCCCTCACGCCCTTGTGCCCTCATGCCCTCACGCCAGGGCCGGGGGACCTGAGGCTGCACCAGGGGACCTGAGGCCGAGCCCCCCTCCCTGTGGGGCTTGATGGGAGTGGGACTGACCAGGTCTGGGTCTTGAATGATTTTGAGGTGCACACGGGTGGGCGTGGACTTGACTCTGGGTACCATGGCACGCCCCAGACTCTGACAGGAGGGAGATTTTCATATACATTTTACTAATTTTCTTTCATCTCTCATACTTCTATTATAGAGAAAGGGCAAATAGCAATATTAAAATATTTCCTCTAATTCCCTTCTAATGTGCATGAATTTTGTGCACCGGGCCACTAGTATAGAGAATAAATCCCGTGGTTGTGTGTCCCCATTGTCTCACCTGTTCTACTCAGTAATGTGATTTCTGTAAAGAAAGCAAACTCATTCTCCCAGAACCCTATCTAGTTTGGTTTGGGTTGTGGAAATTTAATCATTGGTTCTCAGATGTTGGCGTGCATCCTGAAGGTCACTACCTAGCACATTTGGTCAGCACCAGACTGGGAGTCCCTGCTCTCAAAAGCAGCAGTCACACGCGGGGCCGAGGTGCCTGGGCCTGTAGTTTATTCCAGGCCCATCACCTGTACAAGTGTGCTCATTTTGTCCCTTGCCCTTCTTTGAAGTTTCCTTCATGGTGCGGTTTGTTTTGCAGCCTCTACGCTGCACCTGGGGAATTTCACCTGCCTTCTGTGATTTTGCGTTTTGCGTATTCATAACCTGATGCTATGCTTGGTCAGCTAGCCGTGGGGCTAGAAGGCCCTAAGAGACCGCAGAGCCCTGATTCTCCCTTTGACTCAGCAGTGCCTCTTTTTATAGAAGACGTGCTGCCCGAATGAACAGAATGAAGTCTTGTCAGACTTCCTTTTATAGCAGGCTTTGCACTGAGACCTTCAGTGGGCTCCAGAAGGCAGTGAGAAGTGAAAGGCACAGTATGTAATGATTGTGCCAGGCAAGGATTTCCTTACTAGGTGGGCTGGTGTGGCCCCCTCACATCCATTCCAATGGTGTCAAAGGCGGGGAACCATGGCTCTCTACTCCTGTGCCCAGCAGATGCCTCAGTGCAACAGAAGACCTGCTGAACCTACCGGACTGGGGGTACACCTCTGTGAGACCCCAGGGACAGGGTCAGGGAGCCATGGGCATTTGTATTAATTCCGTGTACATCTTTTGCATGCTTGTTGGTGGGCCTAGCAATAAACCAAAATTTAAGCAAACTTAGGTGAAACTGATGCAGGCGTGGTGTTTGACATAGCCCACTGCTCTTCCTCGTTCTTTTTCTGCTTCCCCTCCTCCTCCTTCTCCTTCTCTTCTTTTCTTCTAGCTGTTCTTCCTCTAGACCCTCCTCTCCTTCCACCCTCCTACTACTCTCTTCTGTTCTGTACAACTCAAATATTCCTGGGCTATTGTGTGTGCAAACAGAATGTACAAAAAAATACAACCCTCCAATGAAAGTTTTTTGAAAGTAATTCTGATTTTTACATGTTTTCCAAGTTGTGGGTTGAATTGTGTCCCCCAAAATTTATATGTTGAAGTCCTAACCCCTATTACCTCAGATGGGACCTTATTTGGAGATTGGGTCTTTACAGGGGTCATCAAGTTAAATTGAGGTCCTTAGCATGGTCCCTCACCTGATATGACTTATGTCTTTATGAGCAGGGGAAATTTGGACACAAAACATCATGTAAAGTTGAAGATATCCATCTACGAACCAAGTAGGGAGGTCTGGAACAGTTCTTTTCCTCACATCTCTCAGAAGGAACCAAACCTGCCAGCACCTTGACTTTGGACATCTGGCCTCCAAAACTGGGAGACCAAGTATTTCTATTGTTGAAGCCGCCCCATTTGTGGTTCTTTGTCACGGCAGCCCTATCAAAACATGCAAATATATCAAAGGGGAAGCCAATCCACAACTCTCAGCAATGCTTTTAGAAACCCCCTTTCCGTCTTCCTTGTTCATGTTTGTGACGCTCTGAAACTTCTTGATCTCTAAACTCCAAAAACCCTTCCCTGCTACTAGCCTGAATGGTTTTTATTCTATCACCTCCCCTCGAGGAGAAATCAAAATATGGACCTTCTCAGACTACATTTGTGTCTTTTCCCCCTCATGATCCTAGTGTGTATCCTTTCACTGTAATAAACCTTAGCTGTGCGTACAACTGTGTGCTGAATTCCCTAAGTCATTCCAGAAAATCTGTGCACCCCTGAAATACTCACCATGTCTTAATTTAAGGTACCGTTACATTGTGTTTGTTAATATTTTATGTTTTCTTTGTCAATATTCTTCAGTTCAGCTCCTACTTATCAACTCCCATTTACTTCATGGACACTGTTCCAGCTACCTTGACAAACAGCAGCTTCTTTTATCTTTGGAGGTTCCCCTGCGATTCATTTTAACTGAGGCCCACAGAGATGGAGTGGCTCCTCCAAAGCCATGGAGCTGCTGACTGCATAGCGAGCGGGGAGCCAGGGCCATCTGCCTCCACACGAGGGTGACCGACCATCTCCCCTGGCCCTTGACAGGGCTTTCCTGGGACATGGCACTCTGAGTGCTAAAACCAGCCTGGTCCGGGGCAAACGGGGACAGCTGGCCACTCTACTTCAAGTCTACAGCTTTTTTTAATACTTCATCTGACTGGATACTTCTGTTTTCTTAAAGGAGAGCATGTCCCATTAGGAGCTGGGCATATTTAGACCTAAACTGGAAGAGCTCAGACACCTGGTCTCTCAAGAACAGTTTCCAAGTTCCCTTCCTTAGTGCCCAACTCTCTGCATCTCCCGCTCTGCTGTTGGCTCTTCCCCTTCACACCCTCTCCTCTCCCTGCTCTGCTCACCACATTTTTCAGCGTTACTGGTTTTAATTTCCTTTACCATCCCCTTTGCAAAAACTTCTTTCCTGATTTGATTATTATTTCTCTTAATTCAATTTCCTTCTCTTGATTGTCGTTAAGCTTCTAAAGTTGTTTCTCCAAAGAATTTCACCGCCAGGCCCTGTGCTTAGAGATTAATTGTGGTCATTTTGCCTTCAAACACAGGTACTTTCTTACTTCTCTTTAATTATCCCTGGAAGAAAGGAAAGTAACCATCCTTCTTCCCAGGGCCTCTCTGAGAACGAACACCGCTGGGGGCTGCCTTTGGAGAGAGAGAAAGCCAAGTCTCTGACATTTCTCTTCCACCTTCTACTGTCTTTAATCTCAGAAGCTGAGAGTAGCTGGACAACCCCAGGCTCCACAGGAGGGCTCAGGCAGCAGCCCAGGCTTGGGGGTGGAGGGTTCTCTGGCAGTAGGGGTTTGGGATGGTGAGTAGGGGCAATAGGAGCTGGCTCTGGCCTCAAGCATCCAGCCAAGGTCTCTCAGAGGAACCAAGGCTGTAGCCCAAAGGAACAGAAATGCTTTGGGCTAGAATTTCCCTCCCCTGGACTGTCCATTTCGGGAAATCAAAGCATCAGTGTTCTCCCCTCGCTGTCCTTGACCAGTTCTCAGTACAGCAGCCCTTTGACCTTTAAGAGACTGCTTCCCCCACCCCCGCCAGTCTCACACGCTTTGTTTTCGCCAGCTCTGTTACCCTGATCTCTGTCTCTGCATAGAAGCCTTGAGAACTGAACGGTTGCCAGAGGAAGAGGGACAGTCCCAGGTGGGGCTCCGGCCCGGTTCCTGTATGATCCAGTTGTTGCAGCCCTGCCCCTGGGTGAGTGAAGCGCCCTGAGAGCAGAGAGCACAGACCCTGGGGTCTGAGACCCAGCCTGGCACTTAGGAGTGCTGTGACACCTTTGCTCAGCTGCCTGAGCCTCCGTTCCATTGTCTGCCACACTCGGACATAGTACCGCGTGAAAGGGGCGAAAAGCTGACTTTTATTTTTTTTCCCCAGGGTTAAATGAAGGTTCAGTAAAGTATTCAACACAGGGCCTGGCACGTGATCAACTTAAATGACAAGTACTAATATTCATAACAAGTAAATGAAGCATTTGGTCCTATATGTCATAGGAGCCCCAACTTTGAGGACTGAAAGGAAAACTGAAGTCTTTAGGCCACCCTCCACTCCACCCCCCCCCATTTGAATAGGAAATCCTTCATCTGTTCTCACACTCTGCTTAGATACCTCCTGCGATGGGGAGCTCACTGCTCTTTGGAAATCTCTGCCTTCTTTGGGCCTCTCTATGGATGTAGGCGCTCTGCTGACAGGCCTGCTGTATTTAAACTGCTTTCCACTTGCAGAGAACAGGAAGCCTTTCCCTATTCCACTGCAATAATAATGCAGGCGGTCAGAGAACAGGACCAAATCATCCTTTGGAGGGTAATTCAGCAAGTAACTCAATGGCACACTCGTAGGGGAGGGCTCCAGACTCAACTCTGTCCTTACCCAGCCTGGGAGTCTAGTCCAGCCGAAGACAAGGTCCTGAGAATGAGGAGGAGCCCAGCTCATCCAGGTGTGTTTTAGACAAGGCCTCCCTCATCCCAAAGGAACCTCTGAAATCACCCCTTCCTGGGTTCACAGGGACTCATAAATGGTCCCATCTATCCCTGGTTATTCATACTCATTAACTGCCAGAACAAAGAGTTTAGTGCTCATGAGGGACTCCATCCCCATCACTCCGGGGCTGTGTGGCTGCATTTATGATGAGAAGGCCCTGGGGTGTTTAACCAACTGCTCGACTTATCTAATAAAATCCTCCCCTGGCCTGCCGAGGTTACCAGCTTCAGCCACACACTCTTGATTGGGACAGTACCGGAATGTATTTTAAATTCCCATTGTGTCTGTTTCATTTTTACTTAAAGGAAATGATTTTCAAGGTGTAAAGCAGATTTGTCCATGTAAATGTACCTTTGAACCTGTATGTGAGGAGCTAGAATGTGCTATCACGTGTATGAGGACAGTGAGGTGATGCTTGAGGAGAGCGCAGGGTGGGGACGAGGGCCTGTGCATTCATGGCTCATCTAACTGCAGATCCACGCTGTGCTCCTAAGAGCTGTGCTTTATGAAACAGTGGATTCCCATTGTTATGTAGCGTACATTTATGTAAAGCTGAGTTTATTTCCATTTAGAGCTTAATAGATGTAATCTTACTTTATTAAAAAAATATTTTTGTCCAGCTGGTGTGACTCAGTGGTTGAGCATCAACCCATGAACCAAGAAATCACTGGTTCGATTCCTGGTCAGGGCACATGCTGGGGGTTGTGAGCTCGGTCCCCAGTAGGGGGCCTCCAGGAGGCAGCGGATTGATGATGTTTCTCTCTCTCCAATTCTCTTCCTCTCTCTAAAAATCAATAAAATGTTAAAAGATTTTTCATTAAAAGAGGCTGAAGGGAGGGAGCTGGAGTTAAAGAACTGGCTGCGTCTCTCATCTGTTGTCTTCATTATCAGTGTCTGAAAGGGGAAGGGGCAGCAGAGAGATTGATTTCCCCACTGGTATGAAATTTACCACCCTCCTTAGGAGGCAGAAGCGGTTACAGTTGCCTTTTATTTTCCCATTACTACACCCAAGGATTGTTGTGAGAATCAACAGAGATGAGAAAGCATGTTATAAACTATAGAATGCTATTCAATGACAGAAATGATCGTTTATCATTATTATGAGTGTTGTCATGTCCCCTAAAGCTGAGAGAGAAAAGGAGGGAGGAGGGGGACACAGAGAGAGAGAGAGAGAGAGAGAGAGAGAGAGAGAGAGAGAGAGAGAGAGGAAATAGAGTGAGAAGGAGGAGGGATGGGGTCGGGGAGAGAGAAGAAAGGAGGGAGGGAGAAGAGTGGAGGCCCTTTTAACATCAAAGGTAGAACAAAATTACATTGACATAATTGGATGCCATGACTGACCAAAAGGCACACATAGCCCTCTGGGAGCCAGCATCACCATGTGAAGTGTGGAAAGGCGCAACAAAGTTTATTTTTTTTAAAAATGGCTTTATTGATGTATAATTGACATACAATAAACTTCCAAATTTAAAGTTGTATAAATTGATACATTTTGACATAACTATACACATGTGAAATCAACCACATAATGAACAAAAGTTAATGAAGTTAACTTTTGAAAGCAGTGATCAACTTAAATGACAAGTACTAATATTCATAACAAGTAAATGAAGCATTTGGTCCTGTATGTCATAGGAGCCCCAACTTTGAGGTCTGAAAGGAAAACTGAAGTCTTTAGGCCACCCTCCACTCCACCCCCCCATTTGAATAGGAAATCCTTCATCTGTTCTTACTCTCTGCTTAGATACCTCCTGTGATGGGGAGCTCACTGCTCTTTGGAAATCTCTGCCTTCTTTGGGCCTCTCAAAAGTTAACTCCTGCTCCCTCCCTCGGATCCCTCCCTGCCCCCACTCCCCAGGAATCACTGATCTGCTTTCTGCTTAATTAATGTAAAGTATTGATCTGCATTTTCTCAAACTTTATACAAATGGAATAGAAAATTTCACGTCATGCATGTTCTCTCTTTTTGCCTGACTTCTTTCACTCAGCATAATAAATAATAATTTGGAAAAGAAAAACCCCAAATTGCCAAGAAGTGTGATTAATGATGTAACATAGACCCACCAGGATTGAGAACAGTTAATATTTAATCTTATTTTCTTTAGCTCTTCTCCTATTTTTTTTTTTAGTAATGTGATTTATACAAAGAGAAAAGTTTTAAAAATTATACATTTGAATGGATAATTATAAAGCAAACCTTGTATAATCATCACCCAGGTTAAGAATTGGAGCCTTCCAATCACGAAGACAAGAGGAGAAACAGCCCAGAGATGGGAGACGCTGACGACGCCTTGCCACGCTAGCAGTCAGCAGCTGTGCGACGCAGCAGGTTGCCTAGGACCAAACCAGAGAGGGTCGGACCTGCATTGCCACCATGTGCCCACCATCCAGATATCATTGCTGACATGTACACATAAGGAACTGTTCGACATTGAAACGGGGACTCAGAACTGTTGGACATTGAAATTGGGACTCAAACATTTTTTGTTATTATATGTTTATTTCTTGTCTGCAGAGGCAAGATTTTTTAAAGGAAAGAAATGGGGGGAAAAATAGATACAGAGGCAAAGAAGCATTGAACAGACTGTCAAACTACAGCGGGAAGGCAGAGGAGGTTTTGGGTGTGGGGGCTGTAAGATCAACTGAAGGACTTGTACGCATGCATATAAGCATAACCAATGGATAAAAGACCCTGGCGGGGGGGGGGGGGTGGGGGGAGCAGGTAAAGGCATGCACTGGGGGGAAGGGGAGGCTGGGGGGAGGTCAATGGGGAAAAAAAGAGACATATGTACTACTATTTGTAATACTTCAAACAATTAAAAAAATAAATAAATTAAAAAAAAAGAATATCGAGTATACTTGACTGTCTTGCTTTAAAAAAAAAAAAAAAAAAGAATTGGAGCCTTGCAAACACCTGTAATCTCCTAGGGTCCCCTCCCTGACCACACCCCTTCGTTCCCCATGCCAGGTCAGCACTGTTCTCACTTTGGGAAGAATCATTTTCTTGCCTTTCTTTTTGTTTTATAACCTAGTATGATGGAGTTAAGTCACCTGCTTGTGAATTTTATAGGAATGAAATCATATTGTATGTCTTCTTTGACCAGCATTTTTTACTGTTATGTGTGTGAGATCAGCCGTGTTGGGCCATGTGGCGATGGTTTGTTCATTTGGATAGCTGAGGAGTATTTGATTGTCTGAATATATTGCAGTGTGGCCCACCCTTACTGCCAGTTCCCTGACCCCCACCCCGTGTTCACAGAAAGTTAATCCCATGAATAGCCACATGTGCAAATCATAAATATTGACAACAGCACCTGCCCTCCCTTCCTTTCTGCTTTTGTTGTTGTTGTCGTCTCAGACTGGAGGGTAAGGCAGTCCCTGTTACCCCATCATGGCTAGAAGCAGAAGTCCCCACATTCTTTTTTTGGTTCCAAATTTATGTGGTCTATTTAGGGAGGTTTCTGTGGTGAGGGCAAAGAGGGGCCAGGTTAGCTTTCCCAGTTTCAAGATGCAAGGGCTCCCGCTTCCTTTGTTACCAAAGAGAACTCAAAATGTGGCCTCTGTGCATTCACGTGGTGTCTTAGGTTAAGCTTTCTGCCTCCAGACTGTTTCCTAGAGCTCCACAGGCCTTCCTTTCCACGGTGGATGGGCACAGCTCTTTAAAAACAGAGAAAACAGTAGCCTGTGTTGAAGGGGAAGTCCATCGGTGAAATGGCAGGGCCGGGAGAGATGCCAGGGCGGACCAGGGCTGGGGTGGAAACATAGGCTGAGGCCAAGTAGACGAAGACGTGAAAGCTGGGGCAGAGCATAAGGCCATGTGTGAGCTGTGTGTAAGGAAAAGCCCACTCGTTTGTGTGGTCCACAGCTGGGGAAGGGGCAGGGGCAAGGGCAGGGGCAGGGGCAGGGGCAGGGGCAGGAGCAGGGACAGGGGTAGGGGCTGGGGCAGGAACATTGTAAGTTTGCCAAAATAGAGGAGGCAGCCGTGTATAATAAGAAAAGGCCCACGTTTGGCTATGTGTGATGGAGCATTTGAGAAGAGCGTGGTGTCTGAGGCACATCCGTGCCAGAGATGGCTAGCTGCCCACTGAAGATAAGTGCTTCCTTTGCAGGGCTTGTCACTCCCCAGAGTTGTCACTGGGGAGAGGCTGCCTGTGCAGGGACTGCGTTCCCAGTCCCCGTTGTAGGTAGACATGAGACTTAGAGCCAGACCGTGGCGTGTAAGTGGCGGCGATGTTCAACTCCAACATGGGCTTCTTCCCTTCCAGCTGGCTGGACTGTAGATGACCCCCCGGGGCAATCCTGGAAGTCAGTTGGTGACATGGGAGACCCTTTGTTCCTTGGGGCTAGCCCACCTCCTGAGGGCTATGGTGGTGGCGAAACTACAATGTCATGTGAGGAACTTTCTCAGCAAGGCAGCGAATTGATCATCTGGCAAATTGACTTTTGACAATCCGGTTTGCAGCAAATTCTGCCTCGAGGACATCTATATATGTATATTTCACTTGGCTTGCTTCCTTTGGAAAGACCAAGTGGTGCTTTGAGTGGAATGACAGGCCAGTTTTAGCAAAGAGGCAGCTGATTTTACTCATAGAATATTCCATAGCTTTTTTGCCCTGTGGGTAGGTGGGGAGGACTTGCCTTTATTTTTCTCCTTCCATCCATAGGATTCCAAGCCCCCCCACTCATAAGAGGAAGAAAACTGAAGGGGGAAAAACACAAGGGAACTGGAGAGATGGGAAGAGAGAAGGGAAACCACAGAGGGACACTCACCTGCAGTTGGCAGAGGGAGACTAATCGTAGACCAAAACAACTCAAGGGGAAAAGCGAAGAACATTGTGCCCCATCCATGGGCATCTGTGGGCATGCTAGGTCGTCTAATTACTGAACGTGTCTGACAATGTCCTGCCCTTCCTCGTGGTGGGGCATAACAATGGAGTTATGGGTCTGACTCCTTCATTTTGTAGATCGGCAACCTGAGACCCATATAGACACAGGGCAGCCCACAGTCACCGTTTATAAATGTCAGAGTTGGGATTTCCCACACTGACTTGATTCAAAGACTTCACAGAGGCCCCCGCCCACTCTTTATGCCCATTTGCACATTTGAGCAGTTGAACTTGTCTTCCTGTGAGTTGGTGGAAACCACAGAGTGTGTCTGCAGGGAGACAAGCCCCTTCATCATGGTTTAGTGTCACCCCAACAGGCGGCACGGTGCAGAGAGGGCCATACGGCAGAGTTGCTTCTCGCTCAGGGTCCCCACCAACGCATCTGGTCCTGGTTTCATTTTCAGGGGAATCCCATCCGCCTTCAGCTGGTGGCCCCGTGAGGCAAATGGCTTGAGTCACTCTCACCGCAGCCCTGGGGTGGTCTGGAAAGCAGTTTCCCTTTTAACATCTGTCTGGACCAGGTGTTGCTCGCTACACATCTCCCCCATCTGTCTGTCCGTCCTACCCAGATTCCTCCTTGTTTCATTGTTCTAAGCTACACTGCGATCCTGTCATTCCCTAGAGCCCACAGAGTGGGTTGCACACTCCTTAGCAGGACATTTGGGGACCTTGTACAGCCCCCCATCCCCGTGCCTCTGTGTGTCTTACATGTTGGGGGCACCTTGCTAATTCGGTTGCTTTTGTACCTCAGTGCTTTTGCACAACCAATTTTTTTTTTTCTAGACTTTTCTCCCCCACTTGGACTGCTTGGAATGCTCCCTCCTCATTCTTTAATTTTAAAAAACTTTATTTTTTAATTATTTTTTAAAATGTCAATCAATGGCCAAAACCGGTTTGGCTCAGTGGATAGAGCGTCGGCCTGCGGACTGAAAGGTCCCGGGTTCGATTCCGGTCAAGGGCACGTACCTTGGTTGCGGGCACATCCCCAGTAGGAGGTGTGCAGGAGGCAGCTGATCGATGTTTCTCTCTCATCGATGTTTCTGGCTATCTATCCCTCTCCTCTCTCTTCCTCTCTGTAAAAAATTAATAAAATATATTTTTTAAAAAAAGTCAATCAATGGTTTTATTTTAAAATGTTTATTTTCTCAACTTGATTGTCATATCTTTTTTTTTTTTAATTGGCAAGTTCATTCTAATCAAAATGTTAAGTGGGAACACCATAGATGAGTCAGCCACCCCCAAAATGCACACTTCTGTAAGCTCCAGACTCAGAGTCTCAAACCACCCTCTGTGCACTACTCAGGTTTTGGTGCAACACATCACACCCAGGGAAAGGCACAACGTATTTCCCACTCATTGAGTCCAAAGACAAGGACTTATTTTTTAGTGTTAAGTTTGGGTTCTGGGTTTAGTTGGGCAAGAATTTCCCTCAGCTGCCATGGATCCTAGCTGAAGTCAATCCTTTTCCACCACTGACCCAGGAAAACCTCACTAAATTCAGATTGTCTGTTAAAAATAAAAACAGAAAACTAAAAAAGAAAGCAGGTGATCAAGTCACTGAAGAGACAGCTACCTGGATTAGACAAGAACATATATCTTGGACCTAAGATGATGGTGGAGGAGAAGACATCTCCTGGGTGGTTTCAAATCAAGAGAAATGGGAATCTCAGCGCAGGAAGAACAGTCAGGGGTTATCACTGCAGCTCCGAGACTGGAAGCTAAACCTTGGTGGAGAAGGTGTGTGTGTAAGGAGATAAGGAGCAAGGAGGGAAGATTCGAGTAGGAATAATGTCTTCCAGGCTTGAACTGCTTCCCACTGCAATAGGTAAGGCCACACCCTGGAGTTTGACGTTAATGGCAATGCTCTGTGATGTCCACTACCACTGCCTTCTTCCAGCTGAAGAGGAAGTCTCCTGTGCCAGCCCCTGCTGCTACAGCAACGCAGAGGTACCCTTTGCAGGTCATGAAGAGGAGCATGAGGAAGTAGCTGATGACCACCTGAGTGATATGCAGCACTATTTGCAGGAGGCGAGGGAAGCTCAGCATCTACTGCCCAACAGTTTTGTGTGTCTCCATAAGAATGATCCCATTTGGTCCTGGAACAGGCATGGAATTGTAGCGAATGCTGACTGGTGACTTGCGAAGCAGGATCTCTCGGGCTGTCTTGAGTCCTTCATAGAACATTGTTAGTAAAAACACTCCCACAAAAGCTCCAGCCATTTCTCCAGCTGTATTGATCACCAGGCCAGAAAACAACAGTTCCACATTCTTAAAGCCAAAGTAGAAGCTCATGTGCATCATCATGATGTTGCCATCTCCCCCTCCGTGGAGGTGGGAGGCTGAAGTGGCCGTGTCATGGTGAGAAGATGGCATGGTGTGGTCCACAGAGCTCATCCCCATATGATGGGAATGGTTCATTTTTCCAGGAAAAGTTGAGAATCAGCAAAAGATTCTTCCTAGATCGAGTCCAGCCACCGGCGCCTCCCTTTCAGAACCTTAACCCGTCACCCCCTCATGACTCTTCATCAACCCCTTCCACTAGTGACCGGCTTGACGTGTCCACGATTGCCACCAAGGCCGCCAAGTCCCGCCCCCAAAAACTATTTATTTTTTTGAAATTGTGGTAAAATACACATTACATACAATTGAACATTTTAACCATTTTTTAGTGTGCAGTTCAGTGACATTAAGTACATTCACGTTGTTGCGCTACCATTGCCACCATCCATCTCCAGAACTTTTTCATTATCCCTAACTGAAACCAAACCCATTACACACTAACTGCCCATCCCAGCTCTCCCTGTCGTAGTACCTGGCAGCCACCATTCTACTTTCTGTCTCTATGAATATGACTTCTCTGGATATGTGTAGAGGTGGAATCAGATAGAATTGGTCCTTTTGTGACTGGCATTTCATCCATGTTGTAGCATGTGTCAGAACTTCCTTTCTTTTAAGGACTGCATGATATTCCATTGTACATATACCACATTTTGTTTATTCTTTCACCTGTCCATGGTTGCTTAGGTTGATTCCATCTTTTGGCTATTGTGACTTCATCTGTGGCCTAACATGTGGTCTGTCCTGGAGAATGTCCCATGTGTAATCGATAAGACTGTATATGTGCCTGGCCGGCGTGGCTCAGTGGCTGAGCAGTGACCTATGAACCAGGAGGTAATGGTTTGATTCCTGGTCAGGGCACATGCCCGGGTTGCGGGCTTGATCCCTGGTGTGGAGCATGCAGGAGGCAGCCGATCAATGATTCTCTCTCATCATTGATGTTTCTCTCTCTCTCTCTCCCTCTCCCTTCCTCTCTGAAATCAATAAAAATATATTTTAAAGAAGAATGTATGTGCTGTTGCTGTTGGGTAGAGTGTTCTGTATTATGTCTGTGCCATGTTATCTCCAGTTGGTTTATGGTGCTGCTCAAGTCCTTTAATTCTTTACTGATCTTCTGTCTGGCTGTTTCATTCATTACTGAGAGTGGGGTGTTGATGTCTCCAGCTGTTATTATGCAATTGTCTATTTCTTTCTTCGGTCTGTCAATTTTTGCTTCATATATCTTGAGGGCCTGTTATTAGAAGTGGAAATGTTCATCCTCAGTATATAAGACTCTGTTCTAAGGCTCCCTCCTCCACTGCCCTCAAGCCTGCCTCCCCCAGCGCCAGTGGAGTTCCTCTCTTCTGTGCTTTCACTGTAACTTGTGTCCACTCCGTGTACTGCATTCTGCTGTAGTGAAGAATTTACAGTCTGTCTTCCCAGTTAGCTTCTCTTGGAGGACACAGGGTTTTGTCTTATTTATGTTTGCAATTCTGGAACCCGGCACAATAGGTACCCAGGGAGAGTTTGTTACATGGACATTGATTATTGAACGCGATTGTGTGTCGCCCATGTTCTTCCTGGGATAAAAATAACTATAGCCAGAATTTCTCAACACATCATTGCTTTGAGTATATGTAACCTATAGCCTCCAAGGTTTTGTTCTTCTCTCTCACTTGATCCTTATACAGCCCTGTGATGGAGGTAGGGCTGGGTTTACAGCTCCATTTCTTAGGTAAAAAAACCGGAGACTCGCCCAGAGAGGCCTAATGTCTTGCTAGAGGTCAAGATGGTAAGAAGCAGAGCTGGGACTTGATCCCAGAAAGGTCTGGCTCCTGACCAGGGCTCCTTTCTCAGTGCCCACTGCCCTGGTAGGCTCTGCTCTTTGTGGCTGCCCTGGCTGGCATCACAGCCTCTGTGTGGGAGACTGAGGCGGGCACATGTGACCTGAGCCTCTCTCCTCTTGGAGAATTTCAAGTTTGTCTTTGGATGTGTTATAAGGAGTTCCAAGCGAGTCTATGCGATACACCTCCCCAGATCCATTTTGGAGAAGATGACTACTGAGTACCTTGCTCCCTGGGGCACAGGTAGAAGGGGCTCCAGTCTGGACTTCCCTGACTCAAAGTATTATGTGTGTGCCCTTTCATCTGAAGTACCCTGGCCATCTTGTGAGAGAAGCAGTTTTTTCTTGTTTTGAACAAAATGTTCCCCTTGTGACTACCCTCCCACTCTGTCCCGTGGAGCCTGGCAGAGTGACCCTGCTCTCTCTGCTCCTGACACTCGGACATCCCTCCAGGGACATGGCACAGTGACGTGTTCCCCTTCCTCAGGGTGCCTGGCTCCAGTGCCCTCAAGCTCCACCATGGCTTTTCCAGGAACCTGAAGCCCAGCCCTGCTGCTCTGGGCCACCTTCTCCAGATGCGCTCCTGGCTGGGTCTGAGTGACAGCGAGGGCACAGCCATGACAGGGCATCACCAGGCTGGCAGGAGGGCCTGCAGAGGCTCTAATTGCGGCTTCCTCAGATGGACAGGCAGCTGACTGTGGGTGGAGAGCAGGAAGAGGAGGAGGAGGGGAAGGACGGAGAGGGGAGGGGAGGAGCAGGAAACAGAGCCCTGGCCTGTGTGATGGAACAAAAATAGAGGAGCCGGGGTTACTGTGGGCCGAGCTTCTTCCCAGCATGCGCTCTCCAGGAGGCTGGGGCTCAGGTGAGCCCACCGGACCCTGTGCTGGTCGCAGGGTGAGCCATCTGCGGAGAGTGCTGGCCATCCCCAGGCTGTGCCCTCCAGTGGCTGGAGAGGGATATCGGATGGTGTTTATCAGAGAGCCCATCCTGTGCTCCTGAAAGTCTGCGGTCCTTCCCTCCTGTCTCAGGCATGCTCTAGAGATGGCTGGCTTCACCACTCCATGGCCTGGCCTCGACAGTGAGGGGACACAGAGACAAGGGATGGCTAGAGAGAGCCCTGTGGGGGCCTTTGGGCTAATTTTCATGGAAATGGTAATAATAATCGCACTTACAGGAATACTGAACATATGAAAAAAGGCCGTGTATCTATGTGCTTTGTGCGATGCCTGAGGCAGTAAAAGGCAATGACTGTAACTGCACTTGATGCTGCAAGGACACTGGTGGCTCCTGGAGATGTTTCCCTCGTGGCGTTTTGGGGGCCTGAGTGAGGTCAGTCACCTCCGCGCTCTGCAAGCACCTTTGGGCTGAGAATGACTGATTTCAGCAGGACCAGATTTCAGCCTGGCTCTAAGTGCTGTGTGACCCCAGGCAAGCTCCTTTCCCTCTCTGGGCCTCTGTTTTCTTTCCTGTACTGTGGAGGACTTGGGCTAGATCTCTGAGGTCTTTCAGCCCACAGAAATTGGGGGATCTGGGCCATGGGCAGGGTGTTACTTTCCAATGCCTGTGGCTCATTCTTTGGAGAAGGCATATCCCTCCACCCCACCCTTTGCTGAGCTGGCCTGCTGGTTTCCTAGACAGGCCTCACAGAAGGGTGTGCTGGAGAGGAATCTGGGACTGGGGGTTCTGAGGCCAAGACTGTCCGGAATGGAAGCAGGAGACGCGACTGGATCCTTCCTTCTACATGCCCTGAAGACACCCCAGCAGAGGGGTGCTGCCTGGTTTACTGGAGAGTTTGGCCTGTCCTGCCGGGACACATGGCTGGAGGGCAGTAAACCCAAGCCCTCCTGCTGGGCAGGTGATCCTCAAGGAGCTGGCCAGGCCTGACTCAGAGCTTCAGCCTGCCAGCCGGGAGCTAGCTGTTCCCTGGGCCACTACATAGAAACCACACCATGGGGGATGGCATTGGGCTCTGAGAAAGAGTGTCCCTGGCTCTGGGGCCCAGGAGAGAAATACAATATCAACCTGGCACCAACTGGCCTGAAGGAACAGCTGACTCTGGTAAGAAAGCTGAGATGAAGCCTCAAGTTCAAGATTGGCAGGTAGCCTCCGGACAGATTGCTGATGGTCTGACCCTCCGCCAAGGAAAGAGCTGGACTGGGCTGTTTGAGTCCAACCCCTGATCCCACCCTCCACCTGGCTGTGTGCGACCTTCACTTGGTTCCTGCCCCTTCCTGGGACCTCGGCTTCCCCACTGGGTCTGGATATGAAGGTGTTAGTTAAGAGGACAAATTTTGTGGTGTCTTTTCTTCACATGTCAGGACCCTGTTCCTTCAGCCTTTAATGGAAATGTCACTATGAAGGTTAAGTGTATGATGCGTAACTATCTGCTGCCTTGAACATGCTGCCCCTTCCCCACAGCCTCTCCTTCCTCTCCATGTCCTGTGTCTGAGCTGCTACTTATTCTCCCATTTTCTGGAAGGAAAACGACCTTCATTCTGGATCATGGAGAATGATAATCTGGACATTTCAGTGTGTCATTGAAGAACTTTGGACTGACCAAACTGATCTTATTTCTTTTTTAAAAATAAATATAGTTTATTGATTTTTCACAGAGAGGAAGGGAGAGGGACAGAGAGTTAGAAACATCGATGAGAGAGAGACATCGATCAGCTGCCTCCTGCAAACCCCCAACTGGGGATGTGCCCGCAACCAAGGTACATGCCCTTGACAGGAATCGAACCTGGGACCCTTGAGTCCTCAGGCCGATGCTCTATCCACTGAGCCAAACCGGTTAGGGCTGATCTTATTTCTTGTTCCAGGTCTACCAGTGGGTCTGACCAATTCCCTTCCTTGTCTGGGCCTCCGTTTCCCTCTTTGGAGCATGAGGTGTTTGGGCCAGGTGAGCTCAAAATTTCTTTCCAGTTTGGCCTCAGGGTCTCTAATTCCCCCTGGAAATTTAGCCTGACTTCACCTTGGGTCTCACAAACGAACTAAATGGGAATGACTGAGAACGGGAACAACTTGGCTCAGAAGGAGAATGAAACCTCTAAGCTCTACAGTGAAGGGCGGCTGCCGAAATGCTGCCCCTCTCCTGCTTGCAAACATGATAGGCTGCTTCATGTTCATCTCAGCCATGGTGGGGGATTTTCATGAGTGGTGTCATACACACATGCGCACGCGCGCGCACACACACAGCTACACACAGACTTACGCACACTCCAAGGCTCGGCGAGTGGGGCTTCTGGAGAATGTTTGTCCCTGAATGAAAGTCAGGCAGAACAGTGGGCATGGCACCAGGCCTCGTGGGGTTATCTTCATGGCAGAGCTATAATAGATTTTAAGTGGGTTCCAGAAGCTTCGTGTGAGCACCGAGTATCCAGTGTCCTGGGGCTCTGCCACCACCTGCTGATTGGGCTGGCTGCGCCTCCGGGCCCGCATGGCATCCCGGTCATGTGAGGGACTAGTCAGGAAGCTGGTGCTCAGCTCTCTGGCATTTGGCTGTGAACCTGGGCCCTGGAGCTGTCAGCATGTCTGTCAAATGGTGCTGCCAGGGGAAGGGCCACACTCTAGGCAGCCCTCCTGGCACTGCTGTCCCCGTGCTCTGTGGCTGACAGATACTCACAGCCTTATCACTCACCAAGTGGCCAGCAGCCTGGATGCTGGTCTGAGCAGCTGGGCCCAGGGGTTATTGCCGGAGGGAACCCTATATCCCTGCTCCTTTTGAGTTGGGCTTTGAATGGTGAGCAGGAGAGAAGAGGGAGGCGCCTTCCGGATGCAAAGTTGCATGGGAAGATTCATAACAGATTTGGGTAATTCAAAGTAAACCAGTTTGCCTAAACCAGTGGTCAGCAAACTCATTAGTTAATAGAGCCAAATATCAACAGTACAACGATTGAAATTTCTTTTGAGAGCCAAATTTTTTAAACTTAAACTTCTTCTAACGCCACTTCTTCAAAATAGACTCGCCCAGGCCGTGGTATTTTGTGGAAGAGCCACACTCAAGGGCCCAAAGAGCCGCATGTGGCTCGCGAGCCGCAGTTTGCCGACCACGGGTCTAGACCAACTTAACAGTTCTTAATTGTCTGACCACAAGTCTATGATGATTTGTGAAGACTGTTCATCATTCACAGCAAAGGGGGAAAGTCAGGCCAATAGAGTGAATTTCATAAAGTTAATGTAGCTTAAGGATTTTTAAATTTATTTTTAGAGATATCCTTTGAAGCATAAAGTGTCCCCCCCCCCATATAAAATAAAAGTGATATTAGATAGTAATTGGATTTTTAAATGTACTTGACAACCCTATGACGATCCTCTATCATTAAAGACATTATTTTTACTGATAGATGAATTCCAAACACCTAGGAATCTGTGCACTCTCCCAGGGCTCATGGACAGAGAGTGGCAGGAGAAAGGGTGGAAGTGGTAGGCAAGGGAGGGAGGGGGGAGGCCTTGGTCTCTCACAGCAGGGGCCGTGTCTGTTTTGCTCACCGTGGTATTCACAGCATCTATCTCATGGGTCATTAAAGTTTTTGTTTTTTCTTCTTTTCTGTTAAGGGCTCGATAGTAACTGTTTGAGGCTTTTGGGGCTGTACTGCCTCTTTCACAACTACTTGCTTCTGCCTTCTAGCCCAGAAGCTGCCACAGACAATGTGCAAATGGGTGAGCAGGTGTGTATGCCAATAAAACTTTATTTACAAAGACAAGCAGTGGGCCTGATTTGGCCCAGGGATCTTTAGTTGGCTGACTCCAGTCTAGCACAATGCCTGACATCCAGCAAATAAGTATTTATTGAGTTGTTATAATTATTTCTAGACGGCCAAGAGGAGAAATTAGAGGGGTCTGAGATAGGATTTCAGAAAGATCACTGGTGGGCTGTGTAAAGATGGACAGGTGGGGGGTGGAGGAGAGTGAGCTAGAGCCTGTGCTCAGGTAAGGCTTTGCTATGATGTCCCAGGCCTGGAGTGGGAGGGCTCAGTGGGGAGCAGGGCAGGTGGCAGGGGGTGAAGATGTGGGAGTGGTAAGGATGTGTTTCATGGAACAGCTGGAATTAAAGCCTTGATTCCTTAGACTCTGCTTTTCATGCCCCCAACTGAGCTTCTAGAACTCACAACCCTGTTCTATCTGCAAAAGCCTGGCTCTCCCAAACCAAAATCTTGGCTTTCAAAATTCTTTTTGCTATGAATTTCAAAAGCCCACTTCAAAAGCCAAGAATTTTGATTCTTTGCTTTCCTGTTACATTTCAACCATGCCAGCTTTGCTCAAAGGCAGTAAGTCCTGAATGTCTTAGCCTCCTGATTTTGTTTTAATGGGAGAAAGGCTGTGCATTGAAAAAAGAAAAGAGAATGAAAATGTGCTTGTTAACTTATCAAAATATTGTTCTGCTACATTTGGTCCTAATAAGAGGCAGGGAAGTCTGGGGAGGCCGCTGCTTTTGGTAAACGCATGATGAGTCAGTTCCCAACAGCTGCAGTGATAGGGGGACGTTTAATTGAAACGTCCGGGGACGCTCGGAATTGCCACTCAAGTTCACCGAGTGGTGAGGGGCGCGTCTGCCTGGAGAGTCCTGGCAGAGAGAGAGGAACTCTTGAAGAGTGGGAAGAGCCAGAAAACCTGAAGTTTAATGTTAAAAAATGCCATCATTCATGGGGCAGAAGATAGGGGTGAAGGTATCAGAGGGAAAGATGCAAACACAATTGCAGTTCCTTGTAAGGCCTCCAGGAGGTCTGGCTGAAGTACGACCCTGAGGTCTCCCTTCGTAAAGACAAAGCTGAAGGGAGATGGGATTGGTTACTACTCAACTGCTCAAAGATGGAGGGGGACATTTAGGAGGTACCATGTTCCCTGTCATCAGGATGTTCAGGTGTTGCTGGGTGACCAGCTGGTGGGAATGCTACAAAGGGGATGCAGCCCTCACCGTGGCCTTTCTTCCAACCCTGCGATCTGAAAACAAGTCTTCTGATTCCATGTCTCTTCCCCCGTGTCTCCAGGGAGACTCTCAGTAGTGTGGCTAGGAAGTCTCCTTGAGGGACCTGTTTCCAGGAGTGTAAAAGCAATGGGAATAGCACCGTATGAGGGAGGGACCCCGAGCCTGTGGGCAGAGCCTTGCGTCCTCTGCCCAGCTCTATTGTTGACCTACTGAGGGACCCTGGACAAATCCTTCTATTCCTGGGCCTTGATGTCCCCTCCTGCCCAGGAACTGCCAGACCAGGCATTTTCTGTGGTCTATTCCACTGCTCCTCACACTGGCTCTGGGAAAGGGCCATTTTTAAAATTATAGACTTACTGAGATGCAGTTCACACACCTCACCATTCACTCGTTTAAAGTGTACAATCCAATGGCTTTTAGTATATTAATGGAGTGCCATCGTCACCATAATCACTTTCAGAACGTTTTCATCCTCCTGTGAGAGTGCACAGATTCCTAGGTGTTTGGAATTCATCTATCAGTAAAAATAATGTCTTTAATGATAGAGGATTGTCATAGGGTTGTCAAGTACATTTAAAAATCCAACTACTATCTAATATCACTTTTATTTTATATGGGGGGACATTTTATGCTTCAAAGGATATCTCTAAAAATAAATTTAAAAATCCTTAAGCTACATTAACTTTATGAAATTCACTCTATTGGCCTGACTTTCCCCCACTTTGCTGTGAATGATGAACAGTCTTCACAAATCATCATAGACTTGTGGTCAGACAATTAAGAAAGCTCATACCCGTTAGTCATCACTCCTTATTCCCCACCCCCCCCCACCCCGCCCCGCACCACACACACACATCCCCCTTGGCACCAATCTTCCTGCTTCTATATACTTGCCTATTCTGGGCCTTTCATATAAATGGAATCATATAATATGCAGATTTTTGTATCTGGCTTCTTTCATTTAGCATGTTTCTAAGGTTAATCCATGTTGTAGCATGTACTTCATTCCTTTTTATTGTCAAACTAGATGTCCGATGCATGAAATTCATGCAAGAGTAGGCCTTCCTTCCTCCAGCTGCCGGCACCGGCTCCCTCTGGCACTTGGGACCCGGGTTTCCCTCGCAAACCCCGGCTTTGTCTGGAAGGACATCCGGTTTAATTAGCATTTTATGCTTTTATTGTTATAGATGCTAACTGACATTCCATTTATAGATAGACCACATTCTAGTCATCAGCTGATGGACATGTGGGCGTTTCCACTTTGAGCTCTCATGAGTAACGCAGCTGTGAGCGTTGGTGTTCAGGCTTTGGTGTGGAGGCATGTTTTCCACTCTCTCAGGTGCACCCCTCTGATTACTTCTCTGGCCTTATATCCCACACCACTCCTTCACACTCCCTATGCTCCAGCCGGTCAGGGCATGGTGGGGCTCTACCCGCTGGCCCCAACTCATACTTTCAGGCCCTCACACGTCTGCCCACACTGCTGTTTCCCCGAGAAGCTCTTTCCTCCCATCATTTTGGGTCCAAATCTTGTGTGTTACTAAGGCCCATCTCAACTGTCACTTTCTCAACACCTTCTTCCCACGCTGCCTCCTGCCGGAGAGCCAGGCTGCCCTTCCTGCCTGTCTCCTGACACCAGGCTTTGGGCTGCAGTATTCTCTGCCCACGTCTCCTTACCTTCCTAGACTATACTCCTGGCCGCATCTAGACTATGGAGTTTGAATTTACTAATATTCCAAGTGCTTTGCATATGACAGACTCTAAATAAATGTCAGAGTAGTGAGTGTTCAATGCGTTCTGTTATTTAATGGTTTTAGGGTGATATCCCTATGCCCTTCGTGGCTGTCGGGATTGCAAAGCCCTTCCCTTCTTCTCAGAATGAAGATGCGTTCTCCAGGCGGCACTCGGGGAGGAAGGCTGAGCTGCCTTCTGTCCCTCTGGCCCATCCTTGTCTCCAGTCTGGCACGGGCACCTCAGCCTCTTCCTCACATTTCCAGCTAAAATCGAATGAGTGACTCTGAAAAACAAGGTTATACACGTTGGGTTATGCAAGTTTGAGCATTGCTCATGAGTTTGAAATCTATAAACAGACAGTTAGCTCCCCAGATGACCGGCCAAATCATATTCCCCTGGAAAGCAGAGCTCAATTAGGTGGTTTAAGGCATCAGATAGTGAAATGGACGCGATGACTTCCTGCCTCACCAAGGTAAGGCGCAGCCCTGACAAACGGTCATCTGGTCTCAGGGCGGACATTTCCGCTAACGAGCAGATACCGTCCTCCCAAGGCGGCCTGAAGGGTGGGGAGTGCTTTATATGGAGCAAACCCTCCACCCTGCAGCTCTCAGCCCCTGTGCCTGGCGCGGCCGACGGGGCCTTCAGACCACCCCCATTCCTTCTGTTCCTGCATGTCTGAAAACAGGACTGTGGCTCTGTGTTTGTTCTTACCAGACAGACTAGCCCCGGTGGCTTCCGTAAGTTCTCCATACTTAAGAAACAGTAAGACTAGTAAATCATAAATAATTAATAATAATAAATGATTTTGAGTAAGAAATACCAACAATATGATAATAAAAGTGACCATTTTTATCATTTTATGATTACAATCATAGTCTTTAATACCTTATAACTTAGCCTATGCCCGGCATTGTGCCAAACCGGATTAACTTCATGTAGATTAACTCTTTGCAGTCTCACAGCAACCATATGAGGCAAGGACAATTATGATTCCCACCTGACAGATAAAGAAACTGAGACTTACAAGGCATAATGACTTGAAAAAAGTCACATGGCTACTGCTAGAGGTGGATTTTGAACCCAACACATCTTGAGTCCAAGGTCTAACCTCTAAGCGTGCAGCCTAAACATCGGGCCCTCCCGGCGGCAGTGACCCTTTCCAGGGAGCTGGCTGCAGGCCTTGTCCTCCTGTGCTCAACGGAAGGAACACTGGACCAAGAGTCAGGAGACATGGGTTCCAGTATGGACACCCCTAGCGTGTGGTGTGACTGCTCGAGGTCCCCTCCTTGCCTGAAAACACAGCAGTTAAAGTAGCTGGTCTGTGAGGTTGCTATTGGCTTTCAGTTTGAACATTTCAACCTTCCCTGAATGCACAAAACCCTTTCACAACACCGGGCCTTTGAGCTTCCAGTCCCATTTCCCGGAAATTTCTCCCAACTTTTACTGCTTGACAAGTAATGACTCATCTTTTGAGACCTGACTTGAATATTGCTTCCTCTGTGTAGCCTCGCTCCTCCCTGTTCCCCAAACGCCTGCATAAATCTCCTCTAGAACCTGTGATTTCTCCCCAGAGGGATCGTGAGCATCTCAAGGACAGGGATTTGTCTGTGCATGGTGACCTCAGCACTTAGCAGGATGGGTGCTTGTTAGAAGGACTCCAGGATGGCCCCAGTGGTTCTGGTGCCATTTCTCCGTCACATCTGCTAGATGGCGCTGCAGCCCACAGGAATGTCGCTCCCAGGTCTGCAAAAGTGCAGGTCAGCCTGTGGGGGCGGTAGCCTCAGGCCAAGATGGGAGATCATTTGGCCAGAAACCCAGGAAACGTACAATATTCCATTTCCTCCTCCTCATTTGCTCGGTGTTGAATGCTGCTGGGATCAAGCTGTTTCTTTATATTTCCCTTTCCTTGAGGTCTAGAAAGGCAGAGGCCTCTCCCTCCTTCCCTCCTCTGCTGCCTCATTGCAGGAGAATTTAAACCATTCCATTCCTCTGCCTTTACACTGTTCCAGGTTTATTGTCCAGTGTATGTATGATCTGCTGATTTTTGCCCCATGTCGTGCTCACCTGCTCCTATGCAAAAAGGAGAGAAAAGATACAGCTCAGCACCTCATGGTAATACCTCTGACCCAAATGAACTCCTTCCATTTCTGATTCTTTTACTGCTTATTTGAGTCCATTTTATTTATATTTTCCTTTATCTTCTTTTCACCCTTTTTTCATGTCTCAGAACACCCTGCACTTCTCTGTCCTCCATCTGAGGGAGGGCAGCATGGATGTGGTTAAGGGCAGTGAGCTGGATTGCCCAGGGTTTGAATCTTGCTTTTGCTACCTACTGGTTGTAAGATCTTGGGCAATTTACTTGACCTTTTGGTGACTCAGTTTTCTTTTTCTTTTTTATTATTGTTATTTTTAATAAATCTTTATTGTTCAGATTATTACAATTGTTCCTCTTTTTTCCCTCATAGCTCCCCTCTACCCAGTTCCCACCCCACCCTCTGCCCTTAATCACACCCCCCTCCCCACTGTCCTCATCCATAGGTGTATGATTTTTGTCCAGTCTCTTCCCGCACCCTCCACACCCCTTTCCCCACAAGGATTGTCAGTCCACTTCCTTTCTATGCCCCTGATTCTATTATATTCACCAGTTTATTCTGTTCATCAGATTTTTTATTCACTTGATTTTTAGATTCACTTGTTGATAGATATGTATTTGTTGTTCATAATTTTTATCTTTACCTTTTTCTTCTTCTTCCTCTTCTTAAAGAATACCTTTCAGAATTTCATGTAATACTGGTTTGGTGGTGATGAACTCCTTTAGCTTTTTCCTATCTGTGAAGCTCTTTATCTGCCCTTCAATTCTGAATGATAGCTTTGCTGGGTAGAGTAATCTTGGTTGTAGGTTCTTGCTATTCATCACTTTGAATATTTCTTGCCACTCCCGTCTAGCCTGCATAGTTTCTGTTGAGAAATCAGCCGACAGTCGTATGGGTGCTCCCTTGTAGGTAACTAACTGTTTTTCTCTTGCTGCTTTTAATATTCTCTCTTTGTCTTTTGCTCTTGGCATTTTAATTATGATGTGTCTTGGTGTGGTCCTCTTTGGATTCCTTTTGTTTGGGGTTCTGTGTGCTTCCTGGACTTGTAAGTCTATTTCTTTCACCAGGTGGGGGAAGTTTTCTGTCATTATTTCTTCAAATAGGTTTTCAGTATCTTGCTCTCTCTCTTCTTCTGGCACCCCCATAATTTTGATGTTGGTACACTTGAAGTTGTCCCAGAGGCTCCTTATACTATCTTCATATTTTTGGATTCTTTTTGCTTTTCTGGTTGGGTGTTTTTTGCTTCTTTGTATTTCAAATCTTTGACTTGATTCCTGCGATCCTTTAGTCTGCTGTTGGATCTCTATATATTATTTTTTATTTCAGTCAGTGTATGCTTAATTTCTAGTTGGTCCTTTTTCATATCCTTGAGGGTCTCACTAAATTTATCAGCCTTTTCTAGAAAATTCTTGAATAACCTTATAACTATGGTTTTGAACTCTATATCCAGTTGTTTGCTTTCCTCCATTTCTTTCATTTGTGACCTGTTTCTTTGTCTCTGCATTTTGGTTGCTTCCCTAAGTTGATAGAGTGGCTTTGTGTGCTAGGTGTCTTATAAGGCCCAGTAGCTCAGCCTCTCCAGTTACCTGAGGTGGACACTCTTGGTGAACCCCTTTGTGGGCTGTGTGCACAGTCTTGTTGTAGTTAAGCCTTGATTGTTGTTGGTATCACTGGGGGGAATTGACTTCCAGGCCAATTGGCTGTGAGGATCAGCTGTGTCTATGCTGGGAGAACTTCTGTGCTGTAGACACCCTTATGAGGCAAGACTTGCTTCAGTGGGGCTTTGGTGCTCACTGAGTCTGCCCCCTGAGTGTATCCCTTATGGATCTGAGGAGTTGTAATCTGGATGGTCCCACTCTGACCCCTGGATACACTGGCTCTTGGATCTCCAAGGAGGTGCTAATTTAGCCTCTGCCTGAGGCCACCCAGCAGGAGCTACGGAGAGATCTGCAGATTCCTCTTCTTTGTTTGGGTTTTGGAGGTGCCCAGATGAGGCCCAGCTGTGAAGCAATGCAAGATGCTGCACGCCTTGGGCCTTCTTTTGGATGTTCTGGGTCTCTCTGACTCAGCTGCAGTTTGTTAGGTAAGTTTAGAATTCAAAGGACCAGGCCATCCACATGCAAAAGCCTCTGTGCTCAGCTTGGATAGGGCGGAGTCTCAGGGCGGAGCAAACAGCAATGGCTTCCTGTCAGCCCTGCCCTAAGAGGCCCCTGGGTCTCAGTGTCCCATGGTAATCGCTGCAGGCACCTCTGAGAGAAAGCCACCCTCGAGTTTCGCCCACTGCCAGACAGTCCAGTTTCTCCCCGTATGAGTCTGGGTCCCCAGAGTCTCGCCCAGAACTGTAGTTCAGAGCAGTCAGGAGCTTTTGTCTCCCTCCCGATTGAGAAAGCCAGCCGCATACTCAGTTGCCAGCCCTCTCTGCTCCCGTGCCTCTGTACCTCTGCCTTCCACAGCTCCTCTGAGTCTCAGTGTGCTTTTCTCTTCCCTTCTAGCTGTAGAATTTCCACTTAGCCAGCCTTCCTGTGGTTCTGGATGATGTCCGTTTTGTCTTTTAGTTGTAGTTTTGAAATTGTTGTGCGAGGCAGCAGTTCAGGTGTTTACCTATGCTGCCATCTTGGTTTCTCCTGGTGGTGACCCAGTTTTTACATCTGTAGAATGGAGGTAATTCTTTCCCGAAAGGTGGTTGTGAGGATTAAATGAGTTCTTAGTGCTTTACATTGAAAGGGGCTGATAAACACTGAGGGCTCATTATAGAATTTACAACTGGATTCATTCATGATGTGTGGAATGGCCTGATATTAGGTTGCAAGTTTCAGGGAGGCTGGGATTGGGTTTGTCTTTTTTTTTTTTTTTTAAATCCTCACCTGAGGAAATTTTTTTTCCATTGATTTTAGAGTGGAAGAGAGAAGGAAAGACAGAGAGAGAAATATCAATGAGAGAGAAACACATCAATTGGTTGCCTCCTGCACCAGTCCTGACCAGGGCCTGGACCAGGGAGGAGCCTACAACCAAGGTACCTGCCCTTGATTGGAATCGAGCCCGAGATGCTTCGGTCTGCAAGCCGACACTCTATCCACTGAGCTAAACTGGTTAGGGCAAGTTTGTCTTGTTCACTGTCCCATCATTGGCCCCCACAAGAGTGCCTGGCATATGAGAGACACTGAATTAAATATTTTGGAAGAACCAGTTTGTTTTGTTTCTCCTTTATGATAAAAATGAACTAAAATGATGATTTATAATTGTTTACCCATTTATATTGTTTAGGATTTAAAATTAATAATTTTGTTGGCGAAGTCATTTATTGCTGGTGGTGTGTAAAATGGTAAAACTTTCTGGAAGGCAATTTGACAATATGTAGAAAGAGCCTGAATATGAATTGACAGGGTAATTCCACTGTTATTAAAAAAAAAAAATCTAGTGCTTAAATATGCACGAAGTGTTTTAAGTACAAGGGTGTTCCTAACAGCAGTACTTATTCTATAAAAAAATCAGTAACCACTGAACAGAAATACTGAAATGGTTGAATAATGATGACATGCCCAGCGTGATGGAATATTATGCAGCTTTTAAGTGAGCTCTCCTGTGGAATAGTTAATTTTGTGGGAAAACATTCCTGATATAAGTGATAAAAACTAATCTACAAAACTAGATATACAGAATAGGTACATTTTAAAAACCTCTCTAGTCCCAACTTCCTTATATGTAAAATTAAAACAGTAGTGCCTCACACAATAATATGGTGATTGCCAGAGGGGAAGAGGGGGTGGTAAAGGGCAAAGGGGGTCAAGTATATGGTGACAGAAGGAGATTTGATTTTGGGTGGTAAACACAATGCAATATAGAGACGATGTATTATATAATTGTGCACTTAACGCCTATATAATTTTTTAAAAAATTTTTTGTTGATTTCAGAGAGGAAGGGAGAGGGAGAGATAGAAACATCATTGATGAGAGAGAATCATTGATCGGCTGCCTCCTGCACGCTCCCCCGCAGGGATGGAGCCCACAACCCGGGCATGTGCCCTTGACTAGAATCAAACCCAGGACCCGTCAGTCTGCAGGCCAATGCTCTATCCACTGAGCCAAACCAGCTAGGGCCGTGATCGGCAAACTGCGGCTCGCTAGCCACATGCGGCTCTTTGGCCCCTTGAGTGTGGCTCTTCCACAAAATACCATGGCCTGGGCGAGACTATTATGAAGAAGTGGAGTTAGAAGAAGTTTAAGTTTAAAAAATTTGGCTCTCAAAAGAAATTTCAATCATTGTACTGTTGATATTTGGCTCTGTTGACTAATGAGTTTGCCGACCACTGAGCTATGGCAAAACCTATATAATTTTATTAACCAATGCCAATCCAATAAATTTAATAACAATTAAAAAAATAGTGCCTACCTCTTAGGATTCTTACAAGGTTTAAACATATTGAAAAAAAGATTTAAATAAAGTATTTTATTAATTCTGGGCATGGAAGTAAGGGCTCAAAAATGTTACTACTGTCACATCAGAAGATTAAGACTGGAAGGAATTCAGCAGTGTTAATGGTGGTTAATCTCAGGTGGCGGGATGACAAGAACTGGAATTTTCTTCTTTATAAAATACAATACATGTTTAGCAGCTAATAAAGTGCTGGACCATAGTAGATGCTTAATCGAGGGAAGCTAACATCGCAGTAGTCTTCTCTATATTCTCTCTCTTTTTAATAATGAACATGTGTGGCCACAACGCTACTTCTTTATATTGGTTAATTAATTAACAAACCGTGACCTAACAGCATTCTGTGCTAGGCTTTGTGACAGCCACTTAAGCTATAGGACAAGGGGACTGACTGTGGTCCTCTTCCCTTCCGCCGGGGCCCAGGAGAACCAACGCAATTCTGTTTGCATCATGTTCTTTTTAAGGCCCTCCCAAGTATTCTTTCCCTGTGGCCGTCATTTCTTCTGATAACACATTCCTTCTATGACTCAGTACTTTTCTCTTTTGCCATTTCCTCCTCAGACTTTCTTTTTTCACAACAAATTCCATGACTGTCTTAATTGCCTCCCCCTGATTTTATCCCACATCCCTCTCCTTTCCCATCCAAAACAAATAACAATTCATCTCACCCCTGCAAATCAAGTCAAGATTGCTGATAATAATCATTTCTACCTCTTTTAAGTCCAAATAAAAAATATATGAGTAAGTTGGGATTGCAAACCAGAGGGGAAAGGATGACTGGTTTAATGAAATCTTGGAAAATTTGACCAACTATTTTGGAAACAAAGAGTGAAATGCCTATGGCATGCCACATAACACAATAAATTTCAGGTGGATTAAAGAATCGCAGCCAGGTGCTAACTGTTTATGACAGTAAAAAAGTGATTGTCTCATCTCACAGTGGGGAAAAAAATTCTAAAGAGTTACGATATGCAAAGGTATATGTGTCTAAATAAACATAAAATCTTCTCTGACTCAACAAAAGTCCAAAACAAAATGGAAAACACAAACACACCTGCAAGATAATGACCAAGGTAGATATCATTAAGATTTACAAATCAATGGTTAATCTGAATAAATTTTGAAAATTGGGCAGAGATAAGCAAAGTTAAAGGATAGTGACAGACCAGCAGAAAATGCCTGAGGCTATAAACAGATAAAGCATTCATTGTGTAAAGAGCTCCTCCCAATCAACATGAAAAACACAAATAACACCACAGCAAAGGCTCTCAACAGACAAATTACCCAAGAAATAAAAATGTCAACAAAGATATAAACAGACGCTCAACCTCAACAATAACCAGGGAAACATAGTTCTTTTTTTTTAAGTCCCCTTTCCTCCTGAAAAATTGGCAAAAATTAAAAAGTTTGAAAAAAGCTTAAAAATAAAGCGGGAAGCAGATTCTATCATATTCTCACTGGTAAGAGTATATAAATCCATAAGGTCTTTAGGAGGGCAATTTAACAGTAAATTATAAAGTACTCAACCCCTTTGGTTCAGCAATTCTACTTCAAGGAATATATTCTTCGAAATGCCACACATATGCAGAGATATATGCAAAAAGGTGTTAATTGTTTATTATAGGAGAAAAGTGAAGGAAAAGGTATTCACACCTAGAAAACGCTAACCAAAAAGGACACAAATGTATGCATAAGAATTGCCACTGTAGTTCTGGAAGAACTTGGAAATATTTCAGATGTCCAGGAAGAGCAGCTCATGTAAATAAACTATGTGCATCCACTTAGTGGAATACTACTCAGCCTGTAAAATGAGTGAGGTAGATCTCTATGTTCATAATAAAATGAGTAATGTTCATAATCACTATTTAAAATAGCAGGTTGCAGGACTCTAGGTGAAGTCTGACCCCATTTATGCCAATAAAACCTTGACCACTGCATCAAGGCTGTGTTCCTCTGCTTGGGTGGGTGGGGGTTCTGCTGACGGAGGCTGAGCTGTGACTGCTGGCAAAGCTGAGAGGCACCACCAGTTCCCAGCATCCTCTGCTGTCAGCCAGTCACTGTCAGGGAAGGGCTCTTGCCTAAGCATTCTTTTGTCTCTTTAGTCTTCTGGGTGGACTTGAGCCTCCATTCTCTTGGACCACTCCTCCCTCCTGCTTGTGTAGGCATTACTCCCTGAGGCCAGCAAAGCTCTTGGAGACCTGGAGGCCAGCTTCTGAACAAAGTCCCTTTTAGGAAAGGCCTGAGTTCCTCTGAGCTGGGAGGCTCCCCAGACAGCATCCAGGTCAGATAGAAAAGCTGAGGCCCAGAGAGCAGGCAGGGACATGCTCCAGGTTAAAGAGTGAGCTAGAGGCGGAGCAAGGTTGGGAACCAGTCTTCTACCTTCCTATGCTTTATCTTCTCATTACTCCCTGCTGCCCCTCATCAGTCCACTTGGCCTCATTTAGGGCTGACGAGTAATCATTCGCATCAGACACTGTCAGATGATAAATTACACCTCTCAAGTAGGAGGGATGCTTCAGTGCTGCTCTGGGTTGGAGTGTCAAAAGACAAGAGCTATTTGTCTGAGACACAAACAAGGAGACTGGAGACAGAGTAACAATGTGGGGACAAGGTCCCTGTGGATGCCTTATTTGTCCACCCTCTTACTGAGGTCCATAACTGCTTTTTTAATGTCAGAGGCAAAGTTAAACAGAAACGAAAGCAAAGCAATCACTACCGCCATCAATAAAAAACCCGTGTTTGTCACCAGCTGGGATTTTGATTTGTATAACTTGATTTTAAAAGCTTATTGTTAGGTCTGGTTGAAGAGGAGTCAAAGACCTGCTTCATAATGGTTGGTTCCACAGTAGAAAAGAGGGTAAGTATAAGCCAAATGAATTGGTCGGAAACAGTTGTGATAGGCCTTTGCTGTGGGCTTCACCTGTCAACCAGTTTTCCAAAATCCCTTTGATCTCTTCTGTAGTGTTTGCAAAAAGTCTTTCATGATAAGAGGTCATAAGAAAAAGCATAGAGATAGAAACACAAGTTGGTTGAAAAATGGAGAAAATTCTCCCAGGCTAAACTGGAACCAGGGGCTCCTCCAGCAACAAAGAGGTTGGGTTTTGCAAAACCGTGAAAATCTGTTTGTTGCTGAGTCTAAAGTGACCCTTGACCAGTTATTAATGTGTACTCACTGATGTAAAATTACAGTTACAGTATATGAGAAGTAAAGATGTATATGGCATTTTTGACTTATTCCATACAGATTCAAGGTGAAACATTCATCATTTTATTTATTTATTTATTTATTTATTTATTTATTTATTTATTTATTTATTTTTATTTGTCTAAAGTTTTACATATGTCTCCTTTTTTCCCCGCTTGAACCCCCCCTCTGCCCCCAGCCATTTCCACCCCGGGCAAGGCCCCACTGCCCCAGTGTCTGTGTCCATTGGTTAAGCTAATATGCATGCATACAAGTCCTTTGGTTGCTCTCTAACCCTCTCCCCCCCATTTTCAATGTTAAAAGTCATCGTTGATTTTATTTCCTTCGTAACAACATGTAAAACAGTCATGTCTCCAATGCTAATACCCTTGGGTGGTGGGCAGAGTAGGTGTGAATTTAATGTGATGCATCGTTTTTATCCACATTTACAGAGTGTCATTCATAGAGTATTTTTCCTTCTAAAGTTATGGAGATTTATGAAATCCTTTGTTCTGGGACATGTCACTCTGAGGAGTTTCCCTGTTGGTCACTTCAGGGTACCTGCAACATATCACCTCCTACAGAGTCTGCATTTTATAGATTTGTGCAATAGTTGGTAAAATTCTCAGAAAACAAGGGGTGAGAAGAGTAGAGAATGTCTCTTGGGGGGAGGGCAATATGAGAATATTAGAATCTATGGGTTGAGGGGCATATGGGTTGAAAAAGCATATTCAGTGTTATCACATCATTTTTTTGCCTGGGAAACACAAAATAGCTACAACTATAAGAAGTAGTGCTCAATGAAATTTCAAGGCTGATAGGTTCTCACGGTGTATGGGTGACATACCCTCAGCACCCTTGCATATCTGCCCTTACCTTTATTGACCCTGTAGGTGTGATTCTATAGCTTGTTATATTGCCACTGAAAAGTTCAGTGCTGGTCTGGTTCTGGTTTTAAATCTGTTTTTTTCTTTCTGTTACTTGCAAGGGGAAAAACAGTAGTTGTACAGTGGAGAATTTGGAACTCGGCATTTAATTATTTAATTTTTCTTTTTTACCAAGCTATGTCAAGGCCTCTTTTTCTTCCTTTAATCAATTGTGCTGGCATGGCATGGGCAGTTCTGGTGCTATGGGGCAGTGGCGAACAAAACGGCCAGTCTTCACTTTTCCCCTGAGCAGTGGGAGGCAGCTTCTGACCACATTTTGCCCAAGTCCACGGAGCAGACTCTCCTCCTCGGACCAGGAGCAGTCATCCCGCTTCCCGCTCCCCTGCAGGTCCTCTGAAGTCAGGAGGTCCCAGCTGGCCCTCCCAGGACCACACAGACTGGGCTCTGACAGGCGCACAAGCCATCTTCTACCTGGGAGCTGGTAGCCTCAATCGCCCCCTCCCGGTTACTTCTGAGTCAGATGCTGACACTTGAAATCCGCAGGGCGGGGAGTTGGGCAGGATGGAGGGCAGGATGGTGGGCAGCAAGGACGCACTGAGCCTCTAAGGATAGGCTGGAACCCTCTTGTTATCTCACTTCCTCCAAGATCCCAACTTTGATGATGGGGTGACTTACAGGAAAAGTTTTATCTTTCCTTGTGGAGCAAAACACTGGCCCAGGGGGCAGAGAAGCTAAGGGGGTGGTGGGGGGGGGCCAGCAGGAGTTGGAGGGCTGGGAGCCCAGAGGCTGCTGCATGACACTCAGGTGAGCAGCAGACAAGCAGCAAGGTGCATCAGGCCTTGCGCCCTGCCCTTCTGTGTATAAGAAAGAATGTGCTCTGCTTCATTTCCTCCTTCCAAATCTCACGCAAGATGTTCCTGTGGCCAAAGCTAACCTGGGACTAGGCAGAGAAGGGAATTCTGGGAGACACATTCCAGCTCAGCGAAACTGACAAAGTGCCCACTGCCCTTGAGGCTGCAGTCACTGACTTGGGACCATAGGCTGCCTGGGGGCCTCAGCGCTCACCTGTGGCTCCTCACCTGGCCCTGTGCATGCCCACATTTATGGGAGCCTCTTCCACACAGGCGCCAGGCCTTCCAGCTCGGCCCTCCCTCCCAGGGCTGGTGGAGCTCTGCTCTCCGGAATCGTGGAGCGGCTCTCAGAAACCAGACCTGATCCAGCTGGAAGTCAGGGAGTTTGTGAAAATCCCCCGGTGGTATCTGGGCTCCTGGACGAGGCTCTCCTCCTCTGTGCCAGATGCAGGAGCAGCTTTAGGAAGCTGACACCATGTGTGAAGAGGCACACACCTAACCTGTCTGCCCTGATCTCCTCATATGCAAAATGGGGAAAACAATGGAACCTACCTCATTGGACTGCTATGCAGATGAACTGAAAGTTGTTAGATGCCTGGCACCAACTAGGTGCTTGATCAAATCATTATCCTATATAATAAAAGCCTAATACGCTCAGTGTCCAACTGTTCCTTTGACTGTTCCACCAGTCGCTATGATGTGCACTGACCAACAGGGGGCAGACACTCCGACCGGTAGGTTAGCTTGCTGCTGGGATCCAGCTGATTGGGATTGGGCGAGATGGGCAGGACATGCCCTGGAGCTCTTCCGTGGTTCCTCCCCAGCCCCAATCATGCACCAGTGGGGTCCCTCAGCCTGGCTTGTGCCCTCTCACAATCCGGGACGCCTCAGGGGATGTCCGCAGGCCAGGCCGAGGGACCCCACCGGTGCACAAATCTGTGCACCAGGCCTCTAGCATCTAGATAAGTTCCCCACAACAGAGACTTCCAATGGAAGGAAGCAGGATATGGGGGATTTTCTCCAGTCCCAGGTGGTTCTTCTTCTGCCAACTCCCAGCTGACTGTGGCTCACCTTTATCCCACACCTGAACTTGAGTTACTTGTCGGCTTGTCTGCCTTCTCCGGAGTTGGGATCTCACTGAGGATTGCCAGGGGCTGGCTTTACTTCGTCTCTCCCCCGCTCACAGACTGGCACGGACTAGCCCTTCAGAAGAACCTTGCAGAAACAGATGCTTTTAATGTCCAGAATTTCCGATTTGCAGGGACTCGGAGGATGTCTAACCCAATGGTTCACCCAATTTCAGGAATTCCTCTTTAGGCCATTCAGCAGCTACTCTTTCAGTCTCTGCTTACATGCCTCCAGTGGTGGGAGGCCCAGAGGAGTCCGTTCAACTTTTGAAAACAACTCTATTTTTAGGACTAATAATTTTAGTCAACAGAATTCATTTTTCCACCATTTGCATCAAGCTTCGGTCGGACACTGCAGCTTGTAAACAAGCACTGTCCTAGGTTTGTGGCTGAGGGTACGAAGCAGTAAAAAGGGTGACAGGACACACAGTATAAGTTTTGTAAGCTTCACTAGTCAGAAACAGGCTCTCAGAAAGGTCTCCACATTTCTGTCTCCACTGTTTACTGGAAAAATCCTTATATGGTTCATATTCACAAATCCAGATGCGTTTATAGGGGGCTTAAAGATTGAAGCTTATAGAGGGCCTGAAGACATAAGTTTATAGAGATCTTGATGTATTTGTTTGCATGCTAATCTTCTAAAAGTTCTTTTTCTGCTCCACAGTTTTAGGGAATGGAGTTGTCCAAGTTCTGAGGGTGCATTTGAAAGCACCAGTAAGAAAGGGGTGGGCCTACATCGCCAGGGACAGTTTTACTGCCTTCAGAAGGGATGATAGGATATTAGAATAAATGCCTCCTAGCCAACCAGAATGCCCCCTGAAGTTTAGCCAGAACATCAGCCTCCTTGGATTAATTTGGAATTCAGTCAAATAGTCATTCCTAAAGGCCTGCTCTATGCAGACACTGCTCCAAAGCCCCTCCCGACTGCAGAGGGGGTGGACAGACAAGTAGGTGCTGACTCCAGTTCCAGCCAGAAAGCTCTTGGAGGCCCTGTGGCCAAGCAGTCTCCAGTGGGTCAGACTTGCCAGAAAACTTGAGCACTGCAGAGAACTCTTCCCCTAAACCTGCCTCAGAGCAGGCAGGTGAGATGGGGAGCAGGCAGGTGTAACAAAAAGCCCCAGAAAGGGGAGTGGGCTGCCCTGGGGGTAGATGTCCATTTGCTGCTAACTCATGTTTTCTACTGAAACGCGAAGGATCTCAGGGGCCCCCAGCTGAAAATTTAAAACTAACCGAGCAGCCACCACCCTCCCCAACTGCAGAGAGCTTCAGGGTGCCCAGCCTGCCCTCATCTGAATCGAATCTTCCCAGGACCCCTGAGGGGTGCATAGGCTGAAGATTTCCACGCTGTAGATGAAGAAATGGAGGCTCAGGTTTGAAGACATGTCAAGGTCACACGGTCGGGACTGGCAGATTCTGGAGTTTGGCCGTTCTCCCACACAAGGGTTATGACTAGCCTTGACTCCGACCATCTGTAACTCTATGGTCAGCCTCGGTACCGCAAAACATCAATTGGGGGAGGTGCATAGTTAGATGGCAAATGTGGCTTTTATGTGAAAGACATCTCAATACAAAAGTGTTTGTATAAAGAAGACGAGGAATAGGGGCTCAGACTGTCTCTGGGATAGTGATCTTTTGTCAGTTTATTAAATTCAGATTTATTACTGCCTCCCTGACCAAAAACATAGCTGTTAGAAGTCCATAACTTGGAGCAGAAATATGAGTTTTCAGTGAATCTGAGACAAAAAAATAAAGAGAAGAAACCTTAATGACCTGTCGCCTGGAATAAATCTTAGTGGTCACATAAACCAGGGTGACAGGAATTTATATGGTTCCTCAGCACTTGAATGACTAATGTGGTCGGAGTGGGGAAGCATAGAAGTTATTTCGCTTACCGAGCCAGCACCTGCTTGCAGATCCTTGGGCATCCCTTGGTCTTGCTTTTGGTGGCCAGAACCTTTCCACACAGCTTGAGGCAGAGGCAACATTTCAGCCCTTTCCCGAGACCCTTAACATGGCTAGTCCCAGGGGCTCTCGAAGGTTCTGAGCCAGAGGAGTACCCCTGAGAGCCTAGAGACAATCATTGGAGAGACATTGATACTGGTAGGGCAGGGGCGCCCAAAAGGGCCTCAGAGGGTCTCAGGGGGAACTAGTCCCAATCCCCCTATTCTGGGATTCTGGATTCTGCAGCATCAGAATTACTATGTTAGAGCAAAAAGAGTCCCCCGAGATCATTTGGTTCCATTGTGCAGATGAGAAGACTGAGATTTATAGCTCAAAGTCGCAGGGCAAGGGAGTGGCAGATGCAGAATGAGAGCTCAGATTTCCAGACTCCTGGGCATCATGTAGCCTCTGTTAGTGAGACAACACTCCTTCCTTATTTGTAATATAAACCTGCTTGCCATGGATGTCTATTGGATGATCCACGTTCAGTGCTGGGAATGAGATCCCCAACCCAAACAATCCCATTGAGATGCTCCCCATGAAATTCATGACTGACCTCCCAAATCCTCACGGATACAGTGTGTTACCATCTCCGCCATGTTTCCACCTTCTCCTTATGGTATCCTTACAACCACACTTACTGTACAGATGAAGAAACTGAGGTTCCTAGGTTAGGGCTCACAAGGCTGCACTTCCATTACCTTTAAGGATTAAGAGTCTGAGGAATCAATGGAATCGTTGTAATGAAGTGCTATTAATGGGCCAAGCAGGGGTCCTCAAACTACGGCCCGCGGGCCACATGCAGCCCACCGAGGACATTTATCCGGCCCGCTGGGTGCCGCTGCCTGTCGTGCTTAGCAGCCGACTCATCCCGGGCCCGCAGTGCGCATAGGAATTTGTTCATCGTTTTTTTTTTTTTAAACTATAGTCCGGCCCTCCAACGGTCTGAGGGACAGTGAACTGGCCCCCTGTTTAAAAAGTCTGAGGACCCCTGGGCCAAGTCAACAACATTGCTGGGTCTCACTCAGGAGAAAGAGAACCCCTAGCTCCGACCCTGTGCCCTGAGACATTGCAGTCAGTGGGGGGAAAAGGAGGCCATCTGACCCCAGTGACTTCTCCCGGGGTTGGGGCTGTCAAGGCCTCCCAGAACTCACACACAACCAGTTCCTGGAGGTCCTGGTTCATTAAACTAAAGCCAGACTCCTCCCTCCCCACCCCCAAACAGTTCATCTAAATGGTAATCTTTTAAAAGGGTTTCTGTATTTGATTTGGGTGCCCTATTTTTTCTTGCCATATGAAAACACCATCTTAACTATTTAAACACCTATTCATCCAAGAGTATTTCTGGTTAAATTTTATGCTTCTATACATTTATCATATTTGCAGCATTTTATAATGATGGTATTTCTTATCTATGCAGGTGTCTTTTCTATTAAGAGGGATAAAATGGCCTTTCTTCAAAATGAAATGTATCTAGCAATAAATACTTGCATCAAAAACTTGAGTTCCAGTTGATTGTTATGCATAGACATATGATCCTGTCTTTGTAATTACAGATGATATGTGCTAATGTTGGGTATTTTTTATGTTGTGCTTCATAATCAACTATTAATTTATGAGCTAAAATATGGAGCCTGAATCCCAGGTAACCCAGAGTGAGCTGCCGCAGATTTGATTTACTGTGATCTGAGAATGGGCCTTAGAGGTTATCCAAGTTACACACCAAGAACACGGGGAAGACACAGAAACAGGAGGGGAAGAGGCCTCTGAACGCTGGGTTGACAGGAGTTCAGGGCCTGGCAGTTGAGCCTATCTAAACCTTAAAAGGTTTTGGAAATGGCGACTTTATCAATCATTTCATTCTTTCACTCACTCATTCATTCATTCTGCCATTTAGCAGATATTTATAGAGCATTCACAGTGTGCCAGGCGCTGGTTTTAATTCTGGGGACACACATGCTCTCTAACCTCTGGAGCCTATTCTCCAGGGAGGGAGACACATCGTGAGTCACAGTCCCACATTTGTGTCATTGTCCTTTTTTCCTATCAGTTGAATCATGATATTGTGAGGGGTGGCAACATGCCCAAATGACCAATGACATTTCCCAGGTTCCCTTGAAGCCAAGTATAGCCACATGACACATTCCGGCCCTTGACATGCTCAGGGGAAGGCCGTGTGTACTGCAGGGAAGTTTGTTTTCTTGGAGGTGTTACCCCTTCCATCTTGTTGCCTCTTTCCCCACCCCGCTTTTCTCCTGGAATGTGAATGTGAGGCTAGAAGTGAGCAGCCATGTTGCAGCCATGAGGTGGCCATGCAGCTTTGTTAAGTGAGAAAAAAAAACAAGCCCCTTCTATTTGGTTGAACACATAGTAACTGCATCTCTGTTACACACAGTCCCTACTGATAAATTCATCGCATCTTGGGTGTGAGATTAGGAGGCCAGGATTCTCTCAAAGGGGTGATAGGAGCCTGGAAAAGTGGTCAACTGCCAGGACTTCAGAATTATGTCTGCAGGGGCTGGCCAGCAAAGCAAGGTCTAGTCTCCTATGTTTCAATGTAGACAGCATGTTAGTGTGGGTTGTGCATCCTTGTCCCATCTACTATCGGATGGCATTGGTATCATGCCTGCTCCACAGGGATGTCACATATGAGGAGGAGGTGGGAGGGGAGGGGTGGGTATCTGTAAAACTAAGGTGCTGCATGGAAGGTCAGCTCCCTTTCTTTACTACCCGGCAGTGTGAAATGAGAGGGAGCAAGACAGGAGACATAGAATGAAAGCCTAAGGAAGAGGTGGATTTCGAACTGGCCCTGAAGGATGGTACTGACAGCAACGGAGAGAGAAGGCTGAATACAAAGGGTACAGAGCAGGGGGACCCAGCAGGGCAAAGGACGGGCAACAGGAAAGGCTGTGAACCAGCTGCAAACCAGCTGAGGACCAGTGCACAAAAGAGCCAGGCCAGGCCCCAAATGCTTTCACGTGGTAAAGAGTGGATTGGAAACCAGGCCACCGCTCAGTGTGAACGGTATAAAGGTGTAAGTTGTGTGTGTGTGCATGTGTGCGTGCGTGCGTGCGTGTGTGTGTGTGTGTGTGTGTGTGTGTGAGTGTATGTGTGTTCATGTCCAGGGTGATGTGGGGCAGAGGAGGCACCAGGTGGAGTTTCCCCAACAATCAAGTACGCCGAAGGGATGGGGAGCCTAGGGTGAATTTTTGGAAGCCGTATTTCCAAGGCCTGAGGGCCCAGAGCCAGAACTTACTCTGCAGCACAGGCTTAGACGGAACCCAGGACCAGGGCAGCCTCCCCGTTTCTTCTCGGAGCTGCCCACTCACTGTTAGATATGCTCAAACGGAGGGCTCTCTCCACACGGCGTGGCAGGGCCATGGAGAAATCGCTCCTGGGTAATGAGACAATTAGCTCCTTGCATTCTTCCTGCAGGAACAAATCTGGGCCCCCGTGGCATCTGTCCCCTCCTGTTCCTCCAGCTGGCCTCCTTGCCACGTGCGCACCCTCCCAGGAAGCAGCCCCCCAGCTGCCTGCCTCTCTCCGGCCCATTTCCACTCCTCGCTTCTCAGAGGGCGTGGGGGAGGCTGGAGGAGCAGGGAAGGAAGTGGAGGCCCGCCGCGGGCGGGGTGATTGATGACAGGGCACGCGTGCCCCTGAACTCCTCGTCAAGTTCTCCTACAGGGTTGGCAGCCCCATCTCGAAAGCTGCTCCGTAGCTGAGGCGGCATATGGACTGTTGACAGAGCAGCTGCTGGGGAAGAAGATGCTGAAAGGATGCCTCGAGGGATAAACAGAGAAACCCATGTCACCGCGAGGCACCGAGGCGCCGTGCTCAACGCTCCAGCTCGCTGACTGTCATCTCCTTCCGGGAGAGGAAATTGGTTTGGGGCTGCGGTGCTAGAGCTTCTGCTCTGAAAACACAGATCATCATGATCAACATCTTGTATTTGTTGAGCACTTACTATGTGCCACCCAGTTCTGTGAACTACTTGAGGGGCATTATCCCATTTACTCCTTCAAACAGCCCTCTGTGGAAAGACCTGTTATTGCTCCCGTTTTACAGATGGAAAACTGAGGCTAGAGAACTGGACACCCAGCTGGTAAGTGGCCCAGATCTAACCGCAAAGGCTGAGCAATTAAACAGTATGGTGGTTTCCTGTCACAAGCATTTTGCGCGTCCGATCACTGGACTAATGTGGATAATTAAGATGCACATTGGTGTAATTCACAGGGCAATGGGGCATTCGCTCTCTCATTGGATAAATAAAAGTTTAGGGGCAGGTTACAGTCTCCCGTGCACTCCCAGCCTGGAGTGCATCAGGTTAAGAGGGAAGAGGTTCGCTGGGCTAGAGGCGGGAAGGAGGAAGAGTGAGTTAGAACATAATGTCTCTGAGTGCGGTTTATTTTAGGCTCAGATGCCGACATCTTAATAAATCCCTGGTCTAGAGAGCTTAGAGAATATTTTTTTAAGAGCATCTAGCTTGAGTAAAATGACGTTATTTTTTTTTCTTGTTGTCAGTTATCTGTCTCCACTGTGACCCTGGGCAGCTATGGGTCAGTCTCTGCCCCTCATGTCTATCAAATGCCATTCTCCCCAGGTGGACTGGCCACCCCAGTTGGGAATCTAGACCTTCCACACATGCAGACAGAAACCAAGGGCCCATTCATCACATTGAAAGCTGAAACCTGACAGAGATTCAATCCTGTCTTGAGGCTGGAAACTTGGAGAGAAATGGAGTGGACTAATTTTCTCAGGCTCCATTGGGAAAAGTTCCCACGTGTTAAAGCAGCACCATAGCCACATGGCTAGATAGCTCTGCCTTGGGTGTGGCAAACCAGGGCCTGAATGCGATTCTAGAAGATTCTTCAGAAGCATGGTACACAAAAGTATTCCAAGCATGAACTGACGATGCTATTTGGGATGGTGAAAAATATATACAAACGCTTTGCTTCCTTTTAAGTTGAGGATGGGTCAGGGCCTAGAGGAAGTCAAGTCCCTCAGGACAGACCTTTGCTAAACTGAGTAATAGGGTGAGGTACAAGGTGCACTAACCACAAGAAAGCTCAACTGCTAACACTTCGTGGCATTAAACTCCAGAATTTCTAAGTCCGGCAGAGCCCACGAGCGTGAGGACAAGAAGAGAAGCCTGCCACATCTGGACAGCAAACGTTTTGAAAGGTCCGCTGAGACCACAGGCACTTCTTCAGCCCTCCTCTAACCTGAATGGGTCTTTGCAGGTGGAGGGAGAGGAGCCAGGTTCCTGGGCCCTTCCTAATGTACCCTGTCTCTACTTTTCCAGCCTCCCCCGGAACCCTTTCGCCTCTGGGTATTGTGCTAGGCCTGGAGTGGCCATGCCTCTCTTTTGCCCACTGAACTTTTATTTATGCTCAGAAGCCCAGCTGGCATCACACTCCCTTGGACTCCCTCTGGCAGAGTTGGTTACTTTCTGCTGGAGCTTCCCACAGCGCTTTGCACATTCTTCTCCTTCTCACAGTCTATTGCCTTTCCCCCTTCTAAGGGTCTGTTTCCAACACCAAGCAGAGGAGGGAGTTGCCAGTCTTCTTTCCTTCCAGAGTCCAAGGACCCAGCAGCTTCTGGTTCTTGGTTGCTGCTCCCCTTTGAATGAACAGTCAGGCATGGCACATGCCTGTGAGGTGAGGCCCACGGTTGGCAGCCTCAAGCTGATTTATTTTCCTTTGTATTATTCATTCTGCACAAACCCCCAAGGGATGTTGAGAGACCAGTGGGGAGCAGCTTGGAGGACTCCTGAGATGCCGAGGCTCCTGGGATTTGTCCATGCTGACTTTCTATGCAAGTAGAGATATGCATCCAGAAAAATCATCTTCCCGGCCAAACCTGGTTCAGAGGCAGAGGGAGGGCAGGGTGGCGACAGTAGATTTCAGCCCCAAAGACCTTCATGGGGTCAAGCCTGGCTCATGTCGTTATCATCCCACATCTAAGTGGGGCCTGAGGAATTGGTGCTAGTCAATTCCGTTTTCCCAGTCATTCCACTCACCAGCCCTGGATCTAGGGTGAGTCACCTAACCTCAGGTGTTTCCACTGTGGATAACAAAAATTCTGACTTCATAGGATGGTTACAGGATGGAATGAGATGTTATTTATCCACCTAGGCATTTATAGTTTCTTACTGCCTATAACTAACATAGAATGAAGTGCCCAAATCATACATGTATGCTTGATAATTTTTTTACACACACACATACTCAGGCCACCACTACCCAGATCAAGATACAGAGCTAAGTGAGATTCTAAAAGCTGATGCGGAAGCGGCTACAGTATTTGGACAGGTTCAAGCCTCGGACTAATGAGAAGGCACAGTCCTCTCATGGCCATGTGCAAGTCCCAGCTTGGAGGGCAGAGCCCTTCCAGCACCATTATAGCCAACAGCTATAGTTGTAAGCTTGAACCTATGGTCCGAATACGTGGTCCCACGTGTCTGAGTGATGTGGGCTTGATAGAGTTCAGGTGCATGTAATTGAGTAGGATTAAAACTCACGAGAATGTTGTAAACATCTTGACCATGCCCTTACTTTACCTCCTGGAATCTGGCTATAAAATAAAGACACGGCTTGTAGTCCGTGGCGTTGTCTCTCCATCTGGGAGCAGTCCCACCCAGACCCAGCTTTTATTCTCTTGTCTGTCTTTTCTCAATCCTTCACTGCCCCCTCTCAGGGTCACTGAACCCGGCTGAGCTGGCGCGGCACATAAGGCGCCCTGGGGCTGAGTATGCCATGGCCGTGCCGGCTCGCCACAAGCGGACAAGCTTATAAACTGTAAAGTGCTGAAAAAATGTTGGTTTTGAATATTGCCAGGAGGTGGAGCCTCTTTCCCATTGAATTCCGCTCCTTCCACAACGTCTAGGTTTCTAGAAATCATTAGCATCAGTTGCAACCACCCTAGCAAACTATGGCAGGTGCCAGAACCTCAGTACCCCAGCTGTGCAGAGTGGCCATGAAGACCAGACCCACAGCTCCCGGAACCAGAGCTCCAAGCATGTAGCCCCTGTACCTACCCCTTGGGCCTCAGGATGTCCTCACAACATGGGGGCAGTGACAACACAGCTATAGTGGAGTTTTAATTCAATAAGGCTCGATTCAAAAGAGCTGCTGCATGCCAGGCCCTGGGCAGAGAAGGGGAGAAGGAGCTGTGTAGGCCGAACGGCTGTCACGGGTAACTGTCTCAGGATGCAGGCCTGTGGACATGAACACGTACATGCCTGTGAGGTGAGGCCCATAGAGGCAAGGGCTCTGTCACCCTTCCCTCCCACTGGACTCTCTTCCCAAGGGTCCTAGACCCCTCTCTCCAGTGCTGACCACCCCTCTGGGCCTTAGCCAGCTTCTCCACTTTATCTGCTAGGTGTGTCTTCACCTGGTTGCTCCATGAGCCTTCAAACTCAGTGTGTCCCTAGGAAAACCTGTCTTCTTAATCCCTAAACCTGGCTTCTTTCTCCTGGCTTCTCGCTTCCTTCATTCTGGCATCCCTGACCTCCCGTCACCCAATCAGAGCCATGTCCCAGGGTCAATGCTGCCCCTGCCCTGGTTCTTCTTCTGGTTCTTTTGTGCTGTCACCTCTGCTGTTACCTCTGGAAACCCTCACTCTGCTGGGAGCCTCCTAACTGGCTCCCTGCCAAAGCTGGCATCCACTGCCCCGCCCCTGCCAAATCTTACCCATCCTTCAAGACCCAGCGAAATGCCTCCGCTCTGGAAGTCCTCCCCAGGAGCTTCAGGTCCATGCCATTGTCCTCTTCTGCCTGTTGACTATACCTCTTTGTAGGCTCTGGACAGGTTCCACCTTGTCTCCCTCTTTTATCTCCCCGACTCCTGGTACCTCGCTCTGTATCTGGCCCTTGGTGCTGGTAAAGGAATGGATGAAGGTTGCACTAATGACTAGACAGCGTAAGTAAAGGCAAACTCACTGAGCTATTAATCATACTTTCAGAGACCCAAGCCTTTTGGAAAAGGCCAGGATATGCTAATTCAAGTGGGGGCTTAGAGAGTCTTCCCTCATCTTCTCCATCCCTGACCCTTGAGCCTCCCGGAAAAGGGCAGGTGCCTGACACCTCACAGTCCTCAGTGCTTGAAAATGCTGAATCTAGAGAAACTTGGTCATAATTACCTACCTACTTGAAAGTACAAACTACGTAATTTGCCTTTAAGTGATCTTAAGTTAATATAAATAATGAAGTATGCTCAGAATACTCAAGTACTGGTACATCCAATTGAACACAATTAAAATTAAGATGGATTTATTAGTATTGTGACTATTATTGATTAAAATGGTAATGACAAATAAGGAGAAACGTTAAGTACAATAAGGAATCAGTAATATTTCTCCAAGTAATCATTTTGCTGTGACTACCCAATTATTAGTACATTTAATGTGTTATTCAGTGCATTTAATTACCCGCTTTGCTTCTGGGAAGGCACCAGGGAGAAAAACCGCTTTCTGCCGGGAGCAGTGGGTGCTCGGGAGAGGGGCCGGGAAAAGCCACTGCTCGCTGGAGCCTCTGTGAGGGAGACCATGCTCTTTGGTGCTGTGGTCCCAGCAGCTCTGATGGAAGCCACACGTGTCCTTGGGGAAGAAGAGGGGACACGACAGAGACCAGGTGCTCAGGATCAGAGTCGGGAGCTTTTGTCGCTGGGGGAGGAGATGGTGAGCAGGCTGGGGAGTGAAATCAGAAAACCTGGCTTGAGTCTTGACCGAGTCACCTGGTCACCTAATCTGACTTGTGGATTTGCTTCTGGTTCCCATGAACCACCGCTGGGAGTCGCCTCAGGCAGCCTGTCCCAGGTCCCCCAGGCCTTAATGCAAGGTGAACGTGGAGGGGTCCACTCTGGCCCTCCAGCCCCACTTGGTCTCGTTTCCCCCGACCCAGGTCACTGTCCACAAACCTTTTCCCTCCTTGATGAGAAAGATGGAAATGGGTGGGCTGGTGAAATAATAATTATCAGACACTTTTGCAAAGCTCTTACCTATTCATTTTCTTACATGTCTGTACAACCATTCTACTAGGTAGAGTAGGTTTTATTAACCTCATTTTCAAAACGAGGACAAAAGGATCTAGAGAGGGAAAGTGACTTGCTTAAGGTCGTAGAGCTATGTGGTGGCTTGGGGACTTGCACTCCAATCTGTTGGCACAAAGCAGCACGCTCCCCTGCCTCATTAGCCTTCCTACATTATCGCCACATTTCCTTATTCCTGGAGTCCTCTGGCTCCCACCCCTCCCCAATGCCAAGGATTCACTGTATTGTTTCATACAGATAATTGCTAGTTTTTACATAAAGGCTTTATTTTATGAGCTCCAAATTGCTCAAATTAGATTTTATTAAGCTCGCACGTATGATTTTCCTTGTTTTTATGAAAATTAAGTTCACTCATTTGCCACTTGCAAGGGAGTTTGAAATTAGGATCGTTTTGTATCCACGGAAACACAGGGAGATTCTTACATGTGATCAGACCTTTACCCACAGAATGGGGAAAAGGCGGCTGGTAATTAGGTGCGTAATTCACAAGCTGCTTCGGCACAATGGCTCTGCTCTTCTGCTTTGTAGCTGACCTTTAGGACAGCTCCTTCCAGCATGGCAAGGTGTAGGGAGGGGTGGGCAGGATGGTGGGGTGGTGGGAGGAGCTGGTACCAGTCCCAGCTCTGCCCCTCCTCATTCATTCTGTGGCTTGGTGAAAGGCATGTCTCTTGTTCTGGGCCTCTGTTTTCCCATCTGTAAAATGGGGGGTTAAGGAAGTTAGGCATAGCGAAAGGTTTTATCCCATGTCTCAATTGACACCTCACATGTGATCAGACCTTTAGCTTACTGGTAGCTAACGGCTATAATGTTGTGATGGGAAGGATTGTAATGTCATACCTGGACTCAGCAGAAAAAAAATGCCTCTTGATTAACTGGCTCATTCAGCAATTACTAACTGAGCAGCTACTGAATACCAGGGACTTTTCTAAGCACTGGGGATAGTGCCTAGAAGAGGCATCTATTCTCAGGAAACGACAATGATAACAGCAACAAAAACAGACACCTAAATAAATTAAATTTAAAAGAGGAAATTAAATATAAATTAAATAAAATATAAAAGGAGAAATCTGGGAAGATGATGCTACTTTAGATTGGGGAGGGGGGCTGTCAGAAAAATCCTCTCTGAGGAGGTGATATTTGAGCCGAGACCTGAATGACAACAATGGCCCAGTCATGAGGGGATCTGGTTGTAGCCAATGTGCAGGTTGCAAGGTAGGGTGGCAGTCTGCATGTCCAAGGAACAGAGGCAAGGCCCGTGCGGCAGAGGAGGTGGAGATGGGCTCAGAGTGGTAGGGTGTGACTGACACTAGCCATGTCCGCATTGGCATGGGAGTGGAGAGCACCACTGGTGTGTGCTCCCTACGTGCAATCCCAGCAATGATGTTCCAAGATTCTGCCGGCAAGAGCCCCTTCCTGGTAGAGCATGGCTCCTCTTGGGTGGATAGAGGTGAGCCGCTTGCGGGGAATTTCCTCTGAAGGATGCTCCTTTCCATGCCAACAGGTGACATGCCCCCTCCGCGGTGCCCAGTTTGGTCCTGCAGTGTCTGGGACAGACTCCGGGAAAGGCACAGGCTGGTTTGAGTAAGGAGGACTGTTTGTGGAGGCAGAGAACCTGGGCCCAAGTCCATGCTCTGCTGTTTATTAATTCAGTTTTTTTCTGAGCCAAAGGTTTCTCATCTTTAAAATGGAACAGCAATAACATTGACCTCTCAGAGTTTTGTGAGAATTAAATAATAAATTAGCACAAAGGCTTTATAAAATGTGATACCAACATTTTAATATTTATAATTTAGATAGTTGAATATAATACTTATACTATGAAATATTATTACTAGGATTCAAAAATCGTTGTTATGCCCTGACCGGTTTGGCTCAGTGGATAGAGCATCGGCCTGTGGACTCAAGGGTCCTGGGTTTGATTCCGGTCAGGGGCATGTACCTTGGTTGTGGGCACATCCCCAGTAGGGGGTGTGCAGGAGGCAGCTGATTGATGTTTCTCTCTCATCGATGTTTCTAACTCTCTATCCCTCTCCCCTCCTCTCTGTAAAAAATCAATAAAATATATTAAGACAAAACAAAACAAAACAACAAACAAAAATCGTGGTTATTATTAGGATGTCTCCTGATACTCATCCCTCAAAATAATTTGATATTTTTTTTGAGTGTAAATTGTCACAGCCTTTTTGGATTAAAACATTCTTTTAGGCTGTTGATGCATAATTAGCAGTACGCATCAACAGATTAAAAAATGTTTCTCTTTGCCTAGAAGTCTACTTCTTGGAATTTAATAAAAAGAAATAAGTGGACTTCTGCTTCTGGTATGATGGAGTAAACAGCCTTATTAATGCTCCTGTTAAGAACTAGAAACACTGACAAAAATACAAAAGAAAAGTTGTGTATATTCATTCAATTGAATGACTAAGTGGAAATGAATGAACTATTGCTACAAGCAAAATATATGGATGTATCTCACAAACATAATAATAGGCAAAAGAAACTATGTACAATTTATATATAGATGATATATATGTAATATATATTAAAATGTTCTAAGATAAAAATATACATAAGATATATATGTATAAATATGAGTATATAAATACAATATAATGAGCAAATATATAAAATATGTTAAATTTTATATTGCATATATAGTATTGTATCTATACTTGAATTTATATAAAATTCAATCTATTGGTGTTGAAGGTTAGGATAATGTTACCTTGGGGGTGGTGTAGTGACTCAATGGGGACAGGAGAGGGGCTAACGGAAGTACTTTGGAGTTACTTCTTTAGAGAACAGGTTTACCAGTTTGCACCCCTTTACAACCCAAGCTGACATAACAAGTTGAATTGCAGGGGAAAGGACTTAGGTAAAAGTAACGAAGCCAGGACTTTCGCTTCAGCTATGGCAGCGGCTCAGTTTTCCTCCATGTAATCGATAGGGACTGGTATAAACTGCTAGTAAAGATGATCACTGTCATGGTTCTGTGGGAGGGTTGTCACGGAGTTAGGAGTCCTCACTGGAGGCTGGATTGCAGCTTCTTGGGGGTTTTGTAAAGGGGATTTGAACATCAGAGGAGGAGGTGGCTAAGACCTAGGCTATCCTAATTATAATGAGCCTCAACTAGCCTTCCATTTCCACTACAAATAAATAGTCTGTATTATGTCTTCTTGGGAAGATGAATAGGAAAATATTGAAGCCACATTTGTGAACTAGTTTATTATTATTCAAAATTACAGAATCAAGCAATGCTAAATGGAAAGGACATGTAAAGGCCGCAAGTACCACCTGCTCATAGATGCTCTGTAGATCCGGAGCTGTGGTGAGAGAGTGCCAAGTTCAAAGGGGCCAGAGCTTTTGTGACGTGCTCTGGAGTGTCCAGGGTGTCTGAATAAAAATTTGATCCATTTATACTTTTTGGGGTATATGGCTGAGAATTAGATGAGAACATGGAAAAAGTTCATGTTTGTTAAACAATTATTTGCTTAATAAATATATGTATTTAAAATAGTGTCATTAATACAATGTGACAATGAATCCAATGGAAAATTCCATCTAGAAAAAGCAGAGGGTCAGATCCTTGAACCATCCATTGAAACCAAGGCCTTCCCCTTTCACAGAACCCTGAAGATCTTTGAGGTGTTGAAGGAGGGCCCTTAGTTTCAGCTGGTTCTACCTCCTCAGCATTGTATTTTAGTGACTTTGATGAAGAATACTCTGCACTCTCCTTAACTTCTGTAACTGGTAAACAGCCTGAGAAGTTTTCCTCAAAGTTTGTGTCTACCTTTGGGAAAGATCCAGTTGGGGGTTGCTGTGTTAGAGGCAGATGCTCAAAAGTGCAACTAGGAAAGCCAGAAAGCCAGACTTCCCAGCTCATATTTTGTTTTCTTCAGACCAAAATTCTTTTGTTCAAAACAGATTGGCACCAACTTCTCAAAATTTGCATCATAGAACAAAGATTCCTGTTTGAGTAAATACAACGAGAGCGCACAGCTTGTGTCTCAAAGGTCCCTCCTGTCCGCACTACCACCCACTCAGAATTTCTATTTCTAATCTGCTGGGGCAGAGCAGCCCACTGAGTCAGGTCAGGGACAATGAGGTGAGGGCCTCTGGAATAAAGAATGGGCCCTGGGCAAGGACTCAAAGGCCGCTTGTCTGGGGCCTGGCTCAGGGACAATAGGTGTCCTCATTTCTGGATTAAGGACAGTGCTCCTGAGTATTAACATTGACTAGGTTAGAACTTGAATAAATGTGATATTAATGATTATTTTGGAATGAGCTGGATTTATGTAAAATGAGCACATTCTGAAGAGTCAGAAAGCCCATGTTCAGGCTTGGCTCTGCTTCTTACTAATGATGGGATTTTCTGCAATCACACCCCTGTTCTGGGCTTCAGTTTCCCTACTTATAAAATTGGAAAAGAATCCCTGTCTTGTACTACTCTACCTCTCTATGGAGGGAATATGTGGGCCAATATCATAAAGGATAGGAAGGCATCTTGAAGTCTTTTGCAAGAATGATGACTTGGAGGTGTCTGAGATGGCTAAGATGGGGACTGCTCATTGACCAGTAAAATGTGGTGATCAAGAGAGTGGGACAGAGAAACCAAGATGGCAGCATAGGTAAGCACCTAAACTGCTGCCTCGCACAACAATTTCAAAACTACAACTAAAAGACAAAACGGACATCATCCAGAACCACAGGAAGGCTGGCTGAGTGGAAATTCTACAACTAGAAAGAAAGAGAAAAGCACACTGAGACTCAGAGGAGCTGCAGGAGGCAGAGGTACTGAGGCGCGCACGTGGAGAGGACTGGCACCTGAGTGCGCGGCTGGCTTTCTCAAGCGGGAGGGAGACAAAAGCTCCTGACTGCGCTGAACTCCAGTTCCAGGTGAGACTCTGGGGACCCAGACTCATTCGGGGAGAAACTGGACTGTCTGGCAGCGGGCAAAACTCAAGAGAGGCTTTCTCTCAGAGGTACTTGCAGCGATTACCACGGGACACTGAGACACAGGGGCCTATTAGGGCAGGGCTGACAGAGAACCAATGCTGTCTGCTCTGCCCTGAGACTCCGCCCCATCCAAGCTGAGCACAGAGGCTTTTGCAAGTCTTGTCTCATAAGGGTGTCTCCAGCACAGAAGTTTTCCCGGCGTAGACACAGCTGATCCTCACAGCCAATTGGCCTGGAGGTCAATTCCTCCCAGTGATACCAACAACAATCAAGGCTTAACTACAACAAGACTGTGCACACAGCCTACAAAGGGGTGCACCAAGAGTGTCCACCTCAGGTAACTGGGGAGGCTGAGCCACTGGGCCCTATAGGACACCTAGCACACAAAGCCACTCTATCAACTCAGGGAAGCAGCCAAAATGTGGAGACAAGGAAACATCACAAATGAAATGGAGGAAAGCAAACGACTGGATATAGAGTTCAAAACCACAGTTATAAGGTTTTTCAAGAATTTTCTAGAAAAGGCCGATAAATTTAGTGAGACCCTCAAGGATATGAAAAAGGACCAACTAGAAATTAAGCATACACTGACTGAAATAAAAAATATTATACAGAGATCTAACAGCAGACTACAGGAACGCAAGAATCAAGTCAAAGTTTTGAAATACAAAGAAGTAAAAAACACCCAACTGGAAAAGCAAAAAGAAAAAAGAATCCAAAAATATGAAGATAGTATAAGGAGCCTCTGGGACAACTTCAAGCGTACCAACATCCGAATTATGGGGGTGCCAGAAGAAGAGAGAGAGCAAGATACTGAAAACCTATTTGAAGAAATAATGACAGAAAACTTCCCCCACCTGGTGAAAGAAATAGACTTACAAGTCCAGGAAGCGCACAGAACCCCAAACAAAAGGAATCCAAAGAGGACCACACCAAGACACATCATAATTAAAATGCCAAGAGCAAAAGACAAAGAGAGAATATTAAAAGCAGCAAGAGAAAAACAGTTACCTACAAGGGAGCACCCATATGATTGTCAGCTGATTTCTCAACAGAAACTATGCAGGCCAGACGGGAGTGGCAAGAAATATTCAAAGTGATGAATAGCAAGAACCTACAACCAAGATTACTCTACCCAGCAAAGCTATCATTCAGAATTGAAGGGCAGATAAAGAGCTTCACAGATAAGAAAAAGCTAAAGGAGTTCATCACCACCAAACCAATATGATATGAAATGCTGAAAGGTATTCTTTAAGAAGAGGAAGAAGAAGAAAAAGGTAAAGATAAAAATTATGAACAACAAATACATATCTATCAACAAGTGAATCTAAAAATCAAGTGAATAAAAAATCTGATGAACAGAATAAACTGGTGAATATAATAGAATCAGGGGCATAGAAAGGGAGTGGACTGACAATTCTCGGGGAGAAAGGGGTGTGGGGGGTGCGGGAAGAGACTGGACAAAAATTGTACACCTATGGATGAGGACAGTGGGGGGTAGGTAAAGGCAGAGGGTGGGGTGGGGACTGGGTAGAGGGGAGCTATGGGGGGAAAAAAGAGGAACAATTGTAATAATCTGAACAATAAAGATTTATTAAATTAAAAATAAAAAGAAGTAGAGATTTTTCTTGTACTGATTTAATTTAAGGTTTTTGCTCATTTTCAAATTATAGCTTTGTTGAGAGGAAAAAGAAAATTAAATGAGTTACTGAAAGTTTGCCATAAAATATAGAGTCAAAAACATTTTGATTTATTGTGAATTGTCTAGTCTACTTCATAGAGTTTAGATAACATGTAAGTTGTTTCATTTTGTTGTTGATGTTTTGGTTTGGTTTAGTTTTCCTAAAAAAAGTATTCAAACAATAAAATCCAAACTCTTTTTAGCTAAAATTAAAAAGTAAACTAGATGACAAAACCTATGTATATAAATTTGATAGAAAGTTAAGAATTACTTTTTTGAAAGAGTGTTTTAATGAAAATGACATTTATATTTCTACTCAATCCCATAGATACAAATCTTTTAAATATGAGACTATGAAATTTGGGTTGATTTAATTATTGTTTAGAAATTTTAAAAAAGAATATAAATCATTACCATTGATTAAATATTTACTGAGCTTCATATTTGTTTCCTATGGCAGCTGTAACAAATTACCACAAACTGAGTAGCTTAACACATTTATGATCTTATGGTTCTGTAGGTCAGAGGTCAGACAGGTCTCACGGGGCTATGATCAAAGTGTGGGCAGTGCGGTGTTCTTTCTGGACTCTCAAGGGAAGAATCTGATTCCTTGTCTTCTCCAGTTTCTAGAGGCCACTTGCATTTCTTGGCTTGTGTCCCCTTCCTCCACTTTCAAAGCCAGCATGGTAGGTTGAGTCCTTCTCACATTACATCACCCTGACCCTCTCTTCTGCCTCTTCTTCTGCTACTAAGGATTCATGTGATCAGACTGGACTCACCTGGATCAGCTCCCTCTCGAGGCCAGGTGATTGGTCACCTTAATTGCATCTGAAACCTCAATTCCCTTTTGCCAAGTGAGGTAACCTATGGATCATTATTCTGCCTGCCAGGAGCTCGGTGCTACATGTGATACCAGGAAAAGCTGGGGAAGGGGGCAGGTGGGTTCAAAAACGAAGTTCATGGTTAGAAGCTGAGATCAGCCACGTAGGAGCACACCTTCAATCCCATGTGGACAGTGATTAGGGTCATGATAAATTAATATGTGGGGACTTGGGAGGGGACCATGGTTCCTTTTAGCTGGGAGACTCAAAGGAGGTTCGTGGTGGATTGGCATTTGGACTGGATCTTAAAAGATAAGTAGAAGTTAGATTCAAAATGACAGCAGAGGAAGCCAATGGTATTTCAAGTAATAGGTATTAAACAAAGCTAGCAAAATTGCCATTTTTTTGTAAGGAAATATGGTAACATATTGATGTTTTTATTTAACCTCATGCATCAAAGCAAAAGGCATGGAGGCAAGGACAGCAAAAAATGTCACAGGAGAAATTCAAGGAGTTTCTTGCAGCTCCTTTCTAGGTTGGCCAGAACATCTAGTTCATTTGTTTTAGCCACTGTTTATATTCTTACTTTTCTCCTCACACAGCCTCCAAGGTGCCAGTTACTCAGTTCCCTTCTGAGAAAATATAGCTTCTTAACAATTATTTTATGGCTTATAAAGCCTTATGCTTTGAGCAGAACAAATCTCCTGTTCTGATTGGACCAGCTGGAGCTAAAGGCTGCCTAATAGAGAAATTCCTACTGGGTGCCCATCATCCAGCCCTATACGATTGTATCTGCTTAGGGCACTTGAACAGGAAACCAAGAGAAAGCAGAAACTCCAGGGAAAAGAGAGAGGGGAGGAGAGAGAGAGAGAGAGAGAGAGAGAGAGAGAGAGAGAGAGAGAGAGAGAGAGAGAGAGGCAAGCATTGGCCAAGAGCTGCCATTGCATCCTTTCAATAAACTCCAGTTTTTGAAGGTTTCCTGAGCATTTATCTGCATTTATCTTGAAGTCAATGAAAATGGCATTTGGCACCAAACCTTGAATCTATTGTGCCTGGAGGTTATTTTGGTTATTAAGATTTTCATATTAATTTGATTATTCATGAGTTGGCAACAGTCCCTCTGGTAGGCAAGTGCTTCTCTTTTGCACCTTATCACACACAACTCCTATTTACTTATTTTCCAATAACTACCCCTGGAATATTTTTTTTCTCCTAAGTCCTGGGTCGATTCCATATCATATCATATCATATCATATCATATCATATCATATCATATCAATCATTGGTCTGGATTCACAAGAGTGAGGATGCTTCTGAACCCCTATGTCTACAATCCAGAGAAGATAGTACCTGGTAGATGGTGTGGCCATGGACTCTGTCTCAATAACTAACTTTCAATGGCAAAAGTGGAAAGATGGGGTTAAAATGAATTACAAGCTTTTGCATTCAAATTGGTGGGTTTTTTTTTGTCGCCTATAAAAATAGATCTCTATTAAAACTCAAAGCAGAGGAGGAGTCATGAGGGCTGCTGAGTTACAAGGCAGGCAAACCCCTCAAGAAAGAAAATAGACTAATTAGTAAATTAATTCAGGAAAGAAAAAAAAGGTGTCCAAATGAAACAAGATACCTTTGAGTGGTATTGTTAGTAATTACTATTATAAGATGAAATAAAATGGAAGCAGGCAGCAAGGACAGAGAAAAGAAATGGTTCACAAAGCATTTCTCAGAAATTTAGAAACAGGAAGATTTTGAATCAACCTTTTTTTTTTTTTTTAAATAATCACAAGCTTCAAGGAATTATAAAAAGGACATTAGAAACAATGACCAGCAAACTGGAAATCATTACCAGTTGATGGGAAGAAATAGAAAATAGGCTCACAGATGAGAGGGTAAAGATAGCTAGAGCCAAAAAATTCCGTAAATTGGGCTATAAAACAAGAGAGGGCCTTGAGGATTGGCAGAGGAGCCATGTTCCCCAAAGTACAGGTAAATCTGAAGGAAGTGGGAAAAAAAAAACATCAGGGGAAAAGGAAGAAAATAAAGTAAAATTCTTACAACAATATGGTTCCCAAAGAACTATCATAGAAACATTTCAAGAATACTCACAAAAAGAAACCCAGATAAAGGTGTACCCTGATAATTAGTGGCCAAAAAATTCTTGAAGTCCATGTGCAAAGAAAAGATCTTAACATATGGAAGAAGAGAAATGTTATCCTGTACAACTCCATATACTAAATATAGTACCATATTTAGCAACAGCCACTCTAGGAAAAAGCAAAATTTCTGGTCCCTAAGTTTAATACACCAACCCAAATAAGAGCCCAGCCCCTGGTATGGTTTCCAGCCAAAACACATCTTTGCATTTAAGGGGAAGAGAAAATTTTTGCATAGTCCACAAAAATGAATCAATCTTAATGCTGAGAAAAAAACATTGAGGGCAGAAAAATTTGTTATTCTCTTATCCCAGGTGGGTTAAGCCAAGGATTGTGTTAGGTGGGGTGACCAGCCATCCGGTATGATTGGGACCCAAGGATTTCCTAGGGTGTAGGACCGTCAGTGCTAAAGCCAAGACAGCCCTGAGCAAATTGGGATGGCCGTTCATTCTAGCACTAGTTTCTTCCACGTAAAAGCCCAGGCAGGCTCAATGGTCAGTAAAATTAAGATGAGTGAATTCTCTAATCTCTTCAGGTACTAACTTTTTCAAGTTTGTTGTTTTATTCTGTCTTCCAGAAAATTGGTTCTAAAATATCCAGCATTTAATCAGTCATGTACTCATCTAGTTAAATATTGATTGCAGGCCTTTTTAGGCCTTTGGGCTGGGTGTGTGATTACAATGGCAAATACTCCCCAGCCTGCATGGGACTTAGAGGTATGAAATGGGAGGGCAGGGTGTGAAACAAACACAAATGTGCAAATCATTGGAAATGTGATAGGTGGTATGAAGGAAAAGAATAGGATGATAGGGCTGAGAGTGACATAGAAGATGTAATTTAGACTGGGGAGGGGGGAGAGGAGAGTTCTGGCCAGAAAATTCCCTCTGACGGAAGTGACAGGAAAGCAGAAACCTGAGAGTGAGAGGAGAGAGGAATCAGACGAAGAGTCAGTCTGCAGTTTCAGACAGAGGGGCAGCATATGCAAAGGCCCTGAGGCAAGAGGGAGCTTGGCAAATTAAAGGAGTTGAGAGAAAGCCAATAGCTGTCTTGAATTAAGATCCCCTTAAATTAAGGGGAAAGAGAAATGGCTTTACCCTTCAGCTAGAAAGCCAGGAGTGATGGTGGCAATAGTGGTCTAAGCAGAGGAGAGAGAGAGAGGGAAAGAGAGAGAGAAAACAAAGGTTAAAGGTTAGTGGTGAATAGTGATCCTATTTGCCTGAACTCTTCTTATTGTATCAAAAGAAATCAATATAGCTGCCCTGAGGTCTCTCTGAGAAAGACACATTATAAAAGGCATTGGAACACAGATGGAGGCAGAAGCTCTGGAAAAAAAAATAAACAAACAAACAAACAAAAAAAAACACCAGGGAAAAAGGAAGAAAATAAAGCTGAAAACAAGAAGATGACAGAGACTTAAGAGAATGTGTTGTGGAGGATAAAACACCACTGTATCAGAGGTTTGCAAAAACAAAGGGAAATACTGTAAAGGCTGCTTCTAGCTCTGACAAGTGCCAGAAGAATAAGTGAGGTAAATGGGGAAAATTTCAGTGCTAGTGGATGGTCTCACGCCCAGAAGAGCCAGAGATGCCCTCATATTGTTTAACAGTCACCTTAAGGAGTCCCCCAAAGAGATACACCCGAGAGATTCTGGCACAGGAAAGCAACATATTCTTGCTGAGGATTTTTTTTTTTTCCTGCATACGTGAATCCATAACCTGTTAATTACTCAGGCTAAAACTGCAGGGAAAATGTCTCCATGCTTCTAAACTCCATCTTTGGACCTATTAAATATTATAAGTAAAATCTACGTGAAGATGTTGGAGATGTGCTCTACAGCTTGAAGGTGAAACAAAAGCGGGAGTTGGGGTGGAAATAGTGGATTACAGAAAGGCACGGTCACGTGGACGGGGTGGGCTGATTGATTTAGAACAAGAGGATGGAATCTAGCAAAGCGAGGAGCCCAGTGCTCGGCCAGAAGGAGCCCAGTGCTGACGAAGAGCTGGAATCGGCTTTTCTGTTCAAGAGCACGGCCCGGCTAGTTGTGGGCTGCAGGGGACCAAAGGGGCAGCGAGGGTGCGGACGCAGACAGGGCATGGCCTCTCCTGGGAGACTGCAGTCCAGGAGGCAGGGTGGCCACCTCCATGCAGTCCTCTGGCACCTGCTCTTCATCCGGGGCTTGCGTGTGCTCCCTGGTGGCACAGGTCTGAGGATAAGGACACGTGTTGCTCCAGGTTCTTGTCATGTTCTCCTTTGCTTCCAGAAGATGGAATGCAAACTTGCACAAAAGAATGACAACTAAATCTCCGGGCACCATCATGCCTAACAGCACAGGGAATCATTTAAAGGAGGGCCAAGGACACATACCGAACTACTTCAGGAATGATTTTAAACGCGAGGAAGTCAATATATTGTGTGGATTCTAAAATACAGTTCAAGTGATGGTGTGACCCGGAAGTGGGAATGTTGATTTCAGCTCTTGCCATAAAATTCCCACTAGGTTATTTGTTTTATTTGCTTCCAAGAAACGTGGGGAGGTTTTTACATGGCAAAACCGAGTAAACAGAAATCTCAGGAATGAAGTCAGACAGAGCCCAGAGAGGGTGGATGAGCTCAGCCCAATGGGAGTGTTATTGACAAGCCACGGCGTCACATGGTGCGAGTGTTAAATATAGCAGAGCACAGGCTTGGAGTCAGAAGCCCCGGCTTTAAATTGCACTCTGGCACCGAGTGTCGGGTTTAGCGTTGTCTGATGACAAACCGGTTAGTGATACTTATTTTGGGAGGATTAATGAGATGATGTATGCAGACCATTTAGCACAGGGCTAGGAGTGTAATGAGTATTTATTACCAAATTTATGATCATTGCTATTATGGACTGGATCTTAAAGGATAAGTGAGGTAAATTATTATGATTGTTATCATTGCAGGACACGCGAAATCACATTGAGAATCCTCACTATTAACTGATTTTAAAAAATCACTTTAATAATAGACTCAAGAGACAACTAATCCATTACATTCATAGACCTAGTAAGTACCCGGAGAAGCTAGCAAATGAAGCAGCATACAATGAAATCGTCGCTGTAAGTCAAGGGAGGATTTCAACGTCAAGCCTGAGTGTTATGGCCGGAATGTGTGTTTGTGTCCTCCTGCCATTCATATGTTGAAATCCTAGCCCCCCGATGTGATGGTATTGGGAGGTCATTAGAGAGGTCTCCCGCTTCATGAATAGGATTAGTGCCCTTATTAAGAAGAGCCAGGACAGAGCTGGCTTCCTCCCTCTGCTCTCTGCCATATGAGAATCCAACAAGAAAGCCATCTGCAAACCAGGAAGCTGCCTCTCACCAGGCGCCAGATCGGCCGGCACCTTGATCTTGGACTTCCTAGCCTCCAGCGCTGTGAGCAATGAATGCTTGTTGTTGAAGCCGCTGAGTCTATGATAATTTGTTACAGCAGCCTGAACTGACTGAGAAACTGCGACAATAGGAGTCTAAAAAATAAGAAGACAATGATATTGGCCCGGTTGCTTAGAGGTGATAAATTTATGCAGTATTTAAGTGTGAGAAATAATACTAGATAACATCACCTACTTAGAATATGCAAAGCTAAAATGTCTATGCCAAAAGGCAGACAACGATGAGGTTTTAATGAAAAGAACAAATGGGATAAAATGACAACAAGCAAAGAGAAAAAGCTAATAATAGATTAAGAATCAATCACACAAAAGAAACACGATTTCACATAAAAGTAAGCTAAATATGCACACTATTTTCACAACCAGAGAAATTTAAATAACTTATTAAAAATAATCTATAGCATCTAAAATCCCCCATGCCAGTAGAAGACACGCACAGAAACATTGATAAGATTATGCTATTGAGAGATTTTTTAAGTAATTAAAAATTAATAATAATAAACATGAAAACAATATAGCTAATAAAAATAGCAATCTCAAACATGTGAAAATAGGTCAGAAAGGAAGACAAATATATATTTAGAAGACATAATACTTCACACATATTCATTTCTCAAGAAGTAGTTTTGTTTGGTAGGAATTATGAATCCAGAAATTCAAGACTGAAAATATTAAACCAAGAAAACGGATAACATTTGCAACAAGTTGGGTGGTGGTCTTTTTAGATACATGACTTAATATATCGCAGGAGTTTTTGGTTGGTTGGTTGGTTTTACTTTGTTTAAACAATACAGGACAACAACATAGAAATCTAAATACAAAAATTATGTGGAGAGATTTCATTCTTCAAGCATGACCACAGTGATCTTCCTAAGTCATGTATCATTTTAGCCTTAAGGGAATCTGAAAGCTCTCCAGGAATGCAGAATAAGGAATCTCCTTCCAAGAAAAACTAGGGAAAAATATGTTTGAAGGTGTTGATGAGCTACCAAGCAGCCAGGACCTGAAGTGTCAGATCTTTGAAAGAAGAAAACTCATTGAGATGAGCCTGCCATTCTGCATTACTTTTTCTCTGGAAGCATTTGCTGTTTCATAAGAGGAACTAAGCAAGTGGAAAACTATTCCACATTCATGGATTAGAAGACTCAATATTATCACTTCCCCCAAATTGGTTTATAGTTTATTCTGAGCCTAATCAAAATGTCAGCAGATGTGTGTGTGTGTGTGTGTGTGTGTGTGTTTAAAAATAAATAACCTGCTTCTAAAATTTATATGGAGACCAATAATACCTAAGGCAATCTTAAAGAATAAAATGGGAAGATTCACACTACCAGGTGAAGCTATAGTAATTATAAGAGTATAGTGATGGTAAGAGATCGATATAAACCAGTGGTATAGAATAGAAAATCCAGATATAAACCAACACCTGTACAGTTACCTGGTTTATGACAAAGGGGACATTGCAATACAGTGAGAAAACATTTGTCTGTTCCGTAAATGGTTCTGGGTCAACAGGATATCCCTATGGAAAAAAATAAATCTTATCACCTACTTCACACTTTATGCAAAAATCAACTCCAAGTGGAAGATAGCTATAAATGTAACAGTTAAAATCACGAAGCTTCCGGCAGGGGTCCTCAAACTACGGCCCGCGGGCCACATGCGGCCCGCCGAGGACATTTATCTGGCCCTCCGGGTGCTGCTGCCTGTCCTGCTTAGCAGCTGACTCGTCCTGGGCCCGCAGTGCGCATAGGAATTTGTTCATAGTTTTTTTTTCAAACTATAGTCCGGCCCTCCAACGGTCTGAGGGACAGTGAACTGGCCCCTGTTTAAAAAGTTTGAGGACCCCTGTGGGGATACCATAGGAGAATATGTTCATGACTTTGGAGTAGACAAAGAGTTCTTAAACATTAGGGGGAAGTAGCATTAGACAAAAAGGCAAATATAAAAAAATTGGTCTACATAAGAACAAAAAATTTCTGTTCAGCAAATATACTATTAAGAGAGGGAAAAGCAAATCACTAAGTGGGAGAAGATATTTACAAAACATGTATTTGACAATGAACTTGTGTCCAGAATATAAAAGGACATATACGATCAATCAGAAAAAGATAGGTAATCCAATGTTTTAAAAATGCAAGAAACCTTGAACAGAACTTCAGAAAAGAGACATCCAAATGGTCATAAGGATATGAAAAGCATTAAGGGCCATTAGTCATGAGAATGGGAATTAAAATCACAGAGATAACACTACACACTCACTGAAACGGTTAAATCTAGAACACGGATAGTATCACAGCTTGGGGAGAATGTGGAGCAACTGGAACTCTCATACATTGCTGATATAAATGTAAATTGGGTTAAACCATCAGAATTACTGATACTCAACTATTTTGACTGCAAAAACTATAATTTCCTAAGGTTTAAACTAACATGACCATTTTGGGAAACTGTCAGCAATTACTAATGCTGAACATACACATAACTTATGATCCGGTCGCAATTTCACTCTTAGGTATAAATCCAATATAAATATGTACATGTGTGCAACATAAAACATGATCAAGAATGTCCATAGCAACATTAATTGTAATAGCCCCAAACATAATCTATTCAAATATCTATCATCACCTGATGGAAAAATAAAGAAACTGTGACCTATTTTTTTCAACAGAATACTCTTCAACAATGAAAATGAATAAACTATAGTTATAGGTGACAATGTACATGAGTAACACACACATAACATTGAGTGAAAGAAACCAGACACAAAAGAATGTATATTGCATAAAGTTAAACACACACACACACACACACACACACACCAAAACTAAGTATAGCGATAATGGACAAAACAGTGGTTACCTTTGGGAAGGGGTATTAATAATTGGAAGGGGCATAAGAAGGAGTTCTGGGGTGCTATCAATGGTCTATTTCCTGATCTGTCTGGATGTGAAAAGCCATCCAACTGTACACTCATGATTGGTGAACTTCTAAAATATAAATATACTTAAATGAGTTAATATTATTTAATTAAAATTCAGGGGTGATAGAGAGCCCCAGATAAGTTTATAACCCCGATGCTCCAGTTATCATCAGGAACTCTGGAGAAAATGGTCTTGTAGGTAATTTGAGTCCCATGGACTCACTACGGTAGAGAAGATGTGGAGGGATGGCGTGTGCAGGCAAAGACTGGAGGAAAGCACTATACCACCCCGTCTAGCTCTCCATGCCTGCATGTATGCGGGAGGAAATCCAAATGTCCCTTGAGCTCAGGGGGGACCCAGAGCTGCCAAAAGGCCCCTAGACTGTAAGAGGCCTAGAATCAGGTTGGAGAGTTCTCTGAGAAAGCTGATCTTACAACTGAGACCATGGCGCAGACAGTGCTCGTCATAGAACATGCAGTGGAGGTAAGGCTGGCATATGAAGAGCCACAGATGAGACATCCCCACAAAGGCTAGTGAGGATCTGGAGGAAGCACAAACAAGGCACTCCCTTCTGACACCAGGATGTTCCGTGAGGACCGCCTACTCCAGGCCAAGGAGGGGGAAAGGGAGGGAGCACTTGTGTGAGGTGGGGAGAAGGACCGTAATGGAGTCTCAACTCTCCTGTTCTCTTCTCTCTTCTACATGTACTCTCCTCCATCCTAAGAATGTTATTTCCTGTTTTTATTCATTCCTTGGTGTATGGTAACCACTATAAACTGAGCTCTTTCAGATTTGGCTCTTTGGAGTCCATACATCTTTTCTTCTACCCCCCAAAACATTGCTTTTGAAAATGAGATTCTTGATTTGCACAGTTCTAAGATTCTAAATTGGAAGTTAAAGGTTGAACTGACACTCTCTGCATTCTGGCTTTGACAATCTTACTCTCCTCAAGAGGAATGACCCGCTAGCTGAAAAGGGCAAACTTGATGTACAAAAGAGTGGCAGAAAGGAAAGCACATTAAAATACTTCAGAATGTTACCTTAACACATTAGTTTTCATATTAACTCAATAAAATAAATCTTCATACAGCTGTTTTGGGATGCCAAACAGGCAATACACAGGCGGCACTTAAGTAGTATGGTCCCCAGAACAAGGAAGGCCACCTGCCAGTTTTCCACTGTTCTATGGCCAGATTTTGGTTTCACACTACAAGTGGGTCATTCATAACCCTCAGCTTGTTCAGGTTCAGACAAAGGATGGAGGGGTATTACAGTAGTTTCTGCGGGCCATTATAACAAAAATAACACTGTTGGCAGAGTGGCTCAGTTGGTTATCATCCTGTGCACCGAAAGGGCATATACCTGGGCTGTGGTTCCATCCCCAGTTGGGGCACATGTGGAAGGCAACCAATCGATGTTTCCTTCTCATATCAATGTTTCTCTCTTTCTTTGTCTGCCTTCCTCTCATGTCCCTGGGTGAAGATTTTTAAAAATACTATAGATTGGCTGGCCAAAACAACAAATATTTATTTCTCACAGTTCTGGAGGCTGGAAAGTCCAAGATCAAGACACTGGCAGATTTGGTGTCTGGTGACTGCCATCTTGCTGCATCCTCACATGTTGGAAGGAACAAGTGAGCTTTCTGGGGTCTCTTTTATGAGGGCACTAATCCCACTTATGAAGGCTTCACTCTCATGACCCAGTTATCCCAAAGGCCCTACCTCCAAATACCATCACATTGGAGGTTAGGATATGAATATATGAATTTGGTGGAGATGGGGGAGTCATAGGTATTGACACCACAACATATATGGAATGGTTGAAGAAGCTGTATGTTTTAACCTTAAAAAACAAACCCAAAACCTCAGGAGAACATATCAGTTGACTTCAAATATCTATCTAAAAGGTTGTCCCTTATTATCTTAAATAATACTCACACCTGTGTTTTAGGTTATATCAGATCATGTCCATTTTTGGGTAAGAAAGAATAGGTAATACATTTCCAAACAAATCCAATACAATTCAATTCTGTATATTGATTAGATTGATCTGTTCAACATAGTCCTATAAATAAAAAATTTGGGTTTTTCATTTTCAAATACAATTTCAAGTAAAATAAAGAGGCTTATTTTATTAAAGCAATTACATATGTGTTCCTGAAGAAGTTCTGGCTGAAGAACAGATTACAAAAGCTTGTTTGCTTTTTTGAATGACTTTATGTAGTAGATAGTTATTTTCTGCCCAGCATAGCAAAACAATACATTCCTAAAATTTAGTACATAGAATTGGAGACCATTCACTGTCCATATTTGCTTAAATCAACTTTGGAAAATAAAATACCCACATTGAATTTTTTTTTATGAAGCTGCAAAGTGAATTGGGATAAACAAAACAATAATAAAAACCTATTAAAATATGCATTTGCATGATAAAACAAGTCTTTATTGAATTGTGTAAAATAGGGATTATGGTTCTTTTATATAGAAATAATTCCTTTTTTAGGGAAATATATATGAATCAGTTACTTGCATTTTCTGGGTAGTATTTTATCTAATAAAATTGATCAGATATAAATAAAATTCTCCAAATGATCACAAATTCAAGGATCAAAGCATAGTAGGAGAGGGAACAAGGTTCATGCATGCTCAGTTGAAGTGATTAAAACTTTAAATATATTTGATTTCATTGGCTTTGCATGAGAACATTAAATGAATCTCCACTTAGGCAGTTAAATAACATCCACCCTAATGCCCAATGACTTGGAGAAAACTTTCTGATCAGTACTTTAATAGACCTCTCACAAATACTTGTAACAATCTACAGCAAAATTCCTGTTTCAGAGACATAAAAGACATGGTGACTTTTACATGTTATCTGAGCATTCATAAAATCTTGGCATTTGACATTTTTATCATTTAGGTGTTCCAGTTCTATTCCTTCTGTTCCATCACACCCCATCCCATCCCATCCCATCCCATCCCATCCCATCCCATCCCATCCCATCCCTCACACAGCCACACATTTTAAAGACTATCCATTTCTTATTTTAGAGCCTAACACAACATTGAGATCTGAAAGGCATCTTATATAATAAAGAGGTAATATGCAAATTGACTGTCACACCCTCACAAGATGGCTGCCTACAACCAGGCCAGCAAGGGAGTTAGTGAGGGATGACCAAATGACTGAACAAGCAGACTGCGTGGGGTAACCAGTCTGGTGGGGGGGGGGGGGGTCATGAGGGGCAACCAGGCTGGTAGGGGGGCCAGTTGGGGGAGACCAGGCTGGTGGGGGGGCTGTGATAGGCAACCAGGCTGGCAGGGGGGCAGTTAGGGGCAACCAGGCCGGCAGAGGGGGATAGTTGGGGGTGACCAGGCTGACAGGGGGGCAGTAAGAGGTGACCAGGCTGGCGGGGGGGGGGGGGCAATTAGGGGCAATCAGGCCAGCACACAGAGGCAATGAGGGGCAATCAGGCCAGCAGGGGGAAGCAGTTAGGGGCAACCAGGCAGGCAGGCAGGCAGGTGAGCAATTGCAAGCCAGCAGTCCAGGATTGTGAGAGGGGTCCCAGATTGGAGAGGGGGCAGGCTGGGCTGAAGGGACCCCTCCCCACCCCATGCATGAATTTTGTGCACCGGGCCTCTAGTCTAGATATATTGTGGTGGTGGCTTGAGAAAGAGGCTTTGAGTATGATATTCATTCCTTTATCCATCTATCCATCAGTATACCAGTATTTATTGTATTTATTGCACACAGTAATGCATTCAAGAGGAAACAATGGTAAGACACCAAATTCCTGACCTCTTTACAATGCTTCAGGTACTGAGATCATGTTCTTCCCCTTTCATCTTTCTTTGGAGCTCATTTGCAGTTTCCCCTAATTATCAGCTCTTAAGAAATGAATGGAGGCCCAGATTCTAATTCTGTGCAAGGTACATACATTGGGTGAGACTAGCCATATGTCTCAATTGGCGCATATATGTGTGTGTGTGTGTGTGTGTATATATATATATATATATATATATATATATATATATATATATATATATATATATATTCTAGAGGCCCGGTGCATGAAATTTGCGCATGGGGGGGTGTGGGCGGGCAGGTGTATGTGTCCCTCAGCCCAGCCTGCACCAACTCCAATCTGGGGGCCCTTGAGGGATGTCCAACTGCCTGTTTAAGCCCGATCCTGGTGGGATCAGGCCTAAACGGGCAGTTGGACATCCCTCTCACAATCCAGGACTGTTGGCACCTAACTGCTTGCCTGCCTGCCAGCCTGATCACCCCCTAACCACTCTGCTGCCAGCCTAATTGATGCCTAACTGCTCCCCTGCCAGCCCAATTGCACCTAATTGCCCTCCCCTGCAGAACTGGTCACCCCTAATTGCCATCCCCTGCCACCCTGGTTGCCACCAACTGCCTTCCCCTGCAGGCCTGGTCCCCCCCAACTGCCCTCCCCTGTAGGCCTGGTTGCCCCCAACTGCTCTCCTCTGCCACCCAGTCACCCCTAACTGCCCTCCCCTGCAGGCCTGGTTGCCCCCAACTGCCCTCCTCTGCTGGCCTGGTCACCCCTAACTGCCCTCCCCTGCAGGCCTGGGTCCCTCAGAACTGCCCTCCCCTGCAGACATGATCCCTCCCAACTGCACTCCCATGCTGGCTTGATCGCCCAAAACTGCCCTCCCCTGCTGGCCATCTTGTGGTGGCCATCTTGTGTCCATATGGGGGTGGCCATCTTGTGTGTTGGAGTGACTGTCAATTTACATATTACTCTTAAATTAGATAGGATATATATATATATAGTCAAGAAAGGATTTGTTATGTCTTTAATAAAGATTTAAAAAACAGATGCAGTTTTTATTCTACCACACAATGGAGATATTTCTAAAGTTCATTAGTGAAAATTAACGTAGGGCAGTGACACTAAGTTTTGGCATAGGGATGCCAATTATAATCAAGTGTTTGGGACAAACTTACTAAAATAATTGTTGTTCATCTGAAATTCAAATTTAACTGGGCATTAGGTGTCCCCCACCCCCCTACCCCCCCACCTAAATCTGGCAATCTTACTTGGGTCTCATAAATTTTACAAAGTGGATCAGGTCCTCTGTTCAGTAGAAGCCAGTGCCAACCAGGATTGTGTATAAAAGAGGTCTGGAACCTCAGCTGGATGGCTCACTTGGTTGGGCATCGTCCCATGCACCAAAGGGTTGTCGGTTTGAGTGCCAGTCAGGGCACCTGCCTGGGTTGCCAGTTCTGTTCTAGTCAGGGCACATAAGGGAGGCAACCAATCAATGTTTCTCTCAATATCTCTCTCTCTCTCTCTCTCTCTCTCTCTCTCTCTCTCTCTCTCTCTCTCTCTCTCTCTCTCTCTCTCCCTGTCTCTTCTCTCTAAGATCAATAAACATGTCCTCAGGGAAGGATTAAAAAAAGAAAAAGAGGTCTGGAGATCCTTAAGTACCAAAGAGAATTCCTTCCTGACTTTACCAAAAAGTCACCAAGATTATCAGTCAAGATGATCAGAGCCTTTAAATAAACAGTAACGCAAGCAGTAGGAAGGATGCAAAATGTCCAAGGACCAGGGCCTTTCTATATTTGATCCTAGAATGAAATTCAAAACGTGAAACTGCTCTGAGCAGGGCATGCTGGTGTTTCAGGTGACTCTCTGGGTTCACGGCATCAACACTCATTTACATAGTGTTTATCTCAGAGACTAAAACAGTTCCAAAAGAACTTCTCTCACTTGCCAGAAACGATCTATTTTTAAAAACCCTTATTACAAAAAAACAAAAAACCACCCTATTTAAATATCATGGCAATAATCCCTGAGGAAAGGTGTAGTATTGTAAAGAAAATTGTATGGTAAAAAGATTTAGGAAGGAACTCTTGGGGAAAAGTCTCTTCCTAGCTGAGACTTTCTGAACTCACATAGCCAAATAACTCCAAAGAGACTCACTACTCAGTATTTTTAAGTTATGTGTAGATGAATATTTTACAGTGATTTTAAAGAACAGATGTTCTCAAATTTTGCCCTTGTGCAAATTTTGAAAATAATCTTTTAAAATGTCTTCAATATTCCAAAGTGCAAATTTTGAAAATAATCTTTTAAAATGTCTTCAATATTCCAAAGGTAATTACAGGTAAACATCTTGTTACCCACTAGGCAGCTTTTTCAAGGTTGTTCCTAAATCACCTACAAGTCATATTCAAATGTTTCTGGCACCTGGTAGAGTCAACTAAAGAGCAAGGTGAGGATTTACTCACACAAATACCCAATGATATTACGAACAATAGTTGATGCTTTTGATCTCCCTCATGACCCAGCTTCACGCCAGAAATAAAAGGCAGAGTTGGAACTAGCCATAGACAGAATGGTAGAGGAATCTGAGGATGACTAGGCTGCAAAAGAAAGACAGAAAGAAGATAGGAGAGCTTTCTTGGAAATGCTATCAAGGGAGAGAAAGGGTTGGGTGGGTTGCATGTGGGCTGAGGCCAGAGCCAGGATATCTGGGAGAAACTGAAGGGAGGTAGATTTCAGTATGTGCTGGAGAAGACCCCCCAATGAGAGCAGCTCCCACTTCTCCACTCTACTGAGGGACATCAAAATATTAGGAGAGCTGGTTTACGTGAAGCCTGGCTTTTCAACTTGATTCGTGCTTCACAAAATTCAATTAACAGTGAAGCCAGAATGTGCTATTTCAGATTCTGGACACTTGAATTTGAAGCTCAGCTCTAGCTGAGTGACCTTGGGTAAGCTGCTTAAGTTCTGTATCCACTGCAAAGCATTGTGAAGATTGAATAGCACTTGAATAATGCCTGGCATCTACCAGGCACCCCATAAATGTTTATCTAAAAAATAAACAAACTGAAAAAAGAAAACGATTTCACCTGGGCTGGGCTTTGTTTTTCTGAGCTCTGGGCCTTCTTTGAAGGACCACAAACATACGTATGGGAGAAGAGTAGACTGTCCCCAACCAAGGTTTAGTGGGGTTGAAGAGGTAAGCAGCCTGACCCCTGGTGGATTCCTGGGAAAGCAGTTGTAGATTTCACAGTGGGTGGATGCCTGAACCAACTTTGGCTTTGCACCTTTGAGCCTATGGGGCTTTGGAGGGATGTGAAAAAACTGGGTACTAAAAAATTATGATCATCCTTTGAAGGCCCTTAATTTGCAGCTTCCTGGGAGATTTCTTTATTTCTTTTTTTAAATATATTTTATTGATTTTTTTACAGAGAGGAAGGGAGAGGGATAGAGAATCAGAAACATCGATCAGCTGCTTCCTGCACAACTCCTACTAGGGATGTGCCCACAACCAAGGTACATGCCCTTGACCGGAATCGAACCTGGGACCCTTGAGTCCGCAGGCCGACGCTCTATCCACTGAGCCAAACCGGTCAGGGCTGGGAGATTTCTTTAAAGCCAAACATTTGCTTAAACAAGGAGTCATCAACAGTGTAATCATTCTTTAAAAATACCCCTATCGTCCCTTCCACTCTCTACCAGAATCATTAATATCTTCATGCTTAAAATGGAGGAAATAGCTTGAAGGATTGTTGGGAGGACAGGATGGGATGAGGTGCCTCTCCTGGAGCTGTGAGGAGGAGGCTCTGAGTAAACAGCAGCCTTAGTAGAGGTTATTGCCATGAGATACGGGCTCTCACGCCTGCTGTTCCATTCATGCCAGTGACAGGTCATGGCTTTCTCCTCCCTCCTATTCTTCTGGATCCTGCAAGAATCTTTTTTTGAGGAACCAGATTTCCCCACTGTGAATGATGAATCCGGGGGGATTGCCAAACTAGTGACCCATTTCTTTGGAACTTTACTTGCATGATTTTCCATATTTAATGACATTCCACCAGCAGGATAAACATATATTCAAGGTTGAATCATCTTCTCTTTCCCCTTGGATCAGGAACCCAAGAAAACAGGTGCAGGAAGCAGGTGGGAACTCTGGTGAGCAGGATGCTGCTGTGCCATGCTTATACCACTCAATGGCCCCACGGGGTGTGGGTGAAAGGAATGAGGGGGCTCTTCAGCTGCATAGGGGCTCATCTCTGTAATATACACACAGCAGTTCTGCGAAGAAGGGGAATGGGGTGTGGTGCCTAAAAGCAGTTCTCCCAGGAGCCCTTTCAGTCAAGACCAGAAAGAGACAGTTTCCATGGCAGTGCTTGCAGGAGTTTCAAGGGGAACGCATTCCTCCGGTGGCTTAGAGATTCAGGGATGCGGCTTAGCCTAAAAGGGAGAGAACTACCAACAGCACCAACAAGTACAGTTTGCCCTTCTGGTTAGAGGAGAAGAGGAGTGACCCCAAAGAATATCTCTTTGAGTTCTTTTAGAGAATAGAAGGGTTTCCAGATTGTATAAGAGAAATGCCAGAAAAGTAAAATAATGAAAAGACTTCCAAAGAGATACACAGAAATTGCAGTTTAGAAAGGGGCAAATGGAAGAATGTGGTTTTTAGCATTTGCATACATATGCCCTCACCTTATTCCAGAGCATGCTTTGGAGCAATTCGCAGAAATACACAAAATACAAAAGGATAAGAAATAAGTAAAGGGTTTGGGGTTAAAAAGGCTTTTGGGACCTCGAGTTAAAGATGGCAGCACACGGGCATTTTTAGTTCTCATCCATCACTGGAAACCCATTCAAAACAACAACAAATAAAAAACAGAGAAGAAAAATGCCCTTCATCTTCAATAATACAAGGAAAAGGCCGCAACCCTAAGCCACAAATTATGAAGCATGCCTACTACCTACTGTGAAATCTGGAGGAAAATGAGAGAGAAATAGAGACCACCTCAGGGCTTGAGCAAGAAAGAGATTTCCCCAAATGTGAGGATACCCATCCTGATTAGCATAATACAGCCCTGAGCAGGGTGGGTCATCCTATGGACAGGAAGGTCCCTGAATACAACTGGGAAGCTGGTGCTAATGGCAAAACCACAAGGGCCCACCATTTCCATGGTCTGAGACCAACTCCTGGACAAGGGCAACTGCCCAAGGTGTGATGGGTGGAAGGAGGCTGAGGTGGCAGCATTTGCATTTGGCAGAGAGCCTGCGATTTAAAGGTTTTGCTATGAACAGCATGGACCAAAAATCCGAAGGGAAATAAGCAACCAACTGCAAAGGACATAACGGATTTGACGAAAAGGGGTTTGAGACAAGAAACTTGATCCAAAGTTCCAGACTGTCGCCCCAGCTCACTTTTCCTTCTTCCCCCTCCCCTCCTCAAATGAAACTTTGATAAATAAAACTTAGCGGATCTCATTAAAAGTTCAGTAAGGAACACAAAAGAACCCACCCAAGACTTAGGCATAGATCCCAAAGGGAAAGGAGCCATATGCCTATAAAAGAAGCAAAAGCAGAAGAGACATCTTGATTAGGTTTGAAATATCCAAGATGCTTCACTCTGGTGTGTCTGGTGGTGCCAAATTAAAGCATTATTTCTATTGTGAAAAAAAAAAATAGACTTGGTCATGGACTTGAATTCTCCAAGTAAATATTTTCTTGGCAGTGCACAACCTCAGTACAAAATGCCTATTAGGCATCAACTATAATTATAGCATTCAATTAACATTCTCAAGTGATTATCATTTCTGGCCTACTGGTGATTGGGAGGTCTGAGTTCTGCCTAATATATTTGCCTGGAAACCACTGGCTGATACTTGAATTTGACAATTTGATATAGTCACACTAATGTGGAGGATAGAGGGGAAGTGTGAGTTGTGACAAGTTCACATCACAACTCATGGCAATTTGTTGCCCGATCTTTTCAGTAAAACGGATCTTACTAAGGTTTGATAAAAAGTTGTTTCCAATGCAATAGACACTTTTGATATTAGTTTACTAGGCTTATTTCTGAGATATGTGGGATTTTGACCACCCTTTTCTGCTCCAGAAGAGTAGAAAAGAAGTATAGAAAGATATAGGTAGAGAACATATTAAATTTCTCCTAAACATTGAGTGCCTAGTATGAGCCATTTGTCATTATTTCTCTAGTTTACAGCCACTCGTTTGAAAATGGTGGCATTATTCCCATTTTACAGATGAGAAAACTGACTCAGAGAGGTTAAGTAATTGGTTCCAAATCACACAGACAGTAATTGGAGGAGCTGAGATTTAAACTCAATGACGAGAGAATGAGCCAATTTACATCGAAAGGGTTATAGTATTGAGCATTCCTCAGTCAGAAATGTTTCTTAAAAGAAATCTGCCTACTTGAAAACTTGGGTGGGGTCCAAGATAGAAATATAAATATATGCATTTTACTCTTCTCTTGTGCAAAATATCATCAAAAGGGCCAAAGGAATATAAAAGGAGAAGAAATAAATATGCAGGAAAATAGGGGTGGGTGTTTTCCACTCTAGAAACAATACATGCTTTCTGGGGGACACAGTGGAGACATACATGCCTGGACTGAGCAGAGGGGAGTAAAGGGCTGATCAAGATTATTTGGTCACATTCCATAATATCCCCCACTTAGTGCTGGTCTGGACATGGAGGTGGGCTATGGAACCTCCAGAAGCTTATTAGAGCAAGAAGGCTACTCAGGTACACCTACCTGCCGCATGTCAACCTGCATGGTGACCGGGTGAAGCAAGGGCCCTATTTTTCACCAGCTTCTAATTAAGGCTGTGACTGGACTTGAGAAGTGGCAGAGTCAGGGTTAAATTCTCTCTGGGATTCAGCCCATTTGTGCCTGGAAGGCCAACTGTTTGCCTAATTGTGCAGGGGACACTGGAGATGAATCCAAAAGAGTCCTTACCTTCCACGAGTCCCGATCTTTGGTGGGATGCAGAAATACTGAGCTATGACAAATGGCAGGGAAAGCCCAGAGGAGGGAATGACTGTGTGTGAGGAAGAGAGGGCCTCCTGAAAAAGGTGACACTGAGCTAGACTTTAGTCTGAGGAAGAAACTGTTAATTTAAGGGGACGGCAGCACTGAATGAATAGCAGTATATGGGGAAGACAAGAGTTCCTGGAACAATGGGCATAAGTACTTGGGGAAATGTGGGAGACTGGGCAGTATACCCACACTCATGTACACCCCTAGGGGCACACTTCCAGGCCTCTGTTGAGAGGTGCCTGAGGTGCCTGAGCAGGAGAGTGGGCAGGGCAGTGTTCCCTGATGCTTTGGAAGGTTTGGGTATAGTCCCGTGTGCTCTGGCAGGAATTACCAGTTGAGGGAAGAGGTGGGATTGCTGCTTTTTATGGCAGAAGGAAACTCTCAGCCAAAAGAGGAACAGTGTGGACTTGTAGGGTATATAAGGTGGTGGATCTAATTATTCCACATCCCTGAGTCTCAACAAGTAGGACCTAGAAGCAAAAGAACAACGCTAGTGGCTGGCTAGTACCCACTGAGCATCCATCTGTAAAGGGGGGGATGTAATAAATTCTCCTTCATGTGGTGACTATGTACCTGAGCCTGGCATGTACAGCAAGTGTAAATAGAACCATTACTTTTTGAGCTATTCCTATTTCAAATCCAATGCTTCTTCTATTCAACAATGACCTCTTCTGGAAAAGCAAAGAAGCAGAGAAGCAAAATAAATAAATAAATAAATAAATAAATAAATAAATTTTATTTGTACAACATCATAAAATTTGCCAATTTCATTCTTTCTATGTCTTTGGCCGTGCTTTCTCATGCAATCTCATTGCATGATTTTGTACATGTTGTTCCCTCTGTCTAAAATACCCTTCCTTGTTAATTCCCCAATTGACTTATCCTTTAACACTCAGCTGTCACCTCTGCACCGACCTCCTATCTGTATGACCCTCCTATGGTACCTTTTTCTTGGTGTACCTTCGTCCCAGATTATAACTATCTGGACATCTGTCTCTCTCCATAGACTGTGAGCCTCTAGGGACAAGGGTGGTGCTTTAGTTCTCTTTACCTACCACCTAGTATGTTGTAAACCTGAACAGATGTTTGTTGAAGATTGTCTCCATGCAGAATCCATAAAATATTGGAAGAAAATGCATTTTTAACCATTCTTGGCATTGACTCATTGTGCTGAGAGAAAGAAGAGAGAGAGAGAGAGAGAGAGAGAGAGAGAGAGAGAGAGAGAGAGGTTCTGAAATTAGATATACTCTCATGATTCATTCATTGAAACAAATTTTGGGACAACTCCTCTGTCTGGCATTGTTCCAGGCTCTGGGATACAAAGGCGAGTAAGAGAGTCTATTTCTGCATGCATGCTGAATGACTGTGACGGCAGAGCTTCACATCAGATATCCAGGGGTGTAGTTACAGCCGGTTCACTCACACTGGGGTGCTGGGACTGCCCCTTGATACCTGAGGCTTATGGCCTGCCCTCTGATGCCTGCATTATAAAGAGTTGGATAGGAAAGTCCAGAGCTGTTGGATTCTGGCCGCCTCAGCAGGTATAAAATAATATAGAAAGAGCAGGTGTGGTCTAGGGGTCAGGAGACCCAGATTCGTGTGTGAGTTTTGCTTTGAAAGGTTGCATGACTTCGGGTGACTTGCCGCCTCTCCTTTGAGAGAGATTTCAAGCTGTTATAAGTTTCTGCTCACACAAAAAAGAGTGGGATGAGATCATGTCCAAGGTTCCTTCCAGAAAGCTTGGATCTATGACAGCTTGACGCAGGCCCTGAAATCCATCAGCAGGAGCGCTTCGATTGGGAAGATACCCCATGGCCTACAAATTGGGTCTTTCCTCTTCCCAGCTGTGTGATTGGCATCTCACCAATACAGTCATAGCTTCTGGTTGAGAGAATCAGTGCCCTGCCCCTCAACTGTCAGAACCTTATTGCCCATCGGTTACAGCCATCTTCAGACTAAATGAAAGTCCATGAAGTAGACCAGCTAAGGGACCTCAGAAAGGAGGGGGTGGAATTCTGAGTCTGTTTATTTGTTTCCTAATTATAATTAGCAAAAGAAAGAGTGTCAGGAGTCTTTAGTGATTCACATCTTAATAGCCTGGTTATAATTTATTAATCCCTTTCATCAAATTTTCAGCAGCCCTTTCCCCAGGAGTCTAAGACTCATTCAAATGTATTTATTGTTTCTAGGTGGGGTGTCATTAAATATTTGGCACCTCCTAAAGCTGGTTGGGAAACTAGATTATATACCATGTGAAAGCACACAATTTCTGAAGGGAAAGACATGAACTGACAGAACACGAGGCAAAATGAGTGGTAAATGCACATACACATGTTTATTCTTTAAAATATTAATGACCTCATATTTATCTCTAATACTAACAATGCAAGTCTGCTATTTTATTTTCTCCTGTAATTTCTCCTCACCAGTCTAAGCCAGTGGTTTTCCTTAAAGTGGAATATAAGCACTAATAGGAAATGTGTCATGCTTTAAATTTTTTTTTTATATACATATATATTGTGAAATGATTACCACAATAAAGTTAGTTAACACATCTATCACCTCAGGTAGTTACCATTTTTTGGGTGGTAAGAACATTTAAGATCTACTCAGCAAATTTCAAGTGTGTGATATAGTATTATAACCTACTCGAGGCCTGATGCACGAAATTTGTGCAAGAGTAGGCCTTCGCAGCCACAGTGGCTGTCTCAATCCCTCCCTTGCAGCTGCGGCTGCAGCCCTGGCTTTGTCTGGAAGGTCATCTGGAAGGATGTCTGGACGGCCATTAGGTCGATTTACACATTAAGCTTTTATTATTATAGCTAGATCCTCAAGATTTATTTATCTTACTAGAGGCCCGGTGCATGAAATTCGTGCATGGGAGCCGGGGGAAGGGGGTCCCTCAGCCCGGCCTGCACCCTCTCCAATCCAGGACCCCTTGGGGGATGTCCGAATGCCGGTTTAGGCCCGATCCCTGTGGCAGTCAGACATCCTCCTCACAATCTGGGACAACTAGCTCCTAACTGCTCACCTGCCTGCCTGCCTGATTGCTCCTAACCACCTCTGCCTGCCAGCTTGATCGCCCCTAACTGCCCTCTCCTGCTGGTCTGATTACCCCTAACCAACTCTGCCTGCCGACCTGATCACCCCTAACCACCTCTGTCTGCCAACCTGATCACCCCTAATCACCTCTGCCTGCCAGCCTGATTGCCCCTAACTGCTCTCCCCTGTTGGCCTGATCGCCCCTAATCACCTCTGCCTCGGCACCCGCCACTGTGGCTTTGTCTGGAAGGATGTCTGGAAGATGTCTGATCTAATTAGCATATTACCCTTTTATTAGTATAGATAACTGAAAATTTGTACCCTTTGACCATCATGGCTTTATTCCTTCTTTTTCCTCTAGTCCCTGGCAACCACCATTCTACTCTGTTTCTGTGAGTTCAACATTTTTAGGTTCCACACATAACTGAGATCATACAGTATTTGTCTTTCTCTATATGACGTTTGACTTGCACAATGCCCTCAAGTTTCCTCCATGTTGTCACAAATGGGAAGATTTTATTTCTTTAAATGACTAAACATTATGTATACCAAGTTTTCTTTATCTATTCATCCATTGACAGGCATTTAGGTTGTTTGTCTGCATGTCATGGCTTTTGGGAATAATGCTGCAATGAACATGGGGTGCAGATATCTCTTTGAGATAGTGACTTCTTTTCCTTCAGATACTAGTATATACCTGAACTGGGATTGCTGGGTTGTATGGTAATTCTATTTTTAATTTTTTAGGAACCTCCACACTGTTTTCCATAATGCCTGTAGCAATTTACATGTCTACCAGCAGTACACAAGGGTGCCCTTTTCCCCACATCCTTGCCAACCTTGTTATCTCTTGCCTTTTTTATAGTAGCCATTATATCAGCTATAAGGTGATATCTCATTGTGGTTTTGATTTGCATTTCCCTGATTATTAGTGATGTTGAGCCCTTTGGGCTAACTTCTACCAACTTTGGGCTTCCTTTTGCTAACTTTATTATTTCCTTCCTCTACTAACTTTGGGCTTAAAGTGAGTCTTCTTTTTCTCTAGTTCCTTGAGGTATAAAGTTAGGTTATTTATTTGAGATCTTTATTTTTTTCTTAATGTGTTTATAGTTATAAATTTTCCTCTTTGAACTGCTTTTTCTTCATCCCATAAGTTTTGCTATACTGTATCCCTAATTTCATTTGTCTCAAGGTATTTGTTGGTTTATATTTTGATTTCCTCTTTGACCCATTGGTTGTTCAGGAGTGTGTTATGTAATTTCCATGTATTTGTTAATTTTCCAATTTTCCTCCTGTTACTGATTTCTACCAGTTTCATAGCATTGTTGTTACATGATTGTAACCTTCTTGAATGTGTTAAGACTTATTTTGTGGCCCAACATATGATCTATCCTGGAGAATATTCCCCGTATGCTTGAGAAGAAGGTACATTCTGCTGCTATTGGATGAAATGTGATGCATATATCTGTTAGGATTTTTTGGTCTACAATGCTGTTCAAATATGATTTTTCTTTACTGATTTTCTGTCTGGATGATCTATCCACTGTTGGAAGTGAAATAGTGAACACCACTACTATTATTATTATTATTTTAAATTTAATAAACCTTTGTTCAGATTATTACAATTGTTCCTCTTTTTTCCCCCATAGCTCCCTTCCAACTGGTTCCCATCCCACCCTCTGCCCTTACCCCCCCACCCCTCACTGTCTTCATCCATAGGTGTACGATTTTTGTCCAGTCTCTTCCCGCACCCTCCACACCCCTTTCCCCCCAAGAATTGTCAGTCCACTCCCTTTCTATGCCCCTGATTCTATTATATTCACCAATTTATTCTGTTCATCAGATTTTTTTATTCACTTGATTTTTAGATTCACTTGTTGATAGATATGTATTTGTTGTTCATAATTTTTATCTTTACCTTTTCCTTCTTCTTCCTCTTCTTAAAGAATACCTTTCAGCATTTCATATCATATTGGTTTGGCAGTGATGAACTCCTTTAGCTTTTTCTTATCTGTGAAGCTCTTTATCTGCCCTTCAATTCTGAATGATAGCTTTGCTGGGTAGAGTAATCTTGGTTGTAGGTTCTTGCTATTCATCACTTTGAATATTTCTTGCTACTCCCGTCTGGCCTGCATAGTTTCTGTTGAGAAATCCGCTGATAGTCATATTGGTGCTCCCTTGTAGGTAACTAACTGTTTTTCTCTTGCTGCTTTTAATATTCTCTCTTTGTCTTTGCTCTTGGCATTTTAATTATGTGTCTTGGTGTGGTCCTCTTTGGATTCCTTTTGTTTGGGGATCTGTGTGCTTCCTGGACTTGTAAGTCTATTTCTTTCACCAGGTGGGGGAAGTTTTCGGTCATTATTTCTTCAAATAGGTTTTCAGTATCTTGCTCTCTCTCTTCTTCTGGCACCCCCATAATTCTGATGTTGGTATGCTTGAAGTTGTCCCAGAGGCTCCTTATACTATCTTCATATTTTTGGATTCTTTTTCTTTTTGCTTTTCCAGTTGAGTGTTTTTTGCTTCTTTGTATTTCAAATCTTTGACTTGATTCTTGTGATCCTCTAGTCTGCTGTTAGATCTCTGTATAATATTTTTTTATTTCAGTCAGTGTATGCTTAATTTCCAGTTGGTCCTTTTTCATATCCTCGAGGATCTCGCTAAATTTATTGGCCTTTTCTAGGAAATTCTTGAGAAACCTTATAACTGTGATTTTGAATTCTATATCCAGTCGTTTGCTTTCCTCCATTTCTTTCATTTGTGATCTGTTTCCTTGTCCCATATTTTGGCTGCTTCCCTGAGTTGATAGAGTGGCTTTGTGTGCTAGGTGTCCTATAGGGCCCAGTGGCTCAGCCTCCCCAGTTACCTGAGGTGGACACTCTTGGTGCACCCCTTTGTGGGCTATGTGCACAGTCTTGTTGTAGTTAAGCCTTGATTGTTGTTGGTATCACTGGGAGGAATTGACCTCCAGGCCAATTGGCTGTGAGGATCAGCTGTGTCTATGCCGGGAAAACTTCTGTGCTGGAGACACCCTTATGAGACAAGACTTGCAAAAGCCTCTGTGCTCAGCTTGGATGGGGCAGAGTCTCAGGGCGGAGCAGACAGCATTGGTTTTCCGTCAGCCCTGCCCTAATAGGCCCCTGTGTCTCAGTGTCCCATGGTAATCACTGCAAGCACCTCTGAGAGAAAGCCGCCCTTGAGTTCTGCCCACAACCAGACAGTCCAGTTTCTCCCCGAATGAGTCTGAGTCCCCAGAGTCTTGCCCGGAACTGGAGTTCAGCGCAGTTGGGAGCTTTTGTCTCCCTCCCGCTTGAGAAAGCCAGCCACTCACTCAGGTGCCAGTGCTCTCCATGCGTGTATCTCAGTACCTCTACCTCCTGCAGCTCCTCTGAGTCTCAGTGTGCTTTTCTCTTTCCTTCTAGTTGTAGAATTTTCACTTCCTGTGGTTCTGGATGATGTCCGTTTCGTCTTTTAGTTATAGTTTTGAAATTGTTGTGCGAGGCAGCAGTTTAGGTGTTTACCTATGCCGCCATCTTGGTTTCTCTGCCCCTACTATTATTGCATTGATGTTTATTTCTCCTTTCAGTTCTTTTAATACTTGCTTTACTAGTATATATTTAGGTGCTTTGATATTAGGTGCATAAACTTTTATAATGGTATCTTCATGATGAATTGATCTTCTTGTCATTATATAATAACCTTATTTTTTGTCTCTCATGACCATTTTTTTGACTTAAAGCTTCTTTGTCTGATATAAATATAGCCAACCCTGCTCTCTTTTGGTTTCTGTTTGATAGGATCTCTTTTTACATTCCCTTCACTTTCATCCCATATATGTTCTTAAAGCTAAAGTAAATCTTTGTAGGCAGCATGTCATTGGATCTTGTTTTTGCAATCATTCAGCCAGTGTCTGTCTTTTGATTGGATAATTTAACCCATTTATGTTTAATTTGATGGATATGGAATTACTATTGCCATTTTGCTTTGAGTTTTCTAACTTTTTTGTAGTTTCTTCTTCTCTTTCTAAGTTGGTGACTTTTTATGATGGTATTTTTTTTTCTCTGTGGCACAGGAAGACTGATTAAAATGGAGGGAATACATTTATGATAACTTGATAGTGTGGTAGCAAATGTGGGTATTTGTGTTGCAATTATAGTTTGTTGCTTTTGGAGGTCCATTATGTAGTCTTCAAGCTTGCTAGCCATGTGGTTAATATGAGAGAACATGACTTTTCCGCTTAGTGTAGAGAGTGTGGGCAGCACAAATGAGGCATTTGTAAAGCCCTTGGGAGTGTGAGCCTCCTACCTCAGTAATCCCACGTGGGACAGAGTGGGACACGGAAGCAGTGAAAAGGGTTAGAGAAACAGTATTGCTAAGATACTATGAAGACTGTTGTGATGATTCATGATATTTTCTCTATGGGGGACATCTATGCTTTGGGGTGAGGGGGTCTGGTTATTGAGCAGCCCATTGGACTAACTGGAGATAAACAAAAAGGTTGACCTCTGGAGGGTGCACTACATCTCACCTCTGGTGGAGATCAAGTCAAGGGCATGCTTGAATGACAGTTCTCCAAGACGAGGGGCAGGTTGAAAAGTTCTGGGCTCTGCTTAGACACTCCTCCCTTTGCAACTCCGGAGGATCTGACTTCAGGTTTCCTCTCATCTCCTAAGTGAGGAGTGGCTAACAGGCCAATTCTACCACTCCAAAGGCCAGTGGAAACAAAAGTGTGGCATGCAGTTGAAAAAAGGCGTGGGTGGGCGGCTGAGTCAGGCTGCCGTAAGCTTTAGGGAGTGGCCAGCTTTCTCAGATCCAGTTAGGGCTCAGCCTGAGGAAAGGGTATCTTATAGGCCAGTTTTGCTTGCTTCTGGCCAAGGATTCAAGCCAGAGGTAAAAAATGGAATTCTAGGCTCACACATCAGTCAGCCCAAACTACCAGGACATTCTATTAGGGGTTGGGGCCATCATTAGTAATGCCTTACCTTTGTTCATCCTTCAGGGACCCTGTAGGTCTACAGAAAACAGATGCACTAATCCAGAAGTCCTGATCCTGGCTTCTTACATGCAAAACTAATTAACCATTAGCATCTTTAGTGTACAGGTCATATGGTTTAGGAGTAGCAGAATGAGGATTGGGCCTTTCTTCCAACTCTCCTTCCCCATGCACCCCTGGTCTGGGAGTCAGGACGCATGCATTTTATTTTATTAATTTTTATTGATTTGAGGGGGATGGAGAGAGAGAGAGAGAGAGAGAGAGAGAGAGAGAGAGAGAGAGAGAGAGAAAGAGATCAGTTCCTCCCAGTATGTACTCCAAATCTCGGCTCGAACCTGAACCTAGGTATGTGCCCTGATCGAGAATGGAACCCATGACCCCCCCCCCCCCCCCCCGCCGCCACCACCATCACCCAGTGCAAGGACAATGCTTCAACCAACTGCGCCACACTGGCCAGGGCCAGGTCGCACGCATGTTAGCTCTCTCTCTGCCACTTTTCATGGGACACCAGGAAAGCTCTCTATCTGAGTCTCAGTTTCCTCATCTGACAAGTGCATGGCTCACACTAGGCCTGCTTCAATCTGACATTTAATAATTCACTACATCATCACAGCTCTTAATGTTTTGATTAAAGAACTTGGTATTTTAATTTTCTTTTTTTCTGTCTTAAAGGCATCAAATCAGGAATTTAAGCCTGTAGCCAATAAACTTTTCGCTCCCTTTATGAGAACAATCTCCAGAATGCCAAGGACTTCCTGGGGTGGGGGTTCAGGATTCTTTGTGCGCATAACTTATTTTGTCTTAAGAAAACAAGACTCTAGTGACATCCTCCTCCCCAGTAAAGTCAGTGACTTTAGACTTCCTTCCCAAGTCCTTGCCGAATTGTAGGCAAATTGCAGCAGAAACATTTGATCTTCTCTCCAGATGTTTTGATCACAAAAGGGCCACATATGTGCACACATTCCTGGATATTTTTAGATTTTTACAGGCTCTGAAGTCTAACTGCTTTTTCACTTTGCGCATTGTGGATGCTGTTGGGAGAGGCACTGCCAAGGTAGCGGAGGCAGAAGTTGATGGAAGAGGGCCTGGCACCGGGGCACTCCCGAAGCCGCCTCACTCCGTGACGCTCCCAGGGTGGCTCTGCGCAATCCTCACAGGCCAAAGGCTTCAGTCCCTGAGTCCTCACTGGCCACGAAGAGGAAATAACCGCTGCCATTTAAGAATTATGGGTTACGCAGACACTGCCTGGAAGGATTCTGGCTGCAAGTTCCCTAAAAACCACACCTAGACCTCAGTCTAGAGGTGGTGGGTATAGTGGAGGAAATATTGGGCAGAAAGTCAGATGTGCCTCTGGCTGGCTATATGACAGTCACTTTTCTCTACTGGGTCTTAGTTTCAGTATCTGCAAAATGGGATGCATCACACAAGTAGCCCAGGAGTCTGCAAACTACAGTCTGCAGGTTGGCTGTCTGTTTTTGTAAATAAAGTCATATTGGGATACAGCCAGTCCCAGTGGCTTACATCTGTGGCAGAGTTGACTAGTTGCGACAGAAACCACATGGCCCACACATTTGTTTTGTGGATCTTTAAGAAAAGTGTGCTGACCCTGATGAAGCAGGTGCTGCATCCACCATTCCAGGATGTGCCACAAGCATCTACTGCCAGTGCTGGGACTCTCCTCCTGTCTTTTGGGGTGGGGTGCCAGCAGTTAACGCCCCCCCACCCCCAGGAGCAGCTCTCAGCCAATGACTAATGGAAGTTGGGGGTCACTCTCCTGGCAGGTAGGAAATGACTGAAATGTGTTTTGTGTTGTCTCCTAGGTGGCCCCACCCACCCCAAGATTACGGAGAGAAATCAAGGAGAGCAGTTCCCACTGTTCAAGGTCTCCCCAGGCACTAGGGAGACAGACCTTGATGTCCACGGAGCCCACAGTCTTGTGGGAGAGACAGACACACAGCTCTCTCATCCCGGCACTTCCCTGTGTGACGTTCTATGGCAGAGGTGCCATGTCCCATTTCAGGGCCAAGGAGGCTCTGGGAGGCTTCTCGGATGAGGAAATGGCACAGCTGGACCCAGGAGGGTGGGTGAGCACCTGCCAGATGGAAGTAGGAGAGCATTCTGACAGAGGATATGGAATCCCCTTACGGGCAAAGGCCTTGGGGTCTTGGGATACTGTGAATGGTTCGGTGGGACCAAAGCCATCAGGAGGTGAGGCTGAAGTGTAAGCCAGAGCCAGATCCTGGGAGGAAGGCTTGGTACACATGCTGAGAGGTTGGGTTCAAATCTGAGGCACCGGGCAGGTGCTGAGGGTTCCAAGCCTGGAGTGACAGTCACAGCTCACCCTGGTTGGGAAAGGGTTCATTCCTGGGGCCCTGATCACACCTTCCCCAGGAGAGTTGCTTTCTCCCTAGAGCAGGGCTTCTGAACGGTGCTGGGTCTTCCTTTGCTGTGGGCGGCTGTCCAGTGCCCTGTAGGATGCTAAGCAACAGCTTCCCTGGCCTCTGCGCACTGGGGGCCAGCAGCCTTGCTCCTGCGGTGACAACCACAACTGTCTCGGGTGGCAAAACCGCTCTTGGTTGAGAACTACTGGTCTAAAGGTTTATCTTTTTGTTTGCTTGTTTTAAGTATGTATACAGATGGCGCTGCCTGTATTTGCCCTTTTCCCTCCTTCTAAGGCCTGGCAACGCCTGGCCTCCAGCCTTTCCACGAGGTCCGCGGCTGGACAGTGCCCTTGGCTCTCTGCACAGCCCGTGTCAGCACCTGTGGCGCAAGCTCCCTGCTCATGGGGGCCCCAGCTGGGCTGCTGCGGGGAGCCAGCTGGCAGCAGCTCTCTGTGTCAGGCCAGCAGGGCGCCTACCTGTGAACACCACGTGCTGCCAGGGAGACTCCTGGACGGGGTTTCACCTCGAGGTCGGCTGGGACCAAAACTATCCAAGCCTGCTAGCCCTGCCCCCTCTGTCACTCAGTCCAGTGGTCTGCCAAGCTTACAGCCTAGAGGGATGAGTCAGCTCAGGATGCCTGCCAGGGAGAGGGCACCAGGCTGGGAACAGAGGGCAGGCAGTGGCAGCTGGAGGCCATGTGATTGCTGGAGGCTATGTGTGTCACAGGGCAGAGCTGGACCGGGCTCATTCCTGTGCTCAATCTGAGCCGGCCTCACATGACTCCTCTGTGGGAGCCTGCATGTCAGGGGCGGGACAGAGGGTGGTAGGGAGGGGGAAGTGATTTTAAGATCCGGGCTGGCAATACAAAATGCATTTGTGAATCACAAGCAGATATTCATCACATGATCCTATGGGCTTTGTCGATGCAGAAATCAGGTTTGGGGCACAAAAATGTCTCCCACTCCGTGCTCTGTGCGGGCCGTTGGGAGTCCAGAGGGGCACCAGGATGTGGACAGGCAGCGAGGAGCCAGTCATACCATCGGCCTCTGTCGCCCCAAATGTCAGCAAAACCAGAACACAAAACCAGCCCTCCATTCCAGCACATTCCATATTTCATTCATATGTTATTCTTACAACAGCCCCATTTCCCTGTGAGATAACCAAGGCCCTGAGCGATTCCTCCAGTTCCCTTTTCTTCCTTCCTCAGGGTGTCCAGGATGTAATCAGGTTTTGTGTTTGTTTTGACATTTCCACTTCAGCTCCTTCTACCTCACAGTTGCCCCAAATGATACATGCTGGCAGGTCCTTCTGATGGGATAAGGTGAGGGGTCCTAAAATCATCCTACCTCCAATGGCGAGGGGCAGGGTCCCCAGCCCAACAGATCACAGATGCCAGAGACCTGAGTCAGACAAGTTCTAGGCTGCGGGCATGAGAAGGAGTCTGGTGAGGCCTCTGAGTACCCGCGAGGCTCCTAACCCTCAGGAATGAGAGGAAAGCCCCAGGGTTGCTCCAGCAACCCCACCTCACAGCTCCCAGTGGGTCAGGAGCTTTATTTAGTTGTGCTGAAACCCAAGAGACCTGGATCAGGGCTGCTAACCCCATGTCCTCACCATCCAAGAGGACAAAAGCTCGTGAGCAATTCTATCCCCCGAGGAGGAGCGCCACCTGCCTCGTGCTTGCCTAGTGTTTCAGCTCCAGGGTTATTCCTTTTAAAATAGCACTCAGTATATTTAATCTCATTACATCAGCAAAATATAGTCAGTTTAGAATACTTGAGAGATTCAGAAAAGTGTATGAAAATTCTCCATTACCTCACTCATCAAAGACAACACCTTTAAAATTTTGGTACACAGCTTTCTTCTCTATTCTTGAGTCAAGGATATGTGTCTGGCTCTAATAAGTAAAGCCACAGTAATACTTTATATACATTTAAAAAATTATGGAGGCAAACCATACATAGTAAAGAGTACAAATCGTAAGGGTACAGCTCAGTACATGCTTATATATTATTGTGCCCGTGAGGCCATCCCTCAGATCAAGAAGTAGCCGGTATGCTGGCTCCCATCATTCCAGATTAGATTTGCCTATTCTTGAGCAGCACATAAATGGATTCCTACAATATTCACTCTTTTGTGTCTGGCTTTGCTCACCTAATCCATAGGATCTATGACAAGGTTCGGCCTAAGAGACCTGGACTGGGGCTCCTAACCCCATGATCAACGTTGGCACATGAACGGTGTGCTGGGTGCATGTGGAATAATTGGATGAATGGGTGAGTGAACCAATGAGTAAGTAGGCTTCGGTTATGGGGTGGTCTCCTGTGCATTCCACTTACCATTTGGTGGTCCGTGTGGAGAAGGAGGAACAGTTGGTGGTTTGTGTAATAATCCGGGTGAGAGTAAATGAACCTGAGCTAAAGGGGAGGCAGTGGGGAGAGTGAGGAGGGAGCAGGCTACACAGGCCTGTCTGCTTGGCACTCACAAGGGTTGGGTTGGTGCCCCATGAGCAACAGGACCAGGGATATTTTTAGAAACCCTACCAGAGCAGCCACTTGACACTGTGGCTGCCTCATTGTCACAGTGTCACATGGTTAGATACAGAGCCCCCACTCTAGGTCAGTCCCCTGTGCTATGATCCCACTACCTCCTGCTGAGCAGGTGGCTTAGAGTGATGACCAAGCACATTGCTAGAGGACCTGGGCATCTCTGGAGAACAATCCACTGGGAAATGCAAGCACCTGGCTCATGGAAAAGTGGGTGCTGTCATCCTGCACCCCAAGAAAGGAAGGATTATTCTCTAGGATCAGAGTGATGGCACAGCTCTCAGCAGTGTAGCCCCCTTTCCTATATAAAAGTCTCACCCCTCTCTTGCTCCTTGCCCCATCTGGGGCCTGAACCTCTTTGGCATTCTTTCCAATAGATGACCCAGAAATTCCACCTCTGGGTATTTATTGAAAGACAATGAAAACACTAACTCAAAGAGATACATGCACCCCATGTTCATTGCAGTGCCATTTATAATAGCCAAGATATAGAAGCAACTTAGGTGTCCATCAATAGATATATGGTAAAGAAAATGTGCTATATTCATAGGATGGCATATTACACAGCAATAAAAAAAAATGAAATCTTGCCATTGTAACAGCATGGACGGACCTATAGGGTACTATGCTAGGTGAAATAAATCAGACAGAGAAAGACAAATACTGTATATGGTTTCACTTATATGTGAAATCAAACAAACAAATGAACAAATAAAACAAAAGCAGACTCATAGAAAGAGACAAAAAAGGTAAAGGGGAATATAATCAATAATACTGTGATAAGTTTGCACAGTGATAGATGATTACTAAAATTAGTGGAATGATCAGAGTGCAAGGTATAAAAATGCCAAGTCACTGAACCTATTGTACACTGAAACTAATACAATGCCAAGTCACTGAAACTATTGTACACTGAAACTAATACAATGAATATAATATTGTGTGCCAACTACACTTAAACAAACAAACAAACAAACAAACAAACAATTCATTGCCTTGATTCTTTTCCTTGAGCTTGTGATTAATGGGTTGTGGAAGATGAAGAGGAGGGGGGAGGCCCTAGGTTATTTTTCTTTATCACTGGGGGGATCACATGGCTTTGGGAATGTAGGAAATCAGTTCTCAATGAGCTTTAGTGGTATTGGAGTAGAAGGCAGTCATGCTATAAATTTCTGCCCCACAGATGAACAGGCCTGGAACAAGCTGTTAAAAGAACAACCAGAGCCGATATTGAGAGTGCTTGTGCAGCGTGTGGCCTGGCGTTGATGTTAATGCTTCCCCTGAGAGCAATAACATGGCAGGTCAGCAGCATTTTGGGGCTCCACTTGGGAAAATCCCACCCATCAGCTAACTAGTGCTGTCCTCTGTTTTGAGTCGAGGGGGAGCAGTGTCATGACAAGGCACCTGTGTCCAGTTCAGACGAAGGGCCAAATCACAGGGCCAGTAATGCCTCCTGGGCAGAGACAGGAGCCGAGCAGCTGTCCCTGCCAGGGCAGCCAGGGCAGCCAGGTCACCACGGGCGGCATGAGGTCCCCTATGGTCGGAAGGTATCACAGCTATGGTCAGAGCAAGGCAGGGAACCTGCTCCTGGCCCCTCACATAGATATGAATCAAGAAAGCTGGAAAGGAGGCCATTAAGGCCAGGATGGAGGGCACTCCCAGCATCCCCTGTGGCCAGAGGGATGGATCCTTGGTGCACTCCGGGGACAGCTGGGAACTGAACAGGCTGCAGTCAAAGGAATCCTAGATTGCAGAACATCTCCAAGCTTCATTTTCCTCTTGTGCAGAGTCAGTAAAATGAGATGAGGCATCCAAATGCCCAGTAGATTCAATGATGTTATATGAATCTCAGGCATTATTTGTCTCAGAAACTTTTGTCTTTAATAGTTTTTATCAACAAGTTGAAAAGAAAAACTGGATGCAGGCCTATCAGATGTGCAGAAAATAAAGCTGAGAGGCTGGCTGAGACATAGGTCAGGGGGAACCTAAGATTGCAGGGTCTGAAAATCTTATGCTTTCTCTCCCCTGGGGGCCTTCTCTGTATGACCCTCAGAAAAAACAGTGCCCCTAAAGGAGCTCCATCCCTCACATCATGTCATGATGGGACTGCTGCCTCTCTCTAGCTCAGGGTTTCTTCCTCTGGGCACTGTTGACATTACATACCCGATAATTCTTTGTTGTGGAACTTCCCGGAGCATTGTAGGATGTTTAATAGATGCCAGTAGTGCCACCCCTCCTCTCCTCGTGATAAACAAATGTCCCTGGGGGACCAAATTGCCCCTGGTTGAAACCACTTCTCTAGCTTCATTCTTTGTTCTTTTCTGCATCGTATGCAGCTTTGGTCATATCAAAGTACAGGTGGCTCCTTAAATAAGCAAAGCTTTCCATACCTTTGCATATATGGATTCCCCCCATTCCATGCTTTTGCAGCTGCATAAAGTCCTGCTTATCTTTGAAAACTTATGGCAAGCATCCCTTCCTTGAGGGCATCGTCTCCCAGGCTCTCAGATGCCAGTGTCCTCACAGCGTTCTTCTCCTGGAGCCCCGGCTGCATGGTGGGGTTTTGTTTGTTTGTTTGTTTGTTTGTCATTTTGCTTACGATTGTCTCTCCCTCTGGACTACACGCTTCTTGAGGGCAAATCCTGGATCTCATTCATCTTTGCTCCCCAGTGCCTGGTGCATGGCCTGGCATGAGATGGGCTCAGTAAATCCACATTGAGTAATCTCATTAACTGAATCTACTGGCTGGTCACAGGACCTAACATGCTCGAGTCCAAATGAGAACCTTTTCTGGATCCGAATAAAGCAGAGAGCCTAGTACTCCATCCTCAGGCAGCACAGCGCAATGTCTTCTCTTATGCAGAGAAAAGCCACATTATTAGTATTTTAATCTCCTGGAAGCTAGAGAGCTGTCGGGAAGTTTCCTCCTGGGAAATGCCTCTTTCAGACTCTGCCCTTGAGAAGACACAGGCGTGAGTGCCATAGGAGCACTCTCTCTTTGGAAGATGCTGAGGATGGACGCTGGCCCCAGCCAAACTTTCTGCCTGTGTCCCTCTGGAGCAAGGCTCTCTACCAGGTCCTTCTGAAATGCAAATGTGACCCCTCCTGTCCAGGAGCGAAGCCTGGCCCTGCAGCTCTCAGCACCCTTGGCTACGGGACTTCCTCCAGCTTTCCCCTCGGCATTGTCAAAACGGGAACAGACTGCGCAGAAGGAACACGTTTGGTGCCGAGCCCGGAGCCAGGGCAGATCCAGACAATCTGCTCCGCTCCTCCAAAGGAGAGAGGAAAGGCTTTTATGACTTGCTGACAACCAATCTCTGGATGACCAAACCTAAGCAAAGCAGGAGACCCACAGACTACCTGGATGCACCTTGAAAAAGGAAGCGCTTCTGGCTTTACATGCCCAGGCTTCAGTGTGTGTGTGTGTGTGTGTGTGTGTGTGTGTGTGTTGGAGGGTGGTGGTGATGTGCATATACTAAAAGAAAACTCAGGGACTCTTAATAAAAAGCTGTCAAGTCCAATCTCCACCCAGTACCGCGCCCCCCTTCCTCTCTTGGACAACTTCAGTGACAGGGACCTCTCACTGTTAGTAGCTCTGTCTACTAGATAGCTTTTGGTTTCTCTGATGGCTTACCCTTTTGTCCTAAGTCCAATTCTTTGTTCCATTGGGAATTGGTCCAATACTTCCCTAGGGAAGATTTTCAGAGACAATTACTTTACCACCCAAATCTATTCTTCTTTTCAGAGACAATTACTTTACCACCCAAATCTATTCTTCTGGCTAAACAGACCCACTTCTTTCCACTGTCCTCCCCATGACACAGTTTTGAGTGTCCTCCCTTCCTGATCACCCTTTTCTTGTCACCACAATAGGTAACACAATGCCCCCATTGTCTGTGGTTCTCAGAGAGTGAGTTATTTGGTTTGGACGAGTGTTCCGGAGGGCCTGGCAGTTAGCCCTTCAGCATCACACTCTGAAACAGCATGATAGCAAGGTTTCAAGCCCCCAGGATGCTGGTCGATTTCAGAGTGTGCACATCTCTGTCCATTCTCTCTGACATTTCTCATCACCTCTGACTTCATCTCTTGACACTTCTCCCCATACCTCCCTGCACCTGTTTGCATGACACCGGCCACAAGACTGGACTTTCTGCACCTTCCCTGAAAGATCTAGACCAAGGAGAGGAAGCCACAGAAGTCAGATCACGGGCAGACACGAGAAGCATCTTCCAACGGCTGTAGTTCAACAAAGGGAAGAGTGACCCCCCTTTTTTCCTTTGAATGGCAGGAAGCTTACCACCTCCTGAGACAACTCACTCAATCTTTGAATGGCTTTGACCTGAAATCTGTTTACCTGGATGCCCCATAGGGCAGTGGTCAGCAAACCGCGGCTTGCGAGCCATATGCGGCTCTTTGGCCCCTTGATTGTGGCTCTTCCACAAAATACCACGTGTGGGTGCGCACATACAGTGTGATTGAAGGAGTACCCTAATTAAGTTAATAACAATGTACCTACCTATATAGTTTAAGTTTAAAATATTTGGCTCTCAAAAGAAATTTCAATCGTTGTACTGTTGATATTTGGCTCTGTTGACTAATGAGTTTGCTGACCACTGCCATAAGGCATCTTCTTTTTTATTGTTGACATTATTACAGATACTCCCCATCCCCCCCCTTTGCCCAGCTCCATGCAGCACCCCCTTCTGGCATTCACCACACTGCTGTCTGTGCCCAAGGGCTATGCATAGATGCCTTTGGCTAATCTCTTCACCTTCTTTCATCCAGTCCCCCTAACCCCCCCCCTACTTCCCCTCTGACCTCTGTCAGTCTGTTCCATGTATCTATCCATGCCTCTGGTTCTATTTTGCTCATCAGTTTATTTTATTCATTAGATTCCACATGTAAGTGAGATCATATGGCATTTGTCTTTCTCTGACTGGATTTTTTCACTTAGCACAATACCCTCCAGGTCCCTCCATGCTATCACAAAGGGTGAGAGTTCACTTTTTTTTTTTTTTTTTTTTACAGCATATAGGGGGGAAACAGAGGTTATTTATTGCTATTGTTTATGACAAAGACTAATAGCTATGCTCTGGTGAGTACTACCCTGGGTCAGAACTAGGTTAAGTACTTTAGAAACTAAACACAAATGTTGGGTTTCTGAAAATTCCAAATCTCATGGAGTCACAGCCGGAAGGTCCCCTAGAATTTAATTTTATCTAGTCTTTCTGCTTCAGATCTTAAGCCACCAAGCCTAGCTTGGTCATTGATAGATGAGAACAGAGTCTCCCTAAAGGAGGCCATGGTCACAAAGATTTCTAAACATGTCTGTCTTCCTAAGGTTTCTCAGGAAGCCAGTGCTGTGGCGATGTAGTTAAAGTACTGGCTGCCCCCAAGGTCACCCAGAGAACCTCCTCAGTTAGACCTTCCCATCCATCTAGTGTCAAGAGACTGGTCCGAAGAGGGATGTTCTGAGGAGTCCGAAGAGGGGAAACGGGGGGTCTTCTCTGGCCACTGAAAGGCAGTGACAGTCTTAGGTCAGGTTCCCTAGAAGCAGAGACTGAGACAAGCATTAGGCACTGTGGCTTACTGAGGGAGTGCTTCTCAGGAGAAACTGCAGGGGAGAGAGGTGGGAGGCAGGATAGGGAGGAAAAGGGATGAACGCTGATGTGGTCAAGGGCAGGCTACCCTATACAATATGGGTGAAATGCCAAAAGAAATTTTCATTTCAGATAAACATGAGTAATATTTTTATTACAAATATGTTCACAATTTTATATGGGGCATACGTATATCAAAAATGTGTGATTTGTTCATCTGTAATGTAAATTTAACTGGATAGCCTGTATTTTTATTTTCTAAATCAGGCAACCCAGCTTAGGCTGACCAATCAGCTCTGTTTGCCCCAAACTGAGGGATTTTCCATGATATGGGACTTTCTGGGCAAGCAGGATGGTTGGTCACCTCAGTTATGATCTCAGGGAAAGCCTAGCCTCGACCTGACCTTTGGGGAGCGGTGAAGTGGGCCTGATGCTCTGGAGCCCAAAGCACTCCACAGCACTGCCCCCTTGACATAAGGGGACTGCAGTTTGGGATCCCTGTGCCATTTGCTCATTGCCTGGCTGGTGGTGGGTGGGTAGTAGGTGTGGGGAGAAAGTTGTAATCTCCTGGAGACACAGCCACTATCTCCTGAGAGCAATTTCCCTGAATAAGGAGGCCGCTGTGAGTCATTGACAGGCAAACAGGTCGCACTGACAACAGCTGGGGGCCAGGTGCCAGAGGGGACAAGGGTGGGACCCCGAAGCAAGCCCTGAACTGTCTATGGCCCTCCAGCCCCGAGGTCCTGCTTGGCCCTGCAGGAGAAGGGTTGGGAACCAAGCCTGACTGCAGCTCCTTTGTCTGGGCTGGGTGTTTGGGGGATCCCAGCACCCAGCAGCCTGGGGGTGTCACTATGTTCACCAAGCTCACTGAGAGCTCAGAGGAGGGGAACAGTATCCTTGACTGGGAAAGAGAGGACCAGAACAGATGTCCCAGAGGGAGCAATACTTGTACCAGGTCTCGAAGACGGGTGGGAATTTGGCAAGGGTCAAGGGCAGGGAGGCCAAGTGCTCGCGATGGGAAAGGTGTGGCCAAAGGCATGAAGGTCAGTGTCGTGGATGTTGTGGCGTGATGCATGGCAATGCCAGTGGCCTCCTCACACAATCCTCCAAGGTGCAGTTCCACGGGACTTTAATTCCTTGCTCACAAACGAGGCCCTGTGCCGGGTGAGCCCAGGCCTGGCCAGGTTGCAGATTCTAGGGCAGGTTTTGTCTGAACTGACAAAGCATCTGGCCCATGTGAAGGGCTGAATGATTTATTCTCTGACCCAAGCTAACGCTCTGGAAAAGTGCTGGCGGCCCTCCTGACCTGGGGATGCCCGGGCACCTGGGGAATGTCCCAGCTCCTGGCCCAGATTCATGGGAAGACAAGCTTCCTTCTCACCTTTCCAGTATATCCTGAAACCAGAAGCCCCGCGACACTGGCTCCTCTGTCACTGCTCTGGGATTTCAGCTCTGGCTGTGGCGGGACACCCACACTGCCGAGAAGCCTGAGAAGCTGCTGGGACAAAGGTGCAGGGAGGGTCAGCCGGGGAGAGCGATGGGATCCATCCCAGATCAGTGTCCCCATTTCTGGGCTGAACTGGGCCCGGCACTGGTGGAGCTCAGCATCCGAGCCTTCCACTGACTCTGTGATTTTTTTTCAGTCCTTTGCTGAGGGAAACAGGACCACTACGTCCTTATTTCAACCACTTACTTGCTGTGTGACCCTGAGCCATGTCACTTGGCCTTGCTGAACCGTCTCTTGCATCTGTACGAACGGTAACGTCAGCACTAGGAACTAACAGTCTTTAGCATTTGCCAACGTTGGAAGCAGCACAGCCACGTGCACGCTCTTATTTAAACTTCTCTGCAAATTATGAAGGGATGAGTGGGCAAGGTGGTATTATCATCTCTGTTTTAAGAAAGAATAAATATATGCAATGTGACTTGCCCTTAAGTTACAGCTGCCAGGCTTCTGGGCGTAGGGCTCCTGACTCTGGGACACCAAGAGACCATAATCTCTCATCAGAGTCCCTCGGAAATGTCTGAGCCAGGAAGTCAGCAACGGGGACGTCTCGGAGATGGGGGCCTGGGGAGCCTTTGGTTTCCATGAGTTCTCTGACGCCACAGAGGCCGGGCGAAGGAAGGCTGGGTGTCCTACCGCTGGCCCTGTTTCTGTTCCTACTACGGTCTGATGCAAACCTCAGCACCTTTCCCCTTAGAAATGCAATAGGTAGTTCACTCTGATGCCCCAGCCATACTGATTGTGGGGAGGAATAAAATAAGATTTGACAACAAGGGTGTTTTTTTTTTTCTGGGACCCTGAGGTGAGAAGGAAGCAGTAAGGAAAGTGTGAGATTGGGGGCCAACATGCAGTTTGTAGTCAGACACATAGATTTAAGACCTGGGAAAGCCACTTGGCAGCTCAGTGGCTGTAGGGCAGTCCCCAGTCTCTGGCCTCCACCTCCTCACCTGTGAGTTGGATGCGGGCGGGGCCACCCAGCACTGTTGTCAGGGTCCGGGTTTCCACAGCCCCTGCACAGTGCTTGACCACAGTGGGCACTTATCACATGGGAATTCCATTGACTTCTCCTCCCTGTCATGCACCTGTAAGTATGAAATCCCCTCCTATCAAACCCGATGAAGTTAATCTGATAAAATTAACTTCTAAGCTAAGAAAAGCCTCATCGTGAACACACACACACACACACACACACACACACACACACACACACACAGAGAGAGAGCTGGAATGCCACAGAGAAGGAAGGCCAGGCTGGGCAGTCCCAGTGTCCTGTCCAGACAAACTTGAAGGTCGTAAAGGAGCCCCAGGATTGGGGTGTGTATTCACCCCCCACCAGCAGGCACTGAAAACAGCCCACACCCCAGCACTTGGGCATGCTGCCCACCCTGCTAGTGAGGACGAGGCCCTGGGTGTCCCTAGAAAAACCCTGGAAGCACAGCCTGCCAGGACCTCTCCTGATTTCCTGTTGGGAAAGAGAAAGGAAGGAATTCGGAGAAAGGAATGAAGAAGAGACAAGAAATGAAAGGAAGACGACGGAAGGCAGGGGGAAGGAGAGAGACCTGGTACAAGTGTGAAATCCAAATAATAGACTCAGGATGGTGAGATGCATGTGAACAGAGTGTGACGTGGGCAACCCCCACGAATAGATTTGCCGTTAAAAATAGCCTTTGTCTAAATGTGGGAAGGGTGTAAATATAGTAGCGGTTTCGGCTTACTACGGAGCGCCCCGGCTCCAAGTAACAGAGGCTTATTATAGGACGCCTGCGTCAGCAGCGGGGAGCAGGAGGGCAGACAGACAACCCCGGGTGTGGGTACAGTACCCCCCACACCCGGGAGGGGTCAGCCAGCCGGCACCTCCCTGTTCCCGGGCGGGCAGTGGATGACTCTGAAAGGCTCTCACCGAACTGGGCTGGGCAGAGAACTAGCCGAGCTGGGGAAGGAAGTGGGAGGAAGGAAGGAATCGCGGTGCTGTAAAGGATCTGGGGAGGACTGTCTTGGAAATGCTGCTCATTTTCATCTGGAGTGTAACCCAGCCGTGAGGCCATGGTCCAGCAGGCTGCTTGCTCCTGGTCCCTGTAGGAAGTTTTTAAAGGAACCCCCTGGAACCACCAGCTTGCGGATAGTCCGATTTCCTCAGCCCTACGCTCAGGGGACAGAACGCCAAAGAAACCCCTGGAAAGTGCCAGAAAGGAGTTTGATTCAAGTCTTAACAACAACAAAAAAGGACTGGGTTTTTAGCTCCATGCCTCTGGCATTGAGTAGGTCTGCAGGGTGTGGTGGCTGGATGACTAGTGGACAGCTGGCTGTGGCTGAGGCTGAGGCGGCTGCTTTCCTGGTCTAAAGCACAACCCAGGGGACAGAACTGTTCTGTGGGAGCACACGGGTCTCCATTCTCTTGATACAGGTGCCAAGTGTTGACTGCCCATGTCCAGGCTAAGAACTGCTCTGGCTGCGTGTGTCTCATCCAACCCTTTAGGGGGCTCTCATTATTCTCCTGATCTGTCACCCCTTAACCCAGGTCATCTCTGCTCCCTGCTTACCACATATTCCTGCATATATCACATCCTCTCTCTCTCTCTCTCTCTCTCTCTCTCTCTCTCTCTCTCACACACACACACACACACACACACACACACACACACACACACAGTATCCAGCTAGAAGTGTGAGGCTCATTTCTGGCAATAGCCCTCACACTTGCTTTGTCTCACTCTGGCCCCTTGCTCCCATTGCCAGGCTGTGGCCCGCTGGCTCCTTCTTTTCATTTTCTAACCTTCACTTGCTCCTTGGATCTCAGACAGACCTGGTTCCTCCGTGTGGATCTTCAACTCCTGCTTCTTCTCAGACACGATGGGGGCTTGCTCTCTGGTTGTTCTGCCCACTTGGGTGACCAACCCACGGATTTAGCTCTGCCCCAGGACTGACGCCCTTATCATCTCTCACCCACACCACTACTGGGGACTGGTTTTGTCCCTCCTGCTCCTTCCCAGCATCAGCCCTAGAAACTACCTCTCCAAAATGTAGGCCTAAAGTGTCACTGTCCCGCTCAGAATGTTGGCATTGGCTCCCCATGGCCTATAGGAAACAGTACAGACTTTGGAAGGCCCTGACTTGCCCCCCATCTGCTTTTCTAGCTATGCCTCCTGCTACTCCATACCATGTAGCCCACCCAGAGACTCTGGAAATGAACTCCTGTCCCCTGGGAATATCCCCTATTTGTGCCTGTGCCAGGGACCAGGCCATTTCCTTAGGCTGCCCTTCTCCTCCAAATCTCTGCACCTCAAAGTCCTACCCACCTTTCCAAGCCCCAGCTCCAGAAAGCCACACCTCTTTTGGGACAATTTTCTGGATTTCTTCTCCCACAACCACCACCTCCTAAGTCACTTTTGTATACTTGGGAGATGGATCAAGAGGCCCAGTACCATGTCCGGTGAGGTGCCCTTGCATGTGCTCTAACAGAGCCATATGTCTCTCTCCCAGGTGCTTACCACTGGGTGTTGGAGCTGTCTGGTCAACCACTGACCTCCCCGACTGGACTATGACTCCCTTAGGGCAGGATCTGGACGGCCTTGTTCACACTGTCTCCCCAGTTCCTAGCACAGTGCCTGTTTATTGCACTAAATGAAACAGGCCTCCAGGGCTCTCTACTTCTGTTATGGAATGAATGTATGTGTCTCCCCCAAATTTATATGTTGAAACCCTAATCCCCCACGTGATAATAACTGGAGATGGAGCCTTTGGGATGTAGTTAGGGTGGAGCCTACACGATAGGATTAGTGCTCTTATAAGAAGAGCTGGGGGTGAGCCTCCCCCTCTGCCTTCTCTCCCAGCCACCTGAGGACAAAGCAAGAAGACTGCAAATTCGGAAGAGGCCTCTCACCAGCACCCTGATCTTGGACCTCTAGCCTCCAGAACTGTGAGAAATAAGTGACGGTTATTGAAGCCACCCAACCTATGGCATTGGTTATTGCGAACGAAGACAACTTCCTGACCTTGTACAGATGTTCCCATCCCTTTCCAGGATCTGCTATTTATCACTGACTCTGCCAGGAGCCCCTGATAAAAATGTGAGGACCACCCAGATCCAGCCTGAGATGCTGAGCCTGGAGTCAGGAGGACTGGGTGAGACTCTCGCCTCCACCTCTTCCTAGCTGTCTGCCACTGGGCACGTCACTTTACCTCTCTGAACGGTTTCCTCGCTGAGGAAAGGGGTGGCACCGCTCACTGCGTGGGGCTGCTCGGAGAATTAAGTGAGAGAGTGGAGCTGGAAGCATCTGGCAAATTGCACAGTGCTCTCTACACATCGAGGCCATGCATACAGCCCTCACCCACTTACGGCTGTGCTCTGGAAACCTGCCCAGACGCCAGCGATGTTGACTCCAGCTGCCATTTGGGCCCATAAGAATATCCTAGAAAGTACTTTTGCCACCTCTTTGCATTAACAGCTTGAAATCTCCAGACACTTCTGATTACCAGAACCCTTTTTAGTTCACGATGGTTTTCTTCCTCAAAATTCTAACAAAGAAAACAGGCTTTGGAACGGCAGTCAGAACTGGCAGAAGTTGGACTCCCATTGTGAACCAAGGAAGGAGGTTGTGAAAGGAAATGGGAAGAAAGTGGATCTGCTGATAGCCAGGCTGGTGCTCTTCCAGGTAAGTCTACCTGCCCTGGCCGCAAGTGGCCCTCCTGGGCGTGGCTGGTCCTGCAGGCTCCCAGGTTACACTCTGGAATACCCAGTAACTGAGCAGATCATATCTTCTGCCCAGAGAGTGTTAATACAGTGAAAGAGCTGGGCTCTAGGTTCAGCACAGCCCAGTTCCCATCTCTGTTCTGTCCCCTTTCTGACATAGTAAACTCGACCAAGTCTCCTAACCTCTTAGAGCCTTAGTTCTTCATCTGTAAAATGGGGATCATTTTGATAAGAACCCAAACCAAACGGGATCATTTATGAAATCTCAAGCATAGTACCTGTGCTCAATAAATAGGAATTGAGACTGATTTTATTTTTATGTTTTTAGAAGGTGAAGTGATTAACCAAAAAGCATATATACATAACACACAGACATAGACAACAGTGTAGTGACAGCCTGAAGGTAAGAGGGGTGGAGGGTAGGTGAGGGGGGCAAAGGGGAGAAAAGTGGGGACAGAAAGGGCCCTTGCTCAGGGAGATGGACATATGATGCAGTGTGCAGATGATGTTTTGTTGAGCTGTACACTTGAAACGTATGGTTTTGCGAACTAATGTCACCCCAATAAATTCAATAAAAAAGCAAAGATGCCTAAATACATGAGTTAAAATGATAATGAATAAAATCATCATAAAAAGAGACTGATTTTAAATCGATTTCTCCAGATTAGTATTTCATACTGCCAGGGAACAAAGACAAACAAAATGATTCAGAAAACTAAAGTGTTGGAGTAGATTATTTTTTAACACCTCCCAAATAGGTTAAAACAAACTCCACAGGGCAGGCTGAAAAACCCGCCATGGTAGCAAGCGTTTGGGGGAAGGACAAGGAGAGGGATCTCCTGTAGGATTATACCAGAGAATCAAAGCCTCAAATTGCTTAGAATCTTCAAAATTTGTGTCATAGACTATTATGTAGAAAAATTTCCAGCTAGGAACTAATATATGTTTCCACATGACATACTAATAACATTATATTGGGGTGGGTGCTTCTGGAAGCATCTCTCTTCATCAGTCACTGCTCTGTAATCAATCTATACTTCTCTATGTATATATCCTTCCTCTGTCTTAATTTTTCTTATAAATGCACACATATGTGGTTTCATGCAACAAACAGTCATATGAATAGGTGGGATGGGGGTGTGGTGGAGAGGACAAGAGCTCAGGTTTTGAAGAAAAACATTCCCAGTTTAATACATGGCTTTGCCTTGTATTATCTGAGTGGCGTGTTGGGGAAAAGTATTATCTACTTCAAAGATGAGAGATATTGTGTGTAAAATATCTTAGCATAGTGCTAATGGAACCATTGTATAAATTGACATACACATGCATATAAATGCTCATCCACACATGCAAATATACCCACTTACATACATACACACTGGCAAATAAGCATGCATACCTACACGTGTGTGCATTCAAGTACAGACGGAGACACAGGGCTTCTGGACCTTTGCTGTATAATGTAATCAAGAAATATCATATTGTGCTGAGAGGTCATTGAGCCTGAGTTCCCACACTGTCCTGGGTGAGAAGCCTGTGGGTTTGGGGTACAAGGCTCCTGGAGTGGAAGTGTGGGGCTGAGACCTGATGTGGGTACCCAAGTGAAAGATGTCAGGATCAGGTAGGTGTGGTGGTCATGAGAATGAACCTTGCAGACAGGGAGACCTCCAGCTCCTCACCTTACAGGGAAACTAATCAGCACCACCAGGTGGTGTGGCTGTGCAGGTTAAATGGGGTACAGCAGGCCTGATCAGGGATACTAATCTGTGCTCTCTCCTCTGGGCTCCTGGGACTTCTCTGTGAGCTGGGATCTCACATTCCCCTATGGTGTTAGGAGCAGATAGCAAGACAAGGTTAAGCACATGCAGATTTTACTCTGGGAAACACCTGAGAGAAAATGAGGAGTGAGCTGGAAGTAGCCAGGAGAGCCATCATACCACACAGTGCAAGTATGACTCAGACACCGAAGGGAGGGATGGTTGAGCAGAGTGTCCTAGACTGTCTTGTGCTCTAGGAAGATTCAGCAAGGCTGTCAGGGAGTCCTCAAGCCAAAGTCACCTGCAGAGAAGCACCCCTGTCTCTTGCAGAGAGGTGTGCCCTAACTTGCAGAGAGGTGTGCCCTAACATCCCTGTCCCTGGTTGGCTAGGAACAGCCCACAGGAAGTGTGGCCATAGCTGTGAGTGCACAGCAGCTGGGCTCCTTGCTCAATTTGGCTCCCTGTCTGCAAGGTCCATTCTCATGGCCACCACACCTACCTGATCCTGACATCTTTCACTTGGGTACCCACATCAGGTCTTAGCCCCACACCTCCACTCCCAGGAGCCCAGAGGAGAGAGCACAGATTAGTATCCCCGATCAGGCCTGCTGTACCCCATTTAACCTGCACAGCCACACCACCTGGTGGTGCTGATTAGCTTCCCTGTAAGGTGAGGAGCTGGAGGTCTGGGAAGCTCTATGACTCGCCCAAGGTCATAGGATCTGAAAGTAGCAGAGCCTGGTTAGGAACCCAGACTTCCTGACCCCCAAGTCCCTACTCATTTTTGCTCTATGCTGCCCACTGAATGCCTTACCAAGAGCATCCACATACATGATATCATACCCTCAATTTCCCCCGTGATGAGTGTGAGTTCACATACTCCCCTCTTCCCCCCACACACACCTTCACAAATGAGCAGCTCACACTCAGAAAGGCCAGGTCACTCCGTTAGCAGGTGTCAGGGCAGGAATTATAATCCAGGGCCTCCTAACTCAGGGCCACATCCCTAGGTCCCCCTTCCAAGACACTGTAGTCCCTGCAAAAAAACTGGGAGCTTGCCTGCTCTCCCTTCCACTCTCCACAGATTCTCATTTTTCCTCTCTTCCTGGGAACACAGCCTCAGGGTGAGGGAGGGCCTGGCTGTGCCTGGTACACAGCAGCCCGGGTCCGGCCTGAGTGTGGGGAGAGGCTCCTGCTTCCACCATTGGAAATGCGCCCGCTGAGCCGCCTTCCTTCTTGCTTGAAAGTGCTCTAGAGTTTCTGTGCTCACAATGCATTTCTTTGGAAGTCTGCCCTCCTAGGGTTGCCATGGTGACTATTTTGATACTGCATGCTAGAAAAAGCCGAGGCACCTGCTGGTCACACCACCAAAACTTGTCTCTCTGAAAAATCAGCAGATGGCATTTGTCAGAAATTCCTACTTCTTGATTAATTTGGGAACAAGAGGAGTGTGCTGCGGTGCTGATCTCCTTTAACCTGGCTGTGTTGGTGTTTTGGGGAAGATGTGAAATCGCTGTGCCCCAATCCCTCGAGCTGCCTTTGTAGTGGTGGGTTATTCAGTTTTCCCAGGGAAGTTACAGAGTTGGGTGATTTGCATTCTAGTAGACGAAAACAATAGGAAGACCATGATGTCATGTTCCTATTAAGAGAAGTTGAAATTTCAGGGCTGGTTCTGGAAAAACCCATACCTTCCTTCTAGTAACTTTCATGAATTCTCAAACACACCTCAGGATGATTCTAGCTTTTAATTAGCACGGAGTGAAAAAAAAAATCCTGAGTTTGATTCGAATCCCATCTCTACCATCTATTTACCCTGACCTTGGACCAATCCCTCGGCCCATCAAAACCTCAGTTTCCTCAATTGCAAAACAGTGATAATATTTCTCTCAAGAGATTGTAATAAGGATTAAATGGACTATTAGTGTTATTACTATTATCATTTTTTATTAGCTAGAATTTAATTTAGGCATGGAGGGACGGATCAATCTGTATGCTCATGTAGTTTTTACGTATAACTGTGCTTATGAAAAGAAATCAGTTAATTTCACTGTCTCACTCTAGGCAGTGATATCACAGCTGATACATAAAAAAGTCCCGCAGATTTCTGGTTGCACGTGTACAGCGTGTCTCTAACTCGTTATCTCATCCTGCTTTTCTAGGAACTTGTTTCCCCCAAATCTCACATCCTGGCTTGCAGTTTGCAATACTATTTGTTCCCAGTGTCACTTAGCAATGCATTGTAGTTGTGAGCTGGTTCCCTAAGCATACACGTCTTAATTTGGGGGTAGTGCTTTCAAAATCAGTTATGTAGTTTTCCAACTTCTTTCACCTATTGGGTCTCTATGGAGAATGAGTCTGGTTCTATGAGGAGGCCTGATAAGTCAGGGCTGGCAAAACCTAAGTGATCACGCTCCGCTCCTGTGGTCGGGCCAGATATTGCTAATCAATCATAGCATTCTTCCACGGAGCCAGGGAAGGGCCTGAGAACCTTTATGAAGATAGTGCTCAAAGCAGCCACTGCAAATTCATCAGAGGTAGCACAGGAAAGGGAGAAAGATCTGTTCATCGGCCAAGGTGTAGGGGAAAGAAACCTGGACTGGAAAGCAGAAAAGCTAATGTTAATCTCATTCTGCCTTTAACTAGCTATGTGAACTTGGACTAATCATTTCTTCTCTGAGGCTTCGATTCCATATGTGAAATGAGCTAAAAAGAAAAAAAAAGAGAGAGAAAGGAATAATCTTTAATTCCTTCTAGCTCTAAAAGTCTCCATGCTCTTACCATCTATTCGCCCCACCTCTCACTACATACACACAAGCCTCCTGTCAGGTGAGCTTCTGGCACCCAATGCAGGCTCTGATCTGTTTTTGTGTGTGTTTTTTTCTTGGAACTTGTCCAAATGATCAGATTTTATCAAACATCCTGGGGTGGCTGAGTGCTAAATAAAACATTATCAGATACTTAGAATTACCAAATCATAGCATTTCTGAGCTGCAAGTCACCTCAGAGTACACTGAGCTGAATCCTTCATATTAAAGACTAGAGGCCCGGTGCACGACATCATGCCCTGGAGGCAGGTCCCTCAGCCTGGCCTGCACCCTCTCACAATCCGAGACCTCTCAGGGGATGTCCACCTGCCAGCCTAGGCCTGCTCCCCACAAGGAGTGGGCCCAAGCTGGCAGGCAGACATCCCCCGAAGAGTCCTTAGCGCTGCCTCAGAGGCAGGAGAGGCTCCCGCCACCTCCGCTGTGCTCACCAGCTGCGAGCCCGGCTTCTGGCTGAGCGGCGCTTCCCCTGTGGGAGTGCACTGACCACTAGGGGGCACCTTCTGCATTGAGCGTCTGTCCCCTGGTGGTCAGTGCGCGTCATAGTGACCGGTCATTCTGCTGTTTGGTCGATTTGCATATTAGCCTTTTATTATATAGGATGAGGACACTAGAACGAGAGAGATTCTGTGACTTCCCTGAGGTCACTCAGCATGTTACCTAGTTGATTTGGTCTCCATTTGGGGATCCATCAGGTCTGAGACCAGGTTGGTCCTTGGATCATGTGACCTGGACTCCACCAATCAGATGTGCCCGTGAAAGGATTCAGTTCAGAAGTGAAATAGGAGGCAGGGAGGTAGCTCAGAACCCATGCTTTCACCAGAGTGGCAGTGGAGGTGTGCAGCTTCAGGAGTGGCAGAGCCTGAGGTTTCAAGTGTTCGGTGCTCAGTGTGTTTGGTGCAAGCCATGGTGTCTATGCCCAGGAGTGCTGCCAGTATGTGTGTGTGTCTGTGGGGGTGGGAGGACACTCTTCAATAATATAATCTCAATTCATGGGCATTTTCCTGGGTGGCTACCTTTACTGTACACTCTTTCACTGTCTTGGAGATTTTGTGAACTATTGAGTATTTTTTAATAAATTCTCTTTCCATCGATATGAGCTAGGTTGGGTTCTGTTGTTTATACCAAGGGTCCTGGCTGGTGCACCAACCCTTGAAAGGAAAGGAAATTCTAAATATACATGCCACTTTGCAGACACTTGTTAATCCTCTCCCTTCTCCTCCGCCCTCCTGCCTTCCCTCTGTCATGCCTGTCAATTCATCAAGGCAACTTATCATCGAAGCATTGTGGGACTTGTGAGAAGGATATGTTGGATCTAAATTCCCACAAAATGACACTGATTGTTTGAAAATGCTTACAAAGAGGCACTGCTCCTCAGTGGGGAGGGGTAAGAATCTCAAGAATTTATGAAAGCTGCCAGGGGTTGGGTCAAGGAGGGTGCAGATGTCCCTTTAATTCACGGCATGATAAGTATATATGTATATATAAAGACCTCTGTACTGAAAAAAATTTCCTGGAGAGAACATCTCTGCACCTCCCCCATCACCCCAGATAGAGAAACACTGATTTGTTAGAGTTCCTCCAAAGTGTGCTTAAGGCTGTATGCCCCTTTTCCTGCCACCTTCACACCATCATCCCCAGTATCTAAGAGAAGATGGTGACATGATGGCTCCAAGATGAGACAAGATGACAACTGCATGGGTGAAGACTTCTTACTGTGGGATCCTGTGAGCTGGGAATAAGCTGTGGGACTTGTGAAGCATTAAGGATGGAGCTGCAAACTAGGAACTGAATAAGCATGAGCTGAGAACAGCAAAGAGGCTGTGGAGATGGGAACACTCCCTTATGGCCGCATCCCAGCCCATTTCCGTCCCCCCTCTGTCTGTGAGGTTATGAAGATATGGCTTCCCTGTGCAACATCAGTATTTCCTACAACTAGCAACCTGTGGAACTCATTCATTCCACAAACATTTACTGACCAGTATTTGTATGAATGGTTGGGAGTACTGATAGCATTAGGATGTAATCATATTCTGTTTATCTTAAGAGAGATAGTTGGGCCCGATGGGTGAGAGTGTGCATTCTGGAGGCCAGCTAGCTGGCTGCATGGGTTCCAATCCCTGCATTAATTGGGCAAATTGCTTAACCATTCTGTGCCTCAGTTTCCTCATATGTAAAATAGAGAAAATCTTAGTTCTTACCACATAGAGTTGATATGAAATTAAATAGTTAATGCATGTAAAGGTTTAAACCAGTGTCTGCCATGTAATAAGTCTTCATTAAATATTAGTTCTTATTAATGTAAGTAGGCCAACCCTATGAGAGAGAGAGAGAGAGAGAGAGAGAGAGAGAGAGAGAGAGAGAGAGAGACCGAGATTGTTGGCAACTATGCAAGCCATTCCTTTCAAAGTGCATATGCTTCCGAGGATATGCAAGGTGGAATTTTGAAGTGTATTGATTAGGTATGGATTTACCCTTATGAACATACTGTAGAAACTAACCCCTATGTAAGAATAACCCCACTATATTATTATCAGCAGTAGTAGCAATATTAGTAGCAGCAGCAAATACTTACTGAGCACATAGGTTATCTGGCTAAAAGGCTAAGTATTTTTAAGCTAAGTGTTATTGAACTGGTTAATTTAATTCACACAATAATTGGTATTATAATTATTCCCATTTGCAGATGAGGAAATGAAAGTATAGAGCAGTAAAGCAAATGTCCAAAATTACAGCGGACACGTGGCCAGGTGAGAGGTAAACTCAGGTTTTATAAGTGCAAATTCTGAGTCTTGGCCAATAAGCTATGCTGTCCCTGGGGAACTCACAGGGGGCAGCTGGCAATTTTAAACAAATTGTCAGAATGGGTTGGAAAAGTGCTGGAAGAGGTGACACTGTAATTAAGCTTTTCACAAACCTGTTCTCTCCCTTCACTCTCTTGTTGGTGCTTAGATGGCAGAAACCAGATCTTAAAATCTTGGTTTACCTTGCAGCAGCGAGGTGCTTGGTAAACATTGCTGGTGAGCTTGTTTCAGAGTGAGATGTAACAACTCTTTCAGGCGGGTCTGTGTCTGAGCTAATATTTCCCTAGTGTGGATTACAAACCCTAAGGGCGTGTTATTGTTTCTGAAGCCGGAGCCAGAAAAGACAGGCTCTGTTTAAGGGTGTAAGGATGCTCAAGTAGAACGATGTTTATTGCAGGCACATTTGCTTCATGTGGGCCCCCCTGGTTTCTGGGTCATTTACAACTGGCTACCTCGGACTCATATGTTCCAAAAAGTTCCTGGCTGTTCTGTTTCCCTGAGTCATGAATTGGAAATGCAAAATGAGAAGGCAGACTGTATCTTGGCAATGAATTACATCATTTCGTATGTAAGAGTGAGCTCTGCACCCACATGACCCCTCCCGCAATCCGCCTGCTCCCGCCCTGCTCGGGCACACAGGGGAAGCGCGATCCCCACCATTCATTCCATCTTTGGGACGTTCTAAGCTACAGGTCCGCTAGCTGCCCAGCTACAGCTTCTTTCACCCATCCTACCTCTCCAACCCAGGGCCGTGCAGGCACCATTCCTTCACCTCATAACAGCCCTTCAGAGATTAGATATTCCCTCTGCCATACTCATGGTTCCTTTAACCGGCTGTGATTGAGTATTATTTCCATTCCCCTCCCAACCTGTTCAGCTGAAGTGGAAGTGAGTGGGAGGCCCAGAAGTGAACGTGGGACTCTAGATATGGTTTAACTAGCACAGTGAACCTGAACCATGCTCTTTAAAACAGCTGTGTTGTTTCTGCAGCCACACCCTGTCTTTGCCGCATCTTGAATGTACAGTGAACTGGATGCCACCGTTCTTTCTCTTGCTATTGCTGTCAAGGCAGATGCTGTGTCCACAGTAAGTAAGCATCAATCCCAGGACTCTGAGCGCCAGAGGGAAACTGCCCTGAGTGGAGAAATAAGAAGCCGAGCCTCTTCTCCTTGCACAGATGCCTGGGGGTACAGACTGGATTTACGTGATGAGAAACAGAGCCCAGGGAACAGGCAGATGAAGAAGGCCTTGAGAAAGAAGGCCGGGGCCAGGAGCACACTATTTCATCTATAAAGTAGAGGTGCCCACACTTCTGCTCCCCAGGAGGAGACATGGCCAGGTCAAGTGGCACAGAGCCTAAATATGCTGGGTGACCAAGAAACAGCATCTGATATCCAGAAAGCAGGATCAACCTATTTACATTTTTACCATGGCCTCTCTCTCTTTTTTTTAATTTTCCTTTTTAATTATAGTTTACATTCAATATTATTTTGTATTAGTTTCAGGTGTACCACATCATGGTTAGACAGTCGTATACTTTACAAAGTGATTCCCCTGATCTTTCAAGTATCCACATGGCACCACACATAGTTATTACAATATTATTGACTAAATTCCCTATGCTGTACTTTACTGGAAGTCTCTTGGGCAAAATGAAGAGATTTCATTGAGTGAATCACAACAAAATTCTCCTCTGCCTGTGTGTCTCCCCAACATTGGGCATGCTTTGATAGCTGCACCATTGTCCCCATCGGAAGCTCCTCTTCACCCTTCTCTCTTTCCCAACCTGTAAGCCAAGCCTCAGATTGAGAGGAGGGCCAGCAGAAGAAAATCAAACTCTTGTTTCCCTATCTCCTTTCTTGCCTCTGCCTTCATCTGTGTTCACATTTGCTCCATTCTTCCAAGAGTTTCTTAAAAAGCTTTCAAAGGCATATAAGATGCATGTTTTGGTGCTAAAAGACTGTGCTTATAAAGCAGGGTTCATTCACCTCAGCAAGATAAAACTTCTGTCTCCTCCTACCCCTCGATTCACACTGTAGGAGCCTGTAGGAGCTTGGGGTGGGGAGTGAGGGTGGAACAAACAACAAAGCCTGGGTTCAAATTCAACTCAGCCACTTGCTACCTACGTGATCCTAGACAAGTCATTTAATCTGTGAGCCTCAGTTTCATCACCTGCAAAATGGGATGAGATACCTACCAAGGAAAGATTCCGTGGGATGATGAATGCAAAGCATCTAGTATGTGGCTGGAAACAAGATTCCTCTTCCAAAGCAAGTCACAGTCAGTCAACAACATTGTGCTGGGGCCTGGGGAATGTGCTCACATGTTTCAGACTGAGTCTGTTTCCTGGGAAAATTCCTGACACAGGAGAGATAAGACAGGCATAGCAATGCCTCTACAGGAAGTGAAGCATGCTGAGAGGGCAGCACAGGGCTGTGAGAGACAGGAGGCTAGGCAGAGCCTGGGAGGCTCCCAGAAAAGGTGAGATTTGAATGGGTTCTTTCTGGATGGTCAGATTTGGCCATAAAGGGAAACATAGGAAAGGAAAGCATGGTGTCTGTATAGGAAGAGTTGTCACATGGAATCAGCAGGTGGTAGGGCTGGAAAGCAGATGGAAGGTGGGTATAGTTGATTAAGGACTAACTTTTTTATCCCAGAGTTAGAGTTACAAACAGATCCTCTAAATGGACTTCTGCTCATGCTCACAGGGTATGAGCAAAAACCACTCTAGGAAGACGTAATGTTTATTTCCATTCCCCCCAAGATGAAGGGGGTGGGGGGAGAAACAGAAGGATCACAAGGAAGAGAAGGGTCACTGTTTCTCACTCCTCCAGTGGGTTTTGTGCTGATAACTTCAATGGAAGATGGAGATATTCTGACAGCCTGTGGGCCCCACGGACACCAGGTCCTTCTGCATCCTCTCCCTCAGAATAACAGGATCCTGCATGGGTATCCTTGCTTCAGGCTGTCTTAGAGGGATGGTCAACAGCTCTTCTCTTTTATGGAGCTAGCTGGTGTATCTCTAACTTTTATTGACAATCATCTTCAAGCCTGGATTATTCAGGCACGAGTGTGCATCAGTTCACTAAAAATGTATATCTGAAAGCCTGACACTTTTACCATTTCAAGCACAGCATTGGCTCCTACATATAAACTGCTGATGGTATCTGTCATCTTTATATTTAAAGCCTTCTTGTTTCAAACACTTCAGGATAATGGTATCTGCTTATGGACTCCATGTTCTCCAAAAAGGATTTCCGCAGGATTATTACCAAGATGTATGTATGAAGGCCAGGTTCAGGCAGCTAGAGGGTCTTTCTGTAGGTTCAAGAGAAGGTATGTGAGATGTGGGGTGGGAAATAAAAGGCAGGAGAAGAGATCGGTAGCAGAAAGACCATTGAGAAGAGGCCTGGGGCATACAGTAATTACCCAGAGGAAAGATGGGGTCTGCACCAGGCAGGAGGCAGAAGAGAGGATAGACTCAAGAAATAAAGGACAGACCATGAACCTAAAGAGGTGACACAGGTACCAGCCCTGGGGAAAGTCCTTAGGGAGGAGGTAGGCCACCTCTTCAATGACAGTGAGATGAGGGTGCTCCCTCCCAGTCCCTCTGTTTTCTTTGTACAGAAGGAGAGGCCATTCTCTGGAGTAAGATGCTGGGGTGGAGGTGTCTGAGGGCCTCAGGTGAAACACCTGGGTGGGATGGAGGCTGGAGCCACAGGGCAGTGGCGGACACTAGGGATTCTAGCAGGAGAGGCTGTCTCTCTTCACACTCCCCTAGAAGAAAAGTGCTAAGTGCAGATGATCAACTACTAGACTCTGGGGGAAGAGCCTCCGTTGCGCTGGCAGGTCAGCTTCAGGAGGTTGCTGGAAAGGGATGGATATGAAATGCCCCGCAAAGAAAGGAGCAGGTGGGTGCTCAGTGTCAATTCACCACGTCCTTCCTTTTTCCCATTTTAGAGGCGTTTCCAACTTTACAATGTTTGAGCTGGAAAGGACCATGTCACCAAATCCTCACGTTTGCCACAGGGAAGAGAAGCAAGTACATTAAGGAATGATGGGCTTCCCACACACAGGGTCACATAGGAACACTAGGGAAGGACACTTATTCCTGGAGAGGGCCCAGGGTGACCTTCTCAGGGAGGTTCCCTAACCCAGATGCAGGAAAGAGATCCAGGATTTCTGAGGACTCTCACCACAGGCTGGAGCAGCCACTGGATTCAGTGGATCAGCGTCAGCCACTGCCCACGCAGCCTGCCTCACCCAGCGCGTTACTGCCTCCCTCCCTCCTTCACCCCCGAGCCCTGGCTCTCTGCTGGGCTTCTCCCACATGCACAGACACACACCCACACTGGCTTTGAGCCCTGGCTGCCCCTGGGAATGGTCTTACAGGGTGGAAAGCTCTTAGGATACTTTACTAGGATGAAAATTTCATTGTGGAAAATCTCCCCAGGCTCCAACCGCTGACTCATCCCTTGAGCCTTGTCCAGGAAATCAGTTTCCAAGATTGCACAAACTCACATGCAGAACAGCTATCAATATGTTCGCATTTGTATCCATGTCAATCTCCGTTCCTTATTCCTTGATATAATGAGTTATCTAATTATGGTGACATCTGTTGAGGAGGAATCTAGCTTCCCTCTCCCCACTCAGAACCCAGTACAGGGCTCTTTTGGGGAAGATGGCATGCTATGGGGTTTGTGGGGGAGAGGCAGGACCCCAACAGGAATCCGCCGTGGCTGCCACATGGCTTTTGTTATTCCCAGCAGCCAGCTACTCCGTATCCCCAGCACTATCTCAGAGGCAAGCGGACCCACAGAATGAGCTGATATTAGAGCTGTAGACTCACTCACTGTCCACAGGTTTCTGTATTTCCAGCCCAGGATGATTGCATAGTCAAGACATAAGGTAGAAGAATATGTGCTGGTTGCGTCACCATTGTGCAATAAGTAACACATAAGCTTTATTTTAATCCAGAGATGAGTTTACATTGGTTAAGCATCATGTGACCTGGGAATTAATATCTACAAATTCTCCTCTCGCATGTCAGCATTCATTCCTTCAAGCCAGATTTTAAGACTTAGTGAACATTCATTCAACAAATATTTATTGAGCACCTACTAGGCACCTCCCTACTAGGTGGGGAGGGGGGCTGAGATAAGTAAACACCCAGTGATATAAATGATAGCCACACAGGAAGAAGGTGCCCAAGGTCTGAAGAGGGTGCTTGGAGACACTTACAAGACAGTGCCATCCGGTCCAGGGCTCCCCTTTCGCCATAGTCCCAAGGTGTCTTTAGAAACCACAGAGTCTTCACTTCTCATGTTGAACTCCACCCCCTCCCCCAAACAAAACAAAACAAAACAAAACAAAACAAAACAAAACAAAGAAGACTTGCAATGGCACACCCCAATATGCCAAATCAAAGACTCAGCCATGTCAGTGACTTCCCAGGGAACCTGGATTCATTTTGCTGGTGCTTCTCTTTGTTCCTTTCCCAGGAGAACTCTGATCAGGTTTATTCATGTTTTTAGGCTTCCTGTGTTTTTGGGGGGTAACGGTGGCTTCTGTACATACTTCTAACAGAATTTCTCTTTGAGATGTGTTAGTCCTAAGGAAGATGAGGAAACAGAGGACTCACCTCCCACACAGGCCCTCACTACATTTGATAAGATCTTCCTCTAAGCCCTAAGCACTGTGTCTTCTGAAGTATTTTTTCAATTAAGAAAATTCTTCCACTCATTTTTCTAGGAAATTCCTAATGGTGTAGTCACCAAAAACTAAGAGTCTAGAGAACTTAGTGATTCTAATCATAGAACTGTAGGGCTAAAATAGGACCTTGAAGATCATCTAATCAAATCTCTTCATGTTTCAGATGGGAAGATCATCTAAAACAGTTGGGTTTTGCAACTCTGCAATTTCAAAATGCTACAGGGTTTGCTCATGTTCCTTCTGTACTCAGATTCTTAGGTTCCTGCTATTGGCCACATAGTTTTATTCCTCTTTAAAGATCAAAGTATCCTTGAATGTAATTAATACTTTGTTTATATCATAATTAAATTCCATTCTATAGTTTGTATTCATTCATTCAATTAATCATTTATTGATTCATTCTACAAATATTTATTGTAGAAAGGCTCAACTCTATTATAAAAAATAAGACAGATACAAATAGCTTTAATATATAACAGTAACAATAATAATAGCAATTATTGATTATATTGAGCTCACTGTATTCCAGGTACTATTCTAAGCTTATCACATATATTAACTTGTTAAATTTTTAGAGTGACTTTAGGAGAAAGGTATTTTTATCCCCATTTTAATCAAATGTGAAGAAATAGAGGCACAGGAAGGCTAAGGAACTTACCCTAAGCCACAGAGCTAGCAAGTACTAGAGCTGTGGTTCAAATTCAGACCGTCTGGTGTGAAGATAAGAAAGCAGTCATTGCAATTAGAGGGGAAACATTTGAAAAGAGGTGAAAGCTCAGAGGAGGAAAGGGCCCTTCCAGTTGGGGAGAGTGGGGAAGACTTCATGGAGGAAGTAGCACCTGAGTGGGGTTGCCAGACTTAGCAAATAAATAGACTGTGCCAACTTGGCGACCCTTGGTGTGGAGGTGGACACAGGAGGTGACTGCATCAGGGCAATGTGACCACATGTGCAAAAGGGGGACACTAAGAAACAGCAGTCCCACTGCTCTCCTTACCCTGGAGACTTTCCCACTCCTTCCAATCCCTCACCCATTTCATCTGGAAAGAGCGGGATGACCGTGTCCTTCTCTACTTAAAACCTTTACCCATTCGCTGCAGGGCCCTCAGGATTCAGTCCTGACTCCACCTGAGATATGCCCCCTCCTTCATTTAATCACATCCATTTACTCATCCATTTCATTTCTCAACCTTATTGCAGATGAACTTCCATCACCATAACAACTGACTCCTCCAAAACCTTCAGTGATTTCCCACTGCCAAATGGTACTGATTCTCCAGACTGGCTTTCAAGGCTTCCCATAGACCAGACCCTCATATCCAACTCCTCTCCCCAAAGAAACAACCTTTTCTAACTGGGTTCTTCAGAACCAGGAGCACATCCTGCTCATGGCCAGCCCCACGCCTTGGCCACCACATGCCAGAAAATGAGAGTCATTCTTCTGTCTGGCTCCACCTATCCCTCCAGCCTAACTTTGGTCACCCTCCCCTGTCCACAACCCTCTCTGCCTTTGCTGACCTCTCTGCTCTTCCACACCCAGCACGGCGGTGGGTCCTTGATTCTGTTCCCGGCAGAGCTGCAGCAGGCCCCTTTATTTTTACGAGGCCGTCTGAAGTGTCATCCCTAGGCCTTTGCTTGCAGAGAGGATAATTTTATTTCGATGTGTTTCTGTTGGCATCGGCCTGATGCATCACACATCCAACTCAATGTGCGATGTGCATCACACAGTGCTCTTATGAAAGGAGTAAACAGTGAGACAAGTAAGCGGCTGTCATTTGTCTCAAAATGTCTCCATTCTGAGAATTGCAGACTGCAGAGAAGAGCTGTCAATCAATAGGCATGAACATTGTGAGAACTGACAGAGACACTTTTCGAACTTTTTAAAAGAAGAAAGTCCAAACTCTTTAGCCAAGCGCCTCAGAGCTCAGTGATCAATCCGTGAATCAATTGGTAAATATTTATGGACTGCCTATCACATGCCAGGTACTTTGGTAGGTGCCTCAGAGAGCATGGCACACAAAGGACAAGGGCTTGCTCTCCTGGAGCTTGTGTTTTAGTAGAGAAGTATACCACAAGTGCCTAAACCAGGGGTCACCTGACTATGGCCCATAGATTAAATCCAGCTTGCCACCTCTTTTTGTAAATAAAGTTTTATTGGAATATAGCCATGCGCATTTATTTATGTACTGTCTATGGCTGCTTTCACACTACACCAGCAGAGTTGAGCAGTTGTGATGGAGACCGTATGGCCCGCAAAGCCTAAAATATTTACCATCTGTGTCTTTATAGAAAAAGTTTGCCAACCTATGGCCTAGAAAAATAAGTATGTAATATGTCAGGTAACAATTCATGGCATGAAGAAAAATGAACAGGTGTAAAGATAGAAATGATAGAAAGGAGTGTCCATGCATACCCACTCTTGGAATCTGACCACTGAGGACAGAGCTGATGAGGGGAGGGAGTCACAAGAAACAGATAACTGAGGAAAGGTGTCAGAGAGAGGGGACAGCAAGTGCAGAGGTCAGGCCACAGAAGCATGATCGTGGTTCAGAAATACCAGGAAGGTTGGGGGTTTGAAGCTGAGTGAGATAGGAGAAGAGGAATAGAGATGGGATCAGAGAAATCATGAGAGGCCAGATCATGGTGGACTTGAAGGCCATGGTACAGATCTTGGATTGATTCTGAGTGAGGAGTGAAGCCATTGTAGGCTTGGGGCAGAAAATGGTCTAATTTTGAATTTTGAAGGACCTTTTACTGCTGTATAGAGAAAAGGATGTCGGGGTAGAAGCATAGAGGCCAGTTAAAAAGCCACTACAAGAGTCCCGGGAAAAGATGCTAGTGTCTTGGACCAAGTTCACAGCCACAGATGGTGAGAGTGGTCTGACCAGGGTTCATTTTGAAGGCGGCATGCTAGGATTCCAAGATGGATTCGAGGTAGGGTAAAAAAGACTCCACAGTTTTTGGCCTGAGCATCTTGAAGAGTGGAATGGGCATATGAGAGGGGAAAGATGAGTTGGAGCAGGTGAGTGAGTAGACATTGCTTTGCATGTGTTGAGCTTGTGAGGTTGGCAGGTAGTGGTCATGGGGGCCAGGATGAAAGAGGGTGTGTCAGGACATGTGTCCATCATCTCTGAGGCAGGAAAGCGGGATTGAGGTGGATTATCTGCTGACTCTCAGAAATCCTGCCTGCCAGTGACATGTGATAATATATAATGCAGAGGCTTGTTGTGAGGCTTAGGTGACTGATTACAGGCTCAGCACCTGTATAACAGCATCTAAAGAATTATAGACACTTAATAAATGCCAGGTATTCTTATTATTAACTAGAGGCCTGGTGCACGACATTCACGCACTGGGGGAAGGGGAGTCCCTCAGCCTGGCTTGCGCCCTCTCGCAGTCTGGGACCCCTTGAGGGATGTCTGCCAAGGAGTCCTTAGCGCTGCCACGGAGGCAAGAGAGAGGCTCCTGTAGCCAGCTATGAGCCCGCCTTCTGTGCCCTGCATTGAGAGCCTGCCCCCTGTGGTCAGTGCGCATCATAGTGACCAGTTGTTCTGCAGCTCGATCAATTTGCATATTAGCCTTTTATTATATAGGATATTCACAATAGCCCTGCAATGTGGATATTTTTATCCTCATTTTACAGGCTCAGAGAACTCACATGAATTGCCCAAAGGCCACATGGCCAGGAAGTTCCAGAGCCCGCAGGTCCATCTGGCTCCACGTGCCTTTTGCCTTTTGCAAGATCTCACTGCTGCCGGGGTTAACGATTCTAGTGATTGCAGCTGTCCAGACAAGAAATTGGTCTCCAGTCTCCTTACCTACCCTTTGCTGCCTCTGATGTGTTTGAGGCCACTCTGCTTTCTGAAGTTGGCTACCCGCTCAGATGGAAGGCCGCTAGAAAACACTGTGCTGTACATCAAATGTTCAAAGGGTGATCGGGCTGAGCAGGGAGCATCATCCCCATTTCAGGGGATACTGAGGTTCAGAGAGGCCTGGAGGACTTGCCCAGGTCAATGGGCCCTTGAAAGGCAGAGTAGAGGGAGAAGGAAAGTTGCGTCTCTTAGTTCCTGATTCTGAGCCTTTCCTGATCTGTCAGTCTCTCCTACAGGCTCCTGCTAATTTCCTGCTGTTCCAGTCCAGCCAGTGAGAACTGCCATTGATTTAATGCTCTTCTGAGGGAATGTGATATAAATCCTATGTAGGTGGTCAGTAGCATGTACACATTTTATTTCCCTTAATATTCCTTTAATGGAGTATCACTTGGGTAAACACTTTGATTAGCAAATGTTTATGCTTTGTGGATTTGATGAAGTTAGACTTTTCCAGTGACTGGAAAATACTGAGTGCTGTGATTATTTTGATTTTCGTGAAGAATCCAATGGAAACCCAGGGTTCCCTGTCAGGGTTCGGCGTCCCAGGCTGACCCAGCGGGAGGAGCCTGCGTCATTGGCATTCCCAGTGACAGTGAACAAATTCCTTCTCCTCTCTGGGCCCCAGCAACTTGCTCTGGGAAACAAGGGGGTTGGACTAGATAATCCCTAAGGGTGCTTTGTAGCTAAAGGTTTTGACGACTGACCCCCAGGCCGAGGTTCCTAGGAGCACAGGGATTCTTTCGCAGCCTGCATGCAGGGTCTGCCCTGGGTCTCAGTCCCAGGAGGGCTGGCTGACGCCCAGGGTCCAATCTGCAGCCGTGCCCTGCGGGCCCCTGCCTCAGCCACAGCCCAGCCGCTGCTCTCTGACGTCATGGGAGGCTGCCTGCCCCAGCCACAGCTCTTCCAGCCTGAGTGTTGCCCCAGCAGCTGGGGCTCTTCTCCTTGGCCATGCAGAGACCAGACAGGAGCCAATCCTTTGGCTCTGCCTGTTTTGAGAGCTTCAATGGAGGGGGCACCGTGTGTGGTTGAGGGCCAACAGTGACTGAAAGTTCAACAAATCCATTTACTGCCCCCTTTTTTTTGCCCCCTCCCCTTTTTAAAAATACTTTAATGATGACCTTTTCCTTACTTTTGAAATCAGGCATGTTCAACTTATTTTGTATTTCCCATAATATATGCCCAGCGTGCAGTATACTTTTTTTAAAAAAATATATTTTATTGATTTTTTACAGAGAGGAAAGGAGAGGGATAGAGAGTTAGAAACATCAGTGAGAGAGAAACAATGATCAGCTGCCTCCTGCACAACCCCTACTGGGGATGTGCCCGCAACCAAGGTACATGCCCTTGACCGGAATCAAACCTGGGACCCTTGAGTCCGCAGGCCGACACTCCATCCACTGAGCCAAACCAGTTAGGGCGCGTGCAGTATTCTTTAAAGTGTGAAGTCAGTTTGTATTCTTGAGGGGGCCTTAGAACCCAAATATGCTCAGGTCTCAGCAGCATTGGGGTACAAGTGAAGTTCCGGTGACATTAATGCCCAAGTCTCTCAGCCATCAGCCCCAACAGCAATGACCAGAGGACACCAGCAGCCCTCTCCCCAGCTGATCCCCAGGGCCACCTCACCTGTGCTCCCCAACATGTCCAGCTGTGTTTTGCTCTGGCCTTCCCCTCAGACCCTCCCTCCACCCAGATCCACTGCTCAGTGTACCTTAGCGTGGCCCTAAAGCCACACTCTGCCTCTGGTACAGAGGGAGGAAGTGAGTGGCCTCATCCGCCCTGGGGTGGGCTCCTTGCATGTGCAAAGCCTTTTAGTCTTTTGTGAACACAACCCCTCACCTTCAGCCGCACCTCCTCCCAGGTTCCAGCTCTCCAGTCTACAGAAGGGGCAGACAATGTCCTATCTCAAGGTTTCTCCTCTTCATACACTCCCTCCAAATGCACGTCCCCCCCCCCCACCTTGATCAACAGTAAAGGTCCCCATGCCAACAGTATTATAAAAGGCATTGAAAGCCCCCCAGTGCCATAAACCAGTCTTCACACCTCATTTTGTATACTCAGTTTGGTCTGTATACTTAATTTTTAAAAAAATAATTTTACATCTTAACTGATATAGGAGGAATTCTAAGATGAATTTATTACAAAAATAAATCTTTCAATATCAAAAACAGATAGCAAATAGGACCAGAATATTTGAACAGATTAAAAAACACATTAGTGGACTGAATTTTAGGCAACTGATCATTAATAATTTGGCCAACAGAAGAAATGGCTTTAAGTGGTGTCATTTTAGCTTATGGGATCTCTTAAAGAGGAGCGTCTACCTATAGTGGAATGTGGATTTTGTGGACCTAGCCCAGTACTGGGCGTAATAGGAACTCAATTATTATTTGCTGAATCAATGAATGCAAACATGAAGGACGTAAGCTCAGTTATTTCTAATTTAGCTTTGATGTTGCTAGGTAGAATCTGGGTGGGACGTCTCTATTTTTAGGAACATCACAAAATTTTTAGGACATTAACAAATTCACTTTCACTTGAAAAATAAATCAGTGCCAGGCAGCTTTGGGAAAGATAACAGAGCAGAGATGGTCCAGAAGTCCAAAGGCCTTGTCAGTCACAGGTCTGGCTTTCCCGCCTGAAAAAAGTACAGGACACCAGAGGTAGGACTAATGGCCCCACCTGGGTTACTGGGGAGGGCCCCCAGAGGGTCAGGACTTGCGGAGGATCTGCCAACCTTGACTTTGTTGCATCTTTCTATAGCTCAGCTGTGGGAGAAAGTATGGATTTCTGGGTTAGCAAAACATTTTTCCAGAAGCACTAACTGGTTGAGGTGGTCCTGGTAGGACTAAGCTATACTAAATTTATTCAGTCATTTGGTTCACAAAATTGATCACCTATTATGTGCTTGGCTCTGGGGCAATAGAAAATCAGGCAATCCTTTCCTTCAGGAGCTCACACTTTTGAGACAGGTTAAAGGAAGATTAGAATGTGTTGTGGTAATTAGAAGTACTGAGTGCTTTGGGGCTAAAAGCATCTAAACTAGCTTTGTAGGGTGAGGAAGGCCTGAGGTCTGAGCTGAGTTCTGAAGGATGAGGAGGGGTAAGTGAGGATAGGGGTATAAGCAAAGGATGCTTCAGGAAGAAGGAACTACAAATGAATTGGTTGGAGGGGAAGGGAACAGCTCAAATTCAGTTCTCAGTGCCTCCAAGCTGTGGTGGGCTCCTGGAGGGTGGGGCCCACACCACTTGGGATTTCATTGCTGGAGGTGTGTCCATCACCACTTTGGCTTATACAAAACTCAGCTGCACCAGGAAGCAGGTCCCAAGCACTGGGGCTGCCCTCCTGGAAAATCAGCATCAGAATCCCAGGAAAACCACACGGCTTCTTCCCCCTTTGAGGTGAGCTGTGGTCGTGGAAGGTGAGGCAGAAAAGTGAGGGAGTTCTAAGAGTTGGTTACAAAGTACGGAAAGCATCCTATTCAGAGGCTACAGAGATGACATAAGAGTCAGTGGATAGGCTAGGCACATGGAACCTCAGGGAGGTTGTGAAAGGAAGCACAGGGGGCTTTTAAGGGGACTGTGGTCAGACACCCCTGTAGGAAGGAGCTGTGAAGGATGCCCAACCTGTTGGGAATATGGGCTCCAGAGAAGCCAAAAAATTAGAAACAGAGCAAACAACCCAGGCAAGTCAGGCAGCTGGATAGAATCCCCCCCCTTTTCTTTTAAAATATATTTTATTGATTTTTTACAGAGAGGAAGGGAGAGGGATTGAGAGTTAGCAACATCGATGAGAGAGAAACATCGATCAGCTGCCTCCTGCACACCCCCCACTGGGGATGTGCCTGCAACCAAGGCACATGCCCTTGACCGGAATCGAACCTGGGACCCTTCAGTCCACAGGCTGACGCTCTATCCACCAAGCCAAACTGGCTAGGGCTAGAATCCCTTTCTGATGGAGTGTTAGAACTTCATTATCACCAACAAGGATGACTGGCTGACGGGTACCACAGGGATGTGCCCATCTTGAGATATCATATCAGAGCTTGCCACAGCAAAAAGAGGAGATTCTTGTCAAAGTCTTTAGATTTGGATAATACCCTTCTATTGCAATGAGAATCTTTGATTCATAGATGTCACTTAGCCCTGGGAGGCCTGCAGAGGGAAGGGAAGATCCCCAAGGGATGGACAAGACTAGTGAGGTTCAGAGGGCCACCCAGCTAGTGGGAGGAAGAACCAGTGTTCAAACTCCCATGCTTGTCTGCTCCCATTCCTGCTATCTCCTATAGATTATTACCCATGCACTGTCATGCTGCAGGTTTCAAAGCTCACAAAGGTTTAGAGACCTTCCTTTAAGATGTGATTCCCATGGGAAGGCACTCACCATACTTTGCTACGTGAAAAAGGTAGTTTACAAAACAGATTGCTGTACGATTACATCTTTGTTGAAGAAAAGCATGTCAACATGCACTCTTTACATGACCACTGGGCAATGTCTGGATGAACAAACACCAACATCTGGCAGCAGTTGGCTCTGGGTGATGGAACTTCCAGGAATTTCTAAAGAATTCTTGCTTATCTGCATTTTCTCATTTTCCTACAATCAATATAAATTACTTCTTTAAAATTGGATAGTCAAGGTGGAGGTGGGTGGGGGGAGATGTCACAGCTCGTAGCAACGGCTTCTCAAAGAAACATTATCCATGAGGGCTAGTCTGTTCTAAAATAGAACTCTGTTCAGAAACTGGCCAAGTGAGCCCATGTCAAAGTGTATCAAAGGGTCTGCACAGGGTCTCTTTGAGAACTCAGCCTTTACAGGCCACAGAGGGGCCATCCCAGATGGAGACAGGCCAGCTGCCAAGGGATGAGGAAGGCCATCTGCTGCCATTGTCAGATGCACAATGACCCCCAATTTTAGGCAGCTCTACTGCCCTCTTTACCCTGGCACTACCATACTGAATTATTATTATTCAGATGCATGCCAAATCCCCCAAGGCTATGAGCCCCAGAGAGCAGGTCCAAGCCTTGAGATAAACTAGGATGTTCTATAGAGGACTAGTGAAGAGCTCAGGCTTAAAGCAGATAACCCGGGATGAAATCTTAGCTCTGTCTACCACTTACAAGTTCTGTGATGATTAAAACCCTCTTAACCTCAGTTTACCCATCTGTATAAGGGGGAATGATACTAATTCCTACTTTATAGAGCTGTGAAAAACATTGGATAATGCATATATATCTTTAGCATGGTATCTGATACTCAATAAATGGTGCTGGGAGCGTATTATTGGCATTAATAATCATCATCTTAGTAGTAGTAGTAGTAGTAGTAGTAGTAGTAGTAGTAGTAATAGTAGTAAGCTCGGAATCCCCATGCCCAGCTTGGGTCTGGTAGGCACTCTATGAATATTTACTTAATAGAGAGGTGGACTAGTAAGTTCCTACACAATCTTCCTCTCCCCCTCCCTACCCAGCACAGCTCAGCAAAGCACCACCCCCAAACCTCCTCAGAGAGCAGACAGAGGCAGGACTAGTCTATGACATTCTTCTATCTCTGGTCCTTAGCCTGACACATTCTTCTTGATCCCATGGCCATACTTCTTGAAATTCAGTCTGTTATATTCACAAAGTTAAAGTGATTAAAAATGAATGTTTTAAGTCCACCTTTGATTCCCATGAACCAATATTTGGTTGGGGAGGATAAGGGGATTGCTACTTCTATGAAGTGGATGCCCACAGAAAAGGCCTATCTGGCTGACAACCTCTTAACCAAGTTTTCATGGTTCAGAATCAAGCAGGAACCATGGGTGGCTGAAGTAGTGCTGAGGCCTGAGAGCCCAGGAGGGTGCAGGTGCCCTGAGGGTCTCTCTTGGTGGGAAGCAAAAATCACAAGCTCTGAAACCAGGAAGACCTGAGTTCAGATCCTGTCCCTGCTTGCTCTCCAGTGATTATTAAGCTCTCTGAGTCTCAGTTTCCTATTTCTCTGTGAGAACTAAATGAAATTACAGAAATTAATGTCTGCCTGACTTTCAGTAGCTGTTTAATGGATATTAATCTCCTTCCCTTGGTCACCATCTCACTCAAGCCCCATGGGGGAATTGGATATCTCCTCAATTCTGAGCACCCCAAAACTTTATAGAGGTAAAGGAGATAGTATTTGAGCTTGATCTGGAAAAAAAATGGATAGAGTATGGAAGTATGGACATGGGGGGAGGACATTCTAGACCAGCCTTGGGCAAACTACGGCCCGTGGGCCGGATCCGGCTGTTCTATTCGGTTCTCTTGTTCTCCCCTCTGCTCCTTTACTTTGAATTTATATTAGTTCACACAAACACTCCATCCATGCTTTTGTTCCGGCCCTCTGGTCCAGTTTAAGAACCCATTGTGGCCCTTGAGTCAAAAAGTTTGCCTACCCCTGTTCTAGACAGAAATAATATAATGAACAAAGGTCTAAGCAACAATACATGCTATGTATTGTCAGGGTGAAATGAATCAATTACACTTGGGCCCTATTTAATCAGGCAGTTTAAACAGAGCTTTGTTTTTCTTTTTCCTTTCTCCCCCTGTTTGCTTCTTCACTTCTTAACTGTCTGGGAGAGGTTAAAGCAATCTGAGTTAAGTTAGTTAAATTGACTTTTATTATTGAATTATAATCATTTGTGCAATTATGAAACCAGGTGTTTCTGATTGAGATCAATTATTTCTTCACCTGATCACTACAGAGCTAATAAGGACTTAGAGTTGCTGTTCAAGTATACTTCCAGCCGGGTTGAAGCATTCTAGAAAGGCATTTATTAAGCCAATGAGTGGTGGAAAAAAAATCCCGGGGAGAACAAGGACAGAGATTAAAATCCTTTAGGAAAAGGCCTAGAAAAGCTGATTTGATCATTAAGGAGCCTTGATGGGTGGCTGCTGTTGACAAGGAATCTTTGAGGTGTTCCTCAGGAGCTTTGCTGGGGTGGGGTAGAGTGGGGGCGGTGTTGGCATGGAGAGGGTGGGAAATCGAGGACACAGACACTCTGTTAAGAGCCATTTTCTGCTGTGTTCCTCTGCTGGGGTGGAGTTGCCCTCTCTCCCTCCGGAGGCTTCAGTCCTGACCCCTGGAAAGATGGGAAGACTCCACGGTCTCCCGTCCTTTGTGTGAGGCATGTGTGAAGTGCACGTGCAGTCTTCCCTCTAGGAGATGCAGTTTTGGATTCCTAGAGTTCTAGGTTCCTCCACATTTGGTCCCTCTGAGACCTCGGTGAGGATAGCAGAACGATAGTCATTATTTCCATCTTCATGTGGGGGCTTGAGGCTTTGTTAAAAGACTTGCCTACCGTCACAGAATTAGTGATTAAGATAGGACTTGGATGAGCCCTTCAGATGCCAAGATCACTGAATGGTTTTTTCCTTCACAGCCTTATTGCCACATATCTCATTCGTAGGCAAAGATGGTGAGTTCATCATCTCTGCAGTGGTTTGCAAGCCTAGATACATATTAAAATCACATTGAGAGATTAAAAACACATAGGTTGCTTAGGCTGTTTTCTAGATCAGTTCAGTAAGAGTCTCTGAAGTGGGTACCATTGTGCCTTAAAACCCCCGAGGTAATTCTAATGTGAGCCAGGGCTTTAAAGCACTAATCTAATGGGTGCCTAGTTAAGTGGAGCCTGGCCTGGCCTTGGGGAGTTTGGCAGCTATATAAACCTTTGGTGTGCAAATGACAGACACTTATTCAGCTAAATTGGCTTGGTTATTTGCAAGGGGATTTATTAGAAGGCTTGTTTAATCAAGTGGCATGTAGGGATATAGTGAGATCTCAAGGACAAATGGCACATGGAAAAGAAAACCTGAGCTCACCTGACCCATGCCCACAGCCCTCATCCCTCATGCCAAGTTCTCTCTGTGTAGCCTCTTCATTCTCTCTCCCCTCAGACTGCTTTGCCACAGTACCAGGGACCTGGTCACTGACAGCTCTAGACATCTCCACTGTTGGAGAAGATCTGAGACTTCCCATTCTTGGGTATGTGCCCACTCTAGGCCAATCACTTTGGTCACATGGCTGTGTCACTCAGATACTGGCAGTCCCCATTCAAACCACATGGCTAGAGTGGGGGAAGGGATTATTTTCCAAAGAAGGAAGAGGTACTGTTCTATAAAGACATACAGTAGAGGTTCCCTAGCCACCATCTGTGACGTTCACATAGGATCCCTGATGCTAGACCGCTTCCTAGAAAGAAAATCCTTCAGTAGTTGCCCTGAGAGTCCTACTGGTCTGGAACCTCACACCACCAAGGAGCACAAATTGACAGCTTTGAAAGCACGATGATCCTGGACACAATCATTTCATGAATGTTGAGCAGCAGGAGTTAAATGCTGAGGTAGTGTAGACACCACTTCCACCCCCCGGTGGGTCAAACACTCACAGCCTTGGATTTGGATAGGGCTTTGTATTAAAGATCTTTGGGTTGCAACTCAAACTGCTTTACACACATAAGAAAAGGAATCTCTTGGCTCACATGAGAGTAACTCAATGTATTTGCTTTAGGGGTGGCTGGATGCAGAGCCCAGGACAATGTCCTGAAAACTCAGTCTCCCCCTGTTCCTCTCTCAGCTCGGCCCTCCTCTGGGGGCTCCCCTCAAGCAGGTTCTCCCTTCCCAGAAGCTAGATAGTCATCAGCTTCTCAGATACCCCTATGGACAGACCAAAATCCACCCCCTCCCCCAATAGCATTAACAAAACTCCAGGGCTGTGTATCAAATATCGAGGGTCCCAAATCTGAGCCTGTACCTGTGATCAGGGGATGAAACTGCGGGGCGATAGGGGAGGGGAAAGCACAGTGAGGGTGGGGAATGAGCAGAAGGCAGGACAAGACAACAGATGTCCTTTAAAGACTCTACAGCAAATCTTGTTTGACAGGCCCCAACAGGGAGAAGCTTGCAGCCTGCCCAAACACGACACTCTGTGAAGCCTTCTCTGACCAATGGCCTGACTATGGTTAACACTCTCTTTCCACCTCTCATTTTGTCTACAGGAAATACACTAAAATCACTCCTAGAATGAACCTGCTGAGAGATTGTGTATGAACCAGTTACTTTGGTACCCTTAAAACCCAGCACTAGGCTGTGACAGAGAAGCTTATTAGAGTTCCATTGAAGCACAGAACTCCCATGTGCCATCAAGTTGAGTAGGAAAGGGGCCCCCAAGGGTTGTAGGCAGAGATCTGAAGCTGGGCGCAGATCCTCGGTGCTCCTGGCTCACTGTGCCCCTCAGACACACCCCTTCTCAAATCTGGGCTTTGTCCACAGGATCTTGCCCCCTGTCTGGCAGGATTACTCAGAGGTTTGTATCAATACATGTGGGAGCAAGTTGCAATAGTCAGAGTATCATTGTTTCTCGCCCATAAAAAAACCAAGGTCTGGTTTCAGAAAATACTGTATTAGGAAAAACAGTTTAAAGGTCGAAAAATCATGCAATGCTGGGATTGCCATACAGTATAAGGGGAAAAGCCCAGAGAAAAATGGTTTTAATATGAAATATGTGCTTTGAAGAAAATAGTAGAGTGGGGGTTGCAGGAGAGCAGAAGCAGAAGCCAGAGGTCTGTGGAGCAGAACCTAAGAGGACGAAGGCAGCCATGCTGGAGAGGAACCCTGAGCACAGGTGGCTGCTGAGGTATTAGCTGGAAAAGCCATGGGGTGTGGTCTTTCTCGGCCTGGCCACGAAGAGGTGCTGCTTTGGAAGGCCCTGGCCCTTCTGCTCTCTTTCCAGTCTCATAACCAGAGCCAAGGAGTCGGGTGAGCTTTGCAGGCAGATTACAACCAGACCCCATTCCGTCTTCTGACACCATGGCTGCTCCCTTCCCCATCATCGAAGGGCGTCTGGCTTTCCTCACTTTGTCATCTTGGGCTGTATGTAACCCACTTAAGTCACCATTGGACAGGGAGAAGCTCGCAGGATGCTCTGTTGCTGTCCTTCCATCCAAGCCATTAGTATGTTTAATAGCTCTGGCCCCATGCTGATTTCTGACATGTGGTAATTAATTCCTTTCCACTCAGAGACTTAGCCATTCACAGGTCTCGATTCAAAAATGTCTCTGCTCTGTTCCTTTTGAAAAATACTTAAAATGTTAACCAGGAAAACCATTTGGCCTTTTGTGAAAAGCCTCTTATCTCTATCCCATCCTTATAGGAAAATAAATTCCAGGTGTATTGATGATTTAAATGTAAAATATAAAACTATCAAAATACTCTCAGGTGAATATTTATATGATCTTAGGGTGTGAAAGGTCTTTCTAAGCATACAACTAAAGGCAGAAACCATAAAGATCATGAGTTTGTTCACATCAAAAATTTAAACCTCTCAGTGGCCTACATGAATAAAATAAAATGGAATTAAATGAAAAGAAAATGACAAATTTGGGGAAACTACTTGGAATGTATAATGGCTGCTCCTTATAAGGATGATGAAGATGCTAATATTTATTTCTATGTGTCAGACTGTATGTTAATATATACAAGATACTAAACAGTTTAATTCACAAAAGAAAAAATCAATAGTAAACATAAGCGAAAATATTCTATCTTCCTTATAATCAGAGTAAAACAGCAATAAAAGGCTGCTTCCAAAATTAACCAAGATGATAAAAACAATAATAACCAAATGTATTATGTTCACTTTCAGACATTGTTGTTTAAATTCTAAACTAGTACAAATTTTCTGGAGGGAAAATTCGTCAAAATCAAAAGTATGAATCCATTTCTACATCAAAGAATCTATCTTGGAGAAATATTGATATGCACAAAAATGGAGTTATATTATGCTATTTTAATAGTGAAGATTGGAATGAATTCAAATGCCCAACAATGGAAGATTTGCTAAATGAGTTATTATATACCCATGCTGCACAAACATTAAAAATGATGTTGAAGGTGTATATTTACTAACATGGAAAGAGGTTCACTATCTATTGTTTGTGAATGAAAATAGATTATAAGAACATATGCTCAGCATACAAAATAACTTTTTTTTTTCAAAAAAATTTGTAAAAGACGTCTGGAGAAAATATACAAGCAATAACATTGGTAAGGTAATCTCTGGGTAACTTTAAAGGAGATTTCAATTTGTTTTTTTTGTTGTTGTTGTTGTTTACAGTTTTTCTAATTTTTCTATAATCAATGCATACTATTAAAAAACAGAAATAATAAAAGTGCTTATCTTGAATGATTAATGTGAAGATTAAATAATGTAATGGAAAGTGGTTAGGTGTCCTGGAATGGTAACTGTGATTTCCAAAAAGAGAGCCCCAAGTAAGAGGAGGAGATCAGTGAAGTCGGCAAGGAGATAAACCAAAGGAGAAGTGGAACTTGAATAAGATCATGGCATGCAGGGTGCATAAGTTCTAAAGTGAGGGTGGGCAGAAAATACAGCCATAGACTTCCTTTTTGGAGAGTTCTATAGAATAGAACGAGAAGCGATGATAAACAGAACCAAGAAGGGCACAGGGTCAAAAGAAGGACCCCAGTGTTTTCTCCTTTTATTTTTGAAGATTATGAAGCTCTGAGAATGTTTGCAAGTGGAAAGGGCTGTGAAAACTCATGCAGAAGTGTGTGCATAATCAATTTGATTCCTAGTTCATACACTTCTGGATCCATGGCACCTGATGTATCTTCCATATAGGCTGCCTCTGTTTCATCTGGAGTTTCTGCAGATGATCCCCACCTCTCTGCAAGCTTTAAACAGTTGTGGTGTTATTTAACTCAGGGCAGTGGGTGACCTAGCAACCTTGTGCAGGCTTCTCAAGCCTACACAAGGAGAAGTCAAACTACAAAGGATTCCAAGTGTCCTGGCCAATGATGTCCCATTCTTAAAAAAAAAATATAGCATCTGCAGCAGAAAAAAACTTGAGGATGACCAGGCCAATTCTTAGCAAGTACTAGACTCTCATTTTCAACGATCCTGACAACCAGTTGTCTAGGTTTGTTCATATACCTTTGGTTTTTCAAAGAACCTCCTACAATTATCTCCTTTATCTAAGTAAGTCTTTGCATACATCTCTGATTATTTGTTTAGAATAAACGTGTAGAGTTCTCTCCTTTCACTTGTACTCATCCTTCTTTTAAGGCTCCACTCAGCATCTCCATCATTCAGAAGGTCTTCCCTTGCTGCCCTGCCTTGCCCAAGCTCTCCTCTTTGGACAGCCTTCTTGCCAATGTGTCCCAGGATTTCGGAATGGAGCCACTAAAAGAAACATAAAGATCCTCTTCTCATCCTACAGACGAGGAGATAGAAGCCCAGTGAAGTGAAACAACCTGCCCAGGGTCCCACAAAGAATTACTGCTGTGCTTGAGACTAAACCCCCAGTTCTCCTCATCCAGCCTGGCAGTGTTTCCACGATCATATGCGAGCCCTTCATTATGTTGAGCCAAGCTTGCCTTTCAGCAACTTCCATGTAGTAATTAATCAAGAAATGGCAAGATGTGTGTCTTCTAAATCTGGGAAAAACACCAAAGGAACTTGGTACATTTTTATGTAATTTATATCTGCCTAGTTCTGAGGATAAAGGTCTCCATCCCCAAACAGCTAGGAAGTAATCAACAGACACTCTTGGAGAAAGTAACAGTTCACAGGGCTTTGTTGTAACTGTCCCCTCTTTTATTTAATTTCTATCTGCGAGACCTCTGAAATCTAAGGAGCCCTGAAACACCGTAGAATACACCCACTGTCCTCCTGGACGGATCCCAGTAAAAACAGCTTCTAATTAAATAAATGAGCTCTGCCATGTTCGCTTCAGATAGTAGAATAAGGCTTCCGATGACAAGCTCGTTTGACTGCAGTTAGTTTACTTGTTAAATAATCATTGAGTCTTGCTGTTCTTATCCATCTTACAACCTTTCCCTAACTGATCACAGAAGAACTGTAAAACAAACAAGCAAGCAAACAAACAAACAAACTAATTATAATAAGAGAAAAGTGGCAATGCTTAGGGGAACTTGAATGTTTGTAATGAAATCCATTAAGAAAGGAAGCAAAATGACTAATTCAGGAACTGGGCAGTAACTCATTCCATCTAATTTCTTGAACTTCTGGCCCCCAAACACTTCCCTGACCATATGTCCTCCTGAGCACCACCCGATGTAGGTATGCAAGTGTTTCTCTCTCTCTCTCTCTCTCTCTCTCTCTCTCTCTCTCTCTCTCTCTCTCTCTCCCCCTCTCTCCGCCCCCACGCCCCGCCCCCCCACAAAGCTCCAGCGACCATTGTCTTCTTAATAGTTCTGAAACACAGCCAACTCTCCCATACTCTGTGCCTTCCGGGATGCTATGCTCTCTACATTGCAACACTGTATGCTGTTTCCCCACTGATCAAAATCCTTTCAGCCTCAGGGCCTAACTCCAGCTTCCCTGAAGGTTTCTCAGGGATAAAGTTCCCATCCCTACCTGTGCCTCCTGTACTCGCCCCAACTGGGATCAAGCCTGTAACCTAGGTATGTGCCCTGACCAGGAATCAACCTTCACGCTCTTTGTGACACATTTCAATGCCTTCTTTCTCTCAACTATTTTTTATTCCCTAATTAAAAAAAAAAATCCTATTCATTCTTCCAGGTCTAACTCAAATGTTACCTCCTCCAGGAAGGTTCCCTGGTTTTCCCTGGTCATGTTAGTGCTCCTTCCTTCCTCTGTGCACCCTGAGTACTTGGGTCATGGCTCAAACCCTGGTGTCTGGATTCCCTAATCAGATCTTGTTCTGACTCCACTCCATCCCAATGAAAAGTTTCCACCTTGGCTGGGGCTCAGAATCAGCCAGGGAGCTTTGTAATATACAAATACCTAGTCCCCACTCCCCAAAATGCTGATTTGGCAAGTCAAACGTAGGACCCAGACATTCATATATTTTTTTAAAAAAAACCCACAGATGGCTCTGAGCCACAGTGATGAGCCATGGTCTGAGTAGCGAGTGGCACTCTAGATAAGCCTGCAATGAAGTCAAGCAGTGTTCTGGGTACCCAATGAACACTCCTCTCTGTGGGCCATGCCCTTAGGTTCTGAGGGTGGGGATGACTGAGAGTCCTTCATGTCACTTCCAATCCAACCTTCATTATCCGATGGCATTTTCTGGCATGAGGTTCAATTTCATGCACCCAAAGCTGAGCCGTCTACTACACCAATATCAGGAAAAGGGAACAGGTGCCTATTTCAGATATAAACAGATTTGCTTAGAGGAGAAAGGTGTTAGAATCAGTTAGTATAATATCCCAAGTGGGGAAACTGAGGATCAGAAAAGTGAAGACAGCTACCTGAGTCTCCAGTTTTCCTGCCCCAATCCCACTGGTACCCTCACAAACTTTGTCAACCTCACCCAATACCAAGTCCCTGTAGGGTGGATATTTGAAAATAAAAAGAAAAGGGGCTTGGCCCATGCCCCTAGTGTATATCCAAGCAAAAAAAACCTACACTCTGCCCACCCAGCCAAAATGTAATTTTCAATGAGACCTAGCCTCATAAAAGAACCCCCCACACCCCCCGCAAAATCTCACATAATTTAACAAAACCCTCTTGCACAATATTATTCAAACCAGTGTAAAATAGCTTCATTTAAAAAAAAAAAACAAAATTAAAATTGAATTCTGAGATAATTCAAGAGATAAAAGTTAAAAAAAAAAGCCAATATGTGATGATTGAGTATGCGCGACCACAACCTTTAATCTCTGCCATCCTCCGACGTGTAAACAAATCTGCTGATTGTTGATGATATTGCTGAAAACATCACTAATCAAACCTTAAATACCAAATACGTTTAAGCAAATAACACTCAGGTTAGAGTCATTCTCCCTAATCGTGAAGGAAATCCAAATCGAGACCAGTTTGGACATGGCCAGAGCAAGACCACAGCTCTGCATTAATTGACCAAGATCCTAGAGGCAGTGCTTTCTCTTAAGTACAGAAGGCCTGAAATATGAAAGGAAATAAGGAAGAAGTCCAGGAGGCAAGCGCTAATGCAATTGCAAACTGGAATTACATCAGCAGCTTTAAACAGATGGCAGAATGGGAATAAATGTGTTAGCTCCTTTCTCTTACTTGGGCTTTCATTGTTTATATCATTAAAAATAAGGAGAGTTTAAAATAACATATATCGTCATGTCACAGAGACACGCAAAACTAGTTTGAAGAAAAGACTGAATTTGGTCCTGGTTGTTTGGAAAACAACTGGGGGAATTCAATTAAGTCGCCAGCTGGTTATTTACAAAAGAGAATAAAACCTTGTACAGGCTCGCTGATTATGACTGAGCCGGTCACAGAAAACTGTGGATACTCCAGAGATTGGTTCAGGACATTTCTCCTGTGTGTGAGAAGGTGGCAGTGGGTTATAGAACTTCATACTCCTGAAGTTCAGTAGACTAACTGATTATCTACCCCAGGGATAGCAAAGAGATATATGACTGTCACCACCTCAGCAGCCATCACTAAACTATTATGGCATCATTCCTGCTACCTGAGATTCAGTCTCACAACTCTTCTCAGGACAGCCCACGCAGCTTTTCCGTGACAGAGTGGGTACACGGAAGCCCATTTCCCATCCCCAGGCTTGTCCAATTCATTCATTTTTCAGATGAAGAGATTGAGGTCCAAGAAGAGTAAAATTCCCAATAATATTGATTGTAATGCTTTGTTCTATAAATGTTTATTGGTTGCTCACGACCCTATAAATGCGATGTTTGCTTTTTTTTTTTTTAATGAGAAACCATAGAGAGGTCAAATACTGCTCTTCTTGTCAGGATGAGGAAGCACACAAATGGCTTCTCTTCTTTGAATGCAAAGGAATATTAGTAAACCTTTAAAATGCTTGAAACACACTAGGAATAAAGGGAGAATAAAGGGAACGTCTTTGTGGGGAGGAAGAAGGAGAAAACCAATTTACCTATTGAGTAGTAAATAGGAGTTGAGGTGTGGAGGTAGGAACCAGCTATGGGCTCCACCCCAAATGCTGAAAAAATTTTAATTTTACAAAATTAAGGCAAAAGGTAAGACTAATTAGGATTGGGCATGGAGATATGGGAGGTAGGAGCCAGATATGGGCTCCACGCCAAATGTTTGGGGGCTCCAAAGAATGCCTGAGCTTGCGTTCTTACCTACATATACCCACCTTCTCTATTAAAAAGTTTCTGATGAAGTTAGGACAGGGCCACGGAGCGGAGTAAACCTGTGCTGCACTGAGACCCACCGGCTCCCACTCCGTGAGGTGTGGCTGACAACCTGCCTCAGAGGACTTGGGCTCATGTCCATAGTCCAGCCTCTGTGGGAAGGCAGCTTTCACCCACTGGGAAGAAATAATGTCTTCAAAACTTCAGATCTTCAAAATGGAGTATTAATGTGTTCGTGTGTGTGTGTGTGCTCACAGGTTCTTAAAGAAAATATGGTAGGCAGCCTCCAAGATGGCCCCAGTGATCCTCAGTGACTAGTGTTCATGCCCTTGTATAGCCCTTGCACACTGAAGGGGGCTGATTTGTTTACCAATGGGGTAGTGTAATAATTGTGGTGTATGCCTTCTGAGGCTACGTTATAAAAGATATTGCAGCTTTGCCTTGTTCTTTCTTGTATCACTTGCTCCAGGAAGCCAGTGTCATGATGTGAGACAAGTAGTGTGATAGAGAGGTCCACGTGGCTAGGAACTGAGGCCCTTGCCAATAGCCACCACCAATTTGCCCTCGAGAGGAGTAAGCTACCTGAGAGCAGACTCTCTAGCCCAAGTCATGCCTTAGGATGACAGCAGCTCTAGTTAATATCTGGAGAGCAACCCCGGGAGAGACACTAAGCCAGAACCACTCAGCTAAGCTTCCTCTGAGTTTCTGCCCGCAGCCAATGTGAAATAATAAATGTTTACTGTTTTAAACCAGAGAACTAAAGATAATGACTATAAAGTACTCTCTTTTTCTGCCTTAGAGATAATTTTGATATCATCCGAAAAAATCCCAACTTCAGGTCACTGCATTTCTACTTTATTTTGTATAAGTCACTTAACCTTTCCCCTTGATTCCTCCTCCTGGGAGGGAGTAGTAGCAGAAGTAATCCAGCACTGGAAGTCATTACTAACAGAAGGTAAGAAATCTCAAGTCCCAGGCCTGAAATGCAAAGGGCTTAAACCAACACTGTTTCCCCAGTCCTGGTCTATGGAAATGAGGATTCGGGATGGTATGCTCCAACATGACACCCCTGAGATCTCATTGCCTTACATTAGCATCCAGACTGGTCAGCTTCTTGTTAACATTTCACCCTAAGCCTGATGAATCCCCATGATGACTTTTGCATACACTAATTGAAGGCTTTACCTTAGAAGAGAAAATAATGGATAAATGTTTTTCACCTGCTTCAGGTATTACCAAAAAACAACACACATTATGGGCCAAAGTTCATCAATATTTCATCTAAGTAGTCACACTGAACAAAATAATAAGCCTCATCTTTTCTGTTAGTTTTTCAAATCTTCCTTTTCTTCCCAACCAGAGATGGATATCTCTTTGTTAAGAGCTAATGTTTTGTGAGAGGAACCAAGATGGTGGCATAGGTAACGCCTGTACTTGCTGCCTCCCACAACCACATAAAAATTACAACCAAAATACAGAACAACTATCATCCAGAACCATGGGAAAGCTGGCTGAGTGGAAGTACTACAACTAGAGAGGTAAAGAAGAAAGTGCATTGAGACTGGTAAGAGGTGCGGAATGGGCTGGTCCAGCACCCTGGGGTGCTGCTTTTTTAATCAGGAGGGAGATTGCCTCTTTGGAGGCCACCTGGAGGAGCAAGGGGTCCCAGCCCCACACCAGACCCCCAGCCCAGGGTTCCAGAGCTGCGGAAAGAAGTGCCTACAGGCAATAAGGACGATGGACTGTAAAAACAAGTGCGGATTGGGACTGAGTGACACACAGGATGCTAGAGACCTAGCTGCTCCTCTAAAAGGCCAGCATCGTGAACTGAGTTTACAAGCTCCCACTTGCTCTGAGCTCCAGTGCCGGGCCAGGCTCTGGGGAACCCAGACAGATACGGGGAGAAACTGGACTGTCTGGCATCGGGGCAAGAACATGGGGGTGGCTTTCTTCCAGCTGAGGTGCTCGCAGCCGTCATTGTTCCTATGCTTGGACCTCCCCGGTGCAGGGCTGACTGGCAGACGTTTCTGTTTGCTCCTCCCTGGAGATTCCCTGAGACCCCATCCCACCCAATTTACAACCCCACCCACGCTGTGCTGCAGGATGAGGAAGAATAATGTATAGAATGCATTTTCTGTCTTATGGCTTTTGCATATGAATGGCCTGTTTTTTCTCAGCCTAAAATCTGTCAAACAAGCTGCAGCTGGGTCAGGGAGCCCCAAAGCTATCAATAAAAGGCCCAAAGCCGGCACCAGCACCAGCCTGCCTTGCTTCACAGCTGGGCCTCACCTGGGCACTTCCAAACCTGATGCAAAGAGGAGGAATCTGTAGATCTCTCTGTAGCTCCTGCTGGGTGGCTCCAGGCAGTGGCTGACTTTGCACCTCCTTGGAGATCCAAGAGCCAGTGTACCCAGTGGTCAGTGTGAGACCATACCAGATTACAACTCTACACATCCATAGGTGACACACTCAAGGGGCAAACTCCGTGAGCACCATTGAAACAAGACAAAGATCTTACATGCCTGGGTCTCCTTCACAGCAGCTCTCCCACTGTAGTCGCAGCTGGTCCCCATAGCCAACTGGCCTGGAGGTCAGTTCCTCCCAGTGATACCAATAGCAATCAAGGCTCAACTACAACAAGACTGTGAACACAGCCCACAGAGGGGTGCACCAAGAGTGTCCAGCTCAGGTGATTGGGGAGGCTGAGCCAGTGGGCCCTATAGGACACCTACCACACAAGGCCACTCTATCAACTCAAGGAGACTTAGCAGCTACCCAATACATAGAAACAAAGACAGGGAAGCAGCCAAAATGCGGAGACAAAGAAACATGTCACAAATGAAAGAAATTGAAGAAAGCAAACTACTGGATATAGAGTTCAAAACCACAGTTATAAGGTTACTCAAGAATCTTCTAGAAACCTCCAAGGAACTTAGTGAGACCTTCAAGGATCTTAGTGAAAATGCAAAAAAAAAAAAAAAAAAAAAAAAAAAAGAAAAGAAAGAAAGGAAAAGGACAAGTCAGAAATTAAGCATACACTGACTGAAATAAAGAATAATATACAGGGATTCAACAGTAGATTAGAGGATCCCAAGAATCAAGTCAATGATTTGAAATACAAGGAAGCATAAAATACCCAACCAGAAGAGCAAAAAGAAAAAAGAATCCAAAAATATGAAGATAGTGTAAGGAGCCTCTGGGACAACTTCAAGCATACCAACACCCAAATTATGGGGGTGCCAGAAGAAGAGAGAGAGCAAGATATTGAAAACCTATATGAAGAAATAAAGAAAACTTCCCCTACCTGTTGAAAGAAATAGATTTACAAGTCCAGGAAGCGCAGAGAACCTCAAACAAGAGGAATCCAAAGAGGACCACACCAAGACACATCATAATTAAAATGCCAAGGGCAAAAGACAAAGAGAGAATCTTAAAAGCAACAAGAAAAGAACAGTTAGTTACCTACAAGGGAGTACCCATACGACTGTCAGCTGATTTCTCAACAGAAACTATGCAGGCCAGAAGGGAGTGGCAAGAAATACTCAAAGTGATGAATAGCAAGAACCTACAACCAAGAATACTCTACCCAGCAAAGCTATAATTTAGAATTGAAGGTCAGATAAAGAGCTTCACAGACAAGAAAAAGCTAAAGGAGTTCATCACCACCAAACCAGTATTATATGAAATGCTGAAGGGTATTCTTTAAGAAGAGGAAAAAGAAGAAAAGGGTAAAGATAAATTATGAACAACAAAGTGACAACAAATACATATCTATCAACAAGTGAATCTAAAAATCAAATAAATAAAAAATTTGATGAACAGAATAAACTGATAAATGGAATAGAATCAGGAGCATGGAAATGGAACAGACTGATGATTCTCAGAGGGAATGTGGTATTAGACAAAGATCTTACATGCATGTATGCAGTACTTATGGACACAGACAATAGGGTGGCAAGGGCCAGGGGTGGGGTGGGAACCAGGTGGAGGAAAGCTATGGGGGGAAAAAAGAGGGACATCTGTAATAATGTCAACAATAAAGATGAAAAAAAGATAGGTAAGGTGAAAATATGTACAGCAAGGCAAAGAAAAATAAAGAAAAAATACAGTATGACATGCATAATGTATAGAATGCATTTTCTGTCTTGTGAATTTCTCCTGAGCTCAGAGTCATACCCACCATGTATGTGGAATTCCAAGGAAGAGAGAAAGAATAAGTAATAGATGAGAAAATGGGGCAATATATAAGATAATGGGTGAAATTTTTCTAAACTGAAAAAAATACAGGGTGTCCCCAAAAATATATACATACTTTAACAGCTAATAGCTCAATTTTAAAATGTATTTTAATATAAAATAAAATGTATTTTAATAAACACTCCCTTTTTAATTATTCAAAGTGTGTGTACACATTTTTGGTACACACTATAAAAAAAGAGCTAATGTTTTGTAAAATTAATTGCTTTCATAGTCATTTGGGAATTTTGGGGGAATTTTTCTGTTTTAAAGGTTCAAAGCTTTTCAAATACTCTCATCCTTGGATTAGAATGATATTTTTTTAAAAAATCACATTGGGATTCCAATTATTTGCTAGTTAGTTAAATCATATTTTTTCATATTTGTAGGTATGTTTTTATTCACATATTTTAATGTTGAATTGAATGGATGATGAGTTGGACATTTTCTTTAAAAGAATTACCTTGGGCATGGAAACATTTTCTAGGTAATGTATTACTTAGGAATTTGTCCTACAGCTAAGAAATCATGTCATCAGTTAAAAATATTTTTGTATTCTTATGTCTAAAAGAGCAAATCCTAATTATTCTTATCTTTTATCTTAATTTTGTAAAATTAAAAATTGTCAGCTATTTCTTACATACATATTAATTTTGGAAGCTGTCCCCCAAAACACTATCACCGAAGCCCAGATGAACACTATAGAGAAGGCAGCAAGCTTCCTGGAGCTCAAGAACATTAGGACCCATCTGATTCCATCACTGGGGGATTGTGAGGCCTATTATCCTCTTTGGGACTCCATGTCCTCATCTATGAAATACAGTGTCTGGTGGTGGATCTCTCGAGTCCTTGCAGGTCTAATGTTCTAGGTTGACAATGAAGCATTGCAGAACTGCCACCTTGTAATAGCCTCAAAAGTACTGTTTCCTGGTATAACACGATGGACTTACATAATCTCAGACCAGTTAAGGACCCCAAACTACATGTTTCACCTCTGACTTCAAGCAGGTGCAGAGTTGCTGTTCCCAATTTAATACTAGGAGCAAAATATATTAGGTCTCTAACCATGAGAGATTTGAGGCCCACCTGGGTAGATGCATGCAAAAATGCCATGATCATCTCTGGGAACTGGGAATTGTGGTCTTAGTCTTATCCGTAATGTTTTTAATGTCTCACAAGTAGATAAAAATAAATTAAGAAGCATTTATAGATGTTAAAGAAATGAGTCCATTACAGCAAAACAAACACAGAAAAGAAAAAAAACAAAATCATAACCCAACCAGCTAGATTTTGGGGGTCTATTTCTTTCCTATCTTTTGTCTATACTTACATCTAAAATTATTGTAATCCTTTTCTCCCCTTTTTACACAAAATAAGAATGGTTATTATATGCTGCATTATCCCTTTAAAGTTTGTGAAGATTTTCTCCTTGAATGTTAGGCACTAATCCCTGACTTTGCAGTCACATGCATTCTGTCCTGTCCTTCCCTGAGAGCCAGGCTGGGATGGGGGTTTGGGGTGGAAGTCGAGGTGCGTGGTGGGGGATATAACATCACATGAGCTATCACGTTTGGGTGTTTGCAGGGTTTCTCCAACCCTGCCATGGAGACTAGTGTTCCTGATATGGGATTTAAAGTCTGGGGGAATGGAAACCACTCCTTTTTAGCATATGAATTTTTCACTTGACTTTCAGACACATTTTTAATTTGTATGAAAGTAGGGAGTTGCCTAAAATTGATTTCATCTCAAGAAATGGGACCAAAGTATGCAAAAGGGTAAGAACTGGGCCACAGGGAAGCATCTGAGCCCTCGAACCCTCCCAGGGGATGTGACCGTGTCTTCCAGTCTGCATGCCTGTATCATGAACCAATTGGCGCCATGCAAAGTGTCTGTCCCATGCTAATTTCAACCCACACATGTTTATGAAGCACTGGCACTGGGATGGGCACTGGATGGAGACGACATAGGAAAGGCCTGGTTGCTGCTCTGTGGGTTCGTGGTCCGGAAGGGAAGACCCAAACACACGAAAAGCCCAGATTCAAGGCAGAAGTGGTGCCCTGTAACTTGGGCATGGATAGCCCATTAGATAGCAGGGCCCTGACCAATCTGTCACATATGGGTGTAATAATGGGGACAGTGCGATGAAATTCTACTATTCCTAATATCCATATTCATGGGGTGAGGGGAGTAGTTTTCCTAACTGCCTTGCATCAGTTCATTCTTGAACCCCACAATGGCTAGAATGCCCCCCGCCCCCCCCCCTCCCCCCCCCCCCCCCGTTCAGGGCTTTTTGCAGCCTAGAGAAGTAAGGCTGCTGCAATTTGTTAACCTTAAATACACGCAGTCTGTTGGGAGGCAGGAGGCAGTGTGAGCTGGAATCTTTCCAGGCTCCACTTCCTCATCTGTAAGATGAGCATCATTTTTTTTACATCCCTCTCATTTACCTCCTCCCCCCCTCCCCCCTTCCCCCCCCCCCCCCCCCCCCCGCTCACCACCACCACATCACATGAGTTAATGGATGTGAAAGCAGGTTCCACATTTTAAACAGCTGTAGAAACGTAAGGCCATTGCATAGATTTTTTTTTTTTTTTTATCAGAGCTGCAGCTTTATCAAGAGTTTATATTTCATCCATGGAGAGTCTTGCTTTTATTTGAAATGCAGTGTCCTCGTTTTTCTGAGAGAATAATCTTTATATCCAATGTCTCCAGTCTGTGTACTAGAAAGCTGTCTAGGTGACAATGTTGATATTCACAAACAAATCTGAAAACACTTTCATCTAAGAAGTGCCAAAAATCACAAATGTGTATCTTTTTAAAAATTGACTTTACCCACTGTTTTACAACCCTGGTGAAAAAATTGTCAGTGTTAGCTGTATGTCTGCTCTAAATATTTCCCGTACTCTTCATGGGCCTGAATGTGGTTCTTGATTTATTCCTTTTAAATAACCTGCTGATCCCAGGGGGAATATCACAATCTATAAGCATCACTGTTTACAATAAGATGGATTCTCCTATATTGCTAATTACAGTATTAATTTCCATTTACAAGTTGGTAATTCCTAGCATCAATCCTTTTCCTGTCATTGGGGTGGGGCCATTGTGTTCAGAGACAGCCCCAGGAACATCTTTTTAATTCTAATCTCCAGTTGTGCTACCTGTAACAGGAAATGAGAAAAAAAAAAAAAAGATAAGATAATTTTCTTGATGGTGGACTAAGCAGGCAGAAATTATGCAAGTTTCTTAACATACTCTCCACACAGAACCACACCACTCAGGGTTTCGGCAGCATCTCAGAATCGTTCTCATCGTACTCCCTGCCTCATCCTTCCAGGACTAAACCAAACCTCATTCCCATACCAGGTATGAAAGCATTACCATCATTACTGCAATATTTATACTCCCATTCCACTCCTCCTTGCATATTTCATTCCATGGCCAGGTGTGAGAAGGAATTCATGCAGTGAAAGCATTTCCCCACATCTCCTGTTTCTCTGCTTTGAGCCCTCGGTCCCAGTGCCAGCAGGAGCATCTCGAGGGCTTTCAGAAATTCAATCAGTTCCTAGATAAGAGCATAATGAGATAATAACTTTCACACTGTGCTCCTCTATGACTTAGATTTTCCACTTTTTCAGTAAAGTCTAATAATTTTGCTTCTAATGGGACAAAGAAGTAACAAGAAGTATGGAGATGCACAGCAAAGAAACCCATCAACAAAATGAAAAGACAACATACTGAATGGGAGAATGTATTCGCCAATGATACATCTGATAAGGGGTTAGTATCCAAAATTTATAAAGAACTCATACAACTCAATACCAAAACAAACAAACAAACAATCAAATTAAAAAGTGGGCAAAGGACCTGAATACTTTTCCAAAGAGGACATACAGATGGCCAATAGACATATGAAAAGATGCTCAATATCAATAATCATCAGAGAAATGCAAATTAAAATCACAATGAGATATCACCTTATACCTGTCAGAATGGCTATTATAAAAAAGACAAGACATAAGAAGTCTTGGTGAGGATATGGTGGGGGGAGTTAGATGAAGGTAAAGGAGGGATAAATGGTGACGGAAAGAGATTTGACTTTGGGTGGTGAACACAATACAATATACAGATGATGTATTATAGAATTTATACTTGAAACCTATATAATTTTATTAACCAATCTCACCCCAATAAATTTAATAAAAGAAAGAAAGAATCCATATGAGACCCCATATTTTTAGCACCCTGCGGAGCTCTCCTTTCAAATAGCTGATATTCTAAACCTTTCCTGGCCCATTTTGCACATATTATCAGACGAGCACCTTTCTTTTTCTCCTGGTCATACCTTAACAAATTACCCCAAAACTTAGAGGTTTAAAGAAACAAACATTTTTCTCACAGTTTCTGAGAAATCCAGGAGTGGCTTGGCTACAGATAAGGTGTCTCCACGGCTTCAGTCACCTGAAGGCTTGACTGGGCTGGACAATCTGCTGCCAAATTCACTCATGTGGCTGGTGGCTGGAGGCCTTGGTATCTCACCCCATGGGCCTCCCCATTGGCTTGCTCATGACATGGCCAATGGAGAGAGAGAGAGGGAGGGAGGGAGGGAGGGAGGGAGGGAGGGAGGGAGGGAGGGAGGGAGGGAGGGAGGGAGAAAGAGAGAGAGGAGAGAGAGAGAGAGAGAGGAAGAGAGAGAGACTTGAATATCAAACTGAAGAGCCTAAACTTTGTGTCACATAAAATGGGGAGCCATTGATAACTGATGAAAATTGCTGAGAATCTTTCCCCAGCCTTTTTGGGGATTCATCATTGATGTCAGATTACTGTTTTATTGTTTGTGTTGACCAAAATACTGCAACTAGTAGCTGACAGAAATTCAAGAAAACAAAATTTAGCAAGAATCCTAGGACCATCCTTAAGTGGCACATAAACACCACACAAAGCGAGGGAGGGGAAGAAAACCCCAAGTGTCTCATTGGAATAATAAGCCAGGGAGAGAAGAAAAATTGATTTTTAAACTTTTCCTTTTACAAAACTTGGAACCACAGACCCTATGAACTTAGATTTAGAAGGAAACTTTGAAATTCTCTAAATCAATGTAAGCCGATGACACCCAGATCCATACCTACAGCTTCAACCATTCCTCTGGGCTCTAGGCCTGTCCACACAGCTGTCTGCTGGACGTGTCAGCTGGTTTAACTATGGGTACTTCCATTTCAGCATGTCAGAAAATGGATTCATCATTTTCCCACCCTCTTCTGCTTTGGGTATTTTATTTAATTAAATCACCAACTGCCCAGTCACCCAAGGCAAGAGCCAGTAGGCCATCCTCTGAATGTGGGGATCCCCAGTTGAGTGGTTATCACCTCCTGATTCTATGTTTGAAGCACTTCTAGCTTCCCCCCAACTCTCATGCCCTCAAATCGATTGCTTCTCCCACACACTGGCCTCATCAAAACTTCCCTCCCTTTCCTGCCTCCAGTCCTTTAGAAATGTGTTACCCTTTCCCAGAATATTCTTCTCCCTTGCCTGACTGGAAAACTCTTACAGCTTTCTCAGGATCTGGTTCAAATCTCGCCTCTGTCTGGGCTCCACACGTTACCACCAACTTCTAACATCGTTGTTGTTTACATGTCCCATCTGTTCCACGAAACAATGAACTTTCTTTATTCTTTAGTTAGGAAAACTCTGCTCCTAAAGACTAAGTGACTTAGTCAGTTTCAAGTTCACCCAGTTTATCACTATCAGAGCCAGGACTAGAAGATATTCTAAAAGCAGGGGTCACGCCCAAGGGTTCCCTACGATAAAATGTGCACTGCTTTGTTGACCACGGAAACATATCTACTGGGCTAACTCCATCGTTGTCTTTGAGGTTTAAGCTGTACCCCCAAAGACATGTCCTGCGTTGGGGTGGCAGGGCCTGCCTACTGACAGCCCAGCCAGTGGGCCCAGGAGCCCGTGCATCCAGGGGCTTGGTGGGGATGTTCAGGCCTCGCTCACAGGATGGCCCATGGAGAGGAAGTGCCACTCCGATTTTCAAGTCACCCATTTCCACTCCACAGAGGCCTTGTCAAGTAGGAACCTGTCAGCTTTCATCTCCATCTCTCTTGCCCCTGGGACCCAAAGTCAAATTCAGTTTCTGCTCACTTGTTTGATTTTTAGTGGCTCCTCTGGCATCCCCAGCTCCAGAACCTTTAGCAAGTGGCTTCTTTTGAAAGTTTAAGGTGGAAATCTCTAAGCTGGGCCTGAGCTTCTCCTGACAAGTGTGTAATCGACAGGAAATCTCTCACCGGAGGCTACCCAACCTAAGTCTTGCTAAAAGGCACTTTCGGAGATGGGAAAGGCTCTTAGAGACCTTTTGCAATGGACTCAGCTGGCCTAACATCGCCACCTTTTTCCTCCTGGGTGACTATTCACTATCACAACCTCTCTGGCCATCAGGAAGAAAGTGAGGATACAGACAGAATGGAAATCACTCCCTTAATACATACAGGACAGAATGCTCTTAGAGGCAGGCAGAAAAGCAATGACTTAGAAAAAAATTGTGAAGGGTGAGTGGATGCTAGGGGTTCGGGTAGGCTGCACCTTTGGGCTTTGGTTCTGCCCTTCCTAGTAGCCTGTCTATCTGGAGGTTCTTTGCCTTTGACTCCTATAACCATCACCACACCTGGCCCTTCCCTACCAGCTCCTCAGGAACACAAACTCTTTCCCTGTTTCTCTTGAACATAATTGAAATGGGCGAGTACGTTCCGAAGGGGCTTCACTAACAGACTAAATAAAACAAGCACAGAAAACATCAACAGTATTAAAAACAATTAGTTTACTCAGGTTCACACGTTTACCATGAGAATCTTGGAAGCAAGCATAAGAGACCCTCATCAAGCTTCCCCAATGCCCTATCCAGCACCACCCCTTGTAGTTCCCTGCCCTTCTCTTAACTATAAGGCCTCTGGATACCATTTTGTTTTCTGGCACCTGGAAGATAGTGTGGGAGATGCTTTTATTCAAATGAAATCAACGCAGGAAGGAGACCCATCAGGAGATAACTGAAAGCTAAATTAAGGCAGCAGAAGTAAAGCTAGGCGGCAGTGTAAAGATGCAAGAAATATTTAAGAATCAGCATAAGTACAATTTGAGGACCTGTTAGATATGGGGCAGAAGATTGAATCTTCCTTTTCATGTGTTATAAGGTATTTGTTGAACTCAAGCTGGAATTCCCTATACCATTTGCATATTGAAAATAATATTTAAAAATTTTTTGGAAAGAGAGGAAGCACAGACATCCACAAGAGATAGGGAAGAATTTTGATTATTATAGATATATATAATGGCATGTTGCTTTAAAAATATAATTTATAAAGGTATAATTTGCATACAATAAAGTGCCCACATAGTTCATAAAGTGTATAGTTCACTGAGTTTGACAAACATATATACCCATATGACTACTACCTCAGTCAACATATAGAACATTTTCATCACCTCAGAAAGTTCCCTGGTGCCCTCGCCCAGTCAATACCTCCACCCCACCTCTAAGCAACCATTGATTATCTTTTTGTCACTATAAATTAAGTGTGTATGTTCTAGAATTTCATATAAATATTATAGCATATGATCTTTTGTGTCTGGCATTCTTTGACTCTGCATTATTATGTTTTTGAGACTCATCCCCAAATATCAGTAGTTAATTTTATTCTATTTCTGCATAATATTCCATAGTTTGGACATACCATAATTGTTTATCCATTTACCTGCTGGTGAATGTTTGGGTTGTTTCTGGTTTTTAATTATTATAAATAAAGCTGCTCTGAACATTTGTGTGCAAGTCTTTGGTGAACGTATATTTCCATGGTCTTGAGGAAATACCTAAGAGTGGAATTGGTAAATACGTGTACATTAAACTTTATAAGAAAGCAGCAGCTCATTTTTAAAGAACAAAACACTTCTTATCATTATTCACCATACTTCAAGGATGAGGGAAAAAATAATATAACTCAATCCTACTTGAATTATATTATTTAAATTTATGGGATCTGAATTCATGAGATTAAGCCATTATAAAATGTTAAATTAATCTCAAAATAGTTTGGATTTTTAAATTCATATGAAAATAGTATTTCTAAAGGAATATGACATGTACCAAGAGGGGAGAAATTGTGTGAACATTGAAAATTCCCCCCCCCCACACACACACAAACACACAGAAAATAACATCAGTACATTATTACTTTATCAATGGGATTCAATTATATAATATGAAACTATGATGTGCTCTATAATATACACAGGATATTATTGTTTTGCTTTAAATGAAGCTGTCAGGGGACTTGTCCCATTTTTTTAAATATATATAAAATCATACGGATTTAGTGTATGTGATGATATCCTTCTGAGCTGACTCAGCCAGAAAGCTGGGACACGTATGTTGCCAGGTAAGCCAGCAACTTGGAGAAGTGTAGCTCCACTGTGCTTAAGGGTTCCCTGTGATTGGGAGCCTTGACATCGCCCCTAAGGGCCTAACATCTCCAGGAGTAGCCTAATCATTGGCTCAGAAATTTCTTTAGAAGCTGATTGACAGCAGCTGCCAATCTAGATAATCACCAGAGAGCCCCAATTAAAGCTCTGGCCATCGATCTCACCACCAGGACTTGGGACTTTAATATAAATCCACAAGTGGAAAAAATTACCCCCTGAGAAAAAAAGCAGCAATTTTTGTAGTATGCACCAAATTATACAGCCCTATTATACATTATTTATAATTCATAGATGCATTTTTAACCCATCTTCTTAAATGGTGCATCATTAGTCTAATAAGGTTGGTGTGCAGACTTTTTTTTTCAATTCTTCATTTTGGAAAGGGACATAGTAAATCTGGAAGAGTATTTTTAGCCCTGACAGAAATAGGAACTATTTTAAAGTCATTTGTAGTATTGTCATCGCTGGGGCCTTCATTAGCCACCTATGGAGGAAGCGCCCAATGTTTTCACTAATCCTCCAGATGAGGCCAAGTTTAAAACACACGCTCTCTACAGGGATTATGTGAAGATGTTAAAACTTGGCCAGAAAGGTGACAAGGTATCTAGATAATTGAGACAATCCTGGAAGTCGGCTGGTCTATCCAACAGCTAAGAACTAAGGTAATCAAACACAGCAGGTCTGCACAGATACTGGCAAATGCCAAACGGCTTCCTGTATGCATGGATTCAGTTTAATTAGCGACAGAGGAGGAATAAGCACATTTAAACTCATCCAAGAAATCATTATTGTTCGAGTTGCTTATACACAAACATAAAAATTGTTTCCCTCTTAAAACAAGGAGTGCTGACCTGCAAAGAGAGGGCAGAAGAGATACTCAACTGACCTTTATGTAGAGGAACTGTCCAGAGGATGAATTCTCTCCGTTATTTCTCCTTTTGGTTATATCCCAGGCTTATTTCTCAGTAGCTCTACTTCACCCAGTGGATGATAAATGCATGGTGTATGCTAACTCAGGAGTGGTTACTGACAAGAAATATGGGAAGAGATCAGCCAAAGAACTTGCACGCATATATGCATAACCCATGGACACAGACAATAGGGTGGTGAAGGCCTGGGTGGGTTAGAAGAGGTCAATGGGGGACATATGCAATGCTTTCAACAATAAAGATTTTAAAAAACAAAAAGTCCTGACATTTCCAATCACAAAGATGGTCTTCTTTTGGTAAATGAAACGACCAGTCGAAACATAATTGTCAAAACTTGATTCAAAGTTAAAGCTCTCCACTGCCCTGGCCCTGGCCTGCCTCAGGCTTGGAGACCTGTGGTGGGTCAGCTTCTTTCCTGTTTTTCCCTACCTTGCTTTTCTACTTCTTACCCCCTCACTGGACTATCTCTGACTTCCATGGGATTGGAAATGAGATGGGGGAAAGTGGAGAGGGGTTAGAGAGAGAAGAAGGGACAGGAAAGGTGCTTTGTCCCTGGTGTAGATACAATCAGGGCCATGGTGCCCTCGGGCAGGGACAAGCCCCATTACTGATTTTGTTTCTTGAGTGATGCTTTCACGGTGACTCAGAGACATCCCCTCTGCAGCTCTGACTGACCCCTGGATGAGAGTGAAGCGCACTTGGGGCTCTGAGTATCTGGAGGCCCTTCTTGTTATCCGTCCAGGCAGTGCTCCCTGGGAGATGACCCAGGCTAACTCCTTCTTCCTCCCTCCCTCATGCCTTCTCTCCCTCCCTCTCTCACTAAGGTGGCCATATCTGCTTCCTGAAGTACTCCTCTCCCCCCAGAGCCCCACTGTTTGTGGAAGTGCAGCTTCCTCTCAACCCAGTCTCCTTCGGTTGTCATAGAACCTTTCTGCAGGGTCTTGCTTATGGTTTTTTTTTTTTTTTTTCAGGCCTGGGTCTGGCATTAAATCCTGTACCCCAGAATTCCAGGGGTCACAGGTCCAATTGCATGAACAGTTCCCTTCAGGACCCCTCTCTCAGGTTCTGGGAAACTAAAACCCTGATTCCTCCTCCTGTGGACAGTGGGGGAGAAATACCACAGCATATAACCAACTCTCTCCCAGAGGTTCCCTTATAGCCTCTCCAACTTCCATGCTTTTATGCCTTCAGGGTGGATGATGAGCTAAGAATTAGCAAACTGTTTTTCCACCACCACTTTGCAAGACCTACTCAGCCAGTCCAACATTTTGCCTTAGGATATGGAGATATGTGAGACAATTGCTTCATTCTTAGCCAGTCATTGTGACCTCAAACCAGAAATCAAGTTCTATTTTCACCTCTGGTATGCATTGCTGGGATAGCAAGCCTTTCCCTCACCTCACCTTACTTACACCTTACTTAGTAAAGTCTACCTTACCGCGTAGACTAAGTGGGAGGAAGAGGTACAGGTGAGATATGTGTGAGAATAAGATGCCAGTGGAGAAGAAATTAGAGCTGGAAGTGGCCCTGGAGCATAAGCCATCAGGAATTCACAGATATTTTAGGGGAAGGAGAGGACACTGAAGTGGGCAGAGTCTCAAGCCAACATTATTTGAAACCTTAAAGAGCAGAATAACTTCAACTGACACCTGGGGAATACGATGATTATTTGCTGAAATGTTGGTGAACATGTGCAGGTTGATGGCATGCCCCAGTGAAGTCTTGGGAAGGCCTTCTTACAGAACAGTGACCTGCTGAGATCCTCACAACTCAGCGAATGCTGAGTATTCCTGGGTCTTTCCAGGTGTTCATTATATTCCTGCCAGGCCCTCACTTCCCATTTCATTTATTACTCTCTGCCCTTGTTTATTTACTGTAGCCGATTCCAGGGCCTTTATGTCGCATGTATCTATTCTCTGTTCTAGAAACACGGATATGCTTATGTCGGTTGACCTTTATCTTCCATGTCTGTGATTTTTCTTTCTAACAGTTTATAAACACCCTCTTTTCATTTTCCTTAATTCCCTCGGGCTCTGGATTCCTGTTTCTGCAGCTTCTAAGGTGGCTCCTCTTTCTATGGAGTTTCATTGTTGTGTTCACTTTCTTTCCTAACCGGGCTGCTCACTGTTCCTCCTTTGGCCTCCTTAGAATCTCTTCCTTGATCATTTTCTCCGTTGTGCCTTCATTTTCAAAGAAGCCAAGTTCGTTTTAACTTCTCCGAGGGTTGAAAGAGTATTTATCTGAAAAAAATTCTATATTCTGGAATAATTTTCTCTCATAACTTGGAATAATTGTGTTTTAGATGTGAATTCCTCATCTGGTTTTCACTTCTTGCCTCACTCTTTTCATTTTTGTAGTGTGTGCATATAGGACTTATAGTGGGTCTTTTAAAATTATCTCTCCTTTGAGACAAAGGCTGTTCTACCTGAGTCTGTTATATGCTCCAGAGTGGTGTGTGTGGTTGGGGCAGAGAAGGGATCTGGAGCAGCTGACCAGCTTCAGTCCAGATTCTTGTTTCAGAAGATATTCAGAAAGAACCTTTTTCTTAATTTTTATTGTTTGCCCATTTCAGCTGAGCAGATCACCTAGCTAGGAGGCACGGCTGACTCACAGTAAATCCCTAACTTACAATTAATGTCCGTCTCATTTAATACTAGAGAAATCTGGACCCTGCTCGGGTCTGGAGGGTCATAGATCACCACTCAGTATCCTTCAAATGGATCCCAGACTCACTGCTTTGGCAGATATTTAGCCTGTAAATGGAAGTTGTAGCTCTAACTATACTTGTTGGAGATGCAGTTCTCTTCTCTCTTTATGTCCTTTGGATTATTTTAATAGGTTACAAACTGGGGGCTAGGGCCAGCAGGCTTTTTACCACAAGTCCAATGTCGTCCTTCTAAAATAAAAATGTGATGACGACACCCCTCCCTCCATTCTGCTGCCCCGTTATGATCTGCTCTCCTTCTACACCTCCAGCCCCTTCTGGTTATTTTTCTCATTCACTCTTCTGCTTCATGGGATGTGGTTTACTTGTTCTCCCTCTGAAATCTGTCCTCTTGTACCTTTTGTTCCCTCTGCCCCCACTCCCTTGCTTGAAGAATGACCAACTCTTCCTATACTCCAGGCTCAGTTTAAACATCACTTGACAAAGGATGCTTTTTCCAAACACTAAATTTATATCCAGGACAGGTCCCTGCGTTTGCTATGTCAAACCCCCCTTTACATCTGGTTAGCAGGTCCCACCATAACATCTTGATTTCTCCTAATGCTGTCATAGTGTGGTTTGGACAAAAAAATAACGAATTCAAATTTTAAACTGCAGTTTTCAAGAGAATATTCTTTAATCTAGACCGAATATATTAGTAAAAAAAACTACAAACACATTGTGAATTGATTTTGAAATATTGCGGGTCTGTTACAGATATTCATGCTAAACAAGTACAGTGTAATGAGGGTGTGTAATAAAAATGGGTATTTCAGAAAGCTGTACCATAAAGCCCACCAGTGAGTGCACAGGTCAGTGCCTGGCACACAGAAGATGCTCAAATAACATTTTGTTCAACAAATGAATGCTTGGTGTTTCCTTGAGGTTGAAGTCCCTACCAAACACATAGTCCATTTACATGCAAGTAAAAGGTAATTCGGAGACAGGAGGTTCTGTTGGGGTGGAAGAGAGAACAGTTCCTCAAGACACATCAGGGCATTGATTCGAGCTGCTCTGCCAGCTTGTCTCCTTTTGTTTCGATTCGTCCTGCTCATAGGTACCCACTGTGTACACCTAGATACAAAATGGAAGGCCTGTGGATTCCGCACTAACAGGCTGTGAAAGGCATCCTCAGCATTCCTCCAGGCTGTTAGACAGCCGGGATCCAGTGTTCTCACAGTTGCCTAAGCTCTTCTCAGCCATGTTTGCTCCAAGCTTTTATCAACTGCCAGGGAACGGGCAGCCGTGAGTTCCAAACCTAGCAGGTATGTGGAGCCGTCAGCATGTCCAGCTGGGATCAACCAGGGAGGAAAAGTTGTGCTGCAGTCAGCAGGCGTTTGTAAGCTCGGGGCTGCCGCTGAACCAGAGGATTTCTGTAGAAAGTGCTCAGCTGGGGACTCCACCAAGCAGCGCCCGGCTTCTGGGCTGCATTTAGCCCCCAGGGTCCTGACCTAAGAGATGCCGCCTGGGATTCCAAGGGCATGGTTGGCTCTGGTAGCCGCCACTGCCCGCAGTCCATGGACTGCGCTAGGTTAATTTTAATGTCTGTGTACTATTTAAAATGTGGTTTACTGTGATACTGAATTTCTTTTACCTGGTTTTAGAAAACAAAAGTGTAATTACCGTTTTCTGTTTGTTTTTTTTGTGTTGCTGTGGTTTTGTTGTTGCTGTTGTTGTTTTCAGCTCTTTATGGTATTGAAAGTCAGCTACTTTAAGCTCAGGGACGTTTTTCATTATTTTACTAGCTCTCAGGTTGTGGCTCAGCATTAGATTTTGCATGTAGTGCATTTTTCCAACTAATTACTTTTTTTAAAAAAAAATATTTTATTGATTTTTTACAGAGAGGAAGGGAGAGGGATAGAGAGTTAGAAACATCGATGAGAGAGAAACATCAATCAGCTGCCTCCTGCACACCTCCCACTGGAGATGTGCCCGCAACCAAGGTACATGCCCTTGACCGGAATCGCACCCGGGACCCTTCAGTCCGCAGGCCGACGCTCTATCCACTGAGCCAAACCGGTTTCAGCACAGCTAATTACTTTTTAAATGTGTTAAGACTCCTTTTTAGGTTTAATCTGCTTTGGAGTAATATTACCATTTTATCTTTTAAATTTTATTAACTTTTATTTGGATGGTTTTAAGAGTTTTCTTGGTGTTGGAGTTTCACTCCATTACCTAGAAATCATAGACTTTCAGAGCTGGGAAGGCCCCTGAAATCTTTTCTAAATCTTCCTTTTAGAGGTGAAGAAACTGAGGCAAAGGTGTTTACAGACTTGCTCAGATTTTTACAGTCAGTGGTGGAGCTGGGATGAGGAAAATCAGGTTTCCTAACCCTTAGTGCAAAGATATATTTTTACTACAGCTACCCATCTTGTTAAGATATTTTCACGGGCTGCCTTCATAGCTTATTCTAAGAATCAGCACCACCACTGTTGACAAAAACGCATATACCCACTCGAATGAAAAAGAAAAAGTCAGTGAATTATAACTACAGTCAATGTGATTTTGTCAATTCCTTACCCAAGCCCTAAGAAACGCCAATACCCGTGTCAATGAGTCAATCAATGGTTAATTCGAATTAAGTGCTTCTCTATGTCAGTTACAACTGCCAAAATGTAGAAGCCTTTGGTTTTCAGGATAGGGTCATAGGAGATAGGGAGTGTGACATTCTGGGAAGAATATCAATAATATTGGTAAACGAGATTTAGCAGTGGATATTGGGGGGGGAGGGTGTTCAGGGTGCTTGGAGGCCAGATATATTCAAATTACACATCATAGGCTAAGAATAGCAGAAAAATCTGATGTGCTCTTTTAATTAGTAATATTGATAGAGTATACTGGATTTAGTAAGCCTTTATTTTTTAATAAAAAATATTTTCATGGTACCTTACAGTTTGCAAATCTCTTTCATATGTACAATCTCATTTAATTGTCACAATAAATATTTTAGACAAGTATCTTCCTTTTCAAAGGATGACACTGAGACTCTAAATCTCACAGCATATTCCTGGGAGAAATTGGATTTCAACCCAGCTCCTTTCTATTCAGAGTCTCATGGTCTTTTCATTGTCGTTTCTTTCTGCCTCCCTCCTTCATGAACAGTGTTTAAGTGCCAGGGACTATAGTAAGGAATGAGTCCATCAAAAGTGCAAAATTGGTTCAACACGAGGAAAATTATTAGCCTAATCTATCACTTCAGTAGACAAAGCAGTACAAATTAAGTTTTGTGGCCACATTAGAGCATTAAGAAACAGCTCTCTTTGGATTAGCTCGTCCAAATTCACATTCTACAGATGAGGGAAATCTGGCATGGAGCTGGGAAACAGCTCACATACCCAGGAGACAGAGGCAGCTGTAAACCGAGAAGTTCTAGTAGCTTCTCAGGAGACACACAGACCATGCACTTGCTAAAAATCTTTGTGCATTTGTGAAGAGTACAAATGGGTACACACACACGCACACACACACACACAATAATATTGTCTCAGTGGAGAAACTGCTGAAAGGCATGCCCTCAGAAAGAATAGGATATTACAGTTTTTAAATGTAGATTACAGATACTCTGTAATTACAGATTTTCACAAAAGGAAATTCACATAGAAAAGGGAAAGAGAAAAATATCATCTTCTAAAAATTCAAGGAAATTGACCCAAAATCTAAGTAAGGTAAACCAAGTGGTAGAATGTCAAGTATATGTATAGTAACCAGTTTCTGAGAACCTGAGCTAAATAGCCAGAAACTATCATAAAAAAAGAAAGCTGATTTATAATAGTAACACACATTAAACTTTTTACTTATTAATTCAATGGGTGTTTATTGAGTGCCTACTACTCCCCAAACAAGATTCTGAACACTTAGGTCACAGCAGAGAGCAAGTAGACAAAGACCCTGCCCTAAGTAGATCACTCTGGTGACAGTGTTGAAGCAATGTCTACTTGATCACCACCCTATCTTATCCTTTCTCCTACTCTGGCTTAAACCTCCACCATCTCTCACCCTGATTATTGCAGACAATAGTGGTTTGTGCCAAGGTAAGGGAAGAGTAGGTGACAAGAAGCCAAATTATGAATATATTTTGAAGGTAGAGTCAAGATTTCCTTACGTGAAGTTTGAGCAGAAAAGGATAATGCTAAGGGTGTTGGCCTCGATCAACTGGAGAACTTCTGAAAGAATATGCTAAAATCCTCATAGAATACTACCAGACCTAGGACTTCATCCTTCTTGTTTTCTGTATTCCTGGAGTCTAGAACAATGTCTGGCACATAATAGGCACTCACTAAATACCTTGCTGAATAAATTGATGAATGAATGAATGAACAGTAACTACTAGAATCTCCTCTCAGGTGTAGCTTAAAACCAACAAGTTCTCAAACTCTCACATGCAACAGAATCACCTTGTTAAAACACAGATTTTTGGGCCTCTTTCCCAGAATTTGTGATTCAGTAGATCTGGGATGAGACCCAAGAATTGGTGTTCATAACACATTCCCGGGGGATGCAGATGCTGCTGGCTAGGGGAACACACTTTGAGAACCACTATTTTGAACATTGTGCTGATGTGTTCTGACATTGAGCACATCCCCACCAAGCCTGAGGCAAATTTAACTGCTGTCTGTAATAAGCAAAGACCATACAGACCTCATTATGGTTCAAATTTGCATTTGTTCATTTACGTATTGAAGTCATTCTAGTGTTGTTTTTTTTTAATTTCACTTCATATGTGTTTTCCAACCAAATGTTAACTTTCTATCCTATATGATAGCTTGTCTTTTAATTTTGGTTCTGCCACAGTGTCTTAATTTTTTAATATACTTTTATTGATTTCTGAGAGGAAGGGAGAGGGAGAGAGAAATAGAAACATCAATAATGAGAGAGAGTCCTAGCTGGTTTGGCTCAGTGGATAGAGCATTGGCCTGTGGACTGAAGGGTCCCAGATTCAATTCCAGTCAAGGGCACATGCCCTGTTGTGGGCTCGATTCCCAGTGGGAGGCGTGCAGAAGGCAGCTGATCAATGATTCTCTCATCATTGATGTTTCTATCCATCTCTCCCTGTCCCTTCCTCTCTGAAATCAATGAAAATATCTTTTAAAAAAATGAGAGAGAATCATTGATCAGCTGCCCCTGCATGCCCCACACTGGGGATTGAGCCGGCAAACCAGACATGTGCCCTGATGGGGAATCTAACCATGACCTCCTGGTTCATTGGTCAGTGCTCAACCACTGAGCAATGCTGGCCGGGTTTAATTTTTAAATAGTCAGATCTGCGAGTCTTTGTTCTTTGTGACTTCTTCAATCATTTGTAACCTTCCTTGCTTTCCCTTAAACTCTGGGAGTTTTATGTTTGTATGTGGCTTTTCTTTTATATTCGATCAGTTATTATGCCTGAAACAATTCACTTCTGATATTAGAGTCTAAATGAATTTTAAAAATTTATTGATTTGAAAGAGAGAGAGAGATTTGTTGTTCCACCCATTTATGCATTTGTTGGTTGATTACTGTATGTGCCCTGACCAGGTATCCAACCTACAACCCTGGTGAATGGGGGTGACATTCTATCAACTGAGCTACCCCAGCCAGGGTGGAGTCTAAATTAATCCCCCCGCCTCAACTGTTAATTAATCTTCTTTATAATCCTATTGCCTAGCACAGTGGTCAGCAAACTCATTAGTCAACAGAGCGGCAAACCGTGGCTTGCGAGCCGCATGTGGCTCGCGAGCGCAGTTTGCCGACCACTGGCCTAGCACAAACGTTGACACAGAGTCTGTTCTCACTAAATGTTTTTTATAATCAATGGATGGATGCATCTCTGTACTGTGTAGCAAATAATCGTCCCCTCTCTTCACCAAACCCTGTTTTGTTTGGGGATTTGATGAGCACACTGTTCACTTTCCAGCTCCCACTGCCTACCCACAGACGAAGACTTTGGGAAAAGCAAATTTCTCTTGGAAATGTTCAGGCATTCCCAAGCAGTGAACCTGCAGCCAGTTGGAGGCAGTCAGGAAAGACTGGAGCATTTCCCAGAGGGCAAGGTCCCAATGCCTTTCTGAATATCTAACAGCACAGCCATGGCAACTGGAAAGGATGAGATACGCACTGGCCTGGCCTGAATCTGGAAAACCAGAGTTCAGAAAGGACTCCCACAAACAGCAGGAGGACGTGGTACAGTAGCACATTATAAAAATTAACATATGAGAATTGGTAGTTTTCCCTGAATCCAATTATGAATACACTGCATATCAATTCAAATTGAGGCACATTTTATAAAATAACTGGCCTGTACTCTTCAAAAATGTCAAGGTCAAAAAAGGGGGGGTCGGGGGCAGGGGAAGACCAAGAAACTGTTCCTGAGGTAGGTGTGATGCTGGACTAGATCCTGGACTGGCAGGGAGAGAGGAAGTGGTGGGAGGGGCAAAAATATAAAGGATAGTATGGGTTGAATTGATGAAAGTTAAATATTAGATGTAGATTAAATAGTAGTATTACAGTGTTAAGTTTCCTGAACTGGATAACTGTGCTGTGGCTATGAAAGAAAATGCCCTTGCTCTTAGGGAATACACACTGACTATTTCAGGGTAAAGGAGATAAATATATATATTTTGTTTTTGCTTTGAGAGTAAGTTGGCGATACCATGCTCTTTTACCCTATAAAAGTTTGCTAAGAGTTCAACTTTTGGAATGGTATCTCCATGTCCTTTTCATTTATGTTTCCCTCACTGTGAGTTGCAGCTTTCATATGATGAAGAGCCTTTTGCATTTCTTTTTCCATGCCAATTTTACCCATTTTTCTATAGATAATTTCTCTTTTTATTTTCTATTGTTAGTTACTTATCTATATTAGGTATATTGACCTATCATTGTCTGTGATTTAAGTTAATATTTTCAGCTTATTTGCCTTTTATTATTTTTGATGTTATTTTGCTGTGTGTATATGTTATTATACACACATATTCATATATGTATATACTAGGAGCCCAGCATGTGAAATTGCATGGCCCCGCCCACCCCCCTGCCTTGACACCTGCACCTCTCCACCCAGAGCTCCAGCGTGCCTGGCCCTGCCCCGCCCCCTCTGGCCAGAAGGCCGCTTCAAGCCTCGCCCTCATTCCCCCCGGAGTCGCCTGGGGCTGGTCCCACCTCTTTTGGGCACCTCCCCGCTTCTGCCCTGTCTCCAGAGCAACAGGGCAGCTCCAACCCGTCATGGTGGGGGAGGAGAACGTGGAAGCTCCCACCTGCTGTGCTGCACTCCTTCCCCTGGCAGGTTGGCCGCGGGGCTCTCTGAGTGTGAGTGGAGGGTGGCGAAGGACTGGCGAGGGGGGTGCTACGGGCTCTCACTCTGCCCGCCCCAGCACGGGATGGTCCTGCCTCCTCCAAGCACCTCCCCTCTTCCTCCCCGTCTCTGGAGCAACGCCCTGCTGCTCACACACAGACAGCCTCCTGCTGATCAGTCGTTACACGATGGTGTCCCAACCAATTTGCATATTATTCTATTATTAGGTAGATACGTATATGGAGAGAGAGAGAGAGAATGATTAAACAAATGGGTCAAAATGTAAACAATAAATGAATCTAGGGAAAGGGTATATAGATGTTTCTTGTACTATTCTTTCACCTTTTTATAAGTCAAACATGATATCAAAGTAAAATTAATTATATAAAAAGTAATTAGTTACACAACTTAGTTAGAAGATAAAATGGAATGTAAGGCCTGTTTACACAAACCAACAAGTATTTAGCATAAGCCCAGTAAGAATATCTAAAATTTTATAAGAAAAAATGGAAAAAACAAAGCAAAACACAACACTCCCTAAAGATACAAAAATATGTTTTGACAAATAGAAAGATGCTCTTGGTTAGAAAGATTCAATTCAGAAAAGTCAGTTCTCCCTAAGTTAAACTACAAATTTATTCTGATTCTAATAAAAATATCATCAGATATTTGTTTTTTCCTGAGGACTTTGGCAAGTTGATTATAAAGTTTACTTCAAAAACAAAACTAAGTAGAAAATCTCTGGAAAATAAGAGCAATTGGGGAGTGGGGTTAACGCTCCTCGGTATTAGACATATTTTAAAGCTTCTGTAATTAAATGTGTGGCATTGGAATATAAATAGACCAATAGAATAGAAAATTTAGAAATAGGCCCAATTTGAAAGAAAATTTTATGCCGAATTAAATCAGTAGAGAAAAGATGATTTTGGATAACTGGATAGCCAGATGGAAAAAGATAAAATTTGGTCCATTCTTAACATTATACACTAGGATAAATTCTAATTGAATCAGAGATTTAAATGTTGAAAAAAGAGAGAGATAGAGAAAGAAAGAAAGAGAGAGAGAGAGAAAGAAGGAAAGAAAGGAAGGAAAGAAGGAAGGGAGAAACCACATAGGTTCCAGAAGAAAGCATGGGTCAATTCTTCTACAACATAGGAATGGGAAAAAATTTTAACCTATGGTTCAAAATCTAGAGGCCATAGGAAATGATCAATAAATTTGCCTATATAAAATTTTTGCAAATAAACTTTTACACAGCAAAAGCACACCAAAAAAGTAAAAGACAATAACAAGCTGAAAAATATTAACTTATATCACAGACAATAATGGGTCAATATTCCTAATATATAAATAACTAAAAATAGAAAATAAAAAGAGAAATGATCTATAGAAAAATGGGTAAAACTGGCATGGAAAAAGAAATGCAAATGGCTCTTCATCATATGAAAGATGCTCAATATAACTCACAGTGAGGGAAACATAAATGAAAAGGACATGGAGATATCATTCCAAAAGTTTAACTCTTGGCAAGATTTAGGAAACAGACATTGTCATACATTGTTGGTGGGAATGTAAAATGTTATATCTATAGAGGGGAATTTGTCAGTATTCATAAAAAGTCATATATGTGTGTATCCTTTGACCCAGCCATCCCAATTCTAGAAATCTAACCCAGAGACACACGGGCAAAAATAGAAGATATATGTACAAAATTACTCATTGCAATATAACTTATTTTATTATCTTGCCCAATAATTGACTAAATAAATGATACATTTACACAATTGAGACCCACAAAGAAATGAATATTTGTGTGTGTATATGTGTATATGTATTTCTAAATACATATGTATAACCCTAAGGGGTGTGTGTGTGTATATATATATATGTATATATATATATATATATGTACATATATATATATACACACACACACTCTTTGTCTTAGCCATTCTATTTCTAGAAATTTATCTCATACAAATAATTAGACATTAAAATTTGACTACATGGACATTCATTCTAGTATTATTAATCATATTGAGCCATTAGAAATAATCTAAATGTTTAGCAACAGGGGATTGATTAAGTGTGTGTTCTGAACACAGAATTATTAGATAAATCCCCTCTCCAAAAAGTCACCCATTTACACAGATCATTATGAGTACCTTTCCAAGGTACTCATCACCTTATACCTCGTCACCTTATACCTCACTTTTGATGGATATGCTTCTCCCCTAGGATATAGTTTCCTAGGTCCAGGGGACCCTGTATTGCTCATCTCCATATCTCTCCCACCCTGACTCTTACCTTTGCCCCTCAAGACTGACCTGTACCTTACATACACTAGGCAAAAATGTCAAAAAGGTGCCCTGATCGGTTTGGCTCAGTGGATAGAGCGTCGGCCTGTGGACTGAAGGGTCCCAGGTTCGATTTCGGTCAAGGGCATGTACCTTGGTTGCGGGCACATCCCCAGTGGGAGGTGTGCAGGAGGCAACTGATCGATGTTTCTCTCTCATCGATGTTTCTAACTCTCTATCCCTCTCCCTTCCTCTCTATAAAAAAAATCAATAAAATATATAAAAAAATGTCAAAAAGGTTTCAATAGCAGCATTAGTCCTAATAATTTGATAATGTTTCCTGGAGAACTGTATTGGGGATGATTCTGACGCTGAGAGCAGTCTTAGTGAGAAATGTGCTACAATAAATTCTATCTGTCACACACAGAGGAGAGAGTACAAAGGCACCTATGCCATGCCTTGTATGGGAAACTATACAATGGTCACACCAACCTTGAATACTAATCATTCTAACAAATGCATTGACTCATCTTGTAACCCCTGGTCATATAAAACACAAACACACCCACAAATAACCATTGTATATCAGACTGTGTTAAAGGCATTTAGGAAATATATAAATTATTACAGTTTTTAATTCCAAAGGAAAAGACAGCTGGGGAGACCAGAGTCAGCTTTAAGGAGGATGTAGCTTGAGCCAGGCTATGAAAGATGGACAAAACATCCAAATGGAAACAACAAGAATTAGAAAGAAGGGCACTTCAGGCAGGGAACCAGTGTGAACATATACAAATACAGATTGGAAAGAACGGGTCAGTTTGACGGACTGGCTATTCAGCATTCCATTTCTTCCTAACTGAACCCAAATTTCTTTTAGATATCTGCCCCTGCCTCATGCATCAGGAAGACTGACTCCTCTCCCAGTTCTAAGCATGGCCCTGCCTGGTTGAAGAGCAATTGCCATTCATGGTGTCAGTGACCCATTTGGGAACAGCATGCATCCCGTTTCTGGAGGATGAGATATGAGGGCGAGTTTTCTAGGGGGGCTTCTTAGAAAACTTATCTCTTAGAATAAGAAAACCACCGGAAAGACAGTGTCCTTCAAGATGTCTCCATGTCTGGATATGATGCTTGGAACAGTGGCAGCCAATTGCTTCTGGTCTGAGGTTGAATCCAAGGCTAAGAGTAGCAGAGCAGAGCGGTGGGATCCCTGATGCCATCACTGACCTGCTATGTCCATCCGCCCTGTAGCTCACCCAATCTCTGGAATCCCTGTTATGTGAGAGAATGCGCTTCCTTTCCCCAGGAGTCAGTTTAGGTTTCTGATCATGGTGGCTAAAAGCATTCCGAGTCGTGAGGAAGTGGTGAGCAGTCCTGGTTGGTTAGAGCAGAAGGCACCTGAAAGGAACTTGAGGGAGAGATCACTGGGGAAATCGGCTGGGCAGACCTCACAAGACCCTGCACGCCAGGCTAGGGAAGTTGTAGATAATGGGGAGCCACTGAGAGTTTTGGTAAGTAATGGGGAGCAGATTCTCAGAACAGATGGGATAAATACTCGTGCAAATGCATGGTACAGCTAGCAAAGGACCCAATTTGATGGAGACTTCTTTCTCCTGAAAGAAATATGCATCTTCTGAGTAGCATCTTAACCAGACTGAGAACAATATGGAAAGGACGTGGGCGTGAGTGATGATCAGGTTCTCCGGCACTGGTCTCAATGGTCACACTCATACACAAATGCTGCCCTTGGCTGCAGTCTCACCAGCATCATGTGTGAAGCCAAACAGTTGGTTTCTCCGCTTTCCTTGGCAATGGCAGAGCCCCAGTTGGAGCCCCATGTTTGTGCTAAACTCCAGGCGGCACAATTCTGATTTATAACTTTTTAAATTATTATAAATGTGATTTCTTTCCATTGTAGAAAAATTGGAAAATACATGTAACAAAAAGAAAGTTAAAATACTTCTCAATCTAGCTCCCAAAGATAAATAACAGATAACATTTTATTGTATCCATTTCAGACTTTATCTCCCTCTATGCATATACTGTACATTTAGCAAACAAAAATGATATCATTATATGTATATTGTTTTGTCATCTTTTTCAGTAATATATTGTGAAAGACTTCTCACGTCAATAAACATTTTTCTATAACATTATTTTTACTGGTTCCATGAATTTTATTTACTCGGCCAGTGCCCATGTTTGACTATACCTATTATTTTTAATGTTTTGCTATTATTTACATAGATGTTCCTGCAATAAAACAACTTGCATACATTGTCCTGTTATCATCTTAGAATAGAATCCCAGAAATAAAATTGCTAAACAAAGGTAGAATGAAAAACAAAGTAAAAATAATAATTTCAAAATCTCTCCTTAGCAAAGTGTACCAATAGGGAAAGTGTCTCCTCCATATAAGGCCTCCAGGCTACATTTTCCAATTTTTAAAATATCTATTTAAAATAGATTTAGATATATATATAGATGTCCCAACACATCTATTTATAGAATTCAATAGGTATATGTCTATATACATGTAAATTATAGATTTATTTACAAAAATAATAGTTCTGTTGTGCTCATATGAAGATTCGTGAGTAGTTCATATCACTGTCTTAGCAACACTCCCATCTTGCTCCTGAAAGTGGATGGGATTATGCTTTCAAAGCTGGGCCACCAGCCCAACTGATGCCAACAGGGATAGCAAAATAGATGATTAAAATTATTGCCAGAGGCAGGTGACTTCAAACACCTGAAGTTCACCGTGAATTGCTCTCTAAAACCTTTTAATTTTCTTGTTCTTTGCACCTAAGAATGACTGGGTGCCACCTCCCCCTTTCTGCCTGTTGTCATTGATGCATATGCACACATAGTGTCCGATGACTTGGCTGTACTGCTGACTTTCTCAGTGTTGCCATCCAGCCTCTCCGTTACTCAACTGTACAACCTGTGAAATGGGACTGAAAGGTGTGGTATGGTGTGATGGAAATTTGGGTTTCCAGTTCCACAATAACAATGGACAACTAGCATTCTAAGAGACCAGATTGGGATGACAGAGTCAAGTCAAAGCTGTTTTCTAGAGTCACAGTGGACAATGCCAAGAGTGGAGTCAAGCTCAAGAGTCAGTGTCGATGCAGTGGTGAGCAGGGAATGAGCTCTGGAGGATTTGCATGGCCAACCAAATTGTCCCTCTGGGCTGTGATTCCCTGCCATGAGGCCCCTTTGTGGGGCCAAGCACACACTTCCCTGATTATTCTGTGGAATATCTTAAAGGCACCACCCACTTCCTAAGGGTTGAACCAACCACGTGCAAGTTAAACCAGAATATTAGTTTGCGCAATGGTTAAGACCTAGAAATCAAACCACTGAATGCACACATTTTCGTAATAATCAACCACACTCGTTTATTCATTTAAAAATACTTATTGAACATTTGCCGTATTTAGGTCCTGTGCTAAGCTTTAAGGATTCAGCGGTGAATAAGGCATAGTCCCTGTCCCTAGGAAAGGAACATTTTAATGGGATTGAGACACATGCACACATTCAATAGATTGTGTTGGTCACAATGATAGGGACTGGAAAAATTGTTCTGAAGTACTTTTGAGTAGTGGCTCATGGAAGTCTTCATGGAAGAAGTGGCACTCAATCCAAGAACTACAAATATGCAGAAGTGAGTCAGATGAAGATAGAATGGCACGAGCGTGCTCAGGTGCAGGTGGCAGCTCAAGCAAAAGTGAGAGCTTAACAGACTGTTGGGAACTGCTTGGAATTTGGAGTGACCGGACAGAGGGAACAAGGGGGAAGCCAGAGAGGTAGTCAAGGGCCATGCAGGAGCTTGTAGACCATGCTAAGGAGTGTGGACCTCACCCTAGAAATGAGGAGACCACTGAAATGTTTTAAACAGAAAGATGGCCAGATCGATATTTCAGAAAGATCATCAGGGTGAACGGAAGGAGCGAAGCTGGAAGATTTCCTTTCCCTACTTAGCATCTGTTCTTTAGTCATTAACATTTGCTGAGTGTCTACTAAGTATCAGAGCCTGCATTAGGCATTCAAGGTAGAAAGAAGAGGACATTCATCTTGCTAGAAAGTGGTTGACCACCCTGGGCGGCTATGTGCTCGTGTGATGGTTTGTTCGAGAGTGCATGTCATTAGAACTTAAGCACCCTGTATTTTCTATGAAAAGCACCACGAAACCTCCCCCTTTGCTTTGGTTTCAATAAGAAGGCAACACTCCCATCCCCCGTAATCCAATTAAAACAGTGCTCGGTGGCTGCGAACGCCAGCCTGGCCATGCAGAAAGCTCCTGGCCATGGACCATGTCCCATTCCTCGAGCTCGGCCTGAGCTGTTGGACCCTTGCTCCTCCCCTGAGCCGTTTCCATGGGCTGCTGGCCATACTCTGAAAAATGCACAGGTTGCCAAACTGTCAGCAAAAGCTTTAATGAATGGTTCTAATTACATTCAAGTAGCAGAGCCCACTGCCATTTTAATCAAATCTGGGCCTGGCAAGCTCTCTGGCAGGAATTCAAGAGAAAGCCTCATGAAAATCCTGCCAAAACACTAATCACCTTTTATCCGAAATTTGCCTGATGGAGGCCTGGATGTAAAACGCTCAGGGGGGAAGGAAAAAACCCCAACAACAACAACGGTTTGGATATTTTAAGGAGCTTATTTCGGGGCTTGCTATAAATTATTCTGTGTGGGGAGGGGAGAAAATTCCAAATGAGGAATTGCCTGGTGACTTCCCTTTGGGAACCAAGTCCTCCAGCGTGGGGAGGGGCGAGCCCCCCAGGGTCTGAGACAGGCCTGCTCAGCCAGGTCCCAACTCACCTTACAAACTGACAGCCAGGACCACGTGGCCCTGCCAGAATCCAGCTCTATGTCCTTGTGTCATCTCGAACCTACCTCCTGTCACTAACTGGAGTTCTTCCAATCTGAACCAGGGCGGTAATTAATAACTTAAAAAATAAAAGATGGCTTTCAGAAGAACTACTGCGGTTCTCAAAAGCTAAAAGGACGGGGCTTCTTCTACTGAGTTATTCGAGGCAAGGACACAGGCAATAGGAAAACTAAAACCCAGACAACTCGCAACTATATTCTAGCCAGGGCGAAACAGAAAGGAAAGGTTTGATGACAGACCAGGTTCCTCTCCTCTGGGACAGAACAAGAGGAGAAGGATTCAAATTGCAGCAGGAGGGAATTCTTTACAAATAAAAAAGAGAGTTTCTGACAATGAGGAGAGGCAGTGAATAGGGAGCAGAGATAAGGGGCAAAACCTCCTTCACTCATGGCCTCTCCCCTTGGAATACACTGCAAGGGGTTCCCACACACCAACCCATTTCTAAGAGCTAGTTGCCCTCAGGTAACAAAAGGCAGGACTCAGTATCTAATCCTAACTCCTTAAATACCTTAGCCAGCAGCTACTCCAGCTTGTTAGTGGGTTTTTCAACCTTAAAATCTATTTCCCACCATTTTATATCTTCCCCCCTGTAATGAGGCCTCCAAGCGCCTAGGATGCAAGGGGGTCTGGAATCCCTCACAGTGTTTGACACATGAAATTGGAAGCTCTGTTTTCAAATCCAATCTCTGCCATGGGCTAGTTATATGACCTGAGCCTCAGGTTTTTGTCACTTATAAAATGAGGCTTAAAATACCTACTCTGCCCACACTACAGAACGCTTGCAAGAATTGCATATGATCATTAAAAAAAAAAAAAAAACCCACAAAACTGCACTGCAATCATAAAAGCCTTTTACAAATATTTGCTCATTTCTTTATTTTTTGTATAAAAGTGGCTATAGAAGAAGAATCTGAAGATTTGAAGTTAAGTCTTAAATAGCACTTATTCACTGCCCGCATGAATCCACACTTTAGTTTCCTCATCTGTATAATGGGCACAGTACTGCCTCATAGATTTGTTGAGAGAACTGTATACGATAATGAAGGTGAGAGCACTGTGAATAATAAAACAGTAGAGAAATATGATTACACCAAAACAAGGTTACTGTGGGTCCTAAATTATACTGGTTGGATCCTGGATATATGCCAAGATTAAAAAAATTGTTCAAAGTCTGCAATTTAATTTGGGGAGAACAAGCATTCCAACAAAATGAATGTCTATCCAAGCAATAATTTTCCTGACCCCATTCAGGTGATGGAGTCCAACTCAGGGTACCACATTGCTAGACGGTTCGAGGTCCAGGCCTCCATAATCAGCACTTCCAGAAGATAGAGCATATTCCAAACCATAAAATGTAATTCCTCCAGTGCTTAAGGAAGATCATTTGGCAGGCAAATTGTCAATGGACTAATAACATTTTTACTCCTTATCTGTAAAATATCTTAAGATCATGGAATAAGCCTCTCTTTTATCTTTGAAAAACTTGGACTTTAAAAAAATGTCCACAAAATGGAAATATGGTCACATAACCAAATCCTATATAATCTATATATATAAAAGGCTAATATGCTAAGTGTCCGATCATCCGACCAGTCACTATGATGCGCATTGACCACCAGGGGGCAGAAGCTCAACACAGGAGCTGCCGAGCTGCAGTGACTTGGCAGCAGCGGTTCTCAGGTGACGTACCCCGAAACCAGAGAGGAGGAACCCCGATTCCTCGCAGGGCACATGATTTCACCTTTGGCCATGGATTATGTTGTTGCTGGGTCATTGTTGACCCAAATCTGGTTTACTGCACACTTGCATTTGCATTCCACACCCTGTATGACAGCAACTTTACAGAGTGCCCTCTCACACTCTGGGACCCCTTAGGGGATGTTGGGAGAGCTGGTTTTGGCCCGATCCCCGCAGGCCAGGCTGAAGGGCCTCACCTGCTGGAGGGACCCTGCTCACTCCGCAGCTGCTGGGGAGGGACTGTGGGAGGTTGGCTCCAGGGCATGTCTGGCCTATCTCGCCCAGTCCCACCTTGCAGGCCACCTTCTAATTAATTTCTTTTCAATGTGCACGAGTCTGTGCACTGGGTCACTAGTCCTATATAATAAAAGCCTAATATGCTAAGTGTCCAACCATTCATTCAACCGTTCGGCCAGTCGCTATGACACGCACTGACCACCAGGGGGCAGACGTTCCAACCGGTAGGTTAGCTTGCTGCTGGGTCTGGCCAATCGGTACTGGTGAGATGGGCTGGACACGCCCTGGAGCCTTCCTGTGGTCCCTCCCCAGCCCCGATCGTGCACCAGTGGGGGTCCCTCAGCCTGGCCTGTGCTCTCTCGCAATCCAGGACCCCTTAGGGGATGTTGGAGAACCAGTTTTGGCCTGATCCCCACAGGCCAGGCTGAGGGACCCTACCGGTGCACGAATCCACGCACTGGGCCTCTAGTATGAATATAAAAGTGTGATTGGGACACTTAAAAACAGTACCTATAGGCCATGGAGGGTCTATTTTACTGAGGATGGAAAAGAGGAAAAACATAAGCAGGTGAATAAGTAAACAGAAAAGATTGAGGTAGGCTCAATAATGGCCATATCCTAATCCCAGGAATAGGTGCATGTTACTTTATATGGCAAAAGGGACCATATGGCATGTGTGACTGAGTTAAGGATTTTGAGATGTGGAGATTATCTTGGATTACCCAGGTGAGCCCTGAATGTAAACATAAGGCTCCTTACAAGAGGTATACAGGACTTTCAGACAGAGGAGAAGGTGATAGGACGGTGGAAGCAGAGCGAGAAAAGACTGTGGTGTGAGGACACAAACCAAAAAATGTGGGCAGCCGAGAAAGGCAAGGAGCTGCTTCTCCCCTCAGCCTCCAGAAGGAACCAGCCTGCCAGCATCACCTGATTCATTTCAGACTTCTGACCTCCAGAACTGTAAGAGAATAAATACATGTGGTTTTAAGCCACTAGGTTGGCGGTAATTTATTACGGTAACGACAGGAAACTAATACAAAGATTATATTAGCTGATGATACGTTTGGCTAAGAGAATAAAGGGGGACCTGATGGGTGTGACTGGCTGGGGGTGGGGACAGGCTTCTGCTTTCAGCTAGGTGGTCAGGGCAGGCCGCTCTGCAGGGGTGTCCGTGACAATGTGCTCAAGACAGAACAGGCCCCGTTGCCTTGTCCTCTCCACAAGAAAAGGAGGCTCACAGGCCGTGGAGAGTTCGACATTGTAGGTACAAAGCATAAAGGTTCACTCAGATCACTTCAAGGAATGAATTTATTGAAAGGATACACGTGGAAGTAAAGAAACCAAGATCCTCACACTGGGACAAGTTCCAAGGAAATGGAGGGGGCGGAAATCTTCCTTCTAGACACAGAACAGAGTTGTTAGGAAATGGGAAGTTGCTCAGAATCCAGTGCCTGACACCAGCAATAATAGAAATAGAAAATCCTCAGCCTCCGCCCTAACCGGTTTGGCTCAGTAGATAGAGCGTTGGCCTGTGGACTAAGGGGTCCCAGGTTCGATTCCCGTCAAGGGCATTTACCTTGGTTGCAGGCACATCCCCAGTAGGGGGTGTGCAGGAGGCAGCTGATCGATGTTTCTAACTCTCTATCCCTCTCCTTTCCTCTCTGTAAAAAATCAATAAAATATATTTAAAAAAAAAAAAGAAAAAGAAAATCCTCAGCCTCGACCCCTCTATTTAGCTGACTTTTGTCTGTCTCTGCTTCTTTCCATGTGTCTTTCTGCCTTGGCTCCAAATATCAATGGCTTACTCTTCTAAACGCGTTCATTAAACTTCCCATAAAGAAAACATTGGATTTATCTAATTCCTCCTCATCCTCCCTCATTTGCAATTGCCCAGTCTAGAGATTGGCTGCCTGTGGGTCAAGTGTCCATTCCTGATCCAATCAGCTACAGCCGGAGTAACCAGGTTGCTAGGGCACCAATACGTGTGGAATGGCCAGGAGCACAGCAGAGAGGAGCGGGATCAGGCCTGCTGCTTCCTCCTCAAAAGAGGCTGTGAGGGGGGCAGGAACACACCCCAAAGACTCATCTCAATAAGCCCCAACTCCCGGAGCATGAAGCCTGTTCCCCCTCTATATTACCTCACCAGTGTCTCAGTGTTCTTCTTAAGTAAAGAAAGCACAAATCTATGCAGAACCACAGTACCAAGGCTTGTACATACCTCCTGTCATTTGAGGTAGTCAAGCAGCAGCGTTGTCAAGATTACACGGACAGGATTTCTTGGCTCTGGGGTCTGACCCCAGGGGTTTTCTGAGAAGCCACCTGCCTTTCCTGAGCTGTCAGATGTGTGGAAGGGTCATCTGAATCTGTACCCGGTGGATGCAAGGGCGGCTGATCCAGATGACCTCTAGGTTGTGACCCCTGCTTAAAGGCATGATTCTCTGACATTTCAGATCAATTCCTGTGGGATGGAGCAGGAACAGAGAGCAAGGAGGAACCAGAGGTCAAGAGAAGGCAAGAGAGCCCAGTTCCTCTTCCTTCTCCAGAGCCCACAGCTGAACCCCGGTGGGTGTTTCACGGGTCCAGGGAGCGCAGACCTTTCTTCCCTTCAGCCCCTGTAGATGGAGCCCCTGTGGTGACTTTGGGGACAGGCGGGAAGTTCCTATGGGGTCCTGAACACCATGAAGGAGGAGAAGGTAGGACTCAATTGTTTTAGGGACCCCAAGTATGAAGATCCTTTCATAATATATCTTTTTAAGTCCTAACAACAGGCCAGAGCGTAAGGAGTTCTTTATTAGCCCACTTCACGGACGAGGAAATGGGAAGTTGTACAGGTGACTATGCAGGATGCCCAGAGATCGCTGACCTCTCTGTAAAGCATCATCCCACCTGGGCAGCCAACAGTGCAATGAGCTTCTGATCCTGCCTCCTTTCTGCCAGCTCCCTGCCCCTGCCATCCCACACACAGCCTTGTGTGAGCAGTCCTTCTGCATCTAATAGCCACTACTGTACTGCAGACAAACCTAGAACACTGACAAGATCTGGCCTGGGACAGATGGTCACCAGGCACAGCTGAGGGAGGAGGAGGTAGAGGGAGCCCAGGCTCCATCACTTCTAAGCAGAGAGCCCTTGTGAAAGCCACTTCACCCCCCAGCCTCTGTGCCCTCAGCTGCAAGATACTTAAAAACACTCTGCCAATTTACAGGGCCAAGGTAAGGACTAACACAAAGACAGTTTGTGAAAGTGCTTTGCAAACAATAAAGCATCCTATTATTGCAGCCAGAAGGAAGGTTACTTAGCCAGACTAGACTATCTCTCCAGGAAGCTGAATTCTCTTGTCTCCTCATTCACTGTCCCAGGTGACTCCCTGCTCTCTCACTTCCAATTCCAGCTGCAATCAGCAGTACTGGAAGGTTGGGTTCTTCCTCTGAACATCTTTATATTCTCATCAGCCCAACAACGGAATGAATGGTTGTGCAGTGTTTTACGTTCTATATATATTTTCATGTAGACTATTTTGTTCATTCCTCACAAAACGCCAATGTTCATCATAATCCTATTACGTGAGCACTACCTAAGGGCCAAGCATTGCTACTAGCACCTTTATCTCATGTAATCATCGCAACAACTCAATGAGGCAGGTGTACTATTATTATCTCCCTATTCTAGATGGGGAAGCTGGAGCACAGAGACATCAGGGAACTTGGCCAAGGTCACACAGTAAGTACGTAGCGAAGTTGGGATGCACTCCCAGGGTGGCTGGCTCCAAAGACTATGTGCTCTTTACAACATGCTAAGCTGGCTCCCAGCAACTCCCAGGTAGCATCTACTTCATTTTACTTTACATATGCTATGCCATTCAACCATCACAATAGCCCTACGAGGTAATTTCATTACACTAAAAGGAAGCAGTAAAGTGATTTTTATGAATCTTCACAGTAGCAGAATGGGATTCATACCAGGTCTTCCCACCTGAGTCTGGTTCTCTTTCCGCCACACGTACCTCTCTGTTAAAAGAGGTAAAAAACAAGCTCTATTCAAGGTGCTCTGAGATAATTGAGATAACAAAGGGCAAGTGGTTTGATTTTCTTTGGAAGAAAGGTTCTTGAGAAACTTAACATTTGATTATTGTTCCTGCGTTTTCAGTGAGGAGCAGCAGTGTGGGGGTGATGCCAAATATCAATCAGCCGACGACGACGAACAAATCAGTCATCTTCTGGGTAAGTGCACGCATCAAATTAGCATTTGAGGAGTGAGGCGGAGAATGAGATTTCTAATAAGTCTCTCTCCAACATCTACTACCAGCCTTCAGAGATTCGCTTTAGATATTTCTGACATCCAACATTCATAGGACTTTCCCCAAGAAAGTTAGTAATCCTAAAACTCTCCCAGGCAATCAGCATCTCTGCTTCAAAATTATAACAATAATAATTCTGAAAAAAAGCAGTAAATTCTACTTCCTTATTTTCCAATTTCACATACCCCTCAGTGGTCAGATGTGGGATGTTGTTGATTTCTAAAGAAATCACTAGTTTTACCCAGTGGAATTTTTGCAAGGGTGGAAACCTATAAAAGGTGATTCCTTAGTCAAATAAATAAACAATCATTCCCCATAGATACAAGAAAGTTAAGATATAATCTTTCACCTTGAGTAGCTTGAATTGACCTACAAACAAGAAAAGACATATGATGGTAATAGAGGCCATTTTTCCTCCCTGGTAAATTCCACTTTTATTCTTCTGCCAAGATTAGTGTAAAAATTCTAATTATTTTTATGGTTCTTAATATGCTCCATTAACTCTTTTTTCCCCAGCATTATTGAGATCTAATTGACATACAATATTGTATAAGGTTAGGTGTACAACGTGATGATTTAATATGCATATATTGCAAAATAATTACGACAATAAGGTTAGTTAACACATCCTTCATCTCACATAATATATTTTGTGTGCATAGTGAGAACATTTAAGATTTACTCTTTTAGCAATTTTCATGTACTAGTATATGTAACACAGAATTGTTAACTACAGTCACTATGCTGAATATTAGATAACCAGAACTTTTGTTTTGTAACTGGAAGTTTGTACCCTTGACCAACATCTCATTTCCCCCACCTCCAGCACCTGGCAACCACCATTCTACTTTCTGTTTCTATGAGTTCAGTTTTTTTTGAGTGTTTTTTTTTTTTTTTAGGTTCCACATGTGAGATCATACAGCATTTGTTTTTCTCTGACTTATTTCACTTAGCATAATGCTAATAGAGGTCATTTTGGAGTATATGTCCCAGCTCTGCTACTAGCTCTGTACTTTAGGGCAAGATAATCTCTTTATCCCTTAAACCTTAGTTTCCTTATCTGTAAAATGGGAACAATGATAATACCAATAATAGTAAGAATCAATTGGGCAACTAAATTGGGCAACATATATCAGATACTGGTAGGAAGCTGAAGATACAGCATATAACAAGACAGTCAAGGTCCTCGATCCTACGAAGCTTATGTGATAGAGAGACTCACTAAAGTGTAATTATAACATAGTATTAATATTACTTATTTATTTCTTGATTGGAATTTGGCCCTTTCTTTTTACATGACATTTTTGCCTTAGAAAAGAATGTGTTATTTCAATAAAAATTATTTTCTTTTTCATACTTAGAGATTGTTTTTTACTGTTGTTAAAGTAATGGTGTATGATTTGCCTTATAGGCAAAAAAAAAAAAAAAAAAAGATGAAATTTGCTAGACAGGCCAGGCCGGGCAATTTCCTAAGACATCAAAGAATCCTGGGGAGACATAAGGTTTTCTCAGAACAATCTCTGAAGAATGCACCCTCATTATTGAGCCCTCTCTGATTGTATACTCTGCAGCTCCGGAGCGATCGCCGGTACAGCATAGACAAACCCTCCTGACGACTTCTCTTTGGGACTCAAGCAGGCTTCTCTGCTTCTGAGGCATGTAAACATTTTATCTGGAAGCTCCACCAAGGCTCCAGGACCTCCTTCTGTAAGTTTGCATGTCACTTCCGCCCAGTCTTTACAGCTGGAAGCAAAGCTTTGAAACAAAGGACACAGAGATGAAGATTTGACCCCCAATTCACCTCTGCTTTTATGTATTAATAAAGATACTCCTAATTAATCCCCCCCCCCTTTCTTTTTCAGAGAGGAAGGGAGAGGGAGAGAGAGAAAGAAACATTAATGATGAGAGAGAATCAATGATAGGCTGCCTCCTGCATGCCCCCTGCTGGGGATCGAGCCAGCAACCCTAGTATGTGCCCTGACTAGGAAAAGAACCAGTGACCTCTTGGTTCATGGGTCAACACTCGACTACTGAGCCATTAGGCTGGGCCTAATTAGTCTTTTTGATAAGTGGGTAAGCATTCTAACAGTTTAAAAAAATTTTTTAATGGGGTAAACAGTCCTGGAAATTCAGAACAATAAAATATTAGAGATAGAGGGACACTTGAGCCTATGAATCCAACCTCCTTTGTTCAGAGCTGAGGGGATGGGGTTTTAGAGAGGGGAAGGTCCTATAACTAACACCTGGGAAACCTGGGACCATGAACCAGGTTTTCTGACTCCCAATCTCGTTCTCCCTCCACCTCTTGATCAATTTACAACCTGGAGCAGGAAATTTGACTATCCTTCTAATCTCCTCCCAACTTGTGCAGCTACAAAAATAGATACAATCTGGAAGCCCAGCCATGCCAAATATTGTGGCAGACTTCCCAGCCTCACTCTCCTCCTCCCCCAGCTGATGGGAAGTTGAAGCTCCATAATGCTCTTGCTAGAAATATAAAAATTATTTCTCTTTTATTCTTCCTTAGATCTAAATCCCACTGCCCAACTAGATTCAATGCCCATTCAGGATGCTCTATCCAGAGAGGAGGGATCAGATAGGTCATCAGATAAACAGAGTCTCCTATTTTAGATTCTACAGATTTGAAAGTATTAGACAATTGTGAATATTTGTATTTTTAAAAAGGCCTAGACCAATGATAAAGAAAAAACATGAGAGCTTCAAGGAAAACCTAACATGGCTTCATGAGGTCTTTCTACAGAGAGGAAATGTTGAAAAGAGAAACACAGAAAAGCTTGGGTTTATTAAAAAATTAATTTCAAATGTTGGCTGAACCCTATGAGAGAAGCATCACAGAAACAAAAGACAAGAGCATTTGAACATAGAAACTGAATTCAAGAAGTTGTTTTTCTTCATGCTGGTACTTGGCAGAATACGGGAAATAGTACATGGAGACATACGCATAAGGATGCCCATTGCAGCATTATTTGTAATAGAAAGAAATGGAAATAATCTACATCTCCATCTATAGAAGGCTGGTTAGAATAAATTAGAGTGCATCTATGTTATGGGATATCATGCAGTTGTTTCAAAACAGATGGTTAAGCTATATGTCCTGACAGAATGGTGTCCAACATACATTAAGATCCTAAGTGGTAAACAAGGAAATAAAAATATTATATAGTATGATTTCATTTGACCTAATAGAAACAATTATATTTGTATATATACAGAAAATTTCTAGAAAGATATGCAAGAAAATTAATTGCTGGGAAATATTAATAGGAAGAGCAGGAGAATAAGAGGTTTTATTGTTGCCTTTCATCCTTCTAATGTGAAGGTTTACCATGAGAATATAATACTTTTAATATGTTTTTTAAATCCTACAAAAATATAACTTTTTAAAAGAAACAAAAATATTCCAGAATTTATTTTTAATCACAAAATTTATTAATAAAGAGTTTGAAACTTAAAAAATGAATATAAAAAGAATGTCTTCCTCTATCTCTTTTTTTCAATGTCCTATAGTTTTCCAAGCACAGGTCTTTTACCTCCTTAGTTAAGTTTATTCCTAGGTATCTTAATTTTTTTGGTGCAATGGTAAATGGGATTTTTTTTTTTTCATTTCTCTTTCTGTGAATTCATTTTGGTGTATAAAAAGGCCATAGATTTCTGGGTGTTAATTTTGTATCCTGCTACATTGCCGAATTCATTTATAGGTCTAATAGTCTTTTGGTGGAGTTTTGGGGTTTTCTATGTATAGTATCATGTCATCTGCAAATAAGGACAGTTTTACTTCTTCTTTTCCAATTTGGATGCCTTTTATTTCTTCTTCTTGTCTGATCACTATGGCTAGCACTTCCAGTACAATATTGAACAGGAGTGGTGGAAGTGGGCATCCCTGTCTTGTTCCCATTCTTAGGGGAAATGGTTTTAGTTTTTGCCCATTGAGTATGATGTTGGCTATAGGTTTGTCATATAATGCTTTTATTATGTTGAGGTATGACCTCTCTATTCCCACTTTGCTGAGAGTTTTTATCAAGAAAGGGTGTTGGATTTTGTCAAATGCTTTTTCTGCATCGATTGATATGATTATGTAATTTTTGTCTCTCAATTTGTTTATGTGATGTATCACATATATTGATTTGCAGATATTGTACCATCCTTGCATCCCCGGAATAAACCCCACTTGGTCACGGTTTATGATCTTTCTAATGTAATGCTGAATCCGATTTGCTAGAATTTTGTTGAGGATTTTAGCATCTATGTTCATCAAGGATATTGGCCTGTAGTTCTCTTTCTTTGTGGTGCCTTTTCTGGTTTTGGAATTAGGGTAATGCTGGCTTCATAGAAAGAGATTGGAAGTGTACCTTCCTTGGAGGAAGACATAAACAAATGGAAGAACATACCATGTTCATGAATTGGTAGAATCAACATCATTAAAATGTCCATACTACCCAAAGCAATCTACAGATTCAATGCAATCACCATTAAAATACCAATGACATATTTCAAAGATCTAGAACAAACTCTCCAAAAATTCATCTGGAATAAAAAAAAAGACCCTGAATAGCCACAGCAATCCTGAGAAAGAAGAACAAAGTTGGAGGGATCACAATACCAGATATCAAACTATATTACAAGGCATGGTTCTCCAAACTGCCTGGTACTGGCACAAGAACAGACCTATAGACCATTGGAACAGAACAGAGAACCCAGAAATAGACCTAAGCCATTGTGCTCAATTAATATTTGACAAAGGAGACAAGAGCATACAATGGAGTCAAGATAGTCTCTTTAATAAATGATGCTGGAAAATATGGTCAGATACATGCAAAAAAAAAGAAACTAGATCACCAACTTACACCATACACAAAAACAAACTCAAAATGGCTAAACGTCATAAATGTAAGACGGGAAACCATAAAAATCCTATAAGACTCCATAGGCAGCAAAATAGCAGACATATGTCGTAGCAATATTTTTACCTACACAGCTCCTAGGGCAATGGAAACTAAGGAGAAAATAAACAAATGGGACTACATCAAAATAAAAAGCTTCTGCACAGCAAAAGAAACCATTAACAAAACAACAAGAAAGCTCACTGCATGGGAGAAAACATTTGCCAATGATATTTCAGATAAGGGTTTAATCTCCAAAATTTACAGATAAGTCATACAACTTAACAAAAGGAAGATAAACGATCCAATCAAAAAATGGGCAAAGGACCTAAATAGACACTTTTTGAAAGAGGACTTACAGAAGGCCCAGAGACATATGAAAACATGTGCTCAAAGTCACTAATCATCTGAGAGATGCAAATCAAAACAACAATGAGATAATATCTCACACCTGTCAGAATGGCTATCATCAACAAATCAATAAACGACAAGTGCTGGCAAGGATGTGGAGAAAAAGGAACCCTTGTGTAGCCACTGTGGAAGACAGTATGGAGTTTCCTCAAAAAGTTAAAAATGGAACTCACATTTGACCCAGTAATCCCACTTCTAGGACTATATCCCAAGAAACTAGAAACACCAATCATAAAGGATATACGCACCCCTATGTTCATAGCAGCACAATTTACAATAGCTAAGATTTGGAAACAACTTAAGTGCCCATCAGCAAATGAGTGAATTAAAAAAACTGTGGTACATCTACACAATGGAATACTACGCCGCTATAAAAAAGAAGGAACTTTTACCATTTGCAACAGCATGGATGGAACTGAAGAGCATTATGCTAAGCGAAATAAGCCAGTTGGAGAAAGATAAATATCACATGATCTCACTCATATGTGGGATATAATGATCAACATAATTTGATGAACAAGAGTAGATCCAGAGACAAATGGCAGGGGAAGGAGGGGGGTTAGAGAGCAACCAAAGGACTTGTTTGCATGCATATTAGCATAACCAATGGACACAGACACTGGGACAGTGGGGGCTTGCCTGGGGTGGGAATGGCTTGGTGGGGGGGTGTCAATCAGGGAAAAAGGAGACATATGTAAAATTTTAGACAATAAAAATAAATAAATAAATAAATAAATAAATAAATAAATAAATGTCCAAGAGGTCTCCAACCAAATAAATCCCTTTTCTTCCTTCCCGAAGACTGCAGCCCTTGGATAGAATTTTTATCCTTCCCATCCTTGCCATCACCCTCTGTAATGCTGACAACATGTGCTTTGTTGGCCTCCTTGATTCACAGATTCCACATTCATACTATATCATCAGCCTACTTGTTGAACTTCATTATGATGCCTAAAGCTAGAACTTGGAACGTCATTTCTCTGGTCATACAGCCCAGAAAGCTATGATCACAGATACCCCAACAAGTCCAAACAAACCATCTTAATTCTTCTTTTGGTAAAATTACAGATCAAGGAATTTCCTTAGTGGATGCCAGTGAACTGCAGCAAGACATTTGCCCTAGGCTCTGCAGTATATTTGTGGAACTGCATACAGAACAGTGGTCTAGAGGGCTTGGGGGGTCATAGCTCCAGATTGAACAAGTCTGTTTACAAAGTATAGGTTATGGATTATGGATGCATCTAAAAGTCTGAAAAAGGGTCCAAATTTGGGCCCTTTCTTGCTCAATCTATTTATCAATGATTTGGAAGAAGACTGAAAAGCCATGTTTTCAGTATTCACTAACTTTTCACTTATTATACTAATTTTCTTTTCTTCCCATTTTATGAAAGCATTCCAATCTCTGAACTTGGGATGGGGTCATTTCTTTTTTATGTTAACAACTTGCCTGTTTACATACTGTCTGATTCCATTTACATATATGATGTTCTGGAAAAGGCAAAGCTATAGCAATAGGGAATAAGGATTGGGGGTGGAATAGAGATTGACTACAAAGGGGCAGCGTGAGTGAATATACTTAGAAGATGAAATCATTTTGTGTTATGATTGTGGTAGTGGATCCATGACTCTAAGCATTTCAAAACCATAAAACTATACACCATAAAAGCATGAATTTTACGGTCTGTAAATTTAAAAATAAATCCAAAAAATCTTGCTTTGACATCCTAATCTCTATAATAAAAATAATAACAATAGTAATTATAAATAATAATACAAGGTACAAAAATAAATGCTAGCTCCTCAGTTCAACAACTTACAATTGAAAAGAGTTAAAATATCTAGATGGACATACAACTCATATCATCATCTGGGCCCTGCCTGCCTACCCAATTTCATCTGTCACTGCTCTTCCCTCTCATTTCTCATTCCTAGTCCTAAATATACCAGCTTGTTTCTTGCTTTTGTTCCTTTACACAAATTCTTAACTGATAATGTCTTTGCCCCACCACCTCCCTACACCACCCTTGAAAACCCTTCAGCCTTCAAAACCCAGCCCAGCCGTCATCAGCTCCCTGACTCCTGATAGAAATTATGCTTATTTTCATTGCCACCCTTGTGATGTGGGACTGTGATTAAGAATCAATGTGTCATCATCTATTAATCTGAGCTCCTAAAGGATGGATACTGGTTCTTTTTATTCATTTCTGAATCCCCACAACTCAGTACAATTTGGTTACACAGTCTAGCATAATCAATAAATATTTGTAGACTTTAAACAATTTTAAATGACTTTTTTTCTGATTAGGCAAACGAAATCTCTAATTATGTGTTTGAAGGAGGGCGCATTTTTTTCCAAAAAATTTTTTTTCTAACAATACAATCAGTTTTCCCTTTTCCAGCAATTTTGTTAGTATTTTGGAGCAATTTCATATAGAAGCAATCAGCAGTAATCCATTTTATAGTGTGTTTTGCAAGAAGCATTCCCAACATCTCACATTGCCTCCTTTTCCTCTAGTTTTTGGGTACTGCTGTAAATAAGCTTGCGATACCTGATGCAGTGGTCAGTTCCTAATTCTTCCCTGCAGCTCCTTATACTTAAGAAGACTGAAGTATATTTTATTTCAGCTGGGACTTCTCCTGACGCATCCAAAAGCAAAGGGAGAAATTTTGGCAGGCCACAAAGACTCTTTGAAAGGACTGTGATACATCGCTGCAGGAACCTTAGACTGTTGCTTACAGTAACACCCATGTACCTTCCCCAAATACTCAGAGATCTGAGGGATTGGAGGAAAGGATTTCCCACCCCTGTATTCTGTGTTCACCAAAGCTGATCTCATTCCCTGGCTCTGGTAATGGAATAGGTCAAAGACATCTGGCTGTTGCAGGCTGGGATTTTGGCGACGGCTGGGATGAGCCCTTGTGTCTGATGAGATTGCAGTAGCCTGGGTCTACACGGAGAACGGCCAGCCTTGTCACACTTGCCTGGGTCAAGGCAAGTCAAGGGTCTGGTTGGAGCTGAGCATGCAGTCAGACCATTAGAGTTCTACAAGAATGTGAGCAATGACAAGGTCAAGGCCAAGGGCTTGGGAACATGGCCCAGGAGCCTTGGCAACATCACTCAACACAATACCTTAGAAGAAGAGTGGTGTGGGAAACATGAGCTGTCATCTCTCTAATCCTCAGTTTCCCTATTTGTCAAAGATTGAGGATTAGAACTAGTGAATTCTAAGGCCCCCTTTCCAACTCCAGCTTAGGTAAAATGGCTTGGTCACATACAAGGCCAGGCAGGAATAGAAGGCAAGCAGCTCAGAGTTCGTGCTGAACTAGGACTTCATGCTCAGCTATAGAAGACACAGGTCAGAGTAGCCCCTATAGATTCCTGGATGGCTCCTGAAGCTCCCTAAAGACCACAGAAAGCTGTCTCCTAGACTGCCCAGATGTCCCAGGCCAGTTGACAATTATTCTATTTGCTCAGGGGATATTTGACCAAGGAAAGTTCTGCAGAGGCCCATGGAGCAGCCCATGGGCAATCCATGAGGGATCAGCATCCCAGGCTGGATATTTCATAGCCCACCTTTCCTACCCCACGCTGGCCCCAGGTTTGGCACAGCCCCTCCACCTTCTTTTAAGCACCTTCCCTCCTATTTCCCATCCACCTGCAATGGATACTTCATTAGGAAACAGCATATTTGGTGGCAATACAGCCACTTTAGAGTCTGAGCTCTGGATTTGAGTCTCAGCCCTGACTACAAGGTACTTATGTGACCTTGGCTAGATTATTTTTCCCTACCTCCACCTCAGTGTTCTTCATCTATGAAGTGGAAGTTGTATCACCCACCTCCAGTGATGTTTCCATGATTCAAATCAGATCACTAAATAGCTGTGCTCTGTAAACTGAAGTACTAGATAAACCTAAGCCATTAGCTACATCAAATTATTTTGGGAAGTTGTTGGGATCTAAATGAGGCATAAATAAAACCAGAGCTGGAGAGAAAACCTCTCTGCACCCCGTGCAGACTCGCTGTCTCCTATCCGTCATCTGGCGGTCCCCCCAACCCTCCCCTCCAGCCTTCCGGGCTTGGCTGTGGGGCCAGCCAGCCGCTAACAGGACGGCTCACTGCTCAATCCAGACAGTCCCCAGGGCTGGAGGCTTGTGCCTGTCAGCCTATCAGTTGGCATGCTGACAGACAAGGAATCTGGCCAATAAATGTCTAATCAGGAAGGTACCAGTTCTCAAACCCGGCAGTTCAGCATAGTGATTCCAGTAGCAGACTGTACTAAGAGCCAGAGGTCTGGTGGGCCACACACCTTGCAACTCCAGGGCCACGGGCTATTATGGAAGGGCAGAGGATCTGGAAAAACACACACCTGCATCCTTATGCAGGAGACAGTGTGCAGCAGGGGAAATGCCTGCACTTTCTCCAAACACTCAAATACCAAGCTCAGCTCTGCAGTTTATTGTCTATATATCCTTGGCCAGACCACTTAACTTCTCTAAGCCTTGGTTTTCTCATCATACGGTGGGTATTACAATAATCATTTAATTCTAATAGCTAATATCATGTGCCAGACACTGTTGTTCCATGTCTTCTGTGGGTGTAACACATGTAATCTGCTTCTCAGGATTCTTCTGAGGCAACTGTGTAAAGTACCTGATAGGCTAATAGGTACTGGACAAGAATGTGTCTTCTCTCTGCACCCTTCTGTCCCATAAAATTTGACTGCTCTAGTGCAGCCAATTCTCTTTCCTTTATCTACTTACCAGCTGTGTAGCCTTGGGTAAGTTACTTAACCACTCTGAGCCTCACGTTTTTTCATAAGGTAAAACAAAGAGTAATGACCCCACAGAGCTGTAGGAATGAAATGAGATGAAGACAAAGTACTGAATGAATGGGTAGCACACAGTAAATTCTCAATAAATATTAGTTGCTTTGATGATTATTTATAACCCCTCATATCTGTGTCACATTTTTCACCTTATGAAGCCCCTCCGTATCTCTTTAACTCTTTGGATTTATATTCTGAATTATTATTAGAATTATTATTCCTATTTGACATACAAAGAGATGGAGGCTCAGACTGGTGGAGTGACTTATTCTAGGTCACGCAATGAACGAGAAGCCAAGATGAAACTTAAACCCAGATCTTCCTCCCCCAGTGCTTCTTCTCTTCCAAGAAGCTGCTGAGAGTCGCAGGCAACTGTGGAAGTGAACCCCTTTGAGCTATCTCTTTGGAAAGAAGTCCCATCAGTGAAGCCAGTGGTGGTTGATGGTAGGTGAAAGTCAGGGACCCTGAGTGAGCCCAGAGTTTCCGTGGTTGCCCTACAAATGGAGGGCAACTAGAGGCCCTTGAGGATAACTTCTAGTAGGCACATTTACCAGTTAGAGAGAAGAGGGCCATGGCTCTAGGTGGAAACAATTCCTGCTGAAGTCCTTAGACATCATAGACTCCCACAAATTAAACACTAAACTGAAGGCACAAAGGCTCCAGATAGTTTTCTGGGGAGAAGGTCCAAAGCTTTTAATAGATTCTCAGAATTAACCCTGACCCACAGAAGGAAAAGAGCAGCTGTTCTAAGCTGCCACGTGAGTTCCACACCTGAGTCACCCTCTTCCAAGTCCTGCTCCCTGGGAGTGGCTCCTAAGGACCATGACTATGACCATGACCATGACCAAAGGAAATAGCCACCAGCCTCTATCTGCCTTGCCTGGTGTGATTTTTATTTTCTTCTTATATTCTTATCTGTATTTGTCAGATTTTCTTTAGCAAATAAAGAGTACCTCTAAAACAACAAATATATATTTTAAAGTTTTAAGTTCATTGTTTAACTTAAGAAACACAAGTTAACATAAGCAGGGTTTACCACTTTGCCTTAGCAAACACAATTTAGTTGTGCTGTTTCTAATGAAAATCAAAACAGAGCAAATAATTAAGTTAAAAACAACAGCATCAATTTAGTGGTTTACCAATTAGCAATTCAGTCCAACATGTATGGAGTAAACACTGAGCTCACAGAGCACCATGCTTAGTGCTCCTGGCTTAATTGGCCTCTCTGCAGCATTTGGCATATCTGGCCTCTGTCATCTCACCACCACCTTCCCTTGGTCTTGGTGAAACACACTTCTCTCACTCTCTGTGGGTTCCTTGTGCAGATTCTCATGTAGGTTTCTCTTCCTCTGCCCTCCCCTTAGATACTGGCTCTGCCCACAGGCCCCTTATTTTCTGCCTGCGGTCTCCCTGATGGTTTCATCTGCTTCCATGACTTTGGTAACCATTTATATATTAATGATCCCTAAATATGTAACTCCAGTCCATATATCTCAAAAGAATTCTAGGCCAATAATGCCAACCTCCTCCTGGACACTTCCATCTGAAGGTCCCACAGGCATTGAAACTTAACATGTCAGAAGCTGAACTTACCCCAATATTAACTCACCTTCAAACCATGATCCCCCTCTTGTGACTCCTAGTAGATAATCTAAGCAAGAACCATGAATGTTTGATTTTCTTTTTCCTACTGCCACGTGCAGTGATGCTAAACATGCTGGTTCTTCCTCAGTATCTCCAGTAACTGTCAAATACCTTGGTTACTCTTTTTACATAACTCACCTGGATGATGGTACAGTCTTGTACAGGTGTCTTTGCCTCCATTCTTGCCTGCTTTGACCTATTCTTTATGTAGCAGCCAGAGTTATTTTCCCAAAATGCAAACTAGATCATGTCACTCTATTGACTACAACTCTCCAGTGGCTCACCAATGCCTTCAGGATAAGGTTCAAACAAATGTCTTACCTGTTCCTCTGTGTCTGACCCCTGTCTCTCGGCCTTCTTCTTTAGATTCCATCTACTGACATCTGCATTAGTTAGGATTGAGGCTCCAGCTGCTATAACAAAAACACAAATATAGTGTCTTTAAAACAAGGTAGATGATCTCTCTCTCTCTCTCTTTCTCTCTCTCTCTCTCTCTCTCTCTCTCTCTCTCTCTCTCTCTCTCTCTCTCTCTCTCTCAGCAATCCAAATGTAAGCAGTACATGACTGATATAGGAACCCAACTCCTTCTACCCTGATGCTCTATTAGCCTCACTATGCAGCTCACACCTAAAGTGATTTGATGTGATTGCTCCTGCTCTCATCATCACTTTCCTTTCCACCCAACAGTGAAGGGCTAAAGGGGCAAAGGAAGAATTCAGAAGAGGTAATACACCTAACCTCATCCCGTGGCTTATAATTTAGTTGCTTGCCCACACTTGGCTTCAAAGGTAGCTATGAAATGTAGTGTTTTGCTGAGAAGCTATGTGCTAACTGATACTTGCTTCCACTTAAGTCTTTGTAACCACCAAGAAGCCTTTCTGCCCCTGTACTTCCCCTCCTGAAGAACTTATTACACCCAATTTTAATCATCTGATTACTTATCTATTTTCCCATCTAGGCTATGAGATTCTTTAGAGCTAACACTGTATCTTGTTCATCTTTGTTTCCTTGATGCCGGACAAAATGCCTCATGCATAATAGGTTATAAATAAATGCTTGCTGGTTGGATTAATGAAAGAAAACACTAAAATAGGATCCCAAATTGTATAAACATGGTACGAACGTAACTATGAAAAAATACAAGCAAACAAAAACAACAACAAAAGTCAACAACATAAAAAGAGTCCTGAATGAAAACATGTCAAAATGTTAACAGAGGTTGCTTGTAGACATCAAGATTATGAATGGTGTTGTTCTGCTTCTAACAGTATTATTATAATGGGTGAAGGCGGATAACATCAAAAAGAAAGTAGAGAAATTTTGTTCCTTTGAATTCATATTAAGATCTTTAAAAGTTTTACTTAAGAATTGACCATTGCATTGTTTTGGAGCTATTGTTCTTTCGAAACACCAAGGAGCCACTGGAATAAACATTTTTTAGGTTAACATTTAGAATGATTACTAGGTGCAGCCTGGTCATTTCATAGATGGGAAAATCGAGGTCCAGAGTGAAGATGGGCCTCCATGTTTAATTATTATTATAATTATTATTGTGGTATGAACATATAACATGAGATCTACCCTCTTTGTTCTGGGCTCTCTATTCTGTTCCATTAGTCTATATATATGTTTTTATGCCAGTATATTACTGTTTTAATTACTTTACAATATATCTTGAAATCAGGAAGTGTGATAGTGTGATGCTTCCAGCTTTGTTCTTCTTTCTCAGAGTTGCTTTGCCTATTTGGTGTCTTTTGTGGTTTTTATTTCTGAAAAAAACTATCATTGGGATTTTGATAGGGATTGCATTAAATTTGTAGATCATTTTGGTTAGTATGGACATTTTAACAATATTGAGTCTTCAAACTATGAATACGGGGTGTCTTCCCATTTACTTTTGTCTTTAATTTCTTTCATCAATGTTTTATAGTTTCCAGTGTATAAGACTTTCACTTCCTTGGTAACGTTTATTCCTAAGTTTTTTATTCTTTTTTGCTGCTGTAGTAAATGAGATTGTTTTCTTAATTTTCTTTTCAGATAATTTGTTGTTAGTATATAAAATGAAACTGATTCTTATATGTTGATTTTGCATCCTGCAATTTTATTGAATTCATTTATTAGTTTGAATTAATTAGCTTGTGGCTCTGGATGTATTAGGCTTGGTTTCTTATTTTTTTTTTAAGGAATGCCTTTGATTGGTATTTTTCATTTTAATTGTTCTCATTTTCAACCATGATGAACCATCAGTCCAGAAACAATGCATCCCACTGTGTGCACAGCTCAAATTGGCTCATTGGCCGGCACATTGGATATAAATGATGAAACCAGTCCTAGTGGCCCATTCTAGATGCCACCATATCATAGCATCCTCAGACAAAGCCATTTGTCGGTAGCTCTTCCAGGAAGAGGACTCTGGCAGAGCCCATCAAAATAAAAGACGAGGCTGCCAGATGTGTTTCTTTTTCTTGATATGCATGTGGAGGCCATTTTGTAGTGATTAAAATACATATGTGAGTTTATTCTTTTTTCCATTTAACTCTTTACCCATTGGTTATGTGGGCAGCTAGAGGGCACACAAGGGTGAGTAATTTTTTATGGACTTTAAAATCAAACAAATTCAAGGGGAATTGGAGACTTGTCTCTCTATCTCTCTTTTGTGTGCCATGCTCTGAGAGATTAGACTCCTAACTCAGCATAAATACACGAGCATGCCTAGTTTGGCATCTTTGCTCACAGCTTCTCCTGTTCCTTGAGTTCTCTCTCCCAACCCCCATATCCAATGGTTCTACCTTCTCCAGGAAGCCTTCCTGATCTTCCTGGCTCTCTAGTCTCACCTGCCTCAGAACTCCTAGTTTATGGTCTATATATGTGTACTAATTCTTTTGTACTTCCCATATACACCTTAGATTGTGATAAAATTTTTCATGTGAATCTGCTACGTTTTCCAAGATCATGGCTTTCCTGAAGCAAGGGCCATATCTAATTCAACTCACTTTATTCAATGACTTGCCCTCGCTAAGCTCTCAGGAAGTTCTGACTGAATCAATAAGATCATCCAAGATCCAACCCTTGAGAGCAGCTTTACTCTGGGGTTTGAGCCAAGATTCCCTTCCCAGCTAACCCAGAGCTTACAGCTTTCGTTCATAGATCTTTTGAACCAAGTTGTCCATTTAGACCTTCAGCTTGAGGGAAAATAGAAATGAAAAAGTGTGGAACTGGTGAGGAGGAGTCCCGGGTGCATGTCCAATTTCATCCACTGCTAATTGAATGAGTCATTTCATATTTTCCAAAAAGAGGGATTTTTTTCCCAAATGCAAAATAGTTGTTGTTGTACTTCACAAGTTGTTGTAAGGATTCAATATAGTAGTACACACACAAAAAGCTTGCAGGCAGGCTAAAACACGAAAAGGCAACTTTGTGCTTTTGTGAGTATTACTTTTCCTTCTCCACTTACAGCCATCACTATTTTTCTCTTTCCTTTCCATCCATGTCTGACCTATTCATAATGTTGCTATTCACCCTAGCATAAGATGTTCTTGCCACAGCAAAGAGCAGTCTTCAGAAGTTCAAATTTCACAACTGTAAATGAATCATCCAAGAATACCAGGGTCAGATTTCTACATAGGGGCTCCAGAAATAGCAATAAATATCAAATGGCCCCTCTATTTTTGTAGAGAGTCAATATAGTCTGGAGAGATTCATTTGAGTAGCAGGAAGGTCCAATGACAATAAATGGGATGTGTAAGTGGAATTGTTACAAATTATTCTGGGTATCCTGTGCAAAGGCCCAGTGTCCAGCTCCCTTTGTTTATAACACTGCCAGCACATCAGCATTCTACATTTGCCTATGGCTGAGGCCACTTGGGGGAACCTCAGAACATTTCTGCGGCCGTGTGTGTGTGTGTGTGTGTGTGTGTGTGTGTGTGTGTGTGTGTGTAGTAGGGCCTGGTCATCTAAATACAGCATGGATCCTTCACCTTTCCATGATTTCTATATGTAGAATTTATACAATGTGAGTGTTCATCTTTTATCTTGATGCTAGACTTGGGGGAGAGGAGTGGCTCATGAGTCAAAGAAAAATATCATTGGTGACAAAATGGGAGGAGGGCCAGATTCATGTGAGGCTTTTGGGAGCTCTTATATAATGCAATATGCCCACAGGCCAGAAGAAGAAAGTATTATTGGGTGAGACTTTAGAAGACCAACACCTCTGAATTGGGGGCAAAGGTCTCAGTGACAGGTTGTTTATTCTGTCTCTTCTGCAAATACATTTCTTATGGGATGGGGGTTGCTATGGTGATGGAGGTGGGGCGGGACTGAACTTAGAGAGAAAGAGGACATTTTGCTATTGGTCATGGCTTCTCTGCTCTTCTGCCATCCTTCATGTCTCCATTTCCAACCACAGTCAAGTCAACTTTTACCAGCCATTGGCCTTCTCTACCTTAAAGCCACTGCAACCCTTTCCCCACACATCTCTACCCAGTAGTAGCTCACTTTCAGGTGCTTCTTCTCTAATGGGTTCCTTTCAGACTTGACTTCTCTCCTATGCACTAGAGGCCCAAGGCAAGGGAAGCACCCACAGTTCCTGAGACACTGCCCTTGCTTAGACATCTGAGCATCAGGTCCTCCTTTCTGAAAGAGAAAGCTGGACGTAGCATAAACATATTCTCTATGATATGTGTATAATGTCCTGTAAGATTATTTCATTGGATTAGAGCTCAGTCTGACCCTTTGGAAGAATATACTTTCTTTGTCACTAAATGAGGAGCTCGGTTGTCTTTAGCTAAGGGTTGAATTACACATTGTTTACTCAGCTAGAAGACATCTTTGTGAGAAAGAGCTTGGAGCTGAAATTGGCTGTGGGCTCAGCAAGGGTGCGCAGTGCGACATGACCACTTAGCAAGCCTATGGCATCTTGGGCAGCCTTGGTAAATGAGAGGAATTCAAATGAATGGGAAGGAAACGGGCAGCCCCATTCTACCCTGTGCTGGTAAGTCCATAGCTAGATTACCGTTCTCCCTATGACAAATCCCTTCACAGAAGACAAATCATCTGAGTCCATAATAGAAGAGGAGCAGGGTAGACAAAGAGTCAGATATATAACAGACCTGAAGAAAGTGGAAATCTTTAACTGGTGGAGATAAAGGCATTTGAGGCTCTTGGAAGAGTTGTCTCCAACTACCTGGAAGGCTGTCATTTGGAAATAAGATCAAACACGCTCTATGTGAAAATTAAACCAGTGGCTGAAGATAAGTTTCTTTAGGCTCAATGTTAAGTACATCTTTTCTAACAGAGCTGGCTGTCAGTGGAAGAGGCTGTCTTGTGAAGGGAAAAGAGCCCCCACCAGTTTGAGCATTCAAACAGAGGTCCAAAACAAACTATTAAGAACATGGTCTGAGAAATTCTAAATTGTGGGACTCAAACTTGATGACCTCTGATGGCCTTCTCAATTCCACAAAGTGTCGATGCCAAAAGGGAGCCCAGAACCTAATTCCAAAGAGCAGCCCGTTCTCCACCTCCCTTTCAGTTCCCAGCACACTAATTTTCTCTCCACCAGTGCTAGTAGGAAGCATGACTCCATGAGAGCTGGTAAGTGAGACAAGGCTCTGCCCAACCCTCTCAGCAGGACTGGCAATTAGCTGGACTTCAGCCCCCCAGGACTCACAAGCTCTCAGCAGGTCTCAATACTCCACCAGAGCTTATTCAGAACCCAGGGAAGGAGGTAGCCACAGGTAGCAGGGGCTTAATTCTGAACCCATGCTAACCAAACATTAACATTTGCATTTAAAATCAGGAGCAGAAAAAAGAGCAATGAAAACTCTACTCAATTAAAGCTGTCTGCAAATGCAAATATGCCTGACAGAAGAGAAAGGGGCTCTCTAGTGGCCACCCCTCTCTGCTGACATTTGTGACCAGATAGGAGAGGGGACTGTATACATATGTAGGAAGAAGAAATTAGACCGGAGAGAGGAGGGTGAGTAGAGGATGAGGAGGGACAGAACATAATTTTGATCTATACCATGAAACCTATAATTTCACTTTGACATGAAAATTGGCTCTGGAGCTAATTAGCTTTCTAATATCATTTGCTGCCATAGAAAAGATACAGTTTATGAATTTATGAACCTACCTGAAAAAGAAAAATGGAGTGTAAGTTTGCAAGAGGGTATTAGCTGATTCAAATTACAGGGGCCACTTCAGGGGTTAAGCCTATCCTGCCTTTGAACCCTGAAGAGCCTCCAGAGCAGGCCTCCTGCGGTGCTGTGCACCATCAACCCTGTGGCCGGCTTGGCCTCTCTGAGTGAGCCTTCCAGTAACTGGAAAACCCTGCTGGAAAGGGTCTCCTCATACTATGCTGGACTCTCTCCTCCACAGCTCCCCACCACTGGTCCTAATGGTGTCCTCTGGAGCCACTGAGCACAAGACTAATCTGTTGTGACTTGGAATAATTTATGAATTGGGCCATGAGTCCACTAGGCAGTTGGCCAGGTTACCCTATCAAGCATCCTTCCTTCACCTCTCTGGACTGCTCTAGTCCCGTTGGCCTTCCCTACCAAGCTCAATGTGACCCACTTAGAAACTCAGCCTGGCCTTGGGCAATTTTTCCTTTATTTTTATTTTCTTTAAAATATAATCACAGGATTATCATAGGATGTCATCAAGATGGCAGAATAGGAGGTTGTAACCCTCACAACTCCCACAGAAGCACTGGTTTTTAACAACCACTCGTGGATGAGAGTACCTTTATTGAAGTCCGGGAGAATAGCTGAGAGGTTCCAGGTGGAGCTAAATATCCTAGAACAGATGCACTGTAGAGCAGTGTCACTTTACCTCTGCCAACCCTCCCCCAAGGTGGAACAATAGTGTGATGCCTGCAGCTTTGTTCTCATGCAGGATGGTTTGGGTTATTCCAGGTCTTTGCAGCTCGCTGATTTCCACTTTCATTAGCTCCATGAATTCTCCCCTTCCCTAGGGTATAAGTGAGCCGCACAGAGGCTGAGTGGCCTGCCCCCTGTCCACAGCTGGCAATTGGTGGTTCTGGGGTTGGAACCCAGACTCTGTTCCATTCTCACTGTACCACAGTACACTGACATACACCTACCTGCTAACTATTTTGTCCTATTGTCCCTAAAATTGTTTTCTTTGCATTAACCAACTTTCAGGATTATTACGCCTTTCATAAAATACAACCAAAAAGATTTAACAGGTGAGATGAACAGAGCGGGTATTGAATGCCTGCCGGTAATTAAACTTATTTTTAAGGCCCTTTTCCACAGGCCCCTAAACATGATGCAATTGCATTCCAAGGTTTCTTACATGCAGATACATACCAGCTCCAGACACATGTAACCACCAGGCTCTGGGTCCAGACCACCACAGTCCAAAACTCCTGGGGATGGGAATCCTTCAAAGAAGGTCCTACCCAGATCCCCTTCCACACCAAGCGCTCCCCTCACAGGTCCCTTCCAGCTTTGACTACAACTCCCACACTGACCCCTAAGTTCCTAGATCAGAAATCTCCTGGTCTGGGGCCCATGAATGGTTCCTCTTTAGCTTCCCCAACCATGTTTGAGCTCCAGGCCACATGCTACCTATAATCAGATCCTTCTTACCAGATTTCTTGATACCCACGGTTTGTAGTGAGCTCAACCCCAGATAAAATACTTTAAAAATAAAGAATAATATAATCTATTTATCTAGTAAAGTCCACAGTACATGGAACCTCATGAGTACAGTGGGTCCTCATTAATTAAGCTGAATTTAAAAACATATTTAGTTAACACCCTCTTTCCAAATATCATTATGAATTAGAGTTCCTTAAATGATTACATTCACTAGTTGTAAGAAATTTATTTAGAGATGTCTTAAAAAACAAACTTGAAGAAGAATCAAGCAATGCTCTTTGATACTGAAATTGCTCAACTTCTCATCCTATCTAATAAAGAGGGAATATGCAAATTGACCCTCATGCCTTCACAAAGATGGAAGCGCCCTCAGCCAATAAGGAGGGAATATGCTAATTGACTGCCACACCCTCAAAGATGGCGGCTCCCACAGCCACAAGATGGTGATGCCCAGTCCCCTCAGCCCCGCCAGGGTGGCAGGCATGCTGCACGGCCAGGCCTGCCCCCAGGTGGGTCCAGCCGCTCTGTGCGCCTGCCTCCGGGGTCCCCCAGTCCCTTCAGCCCCCCAGCCACCGAGGACCGGCCCGAGGCACAGGCAAGCCTTGGATAGTGGCTGCCCAGCCACCCAGGGCCTGCCCAAGGCACAGGAAAGCCTCGGATGGCGGCTGCCCAGCCACCCAGGGCCTGCCCAAGGCACAGGAAAGCCTCGGATGGCGGCTGCCCAGCCACCCAGGGCCGCCCGAGGCTCAGGTAACCAGGGCCGGCCCAGGCTTGCACTGCTGGCAGTGGTAGCAGCAGAGGTGTGATGGGGGCATCACCTTCCCCTGATTGCTGGGTCGCCTCCCACCCCTGAGGGCTCCTGGACTGTGAGAGGGGGCAGGCTGGGCTGAGGGACACCCCCCTCCAGTGCATGAATTTTCATGCACCAAGACTCTAGTAGAATATAAAAAGAAAATTTACTTTTAAAACATCCTCTTGCAGGTTATGGGGCTTAGGCAACTAATTACAATTGTTACTTGGCTCTATCTATAAAAGGTCTGTGATATTCAATAACACTATTCTCAAAGAAAAATTAACATCTTTAGAATACAATTCATGAATATTACTCATAGCAGCTTATGGAATCCAATCAAAAACACAGCCAAGAGACCAATGCCTGGTGAGTATCCAGAAATAGCCAGACCTGGCTGTCTGGTCAGAGGCCTCACCAGTCCAACCAAGGAGTGGAATGGGACTCAAGGGGGCATGTGAGTAAATGCTTCCCACAGTACCCCAAAGGTGGCCATCTGGCTCAAGTTGCCCCCCAGATTCAATGTCTCATTCCCAATAGTGCCCTTAAGAAAAAGTCAGCCTTATTTATTGTAATAAGAGTGCCTCCAGTTTTGATGCTCTCATGCCTTATTTAAGAATGCATCTCTTCTTTCTGTTTTTATAAACTCTTTAGCACTTTTATAGTTGAGCTTCACCCATATTTTGGTAACGATTTCTGTCTTTCAAAACTTGTGCTGAACTCCTGTTTTCCTTACAAATGATTAAGAGAGTCTCTGTTGTCCAGGGAGCTGCCTTTTTTTTTTTTTTACTGCCCATGCATTGTTAAACCCTGCCAATCCCTTCTTTAGTCTCTCTGAAGTGGGTCTCACCTGAAATAGACTTGCTACCCTGTTCTCTAGATGGGTCCTCCATTCATTTTTTTATGTATCTCCTATCCAGCTTCTCATTTCCTCTGTGGACTTCGGACTCAGCCCGCACATCTGAGCCATTCTGGCAGCCTGCTTCAGAAGGAATTCCTTTATCCCAGCTGTTTCCTTGCTGTGCCTGGTGTTTAGCCTTAATGATTCTGTTTGCTTATTTTATCTCAGTGTTGTTGTTGTTGTTGTTGTTGTTTTTACTTTCCCCAACTCCTCTTGACAAGCATCATCTTGGTTTTTCCCGTTGGTTACTAAACCCCTTCAGAATATAATGGAAAGGAAAATAAGGTGGGAAGGATGGCTTTAGAAAACTTGAATGCAAATTGCACTGCTAACAAACTGTGTGACCTAAGGAAAGTCGCATAGTATCTCTGAGCCTCCACTTGCTGTTTTGTAAAAGCGAGTTTATCATCCCAGGGTTGGAGCAGGATAAAAGGGAATGATAAAAGGCAAGGAGCTCCACAAATCACAAAGAATTGTCCAGTAGAACGATGTTTACATTCCTGCTTTCATCTGGGCAGCTGTTAGCACAAGTTTTGAGATGTGATGGGCAGGGGTTTGAGCTCTGCCATCAACCCTTACTAGCTGTGTGGTTCTGGGCACAATCAGCTGCCCCCTGTACACACCTGACTAGGAATCAAACCCACAACCTTGTGGTGTATGGGACAACACTCCAACCAACTGAGCCACCTGGCCAGAGCCCCTGGGTATGTCTTTTAACTTTTGTGAGTCTCTGTATTCTCATCTAGAAAATGAAGACACTAATACCTCACAGAGACACTCAGTAGATAATTATTATGATAATGATTACATTACAGGAATACAGAGAGCTTGCTTAAGGAGCATCTAGTTTTACTGCTGCTTTCACTGGGATTGTTAACACTTCCTAATAACTTGTTAACCAAGTCCTAAGGCTTTCTGAGGGCCCCCAAGCTATTCACAGGCCCAAAGAGGGAAACCCTTCCCAGTCCCCTGGATGACCTACATTCTAGGACATCTACCAAGATAATCCCCTTTCTCATACCATGCTCCATATCTCCGGAAAATGGAAATAATAAAAACATAACTCTTGGATGAATTCCAAACTGAACCACTCACTGTTTCCCCAAATAAGCCCCTTGTATTCTTGCCTAAATCCTAGCCATCGTCCAATCTCATGCTCTCTCTCTTCCCCCAGTGTTCAGAGTTCTTGGTTAACACGTCTCATGTTCTCTGCCTAGATGGCAGAGACCCTGCTACTGTCTCATTGGGGTGTTCAGAGTGGGGCCTAAAGGGAAGAGAAGGTAGGATGGTGGATCCAGTGACTGATACAGGAAAAAAAAAGAGCAATTGCTGAAGTCAGGGAAAATCTGAATATGAGGACAACCCCATGTTCAGACAGGATTTTCATGAAGGGAAAATGCAGTGTAGTGTAGAAACCACATGAGAGAAGAGCTTTGGAGAGTCTTTGCCCAGATAGAAAATATCCTCACAGGGCTTTCAATATACAATGTTCTAGAGAGCCATGATTAAAACCCATAAATAACAAGGAGCTAGATGTGAATGTAGAATTAACATTAGTGTTCAACCTGTGCAGGGATGATCACCACCTATTAGGCAAACTGGAGAGTCTCAGAACAGCAGAGATGTTCAAGGCGTGCCAGAGGGCTCCCCTCCTCCGGGGAGTTTCGGTGTGTTTAACATTCCTTTTCCCGGCAGTATCCTGTGTATTATTATGATTGTCCTCTTATGGGGCTCCTCGGAGACAAAGCTGAGTCTGATTCCTGCCTGTCCTCTTGGTACCCAGCAGAGGCTTAGCCACAGAGTCCTTCTCCATCCATGGGTGCTGGACCATGACTCCTCACACCTGAGTGAGCCCTCCACGCTCAGTCACAGAGTTTTCATTCTGAGACCAGCATCCTTCCAATGCAATACAATCATCATGCTAGCTGAGAGGCCTCCATGAATATATGCTGACTGAGACCTTCTCACCTCCTGATCCCCTCTTCTTTTGCCTGTCTAACCCTGTCAATCCTACCTGTAGCCCCCCAATTTTTGAGATAGACTATACTTGAGGCTGTTGATCTATTACATGCTTATTGACTTGCATGGTCAATGCTATCACTTTTAATACTACTCTATAAAAAGTAGTTGATACCAATGGTTCCATTCAGGGGGCTTCTATCCCACACAGTTACTGAGAAACTGCTCCATCTGACTCCTGGAGTACAGTGCTGAGACAGGCAAGATCTCTGCTCTCGTAAATCTCACATTTGAATGGTTCCCAAACCAGGCTTTTTTAGAAACAATAAATCCTTGAGACCCACCCTAGACATACTGAATCCACCCAACGTTTGGAAACCAAATGTTCTCAACTACTTCACCTGCCATTTACCCCATAACCCACAGCAATGGTTTCCCCTCACCACTTCACAGAAGTGGGTCTTGCTAACATCGCCAATGAACTGATAGCTAAGTCGATGGATTAGTCCTCACTTCATCTTACTTTCTCCCTTTGTGACATGAAATATACAGCCGGCCTCACTCTACTTCTTAGAATCCACCTCCCTTGGCTTTTGACAATGTTCTCTTCCTACCTTCACTCTGGTTGCTCCCTCTCAGTGTCCCAATGTTAATCCTCTTCCTTTCCCACTTGATCAATGCTGGTGTTGCTCAGCATTCTGGCTTCAGTCATGCCTTCTCACTCTCCAAAATGTCCCTGGGTGATTTTCTCCATAACTCTGGTTTAAGTAGTCTATATCAGTAACTTGGGACCCTGTCTACCAGACCTCTTTCTCCAAGATCAGTAGCACTCTGTAGCAAACAACACTCAATAGACCCAAAGATGTAACTCATTAATTCCTGAAGGATATGTTCATTAAGCTGTGGACCACCATCTGGGATTACCTCTGATTATAATTAAACCCATGAAGTAATTTAATTCAAACTACATGGTGAACTTCTTATTTATTTCTGTGCTCTCACATAATTGAGGATACTTTATCGAGAATATAATACAAAATAACCAATTGAAAAATTGATTTGTGTTTTGTTTCTCAGGAAAAAAATAGAAAATGTTAGCTTTTCCTGCCCCAGGAAGTTAGCTAGACTTTTGTCTTGGAGAAGTCACCAGATGAGAGTGGGCTCTTTCAAAGATGAGTGCTAAACAATATTTTTGTGTTTTTAATTCTGGAAGCCTGAGAGGGAAGAGGGGATGAAAGCTGTTTATTGAAGGCTGAAGGGAATAGAAGGACAGGGAAAAAAGACAAGGGTGGCATTAATATGACATGTTTTACATATGTGTGAACATATGTATCCTATATAATAAAAGGCTAATATGCAAATTGTCCCCTCGACCAGGAGTTCGACCAGGGGGTGGGGCTGGCTGGCCAACTGCCCATGGCCCCTACCCCCTGCCAGCCCTGCCCCCGATCAGCCCCCGAAACCCCTATCAGGTTGAGCTGGCCAGACCTCACCTGTGTATGAATTTGTGCACCGGGCCTCTGGTATAGTATATGCGTATATATGTATATATACATACTATATATAACAATATATGGAGATTGAATGTATAAAATCAAGTAGTAGTACCTACCCCATGTGATTATTATGAAAGGTAAGTTAACTAATATAAATAAAACACTGAGCACATATCTGGTTCTCAGTAAGGGTGCATTAATGTTAGCGCCCTTCCACTCTCTCCAAAATCCTACTTGCTCAAGCAAATACAAAACATTTCTATTTAAATCAGACCCAATTGTTAAGCATGACCTTAGGCCAGAGGGTGGGTAACTGCACTCTTGAAACTTTAAATGTTATACAAATATGCATATGTTTGTTTTTCTGAGGATAGAAGCCATAATTTTCATGAGATTCTCAAAGGAGTCCTTGTCTCCTGAAATGTCCAGAATGCCTGGGTATTATCTGCTGCTCAACATTTCAACAACTATTACCATTCTCTCCGGTTCCCAAGCCCAACACTTTCCCATCAAGATATGCACCAGTGACAAAGATGCTCCTTTTCAAGCATTCATTCATTTATGCATTCATTCATTCACTTGTGCAATAGGCAATCATTTGTACTGCTTCTTTATGTGGTCCATAAATTTACAAAGCGATTCTAGGGTGCTAATGTTCTATCCAGCTATTCTGTTATGGCCAAGATGGCATTAGCCTTTGCAACTTGAGGATAAGATGGCTTCTTCCTGAAAAATGGCCAAGTTTGGGCCAAGTTGTAAACATTATTTACATCAACCTTAGACAGCAGCTGAGTCTTTGGTCAGGGTGCCAGTAACTATATGAGAAAATCAGGCAGCCTTAATCTCTGTAACACGTGGGAGGAAATAAAGACTACCTTGACTGATGGTTGGCTTGATATGTCTGAAGAGGATTAAGTCTGGCTGCCACAGAAATGACTAGGGGACCAAAGTGAAGAGAGCTCGGTGAGGTATGGCCTTCAAACTTTAAACTTCTAATCTCCAAGGACCAGAGTGACTTCGTAGAGAATTCAAGAAGAACGCAATTTACTCAACATATAATAAGATCCTGAAATCCTAAGAATGTTTCCTGAGGCCAGAAAAAGGAAAGAAGTGTACTGGTGCCCACCGTGGGGTGACAAGTATCAGGCAGATGGCAAGTGCTACTTTGATAACTCAGTGCTACGCAGGTATTAGAGGACTGATGACATTTGCAGGTGTTCACACCTACCCAAGCTCATCGTTGGAGAGCTTAATAGATTGAAGAAAATGGCTCAGCATATCCATGCATTCACCCAAACTAGCAAAGAGGCAAAGCCAAGCCCAGAAATAAATAGTTTAATTTCTGGAGTTTAACTTTAAATTCCATCATTGGATTTTTGAGGAGATTCTCTGACCTCCCCTGACTCCCCTCCCACTGTTTTTCTTTCTTTAGGGGGAATTAAGCTCTTGTTGCATTTGCAAACTATAGACAGCGAACTTCCAGACTGACTTCTCAGAGGGCGAGGCAAATATGAGGGAAACAAGAAACCCAAAAGTCAGAGGCAAGTGGGAGTGTGAGGCTCTCTTTTCCCTCCATTCTCTGGGGAGTCCAATTCATTCAACATGCTCACATTCTGGTTTCATTTCCATTTTCTATAATAAGAGATGAAGATGTAATATGTCAATGTTGATGTATCAGAGAGATGATGAATTCCAGGCTAAAACACGGCGACATCTGCTTGGGAACATGATGGAAGAAATTAAGATGCTTACCATGATTATTTTCCTCCTGAGCAAATTTATAGTATCTTTGGTCTCAAGGGCAGAAATTCCAGACAGATTAGCTTTTCATCTCCTAGGTAACTCTCTGAACTGCATAGCTATAGAAATTCATTGCTTTAACACTGGGTGTCCTTATTAGGGAAATATCTGAAATTCTGTGCCAACAAAGAAACTCATTGACTACTAAGCAATAGTCATGAAAATATTTATGACATGGACTACAAACAGGGTGCTCCAAATTGAACAAAAGCTGGAATTATTCACCACTTGGACTAACTGGGAAAAAATTATTTATACCTAGCACAATATATTTTATGCTTTTAGTAAATATTTTTTCAGGGTTATGTGTCCTTATATTATACGAATGGTACATTTGCTTAAGTACCAGAGGGGTTAGCAAATGTGAACAGAGCTACATGAATGATAGGTGCTAGAAGTATAGAATTGCCTACTGGTATACTACACTCATTCCTAAATTACTCAACAAGGATATATCCATTCCCTACTACATGGTCCGTGTTAGGCACTAGAGATGCAAAAATAAATACTCTATAACCCTACCTAGTTCAAAATTTGTTTTATTTACTCTTTGCAAACACCTTAGGAAACTGTACAGGCATAGTATGTCCATTTTATAGATTAGGAAGCTGAGGCTGGGCAGGGTCACACACCAGGAAGTGCCAAAGTCAAGACTGGCATATCCTCCAACCTTCTTTTTTCAAAGCCAGCACTCTGTCTTCTCTCTCATACACTGACACGACTGAAATGAGACATGAATGGGGTTTCAATGACCCAAGAGCAACCACTCACAGTGTCTGAGGAGACCAAGGCTAGTTTTGACCCAGTATTAATATCCCTATGCATCCCATTTTTATTTTTCATCCAGATGTTTAGCACCATGTAGACACAGCTGTGGTCTCAATCAGGACTAAGTGATACTTTCCCGGAATTACTGAAATGCTCATTGCAAAACTGTTCTCTTCTAATTGTGTTATGAAGTGATCCAATGGGGGAAAGGGTTTAGACCTTTTTGAATCAGCTTTCTCTTCTCTCAGAACTTCAGCAACAGGAGTTAGTTGTAAAACGTTCCCAAAAATATTGCTTGGCATGAAAACCTCTTTCAATGCAAATCAGCCATTGACAAAAAGAAATTCATTAAGAGAGACAGGAGTTGGGGTGAAGCTCATTAGCCATTTGGTTGCCAAGGAAGCAAAGCAGTCTGAGAAGTCAGGATTGGAGAGAAATGCCTGGGGCGGGGGTGAGGGCGGCGGGGGGGGGGGGGGGGGGGGGGGGGAGCGGGGGAGAGGAATGAGGGGCGGGGGAAGCTTGGCTAAGTACATGGGTTATTTGCAGTCAATAAGGGACAAAGAGGACATTTTATACCCATCTCAGGTACTATTGATTTGGTTTTTTATATTGACATAATTAGTATGTGACTATTCCAAAATAATCATGACAAAATGGAAACAAATAGAAATTATTTTAGGGTAAAAAAACGTAGGTTGAGGTTTCCCTCACCTGTTAGTTGTGTGATCTTGAGCAAGTCAGTGAACTTCTCTGTATTTCCATTGCCTTGTCTCTAAAATGAAGATAATAAAGCCTCAGCCAGGTAGCTTAGAGCATGGTCCCGAGGTTGCAGGTTCGAGCCCTGGTCAGGGCACATATAAGAATCAACCAATGAGTGCATAAATAAGTGGAACAACAAATCAATGTCTCTCTCTCTCTCTCTCTCTCTCTCTCTCTCTCTCTCTCTCTCTCCTTTCCCCTCTCTCCTCTCCACTCTCTCTAAAAACAATATCTCCCCTCTCTCTAAAATCAATAAATTAATAAATTGAATAAGGGCCCCACAAGAGTAGCATTTGGTCTTTTTTATTTATTGCCATAGCCCCACCACTTAAATTAAATTGGTACTGGGTGGACGCTTTCAGAGGCTGTGTGATGCATCCCTGAGCTCATCAGGAGACCAGAGCTGCCCTTTCGTTGGGGGGAATCCAGTTTGGTCCGTGGTATAATCCGACCACGCATCAATTCACAGGTGTTCCACCTGGAGCTGAGGAATACCAAGCAGTGACTAAAGAACATGAAGACCCCGTGGATTGCAGCACAGCCAGGACAGAGGTGCCTTGAGCCCCAGCACTCCTGGGGCCTGGCAGAAACCCTCTCAGGACAACAAAGGGCCCTGGCCTCAGGAGTGCATCCCCAAGCCCAGTTCTCCTGGATCTGATTTCACCAAGGAGCTCCATGATCATGAGCCCAAGAGAGATGGCCATCCCCTAAGTCAGCGATTTTCAACCTTTTTCATTTCATGGCACACATAAACTAATTACTAAAGTTCTGCAGCACATTAAAAAAATAGTATTATATTTTGACGATCTGACCAAAAAAATAGGTATAATTTTGATTCATTCACACCAGGCAGCTATTGCTGTGTTGGCTATTGTCACTTTTTAATGGACAGTCTAAGAGAAAAGAGGTCCATGCCCCTGACTAAATAGTCAGGTATTGCATGTTTTGAAAATTCTTATTGCACACTGGTTGAAAATTGCTGCCCTAAGTAAATGAGCAGAACAAGGAGAAACTTCTACTTCCATCTCTTCTCTTACTGACAAAGGTTTAATCTGTCATTTGTTGAGGGCCTGGTGCTAAACAATGTGCATGTGTTAACATTATTTATATTATTAAGAAATGAGATGTTATCCCTACCTGACAGGTGAGAAAACTGAAGCTCACAGGAGTTAAGTAACTTGCCCAACATTGTACAGATAGAAAACAGAAAAACTGAGATTCGAATTGAAGGGGCTCAGAGCATGCCACCCACAAACATGCCACTTTGGCATATGGCTTCTTTTGAACTGAAAGCACTTGACAAACAGCAGATGCAGGAAGGGCTCTCCGACTGCCTCCTTTCGACCTAGAAATAGGTTATAAAATTTTCCATGAGAAAAGTGACCTCCCTGCACCAGGAAGAGAAGATTGCTTTATCACCGAGGAGATTCAACACCAAATGGAGCTGTACAAACAAACCTACTACCATAGTCCTAACTGTCTGTTAGTTCCCCCACACAGTTCCTAGTCACTTTTCCACTACCTACTGCCCCTAGAAGTTTGTTTTTTCCTTTGTCTTGTTACTTTTCTACAAAAGTGTCATTCTTTGTTAAGAACAGGTATGTAAGCTCTCAGTCTTAAGGGCTTCTCAAGGTCTTCATTCTTCTGAAGGTGCGCCTATGTATGTGTAAACGTATTTAATAAAAGTTGTATGCTTTCCTCCTGTTCACCTGTCCTATGTCAGTTTAATTCTCAGGTCCAGCCACAGAACCTAAGAGGGAAAAGGAAAAGTTTTTCCTCTTCTATAGAGCCAAACTCTACAGAACATTGCTACCTCCCTAATGCATCTCAACCTAATGGAGTGTCCCTGCGGTATCCCCCAGAGGTAGGCGAGCTGAACCTCTGAATCAGTCCCTGCAGATACTGTAGAGTTTCTAGTGCTGATCAGAGACATTGAGCCTGGACCATGATGGCCACCCCAAGGACCTCTGGTGGCTGCTCATCTGACACCCAGGAGGCTGTGTGAGGTGTGGCCTCTTCTCAGGCCCTGGGAGTATCTTCTCAAAAGAGACTGCAGCCTATTGGCCCAGCCTGAGCTGGTATCATGGGATTTGCCCACAGAAAGCGTGAACTACAGCTTGGTTAATGGTTGTGAAACTCTGTAGGTTTCAGTTCCTAGGACTGCCTCTTTAATTCTCTTGAAATCTCTCAGCTATGAAAGCCAGTCTCCAGGAAAGTGTTTTTAAATATTTTTCAAGGAGGCTGTCCTCTTGGAAATGACAACCTGACCTCAGAGGCTTACCAGGTCCTCCAAAGTTGGCAAAGGAGATGGGCCAACGTGTGTCCACACATCTAATGAAGGGGACACCACCGAGCCTTGATAGAGACACTTCTCTCCTGTCTGTGAGAGGCTGGGCCCTATCCCTTCTCCAAAATCCTCATGCACTCTGAAGTGTCGTCTTAACCAAAGACAGACTAAGTGAAAGTCTTCAGCAAGACATTCAGATCTCATACAAGTATCAGTTCTGTGACAACCCCCCTCCCCAAACTCTCACTATGCTCAATAACCACAGTTCTCTCCAGAGCATGCTGAGAGAGAAAGCTATTTCACTGCAGATTGTTTCTTTGACATTCACGCACCAACAAGGATAGTCTCTTATGGGCCTAATTTGACTTCTTTATGTGCCAAGAGGAAACTTTCTACCTGAAGGGCAGGCATACAGATAACTGAAGAGGTCTTCAGGAGGCACTTTATAATTTCCTTGAATTTCCTCGAATGTTTGGAGAATAATGTGTATTGATTAACTGTCTTTCAAAATGCTTAAAGTTCTCCTATCCTTTCATTTTTTAAAGGGAATTAACAGTGAATAAAAAATACGTACCGACTCACCCATGTTTTCTAACTAAAAGGAGCGTGGCCTAAAAATCCCATGAACTGTGATGGAGTCACCCAGGACAGAGGAAGCAATGCGGCTATTCCTGATACACTTGGAATTGGAGCCATGGACATAAGAGAGGCAGTGTCTCCATGAGACCATGTCATAATCTGAATCTGGCCCTAGGATGGCCGGTGTGACTGCGCTGCGACTCAGGAGTCTAGGGTTGAGATGAGGGACACATGACCTTCAGCTGCTCAGCACAAAGGGCAGTGGGCATCTGACAATACTACAGACAAAGTAGTCTCTGTGCCATTTAACATACAAAGCAGGGGACACTCCTGGGCCAATGTTCTGATATAGAATTCTGCTTCCAAACAATGAATTGGCACAAAAACAGTAACAAAATGTAAAGCTATGGCCAATGATGTCACATAATAGCAAGACTAGCATATCAGAGGTTGTTTGTTTTTTGTAGCTATAGTGCCATACATGTGGGGTTTCTGAACCTTTTTCTTGCAGTCCAGGCCTCACGTGGTCACCTCAGGAGATCAACATTTTGGCATACTGACGACCCATTGGTGGCACATGGGTAAGCCATGGCACACAGGTTGAAGCTTTGCTAGTGGAAAGAACACTGGATTTAGAGATACAATATTTGGGCTGCATTCCTGGTCATTGCTGCTAGCTGCATAACTTTGCACAAATCACCTAATTTTTTGAGTCCTGTTGCTGCATCTATAAAATGCAAGAACTGGAAAATCCAAAGGCATTAAGATCCCCATGGACAGGTGAGGAAACTGGCCAGGGAGTTAATAAGGGAAAGAACCAAGTAACATGATTCAGGTTACATTTCTAGTGTCTGTCTACACCAAGCACATCAAACTCAAAGGCTGACACGGGCCAAATAAACGAGGCATGTGGCCCGTGGGCCACACGTTTGACATGCTTGGTCTGTGCCATGATCCTTGGGACAGCCTTGAGGGAGGACAACAAGGGTAAGGAGTGGACGTCCCAGCTGTGAGAAGCCCTGGAGGGGTGTAGCAGAGGGAAAAGAATGGCAGTGGAGCTGTGCATCCTACACAGCCCACTCCCACCCCTGGGATCCGGCCTCATGACTTCTAAGTCTCTGAGGACCAGGTAAATGACAGGCCTCACAAGTGCAAACAAAGTCCCGGTGTCCACTCAAGGGACCGGATGATTCTGAAGCCTTTGCTTTCACATTAAATGCCCTTTGCATTCAATTAATTAATTAACCCATCATGCAGTAAAAGTTTCACATTAAACTTCCTCCATTCAGTCCCATTTCCAGTTTGAGGAGGCAAAAAATAACAGCTCCTGAAACCATTTTCTCTTTTTTTCAAGGTGCCCTTGGAGGAAGTTTCAGTTACTACAAAGGAAGTAAAACAGAACCTTTGTTTGGGTCTTCTTTCCAGCTCTCCCATCACTCTTGGGTCCACCCTCAGTGCCAGCCCCACCTTCTTTCCTCTAAGGGTCCTCAAACTTTTTAAACAGGGGGCCAGTTCACTCCCTCAGACCATTGGAGGGCCGGACTATAGTTTTAAAAAAACAAAACTATGAACAAATTCCTATGCGCACTGCGGGCCCGGGACGAGTCGGCTGCTAAGCAGGACAGGCAGTGGCAACCCGCGGGCCGGATAAATGTCCTCGGCGGGCCACATGTGGCCCGCGGGCTGTAGTTTGAGGACCCCTGCATTGGTCTCAACTGCAGCCTCATTTCCTCAGGGAAGCCTTCCCTGGTTTCACTTGTCAATGAACTCTCCACCCTTCCCATGCAAATCACATGGAACCTCCCCTCTGCACATGTCGTACACTGATGCTTGTCATCCAACTGTGGCATGTCTTCCTGAGAGGCACTGAGCTCCATGAGGACAGTGACCATGAATGTTTTGTTCACTGTTGAGCCTGCAGAGCCTAGGACAGTGTCTGACACATGTGTGTAGGTGCTGGATAAAGAGGTATTGGCTGAACCCGCCCTGTTCAGTAGTTTCTCCTTCCCGCTCGAGACCTGAATCACCCACCATCATGCCCAGTGTGTTGTATTATGTTGGGTGATGTGGAGGCCAGGAACTTGTGTCCACTCTCTGAGTGAGCTGGCACTGAGACAAGCGGCAGCTGCCATTGTGGCATCTCAGAAACAAGTTTGCAAACAGGACACTCTGTTTTGAACCTCAGTTTCCCCATCTGTAAAAGAATAATACAAACCCCTAATGCATTTACCTTCCCAGATCTAAATTCCTAACTCTGACTTGTGAAAACCACAAGAAAATCCAAACACACACACATACACACACACAAAACAAACAACAACAAAAAAAACCAACAACCTCATGGATCTTTAGTTAGCTAGAAACAGTCTTGAGCTCATAAGACAAAATTTGACTACATTTGACAAACTAGAGTGCAGTCAGCTTGATATTTGGCCTTGAATGTGAAAACACTTCAACTAAAGTGGTTTCTTCTAGTCATTAATTCTCCAAAAAAAAAAAAAAAATTTACCTAAAAGTCCCCTCCTTTAAAGTGTTTTGCAAATGAGAAGATATTAAAATAAGGATGCTAAAAAATAATTAGGCAATTGTTTTAGGTGGCAAGATTTTACTTTATTGACCTAGAGCCTTGAATGTCATTAGAGAGTTCTACTATTCTAGAAAATATAGGAGAGATCACCAAAGGGCAGTGAGCCAGGGGTGTGCTCTCTAGAAAGGCTAACTTGGCCACCATGAGAAGGATGGATTAGAGAAGAGACTGGAAGGCCATTGAGGAGGTCATGGTAAAGATCCAAAGGAGAGAGCTGAGGCAAAGGGAGGGCCAGGAGGGGCCGGGTGAAAGGGAAGATCAAAGACATGGCAGATGTACAATGGCATTGACTCCTGGCTGGTGTGGGGAATCAAAAAGGGATAAAGCCTGGATTTTAACAGTCAGACAAGGGTGAAAGGAGGAGAAAGAGCAAAAGTAGGCCAGAAGATGAGCTGGGTGTTGGCAACAGTGAGGTTGATGTGACCATGGGAACCCCAACCAGTTATATGAATTTCAATCTGCTCATGTCTGAACTTCGTTTTAGTGACAGAAATGGAAATTTCCATCTTGTACAGATCACTGATATTTTGGGTTTTCTGTCCCTGGAAATCAAACATAAACCTAACTAATGCCAATACTGAGGCTCTTCATTGTCCTTACAACTGCAATATCCTTTGAAGAGATAACTATTCCATCCCCAGAATATTCCACAGTTTTGAAAAAAGCTGCTTCTCCTTGTAAGAGTCCCCACATTCAATCTGCCTCCAAAGCTTACAGGTTTTTCTTTAAAGACAAGTTTCATACTTCCCAGGCTAACATCTCCACTGATGCTCCTGTGTAGGTAATCACTCACCTGGTAAGGTACCTCTCCTCTCCATGCCACCAGTGTAAACACTGCTTATGGTCTGCCAGGCACTGCCCTCACTGACAGCCTTACAACCTGCCCTGACAGTTCCTAATGCCCCACTTAATTGTCAAGATCCTCCCAAATCTGAACTCAGATCTTTGGCTGATCTGAGATTATTTCCCACCTTTTTCCAATATGAATTCTAGTTCTAATCAGGCCAGTCTTCTTTCCAAAATACCATGCCTCTTCCCAGTTCCACAATTCACTCCACTGATTCTTTATGCATGGAATATTTCCTTACCCTTCACTTGGCTACAGTATGCATCTAGGCATCTCCACCTTTCAAGGACTTGAACAAATTAGTAAGTACCAAATACGGAGAAAGTAGGACTTGAACCAAGTCAAAAAATCCAGTAAGACTATAAGCAAGTTCACAGCTAGAAACCATAGCAATTTGAAAGTAGAGATCCTAATACCTACTCAATACCAAACCACACCCCCATAGTTCTGAGCCATCAATACTGAATCTTAAGAGTTTCTCCAAATGAGGGAAGAAAAATAATGCAAAAATGAAAGTGAAATCATTAACAATTCACAAATAGTTAAAACTATGCGATAAAATAGATTCCTACACACAAATACAATTGGATTAAAAATTAGAATTTATAACTTCATACCCATTAAGATAGATACTAAAACCAGAAAATAACAAGTGTTGGTGAGAATGTGGAAAAATTAGAACCTTTGTGGGGATGTAAAATGGTACAGCCACTGTGGAACAGTATGGCAGTTCCTCAAAGAATTAAAAATAAAATTACCATATGATCCAGCAATTCTTCTTCTGGAAATATACTCAAAAGAATTAAAAGCAGGGTCTCAACGAGGTTTTTGTACACACCTGTTCATAGCAGCATTATTCACAATAACAAGAGTGGGGAATGTCCACTGATGGATGGATGGATGAATAAACAAAATGTGGACTATACATACAATAGAATATTATTTAGTCTTAAAAAGGAAGGAAATTCCAACACACACTCCAACGTAAATGAAACTTTAGGACATTATGGTAAATGAAATAAGCTAGTCACAAAAAGACAAATACTGTATGATTCCACTTATGTAAGGAATAGGCAAATTCATAGAAACAAAGTAGAATGGTGGTTGCTAGGGGCTGGGGGCAGGGGGCTGAGAGTTATTGTTTAATGGGTGAAGAGCTTCCCCATTTGGGAAAGTGAAAAGAGTTCTGGGGATCTGAACGTACTTAACACTACTAAACTATACATTTAAAATGGTTAAGATGGTAGGTTTTATATTATGTGCATTTTACTACAATTACATATATTTATTTAAATCAGTGTCTACAGGATTTAGTGTTTACTTCTGGCAATGCATTTGCATCACCTGGGGAATGATTAAAACAAGACATGGATTCTTCCCCTAGAGATACTCAATCTAATTTATGTGAGATAGGGTCTTGGATGATTCTAATGTATAACCAGGGAATCACTGGTGTAGGAATTAGGAAAAATTGCCGGCAGATCTCACACATATTTTATAGACATAGAATCTTAGAAGAAATGTGTGAGAAGGAGAAAGAACTTGGACTTCAGTTGAACATACCTGAGGTTGATTCCCATCCTATTACTCGCTAACTTTGTGACATTAGACAACGTATGCCACAGTAAAGTACTCAGTGTCCAGCCTGATGCCTGTCCTGGCACTAAATATTTATTTAATATTTAGATATTAAATAAATAAATAAATATAATCTCTCTGGGAGCATAATGACTATATTGTCACATATTCTGAGAATTAGCTACTAGATAGGCAACAATAAAGGCAGAGTCCCAAGACAGTGCTTGGCACACAATAGGCATGCAATAAATCATAGATATTATCAATATTATGGAAGGATCTTCAAATATCACCTAATCCACTCTTCTCATTTAGCAGATGAGAACACTGGGAACCAGTTAAGAGAAAGGATTCTTTATCCAGTGTGTTTTTTAAATTATATAATAGCCTTTCACTTTCTTCTTGTGTCTGAATTGTTTTCGTGTAAATGCCTACACTAAGACTTCCAAAAAAATCAATGCTTCTGTTCAAACCATCACTTATAACAGGAATTGGGATGTGTTCAGATAAGCCTGCAGGTGACTCACTCAGCTATGTTAGATGGCAGAATGTAGCTCTTTATAACAATCTGTGGAACATCAAATCTTGAGATGATGACCTCGAGATGCCACAGGTCTAAGTCACTCTATATATTGAAGGCAATTTCCCAGGGTTCCCCAGGGAGTAAATCACTCTTGCTGATTTTCAAGAGTTTTCTCTAAAATGAAGCTTCAAAGCTCCCAAACTGTCAAGACCTCAGTGACCTACCAGCAACCCACAGTGCCCTGAGTCTCTCAGTTATTCACTGACAGGCCCTACAGAGTGTGGCCAGCGGGAGGCATGCAGACCACCTGTGGGGCCTGTTAAAAATGAAGATGCCAAGACCTGAGTCTTTATTTTCCCAGACTCCCTAGTGACTTTGACACTTGCTAAAGTTGAGAAGCATTGTCATTCTGGGAACCATCTGGCAATGCATTCATTCTGGTGTTCGACATTTTATTGAGAAGGTACTCCAGGCAGGCCCTGGCCTTAGCACTATAATTATGAAGTCAAAGAAGACATTATCCTTATCCTCAAGGAGCTCAGAATCTTCCAGAGGACAGATAAATAGAAGGTAATGCGATACAGTGCAGTCATTCATTCGTTTCCTTTATTTTTTTTTAAACTTTATTTATTTATTTATTTATTTATTTATTTATTTATTTATTTATTTATTTTAAATAAATCTTCATTGTTCAGATTATTACAGGTGTTCCTCTTTCCCCCTCCCCCTCCCCCATAGCTCCCCTCCATCTGATTCCCCACTCCACCCCATGCCCTTACCCCCTGCCACTGTCTTCATCCATAGGTGTAAGATTTTTGTCCAATCTCTTCCCGCACCCCTCACACCCCCTTCCCCCTGAGAATTGTCAGTCCACTCCCTTTCTATGTCCCTGATTCTATTATATTCACCAGTCCATTCTGTTCTTCATATTTTTTTATTCACTTGATTTTTAGATTCACTTGTTGGTAGGTGTGTATTTGATGTCATTTTGTTGTTCATAATTTTTATCTTTACCTTTTTCTTCTTCCTCTTCTTAAAGAATACCCTTCAGCATTTCATGTAATCCTGGTTTGGTGGTGATGAACTCCTTTAGCTTTTTCTTGTCTGTGAAGCTCTTTACCTGACCTTCAACTCTGAATGATAGCTTTGCTGGGTAGAGTAATCTTGGTTGTAGGTTCTTGCTGTTCATCACTTTGAATATTACTTGCCACTCCCTTCTGGCCTGCATAGTTTCTGCCGAGAAATCAGCTGACAGTCGTATGGGTGCTCCCTTGTTGGTAACTAACCGTTTTTCTCTTGCTGCTTTCAAAATTCTCTCTTTGTCTTTTGCCCTTGGCATTTTAATTATGATGTGTCTTGGTGTGGTCCTCTTTGGATTCCTCTTGTATGGGGTTCTGTGTGCTTCCTTAACTTGTAAGTCTATTTCTTTCACCAGGTAGGGAAAGTTTTCTGTCATTATTTATTCTAATAAGTTTTCAATATTTTGCTCTCTCTCTTCTTCTGGCACCCCCAAAATTCGGATGTTGGTATGCTTAAAGTTGTCCCAGAGGCTCCTTACACTATCTTCATATTTTTGGATTCTTTTTTCTTTTTGTTTTTCTGGTTGGGTGTTTTTTGTTTCCTCATATTTCAGATCATTTGTTTCCTTTAATCATTCAACAAATAATTATCAAGAACTTACCATATTCTATGCATAGAGTCACAAATAGAAAGGTTACATAGTTTAGTGGTTAAACTATGAGCACAGCACCAATCCTAACTGGGTTTGCATCCTAGCTCCTTTACTCACTAACTGAATGACCTTGGGCAAGTGGCTTAACCTCTATATGCCTCAGTTTCCTCATCTGTAAAACTGAGGTATTAATAACATGTCCTTCACAGGATGACTGTAATGATTCAGTGAGTTGATATATGTAGATCTTAAAATAGTCTCTGGTGCATAGTAAGTCTTGAGTATGTTTTCAAAGGAATCTAAGCTCATGAAAGCAAGGATTTTTTTGTTTGGTCTGTTTTATCCCTAACACCTAGAGAGATACCTGCCACATAGTAGGCAATCACTAAATATTTGTTGAATGGATAAATGAATTTCTATAAGAGATTGCCAGTTGTATGACAGGCTGACTTGAAATTAACTTATTCTTTTCCCCACTTCCAGCACATATTTATAAAGAAACGTTTTAAAAATACATATCTGGGCTCAAAAGAAAAATAAACTCCCAGGTACTAAAATGTCAAAGAAAGAAACCACAGGCAGATTTAAGCAGAAACTAGGACATTAGGAGCCTCAAAAATTGCCAATTATTTTAATGATGGTTATGATGATGGTGATGGGGATGGGGATTGTGATGATGATGAAAATGATGGCTAGGTGAAGATAAGTCTCAAGAAGAATTACAGGGTAATTCTTTCTCTATCAACTCCTTAGGTAGTTATTCCTTCCCCAAGTTTTGCCTGTGGCACCTACATATTTACCAAATAGACTGTAACCTCCATGAAGATGGAGTGACCTAGCTTATCTTTTTATCTCAACTGTTTAGGTTATTTGCATGATTATTGCACTTCATAAACTGAACTAGGCTTAGAGATTTTCCTGAGGCACTTTCTTCTGGTCTTGGAGCATCCATACACAGAGTCATAGACTCACAGCCTCTAACATTTAGGAAACACATAACATGTCAACCAGTTCAAACTTCCACCCAGTGTTCAACTTCACTGCTCACCATAGCCACCAAACTCACCTGCCCAGCCTACTGATCAAACTTTCATAAGTGTGTTCAGAGAGATTACTGTTGAAAATTCCTTACAGCCTGTTATATATAACCTGTTCTAGCTCTAGCTGTTTAGCATACCAATCTATAAGGGATGGTAAGACATTGTTGTGATAAATAGGAATATGGTCCCAGCTAATTCAGGTTTTCACACAGGTCCTTTAAATGACTGACAAACTATAAATGGGACCTGCTGAAACCAACATAGACAGCACATTGGAATAAAGCTTTTAAAACTATTCTTAGCTGGCAATCCAAGGTGAGTACTTTAGTTCTTTGCATATGCAAAGTGTACAGTACAACTATAGGATGCACCACCAACTCTGAGACCAGCTAGCTAATATTCTAAAACCAAATAGTACATAGTGTAGAGTTGTTCATTGGGAATGGGTGATTCATTTTATTATTCAAATTTCAAACCCTCTCAAAAAGCTTTCTGATTCTAAAAAATCACAATTCCTAGACAATTCTAAGTAAATTAAAGTGTTATGGTACATTGAGTAAACACAATAAAGCCTTTATTTTTTAAATGTAAACAGGTATACTATTTTTATTACTAGAAAATCAGTTTATCTCCAAACTTACTAGAATATTAAACAAGTATTTAGAGGTTCTCCTTTGCAAAGGTGCTCACATGTCTCAGTCTAGCCCTGGTTCTGTCATTACAAACACCTTCCTAACAACAACTGCCTCTGGTCTTCCAAACACCCCGCCTCATGCTTGGACAGTCTCTGAAAGCCTAGTTTGCTTCTAGATAATCAGGACTTCCTGGAGGAAAGGTGACTTGGGAGACTTCAATTTCCTTTCCCACTGTCAGAGGCAGCATGGTACACCGATTAAGGCCCTGGAGTCAAACTACCTGGCTTTGCTTCTTGGCTCTAGAATGATCATGTGACCATCCAATAACCATCTGACCTTCGGCCAATATCTCAATTTCTCTGAGTCTGTAACCTCATCTATAAGACAGGGATGAAAATAATATCTTACTCATAGTGCACCTGTGAGCTAAAATGAGTAAACATATGAATAGCACAGAGAAAAGTGCTTGGCACATAGTAAGTGCCTGATACATACTAGCTATTATTATTGTTGTCACCATGCCTCCTCTAATTCTAGATGACTCTTTCCTTCCTCTCCACTGGCTCGGGTTCATGCCACCTCACATGCAAATTTCTGCCAAGATTTGGGGCTGGTGAGGGAATGCAGTATTAGACATTATGAAAAATTTCATGAGGGCAATAAACATTCAAGTTGGACCATAAAAAAATTACTTCCTCCCATTTGGGTACCTATCAGAAAATTAGGAAAGGAAGAAATTAAAGAATTGAATAATCTTCAATCCGATGATGCAATTCATTATGAGCCAATCAGGGCCCCCTAAACTTCCTTCTATATATTCTCAGACTGGTATATTTAGTGTTCTCTCTCTCTCTCTCTCTCTCTCTCTCTCTCTCTCTCTCTCTCTCTCTCTCTCTCTCTCCATCTATATAACATCTTTCCAATCTTCTTGTTACTCATTTTAGCCATCAGAGCTTTTCCCCTAATTTTATCTGTTCTAAACTTTCTGAGCTCAAAGGAATGCCGTGTGCCAGCTGCAGTAGCACCAGGCCTTAGCGGAACAGGGTAACACATCCAAATGTTCCCTGTGCTCTCTAGTCTTAAGAATATGATTAACTTTAGAGGAACCACACACAAGGGGAGCACTCTTAACTGCTTCTGTTGCTGCCTGATTTGAATAGATTTTTGCTCAAAGAAATTCATAAAAATTAAAAAAAAAGAAATCATACTTTAGTTAGGCAAAAATAAAATGAAGTGGCTTACTGGACTCAAATTGCTTTTTATTTGTGCCATTTCTATCAGTGTCACACTTGAATTTTAATTATGCTAAAAGAAGAATTATGGGCTGACTGTCAAGAGCCCAGACTCTGAAAATGGCAGGGTTGCTGCAGCTTACGAATGTTGTTCAGTGCACAGAGGCAACCAGCTGAGGGGTTCGGACTTGAAATATAGCCTCTCACTCAAAGAGCCACGTACAGGCTGGATTTACTCAGAAGAGGTATCATTTTCTATTTTATCCAAAGATACCATGTGGATTAGTAATCTTACATTTAGGTGCATTGATTAAATAAGTAAATATATTGAGAATAAAAGATCCAAGATTTCTCATTGTCTGAGAAAGGAGTTTCAAATTTGGAAGGGGGTAGTGGATTGGATTTATACATATCAATGTGAATTCATGGTTTTTAATGTAAGTGGATATAGCTTATGTGGATGTGTGGAGGGGTGTACGAAATATATTTTCTGGCTGTTTCCACCAAGGGCTTAGAATCCAGGGTACAGGAGTAGCAGTGATCATACTCATGCTCATATCTTGGTTTCTAAAATCTGTTCTTCACTAAAAGAAATCAGAGCCCTTTGGAAAGAAGGAGGATTCCAGGGCTGGGACAATAAAAGGGAAGATGAGCCAGGAACATCTGTGGTTCTAAAAAGTAAAAAAGTGCTCCGAAATCTTGGGAACATGTCAAAAGTTCACAAGGCCAGCTTGAAAGGGCTCTCTCTTACCTGTGTCTAGTCTCCCAAACACCTATACTCAAACTTGGCCAATCAGAAAAAATTTGAGCAGCAAAATAAGCAATGACAGTCATAACTTTACAACCCACTGAATAAAATTACAATCTATGAATCCATACCAACACAAATGAATAAAAATAAAGTAATGGGAGAGAAGGTAAGCTGTACCTTAAAACAGAATACCAACTCATAAATGTAGAATGAATGATAAAATTAGAAAATTATCATTTGGTAACCATCACAGTCATAACTGATTCAAGAACAATCATCAATGGATGCTAAAAGTAAATGGGATAAAGTCTGATGGGGAACAGGATATTTACATACTCCCAAAATATCATCCCATAAAATACTTATTAATTAGTAAATACAAAATATGTATTCATTACTTAGTACAAAGTAGTTATTCATTAATGTTAGAGTGGATAACCTAGCAGACACAATCTTAACCAAGTGACAAAAGTTAACATCACCAATAATGGGACAAGTCAACATTATGTGCCACCTGACATACTGTGCTGAGAAAAATATGTCATTGTATTTATGGTTTTTCTGACAAATATACATAATCTGAATCCAATCATTAGGAAACAGACAAATCCAAATTGGGAGACATTCTACAAAGTAATGGGACAATACTCTTCAAAATTTCAATGTTATGAAAGGTAAGAGTAAAGAATGATGCCAAAGTAGAGTGGCACATGACCCTGCATTAGAAGGATGTCTGTAAAACACAGGTCTGAACTCTGTGAGAATGTCTTACCTCTGCTGAAAAAATTCTTTAAATTCCTTAGTGTTGTGCAAATGCTGGCCACCTGTCCTCAGGCTGGAGCACAAGCACCTTCCAAAAGAGATCAGCCCCAACCTCCTGGCCACCATCCCCACTCCTTTTGGCTGTCCCAGGGCAGGTCTGGTCCTGCCTGGCTGCCTGGCCCTTTGAATGGTGGGCCTCCTCAGGCTGTAAATCTGGGCCTGGGCCTGCCTCACATCCTGGAAACACTCTGTGGACCCTCTCCCTCTTCACTCTACATCTGGGGGTTAGCCTTCATCCAGCCCTCACTGCCAGAACCCCATACAAGGCCCAGGCTCTGGGTACCCACTTGCCTAGGAGGAGAATGTGGGTAAGAATTGCATATTAGACTGATAATAAACTGGCCACAGTTCAGCCTCCTATCTCAGCCCTCAAAAAACCTGAGAATATTTACCAATCCCTCAATGCACTGTGTTCTTTAACATGTGCTCTTCCTGCTGCCTTAAATACCTCATTCCCTCCTCACACACAACTGCCTTTCACCCACCACATCTGTCTGTGGAACTCCTACTCACTCATCAAGGCACAGCTCAAACGTCACCTTCTCTCTTCATGCACCCCAGTCAGAATTAAATATGGTTTTGGTGGTTATGCTATACTCTGACAGGGGTATATGTGAGTCTCAGTCTACAGATCAGGGGCTTCAGAAATATGGAGACCTTGTCCTGTTCAATGTTATATACCTAAAGACTAGCTCTAAGAATTAAAAGCAGGAATTGTGCCATCATTGAATGAACAAAGCTGGTAGGCATTAACAAATTGTCTTTTAATAAACGAATAAATGTTTTAGAGGTGGCTTCTGTTTATTACACTCTTGAGCACCAATACCCCTCATCCCTGTCATCATCACCATGAGGGTGTACATTGAATTCATTGATTCATTCATGTACTGAAACCCTAATATTTCGACATAATGAGCTAAATGCTGGGGATATGAAGGTAAATAAAACATAGACCCTGCCTTCAAGGAGATCAGATTCTCCTACAGTCAATTGTAAAACAATGTCAATGTGTATTAATAGACAATGCTTAGGGTTAATACAGTTTAAAGAAGCATATTCTTTTAAAACAACGTGAGTTCACATGCTTGTGAAAATGTTATTTAGTGGCTGGTAACACTGTAGAGATGTGGAAATGGTTTCATCACCAGCCATTTAATTCTCTGGGTGACTTTGGTTGACACCAAGCTCATCAAGCAAGCTTTTAAATAATACTTATTTAAAGCTGAAAATGTGAATGAGTTTCCACCTGAAAGAAATGATGAGTCCTTTTCCAAAAAAAGAGATAATTGTTAGCAATTTCAGAAGGTGAACTAGTAAAGGATTCATTCTCACATTGTTCTCATCTGTCTGATGAAGATGGAAGGTTTATATAGGCTTGACTAGTCCCCATGGCAACAGTCTTTCTCCTGGGTTACCATAGGAATTGTGAAGGCCTTTATAAACCTCCATTAGCAGAGCCTAGGCCAGCAGCACTCAGAAACATCTGCCGAGGAAGACACTGCAAAGTGTCAGCAAGGGCATCTGGGAATTAATTTACCTTAGAGTAGCTGTGCGGGTCTGTTCGGCCCCCACATCTACATCTATGAACGCGAGATAACACCAGAATCAGTCCGATGCCTTGAACACTTCACACAAAAGCGTTTTCAAAATCTATCCACAAACAGATATGACCAGATTTCAAAAGATTTTTGAGACACTAGGAAGGAGCCTGTTCTGACAAAGCCTCACATAGAAGAAAAGTAGAGGCATGCCCCTCACCCTAGGACAGGGCATTAAAGCCATATTAATAATGAACATAGTGATGGATGGTGGTAATGGTTATGCAACGGTGTGAATGTTCTCAATGCCACTGCACTGGACACTTAAAAATTGTTAAGATGACCAATTTTATGTTACGTGTATTTCACAAGTAAAATAAATAAATAAATAAATAAATAAATAAATAAATAAATAAATAAATAAAAGAGTTGTGATTATGATACTACCATTACTGAGCATTGACTATATCCTACACATTAATGCTAGGAGCCTCAGATATTCTGTGTCCATCATCCCACAAAGTCTGTGCATAATTATATCTACACTGAAGAATATTATTATTCCTACTTTGAAGATGAGGAAACTGAGGCTTATAGAAATAAGTGGCTCCATGGTGCACACTAGTAAGTGGAGACAGCTGTCAAACCCAGATCTCTCTGATTCTGGAATATTGGCCCTTAACCACACAACTTCATCATCAACATCACATATTCTACAGCAGCTCATTGATACAGTAAAGACACATTCTGTTGAACTGATGCGAGAAAGCTGTTGTTGAATTCTGTTTAAATGTTTGTTGTTTTCTTTTTTAAGACATAAAGGATAATCTCTTAGGATACCAATGCAGGAGGACTTTCATTTATAATCTAACCTTTGAAATTTTTTTACAACAGTCATGTTATCTTTAGAAAATACAAAGATATTTCTATTTTTAAAAACTATAAAAATGGTATAAAAATAACTTCTGGAGCTTCCAAATAGCAATCTGTATTAAAAATAAAACCATCCACTAAAATCTACAGGAGAGTTGCATATGTGGAGAAATTGCTTAGTAAATAGCTGGAGAATTGCAGGCAATTTTTACACACTGGAAAGCCACCTCTGATCAGGACAAAGAAAATTATCATGTGTCATGCTAGAACATGTGGAATGCATGTGGTAGTAATTTCCTCTTTGAGCATTGGTCAGGCCGTATGGAAGAAATACAAAAAAAAGAACTCTAGGGAGAAGGAATTCTAAAACACTATGGAATTTCTTCAGTAGCAAGAAGGAAGGCAACAACAGGAATTGATTCTTTAAAAATAAGCTTATGGGCCCTAGCCAGTTTTGCTCAGTGGATAGAGCGTCAGCCTCCAGACTGAAGGGTCCCGGGTTCGATTTCGGTCAAGGGCACATGCCTGGGTTGCGGGCTCCATTCCCAGTAGGCAACCAATCAAAGATTCTCTCTCATCATTGATGCTTCTATCTCTCTCTCCCTCTCTGTTCCTCTCTGAAATGAATTTAAAAAATATATTTTAAAAAATAAGCCTATGGGGCATGCCACCAGAGAAGACACACGTCCCCCTTCAAGGTTTCTTCTGCATGCCTGTCATAGCAGTGAAGGACACTAAGTGGGATCCTTCTACCAAGGGCCAAAAATCTGGGTCACAGCCCCTGAAGCTCTCAACCTTCAGTAGGTAAATGGAAGAAGAAATTACTTTTTCCTCTCCAAATACTTAAGTGGAAAAGAGGATACTAATTAGCAAGCCATGAAAATATACCAAAATTGCATCTACTTTTCTTTATTTTGTTTTTGAAATACAGTTTCTTAAATATCTGGCAATGTTACTCTTTAGCTACTTTAATAATTATTTGTTTTAGAAAGTACACTTGAACGGAAATGGGGAGTTGTTTAATGGGTATAGAGTCTCAGTTTTGAAAGATGATAAAGACCTGGAGATCTGATACACAACAGTGTGAATGAACTTGACACTATTGAACTGTACACTTAAAAGTGGTTAAGATAACCAATTTTGTTATGTGTTTTATACCACAATTTTTTAAAAGGTAAAATTGATGACATCTATCTTTGTTAGCTTAGGCTACTATAACAAAATACTATAGGTTGGGTGGGTTATGCAAGAGACATTTATTTCTCACAGTTCTGGAGGCTGGTGAATCCAAGATCAAGGTCCTGGCAGGTTCTGTTCCTTATGAGGTCCCTCTTCCTAGCTTGCAGAATGGTCACCTTCTTGCTGTGTCCTCAGGAGGTAGAGAAAGTAAACTCTGGTCTCTTCCTCTTCTTGTAAAGATACTAATCCCATCATTCGGGCCCCACCTCAGGAAGTCATCTAAATCTAGATGAATTCAGAAAGAGAGGGCCCTGGGCACTGAACAGACAAAACTGAGAGCTCTTCTTTCTTTGCTCTCATGTTGACTTCACTTCCAGTCCTATGTCTGCTTTCACTCACCACCTGATCTCTTACTCTGCCCTTGTTCCTGGAAATTATGATGGACATTACTTCTTTGACCTTGACCCTTAATTGTTCTCCCGAGTTCTCATGTTGAACTTGCCCTCAGAGTTGATCTATTTCTGACTCATTCTGGGCCCAGGTCTCTGAATCTTATTCCACCATAAGGGCCCAACCTGGCTCACCTCAAAAGTGGGATGTGTTGGACATAAAACCAAAGGTATTATCAACTCACTGGACAAAAAATATTATAAAACAATAAGCTAAAATTTAACAACAATAAATTTAACACTCTGCTCTTCAAGTCAATTGTTTCAATCTAGGATTCCAGATGTGGCTTGATAGTAATTCATATAATATAGATTTAGGGTCTTTATTGACCAATACTGGCAAATCCAATATTAATCAACAGTATGATAAGGTCACTAAGATGACTAATATGTTTGGTTACATTAGAAAGTTGGCAAACATTTTTTGTGAAGGGATAGATATAAATATTTTAGACTTTGCAGGCCACACAGTCTGTCATAATTACTCAACTCTGTCATAATAATCTATGAAAAGCAGCCAGAGTCACTGTAAAAACTTTGGTGTGGCTATGTTCCAACAAAACTTTAGGGATCAGTTTGCTGGCCCCTGGGCTATAAAATATAAAGCCAAGATCACAGAGTTGATATTTTCACTGCATCCTGCAGGCATCAAGCCATAAGCTAATTCTTGAGTTCATTTCTGGGCTCTAAAAGTTTAATTGGTCAAAAACTAGAGAGAGAGAGAGAGACCTCCCCTTTGGTCATTATTGGTTTATTAATTCATCAACTTTGAGCACAGTTTTTCAGTTTGCTAAGAATCTACCTAGAAGTACTGACCTTCCATTTGAATTTTTCCATCTGGTCCCCAAGGGGAACATTACCATCCTTATCAAAGTCTTGCTGGAATCAGACCACCCAAGTCTACCACAGCACTGCCAATCAAAGAGGGGAGGGATGTTAGCGTGTGGCATGTTGGTCCTTAGTGAACCATGTAGCTCCTAAGGACCATCAGTCCCTTTAAAGTGCTTGCCAGGTGATCTTATAATAGATTGTACTCGTTTCTTAGCTATAAAGAGACAGATTTATGGGCAGAAGTCACAAACGGGTAGCCTCTTGACCCTATCTGTCCCCACACTTGTTTAATACACTCTGCAAAATGTTTTTAAATTTTAAACAGTTATCCCCATTTGAAAATAATAAAATTCAACATAAAAATGTTGAAGTTCTAGCAATTTGGGACATGGCTACAGTCAAGTGGAGCTAAGTAACAGCTGTCCCTTCAAGAGAGAGCCTGCACTTTCCAGTTCACTAAGGTCTCCATCCACCCTATGTGACTCTTTTTAGTTGTACTCTGGTCTGATAAACATTCCAGTTTACAATCCCTCTACATAACCCACTTTTTCCTCTTTTAGAAAATTATGACTATGCTTAGCTGATTCCAGTCTTCTGACACCCCCCATTTTTCACAGCTCCCTCTGAGATAACCAAAAGTGTCTCAGTAATCTCATTTGCAAGGTCTCACAGTTCTCTAGAATACAATGTTCCTGGGCAAGAGACTTGAAGCTCAGTCTCTCCACCAGTTTAGCCTTCAATGATCTTTTTTATGCTCCCGTTTGTTCTACCCTTTCCATTCATAAGGTCATTCTCCTTGGCAGAGCAAATGAAGGCCAAGAGTTTTTGAACAGCTTTGAAAGCATTAACCCAGGACATTTTCTTATGCCTTTCTTACTCTTCAGCTTGCTCCAAACAGAATTTTGTGTCTTTTATGATGTCCTGAGCATTGTCCACAAGTCACAATTTATCCTGAGCTTTTGCTTTTCTGATGTCATTTGTACAAATCGTCATCATCCTTTATATTCATTCTTTTGTTCTGGTCATGTCTTTTGAAGACCTCAGCTTGAATAGAGTGGAGGATTCTTTCTATTTAGAGACCACTCTGTTTCTTCTTCATCAGTATTGCTCACAGTTTCAGAGACAAATTATCTACATGTGGACCTCCCCAACCCTTGTGAGACATCTATCACTTCAGAATTGCAAGACAACTGAATCTCTTCTCTGGATTTCTTTTTTCCCCATGGCTAGTAGAAGCTATTTCTGATTTCTTTCTTTTTTAAAAAATCAAAATTAAGTACAGAAAGGGTCTCATCACTTCATCTACCTGCTGGGAGGAAAAAACATTGTGGGGCAAAGAAGGATTTATTGGAAGGTGGGTGAAATCTGAGATTTGCTTAGGTCGGACACCCTCTGGTTTCTATTTTTGTCCTTTGAATTATATGGGAGTTGAGGAGCCTCCGAGGGGGGAAGAACTCAGATATTCATGGCTCATCATAGTAAGTGAGATAGGGGAACTTAAGAGAAAGTAAACTACAAAGGACTTGCAGGACCTCTTGGAGATAATTTCTTCAAAACAAGAGAAGCCTGCATGACTAGTTGAACTCAGTGATGAAGTCTGCAGGTCTGTGGGGAGAGAGGTTCCAAGTATCAAGATGGGGAGATTTATTTGAACCCACTCTGAGGTCTCAGTCCAGGCAGATATGTATGCCCTAGAAAGATGGGAGCAGTGAGTCAACTGAAAGAGTTTTCCATCAAAATTGGTTGTGGGCTCCTCTAAGACACAGGGATGTGGAGGAAAGAAAGGACCAGCCAGCCAGAGTAGCAGTGGGCATCAAGTGATGGCATAAAAGCAAGCTGGGGACAATCAAGATACCACACCTACACACCTTGCTTCCTTACCAGACCTACAATCTGGTCGTGTCTTTTGAAGACCTCTACCACTTCAGAATTGCAAGACAACTGAGTCTCTTCTCTGGTTCTCTTTTCCCCCATGACTAGTACAAGCTATGGGTCAGGAATACATTTCTTCCATCTGACTGGCTGATCTTCAGGAGGTTCTCATGTTAATAATAGCTTCTTTTCTTTTATACTTTTGCCTTTTTCAATATTTGATTCACAGGCCAATGCATCTCTATTCAAGTATTTGTCTTGGATATGTAGCACTTCCACAACTCTTCTTCTGAAAAATCTGTTCCTTTATAGCAAGGTGAACACCTGTATTGCAATATTTAGGTGTGAGGATTCACCCATCAAGTCTCTGAGACCCCCTAAAACCATATACTCCTTCTTGTATTAAAATATAAAAATTACTCTATTTTACAATACTAGTAAGTCTTTCTAACTCCTTACTTAGTTTCCGTCTTTCATTCCCTGAGCTTATCCTCCTCAGTCTTATCCTTCTGGATTAGTAGTAACAAGCTCTATAATTATATTTGAAACATCACTAGAAAATGCCTTGAGTTTGCCAGTTCTCATGTCATAATAGCTACTAATAATGATAAGGATAAGTACCACTTACTGGGTACCTACTATGTGATGCTTACATATACGATATTCTCTCTTTGCATGTGATATTTTCATCCCCACTTAATAGATGAAAAAACTGAGATTCAGAAACCTGAATAACTTCCTGAAAGATCCAAAGTTATTAAGTGGGTAGGCTGGTCTAACAGGGTCCAAATGAGAAATGATTGAAGAGTTTAGTGAACAGACCATTTTAGGGTATGAGCAAAGTTATAGAAAACCTGCAAGGAGGCATAAAACAACCCATGGATAGAAATAGCAGAAAGCTTTTACTATCCTTGGGCAAGAAGGGACAAAAAGGGCCAGTGGTCACTAGGTCCTAGAGAGAAAGCTGTAGGAGAAGGACAGGTGTCAGAAGCATCCATGGTCAAACTGTAGCCCAGCAGAGAGAGAGCTGGGAAAATAAATATCCTTACCTCACTTCCCCCCATCTGAATACCAGCCAGTATCTCCCCTTGGCTAAACCCAACAAGAAGCATGAGAGCAAACCTTAGGTCAACCTCCCAGCACACAGAGTAAGGTGGAGAAGGGTGCAATGTGCATCTGGAGGAAAATGGAGAACATCCCAGAGAGCTGAGATTTGAACCCTGCTTTGCCTAACTCCAACTCTCTTTTCAAAATGCCATGACACCTTTATCTCAAACTAAGAGCTTATAATTTCAGTTTCTAATATCTTGGCCTCCAAATCCAAATTCTATACCCAGATATGTATCTTAGGCAGTGAATATTTCCCAGATAACCCTATTTCTTCTGAGTTATTCTTCCAAATAATGGCCGGAAGAAGCAGAGAAGAAAGCCATACCAGTACCCATCAGTGCTGCAGTTTCCTGTTCAGCACAGAAGAATCCCTGGAGATACTGATGATAACATTTGCCCACACAGATGATTCATTGAGAGGCATATCTTAGCAGACTCTGCCACAGGCCAGACACATACTTCAAGAAGAATTCTCTCCTAATTGGATGCTTAGCCCAACCCACAATGCCATCATATCCTTTACTCCTTGATTTTCTCTTTGGCCTTTATTCTCCTACCTCATCTATCGCTTTCTTTTCTTTTCTTTCTTTTTTTTTAAGTCCTCACTTGAGGCCTCATTTATTGATTTTAAAGGCAGGGAGGGAGGAGAGGAACATTGATCAGTTGCCTCCCATATGTGCTCCAACTGGGGATTGAGCCTACAACCTAGGTATGTGCCCTGACTGGGAATTGAACCTGCAACCTTTTTGGTGTATGGGATGATGCTCCAACAAACCACCTGGCCAGGGGTCAACTGCCTCTTTCTTAAGGAGGAGTACCAAGAGACATTCATCAAGCTCTTTCACATCATCCTCAATCAGGGAAATCTGTTAAGACTTCCCATGACTGCTGGTTACTGACTCACTATATAACCAACATGCCCTCATCCACGCAGGGTATTGATCATGAGTTTGCCAAAGATGGGGAAATTGTAACTGTACTGGTCAGTTTCCAAGACAAGAATTGAGCAGTATCATTACTTTAAAAATTTATGTGAAATAAAACACAATTACATGGGCAGAAAATCCAAAATCTACAACAACAACAACAACAAAAAAACTAAACAAACAAAACCCCTGCTAAAACTAATAAATGAATTTAGCAAGGTCACAAGTTACAAGGTAAATATATAAAATCAATTTTATTTCTTATGGTATATCAATGAAAACTTGAAAACAAAATCAAAGGAACAATACCAATTATAATAATAGAAAATGAAATAAATTTAACACATATATGCAAGACCTGTACACTGAAAACTATAAAATTAAAAATATCTAAATAAATTAGAAGATATACATGTTTATGAATTGCAAGTCTCAATATTATTAAAATATCAGTTCTCTCCTAATTGATTTACAGATTCAATGCCATCCCTACCAAAACCTGAGCAGTATTTTCTGGTAGAAATTGACACATTGATTCTAAACTGTATGCAGAATTACAAATGATCTGGAATATCCAAAATCATTTTGAAATAAAAGCACAAAGTTGGAGGACTTGCCTACCTGACTTCAAGACATACTGCAGTAATCAAAACAGTGTGATGTTGGTGTAATGACAGACAAATGGACCAATGAAACAGATTAGAGAGTTCATGCATACATGTTTTCAACACAGCTGCCAAGATAATTCAATGAGGAAAGGGCAGTCGTCAACCAATGTTGCAGTAATGACTGGATAGTTATATGGGGAAAGATGAGCCTCAACCCTTACCTCACATCACACACAAAAAAAGTAACCTGGAATAGGCATTGCCCTCAGCGATCCCCAGGCTCTGTCTCTTGCTTCTACAGTGCTTGGATGAAATAGACCCAGGGATGCCCCTTCTTCCATGGATGCCCCTTCTTTCAGCTTCCGACCACCCCGCAGCCTCTTTTCTAGTCAACACCTTCAGAACCACCTCAGCCATCCTCAGGCTCCAAGACCAGCCAGCACTGTTTTTTTTTTTGTTTTGTTTTTTTGTTTTTTGTTTGTTTTTTTTTTTTACTTTAACTCCTTATTGCGGAACAACTATGAGCTTCCAAATTCATCAGAATTATTTCACCAAGGTGGAGGCTGCCATCAACTACCTGGTCAATCTGCATCTGCGGGCCTCCTACACCTAACTTGCTTTGGGCTTCTATTTTGACCTCAGTGATGTGGCTCTGGAGGGTGTGGGCCACATCTTCCGAAATTTGGCCAAGGAGAAGCATGAGGGCACCACGCATCTCTTAAACATGCAAAACCAGTGTAGTGGCCACCTTAATTTCCAGGACGTGTGGAAGCCTTCCCAAGATGAGTGGGGTGAAACTCAGGACACCATGGAAGGTGCCATGGCCTTGGAGAAGAACCTGAACCAGGTCCTTTTAGATCTGCATGCCCTGGGTTCTACCTGCCTAGACCTCTGTGACTTCCTGGATGAGGAGGTGAAAGTTATGAGGAAGATGGGCGATGACTGACTAACCTCCTCAGGCTAGTGGGTCCCCAGGCTGGGCTGGGTGAGTATCTCTTCAAAAGGCTCACCCTCAAGCGCCACTAGGAGCCTTTGGAGCCCAGAGGCCTTTAAGGGGCTCTTCCGCATTCCCCTAGTGTCTGGCTTTTGCCAGAGCCTCTCCCTGAAACCACTAGTCATCTTTTTAACTATCCTGCAGCCCTCTCCCATGCATTGGACCAAATGGAAACAATAAAGCTTTTTGCAGGAAAAAAAAAAAACCCAAAAAACCTGAAATAGATCACAGAACAAAACATAAAGCTACAACCATAAAACTGCTAGAGGAAGACATAAGAGAAAATCTTTGAGACCCGGAAACAGGCAAAGATTTTTTTACTCAGGACACAAAAGGCCTGAGACACAAAATAGAAAACGGGTGAATTTAACAGCAATAGTCCTGAGGCCACTGCCCAGGCAGTTCAGGCCACCTTGGCACCCAGATGAGTCTCTCTCTCCTTATTTTTGCCCTTGTGTTCACAAGTGTGTTGCACTGAACCTTGGCTGAAGCTTGAGGGAGAGTGCTCCAGCTCAGCCTGTCAAAGTTCTCTGCATTAGCCTCAATCCCAGCTAACAATGAAATGCGAAATTGCCTTTGTTCTCTGTAAATGTACATTTTTGTAAATACACAAGAAAAGAAGAGGCTGAGCCAAGACAGAATTTATGTTTTCCTGAGACCTACGCCAAAATAATATCTAACACTGTCAATGCTCTATGACTAGCACAGGCTTTATGCACTATTGTCAAGTTTTGTCTCATTCCATGGTTTAAGAATAAGTGTCCCCTACTTGTTAAATCTGTAAATGGAATTAATTAGAGGCCACATTTTCTGACCCTATCCTGGAGAAGGTAGATTCTTCCCAAGAGGATGTTTCAACCGTAATCCACACCGCCACCTTTAAATAACAGTTTCCCAGCTTGCTGTGGCTATTGTCCCCGTTACTGAAACTAAAGTCCCACTAAAGGACCCAACCCTGACTTAACTAAGGATATGGACATTGATAAAAATGTATCTCCACTTAGAGGGCCCAGAGATGTTTTAACTGCGTGAAACTCCCGTAAGTTCCCCCGAGGGTTAGGACAATAAGATGGACCATAGAAACCTAAAAATAAAAGCAGCTGAGCCCGAATACATCCTTTTTCAGAAAGAGCACACATCAATGGTTTTATAGCTATGAATCCATTGACCTTACCTCTGACTTCGTCCCTTTCTAGCACTGGGCCTATGGACTTGAGTCTTTATTCTTCTGTATGAACCCAGCAGTTTCTGATCATGCTGAAACCTCCCCTCAGCACCATAGGATTCTAGCGATGTCTACAGTTCCTTTGGATGTCCCAGCCATTGGTCACTTATTCTGTTCTTTAATAAGAGCACAGAGCTGAGGAAGGCTTTTGAGGTTTTGCTGCAGCTCTGTCTCAGACTGTTCAGTTCGGTTCTTTACTGGCCCATGGAGACACAAAATGGTCCTTGACTTCCAGAAAGTTACCCTAGAAACTAGAGCAAGTTCCATACTTTTTTGAGCTAAGACCTGCCCTGCTGACATGTGTAATGACTTCACATACACTCTGCACATGAGGAATGTTACATAAAATGTGTCTTCTGTTCGAGGCTGTATTACTGAGATCTTCATTCTGAAAACAATAAAGTCCTACAAATTAACTAATTAGCAGGAACCTTACTTGAATTCTAGATTGAAACCCAAAATATAATGACTTAAGCAGTACGCTCTCTTGATCACCTTTGTATTTCATTAAAGATGGTATTTCAGCTACTGTTTTAAAGTGTTTACTGTTTTCACTTAACAAAATGGCCCCTTCAACCAGACATCTGGGCCACTCCTCCAGCCAGAAAGGACACTCTACATTTAATAAGCTTCAGAGACAATACTGAAATGGGTCCTCTGCTGTCCCCAGAGCCTTCTTGGACTCTACCCTCATTCTTCAGAGAAAGGGCTTATAAATACCCTATTCTCAATATAAAAGTAAAGCCTTATAGCTGGTAAGTTACAGACTTAATGCATGCTTAACTTTCCACTCTTTTCCTCCTCACTCACCCCTACTCTGTCTCATTTGTCTACATGTTCATCTCCACACTAGATCCTAACCTCATTTGAAAACAAAAATCTGTGTCTCTCTTTTTGAGGAGGCCTCTAGCACTGTCTAGTTCAATGCTTTGCACACAATACATCCAAATACACATTTGAAAATGAATTGATCAATACTCTAAAGCCTCCCTCTCAAAAAAAAATTATCCTTGGGAGCTGGATATGACCAGTAAGGACAATGGGACCCTTGCTCTTTTGTCTGGGGTTTGGGCAAATGTGAAATGGTCAACAGAGAAGTGGGGTTACAAACGGCACTGTTGTCAGAAATTGGAAAGTTGCTAATGGGAGCCCAGTCTTTCTCAGAGGCACCACTGGGAACTTGGGAATTACACACCATTAAGCCTCACCTCGGTATCAGGACAACAGATTGAGATTTAAAGAAGGACAGGCTAGTACAACACAGATAAGGTGGATGTGACACTAGGTCTCAGCATGGCTTTCCCTGGGGAGACTGAGCCTCTGCAGCCAGGGAGAGTTCTTTGATAAGGAGAATGAAGGAACAGACCTTTCAACACGGTCGTACTAGGATCAGATTTGCTCATGTTTTCAGCCAGTTTGGGTAGTGAGTAGAACACAGATGCTCTAGGAAGAAGTAATAGAAGAGTCTGCATGGGATCTTGCCTTGATTCAAGCATCTTTCTAGCAGAAAACAAATATGATTAACTTGGGTAGCAGTGGGCTGGGAATTCCTACAGTCGCTTGATAGAAGAAATACACTCTTGCCGGGTTTGCTATAGGGGACGTTTCTGTTGGTGAATCTTATATTCCTACTAACTGTATTTTTTTTAAATATCAGATGGATATCCTTTTGGAGTAGAGACCAATACTCCAACAAAGTATACCAAAAATATTGATCATAGGCAGGGTGCTAGACCCAAATGGCTGTTGACTCTTCCTACCTTGATAGCTTGCCAGCATCCGAAACACCTGGATCCCACACTAAATCATAGGCCCTCCCAAACTCACTTTCCCACCTAAGCTTTCTGTTTCTGAACTGTCCTCCCAGTCACAAAGGTGGGAAACACAGGAGGCACCTTTAACAACTCGCTCTTGGCAGTTCTACTCCTCTTCTTCATACCCATGACCTCTGCCCTAGGTCAGATTTCATCAGGTTTCACTGAACTAAAATGCTATCTTCCCAGTTGGTTTTTCTGCCTCTGATAGTTCCCTTCAAGCTCATCCCATACAGTGCTTTCCAGTTCAGTCTTTAAGAAGCATTTATCATTGTGTCACACTCCTGCTCATAACTTTCAAAGGCTCCCCCTTGTCCAAGCAAAATTGAACTTTGTAACCTGGAATTCAAGAGCTGCATAATCTGGATCCAACACATTTTCCAAATCTTTCGTTATTCTCCTGCATTTCCACTTTTCTTCAAATTTAACATTAATTAAAACAATATCTACTAGTTATTGAATATAGGCCATTTTCTCCCTCTATCTCTATTTCTCTCTCTCCCTCAGCCCCTCTATGAGATATATACTTTGATCCCACATGATATAAAAGAAAATGAAAACTGAAGTCGAAACAGATCAAATAACTTGCCAAAGGCCATCTGATCAGTAGGTGGAGGTCACTACCTCCAAAGCTCAGGTTTTTGGCCACAGCCTCTGCCCCCTATAATTTCCCTGTTCAGGGAGTACTTGTACTGCCTCCTCTTCCCTATAGAGGGGAAATGTTTATGTTACTCCTGCCTGATGCTTTTAGTTTCTTAAAGTTTCATACAAACTGGAACTAACTAGGAATTAGTGGGGACTGGTTCATGATGGAGCAGGGACTCAGGAGCACAGTGGATCGGGGTGGGAAGTCAATAGTGAGAAAAACTTGGATCAGTCAAGAAATGAGTGGAAGACCAACAGAAGAGTCAGGTGTGGACTTGCATGATGGAATAGAGAACTGCTGAGATGAGAGGCCCAATCAAATATTCTAACTATGGCCCATGTGCTTGTGATGCCAGAATGGGCCAGGGTCTCAAGCAGTGTCTGCCTGGTCTCAGGGAGACCATGAAGTCTGCTGGAGGTTTGCAAACAGATCTCGAGAGCCTTCTTCTTGTCTCCCAATATTCAAAAAGAGTATTCTTAGCTCATCCCAAATTATTTTTTTATCCAAAATAAGTCTTCCAATTAAAAAAGTCAACTCTCAGTTTTTTAAATATGCTAAATTAAAATGTGCAAAATGACTATTCTCTTCTTCCTTTAAAGAGAAACAGAGAAGCCTTTACATCTGCTTTTTCATATTTCAGAGAAAAAAAAATGGAGCAAATGATATGATTGAAGCCAAAGTTGTCTATAAAGTGTGAAAGCACTTCCTTTCCTTTCCCAGGAGCCAGGGCTAACACTAGGAGAGAGAGGAAATTAGCATGAAGGTTTTACTTAAATTACAAGATGGGTTAAGACCTTGCCCAAAGATGGTATCTCCCTGTCTCCTGTGACAGACAATGAATGGCTTTCAAGACCAAGGTCGTTCCCTTTGTTATGTAAATAGTTTCCAAGAAGCTCATAGAGTGCTCTATTGGGATGAGTGCCATGGTGCTGAGAGCACGCTGACCCAGGAGTTTAGAGTCTCCCCACTGCTACCTACGCACCTCCTGACTTAGTTTGATCCTCTGTTTCCCCATTTTCAAAAAACCTAGAACCTATGCCACAGAATATCTATGAAGATTAAATGAGATGACGATGGGGAAATTGCTTTATAAGGTGAAAAGCAAAAGATGCATGTTTACACAAGATACTAGGTTGACCTAGAATTGATGCTTCTGTATCCACAGTCTAACCCTTGGCTGAAGTAGTAACAACAGTAAAGGCAGAAGGGTGTCCTCAGGGTACAGAATGCAGTGGGACAGAAACTTTGGGCAGGTCTTGAAAGCATCTTAAAATACAGTGGACGGGAACCCTTCCTTTATCTGACTATAATACCCCACATTCATCTATTTGAAAAATTTTCAGAGTGGGAGTAAGAAAACACACTATTGTTATAATTCCAATCAAGAGACAAAAGAACTTTTTAAAAATTACATTAAAGGCATATGTATTTATAGTTACATATATATGTATGCCATAGGTTATTCCCTGTTTGAGAAATACTTACATATATACATACTAGAGGCCCGGTACACGAATTTGTGCAAGGTTGGGGTCCCTTGGCCTGACCAGCAATCGGAGCTGATCGGGGCCATCTCGCCCAGTCCCAATCGGAGCCAATCAGGGCTGGTCGGCCCCGGGGGCTTGTGGGGGGAGGGGGGGACTGCGGGAGGTTGGCCGTGGAGCACACTGACCACCAGGGGGCAGCTAATGCATTGAGCATCTGCCCCCTGGTGGTCAGTGCACATCATAGCTACCAGCCAGTCATCCAGTCGTAACAGTCGCTTAGGCTTTTATATAAGTAATTGTGTGTGTGTGTGTGTGTGTGTGTGTGAAGGAAAGGCAATATATTCAATTCCTGCTGTACATCCCCAGCTGGTTGCCTACCAGTTCCTTAAACTCAAAGCCAAAAGTGGAGAAAGAAACTTAGTGGTTTATAAAACGTATTGTTTTTCACAACTCTGTGGCTTGGTTGGATGGCTCTTCTTGCCTGAGATCATTAGTGTGGTTTATTCAGCTGGCAGATCTGGGGGCTGGGCTCAGCTGGGGCTGTTGACTGAAGGGTTCTGTTTCCCTGCCCAGGGCCTTGGGCTTTCTCATGGCATGATGGTCTCGAGACACTTTTCCGAAAGAAGCATTGCGAGAGTACGAAAACAGAAGCCACAAGGCTTCTTAAAGCCTGAACACTGAAGCTATAGTGCCACTTCAGCTTTGTGTGTGTGAAGGAAAGCTAATATATTCAATAAAGGTCAAAGCAAGTCACCGGGCCAGCCCAGGTTCAGAAGAGAGAAAACAGACTCCAGCTGCTGAGATAGCTGCAAGTATCACTGCAAAAGGCATCCAAGATGAGCGATATTATTGCAGCTATCTTTGGAAATAATCTGTCACATCTGCTCCAGTCCTTCCTTCCTTTCTTCCTTTTCATTAAACTTATAATATCTGAGCATCTGCTATGAGCCAAGCCCTCTTCTAGGTGCTAGGGACATACTCAACCAAGACAGATAAGACCCTCCCCAAATGGCTCTTAACTCTAGTGGAAGTAAGCAAATAGATGAATAGGCTCCTTTCAGCTAGAATCCTATATAATAAAGATGTAATATGCAAATGGTCATTATGCCATGAAGTGTAATGACTGACCACGTAACGATTGGATCACAGATCAGCAGGAGGGTGAGGCAGCGAGCTACAAGCGGGCGGTGGAGAGCTACAGGAGAGGGCAGGGCAGCAAGCTATGGTGGGGAGTGGGGAAGGAGGGCGGAAGGAGCTACAGGAGGGCAGGGCAGCGGGCGGAGAGCTACTGGAGGGCGCCAGTGAGCTACTGACGCACGGATTCGTGTGCAGGGCTACTAGTGAGGTGAATAAAAACCTGAGGTGGGAGATGAGGAAGGAGTGAGACAACTTTAGACTAAGTGAATCAAAGAAGCTTCTTGAAAGTGGTGATGTGTGAGCCAAGTGTAAAAGCCTGGAGGCAGGAGCAGATATGGGCATGCACAGCTGCAGCATCATGACTGGGGGAGAAGGGCAGGGCACGTGTTTCCCATATCAGCCACAGACAAAACTGTGCATCAACCTTTCAAGCTAGAAATGTCAGCGTCTTCTCTCTCATCCCCATATTCACTGGGAACAAAGTCCAGTTAATTCTTCTAAAACCTCCCAGATAGGTCTCTTCCTTTTCTTCCCTCCTGTCACTCTTCTTGGTCTCTCTCGCCTAGATCTTGCATTCATTCTCCTGCCTGCCTCTGCTTTCTTCCCACTTTAATCCCATCTTCAAAGGCTATCTGAATCAGCTCTTGAAGATATAGCTCAGCTATAGCTCAAAATCCTCAGTGGCTCCCGTTACCATTGGATGAATTCCAAACCTCTCAACTTCTCTCTGGAAACCTCAATAATCTGTCCTCCATCCACTTTTTGAGTCTATCTCCCCACTCTGTATCTAAACTCTATTGTGAGAAGGCTATCCTTCTGAGGTTCAAGTATTGCTCCTCTACTGAAATGCAAGTGAAATGAGAACTGAGGCCATAATCTGCCATTAATGTATGTATCTTTCAGCATACATTAGGAAAACACGTTTCTAAAGCCAGCTCTTTGAGACAGCAGAAAATTGGATCAGAATAGCATCAAAATGAAGAGGGAGGAGAAAAGAGATAGGGTAAGAGCTAAGGGTAGGGATCAAGTTTAAGACTGAACCTGGAGTAGCTCTTAGGGACAGGTAAAGTACACGAAGAGTTGGGGTGAAGAAAAGATCAAGCGTCACTGACAGGAAGTCAGATGGTAATTTGTAAATAATCCATAATTCACAGAAAACCAGACCTGGAAATGACCTTAGAGGTCATCAAGTACTATCTTTTTACATGAGGGTAACCAACCCAGAGAGGGAAAGTGTCTTGCTTATGGTCACACAGCAAGTCCATAAGAGAGCCTGCCTGGCCCTCAGGCCCCAGACTCCCAGGCCAAGCTCCTCATGTCACTTCCCACTAATCTGTCCTCCCACCTCTCCAGGGTGGAATGACTTCATGGAGTCAAGCCTGGAAGCAGGGAACCCGATGTTGCTTTAAAGTGCACCAAAACGCCAAGGGGTGAGGGTGTTTCTCCAGCATGCATACTTCCCCTGGTCTGCAATGGAGGCACCAGGTCCAAGCGCCTGAGTCAGAGACAGAGGCTCCTTATCTTCGGCTGTGCTGATGTGACACGTCGAGAAGCTAACAGGAAAACAACCAAGTCCATTTATTTGACTGTCATGATAAGTGAGTTGGATCAGCTATGCAGTCAGACCAAGGAATTGCTTAGAAAGATGTCATTAGGGTAGCCAAGAGAAAAGAATCAACCCTTGGCAGTCAACCTAGTGGGATCTTAGTGCTAAAATTAGCCCTAACATTGTATTATTTCCAAAGAGGTTTCATATCCATTATGTCAAATTCTCCACCCAACATGTCTATGAGGTAGGTACTATTTTCATTATTTAAGGATGAGGAAATGAGAAACTGAGGCCACACTCAAGGTCACATGAGCTCATCAGTAGAAGAGTTGGAATTTGGGCACAGGTCTTGTGATTCAAACCCATATGACTAATATTAGTTAGCCTTAAAAAGAAATGAAATTCTGACACATGCTACAACATGGACGAACCTTGAAGATATTATGCTAAGTGAAAGAAGATGAGCCCTGATTGGTTTGGCTCAGTGGATAGAGCATCAGACTGCGGGCTAAAGGGTCCCAGGTTTGATTCCAGTCAAGGGCATGTACCTTGGTTGCGGGTACATCCCCAGTAGGGGGTGTGCAGGAGGCAGCTGATCGATGTTTCTCTCTCATCGATGTTTCTAACTGTCTATTCCTCTCCCTTCCTCTCTGTAAAAAAATCAATAAAATATATTTTAAAAAAAAAAAGAAAGAAGATGATACAAATGGACAAATACTATTTGATACTTAGGAGGTACCTAGAGTAGTCAGATTCATAGAGACAGGAAGTAAAAGGGTGGTTGGAAGGAGGGGTGGGGTAATAATTGTCTACCGTGTACAAAATTTTAGTTGGGAAGATGAAGTCCTGGCGACAGATAGGTTAAAATGGTAAAATTTATGTTACATATACTTTACCTCGATAAAAAATAAAATTAAAAACTATTTTTAAAACAATCCACATGAATGCAGTGATACACCTTTTCTAACAACTGCTTTCTAAATCGTAGTTTGCCGAGCACTAGAACTGAAAGCAACCCTTAGTTGACAGAAGAGGAAACCAAGGCCATGAAAGGGACATGCGTGAATTGGGGTCAGTCAGAAAGTTAGCAACAGATCAAGCGTCACTGACAGGAAGTCAGATGGTAATTTGTAAATAATCCATAATTCACAGAGCATGTCCTCCCAGCTCTCTTAGTGCTTTCTAGCCTAAGTAACCCCTGTCTTTTGTCAAATTTCCATGGCTAGTGTCTTAGACAGCTTGGGCTGTCATAACAATTCCATAGGTTGGTGGCTTAAACCTAAACAATTTTGGAGGCTAGAAGCCCAATATCAGGAGGCCAGCCAATTCCATTCCTGGTGAGCACCCTCCTCCTGGCTTGCTGATGGCCACCACTAGACGCAGAACTCCTGCAGGGCAGAGGCTATGGCTTTGCCAATTTGCAATCACATCCCTGGACCTGCAAATAGCAACAGCAATAACAACAGTGTGAATTTATTGAACATTTGACATATGCCAAGTGCTGTTATAAACACTTTACCTGCACTCCAATATATTTATTGAGTAAATGTTGAATGGATAAAGCCATCTTTTCTCACTATCTTTAGAATATAGCAATAGCCACATTTTTAGCCCCATCTAATACTCAAGTTCAATACCAAATGTGCAAATTAAGTCATATTAAATTGGAGAGGCTCTGAAATATCAAGAGTAGGTTTATTTCTGTCTTCTGGTCTGAATACAGAATCCCAATTCATCACCAATCAGCCTGTCTAATGAATGAACAGTTACTGTGAATAGATTTATCCATAGACTCTGATTGGACAAACTGGAAAATAATGACTAAGATACTCAGAGGTCTTCCCAGTTTCCTAACCACTCTCCCATATACATTTAATTCTCAGAATAGCCTGTACAAAAGCAAAGGATGTATTATTGCTCTCATTTTATGACAGGAAAGTCTAGATCAGAAAACCTAAATAGCTTTCCCAAGGTCACCCAAGTAGTGAGGACATAGTCTAGATTTCCTGTCTTCTAATTCCATACTTTCCTACTAGGTTGTGCTGCCAATTAGAACATCATATGCCTTTTAGAAAGGGGACCGTCCATGCAGACTGGCAAAGCTAAGCTTCCATGCGGATCTGTGGTCTCTGCCAGCTCCTCAGGTATGGCTTGCTCATTCTTTCAGATCACCCAGCTCTTCCAATTACAAGGTTTACAATTTCTCAGTCTGCACAATGAAAGAGAGGCCCTAAGAATTCAAATCACTCCATAAAGTCTACAAAAAAAGAAAAAAAAAAGGAGATGGAATAATTGCTGTTGAAATGGTTTTATATTTGTCCTGAAAAAAAATTTTTTTTTCTGAATATAAATTCTGCATGACATGGGATTCAGGGAAAGACTTTGGCAAGTTTAGGAGGTTTCTATTTTGTTTTCTTTCTATCCACTTTTCTAAGCATCTTTTCTATTTCCACAGTGCTTTAAAAAGAATGCAAGAGAACTGAGGCGCTGGGATAAAGAGAGAAAGAAGAATCCTAGAGTTACGGAGCCTGGCTAACCCCTTTTCTGTGAAGATCTGTGTGCTCTTTTGTGCTGTAATGAAGAGGTGCAAAGAAAAGAACTGTCCCCACATTATCCACCACGAGGCCAGCCAAAAGGACCTCTGACTCGAGGAGCAAGAGCACCCCACTGCAGGCTCATCCCCCTCACTTCCGCGCTGCCAAACAACGCTCAGAGGGTGATTTTGTCCCCACAGCAATTGTCTGTGAATTTTGGGTCAGGAGCTGCTACAGGAAAAGTATCTAATTCCACTTTCACACACTTGTGGTGTCAGCAACTCAAATACAGAAATCTATTTTGGCCACATTTTAGCTGCTCAAGTTAAAGGCACAGGAAAAGAAGCCCACCTGTTGGAATCAATGAGGAAATCTCCTAAATCATTCCTGGGCTAAAATCATACAAAACTTGCCTCACCAAACAGCTTACGAGGTTTGGTGTTTCTAAGTTCAGTCCACGCTGCACACTCTGGCCAGACAGAACTTTCTAAAGCACAGATTTCTGCCCTTCAAGTCTGTTTTCCAAATTGTCACCAGAGTGATTTTTCTAACACACACACTCATTTATTCCACAAATATATATCCAGTCGCTATCAGGTGCCAAGTACTTTTCTAGTTATGTTAAGTGATCAGAGAAGACTTGTATCTGTGTTTGTCTCGAGAGAGGAGACATTATGTAAGTAAACAAATAAACAAGATTGCTTCAAGTAACTGATTAACAATAGAAAGAAATCAAAATGGGTCTTGGAATAGAAAGTGACCTGGGGGGAGATACTTTAAGTGGTACGTCACTTTTGAACCAAGAACATAGGGATAAGAAAGAAATTGTGCTAAGATCTGAGAGAAGAGCCTTCTAGACAGAGAAAATGGAAGATCCAGAAGGTAGAAATGAGCGTGGCTGTTTGAAGAACGCAAAGGAGGCCCAAAAGGCTGGAAGATAGTGAGTAAAGGAATGTGGCAGGAGGTGGAACAAGAGAAATGAGGCAGCAGCTGGGATGGTGGTGGTAAGAAAGAAAATTAAAGAGGGTGAGAGCTCAAGACATATTTTGGAGGTAGAGTTCACAGTACTTTTGATAGATTTGACATGGAGGAATGGGAAAAAGTAATCAAGGATGATGCTGGCTTTTTGGCTTGAGCAACTGAGTGGATGGTAATGCCATTTTGAATGGGAGCAATGAAGGAAACTAAGTTGGGTGAAATACGCTTTGAATATGTTATATTTCAAGTATCCATTAGACATTCAAGTGAAAATGTCTAGTCCAGGGGTCCTCAAACTTTTTAAACAGGGGGCCAGTTCACTGTCCCTCAGACCATTGGAGGGCTGGACTATAGTTTTAAAAAAAATACTATGAACAAATTCCTATGCGCACTGCGGGCCTGGGACAAGTCGGCTGCTAAGCAGGACAGGCAGCAGCACCCGGCGGGCCGGATAAATGTCCTCGGTGGGCCGCATGTGGCCTGTGGGCCATAGTTTGAGGACCCCTGGTAGTCTATAGCTGAATACACAAATCCAGAGGTAAACAGAAAGTTTGGACTAAATATATAAGTTTAAGTGTTATTGGCATAAAAACCTGTTACCTAAAGCCATGGAATTCCTAGGGAGAGGGGTAGAGAGGGAAGAGAAGAGCCCCAGGGTACTCTAATATCCACAGGTGTAGCAGTGGAGAAGGAACCAGACAGAGTGGATGAAAGAACAGGAAATAATAAAAAAGAAAAGAAAAAGGAAGAGCAGTGCCCAGTGGACTTGGCAAAGTGGAAGTCACATGGGTGACCTTGAGAGGAGCAGTTTTAGTGGAATGGAGAGTTTAAAAAAAAAAAAAAGGAATAAAATTTTGTCTTATCATGACCATTTTCCCATTTAAAACCCATCAATGATTCTTGTCCTTCAAATAAAAGGATAAAGACCACATTTTTATCTTAAAAGTAACTTTCCACCATCAAACTCTATGGAGAATACCAGTAATTGTCGGGGTTCTTAGTTACAAACAGAATCTGCTTTAACTTAGGTGAGCAGAAAGGGATTTATGAAAGGATATTAGGTATCTCACAGAATGTCTAGAAGGGCCCAAGAACCAGACTTGGACACTATTATAGTCAGAAACAAGTGCAGGAGCAACACTGTCAGGAAAAAGTCCCAATCAGTTCATAGAAGAGTTCTGGCATTTTGAGCCAAGAAACTCCACCAGTTGCCCCAGAAGGAATAGATGCCACCAGCACCTGTCAGAAGAGCCAACCTGTCCACGTGGTTAGCAGCTCCCACTGTTCGCTTCATACTCCAGTTGGCAGATCCCTTGGCACATGCAATCCCTTAAACACTAAGGAGTCTGTGGAATCTACAATATCTATCATCTATTTCCCCTTGTCTTGACAACTACTCAGATTTTTGTTAACCTGGTCATACACTGGATTTGGAGGAAGCCGACTCTAGCCTTAACCTATGGATCATACTTACGACTTGGTCCAGGGCACTGAGCATAGTCCTCACTGCTGGCCACAGATATAGGTACAGGGATGAACATATGACCTAATTCAGGTTAATGAAATGAAAGGAGACATTTGCTTGAGTTTTCTGTGAAAGAAGCTACCTTAATCTTTCAAGAGAGCTCCCAGAAGCAATCATCTCTCCTGCCCTGGAATGAAGCCTGTCCCCACAGAAGAACAGAGCCCTGGAAGGGGTTAGCTGACAGCCATTTTTTGGGTACCAGCCTAGAATGAAGCTCTGACCCTGCAGAAGGCAGAGGAGAAAGACTGAAAGAAGATAGACTTTAAGAACATTACTAAGCCACTGAAATAAACCAATTCTGAAATCTGCCCTACTCCTGGACTTTCCAGTTCCCTAAAACAATAAATCCCTTGTAATGGTTAAGCAAGTTTGAATGCATTTTAATTAATAGCAATGAAATGCATTATAATTGGTTCAGTTCCCAAACCCACCTTTCTGGGCTAATTTCTTAGCATCACTCATATCCAGGCACATCAGCCCACAAGCATTCTGTTAAGACTGGTCACTCTGCCTAAATGCCCTTCCTTAATTCTCTCCTTTGCTGCCAGCCTACTTCCTACTCACACTTAAGACCCAGGTACAATGTCATCTCCTCCCTGAAGACTTCCTGATTCCTCTTAACTTGCTTTATCATGGTATGCATGACTCTGATCTGTATTATAGTGACGCTTTCCAGTGATTGCAAAAAATATGTGGAAGGTGGAGATTTCCTCACCGTGATCTTATAAAGTCATGTGATGAGATCGCCTTGAATAAACATTCTCACCAATGCCCAAAGAACTAAATGATCCTTGATAACAGCTATTTCTAGAACTGCTGAGTTCTCACAGATCACCTAATCTACCATCTCATTTTACTAAAGAAGAAAGTGAAGCCCAGAGAAGGGAAGGTCATGGGCTGTTAGGGCAGAAGTCAGCCTTGAAACCGATGCTTCCTAATTCACTGTCTATTCTATAAAAGCAATTTGCCCCTTTCCTGTCGGCCCTGAGAGTTTGGGGTAAGCAGGACTGATTATCACCCCTGACATCTTTAGCATCTGTGATATGCCTTTTTGCCACCCCCATCTTTTAAAAGCCCTCCTGCTCTCTGCCTCCCTCACAGCTAATTGAAGAAGGCACAGATGGGAACTCTATAGGGAGTGGACGAATATCCCTTCCATCTTACCTTTGATGGGAAGGGAAAAACCTTATTCCTCTCAAAGAAATTTCTCTGCCTCATCCCTGCTTTATTGAGGTATAACTGGCAAATAAAAACTGTATATATTTAAGGGTACAGCATGATGTTTTGATCTATCAAATGTATACATTATGAAATGATCACCACAGTCAAACTAATTAACACATCCATCACCTTACATAGTTATTTTATTATGTGTGGTGAGAACACTTAAGATCTACTCTCATCTATTTTTAAGTAAGCAATATAGTGTTATTAACTATAATCACCGTGCTGTACATTAAAACCCCAGAACTGCCCTGGCTGTTGGCTCTGTTGGTTGTAGTGTCATCCCATACACCAAAAGTTGGCTGGTTCCCTTCTGGGTCAGGGCTTGTACGGGAGGCAACTGATTGATTTACTGTTTCTCTCTCTCTCTCTCTCTCTCTCTCTCTCTCTCTCTCTCTCTCAAACAACAACAACGCACAACAAAACAAAAAATAAATAAACCATAACTGGAAGTTTGTATCTTTAACTGTTGGAGGCCATCGAGAGGATGTGACTGCTAATTGACCATCAGCTGGACCCAGGCACTCAGCTCACAGGCTCCTCATCCCTCCTCTGTCCTTGGAATGTATGCTCCTCCTGCTATTCCCACACTAGGAGCTGTTTTCAAGGACATGACCTTAAGAAAGCAATGTGTTATTGAGGCCATCTGGAAAATATACATGACTGAACCTACTAAAGCCTCTCTATAAACTTTTAAGCTTCTGGTGAGTGGGTGCAGAGCACCACTTGTCTTGCAGTTGCCCAAGACAAGCCTCATGTGTGAGTTCCCCTGCTTATTAAAACTGCCTCCTACCAATCTGGAGTGATCTGCCTCTTTCTTCAGTATCTTCTTGGCCCCCATCTATGGGGAACAGTTTCAGATTTTACCTGGGGAACTCCCAAGGTTGTGAACTAACATTGGCTAACATCTCCCCATTGCTCCCAACCCCCAGCCCATAGAAATCACCATTCTACTCTCTGCTTCTGTAAGTAGGACATTTTAAAATTCAATGTATAAGTGGGATCATACATTATTTGTCCCTCTGCCTGGTTTATTTCTCTTAGCATAATGCCCTCTAGGGTCATCCTTGTTGTCCCAAATGGCAGTATTTTTTTCTTTTTTATGGTTGAATAATATTCCATGTGTATATAACACATTTTCTTTATCCAGTCACCCACTGATGGACACTTGCCTCCATATCAGGAATTTCTGAATTTGTATGAAAATTCAGAGGTTTAGTGAGGGTAGGAGGGTTTTCTCATGACCTCTGCAATTTCAGCTACCTCTTTCTTCTCAGCTACCTCTACTTTTACTTCTAAAAGTAACCCCTTTGAGAATCTGCCACCGGCTGGGGTTAAAAAGTGGGGGTAAGAATATCTATAGAGTAAGTTCCTTGGATGCCCTTTGCACTCTCCCTCACAATGTGTCTCTCTCCTGCTCGGCACTGTGCACACACCTGTCTGACAGGCTTCATTCCCAGACTCAGGCTATCATTGCCTTCCAGGCCAGTGAGCCATGTGCTGTAGGGTTGTAGAGGAGGCCACACGTGACAGCACCTGCAGGACTCGGGGAAGGCTTTACGCACAAGGTGATGTTTGAGCTTCTATTTTAAGGATAAAACAAGTTCGCAGGGGGAAGAAAAAATGCTGAGAGTGGACAGGTGGGAAGGTGGTGAAGGACATCAAAGGTAGAGAGAAGAGAACCTATGTGAAGGCATAACTGTGGAAGGACTGGTATGTCTTGGGATGATGTAGTGGTTGAATGGTACCCCCTACCCAACCCCCAAAATATGTCCATGTTCTAACACCCGGAACCTGTGAATGTGACCTTATTTGGAAAAGGGGTCTTTGTAATTGTGAAGGACCTCGAGATGAGTTCATTCTGGATTAATCTGGATTATTATGACAAGCATCCTTATGATAGAAAGGCAAAGGGAGATTTGAGACAGAAGGTAAAGATACACAAGGAGAAGGCGATGTGAAGATGGAGGCAGAGATCAGAGGGATGCTGCCACCACCAAGGAACAGCCGGAGCCACCAGAAGCTGGCAGGGGCACTGGAAGATTCTCTCCTAGAGCCTTCAGAGGGAACATGGCCCTGCCAACCTCAGTTTCAGACTTCTGCCTTCTAAAACTACAAGAGACTACATTTCTGTTGTTTTAAGCCACCAAGAGTGTGATGTCTTGCCACAGCAGTCCTCGGAAACTCATACAGACGGCCAGAAGTTCCCTGCGGCCAGAAGTAGTTCCCTGCGGCAGGAAGTCAGGATGTTTTGCTGGGTGCCCCCTCTGGTAGGCCTTTCTACCAGGTGTGGATCAGAGCCACGCTATCCTTTCCTGGGCAGCAAAGAAAGCAGCCACTCGAGGAAAGCCAGGCTTGTCAGTCAAAACCAGACACAATACTTGAGGACACCTGGGTTTCTAAAAGGGGCAGGGCCAAAATACACTAATGGACAGAAAAATCCTTTCCTGGCTAGGACTTGAAATAGGGTTGATTCGTTTAAAAAAAAAACAAAAAAAAAAAACAGCTAGAAAAACCCACTGCTGTTTGGATGAAGCATTGTTTGTCTCTTAGGTAACCATGTAAGGAATCAGCCAGTGCGGTCAGTGGGAGGAATCTGAACTGGAACTGTGGATTTAGTCATCCCGGTGATGAGAGCCACCTTCACCTCTCACTCTGGGACCTGCTGCTGAAACCTGAGGTGTCAGTCATGTTTGCAGGATCAGAGAGCAGGGAACTGCCTCTTGGTCAAAGGTGTGCAGTGAGGACCCCACACTGAGAACTGCAGAGGAAAGCGTGAGGGGGCGGGGCTCGGTAGATACAGGAATGCATTGGCCTTCTCCCAGGCTTGGCTGTGCCTCGCTGAGACTGCAGACATCTCCTTTGGGGGGAACCTAAGGCCTTTTCTTGTGTGGCATAAAAGGACAATGACTAAGTATCCGGATTTTGTATCTTGATACTATTATGTCCCTTCCTAGATCTGGGAAAGAACCTCATATAATGACACCATTGTCCGGTGGATGGGTCTGGCGGGCGGGGTTGGGGAGGCAAACACCACGAAGGGACTGGCCTTAGTTGCCTCTGATCTCTTGCACTGGAGGGGTGCTGTCCTCTGCAGCAATTCCTATGTAAGAGAAGTCACCATAGACTACGACGGCGGCAAAGACCTCCACCCTCCCCGCAACTAAGCTGGGAGTACAACCAAGGCACCCAGGTTTTTCAGCCAGGGAGGGGCATGGTTGGATTTGCTTTTTATAGAGTCCACTCTAAGTGCAGTGTGGAAAAGGGAGTGCGTGGAAAAAAACTGGTAACAGAAGGATCACGTTCCAGAATGTTTAACTAACAGCCCAAGAGAAAGATGAAGAAGACCAGACGAAGGCAGTGGCCGTGTGGGCAGAGCGCTGACTGGAGAGGGGGTTCTAACTTGGGAGCTGAGCAGAGAGCTGTTCTGCTAACCAGGATCTGGACAGAAGACAAGCAGCAGAATTCTCCATCTGATTCCTGTGCCCAGAAATCGGGGGTCCTCGGGGGTGAAGAGAAATCCTGGGTATTTCTATGTGTGAGGCTTTGGATCTTAAATCAAAAGGAAGAAATGCAAAAACAGGACCAGACAAACCGTGGTATCTCTGAAGTATTTGCTTTTTAAAATTGTGGCTTTTAAACAATACGCACAGTGCAATGTATGCCTGTTTACTCTCCAAAGACAATTATAGAATTTCCCAGTTGATTTATCATCCCGCCAGGGCTCTAGTCTCATGAAGAGATTCAACTGTCAGTTGTATGACAAGGGTCTTCTCCCAGGCGTGGCCATGCCTCACTGAGACTGTATAGCCCTGATTAAAGATAAGATTACAAACAGGCACGGGGGATCATCACCAGTGTGAGGCCTGGGCATGCAGTCCTCTGGATAGACACCAAGGCCTGGTTGTGGACGCTCTGAGCGTTGAACCCTGAAAAACTGCCCAAACAAATAGCTAATTTAAAGGTGCTGGCTGAAAAGATCTAGAAGCTAGGGAGACCTGGCTGAGAATAAAAGCTAGAAGCAAAGGGGGTGGAGCCCAGAAGCATTCCCAAGCCCACCAGCTGGCAGCCACACCTGTGGGGACTTGCTTTGGGAGTTGAACGAGGTAGCCTGGAGCTGAATTGATTTTAGTCTCTCTGGCCAGCTTGGCAAGAATAAACTCACATTCCATGGGAATGCAGAGGTTTCAACCAGGTGGGAATTTGTCTCCTCGCCATAGCACTCTTTGGAGCCCTAAGTACACTATAGTGACTTTTCCTGATTCCGGCTTATCTTTTCTTACTCTTCTGTCTCAAGCACCTGGCACACATACTATGGGGCAATATAGGACCATGAGAAAAGCACTGGTTTCCAGTCTCACACATCTATCTTCAAATTCTTGGGCACAGCAGTGCATTCTGAGCCTCGGTTTCTCTACCTGTGAAATGTGGGTGACGGTACTAATCTCAGGATTTGTTGTGAAGATGAACAGAAAACTGCTGGGAACGTGCCTTGTGGTCTCAAAGCGCCACAGACACCAGCCCAGAGTGAGATCATCCATATTGTAATTGACGTGGGGAACTCCTTCTGGCCTGGGGACCAGAGTCAGGGGTTGTAGTCACAGCATTATGACTTGCAACCTGAGGTTCCACACAGCCGCAGCCCCCTCCCTGTGACTCAGTGCCATGGGACGCCTTTCACCCCCACTTCTCTTTCTCTGCTTCCCATAGCTACCTGTCTCACTTCAGCTGGCTCTTGCATGGCCCAGTTTGGCCTTGAGCACCATCCTGAGCCCAGGCCCTCAGTGGCCCTTCACCACCACACCTGTTTGATAGGGGCTCTCGCTTAGACACTGACTGCCAGCATATCTGTCTCTATTGGTTGGAGGAGCAGAATGGGAAGAGGAATCATGGTCGCACTGACCTTTCAGCAAGCATGCCTCCCCCAGCCCCATGAGCAAGGCTCCCTGATTGGTCTGAGAAGCCCAGTAACGTGTAACCTCCTCTAGAAAGCTCCTTGATGTTCCAGATGTTTTGATTCTGAGTCCCATTCGCCTCCTCTAACAGCCCTGAACACTCTGGGCCTTACATGATAGTGATATGAATTCATCTAGATATTTCCCCCACCATACCATGAGCTCCCTGATTCATTACGTGTCCCTTTCAGTGCCGGACATGTAGTAGATGCTCAGTCATATTTATCAAGTTCATAACAAATTCTCTCATTAAGGTTTTCTATTAACCAAAGGTATCTTTCCCCTCCTCACCCGCCCTCCTCCCCCCCGCCCCCCGACAATCTCAGTGCTTTATAGCAAAGGTTAGAAAACTATGGCCCATCATCTGCTTTTGTAAATAAAGTTATATTCAAACACGGCCACGTCTAGTTATTTATTCAGTATCTATCTCTGCTTTTGTGCTACAATGACAAAGTGGAGAGTCTTAGCAGAGATCTTAAAACCCGCAAAGCCTGAAATAATTACTATCTAACCCTCTGCAAAAATTTTGGTCAAGCATATTTTATATCAGGGAAGTTTATATTTTTTCATGAAACACAGGGTTAATAACCAACATCACAGAGATGTCTTTTTTGATCTTCACAACAGCTCTGTGATGTTGGGGTTGAGTGCAGATGTGAGACGCGTGAAGGTTCACTTGGGGGACAGCTTGTCCCATCAGAGGTGACACCTGGTAAGTATACAGTGTCTGCACAAATACAAAACTCAAATATCTGACCACAAGGAATCAAATTACCCCACCCTCTAGGGTAGAATCTCCCTGTCCAACATGAATTCAGATGGGGCTCTGGGAGAATGAAATAGGCCCCTGAATGTTCCTGTTCCTCATCTGTGACAAATGCCCTGAGAAATAAGGAAGTCCTTTAATTAATGCCATTGGCAGATTTGCATAACTACTGGTTAGGGGAGATAAGAATGATTTTTTACTAGATTTGACAGAGCTAACATGCAAACCCCAAAATATTTCCGATTAGCCTCCTAGCTAGTTATCAACATGGTTCTCTTACTTCCTAAAGCGGGCCTCAGAGTCTTGAGGAAGTGGCATGTTTTAAGACGCAAGAGAAGTGTGGGTCATGGTATAGGCAGGCGGGGGCACAGCCTGAGTTTATATGGAAAGAAAAGACACTTCATTGTGACTGAGCTGGAAGAAGTGTTTGTCATGAGGGCAGAGCTGGGGCTGAAGTTGGAAAGCCATGCTGCTTCTAGCCACGGGCTGCCCACGGGCAGGGATGGCAGAATGGGCGCTGTTCTCCTAGTAGGGACATGAAGTGCAGCTTCTTTTGTTAGGCTGAGTTGTGTCATCCACCTTAATGAGATAGGAAGTCTTCCCAGAAGGGGGAAGAAGTGTCAGTGGTGAGCGAGTCAGTCATGGGGATAAGCTTGACCCCAGGCTCCTCATACCCACTTGGGCACCCTCTCCCCACCTCGTTGCCTTCACTGCCATCATCACACTGAATCTGGCTGGGAAGGAAACAGGGGGATTGCTAACACTCATTTGTGCAGAGAAGGAAACTGAGGCTCAGAAACTAAACACTCCATGTGGCCTCCCAGCAATGGCACACACAGATAGAAAATCTGACCCAGCCCTGTGGTCCTCCTCTCCACCACACTGCCTACTGTGGGAATGGCCTCCTGGTTCTCCGGTCCTGATTGCAAATCTCTGGGCTGGCCCTTGTAGTCCCATCGCCAGCAGTGATGCTGGACCTCTGCTAAGACCAGACTTTCCATCTGAAATTCCCCCACCAGGTGCTCCCATGCCTGGTCCATGTGTCATTGATGCACGAGTCCTTCCAGGGCTGGGACCAGGGGGAGGAAAGTGAGGCAGCCAGGCACAAAATTTAAGGAGGTGCTTACGCCTTGTTGTGAGGACTAAATGAAAGAATAAAGTGCTTAGAAACAGAACCTGGTGCGCAGGAAGTGCTATAAAAATATTCAGAACTTATCAGTAGTAGCAGTACTTGTAGCAGCAGTATTGAGAGAATCTCTGTTTCTTCCTTTGTTAACAGGGCATGAAAGTAATTTTTGTCAGTGCATAGACTATGAACATGATAAAGTTATATGAATGTATGAATATGAGCTATTGTTCCAGAGGGGGCTCAACTGTCCCTGAATGAGGAACAGTTAACTTTGTCCTATTCAATGGCCCTCTACCCTGCCTCTCGCCCACCTTGCACACTAAGAAGTTTGGTTCTAGGTTGGAGGTAACAGGAGCCACTGAAGGGTTTTAAGCTGGGAGTGATATGGCAAATCTGTGCCTGACAAAGACCCCTCTGGCAGTGGAATCCTGGACTAGAGCAGGCTGGAACTGAGGCAGGGAGGCCACTAGAGGCAAGTGAATGGTCCTGCCAGGAGGCAATGGGACCTGAAGTAGGGCAGTGGTAGTGCGGATGAGAAAGGACCAAGCAAGGGAGTGGATGAAGAAGTAAAATCTGTTCATCACTCCTGGAAAAACAACTGCGAATCAGTGATACCATCTTTATCCCCAAAGCAAACAGATCCTTCATTAGTGCTAGCAATTGAGAGCTGTGTGAGGTTTGGTACTCACTAGCTGCTCAACATGCATATAAAAGGAAGCACACCATATGCTGTGATGAGTTCATGCCAATTGGCCCCGCTCAGATATATACTACTTTAATTTTAACACTTTATATGAACAAAAGTCTACTTCTAATAAAGCTCAGGATTCCCAGTGTTTCTTCCTGCTGGCCAATTCGGCTTGATTTCTTCCCTCGGTGATGAAATGTCTTTTTTCAATAAGTATGGCTAGGATTTGGATGTCAGCTCCATAGAATAGAAACTCTATGGACAGATGAAATGAGATGACTTTGAAGTAATGAGTTCCCTGTCATTGGAGCATTCAAGAAAAATCTGGATGACCACTTGATGGAGTTGTTGCAAAAAAGATTAAAAAAATCAGAAGATGAGTGGGATGGGGATGTTAGACTTGCTGACCTTTAAGGTTTTTAAGAACCATGGAATTCTAAGAGGTTGAATCACAAATGTAGTTCTTGGTTGATCAGGGGAATCCCAGAATCACTGCAGCATGAGAATGAGGATCTAGGATTTTTCAGGCAAATTCAGAAATTGGAACCACCTTAGGAAGAAATCTGAACAACTCATCAGTTAAGATGGCCCCAGGGCATAAGAATGGAGATCATTGGAAGAAAGAGCCTGGCGCAAATGAGACAATTCTGGGGCTAACAATTAGGAGAACTGTGATCTTCTCTTCTATAGAGCTGACCATGTGTCTTTTCACTGTGGCCATTAGGAAGCTCATAACTTGATTTGCACATGCAAATAATAACTGTGCAGACACTTGTATTCTGTGGTCATCGGTGCTCTCTCCAACCCTACCTCACCACCATTCCGGCCCCTTATTTTAATGTATACCTTTCCTAGTCTAATTTTGTTTTTAATCCACGGTTTACCTTCTAGTGCTTCCTATGAATTCTGAGAAACAAGGAGGGAAATAAGTAAGAAAATAAATAATAAACCACCAGTCACTGGCTCCCACTAGCAAATCGAGGAAATAGCAGTGGGAACATTAGACCGGGGGGTCACTTGAGTTGTCAGCATTCCTCTACCAGAATGGGGACCTGGGGAAGATGCTTCCTGAACTCAAGCTCCCTTCTGTAAGACAGGGGGCTGGACACTGGCTGGGACTGGGATTTGGCTCCCAAGAACTCCCTGTCTTCCAATTGTCCTGCCCAGGTTCCCAAGTGCATCTCCAATCTGTCCCTCTACCAAGTTCAGGCCTCCCCTGGACTTTAGGGTCTTCTGCCTAGAGACAACAGCCTAGTATTTTTATTTATTTCTTAAACAGCACATGTATATAGCAATCATTATGTTCCTTGCACTATTCTGAATAATTCCATATAGTAATTAAGGTAAATTTCATAAAGATTTTATGAGAGAGGTATTATTTTGTCCATTTTACAGATAATAAAACCAAGGCCTTTAGGGGTTAAGTAAATCATAGATAATTGGCAGGGTCAAAACCCAGGCAACCAGGCTCTGAGTTCATGCTCTTAGCTAGATGTTCTTTGAAATCTGATCATGACTTTGGCTCAGCTCCCTGACCTTTTCATAATCCCTAACCTGAATTATTAGCTCTCCTGGATTATTGCCCTCCTGCATCCAATTAAGCAAAGACTTTTCTGAGTGCCTACACTGGGTCAAACTATATGCTAGACTGGGGACAGGTATGCATCCAATATGGTCCTACCCATCATGAGCTGTCTATTTGAGGAAGGAATCAAACATATACCCCACTCACCAGAACCCAAAGAAAAATTAAATAAATGCTATGTGGAAGTTCAAGCAATGGATATGTCAATGGGACTTCCATTGTGGAGATGGTGATGGAAGAGGGTAGGAAGAGCATTGCAGGCAGAGGGAAAAGCATGAGTAAGTCCCAGAGGCATGAAAGTACATGATATGTGTCACAGAGTCTGATGCTTGGCTTTTTCTCCAGTCATGTCTTATAGCACTCTTCCCACTCAACTGTTATTAATACATATTTGTTGAGTGTCAACTACGAGTCAGGGACTGTTCTAGGTGCTGAGGATAAATCAAGAAAGTAGCTTTATTCATGACCCACACAAGGTAATGGAGAAACCCAGTTCATTAATAAATAAAAATGATATGTCAGGGGGGTGATAAGTGTGAAAAAGAAACAACATGCAGAGTAATGAGTCAGAGAGCAAGAGAGGGCCACTATTGCAGGAAGAGGGATCAGAGGAGGCCCCTTTGGTAAGATAACATTTTAGCACAAACCCAAATGGAATCAGGGAGTGAACTATGACAATATCTGAAACGAGGCAGAAAAAAATGCAAGTGTCCAGAAATTGAACTATGTTTGTCATTTAGGATAGAATAATGAGCCCAGCAGAAGAGGGGGAAGGTGAGAAAATGAGATCTAAGCTACAGTAGGGCTGAACCATGTGGGATCTTGTTTGCCAGAATGAGAACTTTGAATATATATATTTTATTGTTGATAGTATTACAAATATCTCCCATTTTCCTACCCTCCCTCCCTCCTCCCAGCCCCACTCACCTCCCACCCTCAGGTCTTCACTGCCCTATTGCCCGCGTCCATGGGCTATGCATATAAGTATATAAGTTCTTTGGTTTATCTAGAATAAGGCCTTTGGATTTTGTTCTCGGTGCAACAGGAAGCCATTGCAGCCTGTCCTACCTCAGGGACTTTACCTGTGCTGCGCCTTCTGCCAGGAATGCCCTCCCCCATCTTTTTTTTCTGAGCAGTTTCCTATTCCCCTAAATATGGTCCCTTGGATAAGCTGATTCTGACCCTCCTAAACAAATTAGATTCCTCTGCTAAACAACCTCAGCACTCTACTTCCCATTTGTGGTATTTGTCAAAACTACAACTTCTTAATATAAACCATTACATAATATAACTTTCATTTTTTACTGTTTATTCCATTAGATATGGAGCTCCATGAACTGAAACTGTGTGTCTTTCCTCTTTACCCTTGTATCCTCAGTACCCACTCCAGGGTCTGAGTCTTAAGAAGTGCTCAATAAATATCGAATGAATGCAAGAACAAACGGAGTGAAAGATAAGGATGAGAAGGGAGGTTGGAGCCTCTAACTCTGGGCTGGGGAAGCAATTTTTGGCCTGTAAGCCATAGAAAGGCCACACAGAAAGCTTATGAGGGGTGTGGTTCAAGGTATACTTATGCCAAGCCCCCAGTGACATGAGAAACTGAAAGGTATTGAGACTGGAGGCAGGAAGAATAGAACACAATTTTCAAAACTGTTTGATGGACTCCCTGCCCTATGTAAAATTTTCATATTAAAAAAAATTTATGTTATAGATGCTTTCATGAATTCGGGGATTCCCAAAGACCTCAAGATTTATCCCTTGGGATGTTGCTATGGATGATGATAATAATCAGTGATTGCTAGTAGATGACCAAACAGCAATAGCAAGTGCCAAGTAGGAGAAATTATACTTTAATGGAAGTCAGGAAAACTGGGTTTTTCATTCACTTATTCATTCATTCATTTATTCATTCATTGTTCATGTAGTAAATACTGGTTACTGACCACAAACTAGGGACTACCAGGGGTGGGCAAACTTTTTGACTCGAGGGCCACAATGGGTTCTTAAACTGGACCGGAGGGCCGGAACAAAAGCATGGATGGAGTGTTTGTGTGAACTAATATAAATTCAAAGTAAAGGAGCGGAGGGGAGAGCAAGAGAACCGGATAGAACAGCCGGATCCGGCCCACGGGCCATAGTTTGTCCATGGCTGGACTAGGCCCTGTGTGATAGGCATTGGGTTTAGATTCTGTTTGTCACCTCCTAAGTATACAAACTTGGACAAATAATTTAAGCTCTCTATATGAGGAGGAAAGGAATTTTCATTTATAAAGGAATTGTCTTCCTTGTTTAAGGAAAACACAAAGCCCCCAGTACTTGAGCTGAGTCTCCACCTGGGAAGGGATAATTCTATAAAAGTCCTTAAGTTGGTCCCATTGAGTTTCCTTTTCCCCTTGGAGTTCTCACTTTCATTCTGGCTGACATACCCAAAAAGTCTAGAATGGTTGTCATCATCTGCTTCGAAGCCTAGCAAAATCCCTTCTTGTTCCTCAAAGCCCATATCTAACATCAGGGCTCCTGAAACCTTCCCTGGCTCCTTACTCCCTGGAGCAAAATGAATCTTTCCTATCTTGTCCTGCTTTGAACACTCAGCTCATTGACTATTATACAGCTGACCACTCTGTGTGACTTATAGTTGGGTTTGTCTGTGAATTGTGTTTTCTCCCCTCTGTTTCCCCAGTCTTTGGCTGACTGTCTGGCCCAAAGCACATTTTCTATAGCTAGATGGATAATAAGTCACCAGACCAACAGAACAGCTGATGAACCATGCAGTGATAGGAGGAAGTCCAAACAGACTTGCTATGACCCAGAAATAAGAGACCAATTAAACCAACTAAGAACATCAATACCTACGCACTGAGGGGCATTGAGAGACCATGAGACATTGTGGGGGATTGAGGTCAATGCAAATTGCCTGTTGAGAAGACAGAATGGTGGTTGAGTATTTATTTTCTTCAACAAAATTACATTATAGCCCATACCTTTGCAATTTAGAGGCTGCTGTAAGCTTAGGAAAGGCATTTAACCTGTCTGTATAAGGAAGAAAAGAAGATGGCATATTGAACAGTCTATGCAGGGATGTTCCCAGGTCCCCAGATAGGAGTTTGAGCCTGAAGTGACACTCTTGATGCCTTTTATGCCTTGGGCACCTCTGACTCGGGGTTGCTAATACTTAACTTTTTCTCATCGAATGTTAATAATTAAGGGACAAATATAATACATGAATTCTTAAGTAGAGGAGTTGCCACATGTTTCACTACATTGTTTTCACTTTGCCTAAAAAAAAAAATGAACTTTTGTTTGTTAAGTATTACTTTGTGCAAACATTGTGCTAAGGGTTTTTATGCAAAATGGAGGACGTTGTTTTTATATTTTCCCTTAGAATATCTCAGGAAGAAAACAATTATCATTGCAAGTAATATCTTGATAGGGCATTTGAGTGAGAAATGAGATCTCAAAAGACATGCTAATCAGTGTTAAAATTCCTTCTGATAGATGATAGTCTGATGTTCACTTCACAGCAGGGCTGCTGGGAGGTGAGATGACTGGACGTGCAATGATGTGCAAGTCTGGGGCAGAACTGAACTGCTCATAAGTAACAGAGGAGAGGCTGAGGACAGTGCTCAGTAGGGATCTTGGGGACTGTGAAAATCCCTCCTTGGGACATGTCATGAAACGTTCCTCTACATATCCCTTGGGAAATTATCAGAAAATTCTTCCTTATTCCCCAGTCCTCTTACCAAGACAAAAAGAAAATCTGAGGTCAGAAAAGGCAGCAGATATAGAAAGATAGCCATAAATCTGGATTACATTTAACCCACAACCTTATTAGTAAAAAGTACTACCTTCATTTTAAGGGTGAGGAAACTGAGGCTTATACAAGTTAACAAACTTGTCCAACACACGCCGTAGCTAAAAGTAGCTGGGCAGCCAGCCATTCAAAACACATCTGCTTGATTCCTAAGCCTCTAATTTTAATCCTAGGAGATTCTTCCCTCTATGATTCTACAACTACTTACTGATGATAAGAAGTTTGGTAAGTGTGATTATTGTTCCGTCTAATTGTATTTTAAGCAATATTAATAACAGGAGAAATAGTTGTACATAGAATGGAAAAAGAGGAATCTTCCCGGCCATGAGGTATAAATAGCCTACTGATCTCCAATCTTCAGAAAGGGACCAGAAGTGTAAATTGCATGTGAGGGAGGGGAGCAGCCTCTTTGCACATGGGCACATGCTACCGAAAACAAGGTTTGAGTTATCACTGCCATAGTCTCGACAAACGCCCACCATGGAATGACATCACTGCCAAAGCCCAATTAGCTCAGAGAAGACCCTGGCACTGGATGATGTTCCTTCAAGATGGCATGAAATTCCAAATATAAATTGGGTCTGGGCGATGATTCAATGGATCATATTGGCCAGTTCACAGGACGCTTGGCAACTAGAAATCCTTTATCCAGGCTTTTGAAACTCTAACACCTCCTAAAAAGACAGAGGTATCATTACACCCCAGATACCTCAGTAAACATCTAGAAAAAGAAATGCAAAAGTTCTCTGTAATTATGTCGTTACCGTATTATTAATTATATCTACAGAAGATTGAGGAAAAGTCTATCAAAATGCATCATCTTCTGGAGTTACTTTGTCTTTTTAGGAAAACAATTGATAAACATTTAAAATAGGAAAAGTTAATGCAAACTTTCATGTACTTTACCAGTTCTTATTTATCCTTTCCAACAACCTAGTGGGATGGATGCAGTTATTGTTGCTATTGTATAGACAAAAACCTAAAGTTTAAAGAAGTATATTTTGAGAATTATTTGTGAGCAGGGATTTTGTGCCACCAGCATACTTCCTAAGGCCTGACATGTGACAGGGATACTATACATCTGAATGGAATGTAATGGAATACATTGGTATAGAACTGAATGACTTACCTAAGCAAGAAAATAATAGCAACAGGATTCATAGTTCAGTATTCATTTCTACCTGGTATGCTACTATATTATTTGGTCAGATGTTGTCCATGCACCTGTTTGGTGTCTGGGCATTTTATATACACCGAAGGGCCAGAATATGATGGGGGAAATCCTTGTGCAATAGAAGCATAAGACATGGCCCTTATGAAAGACTAAATATATGGCCAGACCATATATAAAGATAGAACTCTAACACACAATTCACCATCAGTCTAAGAAGCCAATCCACTAGCTACAATCAACACTCAAGAAGGCCAAACAACAACTCCTATGGCAATCAACCCAAAATGGTGAGAATTGATTAATAACTGATAGCTTTCCTCATCTTTTTTCTGGCTTCCAAACTTGGGACCAACCAGAGAAAGCCAAATGTGTACCCTTAACCAATCACACTGAATGCCCCACTGCTGGCTGGGTACCCTTAACCAGCTGTTCTGTTGGTCTGGTGACTTATTATCCATGTAGCTATAGAAAATGTGCTTTGGACCAGACAGTCAATCAAAGGCTGGGGAAACAGAGGGGAGAAAACACAATTCACAGACAAACCCAACTAATGTGTACCCTTAACCAATCACATTGAATGCCCCTCTGCTGGCTGGCCTGCCTCCAGCTTCCCCATGCCAACAGCCTCCAATCAGGGCACACATGACGCTTTCTCTTTTTTCCCACTATAAAGCTTTCCCACTCTTCTACCTGCTTCTGAATCTTTGCAAAACCCAAGTGATGATGGCTGAGTCCCTTGCTATGACAAAGGCTGAATATATAGCTTTTGCTTATACTCATTTGTGTGGTCTTTGTTTATTTCTACATGTATATTTAAGGGACTTATACTACAGTGAGTAGAGAGGAAAGAATGATATATACATAGGAAACAATAGATGGGCAATAAAGCAATGCCAAAATGAGCAGTCAACTGCCTGAAAATAATAAGAAATCTTAAGTGCTAGCAGTGAAAATAAATCCTTTACACCTGCCTAGAGGAGGCATTTCATAATCAAGGTTGACTTGTCTTTGTTGAGGGGTGAGGAGGTAGCCTGGATGGACATGGTGTTAGAAATACACAGTCACGAAAGATCACAGAAATGACCAACTTCCTAAACTCACCAACTACTACATATGTCTATAGATCCATAAAGCATCCAAAAGACTAGGAACTGCATCTCTTGTCACTTTGAAGTACTAGCTAAAAACAGAAAAATGAGGGGGCCCACTTCTTCCCGTTGAAAGATGTAATCTTGAAAGACAAGCAACTATGGCAGATGAACATTTGGCTACATAAGAAGGGTATGAGAGTTAGGTATTCAGGGCTGTGGTTGACAATGGGCTTTTGGGAAAGTATAAGGGAATCCTATCAGAACTAAAAAGTTCTTTATTAACTTGATAAGACATTAATTCATATAATAGTTATTGAGCAGGTAAGCTGTGCCAAGTATTCTTCAAGGGGCTGTAGATACAATAGTGAATAACATGGTCTGTGCCCCCACAGCCCTTACAGCCACTTGATTTCATTTAAAATTTGAAGTAAAAGTTTAGAAGAAAAATGCCAGGAAATTTCTAAACTAGATCATAATAAAGATATAAGACATCTTCTGATAATGAAGATATAGGAAATATCCAATAGTGATGAGAATTCATTATAGGCTATCCCTATACCCTGGGAAATCTATATACCAACACCCAGAGTATGGACATAAACAAAATCCCTCTAAAATGTTAGCATTTACTAGAATGTATGTAGAACTTAATAGTACTCATATGTCAGTCTTGGTATCAACTGGCTTTAAACTTCCTCCAATCCTTACCATCCTCCAAAGGCCATCAGGATAGTGTCTTAACTCCAACATATTTGTGATTATGTCACTCTTCTGCTCAAAATGTTTTGGTGGCTCCCATTACTTAGCGCATGCTTTTCAAGGCCCTCTGTTATCTATTATGTGACTTCAATAAATCTCCCAATGCAATCTTCCAAAATCCCTATCCCCAAAAGATCTCTTGCTCTAGTCTATTTGTCTACATATGACTATTTCCATTTATTTATTTTTATTTTTTTTTAAATTTCTTTATTGATTAAGGTATTACATATGTGTCCTTATTCCCCCATTACCCCCCACCTCCCATTCATGCCCACACCCCCCTGTTGTCTGTGTCCATTGATTAGGCTCACATGCATGCATATAAGTCCTTTGGTTGATCTCTCCCCCTTACCCCCACCCTCCCCTACCTTTCCTGAGGTTTAACATCCTGACTGATGTTTCTCTGTCTCTGGATCTATTTTTGTTCATCAGTTTATGTTGTTCATTATATTCCACAAATGAGTGAGATCATGTGATATTTATCTTTCTCTGCCTGGCTTATTTCACTTAGCATAATGCTCTCCATCTCCATCCATGTTGTTGCAAATGGTAGGAACTCCTTCTTTTTTACCACAGTGTAGTATTCCATTGTGTAGATGTACCACAGTTTTTTAATCCACTCATCTGCTAATGGGCACTTAGGCTGTTTCCAAATCTTAACTATGGTGAGTTGTGCTGCTATGAACATAGGGGTGCATATATCCTTTCTGATTTGTGTTTCTAGTTTCTTGGGATATATTCCTAGAAGTGGGATCACTGAGTCAAATGGGAGTTCCGTTTTTAGTTTTTTGAGGAAACTCCATACTGTTCTCCACAGTAGCTGCACCAGTCTGCATTCCCACCAGCAGTGCACTGCACGAAGGTTCCTTTTTCTCCGCATCCTCGCCAGCACTTGTCATTTATTGATTTGTTGATAATAGCCATTCTGACAGGTGTGAGATGGTACCACATTGTTGTTTTGATTTGCATCTCTCTGATGATTAGTGACTTTGAGCAGGTTTTCATATGTCTCTTGGCCTTCCTTCTGTCTTCTTTCGAAAAGTGTCTATTTAGATCAGTTGCCCATTTTTTGATTGGGTTGTTTATCTTCTTTATGTTAAGCTGCATGAGTTCCCTGTAAATGTTGGAGATTAAACCTTTATCGTTGATTTCACTGGCAAATATGTTCTCCCATGCAGTAGGCTTTCTTGTTGTTTTATTGATGCTCTCCTTTGCTGTACAAAAGCTTTTTATTTTGATGTAGTCCCATTTGTTTATTTTCTCTTTAGTTTCCATTGCCCTAGGAGCAGTATCAGTGAAGAAATTGCTTCGGCATATGTAAGAGATTTTTCTGCCTGTGGATTCCTCTAGTATTTTTATGGTTTCTCGTCGTATGTTTAAGTCCTTGATCCATTTTGAGTTTATTTTTGTGTATGGTGTAAGTTGGTGGTCTAGTTTCATTTTTTTGCATGTATCTGTCCAATTTTCCCAACACCATTTCTTGAAGAGACTGTCTTGACTCCATTGTTTGTTCATGCCTCCTTTGTCAAATATTAATTGAGCGTAGTGATTTGGGCCGATTTCTGGGTTCTCTATTCTATTCCATTGATCTATATGTCTGTTCTTATGCCAGTACCAGGCAGTTTTGAGAATAGTGGCTTTGTAATACAGCTTGAAATATGGTATTGAGATCCCACCTACTTTGTTCTTCTTTCCCAGGATTGCTGTGGCTATTCGGGGTCTTTTTTTATTCCAGATGAATTTTTGGAGAGTTCTTTCTAGGTCTGTAAAATATGCCGTTGGTATTTTAATGGGGAGTGCATTGAATCTATAGATTGCTTTGGGAAGTATGGACATTTTAATGATATTGATTCTCCCAATCCATGAACATGGTATGTTCTTCCATCTGTTTACATCTTCCTTATCTCTTTTTTCAGTGTCCTTTAGCTTTCCATGTATAGGTCTCTTACCTCCTTAGTTAAGTTTATTCCTAGGTATCTTAATTTTTTTGGTGCGATGGTAAATGGGATTGCTTTTTTAGTCTCTCTTTCTGTAAGTTCACTATTGGTGTATAGAAATGCCATAGATTTCTTGGCGTTAATTTTGTATCCTGCTACATTGCTGAATTCATTTATTAAGTCTATTAGTTTTTTGATGGAGTCTTTCAGGTTTTTTATGTACAATATCATGTCATCAGCAAATAAGGACAGCTTTACTTCTTCTTTTCCAATTTGGATGCCTTTTAATTCTTCTTCTTGTCTGATCGCCATGGCTAGTACTTCCAGTACTATATCAAACAGGAGTGGTGAGAGTGGGCATCCCTGTCTTATTTCTGTTCTTAGGGGAAATGGTTTTAGTTTTTGCCCATTGAGTATGATGTTAGCTGTGGGTTTATCATATATAGCTTTTATTATGTTGAGGTATGATCCTTCTATTCCCACCTTGTTGAGAGTTTTTGTTAAGAAAGGGTGTTGGATTTTGTCAAATGCTTTTTCTGCATCAATTGATATGACTATGTGATTTTTATCTCTCAATTTGTTTATGTGATGTATCACGTTTATTGATTTGTGGATACTGTACCATCCTTGCATTCTTGGGATAAATCCTTCTTGGTCATGATGCATGATCTTTCTGATGTAGTGCTGGATCAGATTTGCTAGAATTTTGTTGAGGATTTTGGCATCTATGTTCATGAGGGATATTGGCCTGTAATTCTCTTTCATTGTTGTCTTTATCTGGTTTTGGTATTAGGGTGATGCTGGCTTCATAGAAGGAGCTTGGAAGTGTTCCTTCCTCTTGAATTTTTTGTAATAGTCTGAGGAGGATAGATTTTAGTTCTTCCTTGAATGTTTGGTAAAACTCCCGTGTGAAGCCATCTGGCCGTGGGCTTTTGTTTGCTGGAAGCTTTTTGATGACTGCTTCAATTTCTTCCATAGTTATCGGCCTATTGAGATGTTTAGATTCTTCCTGATTGAGTTTTGGAAGGTTATATTTTTCTAGGAATATGTCCATTTCCTCCAGGTTGTCCAGTTTGTTGGAATTAGAGTTGTTCATAGTATTTTTTTTAACAATCCTTTGTATTTCGGTGGGGTCTGTTGTTATTTCACCTCTTTCATTTCTGATTTTGTTTATTTGGGTCCTCTCTCTTTGCTTCTTGGTGAGCCTGGCTAGATATGGTCTATCTTTGAAAATGACCCATGTGCACTTGAGAAGAATGTATATTCTGTGGCTTTGGGGTGAAATGTTCTGAAGATGTCAATTAATTCTATCTGGTCTAGTGAGTCATTTAGGATTGATGTTTCTTTGCTGAATTTTTGTTTAGAGGATTTGTCCAATGGTGATAGTGGGGTATTAAAGTCTCCTACTATGATTGTATTGCTGTCAATCTCTCCTTTGATATCTTCCAGGAGTTTTTTTTTTTTTTTTATGTATTTGGGTGCTCCTGTATTGGGTGCATATATGTTTACCAGAGTTATTTCTTCTTGTTGGATTGCTCCCTTTAGTATTATGAAGTGGCCTTCCTTATCTCTTGTTATGTCCTTCACTTTGAGATCTAATTTGTCAGATATAAGTAATGCTACCCCAGCTTTTTTTTCATTTCCATTCGCCTGAAAAACCTTTTTCCATCCCTTCACCATCAGTCTGTCTGCGTCTTTTTTTTTGAGGTGAGTTTGTTGTAGACAGCAGATATATGGGTCGTGTTTTCTTATCCAATCCGTTACCCTATGTCTTTTGATTGGGGCATTTAATCCATTTACATTTAAAGTTATTATTGATAGGTACTTACTTCTCGCCATTTTTATTCTTTACCCCTGTGTTCCTTCTTCTCTTCCTATTTCTTTTTTTTTTACCACAGACCTTTTAGCATTTCTTGCATCACTGGTTTAGTGGTAATAAATTCCCTTAGTCCTTTTTTGTCTGTGAAGCTCCTGATTTCACCTTCAATTTTGATTGATAGCCTTGCTGGGTACAGTATTCTTGGATTCAGACCCTTCCTTTGCATGACTTTGTATATTTCATTCCATTCCCTTCTGGCCTGATGAGTTTCTGTTGAGAAATCAGTTGCTAGTCTGATGGGGGTTCCTTTGTAGGTAACTTTCTGTCTCTCTCTGGCCGCTTTTAAGATTGTTACTTTGTCGTTGGTGTTTGCCAATTTAATTATAATGTGCCTTAGCATCGGTCTTTTGGGGTTCATTTTGCTTGGGACTCTGTGAGCTTCTTGGATTTGTGTGGGTTTTTTCTTCCCTATATCAGGGAAGTTTTATGTCATTATTTCTTCAAACAAGTTTTCTATTCCTTGCTCAGTTTCCTCTCCTTCTGTAACCCCTATTATGCAGATGTTGTTTTGTTTCGTGTTGTCCCAAAGTTCCCTTAGGCTCTCCTCCTGCTTTTTAATATTTTTTTCTAGAAGCTGCTCTACTTGGATATTTTTCCCTACCTTGTCTTCTAACTCACTGATGCGGTCCTCTGCTTCTTCTAGTCTACTCTTGATGCTTTCTATTGAGTTCTTTACAGCAGCAATGCCATTTTTCATTTCTTCTTGGTTCTTCTTCATTTCCTCTTGGTTCTTACTCATATTGTCGTATTTGTCTTCCATTCTTTTCAGCCACCTTATGACCATTTTTCTGAATTCTTTCTCTGGCAGGTTGCTTGCCTCCATTTCGTTTACTTCCTTTTCTGGTGATGCCTGTTTTTCTTTCATATGCGGGCTGTTTTTTTGTCTCCCCATGGTCTCTCTTCTCTGGGTGTCTGGTTATGTAGTTCTCTTACTCCTGCATTGATTTAAAGGCACAAAATATACATGATCTCACTCATTTAGGGATAATGAAAAACATTATAAACTGATGAACCAAAAGATAGTTACAGAGGCAGTAAAGCATCAAACAGAGTGTCTAATTACAGCGGTAAGGTTAGGGAGAGGTGGGGGAAATAAGAGATCAACTGAAGGACTTGTATGCATGCATATAAGAGTAACCAACGGATGCAAAACATTGGGGGGTGAGGGCAGGTATGGGAGTGGGGTGGGGGGGGGCAATGGTAAGATATGTACACATATAATACCTTAATAAAAAATTTGAAAAAAAAAATAAATAAAGGCACAAAATACAACACAACCAGGTAACACACACAAGGCACTGAACAGAAATGTATTCACGACATTAATAACCCCAAATAAAGGTGACCACCAGAGAAAAGCAAATTAGGGGATAGGAGAGAAAGAAGAAGAGGAAAAAAAAAAAGAAAAAAGTGCCAAAATGAAATTGGGAAAAGGGAAAAAAAAGTAAGAGAGAAAGGAAAGAGAATAAGAAAGAAAAGGGGAACAAACTGTATATATGGGGAGAAAACTCCAATAGAACAGCCACTAATCCCAGCAAATGCCAGCAACAAGTACCTGGAGATGAATACAAACTACAAACAACAATTAATATCAAGCGAGGTGAGGAAAAACAGATGCAAAACAAAAACAAAGCAAACAAAAAAAAATAAACAAAATAAAAAAAGAATAAGTAAAACCATCTCACAAACAAGCATAAAAAATCGATATAATCAACATTTGAGCAAACAACAACAAAAGGACAGAGAGAAAAACAATTTTTTGGGTAGTGAAGACAGAGAAGAGAGAGGTGTGTATGAACTTGGAGCAGGGGATTGGAAATTAGATATGTAAGTAGGGTGAAATTTTAACAGGGGGTAAAAAGAAAGAATAGGGAAAATCTAAAGCAGGAAAAGGGTGAGAGAAACAGGACAACAAAAAGGCAAAAGTTAGGAAGAGAGTGATGGCATAAAGGTAGAGTTGAGATAGAGTAGAATGATGCTAAAGGAAAGATGAAAATAGAATGTAGAACACTAATCTCAAAGTCAAATAAAGAGAAAATAAAATGACACTTTTTTAAAAAAGGTAAAATATTAGTAGTAATAATACTGATTGAAAATAAAAATGTAATAATTAAAAAGGTAAAATCAAGTGAGGAAAAAAGAAAAAAAAATAGTTTCTTAAGTAAAAGATGAAAAAGAGAAAATAAATTAAAAAATTAAAAAATAAAAATAAAATGTGCAGTAGTGAAGGTCATTCACTTCCTCTATTGTTCTGTTTGGCACACCTGTTTCCCAGTCAGGACAGTATTGCAGTTCCCTGCGTTCCACTGCTCCTCAGTGTTGTAAGCCAGTCCTGATTTTTAAGCAGGCTGTGTGTCTTACTTTCTTGTATCCCTTAATTTGTGATTACACAAGAGTCAATTGGTGATTCAGTCCCTGGGTGGTAGTGTTTCAGGGTTGACTTCTGGGTCTATAGGTCCTCTCTAGCCTGTGCTTAGATCCTGCTTTCCCTGTGGCACTCAATACCAGTTTGTGGGAGTGGGCTGTCCCAGAGCTGGTTCTCTGACAGTCACTCCCTGCTCTGATCCCCAAGTTCCAGAAAAACAACTTTCCCCTGCAATCTCCTAGGGTGTCCCCAACTGGGTGATCCTATGTATTGGGCTCAGTAATCAGAAGCAAGGATTCAAAGAGGAGAAAACGCAAGTGTGTGAACTCCAAGTCTGCGCTCTGGGTCTGTGCGTAAGCCTGCACAATCCCCTTTTCCTTCTTGTGTCCAAGCAGCCGGCACACTCCCTAAATTTTTAGGCTGTCCTTCTGCGTCAGATCAAAATGGGTTGCTTTTTAGAGATCCCCTCTGTTAGCAGCTCTGAGGACCCCCTTCCACATTCACGGATCATGCCAGCTTCAACAGCCACAGATTTTTCCAGGTGCAGACATCCCCCGGTCCTCCATCTCCCACAGTGCACACATTTCTCTGTCCTGCCGGGACCAGAGACCTCACCTTATCCCAGGCGAAATCTTTCCGTGGTGGAGTGTAGAGCTCCTCTGAATCTGTGTGTTTGCGTCAATTGGGGACTGGTGCTCTGGGGTTTGCAGCTGTTCAGTGGGTGCTACAGTTGTAGATTTTCAGGTTTCCAATAACATCCACTTTCCCCTTCAAGATGGCACGGTCTCCACGTCCAAGCTGGTGGCTCCGGGAGGGAACCCGGCAGCAGTGGGGGCTGCCCGGTCAGGGGACCCCCGTCCAGCAGTCCCCCACCTTCTCCTGGAGTATAGCTGTCCCTTAACTCTCCAACAGACACTCCCCATGCGACCCTTAGCTGTTCTTTCTATCTGCTCCGGGACAAGGCTCGGGACCCGTCTGTCTATTCTGCTGCCATTTTTCCACCTCCCAGATCAGCTCTGAAATTTCTTTTGAGAGTCAAATTTTTTTAACTTAAACTTCTTCTAACGCCACTTCTTTAAAATAGACTCGCCCAGGCCATGGTATTTTGTGGAAGAGCCACACTCAAGGGGCCAAAGAGCCACATGTGGCTCACGAGCCGCAGTTTGCCGACCATGGCCCCAGCCAGAGGGAAAGGTGTCGTTTCTTGCCTATTTCTATTTAAATTGATAAAATTAAAGACTTAGTTTCTCACTTGCACTAGCCACATTTAAAATGCTCATGGCCACAGGTAGCTAATGGCTACCATATCAAGCAGCAAGATACAGAACATGTCTGTCATCATGGGAAGTTCTGTCAGACAGGACAGTTTTAGACTAATCACCAGTCTAAATACATTCTTTTATTTCTCACTTCTATGTCTTTAGCCATTTTGGTCCTTTGTCTAAAATGCCATTCCCTATCTATACCTATTACAATTCTAGACATCATTAAATTTTCAGTTCAAACATCACTTCCTCTAGGAAGCTTTCCTGAGTAAACATTAATCAGTTGCCTTTTGTGTTCCTTTGAACTACTTGGAACTACTGTTTTGTCATTACTCTGCCTTGTACTAAGGTCATTTTGTAAGTAGCTATTTCCTCCATCAAAGAGCAAGCTCTGTTAGGGCTTTGTATTTAATAAAGTGTTGTACACATAGTTAAGGACCAAAAGACTTTTGGCTTTCTGTTGCATCCTGATGGAACTGACTTATAACTAAAACAAAGCAATAGGAGGTAGAAAAACAATAGCCAAATGAAAGAATGGTGGTAGGCAGAATAATGCCCCCACAAAGATGTCCACATCCTAATCCCCAGAACCTATGAATACATATATTAGGTGACATGAAAGATGGGGAACCAATATTGCAGATGGAATTAAGGTTGCTAATTAGCTGACTTTAAGATAGGGAGATTATCCTGAATGGTCCAGGTGGGCCCAGGGTAATCATAGGCATCCTTAAAAATAGAAGAGGGAGCCAGAGAGATGGCAGGACCTGACGGAACATTGCTGGCTTTGAAGATGGAGGAAGGGAACCATGAGCCAGGGAATGCGGGCAGCCTCTAGAACAGGGGTGGGCAAACTTTTTGACTCGAGGGCCACAATGGGTTCTTAAACTGGACTGGAGGGCCGGAACAAAAGCATGGATGGAGTGTTTGTGTGAACTAATATAAATTCAAAGTAAAGGAGCGGAGGGGAGAGCAAGAGAACCCTCCGCTCTTTCGGCTCCGCGGGCCGGATAGAACAGCCGAACGGGCTGGATCCGGCCCGCGGGCCGTAGTTTGCCCATGGCTGCTCTAGAAGCTAGAAAAGGCCAGGAAATGGATCCTTCCTAAAGCCTCTGGAAGGAACACAGTCCTGCTGACACTTTGATTTTAACCCAAATGAGATCCATTTTAGACTTCTGACCTCCAGAACTTTAAGATAATGAATTTGTATTTGTTTAAGCCATTAAATTTGTGATGATTTGTTACAGCAGCAATAGGAAACTAATAATGAGTGGCAAAATGTTATTATCAGTCAAGATGCATGATTCTTGTTTGGGTCAAAAACTGACAATATTTGTATCCTTCATCCAGAACTTTACCTCCAAACATTCATCCTAGGAAAATAACCAGAATTTTTTGTCAAAGTTTACATCAGGATGTGCATTTACAGCATCATCTATGCCAATAAAAGTCCAATAAGAAGGGACTGCTACACATGCTTGTACAATCTTCTAACTTCCCCCTAGACCCTAAGCCAGAGCTTGGGCAGAGAAATGGAGAGACAAAGAAATTAGTTATATTGCACCTGAGAAACCTCAGAAGGGAGGACCCAGCCTTAGCCTCCCTCCTCCCAAGTGCAAAATGTGTAAACAGTAAATAGAAAACAAAAAAGTGCAGTTAAGTGGCTCCCTTTCCTTGTCTCTGGTATTTGGGGGGGAAGGATATAGAGGATCATAGGAGACAAGTTGGGCTCTTCTACTGCCTGCCTGCTTGTTGAACATAACCGGGTGAAGCAGGGAGGGGCCAGTTTGCCCTTACCCACAGATCTAGGGCAGTCCTTGTTCTTCATTTCCACAGCTGCCAGTTAGGTGAATTGGTCAAGGGGCAGTCTCTTGAGCCTGTCTTAAGTCTGGATAGCCCTGTCTTTCTCTGTTGATTATGTGGTGCATATATATATTATTTATCGAAATATTCCTATATACAAAAAAAAAAAAGAAGGGATTGCTAGTCATTCACACAACACAGCATTATATGGATATTTTTTTAAAATCTCTTTTTTGAAAAATATTTAGTGACATGGGAAAAGCTGGTGATCAAGTTTAAGAAGCAGGATACAAAATGATATATGATCCAAGTTTTGTGAACGTTGAAGAAAACATACCAAAATATTAATGATGGATTTTAAAAATGTTTTTAATGTTAATAATGGTTATCTTTCTGGGATAAGATTAAGGGAGATTTTTGTTTTCTCTTTATAAATTTCTGTATCTTCCAGGTATTCTATAGTGAGCAGGAATTACTTTTATAATAAGAAAAATAAGCCATTTGTTTTATCGAAAGCAAGCCCCTCAGGTAACAAAAACACAAAATTAATCATGCCTTTGACTGAGTAATCTCATTCATGGAAATATATCCTAAGGAAATGATTCAAAACAAGAAAAAAGTTATTATAAATAAAAGGCTTTTATAGCAATGTTGCTTATAATAGTTTAAAATTGGAAGCCATCTGAATATCCAGCAATTTTTAATTATAATATATTTGCTTGATAAGTGAAAGAACAGGACTTGAACACTGGTCTTCAGATTCATGCAACCTCTACTATAAAGGGACAGGCTGCCAGGGCAAGAGAGGGCAAAAGAGGCTGAGAGGATAAATACTGAAGTCACCAACAATGCAGTCAGCATTTATAAGATGAGAAAGGGCATTTTCATGAGAATTAAGATAGGCTATGAAGATCAAATTCAGAGTGAATAGGATATATGTTTTACCTATAAAATAAAAGGTAGAATGGGCTAAAAGAATGATTACAAAAATTAAAAAAAAAGAAAAAGTCAAATGAATTCAACAGAATGGGCCTTACAATCTTACCTGGAGTTTCCAAAATAGCAGACTAGTCTCTAAAGTAGGAGCCAAGTCCTATTTTTCTCTTATTCCAAGTACCTAGAATAAGAGCTGACACTAAAGAGGGACTTCAGACATGTTGAATTAATAAATGAATGAAAAGATGTGCTATTAAAAAGTACAACGAGGTTTTAGCTTTCTTGTTTCTCCTCAGTCACTTGGTCCTTTCTGTTTAGGGGGACTGAACATCAATTTCTTACATGTTTAGTAACTCAGATCCTGAAGTACTTCTCTATTGCTCAAAACCCAAACAAAATATTAATTGCTTGAGCCAGTCAACAAACATTTAGTAAACTGGATTTAGAATATGTCACATAAGAAACACTTGCTCTATCTTTTATTCTAACCTTAACATTTAAGACATGAACAATGCCTGGTTTGAAATGAACACCAAAAAAAATCCTCATGCCCAAAAGTCACAGATCCAAAGAACAGAAAATATACAAAACAAGAAACCTTGATCTGACATAGAGAAATGGCTCTGATGAAACTAACAGGAATATGGAACAAAAAGACATCAGTGAAAAACTCAAAGACTTTTGAACCATCCCATGGAACACTAATGGCTATCTAGTTTATAAGTGGATTATAGAAAATATGTTTTTGGAAAATTGGTCATGGGACAAATCAGCCTTTAGGGAATTCATTTTTTACAAACTAATCTTGGATAATTGACCTTGAGCCAAGGCTGGATACTGACATGAGGCACACTGTGGCATTTCATAGCCTGTCCATTGACGCAACCCATAGTTCTTAACTGACCATGGTTCTAGGATACACGTCAGGAAAAGAACAGGTCTAGTTTCAGATAAATTAAGAGGCAGTGTTTGTCATAAGAAAGGATTTAAAGGATGTGCCAAGAGGTGCCTATCCTAGAATGGGCTAAGTGTCTTACCCCATTCTCTGTGCCGCCTTATGCATTATCGTCTAGCCAGAGAAACGAGGTGTGGACAGAAATCCCACTTGAAGAACTAGGGCTGGATCATCCATAGACAGTTCATATGTGCATCTACTCCAATGGACTCTGCCATCCCCCAACCCAAACATCATTTGCTCATTCTCTCTTTTAATAAATACTTATCAAGTGACTATACACTACTCTGGCAGGAGGGGCGGGGGGCGGGGGGGAAGATGCAGTAGTGAACATGACAGGTAAGGCCTGGGTTCTCACCAAGCTTACATTCTAGAAGGAGGAAACAATAAGAAAACATCAGGAAAGTTGAAATCACCTGGAAGTTTTTGCCACTGGAATCAACAAAGTGTTGAGTCTTCATTCCATCTTCCAGTGACATTAGACAAACACGTGCCATTAAAATGCAGACCAAACAGCAGACCTACGGGGGCTGGAGAGTGGAGAATTTCTCTATTTGGTCCAATATCTAAATGGGAACTCACAGTGTTTGATGAATAATGAATGTGGATAATTAATGCATTTGAGAAAGGAAAATTTCTTACCTGTCAGTTACTTATCTTGGAGATTACACATCCATCACTCCTCCCCCGAGGGGCTAGACTCATCTCCATAGAAACTGGGGGCAACCCAGAATGTTAATTATGCTTCAGTGACAGATTTCCCCGCTCAGAAGGTGACTCACCAGAAGACCTTCTAGGGCTAACTTGTTCTGAAAAGTAGAAAATTCAATTTATCTGACATTTTTAAAAGCCCCAAGTAAGTACCTTAATGAGCCTAAGAAACCATCAAAAGACTGACTCTGTGCACACATATGGGAAGGGATTTCATAGAAGCACATGCATCCTCTGGGAAAGAGGTTGAATGGAAGAAATGGACCATTGACCCATTAATGACATAAGTACCAGCACCTAGAACAATGATAAGCACATAACAGATGCTCATTGAATATTATTTTTATTGTTGAATGAACTACCAATTCTATGCTGTGAGGATATAATAATTTTCATTTTTATGATGACATTGTACACAATGTCATTTTGATACACTTTATTTAATTTATTCCTTATAACCTGAAAAATAGTACAGGTACACAATATATGATCTGTAATTTAAAACACTCTAAAAATCAAAAGTTTGGGGGGAATTCATATGATTGATTACAAAGCCTGATTTGAACTGAAATAGGCCTCTTCACAGTCTTTATTTTATTTACTTAATTACCAATAAATTTTGCTGCAGACATATTAAAGTGTTGAGGGCTACCCAGGTCCTGCTGGGTTTGTTTTGCTTTATCTACATTGTATGCAACACATACAATTTAAACTCTGAAAAAGTCTAAATTCCAAAACACATCTTGCCCCAAGAATTGTGGTTGCTAAGATCATGGATCACAGTGTCATCCCCATTTTATAACTGAGATTCTTTGGCTCCGGAAAGTTAAGCAATTTATCCAAGATCATAGACCTAGTAAATAAATACTTAAACCCAAATCCTCAAGTGCGAAATCTGTGGGGCTTTTTTTGCTGCCCTCCCCTCAACATTAAAACTTCAAATAATCTGAAATTGAGTATTAAGATAATTGTCTGTCCTATTAGCATAAAAGAGGTAAATTGATGAGAGACAGCACCAACTTGGTCATTGCAGCAGAAACAAAGAAAGAACAAATGGCACAGGGTCTGGAACTAGGTGAGGGCTATCTCAGGTGGAGAGACCTCTGCTCCCTGAAGAAACTGACCTCTGAAACTTAAACTCATTCTCCAGTGCCGGAAGTGCACATGAAGCAGGAGCCAACCAATGATTGTCCGGCAGTCATCTCCAAATAAGTCAGATGTGGCCTTACTTGATCCTATAATGCCACATCCATTTTTTTTTTCTAACAATGAGTCTTTCATTTGAAGGTGAATGATACCCAGATATCTCTCAGCGGGGAGAGAGAATAAGAAGACTTAATTATAAGATTGGTTCTTGTATCAGTCGGGATAGTCTAGGTTAAACTGCAGTAAAAAACAAAGAAACAAACAAACAAAACACCATGAGGCTCTGTGGCTTAAAACAACAAAGGTTTGCTTCTTGCTCATATTACATGCTCATCACAAGAACTCAGGAGAGGCTCCATTCATTGTGATCACTCTGGCATCCAGGCTGATGATATAGCCACTATTTCAAACATTGCTATTTGCCTGACAGAAGGAAGGAGAAGGAAACAGAGCACGCACTGTCTCTATAAGCCTCTACCCAAGAGTGATATATTGTCACTTCCACTTACACAGTTCATTGGTCAAAGTAAGTCATTTAGTCACACCTAATATCAAATGCATGGAAATACAAAATTCAGGACTTTCAAGGTTTTCAATAAATTTTCCTATTCAATAAATATTTTCCTGGTGCCTGCTAGTGCTGAGCATTGTTCTATGCACTGAGTGTTGAGTGCTCTGAAGAAAAATAAAGCAGGGTAAGGGATAGTGAGTGATGGGGCTGGGGATGCAGAGGTGAAAAGTGAGTCCAGGGAAGGATATAAGAGACCTAGAAGAATTGAGAGTGGGAGTGGGGGAAGGGACATTTTGTCTTTGAGATCTAAATGAGACACAAAGAACTCAAATTCCAGGAAAATCCAAAATGAATCCTAAAGTAGAGACAGAGAGGTGCAACATACCATGTGTATCTGTGGGACTGAAATAATTTGGCTGTTTCTACCCATAGTACACCTTCCCACTTCCTTTTTTTTCAGACTGAAGCAACACATGCCACAGAACACTTCCTTTTTCCCCTGGTTAAGCCACATGCAACATGCAGAAACATTTTATTTCGGGAGAGAATAAAAATCAGCAAGTGTTCTGTAAATAAATAAAATTATCCACCATTTATTGAGCAAAATCTATACTTCTGCAAGTGTCCCAGGTGTTTTCCTTCATGTCATTGAATAGGGTTGTTGTAAAACGGTTGCGATCTCTAGGGTAGGTATTACCGTTCTACAAATGAAAAGGCTATGAAGAGAGGTAACTGACTTTCTGGAAAGGCATGCAGATTTTTTGTGGCAAAGATAAAGTCTAAACTACCAAGCCTGTGCTCCAAATTTCCATGAAACTTAGTAAATTTTAGACTTTCAGGGAGGAAAACTTGTGAAAATCCACATCCATATGAATTCTTGGTTGGTAATTTAAAGATGGAATTGCCCCTCTAACAGAAAAACAAACATTATCTAGGCCTTTTTGCTAAAGAGACTTCTGTGAGGGTGATCAGGTCTTCCTATGGGTAAGACAACCCGGGCTACTTCCTCACACCTTCAAACACTCCTGCAAAGGTCACCTTCTCAGTGAAGCGTCTGCCTATTTAGAATTGCAATGCCTCTTCCTCAGCCATTCCCACCCCTCTCCCCCGGCTTTGTTTCTCCCCATAGTACTTATGGCCTTTTCATAAACCATATGTTTTATTTGTTCACTGTTTGTCATCCACCACTAGAATGTAAGCTCTATGGGTAAGGAAAATTCTTGTCTGATTTTTTATCACTTTTATTTTCCCCAGAGCATAGAAAAGCACCTTATACTCATTTAGTAATGAATCAATGGCCAGAATGAATGAATGAATGAATGAATGAATGAATGAATGAATGAATGAAAGCATTCAGAAAATGATCTCTTAAAGTTCTTAATCTTCAGGGGTTCATTAATGGGTTTGGGAGTATCTGCTAATATCTTAGAGTTACATGCAATTGTGTAGGGAGAAAAGTAAATTTATGTGTATGGTCAGAGTCTCAAAGAAGATTATAATCCAACGGTTAAAAACCTTTGTGTGGTATATCCGTGCAACGGAATATTATTCAGCCATAATAAAATATGAAGTACTGATCTGTGCTACAACAGGGATGAAGCTTGGGAACATTGGGCTATCAGGGGTGGGCAAACTTTTTGACTCGAGGGCCACAATGGGTTCTTAAACTGGACTGGAAGGCCGAAACAAAAGCATGGATGGAGTGTTTGTGTGAACTAATATAAATTCAAAGTAAAGGAGCGGAGGGGAGACCAAGAGAACCGGATAGAACAGCCGGATCCGGCCCGCAGGCCGTAGTTTGCCCATGGCTGGGCTAAGTGAATGAAGCCAGACACAAATTGTAGGATTCCATTTATATGAAATGTCCAGAATAGACAAACCTGTACAGATAGACAGCAGGTTAGTGGTTGCCATGGGGTTGGAGGGTAAGGAGAGAACAGAATGGGAAGAGACTGCTTAATGGGAATGGGGTTTTCTTTGTAGGTGATGAAAACATTCTGGAAATAGATAGTGGTAATGGTTGTACAACTTGTAAATATATTAAATGCCACTGAATTGTATACCTTTAAATGGTTAAAATAGTAAATTTAATGCTATGTAAATTTTATCACAATTTTAAAAAGAACCACTTGTGCATAAGGGAAAGAAACAGATGACAATCATGAGGTAAATGATCTCATACCTCTGACAGGGTGGATGGGGGAACCTCAGTCTGAAAAGTTGTCAGTTGCAATCGAACATCTTAACAATACATAAAATTGGAGTATACCAGGAATAACAACTTAGATTTGTATCAGGTTGTGTGGCTTTGAACAAATTTCTCAGTATCTTATTCAATTTAACTCCTAGAAAAAACTTGTGAGGTAGGCAAGGTCAATACAATTCATGATTATTTCCATTTTATAAATGAGAATGATGAGATTCAAATAATAACTTTCCCAGAGTTGCAGAGCTACCAAATGATAAAATGAGGATCTAAACTCATATCTATTTATGCTTTTAGCAATTTGATTCCCCCAGCTCTTTCAACTTTTCAACATCTTTCCAGAAATCACAAGTTTTCCTGTGATAAGGATCCCTAAAAAAAGTCAAAGGCCAAGTTTCTTCCATCTGTAATTATATTGTCTCAGGGTGGTTACACTTGATACTTCATTATACCAGAAGTTCTCACTAGAAATGATACACAACTATGATAAATAAAAGCACTAGGACAAGACAGATTATTACTTATGTAAATTTTTTAGAGTGAGAATGTTTTAAAATGTGGGATCACTCCCAGCATAGACACAGCTGATCCTCACAGCCAACTGGCCTGCAGGTCAATTCCTCCCCGTGATACCAACAACAATCAAGACTTAACTACAACAAGGCTGTACACACAGTCCACAAAGGGGTGCACCAAGAGTGTCCACCTCAGGTTAACTGGGGAGGCCGACCCACTGGGCCATATAGGAAACCTAGCACACAAAGCTACTCTACCAACGCAGCAAAGCAGTGAAAAATGGGGAGACGAAGAAACAGATCACAAACGAAAGAAATGGAGGAAAAAAAACGACTGGATATAGAATTCAAAACCACGGTTATAAGGCTCTTCAAGAATATCCTAGAAAAGGCCGATAAATACAACGAGACCCTCAAAGATATGAAAAAGGACCAACTAGAAATTAAACATACACTGACTGAAATAAAAAATATTATACAGAGACCCAACAGCAAACTAGATGAACGCAAGAATCAAGTCAAAGATTTGAAATACAAAGAAGCAAAAAACACTCAACCGGAAAAGCAAAAAAAAGAAAAAAGAATTCAAAAAGTTGAAGATAGTGTAAGAAGCCTCTGGGACAACTTTAAGCGTACCAACATCAGAATTATGGGGGTGCCAGAAGAAGAGAGAGAGCAAGATACTGAAAACCTATTTGAAGAAATAATGACAGAAAACTTCCCCCACCTGGTGAGCTGGGGTAGCAATACTTATTTCTGACAAATTAGATCTCAAACTGAAGGACATAACAAGAGATAAGGAAGGCCATTTCATAATACTAAAGGGAGCAATCCAACAAGAAGAAATAACTCTGGTAAACATATATGCACCCAATACAGGAGCACCCAAATACATAAAAAAACTCCTGGAGGATATCAAGGGAGACATTGACAGCAATACAATCATAGTAGGAGACTTTAATACCCCACTATCACCATTGGACAAATCCTCTAAACAAAACATCAGCAAAGAAACATCAATCCTAAATGACTCACTAGACCAGATGGAATTAATTGACATCTTCAGAACATTTCACCCCAAAGCCACAGAATATACATTCTTCTCAAGCGCACATGGGTCATTTTCAAAGATAGACCATATGTTGGGACATAGGCAAAGTCTCTTCAAATTCAAGAAGATAGAAATCATATCAAGCATCTTCTCAGACCACAGTGGCATAAAACTGGAAATCAACTACAATAAAAACAACCCAAAGAAATCAAACACATGGAGACTAAACAGCATGCTATTAAACCATGACTGGGTTACCAGAGAGATCAAAGAAGAAATAAAAAACATCATGACAACAAATGACAATGAAAACACTACAATCCAAAATCTATGGGACACAGCGAAAGCAGTCTTGAGAGGGAAGTTCATAGCTCTACAAGCCTACTGCAAAAAACAAGAAACAGGGCTAATAAATTACCTAACCCAACAACTCAAAGAGTTAGAAAAAGAGCAACAAGAAAAGCCCAGTGTAAGCAGAAGGAAGGAAATAATAAAGATCAGAGCACAGATAAACGACATAGAGACCAAAGAAACAATACAAAAGATCAACAAAACCAAGAGCTGGTTCTTTGAAAGGATAAACAAGATTGATGAACCTCTAGCCAGGCTCACCAAGAAGCAAAGGGAGAGGACCCAAATAAACAAGATCAGAAATGAAAGAGGTGAAATAACAACAGATCCCGCCGAAATACAAAGGATTGTTAAAAAATACTACGAACAACTCTATTCCAACAAACTGGACAACCTGGAGGAAATGGACATATTCCTAGAAAAATACAACCTTCCAAAACTCAATCAGGAAGAATCTAAACAGCTCAACATGCCAGTAACTATGGAAGAAATTGAAGCAGTCATCAAAGAGCTTCCGGCAAACAAAAGCCCGGGGCCAGATGGCTTCACAGGAGAGTTCTACCAAACATTCAAGGAAGAACTAAAACCTATCCTCCTCAGACTATTCCAAAAAATTCAAGAGGAAGGAACACTTCCAAGCTCCTTCTATGAAGCCAGCATCACCCTAATACCAAAACCAGATAAAGACAACACAATGAAAGAGAATTACAGGCCAATATCCCTCATGAATGTAGATGCCAAAATCCTCAACAAAATTCTAGCAAATAGGATCCAGCAGTACATCAGAAAGATCATACACCATGACCAAGTAGGGTTTATCCCAGGAATGCAAGGATGGTTCAATATCCGCAAATCAATAAATGTGATACATCACATAAACAAACTGAGAGATAAAAATCACATAGTCATATCAATTGATGCAGAAAAAGCATTTGACAAAATCCAACACCCTTTCTTGATAAAAACTCTCAACAAGGTGGGAATAGAAGGATCATACCTCAACATCATAAAAGCTATATATGATAAACCCACAGCTAACATCATACTCAATGGGCAAAAACTAAAACCATTTCCCCTAAGAACAGGAACAAGACAGGGATGCCCACTCTCACCACTCCTGTTTGACATAGTACTGGAAGTATTAGCCACTGCAATTAGACAAGAAGAAGAAATAAAAGGCATCCAAATTGGAAAAGAAGAAGTAAAGCTGTCCTTATTTGCAGATGACATGATATTGTACATAAAAAACCCGAAAGACTCCATCAAAAAACTAACAGACTTAATAAATGAATTCGGCAATGTAGCAGGATACAAAATTAACACCAAGAAATCTATGGCATTTCTATACACCAACAATGAACTTACAGAAAGAGAGACTAAAAAAGCAATCCCATTTTCCATCGCACCAAAAAAATTAAGATACTTAGGAATAAACCTAACCAAGGAGGTAAAAGACCTATATGCGGAAAACTACAGGACACTGAAAAAAGAGATAGAGGAAGATGTAAACAGATGGAAGAACATACCATGTTCATGGATTGGTAGAATCAACATCATTAAAATGTCCATACTACCCAAAGCAATCTATAGATTCAATGCACTCCCCATTAAAATACCAACGGCGTATTTCACAGACCTAGAAAGAACTCTCCAAAAATTCATCTGGAATAAAAAAAGACCCCGAATAGCCACAGCAATCCTGAGAAAGAAGAATAAAGTAGGAGGGATCTCAATACCAGATTTCAAGCTGTATTACAAAGCCACTGTCATCAAAACAGCCTGGTACTGGCACAAGAACAGACATATAGATCAATGGAACAGAATAGAGAATCCAGATATCGACCCAAACCAATATGCGCACTTAATATTTGACAAAGGAGGCATGAGCATACAATGGAGTCAAGACAGTCTCTTTAATAAATGGTGTTGGGAAAATTGGACAGATACATGCAAAAAAATGAAACTAGATCACCAACTTACACCATACACAAAAATAAACTCAAAATGGGTACAGGACTTAAATATAAGACGGGAAACCATAAAAATACTAGAGGAATCCACAGGCAGCAAAATCTCAGACATTTGCCAAAAGAACTTTTTCAGTGATACTGCCCCTAGGGCAATGGAAGCCAAACAGAAAATAAACAAATGGGACTACATCAAAATAAAAAGCTTTTGCACAGCAAAAGAAACCATCAACAAAACAACAAGAAACCCCACTGTATGGGAGAACATATTTGCAAATGGTATCACTGATAAAGGTTTAATTTCCAACATCTACAGGCAGCTTATACAACTTAATAAAAGGAAGATAAATGATCCAATAAAAAAATGGGCAACGGACCTAAATAGAAGCTTTTCGAAAGAAGACAGAAGGAAGGCCAAGAGACACATGAAAACATGCTCAAAGTCACTAATTATCCGAGAGATGCAAATCAAAACAACAATGCGATACCATCTCACACCTGTCAGAATGGCTATCATCAACAAATCAACAAACGACAAGTGTTGGCGAGGATGCGGAGAAAAAGGAACCCTCGTGCACTGCTGGTGGGAATGCAGACTGGTGCAGCCACTGTGGAGAACAGTATGGAGTTTCCTCAAAAAACTGAAAATGGAACTCCCATTTGACCCAGTAATCCCACTCCTAGGAATATATCCTAAGAAACCAGAAACACCAATCAGAAAGGATATATGCACCCCTATGTTCATAGCAGCACAATTTACAATAGCTAAGATTTGGAAACAGCCTAGGTGCCCATCAGCAGATGACTGGATCAGAAAACTATGGTACATCTACACAATGGAATACTATGCTGCCGTAAAAAAGAAGGAATTACTACCATTTGTAGGCACTTGGATGGAATTAGAGAACATTATGCTAAGTGAAATAAGCCAGTCAATGAAAGAAAAATACCACATGATCCCACTCATTTGGGGATAATGAAAAACATTATAAACTGATGAACAAAAAGATAGTTACAGAGGCAGTAAAGCATCAAACAGACTGTCAAATTACAGTGGTAAGGTTAGGGAGAGGTGGGGGAAATAAGAGATCAACTGAAGGACTTATATGCATGTATTTAAGAGTAACCAACGGATGCAAAACATTGGGGGGTGAGGGCATGTATGGGAGTGGGGTGGGGGTGGGGGGCAATGGTAAGATATGTACACATATAATACCTTAATAAAAATTTGAAAAAAAAAAATAAAAAAAAAAAATAAAAAATAAAAAATAAAAAAAACAAAAAAAAAAAATAAAAATAAAATAAAATAAAATGTGGGATCAATGGTATAAAAAAAGATAGTCAAAGCAAATGAACCCAACTTCCTCATCTTACCAATGAGAAAACTCAGGCACAAAGAGAATAGTAGCTTGTCTAAGATGACTCAGAGAGTTAGTGTCAGAGGTAAGACTAGAATATAAGGTTTTTAAGCACTCTAAAAACGCAGGGTTCCTAGGGACCTAGCCTTCCAACAGAGTAACTGGTTAGAGATTATTTAATTTGTGTATTTAGCAGTCCAATGATGAGTTGACATTTATTAGAAACACAGAAAGGAAGAATTAGGGATTCAGTGGTAAGAAATGGCCCAAATACTTAAATTTAGCCTCCAATGAGTCTTTTCTCCACCTTTTCTTGTCTCCGCAGAGCTAAAGCACAATGACACGGTGATTTTCTATTTTACCCAGAAGTGGTCAGTTATCCAACATTTACCAGTCATGTTTTACACACATCATCTGTGGCTGGCTGAATAATACAGACCCACAGTGTCACGTCCATCAGTGGAGACACAGATGGTCAGAGCTAAGGGCCTTAGAGATCTTCCAGCCTGGGGTTTCCCAGCCACAGTCAGCTGACCTCCAGGGAAGGTGTTGGCACTGCCTTGAGCCAGCATCTCACTCTACCTTGCTTCTCAGAGGCAGCGCTTATTTGGCTCTCCTCTACCTCCTCTTCTTATGTGCCTTCATTCTGAGGTAGGCTGAGGGTTTGCAATAAATGCTCCTAAGATGGAACATCAGCCATCTCAGATAAAACGTGGAGAAAACTTGAAAGAGAAGAAAGAACCAGCTAGAGCAAAGTAAATTTAGCAAAGCTCCTCAGTGTTTGCTCTGAGCTGGGAGGAAGGTGGTCAAAATCATTTAAACTAAACCTCACTCCTTCCATGAAGAAACTCAGTCACAGAAAATGGATGTGACTTGTCCAAAGTCACAAAGTCAGGAAGTAGCCTAATTAAGACTAGAACTCAAACCCTCCTAATTCCAGCTGAGTGCCTTTTCATGATACTTTCTATGTTTCCATCTTTCTCTTTTGGATAAAATAACCATGATTCATAACACACTTGGGGCCACATCAGGCACTGGCCACACTACATATTGTTCACAAGTTTCACAGGGTATATTTTGAACTCATGGCATGTGAGTGACATCCTAGGTTTTTGTCCCATGTACCTATATCTCTTTGTAACTAGCACATGGCCTGTCTCATAGAAAGTATACATGATTTGTTTGATGGATGGATGCTATAGATGAGACAGGTGAGACAGGTAGGGTTCTACTATGGTTACTAAGTTCTCTCAAAACACACCATCCTTTCCTCAAGGTGAAAGCCTTCTCTTCATGTCCCCTCTACCCACCTCTTCCACCTGTTGAAATGTTTTCAAGCTGCAATCAAAAGCTGCCTCCTGTTATCTCTAGAAAGGAAATTGCCAAGACTCTGGCATCAAACAACCTTGAATCTGGATGCAACCCTGGTGAATGCTCACTGTGTGATATAGGTGAATTACTTAACCTCTCTGAGATTCAACTTAACCAATTATAAAAGAATTCATAATACAGACCTCATTTGATTTTTCCATGGAAGAAATACCATTCGGCCTGTAAAATTTCTTGCACAACATGTGCTACATGGAGCGTCCTCCTTCCTCGGTGTCCCATGACTCTCTGCTTACGCTTCACTAATCTATTTGCATTATTTTACAGATATTGGTGACTCTATACTACTTCTGTCTTCCTACTAGATTAGAAACTTTCTTTGAGGGCATGACTATATCAGAGAAATCTTTGTATTTGCCCCGCTGTGACTTCCCATAGCATCTAGAATGATGCCTGGCATAAATGTAGCACACAGAATTCAGTTTTGTAGAATTGAATCGAAGTGAATGTGTATGGTGGTGATGAGGGGAGTTCATAATGTATGAGGCCTTTTAGATAATTTGTCTGAAAAACAATTGCCCTTATGTTGGTGTCTTCATCTTATGATTGTTTCCCCCTCAGAGCAGGCAGCCAGGTGTTTGCCAATGACACTCTTCCATTAAAAATGAGCATCACACCCCCTGATGAGCCAACACCCCCTCCATGAGTGCTGGGTTGTGTTTCTGTTGGGTCCTCATGCCTCCAAAAAGAGGAAGTGGACTTCAGGGATGGCAGATGACACCATGATGTCACCCATCTCCGTCAGTGCTCATTTCATTTCTTCAATTTCAACAAAGACATAGTAGAAAAGGTTGTTCCTTTATCTCCCAGAAGGCCTATCTTTATTATTTATTAGTAAAAATACGGAAGGTTCTCTCTTTTTACCCAGCCTGCCAACTACAGAGCTTCCCATTTCAGTTCTTACCTCATACCCTAACTTTCTAGAAGAAGTAAATTCCAGTAACTGAAACTTAAATGGTAAACTCATAGATCATAATCTAACAAAATAAAACAAAAGTTTTTTTTTAATTAGAGTGTAGATATCTATGCATTCCTAATAATAATAATTTAAATTAATAAGTGTCTATAAATGATTATTACCTGACAACATTTATTGAGCTCTTGTTGCGATCAAGTCACTATACTTTATGTTCAATTACTTCGTCTACTCCTCAACCAGCCCTATAGCGAGGGTAGTATTAGCAGAGAGTGCAAGTAACCTCTTTTATTTCCTACATACAGCTAGCAAGAGGCAGGGCTGGAATGTGGACCCATGTTTGTCTGACTCAAGAGGATGCACTTATAATGATTACCTATACTGCATCTGTGCTGGGATTTAGTCATGAGTTAGTAACATGGAAGATAAGGATACACAGCCCTCTCCCTGAAGGAGAAGCTAAGAGTTTGCATATAAATACATATAATAATATACATGTGTGTACAATACATATATAGAGAGTGAATATATATAATTATAATATAGAATGATTACTGCTATATTAACACTATTAAAAAGGGCTATGGAAGTTCTCAAAAGGCAGAACTGAATTCTAAGTTGAAGTCTGGGTAATGAAAAGAACTGAATATCTGATTTTGTGCCAGAGGTTGTTCAATCTAGGTGCTGTCATATAGGCAATCTTATATCGTTTTCTTTCATTACAAAATACTCCTGTATGATAAGTGGGTAATACTATCCCACTTTACAGATGTGAAAACCAGGTCTCATATGATAATAGCAAACACCTATTTAACACTTATATGTATTGGGTGCTGTTCTAAGAACTACAGGTATATCAATTCATTTAATCCCCACAACAATTTAACCATGTAGGTGCAAAACCCATTTTAGAAATGAGGAACTTGAGTCCTAGAGTGTTTAAGTCATTTGGCCAGGGTTCTACCATCAGTAAGAGGTGAAGCCGGGAGAAGGGGCTCCTGAGTCCTTGCTCTCAACCATCATGTTACTGTTCTGTGGGGTTAAAGTAATGTGCCCAAAGTTACCACCTAAACTGGGCAGAGCCAGGATTTGGCCCCTGTCTGCCTTTCTGTAATATTTCTAACAATGCTTTAAAATTTTTTTATTTTAAAATATTTTATACCAGGAAAAAGAGACTAGAAATATAGGTTAGAGCAAAATGCTATAAATGCCATAATAAAGAGTGAGAACTATATTCTATGACAAGGGCAATCTTAAAGGATTTTGAGCATAAATTTAAAAAATCAATATGATTAAATTCCCCTTTGAGAAGGAAAAACATCTCACTAGAATGTAAAGAATGACTGAGAAGTGGGTGAGGCAGGAAATAATGAACCTAATCAGGAGGATGCTGCAAAAGCCCAAACGATGCAGGTGTGAGAAAGGACAGGGTCACAGTTAATAGAGGATGGGGGAGGGAGGATTCAAGAGAGTTTTCAGAGATATCATTGGCAGGATTTAGCCAATGTGGAGGGAAAGTGACGTGTCAAAGAGAAACCCAACATTTGTAGCTTGAATGACTAAGATAGCTGTGGTGCTCTTAAGTGAATTGGGTAATGCAGAGGAATAAGAAAACTTTGGACATGTGAAGCTAACCAAGAGAGAGTTATTTCAGGAAGTAAGAATTAGTCTCCTGGTCTCTGGCAGAGATGTTCCTAAGTAGCCTTCAGGATGGAAAAACCAATCTGCTCTTTGTAAGCTGTTCTAGCCAATAAAGCAGCAATTAAACCTCTTTTCTGTGGTAACACATGGGGAGGATGCCACTCATGGACAGCATCCCCTTAGCCACACCCAAGATATCTTAGAACCTTCATGTTAATGCAGATGGTACATTGGGCACAATTCCCAGAGTGCCAGACACCATTTCAAAACAAAACATTTTTTTCTTAAGAATTTCTAATGACTTGGGGAAATGATTAGGTCATAATCAGGTTAAGTGGGGAAAAGGTAGAGAACAAAAAAATATATACACTGTATGCCGAAAATATACATATATATTACACATAGAAAAAATACTGGGAGGAAATGCATCACAATAATAACAGAGGTCCTTCACTAAGAAAATATTTATTGAGGGCCTATAATATGCCAGGTATGGTGAGGGGGAAAAACAGACCTATATGATGCCCTCATACAGCTTAGAGTTAGGGAACTAAGCTAAGCTAAGAACTTAAAGATACCCATGAAGCAATCTGAGTACAGAACCCTTCTAGTCTTTTATAATTGACTAGAGGCCTGGTGTACAAAATTCGTGCATGGCGGGGGGAGGGTTCCCTCAGCCCAGCCTGCACCCTCTCCAATCCGGGACCCCTCAGGGGATGTCTGACTGCCGGTTTAGGCCCGATCCCAAGGATTGGGCCTAAACCGGCAGTCAGACATCCCTCTCACAATCTTGGACTGCTGGCTCCTAACCGCTCACCTACCTGCCTGCCTGATCGCCCCTAACTGCCCCCCCGCCAGCCTGATCACCCCTAACTGCCTCTGCCTGCTGGCCTGATCGCCCCTCACTGCCCCCCCTGATGGCCTGATCACCCCTAACTGCCTCTGCCTGCTGACCTGATCGCCCCCAACTGCCTCCCCTGCTGGCCTGGTTGCCCCCAACTGCTCCCCCTGCTGGTCTGGTCACCCCATGCAGCCTGCTGCTCAGTTGTTTGGTCACCCCTCATGAACCTCCCTGCCAGCCGGGTCGCCCCACGCAGCCTGCTGCTCAGTTGTTTGGTTGCCCCTCACTAATCTTCCTGCTGGACTGGTTGCCCCCACGCAGCCTGCTGCTCAGTCATTTGGTTATCCCTCACTAACCCCCCTGCCAACCTGGTCACCCCACGCAGCCTGTTCGGTCGTCCGTTCGGTTGCAACAGTCACTTAGGCTTTTATATAGATAGATGGGGTCTTTGCTGTCACCCATTGTGTTAATGCTTTGTACAATTGAAAGAAATACAATGCTAGCGTGGGGCAGAGTCAAGCTGTGGACCATGTGTGTCTCACACTCACAATAGTACCAATTCTTTTAGTGGCTCACCATTATCAAATGTTTCTAAAACATTCCATTTAGTTATCATAGAAACAATTCTCTTTTGCACACATATTTCGTTGATTTGCATAATATATAACTAAGTTCTAAGTTCTATAATTATAATAACAAGTGTAATGACACTTCCATACTTATGAATAAACACAAGTGATTCTTGGTAAGCATGGACCTACCTGGTGGGTGCACAAGTGGCTGAGCACACTAGAAAATAGGTCACTGGCCACCAGCATTCAGCATGCTGTGGGCATTGGTCCATATAATTCACAGAAATAATCGAGAGAATTCATCAGTCTAATACATCAATTAAATGGAAACTGATTAAGAGAACATATTTTCTGTCATATTTTTAGTCACACAGCTTGAGATTGCCATAGCTTTAGGCGTCCAGTTAAATCATATTGACCTCCCTGTCAGCTAAAATCTTATTTGCATTTTTATTATATCTGCCACTAAGTCACAACTTTGTGCTTGTTATGAGCAGAATTGTGTTCCCCCAAAATTCATAAGTTGAAGTCCTAACCCTCTAGTAGTGCAGAATGAGATCACATTTGAAAGTAGGGCCTTTAAAGAAGTAACTTGAGTAAAAATGAGGTCATAAGGGTGACCCCTGATTCAATATGACTGGTTTCTTTATAAGAAGAGGAGATTAGGACAGATAGCAAACGTATGTGAGGACAAAGCGAGAAGGTGACTGTCTGCAAGCCAAGGAGAGAGGCCTCAGAAGAAACCAACCCTGCTGGCACCTTGCTCTCAGACTTATAGGTTCCAGAACTATGAGAAAATAATTTCTTGTTGCTTAAGCTACCCAGTCTGTAGTTTTTTGTTGTTCTTTGTTTTTGTTTTTGTTTTTTTTTATGGCAGCGCTAGCAAACTAATACAGTGCTATCTCAATGACTAGTACATGGTCAGCACTTCAATGTTGATTAAACAAATGAGTGAATGAGGAATGCATTCTGTGATTCACTTATTTATGTTTTTAATCCTTATAGAAGTATTTTATTTTAATTAAGCAGAGGAGTGCTCTAGTTATCTGCTAACACTGAGATTTTAAGATAGGAGAGTAGGCCTTCCCTTTCATTGATTCTACCTCTTGATCATAGGACTGAGGAAAGGAGTTCCTATAAGTTCCAATTTAAGAGCATGTCAAATGATCAGAGCCCAAATCCCAGCACTATTAGAACAGAGCCCGCCTTCCACTGCTTCTTGAAAGCCTTTAGCTCCCCTGTGCTGAGCAACAATGTCTCTTGGGGCTTCACGGAGGCCCCTGGTGCACACAGACAAGGCTAAGATGTGAAAGGGCCAAGAAAATTGGCAGGCAGCCAAGAAAATCTCCCAGGCCTTTGATAGATAGATAGCATGTGAGGTCATGGGAACCAAAGCAGAACTTTATTCCTCCATTTTCCCTAAGGACAAGAATTAAGGTACTTGAAGAACCTGACACACCACCTGGATGTGCTCTTAGCAATGTGACCTCAAAACTGGAATGGTAAATTACCTGGATTGTTAGCATTAGCACAGAATGCCAGAGCCCACCTGAACTGCAAAGGTGGTCCGGTCTTCTCATTTTGAAAGAAAGCAAAATGAGGCTTTGAAAGGGGGAAAGGTTTACCCCTGCTCTTGTCATCAGCATTTCTTAAGCCTTTGCCACAGACGCCAAAGACACCAAAGACAGAGTTGAACACATCATTCTTTCATATTGTTACTTTTTTAAAGATCATTTCTTCCCCAACATTGCTAGTGAGTGGCCACTAGACTTTGTTCAAACTCTAGTAGGTTTGGGGAACTCACTCACTGTTCCCTGGGGGAGTGAGGCAATCTTTGAACAGATTCAGTTGTAGGTAATTCCTTCTTATTGAGCCCAAATCTACCTCCCTACATCTTCCAACCAGTGGTTCTCATTATGTCTTCTGAAGTATCATGGAATCAGTCTAACTCCTCTCCATGGTGGACTTCAGATATCTGAAGACAAAAAAGCCTTTTAATAATATCTTATAGGTCATGGTTTTGAGCTATCTACTCATCCTTGTCACTATTGCCAACTGCTTTAAATCCTCATAAAGACTAGTCAGTGACACATCAAGAGAAATATAACCTTCTAATACATGAGCATGGGTCCCTTGACCCAGAATAAAATTATCTATGAATCATCCCTAAATGGGTGAGAAAAGTGAAATGGGAATGCTTACCAATAAAGAGAAGAATGGGCCCTTCCAAACTAGACATCCTATCTGAAACCCATAACTTTCCTATATAACCCCTAGACCTTTTTCAACAAGCTCAGCCTAAAGTCTTCCCTGGCCTCCTCCCTGTATATTGGTCACTACTGCTCCTTCCCCTTGCCATCCTCAGCCTGGTTAGTTTTGCCCCCAAACCTCTGGTGGTTATTTGACTGGATGTATGGAAGGACAGTCCATGAAGCCTCAAGCATCTGTTAAATTCCTTCCAAGGGAAGCAGCCCAAACCAATTTTCCTGCTTTCTCTTGCTATTTTCTTCCCAATATACTTATGTTGAAGTGAAACCAACACCGCTACCCTCATCACAGTGGATTGGAATAAAGACTAGTGCCCATGCTGAGGCTCTTACATGAGCAGGACCCATAAAGACTTATCTGCCCCTAAGGAACTGCTTACTGAGGAATCTTGGGAAGCTGAGCCAACCAAATCCTCCTCGTTGAGAAGCAAAATGAGTCAAATAAACAGAGGAGGGCCACCAGTTCTCTTGAACTGCTTGAGACTGGATGGGAAATGTGTATTGAAGAAGTGGAAGCCTGAGTGGCTGAGTGGTTGATAAAGGGACATTCCATATTTTCTTGTAATAAACCTACATGTTTAAGATGAAAACTCAAGAGTGGAAGGTTTTTAAGTCTGTTTGTTCCTGCTTTTTTTCCCCCCTCAAAGTTGAAGGGCAAGCTATTTGCATAAGACTTTTCTTTGTTCTCACTGTTTTAGGATCCTTCTTCGGTATTGAGGATATTCTTAACAGGGATTTGATTTTACCTGGTCTGGTAACTGAAACCTATGTAGATTGGATATCAGAAGGGTGTACAAGGATTTAGAATTCTTTTGCATGCAAGGGAGTCTGAATGATTAGAGATGTCTAAAAAAACAAATGACTTGGTTGGGGGTTTCTTCAAGAAAAAAGATACTCCCTCCATAGTGCCATAGGATCAGGGCTTCTTCCCTGTTGCCAGTTTTGTTTTGTTCATGTTGAGATGTGACAAGGAGAGATGAACTTAGTAAGTAGCAAGAAAAGAATAGGCCCCAACTCATCCCAAACTCCAAAGCTTCTGTTTTGTCAGAAATAAATACCTTGCTTTCCGTTTCTACACATAAGCGTCATGTGAGATCAGGTTTAGACAAAAGGACTCATTTAACAAATTAATTCAGCAACTGATCAAGTTGTTGAAGATATATATTGGACATGTGGGGATAAATAGAGCATACATGGTTCTTGTCTTCATGGAATCCATAATCAAATGATCCTTGCGCCTCCTTCGATTGGTTTCACAAATGGAAGTCTTTACAAATGGTAGTGGTTGGGGAGGAAAACAATCAATCGTGCCCTAAACATCTTGCTATAAATTAAATGTCTATATTGCCCAAAAATTTATATATTGAGATTTGAACACCCCATGTGATGGTGTTTGGAGATGTGGCCTTTGGGAAGTAATGAGGTCATGAGGGTAGAGGCCTCATGATGACTTAGTGCCCTTATAAGAAGAGACATGAGAGAATTTGCTTCCTCCCCCTGTTCTGCATCATGTGAGTAGCCAACAAAATGACATCTATCTGCAAACCAGGCCCTCATGAGGAACTGAATTGGCTGACACCATGGTCTGGGGCTTCCCAGCCTCTAAAACTGTGTGAAATAAATTTCTGTTCTTTAAGCTAACCAATCGATGGTAATTTTGTTATAAGGGCCTGAACAAGACACACCTATGTGTGCCTAGCGGTAAGCACACACCATTGGGGAAGTAGTGGTGTACAAAAGACATCAATGTGGATTATGTCCATGATGAGCTCAAAAATCTAATTGGGAAAGTAGGATACACATGTGAAAACTGTTGGCCAACAGAGTAGTTTATAATAAAGTGTTACATTGAATGGTACAGATGGTTGATAACTAGAAAATGTACAATAAAATGTTACGTACATGGTCTTGACAACAAATGTTAAAGAAGTTTAATTTAAGGAAGAGCACTATAGAATAGAGACAACAGAAAAGGCTTTATCAAGAAAGTGGTTCCAGAATTAATTCTTAGAGGATGGGCAGGAGGGGGTGGGCATTCTGGGCAGGAGTAAAGATGCAGAGTCAAAAAAAGAACCCGGCAGTCACTGTGTAGGGGTAACGGAGGAGAACCAATTAAATAACCACAAATTGTGAATGTTATAAAACAAAGCCAAACAATTCAGATCACACCTAACAAACAAAATTATAATAGAAATTCCATGTCTGCTCCCCAAACACATGCACATTCTAACACATTCTTGGAAAGAGTTCTGTAACGTTGATTTACATCTGACAGTCCAAGTGAAAAATGAAAGAACTGCCAAATCTGCCTATATAAATCCCAGTGATTTCACATGTTTTTATCCCATGAGCTGAAGGCAGAAAAAGAGATTGAAGCCTTTAAGATAGCAGACAATAAAATGGTACCCTCGTGGAGCTCCTCAGAGGAGCCACTAGAATCACATTTATCATGTCCAAGACTGACATTAATTCTAAGATGCAGACACTCTTCAGCATTCAGATGCACAATATTAAATAACTAACAGGTGAAGTTAGCAGGTTAGGCAGAGGTGCATTGAGTTGTACAGAGGGACATTCTGACTGCAGCATTACTCAGAGTCACAGGAGCCAAGCTAAGTAAGCTTCTTCTGTCAACAGCCAGATGACTGAGAGGACGCTCCAAGATCTACCTGGTTTGAGGTGATTCTCTTTTTCCTTGTGGTGTCAAACTCATGGACTGTAACCACCTTGAGCAACTGATCAGAACCAAAACTGCTTCCTAAGTAAGAGATGTCTGGGCCATGCTTTTGGTAACCCTGACCAGGCCATGACAAGGAGGAGTGAGATGAAAACATCATTGCTACTGCTTCCTGGCTCCTATAAAGAACGCCTGGCTTCCTGACTTCACTTGAGTCCCAAGTATTAGCTAACAAGTTACTTACTGATCAAAATCCCAGCTAAGAAGTAAGAATCCCAGGCACAGGGCTCTGTGGGGCAGAGCCGGAAATCTGCATTGCTGACAAGCATCCCCAGGTAGCAGTTCCCTAATTTAGTTGATTACCAAAAGCATCTGGGAGCAGTTTCAAAATGTGGATTCTCAGAACAGACCCCTTGAATGGAATCTCTTATTTAGGAAGCAGCTTGTAAGTTATTATCGAAGTCCTGAATCATTATTATGCTGTTCAGAGTTGTTTACGTAATGATGAAAGTGAGAGATTCCAGTTGGTGTCCCTGTCACTTCTCTCTAAATGTTTGCTTCCTTTTATAAGAAAAGAAGAGTTAGGGAGCCCATTGTTTCCATTCTTGCCTTGGACACCAGGAAATTGAAAGCTGTTAGTAACTATTCCTGGCTTAGATTTCTAGGTATAATTGTTTCCCTTTCTATTATTGGGTTCTTTAACTATTCTTTGGAAATGTAACTTTGAATTAAATCACCTAGAAGTAGTCATAAATTACAAATTAATGCAATATAAATAATTTCAATTCATGCTTTACCTTAAATTTCAGAAAGTCACCTTCTCTATTCAGCTTGTAAATGTGGGTGAATCATACAATGATGGGCCACCCTCCCATCAACCTGCCTCACTGGACAAATGACAGAAGATGACGGTTCCAGAAGAACTGCTCTACCCGACAGAGTGGAGGAACCAAGGTCTTGTTCTGTCTCTCCAGATGTCCAATTGCTCCCTTTCAACCCAGCTATCTGCTAAGGAGGGCCAGCTATGGAGCAGAGAAAAACAAGGTGTAAACTGGGGTTCCCAATGTGACTGGCATTCCACAGGTCATGACTTCTACAGGCCTGGTTCCCTCATTTGTGAAATGAGAGTACCAACTTTCACTTTACCTGTCTCTTGGAGTTACTATAAAAGGCTTTGTAAAATGAAATATTTTATAAGATACAAATTATTTAACAAATAATGGAAACAGGTCAGAAATGGTAAATAAAATATACGCAAATTTGATAACTGACTCTTCATCAAAGAGGTCTTTCTTGTTCCTAGGAAAGGGGGGTAGGTTTTAAAAAGAAAGATGGTGTTCTAAAGGGCTCCTCAAACAGATGAAAATTTGCAAGAGGACAGCGGGGAAGGATGGCCTCTGCGTGTCAGGGCGTTTAGGTTTACATCGACTTTGCACCGATCAGATAAATGCTTGGAGCATTGCATTCCATCCTACAGCTCACTGTACGAGGGCTTCACCCCTTACATAGTGTGTCCGTAGGAAACAGACCAGAGTAATAAGGGGCCTGGGAAACCATGTCCCCTCAAAAAAGTTAAAGAAACTTGGCACATATGGACTGGAGCAGACTCAGGGGGCATGGCCCTGTCTTCAGATGTATGTAGAGAAATAGGATTGCCATGGAAAAAAGGAAATCGTTTCTTTCAGTGTGGATGCCCCAAAGTTTGAAAGTTGCTGGAGACAAGATGTCGATTCAGAGGAAGGCAAATTTCAGAATGAAGTCTATTAACAAGTGAAATGGTGATGCCCACATCAATTTTCAGATGTTCCAAAAGGAATTCATACCCTTGGTGAGAAGTTGTAATGGACACTCTTTGTCACGTTCTGATCACAGGATGCTCTAAGCCAGTCCCCTTACCATTGGCAGACACGCTGTTTCCCATACTTGGAGACAAACTAAAATCCTTCTGCTAAAGAGCCTAAACTGGACTTCAGGTTGCAGAGGTTGGGAGTTATCACTGAGAAAGACTTGCCTTTGGACTCTAAGCCCATTCCAGGCTGAAATTGGTCATTTTCAGCATCTTCTCTGTTTACTACTTCACTTTGACTGCTAGGCTCCTTGGATCGAAGCTGGATGCGGGACCCTCCCCCACGCCGCCTCCCTTGGCACCAAGCCAGAAACCCACTGCTGCCATTTGTGTTTTCATTTAGTAAATAAAGATCAGAAATGGCTGCTGCTTTAATAGATTGAAAACTCTGGTCTGCAAATAAGTATCTTGGGGGAATTAGAGGAGATTTGGAGAACAACAGTCAATCTCAATATAATTAAAAATAAGCCTCTCACCTGCTACTAATTTCCTTCTTGTTTCTTTGCTAACAGAAGTCTTTGTTTGAACAAAGAGGTAAAAGGCACAGTTAGAAGCTGTTTACACAGTGCAAATGAGAGTGCTAATTGTAGGGAGCCTGCATGTTAATGAGAAAGAGGTTATTTATCAGTGTGAAATTCTGAGTGCAATAAATTGCAGGTGATATTTCAGGAAACATTCACTTTTTAATGATTTCTCTTCAATGACAACAGTGGCCCCACATCAGAGTGTAGTGTGTTGTAATGAAATGAGAACTGGCTTGGAAGCCAGGAGATCTGGTTGTGATCCACAGCTAGCTGTGTGCCCCGGAAGAAGCTGCTTTCCCTCTCTAGGTTTCAAGAAATTAGACATCTCTAAGTTTCCTTCCAGCTCTGAACCTCATAGTGTAAGAAGTATCAGGAATGTACCTAGTGCTTCTACTGAGAAATAAGTTTCTTTCTCTTGAGATAACCTTTGTTGTTCTAAAATCAACTTACAAAAATACATTCTTGGAAAGGGCCTGGCTTCCAAGCTCAGGGAAGGTTTTCCCCTCCCCTGGCTGCGAGGGTTCTGCCCAGCTCTCTTTGAGGAACTCATTGAAGATCCCTGGAAGCTGGCCTCCTAGCAGCACCACAATATCACATGCCTCCCACCTCCCCCTCAGTCCCCCTCAGGGATTTCTGAAGAAGCTCCAGCCCCACCCCCCGGCCCCCAGTGATTCATTCTTTTCCCAAATACTCTTTGAACACCCACTGTATGCAAGGCACCATGCTAAACACTAGGAACACAGAAGTCTGCAAGGCAGACATAGGCCTGCATGAAACTATCTAATGGGCAAGTCAGAGATGAAACAAATAATTATCCAAAGTAAAATTTGTTGGGTGGTTAAGAGTTGTTGCCTCCCTCCCCTCCTTTCTTTGTGCCTGGCTCACCCTCTACAGCCTTCCATCCATTGTAGCATTTGTGAAGCTCCATTGCAGTTGGTCAGTGTCTACTGGCTAGACTGGTCCCCTTGGCTAGACGGAGAGCACAGCCTCTAAAGAAGCAGCCCCTCGAATTCCCCACCCCTCACGGGGTGGCCATAGAAATCTACCTCAGCATGCCAAGGCAGCCTGCTCTTTGGGACTGACCCAGTGACTGTTTTCACCACAAAATCCTTGGTAAAAGGACTTGAAAATCCTTGCTTCTGATCAACAAGCCTCCCTGCCACGCAAGGACATGCCTGTAGAGCAAATTGCACACAGAGCAGTCGCATGATCTTGGACTGGAAGCCAGGGCCTGCCTCTGAGACTCTGCCCTCCCTCTGCTGTGACATCTCTGAATGGTGGGCCCACCTAGTAAGCCAAGCATGCACACAGGGAGTAGGAAACTAAGCCGAGCCCAGCTTCCCGCCAGGGCCAAGCTCCATTCTGGAGGGCACAGGACGGGCACTTAAGGAAGGTTTGATGAGTGAATGAATAAGTGAGGGCCTTTTTCTTTCAAATATTCTGGAGGCAAAATTTCACACCAATTTTCTCTGGATATACAAACACACAAGGAGCGCTAGTTACAGGAAATGCAGAGGCGGAGCCCCACCCACTGATAAGAGCGCCAGGTATTCCTCTGGAATCTCTACTGAATGTGGTGGGGCAAGAACTGCCTTGGTCTGACACACTCCTCCCTGCTCCTACCTGCCTCCCTGTGCTGCGTTCCTCCCCCCCAGCCCTTTTGCCTCCTCAATTCATTCTTCAGCTCAAAGGTCAATTCTAGGAAGCCTTCAGGGTGGAGGAGCTGAGGGACCAGGATGCCAATGCTCTTCCTACCACAGCACAGCTTGTAGTGGGGAAAGAGAATGAAATGTAAGGCTCACAGGCAGGGGCCATGTTTACCAATGGAGGGAAGTGAGGAGCATTAGATGGCGTTAGTGTCCACTCTTCTGTAAGACAAGGAACCAGTTTTCTGTGGCAACAGGCAGGGAAATTTCTAGGGGGGGCCAGGAGTCAGCTAGCTCACAGTGCAGCCAGTAGAGAAGGTTTCATTTGTGGTCCTGTTTCCCTTCCTACTGGAGATAGAGAACAATAGGGGCTACAAAGGCCCCCCCACACACACCCTAGAAGTCACAATGAAGAGTCTCAAAGGATATCTTTCCACACATTTGGCTTGCGAGGGAAACTACTCAATAAAGTATCTGTGTGGGGAAGCAAATAAGAAAAGTATTCCAAAGAGGTAGGAACTTAAAATCAATGTTAGTAACCTAAAAAGTGGTGAAGAAAGGAATGAAACTCTCCCGCCAAGCCCACCAGTTCTTAGTATGATGGGAAAGTCCCTTTTCTAAAAAAGCAATGTCATATTCCTTATAACAAATTTGGAAAGACTGGGGTACTAGGAAGTACTAGTGGGAAATATCTTGTTACCAACCCCCTCCCGCTCTCCCCCCACCCCCACCCCCCATACACACACATCCCTCCCAGGAGAAAAAGAAGTACTTCCTATACCGATTTTTGTACACTGGCCCTCTAGTTTATCATATTAGGGATATAGTGAAAATTTCAAAGTCCCAAAATGAACTTTCACAAGCTGTATCACTATGCCATTGTCCTGGGGAAAGGGACAAGAAATCAGAAAGTTTTGATGGGAGCTCCAGAACACGTGACATCACTTTGTTCTAATTAAATGACAGAGATATGACCATCATTAGGATAAATATTTTTCCTATATATGCTGAGATTTCCAAATTAGAGGGAAGATTTTCTTTTTCTTTTTTTTAATATTTTATTGATTTTTTTACAGAGAGGAAGAGAGAAGGATAGAGAGTTAGAAACATCATTGAGAGAGAAATATCAATCAGCTGCCTCCTGCACACCTCCCACTGGGAATGTGCCCGCAACCAAAGTACATGCCCTTGACCGGAATTGAACCTGGGACCCTTCAGTCCACAGGCGGACACTCTATCCACTGAGCCAAACTGGTAAGGGCGAGGGGGAAGATTTTCTTAACTGATTAGCACAAATTAACATAGAATAGTCATTAATAGTTTGGGGTGGTGTTGTTCTTTTCCCCTGCCAGTGTTCAAACAAAAGCCTTAGTAACCAAAGAGCAGGTTAAAAATAGATGAAATATCATTTTTCATAATATTAAAGTTAAAAGTTTCCTTTAGATAACGTGAACATTACTTACAATCATTTTTACTCTCATTAAGACTGTAGTTCTAAAGTAGTTACTCTTAGGGAGCAGGTAAGAGTGGAAATCTTTGCCTGGATGCTATATTAGTGAGCTAAAAACACCTGTTTTCTCTCTGTCACCATTCCATCACCTATTATTGGAGTGCCTAGACATTTTGACAAGGGTGTTATTTCACTATGAAAGCTTACAAAAGAGGAAGAAATTTCAAAAAAAAATATGATGGAAACATCCAAGGTCGTTATGCTCCTCATTTCTTTGAACTGAATTTATTTCCTTTTGGTATTTTGCTGTGCACATGAAAAATTTCAATGTAGAAGAATTTAAAAATCCCCTTCTCCTCCAAAGAGAAAATCTTTTAAAATTATATCTTTCCCCCAGTGATTTGATTTGTTTTAAGAAAAACAAAATTGAATGTTAACAATTTAGTATGGAAGTATCAGTTATATAAGTTCTCTTTAATAAAAATTATGTATGACAAGTGTAACACCTGCATTTAAGAGGATAAAGTCTAGCCCTGGCTGATGCAGCTCAGTTAGTGGGAGTGTCATCCTGTGCACCTAAGCATCTCAGGTTTGATTCCCAGTCAGGGCACGTATAAGAAGCAACCAATCGATATTTCTCTCTCACATATATGCTTCTCTCTCCCTCCCTCTCCCTTCTTCTCTCTCTAAAATCAATAAGAAACATATCTTCAGGTGAAGATTTAAAAGAAGAAGATAAAGTCTAGTTACTACAGGATAGCCACCATCCTTTAATCTACTTATCATTACATTCATAGATTGTCTCAGTAATATCTGGAGTGGAAGCGGCTCAGGATATCAGGCTGCATTTGCAACACACACACACACACACACACACACACACACACACACACACACGCAATCCTTAATAGATACCTTTTGAAAGGTCCTGTTGACTAAGGCTTGAGTGAGGAAGTAGTGATGGGTTGCCTAATGAGAGTGACCCCTGAGAACAGATAATAAGACATGGGGTTTCAGATCTAGCAATCAGAAGGAAAACCATGCCAGAAGGGAGAATGCTCATTGTTAAGTGGGAAACAAAGCAGATGGGCCACGCACCCCAAAAGTTAAATTTGAGTGGGTTGTCAATATGGTGTAAATGGAAAGACAGAGAAATGAACAGGTATCAAGGCAGAATAAAATAAGACCAAGCACCAAGTGAGTCAATAATAGCCAGTACAGGAACTAATCTGATAAGCACAGCCCGTCTGCCATTGTGTCCTCACTGGGTTGGGCTGAGGACATATCCTTTAGAGCGGTGTTTTACAAATTGTACTGTGCACAGATTTCCCTGTGAATCTTGTTAAAAACACAGAATCTGAAGATTCCGATTCAGTAGGTTTAGAGTCAGTAGGTCTAAGGTCAGTAGGTCTAGGGTTACTAGGTCTACAGTCAGGAGAGTCTGCATTCCTAACAAACTCCTGGGTGCTGGTCTAAGAGCCACATTTTGAATAGTAATGAAAGGACAGAATCTTGTCATAAGTCAAAAAGGATTGCGTTAGTGACAACTTTTGCTGACATATTTATTCTTTCTTCTTAGCCATTTTATTTATTTTATTTTTTTGTTTTAAATCTTTATTGTTGAAAGTATTACATATGTACCCTTTTCCCCCCTTGACCCCTTCTAGACCGGCCCTACCCCCTGTCCCAGGCCTTCACCGCCCTATTATCTGTGTCCATGGGTTATACATGTATGTATACAAGTTCTTTGGTTGATCTCTTCCCACCCATTCACCCATCCTCACCTTCCCTCTGAGATGTGATAGTCTATTCCATGCTTCTATGTCTCTGAATCTATTTTGCTCGTCAGTTTATTTTGTTCATTAGATTTCACATTTGAGTGATTTCATGTGATACTTGTCTTTCTCTGACTGGCTAATTTTCTTAGTATAATACTCTCCAGGTCTCTGGCATATTTATTCTACAATAACTTTTCAATCAATCCTCTTAAGGAATCATACACAGGTAAAGAATGGGCCAAGACTGTATTTGAACAAGTGCCAAAAATCTCTGCCAGGCAAGAAATACTCTGTGTCCTCAAGGAGATTATGATCTATCTATAGAAAAAATGAAAGGACCTCTTTGAACTCTTTCTGTTTCAGGAGTAACGTAGGGTGTAAGAGAACGATATAAAAATGGACAAAGATAAAGCCTGCCTACATCTTGAAAATGGCAGGAGATTCAACTCTTTAAAGTGGCGTGGCTCTTAGTTTCTGCTTAACAGCAACTCCAAGGAGGAAGAATAACAAAATATTCCAGGAGTAATGGTAGTCAGGGAGGCTAAGTTAAAACTTCCGAATCCAACATTAAGCCCAAGTTCATAGAATTGAAAGCTTTTATTGCAAGTCTTAAAAAAACAAACAAACAAACAAACAAACAAAAAACACAAAATAAGCAAACAACAACAAAAACAATGATGCTAAGATTGGCTTGTAACCTAAAAGACTTTAGGAAAGAATGTTGGGAATCCAGTACCCCCTTGCCAAGAAATCATCTATAATAATAAAAGCGTAATATGCTAATTAGACCAGACAGCTGAACAACCTTCTGGACGTCCTTCCAGATGATCTTCTGGACGAAGCCAGGCTGTGAGGGCCGAGGGCAACTTCCACAGCTGCGAGGGCCGAGCCCCTTGCACGAATTTCGTGCATGGGGCTTCTAGTCAAATAATAATAGCTATTTTAATTTAGCATTTCTGTGATCCAGGTACAAGTCCTCTATAAGAATTCTCTTATTTAATCCTCAAACAAACCTGTGGAGTAGATACCACTGTTAACCCCATTTCATAGACGAGGGATCACCTTTCAGAGGGATTAAATGATCTGATGCAGGTCATTCAGCTGGTAAGAAATAAACTAGGATTCCAAACCAAGGCTGGTTAGAATGTTTTCATAACAAAAAAGATTTTATAAAATTAAAAGATGATTTAATTCTAAAGCCAAAACACCATTTAAAATTATTAAAACCATATCTTCCCAAGCTACTTCATAAGGGGTTTATGAAGCTCCAATGAAATGATTAGAAATTTGAAAGTGCTTGGGAAATATCTGTGGAAAACAAGAAAGAAAGAAGCTGGCAAACAAAGGCACTTTGTGAACTCAGAGGATGAGTTTAGTTGTTGATGAGATTTACCATTATTAGGTCCCAAGATTGTGGAGCCAAGTCAAGGCTGCAAACATAAATCAATGCTTCTTCCAGCTTCAGGAGATAAAAGGACCTCTTTGAACTCTAAACTTCAACTTCTTTTGACCTTGGTATCACCCTTGGTAATTTGTATAAATAAAGCCTAATTGCGAGGAAGAGTATTTCTCTTTCCTCATTGAAATACCAATGGAATTCATTCTCTCTCTCTCTTTCTCTCTCTCTCTCTCTCACACACATATACACACACACACACTTATATCTAAAACTTAAATTTCTCTTCTTGTGACAGCAAAAAACTGAGACCCAGAGAATAGTGAAAAGCTCAAGGTCTAACTAGACAATAGAGGAGTCATCATTTTAACCATTGTTGGACTCCATACTACCTCTTCTTTGAAAAAAAAAAATGGAAGCCTGAGAATACATTGCTTTCTATTCATTCGTAATTCAACATGTTTATCAGAGCCAGAAGCTATGTGAATGTTGGGATCACATAGGTGAATGAGACAGTCTATACCAGTGGTTCTCAACCTTTTTAATGCCGCGACCCTTTAATACAGTTCCTCATGTTGTGGTGACCCCAACCATAAAATTATTTTCGTTGCTACTTCATAACTGTAATTTTGCTACTGTTAATGAATCGTAATGTAAATATCTGCATTTTCTGATGGTCTTAGGCTCTGCAGCAGCGGTTCTCAACCTGTGGGTCGCAACCCACAGGTTGAGAACCGCTAGCAGGGTCACCATCAAAGTGGAATCAGCTTCCTATTCATTCTTGGGAGGCCTCTAGGACCAGCGAGGTGATGATATTTGATTTGTGGAAATCACTGCTCTGAATTAAACTACTTTCCTAGGAAAAATAACAATAAATCCAGAAGAGAGCTCCAAAGCCTACCTTAAAAACTTTAACAAAAGAAGTTCCAAGCTTCTCTACTACAGAACCTAGACCTTGACTAATAGGGTTCCAGAGCTTAAATTTTGTTGACATAGAGTCCCTCCCCCATGATTTAAGCTCATTCCCTCTTCACAAGGCTTCAGTGGAGACAGCTAACCCTAATCCATCTCTTAATGATTAGTCAAACCTAATGCTATGCTCCAGGGAAATCTGGCCTGCTCCTTTCTTTCATATTTCTTCACTGGCATTCAATATTTCTGAGCTCTTCCTGTGTGTCGGCCTATGTGTCAGAGACTGGGGCAGATACAAATAGAATCAGACATGATTCCTGTTTGAGTACCTTAGCTTCTAATATAGAAACCATGTAGTAAGATAACTATGGGAACAGGGAGAAAATGCTCAGAGGCATGAGACAGAAGTATAAAGTGCTAAAGAATTAGAAAAGAAAGAGATCCCTTTTAATGGGAGATCAGGAGGCTCCTCAGAGGTTTTGTGGAAAGGAAAGATAAGACTGTGCACGTGTGTGAACTTGGAGAGGAGCAAGAATGGCCAAACTCTTGAGCAAAAGACAGGACAGGACAGCCGATTAGTTTCGCTAAGGGAGTCTGAGGGCAAGGTGGACCACAGAAAAGTGGCATATTCATGGGACTGCACAAGGAAGCAAAAACTAGGTTTCTAGATAACTCAGCATAGGTTCTATGCTAACCCATGAGCCTTTTTCTGTCTACAATCAGTCAAATGAACCTGGATTCAGAAGGAAGGGTACATAAGGGTTTGAATTTTAATCTCAGAAGAGGAAGTTGGTATCAGAAAAAAAAAAAAAAAGGCTTAACTTGATAAGGTAGGACAAGAGTAAGAGGCTTGCTCTTACATCAAGCATAGCTCCTTGGCAGGGATTCTAAGGTTTTATTTATATAGCTACACCAAGGATGTGTCTGGATGAAAAGTCATCTTTCAGAATGAAGTCTTTCTTAGATGTTAGACTGTGTAGCAACACATAGCAAGAAGGTCAACACAGTGGATCCAACAGGGAAATAAGTAAATCTCCTTAAAAAGTGAATGTCAGGAAACAGTCATTTTCTCCCAGTCTTGCCAGGCTGAGTAATGTGCCTGTGAGTTTTATCCAATAGTATCCACAACAAGAGAAAAACACAGAACAATGAAATTAAGGAAAGATCTGGCCACCAGATTAAAGACTCACAGGTGGAAAAAAATCCCCAAAATAAATGTGTTGGAAAACCCATTTTGGTAATCATGCCAAGAGCTAAGCCCCACTTGAACTATTGGGGATGTGTGAACCCTCCTTAATGCCATTTTCAAGAGAGGGCACCTAACAAATACAAGTTTTCCTGGGAGTATCACAATGGTGCAATGGCATTTTTGTTTGTTGATTCAAATGCCTTTTTTGCATGTCCTTTATTTGCCTTCTGCTTCATTTTGGCAAAATACTGCTGGGTCCTTGTCCACCTCATGCAGCTCTGTGGGTACAACAGGAAAAGAAAACATTTCCTTGGGGATGGAATTAAGAATAAAAAGCTAATATCTTGAACTTGGGTAAATTTGATGGTGAAAATTTTAAAACACAGGATAGCTTATTAAGAAATATGCATCAATGGTTCTTTTCTTTTCTTTTTTATTGACACTATTACAGAGGTCCCCCATTTTCCCCTCCTTTGCCTGCCTTCAACCAGCTCCCACCTGCCCCCTCCCCATCCTTCACCACACTGTTGTCTGTGTCTACGTGTCAGACATATATGTTCTTTGGCTAATCTCTTCACCTTCTTTTATCCAGTCCTCCCCTCAACCCTCCCCTCTGACATCTGCCAGTCTGTTCCACATATCCATGCCTCTAGTTCTATGTTGTTCGTCAGTTTATTTTGTTCATTAGATTCCACATATCCATGGTTCTTATGAAAGTAAATCATCTTCAGAAAACTAGATATGGCTGTTATGAAAACAGAATGGCATTTTCTTTTAGCAAACAGACCATTTATGACAAAATAACCCTATCTGGGAAATATTGGTGGTCTTCATTGAAAGCCACACAGCTCAGTAGTGGTGGTCCAGGCTATCCTGCCCCAGTGGTATCAAGGCAGATTGAGCCAGTAGGACTTTTCTCTGCCCTATTCCCCCCTAATTCAACTTTTCTAATGAAGACGGTTGGTCAAGGTATCTTATTCGGAGGAAGGCACTGAACAAGGCTATACAAGGCCATACACGTTTATCCACATTGACATCTGCCCTTCTGTAAGGAAATGGATACAGAAAAAGCCTCTTCATCACATGAGCGAGCTAAAATGAAAAAGGGAAGAGAAACAGAATAAAGGTAACGAGCTCCCCCAAAGAATCACAACCTGTGTTTTTGTTTGAAAGAACTAGAAAAGAAAGGAGTGACCATCAGCAACCAGGATGAGTTCCATAGGAGCTAGAAGGCATGTTTAAAATGCCAGCACAACCCAGCCAACCAGGCACAATTTCTGAGCTTGGAAACACCAAGCCAGTGTGTGTGGGGAACAGGATAAGGACCTGAAATGCACAGAGCCAGACTTTGACAGCAGCACCTTTGGTAGCCTCTGGCAGGAGGTGCTGATCTGGCTCTCCAGTTATCTTCTTCCTGAACATTTGGAAGTCACACAAATTCCACCCTGTAGGTTCTCAGATGAGGCAGAGATAGGGGTTGCTGGGAGGCCTCAAGAGGGACATACTGAACTTCCTGCTAGGATTGGCTATAAATGATTACATAATCCTTTGGGGTAATTAGAGCAATATAATCACATTTGTATCCTGAGTAAGTAAAGCAGGCCATACACATAATATTAATTATCAAATAAATGTATATTAAAATTAAAATAAAATATTAGCACATACATATCTGTCACACACACACACAAATACAAACACACAGCAATTTGGCATTTTGAATGCCTATGATGACCCTTCTACTCTACCCTTTTCCCTAGTAAATTGGCCTATGTAACTACAAAAAGCATAGATCTCATTCCAAAAATATAATTGGGTAAAGAAGTTTCAAAAAAATAAAGGAAAAGGACGTCCTGATTCCTTAAACATTTTATCTATAAACAATCTTAACTACCTCTCACTTTCTGTACCCACTTGTAATTCCAACGAATGTTGTATCCACGGTGGCAAGTGGCCACTTTCTCTGCTGTCTGAGGCCAGCCTGCAGCTGCCTTTGCTCCCCTCTCCACATTTGGACAATTGTATTTTAAGCCAATGGGCATGACAACACTCCAGATCTGAAGAAACTATAAAACTGACTCACTTAGAGAAACCTGCTGACTTTTCTGGCTCTGGGGAATATAAATCCACTAACCACTTCATCAACAAAGCACAGTAGCATTCCTGGGGTCCCTGTCTTGACTGTACTCTTGATGTCTGTCCTGCTTCTGTGGCACTATGGGAAAGAAAGGGAGTCCTCAGAGACCCTGAGATCCATTGAGACATCCTTGAGACCTTTATCTTATATAACATTCCTCAACCCTGTAGCAAGTTTCCTTTTGATTAAAAGTACTATATCTTCCTTGGTTTATGTAATTATTTTTTTAACTTTATTTTTATTTTTGACACAATTACAGATGTCCCCATTTCTTCCTCCTGTTGTTCACCTCCATCCAGTCCCCCACCCCCTCCCTCTGGCCATCACCACACTGTTATCTGTGTCTATGTGTCATGTATATGTTCTTTGGCTAATCCCTCACCTTCTTTCATCCAGTCTCCCCTGTCCCCTCCCCTCTAACAGCTGTCAGTCTGTTCCATGTAGCCATGACTGTGTTACTATAATGTTCAACAATATATTTTGTTCATTAGATTCCACATATAAGTGAGATTATATGGTATTTGTATTTCTCTGACTGGCTAATATCACTTAGAATAATAATTCCCAGGTCCATCCATGCTGTCACAAGAGAAAAGATCTCCTTTTTTACTGCTGCATACTAGTCCGTTGTGTAAATGTACTACAGATTTTTTTATCCATTCTTCTACTGATGGGCACTTGGGCTGTTTCCAGTTCTTGGCTATTGTAAATAACATGGTAATGAACATAGGGGTGCATATATTCTTTCAGAATTCTTAGTATATATTCCCAAAAGTAGGCTCATTGGGTCAAAAGGCAGTTCCATTTTTAATTTTTTGAGGTAACTCCATGCTGCTCTCCATGGTGACTGCACCAGTCTGCATTCCACCAACAGTGTATAAGGGTTTCCTTTCTCCACATTGTTACCAGTACTTGCTGTTTGTTGATTTTTTGATGATAGCCATTCTGGCAGATGTGAGGTGATATCTCGTCGTGGTTTTCATTTGCATTTCTCTGATGATTAGTGATGTTGAATATTTTTTCATATGTCTATTGGCCATCTGTATGTCCTCTTTGGAGAAGTGTCTGTTCAGGTCCTTTGCCCATTTCTTAACAGGATTGTTTAACCTTGAAAACCACAGAAGAGAAAAAAGTCAGCCTAAGTGGTCTTGGGGAGAATAGATGGGTCAAATACTAAGGCCGGGGCTTAGTTCCTCAGCAGCCGGGAAAGAGTTAGAAGATGGCAATTATACTTTGAACAGAGTCCCTTCTATGGAACACCAGGAAGCATAAGTTCACCACCAACAAGACAGAACAAATCTCATCTACTTTTCTGATATAGGAGAGGACCACCGATACAAAAGTACTACTGTGTCTCACTCAGTACTATATATGACCAAGTGTCTCATAATATGTTTATGTATTAGAATGATAAATATGGATTGAATCATATAGCTGCCCAATAAGTTTTGCTTAATGTACTAAGGTCACCCAGGGGGAATATTTTCATTGGTATAAACAATTGTTTAACAAGATCAACTCGTAACAGCTCTCTCAGATCCTGCAAATGTGCTATTAACCTGGAGGAACTGGTACCTATGTTACAGAATCACTATGTGCTGTCTTTCAAGGTTACTATGTTAGTTATACATTTTCTGTGCACTGATAAGGGAATATCTGACCCATATTTGCCCTGAGAATTTCTGAGCACTGTCTCCACTGGCTTCTTCTAGGTCCCACCTGCGGGAATCCATGTTGCTCTTACATTTAGCATGTTTATTCTCTTCTCCAATACCCAGTTAAAATTCCTCCTGGTAGATAAGTCTCCTACAAAAAAAATTATTTCATCCTAGTCTTTATAAGAAATATTCTGAAATATTAGTGTGAACCATTTTTGTAAGTCAAAGAACTGATCAAGCAGCAATTTTATATACATAGTTCTACATAGGAAACCCAATCCAAATGTCTTCTGCTAGTAATTCATTGGAAATCATCACAATCTGGGGGAGGGGGAGTTTAGTTTATAGAAGTCATGAAGATGATAAAAGGACACATTTGAAGAAGTAGATATTACATTAACGTTTGCTCAGAAAAAGCATTAATTGGACTAAGTTCCATGAGTTTCAAGCGTGTTGTTCTCCTCTTTATAGTTCTATTCCTGAAAATGAGAATTTTCTCTTTCCTTTTGATATCACGAAGGTCACTACTTTGGCGAACTTAAGAATTTACCATGAAAAAAAAAAAAGAATTTATCATGCTGTATTCTAATGATTTTCTCTGTCCCCAATCTTTTAAGGCTTCCTATAAACAGGCTAAAACAAAGAAATACTCTCTTCTTAGAATTCAACAGCTGGAAATTCCATTTTAGAGCAAAATAAAAACCACGTAAAAGTAAATATAGTCATTCTATTTAAAATTATTAATAAAGAAACATTTTACAAAAAATATATCAAATAATATGATAAATTAAGTTATGCATAAAAGACTTCATATTTGTAAAAAAAACTGTGATCTGGAAAGAGTATTTTATTTATCTAATCTATTTTCTAAAATATAACTGCTTTTTTTCAAAGAAAAGTATTTTTATAATTAAAAATGTATATCTTCTATCTATATTCAAGGTGTTATTCTGTCTCACAAGTCTGAATTATAATTCATAACAATCTATCAATGAGCTTCCAAAAGAAAGACCTGAATTATTCCAGAACGTGCCTTATTATTAAATATATCAAATATAATTTGCCTTCAACTTTTTAAAAAAGAAATAATTATGACCAGATTAAACAAAATGTAAATATCCAAAATGCTAACCTATTTATAATACATGACCAATTAGAAAGATGGAAAAGGGGAACTGAGAGTATGTTGCCAAAAGAGAAAAATGACTAAAGGGAGATTTTGATAATTTTACTAAGTTTCTGAATTTAATATTTTTCATTGTTTCTGAACATTGGGGAAAAATATGAAAGTGCAATTTAATGAATCTGTAGAAAACTTAGGAGTGAGGAGATGGGAGGATGGTGAATGGATATATCTTTAATTTTTATAGTGTCCAATTTCATCATTTTTAAAATAGTAAAATATCTTATATAGAGATTATTAAAGGCATGAGACGTAAAACCTTGAACATAAATACCAAAGAGGATTACTCCAACCCTGAATTTTTTTTCTACTGTATTTACTCAGCTTTATACCTAAGAATCCATGACTTACACAGAGCAGTTTATTGTGAAACAAAAAATGAATGTAAAAATACTTAAAGTTACTATATTGTTAACCTCCAACCATATGTTCATTTTAGGCAGATATTATTTCATCTTGCCTAGTTCTGTAAAATTCTCTCATGAAAGTCCCCCAGTCTCACCAAAACAGTCAAGATCTGAGGGAAGAACTACTTTTTTGAGTTTGTGACTCACACAGTTAGAACTTCACTTGCAGTATCAGAGTTTTAGTTTAAGTTCCCTTTATTATTCTCTCTGAGGATGTAGAAAGTTAGAAGATATTCAAACACTTCAGGTAAAAGAAACAGATATTGAATAGAAATAGAAGTAGAAATAGAAATAGGGGTAGAAATAGAAATTACCATATAAATTACTTATCTGCCTGGTTGAACCATTCTGCACTTAACTAAATAGGCCAACTATGGGCAAGACACAATGCTAGCTGATTCTGAGAATTAAAAAAAACAGGTATTTCTCTATTGGTCTGTTTTATACTCATTGTATTTCACATTACAAACACAAAGAAATACAATAAAATTGAAAAATATACAGTAAAATAACAAGACAAAGTAAAATATAATAAAAGAAATAGGCCAAGAAAACAAAAGCAAAACAAAAAAACCCCACAAGCTCAGACAGGCAACCTGCTGCCCTCCCACAGTCATGGACCTTCACTCTGACCTTCCAGAGACATAGCAAAAGCGAGCCATTATTCTTATTAATCATGATGCTGAACTACCCCTCTAGAGAAGGAAAACGTTTAAATCACTTACCTCTAAAATAAATATTTCTCAGTTGGATTGAGGAATGTAGTATAATCCCCTTCACCATGGTGCTAGTTATTTTCCATTTGTTCCTACACCCAAATTCACTCTGCCTTTCTCCCTATTCTGTGCCGCGGGAGGCTCACACCACAGACTCTCTCTCCCAGGATCCTTTGTGATCAGCTCCAGGCTGGGTTTGGCTGCAGGCTGGAGTTCGGGAGAAGAGTTTGGAGAATCCTTCCCCGCTCCTCTCTGTTTTGCCCACATTTCTGTTAAAGGCTGCATTCCTTCAGGGCCACAGCTTTGTTGGCACTTCCCATGTCTCCAGTAGCCCTTTAGCCTGAAATGGTAACGGCTTCCTAATTTGCTAAACTCTGGGTATTTCAACATTTCTTTGTTAGTTCTCTTAACTCTATCCACTCTTAACTGTTGTCCTTTAAGACTCTTCCTTTGAGCCCGGCTGGGGTAGCTCAGTTGCTTTGGTGTTGTCTTGTGCATCGAAAGGTTGCTGGTTGAATCCTTGTCGAGGCACATACCTAGGTTGCGGGTTTGTTCCCCCAAGAAAATCTTCACTGAGATTTTTGAGATTAAGATTAGGCTGGATGATTGAACAGATTTTCTATTAGTTTTCTATTTCTTTTTTTATACATATTTTTATTGATTTCAGTGGGAGGGAGAGAACGATAGAAACATCAATGATGAGAGAGCATCATTGATCAGCTGCCTCCTGCACACCCACACTGGGGTTGGACCCGCAACCCAGGCATGTGCCTTGACTGGGAATCAAACCGTTACCTCCTGCTTCATAGGTTGACGCTCAACCACTGAGCCACACCGGCCAAGCAGTCTTCTATTTCTACTAATAAACTATCCCACACTTAGTGGCTTTAAAAGAACACAAATTTATTATCTCACAGTTGTGTGGCTTCGAAGTTCCAAAGCATGGGTCTCCCTACCCTAAATCAAGGTGTCAGCAAGACTACCGTCCTTTCTGGAGGCTGTAGGGGAAGTCACTTCCTTGCCTTTCCAGCTTATAGAGACCATTAGCATTCCTTGGTCGAAGGCCCTCATCATCCACTTTCAACAGCAGTAATATTGCATCTCTTTGTGCCTTTTCCCCATAGATGCATGTCCCTCTGACCACAACCAGGAAAAATTCTCTGATTACATTGGACCCACCCAGCTAATGTAGGAAAATCTCCCCATCTCAAGATCTTTAACTTAATCATGTCTGCAAAGTGCCGTTTGCCATGTAAATTAACATAGTCACAGGTTTCAGAGATTAGAATGTGGACATTTTGGGGGGCCAGTATTCTGCCTCCCAAAGATTTGCTGTAGTAAGAGGTTAGAGATGCAAAAAAAGAGATTCCAGGAGGAGGTACAGGCTAAGAGCAAGGCAGAACCACAAGAATTGACAGGATAATCACTAGAATCCATTCACCAGCTCACCTGATTAACCAGGTTCTCTAGTCCCTCTGTAACACCTATGCTGAGTACTTGGGGCTGGTAGGACACCTGCACACATGCACTTCCATCACATGAGTTACATGCTTACCAAGTTTTAACATATTTAAGGTGTATGTTTTATGCATTTTTATAATTTCCTTCTCCCAATGACTTTTTTTCAATACCTTGGTCAACGAAACATGTTACAAAAGAGGGCTTTTGCTGTATTTTAAAAAAATAGAGATGGTACAATTACAGGTGGGGGAGAGTAGAAGGAGAATACACCATGGATATAAGCTAAGTAGACATGGAGAAGGACCTCCAACGTCACAGTGAGGACTTTGGACACTGCAATAGACAATAAGGGACTAGTTAACGGTTGTTGTTGTTATTGGATAGTAAAGGTTTCTGAGCATATCAACAGACATGAAATTAATTTCTGAAATTAATCTGGCAGCTAGTAGGCTTACTGCTTCTGGTCTCCATAGTTCAAGTCATCCCCCTGTCCCTGTAGCAAAGGCTGCTGGGCTCTCACCCACAGGCTCATTCTTGCCCCTTTGGCCATAGACCTGGGTTTTCCAATATAGTTACCGCTAGCTACATGTGCTCTTGAGTTTAAATGTGGCCAGTCCTAACTGAGCAAGCTGTAATTGAAAAATAAACCCAGATTTCAGAGACTTGGTATGAGAAAAAGAATGTAAAATATCTCATTAATAATGTTTTATTGATTAGACGTTAACAGAATAATACTTACTGTGTACTGAGTTAAATAAAACATATCATTAAATTTCATTTCACTTGTTTCTTTTTACTTTCTTTATTGTAGCTGCCAGATATTTTAAAACTGTATATATAGCTCACATCTGAGACTCAAATTACACTTTTCCTTTGGACAGCAATGCTCTAGTCTAGATCACTCCTGTGGGTTCTGATTTTAAATAAGGGGTCTTTGTCACACTCTTCTTTCTCTACCCTGGGACAAGATATGGTTTCCCTGATTCCTGCTTTATGGTGTTCAAGGCTCAGATTGCTGGCTCCTTAAAGATCTGCCTTCTCTCTCACTTTCCATCTCCCTAAACCCATGTTTACTCTTTATGGTGACTGCTTCTGCTGGAGCAGCAGAGACTTGCAGGAGGCTGGATATCAAGAATAGGGTGTGAAATTTGGCGACTATGGGATCATCAGTGACTTTCAAGAACAGTGACCATGTTAATGTTTGAGTGGACAGCTGAGCAGTGGTCAGGATTGCCACATCAGTGATCTCACGGGGCATACAGACCAGAAGAAGAACACAGTGGCATCTAACTCAATGGTAGGAAAACGGTGACAAAAGCACTTGCACATCCCTGGCCCGGTCTTCATCTACTAGTGTAACTAAGACTTCAAGAATAGAGGGCCTCCTCACTGTCATTTATTATCCTGAAGTAGAGTGTTAACCAAGTGTACACTTAAAAAAACAAAAAAAACACCCAGCTAGACAGTTAGGGATCACATTAAGGTTTAAAAGAAAAGAAACAACTTTGCAGCACTAGGACTGTATTCAGAAGTGAGAAAAGATGCCCCCTGCAAATCACCTCGCACTCATTCAAACAAAGCTAAATGTACCCTGATTTATTTGCCCATCCAGGGAACTGGCCAGATTTTTTCTAAAACTCCGAAGGGCACTTTTTGTGCTCATGTTGCCTATGGACATGGCCTGGGAGACAAACATCCGATTCTGTTAGAGGCTGTTCTAATTCTTTTGGGCCACTGGGGAATCTCAACAAAAAATGTTTTGGTACACATGAGCACATACATACCTGACTATATGTACATGTGCATATGTACATCTATCTTATGTTTATACATGTGTTTATGCATGCAGGCATATTCGCTGATACATAGCAATTGATACCTAAAAACATGGCACAAGAAATCAAAACAGACTATTCACTCTCCAAATAATAAAGTCAGGTAGGTATATGTGTGATGTCTTGTTTTTTAAGTCCCTGCATCAAACTACATCACCTCTTACATTTTCATCCTAAAGTATTTCATAACATCCTGTAAAAAAAACTGCTTCCTCCTGTTCATTAATCTTGCAAAATGCTCACTGACTTTGCTGTTAGAGTCTGGAAAAATTTAAACCTTTAGCATTGCAGTTACCAAAGACATCTCCCTACCGACCACACTGAAGGCAGTATGGCATGGTACAAAGAATCCTAAACAGTGAGCCAAAGGATGTGAGTTTAAAGCACTCCACTCATTACAAATTCAGGCAGGGCCCTTCACACCCCTAAATCTATTTGCTCATTTGTAAAATAGGACTACTAACCCTTGACCTCTCTTCCCCATTGGAGCTTTAAAAGAGTATCTGCAAAAGGGCTTTGTAAACTTTGAAGTACCACATAGAGGACTGGATGGGTATTACATTCGCTACAATTATTAGAGTATGTCTCACGACTCAGAAGCAGCTCCAGCGATGAGCTCTTTGATGCAGAGAGATGGGACGAAGTCCAGGATTCCAACACGCACCTGCCTTGTGACTTCACTCATGAAATTCAGGGTGGACATTTAAAGTGCTTCCCTGGAATTACATTGGCTTCAAAGGAGGTCAAAGTCAAGATGTAACAGAAATTTTTATTCTAATTTGTTCTGAAATGTGGGTTTTCAATCATCATGATTCCTTAAATTAGAATGGATCTGCAAAAATAGATACATGCAAGCATTCTTCCCTAAAATTTTTTTCATATAAGAGTATGCAGCCTGCTATGTAATGTCACACATTAAAATAACATTGGCATAGAATGGGAGTAAAATCTTTTCTCTGGAAATAAGCATATGTTATTAAAATTACATATCACTTGTAGCCAACTAGTAGAAAAGAACCCACACAGCAGTGTTTAAGTTTAGGGTTGACTTGAAGTACTGTGACATAGGGCAATAAGCACAGGACTGCGAAGCGAGAGAATTGGGTTCTACTTCCAGATATTCCAGTAATTAACCTGATAACTTGAATAAAGTGTTGACTTCCATGAGCCTTGATTTCTTCATATGCAAAATGGATTAGCACCACATACCTACTTCCCTGCTTCATAGGGTTCTTACGGGAATGAAATGAAAGTATATATAAAAGTGTATCTGTAAACTGTGAACTGGTGTAGTGAAATAAAGAATTAAGAAAATGAGCTTTATATGCAAGTACTTAGAGTATTATATAGCTGTTTACCAGCTTATCATATACATAACCCATAGAAATATGATGGCAATTCTGTTTTTCATCTATTAGCCCTAATCATGAGGTTATAATAACCTTGACCTTAATAAACCAGCTAAAGGAAAGTTAAACATGCTCTTCATCCATCATTGCTCTGCGGAGTTTTAGAAGACTGCTCTCTACGCGCCCCCCCACAACTCATACAAACATTAGCAGCTCTGACAAAGGGGTATATAGAGCGAGTCATAAAAATTGCTATTATAAAAATAATAACAAGAATGTGAACAAGACCTTTGAATATTAAAAATATCCTATAAAAGAAACCAAGATGGCAGCAGAGGTGAACACCTAAACTGCTGCCTTGCACAACAATTTCAAAACTACAGCTAAAAGACAGACATCATCCAAACCACAGGAAAGCTGGCTGAAATTCTACAACTAGAAGGGAAGAGAGGGGCACACGGAGACTCAGAGGAGCTGCAAAAGGCTGAGGTATGGAGACACGTGCACACGGAGAGGACGGGCGGCTGAGTGCCTGGCTAGCTTTCTCTAGCAGGAGAGAGACGGAAGCTCCCGACTGCACTGAACTCCAGTTCCGACTGCACTGAACCCCAGTTTCGGGCGAGACCCTGGGACCCAGACTCATGCGGGGGGAGTCTGGACTGTCGGGAGAAGAGAGGAGCGTACGGAAACTCAGGGGAGCCGCGCGCGCGAGTGTGCACAGAGAGGACTGACTGCTGAGTATGCCACTGGCTTTCTCTAGTGGGAGGAAGATGGAAGCTCCCAATTGCGCTGAACTCCAGTTCCCAGCGAGAATCTGGGAATCCAGATTCATTGGGGGAGAAACTGGACTGTCTGACAGCGGGTGAAACTCAAGGGTGGCTTTCTCACAGAGGTGCTTGCAGCGATTACCGAGGGACACTGAGACCCAGGGGCCTCATAGGGTAGGGCTGATGGGAAGCCAAGGCTGTCTGCTCAGCCCTGAGACTCTGCCCCATCCAAGCTGAGCACAGAGGCTTTTGCAATTTTACACATCTTGTCTCATAAGAGTGTCTCCAGCACAGAAGTTCTCCTGGCGTAGACACAGCTGATCCTCACAGCCAATTGGCCTGGAGGTCAATTCCTCCTGGTGATACCAACAACAATCAAGACTTAACTACAACAAGGCTGTATACACAGTCCACAAAGGGGTGCACGAAGAGTGTCCACCTCAGGTAACTGGGGAGGCTGAGCCACTGGGCCATAAAGGACACCTACCACACAAAGTTACTCTACCAACTCAGGGAATCAGTGAAAATGCGGAGACAAAGAAACAGATCACAAATGAAAGAAATGGAGGAAAGCAAACAACTGGATATAGAGTTCAAAACCAGGGTTATAAGGTTTTTCAAGAATTTCCTAGAAAAGGTTGATAAATTTAGCGAGACCCTTGAAGATATGAAAAAGGACCAACTAGAAATTAAACATACACTGACTGAAATAAAAAATATTATACAGAGACCTAACAGCAGACTAGAAGAATGCAAGAATCAAGTCAAAGAGTTGAAATACAAAGAAACAAAAAACACTCAACTGGAAAAGCAAAAAGAAAAAAGAATCCAAAAATTTGAAGGTAGTGTAAGGAGCCTCTGGGACAACTTCAAGTGTACCAACATCAGAATTATGGGGGTGCCAGAAGAAAAGAGAGCAAGATACTGAAAACCTATTGGAAGAAATAATGACAGAAAACTTCCCCCACCTGGTGAAAGAAATAGACTTACAAGTCCAGGAAGCACAGAGAACCCCAAACAAAAGGAATCCAAAGAGGACCACACCAAGACACATCATAATTAAAATGCCAAGAGCAAAAGACAAAGAGAGAATATTAAAAGCAGCAAGAGAAAAACAGTTAATTACCTACAAGGGAGCACCCATACAATTGTCAGCTGATTTCTCAACAGAAACTATGCAGGCCAGACAGGAGTGGCAAGAAATAGTCAAAGTGATGAATAGCAAGAATCCACAACCAAGATTACTCTACCCAGCAAAGCTATCATTCAGAATTGAAGGGCAGATAAAGAGCTTCACAGATAAGAAAAAGCTAAAGGAGTTCATCACCGCCAAACCAGTATTATATGAAATGCTGAAAGGTATTCTTTAAGAAGAGGAAGAAGAAGAAAAAGGTAAAGATAAAAATTATGAACAACAAATACATATCTATCAACAAATGAATCTAAAAATCAAGTGAATAAAAAATCTGATGAACAGAATAAACTGGTGAATATAATAGAATCAGGGGCATAGAAAGGGAGTGGACTGACAATTCTCAGGAGGAAAGGGGTGTGGGGGGTGCGGTAAGAGATTGGACAAAGGTCGTACACCTATGGATGAGGACAGTGGCGGGGGGCGGGGGGCGTAAGGGCAGAGGGTGGGGTGGGAACCGGGTGGAGGGGAGCTATGGGGGGAAAAAAGAGGAACAATTGTAATAATCTGAATAATAAAGATTTATTAAATTTTAAAAAATATCCTATAAAATGTATTTACAGAATAATAATGAAGAATACAATAGCATGGCTGAACCTAGGCAGGGGTGGGCAAATTTTTGACTCGAGGGCCAAAATGGATTCTTAAACTTGACTGGAGGGCCAGAACAAAAGCATGGATGGAGTGTTTGTGTGAACTAATATAAATTCAAAGTAAAGGAGCGGAGGGGAGAGCAAGAGAACCCTCCGCACTTTCGGCTCCACGGGCCGGATAGAACAGCCGAACGGGCCGGATTCGGCCTGCGGGCCGTAGTTTGCCCATGGCTGACCTAGAGGGTATTGTGCTAAGCAAAATCAGTCAGAGAAAGACAAATACCATGATTTCACTTATATGTGGAATCAGAAAAACAACATAAACAAATGAACAAAACAGAAACAGATTCATAGATACAAGGAACAGACTAATGGTTGCCAGAGGGGAGGGAGTTAGGGGACTGTGCAAAAGGTGAAGCAATTGAGAAGTACAGATTGGTAGTTACAAAATAGTCATGGGGATGCAAAGTACAGCATAGGAATTAGAGTAGATAATATTGTAATAACTATGTATGGTGCATGGGTACTAGAAATGTTGGGGGATATTTTAAAGTATATGATTTAAAGTATATGATTGTCTAACCACTATGCTGAATACCTGAAACTAATACAAAATAACATTGAACATAACCTGTTAATTGAAAAAAAATTATAGAATACATAGCAGACAATATAGAAAATTATGTTCTTGAAAACTCAATGTGTCTGCTGAATGCAGCAAAAGTAACTCTTAGAGAAAAAAGTCACAATGTTATTTATCTCATTTTTTAAAAATTTAAAGAATATCAGCTGAATATTTTAGGGCATAAAAGGAAAACCCAAACAAAAATGAGAAAGGGGAAAAATAAAATTAAATAAGCAATTGGAAAATTGAACAGACATGTAAGTGAAAATTAAAACCATGAACTGACTTACTAAAAACAGAGAAACCAATAGCAAAAATTTAACCTGGAGTAAAATGCAAATAAATTAAATTGAAGTGAGAAAGAATACATAATCAAAATACAAAATAAAATGAGTGAATACACAGTTGTGTGAATATGAATTTCATCTAAAGAATAATTTCTTTTTACAAAATATAAAAACAAATTGGAGACAATATCAAAGAAAGGAGAGGGATTATATAAATCTATTGATAAATTAGCTTAAATAATCAGGGAATAATATCAATGTATCATAAGCCTTTTTTTTTATTTTAGAGAGGGAGAAAGGGAGAGGGCGCGGGGAATCGATGTGCGAGAGAAACATTGATCCTCTATGTGCCCTGACCGGGGATCAAACCAGCAACCTAGGTATATACCCTGACCAGGAATTGAACCCACAACCTTCTGGTGCACGGGATGATGTGCCAACCAACTGAGCCACACCAGCCAGGACTATCATAAACCATTTTCAAACATTGCAAAATTGTTAAAACTATAAGTAAACTATGATCTTGGTGATAAAACATAGTGATGATAATACAAAAAATAATATACATATAAAAGTGTTAAACAAAATTATTAGCCGACAGAATTCAGCCATTTACTAAAAACCAAATACACCACAACAAGTGATATTTGTCACATTAATTTAAGAAATATTCAATATAATAAAAATTATCAAAACAATATACCACATTAATAGTATAAATAATAAACATCATGTTTAAATATATGACCAAAGGGTTTTCAAGAAACATCAGAACTTATTTATAAATTTTAAACAGAAAAATGTAGGAATACAATGATATTTCATTTTAACTTCACAAAAAATGTTAGTAATTACTGTGGAAAGATATTCAATACAAAGGAATATCTACTTAAAACCATGAGCTAGCACAGTGGTCGGCAAACCGTGGCTCGTGAGCCACATGCGGCTCTTTGGCCTCTTGAGTGTGGCTCTTCCACAAAATACCATGTGCGGGCACACATGTACAGTGTGATTGAAACTTCGTGGTCCATGCGCAGAAGTCAGTTTTCAGCCTGGGCGAGTCTATTTTGAAGAAGTGGTGTTAGAAGAAGTGGGGGTGTCGGCCAGTCAGGTGATGGGAGACGCGGCGCAGGCGGGCCCCGGGATACACAGCGCGGGGGAAGCACGCGCGATTCATGCACCAGTTGAGTGAGCCAGTCAGCCAGCAGTCTCATGTGCAGTGGTTAGTGCTAGTCTCGTCCGCAAATTGCACGCGGGTGAGTAAGTACCTACTCGAAGCATAAAGTTACCTGTATTTTTCCAACCAGCTGCAAATCCTACAGGTATTTTTGCCATCAATTTAAGAATTGTAATTATTTTGTGTTGGTGGCTTTATTATTATAAAATGAAACTTTTTTTTAGGTGCCCTGTTTGACATGGCTACAAAGAAGAAGCAAAGAAAAACGGAAGACGAAAACCATGAATTTAAAGTTGAATGGATCGAGACTTTCACGTTTATTCAAAACTTAAATGGCCTTCCGACCTGTCTTATTTGTCAGGAAAAACTGGCGCATAACAACAAATCAAATTTGGAGAGACACTTTACAATTAAACACGTGTCATTTAGTACTAAATATCCTGTCGGTGATGCAAGGAAGAAAGCAGTTGAGGAACTTCAGAAGAGTCAAGAAAAATCAAGTTCTGTATTTAATTACTGGATGCAATCTTCCAACAATGTTAATATTGCAAGTTTTGTGGTTAGTCAAGAGATTGCTAAGAGAGGAAAACCATATACAGACAGTGAATACATAAAAAGTTGTTTTATAAATGCATCCAAAGAGCTATTTTGGGATTTTAAGAACAAAGCAGATATTCTAAAAAAAAATTAAAGAGTTAACCATTGTCTGCTAAATCAGTGAAAGATAGAACAGTCAAAATGTCTTCGAATATAACCAACCAGCAAGACGAAGATCTTAAATTGGTTTCAGCTTTATCAAAAGCAGTTGACGAGTCTTGTGACATAAATGATACAGCGCAAGTTTCACTTTTTGTACGATTTATTTCATCTACAGGTCCTAAAGAAGAACTTTTAGGATTATTGCCACTCAAAGGTCAAACACATGGAGAGGATATAGCAAATGCTGTAATTGAGTGCATTGAAAAACATCATATTCCACTCAATAAAATTGTCTCAATTTCAACAGACGGGTTGAAAAGTATGACCAGCGTAAGTAACAGGTTTGTTGCTATTTTGAAAGAAAAAATTAATCACGAGATACTTACTTACCATTGCATCATTCATCAAGAAGCGCTTTGTGCGCAGACATTTCCAGAAGAAATTTGCAAAGTTATGGAATTGGTGATTAACATTATCAACTCCATTATAGCTAAAGCTCTTAATCATCGCCAATTTAAAGAATTTTTAGTTGAAATGGAGAGTGAATACGCAGATCTGCTGCTGCATAACAAGGTACATTGGTTAACAAGAGGAAACGTTTTGAAACATTTCGCTTCCTTATTAACAGAAATTAAAGCATTTCTCCTTGAGAAGGGTGTTCACTATCCAGAACTAACGAACGATCAGTGGATCCAAAAATTTTATTTCATGGTAGATGTTATGTCTCATCTAAATCAGCTTAATCGTAAACTACAGGGGAAAGGAAACAATTTTTTCGATGTTAGAAGTTATTTCATTCGAAAACAAATTATCTCTTTTTGCTCAAGATTCTGAAAGAGAAACTTTGATTCACTTTCCAAGCCTGTTGAAACATCGCCAAGAAAATAATTCTGATATTGACATTTGCTATTTCTAAACAACACTTTTAAATGTGAGGGAAGCTTTTCTCAACAGGTTTCAAAAATTCAGAAACAGCAAAGCGATGTTAGCCTTTGTTAAAAAAAAAAAAAACTCTTAATGCTACTGTAACAGAATTAAATTTTTCTCCCTTTAATATTGACATTGTCAACTTTGAAATGCAATTGCTGGATTTAAAAAACAAAGAATTGTGGACCTCGAAATTTGAACGTCTTTGTGCTGATATAGAAATATTGGAGAAAAACAAATGTGAACTTAGTTCACAGCACAAGTGGTCTGCTTTGAAAGACCTGGAGAAGGAAGATATGTTGATTTTTAACACCTGGAATAGTGTTCCTGACTCATATAATCAACTGAAAAAACTAGTGTTTGCTGTTCTTTCCTTATTTGGGTCTACATATTTATGCGAACAATCATTTTCAAGCATGAACCTTATCAAGAGTAAATTGAGAAGTCATTTTATTGATGAGAACCTGGAATCGTGCCTAAAATTAAAAACAACATACAAACCTGACTTACCCAAACTTTCCAAGGAGATGCAAGGCCATTGTTCACATTAGTGTTTGTCAGTCATTGTCATGATTTAATTTTATGGATATTGTAAGGTAACTTGTAAGGAATTTAATTTTATCAATAAATAATATCATTATTAAGTATGATATCAAGTTTTATTCAATGTACCTATAGTTTAACTAAGACTTAAAACTTTGAGTAAAGTTTATTAAGTTAATTTTAGGGAACATTGTGGAGTGAAAGAAGATGTAGTGTCGAGGATGGAGAAAGGCATGTTGAGATGGTTTGGACATACAGAGAGGATGAACGAAAGGAAATAGACGAAACAAGTATACAAGACGAGTGTGGATGGGAGAGCTGGAAGGGGTTGACCCCAGCGAATGTACCTCAATCAGATTGAGGATGTTTTTAGCAAAGGCCAGCTTAGGAGTACCCTAATTAAGTTAATAACAATGTACCTATCTATATAGTTTAAGTTTAAAAAATGTGGCTCTCAAAAGAAATTTCAATCGTACTGTTGATATTTGGCTCTGTTGACTAATGAGTTTGCCGACCACTGAGCTAGTATTCTACATAACTGAAAAAAATATATGTTCTCATTAACAACAGAAACAAAATTAAAATGCCCATTGGCACTGTTTACTAATTAATAGTATGTTGAAAAGAGTTTGGGGCATGCCTGGCTAGCATGGCTCAGTGGTTGAGCATCAACCTATGAACCAGGAAGTTACAGTTTGATTCCAGGTTGGGGCACATGTCCAGGTTGTGGGCTCGGATCGCCAGAATGGGGCGTGCTGAAGGCAGCTGATCAGTGATGCTCTCTCATCATTGATGTTTCTATCTCTCTCTCCTTCTCCCTTTCTCTCTGAAATCAATAAAAATATATATTTTTTAAAGAGTCGGGGCCAACAAGAAGCTGACCTTAAATACATAAAAGTAAAATCTGGTGAATGAGATAGCCATAAGGGCCTTTGATAAGCTCCAACATACTTCTGGAATCCAGAAAGCCATGTACGTGTGCCCAGGAAAGACCTAAGACCTAAGAGGATTCTGACTTATCACCTCTGAACTTGAGGCTTTGTGCTTACAGGAGGTGAAGGCTAAGGCAAAGTAGTTAGCTGCCTTTCTGAGTGTTGAAGGTATGGCTAATACTTAAACAGAGTCTTTCAGCAAAGGCTTAAAAAATTATTGGCAGAACATTTAAGGAAATATTTGTCCAAAAATTAACTGATCATTAAGCTAGCTAAGCAAAGACTTCAATGGCCACATGTAACAGAATACAGACTTAGTTCAGGAGCATCACTACGTAAACTAGCAAACAACAACAACCGAAAACAACAACAAACCCTTAGGAAAGGAAGGATTTGATTTCCAGAGTTGCAACATTATATTATTTTAAATGTCTAGTTTCTAACAAAAATGTAATACATGCAAAGAAAGTATGACCCATATACAGAAAACAAAAAAGCAGAAACTGTCCGGAGGAAGCCCAGATTTGGGTCTTTCTGGACAAAGACTTCACATTAACTACTATCAATATATTCAAAGAACTAAAGGACTCTATGTCTAAAGAAGTAAAAGAAAGTGTGAGAAAATGTCTCACCAAATGAAGAATACAAATAAATACAATTTTTAAAGAAACAAAAATTCTGGCATTAAAAAAGTAAAATAACTGAAATGCAAATTTTACTAAACAGGCTCAATAGCACATTTGAACTAGCAGAAGAAATAATCAAAAGACTGAAGCTGTGTTGATTGAAATTACTTGGTCTAAGGAAGTGAATAAAAAAGAATGAAGAAAATGAGTAGAACGTCAGAGACGTGTGGGACCTCATCAAGCATATCAACATACATATGAGAGTCTCAGAAGGAAAGGAGAGAGAGAGAAGAGAGCAAAAAGAATATTTGAAGAAATATCCAAAAGCAATAATCTGCACATCCACAAAGCTCAATGAATTCCAAGTAGAATAAAGAGATCCACACAAGACACATCATAATCAAACTGTCAAATGAAAGTTAAAAACAAAGAGAAAATCTTAAAGCAGCAAGAGAAAAGAGACCTATTACATTCAAGTTATCCTCAGACGAGCAGCTGCTTTCTCATCAGAAACAGGGAGGACAGAAGGCACTGGGATGATATTATTCAAGTGCTGCATGACTTTTAAGAATTTCATATCCCCCAAAACTATTCTTCAAACATGAAGGAGAAATTAAGACACTACCAGACAAACAAAAACAGAGAACTGGTCACTAGCAGACCCACCTTATGAGAAATGCTAGAGTGAGTTAGTCCTTCAGACTAAAATTAAAGGACATAAAAAAAATTTTTTTTAATGAAATTAAAAGACATTAGACTGTAACTTGAATCCATAAGAAGAAACAAGGTAAAGGTAAGTACATAAATAAATATAAAACAGGTAAAAGTAAATATATAAGACATTATAAATGTATTTTGTTTGTAATTCTTTTCTTCTCCTATCTGATTTAAAAGATATCTGCATAAAGCAGTAATTTTAAAACTGTTGATAGGCATATAGTGTATAAAGATGTAATTTGTATAATAATAATAGCACAAAGAGGGGGAAGAAGCAATATAGAAGAGAAATTTGTATATGATTGAAATAAAGTTGATATTAATCCAAAGTGGATTGTTAGAAAATGTTAATTCTCAGGTCAACTGCTAAAAAAATAATAAATAAATATGTAGTAAAATAAATGACAAAGAAATTAGAATGGTACACTAGAAAATATTTAACACAAAAGAAAGCAGTAATAGAACAAGAAAGGAACAAAAATAAAAGGCTTAAGTCATAAAGAAACAAATAGCATTATGCTAAGTGAAATAAGCCAGTCAGAGAAAGATAAGTATCATATGATCTCACTCATTTGTGGAATATAATGAACAACATAAACTGATGAACAAAAACAGTTCCAGAGACAGAGAAACATCCATCAGACCATCAAACCTCGGAGGGAAGGTAGGGGAGGGTGGGGGTTAGGGGGAGAGATCAACCAAAGGACTTGTATGCATGCATATGGGCCTAACCAATGGACACAGACAACAGGGGGGTGAGGGCATGAGTGGGGGGGATGGTGGGGTAATGGGGGAAGAAGGACACATATGTAACACTTTAATCAATAAAGAAATTTAAAAAAAAAAGAAACAAATAGCAGCCATAAGTCCTACCTTACAAGTAATTTACACTAACTATAAATAGACTAAATACTGCAATCAAAAGACAGAGATTGGCAGAATAGTTAAAAATGAAAACATGAGCCTACTGTACATGCTCTCTACCAGATACGCTCAAATATTCAAAGACAAATAGATTGAAAGGACAAGGATAGAAAATGATGAACAAAAGAAAGCTGGAGTGTCTGTACTAGTAGCGTAAAATAACAACTAGACTTTAAGTTAAAAATAATTAATGAAGATAAAACCATTTTTAAAATGGGAAAAGTATCAATTCATCAGGAAGATGTAACAATTATACACATATATAAACCTAACAATAAAATACATGAAACAATACCTAAAAAATTGAAGTAAAGATAATTTAACAATATTTGTTGGAGGATTTAGTACCTCAATTTCAATAATGGATACATGAACCAGGCACAAGTTCAAAAAAGAAAGAGACGACTTGAAGAACACTCTCAACCAACCAGGCCTGGCAAACATAACAGAATGCTCCACCCAGGAACAGCAGCATTTACATTCTTCTCAAGTGTATATTGAACATTTTTCAAGAGAGACCATAAAGTCTCAATAAATGTAAAAGATTGAGGTAATACAAAGTATGTTATCTGACCACAATGAAATGAAATAGATAAATAGAACTAAAAAGAGAACTCAGCAAAGTTGTTAAAAATAAGACCATCTGACAAAAATCAATAGCATTCCAATATCATTGAGAAACTGTATTATAAAATAATATAATTGCAACAAGAGAACCCAAGGCTGCCTAGCAAAGAACAAAGGGAAACCCCAATAAAAGACATCAAAGGTTTGAGTACATGGAATGCTACATCAGGTTCATGGAGAGGTGATTAGCTTAGTCAATTCTTTGCATTTAATCTACAAAGTTCATGGAATCACAAAGACAATTTCAACTTTCTAAAAACATTCAAATAAACAATCCAAATTTCAGGTGGAATTATAAAAGTCCCCAAATAGCTTGGAAAACTTTGAAGAAGAGAAAGGAGGGAGTGATTTCTTCTAACTATGGTTAAAACAGTATGGTGAAGGTCAAATAAGTCAATGGAACCAAATGAAAAACTCAGAAATAAATTCATGTATGTATGAAAGTTTTATATATGATAAAGATCCATTGTAAAACAATGGAAAAATAATTTTCTAGATGGTATTGGAAAGATTGGCTCACTTGAATAGAAATTAAGTTGGACCTCTGCCTTATACCATACACAAAAGTAAACTCAAGATGAATTAAAGACCTTTATGTATAAGGTAAAGCTATAAAGCTAATAGAATAAAATCTGAGAATGCCTTTATGACCTAGGAATATGAAAAGCTTTCTTAAATAAGATTCAAAGTGTACAAATCATGAGGTAAATATATAGACTAGAGGCCCAGTGTACGAAATTCATGCACGAGTAGGGTCCCTAGGCCTGGCCAGCGATCAGGGCCAATCTGTGGGGTGACCAACAGGGTGATTGGGGCCCCCACTCACACCCGCCTTGGCTGGCCTGGGGCCACCCGCTCACTGGCTCCACCCCCTCCCGCTGCCACTGGTCACAGCCTGCGGGCTGGGGGAAGCTCCTGCATTGAGCGTCTGCCCCCTGTGGTCAGTGTGCATCATAGGAACCGGTCATTCCACTGGTCCTTCCACCGTTCAGTAGATTTGCATATTAGGGTTTTATATAGATAGATGGATTTTACTATCAAAGTACAAAAATTTCTTACTTAGTGATAAATCTGGGGGAAAAGAAACATGAGCAAAACACTGCTAAGAGAAATTACAGATAACCTAAATAAATGGAGAGGTTTACCTTGTTCAGAGGTTGGGAGACACAATATTGTTAAGACGTCAACTCTTCCTAAATTGATGTATAGATTTCACATAATACCAATAAAAAATCTAGTATGTTTTTTTCCAGATATTGACAACCCAATTCTAATACTCATATAAAAATCCAAAGGGCCTAGAATAGCCAAAGCAAATTTGAAAAGGAGAAAAAAAGTTTGAGGATTAACACTGCCTGATTTAAAGGTTAATTATAAAAATGACAGCAATCAAAACACTGTGTTGCTGATGAAATGACAGAACTAGATCAATGAAACAGAATAGAAAGTCCAGAAATGAGCCCATTACCTATAAGGACAACTAATTTTTTAAAAAAATTAGATGCCAAGGCAATTCACTCGAGGAAGGATCATTTTTCAACCGATGGTGCTAAAACTATTACTTATCTATATATTTTAAATGATCTGCTATCCATACTTTGCATTACATATAAAATTAACTCAAAATTGACCATAAATATAAAACTTAAAATTATAAAATTTAGAGAAGAAAATATTAGAAAAACTCTTTGTGATCTTGGGTTAGGTGAAATGTCATATATAGGACAATAAAAGCACAATCCATACAAGAAAAATTATAATTAGACTTCATCAAAATTTAAAACTTCTACTCTTTAATAAACATTGTTAAAAGAATGAAAAGATAAATCAGAGACTAGAAAAAATATATTTACAAAGTACTTGTATTTAAAACAGAAATACAAGTATATTGAAATATACATACATAAATACAAGTATATTTAGGATTAATAAATACAAGTATTTATATAGATACAATCTTACCTAATAATAGACAAACATGTAAATTGACCACACCTCTGCTACGCCACCAGCCAATCAGGAGTGATATGCAAATTAACCCAACAAAGATGGCAGTTAATTTGCATTCACAGGCGCAGGGGCAGGCGTTCTGCCCCACCCTCCGGTCTCTCAGGGCCTCTGGGCAGTGTGGGAAGGCGGGGCCGGAGTGGAAAGAGGCGGCTCCCATAGCGGAAAGAAGTGGCTCCGGGGCCTGAGAGGAAAGGGGCTGGGCCGGAGTGGAAAGGCGGTGCCAGCAGTCAAGGAAGGGAAAGCCCATTCTAGCATGAATCTTCATGCATCGGGCTTCTAGTATATGATAAGGGACTTGAATCTAGAATACATAAAGAATACTCAAAATTTACTAATAAGAATATAAACAACCTAATTTTAAAAATGGACAAAGATTTGAACAATTACAGAAAATGGAGTAAAAATAAGCACATAAAAAGGTGCTCAACATAGTTAGTCATTAGCAAAATACTCATCAAGACCACAGTGAAATACCATTCCTTACCTATTAGATTGATTAAAATTAAATAAACTGACCATATCAAGTGTTGGTGAGTATGTGGAGGAACTGGAGCTCTCATGTATCCAGCTGATTGGAATATAAAATGGTCCAAACACTTTGGGAAACAGTTTGGCAGCTTCTCATTCAACATTATGTATCGTGTGTGTAAAAATCTAAATCTATGCTGCATATACTAAAGTTTATTGACTTTTACTACCATATAGTATTCCATATCTATCCAGTAGATCTCTTTTAACCATTCTCTGCAGAAAGAAAGCCATGCTTATCTTCAATATTCTAACCCTCACTTAATCATCATCCTTTTTTATCTTTGTAGGAATTTATATCCGAAAGTAAGATTGCCGGGCCATCACAATTATGCACACTAAACACTGTTATATTGCTTTTCAGAATGGCTGACAAGGATAAATTCCAATCGGTAGTGCACATGTGTTTCCATTTCCCTTCTCTTTGATAATTGCCAAATAGTGATCTTTTAATTACATATTTCTTTCTATGTTTCTTACTTGGCATAGTAGTATAAAGGAGAGATTTTTTTTTATCTCCACCTGTGCACTTATTTATTCACTTATTTATTTAATCAGTATGGGCTCGTGGATTTCTATTTTGTTCAAGGGATTATAATCAATCAAAGTCATTATTTTGATGCTCAATTGTCTTAGAATGGGAGTCTATTCAAGCTGGTACCTGCGTCCTTTTTAGACTTTTAAAAAGCAGCTTTAGATTTACAGAAAAATTTCACAGAAAGTACAGAGAGTTCCCACAAACCCTCTCCACACAGTTTCTCCCTTGAGGTCAGATAATTAATTACATTCACCCTCAAATCCCCAGCGTCTAGTACAGTAGTTGACACATAGTAAGTACTCGATATATCTGAAAAATAAAGAAATAATCAATTAATAAATATAATCTGAGATAAGCTACCAGTGATCAAGTTTTTAGGGATTATGAATATCCTATTAAACCATGAAAGTATTGAGCACATTTTCAGAAACAGGATTTTCCCAGTCTATTGTTGCCAACATGTTCCCTCCTATAGGCTTTATATCTGAACAGCAAACTTCATACTCTGTGCTTGGAGATATCTTTTCAGCCTGACAACCCTCGAATAATTCTTCTCTTTAATCACAGAGGAAAAGAGAATATTTCAAGCCATTTACCTGTTCCCTGGAAATATACCCCATACATGTCACAAGCCCTAATTTCTTCACAAGACAAAATCAATTGATCATAGAGTCTCAGAGTTCGAATTATAAGAAATTTTTGCACTTATTTTATAAATGGAATATCTGTGGCCTAAAAAGGAGGCATTACTTCCCCAATGTCATAAAGCAAATTAGCAGCAGGGCTAACGCACGTCTGTTGATCCCTAGTCATCTTACCAAATATTCCTAAAGTGATAAAATTAATTCATCCAACCACACATAAGCCTTGCAACCAATGGTTCATTTACAGATTGCTCCAGAATCATTGTTGATAATTATTACTGAACATGAATAGGTTTAGATACTAAATTATAAAATAACAGACAACTCCCACCACCACACACACACACACACACACACACACACACATGCCATTATTGCTACTGTGACATGGTTGAGCAGTGTCCTACCTAACCAATAGGTTCCTTTGGTTTGTTTTTGTTGCGTGTATGTGCGTGTTTGATTTTTTTCCTCCAATTTCTATTAGCGTTACACAAAAAGGGAAGTTGGAATGTGAAAGCTCTTGTTGCACAGACATGTGACTTGTCTAAATGACATTAAAGTTGTTCAGACATTGAAATGAAAGCAAATGTGTGTGTACCTATCACACTACATAAGGGAACCAATGTAGGCTGAGTTGCATGTCACCAAATGCCCCCCATGTGACATACAGGGAAAATGACATAATCCAAGTATTCGGCAAAAGCAGCCCACAGTAACAAATGCATCATTTCTGAAGAGGAAGAGAGAGCAGATGGCTCAGCAAGCAGTTGTAGAACAGCCAGCTTCCCCCTCCACCACCTCCAAAACAAAATTGCGTTCCCTGTGTCTCATCTTCGGCCCTGGGGAAACTCAGGCTAAACACTCAAGTGCCACATTAGCAGAGGCATGGCAGGAGTCCTAGGTCACAATAACTTGGGCTTGACCCAAAGGACCTAACTTCACAGCTAGATTCTGCTTCTTACCTTCCATGTTACCTTAAACAGTTACTTAATTTCTTTAAATTTTATTTCCTCATCTATAATGAAGGATTAGTACAACTCTATAATGTTAAAGGATATATTGAAATGAAAGTTGCTTCATGAACTACAAAGTACTCAGCAAATGCTAAAGTTCTTTAAAAAAAATAACAGATTAGTTGAAACTAATAATTCAGAGCCAACCTGAAACTAATAGCAAATATTGTACACAATGTTCAGACCATGCTGATGAGAGCTTCATTGTTCCTTGTCAAGAATGGTCAATGAATTTTGTCTGTTTCTGTGTTAAAAAGTCACCATGACTTTATTCCTATCACAAAAGTGGGCTAAATCTATTCCATTCATTACTCATTCAATAAACATTTGTTGAACATCCACTCTAAGCCTTATATTAGCTCAGTGACAAGAGATATAGTAGCTGAGGCTCTGTGGCTGCTAAATTTTTTTAAGATAATTATCTCTTTTTCTTAGTTGCTATTGCTTAAAGGGCAGACATAGTACAAAACAACGTAAATATTTAATGACATCAAGAAAGTGAAAGACATTCCTGAATGATTTGTATGTTAGTGTAAGAAATAATAATGACTTACATCCCTAACATTTTCTTTAAAAGTTATTTTATAGATGCTAACTGATCATACAAACCCTATGAAATGGGAATTATTTCCCACTCTTTGAAGTCTGAATGCAAATCCCACTATTTTGGTTCCAAGCCCAAAAAACTCACCACTATTCCACATTGTCTTTCAATTTAATGCCAAGGGACATCAGGGTGAGAAGAGAACAATGCCTTCTCTCCAAATAAATCATAATTATATTCAATTTATGTCTAGTGTATTTTGCTGAGGCAGAGTCCCAGGACTCTACAGTCCTCAACCTCATAAATGGTAGAAAGGCAGATAAAACAGGCATTAGGAAAACAATTAAAATGATACTAAGTAATTTCAATAATCCCTTTTGCTATTGTTTTAATCACACATAATACATTTACTTGTTTCTTCACTGATATTCTGTTAACTACAGAAAAAACTCCCAAATGATGAAACTAGACCAAAATAGAACCCTACTAATTATCAGATCAATAAAGTACTCCATTCTGTTTGCATAAATAGACATTTTTTATGGCAATCCTCTGCTTTGATGGCAACCAAAATAGATTAACTGGATCTTTAATGGATGTATATAATAAGCACTTAGACACTATGCCCCGAAGATCGTCATTTGTGTATTCAGGCAGATGGTAGAAATGGAAGAAGGGAGAGAAGAAGGGAAAGAACATCCCTGGAGCGGCTGTTGCAAGTGGGTGCCACACTGGGCACTTGATGTATTTTAACTCTTCAAAGCTTCATAATAACCTTAGGTTAAATTTTACAAATGAGGACACAGAGGCTCAGATAAGACCCAGTCTCATCTCCTTGCCCCACCACCTCACATTATCTTCGAAATGATCTAATGTGGAAGGGCCAGGGCACAAGTGGAAGAGCACCTTGGCTCCCGATACACCTTGGAGAGGCCAAGACTCAAGTGTCATGATTCAGGAATGGGGTGTGCTGTCAAGGTCACAGATTGCACACTTGAGATACTTTAGTCTGTGAACAGAGTGGTCCCAGAGAAAGGTAAGAACTAAGGGCAGAGCTTTAAAACACATAAATTTGGTGTGGCTCAGTGGTTGAGCATCAACCTATGAATCAGGAGGTCATGGTTCAATGCCTGATCAGGGCACATGCCTGGGTTGCAGGCTCGATCTCCAGTGTGGGGCATGCAAGAGGCAGCTAATCAATGATTCTCTCTCATCATTGATGTTTCTATCTCTCTCCCTTTCCCTTCCTCTCTGAAATCAATAAAAATATTTAAAAAAACAAAACAAAACACAAATTTGGAGGCTAGGGAGGCAGAGAGAGAAATGCAAGATGGGAAAGAACTAGAAAAGTACAAATCCATAGAAGTCAAGTATGTGTTAAGAAAGAGTGGGTGGTCAAAAGCTACGGCAACCAATAAAAACAGAGGCTAAGAAATGACCTCAGGACTTGGGATAAAATCTTAAAACAAGAATGTCAGTTAAATGGGTGGCATTAACTTTACTTTTTAAGTGATTGTAAAGTATGATAATGCATTTTAGGATAGAAAATTGGTGGGCCCCAGAGGGCAAGGGTATCACCATAATTCCAGCCTGATGTGATTAACTTTTTTAAAAAAATATTTCAGCATATTTTCTTCAAACCTTCTGAGAACTTTACACAGCTGAAATCATATCAAAGATGTAATTTTGTGTGCCAATTATTTAATATGACATGATTATGAACATTTGCCCAAATCCTTAAAAACTCCTATTACTGCTTAATCTTGCATTCTACTGAACCATGGATACCAAGGGTAAGGTCAATGTTTTATTCTTTTTTTTTTTTTGTATATTTCCAAAGAACACAGCACAGTCATTTAGATATTTAAAAAATAGATGTAGATATTCAAAAAATATTTATTGAGTGGAATGTGAACACTCTCATCACCCCTTCATTTACCAATCCTCTGAAGCCCTGTGTCTGTGGCTCATTCTATGGTATATTGTGTCTGCTCTCAGGATGCGTTATTTTACCTGTTTCAGATATATATGCTACCCTAACTAGATAATGTGTTTTTATGAGAAATAAGTCCATATCTTCATTCCTCTTATATCCTTTGCTTTCCAACTTAAACAACGGTGCCCACCATAGTGTTCCTTCCACAGAAGACAATTTAACCTCATTAAGTTAAGATAAATTATATCTATAAAAATTCAAAGAGCCAGCATATTTCTCCTAGCACCAAGAGAGCCTTTATTTTTTCCTAAGTTTCAGTCCTTGATTTCAAATCCTCTTTATGCTTTTTCTCCCCTTCTCTTCCCCTTACAGTAGACTGAAACTATATGGTGTGTGTGTGTGTGTGTGTGTGTGTGTGTGTGTGTGTGAGAGAGAGAGAGAGAGAGAGAGAGAGAGAGAGAGAGAGAGAGAGAGAGAGAGAGAACTGGGAAATTTTTGTAGCCATGGAATATGATCTTTCTTTCCTTGAACTCTTGACAGGTCATCAAGCAGGGTAATTCAAACTTGGGCTGAATTAAAAGAAGTAAAGTATCCAGAACTAGGAAGGCAACATCATGCTCTGCTCTGTGATGTTCAGTAATCCTAGGAATACTGTGTTCAGTTCAAAAGACAAACACTATAAAAGAAAATTTGGAGGAGAATAACATCCAAAGTGAAATGCGCAAGAAGGTGGTAAGTGGTAAGTCTCAAAAACATGAGCGATATTAAGGGAGCTATTTCCATGTAGGGGATAGATTAGATGACATAGGGGGTCTTGGACATGGAAAGTTTTTTACTTTTCTCTGAAAGAGCTGGAAAATAGGTTTTGAGTTGAAGAGTGATTTGATTTGGGCTTTTGGAGGAACATTTTGTTGAGAATGGGTTATAAAGTGGTAAGAGTGGAAGTAGGAAAACCAAGTAGGAGGCTACTGCAAAAATCCAGAATCTATGAATCCAAAGAGTAGAGCCTCCATTGTGTGGAAGTCACAGGTGGACATATGATATGGGTTGACTCAGAAGGCAGTGAGCTCTCTGCCATCAGAGGTGTACAAGTAAAAACCACTTGGCAAGGACATTGAAGAGCTGAGCCTTCTAACCAAAAGATCACTTCCAAGCCTTACCTACAATCTACCCATACCCTCATATAGCCTAATAACTCTACAACCATGTTCACAATTTGTTTTATTATAAAAGCACTAGAGGCCCAGTGCATGAAATTCATGCATGGGGGGAGGAGGGATTCCTCAGCCCGGCTTGCCCCCTCTCACAATCTAGGACCCCTCAGGGGATGTCCTACTGCCCCTAACTGCTCGCCTGCCTGCCTGATTGCCCCTAATCCCTCTGCCTGCCTGCCTGATCGCCCCTAACCACTCTACTGCCTGCCTGATCACCCCTAACCACTCACCTGCCTGCCTGATGCCCCTAACTGCTCACCTGCCTGCCCGATCACACCTAACTATTCACCTGCCTGCCTGATCACCCCTAACTGCTCATCTGCCTGCCTGATCACCCCTAACCACTCACCTGCCTGCCTGATTGTCCCTAACCACTCGCCTGCCTGATCACCCCTAACCACTCTGCCTGCCTGCCTGATGCCCCTAATTGCTCACCTGCCTGCCTGATCTCCCCTAACCAGTCACCAGCCTGCCTGATTGCCCCTAACCGCTTCTGCCTACCTGCCTCATTGCCCCTAACTGCTTGCCTGCCTGCCTGATCACCCCTAACTGCCTCTGCCTCGGCCACCGCTGCCACAGCTTCTTCCAGAAGGACATCTGGAATGACACCTGGAAGGTCGTTTGGCTGTCCAGTCTAATTAGCATGTTACACTTTTATTATTATAGATAATAATTCACTGTAGAAAATCAGAAATTGGAGATCTAGTTAAGTCAAAAGGAAATAAATAAAAATACAGTTCCAACATCCAGAGGTATTCACTGATAGGACCTTGGTATATATTCTCCCATTACATTTTCTTGGTACCTATATTATTAAATAGATGATAGAAAACATGGGGTTTTTTTTCTAACTAAATAAGATTACTATCTTTATGGTATTTTATAACCTTTTAAAATTCAATATACAATGAATATATGCTCCTGTCAATTTATACTAACTTCCAGAATCAGACATCCCCTAGAATAGCCCCTATAACAGCTGTAATAGGTAATGCTGACAGGATACACTCAGTGTTTGGAGATTTAAATGATAAGATTATGTTTTCCTCATGAATGTCTCCACCTAGCTTTAAGAGGGATATTTTGAACCATCTCCCATTATGACATTTCACAGTCCTCTCCCAGTTTCAGCACCCTATCCTCCATCATTATAACAAGCTATATCCCATGTCAAGTGACAAGAAAATAATCATGAGAGAGTGAAGGAACACCCATCATCCTAATTGAGCCTCAGAGGTGTCATCTTACTTTTCCCTTGTTACATCTGGGCATCTTATGATATTACAGCAGTTATTCATCCCATGAGCACTTAAAAGTTTCCAAGTGACTGTGAGCTTTATCCATCACCTTAGCACCAATGGTAACACCTTGATATTTTCTCAGACACAATATCTGTAGAATATTTCAACAACCAATATTTGTTGAGTTTCTACTATGTACCAGGCACTGTCTCAACATTTGGGAAAAAAGCAGTGAACAAAAGAAGAAAAATCTCTGTTCTGGTAGAGCTTTTATTTTTGTTGGAGAAATCAGACAATAAAAAAAAATTAAGCATGTTGGATGATGATAGCTGCTATGGAGGGGAAGAAAGTTAGCAAGAGGCCTAAGTAGTGACATGAATCTTGAAGAAGGGCATTGTGATTTTAGATAACATTGGCAGGAAAGTCCTTGACACAGAAGGTGAATTTAGAACGCAGACTTTAGTAGGGGAGGAAGGAACCATGACAGTAGGAGGGGAAGAAAACTCTAGGCAGTAGCCTAAGGCAGGAAAGTACTTGGGCATATTCTAGGGACAGCATGGAGGTCAATGTGTGTGAGGAGAAATGTAATAAAAGATGAAGTCAGAAAAGGAAGCCAGAGGCAAGATCTCAGAGGGCCTCGCACATCCTGGAAAGCCTTGAACTTTTCTCTGAGGGAGATGGAAACCCGTGGTGAGTGTTAAGCAGGGAAGAGGGACATGACATAACTTGGGTTTGGGAAGGATTACCTCGTGTGGAATAGATTGTGGAGGGCAAGAGTAGAAGCAGGAGGACCAAGTAGGCAGCTAGAACAATCCAGGAGAGTGACTTGGAGCAGAGGGCAGCACTGTGGGTGGGAAGAGGCACTCAGATTCTGCACAGATTTTGAAGATGCAATGTCAGGTGACTGCTTTGATATGAGGTGTGAGAAAAAGAGGAGAGTCAAGGATGCCACCAAAGTTTTTGTCCTGGAAACGGAAAGAATTGAGTTATAGTTTACTTAAAAGGGAGCACTGTGGAAGCAGGTGTGCAGTGGGGATAATTAAGAATTCAGGTTTGGATATTTGAGTTGATTAGCCATCAAAGTGCAAATATTAACGAAATAGCTGAACATATTAGTCTGAGTCTTGGAGAGAAGTCCAGGTTAGAAATTAGGGAGTTACCAGCACATAGATGGTATTAAGACTAGAACAGATTACCAAGGTAGTAAATGTAGATACAAAATAAATAGGTAGCCTGTGAAGTCAACAATCCTTTTAGCAGAATGTCTGTGGACAGTCTTCATCTGATTTTTTTCAAGCTTCTAATATCTAGACACCCCCTTGGTTCTTATTTGGGCTTTAGGTTTGGGTTTTCAGGATCTCCTCCCCCCACACCCCCTGATTAGGTTGCTCCAGGGTCTCATCCAGTCCCTGACCTTGCTTAACTTTGCTGACCCAATCCCCATTCCAGATTTGGCACAATCATATTTATTTTATCAATCCAGCACACCTCAGGAGTTTGCTTCATTCAAGCCCCAAGAGCACAAAGAAAGAAAATCCACCCATCTAAGTACTCTCACCCTGAGAAGGGGGGGAGAGGTTGTTGGGGACCACCTGTCTTGGATGCTTATCTTCCAAGGACCCTTTCTGAAAGCTGTCCACCACTAAAGCCTTCCTTTATTCTGTCCCAAGAAGAGACTAGTTTTCCTCACTCTCCTGACCCTGATCAACCTGAGTGACCTGGGACAAGAATAAGAAGAAAGAGTGGAACCTCAATGGTGACCTCACCTGAGATTCACAATATGAAGTACAAATTTATACCAGCCTATCATGTGCACTTGAGAACTAAGAAAAGCTTCCACTTTCAGATGAAAGGCCTTACGCTCCCATAAAACGATGCTTATTGAGATAAATGAAAAGAAGGGTGTTGTTTTAAATCAGTATGACTAATGTTGAAAAACAGCTGGTAAGGAATACTAGGTAATCACATACACACAAGCTACCAACTGGGAACACATCAGTGTTATACCTGCCATAATTTAGTCCTCCCTTCTCCTTGTAGTCATTCAGAGTGGCAGCTGCGATCTTGGGCTTTGCACATTAGAGACCATTAGGAAACGCAGCATGATTCATCATCTTCTGCTTGTGTTATTTTAACTTAGTCATCTGGGGGCAGATCTTCTGAGGCACCAACAATAGTCTGAGACTAGATTGATTTTCTTCCTTAAATAACTTGTGAATTTTTTTAAACTGTTGAAAATTTTTGCCACTTCAAATAAAGATGCTTAAAATCTTAGAGTTACAATGGAACTTAAAAGTCACCTAAAACAATCTCTCACCCTCATCAGGCTATTACATATATAAAAGCCTAAGCGACCATCCAACCATTCTACCATTCGCCTGGTAGCTATGACAAGCAATGAAGACCAGGGGGCAGACGCTCCAACCAGTAGAGGAGAGAGCCCGATTCCTCGTGGAACTGACCAACGTTTAGGTAGCTGCTGGGGCACTATTGGCCCTGAATCTGCTTCACCTGCACCCCAGACCTAGAGAGGAGGGAGGAGGGAGCCTGATTCCTCACGGAATCGGTTGCGGGTTAGGTTGCTGCTGGGGCACTTTGTCCTCAAATCTGCTTCACCTGAACCCCAGACCCAGAGAGGAGGGAGCCCGATTCCGGGGTGCATTACCCAAGAACCACCCTCTCACAATCCAGGACCCCTTGGGGCAGTGGTCGGCAAACTGCGGCTCTCGAGCCACATGCGGCTCTTTGGCCCCTTGAGTGTGGCTCTTCCACAAAATACCACGGCCTGTGCGAGTCTATTTTGAAGAAGTGGTGTTAGAAGAAGTTTAAGTTTAAAAAATTTGGCTCTCAAAAGAAATTTCAATCGTTATACTGTTGATATTTGGCTCTGTTGACTAATGAGTTTGCCGACCACTGCCTTGGGGGATGGCAGAGGGACCCCACCTGTGCACGAATCCATGCACCGGGCCTCTAGTCCTCTATAACATTCCTGGCAATTATCCAGACTCTCCTTGAGTTCTTCCAGTGATGGGAAGCTCACTACTCATAATAAAGAGCATTTGGTTTTTCAGCTAGCTCTCATTTTCAGAACATTTTCATTAATGTATTCCTATATAATCAATCAACAATTTCTCATATTTCCTTCTGGATTAATCCAGGAATAAATTATTTTCTTATCCACATAATACCTCTTCAACAGAGGCAGATTTTATTTTGTTTTGTCTTCTCATATACAGGATAAGCATTTGTGGTTTCTCTAAAATGTCCTTTAGAATTCTCAGTATCCCAGACACTCCCCTTTGAATGGATATCTCTCTTGGAAAAATGGAGTGAAACTTTAACATGAGGCTGCAGATGTGATCTGGCCAGGGCAGAGTTCACCAGTACTCAGTGGACACAATGCTTCTACGAGAATTCACCTTTCTTGGAAGCCCTGTCACACTGTTGACCATTGAGTTTGCAGTCACAAAAGCTCCTGGAGTTCTTTTCAAATAGTCTGCATAGCTTTCAGGGTGTCCCTGGTTCTATAACACAAGGATTTGCTTTTTAACCTAAATCCACTATTATATATATAGTGTGTCCCCCCAAAATGTATACACACACTTTGAATAATTATAAAGGCAGTGTTTATTAAAATACATTTCATTTTCAAAACTGAGCTACCAGCTGTTAAAGTATGTAATCATTTTTGGGCAACACCCTGTATTTACAGCTACCAAATTTTAGCTTGTAGCCTGTGACCCAACATTTCAGGTATTAAGACAATTTAACTATATCCACTGTCACTCCAAATTCATTCTCCAAAATTATGAGGAGTGTCTTCAATTGCTTTATCTTTGGTGACAGTTTTGGATATCCAAGGATAGAACCAGAGCAGTAGAGACATGAGTCCTTTAATCAACGACCTTGAATAAATCAGCTGCCGAACTAGGGGCCAGTGGTAAAAGTATTCCCCTGACTACCAGAGAGTTGCTTATCTCAATGGCATTCTCAAGACCCCTAACCCCCAACTGCCCATAGATGTTTTTTACATGATAATGCTTTTGCCTACATTAAGAAGCAGCCTTTGAAACTCATCATTGCATTCCATGTAAGGATGTCCTGAGAAGATGGTTTCCTATATGACCTATGTTCTCTTTACAAGAACCCACAGAAGTTTCTCTCTACTCTCAGTACTGTTTTTCTTTTTCATAGACACTTTTATTTATGATGTTTCCTCTTTGCTTGGACTGTTAAAAAGCCCACAGCAAAATTTCTAAACCACCTCTAGAAAGTATATGGAACAAAGAATATAGAATAAAAAAATCTCATGACACAAATTTTATGGACCCACCACACACTTATGGTTTTGTCTAATTCTCCCTAACCACCTTGGTTTAGCTTTACCTTAATTTACTCACTTTTTTTGCCTCATTTTATTAAATTTTAGGATTGTTAAAGCCATCGAACATCTTTTTAGAACAATGATAAAGATGGGCCCAGCTGGCATGGCTCAGTGGTTGGGCATCGACCTATGAACCAGGAGGTCAGGGTTCAATTCCCAGTCAGGGTAGGTGCCTGGGTTGCGGGCTCGATCCCCTTTGCAGAGGGGAGGGGGGAGAAGTCAGTCAATGAATGATTCTCTCATTGATGTTTCTATCTCTCTCTCCCTTGCCCTTCCTCTCTGTAATCAATAAAATATATATATTTTTTAAAAAGATGCAAGAGTGACAAATAACCCAGGCCACATTTCTCTAAGTATTTTACCCACAAGGATATCATGAGAATTTTGTTAGGTGCTTTGCTACATTGAAACACACTATGTCTACAAAATTCATGGGTTCCACAGGACTTACAATCATTGAAAAGGGAAAAGAAAAAAAGGAAATGTCCTGATCCTGGTGAATTCACACTAGCTCCCAACAATCACTGCCCTCTTTTCTAAATGCTTACAGATCATAAGCAGAGTTGCATTTTTAGAATTTTTTCAGGGATTGTCATCAAGCTGGCAACTCTAATTTGGTGGGGTGGGGGTGGGATGCATATTTTCTTCTTCCTTTAGAAATTGGAATATTTGCTTATTCCAATTTTTCTAGAATTCCTCCTATCCTCCATGTCTTTTCAAAGATCACTGATAATAACTGTGAATCCTTAACTGCCAGTTCTCTCAGTATCCTGGGGCAAATAATAAATGCAGTGAACTTTATATTTAAGTCCAAGAAAAATTAGGCATCATTCTTTTGAGAATGAGGTTTCAAGTAGGTTGCAAGCTGTTAAGAGTGTTTAAATTATAATAATTAGTATTTTGTGCAAGTAATTTTACCCCAATTATAAATCTCAAAAGAGATAAGTAAGAGATATTAAGGAATAAAAATGTGTTACTATGCACAGGTACCATGCTAGGTGGTTTATATATTAACTCATATTCATAATAGTGTTATGATTTTAGTTATTGTCCATTTTACAGATGGGAAAACAAGGTTTCAGAGAGGGTAAGTAGCTGTCCAAGATCACAGAAATTGCAAGGCTGGGTCTTAAACTCAAAGCGCATGCTTTTCCCCTCATATCAGACATGAAACTGGGAGGAATAATGTAAAAGTGGTTGGCCAGTTATAACCTTTATCTGATTGGAAGATGCCAGCCATGAGGTTTGTGCCTTCCTTGGTAATCTTGTTCTTTCAGCACAAAAGTCATGCCTACAGCTGAGAAGACCTACATGAAAGAATTCTGTGTCCCTACGAAAAGAAAATATTTTTTCACCCTGGTACTAAGATCTTGCAATGTGGTTCGTATCAAAGGCTGAGGAAGAAACTCTTAGTAAGAGCTAAGCCCACATACTGAAGTATGAGAAAATAAGACAATGTCCTTACAGAAGAAAAGGAAAAAAACTGTTTAAAATTATATCGTGCAATGACAGATTATGTTAAAGCTTAGTTAAGATAAAGGTATCTAGCCTGGCCGGAGGTCATGGTTAGATCCCTGGTCAGGGCACATGCCTGGGTGGCATGCAGGAAAAGGCCGATTAATGATTCTCTCTCATCATGGATGTTTCTCTCTCTCGCTCCCTCTTCCTTCCTCTCTGAAATCAATAAAAACATATTTTTGAAAGATAAAGTTATCTAGACATAGCTGCTTATATTTCTTTAAATCTGCTTTAAATTGCAGTGGAAGCCACAAGAGTAGAGCATTTAGGAGAGGCTGATCCAGGAGGCTGGAGTAACGTCTAGATATTTCTCCTTTCATAGTTCTCTCTCACTAACGCTGGTGCCTAACTCCAGGTGAGAAGTTTGGGCCATTGATTTTATACAGTATGCTGCCCCAGCCTCTAGGAATAAAGCAAAGAACTGATGTCTTCTAAAAGTGAGATTGGTAAATAATTAGTATATAGTAGAGTATATAATCTTCTGTAGAAGTAACTCATCTTAGGAAAAAGTTTATAAATGTGTTGCTAAGAAGAAGAGTGTGGTTCTCAAGTCTCTATCAACACTAGAGCATTTCCCAAATTCTTTCAAGACAACTACAATTTATTTCTAGGAGGACATGACTAAAGTCAGTTCAAAGGAGTTTGTAAAGGTGGTGGTATATCCGATTTTTTTATTTACCTTGCACAAGGCTACTTCTGATAAGTGATAAAAGAGTGAACTTTTATAGGAAACATTTATCAGTTTTTACCCAGCATATACAAGGAAGAGGGTGTTTCTATTGTATACGAGCAATATTGATTCCTTACATAGAACCATACTTACAACAAAAAGGGCAATGCAACTAAATGATTTTGCCTAATGGAAACAGCCCCTTAAAGCATGCAACTATCTGTTCCATTTTGTTCCTTCTCTTGTATTCTCACTATATTCATCATAATGTCTGCACCAAATCAGACCCAAGCCTGGTGCAACTTCAGGAGCCACATCCCACTGGCTACAGTCCCTATTGAACCCTATTACATGTCATTCAGCCCCTAACCCTAGAACCTGGTACCTTGCATCACCATTTACCTGATAGAAGCTGCCACTACAAAAGCAAATCTTTTGAGTATCTACAATGTACCAGCAGGCACTGCGCTTTGCCAGTTTCATCATTAATCTCAATTAAACTTCATCACAATACTACAAGTTCAATTAATAACCACAATTTAAAGATGAGGAAATGAGGTCAGAGAGCCAGGTTGTGGTAGAACTAGACTTGAAACCCAGATATGTCCAACTCTAAAGCACATAGTCTTTCCAGGATGTCACACTGTCCCTCAAACTGCAGAGTACCCTCTTTCTCTCCAGTGCACACTCATTTCTCTGATCTTTTATAAGTAAGGAAGAGCCGTGAAACCCCAACAAAACCATGCATGGCTCCCACCAGTGTAACGAAAATGAAACCCAAATGCCATTTTATAGGACAAGAGTGAAATCTCGACAGAGTATAGGCATCCTTAAAAGATGAACTTTTAAACAGAAATTTTATATGATCTAAAGATTCATAATATCCAGAGAACTACCTGGAAAGGGTTTGAATGTGAGAGTAACCAGGGTGAGAATCATGTGAGAATCTGAGCATTGGGTTCCCAGATCCATCATCTCATACCTGAGTCAGACTGAGACTCAAAAATAAAAAATTCAGCAGCTGAATCAAGGTTTCAGAGGACCAGCCCATGTGGCATGTGTCCTCTTGAGAGAGGCCCCTGGATTTCAGAAGTCTAGAAATGTGTATAGAGAAATAAGGCAAAACACAGCAGGTGATGCCAGCTGGAACCTTTTCTGTTTTATTCATGCCTTGCTGGCAGACGGCTCATTCCCAGGAGGTGGCTGAATCTCACAAGGTTCAGATGTTAGAGGAAACAAATAACTAATTGTGTTGAACTTCAGCTTGGATTCATTCTGGGGTGTGGACAAGCGTTTGTGTCTCCAGAGCTTGCAGCGAAGTGGAAAGCGTATATTAGCCAGCTTGGTGATCTGAATTGAACAGAATAATTGAACTGTTGCCAGATCCATGGGTGATTAGATGTACTGTGTGAGTCCTGTAATTGTCAACCATGGCCTATACTTGAAAGGTAAGGCATGTCCTTCTTTGCTCCTAGTAACACATTATACATCTCTTTAAACTTACATTTAAGTTTGGTTAAATTATTGTAGAACCTAAAGAGCCTATAGTCTATATTCCTCTTCTATATTCTTCTACCCAGAAGAGTAACAAGTTTAGTTCCTGCTGTGTAAAGAATAGTTCCCTTTTATTTGCTTTAAAACTATCTGAGGCATTAAAACCTGTCTTGTTCTAGCTCAGTTTAGAATTAGAACTGTTTCTGAATGCTCCCCTATCTGCAAGATATTGTGCTCAGAGCTGGACAGGTGACAGGAGAGGGATGAAAAGATGGCTCCTTACCTTCAGGCAACTTCCAAATATAGGGGATGCAGACACAATTTTTTATAATAGAAATCTATGACCACTGGACAATTAAAATGACCTAAGATCTCAAGTGATGATTCCTTATATTATAGGATTGTGGGGAGGCTTCTTAGTGGAGGAAACTCTCAAACTTGCAGAGAAGTAAAATTTCAACAGAAAGCTAAAATAGTAGTTTGAATCCTCTGAGATTCCTTTTGAAATAAGGTGTGGTGTAAATTCAAAATAAAATAAACATTTAAATTGTCATATTTGCCCAGCTGGCATTGCTCAGTGGTTAAGCGTTTGACCTAGGAACCAGGAGATCATGGTTCAGTTCCTGGTCAGGGCCGATGTCCAGGTTGCGCGCTCTATCCCCAGTGTGGGGCATACAGGAGGCAGCCGATCAATGATTCTCTCTCATCATTGATATGTGTATCTCTCTCCCTCTCCCTTCTTCTCTAAAATCAATAAAAAATATTTTTTTAAAAAATTGTCATATTTGCAGGTGTCTACATGAAGACATCTAGTTAGAAATTCAGGATTATAAGTACAGACATAGAATCCAAACACCCGTGGAGATAAGCATACCTATGGAGGTGTATATAACGCAGCCGGAGAGGAGAGTCAGAAGAGAAAGCTGAGCATGGGAATACCCGAGTCTGAGGCAGAGACAAAAGTGGAGCCAGCAACCTGGGCAGAGGAGCAGTTGTCAGGAGGAATAGAAAAGTATCAGTATATCGACAGACAAGGCTTCTGAAAAAGATAACACATAGGATACATAGGATCAAGACTAAGAAGAGGATATAATATTTGACATTTAGAAGCCATTTTCAATGTTCATAAGAGTAGTTTCAGTAGAGCAGTAGGGGTGGAAGTCTGATTGAAATGCACCAAGAAATGAGGGAGGTGAGGGAGTGTTGGGATCTCTCTCTCTCTCTCTCTCTTTTTTTTTTTTCAGTAAGTGGGGTGAAGGGGAGATGACATCTTGAATAGAAAAGTGGGTCAAGAAAAGGATTTTGCTCATAGCAGTGATTACTCACTGTGTAAGTTAGCTGAGCCAAGTGATTATGGCTTATAGTCCAAGAGAGAGTTACCACAGACAGTGCCAGAATGGGCAAGTTATACAATGCATAAGTTATTTATAGACATTATGTGTGAGTTACAGATGATAAGTCTAGCAGGTGTTGGGTTTTGATTCTTTAAAAGGAGCTCTTTAATTTATTGAAGAATTCAATAATTTTTCCGTTTTACAATTCATTAGTACTATTTTTAAATTTTAACTTTTCTAAAATTTCATTGTATCTTTCAATAGATGTCAAAGACATTTGGCAGTGGCCAAGTAGAGGAGTAATTTGAGGCCTGGTTGTTGTTAGTACATGCATGTGATCTTATCCATGCATGGAAGGCACGCTCATCCAATTGTCACATTGGATGTTATTTGTATTAATAATTCAACATAGGGTTAAATTTAGCTTTCAAATGACTGCTGCATTTTCACTTAAAATGTAATCCAAAATATCATACCATGCAGCACTGAAATGAAAATGTTGTGTATACAGATGATTTTCTGTCTCATACAAAGCAACACAATTAAAGATAGTAGAAAATGACTAATTTCTCAGACAAATAATAGAACTTCCAAAGCTAGGAATGGGAGTGTGACCGATGCTGGCTGACTTTGTAGAGACGCTGTCATCTAGCTATATGTACATCTACTAAGAAAAAAATTATTTTAACCCAGTAGAAATCATTTAATCTAGTAAAAAAAAAAAAAGCAAGTGGACCCTTTTAAGTGTGCTTTAAAATTAAATTGTCAATGCTAAAGGTGAATAGTGGTTATGTTCAGAAGAACAGAAATGAAAAGCAATGTGTCACTATTATGTTAGACAAAATTGATGATTGCAAAAAGAAATGCAATCATTCCAGACTTTTAGTGTGAAGAAGGCTCAAACTAAAAATTTGGTTGTCTAGTGAAAAAGAAGAAAGTAGCATGTAATTGTATTAATGAATATGTACTATACTAGTACTGTATTTATTTAGAGATGGCATGATTGTATGTTAGAAAATGCTAAGAAATCTACCAAAAAAAATCCTGGAACTCGTAAATAAATTTAGCAAAACCACAGTATACTAAATAAATATACACAGATTAATTGCATTTCCATATAGTAGCAATTAGGAAATTATATTTTATGAAAACAAGATACAAGATAAAAATGCAAACTCAATTATATTTAAATATACTAGCAATTGAAAATTAAATTAAAGCAATATCTTTTACAATAGTATCAAAACATATAATATTTTTAAAAAATATGTGCAAGGCCTCTACAATGAATACTAAAATATATACATAAGAGTAAAAATTTTAAAAGCTAAAAGTATGGAAAGATTAAATATTGTTAAGAGTTAAGATGTCAGTTCTCTCTGAATTAATAACTAAGTTTAATACAATTCCAAAATTGTATTAAAATCCACCAGGCATTTTGTTTCTTTGTTTGTTTTTTTAAATAAATTGACAAGCTGATTCTAAAGTTTATATGAAATTGTAATAAATCTAGAATAGTCAAAATAATCTGGAAAAAGTAGAATAAAGTCTGAGAAATCATAATATCTCATATCAAGATTTACTATAAAAACTAAGGCTAGATGTGACATTAGTATAAAAACAGGCAAAAAGATCAATGAAAAAAAAAAAGAGAATCCATAAACAGACCCACATACGTGTAATCAACTGATTTTCAACAAAGATGCTGAGGAAAATCACTGGGAAAAGAAAAATCTTTTCAGTGAGTGGTGCCAAAACAACTAGATATCTGTAATGAAAAGAAAAAAATGAATGTACACCCCTACCTCACACCAAATATAAAAATTTATATAAAATAGATAATACACCTAAATGGAAAAGGCAAGATAATTAACTTTCTAGAAGAAAATTTAGAAGAATATCTTTCACAATTTTGGCATGGTTGAACACACAGGACACAAAAACCACCAACCACATATTAATAAATTGGACTTAACAAAAATAGATTTCTCATTATCAAAATATACCATTAAATAAAAATTTAAGAAAAAAAAATGGTGGCAGAATAGACAGACGTGTCCCGAGCTTTGTCCTGGAGCAGATAGAAAGAACAGCTGAGGGTCGCACGGGGAGTGTCTGTTGGAGAGTTGAGGGACAGCTATACTCCAGGAGAAGGTGGGGGACTGCTGGACGGGTCTCCCCTGACAGGGCAGCCCCCACTGCTACTGCGTTCCCTCCTGGAGCCACCGGCTCAGACCCGGAGACTGCGCCATCTTGAAGGGGAAAGTGGATGTTATCGAAAGCCTGAAAATCTAAAACTGCGGCACCCACCGAACAGCTGCGAACCCCAGAGCACCGGTCCCCAATTGGCGCAAACACGCGGATTCAGAGGAGCTCTACACTCCACCACGGAAAGGTCAAATTTCGCCTGGGATAAGGTGAGGTCTCTGGTCCTGGCAGGACAGAGAAACGTGCTCACTGCAGGAGCTGGAGGACCGGGGAAAGTCTGCACCTAGAAAAATCCGTGGCTGTTGGGGCTGGCGTGATCCGTGAATGTGGAAGGGGGTCCTCAGAGCTGCTAACAGAGGGGATCTCTAAAAAGCAACCCATTTTGATCTGATACAGAAGGACAGCCTAAAAATTTTGGGAGTGTGCCAGCTGCTTGGACACAAAGGGGAAACGGGGATTACGCAGACATGCGTGCAGCCCCAGAGTTCGCACACATGCGCTTTTTCCTCTTTGAATCCTTGCTTCTGATTACTGAGCCCAATACATAGGATCACCCAGTTGGGGACACCCTAGGAGACTGCAGGGGAAAATTGTTTTTCTGGAACCTGGGAATCAGAGTGGGGAGTGACTGTCAGAGAACCAGTTCTGGGGCAGCCCACTCCCACAAACCAGTATTGAGTGCCACAGGGAAAGCAGGATCTAAGCACAGGCTAGAGAGGACCTATAGACCCGGAGGACAATCCAGAAACACTGCCACCCAGGGGCTGAATCACAAATTGACTCTTGTGTAATCACAAATAATGGAATACAAGAGAGTAAGACACACTGCCTGCTTAAAAGTCAGGACTGGCTTACAACACTGAGGAGCAGTGGAACTCAGGGAACTGCAATACTGTCCTCAATGGGAAACAGGCGTGCCAAACAGAAAAATAGAGGAACTGAATGACCTTCACTACTGCACATTTTATTTTTTATTTTTTATTTCTTTATTTTTTTCCTTTTCATCTTTTAGTTAAGAAACTAATTTTTTTCCACACCTGATTTTACCTTTTTAATTATTACATTTTTATTTTCAATCAGTATTATTACAACTACTATTTTACCTTTTTTTTTAAAAAAAAGTGTCATTTTATTTTCTCTTTATTTGACTGAGATTAGTGTTCTACATTCTATTTTCATCTTTCCTTTAGCATCATTCTACTCTATCTCAACTTTATCTTTATGCCATCACTCTCTTCGTAACTTTTCCCCTTTCGTTGTCCTGTTTCTTTTACCCTTTTCCTGCCTTAGATTTTCCCTATTCTTTCTTTTTACCCCCTGTTAAAATTTCACCCTACTTATATATCTAATTTCCAATCCCCTGCTCTGAGTTCATACACACCTCTCTCTTCTCTGTCTTCACTATCCAACAATTGTTTTTCTCTCTGTCCTTTTGTTGTTGTTTGCTCAAATGTTGATTATATCGTTTTTTTATGCTTGTTTGTGAGATTGTTTTACTTATTCTTTTTTTGTTTTGTTTTTTTGTTTGCTTTGTTTTTATTTGTTTTTTGCTTTTGTTTTCCCTTGCCTCGCTTGATATTAGTTGTTGTTTGTAGTTTGTATTCATCTCCAGGTACTTGTTGCTGGCATTTGCTGGGATTAGTGGCTGTTCTATTGGAGTTTTCTCCCCATATATATAGTTTGTTCCCCTTTTCTTTCTAATTCTCTTTCTTTTCTCTTTTACTTTTTTATTCCTTTTCCCAATTTCATTTTGGCACCTTTCTTTTCTTTTTTTTTTTCCTCTTCTTCTTTCTCTCCTATCCCGTAATTTGCTTTCTCTGGTGATCAGATAGGGGGTTATTAATATCGTGAATACATTTTATTTGGGGTTATTAATATCATGAATACATTTCTGTTCAGTGCCTTGTGTGTTGTACCTGGTTGTGTTGTATTTTGTGCCTTTAAATCAATGCAGGAGAGAGAGAACTACATAACCAAATACCCAGAGAAGAGAGACCATGGGGAGACAAAAAAACAGCCTGCATATGAAAGAAAAGCAAGCATCACCAGAAAAGGAGGTAAATGAAATGGAGGCAAGCAACCTGCCAGAGAAAGAATTCAGAGAAATGGTCATAAGGTGGCTGAAAAGAATGGAAGACAAATTCGACAATATGAGTAAGAACCAAGAGGAAATGAAGAAGAACCAAGAAGAAATGAAAAATGGCATTGCTGCTGTAAAGAACTCAATAGAAAGCATCAAGAGTAGACTAGAAGAAGCAGAGGACCTCATCAGTGAGCTAGAAGACAAGGTAGGAAAAAATACCCAAGTAGAGCAGCTTCTAGAAAAATAAATTAAAAAGTAGGAGGAGAGCCCAAGGGAACTTTGGGACAACATGAAACAAAACAACATCCACATAATAGGGGTTCCAGAAGGAGAGGAAACTCAGCAAGGAATAGAAAACATGTTTGAAGAAATAATGACAGAAAACTTCCCTGATATAGGGAAGAAAAAACCCACACAAATCCAAGAAGCTCACAGAGTCCCAAGCAAAATGAACCCCAAAAGACCGATGCTAAGGCACATAATAATTAAATTGGCGAACACCAACGACAAAGTAACAATCTTAAAAGCTGCCAGAGAGAGACAGAAAGTTACGTACAAAGGAACCCCCATCAGACTAGCGACTGATTTCTCAACAGAAACTCATCAGGCCAGAAGGGAATGGAATGAAATATACAAAGTCATGCAAAGGAAGGGTCTGAATCCAAGAATACTGTACCCAGCAAGGCTATCAATCAAAATTGAAGGTGAAATCAGGAGCTTCACAGACAAAAAAGGACTAAGGGAATTTATTACCACCAAACCAACAATGCAAGAAAGGGTCTGCTGTAAAAAAAAAAAAGAAAAAGAAAAAAAAAAGAAAAAGAAAAGAAAAGAAATAGGAAGCAAAAAGGAACACGGGGTTAAGAATAAAAATGGCGACAAATAAGTACCTATCAATAATAACTTTAAATGTAAATGGATTAAATGCCCCAATCAAAAGACATAGGGTAAAGGATTGGATAAGAAAACACGACCCATATATCTGCTGTCTACAACAAACCCACCTCAGAAAAAAAGACGCACACAGACTGATGGTGAAGGGATGGAAAAAGGTTTTTCAGGCAAATGGAAATGAAAAAAAAAGCTGGGGTAGCAATACTTATATCTGACAAATTAGATCTCAAACTGAAGGACATAACAAGAGATAAGGAAGGCCACTTCATAATACTAAAGGGAGCAATCCAACAAGAAGAAATAACTCTGGTAAACATATATGCACCCAATACAGGAGCACCCAAATACATAAAAAAAACTCCTGGAGGCTATCAAAGGAGAGATTGGCAGCAATACAATCATAGTAGGAGACTTTAATACCCCACTATCACCATTGGACAAATCCTCTAAACAAAAAATCAGCAAAGAAACATCAATTCTAAATGACTCACTAGACCAGATAGAATTAATTGACATCTTCAGAACATTTCACCCCAAAGCCACAGAATATATATTCTTCTCAAGTGCACATGGGTCATTTTCAAAGATAGACCATATGTTGGGTCATAGGCAAAGTCTCTTCAAATTCAAGAAGATAGAAATCATATAAGCATCTTCTCAGATCACAGTGGCGTAAAACTGGAAATCAACTACAATAAAAACAATACAAAAAAAATCAAACACATGGAGACTAAACAGCATGCTATTAAACAATGACTGGGTTACCAGAGAGATCAAAGAAGAAATAAAAAACATCATGGCAACAAATGACAATGAAAACACAACAATCCAAAATCTATGGGACACAGCGAAAGCAGTCTTGAGAGGGAAGTTTATAGCTCTACAAGTCCACTGCAAAAAACAAGAAACAATGGTAATAAATTACCTAACCCTACAACTCAAGGAGATAGAAAGAGAGCAACAAGAAAAGCCCAGTGTAAGCAGAAGGAAGGAAATAACAAAGATGAGAGCGGAGATAAACGACATTGAGACCAAAAAAAAAAAAAAAACAATAAAAAGATCAACAAAACCAAGAGCTAGTTCTTTGAAAGGATAAACAAGATTGATGAACCTCTAGCCAGGCTCACCAAGAAGATAAGAGAGAGGACCCAAATAAACAAGATCAGAAATGAAAGAGGTGAAATAACAACAGACCCCACCGAAATACAAAGGATTGTTAAAAAAAATACTATGAACAACTCTATTCCAACAAACGGGACAACCTGGAGGAAATGGACATATTCCTAGAAAAATATAACCTTCCAAAACTCAATCAGGAAGAATCTAAACATCTCAATAGGCCAATAACTATGGAAGAAATTGAAGCAGTCTTCAAAAAGTGTCCAGCAAACAAAAGCCCAGGGCCAGACGGCTTCACAGGGGAGTTTTACCAAACATTCAAGGAAGAACTAAAACCTATCCTCCTCAGACTATTCCAAAAAATTCAAGAGGAAGGAACACTTCCAAGCTCCTTCTATGAAGCTAGCATCACCCTAATACAAAAACCAGATAAAGACAACACAATGAAAGAGAATTACAGGCCAATATCCCTCATGAACATAGATGCCAAAATCCTCAACAAAATTCTAGCAAATCAGATCCAGCACTACATCAGAAAGATGACCAAGTAGGATTTATCCCAGGAATGTAAGGATGGTACAATATCCCCAAATCAATAAACGTGATACATCACATAAACAAATTGAGAGATAAAAATCACATAGTCATATCAAATGATGCAGAAAAAGCATTTGACAAAATCCAACACCCTTTCTTGATAAAAACTCTCAACAAGGTGTGAATAGAAGGATCATACCTCAACATAATAAAAGCTATATATGATAAACCCACAGCTAACATCATACTCAATGGGCAAAAATTAAAACCATTTCCCCTAAGAACAGGAACAAGACAGGGATGCCCACTCTCACCACTCCTGTTCGACATAGTACTGGAAGTATTAGCCATTGCAATTAGACAAGAAGAAGAAATAAAAGGCATCCAAATTGGAAAAGAAGAAGTAAAGCTGTCCTTATTTGCAGATGACATGATATTGTACATAAAAAACCCGAAAGACTCCATCAAAAAACTAATAGACTTAATAAAGGAATCGGCAATGTAGCAGTATACAAAATTAATGCCAAGAAATCTATGGCATTTCTATACACCAATAGTGAACTTACAGAAAGAGAGACTAAAAAAGCAATCCCATTTACCATCGCACCAAAAAAATTAAGATACCTAGAAATAAACTTAACTAAGGAGGTAAAAGACCTATACGTGGAAAACTACAGGACACTGAAAAAAGAGATAGAGGAAGATGTAAACAGATGGAAGAACATACCATGTTCCTGGATTGGGAGAATCAACATCATTAAAATGTCCATACTATCCAAAGCAATCTATAGATTCAATGCACGCCCCATTAAAATACCAACGGCATATTTCACAGACCTAGAAAGAACTCTCCAAAAATTCATCTGGAATAAAAAAAGACCCCGAATAGCCACAGCAATCCTGAGAAAGAAGAACAAAGTAGGTAGGATCTCAATACCAGATTTCAAGCTGTATTACAAAGCCACTATTCTCAAAACTGCCTGGTACTGGCACAAGAACAGACATATAGATCAATGGAATAGAATAGAGAACCCAGAAATCGACCCAAATCACTACGCTCAATTAATATTTGACAAAGGAGGCATGAACATACAATGGAGTCAAGACAGTCTCTTCAATAAATGGTGTTGGGAAAATTGGACAGATACATGCAAAAAAATGAAACTAGACCACCAACTTACACCATACACAAAAATAAACTCAAAATGGATCAAGGACTTAAACATACGACGAGAAACCATAAAAATACTAGAGGAATCCACAGGCAGAAAAATCTCTTACATATGCCGAAGCAATTTCTTCACTGATACTGCTCCTAGGGCAATGGAAACTAAAGAGAAAATAAACAAATGGGACTACATCAAAATAAAAAGCTTTTGCACAGCAAAGGAGACCATCAATAAAACAACAAGAAAGCCCACTGCATGGGAGAACATATTTGCCAATGATATCCAAGATAAGGGTTTAATCTCCAACATTTACAGGGAACTCATGCAGCTTAACAAAAAGAAGATAAACAACCCAATCAAAAAAATGGGCAACTGATCTAAATAGATACTTTTCAAAAGAAGACAGAAGGAAGGCCAAGAGACATATGAAAACCTGCTCAAAGTCAGTAATCATTAGAGAGATGCAAATCAAAACAACAATGCGGTACCACCTCACACCTGTCAGAATGGCTATTATCAACAAATCAACAAATGACAAGTGCTGGGGAGGATGCGGAGAAAAGGGAACCCTCGTGCACTGCTGGTGGGAATGCAGACTGGTGCAGCCACTCTTGAGAACAGTAGGGAGTTTCCTCAAAAAACTAAAAATGGAACTCCCATTTGACCCAGTGATCCCACTTCTAGGAATATATCCCAAGAAACTAGAAACACGAATCAGAAAGGATATATGCACCCCTATATTCATAGCAGCACAACTCACCATAGCTAAGATTTGAAAACAGCCTAAGTGCCCATCAGCAGATGAGTGGATTAAAAAACTGTGGTACATCTACACAATGGAATACTACTCTGCGATAAAAAAAGAAGTTCTTACCATTTGCAACAACCTGGATGAAGATGGAGAGCATTATGCTAAGTGAAATAAGCCAGGCAGAGAAAGATATATATCACATGATCTCACTCATTTGTGGAATATAATGAACAACATAAACTGATGAACAAAAATAGATCCAGTGACAGAGAAACATCAATCAGGATGTCAAACCTCAGGGAAGGTAGTGGAGGGTGGGGGTAAGGGGGAGAGTTCAACCAAAGGACTTATATGCATGCATGTGAGCCTAATCAATGGACACAGACAACAGGGCGGTGGGGGCATGAATGGGAGGTGGGGGTAATGGGGGAATAAGGACACATATGTAATACTTTAATCAATAAAGAAATTTTTTTAAAAAAGACAATAACAACAAAAAATAAATAAAAATTTAAGCCATAGACTGGAGGAAAATACTTATAACACATTTATCTTGAAAAGGATTTCTATCCTTTTTAACCCAAGAACAAGTTTTAGAACAAGTTTCTGAAATTATTAAATTTAGGCCTCTTCAGTTATAAAGATTTAGCCAAGCTTTACTTAAATTTTTTTTATTGAGGTATACTATCCATGCAATCATATATCAGCTCTGAAAAAAAAATCATTTATAGGAGCTTAACTCCTATAAATCAGTAACAAAATATATAAATAAAAATTGTGACTTAAAGATATATGAGTAGCTAATATGCACATGGAAAGGTGCTCAATATCATTAGTCATCAGGGAAAATACAAATTGAAACCACAAAGGGATATTAGGCTACACCCGCTAGAATTAAGTACATAGCAAATGTTGGCAAGGAGGGAGGAGCTGAAACTCTCATTCACTGCTGGTGCAATTTGACAACAACTCAGAAGACTCTGTTCATCTATAATAATAAAAGTGTAATATGCTAATTAGACAGGACATTCTTCCAGACATCCTTCCATCCTTCTGGATGAAGCCAGGACTGCGAGGGGACGGAAGCCCAGGTCCCGGGGGCCAGAGGGAAGCTGGTGCCGGCAGCTGGGGGAAGGAAGGCCTATTCTTGCACAAATTTCATGCATCGGGCCTCTAGGTTTTTTTATAAAGTTAAATATACGCCACAGGTACATAAATTGTCAATGTATATCAAATTATACTTAATCTCTGAATACTTGATTGCATGGATAGTATACCTTAATAAAAAAATTTTAAGTAAAGCTTGGTTAAATCTTTATAACTAAGGAGGTCTAAATTTAATAATTTTAGAAACTTGTTCTAAGCAGTTTGCTGCCTGAAGTTTGACTCTTAATTTCTTTTATTGCCACAGGTATTATTTAGGAGATTATTTTTTAATTGTTCTCAAATGGTTGAATTTTTGTTATTTAAATGCAATCATTAATGTCTAGGTTTAATATATTAAAGAATATAATTTTATAATTTCTACTCTTGATATTTATAAAGATTTTCCCTTCAGAGCTAATGTATGATGAATTTCTGTAAAAGTTTTATTAACAATTTTAAAAAGGAAGCCTAAAATATCCAAATAGATATAAAAGATATAGAGAATTTCAAAATATCAAAATAGATAAATAAGATATAGAACATTATAAAAAATGAAAATAGAAAAGATCCTGTTTTTCATATTTTTAACATAATCTGTAACTATTGATTTTTGTTTATATTTTGAACAAATTTTGCAGTACATATCTCAAGAGAATATTATTTGTCTGCTTAAATATATTTACATTTGGAATTGTACCCTTTACTAAAATAATTTTTTTTTACTTTAAACTTCTTGTGTCATATTGCTTTAGATATATTTCCTACAAACAGAATTTAGTTGAATTTCATAGAATTTTTAAAGCAATCTGAGAATTCAGGTCTTTTAATATATAATTTATCTCAATTATTTACAGCTTTGACTGATATTTCAGATCTTTATTCTTTCGTCTAGTTTCCTGTTTTCATTTTTCCTTACTGTATTATGGAGGTTTTTTAGATAGGGTACATTCTTTTTAAAATTATTCTAATAGGAGGATCCAAGATGGCGGCATAGGTAAACACCTAAACTGCTGCCTTGCACAACAATTTCAAAACTACAACTAAAAGACAACACGTCTATCACCCAGAACCACGGGAAAGTTGGCTGAGTGGAAGTTCTACAACTAGAAGGAAACAGCAAACAGCAAAAGAGGTGCACAAGTGCTGAAAAGCTGAGGTATGGAGGCGCACGAATAGGGCTGGGGGCAGGCGACGGAGAGCGCTGCTTTTTTCAACCCGAAGGGAGACAAGCTCCCGATTACTCCAAACTCCAGTTTCTGGGGAGACGCAGGGGACCCAAACTCCTACGGGGAGAAGCTGGACTGTCTGCCGTGGAGTCGGAAAGTGAGGGGGGCTTGCTTGGAGGGCTGTGCGCAGGAATAATTGTTTACTGCGCTGGGGCGCAGGACGCAGGGACGCAGTAGGAGACACAGAGAGGGCTGACTGGCAGCCATCGCTGTTTGCCATGCCCTAGCCTAGTCACGCCCTGAGACCCTGCCTGCACAATCTATAAACCCACCCAAGCTGCAAGCAGCGGCTTTAGCATATGAATGACCTGCCCTATTGCAGCTTAACCTAGCAAATTTGCAGCCCGGGTCAGACAGCTCCAAAACCTCCAAACCCCAAGCAAAGAGGAGAAAACTGTAGTTCTCACTGTAGCGCCTGCTGGGTAGCCTCAGACAGTAGCTGACCTGCACCTCATTAGAGATCCAGAAACCAGTGTACCTAGTGGTCAGTGTGAGACATCAGATTTCAACTCCTCACATCCATAAGTGACACATTCAAGAGGCAGACTCAGTGAGCACCAAAGCCCCACTGAAACAAGTCCTGCACCATAAGCATGTCTCCAGCGCAGCAGTACCTCCATTACAGACATAGCGGGTCCTCACAGCCAATTGGCCTGGAGGTCAATTCCTCCCAGTGTACCAACAGCAATCAAGGCTTAACTACACCAAGACTTTGCAATATCATTAGTCATCAGGGAAAATATAAGATTTAAGTACATAGCAAAGTTCTCCAATCAATCTCAGCCCACAAAGGGGTGTATCAAAGGCGTCCACCTCAGGTGATTGAGGAGGCTGAGCTACTGGCCCCTATAGGTCACCTACCACACAAAGCCACTCCATCAACACAAGGAAGCAACAAAATGCGGAGACAAAGAAACATGTCACGAATGAAAGAAATGGAGGAAAGCAAACTACTGGACGACATAGAGTTCAGAACCACATTTATAAGGTTACTCAAGAATCTTCTAAAAACCGCTGAGGAACTTAGTGAGACCTTTAAGGATCTTAATGAGAATGCCAAAAAAATGGAAAAGGACCAGTCAGAAATTAAGCATACACTGTCTGAAATAAAGAATATACAGAAACTCAACTGTAGATCAACGTACCCCAAGAATCAAACCAAAGATCTGAAATATGAGAAAACAAAAAACACCCAACCAGAAAAACAAAAAGAAAAAAGAATCCAAAAATATGAAGATAGTGTAAGGAGCCTCTGGGACAACTTTAAGCATACCAACATCAGAATTATGGGGGTGCCAGAAGAAGAGAGAGAGCAAAATATTGAAAACCTATTAGAAGAAATAATGACAGAAAACTTTCCCTACCTGGTGAAAGAAATAGACTTACAAGTTCAGGAAGCACACAGAACTCCATACAAGAGGAATCTAAAGAGGACCACACCAAGACACATCATAATTAAAATGCCAAGGGCAAAAGACAAAGAGAGAACCTTGAAAGCAGCAAGAGAAAAACACTTAGTTACCTACAAGGGAGCACCCATACGACTGTCAGCTGATTTCTCGGCAGAAACTATGCAGGCCAGAAGGGAGTGGCAAGAAATATTCAAAGTGATGAACAGCAAGAACCTACAACCAAGATTACTCTACCCAGCAAAGCTATCATTCAGAGTTGAAGGTCAGATAAAGAGCTTCACAGACAAGAAAAAGCTAAAGGAGTTCATCACCACCAAACCAGGATTACATGAAATGCTGGAGGGTATTCTTTAAGAAGAGGAAGAAGAAAAAGGTAAAGATAAAAGTTATGAACAACAAAATGACATCAAATACATACCTACCAACAAGTGAATCTAAAAATCAAGTGAATAAAAAATCTGAAGAACAGAATGGACTGGTGAATATAATAGAATCAGGGACATAGAAAGGGAGTGGACTGACAATTCTCAGGGGGAAGAGGGTGTGAGGGGTGCGGGAAGAGATTGGACAAAAATCTTACACCTATGGATGAAGACAGTGGCGGGGGGTAAGGGCATGGGGTGGGGTGGGGAATCAGGTGGAGGGGAGCTATGGGGGAAAAAAAAGAGGAACACCTGTAATAATCTGAACAATAAAGATTTATTTTTAAAAAATAAAATAAAATTATTCTAATAATTGCTTTACTTTTTCAAAAGCCTCTATTTCCTAATTGCTAGAGTCAAGTATGAAATGGTATCTTTTATTTTTCCCTGCTCTAGACATACCCTCACAAGTATTCCCAATACACCCATTAGTTTACAAATTCCTTTACTATTAGATTATTAACAAATTAATTTATCCATTGTAAATCTCTTGATAATCATTTTTTATATTTGCATTCAGCTCTATAAAGAGATTTACAATAACTATTTTTTTAAATAATTCTGTATTGTTGAAAGTATTACATATGTTTCCTTTTTCCCCCATTGACCCCCTCCAAACCCTCCCCCACCCCCAACCCCCGCCGGCCCCCACTGCTCCAGGCCTTCAGCACCCTATTGTCTATGTCCATGGGTTATGTATATATGCATATAAGGTCTTTGGTTGATTACCTCCCACCCACCAATCCTCCCTCCACCTTCCCTCCAAGATTCCACACCCTGTTCCATGTTTCCATGTCTCTGGATCTACTCCGTTCATCTGTTACTTAGATTCCACATAAGAATGTAATCATATGATACTACTGTCTTTCTATTACTGACATTTCACTTAGCATGATACTCTCTAGATCCCTCCATGCTGTCTCAAAGGGAAAGATCTTCTTTTTTACTGCTGCATAGTATTCCATGGTATAAATGTACCACAGTTTTTTTATCCACTCATCTACTAATGGGCACTTGGGCTGTTTCCAGATCTTAGCTATTATAAATTGTGCTGCTATGAACATAGGGGTGCATACATTCTTTCTGATTGGTGCTTCGGGTTTCTTAGGATATAATCCTAGAAGTGGGATCACTAGGTCAAATGGCAGTTCCATATTTAATTTTTTTAGGAAACTCCATACTGTTTTCTATAATGGTTGCACCAGTCTGCATTCCCACCGGCAGTGTACTAGGGTTTCCTTTTCTCCACAACTTCACCAGCACTTGTCATTTGTTGATTTGTTGATGATAGCCATTCTGACAGGTGTGAGATGGTACCTCATTGTTGTTTTGATTTGCGTCTCTCAGATGAATAGTGACTTTGAGCATGTTTTCATATGTCTCTTGACCATCTATATGTCCTCTTTAAAGAAGAGTCTATTTAGGTCCTTTGCCCACTTTTTAATTGGATTGTTTGTCTTCCTTTTGTTACATTGTATGAGTTCCTTATATAGTTTGGATATTAACCTTTTATCAGATGTATCATTGCCAAATATGCTTTCCCATACAGTGGGCTCTCTTTTCCTTTTGTTGATGGTTTCTTTTGCTATGCAGAAGCTTTTTATTTTGATGTAGTGCCATTTGTTTATTTGCTCTGTAGTTTCCTTTGCCTTAGGAAATGTTATCTGTAAACATGTTGCTATGAGAGATGTCTGAGATTTTGCTGCCTATGGTTTCCTATAGGATTTTTATGGTTTCATGACTTACATACAATAACTATTTTTGAGCAGTGTTTTTCAGACTTTGTTCCATGGAATCCTCAGGTTCTGAAGAGGTACCACACAGGTTACCAGTGGGTGCATTTCTTCCTTCTTCATACTCTCTTTAACCAGAGAATAATGACTGTATCTGTTTTATATTTTTAGTTTTCAAGAACGATATTCTCTAGATATGGAATTTAGTGACTAAAAAACATTTGATAAGCAATGATTTGGACATATCCCTAGTTAGTTGGTTTCAGACCTAAGACAAAGTTCTCCAATCAATCTTAGGCTTGTCCTTCAAGTAACTATTTCCAAGGAGGGTACATATTTTGAGGCTTTGCATATCTGAGATGTCTTTTATTTTTTCCACACGTTAAAGATGACTAATGCTGGATATAAAAGTAATAAGTTGCAAACTTTTGTTCTCCAAACTCAGTATATAATTCTACATTTTCTTTTTTTTTTTTAATAAATCTTTATTCAGATTATTACAATTGTTTCTCCTTTTTCCCCCCATAGCTCCCCTCCACCCGGTTCCCATCCCACCTTCTGCCCTTGCCTCCCCCCCACTGTCCTCATCCATGGGTGTATGATTTTTGTCCAGTCTCTTCCTGAACCCCCCCATACCCCTTTCCCCTGAGAATTATCAGTCCACTCCCTTTCTATGCCCCTGATTCTATTATATTCACCAGATTATTCTATTCCTCAGATTTTTAATTCACTTGATTTTTAGGTTCACTTGTTGATAGATATGTATTTGTTGTTCATAATTTTTATCTTTGCTTTTTTCTTCTTCCTCTTCTTTAAGAATACCTTTCAGCCAAAACCGGTTTGGCTCAGTGGATAGAGCATCAGCCTGCGGACTGAAAGGTCCCAGGTTCAATTCCGGTCAAGGGCATGTACCGTGGTTGCAGGCACATCCCCAGTGGGGAGTGTGCAGGAGGCAGCTGATCGATGTTTCTCTCTCATTGATGTTTCTAACTCTCTATCCCTCTCCCTTCCTCTCTGTAAAGTACCAATAAAATATATTTAAAAAAAAAAAAAAGAATACCTTTCAGCATTTCATATAATACTGGTTTGGTGGTGATGAACTCCTTTAGCTTTTTCTTATTTGTGAAGCTCTTTATCTGCCCTTCAATTCTGAATGATAGCTTTGCTGAGTAGAGTAATCTTGGTTGTAGGTTCTTGCTATTCATCACTTTGAAAATTTCTTGCCACTCCCGTCTGGCCTGCATAGTTTCTGTTGAGAAATCAGCTGACAATCGTATGGGTGCTCCCTTGTAGGTAATTAACTGTTTTTCTCTTGCTGCTTTTAAGATTCTCTCTTTGTCTTTTGCTCTTGGCATTTTAATTATGATGTGTCTTGGTGTGGTCCTCTTTGGATTCCTTTTGTTTGGGGTTCTGTGGGCTTCCTGGACTTGTAAGTCTATTTCTTTCACCAGGTGGGGGAAGTTTTCGGTCATTATTTCTTCAAATAGGTTTTCAGTATCTTGCTCTTTCTCTTCTTCTGGCACCCCCATAATTCTGATGTTGGTACGCTTGAAGTTGTCCCAGAGTCTTCTTACACTATCTTCCACTTTTTGGATTTATTTTCTTTTTGCTTTTTTGGTTGAGTGTTTTTTGTTTCTTTGTATTTCAATTCTTTGACTTGATTCTTGTGTTCCTCTAGTCTGTTGTTGGGTCTCTGTATAATATTTTTTATTTCAGTCAGTGTATGTTTAATTTCTAGTTGGTCCTTTTTCATATCTTCAAGGGTCTCGTTATATTTATCGGCCTTTTCTAGGATATTCTTGAAAAGCCTTATAACTGTGGTTTTGAATTCTATATCCAGTCGTTTGTTTTCCTCCATTTCTTTTGTTTGTGATCTGTTTCTTTGACGCTGCATTTTCACTGCTTCCCTGAGTTGGTAGGGTAGATTTGTGTGCTAGGTTTCCTATATGGCCCAGTAGGTCGGCCTCCCCAGTTAACCTGAGGTAGATACTCTTGGTGAACCCCTTTGTGGACTGTGTGTACAGCCTTGTTGTAGTTAAGTCTTGATTGTTGTTGGTATCACTGGGAGGAATTGACCTCCAGGCCAGTTGGCTGTAAGATCAGCTGTGTCTACGCTGGTAGAAGTTCGGTGTTGGAGACAGCCTTATAGGATTAGACTTGCCAAATTGCAATAGCCTCTGTGCTCAGCTTGGATGGGGTGGAGTCTCAGGGCAGAGCAGACAGTCTTGGCTTCCAGTCAGCCTTGCCCTTGCACGCATGCGTGCCTGCAGACCTCTGCCTTCGCCAGCTCCCGAGTCTCCACCCGAGAGTCCAGATTCCCCCCACAAGAGCGTGGGTCCCCAGGGGCTCGCCTGGAACTGGGGTTCAGTGCAGTGAGAACTGGGGCTCAGTGCAGTCAAGAGCTTCTGACTCCCTTCCACTAGGGAAAGCCTGTGGCAACCTCTGCAGCCTTTGTGCGCACTGGCATGCGCGCGCCTGCAGACCTCTGCCTTCCCTGGCTCCTGAGTCTCCGCCCGAGAGTCCAGATTCCCCCCCCGTAAGAGCACGGGTCCCCAGGGGCTCGCCTGGAACTGGAGTTCAGTGCAGTCAGGAGCTTCGGACTCCCTTCTGCTAGGGAAAGCCTGTGGCAACCTCTGCAGCCTTTGTGCACACTGGCGCACGCGCCTCCAGAACCCTGCCTGCCGGGGCTCCCCCGGGTCTCCCCCGGGTCTCCGAATCTCCAGGTGCCTTTCTCTCTACCTGACAGTCCAGACTCCCCCTGTATGAGCCTGGGTCCACGGGGTTTCACCCAAGACTGGGGTTCAGTGCAGTCAGAAATGGGGTTCAGTGCGGTCGGGGGCTTCCTTCCCCCTTTCGCCAGAGAAAGTCAGCCAGGCTCTCAGCCGCCCTTCCCTCTGCGCGCACAAAGACCCTTTGCTGTACCTCCAATTCTCTGTGAGCTTTTCTCTTTCCTTCTAGTTGTAGAATTTTCACTCAGCCAGCTTTCCTGTGGTTCTGGATGGTGTCCGTTCTGTCTTTTAGTTGTAGTTTTGAAATTGTTGTGCGAGGCAGCAGTTTAGGTGCTTACCTATGCCGCCATCTTGGTTTCTCCCTCTACATTTTCTTTTAAAGTTAAGCTTTCAGAGTGAAAACCAGAGAACAGTTAGACCTTTGTCGTTTTTTAAAGGTAGTCTGTTTCTTCTGCTTATATGCTTGTGAAAGATTTTTCATATCTTAAAAATTAAAATTGTTGCAGGTTATAACCTGTGTGTGTCTTTGTGCATTGACTTGTCAGGAACACAATGATTTTTTTCAATATGGGTCTTACTCCTGCTCATGAATTTTTCCCATTAGTTTAACTGTCTTTTAAAGGAATACCAATTATCTATATATTTACTCTCTGGTTTTTAACATCCATATATTTTGTATCTATGTCAAAAGCCAAACAGCTCCCTGAAATCCTCCAGTTTCTGGACTCTGCAGTAAACCATTTCAGAGATGGGCTCTTCCTCTGGATCTTCTAGATACTCTTTCTTCCTTTGCAGTAAAGTCTTTTTCACACATTCCATAAGGTTTTTCCCCCACTCCTTATTTATCTTTGAACAAGTAGAAATTTATTCATATTTGGTATTTGTCAAAAAAACAGGAGAGTTGAAGTACCTTTGGCTCCATTCTATTCATGAGATGTGCACAGCATCTGCTCAAGCCCTGGTTTCCAGCATGCCTTCCTCTAATACACCCCTCTTCTACTGAGGTTCCACCTTGCTCCACCAGCACTGTCTAATCTCCTGGTATTGTGAACCTGCAATGTACATAAAAATCTGTAATTCCCAGCATGCACTGTCCCAGGGTTCTGGTGGTGGTGGTGGTGATAGTGATGGTGCTTTGGTTTTGTTATTGTTATTTCTGACCCAACCTAAACCTAAGAAGCTTTACCTGCAAGCAATTTTCCCCTGAAAATGCAATGTACCTCCACCAGTCTTTCATCTCAGCCAAAGCTGACCTTGTTTTCTGAGAATCCAAGGCCTTTTCTGAGAATTTTAATTTCTCTGGCTATAGAATGATGTGACAATACTCTGAACCTCACTTATCAACCCACATGGGTAAAAGCCTACCGGCCCAGTTTTCCTGATAATGGACAGACAACGAAGAGGACATGGTGCCTTCCCTCCTCATTTGAAAGGGTTTCTGTGTCATGCATTAAAGCTGACTTGGTGTGCCATAGAAAAAGACTGAGGTAGGTTTGTCTCAGACTTGCCTCTATAGTTAGTATAGATTCTTCCCCAGTTTTGAGATTACACTGTCCATTGGTTTTATTTTTGTGTTTAAGCTATTATAATTTCTCTTTGTCTTTATAGGTATTTTAGTAGGCACATTGGGAAAGACTTCACCAGGGATTTCTAGCCAGGCTACATTTTTAGCTGGAACTCCTACAGCTTCTTAGTGAATAATTAAAACATGTCTGGGGAAGATATTCAGCAACTAAATCAATGCTGGAGATTATTATTCAGTAAAGATGTGAAATCTGGCTATCTCACTGTGAAAGAGAGAGAAAATATTACTTTTCAGGAGCAAAGTAAAATTCCTAACAACTGACTAAGATTCCTTACAGAAATGATGACAAAGAATGGTATTCCCAAAATAAAAGGCTCATGCTGACAGCTCAAGTTGCTCTCCACCCAAGCAGAATTAAGAGTACCATTCTGCAGACTTGGGATTCATGTCACCACATCAAGTCCGAGCTATAACGAAGGCAATACTGTTTTGTAAAAAAGAACACCATGTGGCGGCCTTGCTAATCTTCTGGATGAGAATCAGTTGGAAGTTGGCAACACGTATTGACATGCCTCGGACTAAAAGGAGTTCTTAACATGACACTGCAGTTTTCGGGGCTATCCAGATTAATAAGAGATGTATAGTAAATATAATGTGGAATATGGGCAACTATAAAACTGTTGAATACTAAGCACGTAGGTCAAACGAAATTTTTAAAAACTGGATAGTGCAAATAAAACCCCAGAGGTAATAGGAGAACACAGTTAGTAGTTGGTATCTGAGGGGGATGTGGGGAAAATGCTGCTAGATGAGAGTCCATTTAAGATTGAATCTTGTCATAAGTTTTAAAACAAATTTAAGTTAAGCTCTTTAGTTAAAGGCTAAAAAATAAAAACCTTAAATAAAGGAATGGTTAGATGGCTCACTCTGAGAGTTGAAACGGCTTCCACCAAGAATAAAATGTTCCCCCATGAGAAATATGAGCTCTCCATGTCTAGTGCCCTAAATAAAGGAGGCCCAATCACCTTTCTGAGGTCAATGCTAATATCCCCAACCTTCCAAGAGTTGAACAGCTCCAAGTTCTTCACCAGCCAAAGGAGCAGAATTTAACAAGGAAGAGCTTGCCTTCACCACACTAAAGAATGGCTAAAACAGCAGCCTGTTTAAACCTAAGTTCCAAAGTAAGAGGTGCCAGAAAGGGAGATAGGTACAGGGCTACAGAAGGGGGATGGGAACTGAGCAGCTGAGACTGGGATGGAATCGGGAGGTGGGCAAAATATTTTTTAAAAGCAGAACCTCAGTATTCTGGCAATACGTGACAGGAAAACATCTTGTTTGAACTTGTCTGTCCTGCCCATTCGATAGGAGGAGCCCCGCTAATCCTTGGATAAAATTATTTAGAGCTGAAAGAGAATTTATTCCAGCCCCCTCACTTGAGGACACTTAGGCCCCAGGAGATTAAAAGACTTGCCGGGCTCATGTGGTAAATGAGTTGCAGGAGTAGAATTATAACCCCTGATGCTTTTATGATGTTCTTTCCACTGCAACACCAATCTCCTCATGACTCTTCTTGTGGAACGTCTAAGGGAGGCAGTGTGATGCAGTAGGAAGAGAACTATAGCAGCTTTAAGTTCTGAGTCCTAGTCTTCGCTCTCCTAGTTTGAATGACAGAATCCTAGAAGTCAAGACTTTATTTAGTTCAACTTGCCACCCAGAATGAGAAACCCTTATAATATCCCTGGGTGGGCAGCCGGGCTTTTGTGAACCCCTCTCAGAGGTAGATATCTGCTTCTCTGAAAATTCTATTCTGATCTCCAAGAAGGGGCTTTCATGTCTTCTCCATGATAACACTGCTCATTCAGCTCAGCAAGCATTCACTCACAGCCCCATACTTGCTAGATTCTGGAACTATAATCTTAAAATTATAAACTTGACATTGAGGAACACATAACCTAGTTAGGGAGATTGTCCTTAATCACTATTAAATATGATAATGCATGCTGATAACGCATGCCTACAAATGCCAAACGTATGCAAATACTCAATAAATATCAGACATTATTCTTATTAACTTTTACATAACTCTCTTATCATCTTATGTTCAGGTGAAATTTCTACTTCCTTCAAGTGTGCAGCATAGAATGTGGCAGCATAGAGGTCAGCAAACTTTTTCTATGAAGGGCCAGACATTGAATATTTTAGATTGTACAAGCCATACATCTGTCACAACTACTCAACTCTGCACTTCTCACACGAAAGTAGCCTTAGAAAATATGTAAATAAATGGATGTGGCTGTGTACCAACAACCCTTGATTTATAAGATAGAGATTTGGCTAGATTTGACCCACAAGCCATGGTTTGCCAACTTCTGTACTAGACGTTCCACTATCCTTAGCACCTCCTTTAGTTTGTCAGCGTCCCTTTTGAAATGTGTCATTGAAAGCCAAGCACTGCTCTAAAGATGGCAGAACCAGTATAAAGTACAATAGGGTGATTAAATACCAGCAAGTAGGACACTGTAAGTCAATTGCCGTAGTTCCAAGGTGATCACTTTTTAAAATAAGCAGAGTACTCATATTAATTTATTTTTAGTTTACAGTGTGCTTTCAGAAATACTCTCAGTGCTTCATCCCACTGCTGGCTTATATTAGTTTTGAGATCAACTAGAAATCCTGGGAGGAAGGATGTCATGTCTGGTTAAAATGGCGAGAGTAAGTTAAAGTCAGCATTCTGAACATTGAGGAACCTCCAGCCCCTCCCCCAATCGGCTCTCAAAATTCTAAGAGAGACCTAAGTCTCTGAACCCACACCAGTGTAAGAGATTAAAGGATTCCACTCTAGGGAAACAGGCCTTAAAAAAGAAACTGGTAAGTGAGTGCCCTCAGCCATCCCAGATCTGTCTCTTGCTTCAACAGTGTTTGGACGGAACAGACCCAGGGACGCCCCTTCTTCCTGCCTCCAGCCACTCTCCTGCGTCTTATCCAGTCACCACCTGCAGAACCACCTCTGAAACGAGCCAACACACCGGTTTTTTTTTCTACCTTAGCTCCTTATTACTGAACAACCATGAGCTCCCAAATTCATCAGAATTATTCCACTGAGGTTGAGGCTGCGGTCAACGGCCTGGCCAACCTGCATCTGCAGGCCTCGCACACCTACCTCTCTCTGAGCTTCTATTTCAACCATGAGATGTGGCTCTCGAGGGCGTGGGCTGCTGCTTCTGCGAGTGGGCGGAGAAGAAGCGCGAGGGCACTGAGCATTTCTTAAAGATGCAAAACCAGTGCGGTGGCTGCATTTTCTTCCAGGACGTGCTGAAGCCTCCCCAGATGAGTGGGCAAAACTCAGGATGCCATGGAAGCCGCCCTGGCCTTGGAGAGGAGCCTGATCCAGGCTCTTTCAGAGCTGCCTGCCCTGGGTTCTACCCACGAACATCATCTCTGAGACTTCCCGGAGAACCACTTCCTGGGTGAGGAGGTGAAACTCATCAAGAAGATGGGCGACACCTGACTCACCTCCAAAGGCTGCCGGCCCCCAGGCTGGGCTGGGTGAGTATCTCCTTGAAAGACTCACCCTCAAGCACCACGAGGAGCCTTCGGAGCCCAGAGGCCTTTGAGAGGCCCCTCTCATCCCCTGGTGTCTGGCTGTTACCTGAGCCTCTCCCCGAAACTACTAGCCATTCTTTAACCACCCCGAAGCCCTCTCCATGCATGGGACCGAATGAAACAATAAAGCTTTTTGCAGAAAAAAAAAAAAAGATACTGGCATTTGAGAATCCCCAACTAATGTGCTGGGTTCTTTCTGAGTGGATACTGAAGTTCACGCCAGCAACAGACAACAAGGATCACTAGTCATTTCAGAAATATCTCTAATCAGTTTTTAAGACAGAGATTAATAAAAACATGCCTTAAAAAAGTGCAAAGAACTAGAAATAATACCAGGAATTTCAAAAGAAAACCTCTCCCCACAAAATCTGTAATTAATATCTTCAGAGAGATCTTTTAAATGCCTATTAGATTCACTAAACATGAATATGTAGACTGCCACGAAAAAATAATAATATTCAGAGAATAAGAAAAAAGTTCTTGGTATTTAAAAATATGACAAAAGGAAAGATAAAATTGAGCAAATCATCCAGAAAGCAGAACAAAAAGAAAAAGTGAGAGTATCAGTAGAGAAGATCTAACATTTAACTAATAGGAATTCCAAAAAGAACAAATAGATAACAAAGGAGAGGACACTATCTAACAACACAGGCAAATTTCCTAGAACTGAAGGAAATTAGGTTCCCGGTTCAAATGGTCCCTGACAGCACAGCACAGTGTGCTGAGCACCTTAGCACTATAAGTGTCAGAAGTTACTCGGCAAATAATCTTTATTGACCTGGGCGAGGCACTGGTGACCCAACAGCAAACAGGAAAGATACAATCCCTGACGTTGGAAATTTATAGGCTAATCGAGGATCAGTCCTCTTCATGTATCTCCCAAAAGACTCTGCTAAAAGACACAATTTTTCCCCAGACCGAAAAGTGTTTGGCTGTCAGTAAATCATGGGCCTGGTCCAGGTGATCATGCTGCCCCTTCATGACTAACTGACCCACTCCTAGCCCCGGTGGCTGGTAAAAACTTAACTTTCCCACCCAAGGGCTTCCCTCTTCCCCCAGTTCTCTGAAACAGGTTACATGTGAATGTTTATACTTCCTTGCTGCCATCCATCCTGACAACTGGCTTCCCCGGAGTTGGCTTACTAGTAGAAGCCATGTCAACAATAAGTGATGTACATATGCCTTCTCTAATCCCTTTTGATAAGTAAGGGGGGGGGGGGGGGGTTGATAGATATATAAAATTCAAGAAAATGAGGCTAGATATATAAAATTCAATTTAGCACATTACTGGTCTTTTTTCAGACATTAGTTCTCTTTACAACCCTGTTTAATCCTCTTTACAACTTTGCAGAGTAGATATTTTTGATCATTTATGTGCAAAGTTCAGAAGGGTTTAAGTAACTTACCCAGGGGTCCACAGGTAGGAAATAGTACTTCTAGAGTCACACCTGGGTCCTCTGACCCAAATCACAAATTCTTCTTTCTATTGGACAGACTTACTTGTATACTGAATGAGCCTCTTAAACTCCTCTCAAAACAAACAAAAACATATTAAGCAACATCTACCATAAAATCACCTCCAAAATTAATCATTCATAATTATGAATCACAAATCAATCTCAGAATTAACACAATGGAACACTTGATATTGCCAGGAAGCCTATATGAGGTATCAAGACCCTAACATGAGAAAGACAGCAAACAAAGCTCAATAGCATGGGGATGTGGGAGTCAGATACCAGCCATAATTCTGTCTTAATATTAGGGTCAAATCAAATAACCTTCCTGGATTTACTGGTCATTATTATAAAACTAGAGGCCCGGTGCACAAAATTCGTGCACGGGGGTGTGTGTGTCCCTCAGCCCAGCCTGCACCCTCTCCAATCTGGGACCCCTCGAGGGATGTCCGACTACCTGTTTAGGCCCAATCGCACTGGGCCTCACAATCCAGGACTGCTGGCTCCCAACTGCTCGCCTGCATACCTTCCTGATTGCTCCTAACCGCTTCTGCCTGCCAGCCTGATCACCCCCTAACCACTCCCCTGCCAGCCTGATTGATGCCTAACTGCTCCCCTGCAGGCCTGGTCACCCCTAGCTGCTCTCCCCTGCAGGCCTGGGTCCCTCCTAACTGCCTTTCCCTGCAGACCTGGTCACCCCCAACTGCTCTCCCCTGCCGGCTTGATCACCCCCAACTGCCCTCCCTTGCAGGCCTGGTCCCTCCCAACTGCCCTCCCCTGCTGGCCTGGTCCCTCCCAACTGCCCTCCTTTGCTGGCCATCTTGTGGTGGCCATCTTGTGTCCACATGGGGGCAGGATCTTTCACCACATGGTGGCAGCCATCTTGTGGTTTGGAGTGATGGTCAATCTGCATATTACTCATTTATTAGCTAGGATAGAGGCCTGGTGCACGGGTGGGGGCCAGCTGGTTTGCCCTGAAGGATGTCCTGGATCAGGGTGGGGGTTCCCTTGGGACGTGGGGCGGCCTGGGCGAGGGGCCTGTGGTGGTTTGCAGGCCGGCCACGCCCCCTGGTGACCCAAGCGGAGGCCCTGGTATCTGGGGTTTATTTATCTTCTACAATTGAAACTTTGTAGCCTGGAGTGGAGCCAAGCCTTCTGCTTGCTCCATGGCGGCAGCCTTTTTGGGGATTTATGTATCTTCTATCATTGAAACTTTGTAGCCTTAAGCGGAGGCCTGGGCCGGCCAGGGTGTGCGGAAAGCTTGGCTTCCTCCATCACCAGGGAAACCCTAGCCTCCTGCTCTTTCCAGCTCCGTGGCTGCCGCCATTTCTGTTTGGGTTTATGTATCTTCTATCATTGAAACTTTGTAGCCTTGAGTGGAGGCCTAGGCTGGCAAGGGCAGGCGGGAAGCTTGGCTTCCTCCATTGCGGGGGAAACCCAAGCCTCCCTCCTGCTCTCTGTGGCCGTAGCCATCTTGGTTGGGTTTATTTGCATATTCGCTCTGATTGGCTGGTGGGCGTGGCTGGTGGGCGTGGCTGGTGGGTGTAGTGGAGTGAGGGTTAATTTGCATATTACTCTTTTATTAGATAGGATGAGAGAATGAGACTAAACAGGGCTGAATTCCCTTTCATATATAATATTACTTCTGAAAAAGGACTTGAATTTAGTCCCTATTTAACTACACTTTATTAAGTAATTAATAAACATGAAAAATTGTTTAAACTCACTAGTAATCAAAAACACAAATTAAATCAAGAGGCCAATTTGCCTAACAAATTAGCAAATATTTTTAACTTTTAATATTTCTTTAAGATCTAGGTAATAATTGTTTCCTGGGGGGAAACTAGAAATAGAGCTATGTTAGAGATCATCACCCATAATCTTACCAGTCAAAAATAACTACTATTAACATTTTAATGTATGTCTTTCAAAAGCAACATACTGCTATGCTTTTGGTGTACTCCCAAATGAAACATATTGTGAATATCTTTCCATTTCAATATAAATTTATACCATCCTTTTATGTGGTTGTATCATCATATATTTAAACAATTCCCTAGTACTAGACATTATTAGTTGCTATTTTGCTATTATAACCAGTGCAGCCTTGGGTTACAGCTTGTCTGATTATTTCCTCAGGCTAAATTCCTGTAAGTGGAATTTCTGCTATGCACATATGTAAGGCTTGTGGCAACTTTTGCCAGACCATCTTCAGAAATACATTTCACTCTCCAGCAGCCCCATATAAGACTGCCTATTTCCCATACCTTTACCAACACTGGGTGTAATAATGGGTGTAATAATCTTAACTTTTACCAAACTGACAGGTAACCAGTTTAACTGGAGTTCTGTCTTTACTAGTGAGTTAAAGCTTTTCATACATGGCTATTCTACATTTTTAATTATTTAGTTTTTATGATGGTTATATCCTTTGCCTGTTTTTCTGTTGGGAAGTTCATGGCTGGTGAACTGGAAAGTATCATGTTCCCTTGGAATTCTTCCCATGAGGAATAAGTGAAGGAAAAGAAGTTTTTCTTAACCTGGGGAAAAGAAGACTCTGGTGAGCCCGGCTAGAATGGCTCAGTGGTTGAGCGTCAACCTATGAACCAGGAGGTCACGGTTCAATGCCCAGTCAGGACACATGCCTGTGTTATAGGCTTGATCCCCAGTGTGGGGCATGCAGGAGGCAGCTGATCAATGATTCTCTCTCATCATTGATGTTTCTATCTCTCTCCCCCTCTCCCTTCTTCTCTGAAATCAATAAAAATACATAGTTTTTAAAAAGACTCTGGTTAGCCCTAGCCGGTTTGGCTCAGTGAATAGAGCATTGGCCTGTGGACTGAAGGGTCCCGGGTTCGATTCCAGTCAAGGGCACATGCCCAGGGTTGCGAACTTGGACCCCAGTAGGGGGCGTGCAGGAGGCCGATCAATGATTCTCTCTCATCATTGATATCTCTCTCTCTCTCTCTCTCTCTCTCTCTCTCTCTCTCTCTCTCTCCCTCTCCCTCTCCCTCTCTCTCTCTCTCTCCCCCTTTCCCTCTCTCCCTCTCCCTTCCTCTCCGAAATCAATAAAAATATATTTTTTAAAAAGACTCAGATTAGATATAATTATAAGCTATAGACATCTGAAGAATTGGTCTTGATTCAAGAAACTGTACAGGATGCAGAATGCAGACTCATACATTAGGTGTTAAAATAGGACAACTGGAATTTGTACAAATCAAATAACATAAGAGAGGTCTTAAGCAAGTCTGGGTGTCATTTGAAGGTGATCTCCCATCCATGGAATTCTATCCATCCCACCCCGAAGTATAGCAGGGGTCCATGGGTCCAGTGTCCAAGCTCATTATTATGCCAGCCCTTCACAACTAGTCCATCAAATCAGGGTTGAGTGGGAGTGAATTATTGTATTCAGGAGATGTTTAGTCATGGAAAAACTGTGTTCATTCTACTTCTTATCACAGAATTCCTGAAGATTATACAGGACAAAGAAACCTTAACCACAAACTTTTGTCAGTGTGTTTTCAGAGGCCTCCAGCTCCAGTTTTAAGAGGAAGTATATCCCTTTAAGCTGTAATTCAATTCTAAGTACAAGGGTAATTTCAGACTCTCAGATAATGGCAGGCAACTTCATGCCTGTCTTCTTGCTCTGAGTACAACTCCTAAAAGTCCACCTCCTTGGAGGGCAGGCTTTGTGGTGGCCTCTAGCACCTACTATTAATTCTGAAGGCAGTATAATCACCCCCAGGCAAGGGTCCTCAAGGTAGCCTGGACCCAATACCCTAGGTATCATGGGAAGTTGGGAATTCAAATATGAACAGCTCCGTGTTACCTTCTGCCTGGATATTCAGGAGTAAGGTCATCCACATGGCAAACACCCCCAGCAGTAGCTCCCTATTGATGAGTCACTTATTCCGGTTGGATTTCGGCGATGCTAGAAGTTACATTGCTAAAAACAAAGCATAATCTTTTAAATCTGTCCAATATCCTACAGTCCATTATAACCAAAGTCAGCAGGCAGTTACAGAGTCTTATTATTCTAAAGCCAATGGAAATACTCTAGAATAGGTTGACAACCATAAAAGAACAGAAGGCACAAAGCTGGACCTGGTCAGTTCCTCTTTTAGAAGATAGTTCAAAATCTACCCCCCATCTGTAGGTAGGTCATCAAGGAATTACTGCAGCATAGACAGAGCATCACTCTAGCTGCCCATCATTAAGCATGCAGGTAGGGAAGGACCCTCACACTGCCTGAATTCTTACTCATACAAGGGCACACACTGTGCCAGGGCCCCAGCAGGTCTGGTGAGCTGGTATGAGTAGTGATCATTCTATCTTCTTACTAATGACCATACACAAGGAGTCAAGTTTGGACATACATCCATGCCAGCTTATTTAAGAAGGATCTGACAAAGCCCTTAAAGAACTGGACATCTAAAATGATTGGATACACAAAATTAATTTTCATTTGTAATGCTAACAGCAAGACACCCATGAAAAACACACATGATGTCTAAATAAGACAAAGGAAAATCGTTTGGGCAAAAATAAAAAGGATCCCAAATCAATTATATAGAAAAGATTCCTTTATTAACTTTTGGTCGAGAATATGTTTGTATATTTTCAGAAAACAACTCCAAGACCATGTGGATTCCTGCAACAGAGAGGAATTGACAGGTCTGCTCCAACCACGAAGACAAGAGGAGAAACAGTCCAGAGATGGAAGACGCTGACGACACCCTGCCACGCTAGCAGTCAGCAGCTGGGCATCACAGCAGATTGCCTAGGACCAAACCAGAGAGGGTCGGACCCACATTGCCACCATGTGCCCACCATCCAGATATCATTGCTGACATGTACACATAAGGAACTGTTTGACATTGAAACAGGGACTCCGAACTGTTGGACATTGAAATTGGGATGCAAACATTTTTTGTTATTATATGTTTATTTCTAGTCTGCAGAGGCAAGATTTTTTAAAGGAAAGAAATGGGGGGAAAAATAGGTACAGAGGCAAAGAAGCATTGAACAGACTGTCAAACTACAGCGGGAAGGCAGGGGAGGTTGGGGGGCGGGCTATAAGAGATCAACCGAAGGACTTGTACGCATGCATATAAGCATAACCAATGGATACAAGACACTGGGGCGGGGGGCAAGTAAAGGCATGTACTGGGGGGTAGGGGAGGGCAGCGGGGAGGTCAATGGGGGAAAAAAAAGGAGACATATGTACTACTATTTGTAATACTTCAAACAATAAAAATAAAAATAAATAAATATAAATAAATAAAATGATTGGATACTATCCTTTCTCATCTCTTTATCCACTCCCCCCAATCAGAAATGGCACATGACCCATTCTGGGATGCTGTACCTTCACTGCAGCACACATAAAAAATTCTCATACACAGGGAATTTCTTTAGTCTGAAGGTTAGCATAACATTTCTCCCCCTTCTCATTTAAGAAACATTAACATTTTGACTACTTGAAATTTTTTAATTGTATAAATAAAATCATAGCCAAAATAAAAATGCAAACAACCAACTGGAAAAAATATTTACAACAAAAAATGAAAGATAAACTGTTTGTACCTTTATTGTTTGAGAAACCAATAAAAAAATGTCATAAAAAGACAATTAACCAAAGAGAAAATACAACTCTTATACAATATACATGCACTGGCCATCAAAAATGTTTATTCAAACAAAGCACAATATTTTACTTATTACTTAGTCTGTCAACAAAATGTTTTAATATTTTTCAAAGCCTCAGAACTGCCATGTCAATGGTCCTGAATATTCCATGGGAGTTTCTAAAGACCTCCAGAACACCTAGGATTTAGAGGCAGAGTGTATTCCTTTAGAACAGATTGGTGACTGAATGGCAACTGGAGACCCCTGGAGACTCCCTACCACATTCCCCTGTCCTAGATCACTATGTCCTTTACTTTGTCCTTTTGGGCCACCATCCCTCCCCCTACCCCAGGAGTGAGGTGACATGAGCTCTTCAGAGCCAAAAGATCCCAATGTGAGGCATCAGGCTAGTTGGTTTTGTTTCATCACTGAATGACTCCTATCTCTTTCTCTGGAATTCTTTCGTGATGAGCAGAGCAAGGGAGAAACAAGTCTGGAGATCAGGAGCCTCATACTGAAAACATATTGGCCCTTTCATAAAGAAGAATAATTCTAACTCTGTAGCAGAAAGCACGTGTAGAACAGATTGGACCTGTGTGAACTGGTTTGCTAAGGGTACAACGTAAATTACTAATTCACACAGTGTAAGAGACAACACTGAGGAGTGTAGAAAGGATACTGCTCACCAAGGACCTACCCTGGCTTTCACACTTTCACAGTTTTTCAAAACACAGGAATCACTCACTAAATATTGACAGGCATTCTTAGCATAGAGCAGAGGGTTCACTAGAAAAGAAAAATTTGCCCATTGCCCTTTGATTGGTCTACAAGCAGACCAATGGATTCCCTGATTAGCTAGTTCAAGTAAATCCCAGACAACTGGGAGGAAATACCTAGGCAGGAATCATAGAATTTTAGATTGGAGAAGACCTAAGAGGCTGTCTTGAGATCCAAGTACCTATACAATACATGTATGACCTCTACAGCCTTCCAGATGGGTGAGCATGCAGTTTTCCCAAGAGTACACCATCTTACAATCGAATAGAGCTTCCTTTCTTACCTTAAGCTAAAATCTTCCCCCTCCCCTATAAAGTTTAACTTTAGACTCAAGGTAGTGTTGTACATGTCACTTGGAAATCAGTCCTAGGTGCTTCCATCTAATAAGGACTATGAGAAGGCAAAATGTTACTAATCTGCCTCAGAAGAAGAGGTTCTCTCCTCCAATGAAAAGCTAATCTTCATATTTGTGCTCTATTCTAATGTTACTCAAACTGTAATGTGTGTCAGAATTACCTAAATAACTTAATAAAATACATATTGTTGGTTACCACTCAAAGTTTCTGGGGTGTGGCCCAAGAATTTGCTTTTTTTATTATTTGTATTTATTCCCAGGTGATGATCTTCTGCTGGTCTAAGAGCCACTGCTCTAGGTCAGGGATCAAAAACCTCTGTCAAGAGCCAGATAGCAAATATTTTGGACTTTGCAAGCATATGGTCTCTTCTGCAACTACTCAATTCTGCTGTTGTAGTGGGAAAGCAATGAAAGATGAATGGCAGGAATCATAGAATTTTAGATTGGAGAAGACCTATAAGGCTGACTTCAATGGCTGTGTTCAAATAAAACTTTATTTTTAGAAACAGGCCATGGACAAGCCTTCAGGCTGTCATTTACCAACCCTTGCTCTAGACTCTTGCCGCTCAGAGTTCTACTTTCATCCTGCCTTTTGTAGAAAAGTTTCTTGAATACATCAACACTCATTGTTTCCACTTCTTCACTCCCTCATTCTCCCTACAACCCTGTAATCTGGATTCTACTCCCTCCAATGCACTGAAATTGATTCAGCAAAGTCATCAGTGCTGTTATATGACAATTTTCAGTCCTTTTCTTTTCTATGTTTTTCTCTTGCAATGACTCTGCTGACTTCTCCATCTTTCTTGGAACATCTTCTTCAATCAGTTTCTTTGATACCACTTTCTTACAGCTCCTATCAAACTTCTCTTTCTTCTGCTCCCTGGAAAGGGCCTGGGCTTGGTACTGGAGGGATCAGGGTTGGTTACCCAATCCATTCCTGTGCCACACTATTAGCACCATGGCATGCATGGCAGGTGAACACTGGACATTGAGTCTTGGTCCACAATTCTCTTGGCCAGTCCCACCCGGGTACTCAGCATGTATTGTGGCAGAGAGGTCTAAAGATTCTTGGGGGCAACCAACCCGTCTGCATGATTTGGGACAGTAGACTGTAGTTAGAGGAAATGAATGGCTCCACTTCCCTACTCCAGCTTTGATTAGGGCTTGGTGCGGAAATTCCACTTTGATAGAAGGAAAAACTGTGGGGTAGGGCATGCCCTTGCCAACAAGCATCCTCTTGCCCGGAAGTACTCTTTCAGACAGCTGTATGGGACAGGGGAGGAGTATCCTCTCTCTTTCTTCTTTCAACCTTCCTGAGTTTGGCTTAAACCTGTCTCTTTTGGCCAGCTCAAGGCACCCTCCAAAAAGAAGTCATAGAACATGAAATGTGTTATTTCGGTAATTCCTTATACAAGTTAAGTGCTCTGATGTTTGCATTTAAAATTGGCATTGCTGAAAGAAAGTCAGTTCCCCCTAAAAAACCTATTGTATTATTCCATTTATATTAAATGTTCAGAATAGATACAACTATAGAAACAGAAAGTAGATTAGTGGTTACCTAGGGCTTGGGAAGGGGGTAATTGAGACTGGTAATGGGTAGGGGGATTTCTTTTGGGATGATGAAAATGTTCTAAAATTAAATGGTGGTGATAGTTGCATAACTCTGTAAATGTACTAAAAACCACTGAACTCTGAACCTCAAATGGGAGAATTTATTGTATGCAAATTATACCTCAAAGCTGTTAAAAAATACTGGCGTTGCACAATATAAAGATGAATGATAACATTCATGCCAGTAATTTAAAGTTTTAATTATTCTTTATTGGAATGACCTTACATTACAAACAAAAGCTACCATGATGTCAAGAGAGAGACCATAGAAGAAAGGGAAAAGCTTTGTAATCTAACTTAAATAGCACTTTTTCCTCATTTTGAATATTTTCATTTACATTAGCTCTGCTTATAACCTCTTAAATATTGATGATTCCCATGACTGATTCAAATTTGAAATGCTTTCTCATTGGGTTTAAATATGCATTTTTGAATTAATAATGAGGCAGAACATGTTTACACATGGTTTATCTTCTAGTGAAGTCCTTGTTCAAATGTTTTGCTCATATTTCTCTTGGATTTTCTTTTCCTTATTTGTTTGTAGGAGTTCTTTATATATTCTGGTTATTAATTCTTTGGGTATATGGGTTCAAATAGCTTATCAAAAGTCATACTGTCTGATAATATCAAAAGTTGACAAGTGTGTAAAACAACCAAAATTTTTCATTTTTTTATTGATTAAGTTATTACATATGTGTCCTTATCCCCCCCCACCCCCCTCCCCACTCATGTCCTCACCCCGCTGTTGTCTGTTTCCATTGGTTAGGCCTATATGCATGCATACAAGTCCTTTGGTTGATCTCTCTCCATTACCCCCACCCTCCCCTACCTTCCCTCTGAGGTTTGACAGTCCGATCGATGTTTCTCTGTAACAACCAGAATTTTTACACATTGCTGGTGGGAGTGTAATCTGGTAAAAACCACTCTGGGAAATCATTTGGAACTACCTATGTATTTGAATGGTACATACCCAATGACCCACCAGAGTCACTCCTAGATATACATCATAAAGAAACTTTTGGGAATGAAGAGTACAGGATAGGGAATATAGTCAATAATATTGTAATGAGTATGTATGGTGACAGGTGGGTACTGGAAATACTGGGGGGATCACTTTGTGAAGTATATGATTGCTTAACCACTATGCTGTATACCTGAAACTAATACAAAATAATATTGAATGTTACATTTAAAAAGATACTTTTGAACAATTGTAAGAGGAAGTATATATTGCAGTTTTCTTTAAACTATCATTTATAATGGGGGAAAAACTGGAATAAATCCAAATGTTCATCATGGATACTAAGTTGTGGCCATATTCATACAATGGAATACTTTACAGCCATGCAAATGAATACAATATAACACACAATGACATGAAATAAATAGGTGCTTAATATTAGGTGAAAAAAATCACAGAAAAATCATCTGGTATGAGTCCATTTAAATATAGGTTAAAATAGTCATGAAAATACATGTTGTTTAGGGATACAACCAAATGTACAATAAAATCATAAAGAAAATCAAGGGTATAATAAACACAAGATTTAAGATGGTGATCATGAACCTCCAGGAGGTAAGAAAGAGGATGAGATAGATAGAGGCAGATGGGGAACTTCAAACTTATTGGTAATGTTCTTTATCTTAAACTGAATGATAGGCAGATGGGTGTTATTTGTTGATTTTTTTATAACTTATATGTAATTTATAAATTTCTTTGTATATCAACATTGAATGGATATCTACTAATGTGAAGATACATGTTTATTGAAATGATCATTACAAATTATAACATGTAGCAACACAGAAACATGCTTCTGATGTGTTACTTAAAAATTAGAATAAAACCTGTATATCAAAAGCTATGATTTCAACTACACACAAATTATAATTATAAGTGGATGCAAACTAAATATAAGCAAGGGAAAAGAAAAGACATTTGATTTTTTAGTTTAATTTTTCTTCTTTATTTCCATTAATGTGGTCATAATTCTGTGCCAATAATAAAATGATACAATTAAAACAGAAAATCAATGCTCTAAACAAGTCTTCCATTAAAGTTATTTGGACCATATGCCAGACAACCAACACACTATCCTTCTCAATTGCAAAGTATTCAAAGGAAAAAACAATGTCATGATTGCTGCACTTGTGAATCTTGCTTTATATAGCAACCAAAACACACCTCATCAGCCTTCTTCATCCGTGTCACCTTTGACCATAATCCTGACAACCACAGAAACACGGTACCCAGACAGCTGAGAAAGGACACTGCCCCAAAACCTTTCCTAAGGCAAACTCTGCAACCCAATGACCTCATTTTGTGAAAGACAGAAAAGAAAGTTTATGACCAACGTACTCCTTGTTACCAAGGGACTAAGAAAATGGAATCTGATTTTAGAAAACTGCATCAGTTTCTATTTGATTTGCAATCAAACCCATTCTTAATATTCTGAGTAAAAGTATCATGAGTAATCCAAGGTCATCAGAAACACTTTATCTCAATCATATTAAGAAATAGTCTAAATGTTTCTCAAAGAGATATTTTAAAAAAAAACTTGAGGAGCATTAATACTTACAGTTGTATCTGTCCAAATATCTAAAGTTTGCAAAAGAATAGAAAATAAAGTACAAAAGAGTGGTGTTTTAATGACTTTAAATCATAACTAAAGTGTTCATACCGTCAAACTTAGAAGAAAAAAATCACTACTGCTATATTGAAGTTAAGAATAAATTAGAGGCATGTAAAAGTCTGGAATAACAATATGCTATAAAAATTACTGATATAAAAATATGCCATTTAACAAATTTGATACTACAGAGACATAAAATTCTACAGAGAGTCTGGAAGCAACCATGTGAACATAAGGAGATAGCTGGGGTAATGCCAACATGGTTAATTCAGAAAGAAACTCAAATTTATAACTGGTTAGATTTAATTTCTGTTTTGAAGATAAATTACAATGCCAGAAATCTATATGCTTCAGAAATTTTTCTACTGGTATTTAAAGGCAAAAACTGGACAATATAAAAATATATTTTCAGTAAACATCTTCCCTCTACTCTCTCCCAAATCTCATGAACATCTCAGTTCACACAGATGGATGCACACACTCACACATACATTTATATACACACCTCCAAACCTAGAATTTCAGTAATGAATAATTCTAGGTTACCAATTACGTATAATGCAATATATAGATAAAAAACATTGAAATTGTTTTAAAACCAATTGTATAATTTTGGCGTTCAGAGATTTTTTTTAAAGAAATTGATTTAGAAAAAGTTGGAAAAGAAGCCCAAGTTGATTGACAGTTTGGAGTTTGTGTTTCCTCCATCTGATCATAGCCAAAATGCAAATATGATTAAGTTCTGAGAGACAGGAATCTGCAAAGTGTCTGCCACTTACTAGCATCTTTCCTCTAGGTGCCATCCAGCCAGGGCATCAAGGGTGACTTTGTAGCTTGTTGCCTCACAAACCTCTTAGATTAGGAAAAGGAAAATAATCGTTATTCCATGCTCCAAATCTGATGCGGTGGTGGAGTTGTTATTGGAAGGTAGGGTGTCGAGTTTATGTCTGAGATCAACGGGAAAGAGAACTGAAATGGACTGTTTGCCATGGGCACACAAGGAAAAAATGGTGGCAGAGGTGCCATGTGGTTACCACCTTTGCCTAAAACAAATTCTACACTTACCTACATCATTACGAGGTAAGACATACACACATGTACACACCCTACAAGTGCATATCTTTATTCTATTAATCACTTAAATAAAAATTGCATAAACATAAACCCATTTTGTATAATCATTCAACAAAGTCATTCAACAGTTCGTTTAGAAAACCCATTTACAAACTAAATCATAATTATATGTACTACACAATGTTCTAGGTACCTGAAATATAGAATAAGAACTGATTCAGCCCTAGCCTGTTTGGCTCAGTGGATAGAGTATCGGCCTGCAGACCAAAGAGTCTCAGGTTCTATTCCGGTCAAGGGCACGTACCTTGGTTGCAGGCTCCTCCCTAGCCTGGGCCCTGGTCAGGGCTATTGCAGGAGGCAACCAATCAATGTGTTTCTCTCACATCAATGTTTCTCTCTGTCTTTCCCTCTCTCTTCCACTCTCCCTAAAAATCAATGGGGGAAAAATACCCTCAGGTGAGGATTAACAACAAGAAAAGCATAGTTGGTTCATGCTCCCAACAAACTCACAAGCTAGACTAAAAGATGTAAAAATCATCATCATACTCAGTGCCGGTGGAGGAATGGACCAAGTATTAAGGAGACAGATCAGCATTTGTCAAGTGAGTTGGCCAGGGCCTTCCATTCATCAGTTAATAAACAAACAGGGTGTTTGAGTTGTGCCAGGATCTGTACAAGTTACTGGAGATAGAAATAAATGCCAAGTCATATCCTCCAGGAGCTGTGGTCTGGAGGTTTAGAGGCAGATGAGTTAGATACAATAAAGAAACAGACTTGAGTGGTAATAGGAGTTGGAATGGTAACAAGGATTGCAATTCAAATTACAAAAAGTTATTTTACAAAGTGAAGAATACCTTCATAAATCACCCTCTTGGGAGTTCTGTTTCCACCAAGGATATAAAAAGCTGGTAACAGCTCAGTCCAACCCTAACAACAATAAAAAGCTGGATAGACTCAAATTATAACTTCTTCGGAACCATCAGAGAGTTACCGTCCCATGACAGCCAAGTAGCCTAAATTTTAAGGAAAGGCGGGACTTTCCAAGGAGCCAGGAAAATGGAGGAAGCAACCCTGGGTGCCATACTGGTGGCTAACAAGAATTCAGCTAAATTTTTAACTAATTGCAAAAGGTCTAGCTTTTACCTTTCTCAATTCATGGCAGCTATACTGTAACTATTTAAAAATAATAAACTTGAATAGAAAGGCAATAGCTTATTTGGGCTTAGAAATAGTTATTTTCTTCAACCCTGGCAAGCCTTACATTTCTAGATTCTCTCTATTCCCTCTGTTTCTGCTCTCAAACCAGCTAATTCTTGTCTGAGCTCATCTCATTCCTGAAAGATGTTGCTATAAGCAGCAAGTAAAAGCCAATACACATTAACACGCTGGCTCTTTAAAACAGCTTCCCTGGAGTAATCACATGAGAATCAAATAAGTGATCTTGTATTCACTGAACACACAAAAAAAGTCTTCAAGTGGTGAAAATGCTTACTGTGGGACTCCTACACTAATTCATAAACCTCTGTATACCTAAGAATCTTAATCCATTTCTATTTTAAAACCATAACAACACTTAGAAAAGAAAACAGGACTAGAAACAGAATAGAGTCCAAAAAGAAACCTATACACATACAGTTTAATGACTTTTGACAAGACACCAAAGCAATTCAGTGAAAAAAAGTGAAATTTCTTCAACAACTGGGTTAGAATAACTGGATATCCATACAGAGAGAGAGGAGGAGGAGGAGGAGGAGGAGGAGGAGGAGAGGGAGAGGGAGAGGGAGAGGGAGAGGGAGAGGGAGAGGGAGAGGGAGAGGGAGAGGGAGAGGGAGAGGGAGAGGGAGAGGGAGAGGGAGAGGGAGAGGGAGAGGGAGAGGGAGAGGGAGAGGGAGAGGGAGAGGGAGAGGGAGAGGGAGAGGGAGAGGGAGAGGGAGAGGGAGAGGGAGAGGGAGAAGGAGAAGGAGAAGGAGAAGGAGAAGGAGAAGGAGAAGGAGAAGGAGAAGGAGGAGAAGGGAAGTATCTTCACTCTTCCCACACATCATACACAAAAACCAATTTGAGAATTAAATGTAAAGGTAAAACAATATAATAATAAAGTTAGGGGGCAAACTTAGGAGTAAATCTTTACAACCTTGCAGTAGGCAAAAACTTTTCAAGAAGGATAGAGAAAGCATGAACCATAAGAGGAAAACATTGATAAATTTTAATACATCAAACTACAAAGTGTTCATCTAAAGTCACTATCAAGAAAGTAAAAAGGCAAGTCACAGACTGGGAAAAAATATTCACAATACACATATCTGATAAATATGCCCGGACCATACCAAGAAATCCTATAAATCAATAATAAAAAGACAAAGAACTCAATTTTTCAAATGGGCATAGTACTTGAACAAACAGCTCACAAAGAACTTATACAAATGGCCAATAAGCACATGTAAAAGTATTCAACATCATTAGTCATCAGGTTCCTACAAAGTAAAATACAATGAGATACACACACACACACACACACACACACATGCACATGCACGCACACACACACACACAGTAACTACTCCAAATGTTGGAAAGGATGTAGAACAACTCAAAGTTTCACTTTTTCTGGTGGGATATATAATGGTACAACTACTTTGGGAAAATGTTTAGCAATTTCTTACAAAGCTACCTATACATCTGACCTGTTACCCAGAAATTCGATTCACAGATATTTTCCCAAGAGAAATGAAAATGTGTGTTTATAGAAATGTCTGTTTATAGAAAGCTTTATATAAGAATTTGCATAGAAATTTTATTCAGAATAGCCAAAATCTGGAAACAATCCAGATGTGCATCACAGGGAAAGAGAGTTTTTTAACTGTGGTGTATTCAAAGAATGGAATACTAACTACTCAGCAATAAAAACAAATGAACTACTGGTACACACAACATAAATGAATCTCTAAAATATTATATTCAATGAAAGAAACAAAGTACAAAAGAGCACATACATGATTCCACTCATAAGAAATTCTAGAATAGATAGAACGAAGGTATGATGATACAAAGCCAATCAGTAGTTGAAGGGTAACTATGGGAATTGACTGGGGGGCATGTGGGAACATAATGGGCTGGTGATAATATTTTATCTTGATATGCAGTTGTCAAAACTAGTGAAATTAAACATCTGAGCATTTCACAGTACAGCAGTCCCTGCTTATCCACAGTAACACTTTCTGTGGTTACCCACAGTCAACCAAGATCTGAAAATTTAAATGGAAAATTCCAGGAATAGAAAGTTCATAAGTTTTAAACTGTGTGCCATCCCAATCCATCCTACCTGGTACATGATTTATTTATCCCTTGAAGCAGTGGGAAACGTCCGGCCCGTGGGCCATATAAGGCCCTCGAAATCATTTGGTCTGGCCCTACCAAGGCATTAGGGGTGAATTAATTAAATATTTTACCAAATATAGCTGGCTAATTTTTAAGTTGATAATTTTGTATGGCTCGTGAAAGATGTTATAAATATCCAAACGGCCCAATGTTCCCCACCCCTGGTCCAGAGTATGTGCTATATAGGCTACCGGTACCTACCCTTTAGTCATTTGGTAGCCATGTGGGTTATTAGATCGACTGTCATGGTATTTCAGTGCTTGTGTTCAAGTCAGCCTTATTTTACTTAATATTGGCCCTCATCATGCCTTACCTTAAACCACGAGATCCCCATGGTGTTTGTAGTTGTAAAGTGAAACTAGGTGGCCATTCCTTCTGTTACACAAGATTACAGCAGCACTCCCTTCATCCTATATTTCATTAGCTTTTGTAATTCCTGGAAATAAAGCATTTTCTGTTTTTGTAAAAATAAATCTACACTAATAAAAGAGAAATATGCAAATTGACCATACCTCCACGACGCCCACCAGCCAGTCAGGAGTGAGTATGCAAATTAACCCAACAAAGATTGTGAGTTAATTTGCATACGCAGGCGCAGAGCAAAGACTGAAGGCTCTGGCCAAAGCGAAGACTAAAGACTGAAGACTTAAGACTGAAGACAACTGAAGACTGAAGAGGCTTGGCTTCTCTGCTGTGGCCAGAGCAAAGGTCTGGGTCCCGGGTGCCAGATGAAAACTGGTGCCAGCAGCCAGGGGAAGGAAGGCCTATTGCATGAATCTTTGTGCAATGGGCCTCTAGTTTTAAATAAATAAGCATTTTTTTTCCTAGAATCTTAGAATTAAAAGAGATCTTTGATGCCATTTATATCAAATAAATCCTAATCGAATACAATAATGTCTACTCTAATATGTCTCAATTTAGACATTTCCAGTGAGAGTGTTATCAGTGGGGTGCCCGCTGTGTCCCCACCTGTTATTGGTGGAAGTTGAGTTCCTGGGGTGCCACGGGAACAAAAATTTCCTGAGGCCCCCCACAGGAGGATGAGGTATAGTGGAAAGCTTTATTGATGATATGACATTAGGGGAGTTCCTCTCCAAGGTCCCATCTTCTTCCCTCTAGCCATGGAAAAAAGTTCAACTGTATCTTCAATGGAGCTAGGATTAAAATCACTGCCCAGAGTTTCAGCTCCATATTAAAGCACAATCCAGTCCAGCATATGGCTAGCTTAGCTTGTGTTCCCAACTGCAGGCCATTGCATGTGGGGTCCGCATGGCCCATGGCCACATGGCGGGTGAGTGCAGGTCATGGAGCAAGCAAGAAATAGAAGGGCAAGAGCAAGCAAGAACAAACAAGAGAGCAAGAACTCTTTGTCTGGGTTATAATTAGGAACTTAACCAATTAAGCCTTCAAGGTTTCACATGCTTCTCCTCTTATATCCCTAAAACATTTCACATCCCTAAGTATAACCAATGGACAGAGACAGCAGGGGGGTGAGGGCATGTATGGGAGTGAGGTGGAGGGGGCAATGGGGGGATATGGATGTAATATCTTATTACATATTACATATGTATGTAATACCTTAATCAATAAAAAATGGGGAAAAAATAATTTGCAGCGTAAGTTAGATAAGAATATAGAACTAGGGTGACCTATGGCCATATCAGATGTCACTATGCATCCCTGACCTAACTAAAAGATGTGCTCATCAGAGAAACTCAAGAGGAAAGGGACGCATCACATTATGTATCTGCACCACTGTGAATGTAGATATTTCTTACCATTTCAATTTTTTCTAATAAAAGAAATTTTAAATTTTAAAAAAAAAAAAGATTTCACATGTTTCTACACCCTAGCCAATTATCGTTTTTTGCAGGTTAGACTGACAGGCAAGAACCTTCCCTATATCACACCAACTTCACTGCGCATGCACCCATCTTTGTTGGACCCCCTTCCCCAGTGGTTTGCAGGGAATAGACTGGTGGTTCCCTGGGGGCTGTGAAATTGCAGCTTCCTGGTGAAGCTGCCCAGATGACCATGCTTATAAAGTCTGGCCTTCCCTTTGCTTTCTTCCTATTATTAATATTAATAAACTAGCTACTTACGATGGTAACAATAGGAAACTCACTGTTTAGGAAGATAATCCATTAATAGACTAATCCTAATTTCCACTTTAGAGCACATAATACTCCAAACCCTGATTTCACAGATTATGAAACTGGGGCCTGTAGAGTGGAGAAACTTGATATCTTACAGTAATTTAGAGGCAGAGCTAGACCGGGCTTCTGCCCTCTCTCTGCAAGTAACAGAAAGTTAAAACACCTTTGCACCCTACCTTTTAATCCTACTCTTTGCTTCTGGTTCTGTCTCCAGAGCAACAAGGACTCTGTCTAATTTCTTTTCCGTCTAATTTCTTTTCCACATGACAGCCCTTCAGATTTTTCAAGGAAGCTTTATTTCATCTCCTGAGTCTTTTTCCAAAAGAAGTCATTCTCTTTATCCCAGTCCATTCAATCTTTTCTTCATTTGGCATGAGTCTATATACTCTTCACCACCTTCAGCACTCAATTTCCCACAGGTTGGAGACACTTTTCTTAATTAGGGACACCCAGAACTGAATAAAATCCCAGCAGTAAAGAACACAGAGGGCCATGAGCGTCCCTTGATCTTGATAGCTCACTTCTATAATTGTACTCAGTCTTACCTTTCTAGCAACCAGATCACATTGGTGAATCTGTTATAATAGTTACCAATTGAGCACTAACTATGTCCCAGGCATTGTCCTAAGTACCTTACATGAGTTTAATTATTATAAAAATGCCAACAATATTAGTTGTAACTAATATCATCCTCATCTTCCAGGTAAGGAAAATAAAATACAGATTTTAAGAAACATACCCTAGATCACACATCTAGTAAGTGGCAGAGCCAGGATTCTAACCTAGGCAAATGGCTCCAAAGCCTGAACTCTTAACGCCATGCCACAGATGACAATGAAAAATAAGGGTCTTTATCAAAAATTGTTGATACTGTTCACTGCTGTGAAGGGAAATCTCTCACAACCAGTGAAATAGGATATTTTAAATTTATACCTATTAATTTTAAGATTGTGAGTTTTGGTTTCTCCTTCTTTAAAACTTGCACTTTATAATTCAATATATTAGCTATTTTTCCCCAGGTTGTGTCATCTTCAAATCTGATAATAAGCTTTCTAGCTTTTCAGTAAAGTTGTTGATTAAAAATTACAACTAGCAAAAGGCCTATATATGTAAAAACTTGTTTGGCAGCAAAAAATAACCTAAGGGTTGACCCTTCTTTGCTCTTGTTTAGCCAGTTAGAAAGCTCCATGATAATTCTATATTCTGGGCTATATTTCTTCATCTTGTCATAAAAATTGGGATATATTAAGACAGAATTTCCTAAACCTCTGTGCCTAGAATGCTTTCAAAAATAGAAATGAAGCTAGTATGGTCCAACTTGTTCTTTGGGAATCCATGTTACCTCTAAGTTATTACAACTTTTGGTAACTATATGAAAGCTCATCTTTTTAATGCTCTGTTTTAGAAACGGTGGCTGAAGTTGTCATCAAGACCGCTGATTTATGGTCTCCAATATTTATCTGTTGCCCTTTTTGAGGTTATTTGGGACTAGTTATGGCTTTCTCACTCCACATCCACTCTCAGAACCCAAAAGTTTCCAACAGTGCTATCTCAAACACACATGCACATTCTTTTAGTATCATGAGCAGTTGGTCATCTGAACCAGTGGTCAGCAAACCGTGGCTCACAAGCCACATGCGGCTCTTTGGTCCCTTGAGTGTGGCTCTTCCACAAAATACCACGGCTTGGGTGAGTCTATTTTGAAGAAGTGGCGTTAGAAGAAGTTTAAGTTTAAAAAATTTGGCTCTCAAAAGAAATTTCAATTGTTGTACTGTTGATATTTGGCTCTGTTGACTAATGAGTTTGCCGACCACTGAAATGAAACGTTATTTTCACAAGTTCAGACTCTTATATCCATTTGCATCCTTTACATCTTCATTCAGACATCTACAAGGCATTTGCAATTTAATGTTTCCAATGAAGCTTCTACTTTTCACCCCATTCCAAAACCTGCTCCTCTCACAGTCTTCCCCATCTCAATAAATGGCTAGGTCACAAACCTTGAAGTCACCTTTGATTCTTCTCCTCTTACATTCTATAAGCAATCCATTAGCAAATCTTATGGGCCTTGCCCCTCCCCCAATTTTTCCAGAATCCAACAATACGTCTCAACCCCTCTACTGCTACATTCTAATCCAAGCCACCTTCATCTTCCTTCTGGACTATTGCACTTTCCTCCTAATTAGTGTCTCTACTTTCACTCTTATTCCATGTAGAAGATGCTATTGGCTCACTCAGTCAGACCCTCTGAAAAACCTTTTATCAATTGGTTGGTGAGCCCCTTGCCCAGCTGTTGTAAGTGCATCAATGATAATTGCACTTGGACAATGGAAGCCACTACACCTGGAAGGGCCTGGGATTTATACCATCCATCCCTTTCCCCCAGGGACTTCATCCAATAACCAGGGTGAAGGTAAAAAGCCCCTCTCCCTCACCTCAAGTGTGAAAAAAACTCTACAGTGTAATTTATGCTCCAGAGCTTCCCATGAGATGAGGCTAATGTTTGTCATTCTCCTCCTCTTCTACCTGCTTCTTTTACTCTCCCCCCATTTATCCATAAATCACACACACATCCCCCCCTCAGGCTCTACTTCTGGGAACTCAGCCTAATACTCTCCCCTTAGAACAGTAACAGTTAACCTGTTAAAAAGTTCACATCAGCCTCGCTGGTGTGACTCAGTGGTGGAGTATTGACTTATGAACCAGGAGGTCATGGTTCAGTTCCCAGTCAGGGCACATGCCTGGGTTGTGGCTCGATCCCCAGGGTAGGGCATGCAGGAGGCAGTCAATCAATGATTCTCTCTCATCATTGATGTTTCTATCTCTCTCTCCCTCTCTCTTCCTTTCTGAAATCAATAAAAATATATTTTTTAAATGTTCATATCATTCCTTTGCACAAATCCCTCCATTGGCTTCCCATCTCACCAAGATAAGAAAAAAAAAAAATCAGAGATTTTTAGCATGGCCAAAAAGACCAGCCAGCTAACTTTCCAACTTCATCTCCTTTCCCTCGCTGCCTCATCCATTCCACTCCACTCTCACTGGTCTCCTTGATATTCCTCCAAATCCTATGCGACCTCCTCTTTCAAGGCCTTTGTACCAAGATTCCTCCACCGAGATATGCACTAAGCTTGCTCACTTCCTTCAAGTCTCTGTTCAAATGTCACTCATTATAGAAGCCTTCTCTCACTATCCTACCATAAAATAGCACACATACCCCACTTCCTGACACTCTCTTAGTTATCCATCTCCTACCATAAGAATGTAAGTTCCATGAGAATGCACCCATTGCTTTGTACTTATATCCCCAACACCTAAATCGGGTCTAGCTTATATTGGGCATTTTAAAATTTTATTGAATTTTTTGAGTAGGCTATATTTTGACTTCCTACACACAAACCACACAAACACACATACACATCCAGCAACTGTCATTGATTTCAAAGTCCTATTAACACTATTTGTTCGACTTTTTATAGCCTAGGAACCATTATTAGTGATGGCCACAACAGAAGCAAAATAGAAGTTGAGTTGTTAGGACTCTTTTGCTCTAATCTATTAATATTGTTCCACTAGAAAGAAAAAAAAAAGGATAATATGTGGAAGTCAAGAAACAATAGAGCTTTGCAATCCAGAAAGCTTGAGAATTGTACTGTTAGTTCAAATGGCTTTTAGTCAGGTTGCTAAGCAGATTACTTCAAAATATAAAGCATAGTTGCTATCGTTAGTATAAATTAAATAAATGAAATTTAAAGTTAGTAAAAACTTAGGTAACAGAGATGTTTTTATATTTAAAACCACAGAAAGCCCATAATTATTCAATCATATAACGAATGGATAAATTTCTCTTGTTACTCATAGGAAGGCTTTTGTGGTAGGTCTTTGGAATGGACAAAAAGTAACAGAAGAATTTTGGATTTGAGCACAGAATTATAAGTGGATCATGGAAATAAAACTGATGTGCTTAAACTTTACTTTTTTTTTTAATCCTCGCCTGAGGATATGTTTTCATCAATATGAGAGAGAGAAGGGAGAGAGAGAGAGAGAGAGAAAAAAAAACAACACATCAATGTGAGAGAGAAACATCGATCAGCTGCCTCCTGTACTCACCCTGACTGGGGGATCGAACCCGCAACCTGGGTATGTGCCCTGACTGGGAATTGAACCTGCACAGGATGACACTCCAACCAACTGAGCCCCACTGACCAGGGCTAAACTATAATTGTTAAACTGTATAAAATTGACCCTGTAGCAGAAGTACTAATGTCACTCAATAATCTAGAAAAACACACCTTACCCCACAGCTTAGGACACCTCCCTCCCCTATCTCAGGTACTCTATATATTCCCTTATTTTTACAAAAACATTAGTCAGAAACGTCATAACAGGTCTGTCTTCACTGTGACTTTAGTAGCTACACGACCTATAAGGAATATTCACACTTGTTTGCAATTATTGGAGGGAGTGGTGCCTTCTAAGCTTCTTCCTATACCAGCCCCCACAGAGCCTCTCCTTCCTCAGCTTTGTGCTCAAGGTTCTGACCCTCCAGGACATGCCTACTCTACCCTGAGGCCTTCTGCCATGCCCCTCCACTGAGGTTCCCGCAGAAGCTGCCCGCACCACATGTCCCTCTGGTATGACTGCCTACCCCCATAGTCTGCTCATTCAAACAGTTCCTCACTTGCTCCCAGCTCTCCGCAGTCAGGCTTCCTGCCATCCCTGCCTCTGCTCTCTCTCCTGCCAGGACCCTTGCTCGTTTCTTTATTGATTGATCCTAGTGGGGAAACCTCTCTCTAAGACAGAGTCTTCACTGTTCCCAGGAGGAATCATTACATATTTCCCAAAGGGGACTTCTATAATTTGACCTTCCCCCAACAGCTGCCTCTTTAATCGGTAGCAGGGCTTTTCAAAGAGTAGTCCCAGACGCCCTGAGCCAAGATCTTGGGTCTGGGCCAGAAATTCTCAGTGCATCGTAGGTCATTTCTAACAAGCTACCAAGGAGAGTTTGTTGCCGTGTAAGTTCAAGAACCACTGCACTCCCCCATCACAGGTGAATATCTCTGTAAATCCCTCCGAAGCAACCACTCTTCCTCCTTCTCTTACAGAAGGCCACCATGCCCCATGGGCAGCATCGAGGGCAGAGAAAACCTACAGTTGGGGCCTCTCAGAGGCCCGACCACTTCCAATTTCTGAGAATGGCAGGATTTTAGAAAGTGAAGAAATGCCAACAAGATTACAAGAATTGTGATATACCCTAATGTTTACACTCAATACGTATATATAGTGCAATATAATTGTGCTAGTCACAGGTTTACAAAATATAAAATTGATAGTACCCAACAGCTAATATGACCTGGTCATAGAACACAAGTTTAAAGTCTTGTGTGATGTCCTCCTTCCCCTCCTCCCCCTCCCCAATTATATCAGTGTGTGTCAGTGGCTGTGTGTTTAACCTCATTTGGAAATAACACCCAAAGTCCACATTTGAGGCTGTTCTCAAATGTGAGGTCTTGGCAATGTGGTCCTCCTGAGACCCACTGTGACTGGCCCTATACATTATCACTTCAAAAGTGGACCCCTTCCTGGGATATATTCCTAGATTTGTTGTATATGAAAAAAAAAAAAAAACAGAGACCACTCTCCCGGAAGGGGGAAGTATGCCCCATGTCCCCAAACCACTCCCCTCCCTAGCATACACTTTTGTTTGCGGCAAACCCTGTAGACGTTACTGACCTGGGAGAGAAAACTGCCAGATCCCTGTGCACTTGTCATCCTCCATGGTGGACACCTCTTTGTCCTTCCCATTCTCTTCCCCACCCCAATCCTGTCTTGATTAAACTCCCAGCCAGGTCTCCACTGTATGACAGGAAATTAAAGAAAGATGTGATTGATGCTTGGGCCAGGGGAACCCTACTGGTGGCCGTGGTAACAACTAATGAGATATTTCCAAAGAGAAGGTGAATGGCAAGGTCACATGACCCCTCACAATGCCCAGTGTCACCTGGAGGGCTAGGATTTGGTTTCAGGAAGGGAGCGGGTGGGGTTTATTCTAGTTACATAAACTAAAATTTCTCTTCATGCTCACCTTATTTTAATCAAGAAAATCTTAAAATTTGCAATCAGTGACACTCAACAGAGAAAAGGAGTTGTATAAGGAAGGGAGCTTATCCTCTTCCTTTGGGCCTCATTCCCACTTCACCCTGAAAAATCCAAGATTGAAATTTACAATATCTATCTGACACTTATAGTTGGGGTTGTTCTGCTCATACATTTTCTTCCCCCAGGGAAAAATACAAGTACTTCCTTTTAAAAAAAAAAAAAATATATATATATATATATATATATATATATATTTTTTTTTTTTATTGATTTCAGAGAGGAAGGGATAGAGAGTGAGAGATAGAAACATCAATGATGAGAGAGAATCATGGATTGGCTGCCTCCTACAGGCCCCACACTGGGGATAGAGCCCTGACCGGGAATCAAACCATGACCTCCTGGTCAATGCTCAATCACTGAGCCATGCAGGCCTGGCTAAAAGTACTTTCCGCACCTGACGGTGTTCTGCTTTCCTATCATTGCACCCAAGTAAAGCAATATCTCCTTGGCAACTTGTGCCCAGGATAAGAAAAGATGCCTGTCTGAGAGGGCAGGCGTCTCCAAACTCACTTTCTCCTCTACCAGCACAGACGTTCCAGTGCTACATTCGATCATAACCATGTGGATTTATTTAGCTACAATGTTATCATCCCCATTAAGCCACAAGTAAGAGACAATTCTCTGCTTTTATTTTTAACCTGGAGGGATTATTTTTGAGTTAAGGCTTTAAGAATTCAGATCTATCAGGAAAGAACAGCTTGTGTAATGAACTTCCTGTTTTCATCATATTTGGACACCGAGCCTCCTAGTTGCCTGTTATTATTACCCAGTTAATATGAACGGCCTGAGGTTTATTTTTAGCTGCACTGACTCTATTGTAAGGACGGCATAACTGCTTTCAAAATGGGAAAATGTAATTACGGGATCTAACACTAAGTTGGGGGTATTCTTAGGTCCTTTCACAAGGCAATGGCTTCAAAAAATGAAAATAGACCCTTTTAAATGGCTAAAGAAAACACAGTTATTTGATCCAAAATAGCCCATTGATCCTTTTACAAACGAAACACTTATTTCACAGAATAAAGTCTCATTTTTGTTTAAGTGACCTAAACCTATGACTTTATTTCTAAGTTCAGAGTAGGGGGAGGAGAGTGGGGAAAAGAATTGGTAGAGAATAGAGGCAGGAAGGGTGTGAGCATCATTTAGCAAAAGAGCGAAAGAATAAAACTAAGCTGAAAGTACCAAAACCCCGAACAGCTGAGGGCTGAGGAATGTGGGTCTCGGTGCATCATGACTCCCACTGTGAGCACCAAACGCCTCATTCATGGGTGTGAAGGGAGCCAGCGGTCAATGGACTACACGGGATCGCCCCTTCACGTTTGGTGGCCTTGAGGAAGTCACACACACAGGCCATTGCCTCAATGCCCGCATCTTCCATGCCGCCAGATCTTTGCCCACTCCATTACTCATTCGTTCAACAGAAATGTATTGAGCATAAAAGTATAGTAGACGCCAGGAATAAACTGATAATTAAAACATCGTCTTCACTCCAAGGGTGACAAAGCATTGGTAAAGAGAAGTTCAGGCGATTCTGCAAGCACATAAAGGGGCATACCTAACCCAGCCTGGACGAAAGGGGAAAAGCGTCCTGAAGGAGGTGACATCCTGAACTGAGTCCTGAGGAACAGGTGGGCTTATTCTGCAAAAATGGTGCCACCAGCCTAGGGAAAAGCTGAGGCAGAGATCCAGATGTGGAAAAGACTGGGGCAAGGTCAGGTAGCCTGACTGAAGTGGAGAGTCAAGGGCACGTAAGTAGAATGAAGGCTGCAATGTTAGGTGGAGGCCCTGTAAACCATAATAAAGACTTTTAGCTTTATCCTAAGAATGATGGGAACAAGTTACTGTAAGTTTCTAAGAGTGGTAATATTTAATAAACATCACTGTGGTTCCAGCAATGTATAAATGGATAAGCAGAATGCAGTATATCCGTTCAATGAATATTATTCAGCCTTATAAAGGACAAAAATGCTGACACGTGCTGCAACATACATGAACCTTGAGGACATTATGCTTATGTGAGATAAGCCAGTCACAGCCAGTATAATAGCAACTTCATTCTTTGCATTCCTTGAAGCACTTGCTCTGACCAGACACTTATCTTTCTTTCCTGACTCCTATCCTAACAGTCAGCAATCCCAGTGGCTCTACCTTTAAAATAGATCCAGAATCCGACCACTTCTCCCACTTTCACCATGGCAAGCCAAGTCCGAATGATCATCAGATATCTCCTCGTTAGGTTTCCTGCACCCACTTTTCCCACATCTCCTCTCTACAGCGTACTCTCCACAAGGCAACCAGATGATGCTTTTAAAACATGTCAGATCATGTTACTGCTCTGCTTGAAATACTTCAGTTTTCCCCATCTCATTTTTAAAAGCCCTCTTAAATGGCCTACATAACCTGGCTCCCTACTCCTTCTCTGGCCTCCCACCTCTCTGCCCCCACACTCCGTTCCTGCCCCATCGGCCTCCTTGCTTTCCTCAAACACACCGAGCACACTCCTGCTTTGGGGTTTTTGCAAAACACATCCTCCAGACTCATGTAGCTCTCTCCTTCCGATCTCTGCTCTCATGCCACCTGGTCACACTGTTTAAAATAGCAAATTCCACCCCCATAACCAGCGCATCTTATCTCTCCCTTACCCACTTAACTTTTCTCCATAGCACTTAACACCAACTGTCATATCACGTATTTTTATTTATTATTGACTGCCTTCCTCTCCCCCACCCCCCCACGCACACAGGTTAGAATATAAATTCTGTAAAGGCAGGGAGTTCTGTCTGTTCTGTTCACTGATGAATCCTCGGCACCTAAAATGGTCCCTGGAACATGCTAGATTCACATGATGAATGATGGAAAGAATGAATGAGCAAATGAATGAATATGTTCCCAACTAGATACACTGGTGTGAAATCTACAAAAGCAATGCTACTCAATTTCCTATACTTCCTTCTAATAAGACACCATCGTTTTACCCACCAGTTTTAACGAATTTCTTCTTAGGATTTAGGCAAAGGTATTGGCTTAATTTAATGATGAACCTTATGTCATAATTTCCTTAAATAATACAGCTGTAAATGCTATAATAACATGGATCTCTTTGAGGCTTAAAAAAATCTATGAAGAACATGCTCATCTAATTTTGATTTTTATGAATAGTTATAACGATGAGTAATTAATTTTGATATTTATAGAAAATGAAATGCACTTCTTCCTTTATGAAAATCTAGCACTTCAGGAACAACTAATTCTTGGAGAAAAAAATTCTAATGGGGTCATTAAAATTGGCAGCATGGTACTTACCTAAGCCATAACAGGCACAGCAACTAAATGGGCACCCAATGGTATCCTCCTTGTTGTGCCCGACTCCGCTGAGCTCATCACCTCCTCTGACCTGTATGGAACTCCCAGTGGATGAGCACGAGAGATAAACCATAAGTTTCCTAGTACCTAAGGCACAAAGAGAAACACCCAGTTTCTAACCTGTATTACAAGCAAAGAAAAGCTGATGTTCTAAATCCAGAGGGAATTTATCATGGATATTTTTAATAACAGATTTTAGGTAACATAAGGCACAACATCCTCAGCAAAGATATTTGCCAAAACATTCAAAAACATTGTTCCCATGGTCTATTCTGATATTGAATCTCATAAAGGCTTAAAGCAGTATAACATTAGATATTTAACTCAGTGAAAGCATTTCCATCAGGAGCAGAGGTAATCCAGCCCAGCTATGTTGCTTCCTGAGACCACGGCGAATCACAAGAACAGAGATGAGAGTTCCTAGGAGAGGAATGGAGAGATCACCCCTCCATTAAACTGTGTCTCCCCAATATGATGTCTTGGGTGAGCCTTAGGTAGTGCGCAGTTATAAGTCACTTCAGGATTGAATTCCCTGACAGGTGCCTGAAGTGCCAGTAGTCTATGATGTTGATTATACATATGCTTTAAACACCAGATGTGCAGGAAGTGAGCTGACATTCTGTTGTCAGCTTCTTAAGAACCTGACTTGTATTCTTGCCATTTCATTTCTGCACAAAGATGAGCTGGAGGGGTGCCTGCAGGTGACACCAGTATTTTCCTCAAAATGGAATTGGAATCCACTCACACACCTAGATGAACACTTTCAAGGACCCTGAACTGTAGATGAGGATTGGGTCCAAGACCTTTCTTAGGGCAGGTGTAGCCAATCAAACTTTTCAACTATTTTTTAAAATAAGATAAAAACAACAAAACCAAACACCCTCCTTATGGCCCCAGTTGAACTAAAACCTGGTATGCCTGCCAGAAGGACTTGGCTAGGGGGAAATGCTCCTATGGACCAGAAAGAGTTGACTCCTTGGTTAAGGTTACCTGATGTTATCAACCTAATAATGTTGGAGACCCTCTGCCAAAAGCAGCAGTTGAGCTCTGATAGAGTTGACACTAAACTGCTCTTTCTAACAATAATTAGTCAGCAGGTTCGGCTGCTTTTTTTTTTATAGTATTGTTTATTATAAAACATTACCAAAACATTGACAAAACTCAAAATAAAAGAAGGAAAAAGCCACCCAAAATTCTGCCATCCTACAAACCAAACTGTTTATTTTATTTTTTTTTTCATGCTCCCTTTCAGTCCCTGTCCATATGCAGATGGAATTTGTACAGTTGTAATCACAGCACAGATACAGTTTGGTAGTCAGGTTTGTCTCCATCCGAATGTTCAATGCATTTTTCCAGTTTTCTCCATCATCCTCATTTTTACTACTAGGAGCATCTCACCCCACCATTCTTCGCGACCTCCCATGGGATCCTAAGAGGTGAGAAAGGATTAAAGAATAATAATCAACAGGATTTGGAGAGTTATTTTAAGTTCCCCGTTTAAAAAATGAGTTCTGTAGAATTCAACTTACGTGAAAGGATTGCTCTCACCCTTTGTTCCCATAGCTGGAAACCTTTGTGAAAATAGCACCATTTCCCCACCACCAGGCATGTTTTTGTTATCTTTAGAAAGACCCCTTGCAGGTATTTACCTGGTTTGTTTCTACAGCCTGGTTAGTATTTAGGGACATAGCCACAGAGACATCTTTTCTTACAGCTGCTATAAGGATCTCTGTAACTTGGGATTTTTTAAGTGTGGATGCTACATGCTGATTCCACATGAATATGAGGTGGCAAACTCAACTGTCAAAATGTTGGGTACCTGGATGCATCTTTCTACATGTTCATCTGTAGCTCTTCAGTCACTGGCATTCACACAGGACTGCACATCAGATTTGTCTTGGGAGAGGAGGGGGGACTGGTAAAAAAATAAAGACCCCAGGACTCTGAAATGGAATCTCTGAGGCTGGTCTATGGACTGATGTTTGTAGCATTGTACATCACAAAACGTCAAAAGTCTCTCTTTCTTAATAACAGCTCTGATGATTATTATGGTTTGTGGATTTTAATGCAAATAGAAGGGAAAGGAACTGTAAGGATTTGGAGAAGGGATGGACCACATGGGCTCTAGAAGTTCTGCTGAAATTTCTTTATTTGAGCTAGGCAGGCCTGAAATGTGAATACCTGCTTCAATAATCCTAGCAAGCATTCCGAAGTGAATAGTTTACCGCCATGTGGTGAGCCAACCTAGCCTCAATCCATACACAATCCTGGAACTCCAAGGGGCTGTGGTGACAATATTGAAGCAGTATTTATCAAAATTATTTTTTTAATTAGAATGGTTTGATCCTGGGAAACTTGAACTTTTACTTCTATGTCCTATATTATTAGAATTTTTATAAGTATGGATTCATGTATTAATTGGTTTTTTAAAAATGAAGAGTGGGTTATACTCACTCTGGGGTCCTTTCAAAAAAAATTAACTCATTCGTGATCCAATCGGTGTCCTGGCACTTAACCAATCCGATTGCTAGCTCCTCCTCTTCGGAGGAGACAAAGGGCAAGGACAGGACAGACTCTTTTCCTCTCTTCCTGCATTAGGCAAAGAAGAAGAAAGGCTTTCCAGGAACAAACAAAAAACAAAAAAAGCAAAGGAGAAGAGTGGTTCTGCATAGCCTGGTGTGTCTGAAGAGTTTGTGATTCACCACCCAACTCCTACTTAACCAGGGGCAATTTTGCCGACCAGGGGACATTTAGCAATGTCTGGAGTTACTGTTGGTTGTCAGCTAAAAGAAGGGAGTACCACTGCATCTAGTGGGTAGAGGTGAGGGATGCTGCTACACATCTTACAATGGCGCAGGACAGCCTCCCCGCCCCCAACATAGAATTATCCAGCCCCAAATGTCAGTAGTGCCCCAGATGAAAGACCTGTGGCAGTGCGAAGTGTTAGGCAGTGAGCAGCAGGTAGAAAATAAACCTGAGAGGTTCACTGAAGCCAAATCACAGGAGGCTTAGATTTTATGTCAAGAGCTTAGTTGTTTTTTTGTTTGTTTTTGTTTTTTTTACTGGGGATGATGGAGAGCCATTAAAAGGAAATTGACTGATCAAATTTGGATTTTAAATATAATATTCTGCAGGATAAACCAGAGGATGTCATTACTGGTGACAAGAGAAAGCCCTCGGGATGCTACTCTAAAAGCCCAACGAGTAGGGTGAGGCCTGGAGCCTGTATAGTGCCAGAAGGGATCGAAGGAGAGAATAGGATCAACACACATTTAGGATGTAAAAGTCAGCAAGTGTTGGGAATTGAATGGATATGGGGAGGGCAGGGAGAATATGGGGAGGGCAGGAGGATACCAGGATAACTTTCAGGTTTCTCCTTCAGATTTTGGACCAATGATAGTTAGATACGGGAAGAGAAGATTACAGGGGAAAAGTAATGTATCCAGATAAACCTTTCACAAAAGGTCTCAGTTATTCTTTGGAGGAGATAAAATAAATAACAGAATCCACTCATTCAACAAATATTTTAATTGTCATTATCTGTAAAAAAAAAAAAGCTTATACCTAGAACTGGCTAGCTCTTATGCAAGCAAGCAATTAAATTGAGATTTTTTTTTAAAGAAGAAATGTGATGTTATTTTGAAGATGTCTCTGACAGCCTTAATGCAAGGTTCTGCAATTCCAGGAGATGGAAGGTTTCCGTTTTTGAATCTAGAGTCAACTACGCTTAGTGTTCATGTTGAGTGAACCACACGTGTGGTGTTAATTAAGGTAAATAGGTTGACAAGGACTTCAGTCAACTACTCAAGCAAGATCAAAATAATTCTGGCAGTAGAGATTTTTTTCTTTTTTTAATATATTTTTATTAATTCCAGAGAGGAAAGAAGAGGGAAACAGAAATAGAAACATCAATGATGAGAGAGAATCATTGATCAGCTGCCTCCTGCATGTCCCACACAGCCGTACCTGGGGATGTGCCCTGACCGGGAATCGAACTGTGACCTCCTGGTTCATAGGTCCACACTCAACCACTGAGCCACGCCCAACAGGCTTGGCAGCAGAAATTTTCTTCTGGAGCCCTTTTCAGCCTCAAAATCTGGATTTTATTTTTTTTTATTTTTTTAGAGTTGATGAAAATAATGGATTCTGGCTATCAAGAATACTGGAGACAACAAAATAGAGAGCAGCATGGAAATTGAAATGATTTGTGTAGTAGTCAATTCATGCACGTAATTTTAATTTCCTCATACTGAAGTGATACCAAAGAAGATGAAGTCCCCAAATCTGTATTGTCAGTGTCCCTGCAGGTGAGCCCAAAATATTCCTGCACATTTTATGTAATTTAATTTTTGGAAAGGAGAAGTCATTTTTAAAAGAATTGTATCTTAATGAGTCTCTGGATGACTTGATCTCAGTTATATTTAAGATAATATCTTGATAAAAAATGGCCTGGAATTTTTTTCTGAACTCTTTTATGAAGCAAGAAATGAAAGTACTTGTTCTTGCATAGTCCAGCAACATAGTAGTACAACCATGACTTGTTAATATTATAAATAATTATTCATGAAGACTTCCAGAACAAAATATGTGCCATAAATCCTTTGTTATCATAAATGTATTTGTTCAGTTTAACCTTATCCCTAAAATCTCACTGATTTATGTGTAGGAACAGATGCAAGGACAGTTTTGAAAGCTCAAATTAAGTTTAAAAGGAAAACATTTACTTTCAACCAGTCTGAAGTATGCAACTGAAGGTTGCAAATAAGCTCTGAAAAGCTAATTCTTCAATCATCAATAATGCTGCCCCTGGTTGGAAACATAAGTGAAAGTTCACAGATTTATCCCACAGCCTGCTATTTACCGTTATCGGACTATGATTATAAATAAGTTTGACCAGATATTTTCCTCTTTGATTCAGACAGTTATTCCTGGAGAAGTGCCTTAAAAGGAAGAATCTGACAATTGCAGGTTTCTGATGGATGTAACTCCGGTGGAACCGCTGCCAATCCTGGCATTCAAGTCCCCTGAAATTATGTCAGCTAATGAATACTTAGAAAACATAAAGTTCAGAAGGCTGTCAAATTACTGTAGTTTGAAGTAATCAGTACATGCACTGTAGGAAAAACATATATGCTAAAACCTAGGTCAGGGGCTGGATTAGTACATAAATTCCTCTAGCTACAAAGTTAATTTTTATTCAGTAAGTGCCACCTATGTGCTGGCCACCATGTGAGTTTTCACAACAAGGTTTCTCCATTCATCCATAAAACAGTCCTTTGAAGCAGTCATTGTCATTTCCCATTTAGAGATGAAGAGCTATAGTCCAGAGTCATCTTTCTGATCATTGCTGGAGCCAGGATTTAATCCAGGTCTTCTAATAAATCTCCCCTTTTGGCATTACACTCTTTTACTTTCTAAAACTCCAATTTCAAGAACTCGAGGTCAACGTGAGCACAGAGCAAGATGGCAGCCACCTATAAGCCAAGAAGAAAAACCTCACAGGAAATCCATGATGCTTACTTCCTGATCTCAGCCCTCAGCCTCCACAACAGTGAGAAAATAAATGTCTGTTATTTAAGCGGTCCTATCTAATGCAGTTTGTTACAGAAGCTTGAGCTGAATAACACAAATGAGTGTCAAATTTCAGAGGAATAAGTTCTAGAAATCTGCTGTACAAAAGTATGCATGTAGTTAACAATATTATATGGTGTACCTAAATTTGGGGGGGGAAAAAAGATCTCAAGGTCAGCATGTCAATCTGAGTTCATAGTTTTCCATCCCAATTTAGCTCCTTCTATGAAAACTCACCATACCTTTGTCTCCTTCCCACCCCCATGACAATCAATGGTCAACTCTCCCTATTCTGAGAGCTCCTGTCCAGCCTTCAAAACCCTTGTTATTATTCTGAGTGGCAGCTGTAAACTAGCATCACAGGCCCTACCCAGACCTACTAAGCCAGAACTTGCATTTTCCAAGATCCCCAGCAGATTCCTGTGCACATTGAAGTTTAAAAAGCACATCTGCAGTCCAAGTGACAGATCCGCTCCATCCCTGCCACCATCATTATTCATCAGGTTCTCAGAGTCTCTGATCCCAAGTGTTTACCAATCTCCTAACTAGTCTTCCCCATTTTTGGTCTCTCCTCAATCCTCCATCACCCAATTCCTATTCATAAAACACCAATACATTGACTTTTCTAAAGAATATATTGAGGCCCTCTCCCCTACCCCCTGACCCTAAACTTCCAGTGGCTCCTCGGGACCTATGAAAAATAATAAGTACATAGTCTGTGCCACGTATTTTATAAACTCTTTCCTGAACTACCTTGTATACTCCTTACACCAACTCTATGGAATTGGCACTAGTATTATCTCCATTTTAGAGATGAGAACTCTGAGCCTGAACAAGGTTCAATAAATTGCCCCAGGTCGTGTAGCTAGTCAATAGCAGAACCAGGATAAAGGCTCCAGCAAGTTCCTCGCCTGGAACTCCAATGTTCACCAGATTTACATGAAAAAGAAAGGGAGGGCTTTTGTCCAAGCACCTACTTTTCGCAGGAATTTTGCTAGGAATTTCCACTCTATTATGCTATTTAAAATTCACAACAACCCTGCAGCAAGTATATTATGTCATTATTCCCATTTTTACAGATGAATCTAGGAATTAGAGAAAGTTGAACCAAAGTTCAATTAATTCCAAGCCAACTTACTTTCCTACTATACCTGAATAGGGCTACTACTCTTTCCACTTGGAGAGTGTCCCTGCCTCTCTAAATGCCCTAAATTCACTACCTTTTAAAGCCAGTATGGATTCTAAGCACAGATTGTTCCCTTTTCTTCCAATACGGAAGTGCTCTTTCCCTCCTCAGAAATCTTAATAGCTCTTTACCTCCAATTTTCCTTTGGCACTACTTTGTATTTTCTTTTACGGTTATTTTTGTGTAAGTGTGCATATGCATGAACGTTTTCAGAATACTGGACTCTACCTCCTTTCAGTGATAACTGATTATTTTTCCTAAAATTTTAGAAGATTAATCTAAGGAGACAAATGAAATTAGAGCCATAAAGTTAAGAAAATTTAATATGAATTCATGAACAGGAAAAAAATGCATGTGTGATAACTGAGGACTGAGACAAAAAAAAAAATATTACCCTGAATAAAGACAGAATTTGAGAAACAGAAAGTTGCCATTTACTCTTTAATTTCTTCCCATAAAAATCAAACAAGATGCTTTCTGGATTTTCCACCAGTTCATCCGTTATTTTCTGTCACTTTCTTGCATCTTTCATTCTATTTTATTTTTCCTATCAGCTATTATTTCTTACAAACAATTATTTCAGCTGCATCCATTCTGATAATAGTTCCAAAATTACTTCAATATAATTCCAACCTTTTCTTACTACATGGCCACAAATAGCTCTCTTTAAATTAAATGGAATATGAAGGGAAAGGAAGAGAAGACTTGGCTTAAATACCCTTTTTTACGGACTCCTACTGTGATAGTTCCTGTAACACTAATAACCCATTGACAAGTAAGTTTAAAGATTTACCAGCCCATTATTTTTGCAAGGCATATGTCACATGCTATTTGTCAGCCGAAAAATAAAATGTACATTTTTACCATTATTATTTATTACTATTTTACTCATCAAAGTAAAGAGCTTTATGGTCTACAACTAAAGGCAATTTTGTAACTCAGTAAGTATTGACAGCAATAAGAAAATGTTAATTTCCTCATCCACTGATACTGACTCCAAAATCAAAATAAAGGCCAGTGGTAATTATTCCAGTTTGCTTTTTTAATGTGTGTCTAAAAGCAGAGATTTGAAGAGTATTTCCAAAGTGTCTTAAGATCTACTTTAAGAAGGGGATGGAAGTAGTATGCAGCTTTTGACCTACATCCTTTCTAGCAGAGCATCTCACACTGGTTTCCATGGAACACTCTGTAAGACAAACTGTGAGGTATTTATTTTAAGTTGAAGGAATCCCCAAAAGCCAAAAACAAACTTCACACATGTGACATTTTTTTCTATCCTCGTTCAAAAGAGATTTTGGAACGAAGTGGAAGTCCCATCCTATATAATAAAAGACTAATATGCAAATTGTCCCCTAAGGAGTTTGACTGACCGGGAGTTGGACCACTTGCTATGACATGCGCTAACCACCAGGGGGTGGTGTGGAATGAAGGAAGGCTCCAGCCAGCAGCCGGCAGCTGGGGAAGGAGAGCCTCGGCCGGCAGCCAGAAGGTCCCAATTGGCCCTGATCGCCAGCCAGGCCTAGGGACCCTACCCGTGCACGAATTTTGTGCACCAGGCCTCTAGTTTATTATACAAGGCAGGGTAAAAGTGAGTGTACCGTTGTTCATGTGGAAAATAATACCATAACTAATATATGTTAATACAAGAATAAACTGTGTTTCATGTACTCTCACCTGTAAAACTACTTTTGTCCCACCCTATACACATAGGGTTAGAAACTCAAGCATTCCTTGGAGTTTGAACCATTTAACATAGAATACACATTCCATGAGGGGAGGCATCTTGATTCTTTTGCTCATTATAGATTTTCCAACACCTGGCACAGTGCCTACCAGATAATTTGTACCTAATAAAATACTTGTTGAATAAATGAGTAAACTTCCCTAATTTCACAGATGAGGAAACTGGAGGGCAAAGCAGTTGAATGACCTAACCAAAGTCACACAGTAACTTTGAAGCAATCCTAGCATTGGGACCTACAATTCCTGCTTGGTATAATTCCCACTGATTTCAGCATAAGCAAATGCAGGTGTCAGGGTGGGTACAGAAGTGAATGAGAACCAAAATAAAAAGGAAGCCTGGAACCGTTTTTCAAACACCTCATCAGAAGACAAGAATAAAGTTGTACATCGATTGGGAAGGAAGTATCCCCCCAAAAAAATTTTTTTTAATTAAGAACTCGCCCATGGGGAGGAGGATCCAAGATGGTGGCGTAGGTAAACACCTAAACTGCTGCCTCACACAACAATTTCAAAACTACAACTAAAAGACAAAACGTCTATCACCCAGAACCACGGGAAAGCTGGCTGAGTAGAAGTTCTACAACTAGAAGGAAAGAGAAAAGAGCAGTGAGACGTGCACAAGCGCTGAAAAGCTGAGGTACGGAGGTGTGCGAATCGGACTGGCGGCGGGTGACTGGGTGGGAGCACTGCTTTTTTCAACCCGAAGGGAGACAAGCTCCCGAGGAGACACGGGAGACCCAAACTCGTACGGGGAGAAGCTGGACTGTCTGCCATCGGGTCGGAAAGTGAGGGTGGCTTGCTTGCAGGGCTGCGCGCAGGAATAATTATTTACTGCGCTGGGGCACGGGACGCGGGGACGCAGTCGGAGACACAGAGCCGGCTGACTGGCAGCCATCGCTGTTTGCCACACCCTAGCCTAGTGACACCCTGAGAACCTGCCCTGCACAACCTACAAACCCACCCAAGCTCCAAGCAGCGGCTTTAGCATATGAATGGCCTGCCCTATCACAGCTTAACCTAGCAAACTTGAAGCCCGGGTCAGACAGCTCCAAAACCTCCAAACCCCAAGCAAAGAGGAGAAAATTGTAGTTCTTGCTGTAGCTCCTGCTGGGTGGCCTCAGACAGTAGCTGACCTGCACCCCACTGGAGATCCAGAAGCCAGTGTACCTAGTGGTCAGTGTGAAACACCAGATTTCAACTCCTCACATCCATAAGTGACACATTCAAGAGGCAGACTCAGTGAGCACCTAAGCCCCACTGAGACAAGTCCTGCATCATAAGCGTGTCTCCAGCACAGCAGTTCTTCCATTATAGACACAGCGGTTACTCACAGCCAATTGGCCTGGAAGTCAATTCCGCCCAGTGTACCAACAGCAATCAAGGCTTAACTACACCAAGACTTTGCACTCAGCCCACAAAGGGGTGCACCAAGAGTGTCCACCTCAGGTGATTGGGGAGGCTGAGCTACTGGCCCCTACAGGTCACCTACCACACAAAGCCACTCCATCAACACAGGGAAGCAGAGACAAAGAAACATGTCACGAATGAAAGAAATGGAGGAAAGCAAACTACTAGACGACATAGAGTTCAGAACCACATTTATAAGGTTACTCAAGAATCTTCTAAAAACCGCCGAGAAACTTGATGAGACCTCCGAGGAGCTTAGTGAGACCTTCAAGGACCTTAATGAGAATGCCAAAAAAATGGAAAAGGACCAGTCAGAAATTAAGCATACACTGTCTGAAATAAAGAATATAGAGAAATTCAACTGTAGATCAAAGGACCCCAAGAATCAAACCAAAGATCTGAAATATGAGGGAAAAAAAAACACTCAACCAGAAAAACAAAAAGAAAAAAGAATCCAAAAATATGAAGATAGTGTAAGGAGCCTCTGGGTCAACTTTAAGCCTACCAACATCCAAATTTTGGGGGTGCCAGAAGAAGAGAGAGAGCAAAATATTGAAAACTTATTAGAAGAAATAATGACAGAAAACTTTCCCTACCTGGTGAAAGAAATAGACTTACAAGTCCAGAAAGCACACAGAACCCCATACAAGAGGAATCCAAAGAGGACCACACCAAGACACATCATAATTAAAATGCCAAGGGCAAAAGACAAAGAGAGATCTTGAAAGCAGCAAGAGAAAAACACTTAGTTACCTACAAGGGAGTACCCATACGACTGTCAGCTGATTTCTCAACAGAAACTATGCAGGCCAGAAGGGAGTGGCAAGAAATATTCAAAGTGATGAACAGCAAGAACCTACAACCAAGATTACTCTACCCAGCAAAGCTATCATTCAGAGTTGAAGGTCAGATAAAGAGCTTCACAGACAAGAAAAAGCTAAAAGAGTTCATCACCACCAAACCAGGATTACATGAAATGCTGAAGGGTATTCTTTAAGAAGAGGAAGAAGAAGAAAAAGGTAAAGATAAAAATTATGAACAACAAAATGACATCAAATACTTACCTACCAACAAGTGAATCTAAAAATCAAGTGAATAAAAAATCTGAAGAACAGAATGGACTGGTGAATATAATAGAATCAGGGACATAGAAATGGAGTGGACTGACAATTCTCAGGGGGAAGAGGGTGTGAGGGGTGTGGGAAGAGATTGGACAAAAATCTTACACCTATGGATAAAGACAGAAGCAGGGGGTAAGGGCATGGGGTGTGGTGGGGTGGGGAATCAGGTGGAGGGGAGCTATGGGGGAAAAAAAAGAGGAACACCTGTAATAATCTGAACAATAAAGATTTATTTTTTAAAAAAAAAGAACTGGCCCATGAGCCTGGCCAGTGTGGTTCAGTGGTTGAGCATCGACCCATGAACCAAGAGATCACCATTTTTACTTCCTGTAGGTCAGGGCACATGCCTGGGTTGCAGGCTCAATCCCCAGTGGGGAGCGTGCAGGAGGCAGCCAATCAGTGATGTTTCTCTCTCATCGATGTTTTTATCTCTCTATCTCTCTCCTTTCCTCTCTCTCTAAAAGAAACAACTAAAAACATTTTTTAAAAGAACTCTCCCATGAATAAATGAACAAATAAACAAAAACCCCATCTATCTAGTTGATGGGGGGAAAAATTTCCAGGGGCTTTAGAAAATTAGTTTTTAATAACAGAAAATTAGCCCATATAAGGAAAAAAAAGAAGTCCACAAAACATAGCAGGTTAGCTATAAACTGAAAACTAGACCAAATATAACTTGAGAAATACTTTGAAAAGGATTCCAAAGGCAATAAAATACTTTTTATAACTTTTATTAAAAAAAAAAAAAAGTGGGCTGAAGAATCTGAATAACAATTTAATGATCAGGGTCTAAAAGAGGTACGCTCAGGGAAAAAATCAGATAGCAAATTGGATAAGTGAATCATTTTTCTTGGTCTTCCTGGGGGGAAATGCTAGCGGGGAGATTCATGCATAATAAGTATCTTGAAATATACAAGTTAATCCTTCTATATCAAATACTGGCAAATGCCCATGAGTGAGCAGGAAAAAAGCAAAGAGGTTTCACTCTGTGTAAAGTACATATTTATGTAATTGAGGAGAAAAAAATACTCTCAAGCCTAGATCATGACACTCTCTAACCCAGAGACAAAACAGAAATTCCATCAAGGACATTGCCTCGACATGAGGCTGCAGCCAAAAATTCCATTGAAAATGCTGCTAAACAGCACCAAGTAGAGAAAAACAAGCAAAAAACATTGACTATTTTTATTTAAAATTGTGGTTTAACCACACTGGAAAAAAAACATACATTTCTGACTACTCATATTATCCTAATATATAAAAACCCAGAGTCCGTAACGACTGACCAAAGGCTCAACCAAACAACAGAAGTCAGTCCTGCAGTCAGTGCTGGTTTGCCGTGGTGACCCAGTACTGACTACCGCCGGTGTGGGCACGGGGACCCAGCACTGACTGCCAAGAGGGCTGCGGATCAGGCCTGGACAGAGGCCCAGAGAGAGAAGCAGGGTCTGATCCGCAGCCTCCGTGGCAGCTGTTGATCAACCATTGCCTCTCTCTTTCTCTCCAGGCTTTGCCAGCAGCCATGCCTCTGTTTCTCTCCTGGCCTCCGCAGGGGCTGCTGATCAGCCCCGCCTCTCTAATCAGGTCCGGAGATAGGCCCACAGACACTGACTGGCATAGAAACCTACCAATCAGAACCAAATCTGGGTGAACTGTGAGGAGCCAATGGCTACCTAGGAGGCGGAGCTTTTGACGCTGACTGGCATAGAAACTGACCAATCAGAACCAAATTGGCCGGCAGGGGAGGGCAGTTGGGGGCAAGATCAGGCCAGCAGGGGAGGGCAGTTGGGGGCGAGATCAGGCTGGCAGGGGAGGGCAGTTGGTGGCAAGATCAGGACAGCAGGGGAGGGCAGTTAGGGGTAATCAGGCAGGCAGAGGCAGTTAGGGGTGATCAGGCCGGCAGGGGAGGGCAGTTGTTGGCAAGATCAGGACGGCAGGGGAGGGCAGTTGGGTGAGAGATCAGGCCAGCAGGGGAGGGCAGTTGGGGCCACCAGGCCAGCAGGGGAGGGCAGTTGGGGGGCGAGATCAGGCCATCAGGGGAGGGCAGTTAGGGGCAATCAGGCAGGCAGACAGAGGCAATTAGGGGAGAACAGGTAGGCAGGCAGGTGAGCGGTTAGGAGCCAGTGGTCCCAGATTGCGAGAGGGATGTCTGACTGCTGGTTTAGGCCTGATCCCTGTGGGTTAGAGATGGTGCAGGCTGGGCTGAGGGAACCCCCCTTCCGTGCATGAATTTCATGCACCGGGCCACTAGTGAATAATATAATAGAGGGACTAAGGAAAAAAAAAAAAAAAGAGGGACTAATGGTCAAGGAGATTATGAAACTAATATAAATCAAGGCAAAGTTTATGATCTTGAGAGTTGGACTTAACCTGGGAATTACACCATCCTGCTGAACGGTCTATTCCAGTACATGAATGTGGCTACCATTTTGCTAAGTGCTTACTTATATACCAAGCATTGTTCTAATCACTTTACATCCATTATCTCATTTAAACTTCATAATAAGGATGTAGGCATTAATGTTGTCACTTTACAAATAAGTGGACTGAGGTTTAGATAATTTAAGAAATTTGTCCTATTTAACACACCAAATGAGAGCCTGAATATGAATCAACGCTGGTCAAACTTTTGGATCAAGATTTTTAACCAACATGTTAAACTATTTTCCCCACCCTATGCCTACCCATTTATTGGACTATTTTTTTGTTTTGTATTGTTTTTTTTGCGCTTTGTGTGTGGCTGGCTCCCGTCTCACCACGATTCAGCAAATAAATAGCTATAATTCTAAATACATGCATGACAGACCATGTTTCACTTCACTTTTATCCTCAGAGCCTAACCATCACCTAGAACAGTGGTCAGCAAACTCATTAGTCAACAGAGCGGCAAACCACGGCTCGCGAGCCTCATGTGGCTCGCGAGCCGCAGTTTGCCGACCACTGACCTAGAACAAGGTAAAATGTTCAGTAGGTGTTTGCAAAATGAAATGAGTTAAATAAATATAATGCATATTATACTAATACAGTAAATTTCTGACAAAAAAACATAGTTGATTATGTCTGGGAGCAAAGCCTGTACTTTAAAAATTGAGATTTAAACAACTGCAATAGACAAAGGTTAGACATTTCTACAATCAATACATTTGCTCTGACATAAAGATATGGCCATTGTAGCATTAGGAACAAAACTGGATCAGTGGATCACAGAAAATCCATGCCTTAGGTAGTTTCCGGTTGGAAACAATAAGACCAACTGGTTAGTCACTGAGAAAAAGGAATTCATTGAAAGAGCTAGGCTTTAAATATAAGCAGAAACCAAGAAAATATAGGTAACCAGAACCACTGCCAAGGCCACATAACAGGAATAGCTGGGTTGATGCTAAGCCATCACCACTGAACTTTGGATGGTACAGCTGGTCTGCCCCCACCTGCCCCTTAGAAAACTCTGCTACAACTACTGACACAACCACCACTGGATGCTGGATACCACAGCCACCACCACCACAAGAATTCTCCACTGTCCCTGCTTCTTTAGGTAACTCACCTCAGATTCAAATTTGTGGGCTGCAAATTCAAGCTACAAGGGGGAAGAAAAACAAAAACCGGCTCTTTTGGCCTCCGCCATGGAGTGGGCCCTCCCTGCTTCTCCCCACATCTTACACTAGATTCCAAAAGCATAGAAAGTGAAATTGAATACTAGGTGACCACAACAAATATATTTATATATGTATTTACAACAAAATTGCAATCTGAGGATAGGAACTAGAACTGGATTACGACTGGCCTTTTAGCTAGCGGGGTCTCCAAAATCTAGCAAGGGGGACTAACACCTCAAAAGTAGAGCAAGTGGGCTGCATCCTTGGGAAATGGAGCATGAGCTGTATGGGCACTGCATGGCACGTTACCATAGGGTCCCATGAAAACACACTCCCTACGTCACAGATTGGCAATCATGGCTTCCTCCTTTCCAAAGTCCCTGAAGTTATGGCATACCTATGGCCATCATTCTTACCACACCTGTTCAGACATTTGTTGATTACTTCCTCCTAGGCTGCAGTGATGCCTCTGGTGCCCTCATAGTAACAGCAGCAGTGCTTACATTTACTTAGTTCTTACTAAGTGCCCAGAGCTATGCTAAGGGCATTACATATACTGAATCATTTTATTCTCACAATAACCTTAGGAAATAGGTACTAAGATTACACTCATTTTAGGGATGAGGAAAATGAGCAGAGAGGTTACTTAACTTGCCCAAGGACACACAGAAGCTAAGCTGCAGTGTCAAGGCAGAAACCAGGTGGTCTGACTGCAGAACATGCCCTCTTCACTGCCTCCCTTTTGAGAGGATTTCGGGCAAGACCTACTGGACTGCTGGGTTTTACCATGTACTTCCTTAACAAGATCACCTGCTACAGAAAATTAGCATTTGACACTTCCAGCATCATAGTTTTGTAGCATCTCCAATACTCCCACTTGCACACCCTTATTGGCCATTATGGATCAAATCTAATTAGCAGAATGAAACAATGGAAATGATGTTGGAAAGAGAAATCACAGTAGAAAGACACAGCAAACTGGGTGGTGAGTCCCACTCCGCAGCTGTGGCTAACTGAACTTTTGATGGATCTCAATGTGTTGCAGTTGCTGAGGGACCATGAGGAGGGTCTGTGTCATCATAGTGCTCAGAGCTTGAATGAATGTATACACGTATGTATTTCTAATATAAAAATACTAGAGGCCCAGTGCATGAAATTTGGGTACAGGGTGGGGGGGGTCCCTCAACCCAACCAGCACCCTCTCCAATCTGGGAGCCCTCAGGGGAGCCCTCTTCAATCCGGGAGCCATGATGGCTTAGGCCCACTCCCCATGGTTCTCTGCTCTCTGTGGGGCCTGGCCGCTCCACGCCCACTGCCCATAGGCTCTCCACAGCCCATAAGCCCTCCGCCACCGGGGTGGAACTCTTGCCTCATCGCCACGGCAATGAAGCAAGCATTCCACCAGGCCACTCACACTGCCCGCTCTCAGTGCCCCCCCGCCCCAGGACTGGGGGACTCCAGCGGGGCTGAGGGGACTGGGCGCTGCCATCTTGTGGCTATGGGTGTTGCCATCTTTGTGACAGAGTGACATTAATTTGCATATTACCCTTTTATTAGATAGGATTTCTGAGGTAGTCAGCACTATTTCAAATCAGCATTGTTTGGGATATGCCTATATATTATTAGTCATTTATTATATGATGCCAATATATTTATGGTTAAGCTGGCTGTTCAATGAACTGTATATAATCTATTTGTTAATATATAAGCAGTTCTCCTTGGTTTGATTTTGCTATTTATTTTTTTCATTATCTTATCATGAAAATTTCAGAGAAAAGTTGAAAGAACTCTATAGTGAACATACATACACCTACCAACTGAATTTTATAATTAGCATTTTGATACATCATCATTACATATAAATCCATGATTCCTTCTACCCACTCATCAATCCATCTTATTTTTAATGCATTTCAAAGTAATTTGCAACATCAGAACACTTTCCCCAAAACACTTTGGCAAGTTTAATATTTATTTACAGTTCTTTTGAGATAAACTATATGTACAGTTAAATGCAAAAATCTTATATGTAATAGTTGATGAGTTTGACAAATGTAAAGGGGTGTAACCCAACCCTTAGGAAATTATAGAACAGTAGCATTAACCCGGAAAGTTCCCTCTTGCTTTTTCCCTGTTCTTCATAGCCCACATAGCCCCAAAGGCAGGCACTGTTCTGATTTGTTTCATCATAGACTAGTTTTACTTGTTCTAGAACTTCATATAAATAGAATCATAAAATATTTACTTTTTTCATATATTTTTATTGATTTCAGAGAGAAAGGAAGAGGGAGAGAGAGAGATAGAAACATCAATGATGAGAGAGAATCATTGATCTGCTGCCTCCTGCACGCCTCCTACTGGTGATCAAGCCTGCAACCCAGGCCTGTGCCTTGGCCGGGAATTGAACCATGACCTCCTGGTTCATAGGTCGACGTTCAACCACTGATCCATGCTATCTGGGCTACTTACTCTTTTTTATACATCTTTCACTTAGTATAGTTTTGAGGGTTTTAAGATTTTATTCATGTTATTATGTACTAGAGGCCCAGTGCATGAAATTCATGCATGGGGGGAGGGGGTGACCCTCAGCCCAGCCTGCACCCTCTCCAATCTGGGACCACTACTGGGACCGGGCCTAAACGGGCAGTCGGATATCCCTCTCACAACCCAGGATTGCTGGTTCCCAACTGCTCACCTGCCTGCCTTCCTGATTGCCCCTAACCACTTCTGCCTGCCAGCCTGATCACCCCCTAACCACTCCCCTGCCAGCCTGATTGATGCCTAACTGCTCCCCTGCCAGCCCGATTGCCCCTAACTGCCCTCTCCTGGAGGCCTGGTCCCCCCCCCAACTGCCCTCCCCTGCAGGCCTGGTCCCCCCCCCAACTGCCCTCCCCTGCAGGCCTGGTCACCCCCAACTGTCCTCCCCTGCAGGCCTGGTCACCCCCAACTTCCCTCTCCCGCAGGCCTGGTCCCCCCCAACTGCCCTCCCCTGCAGGCCTGGTCCCCCCCCCCAACTGCTCTTCCCTGCAGGCCTGGGTCCCCCCCCCCAACTGCCCTTCCCTGCAGGCCCGGTCGCCCCCAACTTCCCTCCTCTGCCGGCCTGGTCACCCCTAACTGCCTTCCCCTGCAGGCTCGATCACCCCCAACTGCCCTCCCTTGCAGGCCTGGTCCCTCCCAACTGCCCTCCCCTGCTGGCCATCTTGTGGCGGCCATCTTGTGTCCACATGGGGCCAGCCATCTTTGACCACATGGGGGCAGCCATCTTGTGTGTTGGAGTGACAGTCAATTTGCATATTATTCTTTTATTAGATAGGATAGAAGTAGTTTGTCATTTTTATTGCTAAGTAGTAGTCATTGTTTGAAAATACTATGGTATCTTTACCCATTCTCTCATAAATGGGCCCTAGATTGTTTTCCAATTTTTATTTATTATGAAAAACGTTGTATGAACATTTAAGTGTAAGTGTTTTTGTGCACATATTTTTCATTTTTCTTGGGTAAATACCTACGAGTAGAATTGCTGCATCATTAAGAAGTTGTATTCTTAATAAACTTCCAGACTGTTTTCCAAAGTAGTTAAACCATTTTACATACCCACCAACAATGAATGAGTGTTCTGGTGATTCCATATCCTCTCCAACATTGGGTGATACTGGACCTTTGAATTTTATCCATTCTAGTGAGTATTCAATGTTAGCTCATTGTGGTTTTAAAATACATTTTCCTAATTACTAATGAAGTTGAGCACATTTTTCATGTACTTATTATTGGTCATTTATATATCTTCCTTTGTGAAATATCTGTTTAAATCTTTTGCTTATTTTTATTAGGCTGCATTTCTTTTTATTATGATGATTTTTTTAAATAAGATCCAAGTTAAAAGAACTCTTTCAAGTCCATAAAACAAGATATATGAACTGGGCTGCCCTGAGTCACATTTTTAGTCATTATGTTAGTATCTAGATTAATAAAAACTTTGCTTTCCTATTTAAAAAGCTGAAACCCAATTTTTCAACAAATTATTTTTAAAACAAACAAACTAAAATCTCCTTCTTCTCATATTGAACCTGTATATACAGGGATATATACAGTGGGTATACACAACTGTTGGACTCCTAAGCAAATGTTAAACTCGCTGGCCTATGTACACATTTCTGTAAAATAATATGTACCACTTCCCCCCAATTCTAAATCAGTACTTCATGTAAGGCAAGTCATTATGCTGCACACCTTAAACTTATACAATGCTGGATGTCAATTATATCTCAATAAACTGGAAGAGATAAATCAGTGCTTATAATCTGCTGACAATCGTTTTTTCTCTAGATTCTCTGAACTTCCAAGTTCAAACCCCAGATCTTTCCATTCCTTTCTAGATAAGATTTTGATCTATCTTTTAGAGAACAATCTTGACTAACCTTAGACATGAATCAGCCTCCTGACTAATCTTCTGGTTGTTCTTAAGTCATCTCACTTGTTGTACCTGATTTCCTAATGACATTGCTCACTTTGAACACTCTGTATATGCTCAGCAAAAGTGTTATCAATGCAAGTCATCTAATGGAACAGATTATATAGAGGAAGAGATGAGAAAAGTGGACAGCCTGAAACTCAGGTTGCATGGTAACAGAAATTCAGCTTGCATTAGCTTAGGCAAAAGGGAGGAATGTATTGGTTTGAGTGCTACAAGAAGGACAGGACTACAGCTGGACCTCAAAGAGAAGACATTTCAATATCAGCAACTTTGGAACCATAAACCTGAATTCCACCAGAATTTTCTGTCTCATTGCTTTTCTATGCAAATTTATTTTGTTCCTTGAAACTAGCTGCAAGCATATGATGAGGAAAATAGCTACCATTCTTCATCTCTGCTTTACCACCATAGAAGTACAGACCATGCTTTCACTGGTTCCTGGTTCAAAAATCCTAATGGTGAGTTCTGACCACCCATCAGACATCAACTGTGGCCAGATCACAACATATTTCCTGTGGCAAGTCCAGAAGAAGTTGCCCAGGAGATGGTTGAAATTGTATGTCCATCATCTGGCACAGAGGTCTGAGCTACAGAAAGACATTTTGAACCCACAAGCAGAAAGGTAGTAATTCAAGCCATGTAATTGGATGAAATGATCTAGGGGAGTGCGCAGAATAAAAAGAGGAGAACCAAGAACAAAAGCCTAGATTGTATCACTTTAGCCTGTTTTACTACAGCCTGTTTCTCAATTATAAAATATACTTATTCATAAAAATTAAAAATATTAGAAAAATTGAACATCAATTGAAAATTTGCATACAACATATAAAGGGACAATTTTTTACATGAAGCACAAACACACGCAATAGGAGGTGTGGATGATTCACTTGGAAGGGTGTAATGACATTTGACAGAATAACCCCCTCAAAGGACCTTGAGTGGAAATAATCTGCTTTCACCTCAAGTGGGAAGTAGGTATAGGAGAAGACAGATGGTATAATCCACACAGATATTCTCTCTGAAAGCCAAGTGCTAATGTAAATACTTCTTGAACTAGTTCTTTGATAGAGAGTGTCTGAAAGTCCCTTTAGAATGGCCTCTATTTTGCCCAGGTCATGAAAGACCCATGATATGAGAGATGCAGTGAGTTGAAGGAAACTAGCAGGGCTGCAGACAACAGCATCTATGGAACTGAATGCCATAGCAGTGGTTCTCAACCTTTCTAATGCCTCGACCCTTTAATACAGTTCCTCATGTTGTGGTGACCCCCACCCATAAAATTATTTTCGTTGCTACTTCATAACTGTAATTTTGCTACTGTTCTGAATCATAATGTAAATATCTGTGTTTTCCGATGGTCTTAGGCTCTACAGCAGCGGTTCTCAACCTGTGGGTCGTGACCCACAGGTTGAGAACCGCTAGCAGGGTCACCTAAGACCATTGGAAAACACAGATATTTACAGTAGCAAAATTGTAAATAACTGGGATGGGGCCTAAACAGGCAGTCGGACATCCCTCTCACAATCCAGGACTGTTGGCTCCCAACTGCTCACCTGCCAGCCTTCCTAATTGCCCCTAAACACTTCTGCCTACCAGCCTGATCACCCCCTAACCACTCCCCTGCCAGCCTGATTAATGCCTAACTGCTCCTCTGCCAGCGTGATTGCCCCTAACTTCCCTCCCCTGCAGGCCTGGTCACACCTAACTGCCCTCCCCTGCAGGCCTGGTCACCCCCAACTGCCCTCCCCTGTAGGCCTGGTCCCCCCAAACTGCTCTCCCCTGCAGGCCTGGATCCCCCCCCCCAACTGCCCTTCCCTGCAGGCCCGGTCGCCTCCAACTTCCCTCCTCTGCCGGCCTGGTCACTCCTAACTACCCTCCCTTGCAGGCCTGGTCCCTCCCAAATGCCCTCCCCTGCTGGCCATCTTGTGGTGGCCATCTTGTGTCCACATGGGGGCAGCCATCTTTGACCACATAGGGGCAGCCATCTTGTGTGTTGGAGTGATGGTCAATTTGCATATTACTCTTTTATTAGATAGGATAGGATATCATGTCCCCTAAGAAGACTACGATTCCTCAGTCACAGCACTCATCTAAGATGTCGTTCCACAGGTGTTGGAAGATGACCAAGGAGTGCAGATGCCAAATGGCCTCACAATATACAGAATGGAACAAAAGTAGGTTTATAGTTGTGAAGACATGAAACACAGCAAATATTCCTGTATTATTATTTATTAATTATTGCATTATTTTCCATAAGAACAACTGTAAACCTACTTTTGCCCAACCCTGTATTAGTCAGACTCATCAAAATATGCTTAGAAGGATGTGGTTTACTTGCCACTTTTCCAAGAACAAAGTTATAACTTTCATGGCTGTCAAATTTCATAAAGATTTATTGCCCATGTTTAGGAAGATCAGTGATACTGATGATAATAGCTATCATGTGCCTGGCCCTATGCTAAGATCTGTACATGCATTAGTTATTTTAATTCTCACAACAGTCCCATGGTGGATAAACAATGCTAATAGCTACCAGGTCACATATTTAGGAACTAGTAGTGTCAGAAGTCAAACTCGGTTCTTCTTGGTCCCCATGCTTATGTCTTTGCTTTATGCTATAATGCCTCTTCCACTGAGAGCCAGTATGTATTGTATATTATGAGCTGAGGTCACAGTTGTCTTGCTAGAAAAGGTAAACACCATTCTTTTTTTATTAAAGAGAGTCAAGATAGCCCCACAGGAGATGCGGAAAACTGATCAATTCTTCATCATAAATGTTGTCATACTCATAAAGGACTTCAGCCTTGGGTTGAAGAGAAAGAACAGCTTTGGGTCTGTGTCAGTAGAAATACCAGGTTCCAGCAACATCGTGTGCCATCTTGGTGACGAGCACAGAATGTGGGGGCAAGGGAAGCTCATCTGCCTTCCCATTTGAGAATTCTTACCTGTACGTGGTAGAGTGTTTCAGAACTCGTGGCACAGAGGTAGCAAAATGGGTGGCACGTAGCCAGACACCAAGGAAATATTAGTGGCAAAAATTTGAAGTGAACTAAAAGGTGTCTGGAGCAGACTTCAGGGGAAGTTAAAGTAGCTTTAGTATACAGTGAAAAATAGCCCCAGGCACTCTTGACTTATTCCTCAGACACAGTTTAAGGAGACATATTTTTAGAATGTGGCCTCACAAATAGGGATCGCCATGGACAATGTCCAGGCTTTTGAGTCAGACAGGGAGCATGGCCTGCCATACCAAGGCTTCATCCATAGAAATGCCCAATACTTGATCATGGAAGCTGGATTCTTTGGTTAGGAATACCCCTGACATGCAGAACACCCCTTCCTAAACTGAGACCTAAGAGATAGGAAGGGTCAGAAACCAGCTGCTCCCTTGTGTGGACATGAGTATGGACTTGGGCTGCCAGCAACAGTGTACGCACACGCGCGCACACACACACACACATACACACACACACACATAGAGATAGGTATATCACTAGCATTACCTCTGACCCAAGGACAAGTTCTACCAATTCAGAAAAGTGTTAAAGGTTTCAGTACCAGTTCAGTGTAAAGGGCTCTCCCGCAGCCTCCTTGGAATTCAACCAAGAAAACTGAATCATTCCATTCCAGGCCCTGGGCAGTAGGCCAGGACTATGACTGACCCCTACCTAACGCTGAAGCTCATGGACATCACGGATGGCATTCCCATCTGCTGTCACAGCGGGATAAAAGATAACCAACTACCACAATGTGCTTTGAAAACACAAAATGTCTAATAAAACTCATATTTTTCTGAAATCATTTTCTATTTAGTTTCAATAACCAAAATGAAATGGCTAGAGAATTTGCTAGACTGGATTAATAATATTCTACCTGTTACTGTGACAATGCTGTCTATTCTCTATGTGGCTACTAAAGTTATGAGTGAAAATGACACAGAAGAGCTGTGATCATTTAATTTGGCCCCTAATGGTCACAACTGAAATTCAATAGAAAGTTATTATTTGATCTGTCCACAAATACAAATAAGAATATTACTTTCCGGGGGCAGGGGTGGGCTAGAAGGGGTAAATGGGGGAGGACAGGGACATATGCAATACTTTCAACAATAAAGATTTTTTTTTTAAAAAAAAGATTATTACTTCGCTACTACCTCTAAGGAAATTCAACCTTTCTTGGAGCTCTGCTGAAAAATGAGTTTTCAGTAATTCAGCATAATTTTTATGATGATTAATAGAAACTTAAGGGACTGTCTTGAGATCTGAGAATAAATTAAATACTTTTTAAAACATTTTAAATAATTTTCTCATTCCATTGCAAAAAATGATTACTTCTGATTGTATAATAATTTCCCAGACTATTATCCACAACTATAATTTTCACAGTGAAAACTGGCCTTTCATTATAGAACAGGCACTGTGTTTCTTTTCTTCTTTTTTTTATTTCATTGATTTTAGAGAAAGGAGGGAAGGGAAAGAGACAGAGAGAGAGCAAGAAAGAAACATTGATTTGTTGCGCCACCTGTTCATGCACTCATCGGTTGCTTTCTTGTATGTGCCCTGACTAGAGATCGAACCCACAACCTTGGCATATCAGGACTATGCTCTAACCAACTGAGCCATCGGCCAGGGCTCTACGTTGCTTTGAGATAATAAGTTAGTTGGCAGTCATTTTGTATAAATCAGACATTTAAATATTTGTATGCAAAATCAGAGTTGTTTTAAAATTTTAAAAATATGCTTACCTAGCACACACACTATAGAATATATAATCATTTACTGTGACTCACTGGCCAGCTATCACATTTGTTCAACATACATTGGCCCAGATCTTTTGGTTGGGTCAATTTTATATTTTCCAGATTCAGTCATATTTCAGATTTAACCAATTCCCTAAATTAACTTTATAATCAACTGTCACTTCTCTTTTCATGCAGAAAGAGGCGGGGGGCGGGGGTTGGAACTCCAACAGACCCATGAGTAAGTAGCTTGGAATTAAACTACTTGAAAATGAGTGAGGGTGAAATTCTTTGAGTACTACTACTTGAAATAGTTTTCATTTTCTTGATTCATCTTTCAGCTTCTCATCCTTATTTGTCTCTTTATGACTGTTCAAAACCCCTCTCACTCACCTCATATTAATTCCCTGTTCCATTCCCTTTTAGTGGCCTTTCAAAACTTTCTCTTCCTCTATGTTCCTGAAATCCCCAATCACAAGACTCCTACTTCTAGCGTGCTACTATTCTGAGAAAATAGAAGGTGTGTGAGATATTTTTCTTTTTACTTCCCCTGTCTTCCCCTCTGAATCCCTCTGTGCTGTACATTGTATTCCTCCTTTCAATCTTTGGCTCCAGAATGAAATGGCTCTCCTTCTGGTAATGTTATCCTCTCCATCTTTACACTGAATCATAACCCTCCTGTCTCCTTACTTCCTTGCTCTTTCAATTCCCTTCCTTAATTTTTTTTTTTTTTTTTTTTTTATCTCTCCTGACCAACCATCTCTTCATCTGCCTACTCAGGTAGACCCAGTTTTTAAAAAGAAACAGTCAAAAATCTTTTCACGCCCTAACCTGTTTGGCTCAGTGGATAGAGCTTCGGCCTGCAGACTAAAGGGTCCCAGGTTCCATTCCGGTCAAGGGCATGTACCTTGGTTGGGGGCACATCCCCAGTAAGGAGTGTGCAGGAGGCGGCTGATTGATGTTTCTCTCTCATCGATGTTTCTAACTCTCTATCCCTCTCCCCTCCTTTCTGTAAAAAATCAATGAAACATATTTTTTTAATCTTTTCACCTTGCCCCTTCCCTCAAGTTTCCTCCTCTTACCTCCCCTTCAACACCCAAATTACTAGAAAAGTGGTCTATATTTGCTTCCTACATTTCTTCACTTGCCCTTTACTTAATACTACTTCTAAGACCTCCTACACGTCAAATCCAAATTCATTCTCTCAAGCTCTCACACTATGGGTGACCTTGTGTCCCCTAAAACCCTTCCTTCCCTGGAGCTTGTGATCCTGTACTATCCTGGTTCTCTTGACTGTCCCAGCCATGCATCCCCTTGTTCTCCCTTCTTCTGCCCTTTGACACCTGGTATTCCCCAGGGTTTTACCCTTGGTTCTCTGTACACCACTCTGTCCTTTGAAAATCCATTGCTTTGGGGCTCTATTGAGATCTCATCTGGATCATCAGTCCAAAAGTTCTCTCTCAAGCTGTTCCACACATATGTCTCTACCTGACAGACAATTTCGTCCATAACACTAGGGACTCCTCAGAGGCATAATTATGCTTTATTCATCCTTGTACTTCCATCCCCCACTTCCACCATCCAGGGCCAGGAACAGGGTAGTGGGAACGCAAGAAAAGTTACTTAGGCTGAACTAAACAGCATTTCCCACCACACCTGAAACTGAACAGAAACAAAACTTAACAGCTGTCTAGCCCTCCACAACCCAAAACAACCCAGCCTCCTGACTTCCCTGTTTCTCTTAATGATATTTCTAACTTCCAAGCCTTAATATCTGAGTTCCAACTCTGATGTCTTTTTCCTTGTCACCTATATCTAATAAATTAACATGTGTTATTGGTTGTTCCTTTGTTATATTTTTACACTTGTCTTTCTGTCATATCCTCAAAATAAGGCCCTAATTACCTCCCGCATTATCTTATTTAATAGCTTCCCAAGTCAGCTTCTCCATCTCTCCTACACACTACTTCTAGTTTACTCTTCATTTAGCACACTTCTAATGATATTACTATGCATCTCAAAAATAGTTCATATTGACCCCTTGCCTTGCAAATTACAAACACCTTGCTCTAGCATACAAAGTCCTTCATAATATGGCCCCTCAAACACCTATATGCTAGGAAGGACTCAAGTTACCACAAGAAAAGAAGACATTTACAAATACTTATTGATCAACTGGTAGCTGTCGGAAAACAAAAAAGTTCTGAAACTCTACCATTCTCTCTTGCTGTCAGTGTTTCTGCTTCTCTTTTCAGTTTCCCTTCTCTCTATTGCTCTGCCTCCTCTGGTTATTCAGTTTCTATTCCCTTATGGTTTTCAACTAGCAAACAGCACAATATGACAACTCTCAATACCTTGTAAACCTTGGCAACGCTCAATGCTTCTTTGCAGTTTCGACCCCCACTGCCAATTAGTTCAGTTTCTTGATTTCCCAGTTCCAATTCTAAAGAGTTCCAGTGCCCTAGTCTGTTATTTCATGCTAGATCACAGAAATGCCACACAACGGCCGACGGATTGTCTGCACTTGTATCATATGCTCAATCAGCTGGATCTAAACACATGGGGACTGGGCAGGATCACAGGTTCAGAGAATGGAAAACAAGGCTGTGGGCAGAAAAATTCCTTTAGAAGGACAGGCAACAATCAACATCTCGAAGGCATTACCTTTTCCTGCTTTATTCTCCTATGTGTATATGACAATCTTGTCAAACAGGAATTGCTATCTCAAAAACTCAGTCTACAATTTTATAATTCTATGCCTGTGCTCATGCTGTTCTCTCTGCTTAGAATAATCTCTTCCACCATCTTACTATCTACAAATCTACCATCCAAAGGACAAGAACAGACATAAAAGGAATTCCAACACAGTCAATGTACAACAAGAAAAGAAAGCTATGAAAAATAATTTGAGCACAAAGAAACAAAACTCAAATTAAGGTGCAATTTTTGTCAATTAGATTAGCCTCCCAAAGTTAGAACGATTAATGTACCTTACTTATAATGATAGTTTATCTTCCTATAAAATATAGCTAAAATGAAAGGCATTTAATTCTTGTCAAAATTTCACAAAGATGTCCAAATATAAATTTTTTTAAAAAAAGGAAGCACACCTACAATGAAGAATTTTAAAAATGCACCAGATCAAGTAATGCTAAGACTACAACAAAGCAGTTAATATTGTAAATGGATGGTGGCATTGCAAAATACTATAATTCTTTTAGAAAGCAGTTTACCAACATGATTCATTTTGAAATTACAGAAAAACTTAAACAGGAAAACAAAACTACTTTTCAATATTATTAACTAGAGAAAGTCACTTTTAATATTTTGGTACATGGCCTTTCATACCCTCTTATTATATACTAGAGGCCCGATGAACGAAATTCATGCAAGGGTAGGCCTTCCTTCCCCTGGCTGCTGGCACCGGCTTCCCTCTGGCACCCAGGACCCAGGCTTCCCTCACAGCCCCAGCTTAATCTGGAAGGACGTCTGGTCTAATTAGCACATTACACTTTTATTTTTTCCGTTGCTTTTTCTATTTTATTATTTAATTTGATCAAACTAGATATACTGTCAACTGGCTTATTAGCATCTTTTTTATTCATTACGTCATAAACCATTGTCTATTCTATTAACAGTATTCCAAAATATTATTGTTAATGGTTCAAAACATTAATAGTCTATCATATGAATAAGTAATAATATATTCTTAGAAAAAAAAGTTCTAATGCTAGACCAGATTTTCTCAACTTTTTCATAATTATTGATGGACTGTAATGAACATCCTAGTATGTAAATCTTTTGTGCACATCTCTGATATTTTCTTAAAACAAATGTCCAGAAGTATATTTGATAAGGCATAGAGTAGAACCATTAAAAAGAATTTATAAATATTTTAATGAAAGAGCTTATAAATATTGATTTAAGCAAAACTCTTATATGACTATATTAGGAGAATGAGGAGTGGGCAAGGAGGAGGGAAAGAACAGATGATAGAAGAGCTAAAGCTCCATAATTTATAGCAGAAAGTCAATGAACATTAAAAAAATGTTCTAAGTTAGTATAAGGGCATTATTTAGAAAAGAGGAGATGAAACAGCTATTAATGAAGAATAGTAGACAGGAATCAGGTGTAAGAAAATATGCACAGTATCCCTGGCCAGTGTGGCTCAATTGGTTGAGTATCATCCCACGCACTGAGAGGTCGGGGCACATGCCGGGGTTGTAGGCTTGATCCCCAGTAAGGGGCGAGGTGGCCGATTGACACTGATGTTTCTCTTCCTCTCCATCTCCCTCCCTCTCTCTCTCTCTCTCAAAACAATGAAAAAATAAAATATGGCACAGTGTACTGATGTTTTTCATTTTAAGTCTTATTCTCTTTGATTTTTCAACCATGCATTTATATTGGTTTGATAAAAATACAAATTGCATATATTTAAAAAGATAAAGTCAGCAGTGTAATTCATATATAAAATATAACAGATGCACAAGTTGGCTTAAGAGCCCACAATTCTCATAATTCTTTAGGTAGAAAAAAATTCTTCTTATGTGTGTACCATTGCCTATAAAGACTTTAAAATTTATAATTTTGTGAATTCTTACTGAGAACCTTCTGTAAACAAAGCCTGTGACTGGGTGTTGTGGGAGATACTAAGAAATACTCTGTCTATTCTTTCCAGAGAGAAGAAAATTGTTGTGAACACCAGAAATACTCTCTCCATGTGACTCAGCTATGGAATGTTAGAAAAAATGCCTATGCAGAAAATGTTCAAATTTTCTCTCAAAAATTTTTTTAATAGAAAAACATTAGGATACCAATTCCTCTATGTAGAGTTAAGAGAGAGCAGTAGAGTTTTCTTCAGAAAAAAACCCTTACATTTTTCCACATAACATACCAGTCTTCACCAAATATGTCAGAAAATTGGAAAAATAAAGGGAAATTGGGATAGTGGGGAAATGAAGTGTTAGACCCTTAATTCTCAAGCAAATTCCTCACAGATCTTTCCATGTGTCCTTGATTAATGTGTAGTTCTTCCTTAGTTCACTTCATTATAAGTAGAGACAAGAATTTTCTCAAAACTCAGAATATTAGTCCCCCCCCCCCCCCGCCCCGAGAAGGAATCATCATAGTGGCACTAAGTCTAAATTATTTTCCCTCTTTATACAACTGATTTGCAGGACACCTGAGTAGTAAATGATGAGTCTCCATTGGCAACAGTTGTTAAGTCTCTGTCTGCATCATATTACCTCCAGCTAGGCCACAAAATGGAGCTATTAGACCCAGACTCCTGTCAGTTGCTCCCTCCTCAACATCTCTTTCTGATCCTCTTCCTCCTCTCCACTCTGCATTTCTCCTTTAATCTCTTCCTCTTACTCTCTCCTTCTTCCCTTCTTCAAACCTCATCCCTGAGTTTTTCCTTCCTCTGTCTTCTACCACTGTCCCACCCTTATCCTAACCACATCAAAGAATAGAGGTGAGGAAGGAGAGGCTTTCTTGTTCTTTCTCTACTTCCCTACATGAAGAACCATAAATCCTACCTTTATATTACTAAAAGTCTGGTAACAAAAACATCTAACAAAATGCCAGCTAACATTTTAAGTATAATTCAGACTAAACTATTTGTAAGTTTATCAGAATCTCATGAGTAATTTACTCTTTGCAGTTGAGCGACTATCATTTGGGTGTATTTATTTTGGTTTTCAATGGTAAACTAAATGTATAATTGTGTTCTCCATTTCCACATTTAATACATTCTCTTTAAAATGCTGTGTCTAGCCCTAACCGGTTTGGCTCAATGGATAGAGCGTCGGCCTGCGGACTGAAGGGTCCCAGGTTCAATTCCAGTCAAGGGCATGTACCTTGGTTGCGGGCACATCCCCAGTGGGAAGTGTGCAGGAGGCAGCTGATAGATGTTTCTCATCGATATTTCTAATTCTCTATCCCTCTCCCTTCCTCTCTGTAAAAAATCAATAAAATATATTTTTTTAAAAAATAAAATGCTGTGTCTAATGGCTATTATGTAACTTCAGCATACACTTACATAGCGCTTCCTTCCCAAACCTTTACCAGAATCTACTTCCCTTTCCCAAATGGTGGGTATTGGGAAGAGAAAGGTGAATGTTCCTATCCTCATCCAAGCCTCTGTACTGATCAATGTGCGTCCTTATGCCAAAGAGTAAACAATACAATGTTCATTCCTTGGGAGCAGCTACATCCAAGTGGCCTATTGAGTAAAGTTCAATTGCACATAGTAATGAACCTTTGAACTCTGAAAAATGTGGCTTAGAATCCCCAAATATCTGGCTTTTGGAATAGACATTCCATTTTCCAGTCAGAATAGAGATATTTACAAAAAATGCCAGGAAGGAGAGGATGGGATTAGTTTATCTGATGAATACATCAACTAAGAAATGGGAGAGAGCTCCAGAAATAGTTGGCTAAAAGTAATATGTCAAGTATTTAGATATTACAAGCAAGTCTTCACAAATAATCTAAATTTCAAAAAGGTATGTTCAAAATTATTCTTAAAGTATAAATCATCCCCAAAATGCCACCATAAAATAGTTATATAAATTAAGATGGCACCCATGGGTCTAGGACTATGGCAAAACCTACCATCAATATTTGTTGGTCATCAAACTACTGAAGTCTTTTTTATATATTCAGATCTTGTCATAGTAATTCCACAAATTGCAGATAAGAACAAATGTACCAGAACAACTAGGTCAATAACTGCTCCCACCACACAGTTTCCCTAATTCTTTTGCAGCATCAAGAACTAATGAATTTATAATCTGTGAATAACGATTATAAGCCCACTATATGCTAAGCTTTGTGCTAGGGAATTTGGGGCACTTCCCTGCCCCACATGATGAACAAAATATCAAAATTCCAAATGAAGACAGGATGAGTATTGCCTCAGGCTCCAGTGTGGCTTGGCATGGTACTATTTATGTTTGCTGAAGATTTTGATATTTTGTTCATCATGGATTTTTCACATTAATATTTATTTTTAAATATTATATTAAAATGTTATTTAAGCCCTAACCAGTTTGGCTTAGTGGATAGAACGCAGCCTGCGGACTGAAAGGTCCCGGGTTCGATTCTGGTCAAGGGCATGTACCTTGGTTGCGGGCACATCCCCAGTGGGAGGTGTGCAGGAGGCAGCTGATTGATGTTTCTCTCCCATCGATGTTTCTAACTCTCTATCCCTCTCCCTTCCTCTCTGTAAAAAATCAATAAAATATATTTTTAAAAAAAATGTTATTTAATCTTGATCACTGAGGGGGGGTTTTTTGTTTTGTTTTCTAATATATTTTTATTGATTTCAGAGAGGAAGGAGCGAGAGAGAGATAGAAACATCAATAATGAGAGAGAATCATTGATCAGCTGCCTCCTGCATGCCCCACAATGGGGACTGAGCCTGCAAGCCGGGGATGTGCATGTGCTCCAACCCGCTTCACAGGTCGAAGATCAACCACTGAGCCAGCCGGCAGGGCAATCACTGAGGTTTTCGGTGCCCCTTTTACATTCTGCTCCTTAGGTAAGTGCCTCACTCCTTCATCCTAGTCCTGGCCCTGCCCAGCGATTATAATCCACGCCAGGGGTTGGAAACGTTTTTCTGAAAAGGGCCAGACAGTAACTATTTTAGGTGCTATGAGCCAGGTGGTCTCTGTTGCAACTACTCAACTCTGCCTCTGTAGAACCAAAACATCATAGACAACATTTAAACAAACGAATGTGGCTGTGTTCCAGTAACACTTTTTTTACAAAACGGGCTGCAAGTCCCATGTGCCCCACAGGCTGTGTAGTTTGTCAGCTCCTAATCTACACTAAATCCTCATTTAGTTGTCAGTGCTAGAGAGTAAAGTAACTCACATTAAATTTTAAAGAAAATTAAGAGCATCCATAATCACACTATCTAAAAATAACCACTTAAATCTTTCAGTATTTTTTTACACTTATTTTAATAAAGATTAGGGTATTGGGCAGGGTAGGCCTGATTATGCTGTGGTAACAAATTAACCCCTAAGTCCCAATGGCCAAATGCAATTAAAGCTTATTTCTCACTCGTGTTACCTGTCCCTCACGTGTCAGCAGGGGCTTTAGTCCATCAGGAACCAGGCTGATTAGGAAACCTGCCACCCTGTAGCTGCATCTGGAACACATGACCCTCAGTCATCTTAAGAGATGAAGCCTCAGCTGGAGGGTCTCACACCAGCTCTTTTTGTCTGTAACTAGTTATATAATCACAGATGAAAGAATGGAAATGTCAGGAAGATAAAAGTGAATGTTTGGTGACCATTATTGGCCTACTTGTCACATTAAAAAATCACGATATATATATATAATTTTTTCCTCTGTTTGCCCTTAAAATTATACCTATTATAAATTATAAGTATTTCCTGACATCATCAAATCTCTTCATAATCATGTAGATAGATATAACCCTTGGTCACTGAGTCACTATTTCACTATTATAAATACTGCTATGTGCAAGGCATTATCCTAAGTGATTTATATGCATTTCTCATGTAATTCTTACAACTAGTCTATGAGGAAGATACAATAGTATGCCCACTTTACAGTTCTGAAAATAGAGGCCTAACGAGCTTAAGTTCATTTTCCAAGGCCACCCAGCCAGTAAGTGGCAGACCTGGGACTCAAACACAGGATTGTCAGACTTTAAAGCTAGTGCTTTTAACCAAGGAGTGTGAACTACAGAACTACAGGGGAGACTCTCTGCCTCCATTGTCTCATGGCTGTCTCTGTATCCAAATTTCCAGTCATTGGACTAAAGCCCATCCTATTCCAATATGACTTCTTCTTAAATTGATCACATCTGCGAAGACCCTATTTCCAAATAAGGTCATATTCACAGGTACCTAGAATTAGGATTTTTTTTTTTGTAATTTATTGGGGTGACATTGGTTAAGATTATGTAGGTTCAAGTGTACATTTCTATGACACATGCTCTGTATATTGCATTATGTGCCCACCACCCAAAGTCAGATTTTAACTATCTTTGGGAGGGCACAATTCAAAACACAGCAGATGGCATAAATATGTCTTCAGGTTTTCCTTGGTGTAGGTGAAGAAAGCAGAAAAAGAAGAGTTACTCTCCACAAACTCTAGTGGAAGGCTCTGTGTTGAGTCTTGATAAATTTGTACCAATAGATCCACATTCAAATATTCTGCCATAGGGTTAAACACATAGCGTTTTAACTCTTGAATGAGTTTTGGGGAGTAAATCTTGGTATGGATACCCCATACATCGCTTTGTTTACCAACCCATCAATAAAAAGGGCTATAAGTTCAAACAACCAACCTACAAACAAAATTTGGCAACCATCCCATTTGAAAATAAGAAACTGCTTATAATTTTGACCATTACTCATTTTTCTCTCTTTTTCCTAATGACTGTTATTTGGCATAAACTATTGGTAAATGCTTGGGGAACTTACAATAATCCCTAAACTAAATGGTTAGCAACCAATATTAACAGATGAGGTCATGATAATAACAATAACGATGCTGCTGATAGTAAGAATAAATCTAAATGGACATTTAAGAGTACACTAGCCTTCTGTTTTTATAAGAAGTAAATTTTCCAAGTAGATAACTGCATTCAAGTATTTATTATTTCTTACATAATAAGTACGGATAGAGATCTGGAGCTTATGTTAAAAATAAAAAATCAACCAAAGCTCAAAATAAATATACTCAGTAGGGAACAATGGTCTTATAACAATGTAGCCTTTCGCAGAGCACCTAGGAGTGATGAATCACTGCACTTGATGATCTTAAACAAGGTTACATATAATTAGAGAAGCATGGAAGTTAGGGGGCTGGTATTGTTATTCTACACAGAAATGTAGCACCAGACGTCTAATAAACATTCAGAGGTTTGTATTCGTATTATGTAAGAATTACAACAACCCTAACAGAAAAAAATCTCTAGTCAAACTGTAAAATGATTTTTCACTTCCGTTTCTGAGTCACTTAAACTGTGAATAGCAAGCCAAAAATAAAAGTACACAATCAGGAAGGGAATCAAGCTAATTTCGTATTATAAATATAGATCGATGATAGGCATATAGATAGATCTTGTATCTTAAGTTTATAATCCATATATTCTTAAAATCTGAGAAATTTTTGCAAGAGTATTCACAAGTATGTTGTGATACTGAATTTTTATCTTTTAATCTACATTATTAAAACTTCTAGAGACCAAATTTTATTTCAAATTATCTTAGTAGAGGAATCTTTGGAACTATATGTTATTTAATACATACTACTATTTTCTTCTAAAAATTAAAATCCTGAACAACATTCCTATCTCCCAAAATTCTGCCTTCTTATTGCTATTATTCTATGCCTGCCTACTAGGCATAACCTTGCTTATGTTATCTGGTTGTCCTTCTTAAAATTCTACTGGAATCCTTACTACTTTGAAACCTTAATTCTCCAGTCTCTAACCCTAGTTTCTCATCCCCACTGCTTCTCTTTTGGCATTTGACACTATCAAGGCCTGGTCCTCTCAGCTTCAACGGATAACTCCTCCAGTGCTGAGTAAGCAAGCCCTTAACAGGGGGGCAGAGGGCCTCTCCTTTACCAAATCAAATATAATTGAAGATTTGAACATATGAAGTGATTCTTCAGGTGCCTCTGACCCTCTTATTACTTGCTTACCCTCTCTTTGGCCAGGAGCCCATCACAGTTACATCTCAAGGGCTAGAAATCATTCTCCCTGGTTGTTTGGACTCTACTGGTCACCCCATGTCATTAGGCTGTGCAACAAGCTCTGTTTCCTCCATCCTGTTCTGAACCTATAAAATAAACCTCTGATATATAGATAAGGTTATAGAGGCCTCTTGTCTCGCCCTGGCTGGTGTTTCTAAGTGGTTAGAGCATAGGCCTGTGCACCAGATGGGTTTGGGTTCTAATCCAGGTCAAGGGCAAATACCTAGGCTGCAGGTTTGATCCCTGCCCCTGGTGGGTGCATGTATAGGAGGCAACCAATCGATGTGTCTCTCTCACATCAATGTTTCTCTCTCTCTCTTTCCCCAACCCCCTTCCTCCCACTCTCTCTAAAAATCAATGAAAAAAAATCCTCATTCCTCAGGTGAGGACTAAAAGTAATAATAATAATCTATACTAATAATAGGGGAATATGCAAATTGTCTGGGATGCCATCACAGTAACAGTAACAACTGAACAGCAGGCTGCGTGGGGAGACCAGGCCGGCAGGGAGGTTAGTGAGAGACGACCAAACGACTTAACAGCTGGCTGCATGGGGTGACCAGACCAGCAGGGGGGGCAGTTGGAGGTGACCCAGCCGGCAAGGGGGGGGGGGGCAGTAAGGGGCAACCAGGCCAGCGGGGAGGGCAGTTGGGGGTGAGCAGACCAGCGAGGGGGGGGGTAGTTAGGGGCGATCAGGCAGGCAGGCAGGTGAGCAGTTAGGAGCCAACGGTCCCAGATTGTGAGGGGAATGTCCAACTGCCTGTTTAGGCCTGATCCCGGGGCCTAAACAGGCAGTCGGACATCCCCCAAGGGGTCCTGGATTGGAGAGGATGCAGGCTGGGCTGAGGGGACCCCCCCCCCCCATGCACAAATTTCGTGCAACAGGCCTCTAGTAAAAAGAATCAAAACCTCTCTTCTCCATGAATCTTAGAAAATAGCCAAAGCCCCAGAAAGATGTGCCTATTTCTCTTTAAGTCCCTGAACACTCTATCTTAACAGGTCTATCTCAACTACCAATTCTGTCTGATTCCTAAACTCCCTAAAAGTCTGCCTGCTTTCCACAGAAACCTTCAGTTGTTTTTCCTATAGCCTCACCAAATCTGCAGGCTCCAATAAAATATCTTTCCTCCACAGAATCCATGAATCAAGTCTTAGCCAGATTCCCAACCCATTCCTGTTTCTTTCATGAGAATGAAAGAGAAGGTAGAATAATTTGGTCAATTGGTCAAGTCCAAAAAAATTAATGCACATTACACCAGGAACCTAAGTGAGCTCAGAAAAATTTAAGAAACAATCACGTAACTTTTGATGCACTGCTCAGTAGCAAGAGAGTAACTATGTTTTTTGGATCCCTCAGATTTTTAGAGAACAAGAATCCCAATGAAGGCAGGAATGGCTAGGATGTTCAAATCCCAAGAAAGACATGATAGTCCTCAAGTCCTCCTCTATAAGCCTGAACACCCACATACACGTACACACAGGATCTAACAGTTACAAACTCAGAGACAGTGTTATTGGGCAAGCAGAACTTTTACCTAGAGGCCAGCATACTCAAATGGACAAGGTTGTTTGATAAATTATATCTAGGGAGTAATTCCAAATAAAGTATTCTAAAAAAATGATCTGAAGCTGCTTCATATTGAAAATATATATCTTTTAAGTACAGTCTTATATGTAGATAGACATATCCTTATTACACTAAAAAATGACATCCATTAGTGAAGTTAAGCAAGAGAAATCTTTACCAGTCTTTGCCATGTTCAATCTCACAGTTCTGGCCACTTGCCTTGGTGTGATGAATGGGAGTGATAATGGAAGAATTGCATCTACCACCAGACATTACATTCATGAGTTTGAGGCAAGGACAACTTTTCTCACTTGGAAAATTAAATTGCTGAATTAATAGCCACCAGCCCAGTTGGAAGGATAAGTGTTATTACTTATAAGAACAAATATGACATAATAACAACTAATGGCTCTACAAATAGTATAGAAGCAGGTTTCCTTTATGAAACTGAACATGATATGCACTGTTTCTTGTCAACACTGGTGGTACTGAGCTTGGCCATATGTGGAAAGACTGGTATTTATAAATGAATTTGAATGAGCTATAGCATCACTTGATAATTACATTCTAAAAACACTGATTCTATAATATCAGTAGAGGCCTGGTGTACGAAATTTGTGCATGGGAGGGGGTGTTCCTCAGCCCAGCCTGCATCCTCTCCAATCTAGGACCCCTCACGGGATGTCTGACTGCCGCAACCCACCTCCTCCGCCAGGACCCACCTCCTCCTTTGGGACCCACCTCCTCCGCGCAAGGCAGCAGAGATGCCAGGATTGGCCTCCTCCGTGCCACATGGAACCGCAGGAACCCCAGGCCTCACTGCACAGAGCAGCCGCCAGGCCCCGCCTCCGCTGTGCATGCAGCCATCTGTGGCGGCCATCTTGTGGTGGCGGCCATCTTGTGGTGGCGGCCATCTTGTGGTGGCGGCCATCTTGTGGTGGCGGCCATCTTGTGGTGACGTCACGCGCAAGGACCACCTAGGCTTTTATTAGTATAGATGGGACAGACATGACACACAAAAGAGATACCTTAGCTAAATACACAACCAGAAGTTCAGTATCCACATTTCCATACCCAAAAGCACTATGAAGCAAAAGAATCTCTTTGATATTCTTAAAGTCAGTAACAGAATTTACACATAAACAGGGATTATTATACATAAGTTTAATACGTGATTTTTAAAAAAGATCACTAATCAGTGCAAAAGAGAATACACAATAAATGGTGTGATGATAAATTTGTATCTGTATCTCATACATAAATTCCAATTGGATAACAGATATATGCAAAAATTGAGTTTTATAATGCCTAGAGGAAAATATAAATAATTATATATAAAAAGATATATTAGAAAAAAAGCCATGTAAGTCATCTTAAAAGTCATGATTTTTTAAAGTAAAAACTCTTTTTAAAAATTTTATAGTGACAAAATATACATAATTTAAAACTTACAATTTTAACCATTTTTAAGTGTACAATTCAGTGGAATTAAATATATTCACAATGTTATATTCACCACTATTTCTAGAACATTTTCATCATACCAAACAGAATCTCTACCAAATAAGCAACAATGACTCTCCTCAATCCTCTCTCCCCAGGCCCTCTGTTCTACTTTTTGTTTCTACGAATGTACCTATTCTCTACCTTATACGTATGGAATCATATGTGTTCTTTGTGTCTGGGTCATTTCACTTAGCATAATGTTTCCAGGACCATCCAAGTTGTAGTAGCATATCAGAATGTCATTTTATGTGCATATCACTTTTTGTTTTATCTATTCATCTGTTGATGGACACTTGGGTTGTTTACACCTTTAGTTATTGTGAATAATGTTGCTATGAACATTGGTATACACATACATTTTCAAGTCTGTTTTTAATTATTTCCAGTGTATCTAGGAGTGGACTTGTTGCACCATATGGTAATTCTATATTTAACTTTTTGAGAATCACTCTACTGTTTTCCACCATAAGACTTTATTGTTATCTGTTTAATCTCTGCAATATCTAAACATATGTTCCTTCTTTTATGGGGGGTTTTTTTCTTATGTTTCAACATATTTTTTCCAATTCTTTTCTTCTTTTAATTTTTTTATTGTGGTAAAGTTTACATAACATAAAATGTATCTTAACCACTTTAAAATATACTCATTTAGTAGCATTAAGTACATTCATATTGTCGTGCAATCATCACCACGATCCATCTCCAGAATTCTTCATCTTGAAAGACTGAAACTCTGTGCTCATAAAATAGTAACTGCTCCATTCCCTGGCAACCATCATTTTACTTTCCTTTTTCTTTTTATCTCCTCTTTTCCCCCACACCCCAGCCTCTTGTAACCACCATTCTACTCTCTGCATGAGATTGGCTTTTTGTGTTTGTTGGATTAGATTCACATGTAATTGAAATCGTGAAATATTTGTCTTTCTGTATCTGGCTTATTTCACTTAGCATAATGTCCTCCAGGTTCATTCATAATGTTGCAAGTGATAGACAGGATTCCTTCTTTCTTAAGACTGAATAATATTCCATTACATTTACCACATTTTCTTTATCCATTTATCAGCAGACTAACATTTAGGTTATAAGTAATGCTGCAGTGAACATGGGAGTGCAGACATCTCTTCCATATACTGATTTCACTTTCTTTGGTGATATACCCAGAAGTGGGATTGCTGAATCATATGGTAGTTCTATTTTTAATTTTTTAAGGAAACTCCATACCATTTTCCATTGTGGTTGTGCCAATTTACAATACTATCATCAGTGGACAAATGTTCCCTTTTCTCCACATCCTTGCCAATACTGGATATCTTTTGACTTTTTGAAAACAGCCATCCTCACAGGTGTGAGGTAACATCTCATTGTGACCTTGATTTGTACTTTTCCCTGATGATTAGTGATGTCGAGCACGCTTTCAGATACTTGTTGGCCATTTGTATATCTTCTTTGGAAAAATGTCTATTCAAGACCTTAGCACATTTTTAAATCAGATTATTTATTTTTCTTTTGCTACTGAGCTGTAAGAGTTCCTTAAATGTTTTAGATATTAACTTCTTATTAAATATATGGTTTGTAAATATTTCTCCCATTCTATAGGTTGCCTTTTCATTTTGTTGATTCCTTATACCCTAAAAGTATGAAATCAAAAATTAAAATGTATGTATAAATAGAGAAAAAACACTTCAGCAAATATAACTGACAAACAGTCAATATATCAAGAGCATGCACATTTTAATAAATCACTAAAATTTCAATGATCAAATTACAAATAGCATGAGGATATAATTCACAAAAGGAGAAATGCAGATGGCTAATATATATGTGGTTGTTATGTTAAATCCCAGTTAGGATCAAAATATAATAACTTGAGTAAATTTTTGTTTGGCTATCCAGTTAACAATCATTTTTTAAAACTGCTCAATTCTACTTAACTCTATCAGAGTTAACCGAAAAGAAACTGGCCCAGTATGATGTGTTTTTATTCAAATCATAGTGAAGTCATATAATCATATAGATAATAGAGCATTATGTATACCATAGAGATAATAACAGTAGCTAACCTTGTCATATACTGTACTTCCTATTATCCAGGCACCACGTCAAATATTTTATATATGTAAGAGGCTAGGCAGGGAGAGGAGAGGGGTCGAAGTCCCCAGCCTTGTGGAGAGTACAGTGTCCAGAGCGAGGAAATTTCCTTTCCCTACCCTACAAAGCCAAGTTTGTTGGAAGGAAGGAGGATGCACTGCTCCCAGAGAACTCCTGGTAGAGTTGAGCTTAGCCACAGGAAAGGGATAAAACTGGCATCCCACCGGGCCCCGCGTGAAGCAGAGGAGCCTGTGAGAGTTCTAGTGAAGGTGCCATCTAGTGAAGATGGGGTGTGCACTTGAACACAGACACTTAGGCCCACTTCTCCCTGGAGATTTCTGAAGGCAAGGGGGTTCCTGGAGTTGCCCCGCAGCAGCACACCAAGGAAGTAGACAGCAGGAATGCTGGGAAGAAAGGATGTGTGGCACCTCCACCCCCATTTCATGACAGAAGATATCACAGAGAACCTCAATGGTTTCCATCAGTCCTCAGAAAGGACTAGGAAACAGAGGAGAGACAAAAGGGCTAACCACACAGCCAGGACAAATGAGGTGGCACCCCCCTAGAAAGGAGGTCGGAGCTGTGGACCACACAAGGCTGCCCCTCTTTAACCAAGTCCTCACTGACAGAGGGCGTCAGGTTGACCTGAACAAGAAACCATCGTATAGAGATCACTTCATCAGCAGAAGATGTAAGAAGCAGATGGACCCAGAGTGACCTGAGTAAGGCCACCTTCCTACAACCAGCAGGTGGTCAAGTGTGTGAGACTATTGTTACCTCCTCTATCCAAGTGTCCCTCATCCCAGAGAGAAGGAGAGATGATATCTCAGAAGCAGTCAGACTGTCTCTCTCTTAGTCGCTCGCTCTCTCGCTCTATGGCTCTCTCTATCCCCCCCACATCCCTCTTTCAAACCCTCTCCCTTCCAACACAGATTTTTGGGTCCCTTAAGCGACATTAAGGGACCCAAGCTTTAAATTGGACACGATACTAAAGTTTTAAACAGTATTAGACTGAGCTTTACTCATCAAAAATGATCAGGATGCTTTGATATTTACTTAAAATGAGATTAAAGGAAGGGAACAGTGGATTCTGCAGTTTAGTTAAAAGTGACCAGAAAAAAAGTTAAAGCGTTGCCCCGGCCATGGTCGCTCAGTGTCGCTCAGTGAGGTCCTCAAACTTTTTAAACAGGGGCCAGTTCACTGTCCCTCAGACCATTGGAGGGCCGGAATATAGTTTAGAAAAAAAAACTATGAACAAATTCCTATGCACACTGCGGGCCCGGGACAAGTAGGCTGCTAAGCAGGACAGGCAGCGGCACCCGGCGGGCCGGATAAATGTCCTCGGCGGGCCGCATGTGGCCCACGGGCCGTAGTTTGAGGACACCTGGCAGAGCGTCCACCAGGAAGGGTCACGGGTTCGATTCCCAGTCAAGGGCACATACCTAGGTTGTGGGTTTGCTCCCCCCACCCCAACCTACCCCCATCAGGGCGTGTGCAGGAGCGAACCAATGGATGTGTCTCTCTCACATGGATGTTTCTCTCTCTTTCCCACTCTCTCCCTCCCTTCCATTCTCTCTGAAAAGCAATGGAAAAAATATCCTCAGGTGAGGATTAACAACAAAAAAAAAGTGTTGTCCTAGCAGGCGTGGCTCAGTTGGTTGGAGCATCGGCCCATGCACCGAAGGGTCGTGGGTTAGATTCCGATCAGGGCACATACCCAGGTTGCAAGTTCGATCCCCAGTGGGGGTGCATGTGAGAAGCAACTAATTGATGTTTCTCTCTCACATCACCATTTCTCTCTCTTTCTCTCCCTCTCCCTTCCTCTTTCTCTAAAATCAATAAAAACATATCCTCAGGTGAGGATTAAAAAGAAAAGTTAAAGTGTTTATCCCAACTGAGTTGTCAATAGGTAGATTACATTATACTATACTACATTGGAAGAACTCTTAACAGAACCTTACCAAAAGCAACCCATTTTAGAGGACAACTTGCAAGGATGAGTGAGGTGTGCTCAGGTATTCTGATCTTTTTTTTTTTTTTTCTTAAATCATTCAATAAAATTTCCCTGCCATGTCATTTGATCACTAGAAATCAGAGTACCACAAGTTTAAAAAAATCAAATTAAACCACAGACCTAAGTCACATTTCTGCGCATCAGATTAACACGCGATGGGACCTCAGCCCCCTTCTCTCTGAGTCATCTCAGTGCCACAGAAAGCTGTGACCCGGTGTTTCCAGGAGGACCAGTCAGCGGCTCTGCTGTGCAGATGAGTCACCAGAAACCTGGCCAACCATACTTGACATCCTCAAACCTCCTCCCCGGGAGCTGGCCATTTTCCTTCCACTCACCCGTATTCTTTCATTTCCCTCAAATTTCTTTCCAGGAGCCATCCCTAACTGAATTAGTATAACAAGAATATCCTACCCGCTGCGCTATGGAAAGCACAAGAAGACTTTCAAACATCCCTGCACTAAAAGTGATTCTACTCCATGACTCCTACTGACAAAAGTAAAAGACTTTTTTCTCCTCCACCAGAAAACGGTCCAGATTCTCAACAGTCTCCAGGCTCAGTGTGGTACCATGACTGCCATAAATAAATTTCTTACGCACTAAACCCCGTTTTGCCCTTTTCCCAGGAGGCTTTTGAAAAGCTCAACATAAATTCAGCTATCTCATATGATGCAATTGTGATTTAGGAAAAGCCAAGACCATCATCAATACACGGTTCCATCCTCCCACACCAACAGCCCAATCTAACTACCGCCAAGTCCCCAAGCCCTGAAACTCCCACCCACAAGCTGCCAAACCCTCTGGTTGCCCTGTCACTGGCAGATGCTGCAATGCTCTGTCAGTAAAAGGTTTGTGAGAAACGGAAAAGTGTACCAAATCAAACAGAATGCAAAGACATTTTTACTAAATTCAGGATTTCAGGATCCTGGAATACTTAATGTTTAAGAATTAAGAGAGATTTGGGGCTTCACAGCCCCAACTTTATAATGGCTATTCCCATCTACCCTAAAGAGAATCTGAGATGGCCCTTTGCGAAGACTTTGAACTTGTCCCGTGAAAAGCATTATGAACATACAATTCTGTAAAAGCAAACTATTTCAATTACAGGAAGACTTGTGTGTGCCACGGGCATCCCTCCGATGTTGAACAATACGATGGACACTCACAAGTGGAGCGGGATTATCTGCTAAGGCAGGGGTGGGCAAACTTTTTGACTCGAGGGCCACAATGGGTTCTTAAACTGGACCGGAGGGCCGGAACAAAAGCATGGATGGAGTGTTTGTGTGAACTAATATAAATTCAAAGTAAAGGAGCGGAGGGGAGAGCAAGAGAACGGGATAGAACAGCCGGATCCGGCCCGCGGGCCATAGTTTGCCCACGGCTGTAAGGGGAAGCCACATTCTACGTGCACTGCATTGAGCTGTGTCCCAAGACACTGGCCTAGTGACGCAGTGAGCTGAAACACTATAATCCAGTTAGGTTACCTAACTTGCTTTTACTAAGCTTTCACCACATCATGTAATACTTATTTCAGTCTGGAAAGCAATCTCCATACTCTGACCCCCTTTCTCACATAAAGGGTGGGGCAAAAGTAGGCTTAAGTTGTGAGTACTGAAAATACAGTTTGTTCTTGTATTATTATTCATTAATTATTGTATTATTTTCCATACAAACAACGGTAAACCTACTTTTGCCCTACCCTGTATATGGGAAAACAGAGGCCCAGGAAGTGTAGACTTACCTGTACCAGACAGCTCAGCCAGCACCATGACCAAAATCCAGACTTCTTGATTACTAGCCCCGTGCTCTTTCCACTCCCCTCTTCTGTTCCCCAGCTTAACACAAACCCATTGTTTTCATATACTCCTTCCCCATCCAAATCCCACCTCTCTGTGCTACTATCTGTGTACTCCACACCCCCAAATTGCTTCTCTGACTGCTTGAGCTGAACATCTCTTTTACTCAAACCCTCCTAGCCTAGCCCTGTTCTTCTCCCTAGTACTATGCCCCCTACACCTTGGGCTTCTTGTCCTTCCCAGTCACCACCTCCTGTCTCAGCTTTCACTACACTCAGCCCCAGGACTCTCTTCCTCATTCCTGAGGCCAGGCCTCCCTCTTACCCTGAGGCCTTATGTAATGCAGTAGTATGTTAGTTTTCTATGGTGCTGTAACAAGTTTCTACAGAGTCCGTGTCTTAAAACGACACAAATCTATTTTACAGGTCTGTGAGTCAGACATCTGACATAGGTCTCACTGGACTAAAATCAAGGTACATTCCCTTCTGAAGGCTTTGGAGAGAATTCATTTACTTGCCTTTTCCTGTTTCTAAAGGCCACCCACATTCGTTGACTCATGGCCCCTTCTTCCATCTTCAAAGCCAGCAGGATAGCATCTCTCCGATCCTCTTCCATCATCACATCTTTCTCTGACTCTCCTCTCCTGCCTCCTCCCTCTTCTACTTTTAAGGACCACTGTGATTACACTGGGCCCACCGCAGTAAACCAGGATAACTCCCTCTTTAAGGTCAGCTGATTAGCAGCCTGAATTCCATCTGCAATCTTAATTCCCCTTTGCCATGTAACCTAATATACCCTCAGCTTCTGAGGATGAGGACATAAAAAACATTGGGAGCTGTTAATATTTCCTCTTCCCTTCAACACCCTCTCTTCATACCTTGACGCTGTCCACCCTGACCTAGAGAAGAATGGATTCTAGATAGACTGCGTCCATAAATGACCATGGCAGTGGTCGGCAAACTCATTAGTCAATAGAGCCAAATATCAACAGTACAACGATTGAAATTTCTTTTGAGAGCCGAATTTTTTAAACTTAAACTTCTAACGCCACTTCTTCAAAATAGACTCGCCCAGGCCGTGGTATTTTGTGGAAGAGCCACACTCAAGGGGCCAAAGAGCCGCATGTGGCTCGCGAGCCGCAGTTTGCCGACCACGGGACCATGGAATACATCTTACCTCATGTGTCCCAGTGGTCATTTGGGAATTCTGTTCTCAGAGGTCAGGAGGACACTGGCCAGGCCACCTCACAAACCTTGGTCTGCATAGAGCTAGGGAAGGCTGAGCCTAGAAATGGGGGAGAGAAAGGTGGTAGATGGTGTGGAATCCAAGGACCCAGAAAGACCTGCACACACAGTGCTCTTGCTAAAGCTGGCCTTGGTGCTGCTCAAACACAATATAAACACACTGAATGAGTGGGTTGAGCCTTCAATAGAAAATTCCTTGGAAATAGATTTCATAGTTAAATTATGAAAAGCCACTGCATTGTCAGGTTATCTACATTTTGTTTTATAAAAAAAAAAAAAGAGCCCCAACTCAGACAATTGGGGAAGGTGTTATGGAATCAGCCCTATAGAGTCCTTGTAAGCACCTTGTAAAAACTTAAAAATTAAAATTTTTGAAATGACTGAAGAGTCACAGTAAGTTACAAAGATGTAACAGTTCCTGTGTGCCCTTTACCCACTTTGCCCCAACGGTTGTACATTACATAACTATAAGACAGTATCAAAACCAAAGGATTGACATTTGCATAACGTGTGCATAGTTCTCTGCCATAAGACTGGGCTTGCAACACAGAAACTCATGGACACGAGTAACAACTGCTGACCCAGAGGCCTGCTGTTGCTCTCTGCATGTTTTTCTTGGAGTGGACGCTGGACCAGATGAGAGCTGGTTTTGCAAAAATGCCCCAGGCTTAGTTTTGTCTTCCCAAAGGGGAAAGCCAGCCTTATTTGTTTACTTCATAGAGATAGAGAAAAAAAAGAGAATGGGCAACACTCAAGCACTGTGAATTAAAATGTAAATTCACAATGAAGAGAAATTTGGCAAAATTGTGAAAAGTTAGAGATGCATGAGTGCTGTGATCCTACTCCTAAGTATATGTCCAAGAGAAATGGATATGTCCACCAAAAAAAGTCACATAAGATTGTCCAGAGCCTCCTTATTCCTAATGATAAAAACTGTAAATAACCCAAATGTCTAACAAAAGGATAAACAAATTTTAATATTGTCATAAAGTGAAATATTACCTAGCAACTTAAAGAAAACTGACTAATATACGCATCAGATGAATGAATCTCAGAAGTACTATGTTGGGAGAAACCAAGATGGCGGCATAGGTAAACACCTAAACTGCTGCCTCACACAACTATTTCAAAACTACAACTAAAAGACAGAACGGACACCATCCAGAACCACAGGAAAGCTGGCTGAGTGAAAATTCTACAACTAGAAGGAAAGACAAAAGCTCACAGAGAATTGGAGGTACAGCAAAGGGTCTTTGTGCGCGCAGAGAGGAAGGGCGGCTGAGAGCCTGGCTGACTTTCTCTGGCGGAAGGGGGAAGGAAGCCTCCGACCGCACTGAACCCCAGTTCTGACTGCACTGAACCCCAGTTCCGGGCAAACCCCTGGGGACCCATGCTCTTACGGGGGGAGTCTGGACTCTCAGGCGGAGACTCGAGCTGGGGAAGGCGGAGGACTGAAAGCGCACATGCGCGCAAGGGCAAGGCTGACAGGAAGCCAAGACTGAGACTCCACCCCATCCAAGCTGAGCACAGAGGCTATTGCAATTTGGCAAGTCTAATCCTATAAGGCTGTCTCCAGCACCGAACTTCTCCCAGCATAGACACAGCTGATCCTTACAGCCAACTGGCCCGGAGGTCAATTCTTCCCAGTGATACTAACAACAATAAAGACTTAATTATAACAAGGCTGTACACACAGTCCACAAAGGGGTGCACCAAGAGTGTCCACCTCAGGTTAACTGGGGAAGCAGACCCACTGGGCCATATTGGAAACCTAGCACAAATATCTACCTTACCAACTCAGGAAATCAGTGAAAATGCGGGGTCAAAGAATCAGATCACAAACGAAAGAAATGGAGGAAAACAAACGACTGGATATAGAATTCAAAACCACGGTTATAAGACTTTTTAAGAATATCCTAGAAAAGGCCGATAAATATAACGAGACCCTCGAAGATATGAAAAAGGACCAACTAGAAATTAAACATACAATGACTGAAATAAAAAATATTATACAGAGACCCAGAAACAGAATAGAGGAACACAAGAATCAAGTCAAAGAATTGAAATACAAAGAAGCAAAAAACACTCAACCGAAAAAGCAAAAAGCAAAAAAAAAAATCCAAAAAGTTGAAGATAATGTAAGAAGACTCTGGGACAACTTCAAGCGTACCAACATCAGAATTATGGGGGTGCCAGAAGAAGAGAGAGAGCAAGATACTGAAAACCTATTTGAAGAAATAATGACCGAAAACTTCCCCCACCTGGTGAAAGAAATAGACTTACAAGTCCAGGAAGCCCACAGAACCCCAAACAAAAGGAATCCAAAGAGGACCACACCAAGACACATCATAATTAAAATGCCAAGAGCAAAAGACAAAGAGAGAATATTAAAAGCAGCAAGAGAAAAACAGTTAATTACCTACAAGGGAGCACCCATACGACTGTCAGCTGACTTCTCAACAGAAACTATGCAGGCCAGACGGGAGTGGCAAGAAATTTTCAATGTGATGAATAGCAAGAACCTACAACCAAGATTACTCTACCCAGCAAAGCTATCATTCAGAATTGAAGGGCAGATAAAGAGCTTCACAGACAAGAAAAAGCTGAAGGAGTTCATCACCACCAAACCAGTATTTTATGAAATGCTGAAAGGTATTCTTAAAGAAGAGGAAGAAGAAAAAAGTAAAGAGAAAAATTATGAACAACAAATACATATCTATCAACAAGCGAACCTAAAAATCAAGTGAATTAAAAACCTGAGGAACAGAATAATCTGGTGAATATAATAGAATCAGGGGCATAGAAAGGGAGTGGGCTGATAATTCTCAGGGGGAAAGGGGTATGGGGGGTTCATGAAGAGAATGGACAAAAATCATACACCTATGGATGAGGACAGTGGGGGGGAGGTAAGGGCAGAAGGTGGGGTGGGAAATGGGTGGAGGGGAGCTATGGGGGGAAAAAGGAGAAATAATTGTAATAATCTGAATAAAGATTTATTTAAAAAAAAAAAAAAAAAAAAAGAGGTACTATGTTGGACAAAATAATCCATGCCCAAAAGTTACATGCTGTATGATTTCATTTACAAGAAGTTTAAGAACGGCAAAAACAAATCTAAACTAGGTCAAAACAATGGTTATCTCTGGTGGGACATGGGAAGCAGAACTACTGACTTGAAAGGGAACGTGGGAGAACTTACTGGAATGATAGAAATATTCTATATTTTGATCTGGGTGCTGGTCATATAGGTGTACACATATGTGAAAAGTAATGAAATTGTACACTTGAAATATGTGCATTTTAGCCCTAGCTGGTTTGGCTTAGTGAGTAGAGCATCAGCCTGCCAACTGAAGGGTCCTGGGTTCGATTCCAGTTAAGGGCAAATGCCCGAGTTGCAGGCTTGATCCCCGTAGGGGGCATGCAGGAGGCAGCCAAGCAATATTTCTCTCAACATTGATGTTTTTCTCTCTCTCTCCCTCTCCCTTCCTCTCTGAAATCAATAAGAATATATTTTTAAAAAAGAAATATGTGCATTTTACTGATCTAAAATATACCTCAAAAGGTATAAAGTAACTATATTAGCACTCTAAAGTATTTTAAAGATAAGCAAAAGGAGTAAATAAAATTGTTCACTTCCTACTACTCAGATATAAATACTGGTTAACTGGTGTGGTAGCATACATTTTTAATTTACAAATCATGCTACTTTTTAAATCTGTTATTTCCTACTGGACATAGTTATCATATAACTAGAGGCTTGGTGCACGATTTGTGCACTGGGTGGGGGGGGGGCAGGGGGGGCCCTCAGCCTGGCCTGCACCCTCTCGCAGTCCGGGACCCCTCAGGGAATGTCCGCCTGCCGGCTTAGGCCCGATCACCCCTCGCTTCTTACTGCCCCGCCTGCAGCAGAGGCAGGAGAGGGTCCCGCCACCACCGCTGTGCTCGCCAGCAGTGAGCCCGGCTTCTGGCTGAGTGGCACTCCCCCTGTGGGAGTGCACTGACCACCAGGGGGCAGCTCCTGCATTGAACATCTGCCCCCTGGTGGTCAGTGCGCATCATAGCAACCGGTTTTTTCACCGTTCGATTTGCATATTAGGGTTTTATTATATAGGGTTGTTTTTATAATAAGTGATCTTCAAACTTTTTTTTATTTATTTATTGTCTAAAATTTTACATATGTCTCCTTTTTCCCCAATTGACCCCCCCCCTCAGCCATTCCCACCCGGGGCAAGTCCCTACTGCCCCAGTGTCTGTGTCCATTGGTTATGCTAATATGCATGCATACAAGTCCTTTGGTTGCTCTCTAATCCCCTTCAAACTTTTTGATAGCACTAACCTTACCTGAAACAAAATTTTATGTGAACCCTCAATATACCAATACTGCTCTGGTTAAAGCATATTTAGAAAGTCATGCCCTACTGCTACTCCTACTCTTTGTCCACCTCTGGCAGCCTCTGAGCCATCTTAATAGTAGCCCAGCAGTCTGAAAATCCCTGTCTTGATTTCATTTATAATAACTGCACTCCAGTTCATAAATAACTCACAATTTACTTTAACTCTGATGATGAATTTTAAATCAACACTTGAGCCCTAGCAGGGTGGCTCAGTTGATTGCAGTATCGTCCCATACACCAAAAGGTTGCGGTTTTGATCCCTGGTCAGGGAATGTATGAGAGGCAACCGATCAATGTTTCTCTCACATCGATGTTTCTCTCTCTCTCTTTCTCTCTCCCTAAAATTCAATTTTAAAAAAATTAACACCTGAGCACTCACAGCCTCTTCTCTTTTAAAACCACAAAAGCAGAGAATTATCAGCTGAAACACAGATATAGGAAAAAGAAAGCCAGGGAGGAAGAAAATAAAGCTGAGTCCAAAAGAGAATATGAAAGAAATTTTGGACAAAGAGATAGTGAACAGGGTGGGAAAATACTGGAAATTAGAAGAATTTGACATTGTGAAGAGCAACTGGAGCAGGAAAGTTCCAAAGGATTTTTCTAAGATAAGTGAACTAGTGCCCCATCCAATGCTATTATTTCAATAACACATTTTTCTGCTGATTTAAAATGAATCTATAATTAATTTTATGTAATGCTATACACACTTGTGACTGCTCTGTACTTTTTTTTTTTTGGCTCTGTACATTAAAAAGATTTTTTTATTATTATTGATTTCAGAAAAGAAGGGAGAGAGATAGAAATATCAATGATGAAAGAGAACCATTGATTGTCTGCCTCCTGCACGCCCCACACTGGGGATGGAGCCTGCAACCTGGGCATGTGCCCTGACAGAGAATCAACCATGACCTCCTGGCTCCTATGTCGACTGAGCTACGCGGGCTAGGCTGCCTGTACCTTTGATTCTGTTCCTGTGACCTGCCTACTTCTGAGCCAGTTCTATGCAGAACAAATTATCATAACTTAGTAATTATCTTAATAATTTATAGGGCAAGTCACCCTCTATTACTTTTAAAAATATTTTTCTTAGATATCTTGGAATGTCTGTAATGCCATCTAAACTTTGGAATCATTTTGGCAAATTCCCCAGATCTGTCATTGGATTTGGTTAGAATTTAGGGAGTAATTTGGAAGAAATTCACATTTTTATAATTTTGAGTTATTTCATCCAGAAATATGGTTTATCTCTCCTACTTATTCTTCTCTTCTCCTCAGGGAATTTTGTAGCTTTCTTTTTTTTTTTTTTTAATATATTTTATTGATATTTTACAGAGAAGAAGGGAGAGGGATAGAGAGCTAGAAACATCGATGAGAGAGAAACATCGATCAGCTGCCTCCTGCACACCTCCCACCAGGGATGTGCCCGCAACCAATGTACATGCCCTTGACCGGAATCGAACCTGGGACCCTTGAGTCCGCAGGCCGATGCTCTATCCACTGAGCCAAACCGGTTTTGGCTGTAGCTTTCTTCATATATTTCTTGCTAAATTAATTCCAAGGTCTCTGTATTTTTTATTGCAATTGTGAAAGGAATTTTGTTTTCTATCTATATTTTCTAACTGGTTTGTGTTGGTTCATATATGTATGTGAAACTAACATGCAGAGATATGTATCTGTGTATACATACATATATAATGTGTGTGTGTGTATATACATGCATATATATATATATATATATATATATATATATATATATGATATGCAGGGATAGCATACAATATGAAATATAATGTCATGTGATATGGAAGTATATATGTATATTGGCACACACACACTAACCAAAGAGCCTACCAAAATTCAAATTAGCTTTAAAAGTGTCTCTTCCTTTCCTATATTTATACTTACTTTTCCTCAGTTTAAAACAATAGCTAGAAACCCTCGTGATAATGTTAAATATTTTCAGTAATATTTGGCACCTTTAATGAAATGTTTCCAAGGTTCATCATTAAACAAGATTATTCTTAGTTTCTCATGAACAGGCTCTAGTATGTTAAGAAAATCTCCTTCTGGTCTCACCTTACTAAGAGTTTTAAATCAGTAATAGATAATAAGTTGTTTGTTCCTCTTTTAGTCTGTTTAATGTAAATCACATTAATAAATTTCATGTGGAACTATCCATAAATTCCTGAAATAAGCCCTACATTAGAGGGATATGGTATAATATGTTAAACATATTATACCATCCTATAGAATCTTTATATCAATTTTCATAGGTGAGATTGATACAATTGTGTGTATACATTAATTTTGTCAGGGTTAGGTATCATGTCTGATTCAAAAAATATGAATTGAGAAGATTTCTGTATATTTCTTTTATCCAAAACTAGAGGCCCGGTGCACGAAATTCGTGCATGGGGGGGAGGGAGAGGCCTCAGCCCAGCCTGCACCCTCTCCAATCTGGGACCTCTTGGGGGATGTCCAGCTGCCGGTTTAGGCCTGATCCTGCAGGAATTGGGCCTAAACCAGCAGTCAGACATCCCTCTCACAATCTAGGACCACAGGCTCCTAACCACTCACCTCCCTGCCTGCCTAATGCCCCCAACTGCCCTCCCCTGCAGGCCTGATCGCCCCCAACTGCCCTCCCCTGCCAGCCTGGTCACACCCAACTGTCCTCCCCTGCCAGCCTGATTGCCCCCAACTGCCCTCCCCTGCTGGCCTGCTTGCCCCTAACCCCCTGCCAGTCTGATCTCACCCCTAACCCCCTGCCAGCCTGATTTGACCCCTAACTGCTCTCCCCTGCAAGCCTGATCTCACCCCTAACTGCCTCTGCCTCAGCCCCCACCACCATGGCTTTGTCTGGAAGGAAGTCAAACGTCCGGAAGATGGCTGATTGACCCAGTCTAATTAGCATATTACCCTTTTATTAGTATAGATATTTAACAAGCACTGAACATTTGATTTTGAAAACAATGTTCTTTTCTTTGGAAATCATCTATTTTATCGTGACTTTCAGATCCATTAGCTGGAAGATGAGCATTATCATGTCCACTTGTGATTTCTTATGTCCCTCATATCTGTGGTTTGATATCCATTTCCAATCTTACTATTGTGTTGGTTTCCTTTCTTCTTCCTTGACTGGCCTTAATTAGTCTTTATTATTTCTCAGCATACTAACTGAACTTATCATTTCACATTCTTTGTTTACCAATTCTGTAATTTTTGTATTTAACTTTGGTATATTCTATATCTTCAGTTATATTTGTTGCTCTATTTTTTATTTTTCAATCATTTATTCTTCCCGTTTCATATTTAGTATTAAATATGTTTGAGGTAATAAATCTGCTGTAAGTACTGCTTTAGTCATACTCTCAAGTTTTTAGGAGCAGTTTTTATTATTATTAATGCATACATTTTCTCTTTGCCCCAACAGTGATTTTGGAAAGTGTCTTTTAAATTATTAAAGAGTTTAGATTTTCTTGCTTTAATCAATTTCACATTTTTATGGTATTACTAGAGGCCTGGTTCTTGCATCAGTGGGGTCCCTCAGCCTGGCTTGCAGGGATTGGGCCGAAACCAGGTCTCCAACATCCCCCAAGGGATCCCAGATTGTGAGAGGGTGCAGGCCAGGCCAAGGGACCCCACCGGTGCATGACTGGGGCCGGGGAGGGACTGCAGGAGGGCTCCGGGATGTGTCTGGCCCAGTCCTGATCGGCTGAACCCCAGCAGCAAGCTAACGTACCAGTTGGAGCATCTACCTCCAGGTGGTCAGTGTGCGTCATAGCGACTGGTCGAACAGTCAAATGGTTGGACACTTAACATACTAGGCTTTTATTGTATAGGATAATTAGAGACCATGGCTTATACATTTTCTGCTTTTGGAATTAAAGTTTTCTATCCTGACCCACAATATAATCACATTTTATAAATGTTTAATATGGATATCAGGAAACAATGAATACTGTCTTTATTGTTATTTTTTTAGTTTTTAAATATATTTTTATTGATTTTTAGAGAGAAAGAAAGGGAGAGGGATAGAGAGATAGAAACATTGATGAGAGAGGACATCATTGATTGGCTGCCTTCCACACAGCCTCCACTGGGGATCAAGCCTACAACCCTGAACATGTTCCCTGAACAGGAATCAAACCAGCGACCTCTTGGTTCCTGGGTTGATGCTCAACTGCTGAGCCACACCAGCCAGGCTGAATACTGCTTTACAGGGCATAGAGTTTAATATATATCCTTGGTTTTCCTCATTCAAATTTTATATATCATTTTTGTATTCACTTATTCTGTCAATTACTGAGTTGCAATTATTGTGTTCATCTCAAACCCCCCTTATATTTTGGTTTATATATTTCAGTGCTTTATCCTTCAGATATTAATATTCCTTATGAATTCTACCTTTTACCAATATAAAATGCATTACTTTATTTAATGTTTCTTGTAATGCTTTTGCCTTAAAATCTACATCTGATAATATTATCACCCATTTGTTTATTTGTTCTTTACTATAATTTTTGCCCAACAGGTCATTGCTATATGGCACATGGTTAACTTTCTTTTTTTTTTTTTTTTTTTTGTAGCGATAAATATACATACAATGAAATGCCTAACCTTAAGTGTACAATTCAACAAGTTTTGATAAATATATACACCCATGTAACCAACACTCCAATCAAGATATAAAACATTTCTGTCATCCAGAAAATTACCATATAACCTTATAGGCAACCACTGCTCTTATTTCTTTGAACATAAATGTCGACCCTTCTAAAATTTTATGTAAGTAAAATCCTTCAATATTGTGTCTGGCTTCTTTCACTCAACCAAATGTTTTTGAATTTGCTCTTAAATTTGCTCTTGTCCCTACATGTATCAGTAGTTCATTTTTTTTTTACAGAATAATATTCTTTTACATGCATTATACCATAATTTATACTTCTTTTATGAATATTTTTGTTCTTTCATGTTTGTGGAGAGTATGAATAAAGTGCCAACGTTTTGTGGCATATTTTCATTTCATTTGAATAAATACCTAGTAGAATTTCTAGGCCACAGCACGGGTATATAATTAATTTTATAAGAAACTGCCAAAAATTTTTCCAAATGTTTACATAATTTTATACTCCTACCAGAAGTTTCTCCACATCCTCACCAGTAGTTGGTGTTGTTTATCTTTTTTTAATCTCTTCATAAGGTTTGGATACGAGTAGGCAGTGAACAAGATTCAAGTGTGAGGCACGGCAAATTCAAGCCTGGGTTATCACTTTCACGTGAATTCCTGGAAACTGCCTCCAGGTTGTGACACACACACACACACACACACACACAATGCTGGGGCTTTAGGAGATGTTCTTCATCCTTGGACACACAATGTCTCTGCATATTACAGTACACTGCATGGGATCCAGGGTCAAAGTCCTGAAGGATCAGGTTCCCTGCTTTGAACACGTCTGGACAGTTTGCTAGTATGTCGTCATGGCCCAAACTAAACATGAGTCTGCACTGTCCGGCAAAGATAAGGTCCTAAAGTTTAAGCCTCTTTTTCGCATTTCTAAAGGTTTTCCTAGGATACCAGTCGGGGAGGGGGCGGGGTGGGATTTAAGCATCACTGTCTATATAAGTTTGAGTTCTTATAGATACCAGAATTATGAAGGTTATTTACTCCGGATCATGGGCTGGATATCTATATTTTGCAGCTTTTAACACAGTGATCAATAAATAATGACAAACAATTTGAATTAAAAATTCTGAAATGTTAATAGAGTTAGTGGGAGAAAATGTGTATGAGGGGACTGAAGTATCAAGACAATCATAAGAGATAATTACTACAATTTTAAATATCATTGATGATATAAGCAAGGACTTAAAAACTGGAAACTAACAGAATTAAGACTGCTGCCTACCCCTATTCCCCCAACATTGAAGTCTGGAGAAGCCAGTGAATAGCAAGGAGTTTTTAAACCTAGAAAGTGAGTTGAAACAATGAACTTGGGTTTTCTGGATATCTTCTATTTTCCACAGATTATTTTCTCCCACCACTTTCTAACAGTAAATAGTCTGTCTCCTATGATTTATTAATTTCCTTTATGGACTTAAATCTGTGGAAACTTTTCCACTGTAAAGTCATGCAACTGCAAAGGAACTTGGAGAAATAACAGATACCATGAGACAGCCCTGTCTCCAACCTGGAGATCCCCTCCCACATTTGCTGAGGTATCCATTCAGTTCCCTCACTGCCAGAACTATACTCCGGGTAAGCAAATAAATCTGGGAGCTGTGCGAGCTCTAACATGGCAGTGGAGGTGAAAGTGGGGCGCACCTGCTAAGAACATTCTGCTGTTTAAAAAAAAAAATTTAAGGCAAGGCAATAATTTGGCCCTGGATCTCATTCAATTTTTCTATAATTGAGTATAATTAAGGTATTGAATATGCAATGTATCTTGCCTTTTAGTCTTTCAAGAACTATTTATTGAATGCCTACTACTATATACTAGACATTGTGACAGGGGTAAAATGGTAAGTAAAGAAACAGAAAAGAGCCCTGACTGGTTTGGCTCAGTGGATAGAGGGTCGGCCTGCGGGACTGAAGGGTCCCAGGTTCGATTCCGGTCAAGGGCATGTACCTTGGTTGCAGGCACATCCCCAGTAGGGGGTGTGTAGGAGGCAGCTGATCGATGTTTCTCTCTCATCGATGTTTCTAACTCTTTATCCCTGTCCCTTCCTCTCTGTAAAAAATCAATAAAATGTATTTTAAAAAAAAAAAAAAGAAACAGAAAAGAAAGCTAAAAGACAGTTATAAAGGGGAAGAGTAGGAATGGGTAAGAAAACATGAGCTGCTGGTGGGCTCCTTTATTACAAAGACTTTGTGTGTTGGTGGGTCCTTGAATCAGAAAAAAAGTAGCTATTCTGGATCCCTCTGACAGTCATGGCAAAGAGAGAGAGTGTGTGTGTGTGTGTGTGTGTGTGTGTGTGTGTGTGTGTGTGTGTGTGTGTTTGGTGGGTTTTGGAGAAGATGAAGGAGCATAAGGAGAATACCTCAATTTCTGCCCAATAGAAGTGGGAGGATGGAATCACTGATGTTCCAGAAGCTAAGAAAGGAAAAATGTAAATTATTTTCTTTACGCATGTGGTTTGCACAACATCCTCCAACATAAGACTCCCACTTGGGGCCTAAAGTTGGAAAAATCTAGGGAGTATGAAGAAGAGGAACAGAGCAACAAGACCTGACACAGTATGTCAGGTGTCGACACTAGCAGACCAACTCCTAATGGAAGACCTCTGTAAGATGTTCTCCAGGTTCATTAGCCATGTGCATTATGAATATGGACTTAATGTCATTTACCTAAAATGTATTTCTCACATAACTTATATATATCAATGAATGAGTTCAAGTCCCATTCTGTTATTTAGTCCCTACTGCTCTTTAGTAAGTCTATTCGCTTCTCTGAAACTCCACTGGCTTTATTTGTAAAGCTCAATCAAATCTGTGCTACTATCTATCTCCCAGGGTTCTGATAAGAATGAAATGAGATCATGTATGTGAAAACACTCCAAATACTGTAAAATCCTATATAGATATTAATATCCTTATACTTTATATGCAATTTCAAATGAGGTTTGAAGACTGGTCTCTTTATTCAAGCCCACTGCTGCAACCCTTTACACAAATCAATACTTGCCTAATTTTAGGAATACCAATATTGTATCAATTCTTAGTATCAAATTTTATTTATAGAATTAAGCTATCACTCTAGTGCCACTTTAGTACCGAGGTTTAATTAAGGTCTAATTACTACTAACTTATCATCTATTTCATTTCCCTCAGATATCTTCTAGTAATGGCACACTAACTTAGTAAAAAAACTACCCAATTGATTTATTGCCCCCATATATATTAACAAGTCAGTTCTGACTTGCCTTAAACAATGTCTGTAAATTCACTTACCATAATCATAATTCCTTCTCTGGCTGACCTTAATTATTCCATACTGAATTTTTCTCATCTAGGAATACCATTAATAACCTCTCCATCCTATTTCTGGTTTTCCCCAATAGGTAGATCCTGCTCCACTGCCAGATCTAGTTCTTCTGTCCTGAAATCAAGTATATTTATGAAGTATAACCATAACTAAAGATATCAGTTCTACAAGTTATGCATAAAGGTTAATTTCATAACTCTAATCTCACTTTACCCACGTACAAGTTGGTATTTTCTAGAGAAATTTTCTATTTTCATTTCACAAGAAAAATCATCAAACATATTCCAAATTACTGAGAGGCTGGTTCTACTGGAAGCTTCAAATTTCTCCCCTTTGGAGAAAGGAAATTTGACATTAAAAATAAAGAAATGGCACTTTGATAATGCAATCTTGTACCAGAATTTATTTTCTTGTGCTTCAATCATTCTTTCCTGTAGAAGAGTTGAACAGCATTCAAATCTTCCTTAGGTCTGTCACAGAGTATCATAAATATTTTATCCTCTAAAATGTTGCTTCTTCAGAGTACTTTAAGTAAATTTAAAAGAATCCTTCCCAAACAGGAATTGAAACCGTAAAAACTTCAATAAACATTGAGATTTGTAATGTAATAATCACATGCAATTATTAGCATCTACAATATACATCCTTAAGATCAGATGTCCTTCAAGAATGCCATGAATCGTGGATAATATGTTATTGTAATATTCTCAGCTTCATTACTTTCCACAAGTAGCAATTAAATCACTTCTAAGATACAAATTAAACATTTGGTTCTCAGGATCGCCATTAAAAATTTCAAATCAAAAATCATACTTAGGAAATCCACAACCATTATTTTATATAACTACAGACAAATACTACTCTATGGCCTTGCCCATAACTTTAAATATAGGATTTATCCCCCTGCAAATTGGTTTATCCCCCTACCTATTGTATCATCTGAGAAACAATAAGAAGTTTAGCAACAACCGTCTCCTAATTTTGATGATTTCTAAATGGTCTAAAAGTAAACTGTGAACCTCTTCCAACAACCATACCCTCTACATTTTACAGACAATCGGTTACATGTGAGAATATACTACATATTCTGTGAAATATGCTAATGCTCCTGATTTAAAGAAAATCTGGAGCTAGAGATCTTCCCTAATTATTCTAATTCTAGATTCAGGATTCTCAAAAAGCCATCCACCCCCCAGTCACCCATCTTCACAATCAAGTGTAGAATCTGGCCCCTCGCCACTAGAGGGGGTATTTCTTCTATTGGTTTCCCTTTCCCCTTACTTGGCTTATCAGAATTTCTGGTTGAACTAGAAATAAGCCTCAAGATCTACATCCTGACCTTTACTTCCCCTTCATATAGTGTGGCCCTTTCTTTTCATTTCGGGCTGTAAGCTGCCACAAAAATATCAACTTCAATCCCTAATTACTGTTATGTCCCACATCTTACTTCATTGCCTTTTCCATATAGACTAACAAGCTACATAGAGCTGATTCTAGAGACTTTGACAATAGTTCACTGGAAAACAATCAGAAAATTGAACAAAGATCAAGTATTCTTTTTTTAATTTTTTACCTTATTATATTTAAATCATAATATTATTGAAAAATTAGACAAGAATTAGTAACAAATTTCAAAGAAACTCAATGTCTTTAAGTGACTCAAGTGTCCTGCCCCCTGCTACTTACTCTGTGCCAGGAATAAAAGGCACTAGATGAGAAAATGGACAAAGTACCCGTCTACACCAAATATGTTACAATTACTTACTTAACTCACTATTTTTTCTGGCAAAGGTTATATACATCTGCTTAGAACAGCCCCACTGACCACAAGGTAGTCACAAAGGGGGAAGGAATGGATGAGAGAGATCTGGAGAAAGAGGAGCAGATGGGAGAAGAGAGGAAAATAAATCTATTAAACAATCTTGAGGCCCGATATAAGATGCAAAATACGCAAGAGCAGGGACGGAGATCAAAGCAGGGAGTCAGAATCAGGAAATGAAGGAAGGAACAAACAGGAACAGTGACACCACCAGATATCTGAACAATCCAAAAGACTCCAGAAAAGATGGGTACTGATTGGTTCCTTGCTGCTTTCTTGAAAAACCCTGGCTAAGATAGAGCCCCGGAGAGAAGACTGAGATTAGCCAGTCAGAATCTGCAGCTAGAAGACAGGGGAGGGAAGAACGCCCAATGTTATCAGAATAAAATAAAATCCATCTGACGTGAATTTGCTTGGGACAAAGTGAGTATATAACCCAGAATGCTTTGGACTGCATGTGACAAAATCCCAGATCACACTGGCTTACACAACAAGGAACTGAATTATCTCACAGAACTGGAAGTTCGGAAGGTAAGGGAGACCAAGTACAATACAATCAGCAGTTCAGTAAGGTCATCAAGGGCTCAGGTTTCTTCTGTGTTCTGTCATCTAGATCAGATTCATCCAAAACTAGTTTCTCCTAAAATGGCTTGGGCAGCTCTGGCCATTATTTTCAGACAGGACATCATCAGGAGAAGAGGCACCATCTCCTTATCTCTTTTTAGGGACAAGAAACCCTTTCCCAGAAGCACCCTCTTCTAGACTTCCCTTCACATCTCACTGGGCAGAACAGGTTGCAGGCCATTCATTCTTAACTCTTCATTGTCAAAGGAAATGGAATTAACCAGGATTGCTTAGACTAATCATCTGGGGTGGAATGAATGCTGCAGAGTCAATCACCATGACCAAACCAGGGGCAATTTATAATGATGAGTATTTTTGTGACACTGCTTTTACTCCATAACAAACCTATAATTTAATTACGCTGCTTCCATAATCTTAACTATTAGGCATGTGCTCTGCCTGAGATTCAGATAATTACTCTTTGCTCACATTCCATATTTACCATCATAAACTTATTTATCAAATATAAAACATTTTATAACTTTCTTGTTCAATCCACTATTTACAAAATACTTTAATGCAACATTTTAGAGCAAGAATATTAAACAGCCCTAGCCAGTTTTGCTCAGTGGTTAGAGTGTCGGCCTCCGGAATGAAGGGTCCTGGGTTCAATTCCGGTCAAGGGCACGTACCTTGGTTGCAGGTTCCCTGGCCCTGGTTGTGGTGTATGCAGGAGGCAACCAATCAATGTGTCTCTCTCACATTGCTGTTTCTCTCTGTCTCTCCCTCTCCCTTCCACTCTGTCCAAAAAGAAAATCAATGGAAAAATATCCTCAGGTGAGGATTAACAATAACAAAACAAACAAACAAAAAGAATGTCTCCCACAGCAACTTCAATAGATACAGCTACCTAGAATACCATTTCAATAAAGACTCAAAGCTGGGTTTGGATCCAATGGGAAGTAGTGCCGTGACTGAGCAGTGATACCTACCAGGGACTTGGGTTTGGACACAACACATGGCATATATTTGCTAACAGTGATTTAGAGAAAATCTCTAAATAATTTCCCTACAAAGATAATGACTTTCTTATTTTTATTTTAGTGGGAATCCAATCTAATCCTCCTCTCACTTTACTCTCCCCGTCTAATTTACATACATATACACATAATATACATCAAGCATGAACTCCAGAATTTATTTTATATATAATGGAGCTTCCACAGGCATTTGGAACTGAGTCCCTTTTGTAAGTCCACGGAAAGACTTGGCAGAATGGCTTCATTTACAAACTGTCTCCCTTAAAGGAAGCAGGAGAGGCCTTTGGGGCTGGGCACAGGATTGAGGGAAAGAAGAAAAAAGAATGGCAACCCACTTCCAATGAAGGTAGACTGGCCCACACTTGCAAGACAAAAGGCAGAAAGGAACCAAAACCTAATCCTGGACAAAGGTGACTAATCAATAATTGGAGAATGCTTAAATAATGGCAGATTACAAACAGTATGTAATTTATGTGTATAAAATTTATTTGAAAAGACTCTAAAGGACAAGAGTGGTTATTCCTGGGTGAGCTGATTTATGGCTTTGTTTTTCTTTTGTCCTTCTATTCCTTATCTACATTTTTCTGAGTGTCCTGTACTGCACATGCATTGCCTTTTTAATGAAGAGAATTAAAAAAAATAAAGGAAAATGTTTTTATCTTATCGCTCAATGTTTTAGTTGTTCCAATTAACCTCTTATTGCCTTGTAGTTAAGATCAAGTTTGTTCAAAAAGAAATAGGTGAAAAAAAAAAAGTTTAAGCTTGTTCAAATAGTCTCCTATTATTGGGCAGCTAAGTTGTTTTAATTTTTTTGTATCACAAACATTGTCTGCCACATTGTAGCTGAAAATTAATTTGAAATGTAAAAGAAAAATTAGAAAGGTCCTTAGGAAATGAATCAAAAGTGTTAACTATCCTATAATACACTAAAATTATCACTACTCAAAAAACAAGTAATTTAGGACATTCGTTTTTTTACCAAATCATTGTTTTAACCAATTTATCTAGTTGATTAGTTTGCTTTCAACTAAACTGTATTTGGCCAAAATTGGTTTTGGCCACAATAACTTCAAGTCAAATTGGTGTTGGACAAACAATATACTACCATCATCAAGGGAAAGTCTGAAGGCAGAGATAAGAAATATGATCCCCCAAAAAAAGTTTAATAATAAAGATTTGACAGAGAAAGATCATCTAGGGCAATGATTCAAAGTAGAAGAATGTATTTTATCAAGGAGCTGTAAAACTAGTCCAATTAGCTTCAAAAGTGCTAATAAGGGTATCAAATAAACTCATTTTCATCTGCCTGCTTGGATACTTTCCCTTAGAACATTGTTGGGGTTTTCCCTAAGTTCCCTAGATGAAAAAAACTTAATCTTCTTGGGGTTCAATTAAGGATGCATGTTCCCCAAGTCATTCACCCACAATCACTTCCTCAAGTAAATGAGGTTCTGGAGCAGCCACTGCATGATGGGGAATCCAAACCACTTTTCTGGCATGTTATGGTTCCCGCTCCAAATTACAAAAGATAATATTAATATAGCTAGAGAGAGCTAGAAGACATCTCTGATTTTAATAGCCTTCTAAGGAACCTAATTATAGTTAGGATTTCTTTTTAGCCAGTTATGGTCAATAAAAAATCCTGGAGAGCTTTCTGAGCAGCCTCTATTCATTCAAATATTCACTGTCTGCCAGGTTGTTGTTGAGAAAAGCAGGAAGGTAGCACAGTGAAAGACATTTTTGCCATTAAAGAAGGCGTTCTATAGAAAAAAAGGAAAACAGAGAACTGTATTCATATTCAGTCACAGCAAAGTATGTAAGGGGGAGAGGGTTATAGGTTTAACAGTTCTGTTGTTTTTGGTAAGAAGTAAAAAAAAAAAAAATGTAGAGATGGACTATTCACTAATGCTGTTGGGGCAATTGAGTAGCCATTTGGGAAAAAAAGTAAGTTGGACCTATATTTCAACCATACACCAAGAGAAACGGGTCAAACCTTTAAGCACAAAGCCTTGGCCAGGTGGCTCAGTCGTTTGGAGCATCATCCCGTGCATCAAAAGGTGGCAGGTTTGCCCTGACCGGTTTGGCTCAGTGGATAGAGCGTCGGCCTGCAGACTGAAAGGTCCCGGGTTCAATTCCGGTCGAGGGCATGTACCTTGGTTGTGGGCACATCCCCAGTAGGAGGTGTGCAGGAGGCAGCTGATCGATGTTTCTCTCTCATTGATGTTTCTGACTTTCTATCCCTCTCCCTTCCTCTCTGTAAAAAATCAATAAAATATATTTAAAAAAAAAAAAAGTGGCAGGTTCAATTGCTGGTCGGGGCACGTAGAGAGAGGCAACTGATCAACATTTCTCTCACATCGATGTTCCTCTCTCTCTCTAAAAAAACAAAAGCAATAAAAACATCCCCAAGTGAGGATTAAAAAAATATTTAAACATAAAAATAGAAGTAGTAGAAGACAATATGAGAAAATTCTTTTATAACCTTGCAGTAGGACAGGGTTTTCTAACTATGACACAAAATCCAGACGTCATAAAAGAGAAAACTTACAAATTCAACTACATTTTAGAAAAGTATCTACAGAGCAAAAGCACCATAAGCAAAGACAGAAAAATAAATAACAGGGTAAGGGGATGTGATGTTACATACAGTTCATATTTAAAAAGGCCAATCTCCATAATAATCAACTAGCTACGAGATTATTTTGAAATGACCCACCCCTCCCAAAACAGACAAAGACTACTGAGACACTTACAAATGGCTCTTAATCATATGAAAAGATATTCAAACTAATTCATAAGAGAAACAGAAATGAAAACTACACTAAGGTAACATTTTCACCTATCAGATTGGAAAAAATCCAAAAGTTCAATAACACATTTGCTAGCAAGAATATGGGTAATCAGGCATTCTCGTACATTTCTGGTGGGGGAGGTGGGTGTAAACCAGCCGTGGGCAAACTATGGCCCGAGGGCCGGATCTGGCTGTTCTATCAGGTTCTCTTGCTCTCCCCTCCGCTCCTTTACTTTGAATTTATATTAGTTCACACAAACACTCCATCCATGCTTTTGTTCCGGCCCTCCGGTCCAGTTTAAGAACCCATTGTGGCCCTCGAGTCAAAAAGTTTGCCCACCCCTGGTGTGAACTGTACAACCTCTATGTAGGGCAATTTGGTTGTACGTCTAAAACTACCATGATTTACACTCTTTAGTGAGCACCCTACCTTTAGTAACTTACCCTACAAATACATTTCACAAGTGCGAAATAATCTATGTAACAAAAGTATTTATTGCAGCACTAGTGGCCCGATGCACGAAATTTGTGCACATTAAAAGGGGATTAGTTAGAGGAAATAATTAATATTGCTATTTGCCCTTTCTCTATAACAGAAGTGTCAGAGATGAAAGAAAATTAGTAAAATGTATATGAAAACCTTCCTCCTGTCAGAGTCTGGGGCACACCATGGGACCCAGAGTCAAATCCCCGCCCACCCACATGCGCCTCAAAATCACCTGAGACCCAGACCCGGCCAGCCCCAGCCCCATTGAGCTAGATCCAGACCTGGCCAGTCCCACCCTTGTCAAGCCCCCCACCCCCGCCCCCCCCCCCCGGGCAGTGTATGTAGCCTCAGGTCCCCAGGCCCGGCGCCAGGACAGGGGGCGTGGCCTGTGGTCCCCCAGCCCAGACCAGGGCGGGGGGCATGCCTTGAGGTCCCCCGTCAAGCCCCGCCAAGCGGGGGAGGGGATGCAGCCTCAGGTCCCCCGTCAAGCCCCGCTGGGCAGGGGACGCGGCCTGAGTTCCCCCAACCCAGCACTGGGGGTGCACCTTGAGGTCCCCCGTCAAGCCCCGCTGGGTGGGGAGCATGGCCTGAGGTCCCCTGTCAAGCCCTGCCAGGCAGGGGGGCCCAGCCTCAGATGCCCTGGCATGGTGCTGGGGTGGGGGGCGCGGCCTGAAGTCCCTTGTCAAGCCCCACCTGCTGGGGGACACGGCCTGAGGTCCCCCAGCCTGGTGCTGGGGCGGGGGGAGCAGCCTGAGGTCCCCTAGCCCAGCACCAGGACGGGAAGTGCACCTTGAGGTCCCCCATCAAGCCCCACCAGGCAGGGGACGTGGCCTCAGGTCCCCTGGCCTGGTGCCGGGGTGGGGGTCGTGACCTGAGGTCCCCCAGCCTGGTGCCAAGGTGGGAGGCACGGCCTGAGGTCCCCTGTCAAGCCCCACCAGGTGGGGGGTGCAGTTTGAGGTCCCCTGTCAAGCCCAGCCAGGCAGAGGGGTGTAGCCTCAAGTCCCCTGGCCTGGTGCTGGGGTGGGGGGCACGGCCTGAGTTCACCCAACCCAGCACTGGGGGTGCACCTTGAGGTCTCCTGTCAAGCCTCGCTGGGTGAGGGGTACGGCCTGAGGTCCCCTGTCAAGCCCAGCCAGGCAGAGGGGTGTAGCCTCAAGTCCCCTGGCCTGGTGCTGGGGTGGGGGGCACAGCCTGAGGTCCCCCATCAAGCCCCCCTGGGCAGGGTGTGGTCTGAGGTCCCCCAGCCTGGTGCCGGGGTGGGGGGCACGGCCTGAAGTCCCCTGTCAAGCCCCACATGGTGGGGGGCACAGCCTGAGGTCCCCTAGCCCAGCACCAGGACGGGAAGCACACCTTGAGGTACCCTGTCAAGCCCTGCTGGGCGGGGGGCGTGGCCTGAGGTCCCCTGGCCTGAAGCCAGTGCGGGGGATGTGGCCTGAGGTCCCCTGTCAACCCCTGTTGGGTGGGGGAGGGCGTAGTCTCAGGTCCCTGCTGATTGCTCATTAAGGCTCCTTATGGGAACTTGGCTTCAGCTGTAGGTGCAGCCATCTTTGTGATGGAGTGATGGTCAATTAGCATATTCCCTCTTTATTATATAGGATTACTTGTAATAGTGAGAGATTGAAAATTTCCCAAAAGTCTATCAATATGGGGCTGGTTAAATAAATGATGCTATAGACACACAATGACGTGGGAGAGGTATCCAATTATGTTGTTCAAGTGGAATCTATTTTGGATATTTTTCCACTGTTATGGAAAGAACTCCACATTGTTAAGTGTAAAACACACAATAATACATATAAACTTCCATTTGTATAAAAAAGGAAAGGAAAACAGAATTTTTGTTTTTATTGGCTTCAATATGCATTTTATTAAAACTCTAGGAAGATGGAAATTAGGTACATGGGAACAGGGGTAGAAGGGAAACTTTTCATTGCTAGACATTTTGTTGTTTGAATCACGTGAATGCTTTACCTTTGCAAAAATTAAATCTTAGAATGTTTAATAGATTAAATGTTTAGAAGATATAATTCAAGCTCCCAGGTAATAGTCTACATTTGGGCCCCTTAGTCTATGGATGACAGATCTGGAGGCCTTGAATAGTAGCATCTAGAAATGGAAAACAAAGTCAGGGTTATAGATGGAAATCTGATGGCTAGAAGAAGAGAACTCCCTGATGACAGGTTGTATATGCCCAGGGAAGAGACAGTGAAAAAAAAGAGAAGAACACAATCTTGTGAAAGTGTCATGGCAAAAGTAACACATCAAAATAAAGAGATAAGCCAGAGATTAATTCTTGGTAATTCCTTAGGATACCCGAATTGGTTCTTAGTGCAAACACAGGTGTCACAGAGTGGTGTAACTCAGGGGTACTATCCTCAGCATGGGCAACTGGAAGACGAGTTGCAAACGATGGGACCGGGAGGTGTAGTTAACATCAGCACAAAAATGTACAGCAGGCCTTCTCTGCTCCTCTCTTATGCCTAACCTGAGTAAAACTCTCTCAGAAAAGTTAATAAGGCCCGGAGGCTGGTTAGGATAAAGAAAATAGTTACTCTTGGTTTTCTCAGTGGTTGGAGCATCAGCCTGCAGACTGAAGGATCCCAGGGTTCAATTCCAGTTAAGAGCACATACCTTGGTTAGAGGCTCAATCCCTAGCCCCAGTGGAGGCGTGTGTGGGAGGCAGCTAATCTATGTGTCTCTCTCACATTGATGTTTCTCTCTCTGTCTCTCCTCCTCCCTTCCATTCTCTAAAAGTAGATAGAAAAAAAATATCCTCAGATGAGGATTAACCACAAAAAATTAAAAGAAAAAAATGATAACGAAAATAGAATATTTTGAAAAAACTTCTTGAAAACTGCTTTCATTCTTTCATCAAATGTTTACAGAAAACCTACTCTATGACAAAAATTGCTTTAAATGCTCAATAAATTCTTCCCCCAGAAATAAGTATGGCCAAGATAATTTAAACAAAAAAAGACAATTTTAAGAGATTTTGAGAAAAATAGAAGCTTCTCTCAAAAAATTTGAAATATGAAAAAGTCTCTAAAAAGTCAATTGACAACTCTGAGGTGCTACAAAACTATGGTAAAGTGATTTCAAATTTTATCCAGTTTATTCTATTGTTAATATAGTAATTTAACATGTGAATTTTAAATAAGGCAATCATTTTCAGAAATTACAAATAAGGTAGTGTATTTCAATTTTACTAAATTTAAATAACATAAATCTTTAAAATATTACTTTCTATTCTCATCACTACAATTGATAAAACAGAAAAACATAACTGGAAAAGGCAACTAATTCAGAACAGATGTTAGGGAAGAATTTTTCCAGTAGCGAACTATAAACATGCGGAATAAATACTGGAAAATGTATTATGGTTTTAAAAAAAATCAGTTACTAATTACAAGATCTAAGCAGGAAAGCAAATACCTAAATATGTAGAATAGGCATTTAAAAATTTGCCCTAAATTAATGGACAAAATTTTTTATTATCCAAACTTAGATAATACATTAACCTGCAATGTGTTAAAACTCAGGTATTTTCCAATGCCTGGTGGTGGGGAACCTTTTTACTGCCAAGTACCATTTGGATATTTATAACATTACTAGGGGCTTGGTGCACAAATTCGTGCACGGGTGGGGTCCCCCTGGGTGGCCTGCAGGTATTGGGCCGAAACGCAGTCCAACACCGCCTGCAGTTTCTACCTGCCACTCCTGCTCATACCGGCCCCACTGTGCCTGCCACGGGCTCGGGCCCAATCAGTCCCGATCGGGAGAGGCTCGCACTGCCACAGCAGCACTCACCAGCCATGAGACCTGCATCTGGCACCCTCCCAAGGGAAGGGGCCTGCGGGATCGGGCTGAAATTGGCTCTCCAACATCCCCCGAGGGGTCCCGGATTGCAAGAGGGCGCAGGCCAGGCTGAGGGACCCCACAGGTGCAAGAGAAGGACCTCGGGAGGGCGATCAGCTGGACCCCAACAGCAAGCTAACCTACCAGTTGGAACATCTGCCCCCTGGTGTTCAGTGCATGTCATAGTGACTGGTCGACCAGTCAATTGTCTGTCGCCTGGTGGTCAGTACACATCATAGTGAGTGGTTGAGCAGCCTTAGCATATCATTAGCATATTACACTTTGTTTGTTTGGTTGTTCTGCCATTCGGTCTATTTGCATATTAACCCTTTTATTATATAGGATTCTCAGGCCATACAAAATTGTCAACTTAAAAATTAGCTATATTTGATGAAACATTTAATTAGCTCACCCCTAATGCCTTGGCAGGGCCAGACCAAAAGATTTTGTGGGCCTTATATGGCCTGAGGGCCGGACATTCCCCACCCCTGGCTCAAAATAGTCAGCTCTTATTTACCCATAAAGATGTACCCAACTGCGAACCTAGCAAGTTTGCAAACAGAATGTATTCTTTCTGCTCGCTTTGCTAGCATTTTTCAACTTAATAGCTACTTGGTACTTTTCTTTTGACCTGCCTTCTTAATATTTCACTTTCTCCATTGACTCGCCCTCTAAAGGGAGATATAAAGACTTGCAACCCCAGCATCACCAGTCCTTCTCTAGGAAAAAAGCAGACAGGACACTTCTGCCTTGGCTGTGACATTTAAGAAATGGCTTATTCTTAGCACACAGTGAAGATCAGAAAAGAACTGAAAAGGAACAAACAACAGAATCCATTCCAATGAAAGTTTATTAATTTGTATGAAGTCAATTTGTGACTCATCCATATTCAAATGATTGTACAAAAACAAATTTCAAAGCTAAAAATATAAAATGACTTTTGGACTATCCAGGTTTCTGCTTGTTTCCACTTTACGGACAGGCAAAGGCTGTGATGCTGGCAGTACATTAACTCTGTCAGGCCACCAATATCTCACTCAATGGCTACGGTTAGTTATTATGCAAGTCAAAGCATTTTAATATAATGTTGCTACTATAAGCACACGTGTTAAATACAAAAAGAGTTCAGGAGCCTCCTGACTACAGCAATCAGACAGTGATAGAACAGGCCAGAGTTGACCCAGGAGTCACAATATTGAACGAACTTAAAAAAGCATTCTACTTTACAATCTGAAAGATCCTTAAAGATCATATAGTGAGACAAATACTATCATTTTACAGATGATAATACCAAGGCCCTGCCAAAAGATTAATTAACTTACCCAAGGCAGGGCTGCTTCACAGCAGCAAAGCCAGATTCAGGCCTCTGAGAAGCAATCTAGTGGTCTCCCTGAAATACAGCATCCCACTCTTGGAGAACATGCTGAAGGAACTGAACTTGTACATGTAAAGCAATCGGGATTTTTTTGGTGGGTTGTTTTGGCGTTGTGGTTTTTTTTTTTCCCAGAGTTAGGTGATGGGAAAGATGTGTACGGTTATATGTGGAAAGGGATGTTTACTTCATACATCAACTGTAGCTCAAATGCAGATCTTATTTGACAGGCATAAATAATATCCTGAATAGGTTTAACACACATGAGTAATAACTTTTCTCCTCAAACCACTTGTGGTCTTCCAGAGTTTACCAGAGACTGGGGAAAACATGACTAAGAAATAAAAACCACCTTTTTAACTAGAATGCAAGCCTGTCCTGTTTGTTAGTAGTGAATAGAAAAATATTACTTAATGAGATTTTAAAATATTATTAGCACTTATACTACCAAGTAATCTTTCCATCTTGGTTTTTTACTCTTTTCTAAAATTGTCTATAACATAAAAAGTCTTTCCTGATCTATTACTTTTTCTTTATTAACATAAACTTTAATTTCTAAGTCACATGGGTCTCTCTCTGAAACTTCTAACAAATCATAATTCCAAATTTTCTTTGCCTAGTTTATTTCTGCATATATAGAGTCAGACAAATCTATATAAATATACTTTGGAAAAGGTAAAGGATTCAAGAATTTTTATATTTAACTGGTTCTCAATTTTCTAAACATTAAGAAATTTTTCCAAAAAAAGTTATTAACATTTCCTAGCCTATAGCATCCAGTTTATCACTGAGACAAAACAGCCTAAGAGAAAGTGCAAATAGAGGAAAGAGGGTAGAATGAGAGTCAAACCAAAAGTCTACCAGGAAAAAAAAAATCATAGCAAGTCTTCCTACGCAGATATTACAGATATAAGCCAAACTGCAACTTCCTTGTATCGGCATGCAGCTGTCTGGACCTGTGGCAGGCACCTTGACAAGGTATGTTCAGTCACGAATATCGAAGTTCAGGTAAAGAAAACAACTAATGTATGATCTCATATACATCCAGTCATGCCAAGATACTCATTCATACAATTTGTTACTTACATTATTAATTCAAATTTAAATGGGGGAATATTTACTATGGTATACTGAGTTGCCACAGAAATCTCCAAGATGTGTGAGACATGCTTCTGAAGCTTATAGTTTGACAGGGGAATAAGCAATGAACACAAGAGCACAAAGACAAGGCAGTAACATAAGAATTTTATGGAAGACTAAAGCACAACCTGAGCTAATTTTAAAGGAAGGGTAAAATTTCAATAAGCAGAGAAGGGGAAGAAGGAAATGCCATAAAAAGGGAAACTATGAATATATATGGAAGGGTAAAAGAATGTTTGAAGAACAGTGAAGATATCAGTTCAACTAGAACAGAGAAATCCTGTGGAAATTAAGAGGCCATGATATAGAGGCTTTGGTGTTTTATGGTAGAGATAAGATACAACTGCTGAAGACTTTTGAGCCAGGGAGTTATATAACAAAAGCTGTATTTTAGGAAGATTAATCTGGCAATAATAGAGTTGCTAAAGAAGGGATGGTATGTGGGTAGGTCAGATAGGCTACTGTAGTAATCCCACATACCTGAGCCCCATACACTTGAGTATATAAGTCAGTGTAGCTCAGGTTACTAACTTTTATATACATCTCTTAAATACAATATAGAATTCCTACACTGATTCTAGAAAACTTGAAGTTACACACAATTTCTTTTTTAACTTTCCTTCCTATATTCACCTTAGTTAACTTCTGGCTTGAAATTTTTATTTTACTTTTCTTCACCCAATCTTTGCATTAAAAAGACTCATCATCATTCTTTACCTATTAGCAAAATCAACAAGATTATATGTCATTGCTTAATCAGAAGAGCATTTAAAGCAAGTAAGTCCCACTTTGTTAAAGCAATTGCTTTCTATCACACATAATAAATGTCCCCAAATTTTCATGTTTTATTGTCTAAGAGAAAGAGCACTTTCGTTCTTACAGATAGATTATACCTACAAAACCAAAACAAAATGAAAGTTAATTATCCAGTGAACCATCGAAAGAGCCTTTTAACAGATTGGCTGCCATAAGTATTATGAAAGCACAAACTACTTTAGTTTCTTAGGCCACACATAAATGTCCCTCTTCTAGAAAAAGGGCAAAACCAGATAAGTCTTCAACATTCTGTAGATTAAGGTAGTCTTATTCTACTTGATTTCCTAAAATGAGAGCTTTATAAAGTATTAACTTTACTTTAATAAAAAAAAAAAGTCATCCAAAAGGTAGATTACTGAAATAGTCATACACATGCCTTATAGAATATTACCCCTGACTTGTAGTAAATCAGACTTTTGAAAAGTTATAGAACACATATTAACTTAAAAAGAGAATGATTCCACCGTAGCTCAGTGGACAGAGCATCAGCCTGCAGACTGAAGGGTCCCAGGTTTGATTCTGGTCAATGGCTGAGTTTCGGGCTCAGTCCCCAGTGGGGCTCATGCAGGAGGCAGCCGATCAATGAGTCTCTCTCATTGATGTTTCTAACTCTCTTCCTCTCTGAAATCAATAAAAATTATTAAAAAGAGAATGATTCATTCCATGTGAGGTTTCCTAAAGAACTGCATATGTTTAGGGACCTAGGATTAAGCAGGGGATGGTGTCCCATTTTGTAACAGAGCCATGTCTCTGCTTCCAAGACTTTCCATTTCAGTGCAAAAATGTTACCACTTATCAGTGACCACTGGAATCCTCCAACAGTCAGTCCTGTTTCCTACTCAGAGAAGTCCTACATCAGCTGATTGGTTCAGGGCAATCAGACAACAGCCCAGAACCTAATAGTCATCAAGGAACAAAGATTGGTGACCATGAGGGCAGGGAAGCACAAAATTAACCAACACAGATGTCCAGAAAGATACACTTACTCAGAGAGAAATGCTTTCCCTGGAGATATTCAGCAAGGAATATAAGTATTTTTAATTCAAGGTAAACAAAAATGCAGGGTTAAAACTGAGGGAGCACAATTCATAAGAACAAACTTGGTTAGTAGTTTTATAACTACCTTGAGTGGGCAAGGACCTTTTAAATATTAACATTTAGAAAATGGAGCTTATTAAATAAATTCGTTGAAAGATGTCCCGTTTCCTAAAAACTGTGCCTAATTTTAGGGTTCCTGCTTTAGTGTGATTCCAATTCGGTGTGAGATTTCAAATTGAAGGGGGAACGGGTGGGGTGCAGAACACATGAAATTTTTACTGCATGGAAATAAAAGTATTTTTAAACCTTCTTGGGGGGTGAAGAGTTAGGCAAGAAGTAATACGTGGAAATTGTCAAGTGCTTTTCTACACACCCACCCACCAGATACCATCGCAGCCGGCTAAGGGAGTCTCCCTCTTCTTGCCTGACAGCTTCACTTTCTTTGAGGTCTGAAGCTGGTGATCACACTGGCCCGTCATGGTATTTTCAGTTAACAAAGCAGTTACTCAACAGGGGAAAAAGCCACAAAGGAGCAGAGCAGCTGCTGTTGCACCCGTGATGCAAGTGCAGGATGAGCCCGGGGCCGCCACCGCCGCCTCGGCTCCTCCGTGACGTTCGGGAGGGGTATCCCCGGCTCTCAGGAAGTGGTGGCCGCGGGCGGCTCCGCCCCCACGCGACTCGGGGCTGTCCAGGCCGCGGGGTGGCAGGACAGCCGGGATCCGACGTCCGTCCTCACGCTCGCCCCACGGGCCGTGCGCCCCGCTCCCTCGCCCGCGCCACCCCTCCTGGCGGACCCCGCGCCCGCGCCCTACCCTCCCCTCGGGTCACAGCCCGCGCCGCCCTCGCTCCCACAGCTCACACCCACTCACCCCGACCCCCAGCGCGGAGCCCGGACCAGCGTCGCCCGCCACCAGACGGGGTCGAGCGGAGTCCAAGATGGCTACTCCGCCCCCGCCCCCTCCGCACCCCTGGCGGGATCAGGGCGCCCCCTCGCGCGGCGCGCTCGCCCCCGAGTCCAAGCTAAAAATAGCCAGGCCCGACTATATTTGGTGCGGCCGGATCCCAGCGCGGCGGCGCGCAGCGCGCCCCACCCCGCCCCTCCCGGCGCGCCCCACCGCGCCCCGCCCCGCCCCGCGCGGCGCTGAATGGAGAAGGGGTGGGGGTGACCGAAGGGGAACCTACTCCGCTATCTGCCGCGCGCGCCGGCGGCGGGGCCGGGCCAACCGCCGAATTTAGTAACATCGCCTGCGTCAATCATGCGCCTCGCGTGCGTCAGCGCCGCGCGGCTCCAGGTCTGCTCCCCCCACCTCCCAGCCTTTGAATGGATACAATGCAGCAGCGCCCTCCTTCCTTCCGAGACTGGATTGGAATCCGTGGCAGCGAGAGGCTTGGTTCCTCTCCGCCGGGTCAGCTTTCGGAGCATCCTCCCACGGTCTCCTCTACACCGCCCTGTCTCAAGTGGGAGTGGAGGCGAAGAAATATACCTATGTCATATGTAATACTAGTTTTGTTTTGAAGTTTCTGGTACTAGCTAGAACCTTCTTCGAGTCTGAAACGCTGCACCCTCCCCTCTCCTTCCCACTCACACACTCAAAGATTGTGACAGGTCAAAGAAATAAAATGTCACATAGGATTCCAGCGGACACACGGGAACCATGTCTGTCTGCATTGTTTCACTCCACTATTTTCTCAAAAATTCATATCTTTAAGAGAGGATGCTTCCAACTCAGATGCAACCGTAGGAACTAGGAGCTTTTAACTCTTAAATTTTTTGTTTTTGTTTTCGGCAAGAAATTCACACTTAAATTCATCATTTCCAGTAAGAAATTGCTCTCCCTCATACAGTCGCCCAGGCTCTCTGCACACCACTTAATGACAAATGTGTCCCAGGAGACCAGAGAAAATCCCTTAGGGAGGGACTGGCTAATAAATCTTGTTGATTGATTTCGAAATGTTTAATTTGGGAGATGGGAAGGGAGGCCCGTCTTCCACCATCAAAAAGTGAAAGTGCGAACTGAGGGTTCCATTTCTGACGGGAAGGGGGGAACATTTGCAATAGTCAGACCCGCTCAGACGTGCAATACGTTTGTGTTTGTTTTACACACATTTAAATAGTTTCTGCTGCAGCGCGCGCGGGGTGATGGTGGACGTACATTTAGTTGGGTTACATTTATAAAACGCACACCTTAAGTATAAAGAAATAAAACCTTATCTTCCCAGAGCCATCTGCATCCCTGTGTAAAACACGCAGCCAGCAAAGGATGGGAGGCGCGGAGGGCCGGACAGACGTAAACAGTTCTAGAACTGTTGCTGGCGGAAAGCGCAGCTGCACCTCAGGGAATCTTTGGTCTGGAGCCTGACTCCTTCTGCCCCCCCCTGCCAGGTCACTTGGAGAAGCTGGCTGGCGGAGCCTTCCATTTCGGAAGAGCTGTCCTCTCTCTTACCCCCTCGCCCTGGCTTCCTGCCTTGGGGCAGCCTCGGAGGCGCGCCAGCAGCACTCCTCCAACTCTACTCCACCCGAGCCTGACAGCTGGGCGGTCCCGCCTGACCCGCGGGCGGGCCGCTGCTCTCTCTCTCAGACTCGTGCCCGGGCGAGCAGCGCCACTGCAAAGGGGTTGCCAGCGCGGGTCGGAAAGGCCTTCGGGCTGGGGCTGGCTGCACCGCGTAGTTTCCACTGTGCCGCCCGGCGAATGGCCGGGTAACGCGCGCGCGCACACATTCACACACACGCGCGCGCACACATACACACACACACACACACACACACACACACACACACACACACACACACTCCCTCGCACACGCGGAACCGGCTGGGCCAGGGGAGGGAGGAGGAGGGTGACGTAGCGTCCCATGGCGTCACATTGACGTCTCGCATTCCAGGCACTCTATGGAGAGGCCGCTAGGGCTCCTGTGGCATAAATGACGTGCCGAGAGAACGAGCGAACGCGCAGCCGGGAGAGCGGAGTCTCCTGGCTCCCGCCCCCCACCCCTCCAGCTCCTGCTCCTCCTCCGCTCCCCACACACAGACAAGCTCACACCCGCTCCCTCACTCGCACACACAGACACGCGCGCACACACGCTCCGCACACACACTCCACTCTCTCCCGCGCGCTCACACCCCTCTCGCCCTGCACCCTCGCGGGTGCAGCGCGGCTCGGCAGCCGGACGCCCCTCCCGGGCTCACTTTGCAACGCTGACAGCGGTGGCCGTGGAGGTGGGAACAGCGGCGGCATCCTTTCCCCTGGTCGCGGCCGGAGCCAGGACGCCAGCGGAACCCCTCGGCGGCGCTCTCCCATGAGTCGGGATCGCAGCATCCCCTGCCAGCCGCTCACCGCCTCTGGGAGCCGCTGGACTTGTATACCGCAGCCCTTCCGGGACAGCAGCTGTGACTCCCCCCCAGCGCAGATTTCGGGGCAGCTCTCTAGAAACTCGCTCTAAAGACGGAACCGCCACAGCACTCAAGTACGTATTTGAGATTCGCCCAGTTAATTGGGGGACTTGCTAAAAAGTTGGCACACTGGGAAGCGTCGCTCCCGAAATTGACAACTTTGAGCGTGGGGTTTTCCTCCCTCACCTCCTCGCTACCGCTTTGGTTGCTGAGAGGCGGGTGGGTTCAGATCTGAAACTTTTCCCCAGTAGCGGACCCCCGGGGATCCCTGGAGCTAGTGGGATTCCAACCCCCACCCGAAGGGGCGAAAAGCCTCTAACAAAGAGGAGGACCGGGATTTGTGCAGTAGCAGCTCCAGAGATGTAATTCAGGGTATTTCAGCTCTAGTTGTCATGGTAATGATGCTCTCGGCGGCGGCGGCGGCGGCGGCGGCAGGGAGTTGCAGCTCCGGTGATGAACGGCAGTAATTTTCCTGCCTTTTAACTAGGATTGAACATAGGGGCTCCGGTGGTCCACGTTAATACACCTACGAGTGACTCCGAGCTGGTTGACTGGGAGGTAGCTTGGGAGGAAAGGGGCCAGGGCAGCAGCCGCCGGAGTTTGCAAAGGCGCTCGGAAGATCTCAGGAAAGGGCATAATTGTAGGAATGTGGCTTATTGTATTGAAATGAGCCTGGGGCTCCACTAGGCACGTCTGCCCGGCGTCGCCGACCTGCCCGTTTACACTTTTCCCTTCGGAGGTGATCGGATGTAATTGCGGACTCCCGCACGCCGACACGCGTGGGGACGGTGTCCCTCTCATCCAGGCTTGGCTCAGTGTGAGAAAGGCATGTTTTCCTCTTAACTGACAGAACCCGCGCTTTTGGAGAAGTTGCTCCGAGTGTTTTAATAGAATTGAAAGTTCTCGGTGGAGAGAAGAGAGTGGTCGTGCCAAGCGCAGCCTGCGGAGACTGGCTCCCAAAGGCACCTCTAGAACCTGCTGAGAGTTTGGGGCGGTCGTGAAGTTTCAGCATTTGTCCCTTGACTCCAAAGAACGTGTTTCCAGGCGCGGAGGATTCGCCTAGGTGTTGCCTCTTCTTTATGCCTCCATACTCCAAAGGGAAGAGCTAGCTGCAGGGCGTTTGGTGATCCGAAATCTCGGGCCGTTTGTGATCCCAGAGCCTTGGGGTGCCGGGAGAGACATACAGGGCGCCTGTTTGGTCATTTCATCGCCAATTCCATCTTCTTTTCCCACGACAAAGAAATGTTTTCTAGAACTAAGTTTGGGAAAGAGAAACGTGCCCAACGCGGCGCCCGGGCACAATGAATGAAGTTAGAGTTTATTCGAGTTATCGTAGCTGAACGTGATGCTCCCATGTGAGTATCGAAGATTCCTCAGGCCACCGCAGCCTCCACACCCGCTCCCTCCCCCCGCACCCACCCACTCCCTTCCCTGGGACCTTGCGCTCGCAGGATTTCTCCCCGCGGTTAGTCTCCTCTCCCTCGGTCTTTCTGAGAATCTGTCTTTCCCATTCTGTCGGTCTCCTCCACTCCTCCTGCCCCCGCCCAACCTCCGCCCCCGCTCCCCAAGGTTGGAAACTCCGCGGAGGGGCCGGGGTCACAATGGTGCGTTTCACGGTTTCCTCCACTCGCTTCACCACCGGGAGGGGAACACGGGGGTGTTCCTTTCGTCTGCCCACGAGAAAGAAAGGGGCTTTGACAGAGGTAGTTATTTCTTCCTAATTTACAACCTCGAGGCTCCTTGCTCCCGGCCCCGCGGCCGCTAGCAGGAGCCACCGAAAGTGTTTCCAGGCGCGGAGGCTTTGCCTAGGTAACCGGACGTTTTGGCGGGGGGGGGAGGGAGGAGAGAGAACCGAGGGGCGCTCGGCTCAGCTGTAGGAAACGTGCTGTGGCTCTTCCCCTCCAACGCTGGTGCTCCAGAGACGCGACCCTCATCCACCAAGTCAAAGGCCGATCCTTAGAGAAAGGCTCCGCTTGAAAGGCCCCGGGGCAGGGCGGGAATGCGGGCACCTCCTGGGAGAGGTGATGGGGGGTTTCTGGAGACCCCACTGAAGATGGGGGGCGGGGGGAGAAGGGCTGGAAGCACAAGCTACAGCCGTGGGAAGATCCTTCCGTGCTTGCACTAGAGTTCGCTCAAGCTTTCCGTAGGATCAGCTGGGGCTGGGGCTGAGGCTGGGGCTGGGGCTGGGGAAGGGGCTAGGCCTGGGACTGGGGAGTCAAGGGAATCCCCCATTTCCTGGCCTTTGAGGGCTTCCCGGACCTGAAGACTCGGAATACCTGTTCTTCTTCAGGGAAGCCATGGGCGTAGAGGTTGCAGGCAATGAAACTTACACGATCCACTCGCAGCCTGCGCACCCGCGAGGATTTGGGGGTTTTGTTTATTTTTGGCTCCAAGTTGCCTCCCATTCGGCTGTGAGCGGGTCCGGACAAAGGTGGCGCTATAGGCCGGAGTTGGCGGCAGTGGAATCCTTCCTCAAGGCCCGCGGAGCTGTGCTTCCAGCTACAAAGTTTCCCTGAGGCTATGCGCAGAGACACTGGGCCGGGAGCCGCGCCGGCGCCCTCCGGATGTGCCCCCTTCGGGCCGCCGGGTGGTCCAGAGCCTAGAAGTCTCCCACCCTCAAGGATACCGCCCGCTGGGTGCAGGGGGCCTCCCTCCGACCTCCCCTTCAGCTGTAAACGCCATCCGCCTTCTCGCCTTGCTTCCAGCGCGGGCCTATTTTCCCTGTGCCCTTTTGTTTGTTTGACCCCTGGCCCCCGAAACTCGCGGCTAATAGACGCAAAGCTCCATTAGCATTTAGAATGAAAAGCTGACTTTCTTAATTCCTCAGGGCATTCACGCATTCGTTCCAGACCTTGGGCATTTCCTCTGCAATGTGGAAATTTGTGTTTGAGGGGTGGGAGCGGGTGGAATTGGAAAATGACTATTTCCCCCTCGTGCACACTCACTGACCCCCACCCTCCGAATTTGGGCGGGACTCTTTCCTCCACTGTTTTCTTAGGTTTTACTAACTTCGTGAGCTCGGAACCAATTGTGGGGGCAGAGGATCGATTTCTAGGCGATGTCAGGCTTTGCTATTTTAGCCTGGGTTCGGGTGCCACACAAGGGCGGTGAGCGCGGCTGGTAGGGACCACCTTTCCTCGGCTACCCCAAGGTGGTGTGACGGTTCCTGTTTCAGGACTCCAGGCACCTTAGAATTTTTTGTCATTAACATAGCATTTCTAGAGGCCTCCACCAACTCCCAATACGCCCAGCCCAGGCCCCGGTGACTCAGCCTGGACTTACTGTGACCTTTGTTCTCTCTCCGGGTGCCCGCAGAGCCCACTGCGGAAGAGCGCAGCCCGGCAAGCCCCGGCCCTGAGACTGGACCCTCAGCGGAGCTGGGCAGCATCGCCGCCGCTTCGCCTAGTCGTCCGTCTCCACCTCCTTCACTCTCAGCCTCCGCTGGAGAGACCCACAGCCCCACCATTCAGCGCGCAAGATATCCTCCAGGTAGGTCTGAAGGCACGACCCACCCCTTATTCCAACCCGGCTGGGAGCGGTGGGTGGGGGAGCCACACTACCAGCGGGCAAGGCGGTCGACGTGCCCAGCGGCCAAGACAGTGCCTGCTGGCTGCGCATTTCACAGCACAGGTGGCTTCCTTGCAGGAAGCTCCTCTGGATACCACACCCTGTTGCTACCAAGCGAAGCTGCCAGATTAAATTAAGCATTGCATTTCTCAAAAATATTTGTCCTAAGAAAAATACAAATACACCATAGATTAGGATATTTTACTTTTAATGTCTCCATTTCTGCTCTTCCTTTACATGCAGTTTATTCATTTAAGAATTATGGGGTCACTTAGAGCAATATATCGAGTATTTTTGTTTATATAAAATCCAAATCACTTGGGTGCAGAAGTGTGGATTCTTGAAGCTCAGAGGGAAAGAGAAAAAGCATTTGACCTGAAACCCAAGGAGTCAATTTAAGTTGGCAAAAGTAAGGATTGCAGGCTTGGCTTGTAACATCTCTTTATGCATTTGTCAGAGAGATACCAGGTGCCAGGCCTGTGTAGGCACCAAAGATATGCAGATAAATAGAACTCAGTCCCAGCAAGCTCACTGTCTAGCCTGGAAACACAGAAAGACACAAGAGCAATAGGCAGGGATTGGCAAGGAAGAATGACTAATAGGGAAATCCTAGAGGTCTAAAGAGAGAAGGAGAAGAGATGAAACCTCACGCAGTGTTTTTTCTTTTAAATGACTAGTCTTTCATTTCACCCCAACAACTGCAAAGCAGGATAAGTAATCCTCTAACGTCAAACCAGTGAGTGTTTTTAAGGCCCTGTTTGAAAAATAAAGGCTTGAACTGGCCTCTCCTCACCACTGCTTCTTCCAACAGGCCCACATCACCTTTTTTCAAGTCAAGATTTCATCCCATACACCCATGACTCAATCAGATTTGGAAATGTGGGTAAGAGAAAGATGTCAGAGGAAATGTGAAGTACTCACTCTTCTATTAGTCACACATTTTACACCATGGGCTCCAAATAGACGTTAAGCACCTGATTTTCCTTTGGTTCAGAAAAAACCAACCACCAGAAATTGCCCATTTTACCACTTACATTTAGCCATAAAGAAAGGGAAATCATTAGATAAGTTATTCATTAGATCCAATAATTCTCAGGGCCCTCTCATCCAGCTCAACCTCTCTGAACAATAGTAAGCACCCCGAGTACCAGTCGCTTTGGGGGGCTCAATATAGTCAAACTGGCAGAGAAACTAATACTAAGAAGCTGCTTTCTTTTTGTAGGGGTCCTAATTATTCTGTCATAAGATAATATGTAAACTAACTCACCTATTATGACAGCTATAATATCATAAAACAGCCACTGATGTATTAGTCTGAATTGAGGAACTGAGGAAAAGTGTATAATATATATATACATATACATATATACTGTATATTGTATATGGCAGAGAGCAGGTTTGGTGGGTGCTATGTTGCAGCTGCTGATCTTTTTCTTTGCAGATGGTGCAAACTTCCCCAAGTCCATTTCCTGGGCCTACTTTCCCACCTCAACACCTAGCTGGCTGAAGTCATCAGCAGGGGTCCAGTTTGTGCAGGCTGCTGGCCCTGTCTGGAAGAGTGGGAAGGGGGTGGAAGAAAAAGCGACCACAATATGTGTGGGTACCCTTAGTTGGCACTTATAAAATGTTAGAATGTCACTGTTTCCCTTGGCCAGTAACTCCCATGTAGGACACCTTTATTTATTTATTTATTTATTTATTTATTTATTTATTTATGTTACTAACTCATAGAATTTATAAGTCAATGTGTGTGACTTGGGAGACCAGTGACCTCTTCCCCAAAAATAAACCAACAAGGCATTCACTCACTGGCTTTCTTTATGCACCCTCCTCTCCCCCCTCCACCCCCAAACTAGTGGCTGAAGTCACTCCAATTAATTTAAAAACATCACTGGGCCTATGAGAGAAGACATCAAATTTCCCAGATCTGGTTGGAGGATAGGGCAAGGGAAGAAAGGTGGGCACAGAGGTCCCCAGGAGGCTGGGTTTTGACAGTGTAGGCCCTTTGACAGTCTGTAAGGGATTCAGCTTTCTTCCCAGCAATGGAAGGAAGGAAACACTGGGCTTTAGATCTGTGCTACCAGGAGGAGAAAAGGATGTCACTTCCTCTCTGTTTCCTAGGCCTAGATTAAAGAGCAATGCTAGGAAAGCGTGCTGACTTGCTTCTGAAAGACCCTTTGCCCTGTCCCTGCAGATATGCCCTGCGTGCAAGCCCAGTATAGCCCTTCGCCTCCAGGTTCCAGTTATGCAGCGCAGACCTACAGCTCAGAGTACACAGCGGACATCATGAATCCCGACTACGCCAAGCTGACCATGGACCTCGGCAGCACCGACATCACGGCCAGGGCCACCACATCCCTGCCCAGCTTCAGTACCTTCGTGGAGGGCTACTCGAGCAACAACGAATTCAAGCCCCCCTGCCAGTACCAAATGCAACCCCCTGGGCCACGACCCTTGATCAAGGTGGAGGAGGGCCACTCGCACAGCTATCACCATCTCACCCACCACCACCACCATCAGCACCACCACCATCACCAGCAACAGCCGCAGCAAGAGCCATCCATTCCGCCCTCCTCCGGACCGGAGGACGAGGTGCTGCCCAGCACTTCCATGTACTTCAAGCAGTCCCCGCCGTCCACCCCCACCACGCCGGGCTTCCCCCCGCAGGCGGGGGCCTTGTGGGACGACGCGCTCCCCTCGGCGCCGGGCTGCATGGCTCCCGGCCCGCTGCTCGACCCGCCGATGAAGGCGTTGTCCGGCGCGCGCTTCCCGCTCTTCCACTTCAAGCCCTCGCCGCCGCACCCGCCAGCGCCCAGCCCGGCTGGCGGCCACCATCTCGGCTACGACCCGACGGCCGCCGCCGCGCTCAGCCTGCCGCTGGGAGCCGCCGCCGCGGGCAGCCAGGCCGCCGCGCTCGAGGGCCACCCCTACGGGCTGCCGCTGCCCAAGAGGGCAGCCGCGCTGGCCTTCCCGCCGCTCAACCTCACGGCCTCCCCCACCGCGTCCAGCCTGCTCGGGGAGAGCCCCAGCCTGCCGTCGCCGCCCATCAGGAGCTCATCCTCCGGCGAGGGCACCTGCGCCGTGTGCGGGGACAACGCTGCCTGCCAGCACTATGGCGTTCGCACCTGCGAGGGCTGCAAGGGCTTCTTCAAGGTGAGCGCACGCCTCCTCCTGGCGCCCCTCCCTCCGCAGCCAGCCTCCTGAGCCACCCGCTCAAGTGAGCGTGTAAGTGGGTCCTTCCCGATTTGAGAGGTGTAATTGTTAAACTCTGCGTTCCTGTAGCCTAGCACCTTCACGTCCATTTTCTCAGGGTGGCTGAACTTGAAGTCCATGACAGGAGGCCTCCCCGGATGGATTTGAGGAGCTGTGAACTTCCTGACTTGGCATTATCTTATGATCATTTTTCTGGGGGAAGCTTCCGGCAGATTCTCAAAGGGATCTGTGATCTCAAAAGTGCAAAAACCTAATTGCATTTCTCCCCTGTCCGTCCTGAGGAGAAGGGTTTGTGTGCCAGGCCATGGACATTTGTATCTCATGTAATCCTCATAGTAAGAGCTGGGACTGTTGAATCAGACAGACCTGAGATTGGATTCTGGCCACTTACTAGCTATTTTTATTAAGTGTCTTGAAGGTAGATCTTAATTATCCATGTTTCATAAATAAGGCAATGGAGACTTGCAAGGGTTAGTCAACCGCCCAGGACACACACTCAGAGAGGGAGAGGGAGACAGGATGCCAGCTCATGTGTGCATGACCCCAAAGCGCACATGGTCTTCACACCTCTGCAGCTGTAGAACAGGCCACTGACTAGCTGCAGTTTGTGACAGTTCCCTTCGTAGAAGAGAGAAGCTAGGGTTTCACCAACTCACTCTACCTCTGAGCCACACACAGTGCCAGGTGTGGAAGTTGTTCATGATCGCATAGACCCAAAGGAGAATTTTACAGTAGGAGGGTCTGCAGCCTCCACCTATGTTACCCATGAGGAAGCTGAAGCTCTGGGTAGCCTGTCAACAGTGATTATCAGCACGTGGTGACTCTTGAGGCTTTGTCCTCTTGCTGCTCTGCTTTTGCTATTGACTCCCCGGCTTCTTCAGACACTTAATTCTGTGCCACTTTCCCCAATGCCCACTCCCCTGGCCATTATCTCAGGCATCTGCGAAACCACAAATGTTCTCTCACAATAATCACTCCCTAGCCTACATGCTGGGCAGGGTGGAGGGAAAGGGGAAGCTGGATGCTGATTGGGTAATAGGGTTTAGGAGGCCAACAGGATGTATCTGGGAGCAGGCTGGACACTTAAATAGGAGGCCTTGATCTGTCCCCTACCAATTGTATGACATTGGGCATGATACATCTTTCTAGGCCTCAGTTTCCCTATCAGGTGAATAAAATTCAGAGAAGGGCTGTGAGAATTAAATGGGATAAAACAATTATGAAGGCATTTTATAATCTTTAAAGGGCCATAAAAAAAAAACAATAGTTTATTGTAAGTCAAAACTACAAACTATTTGTAAAAAATGCACGTGTTTGTCTATTGGTTATCATACCCACAAGCAACAGTTACTTTTGATCTGGGAGTAGAAAGCATGTGATTAATTGCATTCTGCGGAAAAGTGAGAAAATGCTTAAGGAAAGACTTTGCAACCATATAGAAGGCATGTACAGGATCATGATATTTTAAATGTAGAGCCCTCAGGTTAGCCATTTTTTAGTCTTAACTACTCAAGCTTTACCAGGGCTACTTTCAAGGAACTGCATTCCTTTCATAAATTGGTTTTTATATCATTTCAGTGGAAATGCTGAAGGGCAGTGAAAACAGGTAGCCAAAAAGGGGGAAAGGAAGAAAAACAATTAAGAGAAGTGCAAGTAACTTCAAATATAACCATCCCTGAATAATTGAGAGTTGACCAAAATACAGGAGTGGTAATACATTCCTAGTCTAGAAATGTCAATTAAGTGTTCCCCAACAGGGTTCCTTTTCTGTAGCAATCCCTTGAAAACAAATCTATATTTGAAAGGGCGGGGGGTAGGATGGGAGAGAACCATCCCACAGATCTGTTAATTAAGGGAATGGGAGCAGGTTTTACCCAGTGGCTTTCTACCATTAAATTGAATTCTTTAAAAATGTGACATGAAATGCAGTTAATGATGGAATTCAGTGATTGAACAGTAACGATCTCTCCTTGTTCTTAAACTGTGCAGGCACACATGACTGTGGGAAAGGTTTCAGGTTATTGGAAAAATGTATACCTGAAGCAAAAAGCCGCCAAGCACTCAAATTGGCATATAACCTTGAGGACAATGGCAAGAAATAGAGTTTTAGAAATTACTCATGTTCGATGAAGAGAACTTCAATCAGGAAACACAAGTTTCCTACCCTTAAAGAGTGCTGAGAATTTAAATGCTGGAAACTCAGAAGCATGTTTGTGTTTTGGAATTTTGCATTTTAAACTAAAATCACCTACAAAGGCAGGGAACATGTATCTGGCTTTGTTAGATTTTTTTTTTTAAGTTTTATATAAGCAAAAATGATCTCCTAAAGTGAAATTAAAAGATGACAGGGTGAAAACTGATAAACGAGGGCTGAGAATTGCTGAAAGTAAAGATTGAAAATAAGCCTAGAATTTTGGGCAAAGAAATAGATTACCAACCCCAAATTACCCAGATTTCTTTTCTTTTTTAGGCTTATCAAATAAATTTCAACTTTCTGCTCTATTTGGAATTGTATAGATTCAGGTAATTTCTGAATGATTTTACCCTAAGTGGTAAATACACACATCTAGTTGCACACATGTTTTTTTGTGGGGGTTTTTAATCAAGCCTCCCTTATATTTGGAGCATAAAATTATGCTCAATTATTTCTCCATGTGCCATTTTAAAATTACATCTGAAGAATACAACATTATTTTATATCCAAGTCCAAGATTTATGAAAGTATGTTTTACAATATGGCTATTTTGATGTCTGTGTCACTAGTCATTTATGAAATAACCAATCAATGGGAATTTTAATTGAAAATATATGGCTCTCATATTCCTTTCTTTCTCTCATTTCTTTTTGTTTTGGTTTTTCTTTATTTCTTTCTTGGATGTGATAGTGGTTTTTGGTGTCCGATTTTAAGTATCAAAAATGGCCATTTACCCTTTAAAATATAAACTACAAAGGCTGATTAAGGGGTTTTGGGGGCACTAAAACATTATTTCCTATATATTCTAACTAGACAAATCCTGATTTTTGCTTTTTATGATTTCATCTCTGTTGGGAAACAAAGCTAGTTACTGTAATATTTGACTTACAAAAGTGATAGCCAACAAAGTACATCCCAGATAATTTTGATTTTATTTTAATAAGGTCAGCAATAATCAGGGGAGTGGAACAAGTAGAAAATTGTTCCCAGAGGGATATTAAAAGTGGAGATAATCTAATCCTCCAAGGTATGATATGTTGACCTGGTAATTTCAGATATGATTTTATCATTCAGACTTGGATGTCTCCTGAGACTTGCTTCAGAACAATCTGAGATGATTTTCATTGTCAGCAGCTAACACTAATAAAATTGTTTTTCCTGCAGGCTAGCGTGTTAGGAAATTAAATTTATCTAATTATACGAATTGCGCTGTCGCTTTTCACATTGTAATTAAAATACATCTTGTCAGGTTCTACCTCTTTCCAGAAACTATTCGTTGACTATCTCTGTATTGTATTTTCTCAGAGAACGGTGCAGAAAAATGCAAAATATGTTTGCCTGGCAAATAAAAACTGCCCTGTAGACAAGAGACGTCGAAACCGATGTCAGTACTGTCGTTTTCAGAAGTGTCTCAGTGTCGGAATGGTTAAAGAAGGTATGAATATAATGCTTTTTATCCAACTTGCTTATATGTATTCTCAGATATCACTGAAAAAATGCTAATATTTACATTAGAATGGTGAATTTTCCTCGTTTTCCTTTCCTTCCAACGTTTTGTTGTTACAGTGTATGTTTACATTTAAAAATAGCTGAGGACTACTTTCTAATTTCTCAAAATCAATAGAGAGCTTGTGTACATACATCTTTGTTCTATTTAAGAAGGAGACTTTTAGGACTAATTCATTACCAAATATAAATGTGGAGTGGCTTTTATGCTGCTTGTTTCAACTCTCATTAAATCGTTGTGTGAATATTATTCCAAACTTATTGCCACTTTTAAATGGTTGGTCTCATTAATGATTGCTCGACTGTAAAGTGTTTTAATTCATTTTTGTGATTTATGGCTATTCATGAATATCTTTGAAGACATTCTTTCTCTTTTTCCCTTGCCATCAGTTGTCCGTACAGACAGTCTGAAGGGGAGGAGAGGTCGGCTGCCTTCAAAACCAAAGAGCCCATTACAGCAGGAACCTTCTCAGCCCTCTCCACCGTCTCCTCCGAGCTGTATGATGAATGCCCTTGTCCGAGCTTTAACAGACTCAACCCCCAGAGAACTTGATTATTCCAGAGTAAGTTTTATAATGTCCTGCTTTTGAATGAATGATCAGGGTTTCTACTCATGATACTAGTAATAAGAGTTGATTGATTGACTTTGTGCCTGCCACTGTGCTAACCAGTTTTCTACCTTTCCTATATTTCTCACTTCATTTCGCAATTCCAGTGCATCCATTGAACCAAATAATTTTGCCTTATTGGGTCTCTGAATCCCTTAACAAATGGTCTTGACAGTGCTGCATCTGTCATACCCATTGTTGCAGGATTCCTGGTGGTTGTGCCAATGAAAATCTGCACAGGTGAATTACAATTTGCAGATTCCTCTCATGGTTTAGACAAAGTGACTACTGGTTTTTTCATATTGTGATCAAATCTTCTGGGTGAGCTTTAAGTTATCCTTAAGCAGTTTACCCAATTGCATTGGCATTGATTGATCTGCTGCTTATTCGAGGGATTAGACCATTGATAGAGAGGAGCAAACTCTGGCCTTGACATCAGGAGGACGAGGATGGAACACCACTTCTGCTGCTTCCTAGCTGTGTCACCTGGCTCCTGCTCTTGGCTTTTTCATCCCTACAGTTGACATGATTACAATATTTAACCTCAGAGGGATGTTTTGATCACCAGCCACACAGGAAAGATGGTTGAGAAAACATTTGAACACCATAAGTGATTACCAGTATTGTTATTTTAGTCAACCAAAATATATCAACATTTCTATTTCATATGGGATGTAGTAAAATATCATCAGTTTGAATTCTGAAAATTGCCAGAAATTTGGATAACAAAGAGAAGAACCATGAGAAAAGATTTTCCAAGCAAATGTAAAATTATGACTCTAAGGCAGCTTTTAAAAAGACTTGGAAAAGCAAACTTCTAGTAAGACAGAGTCTCACCAAAGATGGAAAGGAAGAAAAAAAGATCACAATTATTGGGCAATTTCTGCATGCTAGACATTGTGGTTTATTGTCTCATTTAACCACTTAAAGAACCATGAACTATAGGGATAGCTACCCTCACTCTAAGACAAGAAAACTGAGAAACACAGTTTGCACACAAATCAAAGAGAGACCAGTCCAGGGATCCCCAGTTGGTTGGTCTGGCTTGGCAGCTCCTACCAGATTTCCCTGCCCAGGTCTAATCAGTATTTCAAACTTCTGGTTGAACAGCTGGGAAAGAGTGTGTGAGTGTGCCCAGTATGTGTTCTCCTTTTAGGTTACAGCGTTATGATTGGTACACCCGCTTTGATCCTCCTTTCCTTATCTCTACCCTCATTATGGGCTGGGAAGCCTCCTCTCTGCACCCGATCACAAGGCTTCATAGGAGAAGCATGGCAGATCGTTAGCACCAAAGGTTGAGGACTCTTATTCTGATTACAAGTAGCATCTCTTGAAGTCAAGTCTCAAATAATAGTCTAGCATAATAATGCAGTGGTTAAGGGCTTAGGCTTTGGACCCATGCAGGTCCCTAGATTAAAATCCCAACACCATCATTTAGTAGCAGGATGGCCTTAAGCAACTGCTTAAACCTTTTAATGACTCCGCTTCCTCATTGGTGTTATGGAACAATAATTATAATATCTATTTCCTGGTGTTTGTGAAGATTAAATAAGATGATACTTGTCAAAGCTTTAGCACAGTGCCCTCCCTGTCATTTGTTGAATGTTCTGAGTGTGAACACTTCACATATCAGGTGCCATGTAGCAATACCATGAAGGTAAGTGTTATGATCTCCATTTCACAGATGAGGAGATTAAAACTGAGGAAGGCTAAAGGACTGATTTGCCCAAGGTCACAAAGCTAATATGCATCAGAAATAGAATAGAATTAGAAGCCAAGTGTATTGGACCCCAAAGTCTGTGCTCCTAATACCAAGCTTTACTGCACCTCTGGTTTCAGTAAGAGAGGGTGCTGGAAAGTATTCTGGAATAAAGACCTCCTCCCTAGAGGAATTTTGGTCTCCTCTCATGCAATTTTTCTGAATTTATGAAGCTATTTCATACTACCCACACTGAGGCTACATAACAGTCTGTCATTATTCCAGGATATGTGAAATCACTTTTGGTGGTCAATCCAGATAATTTAGGCTCCAAAAGTGATTTTTTGGCCCCAAATTATCCAATTATTGGTCTTTGTGGACTATTCAGTTATTCAGTGGCAAACCCTCCCCAGCACTTTGAGTTGTCCCAGCTGGGAACTGTCTCCACACGGAAAAATCAATCCAGCTTGTTTGCTTGCCTCTGCACCATTCAGTGTGTTAGACTAGAGTCATCATCTTCATCAACAAACATTTATCCAATTTAATTGTTAGCTTTGTCCAAAATAGTGGATTGACCATGCCAGAGTCTAGGTCATACAGATACTACCTTTGGGGCCTGGCTCAATTTTGTAAAGCATATTTATTTTAATTGCATTGTTTTGGAATCAGGTTGAACCTCATAGCTTGGATTCTTCTGCTTTTAGATAGCTTACAAAATTATCAAAAATTGGACCCAAATCAATAAATTAAAAGACTTTTTTAAAAATACAGTGAGCTTTCATCAAAAACTTGGATGAAGGCAGAGAAGGCATGCTGATCACATTTGCAGATGACAGAAAGCTGGGAGGGATCGCTAATATGATGGATGTCAGTATCAACATTCAGAGTGATTTCGACAGGTTGGAACAAGATGGGCTGAAACCATCACGAAGAAAGTTAACAAAAATAAATGTGAAGCTAAGCATTTAGAATTTTAAAACATGGCAGGGCCTTGGCCCATCAGTAGTTAATGTTAAGAAGATCTTGGGAGTGTATACACTCACTAGGAACCAACAGAGGACATGTAGTAGAAGAGAGAGATGCTAAATCACCTTGGGCTACGGCAGTATGGTACCAGGACCAAGTTGGGGGTGGTACATGGGCTCTGTCCTGTCAGACCACCCTTCAGGATTGAGGCTAATTCCAAGCTGGGGTTTAAGAGGGATGTGGACATACTGTGTCTGGAAACGTGTAAGGGATGATTGGATGAAATGACAATATATGTGCAATATGTAGGAAGGGAGAAGGTTTGGCAGGATTAGGTCATTCTTTTGCTCTGTGGCAAAGAGGACTGTTGCTCCCAAGGACAGATCTAGAGGGAGAAGGAGGGGGCCCCTTTCAGCTCACTCTGAAGACAAGGGTGTGTGATCAGCACACAAGTAACTAAGGGGAACACGTAACAGGATTTCTCACTAGCAGAGAGGTTACTTTGGATTTTATTAAGTTCCTCCAATTCTAAGATTTTATGATTCTGGGGGTTTACCTTATTGTCCCTAAATGCAAGTGATTATATATACATATAAACATATATGTTGTTAAGTAACTTGTTATTTATCAAGATTGAACTTGCTTTGTTTAAAAAATAATTAACCTAAAATGAATGAAGCAAAATTAGTTTATTGAGTGCCTACTACTTAAGTCCCAGCTTCCTGTGATATAATTTATGGTCTTGGTAATTTTCTTAAGAATGTCACTCAGCCCTGGTTGGTAGGAGCGTTGTCCCATACACTAAAAGGTTGCAGATTCTAGTCCCGGGCAAGGTACATTCCTAGGTTGTGGTTTCAATCCCCAGTCGGGTGTATACGGGAGGCAACTGATTGATGTTTCTCTCTTTGTCTCTCCCTTCCTCTCTCTAAAACATAACCTGGGGTGAGGATTAAAAAAAAGAATGTCATCAATTGAAACTCAGTTTTCATAATACCTTCTCCTTAAAGTTTTATATTTATAAATTTATACAACTGGAGGTGACCTTGAGATCAGTTCATCTAATCCAACCCCCATATTTTAAGAGGAGTAAATAAAAGCTTCCAGGGGGTTAAGTGATTTGTCTAAGGTCAGTGGCAGAGCATGGCCTAGATCCAAATCTCATCATTCAAGGTATTTGAATACATGTTTCTATTCCACCATACTGCCACTTCTACTTAGTGGCAATTTAACTAGGTGTGTGTGTTGTTGTTTTTAAAGAAGTTTTATTTAATTTTTTTAAATTACAATAATAGTAATATATACCCATTCTTTTTTTAAAAGGCAAACCATTTAGAAGTGAAAAATGAAAGTGCCTTTATTTGTGTCTGCCTAATTTCACTCTTTAGCAGTAGCCGATAACAGCAGTAGTGTGTATTCATAATTTATTACATTTTTAATAAGAATGTGCCCTGTCAGGTTTGAGTCAGATGGTTGATTTGATGTAAACAATTTATAATAGGTACTAGCTCCGCTCAGGGAATCAGGCTAATAGAGAAACGAAGACAGGTGTGTTCCAATCTTCTTGTACCAGCATTCACGCCCTTAAGGTTGTGAGTGAGTGGTGTTCCTCATTTGTGGGAAAAGGAGGTGGAGGGGTTGTGTTCCAAGTCACAGAGGGAACGAATGTTTCAGAGGCCAGAAAGCGAGCGCCTGGCTTTGCGAAGCGTTCCTGGCTCTAGGGCCTCCTCGTTTCCTTTGGGCCAAACTTCTCTCCTTTAAAACCGAGCTCCGATCATTGTATATCAGTGCAGTCAAAACATGTCACATTTGATTTGTTTCTTCTTGAAATGTTGCTATTCTCTACCCCACAGTTGCTTTTAATTTAGCAATACAAGTATATATAGATACTGGGCTTGGCTTCAGAGCCTGCATAATTACTAGCGAGAAAATAAACTTAACGTCCTCATTAGCTGGTCATTTCAAGTATTTTTCAGCAAACTACGATGTTTTCTGGTAATTGGTGTCACTTAGTGTAGTAACAGACGCCAAAACAAGAGATATTGCTCAGATAAAATATCAGGCACCAGCAAATGGCGTTTAAGTATGTTACCAAGATAGCTTGAGAAACAACATGGCTAACACATGTTAGACCTAACCAAGGAAACAGCCTGAAAACTGCAGAGAGAGGCTCCTCGGGAGATCCTCTCAAATTGCCACCAATTCATTAGATGATTTCAGGCCAGTTCCTGCTCCACTGTGGGCCTGTCTCCTCATCTGAATGGTGAGGAAATTGGACTAAGTGCACTCCCATGACCCCTTCCAGCTTTCTCATTCCCTGATCGGCATGCCTGCTATAATTCCACTGTGGGTACAGGTCAGCATTTCCCAAAGTGTGCTGCCCAGACAGCCTCTCGAAGAAAGAGCCAGGGGATTTGCTTAAAATGCAGGTTTCCAGGCCACGCCCAGGCTTACTGTATCAGAATTGGGGGGAGGGACAAGGCAGGCAGGAATCTATATTTTAACAAGCACCTCAGATAATTCATTGGCACACTAAAATTTGAGAACCACCAATATAGTTTAATAAGAACAATTTTATCTTGAATCTCCCATTTTCCAGCTTTCTTGGGCTGAGAAGGAATGAGCAATGGAGATATAAATTTTCAAGAAAGCAATTAATTTATTTAGTAGATATGTATTGAATGGCTCGTGGGTGTCAGGCACTGTTCTAGAGCAATGAACGCATTATTGAATAAGAAACACTCCTGCCCTGGCCAGCATTGTTCAGTGGTAAGAGCATCGGCCTGCACACCAGAGGGTCACAGGTTCTATTCCCAGTCAAGGGCACATACCTGGGTTGCAGGTTTGATCCCCACCCCTAATCCAGGTGGGGTGGGGGAAAGGGTGCTAAGCAACCAATCGATGTGTCTCTCTGACATCGATGTTTCTCTTCTCTCTCTCTCTCCCTCCCTCCTTCCTTCCACTCTGAAAAGCAATGGAAAAAATATCCTCACTCCTCAGGTGAGGATTAAAAAAACAAAACAAAAAAACACTCCTACCTTCATGAAGGAAAGAGAAAGTAACCAAATAACTGTGATGCCATGGGGCGGGGGGGGGGGGGGGGCAGTTTGTTTGTTTATTTGTTTCTGGTTTTGTTTTTAAGGGGAGTTAATTAGATAAGAAAGGAATAAATATGGAGTGATATATATTCACTGCCAATTTTTAAAGTGTAAGAACCTAAGAATAGGTATATATAGTTTGGCTTCTAGAGTGATCACATCTAAAATATATAAAGACCCAGGGAAAAGTAACATTGTAAGGCCAAATAGAGAAAGACTTTAGAAATGAATCCTAACTTTTTATTCTAGTCTGTATGGATAATCAATCCATCAAAAATCAGGCTTTAGCCATTGCCAGTATGGTGCTGTCGTAGCATGTTTAGCCCGGACTGATAAGTGAGATAGAGTAAATGCCAGATTCCACATTGCTATGACAGCATCATATTGCTAATTTTTTTAGGGCTGGTGTTCCCATTCAAATAATTTATTTTAGGCCTAGGCTCGGCCCCACATCTGACCTGTGTAGCCACATTATTGCCATATAAAGTGTGTAGACTCGTTTCAGTTTAAATAGCTTTCATTGTTGTTTGTAGCTCTAGATTCTCATTCCAGGTGCTTTGGTGAGATCACCATTAGACATCAGTAAATGAAATACTGTATCTTTGACTAGTTGTAAAGCCCGATTTTTAAATATTTTTTATTGATTTCAAAAAGGGAGAGGGAAAGAGAGAGATGGAAACATCAATGATGAGAGAGAATCATTGATTGGCTGCCTTCTGTACGGCCCCCACTGGGGATCGAGCCTGCAACCCAGGCATGTGCCCTTGGCAGGAATCAAACCCAGGACACTCTATCCACTGAGCCAAACTGGCTATGGCTAAAGCCTGATTTTTGATGGATCGATTATCCATATAGACTAGAATAAAAAGTTAGGATTCATTTCTAAAGTCTTTCTCTATTTGGCATATGTTTGATCAATAAACAAATATTTCTAGATTTCCTTTGGTGAACCCCAAACCTGCTTGGCCCTGAGCGAGTAATGTAGGGGAGCACAGAAGCAGAAACGGGTATCTGGTTCTTCCAACGCCAGGTCCAGTATCCTTAGTGAGGTTTTTATAAAGTACTAGGCCAGGCAGAGGAAAAAATCTAAAATGCTTTGTTATATTTCTTTAAGTCTGATATTCAGAGGGGATACTTGGTTAGTCTTTTCCCTCAGCATTGGATGCTGACCCTCCATTCACCCCCAAGTTACTGGTGGCCCAGGCTGAGTCCAGTTTGGCTCCAGAATACTGGAACGTGGACTAGAATCATCGCAGGTGAAGCCCAGAGGGTCTGGCTGGAGCCTGGCATGCCAGGCCTGCTGGCTTTTCTCCTTGCTGGGCCTCATCAGGGAAAACTGCACATGCAGGGCCGGCAGGGGCTGCATTTCCCTGTGTGCAGGATGCGTGAAATGTGAGCCCAGCAGGGGCAGAGGCCTGCAGGGGACCCTGGGTGGAAGCTAAGTGCTCTGGGGGATGGTGAGCAAATATTGGAAGCACAGAGATTATTGAGTTGTGAGCCATGGTTTCAGGGAAGTCAGTGCAAGAGGGAGCTGTTAGATCCCATGCCCAGGAAAAAGTTCACATTCTTTAGTCCTTTTCTCTCCATTTTACTCACTGTTTTAAAACAAAACAATGCTGAATCAAGGTCAAATTCTAGGCAATACATATAAGCCTAACCAATGGACACAGACACCAGGGAGGTGAGGGCATGAGTGTGTGTGTGTTGGGGGAGGGGAGAACAAAGGGAGGATAAGGACACATATGTAATACCTTAATCAATAAAGAAAAAAAATTTTTTAAGTCTAGGCAATAACTTTATACCTGTGTGATTAGCTGCATTTAGAACCATTGAATGCAAGAGGCAGCACATGGGACATTCACCAGGACTGCTGATAGTCTGGGCCATAAAACACACCTTAACAATTAAAAAAGAAAGAAAATAAATCATACAGTGTCTGCCGTCAAACCATAATGGAATTAAACTAGAAATCAGTAACAGAAAAATGGCTGCATGCAAGAGGCAGAAGGAACCTTAGGGATCAGCTAGGGCAGTCACTTCCTACTTCAGAGGCAGAAACAGGCCCAGAGAAGTGAAGCGACTTGTCTAGGGCTGCACAGCAAGTCAGTGCCTGAGCCTGGAGGAGGACCCCATGATCTGCTGCCTCTGCTCCATGCTATCACTCGTTCGGGAGTTTCACATGTAGTGCTGTCAGCTTTCTAACCGTGGTCCTGCCCTGCTTTTCATCCTGCCCTTGGAGAGCATGTGGAATTAGGTTAATATCAGAGGAGAAAGTAAGAAAGTAAAATAAAACCCCCTTCCCCACTCTCCTGCAGTTAATATAGAGTGTGAACTGAAGGGAGGCGATGGGAAGTATCTGGCACCGGGATCAGGCTGCCATCCTTGACTATCCATAGGAAGGAAGACTGGTTCTTTCTCCCGTGGTTCATTGAACCCATTACAGAACCGTCCAGGGCTTCATAGAGTCTGGGCAGTGAGGGGGATGATCCAGGGCTCTGAACTGGACCTGATGTTATAGGATCCTAGATAGTCAGGGCTGAAAAGTAGAAACCTTCTCCCATTTTATAAATGTGGAGGCTGAGGGACAGTGAGCGTTTCAAGTATCATAACCGTTATAGTAGCATCACTGTCATAGTTTGTGAAACGTGTTCCATGTGTCAGGCCTTTCACGTATATTATCACATGTAATCATCACAACAAAATACTGAGGAAGGCATTGTCCCCATTTTACAGAGGGGAAAACGGAAGCTCCGAAAAGTGGAGTCATTTACCCCAGATTTCTAAAGTAAGCAGCACAGCTACCCTGTTTCCCAAATGAGAGGCCTGGACAAATCAAGGATTACAGTAGCTCGGCTCCTTGTCCAATGTTTGTTTTGTTCCTTCATGATGCCTCTTGGGAAAGCACACAAATGGGGTATGGGGTGAGGGGGGTCGGGGGAGCCCAATTAAGACAAGTGCCTCATTTCCTCATACCTAAGTAGTTCTACAATAAGGACCTGGCTGCTTATTGGCTGATTCTCCTCCAGCCAGGTTAGGGCATTGTGGCAAGCCTAGGCGTTCCCCTGACTCTTCTTTCACCGAAGAGTATTCAACAACTATGGATTGAGAGTCAGTCAGGTGCCGGTCACTGTGCTGCTGACAAAACATGGGGCCAAATGAATACATACCTGGAGACCTCCAATTAGAGCAAAATAAAATGCTTTTTTAAAACGATACCATGGGCTACCAGCGAGTAACATCAGACATACTAACAGCTGGGCCTGGAAACCACAGGCCACGTGGACGTCTTGGCTATACCGCTGTTGGAAACTCTCAGACTCTCTGAGCTTCTCTGGGCCTCACTTTCCTCACTTGTAAAAGAAGAATTAAAATCCATACCCCAGGAGGATCAACCTAGAGAAAGCACACGCAGCTCTTAGTGTGAAGGGAATGATGTGCATATTCACATGCGTGTTGTGCAGATCTGTCTGTGCTGTTGATTGTCCCTGGATGATTACCTTGCTGTATCAATCTTTTTGCCTGAAGTAGGAAAGATTGTCTTCCTGTGATTCCGGCAAAACCCTGCTGACTCTACCAGAATATCCAAAAGCTGGGTAGAGACTTTATTCCTACTTGTATCTTTCTTCTCCTGGGACTTTCTCGATCAATTATGTTCAATAGAATGTTCTGCAGTGATGGAAATGTTCTATATCACATGTGGCTGTTGAGCTTGAAATGTGGCTGGTGTGACTGAGGAACTGAATTTTTATTTTACGTTCATTAATTTAAGTAGCCACAGTCCTGAGTCTGATGGCACCCAGCCGCCTGGGCCCTGCCAATGAGACACCCTCCCTGTTCCTCTTCCTGGTTTGTCTTGTCTCACAGAAATCTGTCTATAGCAAGCGAAAATCATTCTCTTCTTCTATTCCTTAATTCTGTCATTCCCAGACTTCAGTGTGCATGAGAATCACCTGGAGATCTTGATAAAACAGTTTATTAGGCCAACTCGCAGAGTTACTGATTCTGTATGTCTGGGGCAGGACCCGAGGTGTTCTTTTCTGGTACATTCCCTGGTGTTGCTGATGCTGCTGGTCCAGGGACCTCACTTTGAGAGCCATGGATTAATTAAGCATCTTGTTTGGAGGCAGCTGTACTTTAGTGGAGTCAGTAGGTGCTGGAGGTTCACTCCGACACAAACCCCTGAGATACTGGTTCTCAACATTGGCTGCCCTTGGGAATCACCGGATGACCAGTCCTCAACCCAGACCAGTTAAATTAGAATCTCTGTGGCGATGACCCAGACATGAGTGTTTATTAAAGCTCCCCAGATGATTGCAGTCAGGACTGAACACCACTGCACTGATGGGACTTCAGCAAATTTCTTTGTCTATTAAGTGGTAACAACCTTCACTCTATATCATGGGGCCACTGTGAGAATCAGATGAGACTGTGAATGCAAAGAGTTTTATCAACTATGGGACCTAAAAGTAAGGATTCAGGCTTAGACAGCCTTGGGAGAGCCCATTTGCAAATGATGCTGTCATCCCCGTTGAACTGAGATAACGCTGCTGCCTGTGGTTTGCATTCTAGTACTGTCCTTCTGACCAGGCCGCTGCAGGCACAGATGCTGAGCATGTACAACAGTTCTACAACCTTCTGACAGCCTCCATTGATGTATCCAGAAGCTGGGCAGAAAAGATCCCTGGATTTACTGATCTTCCCAAAGAAGATCAGACATTACTTATAGAATCAGCCTTTTTGGAGCTGTTTGTTCTCAGACTTTCCATCAGGTAATTACTATTATTTTATCTACTTTAGTCCACTCCTTCCTTTGAAGAAGTTTGAAACCTGCTGTGTTTGCAAATGAGTCATCAGGGAGAAGGTTGCTCAAGAAGGAAATATCAAATATGATCAGGCATTAAAAAACTGAGTAGTGGGGAGTGCATTGGACTGGAAGCCAGGACTCCTGGCTTCTACCCTCAGTTCTAACATGGATTTGCTGTACGACCCTGAGCAGGCCACTTGCCTCATCGGAAGTTCCGTTCCCTTCTTTGTAAAATGAGGAGGCTGGGTGTGGTGATCTCTGAAGGTCCTTGTAATGCCAACACTCTGGGATTCTATAGAGTCCCATGGTGCGTAAGGTATTTCCTGGGAGCGTGTATTTGTTGAGAACATTGCATTTACCTCACGGGTTTCTATTTACAAGTCACCGTTCTAGTACACCAGATGGGCCTCTAAAGAGTTCCCACTGCCTCTCAACCCCCAGTGTTTACTCCAAGAGAATAGCTCCTAGATCAAAAGATTTGGTTCAACCTTTCATGCTCAGTGACACCGAGCACAGAGCGAAGTTCTTTTCCAAAAAAGCTGGGACCTAGAATCTCAGCATGGGTAACATTTTAAATTCCTTGCTTCCCTGCCGTTATATAATTTCAGGAGATGGTACCAACATTTCACCAAATATTATAGGGAAAGGATGTCCCTTCCCCCTCATTCTCTTCCTTACCATCCCCTCCAATTTGATATTGTGTTAGCAGAAATTCTTGTTTAAAGTGCGAATTCCCATGCCTCATTCCCAGCTATATTGGTTTGTCTTAGAAGAATTCCACAAATCTGCATTTTAACTCATGCTCCAGTGATTCTGATGCCAGTGGTCTGAGGTCCAGGTTTTAAACTCTGAGATTGAGTGGTCCTTGTGTACCTCTGTGGAGGGATCTGTGGGAGAGACGGGGGGAATTACAACTGGAGTGCCAGTAATTAGCATCATTACAGCTAATCTGCTGTATGAAGGACCCAAGCCAACGATGTGACTATCATCTGTTAGGCAGGCAGCATAGGATTAAGTACATGATTAGCTCCATGTGGGCAAGCCCTCTGCATGCTCTAGTCACCAAGTTTCCTCCCGTGCCTGGCTCTAGGAATGGCACATACGTGGTGCTCAGGAAATACTTGACTAGTGAATGAATGAATGAAACTCTTCATCCAAGAGGCCCAGTTAGAGATATTAACTTGTTAGTGCAGTAGGCTGAAAGAGATAAATATGTGGAAAGCAATTTGGAAATTAAAGGAAGGCTAAGATTAAAGTTAGGACCACATGGAACTCAGAATTAATTACACCTAATACTCCTCTTGTATACCAGGCATTGTACATGATTTCAGATCCTGTATTTTATTAATTCCCTCGACAATCTTAGAAGGTAGCCATTAAAACTCCTGTTTATACATAAGGAAAAGGAAACCCAGAGAGAGTAAAGGCGTGCCCAAAGCCCCCGGCTGAGTGGTGATGTCCACCTAGAAATTCAAGGGCACCTTTCATGAGAGAAGTATGGGATACTGATGGACCGATATACACTATCAGGACAGATTTAGAAATAGCCCTATGAGCCCCACTATGGAAAGCAGGGTGAACCCACAACAGAGCCTGGCAGCTTCCCCAGGGATTGGTGCTCACTCAGGAAGCTAGCATAGACAAGTGATGGTGGGTGTTCATCAAGGGTGTTTGGGCAGGTTTGACAGCACCACACTGGGTTCTGAACACTGCACCCATGGCTGTCTGGGTGCCCGAGTGTTACGATGTTATCCCATTGGATAGACGGAACAGACGTATTGAATGTGTTTCTACGCCCCAACCCCCTTGACTTTCTCTCGTAGGTCAAACACTGCTGAAGATAAGTTTGTGTTCTGCAATGGACTTGTCTTGCACCGACTTCAGTGCCTTCGTGGATTTGGGGAGTGGCTCGACTCCATTAAAGACTTTTCCTTAAGTTTGCAGAGCCTGAACCTTGATATCCAAGCCTTAGCATGCCTATCAGCACTGAGCATGATCACAGGTAAGCACCACCCTGCTGTCACCTGAAGCGACCCTGCTGTCCCCCTTTCTCTCCTTTCCTGTGTTAAGGTGGAGTCTGGCTTTGGCTGTCATACACACCAGAAAATTAGGAAAACGACTGCCACTGTTCTGAAATCTGCGACATTTTACTTAGTTTAAATAAGAGACGTATATCTGCAACTTGTTGTCAGGAACCTCAAGGAGAGAGGATTCATACTGAGTTATCATTGTCAACAAGCCCAATATATGAACATCTAAATTTCCACAGGTGCTCTGCTGAGCGTTGCACTGCTGCTTCAGGGTTATTTTCACACGGGTTCCAAAGGAAGATTAGCTTAACCAGCCTGCTCCTGAGGGACTGAGGGGCAAGTCTTCCCCTCTCTCCAGTCCTTGGCTATCGACCTAAAGTAAAACCAAAGAACTACACATATGAAACACACCTTTATTTATTAATTTACAACTTTGATTGGCAGGGGAGTGAGAGAATGGATACTTGTACACAGCAAAAAATGGCTCAACTCAATCATTTTCAAAAGAAGAAACAAGCATAAAACTTATTTGATTTCTATATTATGCCTTTCTGTCCTTAGATGTGTCTCTCCTTCTATCTTTTGGGACATAAATGGTCCCAAGATGGAATGAGAAGGGGTAGAGGGAGCGGGGGGAAGAGGGGGGAGAGAGAGAGAGAGAACTAGAAAGGCATATCAGGTAAGAGAGAAGATTCCATCTCCCTGGGGCTGGTCCTGAGACCCAAGGCCCCAGCTCCCTTTGTGTCTTGATACTTTCAGAGTTTCCAGTGTGTTCTCATCCTTCTTGGCCAGACTGGGGCCTGGTGAGGCAGTGACAACAGGTGGAGGCTCCCTAAGAGGCTAGCCACACCTAGGGCTCACCTCCCATTCTTTTCATCAGACTGAAGCACAGCCTAGGCTATTGGACTAAGAATTGAGGTTTAGATTCAATACCCTCTTGACTGTAGAAAACATGCTTTTCAGGCAGGTGATGAGTTTCACAGGGGACCAAATGCATCCTTTGGCAAGATGGGCCCTTGTTTCTGATCGTCAGAGATGTGCATTGTTTCCATGCACCTTCTTGGGACCTCACTGTTAGCCAACGTGAGATATGTCTGAGTACCTTAAGACGCTAGGCTGGTTCATCCCTGAATGATTTACATGGAGGCAAAGACAATTAAATGGCATGTGCTACAGTAGGAATCAGACACTAGCTTATTCCCTCAGTATTCCAAGTAGAACTTTACCTCCTCCCAGTGGTCTTTGGTCTTGGCTGAGAAACTCCCTTCTTTTGATGGCACCTGACAGAGAATTCCAAGGGAGACACTAACACATCAGAAATAAAGGCAGTCTTAAAGGATATGGACTCCATTTAAAGGACTTTCAAATGGCATACAGGAGCACCTGAAGAAAAATAATAAGCACATTCAAGGACAAGCATATCACTCCAGCAGGACTGTAATGAAATGGGTTCAAAGGCTGTCTTTCAACTAAAGCTCTTCAGCTCAATTTCAAAACCATTCAGCTCTTTCTAGGACAGTTAAACATTCAAAACTGGGGAGTATGGAGTTTAGCAAATTTAAAAAAACACACACACACAGACAAAAAAAAAAACACACACCAGAAACACAATCTAGAGTCAGCCTTGGCTTTCTGTAAATAAACCCAGTACATTGCCACATCTCTATGGAAATCAGCAAATCTCTGTAGTTAATCAACAAGTGTTCGCTGATCTAGGCACTCTGGCATGTCAGTAGGTTTTCAGAGATGATGCATGTGATACAAAGTGTTGAGTGCCATGGTGGGGATGAGGGAGTGGGTACAAAGTGCTGAGAGACCAAAGGTTGGGGGGTGGTCTCTCAAAAGAGGTCACATGAGGTCTTCTCAAAAGAAGATACGATGTCGCCAAACTAAAATGGAAGGAGCGTGATTTCTAGGCACAAATAAAAATTTGCTAAAGCCATTGAAACTGTGGCTGTTAAAAGTTTCAGGAAGGAAATCTCTAAAAAGAGTAGCATGATAGGAAATGAGACTGCCATGCTAGGTAAGGGTGGGGTTGGACATGAAGAACCTTTTACACATAGGTGAGAAGGTTGCAGGTTATCTTGAGAGCAGTGGGGAGCCACAGGAAAGTTTTGACCAGGAGCATCATGTGAACGCTTGCACTTTAGAAAGATCTGCCCTGGCAGTGGGTTTTGAGCACAAATTATAGCAGAAAAGAGACTCAGAGGGAAAAGGCCAGTCCAGGTGTAAGAGCTGTAGTTTAAGAGGAGGGCCCAAAGTCAAGTAAATATTAGTAGGTAACTGTGAGGCCAGGAAGTCCCAACGTGGAGAACATTGGACAGTTCAGTGGTGAAAATACAGAGTAGGGATTAGGAGAAGGCGGTGCCAGTCCTGTCTCTGCCTGCACTGTGCTGTGTGTCCTATGGTTATGGCTGCTCAGCCTGCTGCCCATTGTGTGGGGACTTGCTCGGGAAGGAGGCAGTCTGGTATGGCAGACATAGCATGGACTTTGGGATCCAGCACTTCCCCCAGGTTTTAATCTGGGATCCCCTATTTAATAAGTAGGTGCCATTGAGTAATGCGTTTTATTTCTCTGAACTTCAGTTTCCACACCTGTAAAATGGGAAAAGCAACATGTATTCCATGAGGCAGCAGTAAGGATTACATAAAATTAGGTTTGTGATGCAGCCAAACTGAATTCAGAATAGGCAGTCGATCCACCTGTGTTCCATCTGGAGGGATGGTGACAGGGACTCCCTCAAATAGGCATATGCCTGTCCCTTCCCTTTGGGGTCCAAAATCAGTCTCAGTGACATGAGGAAACAGGCAGTGTGTTTGGTGAATTTCTCCTTGGATGTTTGAGAGAGGCTCAAAAAAAGGACAATAATATTAAAGCAATTAAGCTGACTTAAAAGAGGCCAAGTCTTTTATGGTGGAGTTCCAGGTCCTGCCCGCAGCCCTGCCAGCCTGTGCAGAGCGGGTTGTTTTAGGTGCTGTGGTTGTAACATAAGTCCCCCTTCTCTCCTTTCTGGACCTGACAGTATTCTTTTTTTTTTTTTTTTTTTAATATATTTTATTGATTTTTTACAGAGAGGAAGGAAGAGGGATAGATAGTCAGAAACATCGATGAGAGAGAAACATCGATCAGCTGCCTCTTGCACACCTCCTACTGGGGATGTGCCCGCAACCAAGTTACATGCCCTTGACCAGAATCGAACCTGGGACCTTTCAGTCCGCAGGCTGACGCTCTATCCACTGAGCCAAACCGGTTTTGGCAACAGTATTCTTTTTGTGATTTGCTGGATGGGAAGGAGTTTGACATGTGTGAAAGCATCAGGAAGTGGCAGAAAAGACAATGCCTGGGAAGCAGCAGTGCGCCTTGTGGATATTACTTTCATTCGAATATGGGCTCCCGTGAAATCTTGACTTCTGAATGAACTCCATTGATCAAAAAGGGTGACTGTGGGATATCACTTGGGCTATTGGCATCAGAAAACAGACAACCCAGAATTGTCTGTTCCTAAACCACAGTGAACTCATGAAAGGAAACAGGATCTTAAAAGTCAAACCCGTCTTGCTTCCAGGAAAATTAAGAATCTGGACAGTATTGCTAGTTTGTACAAACATAGCTTTTTTTATTTTCTTTTTCTTTTTCTTTTTCTTCTTCTTCTTCTTCCTCCACCTCTCTCTATGTGACTGGTGGAGAGGTGGGGCAGGAAATGGTTTCTTTCAGATCACTCTTCCTCCGTACAGTAAAAGGGAGTTCCCCACAGTTGTGGTTGTGAAATGTTTTTAGGTCCCAGTTCATCCACCCTAACCATTCCTTTTTGCCAGTGCCATATCCCTGTCCTAGGAGTAATGAAAGTGCTTAGCTTCTGATGGGATACCAAGGAGGTGATATCTAGTTGCAGTTCATTGTGATTAGTAAATAAGAAGTCCCCCCAAATAGAAAGTTTGTGTGAAATTGTCAGTTTATAAGTATCCATTCATTACACAGATATTGAGTGCCGTCTGTATTTCAGGCACAGTGTCAGTCTCCAGGGATGCAGAGATGAGCCATGCGTGAATTCTGCTGTCAGAAAGTATATAGGTTACTAGGAAGTCATATCTGATTACGATGCAATGAACTCATGTATGGTGGTTAGTGCTCAGGTCCTTAAAAGGGACAGAGTCAGTGCAGGGGAAGTCCAGATTACTGCTAACATTTTGGGGGTGCAGAAAGATGGAGGTGCTGATCATGAATGGCTTCCCAAGGAGGTGGTTTCTAGACATGGCAAGATATAGAGGAAGGACATTGCAAACCAAGGGAGCCGTGTAGCAAAGTCATGGCCGTAGAACACTTCAGCACATTTTGGGGGAAAAGCGGGTACAATGGAATTGCTTTGAACACTTGTTAAACCACATAGAAAATGTCATAGCAAGAAGAGAAAAAGAGGACAGGCTACTGTACTCAGTGACTGTATGTCCTGGAATGAGCATGAGAGCGAATCCACTGTGGGGCCTGGTCTCTGTGCTTCCGGCATCTCCAATGCGGTAGGCTTGGTGCTGGAGATGCGACAGTGAGCAACACAGTCCGTGCCCCCATGGAGCTTACATTTAAAGGAGGAGGCAGGTAATAGTCACATAAATATCTGATTCTATATCCTTCAGAGAAAAAAAATAGAAAAAATAATCTAGACTGAGAGTAAAAGGGAAAAAGTTCCTTGAAAGAAATTTGATCTGTGATTTAAGAATGAGTAGATTTTAACTAGGTGATGTTAAAATCTCGCTCCTCTCTCTCTCCTCTTCTTCCGTGCCTCCCCTTCTTCTCTCTCTTCGCAAAGATGTCTATGGCATGGATAGCTAAATACACAGTAAGCCAGCAGTGTTCTTAGGTACCACACAGGTTAGAAGTGTGATCTGCGGTCTGTTTAGTTCACTGCTCTAACCCCAGTGGCTGTAAGTAGGTCGTCAATAAATATTTGTGGAAAGAAGTAATTAATCAATTAGTTAATGAGGTACACAAAGTGTAGGAGGGAGTTACAGGGAGGCTGAAGGAGGAGGGACATTCTAACATAATGTTCAAGGCAGCCTGGTATTTCTGGACTTGGAGTGAAAGAAAATAACCCCTTGTAAATTTTGACCATGGGCAAGTAACTTTACTCCTTGAGCCTTACCTTATCTATTAAATAAAGATTATGTGTGTCCTGCCTAATTCAAAGGGTTATTGTGAGGGTGTGATAAAAGAATCTAGGTAAAAGTATAGTGGAAAGTGCTTTCAAATATACAGGGGTGGGCAAAAGTAGGTTTACAGTTGTGAGTATGCAAAAGTTTATTCTTGTATTATTTATTAATTATTTCATTATTTTCCACACAAACAACTATAAACCTACTTTTGTTCACCCCTGTATTTTTTTTAATTTAATAAGTCTTTATTGCTCAGATTATTACAATTGTTCCTCTTTTTTCCCCCCATAGCTCCCCTCCACCCGGTTCCCACCTCACCCTCTGCCCTTACCGCCCCCCCCTACTGTCCTCATCCATAGGTGTACGATTTTTGTCCAGTCTCTTCCCACACCCCTTTCCCCCCGAGAATTGTCAGTCCACTCCCTTTCTATGCTCCTGATTCTATTATATTCATCAGTTTATTCTGTTCATCAGATTTTTTTATTCACTTGATTTTTAGATTCACTTGTTGATAGATATGTATTTGTTGTTCATAATTTTTATCTTTACCTTTTTCTTCTTCTTCCTCTTCTTAAAGAATACCTTTCAGCATTTCATATAATACTGGTTTGGTGGTGATAAACTCCTTTAGCTTTTTCTTATCTGTGAAGCTCTTTATCTGACCTTCAATTCTGAATGATAGCTTTGCTGGGTAGAGTAATCTTGGTTGTATGTTCTTGCTATTCATCACTTTGAAAATTTCTTGCCACTCCCGTCTGGCCTGCATAGTTTCTGTTGAGAAATCAGCTGACAATCATATGGGTGCTCCCTTGTAGATAACTAACTATTTTTCTCTTGCTGCTTTTAAGATTCTCTCTTTGTCTTTTGCTCTTGGCATTTTAATTATGATGTGTCTTGGTGTGGTCCTCTTTGGATTCCTTTTGTTTGGGGTTCTCTGCGCTTCCTGGACTTGTAAGTCTATTTCTTTCACCAGGTTGGGGAAGTTTTCTGTCATTATTTCTTCAAATAGGTTTTCAGTATCTTGCTCTCTGTCTTCTTCTGGCACCCCCATAATTCTGATGTTCGTATGCTTGAAGTTGTCCCAGAGACTCCTTACACTATCTTCATATTTTTGGATTTTTTCTTTTTGCTTTTCCGGTTGAGTGTTTTTTGCTTCTTTGTATTTCAAATCTTTGACTTGATTCTTGCGATCCTCTAGTCTGCTGTTAGATCTTTGTATAATATTTTTTATTTCAGTCAGTGTATGCTTAATTTCTGGTTGGTCCTTTTTTATATCCTCGAGGGTCTCACTAAATTTATCAGCCTTTTCTAGGAAATTCTTGAAAAACCTTATAACCGTGGTTTTGAACTTTATATTCAGTCGTTTGCTTTCCTCCATTTCTTTCATTTGTGATCTGTTTCTTTGTCTCTGCATTTTCACTGCTTCCCTGAGTTGATAGAGTAGCTTTGTGTGGTAGGTGTCCTATAGGGCCCAGTGACTCAGCCTCCCCAGTTACCTGAGGTGGACACTCTTGGTGCACCCCTTTGTGGGCTGTGTGCACAGTCTTGCTGTAGTTAAGCCTTGATTGTTGTTGGTATCACTGGGAGGAATTGACCTCCAGGCCAATTGGCTGTGAGGATCAGATGTGTCTACACTGGGAGAACTTCTGTGCTGGAGACACCCTTATTAGATAAGACTTGCAAAAGCCTCTGTGCTCAGCTTGGATGGGGCGGAGTCTCAGGGTGGAGCAGACAGCATTGGTTTCCCATCAGCCCTGCCCTAATAGGCCCCTGTGTCTCAGTGTCCCGTGGTAATTGCTGCAAGCACCTCTGAGAAAAAGCCGCCCTTGAGTTCCTTCCGCTGCCAGACAGTCCAGTTTCTCCCCGAATGAGCCTGGGTCCCCAGAGTCTCTCCCGGAACTGGAGTTAAGTGCAGCCTGGAGCTTTTGTCTCCCTCCCGCTTGAGAAAGCCAGCCGTGTACTCAGTTGCCCGCCCTCTACACGTGCACGCTTCAGTACCTCTGCCTTCCGGAGTTCCTCTGAGTCTCAGTGTGCTTTTCTCTTTCCTGACAGTCCAGTTTCTTTCCGAATGAGCCTGGGTCCCCAGAGTCTCACCCGGAACTGAAGTTCAGTGCAGTCGGGAGCTTTTGTCTCCCTCCCACTTGAGAAAGCCAGCCGCGTACTCAGTTGCCAGTCCTCTCCGCACGCGCGTCTCAGTACCTCTGCCTCCTGCAGCTCCTCTGAGTCTCAATGTGCTTTTCTCTTTCCTTCTAGTTGTAGAATTTCCACTCAGCCAGCTTTCCTGTGATTCTGGATGATGTCTGTTTTGTCTTTTAGTTGTAGTTTTGAAATTGTTGTGCGAGGCAGCAGTTTAGGTGTTTACCTATGCCGCCATCTTGGTTTCTCCCACCCCTGTATTTTGTTATCAGGTGAAATAGTGAACTCCTAGTCCAGCTGGTGCCCGGCATTCTCTGTAGTATCTTGTAGTGGCGATTCTTATCTTAGGTGGTAGTTTGAACTAAATGACTCAAATCATTTTGGTTCTGACACATAAATTCGTTACTTAACCATTTCTAGAAGTTGTATTTTAAAGTTTTGACTACATAAAGCTGAGTTAGAATACTGAAGTACTGGGTAAAAATGATGTAGATCAAAATGCAAGGAACACCGAGAAACTTGTTCTGTTTAATTGTGGACAAAGATCTTAAACTAAAATCTGTGTATAATTCCTAGGAAAGGGGGTAATTCAAATGTCTGATTTCCTCCTGAATTAGTGAACTTTCTGAATATCAGCTCTGCAGCCATGTTTACTGAGCTGCGAGAAGAAAGGGGGTCCCTTAAGCTAAAATGTCAGTGATTGGGGTTTTGAGGAATTTCAAATTACTAGGAAGCGCCTAGACACTTAGTGACTCCCTAGTGATTTGAAAACCTTGCTGGCTGCTGGCAGTAGTTTGCATGGAGACTGAATTTTATCTCAGCCCTTTTGAAAAAGTAAAGAAGCCACAAATCCAGTAGCTGTTCAGAACAACAAAGGAGGTGCCTCTGGCTTCTAACAGGAGTGTCTCTGAATTCCTCAAGGAATTCCAGGCCTAGGGTTGATCCAGCTGGCAGGAGGTATCGATCTCCACTTGAATTCACTGAATAAATAATGGTTGCCATAGTTATTGAGCAGTCACCACTGGTTGGAGAGCAGGGAAAACTCCGAGGCACCTTTTGTGAGTTTGGCCATGAGAAAGTCTGGTTACAAGGCTCCATAATCAACTCTCTTCCGAAACCCAGCCAGCAACATCGCTCAGTTTCTTTATGCTGATCATGAATATGGTATCTTGAATATAATTCAAGACATGAGGCACGGAAAGGAAGGGAAAGCCTAAATCAAGGGATTGCTATTTTATTCTGGGAGAAGCATCTCTCTCTGGGCTACGAACCTAATTTGAGATAGCTCAGTATTAATAGAATGTACTATCAGCAAGATGATTGTGTGATCAGGCTGCGGCTAGGAGAAGGCTTCACAAAGGACCGAATCCCCATTTGTTCTATTTTAACATTGTTTGTTATACAACTAGCATTAGCCTGGAAATTTTTTTTAAAAAAGGAAAGAGTTATCTGACAATCTCATAAATATTTTCACTTTTCCGTTTTCTTTCATCCTTCCCTAGATGAAGAAATAATTTTTACATAGATGTAATCACAGCTTAGAGACCATTTCATATTCTTTTCTCTATTTAATGTGATGTTATGTATTTTTCCATGTTGCTTTATAGCGTTAGTATTTGTCCTTTCTGATGTCTATAGAATCTTCCATTACGTGGACATACTATTTTTTAATTAACGGTTCCTCTGTTCTTCCACCCTTTATCTTTTCCCAGTTTTTAAAATAGATAATGCTTATCCAAGATATCTTCATGCATACAGTTTTATTCTCCTGTTGAATTTTTCTTTCAGATAAATTCCAGTGAGTGGGATTACTTGGTCAGAGGCAGCGAACATTTCTTAGCTCTTGAAATATACTGCCAAATTTGCACTCTGTTTTTTGTTTTGTTTTGTTTTGTTTTTGCTTTGGAGGGCAAATAAAACTTTTAGGCAGAACACTATTGCAGGCTGGGTTACTCTTGAAGTTCACTCTTGAGTGCATGTATTGAGTAAAGGTAAACCATGGGGACAGATTTGCCTCTGGACTGATTAGCTAGTTTCCTGGAGAAAGCAAAATTATACACTGCAAAGCTTGGGAATTAGGGGACTTCATTGTTGTTTTTTTTTTTGCTTTGTTTTGTTTTGTTTTGTTTTTGGCTATGCCATTTGCCACACATCGGGCATTGTCTTAGGTTTACAATCTATTGAGATGCTGCTGGCAATGTTCATGGTTGGACCCGAATATGATTTTAACACCTCAAAGCTGGAAGGGACCTTAGAGGTCATTAAGTCCAACCTCCTCCTCTTAAGATGGGCCCTAGAAAGGGAACAACTCAAACACAACTAGCCAAGCTGGGAAAGAAGGCAGATTTCCTGGTCCCCGGACCTCCTTTAATTTAGGGCAAGAGGGGAAGAAAAAAATGTCTGGAGAGTTTCTTCATTTTTCTGATGACTTACGCTTTAAGGACATAACTTTGGTAACAAAACTATTCCCAACTAAAAACATTAATGCTGGGGAAATTAGAAACTCAAACGTGATTTCCGATTGGATGGATGTTTTTCATCTCTCACAAATTATTATTTTACATGTCAGTGTACTGAGAGATGAAAACTTTGACTGAGCTAGCTGGGGCCAAGGTCTTCACTAGGAAGGAGGCTTTGATACCTTCATGCTGAGGGAGCAAAGTAATTGGTGCTGGATGGCAGGCTCTTTCTCATTACAGGGAGAAGGGGCATTGCTCTGGGGCAAGAGGTAGCATCTGCCTCAGAAGACTGGAAAAGTCACTTAACATTATACATAAAATAAGAGGTCATGATATTTAACGTGGGGCTCTTTTATATATTGTTTTATTTAAAAAAAAAAAAAGATACTGGTGTCCATGTCTAGCCACATGATAAAATGCCTGCGCTGTCTCCTTCTGAGCCTCCTCCCTTCTCTGTGACTTTGCCATCTCCACAGCAGGAGGACATACATGTTTAGTACAGACTGCCAGGTACAGCTACCTGAGTGTTTCAAGGCGGAAAACAAGGAAAAGATAAACTGGATTTTTCAAAATGCTGGTTACCACGAAAACACAGGAGTGCACTTTGTTTTGGGTCTTGCAGAGCAGCCCTTGCATTAGCCAATGGGACTTAGAGCCTCCCCCCCCGTCCCCCCTTCCCCCCCCTCGCCCCGCCGCCAAGAGAGCTCGTCAAGATGGAAACTTTCATTCATTTGCCTGGATGTGCTTCCAGGTCACTCTGAAAAGGAGTTGCCTCCTGACAGAGCTTTTGTAAGACCTCAGTAGGATAAGGTGTGCAAAATAATAACCATCCTGTCATTCAGTCCATGTGGCTCATGCAGGAAACTGTGTACTTCATCTGCATTATATACCTAAGTTCATCTTCCCAGAAACCCTGAATTGGGTATGTTGTTATCTTCATTTTATAAGGAAACCAGGCCCTAAAGGTTAAGGGACTTATTCAAGGGCACACAGTGAGTGACAGACTGAGATTCAAAGAACTACCTCTAAGAGGGAGGGCACTTTGTAAAATGCCATCTCAACTGGCAGAACAGGCCTTGATTAGGGATTCACGGTTTCTTAAGATGTAACTGCCTCCTAAACGTGTTCTTTTCTATGCCTCTGCAGAACGACATGGGTTAAAAGAACCAAAGAGAGTGGAGGAGCTATGCAACAAGATCACAAGCAGCTTAAAAGACCACCAGAGTAAGGGACAGGCCTTGGAGCCCACGGAGCCCAAGGTCCTGGGTGCCCTGGTAGAACTGCGGAAGATCTGCACCCTGGGTCTCCAGCGCATCTTCTACCTGAAGCTGGAAGACTTGGTGTCTCCACCTTCCATCATCGACAAGCTCTTCCTGGACACCCTGCCTTTCTGAGGAGGAGCAGCCTGAGCAGGGAGCCGCCTCATCTGCTAGCGCCTGCTTGCTGAGCAGCAGAGGGAGGGGTCTGGACACCTTCCATTCCTGTCCTTCCTTAAGAGAAAAAGCAGCTCCTGACAAAAGGAAAGACTTTTTTTTTTTTTCTGGCACTTTTCCTTACAGCCTAAAGCCAGAAAACTTGCAGAGTATTGTGTTGGGGTTGTGTTTTATATTTAGGCTTGGGTTTGGGGTGGGGCGGGGGTTATAGTTCATGAGGGTTTTCTAAGAAATTGCTAACAAAGCACTTTTGGATGATGCTATCCCAGCAGGGAAGAAAAAAAAAAAAAGGATAATATAACTGTTTGAAAACTGTTTCTGGGGAATACAATTATAGTTTCTTTGTATTTAAAAACAAGAACAGCCAAGCGTTGTTCACCAGGGTAGGACCTGTCTTGAGATGATCGCTTTAGAATATACTTCCTGTATCAAGGGTACATATGTGGTGCAAACAAGGCAGAAATTCCCTCATCTTAATTTCTTTCTTCCTTTATTTTAACAAATGGTGAAAGATGGACGATAACCTATAAATCAGACATAGCAAAATGATAATGGCTGTTCGCTTCCATATACAAGTGCAATTTTTAAAGTGCTGTCTTACTAAGTCTTGTCTATTAACTCTCCTTTATTTTATACAGAAATACAAAGGAGGCAAGTTAGCAAAGGACAAGTGCTAATTTCCTAGCAGAGGTTTTTGTCCACCTGCCCTGTAGAATCCTTCTGAGGTATGGTCCATCCAGTATTTCAGGCCATTCTTATGGATCCAGATCCCTGCCCTGGCTGTCCAGCTGTCCTGAAGGGGGCTCAGATTATAAGATGGATTGCATACAACTGTTTAGTTCCCTAAACTTCCTTCAGTTATAGCAAGTGACTTACACAGTCATGCAGAAGCCCAGCAGCGTTCAGTGAGTCTCAAGTGTTTGGTCCCTATAGGTAAGAACATGCAAAAAATAGGAACTGGATCATACAGGGTAAACACCAGGGGTAATAAGGTTTTTAATATATACAATTTAATTTTTGTTATCAGTTACAGAGATGATTATGGAGAGTAAGCAAGTCTTATTTTTTAAAAAGTAGTATGAATGTGAGTACTAGGAAGGATTAATGGGCTGCATTTCAACATTCCGTGTTCGTACTCCCTTTTGTATGTTTATACTGTTAATGCCATATTACTATGAGATAATTTGTTGCATAGTGTTCTTATTTGTATAAACATTTGTATGCACGTTATATTATAATAGCTTTGCCTGTATTTATTGCAAGACCACCAGCTCCTGGAAGCTGAGTTACAGAGTACTTAAATGGGGTGTTCACAGTGACTTGGATACGCCAACTAGAAATTAAATAAGCAAATATATATAAATATAGCAGGTTACATATATATATTTATAATGTGTCTTTTTATTAACCATTTGTACAATAAATGTTACTTCCCATGCGGTTATTTTATGGTTCATTTGCAGTGACTTTTAAGGCAGTACTGTTTAGCACTTTGATATTAAAATTTTGCTTATGTTTTGCTAAATTCAAATATAATGTTTGAAGATTTCTAGGTCTAAAAGTCTTTATATTATATATTCTGTATCAAGTCAAAATATGTTTGGCCATTTTGCTAAGAAACCAACTTTGAATGTCAAATTGATGTCACAGTAGTTTTTGTTAGCTCTGAGTCATTTTTGCTTTTTAAAGGAAAAATAACAAAAATATGCTGTTTATATTGTCATTAAATTATACAATCAAACAGATGCCAAATGAATTGCCTAACTGCTGCAAAGAGGAACCCAGATAGCAAACCATATACGTTTTTTTTCCAAGAGTCATTCTGATAGCTGATCATATATTATGTTTGTGTGAGCTTTTATGAAAGATTATTATTTTTATATCAAGATGATAGCATCTGGAATATTAGGATCTTGGAATGTTAAAACTTGGAAGGGGCCGACTTGTCAGCTAGTCCACCCCAACCCCAAAATTCATAGAGGAGAAAACGGACCCAGCAAAGGGTAAAGAGTTAACCAAGGTCAAAGAGCTAGTACCAGAATCAAGTCTAGGACCTAAGTCTCTTTTCCATAGTCTTTTTACTCAACTTACTTCATCTATAGGAAAACAGGCTTTTTAAACTAACCAGAAATACTTATATTTTACCTAATAATAACCATGAGTAAAGTAGTACTTTTGCATTACCTTTTTCAGCTTATATGCGAACATAATAAACATTATTCAATATCAGGAAAGCTAACATTTCATATAAGGTAGCTTCAGACCAAATTCAAGTTGAATTTGAATGAGTTAGAAGTACTGTGCATACATAACCGTTTCGTGCACCATTAGTATTGGAAAGTCAGTCCTTGTTTTTTTGTCATGTCTGAAAAAGAAAAGAAAAAAACACACACAGAGCTCTAGAGAAATGCTGTTCCTTTTTATTTTTACACCCATCCGATTTAAGGAAGAAGACCTTTTAACTGTACTATCGATTGGTTGGAAGCACTGAAGAAGATTCTTAGTATTAGGCCCAGACACTTAGTGCTGAACATAAAGATTACAGCCAGTGTTCCTCTGTCTTCCATAGTCATTGCAACTATTGAGAGCCTTGGGAGGCTCCCACACCATCCGTCAATTCAACTCTCTTTTTTTGTCTTCACGTGGACACACAGTTTATACAGAGTGGATGACCGAGCTAGCTCAGAAGAGGACAGCAAGAATTAAAGCAGGGGATTCCTCCCTTGGGGAGCGCGCTCGGCGGCGTGAACAGGCCTCCTGTGGGCGGAAGTCAGGAATCCACCAGCTGTTAATGGAGAGTGCCTTGCTTTCATTTCAGACAGCAGAGTTTTCCAGAGTTCCTCTGCTCCTCAAACAGCATTGCTCTTTAGTATGTGTTAACCTGTGGTTTGAAAGAAATGCTCTTGTACATTAACAATGTAAATTTAAATGATTAAATTAAATTACATTTTATCAATGGCTACTGGTGTGTTGAATAAGCATGCTTCATTTACCAGTATTTTCTTTATCATTTATGTAATAGTATTTGCTGTGAACTCTTAAATACATCCCCAAATTGATTTTTTTTAAAAGGCTTACTAATGCTGAAAAATTAATAGGCATTCCAATTGGAAATATATTAAACCTCACTGATTGGGAAGAAGGACATTCTAAATTCGATAACCATTTAACCATGACTATTTCCTGCGGGCAAAGCACTGTTGGGTGCTTTGAGATACAAAGCACAGGGTATGAAACTGTTTTTGTTTCAATTGCATAGAACTTAAATGGAGCTAACAATTCATTGTCTAAGTGTATTCTTTAGGGGTATGAAGGATTTGTCTCCCTATCAAGATGATGGGATATCAATTGTTTGTGAATCAGAATTTACAAGAATCAAGGTTAGCATTCTCAAAGATTGCTTGGTACTCTGCCTTTTTGCGGAAGCCATTACTACTACATTGCTAGACACCCCTCTCTGTGGGCAACGCAAATGCAACTTTCATTCAACTCTACCCATATATTGAGTTAGTGAAAACACATTTTTCTGTGTTTTGATGGTTCAAAAGAGAAATGTGGAGCTCTCGTGATTTACTTCATCCGTTTATGCAGAAAGCATTTTCTGTGACATCGAAGTGCCATGTGTGGTCTAAAAGCCAAACAAACCCATCTTCCTGCTGCTCAGCAGTACTTTCATTTCCTCAGCAATAAAATGTGGTTAGTAAGAAAAAATGAGAGACAATGAAGCATCATCTTGCATATAGGGGCTTGGAAAAAAAAAAAAAAAAGGAAAGAAAGGTCGCTAGGAGCAAAAGTTTGGTTTTGAATGGGTAGAGAGGCAAGAAGGTCAGGACTAAATAAGGGGTACTTGCCTGTAGTTGAATTTTCATAAGTTAAATACAAAAGGATAATACAAGAAGCTAAATGTTGACTTCTTTAAAAATTGTGGTAAGTCCAGCCACGGTGGCTCAGTGGTTGAGTGTCGACCTATGAACCAGGAAGTCTTGGTTCGATTCCCAGTCAGGGCACATGCCCGGGGTTGCAGGCTTAATTCCCAATAGGGGGTGTGCAGGAGGCAGCCAATCAATGATTCTCTCTCATCATTGATGTTTCTATCTTGCTCTTCCTCTCCCTTCCTCTCTGAAATAAATTTTTAAAATATATTAAAAATTGTGGTAAAATACACATAACACCATATTCACCATTTTTAAGTATATGGTTCAGGGATGTCAAACACATTCACGTTAACCAATCTTCAGAACTCTTCATCTTGCAAAACTGAGACACCTACAGTCTTTGTTCAAACATGTTTCATTTCTTTAGAGAGAATACATAGGAGTGGAGTCGCTAGGTGGGTTTAACTTTATAAAAAGCTGCCATGCCTTTTTACATAGAAATAGAATATTTGGCCACCCACATGGCCCCTCAGGATAAACATATTTCTCATACTTCCATGCTGCCAGGGGTGGTCTTGGCAGTCTGTTCTGGTCAATGGGATATAAGTGACATTGCCATCTGGGTACTATGTCCTATATACCCCTCTCCTTCCAGGTGGCATCTGACAGCAGACTTCTAGAGACATTATTATTGTCTGGCCCCAGAAAGTGTCTCTGTGGGTAGAAATTTCAACTTGGAGAAGGATCAAGAGCAGTATCATGATAGGTGATATTTTAGGATGGCTCATCATAGGCCTGGTCTTGGAATATGCTGTAACCCACATTAGCTGAGGCCTCTGCTCTTTAGGATCTAGAAGGGATTGTTTTGAATTCCCTATTCCATAAATAGGGAGGTCCAAAGACCTTCTCACGATATCTTCAAATTCTGCCAACTTATACATTAGCCCTGGCTTTAAGGTGCCACTTCTGTTTGCTTAGCTCTGTTAATGAACTGTCTTGCTGTACTTCTTTCTGGTGTCACCCCTATTTCTGGAAGTACAACTTGGATCTTTCCTTAATTTCCACCTCAAAATCATACATAAGACTTTCCCAAGTTCTAGAAACCTATTTTAAGCAATACCTGGTGTCATTCACCTATTCTTATTCTTCCCTCTCTCCATCTTCTATCTGGAACATGAATGCTACTTAGACTATGAAGATAAGGGTACCTCCTAGGAATTGCAGAAAAATAATCTGGAAGGAAGCCAGGTCTCTGAGTTTTTGTGGAGAAGAGCTACCCTTTTAAGTCCTCGGTTTCTTATATTAAACTTTTCATGAGAAAGAAACTCCTTGTTTAAGTCACTGTTAATTTGAGTTTTTCCATTATTGAAAGCTGAACTAAAATCCCAACTAAGATACACAGGATGCAAGAAAAATAGCCCATCTGCAGCACAGGGTTTTGTGTGTTTTTTAAGTGCCAGGAGTATTAAGGATAATGACTCAGTATGAGTCAGTCATGTTTTGAGCCTACCCAAAAAAACCCAGAGACATCTTAGGTCACAATTATTTGTTCATTTATTAATTCCTCCATTCATTCACCTTTGAACTAGGTCCTGTGTTTCTGCTTCTTCCTAACCTCATAGACCGGATGCAGCCTGCCCCCTCATGGTCATAATTCTCTCTGTCTTGTGGTTCTTCTCTGATCACCGTTTAATTTCACTTTTGCCACTCACCACCTTACTCAGTATTTTCCAGTTCCTATTCCTGAGAGAGAAAATGTAATCGGTCCACCTCAATTTTTCATGCCAGGCCAAGTGAGGTCCCTGAACAATCTGTGGATTTGGTGCCCTGGGGTCATGGCTGGTCCAATCAGCTGTGATTGAGGAAGAATATGCATTGACCCTTCGGAAAATATTATAACTTGAATAGTTTCTGTCTGCAGGGGCTGTGATTACATATTGTCACTGTGACTAACATGTCTAGTATAGTAGGAAGCTTGACTGGCTCATGGGGCCAATTGTAGAGGACAGTTTTGGTAGAATCATTCTTTCTCAATCTCTTAAATGCCTAGCACAATGCCTGGTTCCCTGAAACCCTTAGAAAATGCTTGTTGAGTAAATTCAAGTTAATATTTATTGATGGGGGTGGGAGATGGGAAACATACCAAATTCTCAAGAGATAGACTATGTCATGATTTCCAAAGTTGGTATCTATCTAGAGCCAAAGTGTCTAGTTTCATATTTTTCTGAACTTCAATGCAAAAAAATAAAAAACACCGAGTGAAAATTAGAACAACCTCAAGGAAGGTTTGTTTTTTTCTTTCCTTTAGAAAGCAGCTGTCAGTTTAACTTATCCCAAAATACTGTCAGTGATGAGCATGACTGAAAATGCATTTTATCTGTAATTAGAGAGATTACATTAAACACTATTATTTGCAGACACACATTGAATTAACCCTAATCGAGGCTAGCAAATAGTAGAGCCTGCCTATTTTTTGCCTCAAAAATTTTAGAAAATTGTGACAGTTGACACACGAGGGACGATGCTGACGATATTTCTTTCCATCAAATGCCAGACAGTAATTGTAATTACCTTTAAAAATATTTTAAGCAGTTTCTTTAGTAAATCAGAAGTTGCCACAAATCATGCTGATAGTTTCTAAACATGGGGTTGTTGACTGTGCATTCCAATATGAGTTTAATGAATTGATTTTCTAAGGAATTTAACTTTGCATCTGTTTTCAGGTATAATTAATTCACTGTGTTTAATGTGATTAGCATGGATATCAGTGGATTATACATGATCCCCTTTATTTATTCACTTATTTTTAATCTGCCATACTGTCCATTGGGAAATTATGTAAGTTTTGGGGGAAAACATCTTGCTAGTAGCTTTGATCACATTGGATTTCTGCAAAGCAGAATCCTGGGAGGAATTCACTGATTATTCACAGACTGTGAATCAATGTACTCTTATTTGAGGGACCTATTAAAGTTTACACAGTCCCTGTCTTTAAAGAGTTTATAATCCAGAGGGGAAGGTGAGACAAACATTCTAATGAAAGTCATTGTAAGAAAAAAAAAAATGACTGTACCCAGATTCTTCTTTCTCTGAGCACCTCTCCTTTCCGAAGGGTCAATGCATGTTCTTCCTCAATCACAGCTGATTAAATAATGCTATTACCTAGGCACAGTGGTTGGCAAACTCATTAGTCAACAGAGCCAAATATCAACAGTACAACGATTGAAATTTCTTTTGAGAGCCAAATTTTTTAAACTTAAACTTCTTCTAATGCCACTTCTTCAAAATAGACTCGCCCAGGCCATGGTATTTTGTGGAAGAGCCACACTCAAGGGGCCAAAGAGCCGCATGTGGCTCGCGAGCCGCAGTTTGCCGACACGGACCTAGGGGATGTCAATGGCCTGCCTCTCCTCTAATGCTTCCCACTATCCTAGGCAGTCTTATCCATGGCTTCAACCACCACTTTTGAATCATATCTCTAACTCAGTCCTTATCTCTGAGCTCCCAACTTGGAGGTTCCAGATGCCTCCAGATATCTTTACCTGCATATCCCACAGATACTTCCAATTTAACATACCAAACCCAAATCTGTGATCTCCATCCAAATTTGCCCCTCCTGTCTTCCCAATCTCTGTAAATAGTTCCTGTATTCACCCAATTGCCCAAGCCAGAGATTTTCAACTGGTGTGCCCCAAGAATTTTTAAAACATGTAGTACCTGACTATTTAGTCAGAGGCACTGACCTCTTTTCCCTTCGATTATCTAATTTTAAAAAATGACAACAGCCGGACCAGTGTGTCACAATGGTTGAGCGTCAACCTATGAACCAAGAGGTAATAGTTCAATTCCTGGTCAGGGCACATGCCCAGGTTATGGGCTTAATTCCCAGTGTAGGTCATGCAGGAGGCAGCCAATCGATGATTTTCTCTCATTATTGATGTTTCTATCTCTCTCTTCCTCTCTAAAATGGGTAAAAATATACTTTAAAAAAATTAAAAAATGACAACAGCCAACACAATAGCTATCCAGTGTAAATGAATCAAAATTATTCCTATTTATTTTGCCAGATTGGCCAAAAAATGTATTTTTTAGTGTGCCAAAGAATTTCAGTAATTAAGTTTATGTGTGCCAGGAGATGAAAAAGGCTAAAAATCGCTACTCCAAGCTAAGCTATTGTTGTGAGTCTCAGAACACGAAGGTACTCATTTATTCTCCATGGTTCTCAAAATTTAATGTTCACTGGAATCATCCAGAAACCTATTTAAAACAGTTTTCTGAGACTTATGTCCAGAAATTCTGATTTGGCCATCTAAAGTGGGGCCCATGAATTTGCATCTCTAACAAGCCCATGAGTGACACCAATGCTGTTGGGCGAGGGACCACATTTTGAGGAAAATTGCCCTAGAGCAGTGGTTCCCAACCTTCTTTTGGCCATGCCCCATCTCTAAAAGCCCAATGCCCTCCCTCTGACATATAAATCTTATTATTCAAAAAGTAAACTCCTATTCATGTAGAAGAAGCCTTAAGGGCCATTAGCTTGGTCTAAACAAGCTTCCAAAGAACATGGCATCCATGAAAGAGAAAAATAAAAGAATGAAAGGACAGTTGAAGCACTGAGGAAGAAATCACTAAGAAATTGTTAAAAAATAATAATAATATGAAGTGATATGAAAAAATAGTGAAGTTTCAAAACATATAATAGAGAACTGAAATGCATAAATATGTCACAATGTATATTTATATACTGTATATGGGCCCCTGAGAACCATAAGAAATGCAAAAAAAATCACTGTTAATAACTCATTCTTGAATTTCCCCCCTTAAAAATCAAATTGCCTTCCTGTGGGGCCTGTGCCCCATGTTGGGAACCACTGCCCTAGAGAATGAAAAGAACTCAGGCACATTTCTATGACTATGTGAGTAATCACTGGCAAAGAGTGAACATCCAGGAAGCAAATCTCCTTCACATCAGTCAGAGGCAATATGAATTAATGAAACAGCATGTGATTTATATATTTCTTCCATCAACTGTGTATGGAGTGCCTACCCACTGTTAGGCACAGTGCAAGGCACTGAGCTAGGCTCTGAGATACAGTGCTGAGTAAAACTATGACATAATCCATGTTTTAACAGGTCAACTCGAGCAATTCATTGAAACCTAGATGTCTCGTCTGTAAAATGGGGATAAAATGGCACTGTGTTGACTTTATGAGATACCAGATAGAGGACTCTATTAACTGCCTAGCTCAGCACCTTCCACATTGATTCTCAATAAGGGTACTTAATCAATAGTGATTAGTTCTTACTTTTATGTTAGAATTAACCACTCTAAAATGCTATCGTGTATTAGTTGTCACACACAAAAATATTAGTTGTCGTTATTTTTAGCATTATTTCATACCCTCTCTCAATGAGCAAGAGAGTAGTTGTCTAGGTGTTAACGATATGAGAAAAGACCGCAAACAACTGAAGACATAGAGGATCTTTCATGGTCATAGAGCCCAGAGTTTAATTTTTTTTAAAGTTTCTTTCTTGAAGATTATTGGGGCTTAAGTGTTAATAATAGTTTCCCGCAAAAAAAGAGACTCTTTCACATTGGCACACTGTTTGATTAATTGTAATTCTTCCAGATAAATTGGAGTTGGCTCAGGAGCCAAGAGAAACTACAGAATCTGATCATTCTTACTAGATTCTAGGATTTCAAGTGTCACCTTGCCTGAAAGGAAGTGGCTATGGAGATAAAGAGAAAACTCCTATTTGTTATTAAAGGATAAATGAGGGACAGCCAAACAATGGAATGCTATTGAGCTTTGGAAATGATATTGATCTGAATGTAATGATATAGAAAAAATGGCAAAGACAGCAGTACGTGTCATTTTGATTTTTAAAAAGATTATAGGCTTGTCCTGGCCCAGTGGCTCAGTCCATTGGAGTGTCATCCCATACACCAAAAAGGTTGCAGGTTCAATTCCCAGTCAGGGCACATTAGGTTGCAGGTTTGATCCCAGTTGGAGTGCCTCTCACAACGATATTTGTGTGTGTGTGTGTGTGTGTCTCTCTGTCTCTATGTTCCTCTCTCTCTGAAATCAATAAATGTATCCTTGGGTAAGGATCTAAAAAAAGATTATAGGCTTATTTATGTGTCTCTATATAGAAAAAAGTCTGAAAATCTATACTCTTATTTATTTGTCAAATGATTATGATTAACCTCCAAAAAGATTAGTCTATATTTTCTAGATTTTATTCAATGACTATATGTGGTGTAAAAAGCATTTAAAAAAGAGAGGTAGAGAATGAGTCCACAGGTCATACAAGGAACAAATAAACCCGTGGAAGCCCTCAGGCAATGTTTCTCAATCTGGATGCATATCAGTATCACCTGGGGAGTTTTAACAACATCTCAGTAACCAGGCTGCCCAAGACCAATTAAATAAAAATCTCTGGGGCTAGAAGCCCAGCTTCAATAGTGTTCAAAGCGGAGAAACCAAGATGGCGGCATAAGTAAGCACCTAAACTGCTGCCCCACAAAAAATTTCAAAACTACAACTAAAAGACAGAACAGACACCATCCAAAACCACAGGAAAGCTGGCTGAGTGGAAATTCTACAACTAGAAGGAAAGGCAAAGAGCTGAGGTACGGAGACACGCGTGCGCAGAGAGGAAGGGCGGTGGAGTGCCTGGATGGCTTTCTCTGGCAGGAGGGGAAAGGAAGCCCCCGACTGCACTGAACCCCAGTTCCGACTGCACTGAACCTCAGTTCTGGGCAAAACCCCGTGGACCCAGGCTCATACAGGGGGAGTTTGAACTGTCAGGTAGAGAGAAAGGCACACGGAGACCTGGAGACTCAGGGGAGCTGCGGCGGCAGGGGTCTGGAGGTGCGAGTACGCACAAAGACTGACTGAGGAGGTTACCACAGGCTATCCCTAGCGGAAGGGAGTCGGAAGCTCCTGACTGCACTGAACCCCAGTTCCGACTGCACTGAACCGCAGTTCCAGGCGAGCCCCTGGGGACCCATGCTCTTACGGGGGAAATCTGGACTATAAGGCGGAAACTCGGGAACTGCGGAAGGCAGAGGTCTGGAGACTCGTGCGCAAGGGCAGGGCTGACGGGAAGCCAAGACTGTCTGCTCCGCCCTGAGACTCCACCCCTTCCAAGCTGAGCACAGAGGCTTTTGCAATCTGGCAAGGCTAATCCTAGAAGGCTGTCTCCAGCACCGAAAATCTCCCAGTGTAGACACAGCTGATCCACACAGCCAACTGGCCTGCAGGTCAATTCCTCCCTGCTGTACACACAGTCCACAAAGGGGTGCACCAAGAGTGTCCACCTCAGGTTAACTGGGGAGGCCGACCCACTGGGTCATATAGAAAACCTAGCATACAAATCTACCCTACCAACTCAGGGAAGCAGTGAAAAATGGGGAGATGAAGAAACAGATCACAAACGAAAGAAATGGAGAAAAACAAATGACTGGATATAGAATTCAAAACCACAGTTATAAGGCTTTTCAAGAATATCCTAGAAAGGGCCGATAAATATAACGAGACCCTTGAGGATATGAAAAAGGACCAACTAGAAATTAAACATACACTGACTGAAATAAAAAAATATTATACAGAGACCCAACAGCAGACTAGAGGAACGCAAGAATCAAGTCAAAGATTTGAAATACAAAGAAGCAAAAAACACTCAACCGGAAAAGCAAAAAAAAGAAAAAAGAATCCAAAAAGTTGAAGATAGTGTAAGAAGACTCTGGGACAACTTCAAGCATACGAACATCAGAATTATGGGGGTGCCAGAAGAAGACAGAGAGCAAGATACTGAAAACCTATTGGAAGAAATAATGACAGAAAACTTCCCCGACCTGGTGAAAGAAATAGACTTACAAGTACAGGAAGCACACAGAACCCCAAACAAAAGGAATCCAAAGAGGACTACACCAAGACACATCATAATTAAAATGCCAAGAGCAAAAGACAAAGAGAGAATCTTAAAAGCAGCAAGAGGAAAACAGTTAATTACCTACAAGGGAGCATCCCTACGATTGTCAGCTGATTTCTCAACAGAAACTATGCAGGCCAAATGGGAGTGGCAAGAAATATTCCAAGTGATGAATAGCAAGAACCTACAACCAAGATTACTCTACCCAGCAAAGCTATCATTCAGAATTGAAAGTCAGATAAAGAGCTTCACAGATAAGAAAAAGCTAAAGGAGTTCATCACCGCCAAACCAGTATTATATGAAATGCTGAAAGGTATTCTTTAAGAAGAGGAAGAAGAAAAAAGTAAAGATAAAAATTATGAACAACAAATACATATCTATCAACAAGTGAACCTAAAAATCAAGTGAATTAAAAATCTGAGGAACAGAATAAACTGGTGAATATAATAGAATCAGGGGCATAGAAAGGGAGTGGACTGATAATTCTCAGGGGAAAAGGGGTGTGGAGGGTGCAGGAAGAGACTGGACAAAAATCGTACACCTATGGATGAGGACAGTGTGGGGGGAGGTAAAGGCAAAGGGTGGGGTGGGAACCGGGTGGAGGGGAGCTATGGGGGGAAAAAGGAGAAACAATTGTAATAATCTGAACAATAAAGATTTATTAAATTAAAAAAAAATAGTGTTCAAAGCTCCCAGGTATTTTCAATGTGTAGTCAAGGTTGAGAACCACTGTCTCAGGAGACCTTCTGCATTTCCTTGCACTTGGTAGGCCATGGGTTTCCACAACCAAGTGAGGCCCCAAGAGAAACATCATGTTCCTTGGCCCCCACTATCAACATGACTTTATCCATATTTCAGAATAATTTAGAAATGGATCAGGGCTAGAAATTACTTTGGCCACTGGATGGATTTAAGAAGAAATGGTGGAACTGGTTTGGCTCAGTGGATACAGCATTGGCCTGCTGACTGAAGGGTCCTGGGTTTGATTCTGGTCGAGGGCACATGCCCAGATTGCGGGCTCGATCCCCAGTAGGGGTCATGCAGGAGGCAGCCAATCAATGATTCTCTCTCATCATTGATGTTTCTATCTCTCTCTCTTTCCCTCTCCCTGCTTCTCTGAAATCAATAAAATACATTTTTTAAAGAAGAAGGAGGAAAGGGAGGAGAAGGAGGAGGAGGAGGAAGAGGAGAAGGAGGAGAAAGAGGAGGAGGAGGGGGGGGAGAAGGAAGAGGAGGAGGAGGAGAAGAAGAAGGAGGAGGAGGAGGAGGAGAAGTGGTAACAGGATATGAGTTAGAATATCTGGGTTCTTTGTGATATCTGTCATCTGAGAGCTAGTTACTCTTCTCTAAGCCTCAGGTTCCTCACACCTCTTGCTGTTAGGATTAAATTAACTAAAATCCATGAAAAGAGTTTTGTAAAATGTAAATTACTATGTAAGTATTAATCTTTTTAGTATTTTATAACTAATAGCATGAAGAACATGCTCAGAGAAAGATGATATCTGAGGAAGACACAAGAAAGATGGACTTACTCCCCAATGGGAGACCTCAGCCTCAGGATGGACAGGGAGACCAAAGCTCAAAACGAATTAAATAAGGGATAAGTCTGTGAGCTGATATTAAAAGCAACCTGACAGGCCAAACATGAAACACTTCTTTCTCAGAAATCCAGAGAAGAGACTCTGAGAAAGATCTTCCCTTTTCTTTTCTGTTGGCTTCCAGGAATTTATACCAAAGTAGTGATGTCCCAGAATAAGTAAGTTTTCTTCTCATAATTAAGCCAGAGGTTCTGGGAATGGGCTGAACACAAGGCTGAATTCATTACTGAGATTGCTTGCAATTTAATTCGGGTCCTAAAGAGGTGGTCCTTATGTGTCATCAAAAAATAAGTTTTCCATCTAGACAACAGTCTACATATATCTCTAGATTGACTTTTTCTTTTCCTCTGCACTTCATTTATTCTCTGAAAATCATGGGCCATGGAAAGAATTTCAATGCAACACTGTCTATAGAAGGAGCTCATTAGATAGGGCCATCTGAGAGACCATTCGACATAATGGGTAGTGACTGAAGAAAGTTGAGAGCCCCTTCAGAATAGGAACCTTAATGTTGGATCCAAAAAGTACACAATGAGTCAATGCCTTGGAAGTGCCTCCTGCAGGCACAGTTCTTAGCTCATGCTAGGAAATCAGTAAATATCTGCGGAATAAATAGCATTGTAACCAGGTCTAACAAACTAAAAAATGTCCACTGTTGTGCAAGTATGTTTCCCGTTTGTTCACTTCAGGCTACCCAATATTGGCTGCAACTTCTTACATAAAGTGGATTTATTGTCCCATATTCTCAGGGTCTACACTGAAGATAAACCATAGCAATTTTATGGCACATTTCAGGTGTATTATTTAATTGAATCTTCATAACTTCAGGAGTCATGACTGTTGCAGTAATCCAGGCAAGAGATAAAGGAAATCTAAATAGTGAGAGTGACAGTGGGAAGAGGAAAAGTGGGAAACTTTCAAACCAGGTTTCTGGCTTGGACACCTGAGTGGATGATGATGCTATTTACTGAGATATGCAGGAGGTTGAGGGAAAATATGATGAGTTTAGTTATGGACATGCCTAGTTGTAGATGCCTGACTATTATCCAGGTGGCAGTGTTGAGTAGACCATTGGATACACAACACTCTGAGTATGAAACTCAGAGAAGGCAAATTCTTGAACGCCATCAGCATATAGCAGTAATAGAAATCCAGAAAGAATGAGCATCAGGAGAATAACAGTTTCAGGGAGAAGGATCTGACAGAATCCAGCAGCAGAGGATGGAGGAGAAGGTGAAAATGGACACGGCAGAAAAGAATAGAAGGTAGTATGGAAGGGGAAATGAAGTCCAGTGAAAGATTTTTAAAGAGAGGAAAGACATGTTTAAATGCTAATGGGAAAGGATAAAATGAACCTGCTGGGCAGCTCTGTCTCTGTCCATGACCATACCTGGTCACTATTTTTACTTCTGTCTTTTAAATGTAGAACAAGTCTCTCTGTTGACTGGCTCTAACTCGGAATCGTATAAAAATGAAATTCTAGGAAATGTAGTTCTCAGTTCATCCAAGTTTGCATAACACAATCCAACACAGTCCACCCCTTGTCAACTTGGTATCTACACACACTTCTGTAGACATATATAACTTCCAAATAAAAACACCAACAAGACCATGCTTTTGTATAACAAAATTCAACTGTCTATACTGGTACAACTGAAAATACACAAAATTCTAATAAAAGGATACACAAAGTCTACATCGTCCATTCTAAAGGGCAAAATTTTGCCATCTACCTGGCACTAAACTGAGTATTCAAAAGGCTACTGCATAATTCAATCAGGTCAGATACTTCCAGGTGATGGGAAGACTAGTATTCACCACTCATTATCTGTAAAATAAGTCCTGTAGTTTAAAAAAGAGAGAGACTGTATGGATACCATGATGATGAATAAACCATTCTGTAAGTCTATAGATCAGGGCGGGGCGGGAGGGGGGTGTGGTTTGAAAGAAACACCATGGAAAGGAAAGGCAAATCTCTTTCCAAAAAAAATATCTGTTCTAGTAAAAACAATGCCCTTCCGCTTCCACGATGGAAATGGCCCAGTGCAATCAGCCTGATGCCAGGTGGCCTGAAAGCAGTGTCATATCCCCAGTTGGTGTTGATCTTTGCTGCTAGCAGTTGGTGACTCAGCAGTAGCTTTAATGGGGGGAAGTCCATGTAGACAAGATGACCTGTTTTGTAGATATCAGTCAGCCTCTTTCACCAGTCACTCCTGTCCTTGCCCAGTCCACTCATATATAAAGTGGCCATGGTCATCTTGTCTACCTGATTATTAAGATCCTTCTCTGGTAGGATTGCTCTTGGTGAGCATTCACCTGGCACAGCAGTATTATAATATTCAGAGGGAACTATCCTCATATCTCTTCTCCATATTTCATTTCCTCCAGTTTTCTAGTCATCGTCCTTCCAAGTCCATAACCAATCAACCGAACCCTTAGTCATTGCTCATAAATTAATGTAATCCATACCTTTGGCCATTTCTCCTTCTAGGCTAATGAACTAACCAGGTGCAATGGTTGGAGTTTGGCTCACTGCGAAAATTTCTCTTTCACATTGTCATTCATAGCCACACTTCAGTGGGGGTGGAATGCTGTTGGGTAGATATCCAATTTCAGTTCTGCCAACATTTTTGGTGGAAATACCTGTAAATTTGACCAATTTTTTCTTCCTTAATCAGATGATCATAAAGATTTCCCCGTGAGACCACAGAGGCAGATTGAAAGAGGAAGCCCAATGTAGCAGAAACAGCATGTATGGTAATTTGAGCCACTTATTAACGAAATTTCCTTGTGTCTTCAGTACCTGCTTGAGCTGATCTCTTACATATCATTCCCACTTGATGGTGATATCTCAGAAGTACATAGTAATTTACTATTATTACTTATAAACTTACCACAGGTATACCACATTCATTTTTATTATATTAAGTCAGTTTGACTTATTTATTTTTTAAATTTTATCTTTATTGTTGGAAGTATTACAGATATCCTTCCCCCCAATGACCCTCCCTCCCCACTCCCATCTCCTCCCCAGGCCTTCCCTGCACTATTGTCTGTCCATGGGCTATTCATATATGCATATAAAGTCATTGGTTAATCTCTTCCTGCCTCCCCCCACAGTCAAGTTTTATTTTTTAATGTTATATCTTTTATTTATTGCACTAACCACCCAGTATCCTAATTCATACTATTTCTGAATTTAGGTCATATTTTCTGGAGTTTGTCAAACTACTTAGTCCTCACTACCAGGAACATTTTAGCACCAGGTGGCAGCAAAATCTGAGAGCTGAGATAAAACTCTTGGCAGGAAAGTAAACAACTAATTAAGAATATATCTTAAACCTCAAGATGGTTAATAAGGAGTAGCAAATGCCTTTCTTCCCCCACTCCCCTTGTTTCTATTTAGATATCTCCCTCCCTCTCATTTTAGTGAGTGATTATCCAAATTGCGCATATACCCTCCCACTTCCCCCTATACACTCACATATACCCTTGCAAACACAGAGAATACCCCCCAGCCAGCCAAGTGGATTGTCTTGGTACTCAGCTTCAAATGGACAAAAACTAGGACAGCCCAGAGCATAGAAAGCCAAAAGAATAAACCAAATTGGAGTCTGTTAGGAAAATTCAGGATCTACAGCAGTGGTTCTCAACCTTCATAATGCCGTGACCCTTTAATACAGTTCCTCGTGTTGTGGTGACCCCCAATCATAAAATATCTTCGTTGCTACTTCATAACTGTAATTTTGCTACTGTTAATGAATCGTAATGTAAATGTCTGTGTTTTCCGGTGGTCTTAGGCTCTACAGCAGCGGTTCTCAACCTGTGGGTCGCTAGCAGGGTCGCCTAAGACCATTGAAAAACACAGATATTTACATTATGATTCATAACAGTAGCAAAATTACAATTATGAAGTAGCAACGAAAGTAGCAGCTGTACGGGGCTGGCTAAAGAACAGAGTTCTGGTATTCTTCTCTGCTTTTACCCTGAACTTGCTAGGTAATCCAAACTGGCTGTTTCAAGCTTGAGGTGACTTCCTCAGCAGATGAGAGTTAGTGCTAATCTAGTCTTGCCAGAGGAGATGGTAGTGATTTGGGATGGCAGGTTCAATTTGCGCTTATTTAAGAAACACTGCCTTAATCACTACAGATTTTATCTTGCTAGAGCCTGGTACTTAAGCTGTCAAATTGGATAGAGATGCATACTCTTTAAACACAAATACAAAATCATCTTAAAGTCCACTAACCAGAGTTTTTAGTTGGAAAGTAACTCAAAATTGCCAAGCAACATTACTTTCAGATGCTTCCTTACTCATCATACACTTCCAAATAGTATTTTTCAATAATCATATTTTGTAAGCATTTTATAAAAAACATAGGTGGTAGAGCTTTTAGGCATTTTCAATCCTTTTTCAAACTTGTTATAAAGATTCACAATTCAGTCCTTGGAACATGTATCAAATTCTCAAATTAGATACCATCATTTGAAGAATCTCTAAAAGGTTTGAAAGGGGATTTATTGTAATCTTTCTTTAGTCCTGAAGCTTTCCACACAACTGCATATTTCACTGTATGTCTGTAAAATGAATGTTCACGTCATGTGTCTAAAGACAAACAACAGTCTTTGTTCCATGGAGCATTTCAAAAGATTCACAGCTGTTAATAGGTGGGAGAATTCCAGCTTTTGCTCTTGGGAAGAAAGGAACTATTGTGGTCAGTAACTGTGTCTCGAGAAGAAGCTGTATTTATTTCTAGCCTTGCAAACCAAGAGGTAGACTGTCTTCACAGAGTGGATATTTGTGGACAACTAGCTACAAGATGGAATCAAAGTATCTCACACTAAAGAGTTGCTACAGTAGTTGCCTAGAGAGGTCTCAAAGTGTCCTGGTGTGATTTCCAAGTTCCTGAGGCTTCACCTCTGGAACCTGATTTAGCAGCATGGTTGGAGTGGATTTCTCTCTCTCTCTCTCTCTCACTCTCTCTCTCTCTCTCTCTCAGATGGATAACCACTAACACGTTTACTAACTTATAATCAGGGGCTTGGATCCTCTGATAAGTATATTCTTCATCTATAGACAAATCTACATAGAAAGCCTAATTATTATCACAAGTCTGCTGCATATAAGCATAGACTCAGAACGAGGAAAATTAACACACAAGTCCATTATTTAATAGCATTAGCTTTGAAATATAGCCCAAAAATCTAATGAACAAAATAAACTGATGAATAAAATAGATCCAGAGACAGAAGCCTAGAATTGACTGCGGAATCTCAGAGGGGAGAGAAGGGGTGGGTGGGTGAGAAGTGATCTACCAAAGAACTTGTATGCATATATGCTTATCCCAAGAACACAGACAATAGGGTGGTGAAGGCCTGGGGCAAGGGATGGGAGCAGGCTAGAAGGGGTCAATGGGGAAAAAGGGGGACATATGTAATACTTTCAACAATAAAGATCAAAAGAAAAAAAAGGAAGAAATATAGCCCAACACACTTGTCTCCATAAGGAACAAGACAGAGGAAATCCCTCACAGTTTGTTTATCTAGACTTGATCTAATAACTTTTCTAGTTCTGACCTTTTATACTCAACTTCAACTTGATACCTTGATTTCCATTTTCTTCTGGTACAAATGGAAGAATACTAGAAACTCAAAGGTGTGCCGCGCCAGCACAGCCAAGGGTTCGGCAAGCCTGAGGGAGGGCCGGCGAAGGATGAAGAAAAGACAGACAAAGAGAATAAGCTGGGTCTAGGTGGATCTTCTGTGCGTGACTGAGAATACAGAACAGATCCAGACTGCAAGCTGATGCTTTATTTTATAGTCAGAGGTAAACACGGTAATTTACAATGTTCTTGTAAGTTTCACTTGTTTTGGCAGCACTTGCTGCACCTCCCACGGCCCATTAGCTACCCAGGAAAGATCTAGGGCAGCCTTGGGCAAACTACGGCCCAAGGGCCGGATCCGGCTGTTCTATCTGGTTCTCTTGCTCTCCCCTCCGCTCCTTTACTTTGAATTTATATTAGTTCACACAAACACTCCATCCATGCTTTTGTTCCGGCCCTCCGGTCCAGTTTAAGAACCCATTGTGGCCCTCGAGTCAAAAAGTTTGCCCACCCCTGATCTAGGGAGAAGTCACAAGATCAAGCTTTAAGAGGGCTGTGCCCTCTAAGCTGGGACTTGTTTGTGGCTTTGCCAGCAGGTCAGTCCCAGGCTTAACCCTATAACCGCTCCCTACACAAAGGGTCAGACAAACCACAACAGTAGAGAACTGTGGCTCAAGTTAAGTGAGCAGGAAGAAAGAGTGCCCTTAATTGCTCTGCATGACTTTGTTAACATAAAAACATTGAAACCTATAAAGAATTTTTGTGAGTTTATTTTAGCCAAACTGTTGACAATTCCCAGGAAGCAGAACCTTAACAGATTAAGATAATGCTCCAGAGAATGGCAGGTTTTCATCTATTTTTATACATTGCAATCAAAGGAGGGGACATAGGTGGGTTACATAAAATCCACTGGTGACAGATTAGAGAGGCGGGAGAAAGCAAAGGGTGGGTGCGGGGGGGAGGAGGGGGGCTTGGGATTGGATAAAAAGTAAAATGATAGACACATACTTAGGTGGGTGCAGAATAGTCAGCAGTCAACAATTAACATGAGAACAATAACAATGAAGGGCCCCAAGGGGTCCGGAAAAAGGGAAGTTACAAGTTACTCAGACATTTCAAGGGTATGTTATCATAGATGTAAAAAGACAGATAGGTTCCATTAAGGTAAAGGTTGACCTTGTCAGTGAAGATACCAGCCTTCGATGTAACTACCCACCATAACTGCGTTTAGTTAAAGTTTAATTTCAGACCATCCTTTGTGGTTACTTTAGGTCTCTGGTTTGCAAGACCGCCATGCAGGCCTTCCCTGAGCTTGTCAGGTTAGCATGTGGCCCCTTTTGTCCACACTTTAAATCTCTAGACCCAGGTATATCCTATCCCACAACATACAAGAAACACAGGCACTGCTTGTGGTCTTCTGAGACATTTTGAGACATTATAGAGTTGAGAAGAGGTGTTTGAACTCTAGAAACAAGCATATGTTCTGATTTACTAAATAGAGAAATGTTTTGAGCCTAAAAAAAAAAAAGTAAGTCTAACATAAACCTCTGGAAAGGTTTAGACAGATTGTTGAGCATAGAAAAGAAGGCAGGGACCCCTAGGAAGCAATACGAGTTCACTACAAATGCACCAGCCATTCATCAAACATTGACAATAACCCAGTTCATCATTCACATTCTAGGCTGGGTTATTAGCAGATATATTTACTTATTGGTTTATCAGGTTTAAGACCAAACCGAGGAGAAACCAAGATGGCGGCATAGGTAAGCACCTAAACTGCTGCCTCGCACAACAATTTCAAAACTACAACTAAAAGACAGAACGGACACCATCTAGAACCACAGGAAAGCTGTCTGAGTGGAAATTCTAAAACTAGAAGGAAAGAGAAAAGCTCACAGAGAATTGGAGGTACGGCAAAGGGTCTTTGTGCACAGAGGAAGGGCGGCTGAGAGCCTGGCTGACTTTCTCTGGCAGAAGGGGGAAGGAAGTCCCCGACCGCACTGAACCCCAGTTCTGACTGCACTGAACCCCAGTCCTGGGTGAAACCCCGTGGACCCAGGCTCATACAGGGGGAGTCTGGACTGTCAGGTAGAGAGAAAGGCACCCGGAGACTCGGAGACCCAGGGGAGACCCGGGGGAGCCCCAGCAGGCAGGGTTCTGGAGGCGCGCGCGCCAGTGTGCACAAAGGCTGCGGAGGTTGCCACAGGCTTTCCCTAGCAGAAGAGAGTCAGAAGCTCAGGACTACACTGAACCCCAGTTCTGACTGCACTGAACCCCAGTTCCAGGCGAGCCCCTGGGGACCCACGCTCTTACGGGAGGGAATCTGGACTCTCGGGCGGAGACTCAGGAGCCGGGGAAGGCAGAGGTCTGGAGGCGCGCGCGTGCAAGGGCAAGGCTGACTGGAAGCCAAGACTGTCTGCTCTGCCCTGAGACTCCACCCCATCCAAGCTGAGCACAGAGGTTATTGCAATTTGGCAAGTCTAATCCTATAAGGCTGTCTCCAGCACCGAACTTCTCCCAGCGTAGACACAGCTGATCCTTACAGCCAACTGGCCTGCAGGTCAATTCCTCCCAGTGATACCAACAACAATCAAGACTTAACTACAACAAGGCTGTACACACAGTCCACAAAGGGGTGCACCAAAAGTGTCTACCTCAGGTTAACTGGGGAGGCCGACCCACTGGGCCATATAGGAAACCTAGCACACAAATCTACCCTACCAACTCAGGGAAGCAGTGAAAATGCGGCGTCAAAGAAACAGATCACAAACAAAAGAAATGGAGGAAAACAAACGACTGGATATAGAATTCAAAACCACAGTTATAAGGCTTTTCAAGAATATCCTAGAAAAGGCCGATAAATATAATGAGACTCTCAAAGATATGAAAAAGGACCAACTAGAAATTAAACATACACTGACTGAAATAAAAAATATTATACAGAGCCCCAACAACAGACTAGAGGAACACAAGAATCAAGTCAAAGAATTGAAATACAAAGAAGCAAAAAACACTTAACCGGAAAAGCAAAAAGAAAAAATTATCCAAAAAGTTGAAGATAGTGTAAGAAGCCTCTGGGACAACTTCAAGCATACCAACATCAGAATTATGGGGGTGCCAGAAGAAGACAGAGAGCAAGATACTGAAAACCTATTGGAAGAAATAATGACTGAAAACTTCCCCCACCTGGTGAAAGAAATAGACTTTCAAGTCCAGGAAGCCCACAGAACCCCAAACAAAAGGAATCCAAAGAGGACCACACCAAGACACATCATAATTAAAATGCCAAGAGCAAAAGACAAAGAGAGAATATTAAAAGCAGCAAGAGAAAAACAGTTAATTACCTACAAGGGAGCACCCATACAATTGTCAGCTGATTTCTCAACAGAAACTATGCAGGCCAGACGGGAGTGGCAAGAAATTTTCAAAGTGATGAATAGCAAGAACCTACAACCAAGATTACTCTACCCAGCAAAGCTATCATTCAGAATTGAAGGGCAGATAAAGAGCTTCACAGACAAGAAAAAGCTAAAGGAGTTCATCACCACCAAACCAGTATTATATGAAATGCTGAAAGGTATTCTTAAAGAAGAGGAAGAAGAAAAAAGTAAAGAGAAAAATTATGAACAACAAATACATATCTATCAACAAGTGAACCTAAAAATCAAGTGAATTAAAAACCTGAGGAACAGAATAATCTAGTGAATATAATAGAATCAGGGGCATAGAAAGGGAGTGGACTGATAATTCTCAGGGGGAAAAGGGTATGGGGGGGTTCAGGAAGAGACTGGACAAAAATCATACACCTATGGATGAGGACAGTGTGGGGGAGGTAAGGGCAGAAGGTGGGGTGGGAACCGGGTGGAGGGAAGCTATGGGGGGAAAAAGGAGAAACAATTGTAATAATCTGAATAAAGACTTATTTAAAAAAATAAATAAATAAAAATAAAAGAGAAAAAAAAAAGACAAAACCGAAATCTATAATAATAAAAGCATAATATGCAAATAGACCGAATGGCCGATCAGCGGAACGACTGAATGGAAGATCTTCTGGATAACCTTCCAGACAAAGCTGGGGCTGCAAAGGCCTACCCTTGCACAAATTTTGTGCACCGGGCTTCTAGTATAAATAATAAAATCAACTCGATGATATGTGATGTTCTTTCTGTGTTCCAATCCAGTTAACATAGCAGCAATTCTTTGTTCTTTAGAAGTCTGGGTAAAACTGTAGTGAGTCCGTCTGGACTATGTGACCTCCTGTAGTCACCCTGAGGGCAAAATTTTAGTTCTGATAATATTGCTTTTATTTGGAACATAGAATTCTTTTTTAATTCCCTCCTGAAGTTTACTTTCTGTCTTCACAGGTTTAAAATTATTGCCCTTTGAAGAATAAATTTAATTTTTTTTTTTTTAGAAATACTCAAGTCTATTAAAAACAAAACAAAAAGATAAACTGTGATCATCTAGTCAATTGGATGAGGGGGTAGGGAAGTGAGGAAGGCAAAGATTAAGGGAATATAGTATATAAACTAGGAAAATTGATTTACTTTGGGGGGGGTAAGCTTATAAATTGGCCCTAAAAGCAATCTCTAAACAGGGTTTTTTGTTTGTTTTGTTTTGGTGTTTGTTTTCATCACCATTGCCAGGCAAAATCATGCAATAAACATCGTAAGTCTTAAGCAAAAATATAGGGCTGGGGCAAAACATTCAAACACTTTGGCAGTGACAGGTGAAAAATAAATAGAAGCATACTAAAAAGAGTTTTTTAAAAATATTTTTATTGATTTCAGAGAGGAAGGGAGAGAGAAAGAAACATCAATGCTGAGAGATAATCATTGATCAGCTGTGTCCTTGACTGGAATCAAACCCAGGACCCTGCAGTCCACAGGCCAATGCTCTATCTGCCTAGCCAAACCGGCCAGAGTGAAAATAGTGCAGTTTTACACCTGTTAGATGATTGAGAAGTTCTTAATTCTATAAAAAATATGGGACTTTACCTTGAAAAAGACCTGCCGTTTGCGTGTGGAAACGGGCATCTGAAGGGTTTTGGTTTGTGAGTTACTGTCAAGTGCAGGAAGGAGGGTTATCTTTGTGGTGGGAGGGGTTTTAGGGAGTCATCAGGGTGAGGCCTGCAGAGTTTATCAGGCCCAAACAGACCAAGCCTTGGCCACGTGAAGGGAGGGCTGTGATCTGGCTGGGTATGTGAGGAAACAATAGGCCCTGTCTTAGAGCCACACAACTCAGTCAGTCTGGGATCCTGCCCTGACCTCCTGGAGGGCTGGAGCTGGGCAGGGTGGGCCACCACAAGTTCAAGTTGGGCTAAACGGGGCTTTTTTGTGAGTTTGTTTGTTTCGTTAGTTAGAGTGGAAGGGAGGGGAAAAGGGAGGGGGAGAGGAAGAGAGAAACATCAATGTGAGAGAGACACATGGATTGGTTGCCTCTTGCAGGAGCCCAACCAGGGCTGAGGATTGGTACATGCCCTTGACTGGGAATCAGACCAGTGACTTTTGTTTGGTGCACAGGCTGATGTCTAACCACTGAACATACCAGCCAGGGCAACAGGGCTTTTTTAATGAAGGAAAATACTTTTGAATTTTTTATTAAAATATATTTTTTATTGATTTCAGAGAGGCAGGAAGAGGGAGAGAGAGATAGAAACATCAATGATGAGAGACTATCATTGACCAGCTGCCTCCTACACACCCCACACTGGGGATCGAGCCACAACCCAGTATGTGCACTGACTGGGAATTGAACTGTGACTTCCTGGTTCATAAGTCGATGTTCAACCACTGAGCCATACCAGCTGGGCTACTTTTGCATTTTTAAAGATTATTTTGCTTTCAGATGTTTAAAAATGCAAGCTTAAAGTGATAAGGGAGATTGGATATAGGAAGATATATAGACTTTTCTATATTTTCCTTTCTTCTAATCTAGCAATGTAATCCGAGCATTAACAATATTTTTTAGTAACAGAACAGGTTTCACTCCACTTCAAATACATTTTTATATGTATGATTTTTAAAAATCGGGATAACAGACTTTATCTTCTAATGTTCTGATCGCCTATGAATCTTACCTCTTTTATTATTTAAACTAAAATTGAATTTTTAAAACACATAGGAACAAAGGTTTAGATAGTTTAAGTTTGTACCTTTTCTTCAATTCTTTTGAAAACAAAATTCAAACTTTAACATGAAATGGAAAAATATTCAGTTACCAATAGATTTATTTTATATTTGTGTTATGTTATACATGACTTTAACCAAATTTTAAAAGTTAGATCAGCAATAGTACCAGAAAGAAATGCATGAAATGTTATTTTTCCAATATACCTTATGCATGCATATTTCCTCAGGGGACATTTTAAATACTCTTTACCAGCAATTAATTGAATAAGAAATTTCAAAATAAGAAAGGATCTTTATTTATAATTTAACCTTATTCCAGGAGGATTAAAGATGACCTATAAAACTACATATAATTCAACAAGCTATTTTAAAGGAAAAAAAAAAAGGATTAAAAAGAAATTGAATGTGGGAAAAGTAAGCCAGGACTGAAGTACATTCATGCTTTGATGTCCTGTGTACTTGTTAACTTCAACTTAGGCATCTAAGAGCCATTGCAAAGAAGGACACAATCAGATCTGTGATTCATAAAGTTTTAAAAAATAAAGTCTATTTAGAGGGAGCAACATTCTAAAAAGTCCAAGGTAGAGAAGCTCAATCATCTGCTAATCTAAAATATGTCCTGGTGTTAAACTGAGCTGGTTGAAAGTGGAATTGTGTATTTATCAGGAGTACCTGGAATGCAATTCAGGCCATTTCACTCCTCTGCTCTGAAGAATTCAGGATTTTTTCATTGGCTATAAATGAACTATAAACATCTTGGTCTAATATCTGAGGCCATCCTCAAAACCAAATCAAGATAAGCTCCCTGAAGGCAGACTGCATTTCTTTTTCTTTTTTTAAATATATATTTTATTATTTTTTTACAGAGAGGCAGGGAGAGGGAGAGAGAGTTAGAAACATCAATGAGAGAGAAACATCATTCAGCTGCCTCCTGCACACCCCCTACTGGGGATGTGCCCGCAACCAAGGTACATGCCCTTGACCAGAATTGAATCTGGGACCCTTGAGTCCGCAGGCTGATGCTCTATCCACTGAACCAAACCGGTCAGGGCCAGACTGCATTTCTTATTCAATACCAGCGCCAGTCACAGGCCTTTGTGACAAAGTAGGTGTCAACCGATGCGCAAAGATAGAGGGACTGTGGATCAGCTAAGAAAGTTTGTGGAAACCTCTCCAGCCCTCATCTCTCTACCTGTAAGGCCTTCCCCTGACAGCTCTTCCAGTTGAATGGTGACCAGTATCCTCAAAGTGGATAACAATATCTCCATCACCAAGAATAGCCACAATAGCATCTCTTTGCATTTGTACAGTGCTCTATAGCTGACACAAACATTTTAACCTATTGCCTTGTGGTCTAGTAGGGATCATGATTATGCTCTACAATGCAGAAGCCTTGTAGAAGGTACTTCCTTATTCAGTGGTAGATGCCATTTCCTCCTGATGTCCACGGCAGGGTGTGGTCTCTTCCACTCCTTCAAACACTTGTGGCATTTGGTTTACACATTTCTTATGACACTTACTAATAACTCTGTACATTTTATATGGTGTGTGACAGTTTACAAAACACCTTTTCGCACGCTAAATTCCTATTTCTTTTTCATTCTCACAACTTATAGAGAAAAATAATTAATCCTCTCCTTACCTTGAGGACCCTGCTGCTCTCTCCACACTCTCTAAAAATATGAAAAGTGAAAGCTACTCAGGAGATTACATAAACCACAACTACTACCACAGTAATTTTACTATCCCCCAAGGACAACAGAAACCTAACATTTTTTTAGGTCCGTACTCTCTGCCAGGTGCTTTATAGATAAGACTAGAGGCCTGGTGCATGAAATTCATGCATGGGGGTGGTGGTGGGGGTGTGTCCCTCAGCCCAGCCTGCACCCTCTCCAAGCTGGGATCCCTCTCACAATCCAGGACTGCTGGCTTCCAACTGCCTGCCTGCCTGCCTTCCTGATTGCCCCTAAATGCTTCTGCCTGCCAGCCTGATCACCCCCTAACCACTCCCCTGCCAGCCTGATTGATGCCTAAGTGCTCCCCTGCCAGCCTGTTTTTCCCTAACTGCCCTCCGCTGCAGGCCTGGTCACCCCTAACTGCCCTCCCCTGTAGGCCTGGTCCCCCCTAACTGCTCTCCCCTGCAGGCCTGGGTCCCCCCCAACTGCTCTCCCCTGCAGGCCTGGGTCCCCCCCAACTGCCCTTCCCTGCAGGCCCAGTCACCCCCAACTTCCCTCTTCTGCTGGCCTGGTCACCCCTAACTGCCCTCCCCTGCAGGTTTGATCGCCCCCAACTGCCCTCCCTTGCAGGCCTGGTCCCTCCCAACTGCCCTCCCCTGCTGGCCATCTTGTGGCGGCCATCTTGTGTCCACATGGGGGCAGGATCTTTGACCACTTGGGGGCAGCCATCGTGTGTGTTGGAGTGACGGTCAATTTGCATATTACTCTTTTATTAGATAGGATAATACTACTTCAATTTACCTTTTTCTTTGCTCGTAGACTATTAAATTTGATTCTCCCTCAAAAAAACACAAATTCTAGAAAGAAAACATGTGCTTTCCATCTCTGTGGATACTTTGACTAATGAGGGAAAAGGGTAGTGATGCTGAGAAGAAACTGACACCCTTTCTGAAACTCCGCTGCAGTGACTCATTTAGGAACCAGTTCTGGCTGGAGCTCAGCAGGATGGTGTAACACATAGGGTGGATCAAGAATGTGTTGATGAGAGCTGTCAGTTGGGGGAATTTCTTTTTTTTTTTTTTTTAATATATTTTATTGATTTCTTACAGAGAGGAAAGGGAGAGGATAGTTAGAAACATCGATGAGAGAGAAACATCGATCAGCTGCCTCCTGCACACCTCCCACTGGGGACGTGCCTGCAACCCAGGTACATGCCCCTAACTGGAATCGAACCCAGGACCCTTCAGTCCGCAGGCCAAAGCTCTATCCACTGAGCCAAACCAGTCAGGGCAATTGGGGGAATTTCTGATGAAGACATCACCAGGTCGGAAAAGATGCCAGTAGAGGTAGGGCTGGGGAACAGAACCTAGATGGAGGCCACTCCCAGGAATCTCCTGGGTCTAAGGACAGGACAGTCTCTGTGCCAAGAGGTGGCATTCCACAATTCCAGGGGGCCCTCTTCCCATGGAATACAATGTGCACGGAGCCCTTGGAATTGTGCAACACTGGGTCCTAACCTCGGTGTCTGGCTGTCTCCCTCCATTGCACTGACTGAGTGCCATAGGGGATATCCATGTTGGAGACCCTCAACGGAACTGCAAACTCCAAGGCTTCCATAACTCATTGATGATGTAGTGCTTGGTGCTTTCATTTCAGTTCATGTAATCATTTCCTGTAACTTCCTGTCAAAGATGTCTGTGTAGGTGTGGGGCACACTGGGATGCTTAGACACACTGAGTGGGAACATGAGGCCCAGTGCCATGTCCAATGTGTGATTCCTCCCACAGCATGACTCGGACTCTGTGGCAAAGATTCACCCGGAAGAAGGTCAGCTTCACACGGATGGTGTGGCCTCCGTTCTTGTAGCTATGTTTTTCTGCGGAAAGCATCACCTTTTGAGAAAAGTGAATTAGACATTATTCTAATTCATATCTGGGGCCTGGCAACTATTTCTCGCCTGTCCTTTAGCACTGTGGTTCTCGAAACTGACTGCACTTTAGAATTATCTAGAGAACTTTAAAAAAACATATTGATGCCCAATTTCTATTTCAGAACAATTAAACCATGATCTCTGAAGCAACTATATTTTTTAAAAGGTCCCCAAGTGGCTTTGTTGTGCCATCAAGGGTTGCGAATCTATGCCTCAGGTGGTTTTCTTATTCTTCCTCTGATCTCACCCTCAGTGACAGACAGAGCTTCAGAAGGCTTGCCCAGCTGGAAGAACTCAGTTGTGAAACTGAAAAAGGGACCAATGAGACTACAAAAGCGATGTGACATGTCATTTAAAACAAATATTTACCAAGTGTCACATCCCAGGTCATGTGCTGGGAACACACAATAAATAACACAACGTGCCTACCTTCCCTAAGTTTCTGCTCTTGATGGAAAGACAGGTATGTGAACGACTGTTCTGCGGAGCAACATTAAACTGAGGTGCTGTGGGAGCCCGGCTGGGGAACAAAGGAAAGGCTTGGGGGGAAAGAAGGGATTTGAGGTGGATCTTGAGAGTTAAGCATTGATCAGTGGAAAGGAGGCAAGAAGTATTCCAAAGAGAGGAGTAGTTTGAGCAAAGGAGTAGAAGCAAGAAAGTGGATGGGATGCTAGGGAATTACAGGAATCCAGTGGCACTTCAGAAAATGGTGAACTATGAGGCTGGAAATTTTAACAAAACATTGGAAGGCCTCAGAAGCCCCCACAAGGAATCGATACACAGGTATTGTGTGAATTTGAATAATGTATGTCTTAGATGAAGGGACCACAATAAAGGCTTAAAACTAAATAGTGCTGTGGCCAGATCTGAAACAAACAGGAATATGATCAACTGGAACTTTGATAAACTCATCTCCGGTAGTTACTCACCCTGCCCTCTGGCAACCTTCTCTCTGCTTATCTGCCCCCACTACTCTGGTGACCTGAACACACATCTATTGTATTCTTTGTGCCTTTTACAGAAGTTCCCTCTCTTCAAAATGCTCTTTCCTCCCTTCTTTGATAACTTCTATGTATGGAAGTAAGTTTCTCTGTGCTTTTTCCTATAGCACTTTTGCAGAGATAGCTAATAATACTGCTTGTCAATTGTACTGTATTTATTGAGATGTCTGTCTTTACCTCCAGACTGTGAGCCTGTAGCAGGAGTGAGGAACCTTTTATTCTGCCAAGGGCCATTTGGATAGTTATAACATCATTTGCAGGCCACACAAAATTATCAACGTAAACATTAGCCTGCTATATTTGGTCAAATATTTAACCAACTCACCCCTAATGCCCTAGCAGGGCCAGATCAAATGATTTCGAAGGCCTTATAGGGCCCCCGGGCGGGACATTCCCCGCCCCTGCCTAAAGGATAGGAATGAGATTTTTTTTTAAATTTCAATCACCAGGACTCAGCACAGTGGCTGGTACCTTGGCCTTGTAGACTTACTGAATGAATGAATGGGAAAGCACTTACCAGGTGTTGGAAAGATTCAAACTTAGCAATGATGTCCTTTAATGTTTGAGTACAAGGATTCAGAAATTTTTTTCCATATTTAAAACCATTTGCTCAGACTTTGAACATTTCTATTCTGAAGTGTTCACTTGTGTAAGCAAAGTTACAGTTGCTGAATCTATCAATTTATTTCCATATAGCAAGCAACACTTCTTTCTTTAGTAATAATTTGTGAAAGAAATATTAAAGTTAATGTGGTTTTTGTCTAGTATCACTCAAAAAGCCCCTGCAATCTATTGAGGCCCACGGAAGGGAAAACAATCCCCTAGGGGGTGTGACAATGGGATTTGGGGGCTTGCTGGGCTGCGAAGAGGGAAGGTGGGGCTCTTTGTGAATTTTGTTGATTTTCAATTCTTGAAACGTATTGCACTAGTTGGGGGATTAAAAGGTTTCCTGGTGAGAGTGTCAATTGTCAAAGGATTGAAAGTAGATTCTATAATCCTATAAAAGAGAGCTCTGGCAGCTTCTCCCACAGGAATCTAGAAATATTTGGTATCTTGGAAATCATTTTGGTCTATTGTTCTATTCTCTTAGTTCTTCTATAACAATCTTGCTGCCCCTGGAAGAAATGGCAACTTTCATGAACTTAATTTTTGCCCTGTTACTCTCATATTCTATTTGCAAAGCACTTCGTCTATTTCTCCTTGAGGTTCTATTGGCTTTTGCTGCACTTATTTTAATGTTCTGTTGTTAGGCCCATATACTATTGTAGTGTAACCCCCATCTTACAAAGGACGCCTCAAAAAGTCGAATTATGGAGTCATTTATTAAAAGCCGGCGGCATACCAGGGAGCATAAGCGCTCCAGACCTCGCAGCCCCAAACAGCTTGCCACTTCTGGCTTATATGCAGAATATCACAAAAGTATCGATTACATCTTTGGGTCTGGAATGAGGAACCTGTTTCGCGAAAAGCATTCTCTACAGAAAGAAGCAAAAATTGAGCAAGTTAGTTATCTAAAGTATTTACGAATCACTGAATCAACAGAAACACATTATCTGGGACCACCGGGGCAATTTAGAATAATTGTGCTGTCCAGATTCCGGGACCACTGAGTCAACCGAAACTCAGTTATCTGTAGCTACTGAGACAATTTGGGATAATTGAGCTGTCTTGGTTCCCAGAAGAATGTGCTTCGATGAACAGTGAGATCACAATCAATGGGATATTCAAACCATCATCAATGGAGTATTGGGATAGCATACATAAGTTCAGAAAATCAAAATAACTTTCTATTGTTTTAGCAAACAAATAAGTACAGAACCCAACAGCAGTTTCTACCTGAGTTGCTTGCTACCATGCTTCATTCCCCACTGGTTTTATGTGCATGAGTCAAATCATTGACTCATCCTTATTAGTTAGGGGATTGTACTGGCCCCTAACTTCAAGTAGTTTGACTGCATTAATTTTTCTAAACTGCCTGCTTGGCACAATTAGTTTTCTATTTACTCACCCCACTTCTTTTAAGGGCATTCTATGTTCTGTTCCTGCTCTCCCGTCCCCTAGCACATCTAGCCTTACTTGGCCCTGGACTTTCTCACTGGCTAGCAAAAATGTTCTTAAAGTTACCAAGGCCCCTAGTACCACGGTTACCCATTAGTACTGTCCTCACTGAAGTCCAGTTCCCCTCCTGCAGGCATCGAGTCTCCTGCCCTGCGTGGAGCCCAGGCTAGGGATCTCACGGGTGAGGCTGCTGGTTGCCAGGATCCAGGCTGTTTCCTGCTGCAGGAGCTGGGAGTGGTGTAGCCAGGTCTGGACGCCGTCTACTTTAACAGCCGTGGGCGTGCTCAGGATAACAGTGTAGCGTCCCTATCAGGTTGGGGTGAGTCCTTGGGCAGTGAACTTCTTTACCCACACCGAGTCCCCGGGCTGGAAGGGATGTCCGCGGTGGGCACTGGCAGTGCGTTTCAAACAAGCTTATGGGTGGCTCTCTGGGTATACTGCAGAGCCTGTAAGGACTCGAGCAAGGGAATAGTTATGAATTCCAGCTTTCAGTTTCTCCCTGACCCTGGGAAGGATGGGGGGAGGTCTACTATACATGATCTCAAAAGGGAGGAACCCCTCCCGGTAAGGGGTACACCTGGCCCATAAGAGGGCGAAGGGCAGGAGGTTGGTCCAGTTTTCACCGGTTTCTAGGACAAATTTAGTTAAAGTCCTTTTTAGAGTCCTGCTCATGCCTGTCCTGAGCTTTGTGGCTGGTATGCACAGTGGAGTTTCTAATTTATGCCTATGGCTTGAGCTATACTTTGAGACACGTTGGCTACAAAGGCAGGGCCGTTATCTGATCCTATGACTACTGGTAGCCCAAATCTAGGTATAATCTCCTGGAGTAATTCCTTGACTACTATAGAGGCAGTATCTGTCTTAGTGGGGTATGCTTCAACCCAACCCTAGGAGGTGTCTATGAGAACTAGCAGGTACTTGTACCCTGATGCTGGTGGCTTAATCTCTGTGAAATCCACCTCCCAATGCTCTCCTAGGGAATTTCCCCAGGGCCTGAATTCCCAGGGGGCCCCTCTTACCTTGCTTAGCATTTACCTGTGCACAGACAGTACTTCTAGTGACTATGCTTTTAATTTTCTTATCTAAGCTTGGTATGTAGGACCTGCCTTGCAGAAGTTCAGAAGTCTTGGTGACGCCTAGGTGGGTAGCCTGGTGTAAATGGGCAACTAACTTCTGACCTAGAGCCTCTGGGACCAACAGTCTGTCATCTTGGTCCTTTGATGGCTTGCTTCTGTTCTGCCAATTCCTCCTCTTGTTTGGTGCAGGAGGGGGTCTGTGGTAGGTCCAGGTCCGGCAGGGTTACTAAGACTTGTCAGTTTGGTCTGCGGCTCTATTCCTCTGGCTTCAATGTCTCCCCTTTCTGATGGCCTTTGCAGTGCACTATTGCAACTGCCCTTGGGAGCCAGACGGCCTCTAACAAGGCTAAAATCTCTTCCCTATTTTTAATGTCCTTTCCGGCTGAAGTTGGTAACCCTCTTTCCCGGTGGATGGCACTGTGTCCCCATCGAAGGGCCTGGATTAAGGCCAAAGTTCGGCTTTTTGTGCTGATGTCCCCCTGTTCAGGGACTGTGCCCAAATGGTGCGGTCCAGGGTGACTACTGCTGCCCCTGCATATCGGATCCCATCCTGAACATAACTGCTCCCATCCGTGAACAGTACCTCGTCTGGTGATGATAGCGGGACATCTGTCAGGTCTGGGCGAGCTGTTTGTACTGCGTCTGTTACCTCTATGCAATCATGAATGGGTTCCTCCGGATCATCATCTGGGAGCAGGCTGGCAGGGTTGATGGCCAGTGTCTTATGGAACCGGATACAGGGCTGGTCCAGGAGAAGAGCTTGGCACTGGGTGATCCTGGTGTTTGACATCCATCTCTCCGGAGCACCTCAAAGGAGGGCCTCCACAGCATGGCGTGTCATCAGGGCTAGTTCCTGGCCCAGAGTCAGCTTATCTGCCTCCTTTACCAGCAATGCTGTGGCGGCCACTGCCCGGAGGCACGCTGGCCACCCTGCTGCCACGGGGTCTAGTCTCTTAGATAGGCCACAGGTCTCTTCCAGGGACCTAGAGTCTGAGTGAGAACCCCTTTGGCAATGCCCCTTACCTCACTCACATAGAAGGTGGAGGTGCTTCGTGACGTCTGGCAAGGCTAGGGCAGGTGCTGAGACGAGAGCCTTCTTTAGCTCCTCAAAGGCCTGTTGTTCCACTTTGGTCTAGTTCAGCGGCCAAGCTGAAGTGGCGGTGGCTTGCAATTGTACTACAGGAGCTTGATGACTTGCCAACTCCGGGGGGTTGTTTTCTGCCCAGACCATGGGATAGAGACGCTGTAATTCCTCCATGTAGGTGGAGGGCTTATGCTCTTCCCCTGGCACCACTTTTTCTGTTTCCTGCAAGAGATATTCCTCTGAGAGAGGACAGGTTAAAAGAATACAGGCAGGGGAGGATGTAACCGGACCTGGGTTCCTTGGATCCATGGTGAGGTGTGCTCCGTCCCCCTCAAAGGATATGGTGGCTTGTAGTTTCTGTAGGAGGTCACGTCCAAGTAGGGGGTACAGGTATTCTGGCATGACCAGAAACGAATGTGTTACAGTGTTCCTTCACAGTCCTTTTTGATGTCCAAGGAAAACAGGTAATTTGTCCGGTGGCTTCCTGGACTGATATCTTCTTAGAGGTAATGGGTCCCAACGGCTCTGTCAAGACTGAATAGACTGCCCCAGTGCCCACCAGGAAACTAACAGGTTTGCCCCCCACTTGTGAGGTTACCCTGAGGGCTTAATGGAAAGGAGCCCCGGCCCCGTCAGTCCTCTTCCTCTAAGTTAAAGACCCTTGGAGTCTGAGTCTCGCCTAGCCAACCCGCCAGGACATTCTCTCTTTCATTGCCCCTGCTTCCTACAATAGGCATACTAATTCCTTCCTATTTGCTGCTGGCCTTTTCTTTCTTTCAACACTTCTCTTTTCCTTCTCATCACATACACAAACCTTCACAAATCTCACAATTTCAAATTAGCCTTCAAACCTTCTTTCTACGTCCTTCAAAAATGCATAACCATGCCTCAACCCTTCCATTAAGTATTTCTAAACATGTCTAGCAATCAATGTTTCAGTATTGTATGCTATTTTAAAATATTTAGAAAAGGCAGGGGGAGGAGGGAGCAGGCCCAGTAGCCTGTTCCCAGGCCTCTAGCCGCTTGAATTTTTAAACTGCCACATTTTTCCTAGAGATAAAGATCTCAGTTTCTGATAAGCCTGAAAAGGGGAATGGGGGAATTTCTAGCTGCTGCCTTTAAGCCCCCTAACAGAACACGGTGAAAAGTGTCCAAGGAGTTGCTGGGGATTCTTGGGTCTCATTGGGGCGCAGGGAGTCACAAGGGAATTTCCCTCCTCGCTGCCGCCTCCAGCTGGAGGGGATGGGCGCCGGGTGGGCGGAGGCGGGGAGCATGGTGAGGATCCCAGGTGGTGAATGGAGGTGCTCCCACCGAGGAGAAGGCATTTTCATCTGGCAGTCCTCTCTCTGTTCCCACTGGGAAAAGCACTTGCCTACTGCCAACGAAGGTGGCGTGGGAGAACCGGTGACCCTTACACTGCAATCAGACTCCCTGATCTCTCTGAAAAGCCCCTCTGCTTGAGTGTGTTTCCATTAAAAGGTACTGATTTTTAAACTAATAACTTAAGAGCTGCCACACACACAAAAAAGGACCAAGTGGCCCACAAAACATTCTCCTTTTCTTCTAAAGGTTTTACAATGTATTGTAATCATCCTATCTGATAAAGGGGGAATATGCTAATTAATCATCACTCCATCACAAAGATGGCTGCACCCACAGCTGAGGCCAAGTTCCCATAAGGAGCCTTAACAAGCAATCAGCAGGGACCTGAGGCTATGCCCTCCCCCGCCCCGTGGGGCTTGGCAGGGGTCCTCAGGCCAGCAGGGCTTGACAGGTGATCTCAGGCCACACCCCCCACCCGATGGGGACCTCAGGCCGCCTTCCACACCCGGCAGGGTTTGACAGGGGACCTCAAGGTGCGCTTCCCATCCTGATGCTGGGCTAGGGGACCTCAGGCTGCTCCCCCACCCCAGCGCCAGGCTGGGGGACCTCAGGCTGTGCCCCCCACCTGGCAGGGCTTGACAGGGGACCTCAGGCCACGCCCCCCACCCAGCAGGGCTTGACAGGGGACCTTAAGGTGCACTTCCCGTCCTGGTGCTGGGCTAGGGGACCTCAGGCCGTGCCCCCCACCATGTGGGGCTTGACAGGGGACCTCAGGCCGAACCCCCTGCCCCAGCACCGAGCCAGGGGACTTGAAGCTGCGCCCCCCTGCCTGGCGGGGCTTGACAGGGGACCTCAAAGTGCACCCCCAGTGCTGGGTTGGGGGAACTCAGGCCGCGCCCCCCACCCAGGGGGGACCTGAGGCTGCACCCCACTGCTGATGGGGCTTGACAGGGGACCTGGGGCTGCGCCCCCCAGCCTGGCAGGGTTTGATGGGGGACCTCAGGCCATGGCCCCCATCCAGCGGGGCTTGACAGGGGATCTCAGGCCATGACCCACACCTGGCTGGGCTTGACGGGGGACCTCAAGGCACGTCCCCCCACCCCGGTCTGGGCTGGAGGACCTCAGGTCATGCCCCCCATCCTGGTGCCAGGCCAGGTTCCCTGCCCGGTGGGGCTTGACAAGGGTGGGACTAGCCAGGTCTGGATCTATCCCAATGAGTGGGGGTGGGGGGGCACGGGTGGCCGGGTCTGGGTCTCACACAATTTTGAGGCACATGTGGGTGGGCGGGGACTTGACTCTGGGTCCCATGGTGTGCCCCAGACTCTGACAGGAGGAAGGTTTTCATATACATTTTACTAATTTTCTTTCATCTCTGACACTTCTATTATAGAGAAAGGGCAAATAGCAATATTAAATTATTTCCTCTAATTAATCCCCTTTTAATGTGCATGAATTTTGTGCACCGGGCCACTAGTTAACTATATTAAACTTAAAAGGCCAATTGAGACAAACAGTTCTGAGACCCTTCCTCCACCACTGATTAAGACTGGATGGTGGCAGGTGTCAGAAATAAGATTCATTTAGTTTTTGAGCTTTCTGGGCAGACTTGGTGACTTTGCCAGCTCTGGCTTCCTTCTTATAAATAGTTAACTTCAGAATTTGGTCCCTGCTTTAAACCTCTTCGGACCACAATTGTTACAACTTCATACCTTCAAATTAATAAACATAGACAGAAATGTTATTAGTTAGGTGGGCCGATTCCCCCTCTGACAGAGAGCAAGCACCCCTGGGAAAAAGGAATCCCAGTGGCCACTCGGGGTGGTTTGCTATGTGTCAGAGCACTCAGCCTTAAATAAATTAAATATTTTTTTTTTCTCACAGACTTCTACACTTACATGAACAAATAATTATACCCAGGCAGACAAACAAAATATCAAACAAACATCTGTACTTACACCCTTTCAGTGAACAAGTACTCTTACAGTCTTGGGGTCTGAGCAGATAACAGGAACACTGCCCAAGTCCCCTGATGGGGGCCTAACAAGAACAGACGTGGGGGCCTCCCTTTCCCACATCCCAGGACAGGATTCTCGACCCATGTTTCAGCAAAACAGAAATGGCACTCACATTGGACAAAGGAAACAAGACTAACAGACGCAACAAACAGAGAAATGCCCCATCCTACAACCTAGGGAGTTTCTCGGGAGCTCGGTCTGCCTCCCATAATGAGGGTGGGACCAGGAGGGGCGGCGCAGGGAGACTGAGGGCTCAGGAAGCAAACACCCTGATGGAGTGGAGGGTGTGCAAACGACGCTGCCCCGCCGCCGCTGCTCCGCTGCCACCGCCACAGGTCAGTGGGCAGGACCGGTGTGTGTGAAGGAAACAAAGAGGTTAAAACCACTCCCGGAGTCCGCCAGGGACTGTGAGGGGAAAGTCATCCTGCAATCCGGCGTTGACCTGGGAAAAGAGTGCTTAGTCGGGGAAGGGCAGGTTACACATAGAGGGTTATTTCAGGAGAGGTAAAATCCTGCAAGGAACCTTGATAAAAAGATCAGTAATCCAGTCACACAGTCAAAGGTTAAACAGGAAGGGAAGAACCACTCAATGTCCTCCAAGAGGATTTCAACAACCTGACAAAACCTTGACAAATCAAAACTCAACAAATAATACACATAGGGCCCAAATACGACAAGCATGAGACAAAGAGACAAAAAAACAATCCAGAAACCAGGAGTGACCTCTGACGTCTCAGGGCACTTCTAGGATGGGGAAGTCCCGGCTGTGTCCAGCCCTTCCCACCATCCCCAGGTGACTGGTCCACCAGTAAACCAGGACTCACCTCCAGGAGGGTTTCCAGGACTCCAAGAAAATTTTTAGGGATGTGCCAATGTTCCCTGTCCACTCGCTGGATCCAAAGGGAAGTTCTCTGGGGCCCTGGGACTTCTCAGGGTGCGCACCCCCTTAGAGACCCTTCAGTCTCCACAACCGGCCCAGGGGAGATTGGCCTCTGTTGGCATCCGGACCAGCGCCCCCTAGTGGCGGATCTCGTTGGTGCCTCCAAATGTTGTAGTGTAACCCCCATCTTACAAAGGACGCCTCAAAAAGTCAAATTATGGAGTCATTTATTAAAAGCCAGCGGCATATGAGGGAGCAAAAGCGCTCCAGACATCACAGCCCCAAACAGCTTGCCACTTCTGGCTTATATGCAGAATATCACAAAAGTATCGATTACATCTTTGGGTTTGGAATGAGGAACCTGTTTTGCGAAAAGCATTCTCTACAGAAAGAAGCAAAAATTGAGCAAGTTAGTTATCTAAAGTATTTACGAATCACTGAATCAACAGAAATACATTATCTGGGACCACTGGGGCAATTTAGAATAATTGTGCTGTCCAGATTCCGGGACCACTGAGTCAACCGAAACTCAGTTATCTGTAGCTACTGAGACAATTTAGGATAATTGTGCTGTTCTGATTCCCAGAAGAATGTGCTTCAGTAACCAGTGAGATCACAATCAATGGGATATTCAAACCATCATCAATGGAGTATTGGGATAGCATACATAAGTTCAGAAAATCAAAATAACTTTCTATTGTTTTAGCAAACAAATAAGTACAGAACCCAAACAGCAGTTTCTACCTGAGTTGCCTGCTACCATGCTTCAATACATTAAGAATTGTCAGGTATTCTTGGAGAATTAACCCCTTTAGCAATGTGACCCTTTTTATCTCAGATACTTTTCCTGGTTCTGAAGTCTGCTTTGTCTGAAATTCATATATCTACCCTCACCTTCTTTTGATTAGTGTTAGTATGGTATCCCTTTCTCTATCTGTTTAATTTTAAGCTTTCTGTTTAAAGTGGTTTCTTGCCAAAACTGGTTTGGCTCAGTGGATAGAGCATCAGCCTGCGGACTGAAAGGTCCCAGGTTTGATTCCGGTCAAGGGCATGTACCTTGGTTGCGGGCACATCCCCAGTAGGGGGTGTGCAGGAGGCAGTTTCTCTCTCATCGATGTTTCTAACTCTCTATCCCTCTCCCTTCCTCTCTGTAAAATATCAATAAAATATATTAAAAAAAAAAAAAAAGATGAAGGTGGTCTAAGCAGCTGTGTGCCAACAACCACTAAAAATAAATAAATAAATAAATAAATAAATAAATAAATAAATAATAAATAAATAAAGTGGTTTCTCGCAGAAAACATAGTTGAGTCATGTTTTTTTGTTCACTTTGACTACTAACCTGACCAAAAAAACATCGGTGTTTTTGAGCATTCATATTTAAAGTGGTTATTGATATAGTTGGCCTAATATTTACCATGTTTGTAACTGTTTTCTATTTGTTGTACTTGTTCTATATTTTTTCCCTGCCCCTTTTCTGCCTTTTCTGGTATATCAATTATACTTCTTTTTAAACTTTTTTTAGTAATTACTTTTGAGTTTATAATACATATTTCCAACTAATCTAAGCCTACTTTACAGGTGGTACAAGTACCTTAGAACAGAGTATTTCCAACTCCTCCCTCCTATCCCTTAAAACATTGCTACTATTTATTTTATCCAATACATTGTTACTATCATTACTTTGAACTGTTATCTATTAGATCAATTAAGAATAAGAAAAAAATATTTTATTTTAACTTCATTTATTCCTTCTTTTGGGCTCTTCCTTTAAGCAGATCCAAATTTATGATCTATATTATTTTCCTTCTCTCTAAAAAACTTATTTTACCGTTTCTTACAGAGCAGGTCTGCTGAAAATAAATTCCCTCTCTTTTTTTCTTTATTATCCCTTGACTTTTTTTGTTTATTGTTTAAAGTATTGTTCCTTGACTTTTAAAGGATAATTTTGCTAGATAACAAATTTCAGGTTTGTATTTTGTTGTTTTTCCCAACACTTTAAATATGTCACTCCAGCCAAAACCGGTTTGGCTCAGTGGATAGAGCGTCAGCCTGCGGACTGAAAGGTCCCGGGTTTGATTCCGGTCAAGGGCACGTACCTTGGTTGCGGGCACATCCCCAGTGGGAGGTGTGCAGGAGGCAGCTGATCGATGTTTCTAATTCTCTATCCCTCTCCTTTCCTCTCTGTAAAAAATCAATAAAATATATTTTAAAATAAATAAATAAATAAATAAATAAATAAATAAATAAATAAATAAATAAATATGTCACTCCACTCTCTTCTTGCTCTCTGATGAGAATCCTATATAATAAAAGAGTAGTATGCAAATTGTCCCCTTGACCAGGAGGTCATCTGGTAGTTTGACCAGGGGGCGAGGCCAGCTGGGGGAAGGGAGGGAGGCCCTAGCCAGCAGCTGCTAGGGACCCTACCAGTGCACGAATTTCATGCACTGGGCCTTTAGTCTCTATAATAAAAGCCTAAGCGACCATTACGGCCAAACGGCCAGAACAACCAGTCGCTATGATGCGCACTGACCACCAGGGGGCAGATGCTCAATGCAGAAGCTGCCCCCTGGTGGTCAGTGTGATCCCACAGGGAGAACACCACTCAGCCAGAAGCTGGGCTCACGGCTGGTGAGCACGCAGTGGCGGTGGCGGGAGCCTCTCCCGCCTCCATGACAGCACTAAGGAGCAGCGAGCCGAGTAGTAAGGAGCATGAGCAGGAGGGCGGTAAGGAGCAAGGGGTCCCAGACTGCGAGAGGGCACAGGACGGGCTGAGGGACTGGCCCCCCCTCCCCTCCAGTGCACAAATTTTGTGCACCAGGCCTCTAGTTTCGATGTAATTCTTATCGTTCCTCTAAAGGTAAGGTGCTTTTCCCTCTGGCTTCTTTCAAGATTTCCTAATTGTCTTCTGAGTTTGAAAACAATATATGTAGTTGTAGATTTGGGGGCATTTATCTTGCTTGGTTTTCTATGAGCTTCCTGCATCTGTGGTTTGGGGTCTGTCATTAATTTTGGAAAATTCTGAGGCATTATTGCTTAAAATATTTCTTGTGTTCCATTCTTTTTCTCCTCTCCTTCTGGTATTTCAACTACATATATGTTACATCTTTTGAAATTGTCTCACACTTCTTACATATTCTATTCTGTGTGTTTTTCCTTTGCATTTCAATTTGGGAATTTCCTATTGATATATCTCAAACTCACTGATACTTTCCTTGGGACCATATCTAATCTACTGACAAGTCCATCAAAAGCATCTTCATTTTCATTACTGTGTTTTTCATTCCTAATATTTCCTTTTGACACTTTCTTTTTTCTTTTCTAAAAAATTTATCTTTATTGTTAAAAGTATTACAAATATCCCTCTGGTCCCCCCACCCCTGCCCCGCTTTCTTAGAGTTTCCACCTCTCTGCTTACATTACCCACTTGCTCTGCATGTTGTTAACTTTTTCCACTAGACCCCTTGCCATATAAATCATAGTTATTTAAAATTCCCTGTCTGATAATTACAAAAGCTATTCCATAGCCGAATCTGATCCTTGCTTTGTGTGTGTGTATATATATGTATTAGAGAGGAAGAGAGAGGGAGAGGGAGATAGAAACATCAGTGATGATAGAGAAGCATTGATCAGCTGCCTCCTGCATACCCCTTACTGGGGATCAAGCCCATAACCTGGACATGTGCCCTTGACCGGAATCGAACTGGGGACCTTTCAGTCCACAGACCAACGCTCTATCCATTGAGCCAAACCAGCCGTGGGCAAACTACGGCCCACGGGCCGGATCCGGCTGTTCTATCCGGTTCTCTTGCTCTCCCCTCCGCTCCTTTACTTTGAATTTATATTAGTTCACACAAACACTCCATCCATGCTTTTGTTCCGGCCCTCTGGTCCAGTTTAAGAACCCATTGTGGCCCTCAAGTCAAAAAGTTTGCCCACCCCTGAGCTAGGGCCTTGCTTTGTTTCTTTAGACTACACTTTTACTTGCCTGTTAATAGTGTTATCAGTGATATCTACCTGTATGGCAAACATTAAACACAGCTCCTAAACAGATTAACATAAAATCTGACCTTAAAAGCCAATTCACCTCAGTTCCCATATACATTATATCTGGATTTTAATTACAAGGCGTTGCCCATTCCATATTTGCACAGTCTAGTATCAGGCTAGCTTAACTTATGTTCCCAGCTGCAGCCCAGTAAGTATGGGGTCCACATGGCCATGGGCCATGCAGATTCTAGGGCCACATAGCTATGTAGGTAACATGGGTGAGTGCAAGGAAGCAGGAGCAAAGCCAGAGGAATAAGAGAGAGAGAATCCCTTTGTCTGGGGATTTTAACCTTCTAAGATTTCATGAGCTTGCAGTGGCTCCACCCTCTCTAGCCAATTATCTTTGTTCCAGGTTAGACGGACAAGCACCTTCCCTACTTCATCCCAACTTTACTGAGCATGTATCAGTCTTCCCCTTTGTCGGGTCCCTTCCTCCAGTGATCTGCAGGGAATAGACTGGTGGTTCCCTGGGGAGTGTGAAATTGCAGCTTCCTGGTGAAGTTCCCAGATGGTCATGCTTATTAAGTCTGGCCTTCCCTTTGCTCCTTATTATTCTTTATAATAAAGGGCTAATATGCAAATTGACCAAATGGCAGAACGACCATTCGCTATGATGTGCACTGACCACCAGGGGGCAGACACTCAACACAGGAGCTGCCCCCTGGTGGTCAGTGCACTCCCACAGGGGGAGCGCCGCTCAGACAGAATCCCTGAACCAGGTTCATGGCTGGCGAGCGCAGCCCGCGTCTGTGGCAGGGCTAAGGATGTCCGAATGACAGCTTAGACCCACTCCCGTGGACATCCCCCGAGGGCTCCCGGACTGTGAGAGGACACAGGTCTGGCTGAGGGACTCCCCGAGTGCATGAATTTCACGCACCGGGCCTCTAGTTATTAACAACTAGCTACTTATAACAGTAACAATAGGCCTTGTAATTTTTGGTTAAAATCCAGATATAATGTATATGGGAACTGAGGTGAATTGGCTTTTAAGGTCAGATTTTATGTTAATCTCTTTAGGAGCTGTGTTTAATGTTTGCCAGACAGGTAGATATCAGAGGCTTCAATTTCCTTCAGAGTCTTTCTTTTCTTTGGATTTTCCTGAAAAGCTTCTTATATACTAGTAGAGACTGCACCCTGCAGATCTTTCAACTATAACCCAGTTATTTTACTGGAGCCCTGTGGATGTGGTGGTAAGGTGAAGGGTGAGGGGCAGCATTCTATAATCTTGTTTCAGTCTTTAGTGGGCCTGTGTCCTTGGGCTGTGACCTTCACAAGTATTTTTTTATCCTTTCCCCCATTGGGAGAAACAGGAAGGCTAGGAGGGGCTGGAGCTTGGTAATGACTCCCATCCCCCCCCCCCCCCCAAATATCTGGCTAAGTCTTTTCCTCCCGCTGAGCAGGCCTTTCTTATGGAAGAAGACTGGATATATATATATATATATATATATATATATATATATATATATATATTAATGTATTTTATTGATTTTTTTACAGAGAGGAAGGGAGAGGGATAGAGAGTTAGAAACATCGATGAGAGAGAAACATCTGTCAGCTGCCTCCTGCACACTCCCTACTGGGTATGTGCCCACAACCATGGTACATGCCCTTGACCAGAATCGAACCTGGGACCCTTGAGTCCCCAAGCCAACGCTCTAGCCACTGAGCCAAACCGGTTAGGGCAAGACTGGGTATATTTAAGAAATGGTTTCTTTTCTTCTCCTCTGCCAGAAACATGAGGGTTTTTTCATTGTCTCTTCACCTTGAGAATCTGGTGAGGTTCTTGGAGGGAAATCCAATGACATGTCCCCCTAAGACTGCAGCTCCTAGGAGTTTCTCACACTCACACACTTGTCCACACTCAACCTCCGATAACTTGTCAAAGTTACTGTTTAAATGTTCTTACCAGCTTACGGCTCCAAGGGCTTGTGTTTCTGGAAAGCTGATCTTGGCTATAATTCTCTGTATTTGCCTGTCTCTCCCGATTCTTGGGGGAAGTTTGCCCTGCAATCTCAATTCTCTGATGATTCCAAGAAAAGTAATAGATTTTCAGTTTGTTCAGCTCCTTTTTTTTTTTTTTTGTAAGAATATGAGTGACAATTTTCAAGTTCTTTGTTTAGATTTTTAAAATTTATTTTAGAAATCGCCTTTCAAGGCTTTCTTAATGTTCCTTGATCTACAATTTCTACCTCTACACCCACTCCACTGGAGGACTCTAAGAACTGAGTTTCCTTTATGACTTGTGAGGACAATATCATTAGTGAATAGATTCTAACTATGCAAGTCATCTTAACATTCGCAAACACATATATAAAAAAAGGCTGGGTGTGGAAGTTAGGCCATCACCTATAACCTGGACCTGGCTTCAAAGCCAGCCATCTGCATGTTCATTGATGGCAGCTGGTATAACAGGAAGAACTTGGGAAGGAAATTAGCAAACCCAGCTGAAGTTCACACTCTGTCATTAACTGGGTGAATTGGAGTGAGTCACTTAACGCTTTTTGTTGAGCCTCAGTGTCACTAGCTATAAAATTGGAATAAGGACATTGGCATTAACGCCTCCACCAGTTTTGAGAGGAGATCACAACTTATTTGAGCTTCAATTTCTGCGCCTGTTTCAATGAAGTCTTGTGCCCGCCTCACCTCACAGTTGTTGTGTTTTTTGTTTTTTTTGTGTTGTTTTTGGGGGGGTGGGGTGGGGCCGAGAAGCGGGGGCGAGAGGGAGAAGGCACAACCTTTCTGAGCTTCAATTTCTAAGAACACAGGGCCAGCCCGCCAGTAAAATTCCTGGAAAAAACAGAGGAATAGGAACAGAACATTTTTGCAAAATGCAGAAGGTTATACAAATGGGAACTGTCTCAGATTTAGAACACAACAAACTGACTTAAAAAGCGTTGATGTGTCTCTTACCTTCTGGTTCCAGTATTACTACCCCATTGCAGAAATCAAGACCACTTTTGAAAAAAAATTTCGCCCGCCAGTGTTCCCACCTGCGCGCTGGCCACACCCCGCAAGGCTGGGACAGGGTGGTGGGGGCGTGGCCTAGCCGGCCTGCCCAACGCGACGCCCCGCCCTGTTGCGCCCGCGCCTGCGCCGTGCGCACCGACCGCTCTCGAGCGCCCGGGTGGGAGGTAAGGGGCCCGTGGGAGGCCGGCTTAGGGGCGTCAGGCCCTGATCCTCAGGGTGGGCTGGGCGCGTGGGAGAGGCGCCCCCACGAAAGCCGGGCTTCCTATCGTAAATGCCAGCGTCGTGGGGACTCCTCTCGGCCCCAAGAAGTGGCGGTTTCGTTTTCAGAAGCACTAATCGAAGCGGGTGTAGAGAGGCGGCCGACGGGACGAGTGTGACGGCCTCCCGAGGTCGGGGGCTGGAAAAGTTCCTGGCGTCTGCCCTGCCCGTGACGCACTGTGGGCGCCAGGTCCTCAGGGTCCCCGGCGTCTCGGACCCGAGACCAGCCCGCGCATCCGTTCCCTAGTCGGGGGCGTGTGGTGTGTTGGCCCAGGTGCGCCGTGGGTGACACTGCGAGGGGTGACGCGAGGCTCGGGGTGCTGAGGGGAGGGCCAGGTGTGAGAGGTCGGAGCCTCCTGTCAGCCCGACCGGGAGGTGTTGCCCTGAAGGTTCCCCTTTTGCACATTCGGGATCCGAGGCTCAGAGAGGAGACCATACGGTAGGACCCAAGGCCTTGACTTTCCAAATTCGGTACACTATGCCCCAGTCAGAAACTCGGGACGACGTGCCTGCGGAAATTCAGGGCCACCAATGTAGGGGTGGGGTATCCAGGCTGCTGGAAAGTCACTCTTGAGAGGGTGGGGCGGTGTTCCAGAGATTTTGGATTTTTTTGTTTTCTATTTTTTCTGAGGAATGGGGCTTTTAGATATAAATAATCTTTTAAGTGATTTAGTTGACTCCCGGCCCTCTTTCCTCGGGGCGGGGGGGGGGGGGCGGGGGAGCATGAGCATCATGGTACTCAGCTGATGTAGTTAAGTGCTGATGGTAAAGTTTGTAGCGCCTGGAAACCCCGCCCCCGTAGTGTTTGTGCCGTGAAAAGGTTGCAGTTCTTTGGCTTCTAAATGTTTGCCCTGTTTATGTAAAACATCAGTTTACTTAAAAAAAAAATATATATATATATATATATATATATATATATATATATATATATATATATATATATATATATTTAAACGCCCCTTTAAAAAAAAGACTTTATTTTGACATTATTTTACAAATATAGAAAAGCTACAAAAATAATACAGAGTCCTCTACAGCTTACTTTAATGTTAACACCTGTATAACTGGTACAATGATCAAAAGTAAGAAATTAACATAGGCCCAGTTCTATACCAATTTTCTTCAAATTGCCATCATTTCTTATGCTCATGACCTTTTTCTGTACCAGAAACCAATTTAAGATCCCACGTTGCATTTAGTTGGCATGGCTCCTTAGTCTCCTCCAATCTGTGACAGCTCAGTCTTTCTCTGTCTTTCATGTTTAGAAGAATGCTGGTCAGTTATTTTGTCAGTTGGGTTTTGCCTGAAATTTTCTCATGATTAAGGTTGTGCATTTTTGTTGATACCACAGATGCATATGTGCCCTTCTCAGTTAATCATTTATGATGTAACACACTGCATTTTATATTACTTTTGATCGTTTAGTTAAGGTTGTGTCTGCTGGAATTCTCTAATGTAAAGCTACTATGTACTTTACATAGGGAACTTTGTAAACTATTGATATCCTGGGAGAGAACTTGTAAACTATACAAATATCCTATTTCTGCCCTAACCGGTTTGGCTCAGTGGATAGAGCATCGGCTTGCGGACTGAAGGGTCCCAGGTTCGATTCCAGTCAAGGGCATGTACCTTGGTTGCGGGCACATCCCCAGTAGGGAGTGTGCAAGAGGCAGCTGAATCGATGTTTCTCTCTCATCGATGTTTCTGGCTCTCTATCCCTCTCCCTTCCTCTCTGTAAAAAAAAATCAATAAAAAAATATATACAAACATCCTATTTCTCCTCAAACTTTCACTTTCTGATTTTAGCATCCATCAATGGATCTTGCCTTCAGTAATTATTATTGTAATGGTATGATGGTGACTTTGTTTCCCTCACTTCTTCATTTATTAATTTAAGTTCTTCTTAAGGAAAAACTGCCCTTCCCATTTATTTATGTGATATTGTTATATATTAGTATCAGTATGGATTTATTTATTTTTCTATTGTTTATTCTACACTGTTGTCATTTATTTTAGGCTCAAATAGTTACAGCTTTGGCCTTTGGGAGTTTTTTCAGTTGCTTCTTGTGCCCTTTTGACAAACCTCTGTCCTTTTTTTTTTTTTTTTAGAATTTCTGGCACCTTAAGATGCCCTAAGCCAGTGGTCGGCAAACTGCGGCTCGCGAGCCACATGCGGCTCTTTGGCCCCTTGAGTTTGGCTCTTCCACAAAATACCACGGCCTGAGTCTATTTTGAAGAAGTGGCGTTAGAAGAAGTTTAAGTTTAAAAAATTTGGCTCTCAAAAGAAATTTCAATCATTGTACTGTTGATATTTGGCTCTGTTGACTAATGGGTGTGCCGACCACTGCAGTCTAGGCTTATCTTGCCCCAGCCCTGGAATCAACCACTTCTCCAAGGATCCCTGGTTTTTTGTTTGTTTTTTAGAGTGTTACTTAAACACTAAGATCTAGATTGGGCAATAGGAATGCTCCTTCCTACTAGGGTATCATTACTTGTGGTGCCTGGCATACACCCACACACACACACACACACACACATACACAAAACACACACATAAGCTATTTATATATGGAGATACCTATACAGTATGGAGATATATATATATATATATGTGTGTGTGTGTATATATATATATATATATATATATATACATATATATATATATATATAAATCTATATACACATATATCCAGGCATACACAAAAATTTATATTTATTTGTATATATAGACATCTGTGTATATATACCTGTATATATATTCTTTTTTTAAAAATATATTTTATTGATATTTTACAGAGAGGAAGGGAGAGGGATAGAGAGCTAGAAACATTGATGAGAGAGAGAAACATCGATCAGCTGCCTCCTGCACACCTCCCACTGGGGATGTGCCCGCAACCAAGGTACATGCCCTTGACCGAAATCGAACCCGGGACCTTTCAGTCCGCAGGCCCACGCTCTATCCACTGAGCCAAACCGGTTTCGGCTATACTATTTATATATATATATATATTATAAAAACAAAAGTTTATTCTAATACCTCTGATTCTAATCTAACACCACAGGATTCATTCTGTTTTCACCCCTTACTTGTAATTTCTTTCTTTGACAGTAAGAAATCTGGTTTTCATAGTCTACAAAATATTTTATTTGTTCAATCCTAGTAGATACATAATTTCAGTATTTCTAACATTAATGTTAGACAAAGAGTTGATAATTTATAAGTCTATTATAGGTTACATAAAATAAGAAAAGCATACCTGATAGTAAAACCAACATTTCACATGAGCTGGCATTTCATGAAAGAAGACATGCAAATGGCTAGTAAATCAATCCCATTAGTAATTTAAGAATCTATATATATAAAAGCCTAACTAATAGCCCAACTATTTTTTTTTTTTTCCGACCTAACTACCAAAATGACCGGAATGACGGGTTAACCAGTCACTATGATGCGCACTGACCACCAGGGGCCATATGCTCAATGCAGGAGCTGCCCCCCGGTGGTCAGTGCGCTCCCACAGCCAACCTCCTGCGGTCCTTCCCCTGGGCAGCCCTGATCACTGGCCAGGCCTAGGGACCCCACCTGTGCACGAATTTGTGCACCAGACCTCTAGTTGAAAAATAAAACAAGAATGAAACACCATTTTTGTGACCAGTTAAATGTCTAAGAAGAAAGATAATAGCAAGTATTAAATCAATAAATGGGCATTTTGATGTGTTGCTAGTGGGAATGTCAATAGGCATAACCTTTTTAAGGACATTTGGTATCAAACATTCTAAAAAATGTGTATACCTACTAATTCTCTTTCAAGGTATTTAAAGTTATAACTATAGATGGTATTTTGGTTTATGTGTAAGGAGGGTAATTACACTGTGGCATCTATACTAATAAAAGGGGAATATGCTAATTAGACCGGGTCAACTGGCCATCTTCCAGACATCCGATTTCCTTCCGGACAAAGCCATGGTGGTGGGGCCGAGGCAGAGGCAGTTAGGGGCGATCAGGCTGGCAGGCAGAGAGGTTAGGGGCGATCAGGCAGGCAGGGGAGCAAGGTAGGGGCGATCAGGCCGACAGAGGGGTTAGGGGCGATCAAGCAGGCAGGCAAGTGGTTAGGAGCCAGTTGTTCCCAGATTGCGAAAAGGATGTCCAACTGCCGGTTTAGACCCCTAAACTGGCAGTTGGACATCCCCCGAGGGGTCCCATATTGGAGAGGGTGCAGGCCGGGTTGAGTACCCCCCCTCTCCGTGCACGAATTTCGTGCACTGGGCCTCTAGTAGTTTATAATGGTGGAAAATTAGAAACAACCTATATAGCCAACTATTTTTTTTTTTTTTTTTTTTTTTAGCTATTGCCTGTCATCTAATCAGAACACTGATTAGAATAGCCTTAGCTATTCTTTTTTTTTTTTTTTTTAATATATTTTATTGAGTTTTTACAGAGAGGAAGGAAGAGTGATAGATAGTCAGAAACATCGATGAGAGAGAAACATCGACCAGCTGCCTCCTGCACACCTCCCACTGGGGATGTGCCCGCAACCAAGTTACATGCCCTTGACCGGAATCGAACCTGGGACCTTTCAGTCCGCAGGCTGACGCTCTATCCACTGAGCCAAACCGGTTTTGGCTATAGCCAACTATTGATGATTAGTTAAATTATAGAACATCTATGCCAAGTAATACCATGTGTTATAAAAAGATGCATTGGAGCCCCCCCCCCCCCCCCCCCGCCGGCCTGGTCACCCCCAACTGCCCCGCCCCCACCAGCCTGGTTGCCCCCAACTGCCCCCCCTGCCAGCCTGGTCACCCCCAACTTACCCTTCTCCCGTCAGTCTGGTTGCCCCCAATTGCCCCCCCTGCCCGCTTGGTCGCCCCCAGCTGCCCCCCTGCCAGCCTGGCTGCCCCCAACTGCCCTCTCCCATTGGCCTGGTCACCCCCAACTTCCCCCCTGCCTGCCTGGTTGCCCCATGCAGCCTGCTGTTCAGTCATTTTGGTCATCCCTCACTAACCCCCGTCGCCCCATGCAGCCTGTGTTCGGTCATCTGTCCAGTTGTTTCGGTTGTGACAGCCCCTGGCTTTTTATATATTAGGATAATTACATAGGTACATTATGATGACATTAAAATGAAGTTTGATACAAGCAAAAATGTTAAAAATGAAATTTTTCCCTCCAGTTGTACCACTTGACACCTTTTTCGAAAAGGTTATTCAATGTCCAAGATACTTTGAGAAATGTAAACTTGGGCAGTATACTCCTAGTTTTTAAAAGAAGGTATTTACATACATATATACATATGTGTGTGTGTGTGTGTGTGTGTGTGTGTGTGTGTGTGTCATGTGCACCATGGTTCCATGCCATTTCATTTTTTTAAGACCTGGAAAGACATACATCAAAATAGAAGGAGTAGGTGATGAGGGGGAGGGAGTAATTAATTATGGGTGAGCAAATAATTGTTGATTTTATTTTATTTTTTATATTTTCTAAACATTCTAAAGGAAATATACATTACTTTTGATCAGAGAAAAAGCTTTTCAAATAAAAGGTTTCTTGAAAAAAGTCACTGAAGTTCATCATTAAGTTGAATATGCATTTAGAATAAATTATAAAATTACCTAATAGGAACACATTTGAAAACATTCTTAAATAAATATTTTCCTTTTAGGTTTTTCTATATGAGTAGAGAAGATAGTTGTTGCAAGTAGAAGACAACATTTTTTAGGATGTCTGAAGATGAAGAAAAAGTGAAATTACGCCGTCTTGAACCAGCTATCCAGAAATTCATTAAAATAGTAATCCCCACAGACCTGGAGAGGTTAAGAAAACACCAGATAAATATTGAGAAGGTAAGTTTTTCTATTTCTACCACAAAAAACCATGTACATATTCAGATTTATATTTGTTGTACATTTTAGCTAAATTCAAAATATTAAATAAGCTTTGCTGAAACATCTTCTATTGATTTAGCAACATTCTTTCATCTGTGCTTTTGTTGTTGTTGTTCTGCAAATACCCCTCTTATATTATTCTTTTTTTAGGAAGGGATATAAGAATAGGATCTGCATCTTTTTAGTTGTACATACTGACATATTAAGCAGTTAATAATTAAAATACAAACAATTTGATAATGCACTAAAATGTGAAGGTGGCAACCTTTGGCTGAGGGGCCTATCTTAATTTTATTCATCCGATGGCAAAATTTTTGAACCTTGAATGTGTGTCTATCAGTAACTCCTAATCTCTTCAGATGCATTAAAGAGGCAAATCATTATGTGATATGAGGGAATTTCCCAACTTCACTGCTTTGAGGAAAGCCCCAAATTCAGAAATATTGCCTAGAGGTCAGTTTAGGAGATAAGTAAAGGGAAGAACTAGTCTCAGGGACTATGGTGGAGGTTGCCAGGGTCTAGACTGGCCAGGGTCTGGTGGAATGATTGTGGTATTTATGGGAACATCAAGTTTATTCAGTACCGAGCATTGATTTTGATAGGTTATATTGTCTTTATTTGCTGTGGGACAGATTAGTGGTATTTTATACTTCAAAAGAACCTTCCTCACTATGTATTTTAAGCTGTGTGCCCCTTTGTTGATTTGGGGAGTGAGGTAGAAGTGATCATTAAGCTTTTATCAAAAATATTTATCACCCTCAATTGACTACTTTATACAAGTTAAAAGAGCTCCAGCTTTTTCCTCCATATATATCTGTCTTCCTAATATTTAAGTATTTTTTAAAAGTATAGAAAATAAATACCCAGCCAGTGTGGCTCAGATGGGTGAGAGTCGTCCCATGCACCAAGAGGTTGCATTTGATTCCCAGTCAGGGCACATGTCAGCGTTTCGAGCTCGACCCCCAGTAGAAGGTGTACAGGAGGCAGCCAATGGCTGTTTCCATCTCTCTCTCCCTTTCCCTTTCTCTTTCTTAAAAAAATAAAATAAAAATCAATAAACACACATTTTAAAAAAACTATAGGAAATAAGTGCCAAGAATATTACAATGAAAATTTCCATACAAATATGAAGGTATATAATGGGGTGAAGGCCTGGTGGGGGTGAGGTCTGGGGCTGGGTGGAGGAGGGCAAACGGGAGGAAAATAGGGGACATCTCTAATAGTGTCAGCAATAAAAATTTAAAAAAGCAAATATCAAGGTATCTAAAATTCAAGATTCATATTTTGTCATTCCTTAATTTCTGTTTTATTCATAAGCAATAAGTACTATGGCTTTTAAATAAATCTTCACCCGAGGCTATGTTTTATTGATTTGAGAGAGAGAGAGACAGAGAAACATCTATGTGAGAGAAAAACATTGATTCTGTGCCCCAAGTGGGGATTGAACCCACAATCTAGGTATGTGACCTGACTAGAATCCAACTCACAACATTTTTGGTGCATGGATGACACTCCGACCAACGGAGTCACCCGGGGCAGAACTATGACTTTTAAGGATGGGGGAGTTCTCCAGTAAACTGGTTATTCTGGTCATGAACAGAAACAAATTAAAGGGTTCCATGCTTTGTTTAATTAGAAAGGCTCATTCTTTTAGTGCTATAACAGTATAGAAATAGAGTTGTTTACTTTTGATTTATTAGTTCAAATTCCTGAGCTCATTTTGAAGTGCTTGGTTATAAAGATAAGAAGAATTTGGCAGAATTGATTATGAAAGGCAGAAATAAGTAGACTATGGTCTACTGAGACCATATTTTCTTCTTTATTGTCCTATTTTACATTTGAGGTTTGGCATGTTTTAGATTTCCTTTTTCTTATATTTATTCTTTATGAAAGTGCCTGCTGTCATTATCCTCAGAGCTTAAACATATGTATCATCCAGTCATCAGTGAAAAAGTCAGAACCCTGAGAGAAAGCTGGGTTGGGATAGGAATGGGTCTATTATTGACTTGGTTAGTTGTACCAGACTTTATAAGAAAATTATTCTAGAGTTATATTGAATGTTCTTTGCAGAACAGTTTTTTTTTTAATTTTTTACTTAGTGTGAAAATGTTAGACAATATCATAATAATTATAATTTACAATATAAGTGATATTGGCTGAAGCTAAGCAGTCAAACTCATATTGATCTATGTTTTATTCCAAGCTCTTGATCATTTTACTTATTCTAGGATTGCTAGTTTAGTTATGAAAGTGATTTGGTATCTATATAAGATTGAATAGCATATCTTAATAGGTAGTTTATGGCAATGTAAAATTATATAAAAGCAGCAGTGTTCACTGTGGACAAGAGTAAAGAACTAATTTTGGACTTCAGATGTCTAATGGTGCCTCACTTTCAAAAAGCATATTCTTCCTGGGTGAAGAGTGTAGAAAGATAAAATATTTATTATGTTAGCCATCAGTCATCCAATATGAATTTAAAAGAAGAAAGTCAGACTGAAGGGAAATTGAAGGTAAGCCTTAGTGGAGTGATTCTGCAATATCTGAAAACAATGAGAGTAGTGTGCTGTGGACACCTGGGACTATATTCCATAGGTCCTTCAGCAGTACATTTTATTATACGTGATAGACTTGATTAGCATTCAACTTTTTGGCTAATGTAAGATAGACTTAAGAGTAGTGAATAGGAACAACAAGCTTGGAACATAATTTTTTTGTTTCATATTATAGGGATTTGAGGGAAACTTATTGTGTAGCATGTACTGATTTATTAGTCTATGGTTAGCATGCAAGTTTGCAGGAAACTCCAAATTAGTGTAGGAAATAAGACAGAAGTTTTTGTTTTTGCTTTTATATTTAATCTCATAGAGTCAGTGTAGGGCTACAGTGGCAGCTCAAAAGTCATTAAAGACCCCGGCTCTTTTTAACTTACTGTTCAATTCTCAACTTATTTCTGTCTCTTTTTTTAGAGAGAGGGGAAGGAAGAAGAGAGAGAAAGAGTGAGAGAGAGAAACCACATTAATGTGAGAGAGAAACACCAATTGGTTGCCTTCTGCATGCACCCCAACTGGGGTTTGAACCTGACTGGGAATCGAACCACCACACTTTGATGTACAGGACAACATTCCAACCAACTGAGCCACACTGGCCAGGACAACTTGCATATGAAATGGCAGCTCCAGCTCCAGCTCTTACATTCCAGCTAAGATGAAATAATGAGAATCATATTTTTTGTTTTTTCTGTTTTTTTCTGAGTAATCTCTCAATTCATTTTCCCTTTCTCTCCCTCTCTCCCTCTCTCCCTCTCTCCCTCTCTCCCTCTCTCCCTCTCTCCCTCTCTCCCTCTCTCCCTCTCTCCCTCTCTCCCCTCCCTCCCCTCCCTCCCCTCCCTCCCCTCCCTCCCCTCCCTCCCCTCCCTCCCCTCACTCCTAGCTAGTATGTTTAAGTTTGGGTAGGTGAGTGGGGATTTTTGTGGTAGCTAGTAATAATCACTTTACTGATAAAAAAATTTTTGTTCCTTTTCTCTTTTGTGTAGTATCAGAGATGCAGAATCTGGGACAAGTTGCACGAAGAGCATATCAATGCGGGACGTACAGTTCAGGTAAGGCTATGTTTCTAGTAAATCAATTTGAACACTTAAGAAAATTTTGTTAAAATGAATACCCTTGTAGAAAACCGACTTAAGAAAATTTTGTTAAAATGAATACCCTTGTAGCTGAATCCTTTTATGCATATTGAGAACTATTTCCTTAAGGATTTATTTCTGCCAGGAATTACTGAATGAAATGTCGTAAATATTTTTAGGATTTTGGTTCATATTATCAAAATTTCCTCCAGAAATGATATATCAACTTACATTCCCACAATCATGGTATTTTTCAAAAATCTTGCCAACATTAATATTTCCCATTTCTCAAATTTTTGCTAATTAATAGATTAAAATAATGTTGCATTTTTCTGTTTTAATCTGGAATTTTTCTTTTATTGCTTTGAAATGTGAAAGGTTTTTTTCATATACTTCTTGGGTGTTAATATTTCTTTTGTAAATTGCCTGTTCATGTCCCTTGCATATATTATGTTGTCTTTTGTGAGAGTTTCTTCTAATTTGAAAATACTGATCGCTCTGTAATATTATTGAATTAATATAGTGTTATGATTATTCTTTGCTAGTTATTGGTGTTTTAATAAATAAATTTTAATTAAATTAATTTTTAAAAATAATGTTTACACAGTTAAAAGCCAAATAAAATTAAAAAGTCTAATAAAACCCTTCCCTTAACCATCTCCAACTCCTACTTGGAAGAAACCACTTTTAATCCTTTGGGTCATTTTCTCTGTTTTTTTAAACTCTATTCCTAAATACAATGTGTAGACTGGTATTTCTTAATCAGGTTTAGGCATGAACTCTTCATTTCTTGCCCATAATAGGTGGAGACCTAGCTTTCCACTTTGCTCTTTACTTTCCTCCCCCTTACATAATTAGATATAACTTTTGGTTAAATTAGTTACTAGTATCTCATTATTTGATTATTAAGATACTAGAGGCCCGGTGCACGAAATTCGTGCACGGGGGACGGTGTCCCTCAGCCTGGCCTGCAACAATGCCAGAGGCCCGCCCACCCTCCCTCCCTCCACGGGCTGGGGTGTGTAGGACGCTGGCCAGAGGCTTGTCCGCCCGCCTGCCTCCCCTCCGTGGGCCGGGTGTGCGGGACGCTGGGGCTCATCGCTGGGATGACACTGCCCCAGCGTCCCGCGCACCCTAGCCAGCCCCTGGCCAGAGGCTCCCTCCGCGGGCTGGGGCGCTATGGGCACTGCCATCTTTTTGACGGAGTGATGGTTAATTTGCATATTACCCTTTATTATATAGGACTAGAGGCCTGTTGCACAATGTTCGTGCAAGAATAGGCCTTCCTTCCCCTGGCTTCACTCCCAGCCACCTAGGAGCCGACAAGTCCCCACTCCCTGGCCGCCCGGAGCCAGCAAGTCCCCGCTCCCTGGCCGCCCAGAGCCAGCAAGTCCCCGCTCCCGGGCCGCCCAGCAGCCGGCAAGTCCCCGCTCCCTGGCTGCCTGGGAGCCGGCACCTCCTCACTCCCAGGCTGCCCAGAGCCGGCAAGTCCTCGCTTCTGTCTGAAGCACCACTACAGTAGCTCCCTCCTCCGCCCCCCTTCCCCTCATAGCAGGCTTCACTCCGCTCCCCTGCATATGCAAATTAACCTCCATCTTTGTTGGGTTAATTTGCATACTCACTCGGATTGGCTGTGGGCGTAGCGGAGTGATGGTTAATTTGCATGTTTCTCTTTTATTAGATAAGATAGTTTCTTGCTAAGCCAAATTAACTTAAAAAACACACACTTGGTGTGTTTTTTAAGTTAATAATTGCCTCATTTTTTAAATTGCCTGGCTTTCCATATATTGTGTTTTTTTCCTAAATGCTGCACATCTCTGCCACATGTTGTCAATAATGTTTTTCATATGCTCAAATACATGACTTCTTTATCCTGAAGATTCTTTTCTGAAGCCCTTCCCCCAGTTTCAATCTGGACTTACTTTCTAGGCTTGTTCGAACTTCCTGAGCTGCTCCTCTGTGTTGGGTCCTTGTTTTCCTGGATATTGTATCTTTCTCATTTTTTTGTTTACTCCAATGTTTTGTTGGAGTACATCTTCCAGTAGCTCTGCAAATAAGGGAATCTTGGTGGTAAAATTTTATGTTATTATGTGACTGAAAAATACCTTTATTCTCCCCTCATGTGTGATTGCTAATTTCAATAGAGAATTCTAGTTAGAACTCTTTTTTTCAATAATGAAGGCATTCCAAGCTTTCTAGTTTAGTGTTGCTTTTAAAAATGTGCTATCATACTACAAGCCTGTAGTAATCAAAATAGTATGGTACTGGCATAAAAACAGATAGATAGATCAATGGAACAGAATAGAGAGCCCAGAAATAAATCCATACCTATATGATCAATTAATATTTGACAAAGGAGGCAAGAACATAGGTGTTGGGAAAATTGAACATGCAAAAAAAATTAAACTAGACAACCTTCTTATACCATATAAAAAAAGAAACTCAAAATAGATTAAAGGCTTAAATTAAGATTCAAAACTATTAGAAGCAAACATAGGCAGTAAAACCTCTGACATTTCTCACAGCAATATTTTTTCTGATATGTCTCCTAGGGCCGTGGTCAGCAAACTGCAGCTTGCAAGCCACATGCGGCTCTTTGGCCCCTTGAGTGTGGCTCTTCCACAAAATACCACGGCCTGGGCGAGTCTATTTTGAAGAAATGGCGTTAGAAGAAGTTTAAGTTTAAAAAATTTTGCTCGCAAAAGAAATTTCAATCGTTGTACTGTTGATATTTGGTTCTGTTGACTAATGAGTTTGCCGACCGCTGTCCTAGGGCAAAGGAAACAAAATAAAAAATAAAAAAATGGGACCACATCAAATTAAAAATTTTTTGCACAGCGTAGGAAACCATCATCAACAACAAAAAAGGCAACCTACTGAATGGAAGAAGATATTTGCCAATGATACATCTGATAAGCAGTTAATATCCAAAATTTATAAAGAACTGATACAGCTCAACACCAAAAACAAATAGTCCAATTAAAAAATGGGCAGAGGACCTGGATAGACCCTTTTCCAAAGAGTATATACTGATGGCCAATAGACATATGAAAAGATGCTCAATATCACTAATCATTAGAGAAATGCAAATTAAAACCACAATGACATATAACCTCTGACATGTAACCCTATCAGAATGGCCATCATCAATAAATCACTAAGTGTTGGCAAGGATGTGGAGAAAATGGAATGTTTGTGCACTGTTGGTGGGAATGCAGATTGGTGCAGCCACTATGGAAAACAATATAGAGGATCCTCAAAAAATTAAAAATGGATCTGCCTTATGACCCAAGACACTGATTCGAAAGAATATATGCACCCCTATATTCATTACAGCATTATTTACAATAGCCAAGATATGGAAGCAACACAGGGGCCCATCAATAGACAAATGGATAAAAAAGAAGTGGTACATATATATACAGTGGAATATTACTCAGCCATAAAAAAGAATAAAATCTTACCATTTTGACAGTATGGATGGACCCAGAGGGTATTATGGTAAGAGAAATAAATCAGTCAGAGGAAGACAAATACCATATGATTTCACTTAATGTGGAATATAAAAAACAAAATAAGTGTACAAACAAAATTGAAACAGACTTATACAGAGAGGGAAATGGGGGTGGGGGGAGTTAGAAGAGGGTAAAGGGGGATAAATGGTAATGGAAGGAGACTTGACTTGGGTTGGTGAACACAATACAATATACAAATGATGTATTATAGAATTGTACACCTGAAACAATTTTATTAACCAACTAGAGGCCCGGTGCATGAAATTCATGCACAGGGGTGTGTGTCCCTCAGCCCAGCCTACACCCTCTCCAATCTGGGACCCCTCAAGGGATGTCGGACTGCCCTCTCACAATCCAGGACTGCTGGCTCCCAACTGCTCGCCTGCCTGCCTTCCTGATTGCCCCTAACCACTTCTGCCTGCCAGCCTGATCACCCCCTAACCACTCCCCTGCCAGCCTGTTTGCCCCTAACTGCCCTCCTCTGTAGGCATGGTCCCCCCCACAACTGCTTTCCCCTGCAGGCCTGGGTCCCCCCGCAACTGCCCTTCCCTGCAGGCCTGGTCGCCCCCAACATCCCTCCTCTGCCGGCCTGGTCACCTCTAACTGCCCTCCCCTGAAGGCTTGATCACCCCCAACTGCCCTCCCTTGCAGGCCTGGTCCCTCCCAACTGCCCTCCCCTGCTGGCCATCTTGTGGCGGCCATCTTGTGTCCACATGGGGGCAGCCATCTTTGACCACATGGGGGCAGCCATCTTGTGTGTTGGGGTGATGGCTAATTTGCATATTACTCTTTTATTAGATAGGATGTCACCCCAGTAAATTCAATTTTTTTTAAAAAAGGAAACATACATAGAACAGACTGATGGTTGCCAAAAGAAAGGGGTTTGGGAGACTGGGTGGAAAAGGTGAACAAATTAAGAAGTACAAATTGGTAGTTTCATAATAGTCACAGGGATGTAAAGTACAGTAAGGTGAACATAGTAATATTGAAATAACTATGTATGCTTCCAGGTGGGTACTGGAAATACTGGGAAGACACTTTGTAAAGTATATTATTTACTTAACCACTGTGCTGTATACCTGAAACTAATACAAAATAATGTTGAATGTAAACTGTATTTGAAAAATATAAAATTTTTAAATGTTGATATCATCTGATTCCCAGTCTTTATTTAGGACCTGCTTTTTCCCCTGATCTATTTATCCCCGGTATTCTGAAATTTGATGATTATGTGCTTTTTATGTTGAACCCTTTCACTTTAAAAATTGATGTTTCATTCTTGGAAATTTTTTTAAAGTTATTTATTTGATAGTTTATTTCTCTGTGTTTTCTCTGTTATTTTTTTTTCCTTTTTTTAATCTTTTATTGCAAGAGTCAGCAACTATGGCCCTCAGGCCAAATCTGGCCTGCTACCTGCCCCATTTGTTTACACATTGTCTTTGGCTGCTTTCACACTACAGCAACAGAATTGGGTGATTGCAACAGAGACCATATGGCCTGCAAAGCCTAAACTATTTACTCTCTGGCCCTTTGCAGCAAAAGTTTGCTGATTCCTCTTCTATTGGATGTTAGGACTTTTGGATTGCTTCTTTAATTTTCTCTTCTACTTTCTGGGAGATGTCCTCAGTTTTATCTTTAATTCTTTCTACTGAATTCTCTATATCTGCTATTGTATTTAATTTCCAAGAGCTTTTTCTTTTTTTCCATAGCATTTTGTCTTTGGATATAATAACGTCTGCACTTCTGAGACACTTAAGAGTCAATTGCCTGTCTACTGGTGGATTTTACTTAAGGAGCTTGGCAGGCTGACATTTTCCTTGGAAAACCTCCAAATATCAGTATCTGGAGGTTGTTCTAGTTTCGTTTTCTAAAGAAGAATCCTCATTATCCCCATAGGGCAAGTAAATACTTATTTTTCTGTTACAGAAGCAGGTTAGGTGAAGGCTATTGGGCTTTCACATAAACGCCTTCATTTAGCCCTATGCTTGGTGTTTCTAAATCTAGAGTCGTTTTCTCCAAAGAATGTATCTCTGGTCCTCTTGCATTTCATAAAGGTTATTATAGTTTCAGTATAATGAATAGATTAAGATAGAATTATGTGAATGCAAGAGGTCCTTTAGGAGAGGTTACAAAGATGGTGGAGGTAGAGAAAAACAGATTTGAGATCTAGATAAAAACTTGACTCTATATATATGTCTATTTTACTGCTTGCTAACTAGTTTATAGGCCTAAAGATCAGGGACTATGTCCTTGCTATCTTTGTATCCCACTATATCTGGTACTCTGTAAGATTCAATGTTTATTGAATGGTCCTAAGCACGTTAATGTCAATGAGATTATTATGACTTGTATTTCTTACCATCTTCACTGTTTGTCATTAAAAATCACTTATGATTTTCTTGAGATAATTGTTATTGTCAAAGTATTTGTTTACTGATTTAAAAAATATATATATATATTTACATTATTGATCTCCATCTGGCACAAAAGATTTATGTATGTCATTAGAGTAAGAGCTACCTTTTCACTTTAATTGTAGTGTCTCCATTGGAAAGGAGTTCTTAATTTAAACATAGTTTAATTATGTTTTTTCTTATTGTTCATGCTTTTGGTATCTTGTTCCAGAAATGCTCTCTATCCTAAGATCAAGAAGATATTTTCCTATCGAATGTTTTAAATTTTATGCTTTTATGTATTTATTTTTTTGAAATTTATCTTTATTGTTGCAAGTATTACAAGTGCTCCACCCCATTTTGGTTGTCTTGTGTTATACAAAAGTATAAAGTGTGTATTTTAAAAAGCGTAGTCTTCCCTACCCTCACCCTAAATACTTAACATATAGTAACAATGCTAGCTGATAATAGAAGATTCTGAAAAATATATCACATTTTTGCTTTGAAGGAACTCAGCTAGATGAAAATTCATGAAAAGTTAAATAAAACATTTAAATAATAGTTTAAAGCTTTAGTAAAAGAGTTAATATAAGGTAGTATATGATTGTCTAATATATTTTAGAGACCAGAAGTGATAGAGTGCCAGCTATCTGAATGCTGAACAAGGTATTACCCTCATCCTATCTAATAAAAGAGTAATACGCAGATTAACCATCACTCCGCTACATCCACGAGCCACACCTACCAGCTACGCCCACCAGCCAATCAGGAGCGAATATGCAAATAAACCCAACCACAGAGAGCAGGAGAGAGGCTTGGGTTTCCCGGGCAATGGAGGAAGCCAAGCTTTCCACCTGCCCTTGCCGGCCTAGGCCTGCACTCAAGGCTACAAAGTTTCAATGATAGAAGATACATAAATCCAAACAGAAATGGCGGCAGCCACGGAGCTGGAAAGAGCAGGAGACTAGGGTTGCCTGCGGCGATGGAGGAAGCCAAGCTTCTGCAGCCGTGGCCGGCCCACGCCTCCACTTAAGGCTACAAAGTTTCAATTATAGAAGATACATAAATCCCAACAGAAATGGCTGCCTCCTCGGAGCAAGCAGAAGGCTTGGCTCTGCTCCAGGCTACAAAGTTTCAATTGTAGAAGATAAATAAACCCCAGATCCCAGGGCCTCCGCTTGGGTCACCAGGGGGCGTGGGCGGCCTGAAAACCACCACGGGCCCCTCGCCCAGGCCGCCCCATGCCCCAAGGGAACCCCCACCCTGATTCAGGACACCCTTCAGGGCAAACCAGCTGGCCCCCACCCATGCACCAGGTCTCTATCCTGTCTAATAAAAGAGTAATATGCAGATTGACCATCACTCCAACACACAAGATGGTTGCCCCCATGTGGTCAAAGATCCTGCCCCCATGTGGACACAAGATGGCCAGCAAGGGAGGGCAGTTGGGAAGGACCAGGCCTGCAAGGGAGGGCAGTTGTGGGTGATCAGGCCAGCAGGGGAGGGTAGTTGGGAGGGACCAGGCCTGCAGGGGAGGGCAGTTGGGGGTGACCAAGCTGGCAGAGGAGGGAAGTTGGGGCAACCAGGCCTGCAGGGAAAGGCAGTTGGGAGGGACCCAGGCCTTCAGGGGAGAGCAGTTGGGGGGACCAGGCCTGCAGGGGAGGGCAGTTAGGGGTGACCAGGCCTGCAGCGGAGGGCAGTTAGGGGCAAACAGGCTGGCAGGAGAGCAGTTAGGCATCAATCAGGCTGGCAGGGGAGTGATTAGGGGGTGATCAGGCTGGCACGCAGAAGCGGTTAGGGGCAATCAGGAAGGCAGGCAGGCGAGCAGTTGGGAGCCAGCAGTCCTGGATTGTGATAGGGATGTCCGACTGCCACCAGGATCGGGCTTAAACGGGCAGTCGGACATCCCCCGAGGGGTCCCAGATTGGAGAGGGTGCAGGCTGGGCTGAGGGATACCCCCCTCCCCCATGCACGAATTTCGTGCACCAGGCCTCTAGTTTTTCAGATAAAAGACGGCTGAAAAACAGATAAATTTAGTGTTTGTCTAAAGCAGTGGTTGGCAAACTGTGGCTCGCAGTTTGCCGCTCTATTGACTAATGAGTTTGCCGACCACTGTCATATACTACCCTTTACCTCTTTGCACACAATATGCCACAATTGCCTAATCCTCACAGCTTCCAACTACACGGTAACATTTAGTCCAGTGGTCGGCAAACTCATTAGTCAGCATAGCGGCAAACCACGGCTCGCAAGCCGCATGTGGCTCACGAGCCACGGTTTGCCAACCACTGGTCTAAAGCAGCTATTTTAAAATGGTGTGCTGCAAGAATTTTTAAAACATGTAATACCTGGCTGGGTACTTCAGTTGGTTAGAGCATCATCCCGATATGCCAAAGTTGTGGATATGAGCCCCGGTCAGAGTACATACAAGAATCAATCAATGAATAAGTATATAGTGGAACAACAAATCTCTCTCTCTCTCTCTCTTTCTCTCTTCCTCTTCTCTCTTCCCCCCACCCCCCCCCCCCTTAAAAAACGAACACCATGCAGTACCTGACTCTTCAGTCAGGGGAACTCACCTCTTTTCTCTTAGATTGTCAAATAAAAAAAATGACAACAGCCAGCACAACAATAGCCAGTCAGTCTGACTGAATCAAAATTATACCTGATTTTTTTTGTCAGATCGGCAAAAAGTATAATATATATTTTGGTGTGTCACAGAATTTTAGTATTTAGTTTGTGTACCATGAAATGAAAAAGATTGAAAATCGCTTGTCTAATGGACAAGGCTATAATAAGTGGTAGTGCAGGAATTCAATCTGGAATTTTTTTTTTTTTTTTTTTATTGATTAAGCAGTGGTTCTCAACCTTTTTAATGCCGAAACTCTTTAATACAGTTCCTCATGTTGTGGTGACCCCAACCATAAAATTATTTCCGTTGCTACTTCATGACTGTAATTTTGCTACTGTTATGAATCGTAATGTAAATATCTGTGTTTTCTGATGGTCTTAGGCGACCCTGCTAGCGGTTCTCAAAATTGCTGCTTTAGACCATGGGTTGAGAATCGCTAGCAGGGTCGCCTAAGACCATTGGAAAACACAGATATTTACATTACGATTCATAACAGTAGCAAAATTACAGTCATGAAGTAGCAACGAAAATAATTTTATGGTTGGGGGTCACCACAACATGAGGAACTGTATTAAAGGGTCGCGGCATTAAAAAGGTTGAGAACCACTGGATTAAGGTATTACATATGTGTCCTTATCGCCCGCTCTGTTGACTAATGAGTTTGCTGACCACTGGTATAGACCATTGAAAAGATGGAAAGCTCTCCATTTTATGAAGTTAGCACACCTTAAACCTATTAAAGTGAATTTAAACGTAGTAAGAATAGCTTAGACACACACTGTTCACATATGCACACATAAATGTACATTTGCTAAAATTCCAAATAAAATATTAGCAAATTGAATTTAACAGTGTATTAAAAGATTACACACACCCTTATCGGATGTCATATTGGCAAATACGTTCTCCCATTCAGTGAGCTTTCTTGTTATTTTGTTGTTGGTTTCTTTTGCTGTGCAGAAGCTTTTTATTAGTCCGATAAGGGTTTAATCTCCAAAATTTATAGGGAACTCATAGGATTTAACAAAAGGAGGATAAACAATCCAATCAAAAAATGGGCAAACGATCTAAATAGAGACTTCTTGAAAGAGGACCTACAGAAGGCCAAGAGACATATGAAAAAGTGCTCAAAGTCACTAATCATCCAAGAGATGCAAATCAAAACGTCAGTGAGGTACCATCTCATACCTGTCAGAATGGCTGTCATCAACAAATCAGCCAATGACAAGCGCTGGCAAGGATGTGGAGAAAAAGGAACCCTCGTACACTGCTTGTGGGAATGCAGACTGGTGCAGCCATTGTGGAAAACAGTATGGAGTTTCCTGAAAAAATTAAAATGGAACTACCATTTGACCCAGTAATTCCACTTCTAGGAATATATACCAAGAATTTAGAAACACCATTCAGAAAGACTATATGCACCCCTATGTTCATAGCAGCACAGCTAAGATTTAGAAACAGCCTGAGTGCCCATCAGCAGATGAGTGGATTAGAAAACTGTGGTACATCTACACAATGGAATGCTACGCTGCTATAAAAAAGGAAGAACTCTTACCATTCACAACAGCATGGATGGACCTGGAGAGCATTATGCTAAGCAAAATAAGCCAGTCAGAGAAGGATAAGTATCACATGATCTTACTCATTTGTGGAATATAATGAACAACGTAAACTGATGAACAAAAATAGATCCAGAGACATAGAAGCATCGAACAGATGGTCAAACCTCAGAGGGAAGAAGGGGGAGGGTGGGATGGGAGTTAAGAGCTCAACCAAAGGACTTGTATGCATGCATAACCATTGGACACAGACAGTAGGGGGTGAGGGAATGTACTGGGGGGTGGGAGGGAGGTGGCAGCGGCTGAGGGGTGGCAGCAGCTGGGGAGAAGTCAATGGGAGAAAAAAGGAGACATGTAATACTTTCAAAAATAAAGAATTTAAATTAAAAAAAAAAAAGATTACATACACATGCACACACCAGGCAGGGCTTATTTCAGAAATATAAAGATGGGTCTATTCATGACTGTTGCTCATAATTCATTATATTAGCACATTAGAGGAAAATTTATGATTATGCCAATAGATGTTTTTTAAAAGAAGGGAGAATCATTTGGACAGAATCCAGCAACTTCACTCAGAGAGAAATGTAAAGTAAAAAACAATGAGATAACACGTGGTACTGGCAGTATGTGGGGAAATGGGTACTCATATTTTAGGAGTAGTATGAATTGTTACAACTGTTCAGGAAAAAAGCTGATGGTAATAGCTATTGAAATAAAAATGCACATTATCCCTTGACTGAGTACTTTCACTTTGGGGAATCATTTTTATAAAATACAGTATAATAGTATTTACTATAATACTAATATATATAGTTATAGTGTATTGGGCTTTATATTCAAGAATATTTGTTTCATAATTAGTAATAATTAAAACTGGAAACAATATGAATGACTGTTGACCACTGGAGGAGTGTTTGAATAAATTACATTCCATCCATACTATGGGATATGGTATAACCATTGGCTAGGAAGGATATCTGTGATGATATGTTTAAGTTGGGATGTGGAATGACAAATTATAGATTACTAGAGGCCCGTTGCACAATATTTGTGCAAGAATAGGCCTTCCTTCCCCTGACTTCGCTCCCGGCCACCCGGGAGCCTGCAACTCCTTGCTCCTGGCTGGAACACCGCTCCTGTAGCTCCCTCCACCACCCCTCTCACCCTCATAGCAGGCATCCCGCCCCTCCTGGCCGCTCCGTGCCTGCATATGCAAATTAACCCACCATCTTTGTTGGGTTAATTTGCATACCCCTGATTGGCTGTGGGCGTAGCAGAGGTACGGTCAATTTACATGTTTGTCTATTATTAGGTAAGATTGTGCATAATATAATCCATTTCTTGTAAAAAAAAAGATTATGTCTATCAGTGTTTGGATGAATGAAGAGAAATGTGGATTAAGAGATGTAGTGGAATTGGTGAAGTGGAGAAATCACTGAATTTTTCTTGACATGTTTCTGCAGTGTTTGATCTATTATGTAGAGCATTTGTTCCTTTGTAATAATCATATTTAATAAAGGAAAAACACTAAATTCAAAGTATGAGGATGTGAGTTTCTAAAGAACTTGATTTTGGCTAGAGACATGAAACATAGCAAAGCGTTATGCGTACTTTCTATTATAATCATTTTCATTCATAATCATCACAAGTTATTTCTGAAAATAAAGACATTTTATACTAAGATATATGGTGGCTTTAATGATACTTTTTCTTTTATAGCAACTTCGCTCCAATATCCGAGAAATGGAGAAGCTTTGTTTGAAAGTCCGGAAAGATGACCTAGTACTTCTGAGGAGAATGATAGATCCTGTTAAAGAAGCAGCAGCAGCAGCAGCAGCAGAATTTCTCCAGCTCCGTCAGGAATCTGTAGAAGAACTTGAGAAACAATTTAATGATGAAGAAACTTTATTACAGCCTTCTTTGACCAGATCTATGACTGTTGGTGGTAATGTACTAGTCTTATTCTTGATCATAGTGATGCAGTAAATTCACCTCTTTGTATAGATATTGCAGATAATACTAGGTATACCGGTTAATAATGTGGATTTTTTTCAGTAGATGGAGTTACACATATGTTGATATATATGTGATTTGATATGTATGCTATTTTGTTGTATTGACAACAAACTTTCTCCAAGCTGACTAGTATTAAAAAAAAATTGGCAAAATTTGAGAAGCATGTATACAGAGGAAATGAAAAAGATTGAGGCAGAGCCAGAGGATGAGGAAAAAGAAATAACAGATAAAGTTTATTTTCTAACTCTCTTGATCCTCAAACTTCTCAATTCATGGAACACCATATTGGCCTAAGATCTCTAATAACTTGAACACTTGGAGAAACTACAAAATTAAATCTTTGTAACCAATTCGGATTTGATTAAGACAATCATTCCCTTTATAAAATCAGATACCTAAGTTATACCTAAAACAGTGTTAGAATTTCAAATTCTGAATGGTCTGGGTCATATTGCACCATTGCCAACATTAAGCAGTTCAAATCAACTGTCTCACCAAGTGCCTGAGTTTTTCATCAAATATGAGAGTTTCTTCTAAGTTGCCTCAAATCCAGAAATATTATTTAAAAATTGAGAGGATGGGAGGACAAGAATATGAAAAGAAAGCACTAATTTACGTAAAGCTTTAGTAGTGGGATTGAATTTGTTCCACTCCATGTCTAGTCTTCTTTTAGCTATAGAATTTTTTCTGTCATTTTGCATGTTTTTATCCAGTGTTCTCTGGCTTTTTCTTATTTTTGCTTTAGATACTCAATATAGTAGTGACAGCCTATACAGGGAAAAAAAGTTTGATTTGCATAAAGTGAAGGGCCTTAAAATACTTTTTCCTTTAAAAATTTAATCTGATTCTAAGTAAATTGGTTGGAAACATCAGCAGAGATATTTGGAGTAATGTTGCCACATTTCCATGAGTGAGATCAGAATACAAAAATAGTTTTTCATTTACAGATAGAAATAACAAGTAGAATAGGGCATTTTATGTTCTCTGGAGAATGAAAGAAGCTTATTAAGTTTGGGGAAAATCTGGGATGATTTTTCTGTTTCTTTTGTCCAGCTTCTGAAAGTTCCTAAAGTAAATCTTCTCTGCCAATCTTGCTAGATCTGAGAAACTCCCTTCTGTCTCACTTGTGTGTCTAGTTTCATTTTTAGCACATTGCTTCCCACCAACAGATTTGAATTGTATTTAGAAAGGTGTTCCAAGTCATACAGAGTGAATCATTGCTTCTCTCCATCTTGTCTTTCTTACTCCCCATCCAGCACACAACTTCACCAGCGCAATAGGAACAGAATCGTATTATATTTTAAACAAATATTCACAAAAGAAAATAATCCAATCTTAAAACTTATGGAAACTTCAGACCAGCATATTGAATTTGATGAAATATTAGATTTTATCACATGTACTGAACCGTTTTGTAAAACATGTAAATGGTTTTTGTATATTATTCAGAAGATGTGTTTTCAATTGGTTTTAATTTTCTTAAAAATCCTCCTTTGCAGCTAGGTTAAGCCATGACTTAGAAGTCATTTATTTTGATAGTTAGGTTTATGTAGATGATCAGTAAATTAATTTCACTAATCTTAAGCTGTCAGAAGGTGAAAAAAATCAGGAAATGCTTTTGAATTAATATAGATGCATAATGACACTTTTCCTAGTGTAGTAAAGTTTAGTGGGGAAAAAATATTTTTAAACCAGAACATCTGTTTCACGACCAATCTTTGAAATTCTTAGGATGAACTGCATGCTGCAGTAGTTGCCCTCTTGGGTTTAGGTGTGTTCCTTCACGGAATCCATGCCTGAATCTCTGGTATACAATTTTTAGGTGCCTCATGCGACCAGTTCCGGTAGTGTTTCATCTTTTAGCTTTGGCACTTCAGTTATACTTCCTGTTCCGCTTGGTGGGGTGGCTGCACTTGCCCCAGGTGGACTTCTGTAGGTGGTAGTTCTTTTAGGCACAGTGGCAGCACAGCGTGTGCGTGTCTTGTGCACGTGCTGAACAGTGACATTCCTTTCGTCCCCTCGCTTCTGCAGCTGAGACCAAAGAGCTAGTGGAAATTTTTTATATATATTGTAATTCTTAGTAGAATCACTGACTTTTCATGAAATATGGAGGAGGGGGGGCATTGTGGGGAGAAGGACAGAATGAGTATGAATAAATGAGTGAGTGAATGGATGTTTAGACAGAGAAGGGGAAAGTCATGTCTATATATTAAGCTTATTTCTCACTTCAACTAAATCTATCTTGAGTTTATAGCCAATAATACGATTTTAGAACGAGTTTTAAAAACAGTGGTGAGTGATATATTCTGTGCCCTTGACACTTGCAATTGTTTGCATGTAGATAGAACTAGCTGAGATTAATATGTCATATAAAACAATAGCAATTTTGACTTATGTGCACAGAATAATAGTTCTTTAGCCTTCTTTCCTGCAGCTATAATCTGTTTCAGTGTTTTGCTTCCTTCTGTCTATAGCACTTTGTAAAAGTTCAAAGTCAGTGGATGACCACTGAAGTACAGATTTTTAATACAAGCTGGAATAAATAAATTATGGAAGTTGTAGAAATTAAAGGGTTTCCTTTCTTAATTACTAGTCATGCCTTGAATTGATTAATGATGTTCTGCCTTGTAAGTTTACAACAGGATTTTCCATGGAAGAGAACAGATTTCTTTGTTCTAAGACTTCATTTGAACTAAGATGCATATGCAGTTTGGTTTCAAGTGAGATGTAAATGACTTAAACATTTATTTTTTGCTGAGGGAAATCTTTAATGTTTGCCTAAAATGTCAAACATTTCCCATCCTTTCATTGTTTAGATCAGTAATTTATATATGATAATTTCTCCTCATTTTGTTATATACCCTGGCATAATTTATTTGAATCCTCTCTATAGTACAAAGATATTGCCTTAAAAATATTTAGATTGGGTGTTGTGTTTATGAAATTATGCTTTACATTTTGTTTGTTAATAATGAAGTTATCATTATTCATCATGCTATTAAAGAAGTTGGAGTTCTTCTTATAATAGGCATATTAAGTGGAAGAAAGGTCTTAGAGTATTTCATTTATTTTGATTGAAGTTAAAATGAAAGTGTCTTTATGTGATATTAGGACATGAGGTAAATAATTCTTAAGCATTTGTAAAGATTATAGAGAGCTTTTTAAATATTACAGCATGCCATAATTTTGTAATGTAAAATTTGCTCTGTATCTCATGTTTCTGCTCATCCTTTAAGATAAGGAAATATATTCAGGTAAGTTAAGATTCAAAATTAAAAGAATACCATCAGCCCAAGAGGTTTGGGTCAGGGGATAGAGCATTGGCCTATGGACTAAAGGATCCTAGGTTCAATTCCGGTCAAGGGCATATTCCTGGGTTGCGGGCTCGATCCCCAGTAGGGGGCGTGCAGGAGGCCGCTGATCAATGATTATCTCTCATCATTGATGTTTCTATATCGCTCTCCCTCTCCCTTTCCCTCTGAAATCAATATATATATATATATATATAAGTATTCTTTTTTTATTTATTAAGGTATTATATGTGTACATATCTTACCATTGCCCCCCCCACCCCACTCCCATACATGCCCTCACTCCCCAATGTTTTGCATCCGTTGGTTACTCTTATATGCATGCATATAAGTCCTTCAGTTGATCTCTTATTTCCCCCACCTCTCCCTAACCTTACCACTGTAATTTGACAGTCTGTTTGATGCTTTACTGCCTCTGTATCTATCTTTTTGTTCATCAGTTTATAATGTTTTTCATTATCCCCAAATGAGTGAGATCATGTGGCACTCTTCCTTCATTGACTGGCTTATTTCACTCAGCACAGTGCTCCCCAATTCCATCCAGGTGCCTACAAATGGTAGTAATTCCTTCTTTTTTATGGCAGCATAGTATTCCATTGTGTAGATGTACCATAGTTTTCTGATCCAGTCATCTGCTGACGGGCACCTAGGCTGTTTCCAAATCTTAGCTATTGTAAATTGTGCTGCTATGAACATAGGGATGCATATATCCTTTCTGATTGGTGTTTCTAGTTTCTTAGGATATATTCCTAGGAGTGGAATTACTGGGTCAAATGGGAGTTCCATTTTCAGTTTTTTGAGGAAACTCCATACTGTTCTCCACAGTGGCTGCTATATATAAGTATTCTTATAAAAAAATAAAAATAAAAGAATATCAGCCCTAGCTGGTTTGGTTCAGTGGATAGTGCGTCAGCTAAGACTGAAGGGTCCTGGGTTCCATCCAGATGAGGGCATGTACCTTGGTTGCAGGCTCAATCCCAGGGCACATGTGGGAGGCACCCACTCGATGTGTCTCTCTCACATTGATGTTTCTGCCCTTCCTAAACAATTTAAACAGGTGTGTGTGTGTGTGTTTCTCGAGAGGTAAAGCTTTCCTGAATTATGAAAGTAAATTAGTAATGCAGTTGTATAAAATACCATTGTTATAGGCTAGAATGGAAAAAGAAATTGAGAGAGAAGTTGGACTTAGTGTTATAATAATATACTTTTAGGATTAGATCAGGTGTCATATGTTACTGTCATCTCCCTGCTTACAACCCTTCAGTATCTCTCCACTGTCTACCAGATAAAGTCCAAAGTCTTTAACTGGATTACAAGGCCCCTTAAAACCATCTATAATGTCTTATTCTCGTAACTTTATGGCTTTTACTTTATGCTTTGGCAAGACCAAATTGCTGGTTTTATGTTAAACTATATTCTTTCTTCTTTGAGGCTTTTTTCATGCTGGTCTCTCTACCTACATTTATATTATCTTCTTTGCCTCGTAAGATCATTTTTTTTTTTAGGAAGCTGTCCCATACACTGTACACCACACTAGCTGGGTCACATGCCACCCCAGCCTGGAACACCCACACAGCACTATGTGTATCTATATCTATTTACTTAGATATTCATGAACTCTCTTACTGATTTTTAGGATTGTTTCTTTTTATGTCTAACTTTTCTAGAATATACTTTCCTTGAGAGCAACTACTTTGTATTACTTTTTCATCCCTAGTGCCCAACACAATACATGAGTGCTCAGAAAACATTAAAGTGGTAGGTATTGTTTTAAGCTTGAAGTATGGGGGACAAAAGGAAAGAAGACCTTCAGATCTCTTCTTTACATTTCCACCGCCACAATCCCAGATCAGATCATCATCATTTTGCATCAGACATATTGAAAAGCCTTCCAGCTTGTGTTTCACTCTCTAATTTTTTTTACCTTTCAACTCCATCCTTAATCTATTATTTACACCACAGCTATGGTTCCCTTTCTAAATCTGAAATCTGATATGGCACCTTGCAGCTTACCAATAGTCTCCTATTCCTTTTAATAGTTTTATATTGATCTTATGAGAAAGACAAAACTCTTGAACATAGTTTACAATGCCACGAGTAATGTCACCCTCGATTTCCAACCTCAACCTTTGCTTTTCTTTTGTCATAGAGTATGCTTCAGCTATACTACACTCCTTTCAGTCCCCAAACCTATGCACATATTATTCTCCTTGACCTGAATACTCTGTTTCTGCCTTCACTCTTGCCCCAGTTCAATTATATAATTTCTGTTTATCCTCAGGCTTTAGCTCCAGAACCTTCTTGGACCACTCTCTTCTCCACAGATCTAGTTAACTAACTCTGTGCTCATATAGCATTCCATACTTGCCCATATCACAGTTCTTATGAGACTATACTGAGTTTGCCCGTTGACATGTCTGTATCACACATATGATAAGCTCCATTAATAATAGTAGCAGCAGCAATGGCAGTAGTAGTAACTACTAACCACTTATACTTGATATGTAAGCCAGGCACAATGCAAAGTATCATCTTATTTTATAAACGAGGAAAATAAGTTTAAAAGATGAAATACCTTCCCAAGTCAAAGAGCTAGTAAATAGCCAAACCAGGATTCTTACCCAGGTCTTTCTGATGAGGCCCATACCCTTAACCACCATACTATATTGACTCCTTGGAACTATTTTAAGGTTTACCATTGTGTACCCAGCATCTTATCACACTGATTGGTATATAGTAGGCATTGTATAAATATACGTTTAATGAATGAACAATTGGTAAAACCAGTACAGGGAAATAAAGATTTGAAGGTGGAGTTTGGAATGTAAATTCATCATCATAACAGTGTTTAATGAGGAAAACCATAGTATGTTGATGACTTCTTAAAACTCAAGAAAGAATTAGAAGCAATGGAGGTATGGGTCAGAAAAATGACTCTGAAGAGAAATAGGGTATTCATATATACAAAAATATGCATGTAGTAATAGGTGTTAGTTTTTATGACAAATTTGTTACCAAAAATGATTTTCATTGCTAAAAACACATCACTTCTCTACTTTTAACAGCTTAAGGATCTGATGTTTATTACTAAAATAGCCAAAGGAAAAGGTTAATAATTTAGCAATGAAGTGTTAAACCTGGGTATCTTTTCATGGAACATTGGCCAAATAGAATAGTTTTCCTTTGGTGGTGCTTTCACATCTAGCCCTAGTTATTCAGAGTGGTAGATAGTAGTTGTAGCCATTTTTTTTTTTTAAGATGACTTTGCAGAATAAAGAAAAAAATATTTGTTAACCTGGGAACAATCAGCCTATAGATAAATCTGTTTTTATAGAATAATCAATTTACTTTCAGCCTGAATTTAATTAGTAAGCATTTTACATGACAATTGTTTTATGGAGTCGATTAATGCTGTTGCCTTTTTAGCAAAGCAGATAAACTCTAAACATGAGGCTATGTTCATCCAGGAGTATTTCACACTACTGAAGCTGAAGCTGATCCTCAGAGTATGACTCAGATATATGCATTGCCTGAAATTCCTCAAGATCAAAATGCTGCAGAATCATGGGAAACCTTAGAAGCGGTATGTTAATTTTTTTTTTTTTTCTTTTGGTAACTGTGAGGCATAAAAGTAAATAACCTCCTCTCTCTCTTTCTCCTTTTAAGGACCTAATTGAACTTAGCCACCTGGTCACAGAATTCTCTCTCCTAGTGAATGTAAGTATATGACAGTTTTTGGCTCAGAGATGTTAGATTAATAGCTAAAAGGCTTTTATCAGTCATTAGACTTTTGACTAGAATTTTAATAGAAGTTATAATTTTTAAGACTGCTATTAGGTCATGGATAGAAGTCTAATTGTTGTCAAATTCCAGATAAGTTCAATAAACATTAAGCACTTTTATGGAGCCATAAAAGGTACTGTATTAGATCCTTGGCATTGGGGGGTCTGATAAAGTTGGCTATAGAAATAAATGAAGCCTTTTCTCTGCCTTTAAGGATTTATAGTGAGTAGAGATAGGCTTGGATCTCCAAACTTGAAATTTCAAGCATGATTGTTAAATGCAAAAATAAGGTATGACAAGAAGTAATATAAGCTCCAAGAAGGAACATTTGAGGGAGGAAGGGGTTGTGAGGTGGAAGCATTAAGGATAGCTTCACAAGATAGGTAGCCTTTGATTGAGCCTTGAAAATTGAGTAAAGTGTCCACAGGTGGAGTGAGAGGTACATTTGAAAATAGCTGAACAAAGACATGGAGTACAATATAATTTAGGAGTGACAAGTATTGCAGTATAATCTAAGCATAAGGTACCATGGGCAAGCAAAGCAAGGATGGTTAGGGTGAGATTCAGATGGCATTGAAGGCCATACCAAATAATTTGAACTTTACTATGTAGGAGCCAGTATGGATTTTTGAACAGGTAGAGTGCTGTGATCCATCCGTCTGTGCTTCAGAAAGATCACAGTGTGAGGAATGGCCTTGGAGAGGGGAAGATTATAGGCAGGATGACTGGTTAGGAATCAATTGCAAGAGTTTCACCAAGAGCAATGGCAAAGCAAGTGTAATAGTTCCCCCCACCCCCTTATCTCTGGTTTTGCTTTCTACAATTTTGCTTTCCATGGTTTTAGTTACTATGGTCTACTGAAAATGATAAATGGAAAATTCCAGAAATAATAAGTTTTAAATTGTACATCGTTCTGGGTAGCATGATGAAATCTGGCACTGTACTACTCTGTCTTAGCTCAAGACATGAATCATCCCTTTGTCCATAGTATCCATGTTGTATATGCTCCCTGCCCTTAGTCACTTAACAGCCATCTTGGCTTATCAGCTAGAATGTCGTGGTATTACAATGCCTGTGTTCCAGTAACCCTTGTTTTACTTACTAATGACCCCAAAGTGCAAGAGTAATGATGCTGGCAATTTGTATATACCAAAGCAAAGCTGTAAAGTGTGTGTGTGTAGGAAAAAGCACAGTATATATAGGGTTCAATACTATCTATAGTTTCAGGCATCTACTGTGGGTCTTGCAACATATTTCCCATGGATAAGGGACAACTGGGGTAGAAATTAGAGGAAGATAGAAAAGTCAAAGATAAGAAACATTAAGGCTTTATCCTGCCTAATCAGGTAGCCAGTGAAACTGTTAACATAGATTAGAGAACATAAAGTAAATTTAGTGGAAAAAATAGAATAGATTTGGTTACTATTTTTCTAAATTCTTTTTTCTTCCCAGGAATTGTGTGTGGGAAGGTTGGATGTATGAGTTATGTGTGTGTATGGATATAGGTACCTGCAGGAGCAACCCTGTTTCTGCTTATGCTTCTGGCTAGGTTTAGTTCTTTGTTCTTGATCAAACTATGATTTGGGGTTGTACATTTTTGAGTTATGATTTCCTTGACACCTGGTTTTAAATTATAAGAGGTTCCTAGATCAACCAATCTCAAAATTGGAATTGAAAAGGACTTAAAAGGTCAACTAATCTACTTTTGCCCCAACTTCTCAAATAGATGGTCTTTCACCTCTTTTTGAACAATTACAATGCAGGGACACATCATATTTCAACCATCCCATTTGGAGGCTCTTAGAAGTTCTTCCTCATGTAAAGTAAACTCTGCCCTTTCATAACTTCCCTCTGGTACTTTTGCTCCCTGGAGCCATATGCTGAACAAGTTTTATCTCTTTTCCATATAAAAGTTTTTCAACCTTTTTGAGACCACCTTCTCTTTCCTCACTCTATCCCACCTCACCATATTTTCTTCTCTTAAAAACCCTTGATTCTCTAATGTATTCCTAGAATATGATTTCTAGGCTTATCAGTACTAGACCCTTACTCTGCTTGTTTTCTAGTGTGTGGATTTTTTTCTTGAAATATAATGCTTAAATTGAATATTGTTAAAAAAATTTTTTTTTTTGTTAATCCTCACCCAAGGATATTTTTCCCATTGATTTTTAGAGAGAATGGAAGGGAGGGATGGAGACAGAGACAAACACCAATGTGAGAGAGACACATCGATTGGTTGCCTTCAGCAGGCAGCCCAACAGGGGCTGAGGGTCGAGCCCGCAACTGAGATATGTGCTTTTGAATTGAATCCACAACCCTTCCGTTTGTGGGCAGATGATATAACCACTGAGCAACCAGCTACAGCAAATATAGCAAATTCTTTAAAGCATTTTCCTTTTTTTTGATGCCTCTAAGTGCAGAAGAAGCAAAATGAAGTTTCTGGATTAGGTATCTGTACAAACTATTAATATATTTATATATAAAAAAGAATGATACAAGAATCCCAAAATATTTATTGTTTTTAGAATCAAGATTTATTTAATTGTAATGCATAATCTCTGATCTAATGTATCTTGTAAGATCTGTATGTCTAGTTATACAGATACATACATTTGTCAAAAGTCATTGGTATGTACACATGAAATGTGTGAGGTCTAATGTTCGCAGATTATACTTAAAGTTCATTTAAAAAACAAACTAAACATGTTAAAAAGTTCTCATTCAAGACAAACACATTTCCCTTCTAATGAGGTCAACATATGAAAGGAAAATGAAGGGTTTTGGGCCATTTAACTATTATATATACTGGTACTATTAGGTTATTAAGCAGTTCCTAATCCCTAATCTAAGGAAGGTTCATGCAGGGAGAGTTAGACTATAGCCATAGCTCTATACAAATGTCCTATTTATATTAATCTGTGTAAGGACAGATTGTTATTAGGCAATAGCTCAAAGGAGAAACCCTGATTACTATTCCTAGGATGACTGAGTTCTCATGACCACATGGTCAAGGACTCACAGAAGCTCCATTTAGTCAACAAATGACTTGGAAACATAATCAGAGTGACCACATCCTCTCATTATCATCACATGGACATGATAGTATCTAAGCAAGTTAACCACTTATTTATGGAGCACTTTCTGTGTGCATTGTACTGAGCTAAGAATAGAGAATAGTATAAAAAAGAACCTATAGGATAGTCATGACAATTACACAACATTGTGAATGTACTTAATTCCACTGAATTGTATACTTAAAAATGGTTAAATTGTGCCTAGCTGGTGTGTCTCAGTGGTTGAGTGTTGACCTATGAACCAGGAGTCATGGTTCGATTCCCAGTCAGGGCACATGTCTGGGTTTCAGGCTCAATCCCAAGGGGAGGGCGTGCAGGAGGCAGCAAATAATGTGTCTCTCTCATCATTGATATTTTTATCTCTCTCTCCCCCTCTCCCTTTCCCTCTGAAATCAATAAAAAAAATACATATTTTAAAAATGGTTAAATTATAAGTTTTATGTTAATTTTTACCACAATAAAAAAAGAACTTACAAAACCATTGAGAGATCCAGATATGGTCTAATAGATGTTAATAAATTAATATGAACTAGGCCCTATCTTTATTTTTCTTCAGCCTTTATTGCTCAAGTGCTCTCTTTCCTGTAATTGTGGAACCAACCCTATTTCTAGTCAAGGGGAATCTTAAAAATGCTGGCCCAGTTGCTTAATAGCAGGTCACCCTAGCAATAGGTCCAGTTTTGTCTCTACATTTTGCCTTATTCTCTATGGATTTTTAAATCCAGTTTTATTCTGGATGCATAAAAGCTAGGTTGTAATGGATTAGATCAGATTCCTCCATTCATTACCTCTGTGACCATCAGGATGTTATTTGACAATAATGAGCTTTGTAAATTGATGGGAGGAGTAAATGAAATAATGCCTATTACTTCTCACCCCCTCCCCTTCTACTATCCCAACTGCATTCCTGCTTTTGTTCCTCCCTTAGTTGGTTCCCTTAAGCTCCTTGCTTAGAATTCTATTTTTGCTACCAACAGTATCTTTATATATTTTAGTACTATAGCTCCTATAGCCCTTTTCCTGTTGCTAAATCCCCTGATGTCAACATTCTACTTACCTACTTCATTTATTAACTACTCTAGGTGAATATAATTCTGTATTCTCCCTGTATATCATAGCATTTATATGTTTGTTTTGGGGCTTTTCTGTGTATGTGGTTGCATATGATTCAGGATAGAGATTACATATATTTGGAGTTCAGAACCAGGATAGATCAATGTTATATGGATTGGTCAAGATCTAAGAGTAGAGCTGGTCTTGAAAGCTGGCTGAAATTTGAAGTCAGTAATAAAGAAAAAATTCTGGAGTTTTGGCATTAACTTCTTAAACCATAGCTTTTCAACCACAATCATAAAATTGCACAGCTATTAGCAAGACTATTCAAGAGAGAGCATTTTTATTGATATAAATGGATTTGGGAATAGATTTGTTGAATGTATTACTATTACTTGATGTAGAGAATGTGTGCCTGTAACTATCAACATCAACATTCAAAAGAAAAACAATTCACTCTGGCCTGTGTGGCTCAGTTGGTTGGACATTGTACATGCACTGAAAGGTTGCCGGTTCAATTCCTGGTCAGGGCACAAACCCTGGTAGGGGGTGTGCAGGAGGCAGCCAGTGGATGTTTTCTCCCACATAGATGTTTCTCTCTCTCCCTCTCCCTTCCTCTCTTTATAAAAACCACTAAAAAATATTTTTAAAAAGAGAGAAAAACAATTCATTAGTATTGAAATTTGACTTCAAATATGCAAATTGCATTCTTCTTGACAAATAAATCACATTTTCTTCACTGCTAATTATGATTCCGTTATTTTTCTAGGCAGATGTGGGATCTAATTCAATGTTTCTTAAAATGAAATCCATAGATATATTCTTAGTCTTTTGAATTTTTTTTAAAAGGAAAAAGTCCATGTATTACTCTAGAAACACTATAGTGATTCTCATAAGTGATTTAATTTGTTGTTAAAGGGATGCTGAGAACATACACAAGCCACCAAAGTATATAATGTCAGGAAGAGAGTTTGAAGGTTGTGGGCACTACACGCAGATTAGTAGATATAGGAGGTTAGTAGATATAGGTGAGGAGGCTCCTGAGCCACTGTTGTTGTTAAGAGCTTGGGTTTCTGTACTCAGATATAAGGTTGTGTATGTGTGACTTTGCCCAACATACAGACCCAAGGACACAGTGGACAGGTGGTAATCAGATTTGGCTCTGAGTCTGGCTGGTCATGCTGTGGACAGTGACTAACACTTTGACACCAGGTGCCTAAATCTAATTTTCTGTCATTTTGAGTCCTTCTTACTCAAGAAGCAGAGTTTGAAGATATGGGCAAAGTTTGGGATTCAAACCAAGCAAAATAGAGGAAGAAGAAGGCAGATCTACACAACTGAGGGATGGCTACTGATCCCAGGATAGGGGGTGGTCTGCTCTCTGCCTCATTTCCATGCCCATTAAGCAAGCTTCCTTATGTCAGTGAATAAGTACTTAGAGGTGTGGGCTGCTCCCCAGGGTGAGACAGGCCTCATTTAGTACTGGTGATTGCAGTGATCATGAGCATTACAGTTCAAATAATCAGTAATCTCAGGCTTTGTTTTGTCTTGTGATCCTTTCTTCAATTATCCCCAAGTATTTTTGTGGAAAAAAATTTTTAAATAAAATTATTTTAGAATTTTACTTTATTAAAAAAAGTCATAGAGCTTCAATATCCAACCTTTTAGGAAGGAGCATTAAAAGATATTTCCCTGAGGTCTTGAGATAACACTTGAGGTATTAGAAATGATAGTAATTCTGCTAGGTTCTGCCATCTTTTTTTTAAAAAAAAATTTTTTTTTAATTCATTTCAGAGAGAGGAAGAGAGATGGAGAGAGAGAAACATCAATGATGAGAATCATCAGTTGGCTGCCTCTTGCAAGCCCCCTCCTGGGGATTGAGCCCCTAACCTAGGCATGTGCCCTGACTGGAAACGAAGCATGACCTACTGGTTCATGGGTCGATGTTCAACCATTGAGCCACAGTGGTTGGCTCAGGCAGGCTCTGCCATCTTGATGGAATTCTTTTGGGTCTGAGAAAAAGGGGACATGGTGACTATTTTCAACTCATCAGGTTATGGAGGTTGATGATAGAACTTTACATCTGTGATTTATCTTCTAGCATAGACTTTCAAGCAAGAATGGAAAGTGTGGGGTTGTCCTAAAGAGAAACTAGGGTAGGGTGTCAGAACGGGCATTTATGCTTCTATGGGTTGTTGGGGGAGGGGAGCTAACATTAAAGAAGTTTTATTGTCTGAGCAGAGGTTCGGCAACCACTTGTCAGAAATGTTGTAATAGGGTTTTACACATCTGAGGGAAAAATCCCACTCAATGACCTAAGCATTCCTTCTACCCAGAGATTCCGGGAGTCACAATTTCTATTGTGTCAGTGCATGTGTTGTCGTTTTATGTAGAATGATTTATTAATATATTTGATCAGAAACATTTTAGCTTGTCATGATTTTAAAGTGTATTAAATTGTACAGGTGTAAAACACAGGACAGTAAATTCATTATCTGCTCCTTATTGCTTATCAGATCAGAAGTAGAAAGATTTCATGGCAGATCAAACCATACTGTATTCTTATTTCTAAAACATAATAATTTGTATTTTTTGGGTCAAGGGAGTTTTACTCCTAAGTCAAATTTGCCTGTTTTTAAACGGAATCTTCAAAGAGATAAGCTAGGGAGGTTTTTTTGTTTGATTTTGTTTTTGTTTTCTCCTGTCAAACCCACATGACATGTAAATGCTTATTTGAATTTCTTTTCTCCTGGAAAATAGACTCATTTGGAGAATGTGTGCTTGAATGATTTTAGTGTGAGATGCTTTTTCCTATAAAGGTGCCAGCCTTTCATTCCCTGATAAGTAAGTCACCCTCTTTTTTCCCCCACAAGTGAATTTGTACTTGGGACATAGTTTATCAGATGCTATTAATGAACCACTATTAAGACTGCAAGGCTGCAGTGCACAGGGCCCTGATTACAGGAATTAAAATAGTGTGTATTGGCTCTCTGCTGCTCCCCAGCAGGAATGCTCACTCATAATTCCTTTGCATCTAGTCTCAGCAGGAGAAGATTGACAGCATTGAGGACCATGTCAACAGTGCTGCTGTGAATGTTGAAGAGGGAACCAGAAACTTGGGGAAGGTAAGATTCTGCTCCTGCTGACAAATCAATGTTACTCTGGCTCCCAGGAATTTGTAGTATTAACCCAATTGATCTTCTCTCTTTAATCTTGAGGGAACCAGCAATTAAGGAAATAAGGAAGAAATGACACATAGGTAGCGCAAGAAATCAATGGCTGTAGTAATATTCTACTCTTTCATTCTGTTGGGAGAGAAATTTTTTTCAAAGAGAGAATAAACCGCGGCCCCACTATAAGGCATTTGGTGTTAGAAGGACATATTTAGAGGTTCAGGGGCATAGAAAGGCTTGCCAGAATCCAGTAGGGACAAAAATCTAAGGGTGCGACAGCATGTGTGGAGTGGGCCCATCTCTTTCCATAGACTTTTGCTTTTAACCCTAGGGCATGGAATAATTTCTGTGCAACGTAAAAACTTTGGGGTATCTGTGGCTGCTGAAACTGTTTAAATAAGCCAGTGAGGTAGTTAGTGGTTTGATTGTTTTGCAAGTAAATTCAGTTTGTAGCAGTCCACTCTGTGTAGCCCGTTTCTCTAAATTCTGAGGTCTGGAGCAATTGTAGTACCTGTGGAATACTTTTCTGCCCCCCTCCCTCTAATACAATCTCTAAGGTTAATTATGTACCAAGAGTTAAAGAGGCATTGGCAGGAGTAATGAGAGGAAAATGCACATCACCACAGGCAGATATTCTCAACTCAATTTCTAAATTGAATTTTTTTTTTTTTTACAGGCTGCAAAATACAAGCTGGCAATTCTGCCTGTGGCAGGTGCACTCCTCGGAGGAGCGGTGGGGGGTCCGATTGGCCTCCTTGCAGGCTTCAAAGTGGCAGGAATTGCAGCTGCACTTGGTGGTGGGGTGTTGGGCTTCACAGGTGGAAAATTGATACAAAGAAGGAAACAGAAAATGACAGAGAAGCTCATTTCCAGCTGTCCAGATCTTCCCAGCCAAACTGACAAAAAATGCAGTTAAAAACCAAACTTCAGTATTATTGGCTCCAACGTGTTTATACGAATGGACCTTTGTTGCTGTCGGACACTCAGCTTTTGGAACATGATTATATCAAGGGTAGAGGCCCGGTGCACAAAATTTGTGCACTTGGAGGGAGGGGTCCCTCAGTCTGGTCTGTGCCCTCTCCCAGTCCAGGAGCCCTTGGGGGATGTCCAACTGACAGCTTAGGCCCGCTCCCTGCCATCAGTCGGACATCCTTAGTGCTGCCACGGACGGAAGAGGCTCCCGCCACCACCACTGCGCTCGCCAGCCATGAGCCTGGCTCAGGGCTTCTGGCTGAGCAGCACTCCCCCTGTAGGAGTACACTGACCACCAGGGGGCAGCTCCTGCATTGAGCGTGTGCCCCCTGGTGGTCAGTGTGTGTCATAGCAATCGGTTGTTCCGCCGTTCGATTTGCATATTAGCCTTTTATTATATAGGACAGTGGCTGTAGATGCTCAAGTGGGGTTGGACTGTGATAAGTGGATATATTTTTTTGTTTGCTGGGATGTTAATGAAATTGAGGGGCCTGGGCTGAAGGTGTATAATGTTTGTCAGGTAATTTGAAGACTGCCAGGGAGCAGATTTTCTTCCTGGAAGTGTGAAAACTGAACCCATAACTTTGATAAGGACATGTGATGTGTGGACATGTTGGGTTATGAAAGACTAGTTCCTTTCTAACCCTGATTTGGAGATTCTAAGACTAAGCATATTATAAATATGCTTTTTTTATCTTCTAAATGTAGGAGATTATTTAGGCCTGTTAGTAAAGAAAAGAATGGGAGTTCAGGAGCCTTTCTTATCAAATAGGAAATCCAGATCTGGCAAGGGCACAGGTGAAGTACATAGTGGAGTCATTGGATGAGACGATTGCAGTTTCCTATAGGTCCACTATATTTTCTGATGAAGGAAACTAATAGTGAAAGAAAGGCCCAATTTCTCTTTCAAACATCTTAATCTGTGACACTGGCTCTCTGAACTCTTCCCTCTGTCTCTCTTTAAATAAAGACAAAATCTCAAGTGGTAGGAGACAGTGTTATTAAGCCAGCACTAAACTGTTTGTCACTTTGTCTCTTCGCAGAAGTAGTGCCCTCTGCCTTCCTTCCCTTGTACTTTTCAAAAGTTCTTTGACTTGTGGGGTGAATTCTACCCATGTATAATGAAGGCTTTTCTCATAATTTGCTTTTTTAAAATATATTTTTTATTGATTTCAGAGACGAAGGGAGAGGGAGAGATAGTAACATCAATGAAGAAAGAGAATCATTGATCGGCTGCTTCCTACATGCCCCACACTGGGGATCAAGCCCATAATCCAGGCATGTGCCCTGAACGGGAATAGAACTGTGACCTCCTGGTTCATAGGTTGACCCTCAAACACTGAGCCACACCAGCCAGTCCTAATCTCCTTTTTTAAAATTGTCTTCCATCTTTATTCATCCTTTCCTATAATCTCTAGATAAGAGAGGGAGAGAAGCAGGAAGAAAGAGATCTCCAAATATTTCCAACATGGTTAGAATTTGAGCTAAAAAATAAGCAGGCAGGGAATATGCCAGATCATTTCCTGGGGCATCTTCCAATCTCAAGTAGCTGATGTACCTGCCACAGAGGGAGTTCTAACCCTAGGTCTTTTCAGCCAGCCCTTGGTGAAGCTAAGAACTAGCTTTCTACCTCATATCTCTTACTACCATCCTTTCCCCAGGCTTTGCTCTCTCCTGTGCTTTCCTTCACTTTCACAGCTGCTATTTCTTCCCAAGAGCGGCATTCTGCTTGCCTTTTCTCATATTCAAGTTGATGGACAAAGCCTGGTGCCAACACTCAGTCCTGATGGATTTGTGGTGCTAATTCCAACACTTGACATTGACAGCTAGCTTGGCCCAGCCCAACCCAGTGTCTATATCAAAGAGCAAAAAGGTTTTAAATCTAGAAAGAAAGAATTTAAGGTTACAGGCAGCCTCATCCTGTACCTCCAACTCATTTGAAATAGGAAAGAACCACCTTTTGCCTTACTCTTTTTTTCTGAGGACAGAGGAAAGGGTACCAACACCACAAAAGAGCTGAGCTTTCTCTGCTCAGGAGCCAGTCATCGGCAGTGGAATGGTTTATCATTTCTCTCTTGCTGATCTTACTCTTAACAACTTTTATTGATTGCTACCTTTTATTTCTGTCTCTAAAAAGACTTTCTCCTTCATACTTTTTGACTCTTCTCACCAGTAAATTCCAAAGAGAGGAAGCACCATTTCTTATTGTCCTTAAATAACAATACAATATCAAGTACTATATTGCTGCCTGTTGACTTGTTACTTTGAACAAGTGTCAGATTCTGATCCAGTATTTGATATTAATACCTGTAAGGCTGGGGTAATTACTTTTGAGATCCACTTTTTAAAATTTTCTGATCTATGTCCCTTTAACACAAGTCGTTCAAACCAGAATGAGGATCAGAATTACTTGGGATGCCTGTTTAAAATAAGATTCCTAACCTTCAGTTCCACATGTGATTCTAATAATGGTCAGTCTAGCCTGATCAGCTAAGATTACAAATTTAACATAGTTACATGAAGATTCAGCTGTATCACTGAATTCTATAATTTCTGGTATTCCCTTCAACAATGCCCAGTCTTTATCACTGCATACTCTTCCCACTCCATGCTTTGAAGCCCACGATCTTAACACAACTAGAGTCATACTGTCAGGCTGGTTTTGTAGCAGGACCTGAAGGAGAGAGGAGGTCCATAATTAAAGCTCACATTTTGGTCTGGGCTCTCATTTTTATTGAGCCAGTGCGAGACATCAGTGTATGGGCTCATAAAGGCCTTCGATTTCTACTAATCAGGATTGGAATATTACTCTAGAAGTCTTCATGAGTAGGCAACGTTATAGTCCTTTTAAGAAAGTTTTATTTAAACTTACTTAGAACTTGTATCTAATTTTCCCATAATAGATCCTAATAGCCAACTTTTTGTAGACATGTTTAATCAATTATCAGTGATATACCTGTAAACTATAGTGTTTAGAAGTATATATTAGTCAATATGACAAAGAAACTAATCTTAAAATGGAATTTAATGCCCAATAGTATCAGATCAAATTCATCTTCTCTGTGATTCATGTCTTATTTTTACTGCAACAAGTTAAAAGGTAAGGAACACTTTAAGCACTTTTATTAAGTTCTTCAAGTTTATAGAGACATAGTGGGTAAAGGTAGCACTCCTAAAGACTTTTTTTGATAAAATAAACTAAGAATTTTTTTGCAGAGCAGAGACTGAAATTTTTTGGTTGTAACCCACAATAAAAAATGCACTTATATAAAAACTCAGCATATATATAATAGAACTATTCTTACTTTTAACGTGCAGTTCACTCTGATGTTTTTTAATGTTTTAGTTTCTAAAATATGCTGGCTGCAACATACTCAAGTGATTTCATAACCTACCAATAGGTTGAGACCCTTAGTTTGAAATAAACACCACCATGCTTACAGGGGAACTGATACTCATTGAATAGCATCTGCTTGCCAGGCACTTCACTAGGCATTGTACAGGTAGGGAAACTGAGTCTCAGGGAAGTTAAACAATTTGCAGAGAGTTATTCAACTACAAACAAATGAAGCTAGGATGTTAACTAGGTCTGTTGAACTACAAAAACTCTTACTGTCATACTATGCTACTTCTGTATATAAAATTGAGGAGGGCCCTTCATTCTGCTTCACCCAAACACCCATATATTCTGTAACGCAGGATTACTTCAAAATTACACGTGCCATTCATTTGCACTTTTTTTAAAAAAACTTCTTGCCTCAAAGCAGTCTCAAAGTTTTTAACATTGGCCAATGCAGAAGTACATAGTGCTTAGACTATAAAATGTAAAGTGTTTCTAACCCACCCATACATTCTCCAAATTTCCTTATATTCATGGGTTATAACTATCACGTAAGCAGTGCTTTCTATATTTAATTTAAAAATTAATTTTTAAGCCAAATCTTGACTCCAGTGATTATTATGCTTTAAATGGTGCTCTTGGGAAGCCATGCGCTCTCTGTGACACTAGTATTAGAACGTTTTTGAAACTGCCTCCAAAGACATTTGGCAAATCACATGAGAAAGCCATCTCAGTGTTTATTAGTCAGAGACTATGCTCACTCGTCCTTATGACCTCTCTTCCTTCCTCAGTTTTGCTTTTCTTCTGCCGGCTTAGCTTTCCTAGCCACCTATGCTAGAGCTAGTAACCTAAGGGTGCCCAGAAATGGGGTATGCTGGCCAGAGTCGCTGGAGCAAGGACTTACTTTTAGGTTATACTGAAGCTAAGTGCTGTTAAAGGGAGAATACTACGGGTCCCTAAACCTTCCTCTGGGGCTTTTGCCTGCCCATAGTGCCGTAAGTAGTTTGCCCAGAAGTAAGAACTGAATACTGGTATATCTATCACAAGAGGTTGAAGAAACCTGAAAAATGGGTAACGTACAGCATTACCTATTACAGAAAACAAACCACGCCATACTTTTAAAAATGGGCAGGTCTCCCCTTTGTCCTTCCCTGTGCTCTATGAAACCTTGGAGAGGGAGGATGAAGAAAAGCCTGGGAAAAGGTTCTCCTGTGGAAAGGCACATTTCCTTTTCTCATAATAAAATACAATGTGGCTCTGGCTCTCAGGCCCTTTTAATGTTAGACAATGTTCTTAAGTCATTAGAGGCCAAATAAAAGGTAGGGATGCTTCCCTGCTAGCCTAAGTTAATTTAAATAGTTCAGGTTCTGTTTGGGCTTTTACTCACACTTTATTTTATTTCTAACAGGTGAGTCTCACTATTTATATTCATTAATTTGACACTATTTTACAGAGAGACTTCTTGGGTATTATAAGCAATCAATGGTAAAAGATCCATATATTATCCCCATCATTGCCCTCAAAGAAATTATTTACTGTGAGAGACAAGAAATACATCTGTGCATATTAACAAGAGAAATAAATTGAAAGAAAAGTGTAAAAGGTGTCAAAGGCAAATGATTTGCCCAAGATCAAAGCTAGTTAGCACAAAGGTAGAATTATAACCATGGTCTAAGAAAAAAATTTTAAGTAATTTAACTGAAGTTTTATTATGCCATATCAAGTTGCCTTTTGAGGCCTATGGTCTTTCAGACCAGTTTTTATGTTCCAAACCAGGCAGTAGCTGTAATAGAAAGAGAATTGGATGGGGACTCGAGATCAGAGTTCTAGTTTTGGCTTTGTCTCCTGTAGTAAGCGTTTTCTTAGGCTGCCTTTGCCCATTCTAGCCAGGGATCCCCCAACTGTAAATTTTAGGGGTTACCAGCTTGACTCCCCCATTCTTTATATCTTGCCTCTCACTGGGTCCTGTCAATGTACTTTGAAAGTTAGTTGCATCAACTTCTCAATATATTCGTGGCCATCACTCTAGTAAAAGACTATTACCTCACATCCCCCCTCATCTTCCCCCACTTTAAGCCATTCCTCACATCACTGCCACAAGAATGAGAACAAGGTCCGGCTTTCATTTTTCAACTGAAATATTTTCAGTTGCTTCCATTGAATACCTGAGAAAGTTTAAATTCCTTAGGTTGGCATTCATAGGCTTCCATATTCTGGCCCCAGCTTTATTGCTTCAGACTCCTCATCATCTGATGCCATTGACAGCCAGACATTCCACAAGGATGGTTTTAAGGTTTCTCTGTGGTAAAGGTACAAACTGGTAACATGCTGTTTACATTTTTCCAGGCTAAAATAACTTCTGTGAATGACATTTTCAAAAAAAAAAAAAAAGTCAGCTGAGATTTGTTTAAACTCTTAGAACAAGCCAAAAAGTTGTTTCTTAAGAAAAATATTTCCCCCCAAAAAAGAGAAATTACATTCAATTTCTTAACTTCCAAAACAATGTCAGTCTTGTCATCTGTGCATCTGATAGCCAAAGCATGCGTGTGGACTTTTCTTCAGCAGCATAGATGCCCCAGCCTTGAATGGCCCATTGTCCAGCTCCTGTGAGAAACTAGACTAAGAAATATTTGACAAAAACAGTCAAGAGTACATGTTATTCATACATTTCTCAAGTATTTGAGGTATTCTGTACTAAGGCTAATCTCTAAAAAGATGTTTACCTGGGTTCCATTAATTAAGCTCCTTAAAGATATTTTATTGTTAAACCCTTGGTGTTGGCAAGGGTCAACACAACTAAAGGCCCAATGGTGAGAATTTCTACAAATTCTGTAAAGCTTACTGAATTTGTTTATTTTGTTGTTGAGTGGTGCTTGTAAGGAAACATACAATAAATTCACTTACTTAACTAACATTTAACTGAATGCTTTTTGTGTATTGAATGCCAGGGCCACACATAGAAAAATATTAAACCTATAGAATCTACCCTTATAAACCATTCGGACTAATAACTTCAGATGCCTAAAAGCCAGTAAATCACAATAAAAGGCGCTAAGTGCCCTAAAAGAGGAATGAGCAAAGTTACAAGGGGCACATGGAATAGAGTGACTAGCTCTGCCCGGAAAGCAGAGGAAGGCTTTGAGACACGGGGCATTGGAGCGGGACCCTAGAGAGGATGCCTGACTGAAGACCTTGTAGGCTTCCAAGTGGCAGAGGAATTGCACATACAAAGGGTTCAAGACATGAGGGAGCATAGTGCTTAGAGAAAGCCAGTTAAGTGTTGTGAGTGATGAAGCTGGGCAGGGTAGGTGTTTTTTTTTTTAAATTTAATTCTTTAGTTAAAGAAATTTATGTATTGCTTTGTATCAGATAAAACTATTATAACCCTCTTGAGTTCTTCATTTTGCTTTCATTACCAGGGAAGTTAGGTATATTTGGCGTATTTGCTTTCCTTTCCCACATGTAAGAAATGATTTGTACTTCCTTGTCTCTCTGCTGTGAGATCCCCTGCTTTCTTCCTGTCCTGCTATTTATTCCATAAATATTAATTGAAAACCCACCGAGAAAATAGTCACGGGTTTCCTCAGTGTCCAAGACCTTAATGGTCCATTTTTTCATCTCTGCACGAGTAACTGTTGACCACTGCAACTCAGGGGCTCCCACCTTCACTTGTGGCGCATTCTGCAATGTTTTACAACTTCCTAGGTATACAGTTCTTTCATTTGCGGTGGCGTGGTCTCCCAAGCTAGATTGTGGCAGGGACCATATCATCTGCTTCTTGGAGTATTTCATGGTACGAATACAGTGACGAGAAAAGGAAAAGAAACTACACTCCCGTTAGTGACTCCCAGATGCAGTCACGGTATGTGTGTGCTGCTGTGTCTCAGGCATATGTATTGAAATGAGAAAACACTTTCTAAGATGAATCAAGCCCTTGCTCAGTACTTACTTTTGTATGTTAACATAGGAGTGAATGATGCTGCAGAAGGAATCGGGAAAACATCTCTAGGACTTGGAAGTCATGAATTGAAACTTTCAGAATTTGGAGGTAAAGAAATTTCTCTTTTTCCAATTATAAATCATGACTTGGAAGAGAGAGGATCCAGGAGCTGAATCACTGGAGAAATAAATGGTATGGAAAAACCGAGTTTACCTCCTGTTTTACCATAAGATTGGTGTGGTCAGAATAATAGGGATCCAAGAAGGATTTAAATCTGATTATAATATCCTGTAGAAATAGCGGCAGGAATTTAATTGCCCTAGTAGACAAGCAGAGTTTGGACTTAGGCCAAGGCAGAGCTGAAGGGGTAGGCATTTGATGGGGTTTGAACCAAGGTCTCTAATACTCAGGCTCATGTACTTGCTCCACTAAACAGCCTCTCAGTTACCTGATAGGAATGAAAAGGAATAAAGTGTTTGGCACTTACTAATTCTTCATGGACGTTAGTTCCCTTTCTTTCCTCTCTAGGTTTTATTGTTCTTTATTGTTCATAACAGATTGCTGCCTCTTATCTGGGTTAAGGTGGGGGTCAACAACTCAGAACATTCTTAGCCTTTCCTGCTTGCACTCTCCCCCCATCCCCATTGATACCTTGCTTATCTTACAGGGTGGTCGTGAAGATTAAAAGAATTAATAACATGTTAAGTGCCTAGCATGGAGCCTTGCTTGTAGTACTGTATAAATGTTAGTTGCTACTGTTATTATTTTATCATGTACCTACAAAAAGAGTGTTAGGGAGACACCTAAAATGAGTGGAGACTTGATAAAAATATCAAGAATGCTTAAAATGACTTAAAAAGGGCTCAGTTAATAAGGTGGCATAATGATGACAGGTGCCTGGTAAAAATAATATTTTTAATCTATTAAGAATAATATTAAAACATGAAAATGTATAAGGTCTGGTTAGGAATAGGATGATCATACATCCCAGTTTGTCTGGAAAAATTTTTATTTATATCTGTTGTGCTGGTGATATTTATTTAAGAGCGGGAAAGGGAGAAAAAGATGGTTGATTTCTGTGTGTGCCTTGACCCAGGATCAAACCCACAGCGTTGGCTTATCAGGATGATGCTCTAACCAACTGAGCCACCAGACCAGGGCCCTTTTCACTGTTAAATGTCCTGGTCTGCATGAAAAAATTACATGGTCACCCTAGTTATAAGGTGTGGAAGTATTTTTTTAAAGCATCTGTGTTTCAAAATAATTTATCACTTGTAGGTTCAGATGAAAAGCATTCTAGGTTTAGTGGGAACTTGTAGATGTGATTTTCAAGTTCCATCAGTAATCTCTAAGGAACCAGAAAACAAAAGAGGTGCCCGAACACTGAGTTTGGGCAAAACTAAAATTTAAGAAGCGAAGTTGGATTCCAGGAGCCACAGACCAGGGAATTTACCTTGTAAGCCTAGACAATTTCAGAAATGGACTTTTAAGGTTTTACATCAGAAAGCCATGCTCATTGTGAAGACATGGGTAATTGTGAATTACGAAGAATTGCTAAGTTAGAATAGATGCTCTCTTGTACTTTCCCCACTGTGTGCACAACCAGGAATACCCTGCTCTATTCCCCCTCCAAGCAGTGGTTAGGGCAAGAAAACAAATGTAGTAATCAGGCTTCCAAGATTGACCTGATCCTACCCAGGCAAGTGTACACCTGGCATCAAGAGAGCATACAGCTTCTTCCTTGGCAGCCATCCCAGCAAGTAAAACAGCACAGATAGGCAAGCCTGTGACTCTTTACCAGCGTGGCCCAGAGTTGGGAGAGGAACAACAGGGCAGCAATACTTGGCTATAATAGTACTTACTAGTAGAGAATAGTGACAGCTATTAGTGTGACTCTCCTGGGGAGAGGGGTGGGCGCGGAGAGGAGCCTGACGTGTTTAAGAAAACAGCTAACTTTTTCTGTTCCTAGCCAAGAAACCACTTCCTGTAGGAAGGCTCCCCTAACCCCAAGACTACACACACCTCCATCCCTCTGTGGTTAACTCACAGCCCAGCACCTACAGTGCTGTTAGAACCACCCTTTTCCCATCTATTTTAACTTTGAGCCCTGTGATGGCAGGGGCAGTCTCTTGTTCACTGTTGTATCCTTAGCCTGGCAACAGTAGATAATTAATGCTTCCTGAATAGTAAATGTTTTATAAACCATACAATGTACTTTGTCAACTCGGTATAGTCTGTCTTTCCCCAGGGCTGAGTGACTAAGCTGGGGGTCAGATCTACCTCACAGAGAACGTGGTGTTCATGGGCGTTTCCAGCACCTCTGCAGGACTCTGCATTGCCCAAGGGGGCACTCGCATGTCATTCTGATAGTGTAAGATTTTAATCAATTCTAGGCTAAAACTTAGGACCCCATAGCCAATTTAGGATATAGAATTAAAGGTGACAGCAGGTGATTGTGATTCACAGATGAGCCAGCAGAGTCCATTCCAGTAATGGTGATGCTTTGTCCTTTATTCGTTCATCTTATGTAATATGGCTCCCCCTACCCCCCATCAGATTTATTGATCACTTACAGTGCTCTAGGACCAGGCTGCCGAGAACACAGAGTTCTGCTTCCAGGGTACTCATATGGTGATAAGGAAAAGGGGTACCTGTACTTCCAACTTTGTATTAGACTGGGTACTCTAAAACAAATAAATAAAGGGCTGTTGGACCACAGGAGTGATCGTCCTAGGCCAGTGGTCGGCAAACTGTGGCCCGTGAGCCGCGGTTTGCCGCTCTGTTGACTAATGAGTTTGCCGACCACTGTCCTAGGCATTGGAGAATGGATAGAAGGAATTTACTAAACGTAGGGGAGGGGAGAGGAAAAGAGACATTTTAGAGAAGTGATTTGTAAGCTGCAGTTTTCCTCACCTCGTGATACAAAAACCTATTATCTAATGGCAGACTGGGCCTTCCCCAGTGTGTTCTGCAAGAGGGAGCTTTGACACTTCAACTAAAGGCACATGGATTCATATAGCTTCTCGTTCTGATTCAATTAATCTAAAAACCAAACTGGAAGAGCTTGTGACTCTGGGTTATCTGTATTCTGAGTAATATGTTCACAATATATTTATTTATGATGAATTAAATTAGTAAAATCTCAAACAGAAATATTTTATAAATATAGTTTTATTACTTGGAAGTACATACAAAAATTCAAACACAGCTTAAAAAAAATAACAGTTGCCAAGCAGAGGTCCTATCCAACCGGTTTTAATGAACACATAAAACAGTTATAATCAGCATAAAACAATTTTAAGTCATGAAACAAACTTATTGTCCTCAGGGTCTTTAAATATTGGACTTAAAGACTGGTTTTTGTTTTATTCTTTACACCTATTTAAGTCTTTTCCCTAAATATAGACGACTAACATTTCAGTTTGGTTCATGAGATTTTCATTCAGAAAAATAGGTAAAACCCTTTACTAGAATTATTTTGAAAACTGAAATACTGTATGTCCATTTCTACTCTCCTATTGCCTCACATTCTCCATGGGTTTCTCAAAAATTCCCAATAGTTGCTAACAGAGAAAGCACTTATAACTTCAGCTCTCTGGAATACTGAAGTTTGGGCCTAAGAGTCCTGAAATTATTTAAGGAGGCAAGATTTTCCTTTTTTCCTGTGATTTTATTTGTGGCCAGCCAGACTATATCACCTTGTCAGAGGAAAAAACAAAACAAAAATTCAGTTATTTTGCCTTCCCGATTGTTGTTAATCCATTACTATTTTATCCATTCTTTTTTGCTGTTGCGTTTTTTTGTGTGTGTTTTTCCCCATGCCTTCTTGGCAACTTTAGCAAGCTCTTCAAATTTAAGTTCATTCTGATCTTTAACATGTCAGTTATACATTTCACTCTCCTCTTTTTGGCCTTTATCGTGCCAGTTTTTTCTTCTTTTGTACATGATTTTTGACAACTAGACGTCATCAGAGAGCTCTGAGATGCTTTAGGTCAGGGGTGGGGAACATTTTTTCTGCCCAGGACCATATGGATATTTATAACATTCATGGACTATACAAAATTATCAACTTAAAAATTAGCCTGCTATATTTGGTCATTTAATTAACTCACCCCTAATTCTTGGCAGGGATAGACCAAATAAATGATTTTGAGAGCCCTATGTGGCCCTTGGGCCAGATGTATAGATGCCCCATCTCTAAATGTTGAGAATTTCATATAAAGAAAGTTTTCATCCTTTTATGGCCCCTCACTACTGGAATGGTTTTTGAAAAACTAGAAAAGGGTCCACTTCTAGTTCTGGTTTTGCACTCAACTGTGTTCTTGTTTAGTCTTTCATCCCCTCTTCACAGCTGAGGAGCCTGCGGCTCAAGGTAGACGGGATAAAATGAGAAGACTTCCACCTACAATACTCGATTCATGGTACAGAGGGGAAGGAGTCTAAATTGTGAGTTCTAGATTTCTGGAAGTTCTCTTTATATACCCAACTGGTGACAAATCCCTATGGAACCTGTATCTTTGCCATCTCTTGTATCTGTTCCTGTCCATCTCTGTTGTCACCGTCTTAGTTGTGGCCATTGCCTCTCTGCTGCTAGACTCATTTTATTATACCTAGATCAGTAGCCATAGTATTCTTTCTCAGAATTAAATATGAACATACTTCTCTGCTTAAAATCTGTTGATGGATCTCTATTGCAAGGCACAGTACAAACCCCTTAGGTTGGCATACAAGGCCCTGCAGAATCAGCTATCATTTCCCTAGCTACCTCCCCACCCACCACACACTAGCTCTGTGACAAGAACTTACTTTCTGCAATACATTTTGCTGTTTTGCCCTTAAGCTTAATGAGTTTTTATAAATTGTCGCAAATTCCTGATGGGTGCCGCGTCCTTCAGGGGAACAAAAAGTACCCAAGGTCATTTTGCATCCCATTCATTCAATAAACTTGATGACTGCTAAGTATCTAGAAATGCTAGCTATTGGAGATAGGACATAAAATTCAGTATCCTTACCCTCGGTGGCTTCAGTCTAGAAAAGATAATGGTAGTGGCACTAAGTCCCAGTACGTGTGAATGTTAAATAATGCAGCCTCAAATCCACTCATTTTTTAACAGCCACCCAATTATCTTAGATCACAATGGACATGTGTTCCTTGAGGCTTTTCAAATTAAATGCTCTCAAGCCAGGGCTCTGCAACCCAATACTTGAGTGTTATCTTTTATTTTTTAAAGACAATTATAAGATTACAGTTAATTGCATATGCTACTTACGGTTTTGTGTACTATAGCTTGTTGACTATTTGTGAATTTTCATTCTGGCCACCTCAGATTTGGTCCATCCTCTGACCTAAAAACTACAATTCTGATTTCAAAGTTATTGATTAAAAGTAATGAAGGTCCAACCTTTAGGAAGCTGTCCTGCTTTTCTGGTTAATCTGATAAAATACACTAAATATGCCCCTTATCACCTTATTGATGACATTTGTTATTCTGAATGGAATAATGGATAAGTCATGCATAAGTAAGACTTATAGGCTGATTTTTAAAAATAACAATCATTAAATATCCATTATAAATATTCACTTTATTTTGAAAGAATTGGAAGATGTTACATATATTACATACTACATATAATGGCACATGTCAGCCTTTAAGCTTAAAAATAATCTCTCCCCAAACTGGGATTGACTTAGACTCCAAATATAAAATGACTCTTGGCCTATAGCACCAACCCAAGCCCAGAGGAAAGCCAATTTTGAACCTGTCTGTCCCCTGGCACTGGGCTTCCTGATATGATACTGAGGGTCCTCGCCCTCTGGTTTTGTTCCCTGGCAGTACTGAGGCCTGGCACAGGGACCCATCTGACTGTACACTGCAGGCCTTGAGATCAGAGAATCTAGAGGGTAGGGTCCTCTGATAATTTCACAATGTAAAAAACTAAAAACTTATGTGCCTATTGTCTTCATTTTTGACTTATACAATTAATAACAAGATTACAAGAAAGAAGGAGGTTAGAATTATGAAGTACAATTTGCTGGTTTTTCTCTTTGGAAATTGAAGTGTCATGATCGGAGGAGCCTTAAAAGTCATATAGTTCAATACTGGTAACCTGCTCCACTAGTGTTTTCCTTTCCCAGCTTTAGGTATAATTCACTTAGACAAACACATAGAAATTTAATAACACCTTTCATTTTCTTTTTCTTAATTCATAAGTAGAATTCCTGCCAAATGATCTGGCTTACGGTTCTTCTCCTCTTCAAAGTATGTTTAAGTTACACATTAAGAATCCAAAATATACCCCTATGGAATTTTCATAAGCAATAGCCAACCAATCAGTAAAACACAGTACACGGTGTGGAAATTTTAATTTATTCCCCACCCAAGTATCCAGAATATGTGCCCCTTTAACTTTGAGAAATGTGATAATGAAAATACCAACAGAACTGGTCATATGTAATGAGAAGAAAAAAAAAGCACATAGTACACAGGAAACATCAGTCCTCCCTGATCTAATAGTGCGAGTTAATGGTTATTTCTGGCAATGTCACCTTTCACTTAATTGATAAAAATTTTACAGGACAGATTTAAAGTAGACAGGCCTCTAATTCTTGTTTGTTTGTGGTTTTGTTTTGCTTTTTTTTTGGACCCTAAAAGAGTTTTTAAAAGAGGCTATATTAAGTGACAATGCATTCTGAGTCGGGGGAGAAAAAAATTAAAAACCCAAAACTTCTTCCAGTTTATTCAAAATAAAAATACACATAGAATTATGAAAATATAGGTTTACTATTTCCACCACATAAGTTGATGCTGCTGTTTGAAAGTCAAATTGTTTTTCAAGTTTTTAAAGCTCATCTCGATCTCTCAATAAAGTATACCTATATTCGCTGGGTGCTAGTTTCTGGAAAGAGCTCTCGGGGGGACTACTTGCTACATCCTGGGCGTCCTAAAGAGAAAGAATAAAACATTTTTGTATCAATATATTTTATGGAGTTATAATATTTCAATAAGAGCATGAGATGAATGGTAGTTGCCCTATAATTATTTAATAATCAATAAAAGGTAGCTACTGTATGCCAAAGATAAAGAGTTAATTAAGTTTGAAATCTTGCTTTCCCCATTTCATATATACCTTTACTCAGATTCTCCAGGGCAGGGCAGGGCTGCCACAAAGCCACTAAATATGGACCTGTTGACAGTTCCAGTGGTGTAGAGGAAGGAAACAAAATACCTGACACCTGGGCGCATTCCTAGAATATTCTATAGAGCCAGCACAACTCTTGACTAAGTTGGCCCCAACCCTTCCCTCTTACAAATGACTAAGAAAATTAAAGGCACCTATTCTGTAGCCAGAATTACAGTTACCTGGATGCCAGAAATGATCAAAACTAAATTAACATAAGGAGGAAAACAAACACTTCAATATAATACTTCAAGAAATTAATTTTTGCTTATTTTACTTGTGCACATACAGTAGATAAAAATACAGTGGAATTCTAAGTGTGACTTCCAAGAATTTCTAAGAAAAGGCAGTGTATTCTATATTTTTTATTTCCACACTGTGAGCTCTTCAAGAGCAAGCATGACTGTCACTCTTTTAATATCCCCTGTAGTTAACACAGGCACGCAGTACATATGTTACATCCTATATCTAATGGCACAACTGCATTATAATGGTAAACAAAGTGCCTACAAACTTCCCATATAACTTGGCCATGTTTCACTTCCCCAATATATTTTTAATTTTGTTGTTGTTGTTGAAATATATGTTTGGTTTAATTTAACTGAAATTATATTACTATAAACAAACATGTATTTAATGCCATTAGTACACAAAGATGACAAAATATAAAGAATTCAACTGTCTAATGGAGAAGTTGAAACAAATCAGGATAATACAACAATGATAAGCTACATCCCTTCATAATATGATAAAATACTAAGCAGGCTGACTTTTCTGATGAAAACAATCACCTGGATTATTGCCAACAATGTGCCTGCTTCTACAGTTGCTTAATTATCAAAGAAAAGTCTGACCGCAGATTTCAAGGAAAAAGCATGTCATCCAATTCCTAAAGAGAACTCTTGACTCTCAACTTAATTTGACTCAAAGTGAAGAAAATTTCACTTAGTCTTTATTTTTCTTTTATATGTGGAGGTTCTTTGGACATAAGAGTAGACTGAAGTTTTGAACATATAAAATAGAGTTGGATATATATCATCTTCCCTCTTGGTATAGTGGGGGATATAAATCGCTAATGAATCAAAATGCAAATTTAGGGGTGTTTAACAAAGGAGGAACACAGAAATAGTAAAATTCTTAGGTTTTTAGAAATATATATAAAATACAGAATGTCAAGCATTCTAAATCTCAATTGGAAAGCTGCATTAAACTATAAGTTTTTAAAATATACATATATTTTATTGATTTTTTTACAGAGAGGAAGGGAGAAGGATAGAGAGTTAGAAACATCGATGAGAGAGAAACATCAATCAGCTGCCTCCTACACAGCCCCTACTGGGGATGTGCCCACAACCAAAGTACATGCCCTTGACGGGAATTGAACCTGGGACCCTTCAGTCCGCAGGCCGACGCTCTATCCACTGAGCCAAACCGGTTAGGGCTAAACTATAAGCTTTGAGCATTATGAAAACTGTATTGGTAAAGGAGGCTCTTAGGATGATTTGCAAGAATACCAAATTATTTTCTTCATTGTAAGGTCAATCTTCCAGCCACAGAGGACGCCTGAACAATTAATGGAATCCACTGATTTCACTGATCTATCTACTTCCATTTCCTATCTCCTACTTCTATTTAAAGCCAACTATCTTCACTCCTTTCATAGCCATATTCCACAGATGGCAAACTCAGACAAAAAAACTATACTGTAACATTCTTGTAACTTTTCTGAAGGTCTGAAATTTTAAAAATTAATTTTAAAAGGAACATAGTTTGGCCGAAACCGGTTTGGCTCAGTGGATAGAGCGTCGGCCTGCGGACTGAAGGGTCCCGGGTTCGATTCCGGTCAAGGGCACGTACCTTGGTTGCGGGCACATCCCCAGTAGGAGGTGTGCAGGAGGCAGCTGATCGATGTTTCTCTCTCATCGATGTTTCTAACTCTCTATCCCTCCCCTTTCCTCTCTGTAAAAAATCAATAAAATATATTTAAAAAAAATAAAAAATAAAATAAAAGGAACATAGTTTGTACATTAGCTAGAGTCTGTTGAAAAAGAAAAAAGCTCCCACTGAAAAACATGAGTGCTACCTGTCCTTGGGCTGTGTCTGTTGGGTCAGGACCGTGATGGAATTCTCTGTGAAGTTTTCCAGAATGTAAGTCAAATACAAACTGCTTGAGTCTTCCAGGAATTCTAAAACCAAAGTCAAATAAAAATTTAGCTTAAGCTATTAAAATGGACTTACCTCTTATCAACTTTACATAATTTTTAAAAAATCTTATTTATAATCCCATCATCCTACCGTAACTATTACAGACCAAGTATATGTTGAACATTTTTATACAGTTGTAATCTTATCAAGATACTCTGTTTTGTGTTCTAATTCCTACACTTGTTACATAGAAATTTTTTTATGCTTATCGTTTTCACAGATGCACCAGTCTGTCAAGATGTTATCCTAAAACTTAATTAACCATCCCTTATTTTTGGGCATTTATATTTTTTCCTGAATTAATGTAACTAAAAACACTTACAAAATCACACTGAAAATAAGAGGGCTCGGGAAAAAATAGTATTAACCACTCAAAACTATGTAGCTTTATAACCAAAGTCCTACAAAAAGCCTAGAACAGAATATTAGCACTGTTTAGCCTCCACCAGCGTTGGAGCCTGGGTCAGCTAGATAATCCTCTGTGACTGTAACCTGGAGCTTCTAAATCCTTTTTGAGAGGTAGGCCCTTGAGGGCATTTACGGTCAGCAGAACCAGTTTTATCAAATAATCTAAGGCAGGGTGTAGCTTTTTCATGTGGCTCCCCCCGCCCCTCCCTTAAGCACAGGGGGAAATTTCTTCACAACTTCTTTAACCACAGGGGCAGCTTCACTGGATAGCTTAACATTGTGAAAAGCAAAAGCACTTCTCAAGGCCAGGAAACTGGTATGTTTTTTGTTTTGTTTTGTTTATGTCTTCACACACCACTAAGGCATTCTCTTTAATGGTGAAAATGCTTTCTTTGGTGGTTTCAAAACATTCTGAGGAAAATAAAATGAACCAACATAACTCATTGTATATTGACATCATTCCCCTAGTTACTAATCAGGGCATAAGCAAATCTGTAGCACAGAGACATGCGTTGTAGTAAAACAGACCATTATAAAGCTAAGCAGATATATATACAGCAGGTGCTCGAATAACGTCATCTATACATATAAAGAGGTAATATGCTAATTTGTCCGTTATGGTGTCCCAGTCACTACCAGTCTGTGGGTGAGGACGGGGGTGAGGACTTCTGCCTCCAGTGCTAATGTCACGCTCTCTGCGTGCGTCCCGCCCAGCGCCGAGGTGAAGCTGCCTGCCTGCATCCCTGGCTAGGGACGTGACACCGCCTGCGTGCGTCCATTCAGCGCTGACATGATGCTGCGGGGGAGGGGGGCCGGGCTTGACGGTGGACCTCAGGCCGCGCCCCTCACCCGGCCCAGGGCTTGAGGGGGATGTCAGGCTGCACCCCCTGCCCTACGGGGCTTGATAGGGGACCTCAGGCCGTGCACTCCGCCCTTCGGGGCTTGACGGGGGTGGAGCCAGCTGGGTCTGGGTCTTCTGCGTTTTCGAAGTGTGTGCAGGTGGTGGGCGGGGACTTGACTCTAGGTCTCGAAGTGCACCCTAGACTCTGACAGGAGGGAGGTTTTATATACATTTTACTAATTTTCTTTCATCTCTGACACTTCTATTATAGAGAAAGGGCAAAGAGCAACATTAAAATATTTCTTCCAATTCCCTTTTAATGTGCACCAATTTCATGCACTGGGCCACTAGTTTCATTATAATGTTAAAGAGGAAAAAGAAAATCGATTCCTGGTTGGGGCCTCTCTAGATGTGTGAAGTTGGGACATTCTCCCTATGCCTGCATAAGTCTCCCCTGAGAACCCCAGTTTCCTCCCACCGTGATGTGCAGGTGAGGTAAACGGGTGTGTCTACATTGTTCTAGTGTGAGTGTGGATGTGTGTTAGTGCACCCTGTGATGGAAGAGCAGTGTGTCTGGAGTTGGATCCCGCCTTACACCCTGAGATGCCAGGATAAGGCTCTGGCCATCCGCCACCCGGAACTGGAATGAGCGGGATGGAAAATGATTTTCTTGTTTTTATTAATCTTTCCTAAATGTATGTAGGCTTACATTTATTTCAATGTTTAATATTAGAAGTGTTTTGGGTCTTCATTTAAACGTTTTGGTGACCAGAAATATACCATAAGAACTCTTACTTATTATCAATTAGCCTATGATAAAACTGGTTTCGTTATACATTGTTTTGCTGTAAGTTCCAGTTTCCAAGAACCTACTGATGATGTTAAGTGAGGACTTATGTATCAGCCTTTAAAAAAAAAAATTATTTCCTTGAATTGTAGCCAATAAATTAGGAGTATTGGATTAAATAATAAGAACTTTTGACAAAGTGTGGGCAAATTACACATACAAAACATCAGCCAGTTTTTGCTACTGCTTGTCTACCTGTGTATTCTTTGAAATCTTGACAGCACCTCTGTCTTTTTATTAAAATTAGCCTTGCTAATAAAAGACACCTGCATTTTAATTTCCATTTCTTCAGAAATTAAGCATTTTTCCATTGTTTTAGTTTATATTTCTGTTCACATGAATTGTCGACTGTGGAAAATGTGATATTTAAAAAAACTCATTATATACATTTAAATAGAAACCCTTTGTTTCACATATCTGTTACAAGATTTAAAATACAGGTCAACAAACACTTAATAGCTTCAGTAGAACTGACTGACGATTTGATAGCAAAGCATAGCTGGCTAGTGTTAATATTACCAGTTTCTTTCTCTTTTTATCCTTTCCTAAGGTTCTACAAGTGCTGTTTCTTTCTTCCCTTCAATAATTCCCACAGAGATGTACCAACCAATAACTTTATTGTACACCCATTTTAGCTCCCCACTAGCTCCAAAGCAAAAGAGAACAGCAGGTGCCAAATGCACAGTTTACAAATACAAATGACGGTCAGGTAGCCGTATTGACAGAATGCCTGAAAGGTTCTCTGGTGCTGAAGAAATTGCCCATGCACCAGAGACAAACACTGAGAGGAGATCAATTTAAACTTAATCTGACATCATCTACTGTCACCCACAGCAAAGTACTAAAATATAATCATTCAATTCAAAGAATTGCAAATGGTCTACAATGTTTAAGATAAAGCCCCAGTTAGTTTGTTATTTTATAAGGTCCGATATGATCACAACCTATATACAGTGTGAATTGTTTCTGTTAGTCAAGAAATGATTTATAATTTGTAACAAATTCTTAAAGAAAACTCAAAACAGATTTGTCCCTAATTTGATTCCCCGTCCCCCACCCCCCACCGCCTTGTCAACAGATGAGAAGAGAAAAAGAACTGTGAGCAGCAAAGACAAGGGAGACAGGATGAAAGAGCTCTTGTCTAGCTTGTGGCCAGAAACTATCCATCATTATTAAGTAACAATCAGTGAATCAACAATATATTGTCAAGAAAACAGACAACATAGCTATCTGCCGAAAAGGAAAATACATGGGCCTTTGCCATAATAATTTCAATTATATTTTCATACTTCAGGGTAAAATTTTCTAACTAGATGTTTCCCATCCTCCAAACACATTTGTTTGTTTACAATCTTTATTTTTAGGTGATGCAAAATTTAGACACAGTGAGATGCACAAATGTTAAGTGTATCATTAAACAAGCTTTGAGAATTGCATGCAAGGTGAGGAATATTTGTACTGTTTTTTTAAAAGTACATATACAGAATTCAGCTTTTTAGGTCTTGTTACCACCTCCACAAAAAAGATACAGAATAATTCCTACACCCTTTTTTTGGTCAAGCCCTCTTCTTTCCCCTAACTACTTGCCAACTAGTGATCGGTTCTCTGTTCCTATAATTTACCTTTTCCAGAATGTCATGTACATAGAATCATACAGTATGTAACCACGAGACTGGCTTCTTTTATTTAGCATACTACATTTGAGATTCACCCGTTTTTGCTGCATGTGTAAAAATGTTTGTTCCTTTATTTATTGCTGAATTGTATTCCATTGAGTACGATTAGTTTATCCACATAACTGCTGAAGGACATTTGGGTTCTTTCAAGGTTTTAGTAATTTTGAACAATGCTACTACAGACACTTGTGCACAAGTTTGTGTGTGAACATAGTTTATTTCTGTAGAAAAAATACTGAGTTATATGAGAGGTATGTTTAACTTTTTAAGAAGCACCAAATTGTTTTCCAGCGTAGCTATACCACTGTGCAATCCCACCATACTGGTGCTGAAGAAACTGCTCATGCACCAGAGACAAACACTGAGAGGAGACCGATTTAAACTTAATCTGACATCATCTACTGTCAGATGTATAAGAGTTTCAGTTGCCCCATATCCTTCAGAACATCTGGCATTATCAGTATTTTAACTTAGCCATTCTAAAAGATGTAAAATTGGATCTCATCATGGTTTTAATTTGTATTTCTCTAATGATTGATGATATTAAGCACCTTTTCATGTTATTTGCCATTCATATATCTTCCTTACATCCTAACAGTATCTTTTGTTGTATACCTGTGCTGTCAAATATAGTAGCCAATACCCACATGTGGCCATTGGGCACTGGACATGGGTTAGAATGCCTGAGAAACTGACTGTTAAATTTTATATCATTTCGATTAATTAAAACTCAGGTATTCATATATGGCTAGTAGCTACCCTGTTGGAGAACAGAGCACTATGATGATTAATACAAGCCATCAAAGATAAAAAACACAATCAGTAAAAGACAATGAAAGAGCTGAGAAAAGGAAAGCCATAATGGTTATCATCGAACCCAAGTAGAGTGTTCTATAGCACCAAAAACTATGAGAATCTTAAGGAGGATGAGTCTGGTTAAGTCCCATTTGTAGCAGCGTTACTTACTTTTTCATGGGAAAAACCTGAATTCAAATAACAGGGGTTAAACAAATCACAAAATAATCCATTCAAAGGCAAATCAGCTAGCCATTAAAAATAATGGGGAAACTACTTAGAGCCCAGAATTGGGGAACTCATTAGCTTTAGAGTAGCCTGTTACATTGGCCAGAAGGAACCTGAAGCCTGTCCTGCTTGCTGCTTTTCCCCTGTCACGGGCCACGGCAGCTATCCAAGAACTCTGGGCAAACATACAGATGGCCACCATTTTTAGAAGTTAAGTTTCTCTTCAAAGTCCTTCAATAGTCTTAAACCATACCTTATCATGTATTCTCTTCTCTCAGTGCTGTAGAGCATTTCCTAGACCTGTCCCTAGGTGCTCTTAGGTTCCAAAATTACCCTCCATTCCTTTCCTATATCCACACAGAATCTGTTCCTTTACATTCGACAAGAAACAAATCTGTGACTTTGTTTTGGGTCTCTTCAAACATCTTTCACATTCATACTTATACTGCTTTTTACATGTACTGAAAATGTTACTGGTTTGGGATCAAGTGACTTGAGCTTGGGACTTTGGGGTTTAACATACTCTGACATGAATCCTAGCCCTACTACTAATTAGTTATGTGGCCTTGCTGGTTAAGTTACCTCCTCAGCCTCAGTTTCTTCAGAAAGGAAGAGGCAAAAAGAATACTGGTAGAACCTCCTCCCCTCCCCCACCAATGCCTACCTCTGGCATGGGAGGGGACTGTGCCATAAATCTGCTTTCTCTCTCCTTACCAAAACCATACTTCCTCCATATAACCCCAGAATGCTGAGGTACTAAGTAATAGTAATTACAGTAATTTATGAAAACTGCTTATCATTTAAGCCTTAATTACTATGCAGCACAATAACAATTATGCAAGCCATTAAATGTGTCAGATTCACTTTGCTGCATGTTTTATTTGATTTTTAACACTAACATCTATTCACATAGGCTCAGTTTGTAGTTCACACAGCATGTGCCTCCTTACAGTTAAAAAATATTAGTGGGAACAGTGCCTAGAAGGGAAATCAGGCACCTAAGGGAGAAATGAAATAAGTAATTTGTTTCAAAGAGCTTCAAATATAGTCACTTCTCTTATCTCCTTCCCTACTGATAGGACTAATTACTTGCAGGATGGGAGAGGAACATTTCCCAGTTCCAGATTTCTTTGAAGAATCTTACTGGCTCAGTTTCTTCTTAGGTAAAATGCTGCCAGCCAATAGATGAGGAGGGAGACTGGGTCATGTGGTAAATACAACCACTTTGTAATACAGCTTCTCTGACAGACACCAAAATGGAATCAGAAGTGGTCAAGTGTGTCCCAGCTGGTTTGGCTCAGCTAGAGCGTCGGCCTGCGGACTGAAGGGGAGTTCAACTCCAATCAAGGGCACATGCCCTGATTTTGGGCTCGATCCCCAGTGTGGGGCATGTAGGAAGCAGATCAATGACTCTCATCATTGATGTTTCTATCTCTTTGTCCCTCTCCTTTCCTCTCTGAAATCAATAAAAAATTAAAAAAAAAAGAAGTGCTAATGTGTTTTAAATCTGGCTGGAGGAGAAAATAAGATAGCCAAGATGGAATTCCTCACAGGTTTCCCTGGAGGCGTAACAACATTCCTGGGAATAAGAGCCAACATGGTGGGGCAAAAGTAGGTTTACAGTTGTTCATATGGAAAATAACACAATAAGTTATAATACATGAATAAACTGTGTTTTGCATACGCATTACTTTCACCATCAGTAAAAACGTAGTTGGGTACCATCAGTAAACTTAACGTTTCAGTCAGCATCCTGTTAACTTCCACTAACTTGAAACTTTGAGTAGGGCTGTAAGTTTCCAGTGAAAAGGAAGAGGTATGGAAACAACCCAGCATTTACCCACTATTAAAGATAGGGAAGTGTGCTGATAAAACTTCATATAACTGACCCTGAGTAAGGCAGCACTGTAATGCCCACCACAGCCACTCTACTTGGAAGCTCCTGCAGTGAGCCCTGCCCCCGGAACTACCCTCTCCCCTAAATGTCTCATTCTCTTAGCTTGAGCTTGCAGCTTCAGGAAGAAGTGAGAGGAAGAGGGCACCCAACCAGTTAAGACATTTCCATTTAGCCCAACAGTCAATGCTTTATTCCTTTGCCCCATCTCTTCAATAACTCCTCGCTCCTTTTGATTCCATCCCACAAACATTTAATCATGATTTCTTGTATCCAAAAGGGGGAGAAAAAGAAAAGATAAAACTTTACTTCATCCTATGTCTCTCCAACTATCTCATTTTTCTTCCTCTTTAGAAGCTAGCTTCTTGCAAGAATTTTAATGTCAAATCTTCATTTCCTCACCATATTCACTCTTCTATTCTTTGCAATACAGTGGGGTTTTTTTGTTTGTTCATTTTTTATCAAATCTAACAGATGCTTCATCCTTCCTTCTGGTTGTGCATTCCTTCTGTTAGAATTGCTCCTCCCTCAGTTAGCATATTACTCATTTCTGGTGTGTTTTTTCCCTTGATTTCTTCTCCTCCTTAGTCTTGTGCTCATATTCCTTCTGCTGTCCTCCCTTTAAGTGTTGGTATCATTCAGGGTTCCATTCTCAGCCCTGTTCTAGGTCATCTCATCTGTTTCTACAACTTCGCTATATCCTCATGTGTTCAAGACCCGCCCTTATCTCAGCTCACTGTTGAATCCCAGAGCCATGTGAACTCCCTACTGGACACTCTTTGTAGCCCACAGGCACCTCAAATTCAATAAACCAAGGAAAGGAACTCATTACCTTTACCACAAGGTGCTCCTCCACTGAGTTCCCAAGCTCAGTTAAATGGCAACACAACCCTTTAGCTGTCTAAGTCAGATTCCTGGCCATTAGGCTGGCCTCCCCTTCCCCATTTACTAATATACCAAGTCTTCCTATTCCACCTACAAAATGTCTCTCTAGTTTTAATGCTACTGCCAGAATTTATTTAGGTAATTCATTCACTCAAGAATCACTTACTGGTTATCATCAACTGTCCTGGATTACTAAACAGTCTCTCCTAGATTGTACTTTGACCCCCTCTAATCTATTTTTTAGTTTGCATCCTGAATAATCTTTAAAAAATAATCCCCTCATTAAAACCCTTCATTGGCTCCTCGTAGTTTTCAAGACAATGTCAACTTCCACAGTACAGCTTATAAGGGCTTTCAGAAGCTAGCCCCTTGACCTGGTCCCTCCTCCTCCCTCCACTCACATTCAGCCAACAGACTCTGTACTTGTTTCTGCCAATGTGCCCTTTCTCCAAGCCTGATTCCGTCTCACCTCCATGTTAAACATCTATAGACCTGTAGGACTTACCTTAGGCATTATCTCCAGAAATCTTAGAACAGGTACCTCTCTGTTGAACTCTGTCAGGGTACTTATCACATCATAAAACAACTGCCTGTTATCCTACTTGTTTCCTTCCTCTACTTCACTGGGAGTTCTTTGAGGGCAGGGATCTAGTCTTAGTAAACTAAAAGATTGGTTTATGTTATAAAGTGACTGCCATATAGAAGACCTGGATAAATATTTAATGAGTTAATAGGCTAAATGGTATTCTTTTGAGTGGAGGTAAAGTAAAAACAACTAATGTTAGTACTTTATGGCTTAGAACACACTAATTTTTGTAACAATCTCATTGGGTAGGTTGTACCATCCATATTTTAAGTGTAAAGAAACAAGACCGAGAAGTTAACTGACTTGCCACAGGCAGGACTCAATTCTGGGCCTCCTACATGTTAGGACTGAGACTCTTCTATCAAACAACAACATCTCTATTGAAATATGTAACAGTGAGCAAGACAATTCACTCTGAAATAGGACTGCAAATCATCCTCTAAATGTGCTATTTAATCTTTGGACATAAAAAGGTAAATGAATTTTAAAAGAAAAGATCTAATTTGAATTAATACCATAGTATTGCTTAAATTTTTCATATATGAAGAAACATCTCCACTTTTACCATTGTATTTAAATTTCAGAAATTGATAAAAATTTATTATCTGTGGTAGTTACAAGATTGATGTTTATTAATACAACAAATAGCTGAGAATAGTCAGAAAGCTTCTCTGTTCTTTCAAAAGTTCATAGCTTTATGCTCTTAGAAATGCCTAGTCATAGCCATCTTCTGGGTCTTAAGTACCACTAGTGTGCTTGCTAGACACAGTCACACATAAGCAGCAATATTACCAATTTCCTTCAACCTGACGTAGAATTATATTCTGCTTACCTTGATGTGCAAAGACCAAACTCAATCAAAACTAATTTCTCAAAAATTTTCTTTCAGAGATTAATTTCCAAGCATTAGGATCACCTAATGCTGGCCCTTTGATAGGGATATAGCATAATTCTTATAATCAACTAGAGGCTCAGTGCATGAAATTCTTGCACGCCGAGGTGGGGGGGGGGGGGAGGTTGTGTCTCTCAGCCCAGCCTGCACCCTCTCCAATCTGGGACCCCTCTCACAATCCAGAACTGCTGACTCACCTGCCTGCCAGCCTGATAACCCCCTAACCGCTCGCCTGCCTGCTTGCCTGCCTGATTGCCCCTAACAGCTTCTACCTGCCTGCCTAATCACTCCCTAACCACTCCCCTGCTGGCCCGATTGCCCCCAACTGCCCTCCCCTGCCAGCCTGGTCACCCCTAACTGCCCTCCCCTACTGGCCTGGTCGCCCCTAAATTTCCTCCCCTGCAGGCCCAGTCACCCCCAACTGCCCTCCCCTGCTGGCCTGGTCCCCCCCAACTGCCCTCCCCTGCTGGCCTGATCGCCGACAACTGCCCTCCCCTGCCGGCCATCTTGTGGCGGCCATCTTGTGTGTTGGAGTGATGGTCAATTTGCCTATTACCTATTTATTATATAGGATTATTATACCACATTTCAGAGTGAAAAAATAACACCTTTTCTATCCAAATAATAAAGTATTAGTATTCCATCATAAGATTATTTAAAATATCCAAACAATTGTTTTCAGTTCATTTTTGAGACATATATCAATAATTAAAAATACCAAAATGAATACTTACAATATATCCTTGAAGTTTTCAAACACATACATATGCCGAAAACTGTCAATTGCTATTACAGGGCAATCTGCTGGGGTTTTCTGTATGTGCAGAAGAGGATGTCTAAATTTGTCACAGTCCGCATGTAAGAAGTTTATTGCACCTTTAAAAGAAAAAGAATTGGGAAAGGTAGATCAGAATTTTCTTGATTGTATTCTCATAAGATTGCAAATTCATAAAAAGTAACATACTAAAAAAAAACACACCAAAATGTGTTAGGGTAATATAGATCACAAAAACTAAAACCTAAATATTGCAACACTGAAAGGAAGTAGGATTTGAGCTCTCACAAATTATCTGAGCTCAACCTGTACTCAAATGCTATAGTGAATTTTTCATTTTTCTTGCATGGGTGCTCCTCTGCTCTGCAGATTACCCAGGTCTGGGGAGCAAGTTCCTAAAACTGACATATAAACAGTCTTCCCGGGGCTATCTTCATATGTCATTAATGAAGATAGCTTCCAGTCCCTACTGGTTGATTTTCAATCTAATTGAACTCCCAAAATATTTACTAAGTCAATAATAAGGGTATAGCTCTCTATACAATGCCTTCAGTTTATTATGCTTGATTTTCTTCTCTAACTACAAAGGGAAAGTTGGTCAGACCTTAAATTGTTTTTGATGCTTTGGAGAAGCCCACAGAGAACACACTTTCTTTCATTTAGAAATAAACATTAACCAGACTCTGTAAGTTATCTTAGCAATATGTCTGAGACTGTCTCTATTAGAAAGGGAACAGGCAAGTATCAACGTGCTAAAAGAAAGTGCCTAAAACTAACTGTGTCCACCTATGATCCCACTTTCCATGCTATTTGATTTAGGGAGTTAAAACAGCCATGGTTTATTTTAAAAAGCCACTGCTTCGTATTGTCTCTCTACTAATGCCTCCTACCCCATGTTTACATGTAAATTCTGAGGCTGTAATGGGGACAAGGGTTGGGGAGAAAGAAACAAAGAGAAAAGATGAAAATAAACACCTTCATCTGTCTACCTTTTTCACTTATTAATTGTCGGGCTACTTCATTCTGGAATATTTCTAAACTTTCTGTATCTTCTTTCATGTGGAAGAGTATTAGAAAAGGCAGTCCTTCTTCTGTCAATTCCTGTGAAGAGAAGTATTCAATGAGAATTATCAGGCCTCTCCACTTGTAGCTGTTTTCTAAGTAGGAACAATTTAGAAACTCAACCCAACATGCAACAATTGCAACATCTCAGGGAAAAAATAAGACCCAATGGTGTAATTAAACATTAGCCTTATTGGAGAAGTCCAAAGACATTTCCTGCACCTGAAGTACCTGGGCACTCAGAGGACCCACTCATCCTGCTCACTTGCAGGAATTGACATGCCTTAAAGCAGTGGTCGGCAAACTGCGGCTCGCGAGCCGCGGTTTGCCGCTCTGTTGACTAATGAGTTTGCTGACCACTGCCTTAAAGTAATCACTGGGCTGCGCTGTTAGCTAGTATTGGGTGAAGCCCTGGCATTTGATAAATGAGTTGACCAAGGGAGAAACTGCTGGTCTTTATCCACCCTTAATTTTAGGGTGGAGTAGACATGTTTTCCCCTACAGACTTTAGGGTGGGGTAAACGGTCTTCACAGATAACACTGAAAAACTGAATGTACCAGCAGTAAATAAATCTGATTTTGCACACTTACGTTCATTTTAAGGTGTATGCAAAAACTTAGATGAGCTGAAAAGTGTTTGATTCAGAGCAAATAACAAAACTCCCATAGCACAGCCAGTTTTCAACCACTATACAATTTTCAACATTAAAAAATACCCACCACTATATATGTGTGTGTTTATATACCTTGTGGATATACATACACAAAAGCATCTTGAAAATTATAACGTGCTTTAAATTTTTTATTATTATTATTGGAGGATAATATGAGAAATGTGATGACAGATTTTAATCATTTATTCTAACAAATGCTAAGTTCTGACTCATAAGGATAAGTCCAGAATGGCCTAATAAAATTATTTCCATCAACTATCCTTTCGTGTGTGTCTCTGTAATTTAGAAAGTGCCTCAGCAGAAAGCTCAAATGTCCTATACTTTATAAAAACTAAAACTGAATCTGGAACATATCTTATAGGACAAGAGTTTTCTTCTGGTTCCTAGTTCCATGTTAAAGCCTGTTACACTCATGCACAGAATAAAGTATAAAGTTTCTTGTCACATTTCCTTTTTTAAAAACTGAGATATAACTCATATGCCACCAAATTCACCATTTTAATGTGTTCAACTTGGTGGATTTTATTATATTTACAAGGTCTGCAAACATCAACACTACCTAATTCCACATCATTTTAATCACTCCAGAAAGGAACCCCATACTCATTAGCAGTCACTCCCACCTTTCCTCCCCCCAGCTCCTGGCATTACACTGATCTTCTGCAAGCTGATTTAACGTTTCCTCTTCCCCACTCTTTATCTCTTGGGCTCACACTTTTCTTTCCCTCACACATTGCTACTTTTCCACATGGTCTATCTTTGGACTTCTCTGCTCCAGCTTGGCACCTTCGACTAGTTCTACAATCTCAATCAGCACTTCTAATTGGTCCCTTTTCTCTATCTCTCCATGCCCAGTTCCAGTTCAGAATCCAAGTCTAGATTTCCAACTTCCTGTGTAATATCTCCATTACAACGTCTAACCAATCTTCAGCACTCAATGTTAATGCACAGCTTCCTCTTTTACTTCCCTATTTCCATTAGTATTTCTGCTCCTCTTTTAGCCCTTTCATTTCAGGACTGAAGCCTTGTCTAGAAAACCATCCCTGATTCTGCCCCACTTCTGCCCAAAGTGGAAATGAATTCTCTTCCTGAATTCCCAGAACATTTTCCCAGTGCCTCTCAGGTAGCCTGGGGCATGTCTTTATGTTACATTATCTATATATGTGAACCACTGGACTGAACCCCTTAAACACAGAGAATCTTATTTCACTTCTCTTTTGCTCATAGATTTTTATACACAAAAATGCTCAATGAACCTATGACATGAGGACACAATGTTTCTGAATAAATATAATTGGGAAAGGAGACTCAACAGTCACATTTTAGAAAATGTAAAAGCTAGAAAGTTAAAAGTAAAAAAAATATAACGTACTAGTATTACTTTATTAAACCAAAGTATGGATGAACTAACAACTATTAGGAGAAAAGTAATAAGTAGATTAATAGTTTGAAAAAAATCTTTTTGCTAAACTAATTTACATACAGTAACATAGCAGTTGGTAGTTTATGCTGCTTGATTTTTTTAAGTTTCCCATGTCCACATCAACACATTCTCTCCAGAGCAGGCATTAAAAGACTCAGGGGAGGGACAGCAAAACAACCAGGTTCAGACATTTCCCCACTGTCAGGTGTGGGGAACATCTAGCCCGGGCCGTATAAGGCCTGATAAATCATTTGGTCTGGCACTGCTATGGCAATCGCAGGCGGAACTTGAATTTCAATAAATCTAGGAGCTTTTTTCATAGCAACATAAATTTATATTAAGTGAATTATATTAAGCAAATGATGTTATAAATATCCAAATGGCCCTTGGCAGTAAAAAGGTTCCCCACCCTGGAAATGATTGAGGGGTAGTTGGAACTTCTGTATTACTATTTAAGATTTTCCAGTCTATACCTTTAAACTCTATTTTTCAAACTATTCCTGCCAAAGCAGGTGAATAATTGTGACAAGTTACTAAATCTTTTTGAGCCTCTGAGGACTAACTGAGCCAATACAATAAAAATGTAAGTAATTCAACCAAGCATACCTGAAGCCTAGAGAACTGAGAAAAGTAGCAGCGATGTTCATTTGATAGATAAGCTAAGAAAGAACACAAGCAAGCAAGCTTTAATGGATCACAACCACACTTATTTATGCATTGTCTGAGGCTGCGTTTGTGCCACAACTGCGAAGTTGAGTTGTTTCGACAGAGACTGTATGAAGTGCAAAACTTAAAATACTTAACATCTGATTCCTTTACAGAATTGTCATCTTCTGACTAGATGGTGATTAGGTGGGTGTGTTTTACTATGTGATAATGTTTTCTAAAAATTGCATTATTAGATTGGGTTTTAAACATGGAGTGAAATGAAAAGAAAAATATATTTTGAGCACAGTGAAGAATAGAGAGAGGTATCTCACACACCGAGCCCTTTGTACAAGCTCCTCGATCTCTGAGTTTTGTGTTTTGTTTTTGTAAGTTTGCTTTATTTCAGACACATGGAATCACTGAGGTCAATTACATGATAACTGATAATTGTTTTTCATTACTTCATTCTTTTAGTATAGAAAGCAATCAGAACAACCTTTAGATGGCAAAGAATTATTCACACTATATAACTGTAACTATGCTGCTAAAGGATACCCCTAAACAAGAATCTTCCAACAGAGATGGTTATCAGAATCCTGAAGCATTTTCAAGACTGTAATGACCCACTGACATTGCAGGAAATGCAACAGAGGAGTCCTGGGATGGCCCGGGTGAGAGCCACTGGCCTGTATTACAGAAACAGTTATGATGTCATTATGTTTAACTGTATGATTTTTATTACAGGTAAGTATGTGATAAAATAGTAAGAGTGGACAAAGTTAAAATAGTAAGAGTGGACAAAGTTTGCTTTTTCAGAAATCTGAATTAAAAAATTAAAAATAACGACCCACATTAGAAAGTTCATACCTCTCCATTTTCAAATGTTATTTCTCGGACAAGAGGAACACATTTATCTTGAATCCAATTGTAAATCCCATCAAAATTTGTCATAGAGCCCAAGTATACCATATCTGGAGCAGAATGCTGTTACAAAAACAGAGAAAAATATTGTATTAAACAAATCTAACCTGTGTTAGCAAAAATGCATCTTTAGAGCCATCTATATGAGCCCAGAAAATCTATAAGGGATACAAAAGCAAAAAACATGGAATTTCTGAGAAACAGGGCTATAAATAGTAAAAAGCTGATAATATTGTGATTATTCACCCTGTGATGCCTAAGTCTTCTGCTTTTCCTTGGATTTGGGCTAATTAACTGTTTATCAGTATCTTCACCAATGGCAGGCAGGCATTGTGAAAAAGTTATTAAAAAAATTAAGTTATCTAAGAGTTGAAGATATTAGAAGAAAATCTGGAGACTTCTAGTGAAAAATACAAGACACTATATAAATCTAAGGCATGGCTATCTCTAATATTAATTGTCTATAGTATCTACTTCCATATAGACTCAAAATCAATATTTATGAAGTACCTAAAATGATGGTAAGAATAACAGCCAACATTATCTGAGTAAACTTGCCATGTCCAAACACTGTTCTGAGTACAGTCAAACCTTGATATAACAGACAAATTCAGGCAAAGGGCTGTCCGTTAAAGCTGAAAGTCCATTATATAATAAAGTAGGTTTTCCGAATGGGTATGTCAAAACACTGACAAATTAGTTTATCTGTTTTTACTTATGTAGACAGGTTTGTGTATTTAAAATTAAGTATGTATGAAAAGTTTAATTTCACAGAAAAGTTTTCTATATGTATTATTGTAATTTTTAAATTTATACTGAATTGGTCTAGTAAATGCTAACGTTTGCCAGTCACTGCGAGTAAATAAATGCACATGGCTGGGGTGTGGCTTAGTGCACAGTGGAACACTGGCCAGCACTTGTTAAAACTGCTGCAGAAAGTCACATCAGGTGAAAACAGAACCAATTACCAAGTGCGATACAGTGTGATCGTGTGCTAATGTTTATGAGAGGTGACTTTTAGATTTAAATATGTAAACTATAGTTGTAGATATACGAATCGGAAATTTTGTCCATTAAATCAAGGTCTGCAAAATGGAGGGTTCACTGTGCCTTATACATGTTGACTCATTTAATTCCTGAAGTATCCCCTAAAGCAGGACCATTATTATCATGGCTGCTTTTACTAATGAACAACTGAAGCACAGAGAAACTAAGAAACTTCCTCAGAGTTATACACCTAGGAAAGTGGCAGATTTCACATTACGACTCAGCCTCACTCCAGAGCCCATGCTCTTCACAACCAAACTACACGGTGAGACACTCTACTGGATTCTAGAGAAGGGCACACTATGTAAGCTACTCCTAAAGACATGCGCTTGCAAAAAAAACAGGCAAATACTTATCTGAATTCAGAATAGAAAATGAGCTTTCTAAACAAAAATCTCATTCATTGACTACATAAACATTAAAAACTTCAGTGTGTCAAAACAGTGCAAACATTAAAATGAAAATTATAAATTTGAAAATATAGATTCTATTTTTTGTTATGTGTGAAAAATTGCAATGACAAACAATTTATGAATTTAATTTATATTTAAAATTATATACACTACAAAAAAGCAACTTACCCCTGGTGGTTTGTAGATTATATTATCTCCACTATATCTTTCTGGTTTTGAAACAGTCCTAATAGGAAGAGAGAAGTAGTACTAATAAGTTTTAAGAAAAATAATAGCAGTAATTCACCTGAATGAAGCAGAATTAGCTAGCTGTTGTGCAATGTATGAATTATCTATATAAAACATATACTTATCCATCATCTTTCCTACTTATGACTATGCAGTATACAACTAAAGCATATATTTTTAAAATTTAGTGAACAAAAATTTAGTGCAAGGCAGACTTTTTAAAGGGAAATTTTAGTTTCCTGCTTTTGTGACTCAGTATTTTATAAGTTTGGATTGGTAGTTTTAGCACTAAGATACTATTTTTTTTTAAAAATATGTCTTTATTGATTTCAGAGAGGAAGGGAGAGGGATAGAGAGTTAGAAACATCGATGAGAGAGAAACATCAATCAGCTGCCTCCTGCACACCCCCACTGGGGATGTGCCCGCAACCAAGGTACATGCCCTTGACCGGAATCGAACCTGGGACTCTTCAGTCCACAGGCCTGACGCTCTATCCACTGAGCAAAAACTGGCCAGGGCTAAGATGCTATTTTTAAACCTAGACTGTAACCACTAACTGGGATCAAGGTCATTGATGTGGTCCCATAGACCAATCAAGAAACACATTATTTGAGGAAAACCAAGATGGCGGCATAGGTAAACACCTAAACTGCTGCCTCGCACAACAATTTCAAAACTACAACTAAAAGACAAAACGGACATCATCCAGAACCACAAGAAAGCTGGCTGAGTGGAAATTCTATAACTAGAAGGAAAGAGAAAAGCACACTGAGACTCAGAGGAACTGCAAAAGGCAGAGGTACAGAGATGCGCACGCGGAGAGGGCGGGCAACTGAGTACGCGGCTGGCTTTCTCAAGCGGGAGGGAGACAAAAGCTCCCAACTGCGGTGAACTCCAGTTCCGGGCGAGACTCTGGGGACCCAGACTCATTCGGGGAGAAACTGGACTGTCTAGCAGCGGGCGAAACTCGAGGGCGGCTTTCTCTCAGAAGTGCTTGCAGCGATTACCGCAGGACACTGAGACCCAGGGGCCTCTTAAGGCAGGGCTGACGGGAAGCCAAGGCTGTCTGCTCCGCCCTGAGACTCCGCCCCATCCAAGCTGAGCACAGAGGCTTTTGCAAGTCTTGTCTCATAAGGGTGTCTCCAGCACAGAAGTTCTCCCAGTGTAGACACAGCTGATCCTCACAGCCAATTGGCCTGGAGGTCAATTTCTCCCAGTGAGACCACACAACAATCAAGGCTTAACTACAACAAGACTATGCACACAGTCCACAAAGGGGTGCACCAAGTGTGTCCACCTCAGGTAACTGGGGAGGCTGAGTCACTGGGCCCTATAGGACACCTAGCACACAAAGCCACTCTATCAACTCAGGGAAGCAGCCAAAATGCAGAGACAAAGAAACATCACAAATGAAAGAAATGGAGGAAAGCAAACGACTGGATATAAAGTTCAAAACCACGGTTATAAGGTTTTCAAGAATTTTCTAGAAAAGGCCGATAAATTTAGTGAGACCCTCGAGGATATGAAAAAGGACCAACTAGAAATTAAGCATACACTGATTAAAATAAAAAATAATATACAGAGATTCAACAGCAGACAAGAGGATCGCAAGAATCAAGTCAAAGATTTGAAATATGAAGCAGCAAAAAACACTCAATCGGAAAAGCAAAAAGCAAAAAGAATCCAAAAATATGAAGATAATGTAAGGAGTCTCTGGGACAACTTCAAGCGTACCAACATCCGAATTATGGGGGTGCCAGAAGAAGAGAGAGAGCAAGAGACTGAAAACCTATTTGAAGAAATAATGACCCAAAACTTCCCCCACCTGGTGAAAGAAATAGACTTACAAGTCCAGGAAGCGCACAGAACCTTAAACAAAAGGAATCCAAAGAGGACCACACCAACACATCATAATTAAAATGCCAAGAGCAAAAGACAAAGAGAGAATATTAAAAGCAGCAAGAGAAAAACAGTTAGTTACCTACAAGGGAGCACCCATACAATTGTCAGCTGATTTATCAACAGAAACTATGCAGGCCAGACGGGAGTGGCAAGAAATATTCAAAGTGATGAATAGCAAGAACCTACAACCAAGATTACTCTACCCAGCAAAGCTATCATTCAGAATTGAAGGTCAGATAAAGAGCTTCACAGATAAGAAAAAGCTAAAGGAGTTCATCACCACCAAACCAGTATTACATGAAATGCTGAAAGGTATTCTTTAAGAAAAAGAAGAAGAAGAAAAAGGTAAAGATAAAAATTATGAACAACAAATACATATCTATAAACAAGTGAATCTAAAAATCAAGTGAATAAAAAATCTGATGAACAGAATAAACTGGTGAATATAATAGAATCAGGGGCATAGAAAGGGAGTGGACTGACAATTCTCGGGGGGAAAGGGGTGTGGGGGTGGGGGAAGAGACTGAACAAAAATCATACACCTATGGATGAGAACAGTGGGAGGGTAAGGGCAGAGGGGGGGTGGGAACCAGGTGGAGGGGTGCTATGGGGGGAAAAAAGAGGAACAACTGTAATAATCTGAACAATAAAGATTTATTAGAAACAAACAAAAAAGAAACACATTATTTGCTTGTAAGTCAGACTCATCCATGAATTTTCTACTTTTTACTTTTAACATCTGAGCCAAACTGACGACACACTCTCAACCAACATACTTACCCAAATGCAGAAAAGAAGGCACAATCATCGTGCAAAATATTCGCTACTTTTTGAAAAACTCTATAGTGTTCTGAATCCATCTGCTCAAAATAGCCAATGATATTTCTTTTGCTGCGCTGTAAAATAATGTAATTATTTTACAAACATATGCAGTTCTATAAACATGTTATTTCATTTACCCAGCTTGTTCAATTATCTCCAAATGAAGTATGACTATAAATACACATTTGACTTAACACCTAGTCCAAAACTATTAAAGATTACATTGGTCTGAAAGCAATCTTAACTTTAGTCTAATGTAATTATGAGCATTTCCTTCTAGCATTTTATGTTAAAATTTCAGTAAGTAGATAATTATATGACAGTCTTTTCCTAATTAAGGTGACTAATTGTAAAATATTTTAAACTAGTACATCAATTCATAACATGTGAATGACTGTAGGTAGAGACTCCCCCATGGGTCTCTCACACTGCTACACAAACTGCAAAATCCCGACCACTCTTTACCTGGACCATTTCTCAGGGTTGTGTTTGCAGCTAACAACGCTGAGGTATGAGGTAATGTCTCCCTCCGGGACAGAGAGCTGGCTTACTACTAGCACCAACATGGGCATTTTCGGAGCCCAGAGTGCTGCTATAACACAACCTACTGTACACATAGGCATCTAACTGGGCGCTCTGTGTCACCTCCATAAGACTTGAGGGTCAAAGAAACAAATGCAAACATGTTCACACTGGTGGCTGTAATGTGAGCAATAAAGTCCTTTGTTATTGACCCATAAGCCTTGTCTTTTGACATCCATGAAACTACAATTGCTTAATGTATCAGCTTTTAAGTAGGATACAAAAATAAAATCTCAAACCTGACAATGACAATCTACAGCCCAAACACAATTGTTTTTATTTTATTAAACACTACTTAGTGTACAAAGAAAAGAGTTTGCTAAGCTTATTATTAAAAGGGGCTATTTTAGAGGACACTAAAACACATAACAAAGAGCTGATATGGGAGTAATCAGAGCAGACACCCGGAGGATCTCCACCAAGGAAAACATGGTAGTTCGGTTGTGCAGGCCTGCCATTAGCATCTATTTCTTCATAATTCAGGCTACCCTTTGACCTCAATAATTCAAATTAGTGCAATTTTATTGTATGATATACATTTTACCCAAAGGGTCAATAAAACATTAGCATTTCCCTTGAGAAATAATTGAAGAAAAACTCAATTTGCTAAAAGTATGTATATGTGAAATCCATTGCAATTAACTACTATAAGAAAATGTACAGATTCTTTGATTGCATGAGAATTTGTTTACATTAATTAAACAAGCAATGTTCTTTGATCCAGCAAAAGTTAACAACTTACATCAAGAGTGGTGATTTCTACTAAGTCATGCAGTTCTTGAACAGGATCACTTTTTTGTTGCCTGATGTAATCTGCAAGTGCTTTCACTGACCGCTGACCCCTGTATTCTCTCTTCATCATCATCCCATTACGAAACAATTTGAGGGTCGGGTATTTGCTTATCCTATATCTCTGGGCTATATCAGCTAAAAGAATGAAAAGAAAAAAAAATTAACTCTTGTACTTGATCTGGGTAAGCCCATTAGCCAAACAGCCTAAATTCTTACAGTGACTTAGTGAAGACATTTTGGTTCAATAGTTATTTTTCAGTGTTAGAGAAAAAATATTAATCATGATGCATTTCTACTGGGTAAGAAGGCAAGATCTGGACATGTGTTACCAGGTTTAAATCCTACATTTGCTATTTACTGGCTCTTTGAACTTGTAACTCAAATCAACTATCTATGCCTTAGTTTCTCATCTGTTAAGTAAGAACAATAATTTCTACCACACAGGATTGTTTTAAGGACTAAATAAGATAATACAAGTGCATGACACAGTAAACTCTAAATAACTGTTAGTAAACATTATCATAAATATATTCCAGAAAGGAATTAGAATGCACAAAATGCCAATTTTGAAGATATGCAAATTTTATGTAAACTAATAAAACCCAAAACTCAGCAGTATACACACACAGACACAAAATAATAATAAGCCCTTTATTATGACCTATAGATATAATCTCAGAAAATGAAAATAAGAACTTAAATCAAGATGTATGCTGATGTCATTTTTTTAGGAATCTAATTACTAAGATGACTTATGTCATGTATGAAATTGATAAAAGATGCATTAAATTTTTTGAATAAAGGTGACCTGGGAGAGCACTGAAGTGGTCTAAAACAGGTGAAATTCTTTTTCTTAACTGAGCAAAAATAAAGGCAAAATTCTAAAATGGTGACACAAAACACCAGGAAAAGTGTCTAACCCTCCTTCATTTCTAGTTGTTGTAAAACAGAAACAAAACACAACAAACAGAATGGCAAAAAAAATTTGTGTTGACCACTTTAATTTTCTAGGAGATTTGTTGGTAGAAACAGCTATAGAGGGAGACTAGTAAGGAAGCTACTGCAATGGTCCTGGCAGAAGTAACAAGAAGTCTGTCTACAAACTTAAACACGGCAACCCTTTAGGTTGTCTTAAAATTCTACTTACGGATAGAAAAAGATTAAATAACACTTGGAAACTACAGGGGAGCAGAGGCTTGCTTAATACTCAAATGACATCACGTACAGCAGGTGTGCTGCACAATTATGTGGCTGTTAATTATTAAAAAGCAAAAGCCTTAAAATTACATTGATCAATAATCTCAGACATAAAGGCGACTTCTTACAAGCTTTGGTCAAAAGTGATTTTAAGATAATTACAATGTGACATTTTAACAATATAACAAAGAATGACTTAAGGGGTATAATAATTTTTTTTTATTAACTGGATAGATCAAATGTTAAAATGGATGTCAAAGGAATTAAAATTACAGAAGGTTAATAGCTTGCTGATTGGAAAATTAGCATGTACTTTTGCTTCAATGGTCACTTCTCCTTGATGGGTTCTGCCTGCCTGCCTACCTCAGCCATGCCCAGCAGGGTTCCAAATGGGGAAACTGCCTCAAGCTCTTGTCTCAGCAGTGTCCACCCTGTCATGACTATCCATGGCAGACAGTACAAAGCGGCAAGAGGTTTCAACAGATAGGTCTTACTGTTCTTTTGATTCCAGCATGAGAACCACTGCTACCTATGTATCGTTTTTCATTCCCAAGCCATGCCTTCCCCCTCAATGAGGAGAAAAAACAAAAAATAAAAACACAACAACAAACTAAACCCTAAAAGAAAATATTATAGAGAAAGCCAGGATGCTTATTCAGGACTCAGGTTAAGTCTACACATCCAAGTTCTGTTTTATGCACATGAATTCTTTACCGTATCTTTTTTTATTCTTTTTTTAAACTTAATTTATTGAAATATATTTAACATGTAACACTGTGCAAGTTTATGGTGTAAAACATGTTGGTTTGATACATTTATATATTGCAGTATTGCAATATGATTGTCACTGTAGCATTAGTTAGCATCTCTATCACTTCACATAACTGACATTTCTTCTTTTGTGGTGGGGAATAATTAAGATCCAGTCTCTTGGCAAGTTTGATGTGTTGTTTTTTTTTTTTTAATTTTTATTGATTTTAGAGAGGGAGGGAGAGGGAGAGAGAGAGAGAAACATCAATGATGGGAGAGAATCATTGATCGGCTGCCTCCTGCACACCCCCTACTGGGGATCAAGCTCACAACCTGGCCATGTGCCTTTGACTGAAATCAAACCTGGGACCCTTCAGTCTGCAGGCCGATGCTCTATCCACTGAGCCAAACCAGCTAGGCCAAGTTTGATGTTTTTAATACAAATTGTTGTCTATAATTATTTTATTATTCTTAATGCCTCATTTATGCACAGCTCTTATAAAGCTTCTCAATTTACAATGTGGAAGGTTAAAGATAGCGCTGGAAAGAAGACAGGTAAGAGTAACTCGGATATTTGGGAGCAAGACCTTGCCTAATTCAAGGAAAATTACAAACTACTCTCCTAAAAATGCTAGGAGTTCTGCACTGACCAGCAAATCATTTATGAATGTCCCTTGCCATACAGCCTATAGCCACTGGAGGTCAGCAGAGAACCCAGTCTCACCAGGGGCAGATGATGGAACTTGCTGCACTTAAAGCAGCATGACCACCACTAGGGAGAGTGATGAATTCTCCCAAACTCCCCAAATGAGAAGCCAGAAGAAGATGAGATAAAGTGAGATGATCCACAGCTGAAGCAAGGATAAGTTTTAACTGTGTGCATATGTAGAAATTTTGGAAAACAAAGAGAATTACAAAGAAGAAAAGAAGAAGCATTTGTAATCCAACCACCACTGGGGAAAGCAACTATTAATGTTTTGGTTATATTTTGCTAACTTTGAATAAAAGTTGCTTAACCAGCAGTGACCTTTCAATTGAGAAAGAAATAAACTGAGATTAGTCAAATAATAAAATGCCAGCATCAATACTTGCAGAATGGATATATGGATATCAGCAGCTTGGAAGAAAATCCTAGAAAGAGTAACATTCTTTAATCAAGGGTATTACCAACACTCTTAATGGCACAGAAGCTGATATCCTATCTAATAAAAGAGTAATATGCAAATCGACTGTACCACCTCTGCTACACCCACAAGCCACGCCCACCAGCCAATCAGGAGGGAATATGCAAATAAACCCAACCAAGATGGCTGCAGCCACAGAGAGCAGGAGGGAGGCTTGGGTTTCCCTGGCAATGGAGAAAGCCAAGTTCCGCCTGCTCTTGCTGGCCCAGGCCTCCACTCATTGCTACAAAGTTTCAATTATAGAAGACAAATCCCAACAGATATGGTGGCAGCCACGGAGCTGGAGAGAGCAGGAGGCTAGGGTTGCCTGTGGCGATGGAGGAAGCCAAGGTTCTGCAGCCCTGGCCTGCTTTGGCCTCCGCTTAAGGCTACAAAGTTTCAATTATAGAAGATACATAAATCCCAACAGAAATGGCTGCCGCCACAGAGCGAGCAGAAGGCTTGGCTCCATTCCAGGCTACAAAGTTTCAATTGTAGAAGATAAATAAATCTCAGATCCCAGGGCCTCTGCTTGGGTCACTGGGGGCATGGCTGGCCTGAAAACCACCACAGGCCCCTCGCCCAGGCCGCCCCACACACCAAGGGAAGCCCCACCCTGATCCGGGACACCCTTCAGGGCAAACCAGCTGGCCCCCACCCGTGCACCAGGCCTCTATCCTATCTAATAAAAGAGTAATATGCAGATTGACCATTACTCCAACACACAAGATGGTTGCCTCCATGTGATCAAAGATCCTGCCCCCATGTGGACACAAGATGGCCACCACAAGATGGCCAGCAGGGGAGGGCAGTTGGGAGGGACCAGGCCTGCAAGGGAGTGCAGTTGTGGGCTGTCAGGCCAGCAGGGGAGGGCAGTTGGGAGGGACCAGGTCTGCAAGGGAGGGCAGTTTGGGGTGATCAAGCCTGCTGGGGAGAGCAGTTAGGCATCAATCAGGCTGGCAGGGGAGTGGTTAGGGGGTGATCAGGTTGGCAGGCAGAAGCGGTTAGGGGCAATCAGGAAGGCAGGCAGGCAAGCAGTTGGGAGCCAGCAGTCCTGGATTGTGAGAGGGATGTCCGACCACCCACTGGGATCGGGCCTAAATGGGCAGTCAGACATCCCTCAAGGGGTCCCAGATTGGAGAGAGTGCAGACTGGGCTGAAGGACACCCCCACCGTGCATGAATTTCGTGCACCGGGCCTCTAGTCCTATATAATAAAAGGCTAATATGCAAATCAACTGAATGGCCAGTTGCTATGATGTGCACTGAGCACAAGGGGGCCGAGGCTCAATGCAGGAGCTGCCCCCTGGTGATCAGTGTGCTCCCACAGGGGGAGCGCTGCTCAGCCAGAAGCTGGACTCATGGTTGATGAGCGCAGCGGCAGCGGCAGTGGCAGGAGAGCTAAGGATGTCCGACTGACGGCTTCCAGACTGTGAGAGGGCACAGGCCTGGCTGAGGGACCACCCCCCAGGAGTGCACGAATTTTGTGCACTGGGCCCCTAGTTTTATAGAAAAACACAAAAATCAATAACTCAGAATTGGAAAGGGATACACAAGAGTCAGATTTGGAATGTAAAATTGTTTCAGGACTACTTGAACAAACTTGCTTTCCTTTTTAGGTATATACAATAATATGATAAAAAGTTTGTATCTAAGTAAGTCTAAAATAGTTCATATAACAGATATAAAAATTCTAAGTGATAAGAAAGCATTGTGTTGTAGTTTTGGGGTTTTTTTTTTTCCAGTTATAGGTAAAAGTGTGACTTATAATTCATGACAATTTAGATTTGACAAAACATTGCAGGAATACTTTATTGTACTGTTGGAAGATAATGAAATAATCTACTTAAAGTACTTAATGTAGTATCTACAAAACTAACAGTTCATATATGCTAGCTAGTATTTATTACTCATTTATCCATCCATTTATTCAACAACTATTATTGAAATACTACTATGTGCTAGGCACCATTCCTGATGACACTCCAGCATCAGTCTGAGTTCAAAATTCTCTTTCTACATTTCCCAACGTGTTTTTTTTTTTTTTTGGAGGGGGAAGGGGGGTGCAGTGAGGTGGCAAGGTGGTGGAGGAGGGAATCAAAGTGGCTACATCCAGCTCATACACAGAAGCAAAAGGGCTGACTACGTAAAATCAGCCTGTTGTATCCACTTTTGCCTTCTTTCCTACCCCAGTTCTAAGTTCTCAGCCTATTTACCTGTACCTTTCAACAAAGAAAGTCCTAGGAAAGCATATAAAGTAAGGTCAAGGTAAGGCAGAAAGCACTCCATTGGAATGCTGCTAGACAGAAAGAAATGCAGGCAGCAAACCAAAGAAGCATTTCCTATAATTATGTACTCACATGGGTTTTCCTGATAAACTAGTAAACTGGCACAGAGGACTTCCCAACACATTCTAAGGAATGAATCCATGCATTGCCACCCATTGGAACTACCTTGAAAATACTCACTTGGAATGTTTTATGAAAATTAGTCCCATTACACATTTTTATATATGAAAGTGGGCGATTTCATAAGCAACAAAATGGCCTCCATTACCATGCCTATACATGGGAGGTTTTCACTGAAAAACCGATATAGAGAACTCTGGTCAGTTTCCAAAAGCTATAGAGTGGCTCTAAGTATTCCTCAAAATGCCAGTAAAAGTCCATTCAAGAAAATTTTAAACTCAATGACTACTGAAGGCCATTTATCATAGTGAAACTAAGCAGAAACTACAATTAACAACATCACAGTACACCTGTACAGTACAGATGTGAAGCTTCTTTCACACACTCAAACATCATCTCAAAATCTCTAAAGCAACAAGGCCCTCCTTCTGCCTCTTTTCCTAACCAATGACAAATTACAGGTTCAGTGACTTTTTATAACAACTTTCTATTTTGCAAATATTCAAACTTACAGAGTTTAGTTCATTGCTCTATCAGAAAAGATGAAAAATACCCTCACCTAGATTTAACATTTTACAATATTTAGTTACCATATTTCTCTTTCTTGCTACACACACACACACACACACACACTTTTTATGGCGAGTGCTGAAACAAATTGAGGGATTTTTTTTTTAAAGTAACTTGCCCAACTCCATATGACAGTAAGTAGGGGGCTTCTGGTTCTACAACAAAAGATTCTACCTTAGTAGAGAGCTGGGCCACAGAGTATAGAAACAAGAATCTACACTAATAAAAGAGTAAGATGCAAATTGACCGTACCTTCACGATGCCCACCAGCCAATCAGGAGTGAGTATGCAAATTAACCCAACAAAGATAGCGGGTTAATTTGCATACGCAGGCGCGGAGCAGCCAGGGGCAGGGCGGGACACTTGCGTCATTGCCATGGTGATGACGCAGGCATTCCGCACCACCCCAGCCGCTCCGGCTGGAGTGAAGGCGGTGCCAGCAGCCACAGGAAGGAAGGCCCATTCTTGCACGAATCTTCGTGCATCAGGCCTCTAGTAGAAACTATAATACCACATACAAGTTAATTTCCTATATGCCTGTCCTATTATATTTTGATGAAAAAACAAAATAAATTTTTTAAACCCTTCACGCAGGCAAAATGGAAAGTAGTGTTATAAGAATAAAAAAAACCCCTATTAATATTTTGAGCAAGGTCACTAATAATTTTTTGATTTGTTCTCCACTTGAAGCAGAGCATTTCTGGAAAAGGAAGTGTGTGTGTGTGTGTGTGTGTGTGTGTGTGTGTGTGTGTGTAGGAGAGGTGGGGATGAGACAATTTCTTCCAGACTTCCTACTGAGGTACTTACAGTGCTGATCACAATCAACTCTGGCAAACACTACTTGATTTTCACTTGGATATTCTTCCTTAATAACATTGGAAGCTTCCTCAAAAATTGGATGCAACATCTGGCTGAAACGACACCTATGCACAGAGAAGGATACCAATTAAAACTGAAAAGTAGATTCAATAAAATTTTATTTCAGCTATTATCCATTGCTATTTAGCATATATACAATAAATAGCTTTTCAGACAATCACAGTTAATTTAGGGATGAGTCCTGATGTCATTCGTTGGAGAAGAAGACAATTTTGAATTCAAAGATTGTACAAATAATTAAAATATCTTGGTTTATCTTTTCACCTTAGGAAAATGGCCAATATTATAGAACACAGCTAAAGCTCTCACATAAAGGCCATGAAACAAGCCTGAAATACACCCTCTAAGATATATCTACTGGTTCTTGCAACTACTGAGATTTAGACATTTATACAAGAAATTAGCTTCCTCTAAATAATGAACATATTTTTAGAGTACCGTTCAAAATCTCTAGACCAATTCATAATTAGTTCAATCAAATTTTAGAGGCAAGTTAGCATCCTATCTAATAAAAGAGTAATATGCAAATTGACCATCACTCCAACACACAAGATGGCCGCCCCCATGTGACCAAAGATGGCCGCCCCTATGTAGATACAAGATGGCCACCAGAAGATGGCTGGCAGGGGAGGGCAGTTGTGGGAAGTTGGGGGGTGACAAGGCCTGTGGTGGAGGGCAGTTGGGGGGGGGACCGGGCCTGCAGAGGAGGACAGTTGGGGGGGACCCAGGCCTGCAGGAGAGGGCAGTTGGGGAGGGACCAGGCCCGCAGGGGAGGGCAGTTGGGGGGGGGGGGATCAGGCCTGCAGGGGAGGAGAGTATAGGGGGACCCAGTCCGGCAGGGGAGGGCAGTTGGGGGCAACCAGGCCTGCAGGGGAGGGCAGTTGGGGGGGACCCAGGCCTGCAAGGGAGGGCAGTTGGGGGCAACCAGGCCTGCACAGGAAAGCAGTTGGGGGTGACCAGGCCAGCAAGGGAGGGCAGTTGGGGGGAACCCAGGCCTACAGGGGAAAGCAGTTGGGGGGACCAGGACTGCAGGGGAGGGCAGTTAGGGGTGACTAGGCCGGCAGAGGAGGGAAGTTGGGGGAGACCAGGTCAGCAGGGGAGGGCAGTTGGGGGGGGGAGAACAGGACTGCCTGAGAGGGCAGTGGGGCGGAGGCAGGCCTGCAGGGGAGAGCAGTTGGGGGGGACCAGGTCTGCAGGGGGGACCAGGCCTGCAGGGGAGGGCAGTTGGGGGGACCAGGCCTGCAGGGGAGGGCAGTACAGGGGGACCCAAGCCTACAGGGGAGGGCAGTTGGGGGAGACCAGGTCTGCAGAGGAAGGCAATTGTGTGCGATCGGGCCAGCGGGGAGGGCAGTTAGGGGTGACCAGGCCAGCAGAGGAGGGCAGTTGGGGGAGACCAGGCCAGTATGGGAGGGCAGTTGTGGGGGAACCAGGCCTTCAGGGAGGACAGTTAGGCGGGACCAGGCCTGCAGGGGAGGGTAGTTGTGGGGGGAGCAGGCCTGTAGGGGAAGGCAGTTAGGGGTGACCAGGCTGGCAGGGGAGGGCAGTTAGGTATAATCGGGCAGCCGGGGATCAGTTAGGCATAAATCAGGCTGACAGTGGAGTGGTTAGGGGGTGATCAGGTTGGCAGGCAGAAGCGGTTAGGGGCAATCAGGCAGAGGCAGGTGAGCGGTTGGGAGCCAGCAGTCCTGGATTGTGAGAGGGATGTCCAATTGTCCGTTTAGGCCCGATCCTGGTGGGCCTAAACAGGCGGTCAGACATCCCTCAAGGGGTCCCAGATTGGAAAGGGTGCAGGCTTGGCTGAGGGACAAACCCCCCCTCCACCGTGCACGAATTTCGTGCACCAGGCCTCTAGTACTATATAAATAAATTATATGAAAAGGACATATAGTATATAATGAACTGCATCCCCTCAAAATTTATCCCTGGTTAAAATGGGCTTTTGTATCTATAAACACGTTAAATGTACTAAGTCCAGGAGAAAAAAATCTTAAATTCCTAAATAAGGCTTCCTGTCTATTTTCCTTTGTTAGTTTTGTTTGTTTCCTTTTTACTTTTAAAAAGGGGCACAAACCCACAATTAATATTCTAGAAACCCAACACTTCTAATTCTTACTTAATCAGGCTAACCATTTCACAAATATATGCTGTGGGTCATTAAAGGGACCTGATAAGAAAGACAAAAAAATCAGAATTAGCATACAACCAGCTAGGTTAAAATGGTCATTCTCATATGAAAAAGGTATTGAGAATTTGTTAATAAAAAAAAGAACTATAATCGTTACTCTTTTCTTCCAGAGCCCTTGCCAAAGAAATTTACTTAAATGAAGCCTATGAACTCTTTAATCCATATGTGATCAGGTCATACGTATTAACTATAATTCAACAAAAATATTATAAAGCCTGTGAAAGGATGCAAACTTTATACTTGCTCCCTATTTCTTTTTGTACGTATCTCTTCTAACCCACTCACCTGACTTCCTAAGGAGATGTCCTAGAATATATCAAGGAGACAAATCTGTATCTTCAATCTCTTGCTTTCAAGTGGCTCTTTCCTCTTTTAGCATTCTTAAATCTCTCCCATCTGGGATAGGTGGGTGGGGTCTGTGGACATCAGGGACCGTGTCTTATTTGACTACATATTCTAATAAGCATTTCAATAGATGTCTGTTAAATGAATAAATTGACAGAACGGAAGAACTAGAGAGACTAAGACTACAGGTTTGTGGGTTCTTACAGTTTGCTCAAAATAGGGTGCTGGAGGGCAGAGAAGACAAGGGGTAGAGATTGATTAATTGTGTATTTTTAAATATGTTTTTATTGATTTTAGAGAGAGAAGAAGGGAGAGGGAGATAGAGAGAGACAAACATCGATTGGCTGCCTCCTACATATCCCCCAACCAGGGATTAAGCCTACAACCTGGGCACGGGCCCTGAATGGGAATCGAACCAGAGACATTTTGGTGCCCGGGAAGATGCCCAACCAACTGAGCCACACTGGCCAGGGCAATTAATAGTTTCTTGAAGAAGTAGGTTATGGCCTAGTAAAGAATCAGTAGACAGGCTCCTGGCTTAAGGGCAAGATAAACACATACATTAAGAACTTTTTTCTGCATTGTCCAGTTTGCTACATAGTAAGCATTTAAGCACAATTCTTATGTAAAGTAGGAACTGTTTTAATACTAAAAGGCAGAAGGGGAAGATGAAATACAAGTTCAGTTGCAATATTACTAAACTTTCATACACATGTAAAGTTACATTTATAAAAGTAACATAACGAAAATAATATATCTATTAAAAGGACCCTAAGAGTCATCTGAATCCAACCTAATGCTTGAATCAACCCTTTATAAATCAACCAATTGGGTAGAAGTCTTTTTGCGGAAACAATTTGGGGACACTTACTAGTATGATCTAGTGAATAAAAATAATAAGCTTTGGAGTCAGACATATCTGAGTTTACATCCCAGTTTCACCACTTACTAGCCATACGACCTTTCTGAGCCTCCATTTCCTCAATCTAAAATGGAAATTAAATACTTGCCTGCAGGGTAGTTCTGAGCATTAAAACCAATGTACGTAAAAAGCCTGGCCCATAACAGCATTAAGTACCTCCTAAGGTTTATTACCTTCTGAGGCATATCAGTATTTTTAGGCAGCTCTGTTATAGAATTCTTCCTTAAACTGTGTCACATGCATATCTTCAGAGGGAACTCGGAACTAGCCTTTGAGGCTATACAATGTATGTCTATGTCCTACAGCCAATTACCTAACTTCTTTTCAGTTGAATAAAAAGAGTACTAATTCATGAATAGCTTGAGATATTTGGGGGGATAATATGTCTTCCCTAGTAACTGCAATTAGCCCACATTTCCAATTCAGTTTTTGCAACAAAGTCAGTAGCACATTCTAGTTCTCTTCCTTACAACACATAAAATCTCTTAACCAAGAGAAATGCGTTCTAGTTTTAACTCTGTCACAATCTAGTCAGGTAAGCTTGGGAAAATGTTCCTCTGGATCTCAATTTTATTCTTAAGGGATTGGACTAAATAAGCTTCTAACTAATTTACCTTGAAAATGCTACCTTTATTATATATTTTATCAATGGCATTGTCTCTGTATATCTTAAACATTTATTCATTAAACACTTATCTAGCATTCATTCAGTAAGTATTAATGATATATTTATCTGCCAAGTATTATGCAAAGTGCTTGGGGATTAATGGTGAAAAAAGACGTAATAACTTTTCACAAAGCTAACAATAGTAGGGAGCTACTAGCTACTCTACAGCATACGAGTGTTATGGCTGGGTAAATACAGGCTGTTGTGGGAAGATATAAAAAGGGTTCCTAAACTGACCTGAGAGTGACCTAAAGAAAGTAATATCTAATCTAAGGCATGAAAGATGATTAAAATTTAAATAGGTAAATAAGTAGATAAGAGAAGAGTGAGCCATTCAGGCAGAGAAAATACCATGACTAAAAGTGATGAAGACTATAGAATATTACAGAAACGGAAAGACATTAAGTATAACTAGAACAGAATAAAGAGGTGGGGAAAGCAAGAGATAATAGCTATAGAGGTAGGAAGGGACCGGGTTATCAAGTAAGAGACTTAAGTCTACTTAAAATCATTTAGAGTTTTAAGATGGGGGTAAACTGATCCAATTTGCACTTCAGGAAAGGCCACTATGGCTTCCTTTGTAGAAAACAGAATAGAGACACAGAAGACTAGAGGCAAAGAAAATAAATTAGGAGGCTGTCCCAGGAATCTAGCTAAATTGCAGGACTATAGCATGAAATAGGGTAGTGCTAATTAGTAGGTGGTTAACCTAAGAGGGCCAAATAAGGTACAGACTGTTTAGGTATAAGGATTATGTGAGTGTTTCAAACTTCTCTCTAGCTGAAACTCTGTCCTGTCCCATCTACTACCTACTATGCTCTTGCTCTAGATGCTGGGAATACTGAACAAGATTATCTCTGCCCTCAAAATTTGTTTGCTAGGACACAAAGATAAAAGACAGAACAATGTAGTAAGAAAGAGAAAGTGGTAAACATAGTGCTATAGGAACAGAGAAGACAGAATCTGATTCAGACAGGGAGGGAGGCTTCCTAGAAGTAGTAATAGATGGTATATATTTTAAATGTCAATATTATTTTCCCTTTTAAATTTGCCACACTGACATCCTCACCTCCAAACACTGCCCTACTTCCTCAATCAGGAAAAATACAGAATTGCAATATGTACTCAAATTTGTGTATGAGAGAGAGAGGGGAGGAAGAGGGGGAAAGAGGGAGAGAGGGAGGGAGAAAGAGAAAGAAGAGAGATTTGAGTCTTTATGTTACCTATTTTTAAGATGTGGGATAATGAAATCAGGCATATTTCTCTCTTAAAACACAAATGCTCACCAAATTAAGCTACTTCATTTGTGATGAACCTTAATTGATTTTGTATACAGAATATTGTCTCACAAAAGAGAAAGGCTTTCCCACTCAACCCTTTCTAACAAAGAAAAATTCACCTTTACCAAGTTTAACCACAGAAATAAGATTACTTACCAGTCAGCATAAAAATTTACTAAAGCAACATCAGCATTTCCTGAAATTGAAAAACAAAACCAAACAACCTAAGTTATTTGTGCCTGCATAATTTTGACATAATTAAAGATGTGGTTTTCATCATGGTCTGTTTCCACTGTAAGGGTCCACTAAAAATACACAATGACAATTAAGTTACCTCTTGCTCAGAAACCCATACGTATAGTCATGGACAATTGATATTATTTGTAGGAGTCCCTGTTCCTTCTCTCTATATCCTGCAGCTTTAAACCTGCACCTTTAAACCTTCATGGAATGAATATAAAACAAAAGGGAATCAGACCCAGATCAGGCAAGTAAGCTAATAAATAACCTACTCTCATAAAAAGTGAAGTGGAATGATCTGGATTTTAATAATCCACTTCTGACCTTATGAATAACTGAGAATTAGTTCTGTAAGTGAAATCCTATTTCATAGAACAGACCTGAATAACCAAGATCTGATGCCCTACATAGTTGCAACAAGTAACCTACTACTAATAATATTGGATAAAATGTACTGTTTCCTCTCCACACAAGTTATTCTCTGTTGCAAAAATAACTTAGTATCACTTGCATATCCAGATATGAAGACATCAGAAAGATATATTTGTTCTTTTCTCCTAAACCTAATACAGACAAACAGAAACTCCTCAAGTACTCACAAAAATAAAACACGAAGATATTCTAGAATTTGGAAGAATAAAGAAGTGAGAATGTGAGATTTTCAATTCTCTTCTTCCTCTTTTACCTTTTCCTTATTCTCTAAAGCAGTGGTTTACAAGCTGTGGTCCCCTGACCAAGAAGGACCACAGGAATTTATAGAAATGCAAATTCTTAGGTGGAGTCTAGCAGTTTCTATCAGAAACTGAGGGTCAGGCTACAGTACAGATAGTAATACGTCCTCCATGTGATTCTGATATATGCTAAAGTTTATAGAACCATTGCTCTAAAGCAGTGGTTCTCAACCTTTCTAATGCCGCGATCCTTTAATACAGTTCCTCATGTTGTGGTGACCCCCAACCATAAAATTATTTTCGTTGCTACTTCATAACTAATTTTGCTACTGTTATGAATCGTAATGTAAATATCTGTGTTTTCCGATGGTCTTAGGTGACCCTGCTATCGGTTCCCAACCTGTGGGAACCGGTAACGAGCTGTGGTTGCGACCCACAGGTTGAGAACCGTTAGCAGGGTCGCCTAAGACCATCGGAAAACACAGATATTTACATTACGATTCATAACAGTAGCAAAATTACAGTTATGAAGTAGCAACGAAAATAATTTTATGGTTGGGGGTCACCACAACATGAGGAACTGTATTAAAGGGTCGCGGCATTAGAAAGGTTGAGAACCACTGCTCTAAAGAGATCTCGTAAAGTGGGGGTAGACTTTTAGCATTTAAAACCAGTTCCAAGAACTTAAAACAATGATGGTGCTCAATGAATATACTCCTTTACCTCTATTATTTTTTGTTTTGTTCTGTTTAAAGCAGTGGGTTGAAAGGAGTGCTTAAAAGAATCGTTTGTACACATTGTAGATTTTCTCAAATCTCCTAAGTTGTGATCTCCACCTTTCCTCTACTACCTTTAACAACAAGAAATGTTTTCCCCAACGTTAACTAAACACTGTCAGGGAGCAAAGCATTCAGTAAAACACTTATTAAACTTAATTGGACCAATGACAATAAAAGAAATCAGAGTAGGTGACTTAGTTAAAAGTTTAAAAAGACAAAAATTTTAGCTGTGTCCTAAAGTCATTAACATTTAGTACTGCACAGTGATAACTGTTGGCCTCTAAGTAGGCTTTTAGGAAATACTTTAAGAATTGTTAGGAGTGGTATTTATGACAAGGCAAAGAAATAAAACAGGACTACAAGTTTACTTTACTTGTAACACACTTCAAGAAATTTTATTAAAAACTGAAACCAACAGTGCTTTAATCCAGTAAACCATAGAATTAATCAGAATGCCAGCTCCTCAAATGTTCTAGATAGATTATACACAAAAACAAAATAGAATCTCAATGAACTCTTTATAGAGCAGAAAATATACTTAATATCAAGGTACTTACTTAAAATGTCATCTATATTCTCTGTATCAAGACTTGTTATTTCAGTTGTTACAGGAGTAAAAACCCAAGTTATCTGGAAATTTCAAAAAAGTGAAATTAATAAATGTTTCCACAAGAAGCAAAAAAATCTAAAGAGAAAATTTATGAATAAAGTTGGTTCCATTATTGAGTTACAAAATTGGTTTTAAGTATTATTGTCTACTCTAACCCTGCACTAGATCAATGAAATTGGAGAAGTAAACTTCTAAAGCCTAGAAACTGGTCGAATAAGACTTCCTATACTTTCAAATACATGAAAGAGGTTAATTCTAAAAAATTAAGTAAATGAAGAATTATTCATTCTTTTAAACACTTTCAACAACTTTATCTCTGTAGCAACACAAAAAAATTGCCAGATGATTTTCAGTTTTGGAAGAATATAAAACCAAAGCTAAGTTTGCTGATTCTATCCTACCATGTTTCTAAGACAAGCAAAATAATGAAGAGAATTCAAAAAGACTTCAAATTGTGAACTAAAAGCCCTTCTTGCCTCATCTTCATTATTGGTGGTACAATATGTTATGTGGGAGACTATTAAAAGGAGAATAAGAATGTTCTGCTTCCACTTTAACATGTCTGAAACATAAAGTTCAAATTTATCAAAGAAAATCACAGCTCGCTATCCACAAAAAAAGAAAAAAGGAAATGTTAAACTAAACTAGTAACTGTTCACTTATTTAAAAAAAATATATTGTGTATTTTTATCTTTATGTGCCCATCTTTTTTTAAAGTATATTTTTATTGACTTCAGAGAGGAAGGGAGAGGGAGAGAGAGATAGAAACATCAATGATGAGAGAGAATCATTGATCAGCTGCCTCCTGCACAACCCCTATTGGGGATCGAACCCGCAACCCAGGCATATGCCCCTGACTGGAATCAAACTCACAACCCTTCAGTCCGCAGGCCGACGCTCTATCCACTGAGCCAAGCCGGCCAGGGCTATGTGCCCATCTTTAATACATTATGTGTTCTGAGGCCTGGACAGTTTTTTCGTTCAAACTAGAGTTTGTGTATGGAAATTCATTCACCGAACCATTGCTCTTTATTGAATAACAATTAATGTCAAGCCTTAAGGTGCTAAACACTACTCCTCTGCCCATCCATTTCATGGACACTTCAGTACTCACAACAGTTACAACTCAGAAATTTTATAATTCACCTACAGTTCAATTTCTAAATGGTATCACGAGACATGCTGATGCTGGTATGTAAACAAGCCCAGCTAATTATTTTAAATATTTCTATAAATTTATTGTTTTCTTTATTATTTTTAAAAAATCCTCACTATATTTTTCCCATCAATTTTTTTTAGAGAGAGTGGGGGGTGGGAGAGAGAAAGGGGGAGAAAGAAAGAAACAACAATATGATAGAGACACATCAATTAGTTGACTCCCACATGCCCCAACTGGGCTGGGAATCAAACCTTTGACCCAGGTATGTGCCCTTGACTGGGAATCGAACCCATGACCCTTTCGTGCACAGGCCTACCCTCTAACCCTGAACCACATCAGCCAAAGCTAAATTTATTATTTTCTTAGAAAAAGCCTAGGAATAACACTAGTCTTATTTTCAAGTTACTACAATAGTGTAACCAATAGCTAACTAGTATTTCTTTTAACAACCAATAAATTATACTATCCTAAAAGTAAGCTAGATAATTTAAAATTCCTGAATATTTGGCCCATATAACTAATTGCATTATTTTCAACACCTCAAAACTGTAAAGATGAGAGACTTCCCTCACAAGTCATTACTTACCATCCATACCTCAATTAACAGGTCCTTCCTTCATCAGTGTACGACCTGCTCTACAGATTCCCAGTGTAACCTTTAAAAAATCTGAGGCCTATTAAAATTTTTAAGACTTTATTTGAGCAAATATCAATTCAAATCAGGCAGCATCTAATCTGGCAAGTAAAAGAGAACTCTGAGGACCTGTACAAAAGGAAAGACTTTTATAGGCAGCAGGGGGTGGGAACAAGGAAGTTATACTAGGCAAAAAAATGAGTTGGTTATTGCAAAGTTACTTTCCTTTAGGGGATGACAGAGGTCTATCAGGCAGGTTACCTAACTAGTGCTGATCAGGCAATTCCTTATTGACTGGTTCAAGATTCCATTTCTGAGAGCTGAAACATAATTCTCAGTTTGATGAAGTGGGACTTGGCATAGTGACTTCATTTCGGAGCCTGTTGACCAATTATATTGGTCAGCAAGATTGTGTGTTAAAAATAATTCAAGAAGATGATGCAAAAACATCATAAAGCAACAAAATTGGTCATTACCAAAGTCAAGTTATTAGATAACTCAACAGTCTTTATTATGGAGTGTCTGCAGGTACTGAAGGCACAAATGCATCAGGCAAGGTATAAGGTATGCTCTCCCTCAAGGAACTCTCAAAGTAGTAGTGGTATAATGAAGGGAGAAAAATGTGGAAAAGATGCAATAATAATCTTAGTTGTACAATCCAAAGAAGCTCATTTTTTAATAGTTATTGCATATTAAAATATATGTTTACAGAGAACTATATTCTAAATTTAACTGATTTTACATGCTAGGTAACAACAAAAATGAGGCAATCAAGGATCAATTGGGCTATACTAAATGCATAACAATTACTTAAGAAACATAGTGCTAATAAACATGCAATTGATAAGACTATGCAGCTAACTATTGTGGTTAAGAGGGCCCACAGCAAGAAAACTGTCTCTGACCCAATAATCTCTCCTCAGCCACCTTGGGTTGTAAAGGAGGCATTTATCATTAACATTTCTATTAATATGCAGTATTAAGGGAAAGACAGGTTGTTTATTTGAATTGTTAGCAAGCTCCACTAGTCTGACAAATTGCTTCTTTTCATGTCAGCCCTGGGCAGGAACAAGATTCTCCTGGGGAAACATCTTTATGTGTCAAATGCTATAGCAAAATAAAGACAAGTCGCTCTAAACCAGGAAGGGATGAGGGTAGTCATTAATTTAATTTTTAAATTTAGACTTGTAAGATTTTAAATTTATTTTTTTAAAAGAAACAATGAAACCTATACAGAAATTTTGAATGGAAGGTCTTAGTAGTCATGGAGAATATGGTTTATTGATGGAATATTTAAATGACATATGTAAATATATAAACATAAACATGAACTATTTTACAAATTAGTCATTCTCTTCATTTTCTTGCCAAAACACACACACACACACACACACACACACACACACGCACACACACACACACACAAAAAAAACCCCAAGAGGCATCTCCAATCATCTTCTATAATCCGTTAGGTAATTGCTTCCACGTACATTTATTGGACCAAATACTAAACATTCCAGTCTGGGATGTGTCTAGTGATATGATCTTATAGAAAAGGCACATCAGTGAAATGGTAAAAATTGCACTACATTCATTTTAAAAAATAAAGTGACAGACTAGCTTTAAATAGGAGCTTCTGCAGCAAGTAAATAATATTTTCTTCCATTACATGGATTTTAAACATTGAGTTATCTTTGGGAACTAAGAAGCTTCCCTTTCCTTAAATTTCTCTGTACCTTCCCTAACCCCCCTAGTGATGCCAATACACTGTGGTATTTCCATAGCATATGTGAAGCCACCTAGTAGTCAGCTGCTTTTCCCAAAAGACACCCAGAAATTTTCTGCTTCCATCTCTTTTTGTACATGGTTCCCTCTACCCGGAACGTCCTATTCTCCACTAATGCATAATTAATCCTTCAGTCATAGACTCCCTCTTCCATGGAGCTTTGTGTGCTTTTCCTGGTAGAAAATGCATTTTCTTAAAAGCCTAATCTACTCCACAGGAATAGAAAAAGGGGAAATGTAGGGCAGGGAAACAGAAGTTACTGTGAAATTAAAATTCTCTCTAGATTAGTCATCAAGTTAAAATAAGATACAATGAAAATTTGATTACATGGTTAAAGTATTTTAGAAATAAATTTTGGAAAGATTTTTTATTAAGCACTCTATCTCAATGTTAGGCCAGACTTTGTTACAGTATTAACACCAGCAGCACATAAAAAATGCTCTGGCACTCTCTGCTAAGCCCCAGTGTTATTTCCTTTCAAAAAAGTATTAACTGAATAAGTCATTAACCCAACTGGACCTTCTTCAGAGTATGCACTAACATCAATAACGCTTATTGGCAGTGGATTACTAAAGCTTCTCTCTTCATAATTTTATTAATAAATGTTTCTAGTACATTAAGATCAAGTTTTACCATTCAAATATACCCTTAATGGGAACTACTATGACACTCCCTTCAATCCAACTGGCCCATAGAGGCCAGACTAATCTTTTTGAATGCTGATTTGCATATATTAATTCCTCTGCCCAAGAAAAACCTCCAAAGGTTTTTCACTGTCTACAATATAAAAGCCTAACTCCTTTGCCTGGCATTAGAACCATTCACAAAGTGGCTTTCCTAAATCACAAACTACTGCCCCCCATTCATAATCTATACTCCAATCAACATAAACTATAGTTAGAGTAACCAATCTAACTGGCCATATTCTCTAGCTTGAGACAAATCCTGTTTATGCCTGTTGCCTTGGAATACTATTAATAGCACTACCCCGTTTCAAAAGGGATTTAAGCAATAAATTATATGGCCACCCTATTTGCAGCAGTCCCCTGGCAATTGAGAGGAATTGTAACAAGCTCTTCATAAATCCTAAATTTTTTAAAAAAATATAATGTCCTCCCACATAACATACAGTAAAATGACAAATGGAATGAGAGTAAAAAGAATAAATAGGAACTAAGATATAATGCTAAACCAATCACTAGCCTCACTCATTGACTTGAAACAATAGGCTTTTACCCAGGGAATCAAATCAGTTATTCAGAAAATTACTACATGACCCTTCAAGCATAACTCACAAATGGTCCAAATCCGGTAGTTACAAATCCAAGCATGTAAGACACCTACAGGACCTGCAATTCCTAAAATGTATTTTCTTACTCTTGTCTCCATACTTGGCTTGTGCAGTTTCTTATGCTTGGAACAGTGAGGGAAGCCTATCTAATTTTCAAAACCCGATTAAAAAGCTATCTTTTCTAAGGCTTTGCTGATGGTCTCAGACAATAGTGATTCATTTTTCTCTTCTCTGAAACCTTAGAGCACATTCTGTAAGGTGTTAATATTACTTTTCACACCAGTTATGTGTGCTACCTTGCCTCCTGTAGGTAACTCTTGAGTACCTTGAAAGTGCAGACTTTATCTTATTCAATTCTGTATGCCACAGATCACTTGCAATATACAATAAGCACTAAAATATGTGCTAGGTGAATGAATGGATAGATTTTGTCAATACACTAAGAATTTAGAGGGATTGTTAGACTTGAGAAAAGAGGGAAAGATGTTTAGAAATGGAAATAGCCAATAAACATTTTTAATGTGAAGACAATCAGGTTATCAAATAGGAATGAAGTCTATATTAAAATGTGTTTTTAATAATATAGTGGCAAAAAGCACAATGCTAGGTGATGATTCATACTCAGGTTTAGAGAGGATCTCAGAAGTGATCTTCCTACTGCAGAAACGCCTCTACCTCACTGTTAAGAGCTGTCATGAACCCCTCATAATAGTTCTCTGGCAGGATTTCCAGATACTTCAGCACACAGAACACCCACATTTAAGAACAGCCATGTCACACTAGTGGAACAAACTCCAATACTTTTTGTATTGTCCTATTTTACGGTTGTTAATTCAGTCATGAAAATAAATGACTTGAGACTTTCAGGATCAGAAGCTAATCAGGTGTCAGGCAGAAGAGGTTATTAAATATTATTTCTGTTAACAAGATTTATAGTCACAAAAGGTGTTGCTTTAAGTGTTTTATTAGTAAATCATAGTTAAATCAGTTTAGAAAACCAGGAAGTATTTCCAGTGAGTGTGTTTGTTTTAAAGCTCAATACCTTAAAATCTTGCTATTCAAATAGTGGTCCTAAACCAGCAGCTTTAGCATCACCTGAGAGCTTGTGAAAAATGCAGAATATCAGGCCCCACCCCAGACCTACTGAATCAGAATCTCTATTTTGATAAGATCCCCAAAGATTCCTATGCACATTAAAGTTTAAGAAGCACTGCTTTAGAGAACAAAGTTTTTTTTACTCTACAAACAAGCATGGAGGAAATTCAATTTAAATGTTATACAATTTATGGTCCTCAAATATGAACACAAGAACAAGTAAGACTCCTTTGTGAGAATTATGTATTGACATGCAAATTAGACAGATTTTTAGAAAAATGTGGAATCTGTAACCTTATTGGAAATTCACATAGATGTTAATTTTTAAAAGTATTCTGCCTTTTCCTTAGATATTTCTGCATCAAAATTATTGGCATAAAATAGAAGCTTCAATAGAGAATGTTTCCTTCCCTGTGGCATTACTGTTCTCAATTGGCATTACATCTGCTGGGCATTTTGCAGTAACAGCTTAGTGTACTTTTGTGACATCTTTCATTTGCCTGCTTTATGTTGGGAGCTTCTCAAAGCCCTTTACAAACTATGTCTCTCCTGTAGCAAGAAATAAGTAATGTACCAGGCACCAGCTCCCTTCCATTTCTAATCCAGATTGACAAAGCAGCCTCCCACCTGACGTCCCACCATGAGACCCAAGCTGCTTCACCTCCCGGGGACCACTTCTCTCACCCTCTGTTTTGTATTAAGCTGGTAGGCAGCAGAAGGGTAGAGGTTTGCAGTTGGCTGCAAGGAGCTAAAAGATATGAAAGGTCCCAGGAGAAAAGCTGAGGCTGACAGGCACTGTAAGTGCCTTGAAGCTGGGTATCAATCAAGGCACATCGCACTGTTAGTATTCCCAGAAGCATTATAATGAACTAGAAGTTCAAAGAGAGGGGGAAAATAGGACTAACTATAGAATAACACTGGGAAGCTACTTTAACCCTTAAATTGCCCAGTTATAACAACCAACATTCCTATAATATCAGTGAAACCCATTTGGACAAGTCAGAACCAGTCTGCTTTTATAAAAAAACATTAAAACAATTACAACATCCTTCATTAAATAACTTAAAATATGGTGGGCAAGACTTGTTTGGAAAAACAAATTATATGCAAAAAAATTCAAATATAAATAATACAATCCCTCAACTCACATTCTGCCAGTAAAAACAACCACAGAAAATTTTAAAAAGTTGTTGCAATTCAGACTTTCCCCAGTATATTAATTATATGATCATGCATGGGTTTCCATTAAAAACTAAAGTCATCTGTGTTTTGTTCTTCACTGTATTCTAAAAATGGGATGAACTAATTTACCTGGAATAGATAGTGTACTTCTCTGACCTTCAGAGAACACTCTTATTATAAAAAGCTTTTCAGAACCAGGAATGAACTTCAGTATGTGGAAAGGATTTTTGTCTTATTCTCACTACATACTGTTCCTCTAAAATCCAAACTTCTAGCAATAGCAGTAATAACAAAGCATGGGAACTGGAAGAAAATTCAAGATGATAATTGTTTACTTCTTCTTCCATATACAATCTGGAAGCCCAGGAGTGGTGTGGGGGTATATGTGTGTGTAATATTATTACTTTCATCATTGTCTCCCAATTAGAACCTTGCACTAGATCTTATAAGTAAAAGTCCAGAGCAAATACTTACAAATAGATGCCAAGAAAAAAAAATGTTCTTTTTGTGCTACACTGTAATTCTTACCCAGGATGCCTGAAGAAAGTTCCCTTAAGAGCCCACACACATGTTGGTACATAATTTTTGTTTGTTACTCATTTGTTCCATAAATATTTCACTGAGTCATCTCTTACGTGCTAGGCACTGGAGATGGCGTGTGGCTTCTCAAATATAGATGTTTATAGTATATCTATCAAGATCATCCAACTTAATTTCACTTTTAAAGTGGAGAAAAGGGAACCCTAGTATATTGCTGGTGGGAATGCAGACTGGTGCAGCCATTAGAGAAAATAGATGGGAGTTTCCTCAAAAAATTAAAAATGGAACTGCCATTTGACCCAGTGATCTCACTTCTAGGAATATATACTAAGAAACCCAAAAAACACCAATCAGAAAGAATATATGCACCCCTGTGTTCACAGCAACACAATTTACAATAGCCCAAGTGCCCATCAGTAGATGAGAGGATAAAAAAGCGATGGCATATTTACATCACGGAGTACTATGCAGTTGTGAAAAAGAAGGATCTTTTACCCTTTGAGACAGCATGGAGGGACCTGGAGAGTATCATGCTAAGCGAAATAAGCCAGTCAGAGAAAGATAATGATCACATGATCTTAGTCATATGTGGAATCTAATGAACAAAATAAACTGATGAACAAAACAGATCTAGAAACAGAAGCATGGAACAGACTGTCAAATCTTAGAGGGAAGGTTGGGGTGGGGAGCAGCTGGGGAGAGATTAACGGGGAATTTATATGTATATATGTATAGCCCATGGACACAGACAATAGTGTGGTGAAGGCCTAGAGGAGTGGGGGTGGGGTGGAGAGAGGGTCAATGGGGAAAAAAGAGGGGGACATCTGTGATACTTTCAACAATAAAGATACAACTTAAACGTGTTTTCATTTCTATATTAAAGGAGAGTGAGAAAAGATTCTGTCTCTCAAGTATTTTAAGAGCCATCCACATCTCCAGCAAAGTCATTACCTGAACACTGAGAATTACACAGTATGTCATGCTCTCTTTTGCCTAGGCTTTCAAGAAGCTTTGAGTTCATCTTAGCACAGAACTGCATTGACACTGTTATTAAACAATCTGAACCACTAAAAGTGAGGCAACCAGATATTAATGCTTCTTTATATGATACAATAGGAAACACAAAGCACCACTTGTAAAGTATTCTTAACCCCAAAAATCCAAACCTCACACATCAATCTAATCAAACCCAAGAGCTAGTGTACAGGAACAATAGATATAAAGGAACATGTAAAATGACATCATTGAGGATGCGAGTAGCCATGTCAAAATATAGAAAATTTTATAGAAAAAATGACAACCTCTCTTTGTTTGGGATCCACCAGAAGTGAATTTAGAGATAAGCAATTTACTTGGGAGAAAAAGGAAGTACCCATAAAAGAAATGGGAAGTACAACAGGGAAGAAAGCCAATATACAATACAATATAGTGAACTAAATGTTTTCAGTTAACTTCTGAAAAAAAATTTCAATGTTTATAACAAATAGACTGTAATACCTCCCAAATTATATTATTTAAATTATTTAAATCTCTTACTACCAGTTTCTGCTGATAGCATATGCATTTCTACACTATAGAATGTGCAGAAAAAAATCTCCTACATATGTTAAAGAATGCCTTTATTTCACCAGCAAACAAGTTACCCTGTTTTTTGGTGAGTCAAAAAGCCTTCAATGAAAAATGTTCAGTGAAACCTTGGGTTTCTCATTTTCCACATTCACTTAATTCTAGAATGACTTTCAAGCTTTCTAGTTTCTTATTCCTGAATACTATGTTCTAGTGTAAAAATGTTTTTATTACCAAATTCAAAAATAACTCCATTACTATATATGTCTAATGGATATGCTGCTTACTTTAAAAATCTGTATCTTCATAATTATACTGTTACTTCTAACCAAACTAACTCTTAAATGTCATTCAAAATTAGTCCTTGAAAGGCCATACACTTACTGAGATACCTATTCTAATTAAGTATCATTAGAATAATTTTAATACTTCCCTGTATGCCACATACTGTTTTAATTAACTTTGTAAAGCAAATGGGTCTTACCCCATCCCCACCCCCCCAGGTTTGCACAGCTGGGTGATAAAGGTGAAGGGCTTAAGGGGAAACAAATTCATAGACACAGACACCAGTATGGTGACTACCAGAGGGAAAGAGGGTTGGGGGTAGGTGAAGAGGGTATAGGGAGTTTAAATGGTGATTGGAAGGAAACTTGATGTGCGGTGGTGAGCAAACAGTAAAATATACAGATGGTGTATTATAGAATTGTACATCAGAAACCTATATAATTTTATTAACCAAACAAATAAATGCCTTAAAAAAATAAAATACACCACCCCCTCCCAGTGAGTCTCCAAGCTTTCATATATTTTAAGGGTCATTAGCTCATGACCTCCATCACACTACCATGTAATATTTCAATTTCGAAGCACTCTACCAAAAACGTAATCAAGGAATAACCATGGTTTATTAAAAGAAATCTGAATTTAGAAATCATTTGCCCTTGCACACTCTTGTCTTAGTTGCTATGAGAAAGAGGAAAAGAAAGAAATAACAAGCATTGGTACAATTAGGAATTAATAGTATCAGAAGAAAGAGGTGACATCACTATAGATTCAATGCAAATTAAAATGAGCTTACCACTACGTACTTATTAGAATGGCCAAAATCTAGAACACTACTACACCAAATGCTGACAAAGTTGTGGAGCAACAGAAACGCTCATTCATTGCTGGTGGGAATGCAAAATGATATAGCCACTTTGGAAGACAATTTGGCTGTTTCTTAAAAAACTCAACATACGCCTACCACACAATCCAGCAATTGCACTCTTTGGTATCTACTTAAAGGAACTGAGAACTTACAACCACACAAAAACATGCACATGAATGCTTAATAGTAGCTTTGTTTATAATTGCCAAGACAAGAAGTAACCAAGATGTCCTTCAATGGACCAACAGATAAACTGTGGTACATCCATACAATGCAGTATTATTCAGCACTAAGAAGAAATAAGCTATTAAGCCATAAAAGATATAGAGGAAACAGAAATGCCTATTACTAAGTAAGAAAAGTCAATCTGTTAAAGTTGCATACTGTTTGTTTCCAACTAGATGACATTATATGAGGGGGGAAAAAAGGCAAAACTATGGAAATAGTAAAATGATTAGTGAAACTACTTTGTTTGATATTATAATAGTAAATACATGTCCAAACCCACAGAATGTACACCAAGAATGAATCCTAATGTAAACTATGTACTCTGGGAGAGAATATGTTGTCAATGTAGGCTCATCAACTGTAGCAAATGTGCCATTCTGATAGGGGATGGTGATAATAGGGGAGGCTATGCATGTGTATGGGGCAGGGAATCTCTGTACACCTTGCACTTAATACTACTGTGATCCTAAAATTGTTCTAAAAAACACAGTATATTTTTAAAAGTATTATTCCTTATTTCACTATCAATGCAAATAGTCACTTTCCTAAATACCTTATGCAACAAAGGTATTTAATTCCCTACTTTTATTATTTTATTGTTTAAGGAATATTTCAGATGTATGCACATGCACACTAATAGCTTATTTCTTTCTGCCTACAGTCCTATGTAAATATAGATTTGGAGTAAGAAAGAAGCATATCGGCTGTAGTGGGTTGAACAGGGTCTCCCCCAAATTCATGTCAGCCAGAACTTCCGAATGTAACCTCATTTGGAAATAAGGTTCTTGCAGATGTAATTAGTTCATGGTTTCAAGATGAAATCACCCTGGATTTAGACTAGGTCCTAAGTCCACTGATTGGTGGGTGCCCTTACAAGCAGAGGAGATGATACAGATACACAGGGGAGATAATGAATGAAGATGGATGCAGAGATTGAAATGATGTGTCTATAAACTATAAATAAGCCAAGAAATGCCAGGAGCCACCAGAAGCTGGAAGATGCAAAGAAGGATTCTGCCCTAGAGCCTTCAGAGGGACAGTGGCCCTGCCAGCACCTTGATTTCAGACTTGGTTTCCAAATTTAATAGAGAATAATTTGTTTTAAGTCATCAAGAATTCTAGAGGCCTCTCAACCCCTGGGGAAAAAAAAAACAGCTTAAGAAAAATACTAAAATACTTGACCTGCCTTAGGATAAACTAGCAAATAAAGAAGTGACAAATCAATTCACCATCAAATTAAGATAATGAATACGGAAAATACACCATTGGTTTCTATTTAAAAAGGGAGAAAAAAGCAAGTCTCGCCCTGACCGGTTTGGCTTAATGGATAGAGCGTTGGCCTGCGGACTGAAGGGTCCCGGGTTTGATTCCGGTCAAGGGCATGTACCTGGGTTGCAGGCACATCCCCAGTGGAAGGTGTGCAGGAGGCAGCTGATCGATGTTTCTCTCTCATCGATGTTTCTAATTATCTATCCTCTCCCTTTCCTCTCTGTAAGAAATCAATAAAAAAAAATATTAAAAAAAAAAGCAAGTCTCAATCAACTTAAGTTCATACCCTCTACTATTGTGGAATGAGCATAATTTTCCTATTTATCAGTAAGTGAAATGAATGCAGCAATTCCAATGTATATTTTGTTTTTAGTAATTCAAAACAATAAAGTTTTCAGATAAAGAATCTATGTAGGCTAGGCAGTCTCCTAAATTGAATTATCTCAGTAGTCAAATAGATGATCAAATATGAAGGCCACAAAGATATATTTTATAATTTCAAATTTTACTTTCAACACTAGAGGCCAAGTGCACAGAATTTGTGCATGGGGGGGGGGGGGGGTTGTCCCTCAGCCCAGCCTGCACCCTCTCCAATCTGGGATCCCTCTCACAATCCAGGACTGCTGGCTCCCAACTGCTTGCCTGCCTGCCTTCCTGATTGCCCCTGACCACTTCTGCCTGCCAGCGTGATCACCCCCTAACCACTCCCTGCCAGCCTGATTGATGCCTAACTGCTCCCCTGCCAGCCTGTTTGCCCCTAACTGCCTTCCCCTGCAGGCCTGGTCACCCCCAACTGCTCTCCCCTGCAGGCCTGGATCCCTCCCAACTGCCCTTCCCTGCAGACCCAGTCACCCCCAACTTCCCTCCTCTGCTGGCCGGGTCACCCCTAACTACCCTCCCCAGCAGGCTTGATCGCCCACAACTGCCCTCCCTTGCAGGCCTGGTCCCTCCCAACTGCCCTCCCCTGCTGGCCATCTTGTGGTGGCCATCTTGTGTCCACATGGGGGCAGGATCTTTGATCACATGGAGGCAACCATCTTGTGTGTTGGAGTGATGGTCAATTTGCATATTACTCTTTTTAGATAGGATAGAGGCCTGGTGCATGGGTGGGGGCCAGCTGGTTTGCCCTGAAGGGTGTCCCGGATCAGGGTGGGGGTTCCCTTGGGGCGTGGGGCAGCCTGGGCGAGGGGCCTGTGCTGGTTTGCAGGCCGGCCATGCCCCCCAGCGACCCAGCAGAGGCCCTGGTATCTGGGATTTATTTATCTTCTACAATTGAAACTTTGTAGCCTGGAGTGGAGCCAAGCCTTCTGCTTGCTTCGTGGCGGCAGCCATTTCTGTTGGGATTTATGTATCTTCTATAATTGAAACTTTGTAGCCTTAAGCAGAGGCCAAAGCAGGTCAGGGCTGCAGAAGCTTGGCTTCCTCCATCGCCGCGGGCAACCCTAGCCTCCTGCTCTCTCCAGCTCCGTGGCTGTCACCATTTTTGTTGGGCTTTATTTATCTTCTATAATTCAAAGTTTGTAGCAATGAGTGGAGGCCTGGGCCGGCAAGGGCAGGCAGAAAGCTTGGCTTCCTCCATTGCCAGGGAAACCCAAGCCTCCCTCCTGCTCTCTGTGGCTGCAGCCATCTTGGTTGGGTTTATTTGCATATTCCCTCCTGATGGGCTGGTGGGCGTGGCTTGTGGATGTAGCAGAGGTACGGTCAATTTGCATATTACTCTTTTATTAGATAGGATAAACTCTAAAGAGAGCACTGAAATATAGGAATAGGACCATTAACTATAAAGATTACTAAGCTATAAATTATCAATATTACTGTTTAACTTACCATTACCCTGGTCAATCCCTCAGTTCCTATCAGCCTTTCTGGCCTCCACTTTATTAGGTCACAATAGTAGTTATTTAGAATTACCAAATTGAAAGGGCATTAATTTATCTAACTAGTAGAGGCCCAGTGCACGAGATTCATGCACTGGTGGGGGGCATGGCCTGCGGAGATCGGCCCGCTAGGGGAGCACCCCTCATCCTTGTCAGCCAAGCGGCTGCAGTGGAAGCAGCCGCTCATCTGTGTCAGCCAAGGGTCTGCTCCCATTGTGGGAGCACACTGACCACCAGGGGACAGCTCCTGCATTGAGCTTCTGCCCCCTGGTGGTCAGTGCGCATCATAGTGACTGGTCGACCTGTTGTCCTGGTTGTTCTGCTGTTCGGTCGCTGGGCTTTTATTATATAGGATAGAATGTGATAATTCCCCCTCGTATAGGACTCTTCTTGCAGCATCACTGGCAAGATGGTCAGTTAGCTTCAAATTGAACATTTGCTATGATAGGAAGCTTACTAGATGTATCAGTTAATAAAGTGGATTTTTTTCAACAGATAAGAGTTACACATATGTTGATATATATATGCAATTTGATATGTATGCTATTTTGTTGCATTGACAGCAAGCTTCAAAACTTCATATGTAAAATTTGCTGAAGGTGTTAACATTAGATATTTTTACGCTTAAAAAATGTCAAATTTTGTGCCAAAAAAGCATTTGCGGTAAGTTTTAATTCATTACTTTATTTTGAAGAAAAAGTTATCATATACTTGGGAAGCTTATGGTGAACATGCTCCATCACAAGACACTTGTGAAAGCAGGTTTAAGAGAAACCAAGATGGCGGCATAGGTGAACACATAAACTGCTGCCTCACACAACAATTTCAAAATTACAGCTAAAAGACAGAACAGACATCATCCAGAACCACAGGAAAGCCGGCTGAGTGGAAATTCTACAACTAGAAGGAAAGAGGGAGGCACACGGAGACTCAGAGGAGCTGCCAAAGGCTGAGGTACGGAGACACGCGTGTGGAGAGGGTGGGCGGCTGAGTGCCTGGCTAGCTTTCTCTAGTGGGAGAGAGACGGAACCTCCTGACTGCACTGAACCCCAGTTCCGACTACACTGAACCCCAGTTCCGGGCGAGACCCTGGGGTCCCAGACTCATACAGGGGGAGTCTGGACTGTCGGGAGAAGAGAGGAGGGCATGGAAACTCAGGGGAGCCGCGAAAGGCAGAGGTCTAGAGGTGTGCACACGAATGTGCGCGGAGAGGACTGACTGCAGAGTGTGCCGCTGGCTTTCTCTAGCGGGAGGAAGACGGAAGCTCCCAACTGTGCTGAACTCCAGTTCCGGGCGAGAATCTGGGGATCCAGATTCATTGGGGGAGAAACTGGACTGTCTGGCAGCAGGTGAAACTCGAGGGCAGCTTTCTCTCAGAGCTGCTTGCAGTGATTACCGAGGGACACTGAGACCCAGGGGCCTGATAGGGCAGGGCTGACAGGAAGCCAAGGCTGTCTGCTCAGCCCTGAGACTCTGCCCCATCCAAGCTGAGCACAGAGGCTTTTGCAATTTTACAAGTTTTGTCTCATAAGGCTGTCTCCAGCACAGAAGTTCTCCTGGCATAGACACAGCTGATCCTCACAGCCAATTGGCCTGGAGGTCAATTCCTCCCAGTGATACCAACAACAATCAAGACTTAACTACAACAAGGCTGTATACACAGTCCACAAAGGGGTGCACCAAGAGTGTCCACCTCAGGTAACTGGGGAGGCTGAGCCACAGGGCCATATAGGACACCTAGTACACAAAGCTACTCTACCAACTCAGGGAAGGAGCAAAAATGCAGAGACAAAGAAACAGATCACAAACAAAAGAAATGGAGGAAAGCAAACGACTGGATATAGAGTTCAAAACCACGGTTATAAGGTTTTCAAGAATTTCCTAGAAAAGGCCGATAAATTTAGCGAGACCCTCGAGGATATGAAAAAGGACCAACTAGGAATTAAACATACACTGACTGAAATAAAAAAAATATTATACAGAGACCTAACAGCAGACTAGAGGAACGCAAGAATCAAGTCAAAGAGTTGAAATACAAAAAGGCAAAAAACATTCAACAAGCAAAGCAAAAAGAAAAAAGAATCCAAAAATTTGAAGATAGTGTAAGAAGACTCTGGGACAACTTCAAGCATACCAACATCCGAATTATGGGGGTGCCAGAAGAAGAGAGAGAGCAGGATACTGAAAACCTATTTGAAGAAATAATGACCGAAAATTTCCCCCACCTGGTGAAAGAAATAGACTTACAAGTCCAGGAAGCACACAGAACCCCAAACAAAAGGAATCCAAAGAGGACCACACCAAGACACATCATAATTAAAATACCAAGAGCAAAAGACAAAGAGAGAATATTAAAAGCAGCAAGAGAAAAACAGTTAATTACCTACAAGGGAGCACCCATACGATTGTCAGCTGATTTCTCAATAGAAACTATGCAGGCCAGATGGGAGTGGCAAGAAATATTCAAAGTGATGAATAGCAAGAACCTACAACCAAGATTACTCTACCCAGCAAAGCTATCATTCAGAATTGAAGGGCAGATAAAGAGCTTCACAGATAAGAAAAAGCTAAAGGAGTTCATCACCACCAAACCAGTATTATATGAAATGCTAAAAGGTATTCTTTAAGAAGAGGAAGAAGAAGAAAAAGGTAAAGATAAAAATTATGAACAACAAATACATATCTATCAACAAGTGAATCTAAAAATCAAGTGAATATAAAATCTGATGAACAGAATAAACTGGTGAATATAATAGAATCAGGGGCATAGAAAGGGAGTGGACTGACAATTCTCAGGGGGGAATGGGGTGTGGGGGGCGCCGGAAGAGACTGGATAAAGGTCGTACATCTATGGATGAGGACAGTGTTGGGGAGGTAAGGGCAGAGGGTGGGGTGGGAACCTGGTGGAGGGGAGCTATGGGGGGAAAAAAGAGGAACAACTGTAATAATCTGAACAATAAAGATTTATTAAATAAATAAAAAAAAAGAAAGCAGGTTTAAACACTTTGAAAGTGATGATTTCGATGTGAAAGACAAAGAACATCCAGGTCAACCGAAAAAGTTTGAAGACCAACAATTACAAGTATTGGATAAAGATGCATGTCAAACTCAAAAACAACTTGCAGAAAGATTAAACGTTGCTCAGCAAACAATTTCTGATCGTTTACAAGCAATGGGAAAGATTTTAAAGAAGGAAAATAGGTGCCACATCAACTGAATGAAAGATAAATGGAAAACCGAAAAGTCATCAGTAAAATGTTGCTTCAACGGCACGAAAGTCTTTTTTGCATCGAATTGTGACTGGCGATGAAAAGTGGATTTATTTTGAGGATACCAAATGCACAAAATCATGGGTTAATCCAGGTCAACCATCAACATAGACTGCAAGGCCAAATCACTTCAGAAAGAAGATAATGCTCTGAGTTTGGTGGGATCAGGAAAGTGTGGTGTATTATGAGCTGCTAAAACCAAGTGAAACCGTTAATACTGATCGCTACCGACAACAAATAATCAATTTGAACCTCGCTTTGATTGTGAAACGACCAGAATGGGCAGAAAACACAGCAAAGTATTTTACTTCATGATAACGCACCATCACACACTTCAAAACCAGTTAAAGACACATTAAAAAATCTTGCTTGGGATGTATTAACCCACCCGCTGTATTCACCAGACCTTGCTCCTTCAGATTACCGCTTGTTCCGATCGATGGCACACGCACTTTCTGAGCAGCCCTTCAAAACGTATGAAGAAGTGGAAAACTGGGTCTCTGAATGGTTTGCCTCAAAACAAGAAAAGTTCTATTGGGACAGTATCCACAAATTATCTGAAAGATGGAGGAACTGTGTAGCTAGCGATGGACATTACTTTGAATAAAGCACTTCTGATGTTTCTCTTGAAGTTACCGTGTTTTCTTTTATTACAAAATCTGCCATTATTAACCGGTACACCCAGTACAGGATAAATCAATCCACTGTAAAAGCAGTGCCACTGCAAAGTTTTACCTCACCAGGCTGAGCATCTACTCACCTTTCCATTCTACACATTCATCACAATCCTATCATGTACAAGAACATATCCTCCTATTCTTCCACAAGCTTATGGCAATTTCTGGATGAGAACCTATGGAAATGGAAGCGCTGAACCATGTAGGACCTGCAGGGAGTTCAAAGGCATATTCTGTCCTTCAAGAGTTTCATGACCATGCATGAAAAATTAGCACACAAGATATATGATGCAAGTATTGTAAGGCTTATAGAAAGTAAACTACAAAAATTTAGAGAGAAGGCAGGAAAAAGGCAAAGTGCACTCTATGGATTAAATGGAATGGTTTCTGTGGATGAAGTAAGTCAGTAGCAAAACCTGACTATGGAAGTTCATGTAGTGCATAATGGAAGATGAAGTTGGAGCCAGATTGTTAATGAAAAAACCAAAGTCTTTGAAGAGTGAGTATAATACCCTTGAAAATCAGATACAGGGGTTGGTATCTACTGTAGCAGAAAATAATAAAGGAGCCTTCTCATTAAGGGAGGAGCAGAGTGATTTCAGGATTTAAGAAAGATTAGTGTTCCATACTTTTATGACAAAGAGTGCAATGGTAACAAGGAAGGAAAACAAGGGCCTGAACTGGGTTGGAGGAGATTTGGGGAAACTTTCCAAAGACAAACAGGTCATGATGACAAGCTAAAGGGTTAAAAGTTCAACAAGCCAAAGTCATAAACCTAAGTGACTGGTGAAACTAAAAGAGGAGTTAAGACTATTTTGGAGAAAGAACTTCTTTGTAATCAATGATCTACAGCAATTTCACTATTTATATGCCTTGCCCAGTCAATGAGAAAAGAGCTGACAGAGACGAGGTGCTTTCTTACCAACTAGCATGAAAAATCTGGAAATTGTATTTGACCACTTTTCATATACCCAGGACTAAAGCACCAAGAAAGTAACTGAGCCCAAGGCACTAAGTGCTAACAGGCCCCCAATCTTCTCCAGTCTTTAGAGAGGCTGTGAGTTAAAATGACTGGATGACAAGATGTGATGGAAAATGAGAAAAGAAGTTCTTAGTACATTAGAGAATATCCACATTTACCTCCTTACTGTCTTCTGTCTCTTAAATGTAGGCCTTTTCCCTTCCCCCAACCAGTGAGGAACAGAGAAAGAAACAGAGAGAACAAACTACAGGAGCATAAAGAAGCAGGAAGAACAGCATTTCAAAAAGAAATGCAGAAGTATGAAATGCTATAAAGATTATGAGTAGAAGACTTACCAAAGGGTAGTATAATTCACAGTTAGGTAGCTACTATTACCTGGGGAGCAATCATCATTTTAAAAAAGTTCAATCACGTTGGTAGCCTCCAATAAGGCAGAAACCAACTTCTTTATTTTTTTTTCTTTTTTTTTAAAATATATTTTATTGATTTTTTTACAGAGAGGAAGGGAGAGGGATAGAGAGTTAGAAACATCAATGAGAGAGAAACATCGATCAGCCGCCTCCTGCACACCCCCCACTGGGGACGTGCCCGCAACCAAGGTACATGCCCTTGACCGGAACCGAACCCGGGACCCTTCAGTCCGCAGGCCGACGCTCTATCCACTGAGCCAAACCGGTTTTGGCACCAACTTCTTTAATTACAAACTTTCAATCTAAAAGTTTCCATGAATGCTAATCAGACAGAACCACATAGTTAGTCTTTGTCCACAAGAGATGAACTTAGTCATCCCATGTATGATGTGTGTCCTTCTGTACCTATGAACTAGAACATTAGCAAACATTTCAGAACCTAAACATAATGAAAATGCTTCTTTATGTTTTTGAATGACTTCCAGAAAAACAAAAAAGGTTACACTCACACATCCATTTGGCTTGTATGAGTAGTATTGACTTTAAGTACCATTTAAAAAATTTACCGATATGAATTACCCCAGCCCTGACAATGGGTTAATAAACTTTGATAATACAAATATCCTGTACTTCTCTTAGAAGAAAATATGCCCTGAAGACACTCTTGTTCTCTCCTGAAACCATTTAAACAGCCTGAATAAAAGTGCATTATAAGCCATTAAGAAAATATCTTCTATCTCATCTTTACAATATTCAGGTATATTTATTAACTTAGTACCGTAAGCCTCCACTTAATGTTGTTCTGTGATTTTAAGGGAAACAAGATATAACAAACCAATTTTATCATAAGCTAATTGATATAAACAAGAGTTAAGTTCCTACAGCATCTCATCAACTTTATAACGAAACAACATTGAACAAAATAACATTATTCAAAAGCTTGCTGTACTTCAAAGCATTGTAATATTCCAAAAGAAGCGATAGATTCTTCAAAAATCATGTCATGTGGGAATATAGACAAGCTCTTTGCTAATTTCCTAATATCACAATCCATTTTGCATTAGAAGTCACAGCTATAGATGATCAAGGGAAGTTACTACTACAGTACAAAGCAGTATTCCCCAAATAAAGTAAGCTAAAAAAGACCACTAAGGCATCAAACACAACAGCCTTGTGCATAGTTAACTACTTCAGTCATGTCTAGCCAGGTGGTTTCTCTTGCCTCATGAAGGTCAAATGAGAAAGAAAAGACTGAAAATCTGATTATTTTGCTACAAAATATTAGGCACTTCTCAGATTTAAAAGCTATTTCTTGAGGGCTCATCTTTTTATATACCTTAAGCCACTCTTTTGGTCAAGTGTATATCAAGGAAACCTTTATAACTTAGCATTATGGACTGGAAAACACAATGTAACCTTTTCTAACCAAGTAGCCATCTTCCCAACGGAAGGGATCTGTAAATGTATTCAAGACATTAGAAAAGCAAAATCATATAGTGGCATTTTCCTGATCTAAGTTGAAATACCCATCATGATCTGTCTTTATATACCAATAGGTTCTCACCAAATACCTTCATCACAGTATCTAAATTAAAAAGAATTTGTCATAGCCTCAGTTTTCATCAAATCAATAAACAGTAATTTAGCTTAATGGCCAAAACTTACTAAAGTAGTAAATATTATACATACTATGTGTAAATAACTTTACACTCCACTGAAAGCAATATTTAAGGGATAGTATGGTATATGCAAGTTTGACTTATAGGGACAAATGAAACCATATAACCAGCAATTTAAAACCTTCCACACTTACAGAAATAGGATTTTTATTTTTGCATCTTTTCATTGACCAAAAATCTGCTGTGATAATCTTCTCTTCCCTTATAAATTCAACTAAAGATATATATTTTTAAAAATTGTCATCATTTTTTCAAATCTCATCAATTACAACAGTCAAAGATATATTTTTGAATGATTTTGAGTGTACAAAGTAATAGAAATGATATTTTTCTATGTGGAGCAAACAATACCTTTTAAAGAGTAAAGCATAAAGCCTGTTTCACCACTTCATTTATACCACTTACAGGAATTTATTTGCTTTTGTATTAACAGCAGACATGCATATCAAGTTAGTTATTTCTATCAATCATAGTTATTTTTGTCACTATTTTAATAAAACTATGTCATAACTTACAGGGGAAAGAGACAAGTTAATAAGCACTTTAAGAAACCACTAATATTTACAATCAGACTTTTAAAATAGAAGTTCTCATCCATTTACCCATTTCAGAAGGTCAAAAAAAATAGTAAAAGCACAGAAAGATGGCCAGCACAAGCACTATTCTCCTCTAAGGTACTTTCTCCATTTCATAATGATGACATCATCAGTTTGACAAGGTTTCCTTCTCTATTCATTACTTTACAAAACAAAAATACTATATGCCAGATGATGCAAAGTACTTTATATATACCTTAACCTTACAACCTTGCAGAATTATCCTCACTTTTAAAATAGAAAATTTGAGGGTCAGAAAGATAAGGAAATTTGCTTAATATGACATAGCTAGAGGAATGAACTAGGCCTTTCTAGCTTTGATGTCAATCTACAGTCTAGTATTATCAGTTATGGAAATCCAGAACTATTTCATAATGCACCAACGCTCCCTTAAAGGAATGTAGATTGCATACCTAGGCTTCCAGTGGAAGAGTCCAAGTAATAAGCATGTTTGAAGCATGCAACAATATTCTAATGTAACAACTTATATTTACTGTTCACAAGCACATATATTATCTTTTATATCTTCACAGCAACTCTGAAGCTGAAGCAGGAACTATATTATTCCTACTTTATAAGTAAGGAAAATGAAACTTTGCAATATCTGACATATGGTAAGTGCAAATATTTGTTAAATGAGTCAAATAGGCTAAGTGACTTCTCCAAAAAGTGTCTACATAGGGTTCATCATTACATAATAAATATAAGTACAAAACTAAGTATAGTTATAAAACAGAGCTAGGCAGATAACTTACTCACTTAATAGTCACATGAGTAGGCTGTTTTTATGACAGTGCAATTATGAGCATTAGAAGACCACAGAGGCTGGACACTAGTCATGCCAGTTCATCATTTCAGTGCACCCAATTTCAGTATCACTGGATGGACAATTTGAAAATTACAAAAAAGGGAAATGATTCATTCATTCATCACTCACTCACTGTCCCTCATCTAAACAACATTTTTTGAACACCTAATATGTGGCAGAAACCAGAAAAGTTTAAGGGCCTACAATGTGCCATGGACACATTCACAAAGAGTGTCATTTTGTCTTCCCAGAACTCTGCAGAAGAGGTCTTCATCCCCATTTGATAGGTGAGAAAATGGAAGCTCAGAAAGGCTAAATAACTTTTTAAGTTTAGTGATCAAATTAGGTGTCATTTTCAAGTTATATGGGTACAAGCACATGTACACGCATGGGCATCTTTTGCTTCTATAATCCAGGTCACCAATGGTCTACCACTCTATACCAGGATCAAACAAGAGCAAGAGCCCAATCCTACCTTGCTCAAAATATACATGTTACTGTTAAAAGTCCTTTCAAATATACATAGAAAAAAACAGAAGGACATATGGTTGACCCTTGAACAACACAGGTTTGAACTGCATGGGTACACTTATACATGGTTGTTGTTGTGTTCAATAAATACATGTAATCCTGTAAATGTATTTTCTCTTTCTTATGATTTTTATTAACATTTTTTCTCTAGCTTGCTTTAATGTAAAAATTCAGTACATAATACAAATAATGTGTTAATCAACTGTTTATATTATTGGTAAGGCTTCTTGGCCAATAGTAGGCTATTAGTTAAGGTTTTGGGGAGTCAAAAGTTATACAAAGATCTTCAACAGTGTGTGTGGTGGGGGGGCACGCGGGGCGGGGAGGAAAGGGTCAGCGATCCTTATCCTCACATTGCTCATGGGTCAACTATAAATTAAAATGTTATCACTGGTGCTCAGTCTATGAGAAAAAATGTAGTATAGTTTTTATAGCTCTAAAGTGAAATTAAGGTCTCTGAAACTGTTCATTCAAAGATTAAGCAAAGAGCCAAGTATTTTGCAATACTGTGATACTTTTGTTAATTGTAAGCAGATTATAAGACTTTCTAAGAGAATTAGTATCCACTCTTATAGTAAAAATGGGTACTAGAAAGTTTGATGAATGAGTCAATTTAAGTAGATGTTTTCTAAGAAATTACTTTGACTACCAAAAAAAAGTAGCTCTTCTTTATCCTTTTAGCTCTTTCAGAATGTGAAGTCATTACAGAAGTGTGAACTTGTCACCAGCTAGCAGAGATTTTACTGCAGTTGGGCCAGAAATCAAAAGAATTTAGAATGTCTAAATTTCTTCTCTCAGGATAACTCTAAATCACACTTCACTTGAAACTGTTCTTTCTGCAGAGATAGACTCCATTGCTGTGTCAGTAACATTTTAAAAGTTGAATTTTCCAAAAACTCCAAACACAACAGAACAGTAAAATATCAGGCATTTAACTATGAGAGTATCATGTTCCAAGTACCAAGAAATTTTAACTGTTTAAAACTTATTCATGAGCTCTACTCCATCACTAAATCATACTTTAGAGTTGGCTTTAATTTCTTAGCAAGCTGCTTTAAATATTAAATATTAGTCTGTCTTCATGAGCTCATATAACTTCTAGCTATTTATTTTAAAGTAGGCAGTAAGAGATGCGCATTCACTAATTAGATTAGCTCCTGGGAAAAGGTATCCTTCTGATACCTGAGAAAAACAAAACAGATCAACAGGCGATCTTTTTACTGGTAATTTCCCCATTAAAATGTAGGTATGTTCTTAGTCAATATAAATTCCTCTTGCCCAGATGGCATGGCTCAGTGGTTGAGCACTGACCTAAGAACCGGGAGGTCACAGTTCGATTCCCAATAAGGGCATATGCTTGGGTTGCGGGCTCGATCCCCAATGTGGGGTGCACAAGAGGCAGCTGATCAATGATTCTCTCTCATCATTGATGTTTCTATCGCTCTCCCTCTCTCTTACTCTCTGAAATCAATAAAAATATATTTTTTTAAATAATAAAGTAAAATAAAATTTCCTCTAAAGCAACAATGTTCAATCTTTTCATCTCCTGGCACTCATAAACTAATTACTAAAATTCTGCAGCACAACAAAAATATATATTTTTTGTTGGCTTGACAAAAAAAAGGTATAATTTTGATTCACACCAGATGGCTATTGTTGTATTGGCTGTAGTCATTTTTTTTATTTTACAGTCTAAGGCAGAAAATGTCAGTGTCCCTAAATAGACAGATAGGTTTTGCATGTTTTAAAAATCCCTGTGGCATGCCCTGGCCAAGTGGATCATTTGGTAGGATTGTCATTCCATACACCAAAAGGTTGTGGGTTCAATTCACAATCAGGATATATACCGTTTGCAGGTTTGATTCCTGGGTCAGAGTAAGTATGGGAGGCAACAGATCGATGTTTCTCACATCAATGTTTCTCTCTCCCTCGCTCTCTCTCTCTCAAAAAAAAAAAAATCAATGTAAAATATCCTTGGGTGAAGATTCTAAAAAAAATTCTTGTGACACCCCAGTTGAAAATCACTACTCTAAAGTATCATTTCTAAAGATGTCACCTCAAAGGGGATTTACCACAGAGACAATTGCAGCCTCTTAAATCACAAAGCCCAAAACAGTCTATTCAATTTTACTCAATTTTTAGTTTAAGAAACTAAGGTCTCAAAAGGCAAAGTGACTTGCCCTTTTAGAAGAATCAATACTAACACTCAAACTTTCATTTTCTAATTTTAACTAGTATTCTCTGGTGCTTCCCTAAATTTGCTACAGCCAATCAAAAGGCAAATCTGTGCTCACTGATAAGATTTACAGACATTCTCCTGATGATTTCCCTTGGACAGACAAGATCTATGTTCAAGTTTTGAAACACTACTTGAGGCATTTTCCTCATTGTTTAACCTCAACTTGTCTTTCTTTCTGAGACAGAGGAAAGTGAAGCTCTCCTTACGCAACAGCACTTTCTGCAATGATAGAAATGTTCCATAATCTGTACTGATATATACAGTAGCCTCTAGCTAGATGACTACTGAGCACTTGAAATGTGGTTACTGTAACTGAGGAATGGAATTTTACATTTTATTTAATTTTAATAAATTTAAATTTATAGCACAACTCTAGACAACTCTAACTTCAGTCATTATAACTGCATGGTTTTTATATCCCTTCCTGACTACTGAACTGAGCAAGACACTGATAGTAGAGTCCCACAAAAATAAAAAGGGCCCCAATTACTTTTACCAGGGTCAAAAATTCTTCTGATTCCTAAAGACCTTTTTCTAAAAAAGTTCTTAAATCCAATTACCAAAAGTCCCACGAATGGATTCTGATAATCTTAAGGAAAAAGAACTGACACTCGGCTATTCTCCCAACGGTTTTCCTTAGCTCATATACTACTAGAATGCTTTTCTGAGATGATTTCTTCCTTATTTTCATTGCTTTTATCTATTAATAATGTTCATGTCTACAAATTCAGCTGACTAAAAGTTAGACACATTAAAATATAATGCTCAAGGTTTTTCTTAATGAGAAAAATCACAGGGCTGGAAAAATCACAGAGCTCTTAAGAACATCACCAATAGAATAAAAGCAGTTAGAATTTGATTGTAATCTCCTCAAAGACAGAACCAAGACCTGAGATCTACAGTATTACACAAGACACTTCTGCAAAGTAGCATTTTCCCCTCCTCTCTTGAATGGAGTAATTGGAATGCTGTGAGAATCCATTAAAGACCACGATCTTTATTTTGGCTAAGAAAATAATAACCTGTTCTCATGGAAATTAGCCAAAGGGTTTGCAAGCCTCTTTAGGGCCAATTCTAACATCTGGCCATGTCAGCAAGCCAGACAGCAAGACTTCTTTAAAAAGCAAAACAAAACAGGTACTCATGTTAAAGATTTATTAAGTTGTTAAACTTCTTTTATTCATTCCATTCAGGACTGAAAATTAACCAATTTAACCTTTCAAGGCCCTACTCTCATCTTTTTTGAAGAAGACTTCTCCTATTCTCCCACTGACAATAATTCCTCTTTCAAACATCTACAGCTGTCCTCTATAATGGGTACATATGGGTCTGCTAGGTATGTTGTTAAACTGCAGATTCTGACTCAGTAGGCCTGGTGTGAGGATGCCAGCAGCAGCTCCCAGGGGATGCAGATGCCTAGGTTCACAACCACACTTGTATGTAGCAAGGTCTCTAACCCACTTCTACAAGTACATTAGAGCACCTATCACTTACCTTTTGGAATTCTAATTATTGACATACACATCTTCTCTACCCCACCAAATTACAAATTTCTTGGAAGCATGATATGAATATCAAATACATTTTTCTCTTTCATAGAAAATAGCAAACAGGCATTCAAATGACAGGAGGAAAGTAAAAATACCAATGAAATAAAGTGCCTGCAGCCTAGGTCACAGAAAGCGCCTCTCTATGGAACAAAAGGTAGACTAAAGATCAATAAAGGCTGTGAAAAGTCCAACTATTTTTAATCACTTACTTGGTTAGATGAAACGGAGCACAGCAATTGCCAATATCAGGAGAGCTGTGACCAAAGCATGCTTTTCTTTACACTGAATAACAGTGAGGGGGCACAGACCTGCAACATGTTGAAAAGCTAGCAGACTTTTTTTTGGAGGAAATACCCAGTCAAATAGTAACTCTATTAATTAGGGGAGTTAGAGAAATTTCCTTTTTGAAATACAAGATAGACTACACAAAGAATCACTGAATCATCAAATTCAATGTGCTTACAAAAGTTAAGTAGGTGATTTATCCTAGATTAGTTACAGTATTAAGTATATGGAAAACTTGGAACTTGTATATAGATGCCCAAACATCTAGTTCAGAATTTTTTGCACTATGCTACCTCTTGAACGGACACTAAATGAACAAAGTAATAACACTTTCTATTGTCCTCAAATGGTATCTTGTAAATTATTCTGATTTACTATTCCAGTGGTCGGCAAACTGCGGCTCGCAAGCCGCGGTTTGCCGCCCTGTTGACTAATGAGTTTGCCGACCACTGTACTATACTATTCTGAATTATCTGTGGAAGTAAAAATAAACATTTTTTTTAAAAAAGGGGACAAATAACGTGAACACATACATTACATACACATGGAGAAATATAAATGGTTAATAAATATGAAAAAATATTCAACTTTGGTGGTAATCAAATAAATGTAAATTTTAAGTCAGATACCGTTTTTGGACTACTAAATTGGCACATACGACAAAACACCTACTGATTGTTTAGTGTAAGGAAGTAAGAATACACATACACCACTGGTAGGAATACACATTAGTAGACTTTTCAGTAGAGCAATTTGGTACAATATATCAGAAATCCTAAATAACTGACATACCATAGGATCCAAGAAATATAATTCTAGAAAAGTTACCTGAGGATATATTTGAAGATTTGCAGTAAATATCATTGTATGTGTATCTTTTGTACATTTTTTATAATTTTGTATTTATGCCCAGGGAAAAATGATCACATTGAGTTTTGTGGGTTTTTTTAAAAATATATTTTATTGATTTTAGAGAGGAAGGGAGAGGGAGAGATAGAAACATCAATGATGAGAGAGAATCATTGATTGGCTGCTTCCTGCACGCCCCCTCCTGGGGATCAAGCCCGTAACCCAGGCATGTGCCCTTGGCCGGAATCAAACCTGGGACCCTTCAGTCCGCAGGCCGAGGCTCTATCCACTGAGCCAAACCAGCTAGGGACACAATGAGCTTTTTAGGCACAGAGTGATATTCCAAAATGCCTTTGAGATCAGGGGAAACCACTTGCCTACAGAAGTTTAGGATTATATGTTTCAGTTGTTATTTTATGAACACCACTAAGTCTGGATAGAGCTAGTCCTTTAGGGCTGAGCTATAGTTTGCCTGAAAAAAATTATTGTTGTAAGAGAATATGTGGCTTTTTAGAACAGGCTATTTAAGGAAAAAATGATGACCTCAGCTAGGTGGAAACTTGAATACTCAATGGCTGCACATGGGAGGGAATAAACAATCTGATAGAAGAGAGGGAGGAGGAATAAAATACCTTGGGGAAGATAAAGGACATATTTTCAAACAGGTACTGAGTAAGCAAGTTCCATCACTGAGACATAACTTCCAGTTAGATAAATAACTCATTATGACTAGACAGATGTTTTACAAATATTTGCTAACTGGTATATATTGCTAAAACTACTTTGGTAAACACTGTGTTTAAACTGAATCTAGCATGTCTTGTAATTCTGGTTTATTAAACTATTTTCCAGCCCATTAGTCTTACAGGTATTTTCTAAAATGATTTCTAAGTTTCTATTTCTCTACATTTACTTAGGTAAATATGCAAAATGTTAACTAGATTTTAGAATTACCAGAAAAAAAAATTTTCTTTTATCTTTAATTGGATTTGTAGGTTTTCTATAAAAAGCATGAATTATTTCAAAACACATTCTTTTCCTTCTTAAACTTAGCTCTCCAATCAAACATACCATTTCAAAAAAGTACATCTAATAGCTTTCTATTCAGTGTCAACTTTTCTTTCCACTATTTTAAGATTTTTTTCCCCTTTGCTTTTTTTTGGTAACTGAAAAGTGATTTCTGGCAGACAACTCATATTTCAGGCCATTATATGGATATAAAAAATAATATTATCTAGTGTCCTTAAAGAGAGACTGGTCTCTAATAACAATGAGAAGGAAAAGAGAATCACAGTGTATAATGAAATTACCAAAAAATCAACTTTATACAGAATATTTTCCTATTTACAGAAATCACTCACTGCTGTATAAATGGCAATAAGACACGTTATCATTTAATACTAACACATTTATATACAGTTTTTAGTTCTCAAAAATATTTTCACAGCCAGCCCCTTTAGTTTTCTTTATAGTGCTCTTCCACTGAAAAGGTTTAAGCTAATACTGTATATGGTTTTCATGTATGACTTGTAAATCACAGAGGTAAGTGAGAAGAAGGGGAGAGGGAGGAAGGGAGAAATCACAGAGGTAAGTGAGAAGAAGGGGAGAGGGAGGAAGGGAGAGAAACTATTTTAAACACAAATATTAAAAATTTAATGTACTATAAAAAAGTGAGGCCCCTGGAAAAAAAAAAATTTAATGTACTATGGTGAAATAAGCACTGTGAGTCAAGAGACCTGATGAAGTCTCAGTTCTCCTGATAACCAGCTACAGGACTTCCTGAGTGACGTAATCATGTTTTTTAAATTGTAAAGAAAGTGACTGATTTTGATTTAATGTACATCTTAAATTTGGTGTTTAAAAAATCCACAATTGCCCAGCCAGCGTGGCTTAGTAGTTGAGCGTTGACCTATGAACCAGGAGGTTGCAGTTCAATTCGGGTCAGGGACAGGGCCCGGGCCCGGGTTGCAGGCTCGGTGCAGGAGGCAGCTGATCAATAATTCTTTTTTTTTTTTATCAATAATTCTTTCTCATCATTGATGTTTCTCTCTCTCTCTCTCTCTCCCTCCCCTTCCTCTCTGAAATAAATAAAATTCTATTTTTAAAAAATTTTGCAATTAAAGTTTTTTCAAATATTATATAACAGCGCAATTAAAGGTATGTCATTTTTTTCCATATGGAGTTAGTCCTTCACTTTTGTCTTAATTTGACCTGCAGCATGGATGGATTACTTATGTTGCACACTCAAAGATGTACTTTGGAGGAAAAGGGACTGAGGAAAGATTCCTTTATAAGATGGGATGGAGCTAAGCAGAAGTTAAGGAATGGGTACATATGTATGCAAAAAAATGTGATCATTCGCAAATCAGAAGCACTAAAGAACAACTCTGCTTAAATCTGGGAGAGGGGCTGTAACAAAAATTGAGGGAGGTCCTGGGCCCAGGACTTCAAGTAATTTCAGCCTCCAACCTTTATTCCCCACTGGACACCAAACCAGTCTCCAGTTCCGGGTTCCCAACCAATCATATCAAGCCACAACAGAGAGCATTGCCAACCCGGGCACCGGTTCAGGACTCCAGAGCGAGATTCACACGACCCCAGCAACTGTCGGCCTCACCCTTTCCAAAAGGAGGTGATGAGAAGGAACAGTATAGGTCTACCCCCGTCCTTTTCGATTCGGGCTACCACCAGGTCCAGGAGCCCTCGAGACCGAGGCAACCTCCATACTCCGGGCACAGGAGGAGCGCCTGGCTGCGACCCTCCCACGTATCCTTTCCCCAGGGCTCTCTCCTGTTTATGGGTCCCAAGCGCCGGCCACGGTTTCTCAGGCCTCGGGGACTCCGGGCCTGAAAGTGGACAGACGAATGCCGAGAGTGAAGGCGGCAGCGGAGGGTGTACTCCTCGCCACCGAAGAAAAAAAATAGGAAATCAGGAGTAGGGGCCGAGGTGTTCCCCCTCGGCGACGGCCTCCCGCCGTCCGCGCGTCTGTCGAAGGGTCTGTCATTCCTTCCCTCACTCACCAGGAGCAGCAGGGAGCATCTCAAGTCGGGGAAGGCTGGGAAGACGGCAGGATTCATGGTAACGCTGGGATCCGCGGCAGAGACAGGCGTTGGCCGCTGGGACTGGGTAAGGTTGGGTTGGGTTAGGAAAGGGATGGGCTCCGGGGGCCGGCGGCAGCGGAGGAATCTCCCGGCAGCGACACCCCGTCCTCTCGACCCGGAGCTCCCGCGGCGAACACCCCGGACAACTTCCAGAGAGGCCTCTCAACCCTCACTTCCGGGTCCCGCCCACCTCGGAGCACGTCGGGAAACGTAGTCCTTGACTACTTCCGCTGAGTACGTCATCGCTCATCCAGAACTCCTTTCCCATCAGGCTCTCAGCCCAGGTCTACTCGGTTCTCTGCGCGCGAGGCCCTGTGGGATAGAAAGGGCGGAGAGCAGGAGAACCCTGTGTTTTCGGAAGGATGGGAACTACAATTCCCAAAAGGTTGTGCGGTCCAGAGTCAGCGGCCTTCAAAGGGACCCCGTTAGTTTTAGCGCAGTGGGGGATCTGCCCCGGCCGGATGTAGGTACGGTCTTGGCTCCTGGCGGGTGGGGCGGCCCAGTGGGGGTCGTGCCTCCTGGAGCCGCCCCCGGGACGCGAGTCCTGGCGGAGGAGAGGGTGAGTAGTAGGGTGCCTGGTTGGGAAAGCTCCAATCACACCGCCTTGGCCCCTGCCTGAGACTCATGGTCCTCCTGGCCTGGCCTGTGGCCTGAGCCTCCATCCTTGGCCTCCCCGCCTGCTGCCTCTGCTTTCCGCGCTAATTCCTGCTAAGTCGGAGCCACTTCTGGGGGCCTCAGTTGAATAAGTAAACGACGCATCCCTAATTGTCTCTTTGGGCTCGTAAAAGTAGTAGATGTGAAATAGCTGGGAAAGCACGTCGTAAACAGAAGCTCAAGCGTGAGAGTGCTGCTAAGGCGCATGATCGATCACTCCCCAGAAGACAATTAACGAAGTTCATTAGCCAGTTGAGGATCTTAACCTGTCCTCTGCTCTCCAGTCTCATCTACAAACACCCAGCCGGATCACCTGCCCCAAATGGTAGCCAAACAATCACGACTAAGTACCTGGATGCATTCTTCTTTATTGTGGTTCTCCCTATGTCTTGCTTTTGCTCCAGCTTTCCTGCTGCCTGGAATGGCCTTCACCTCTTTTCTATTTGGAATTTCATCTAAAATGTCATAGCCTCTGAGAACTTACCACGCAACCAACCCTTTAGTCCTAATCAGAATTACTCTTCCTTGCTTGTGACTACAGCACCACTAGTTTTGTACAGTTATAAATTATTAGACCATTTATTACACTGGCTTGTTTTACAATTAGTGATGACGATGCCTTTGCATTTTATGATTAACAAAGTGGTTTTGATTTTCACCTATAAATATGATTACAAAACAGCGCTAAAGTAATACATTTGAGCCAAAAAGACAAATAAGCAAAAAAAAAAAAAAAAAAAAACACTAGAAAATCACTTGCCCAAGGTGACAAAATTAGATAGTGGCAGAACCAAGACTTATAGTTAAGTGTCCTGTCTAGTAAAACTCTGAACACTTAGAATCTAAAATGACATGTATTAGAGTTCAGAACAATACCTAGCACAGCCGAAACCGGTTTGGCTCAGTGGATAGAGCGTCGGCCTGCAGACTGAAGGGTCCCAGGTTCGATTCCGGTCAAGGGCATGTACCTTGGTTGCGGGCACATCCCCAGTGGGAGGTGTGCAGGAGGCAGCTGATCGATGTTTCTCTCTCATCGATATTTCTAACTCTCTATCCCTCTCCCTTCCTCTCTGTAAAATATCAATAAAATATATTTAAAAAAAAAAAAAAAGACCTAGCACATAGTTGGTACTGTTAATGTAAAAACATTCAGACCTGTAAAGGATTTTTGTTGAGTTTATTTGAGCCAAACTGATGTCAATTGCTGGGAAGCAAAATCTCAACAGATTGGGATAATGCTCTGGCGAATGGCTGTTTTTTGTTTTGACCTTGTTTTTATAAATTACCATCAAAGGGGAAGATGTAAATGGGTTACATGAAAACCGTTGGTGATAGATTAGGGAGGTGGGAGAAAGCAAATGGGGTTGGGGGCCCGGGTGGGGAAACCTCTGAGATTGGATAAAAAGTGAAATGATGGACATATGCTTCTTTTACATAGATGGATACAGGGTAGTTAACATAGTTAACAGTTGACAATATAACAATAAACAATGAGGGAATTTGTAGTTTCCAGCCCTGGCGCCATTTGTTATGCCCTGAGGGGTCCTGAAAAAAAGGGAAGTTACCCAGACATTTCACAGGTATGTTATCTTAGATGCAAAAAGACAATAGGCTCAGTAAAGATCGACATTGATCTTTGTCAGGGAAAATACTGGCCTAGGACATGACTACCCACTATAAACTGCTTTCAGTTAAATATTTAATTTCAGACCATCCTTTGTGGTTACTTTAGGTCTTTGAGTTTGCACAACTGCCATGCACATGGCCTTCCCTGAACTAGTCAGGTTAGCATGTGGCCTTTTTTTTTTTTTTTTTTTCCATCCATAGTACTTGTTGAACCAATCAACGTGGTGTACCTTTTCCACTTTCATATTTTATAGGAAGTCTGAGAGCTGAGGTAGCCAAAGGGCACGCTGCTTATTACTAATGGAATAGAGCCTACAGCTCTAGTGCAGTTATTCCTCTGCTGTGTTTCTACCTCCACCCCTCTTTTGTAGCTTCTCTCAAGTCACTTTAATATAGCCTGCATATGACAGTGGTTTTTCTGACATGACAGACATGCTCAGACATGACAAGTGTCTCACAATGCCCATGAAAATAAAGACACAGAGCTGACGTTTACCAAAATTAAGAAAACACTTTCATTCTAAGGCAGCATCTGAACCAAAAATCCCTGTCAGTGACAACACAAGTACTGGCTTATCATTAGTGATCACTTATCTTACAAAACTCTCAGATTCTGGGGAGTCACAAAGATTGGAGTGATACTCCTTGGTAAAATCAAAAGAGGGCCTTGCCTACCCTTACGGAAGCTATTAATGAGCTCATTAACAGCTGCTCTCTTTAAATAGCTGTATGTGTGCTCCAGTGTGCCTGAACCCCATGTCTCCCTGTGATTCTGACAGTTTTTAACCTCCCTGCTCCATTTAGGCATTCAGCTTTGATGGAACATCTTATGTTTAGGAAGGAAGTTTTTCATTGATGCATCTACCCCTGTTCCTTTCCCATCAGGTGCTTGAATTCTTGCGCATTTCTGACATAATCCAGCCTCTGCTTAAACAATCATGATAGAGAACTCACTATTTTCCTAAGCATATAGTGCATTTCTAGATAGTTTTAGCAACCATATCAGACTACTAATCAGAACAAAAATTTCCTTAATGAAACATGGGTAATTCTAATGATGTGTTGTGTTCCAAGTAAGATCTTAAGGTCAGGGTCTCAAGCTAGGTGTATTTCCCTGGTGGGCACAAGGAAACAACAAATAAAAATTTTAAATTCTGCCTTAAAAAAATTCTGTTTTTCATCTGCATGAAAAAAGAACTAGGTTTTAATTTAGCACTCAAATCTGGTTAATTCTGACCTAACAAGTTCACATCATCCCTATTTTGTGGCTTGGTCATTACCTTTATTCCCAATATCAATTCTAATGTTTAATATTATGTGGAGTTAAATTACTTGTATTAACTTAAAAATCAATGTGGTTTTGGGGCACTGTGCCTAATGTTAAATATCGAGTCTCTTCCCCCTCCCCCATTTTTTTCCTGGGATAGCTCCTGAGAAGGGTTTTAGGAGCATCTAAAACCAGCCGTGGGCAAACTACGGCCCGCGGGCGGGATCCAGCTGTTCTATCCTGTTCTCTTGCTCTCCCCTCCGCTCCTTTACTTTGAATTTATATTAGTTCACACAAACACTCCATCCATGCTTTTGTTCCGGCCCTCTGGTCCAGTTTAAGAACCCATTGTGGCCCTCGAGTCAAAAAGTTTGCCCACCCCTGAAATCCCTTCATATTAAAGAGGAGCAACTTGCACAAAGGATCACCCAATTTGACACATTATGGCAATTCTAGGACTAGGGCTACAGATTTTTTGAATCCTAGTCACAGATTCTAGTAAACCATCTATACTAATAAAAGGGTAATATGCTAATTAGGGCAGACATCTTCCGGCTGTCCATCCAGACAAAGCCACAGCAGCAGGCAGTGGCAGCAGCAGCGGGGTGATGGGGGTGGTGCCTTCTCCTGATCAGCCTGGTGGCCTCCTGCAGAGGAGGACATCCTCTGAGGGCTCCCAGACTGTGAGAGGGGGCAGGCCAGGCTGAGAGACCCCCTCCCCAATGCATGAATTTTCATGCACCAGGCCTCTAGTATTTATAATATATCTATTTCCAACGAATGAGACAGCTTTTAGAAATGATTCCTGCGTATGCTCATGGCTTAAATAATTGTTTCAGGTTTCTTCAGTTGCTGAGAAGACTATGAACAGATCAGAGAACTTGTTCTTTACTGGCTTCTCATTAGCATCCCAAGTTCATGCTGCTGCTATTAACGGAGATAAGGGTGCTCTTCACAGGCTCATCATAGGTAAGCAGTCCTTGTAAATACAGAAACTTTAAAAATAACTCTTTGTCCTAAGGAAGTTTGTTAATCTTAGTTTTAATTTGCACTGTACTTAAACATTGTAATGAAAACACATTATTATTTACATTTTGTTCCAGGACTTGAACAATAAATAAAGTCCTGGAACTTAAAAATATGGATTAGGATTAGGTGAAAAGTACTTGAGAAATATCTGTGTATTTGGCTTTGAATCTGAATATGTATGCTAAGGTAATTCATCTCTGTAATAAAAGAGATCTAGAATGAGATAGTAAACAATGATCTTTATATTTAATATATTTCAAAGGTACTAACATTTACAAATATTTTAAATTATGATGATTTAAAATTGATTTAGTGGTCTTCCTATCATTGATTGATTGACACTGATTCAGTGTCCTGCCTAGCATATGTATAGAGATAGGTCCAATATAGAAGTTCTAGAAAGAGAACAAAGTGAATAGAAGAGGGACAGTATTCAAGAACAAAATGGGTAAGAATTTTTCAAAGTCATAAAGCCCACAAATTCACCTGTTCATAAGTCATTAGCCCTAAAGAAAATAAATAAAATAAAAATGTATATTACTGGTGATCATTTTACACACCAGTGTCTGTGACATCATGATTGAAAACTTGGGCTTTAAAAATAAAATCCACACTACTTGGACTTTCATACCCATTCTTTCAGAATTTATTTTCATCCTACCTTTCCAGCTTCTCCAGGAACTTCTACCCAGGCACCCTAACTTCTGACTAGGCTTTCTGTTCCCCAGTATGCCATGAATTTTACCTTACTTTTCCCTGTACATCTGTTCCCTCTCCTCTTTTCTACCTTCTCCTCACCTTACCCTTTTCTCTACTGAATAATCTCCTACTTATCTTTAAAGACAAAATTATTTTATCACACACTGCAAAAATTTCTCTTCTCTGTTAGGGATGTTATCACTTGATAACTTAGCTTCCCCTCATCTTCCTACATTCACAGTTACTCCCGGGAACTTGACATCTTTCCTACTTCTGAATCATTCATTCAGACATTCACCATTCAACTAAAACTCTCTTACTTTCAGCTCACTTACTAATAAGAGCAATAGTTTTTCAATGTCATTGAAACTTCCACATTCTTTTTTTTTTTTAATTTCAACTATTAGTCTCCTTCTGTCTTTATGTTCCTCTGTATTCAACCCTGATTCCATGGGCTATTATTAAAACCCTTTTCTTGGAAAAATTATCTTTCCTCCTCACCTCTGTTGCACCTGGCTGCTGTAATCCCAGCTCTGGATGGACCTAATTCATCTCCATCTGCCAACCCCTGAACAATTTCACCTTTCTGGGAGACTGGTAGTACCCTAAATTCATGATTACCCTCGTCAAATGGTCACTCAACATTTTCTGCTCATAATACCACATTTCTCCATAATAAGGGTTTCATATCTTCTCACTCTACCAAACCTCTGACTGCCAGTTCTCCCTCCCTCCATACTCACCTAATGCTTTATGTTTCCTACAGAAAATGAAGACTATAAATAGGAACTCTCATCTTTCAGCAAGATATTTACAAATCAACCTACCTCTGCACCCATCATCTTCTCTCCTTCTGCTAAAACAGAGCAAATATCCCTTTGTGTCAAAGGTCACTTCTTTCACACATGCTCTGTATTCTATCTCTTCCTATCTTCTCAGATACCCTGCTCCATTTTTTAAAAATCTCATTACTATAACTTTAACCTTTTCTTCTACTATAATTCTTCCCATCAACATTTAAACATGTCTGTTGTCTCCATGATTTAGAAATTCCTTCCCTGTTCTTTCATCTCCCTCTAGGTATTACCATATCTCTCAACTTTCCTTCATAAAGGTTGAAGAGACTTTCCCTGTATCAGTGCACAGACTAAGCTGCTATACTAGTAAAAGTGACTTAAACAGTCAGAGAAAGACAAGTATCACATGATCGCACCCATATGTGGAATCTAAGTAACAAAATAAACTGATGAATGGAGTGAATCCAGAGACTCTAAGCATGGAACAGAGTGTGGAATCTTAGAGGGAAGGTGGGGGAGGGTGGGTGGGTGGGAGGTAATCAACCAAAGACCTTGTATGCATATATACATAACCCATGGACACAGACAATAGGGTGCTGAAGGCGTTGGGGTGGGGGGGACAGAGCGAGCTGGAGGGGGGTGAATGGGGGGGGAAGGGGATATATGTAATACTTTCAACAATAAAGAATTATTTAAAAAAATAAAAGTGACTTAAATAAGATATAAGTATATTTCATTCTCATAATAGTACAAAGGTAATTGGGCAATCTAAGGTGAATAGACATTTCTGCTTCACACAATTCCTGGGATGCTGTTAGGGCTTGGCTCTGCCATTCTCAACATGTGGCTTCCCTCTCTGGGTCAAAGGCAGATAGATTGTAGTCATAGCCCAGTCAGCAGGAAAGCCATTTGTCATGCAGGAGGTGGACTACTCTTAGACACACAGAGCCACACCTAGGACAGAAGAGGCTAAAAAAAAGTCCCTCCCTGGATGGTGTCATGCCCAACTAAAACTCAGAGTGCTTAATTCATGAAAATAAAAATGAGAGAATGTGTATGGAGGCAATTATCACTCCCTCACCAAAACCAAGCTTCTCAAGCTGTCTGTACCCATTGTCCCTACTGCTTTATCACTCTTGTATTAAAGGAAAACAAAACATATTTTCTTATTTTGAAATATACATATAGAGCAATACATAAGACTTTAATGTGCAGTTTAACAAATAAATATAGAGCAAACATCCATGTAACCACTCGAGACAGAACATTGGTCCCCGGAAGCCCCGAATACATCCTTCCCTCCCCTTAGAATAATTGTTATCGACTTTTATGGTAATAATTATATTGTAGTTTTACCACCTAAATATAGATCTTAAATACTATAATTTCATTCTGCTTTTCTGAACTTACTTTTGCTAAACGTTCCATGTTCACTTGTACTGAAAATTGTGTATATAATTTTGTTGTTTTCTTGCTCAAAAACTCTTTAATTGCTTCCCATTGTATTTGGAATAAAATTTAAAAGTGTGCCTCTACCTTTTCCCCTCTCCAACCTCACCTTTCACCACTCTTATACTAGAAAAACTTGTTTTCTTTTAGTGTCTGAATCCTACCAAGCCCTTTTCTATCTCAGGACTTTTGCCTGAAATTCTGGTCTTCCATCCTCTGACTAACTCTTAGTCATCTTTCAGATCTCAGCATTCACGTCGCTTCTTCTAAGAGGCCTGCTGTGAACACCCAATCTCAGTGAGTTTGTTCATTGTGTTCTCTCTTGGAACTCTGCAGTTTTCTTTCATAGACCTTGTCTCAGATTGTAACTGTATATTTATATGTATAACTGTGTTTCTCCTCTATAAGCTAGTAGCCTCCATGAGGAAACAGTGTCTGTTTAATTTACCACTACATCCACAAAATTTGGCACAGTTCTTAGCACTTGGTACACACAATAGAAATATTTGTTAAAGAAATGAATAGATATTATAATTGTTAAAGAAATGAATAAATATTATATCTTACCTTCTAAGAAGTCTATAATCATCTTGAGGATCACATTTAAATGTGCATTGAGTTGAATCGAATTGAATTGAGAGGCAGGTTAGGACTAAATTTCTTTTTTTTCTTTAAATATATTTTATTGATTTTTTACAGAGAGGAAGAGAGAGGGATAGAGAGTTAGAAACATCGATGAGAGAGAAACATCGATCAGCTGCCTCCTGCACACCTCCTACTGGGGATGTGCCGGCAACCAAGGTACATGCCCTTGACTGGAATCAAACCTGGGACCCTTCAGTCTGCAGGCTGACGCTCTTTCCACTGAGCCAAACCGGTTAGGGCTAGGACTAAATTTCAATGGAAAAAAATTTAAGTCAGAATACCTAAGAGGAAATATCTTATAAAATGGGATTCTGTATTGTTTTAATGAAAAGTATAATTTTGAAAGGAAACAGAGCATGTAGTATTTTATAAATTAAAAATACTTTTACAGGCTCAGTCATACAAATTAACTAATATGCCATAAAATAAAACTTGAAATATTTCTATAATTTTATAGCCCCTAAGAAAAATCCTTAAAACAAAAAAGATAAGCAAAATGATGTTGTGAAACCAGTATAAAGTTGATAAATTTATTTATAAATTGGTTCCCTATGTTTTCTATCATCTTACCTCATTACTGACTTTGAGCTGTAACACTGCTCATCTCTGAGAATTCTGCCATTATGTCTTCTGTGCAAAACAGTAATACCTTTGCTCTGTGTTATTTCTCAACATTTGTATATTCCTACTAAGATAATAACTCTTCCATCTTAAGTATATAAACTAAATGTATCGTATATATTCTTTTATGTAGCACATGCTTTTTTCTAAAGTAGTAACGTAGTACTACAGATTATGTTTTATGTTTTTCTTGAATCTTTGCTCACCAACTGTTCAGTGAATTCATTCACTTTAGCATTTTCTATTTTCCCTTCTCTGTTTCCATGGAGAAGTATGTCAGTGATGTGTTTGCCTCCATGGAAACAGATGAGCATCTCTTTCTACATACACAGCTAATTAAATCGAACACTTTCTCTACTGCCCAGTATCCCGGAGGAGGGTTGAAGAGACTTTCCCTGAGACATCATTTTAGTAGCAGTTTTTAGTGTTTAACCTAATACAGTGCATTAATGTTTTAACTTAACTCATTACATCCTAGATTCAGATGAATTAGAGTTCTGTTCTGGGTCCTAAAAGCATAAACATACATAGTAAAATCCTTATGTGCTATGGTTATCATTTATAGATATGGTTATCTCTTAACATCAAATGTACATAATTTGAATGAATACCAGAGATATAGTTGCTAATAGAATTTAGTAGATTCATTTTGATACTGTACAATGTAGTATAGTAGAAGGGACATGGATTTTAGGGTCAGATAAACCTGAGTTTTGAGTTCTGGCTTTGTCATTTATTAGCTGTATTACCCTTGGCTAAGCCACTTAAATCTTTTTTGGCTTAAGTCTCCTCCTCTGTAAACTATAAGCTATAATACTCTGCTTCTGTGAGAATTAAATTGGATAATAACTGTGAAACATTTGGGTGACTATAACTAATATTACTCTATTATATATTTGATAGTTTCTAAGAGATTAGATCTTAAAAGTTTTCCTCACAAGAAAAATAATTGTAGCTATGGGTGGTGATGCAATAAAGAATAATACTGTTTTCTTTGTGAAAACCAAACTAAATCATTTGTAAATATGCACAGTGTGTCAAGATTAATATTGTCATTGTTGCTACTAGTGTGTGGGGTGGTTTGCAGTGGTTAAGTGACCAGGCATCAACATTCTGATTCTACCACAATTCCTTCCCCCACCCCACCCCCAAGTTCTGAGCCAGTATGAGTCTCTCTGAATCATTTTCTCTCTTAGTTTATGGCATCTCCCAACAAAGTAGTTAGGTATGGCAAGGAGCTTCATAAGTGGTAGAGTAGTGGCATTATTTCAGGATACTTCTTCTTTTACCCCAACCCTGACCTTAAATGTTATGGGTCACTAAATATTTTATAAATGCTTCCTTAATACATATGTGTATATCAGTATACTTACATGTGTATGCATCCATACTAATAATAGTAATAAAGTTAGCCAACTTACAAATGTATGTTGTATGTGCCAGGCACTGTATGAAGTGTTATGCAACTCATTAACTCATTTAATAGTAAGCACTACAAAGAGTCTTGGGTACCATTATTGTCCTCATTTTATATGTGAGGAAACTGAGGCATAGAGAGATTAAGTGACTTTTCTAATAAGTAGCAAAAGTAAGATTGAAGCCTGAAAGTCTAATTCCAAAATGCATGCTTTTAAATACTAAGCTATGGGGCTATTCCTGCAGACACATGCACATTCATATGTATGAATGCATAGAGAATGAGAAAGACAAGAAAGAAAACCGATTAGGTGTACACCTGATTGATGAACTTAATGGTTATCTAGATTGGATTTTTCTTAACTTTTTTTTTCTTGTACTACAGGCCCTTTGGCAATCTGGTAAAGCTTATGGCCCTTCTCAGAACTATGTTTTTAAGAGCTTAAATATAATATATAGGAATCCAAAGAAAATCAGTTATATTTTAACTGATAGTTATCAAAGTACTTTTAAATTGTGATATAGCAATAAACCTATAATTACTTTTTATTAACACATTAAATAGCAAGATCTAATGGCAGATCTAACAACTATGACAATTTCAAAATAGCAATAAGTGTAAATGACATATTAAGATACCACAACAATTATAATGAGGTAATATATAAAAATATTTTATAAAATCTCAAGTGTCCTCAAAATATGTATGTTATTCTCATATGTTAGGACATTGAGATTTAGAAATTTAGAAATTTAGTTGTAGTGTTTGGGGTGGTTGGCAGTGATTAAGTAAAGTTAAGAGTCAATCCCAATCTCTTGATTTTGAATCCTATTTTCTTTCCACTGTTCTTATGATGCCTTTAAAACAATAAGCAGATATTTTGTAAATGCCTTCCCAAGATTGATAGTACAACAGATGTGACATAGGGAGTGGATGAAAGCAGATGAAGTGCATCTCTCATGCCACACAAAGGTAACATTTCAGAACAAGCAAATAAGATGTCAGTAGAGAATGCTGGATTTACTCGTGTTGGAGAGTATGGCACCATAGCTATGGTGTGGGCTGGCACAACTGTCATTACAAGTGGCAGTCATTCCTCTAACTGCTAGAGCGGGAGCTCTGGTGTCTGCACATCTGAGTCTATTAACCATACAGATTCTTCTGTTCCAAGTAGCCTTAAAAATAACTGAGTGCAGTAGAGCAGTGGCTTTCCAGTCATGGTTCAGCTCAGCTTTCTGAGCTATGTGCAGGCTGAGCACATGCAGAATGCCAGCCCAGTTAAGCAAGCACCAAATGGCCATGGATTAGAGGCGCTCTCTCTACAGTTGCCAGAATAATTAAAACAACATAGCACATGAGGCAGCTGCTTTCCATATTAGCTGTCCCCGACAGCAATGCAAATACAAGTGCCTGTCACCTAGTGCATATCCGTTTACATCGCAAGCCCTACGCTTATACATGTTGCGATTACCAAACCATCAGTCATTTCACTCAGACATCAAAATAAACTATTGTGTAGGCTGGGCAGGTATTGGCTGAATCTTATAATTGAGGAAACTAAGGAAGATGGGAGGGCAGGTATGTAAAGGCACAGGCCTCTCTCAGCTAGGAAGCTCAGAACCTGAAGGGACCCTTGTTACTCGGGAACTAGCCATAAAGTCACCATCCTCCCTAAGCAACTCAAAACAGGACTGAACTGAGGCTGAATGCTGCTTTTTTCTCATCATGAAGAAGGGATCTATGGCTTCAGTTTCCTCGAATACACAGATTTTGCCTTATAGCCATAACATATCAAATGGTTGACATAACCTAGTAAAATCTTCTCTGTTGGGAAATATAAATAACCAGTTATACAAAAACAAAGTATGCCAGGGATTGACGAGAAGGTTGAAGGTTCCCTGTTCATTACAGACAGGGGAAGAGCATAGCAATTGGCCTAATGTTCTATGTCCTGGTGGTAGAGTTACCATTAACCGCATGCTGCTGATTTCGCTTTGTCCCTGAGAAACTTAATCAGTTGGGATTATCCCAGGATGTGATGATTGCCTCCATTTCTCAGCATTTTTACATGTGACCACAGTTCCCGAGTCCCCTCCCTTTCCAAAGGGAGAATTGCACTCTAGGGGGAAATTATAAGGATTGCTGACATCTTGCTAATTCTAGCCACTACTATCTGCTTAACATTAACAAGTGAGATGCTGGTAGAGAGAATCATTTAATCATTTAATCGTGAAAGACAACTGGAGACTGGCCTTACTCCCACATGTTCTCTGTTAGTGTCATTTTGACTCCAGAAGATCTCAAAGGAACATGCTCTACCTATAATGCACTTTAGTTTTGTAAATGAGTTTGGGTTTAAATGAGACCTTATCTTATAAAGGCAATGATAGAATCTCAGAAATCTTCTGGATTAAATATTGGAGGCCCTTAAGCACAAAATAATATCTTGCAGAACTTTACCACTCACAAGACTTATGCACAGGGGCCTCTATGATCCCGTATGTTGATCAAATGCAAAACTTGCCTCCATCTCAAAACCAAAGTTTTGAAAAAGAGACTGCTTCCTCAGGGAGGCAATCTGAATATATTTGTAAGGCTCTTTTAAATTTCAAGAGCCGTGACCTTTCTTGCTTTATTACGAATATACGTGGAAATATAGATTAGCAAAGTGAGTTATCTGAAATGCTAGAAAGAACTTCTGGATTCCAGTATATCCAAGATGTAAATATATATTGAAATACTTAGAACTAAAACACAGTTTAGTTATAGGCACAAAGAACTGCTACACCTTCTCTTTCTTCATCTAACATTTATATTTCCCCAAAGAATATTTCATTTGGTCAATTTTTCCCCCCATTAGCCGAATTCATGCCAAAATATCTTAAAAGTAGCTGGCTTTTTTTCCACATTCTCAGCAACACTTACTGTTTCTTGATTTATTAATGAGAGCCGTTCTGACAGGGGTGAGGTGGTATCTCATTAGGATTTGATTTGCATTTTTTCTGATAATTAGTGCTATTGAGCAACTCTTCTTATATCTATTGGCCATCTTTGGAGAAGTGTCCAGGTTTTCTGCCCAGTTTTTAATTGGATTGTTTGTTTTTCTGGTGTTGGGTTGTCTGAGTTCTTTTGTTAAAAAATATTTTTTTATTGATATCAGAGAGGAAGGGAGAGGGAGAGATAGAAACATCAGTGTTGAGAGAGAATCATTGATTGGCTGCCTCCTGCATGCCCCCTACTAGGGATGGAGCCCGAAACTCACGCATGTGCCCTTGACTGGAATTGAACCCAGGACCCTACAGTCTGCAGGCTGATGCTCTATCCACTGAGCCAAACCAGCGAAGGCGAGTTGTCAGAGTTCTTTATAAATTTTGCATATTAACCCCTTATTGGATGTATCATTGGCGAATATCCTCTCCCATTCAATAGGTTGTCTTTTTGTTTTGTTGATAGTTTCCTATGATGTGCAAAAGCTTTGTATAAAGTACATGATTTTGTCAAGTACTTCTATGCTATACATCTGAAATTAATACAGAATAATATTGAATGTAAACTGTAATTGAAAAATAAAAAAAATGAAAGGTAAAATTTCTTAGTTTGCTTGTCAAAAAAAAAAAGTAACCAGCTTCCCTTATTCTCAACTCCCATGATATTGCCCTCAGTTAGTATATACATACCTGATCATTATCTGTGATGAAAGTAGCAGCATTTTTTCACTTCAAGTGCATAGCAGGAACCATGGCATCTTTTGTTGTTCTTGTCAAATAAAGTTTATTGAGTTGTAATGCAGTGAATATTATAAACTTCACCCTTGTACAATTATTTAATTTTAACAAATATATAGTCATAATAATCACCACCACTATCAAGATATAGAACAGTTCCATCATACCCCCAAATTCCTGTATGTCCCTGAATAACCAATACCTCTCCACATCTCAGCCCTGGTAACCAACACTGCTCTGTTTTCTGTCCCTATAGTTTTGCATATTCCAGAATGCCATATAAGTGAATCAAACAGTAGGTATCCTTCGAGGCTGAGTTTTTTACTGGATGCATTTGAGAATTTTTTCCCATCTTGTTGATTGGATCAGTAATACATTTGTTTTTATTGTTGAGCAGTATCCCATTGTGTGGATGTGCTACAGTTTCTTTTGTCATTCTTTAGATCAAGGACAATTGAGATGTTTCTAGTTTTTAACAATTATAAATGGAGCTTCCATAAATATCCACATACCGGTTTTTATGTGAACACATTTTCATGCTTCTGTTTTCACTGAGTAAACACCTAGAAGAGAGATTATTGGGTCAGACTGTAACCCAGTAACTAAGTTAATAAGAAACTGACAGTTTCCCATAGGTTTTTCTGGTTTGATTCTGGTTAGTGTCACACATGAGCTGCCCAGAAGTTGTCCACAACTTCAGGCACCTATTTTAAGAATTGCTTTTTTGAAAAGTGGGGGGGGGGGGGAGGGGGGGAAGGAATGGGAGATATCTGTAATATTATCAACAATAAAAAATATATTTTTAAAAATGAATTGTTTTCTTCAGCTTTCTCCTCTCCACAGCATTCCCCCACTATCTAGTTGGGAAGGGGTAAGATACCACCTCATTGCCTTCCTTTGCTTAAAGTGGTTCATAGGGCTTCTCCCCGCAGTGTCTGCACAGGAAAGGGATTGCAGTTTCTTTTGTTGTACTGTATGAGCTTTGAGTAGAGCAGGTACAGCCCAAAGAGTTCACGGCTACATGTCTACCCACTTCCCAATCTTTTGACTGGAGAGAGTGGGCATCTTGAGGAATTTTGTGTCTGTGGCTATTAGTGTTCTGGTGGGCTACTTTAGCATCCAGGCTGACTATATATAGGAGGGGGGCGGGGGTGGGAGAAAGACTCATGGACAAAGACAACAGTATGGTGATTGCTAGAGGGAAGGGGGCATAGAAGAGGGTAAAGGGGATAAATGGTGATGGAAGGAGACTTGAGTTTGAGTGGTAAACACAATACAATATACAGATGATGTGTTATGGAATTGTATACCTGAAGCCTATATAATTTTTTTTAACCAATGTCACCCCAATAAATTCAATAATAAATAAATAAAGATAAAAAACAAAACAACAACAAAACTTTCAGGGAACTCACTATCAGGTTGTTCCTGGAGTTTCATAGTTCTATAACCAGGCTCTCTTCTTTTCTCCATCGTTCATATATATTTCCTGGGGAGCTTAGTTGTAAATAGCAGGAGGATCAGGGTAGAATGTACTTGCATCATATTGTCTAAAACGGAAAACCAACCAGGATTCATTTTTTTATCTCTCAAAAACATATCACATTGCCCTGACCGGTTTGGCTCAGTGGATAGAGTGCCAGCCTGGGGACTGAAAGGTCCCAGGTTCGATTCCGGTCAAGGGCATGTACCTTGGTTGCGGGCACATCCCCGGTAGGAGGTATGCAGGAGGCAGCTGATGGATGTTTCTCTCTCATCGATGTTTCTAACTCTCTTTCCCTCTCCCTTCCTCGCTATAAAAAAAATCAATAAAATATATTTTAAAAAATATCACATTGCTTAGTGTATGGTCTGCACAGAGTAAATATTTGTTGACGAAAGGAGTGAGGGAGGAAAATAAGTAGTTTCATATCTCAAAATGTTAATTTAGCGTAACATAGTAGTTAAGAATATGGCCTTTGGAGTCAACAGTCATTTTGAATTTTAGCTCCAACACCTACTCTCAGTGTCATGTAAATAAATTACTTTACTTCTCTGAGTCTCAGTTTCCTATAATATGGGAATGGTAATATCTACCCCATAGGGTCAGTAAAAATGAGAAAATATATTTAATGCATTTAGCACAGTGCTTGTTAAACAGTAAATGTACTTCCTAGTCATATTAGTAATAACAACAATTATAAAATATCAACATATGTTCTTACACTCAGGAAATGCTGCCCTTAAAGACAAAGAAGATCAATTTGGGAGAACACCACTTATGTACTGTGTGCTGGCTGACAGATTGGACTGTGCAGATACGCTCCTGAAGGCAGGAGCAGATGTTAATAAAACGGACCATAGCCAAAGAACAGCCCTCCATCTTGCAGCTCAAAAGGTGAGACATAAAATCACTTTGAAGTGTAAACCTTTTGTGTGGTAGTTGTTACTTGGTTCATGGAACTGTACAGAGGACAGATGATAAAGAAATCACAGGTATATGACTCTTAGTTTCATACGTTTTCTCGTAAAACTGCAGAGTGAAGCACAGATAACCATCAGTGGCTACTTTCATTCATCTAAGTTCCTTGAATAATAGAATTCGTTTTATGATCTAAGGTTAAGTCAGGGAAAAGAAGTCAAAATTATACGTACAATATGATTAAACTATGTTACAAATTACTTCATGAATGGGAAAAACAACATCCCACAAAGATGTTAATAGTGGTTGGGTTTAAATATTGGGAATATTAGGCATTCTTTGTACTTTTCACTGTTTAACATTTTTTTCCTTGATGAGTATTACTTTTACAATAAAAATATGTAGTCTCGCCCTAAATGGTTTGGTTCAGTGGATAGAGGATCGGCCTGCGGACTGAAGGGTCCAGATTCAATTCCAGTCATGGGCATATACCTTGATTATAGGCTCAATCCCCAAGTAGGTGATGTGCTGGAGGCAGCTGATTGGTGTTCTTCTCTCGACAATGTTTCTGACTCTCTATCCCTCTCTGTAAAATCAATAAAAATATATATTTTTTTAAAAAATGTAGTCTCCCTTAAAATGAGCGGTATTTAGGGGGCATAAAAGAAAATTACTTTCTGAATATATTTTCAACTTTTTAAAAATCTAAAACGATATTGCCAGTTTAAATGATTTCAAGTTTTTAAAGGCATTGTCATGAGCTCAGATTTTTGGACTTACACATATCAAAAAAATACAACGGGAAGTTTCAAATTTATTCAAAGATTTATTTATTGGAAAACTATTTTCCCACCAAAAAATTTTGGTCTATAAAATGTATTTCTAGTGCCTGGTATTTTCCTTTTTGTTATCTTAGACTTGTGTATTTTTTGTGTAAGCAGCAATGAAAATTAGTTAGGTCCAGCATAAACTTTTAGAGATATTTACCATTTTAAAATGTGAACAGACATAGCATTTTTATTGAGGGGTTAGAAAAATGCCTTTTCATTAGTTGAATACATAAAAGGAGACTGACATTAAGTACTATGAATATGCTGGTTATATGTTAGGTCTGTCAGGTTATTTCTAAAGTTATTGCTCTCTATGGCTGAATCCTGAGGCCACTGTGAATTAGCTGGTATTTTTCCAACTCAGTTAAGTGATTTTAAGGTTTTTCAAATCCTCTATGGCTTTTTTATATATCTAGTAGATCACATGTAGATATTCAATGTGTATATAAAGCTGAATTTCAACCAACTTTATTACTAAGACCACCCCATTCTGGAACATTCATATTTGATGTTCTTCCTTTCCACATTTCAGAAGTGTCAGTGCCTGTCCACTTCTGAGAGCACTAGTTTTCCATTTCCAGATCACTCCTACACCACAGTAACTTTTAACCAGCTGTGATGCTACGTAACTTATGTAGTGGACAAAAGCGGGAACGGCTAACTCGTTATAGGAGAGAAAGTCCAGTGTTCGTATCATCATGGAAATAGTGTTCATGGACAGAACAGGAACTGCTCTGACCGTGTTCCTCCTTGGTGTGAGTCTTACTATATGAAGTTGCTGTGAGTGAGAAAGTTAAATATATGCTAATTTTAAAATGCAGATGTTTTGCATTTGATTTGTACCAAGAGTTGAAATGTTGAGATGATTAAAAATAAAGTGTCTTCCATTATTAAAAACAAAACAGTTATTGCTCTCAAATTTGCTTTTCAGTATAGTAATTTTGTAAAAATCTCTCTCATTTTTAATCCACTTTTAATTACAGCTTGGGTACTTATAACCTTTCACCTAGGCTTGTCAGCTGTTAAAATTATTCATCCATTTAACTTTTTTTTCATAAGGTAAACCTTTTAGATTGGGAATAGTCCCAATATTAAGAATTAGATAGATTTTTTTTTATTGTGATTCATTTAGGTTTAAAACTCAACTTCAAAAGTGTATGTTGGAGGAACCTAACTTAGTATCAGGTCATGTGGGAAAATGAGGGTTTAAGTTGATGATCCACCTGTAAGACATTTTGGTGGAGGTGTTAGAGGAGAAAGGTTGGGAGACAGGGAGTGCACAGCCAGGCGTGCTAGCTTAGCTGTAAGCCTCTTCACAAGATGCAGTTTTCTTTTGCTTTTTGTTTCTCCTTTATTTTTGTGTGATTTTTTAATGTCAAGGAATAAATAGAACTATGGTTTACATGTCGCAATTTACATAGCTTACTTCATAAATAACGAGTCACGTTTTTCCAACTCTCTCATAATTATGCACATCTCCATCTCTGTGTTACAGTTTGTTTTTCCATGTTTGCCAAAAGCAGTAATATATCTTTAGGCTATCCTAGCATTAGTAGAATTTCCAGAATAAGGGTGGTAATAATTCTTTAGTACTCTGTCCAGATCTTACTTGAGTATTGCGTTTGATTATGTGCTTCATAGAAAAACACCATTATTAAAAAATTAAAGTTTGTATGCATCAGGCAGGAATAAGATGGTGAAGGGGCTAGAAATAATTTTCAAAGAATAGTTGTAGATGATATATGTTCCAGGTCTTTAGCACACCTTGCCTCTGAGCAGATATAAGCACTAATTCTTTTTAGAGAAAACATCTTCACTTTAAACTTCTAGGATTCCCTCATGTTAAAATAGATGAAATATGATCTCACAGTGAAACACATGGGAAAGCAATCTACCATGAATGAGAGCAAAAATGATAAGCAGATTTATTCCATCAAAAACATTAGCTTTTGTCATCATTAAAAGCACAGTCCTATATAATAAAAGGCTAATGTGCAAATTGTCCCCTTGGGAGTTCAATTGACCGGGAGTTTGACCACTCACTATGACATGCACTGACCACCAAGGGGTAACACAGAACAAAGGAAGGCCAGTGCCGGCAGCCGGCAGCCGGGGGAAGGAAGGCCCCAGCCGGCAGCCGGCAGCCGGGGGAAGGAAGGCCCTGATCGGCCCTGCTCGCTGGCCAGGCCTAGAGACACTACCCATGCACCATGCCTCTAGTATAAAATAATCATTGATGGTTATTTTAAAAGAAGATATCTATAATAATAAAAGCATAATATGCTAATTAGACTGGATGTCCTTCCGGACAACCTTCCAGACAAAACCAGGGCTGCGAGGGAAACCCGGTTCCCAGGTGCCTGCCAACAGCCGGAGGGAAGCCCGGGTCCCAGGTGCCAGAGGAAAGCCGGTGCTGGCAGCCGGGGGAAGGAAGGCCTACTCTTGCACGAATTTCGTGCGTCGGGCCCCTAGTAAACTTATAAAAAAAGAAATCAGAAAAATTGAGCAACCAATAAGGAACTTTCATAACTAGGCATAAGTTCTAATTGTGACCACTTATTTTAGAATAACACATCTGCCAAAAATATCTCTAAAAACTGAACAGAATTTATATAGTACATTGTTTGAAGGCATTGAGGACAATTGGCATAGGCAGGATCTAAGAAAATGTGACCGTTAGAGAAGGGGAGCATGTGAAAGTAGCTCCACATTCATCCTGCCTTTTACCTTTAAGGCCTTTTCCAAATTGGAATGCAAAAGAATACAACTCTAGCAGGAAGCTGTAATCTTAGTAGGCTGAGAAACCCAGATGGAGTTTGGAGTTAGCAGTGGCTGGAACTTGAAGGGCAAATCCTGGAGAGAAGGGAACTGCAGAGAAGGAACCCAAAACTCTGGGTACAAATCCCTCACCCATCATTAGCAGATTCCTAAACTGTGCTTTTAGAGGGTAAGATTCTCAAAACCCATCAGTAAACAATAGCTGGGAGGCTAGAGCTAAGCAGAGATTGTTTTAAAATCTACCCATATTTTCTTTCCTATTTCAAGTCTCTTATTATATAACAAATAGATTTTTGTGTAGGGATCCATCCATTCTCATTTTAAAACATACAAATAACTAATTTTCTCAGGACAACCTAGCTCATTAATTTTCAGCCATTTAGTATCTGATGTGGGCATGTGCCAGGATTTTATACTATGTGCTTCCTATGCTTTTTTTTAAATTACTTTTTTTAAATGAAGGGTCCTGACTACTAGGGAGCCACTTAGGAAGGAAAGGGTGGAGGGACATAGAAAGCTGTGTAGAAAGGAGGAGTTGGATCCAAGAGATATATTTGTGGAGGTAGAACTGTTCCTTCAGTAAGTAGTTACCAAATGTCTACTCTATAGTCATGACTATCCACCTAGAGAGATTATAAAGAAATGAGTTAGATAGATCTGCTGTAACTAATAATGTCAGTACCAATCCCTATTAAACTTCATTTTTTTTGTTTAGTAGACCTCTCTGATATATCAGATGTTAAATATTCTTTTCAAAAGGCCTAGCCACTTAATTCCGTTGCTGTGAACTCAGAAGTGTGCCATTTATATAATCATCAATATTCATGTATTTGTGCATGCATTCATTCAACATGTTAAAACTGTTACTGTGTAACAGGTACTGCACTAGGCCTTGGAACAGAAAGGTGAGAGACATGATTCCTGCTCTTAAGTTGTTTACAAAAACCATGGATAAAGATATTAAGTGATAATTAAAGCTGTTCTGTCTACTTTAGAGTACCTAAGTATTTTATAAAATTTCAATAGCCATTACACGTAAATAATCATTGTTATTATTTTTGACCTGAAGAGCAACCATTCTCCTATGTTATTTTTTTAGTTTTTGCTTTTTTTGTGATAGTGGACTATATTATGCTATCTTTCTGCAGGCTGTTTAGTAGGAAAAACTCATGTTCCCATAGCATTTTGTTCATGTCTCTATCAGAGCCCATTATCTTGTACTGTAATTATTGCTTACTCGTCTCTTTCCCACTAGATTAGAGCTCCAGGCAAGGACCTTGCTTTATTTATTTTTGTAATCCCCCAGAATCTGACTCAGTGTCTGACATGTCTTGGTTGAATGAATGAACATATATTATGTTACTTATATAGAAAGTCATTATTAATACAAATGCTAGACATTTTGTTTATTAGAAACGTGTATCCACTTTCAAAATACATATATGGGAAAAACTAATTGAACTGTGGTGATTGGCTTAGTTATTTTGACATACTCACTTTTTTTAAAACAAATTGCTATTAGTCCAAGCAGCTAAGGAAATGGTGCCCATGAGAATAAAATTAATCTCAATATACTCAACATCTGTACCTAATTTGTTTTTCATTTAGTACCCTCAGTTTAATCCAAGAAAGCAATCAGTCATATGTTTTCTGGGTTTCTAACAAAAGACATCTGATGGTTAGAAATGTTTGCTCCAGGGACACTACTATTTCTCTGACTTCCACAGATACATTTGTTTGTTAATAAGGATAAAAAAGCATTAGCGGTCTTACTAAATATCCATAGTTACACATTTTTAATCTTCCAGGAGGTTATTAATTTGGCTTTAAGAAGAATAAGACTACCCACTTTGAAAAAATTATATCATGTTATACTCAAAAATTAAAGAAGCTTCAGGTTATGGTTGTGTTATCATTTATTTCTTTTTAAAATCACAAACAGAATTCTCTATTCACCAATAAAAACTGAATATTAATTTTCATCTTTCAAAATATGTTTTTTCTATATTAATTTACAAAATGTAAAGAAGAGTAGAATACCTCTGAAACTTTTCAGGAAAACTTAATACAGTATTAGATTTCCTTATTTTGCACACACTCACACTTACCACATATACACCAAACAATCCACTCCCTGCCCACAACTCTATATTCACATATTCCCTCTCAGTACATACTAGGTGTACCAGTTAATAATGCGGATTTCTTTCAATAGATGGAGTTACACGTATGTTGATATATATGTGATTTGATATGTATGCTATTTTGTTGTATTGACAGCAAGCTTCAAAACTTCATATGACAGATTTTCTGAAGGTGTTAACATCATAGATATATATTTTTTGATGATAAATGCATCTCATTTATTTAGATGTTTAAGCTCTCGCACTAAATTTTTATAAGCTGGTGAACACTGACAAATTATTTCACCCACAGAACTATAACCACACATTCCCAAACAGTATAAATATATGGTTGAACTAACATCAATACACATCACCATTTTATCAATTACATAATAAAACAAATTATCAAGTATCCAAATATTAAGTTACACAGCTCAAAAGGCATATAAAATATTAGATGTCTGCTCAATTCATTAGCAGAAACCCACTTCTTTTTTTTTGCAAAAGGGTAGGAAGGAAAAAAAAATCACACTTCAAACAAAAATAAGTTGGTAAACTTCAGAATGTATGAAAAAAATATAAGAATTCAGAATTTTTATGATTAAGAATTGTTTTAGCTATAACAAAGCATGTCTACCTTTAAAAAAATATTTACCAAAGAGCATATTCTACATGTTCCACACAAGACAAAGGCAACATCTTACTAAAAATACTTAATAGCCCCCTCTCATTCTTTTCTCAGGCCCTCCCTATAAGTTGCACATTAAGTGCAAACATTAAAATTAACTGTAAGGCTTTTTGTCTGGAGACATTAAAGACATGTGCTTCTATACAATGCAGATTTTCAAAATGGAGGCTTTCCATAACAGCACAAAATGAGATTTATAGAACGACATTAAATAATAACCAAGACTTTGTATAAAAATCATAAAGTTGAGCAAACCTGATGTATACTTGTATGAATGTGGGAGATGTAAACATAAAGTGAGCAGGCAAATAATCATATAGGCTCTACTTTCTATGTTTGAAATGACTGAAGGGATAAACCACGTAAGTGTTCATAGTTCCTGGGATTTTAGTTCTGTATGAAACTAAAATATACAAGTATTGTGCTGGGTATTTTGGCACCTAATCTTTCTAAATCTTTTATATATCGGTAAGATTCTGACATGGGAATAGATTTAAAGACATAACTCAATATTGCATGTTTTCAGGAAAAGTAAATTGGTACAAATGATAAGCAGATTTTAAATGCTGAACAGTAAGAATCTTGCCAAGTGTCAAAATAGGTTGATCATAACCCAAACATAGAGGTTGCAATTCTGTCAAGCTTGTGGCCTGATAAAACTGCTTTTCAACCCTCTTTTGGAAGCTTCATTAGACTTATTCACCAAGCCAACATGTTGGCTAATATATATGACAAATTAGGTCCTATCTCAAGTTCCACTTTCAAGGCAATGGCATCAGGCACCCATTTTACTGAATGCAACAGTTGTTTCTATGACCACTGGAGTCTTTGAAGCGCAGCCGCATTTTAGGACGATACTTCCCCAAATACAGAAGTTGCTTGCTGTTAAAAGCTCCACGCCACTTTTGTCTTATGAACTGTACTGCATCTTCATATTTCATTCCACCTTCGATGAATGCTAGGGCAACAAGCACTGGAGCTCTTCCAAGGCCTGCAACACCATGTACAGCAATACAACAACCAGGTTCTTCACAAAACTTAATTTTTACAAGATTTAACCAATCATCAACAATCTGGTTGGACGATGGTGCACCATCTTTGAAAGGCCAATCAAGAACATGGATGCCTTCTTTCTCCACAAGAGTAGTGTCATAAGTTGCTTCACATACTCTTACTATTGTGGTAACACCATACTTCTTAAGTTCCTCTATGAATTTGTTTAAGTCGCATTGGTTGGATTGTGTGTAATAAGAAATCTCATGTTCTTGTATGTGACTTCCTCAGGAGCTGGGCGGTTCATTCGAGCCATGATAATTTAGTTAAACACCCAATAGGGTTATGAAAGAATTTAAAAATTGAATACAGAAACGATGCAAAGAAATTGGGTCTACTTCAATATACTCCACTTGAAATTCTCAGTGCTTTGAGTGAAGTTGGGAGTAATGGGAAATGAAATGAACCTCCTAACAAGAAGCAGCAATTCTTCAGTCCAGTAATACTGGGGCAATAGAAAGGAAGTGCACTGAGGTTTACCCCATCCAGGTCAGAACTCGTAGAATGCTCTGCAGTTTTCAGTTCAACACTTCTGTGTCCAGGTTAACCACTCATATGGGGGCTTTTTGGTGGAGTAGTAATGAATTTCTACAGTTCACTTGTCTGCATAGAGGTCGTGCTGTGCCTGGCAATAATCTCCACTGCCCTTCAGAAACTCCATAAATGTGTGACCAAGAACACCATAGAACTGAGGAATATGTTTACTCATTGAAGATTGTGGCCTAATCATACAGCCAGTCCCCAAGCGGCAGCGACCCACACGGCGGCGGTGGAGACGGCTGCAGGGCAGGGGCAGCGGCCAGTGCAGACTGCGGCCAGGGCACCACACTACCATGCAGTGAACTGCTCCAGGAGAGCGCGCAGCCGAGCCGGTCCGCAGTCCATGGGGCCAATACGTGTGCCAAGGCCCATCATAGATATTTTTATGCTTAAAAATGTTGAATTTTGTGTCAAAAAAAGAGCATTTGCGGGAAGTTTTAATTCATTACTTTATTTTGAAGAAAAAGTTATCGTATACTTTGGGAAGTTTAGGGTGAACATGCTCCATCTCAAGATACTTGTGAACACTGGTTTAAACGCTTTAAAAGTGATGATTTCAATGTGAAAGACAAAGAAAATCCAGGTCAACCGAAAAAGTTTGAAGACGACAATTATAAGCATTACTGGATGAAGATGTGTGTCAAACTCAAAAACAACTTGCAGAAAGATTAAACGTTGCTCAGCAAACAATTTCTGATCGTTTACAAGCAATGGGAAAGATTTTAAAGGAAGGAAAATGGGTGCCACATCAACTGAATGAAAGACAAATGGAAAACCGAAAAGTCATCAGTAAAATGTTGCTTCAGTGGCACGAAAGAAAGTCTTTTTTGCATCGAATTGTGACTGGCGATGAAAAGTGGATTTATTTGAGAATACCAAATGCACAAAATCATGGGTTAATCCAGGTCAACCATCAACATCGACTGCAAGGCCAAATCGCTTCAGAAAGAAGACAATGCTCTGAGTATGGTGGGATCAGGAAGGTGTGGTGTATTATGAGCTTCTAAACCAGGCCAGGTGAAACCGTTAATACTGATCACTACAGACAACAATAATAAATTTGAACCACGCTTTGATCGTGAAATGACCAGAATGGGCCAGAAGACATGGCAAAGTAATTTTGCTTCGTGATAACGCATCATCACACACTTCAAAACCAGTTAAAGACATGTTAAAAGATCTTGTCTGGGAAGTATTAACCCACCTGCTATATTCACCAGACCTTGCTCCTTCAGATTACACTTGTTCTGATCGATGGCACATGCACTTTCTGAGCAGCACTTCAAAACAAACGAAGAAGTGGAAAATTGGGTCTTTGAATGATTTGCCTCAAAACAAGAAAAGTTCTATTGGGACAGTATCCACAAATTACCTGAAAGATGGGGAAATATGAAGCTAGTGATGGACATTATTTTGAATAAAGCACTTTCGATGTTTCTCTTGAATTAGTGTTTTCTTTGATTACAAAATCTGTCATTATTAACCACGGGTACTCCTAGTATACCCCTTTACCATAACTACTTACCTACTACCGTTAATCTTAGATTTCAGCTATCTGTATTTCACCCCCACTAAGGCTATTTTGAGGGAAGAGGCCATGTCTTACTTGATTTCATAGTTCCAGTCTTAGCACACTCCTGCCACTTAATACCCAGTTAATGATTATTTAATTAATACATGAATGAGGGAATGAATCAATCAGTCAATAAATGTGAACATCAGATCAATTATTATGAATGGTATGTATGGTCTTTAAAACTGTTGAAGTTTCAATTAATAGTTATATTTATTCCTTTTCATTGCTACCCCATCCTCTTACAATTTTATAAGTAGAATTTTATAAGACTGTGAGCTTTCCTCAACAAATATCACTCTTGTATGACTCAATTTCTTCATCTATAAAATGGGATAATACTTTTTCCTATCTGCTGTGTAGGAAAGATAAGTCCTTAGATATAATGCTTTTTGCTTGGTGGGGAAATATACTCTCTAAGAGTGTAAGTTACCAATATTATTGCTACTAATCATACTGCAACTGGTGTGATCATCACATTACCCTGTAAGAACCAGTAGGTGCCTTCAGGATCTTCTAGTCCAGTTCATCATTGGAGGAGCAGGTTGAGTCAGTTCTCCTTTCAGTTCTCTTAATAAATTATTCATCAGTCTTTTTGCATGTGCCTGAATGCACTTTGTTCTGTTTTTAAAATTATTTTAGACTTACAGGTAAGAAAAGAAAATAATATAAAAAATACTGAGGTACCTAATTCCCAGAAGAGATAAAACTGAATTTTAAAAATTTCTTCTTCTGACTTTTTGAAATGAAATAAAACAAACTTCCAAAATCCCATTCCCCTTTTTTACTGTCTCTTCAGCATATCTTAATTATTGTGGTTTTAATTCATGTGTGTGTGTGTATATATATATATGTGTATATATATATATATATATATATATATATATATATATATGAAAATAATACTGTTTTACATGCGTAAAATCTTTATATAATGGTAATATACTGTGTGTCACTCCCCAACTTGCTTTTTTGACTTAATATTATGTTTTTGCGATTTACCATGTTCACAAAAAATTATATCCAAATTTCTAAAAGACACATGAAAAGGTGTTCAATAATATCATTAATTAGGGAAATACAAATTAAAGCTACAATGAGATAACACTACATAGCCATTGGAATGTATAAAATGAAAAAGTCTGACAGGACTAGTTGATGGTAAGGACATGGAACAATTGGAACTCTCAAATATTTTTGGTGGAAATGTAAATTGGTGCATGCATTCTAGAAAACTATGTCTACAAAATCTAAACATACACACACACTACATCACTGCAATTCACACCCCAACCCCAGTAATACCTAAGAGAATAAGTGTTTCTTTTCACCAAAAGACATGCATGAGAATGTACATGATAGCTTTATTTCTAATAGAAAATATTTTTAATAGCATAGAAAGAAAACCCAATACCTATCAAGAGGAAAATGGGTAAACTGTGGTGTATTCACTCCTACAATGGAATACTACACAATATAAAAAAAATGACCTACTGATAAATTCAACCACATGAATGAATTTCCTAGACATCATTTTAAGTGACAGAAGTCATGCTGTTTATATACATTTCAGAAACAGGCAAAACTATATGATGATTCGGATCCGTCATTACTTGGGGATAGGTATTGACTGAAAGGGGACATTAGGAAGCGTTCAGGAGTGCTGGAAATGATCTATGTCTTGATCTGCATGTTGGTTATATAAAAATTCTCAATCGCTGTACTTAAGAATTATGTGCTATATTGTCTATCTGTTATACCTCAATAAAAAATTATTTTAAAAAATGGTAAGAGCCTGGCCAGTGTGGGTCAGTGCTTGAGCATTGACCTATGAACAAGGAGGTCACTGGTTTGATTCCCAGTCAGGGCACGTGGGTTGTGGGCTTAGTAGGGTGCATACAGGAGGCAGCCAATTGATGATGTTTCTCTCTCATTGATAATTCTATCTCTCTGTCCCTCTCCCTCCCTTCCCCTCTCTCTAAAAATCAATAAAAACATATTTTAAAAAATGGTAAGATGTCCAGAACTTGGGGACCATGATTTGTAGGTAGGGTAAGAGAGAATGGAATCAGGAATGGTTTCTGGCCTAAGCTTTTAGGCACTCAGGTCATGCTTCCCAGCATTTGCTTGAGGAGCTGTGTGAAAGCAGTGCCTATGCTCTGATCCAGTTGTTTGCAAACTTGAGCCTGCATCCAAATCACCTGGAGATCTTTAGTGAGTACTTCCAGGCTTCTCTGTGGCTGTATTCACTCAGTGCATTTTAAAACAATTTAATAAGCACACACTCTACCACAAACTGTGTAGCCAGTGGGTATCTGAAGAGTAAGCAAATGAGGTTTTAGCTGTTGGTGTGCTTTTAAAAGAAAGTACCAAAAGGCATTTGCAATGCCATTACCTAGAAACATAGGTAAGTCTGAGTGTATGAAATGCTTATGTTCAGGAATCTTAATGAAATCTCTGGACTGAGATGGGTGATGTTAGACAGCCCTTGCAGTTTTAGCCCTTCTGACTTTAACCCCGGCTAGGCTGTCCTTTCCAGGTAGGCTGAGTTCTAGTCTAAAGAATCTTGGCTTCATTACATTCTAACTTCTGAGGTTTCCAAACTAGCATCAAGTTTGTCCCCTTGTGGGTATTTGGAAGCTATCACTCTAAACCTGTCCTCTGGTTTTCCAGCTTAGAAACTGGTTTCAAATATTTAGGATCCTACCTTCAAATGAGTGTTCAAACCAAAACTGGAGTTGGTCTGTTTTTAAACAAATCTGAGAATTGAAATAAAAATCTGTCTGTCCTTTAATACTCTGATTATACTTAATGTACTTCTACTTGCGTGGATGAAATTCATAGTCACAAGGAACAACATATCAACAAATCTTGATTGAAATTACTGCTTTGAACTTTCCTAACATGAATCTAATAAGGAAAAAATATTTTACTTTCCTATTCGTGTCACAGCAGTTAGAATAGTTGAATTGTCTATATTTTATATTAAGTAAACAGGGATAGTTTGAGTTCTACTTTGTCACGTGCAGAGTCAGGAATCATCTTGCTTTTCTGATTCCCAGCTCAGTGCTCCTGATCAAGCGCCCCTGGAAGAGAACTTACATGCTCTTCTGGGGCTTACTTTCTTGTTCTCTGTCCTGGTGTGGTTCCCAAATCCATTTTCCCAGTCTAAACCCCAAAGAAGTACCTAAGGGTTTCTTTCTCATGGGCCAGATTCAGAATTTGAGCTGAGAGCTTCTACCTTCCAGTTTAGTGTTTTTTCTTTATAATATAATACCTCTCAGACACAGTAGAGCAGCCTCACAGGTTGTATTTTAAAATCTCTGTGGCTTGCAGGATTTTGTTTTGAACATGATCCTATTTCTTGCAACCATATTCATTTTCTAATCATCTTTATCTCTTCACTAGCCCTTACTTTTACCAAGTCATGAAAATACAAGCATCTGCTTTCCATGAATTGGTTAAAGATCCCACAAGCCTAGATTCCCATGGAAACCAATCAAAAGCTAAAAAGAAAAGAAAGGATATATATTGAATTTCTCTGAGACCTACAGCTTGTTTTTCATTAGAGTCATGCTGATTTCTTTTAAACTCTGGGCACAGGCCAGCGAATATTTTTACAGCTAATAAAAAGGAACTCCAGTCCCATTTACTTTCATTTAAACTTTTAAATATTAATTTTGTATATAACATTGTAGGGGAGGAACAAAATTTCCTCTGTCTTTCTAGGTTCTTCTGCCTGGCTTAATAATTAAATCTACATGAGACAGATTAACAAGAGAAAATAACCAAATTTAATTACATATGTATGGGAACCCCACATACATAATAGAGTCAGAGACCCCACATTGCATATAAGGTTCAGAGACAGAAAGTTAAATAAGGCATATATGGTATTCTGAGATGAGGATGAGGTAAGGCACCTGGAGCTTCAGAGGAAGGAAGGTCATTCACAGGATAAGAGCAGATGTTCAGTAATTAGAAATTTGCCCTGACATGCAGATAAATCATAAAAATGTTATTTTTTGGTAATAATGCTTATTATGGGCAATGCTCCAAATTTAAATTTTTTAAGGAAAAGGTAAAAATTTCTCATGTGTTCACAGGGTCTTGATTGCCTTTAGCTCAAAATAATTCACATGCCCAAGTGGCACATGTGTGGGAAGGCCTGCTCTGAACCCCTTCAACATCAGTTCCAAAGAAAATTTGAGCATTAATTTGCTAATTACCTTCTTATGTCATAAGACCATATTTGTTCATACAATTTCCTCTCTTTTTTTCTATTCATGTTTTACTGTTATAAAGAGAGTGAGAAGGGAGCCTACTGTTTCTGTAGTGTGAATTTTGTCAGTCCCTGTGCACAACATTTTCCTCATGACCAATCGTAGGGCTCTTTAAACCTCCTTTGACTGCTAAGCTTTCACAAAACCCAAATAATCATTTACTAATATGTTAACAGAAATGTAACTTAAATGCCAAAGTAAGAGAGATGAAGAAAGCCAGGGAAGCGATGACTGCGGTGAGCAGGGTTGTAAATTTTAATAAGGCAATCACAATCATCTTCACTGAGATGTTGACATTTGAAGCAAGACTTGAGGAGATGAGGAAGTTAGTCATGTGAATGGCTGAGGGAAGAACTTTCTTTCCTTCCTGGCAGAAGGAATATTCAGGACAGATACCTTAAAGTGGGAGCACACCTGGAATGTTTGGGGAATAACAAGGAGGCTAACGTGGTTATTCTGAGTGAGCAAGGGGAGAGCAGTAGGTGATGAGGCCATGAAAGAAATGGCTGCCAGATTATATAGGGCCCTTTGGCCATTGTCAGGAACGTGTGTTGTTGTTTTTTTAATGTTTTTATTGATTTTTAGAGAGAGAGGAAGGGAGAGGGATAGAGAGATAGAAACATTGATGGGAGAGAAATATCATCAGCTGGCTGCCTCCTGCAGGCCATCCACTGGGGATTGAGCCCGCAACCTGGAATCAAACTGGTGACCTCTTGGTTCATGGGTCGATGCTCAACCACTGAGCCACACCAGCTGGGCTCACGAATGTGTTTTTACTCTGAATGTGATGAGGCAGCATTGGAAGGTTCTGATCAAAGGATTGACATGATCTGACGTATATCTTAATAGCTGTTCTGGCCAAGTGAAGGAATTTTTTCTCTAGTGTTACTCTTATCTATTCCTTTGTCATATAATAGCTTTCAAGTCTCCTTCCCATTCTAATCCCTTTTACCATGTAAGCACTCAGTTGCCTAAATTTCTCTGAAATAAGACACCTGGAGTAGTAGACCAGAATACAGTGTTGGTCTGATAACCATTAACATTTGGCAACCAAATACAGTTGATTTATGTTTAGGTTTTTTCAACTAAAAGCTCCAAGTCTGCTTTATACTTAATATACTGCTTGAACTAATTCTATATTATATAGTTATGGTTTTGGACCCAAGTGTAGTATCTTATTATATCTATATTTAATCATTTCTTTGAACTTCTCAGACTTACTTAGGTAGAGTTTACCATTCCCTCCTTTGTTCCTCTGGTACCTATGTACTCAACCACTGTTATATCATTATGTCACCTATCATGGTGAAAAATACTTATTTACACATTTAATTTCCCCACAGACAATGAGTATCTTTTTAAAAAGTTTTTAAAATTTTGTTTATTGATTTTGAGAGAGAGAGGAAGGGCGAAGGTGGGAGGGGAGGAGGAAAAGAAAGAGGGAGGGAGGGAGACAGGAACGGAGGGAGGGAGGGAGGGAAGGAGAGAAAGAGAGAAACATCAATTTGTTGTTCCACTTATTTATGCATTCATTGGTTGATTCTTGTATGTGCCCTGATTGGAGATCAAACACACAACCTTGGACAAGGAGCATCTTAATATCAGGAAGAGTGTCATAATCATTTTTTTTTTTTTATTTCTAGTGACTGGTACTTCACAAATATTCAGTTAATGCTGGTGAACTGAATTGGGTTTATCATGCAAGCTGTCCAGGTCCTCTTGATTCTTGAGCCTGTCATTCAGTGTAGCTCTCATTTCTCCCACATACAAGTCACCAGAATTTTCACCTTAACCTTTGATATCAGAATAGATCCTGCCTGCAGAAAAGTTCAATCATTGAAACACTACTACTAAAATTAGCCTCACCAATATAAAATACTGTTTTATTCTTTCTTTATACTTGTCTAAACAATGTCATCAGTGGTAACTAAGCCTCTTGAAAATTGTATCAGAGTTCATTTGTTCCAATTCTGATGAGTATGAAATTCATTTACTCATTTGTTCAAAAAATACATTTTTAGTATTTAGTCTGTATCTGCATGTATCTTGACTAAAAATATATAATAATATTCCAGTTGTCTAATATTAGGATATTTTTTAGAAGGAAGAATTGCTCTGCTTTGCTATCTCTTTTTCAGATACAACCCTCCACCCTCAGCCCAATGACTCTTACTTGTTCTTCATAGAACAGTTCCTCTCTTGGGACTGTATATTTCTTTTTCTTTTTTTCCTCCTGGTTAAAGAGCCACAGACTGTCCATTGGAAAGTGAGTCAGTGCAGCCTAGTGGAGAGCGGTGGCCTTAGCATTTGCATCTCTAGAATGTTTGTATTGACAAATGGCAGTCAGTTATTGACATTTATGTCCCTTGGTGATACTTCAATTGGCTTATCTTTGCTGGTCAAATGCCTTAATTGTTCTGGCCTTTAATTCAGTCAAAGTTGGAGCTAGAGCAGAGGGGAAAGAGAAGGAGCAAGTCTAACAGAACATCAAACTTGAGCTAGGAGGCTGCTGGCAACGATCAGCTTGTCATAATGTTATGATTTGTCCATTTTTATACCATTTATTAGCCTTTACTTGTTGTGCCATTTGGCCTCCAGGGCAGATAAAGTGCTGTCTAATTTGGTAGGTTTGCTTCTGTCAGAGCAGCCTCGACAGGGAAGGTGTTAGCTGCAATGACAAATAATCAATAGCTGTCGTTGTCATGAGGAACGTGAGCAGTTGGGCCTTTCATCTGGAGGATTAGAGGTCTAATTGGATTGAGAATAGGGAGGGTGGGCTGTGGGGTAACCCTGTCAGCCTTGTGAAGCTGTCAAATGTCAGCCTTATTCATGGTGAAGGGAATAAGGAACCGTGTGTTTTCAGAACTGAGGAGGAAGGCATGTGGCCCATTATACAAAGGAACAGATCCTAAAGTCCACTCAGCTAACATATGCTCCCTGTTTTATTCAGTTAGATATCCCTTTGGATAATAATCTGTGTAACTTTAAATAGTATCTTTAAGCCTGGATATGCAAAACATACACACACAGCACACATAATATAAGTCCAGTTGTATGCTGCAGTTGTTGGGTATAGTATTCTATAAACTATGAATTAGGCAGATGTGGTTGATAGTGATATTCAAATCCTTTATGTACAAATTGACTTTATTTTTTAAAAATTTAGATGTATGCCACACTTACAGAAAAATTGCCAGTACAGTACAACAAACTTTCCCCCCCTGAACCATTTGAGAGTGAATTGCTGACCTGATACCTCACCTCTTCCAAATATTTTAGTGTGTATTTTCTAGAAACAAGGACATTCCTCAACCTTACCATAATATGATCATCAAAATAAAACAATGAATATCTATAGAGAACTACTGTCTATACTCCTCAGGCTACATTATTATCCCAATAATATCCTTAAGGATTACATTCAAAATCACAAATTGCATTTAGTTTTCAAGTCACTTTCGTCTCCTTCAATCTGGAAAATTTTCTAATCTTTCTTCAACTTCAATGGTGAGGACATATTTGAGGATTGCAGGCTAGATAAAAGTCCCTCAATTTGGGTTCGTTAGCTATGTTCTCATAATTAGATTTATGTTATTCATATTGGAAGAGATATAGAAGCAATGCTGTGTCCTCATTGAATCCTATCAGGTGTTACAGAATTTTGATTTTTCCTGTTCCTGGTGATGTTCACTTGCTCACTTGATTAAGGTAGTGTTTGCTTTTCTCTACTGTAGAGGTACTGGTTTATCTTTGTAATTAACAAATATTTTGTGGGGAGGTATTTGAAACTCTGTAAAAACCTTATTGTCTACTTTATCTGATATTAATGTAGCCACTCCAACTTTCTTAGGATTATTGTTTACAGCATTACTTTCATCTTATCTGTGTCTTTATAGTTAAAGTACACCTCTTGTAGACATCATGAAGTTGAGTGTTACTCCTTTTTTACCTAGTCTGACAATATCTGCATTTTAGTTGGAATGCTAGTCTATTTCCATTTAATGAATTATTGATGTGGTTGAGTTTCAGTCTTCCATTTTATTTTATTTTCTGCTTGAGCCATCTCTTTTTTTCTTTTCAACCTGTTTTCTTGCTCTTTTTCAGATTAATGACATTTTTTAAAATTTTAGTTCTTCTAAAATTTTTAACTATACCTATGTATTATTTTTAACAGGTTGCTTTAGTGCCGGTGGTCTTAATCCAGCATCCAGAAGGGTTCAGGAATCTGGAGAAGCACTGTGTGTAAATTAATCAAGAGTCCAGAGATGAAACATAATTTTGAAAGGCATTTGGGGGCCAGAGGAACTTGGCTAAAGAAACCAAGTTCTCCCTTGTCTCAGGCCCCTTTGCTTTTTATTAACACATATTCTCCTAAGGTAAGGTAGATATACACTTCAATGGCCAGGGCTTGGTCCCATTGTCAGATTGAAAGAATTACCTCTAGCTGTTCAGGTGTTTGGCCAGGAGGAGGCAATAACATGTAGATTTAGATGTCCTTAGCTCAGTGGTCGGCAAATACATTAGTCAACAGAGCCAAATATCAACAGTACAATGATTGAAATTTTTTTTGAGAGCCAAATTTTTTAAACTTAAACTTCTTCTAACACCACTTCTTCAAAATAGACTCGCCCAGGCCGTGGTATTTTGTGGAAGAGCCACACTCAAGGGGCCAAAGAGCTGCATGTGGCTCGTGAGCCACGGTTTGCCAACCACTGCCTTAGCTGTCTGGCAGCAAGCAATCATTTTATGCATCCTTTTCAGGTTTGGGGAAATGCCCTCAGCCATCTCCAGATGATTCAGCCCTGCTGACATGCTAGAATTGGCTTCCGGCACTTTAGGGTTGACAATGTTTATCTTTTACTTATCACATTGGAATATTGTACTATTTCTCTGGCATCCATTGTTTCTGATACACTATCATTCCTATCCTTCCCATATGTGTAATGGTTGTTGCTGTTTGTTTTCCTAGTTTCTTTCAATATTTTCTTTTTTAGCTTTGATTTTCAGCAATGATTTCTACATTTCAGACATTGTGCTTTTCAGTTCTAGAATTGCAGTTGGTTCTTTTTATAGTTTTGTTTCCTTTGCTGAGATTTCCTCATCTGTGTGGTCATTGTGATCATCTTTTCTCTTATAGCTGCTCAAAAGTCCTGTGTACTAATTTCAACATCTGGATTATCTTGAAATCTATTTATATTATTTTTTTTCTCCTAACACAGAGTTCTATTTTTCTGTTTCTTTGCATTTGTAGTAACTTTTTATTGTATACTCAGAGTTTTGGACGATACATTGCAGGGATTTTTCATTCTCTTATAGAAAGTTAATTTTGTTGTTGTTGTTGTTTTATCTGGCAGTTAAAAATGGCTACTCACACTGAACCTGTTGAGTGTTTGAATTTTTTTTTCTAGTCTTTAGTTGAATCCCTTAGACCTGTCCATAGTCCACACACAAAAAAATAAATAAATAAAATAAGTCTACACTTTTAAGGTCTGACTCTTCTGAGATTCCAGTGAAAAGCCTGAGATGAGTACCAAGCCCTCTATCTAGGTGGGACTCAAACTACAAATTCCATCTCCTTTGTGTTAGGTAGTAGCTGAAATCTCTGACTGCTTTTTCAATTTTTCATTTGTTGGTTTCTGCCGACCCCATGCCTTTGCAACTCAGAGGTCAGCCAAGGATTCATGAGGAGTCTATATGTATTTGAGATCTCCCTCTTTTGGGCTCATTTCTATTATTCTATCATTCTAATCCAGTCTACCATAATCTATTGTCTAACTAACTGAAGTAGTTTATTAGTTTCCTGATTCAAGTCTTTTTCCTCTTCAAACCATTCTCCATGCAACAGTCAGATTTCATTCACTCATTTACCCATTAACTCATTTGTCAGATAGGTGGTGATCACTCACCCAAAAGACCATACTATCAAGTTGCTGAGCTGTTGTAGCTATTAGTGATAGGGTCAGAAATAGAATATTGGGGACCAGCTATAATTATAAGAAATATTAATCATGCTCTGTTAACTGTGATTGTTTTGTTCTGATTAAAAAAGGCACATTCTGACCTGGCTGGGAGTTGCACATGAGACCTGGAAATACAGCCCATCCTCTCCATCAAAGAGCTGCCTATTATCATGGAAAGATTAACAAACTTGTTGCAGAAACCAGAGCTGCCAGCCCTTTGAAGACCCCCAGTCTTTGCATATCGCTAGGTCTTTGCAAATCTCCAGCCTGTATTACCTATTAAATGTTCATTTGGCATACCCTTTTGCCTACTTTTCCATGTAATATTTGTCCTTCTACCCAATATAAGCAACTGGCTTATGGGAAGAGGCAGAGCAAATTTTTGTGGATGACCTGCTGCTCTCCCATACTGCCGGCAGTATTGGAATAAATGTTCATATATAATTCAACCCTATCTCTGCTTAATTGGCTCAAGTAGTGACAGGCAGCACAGACCCATTGATTGTCTGGTTACAATTAGGTTGGCTTGCCACATAGATTCAGCTGGCAAAGAGACCACACAACCAAATTTTTTAAGATAGTGTATTATTCACCATATAGCAAACATGAGCTTTATATTTATATTGATTCTCTTTGCCCCCAAGTCCTGTGTGGGTGATGTGGAAGCAGGTTAAGGTAGATGCTGCACAGGCTATGAGTCAGTGTCACACCTGAGGAAAACTGAGCTTAGAAAACCCCCAATATTACATTAGGACTTTGAGCAAACAAGCCCAACCTTTGTCGCCAAGTGAGACTTTAGTTTTATTATTATGGTCAGTAAACAAGTCTATCCTCTGACCTGAAGGGAGATACTATCTCTAACTTTCAAGGCCACTTACTGTGCAGATATTCTTGAAAAGATAGTCCAGTTACTAGACATGTAGAAACACTGTGGAGAATGTGTCCCAAGAAATACAAGGACCAAAGTACAAAGCTTTGGTAAAGCTTTGAGAATGATTTTAGAGATAACAGAAATGTGTCCATCTGTTCCCCCAAGTCCTTTATTCTTCCCCTTTCTATCTGCCAAGGAAATCTCAACTGCATGCTAATTATAGGGTTGAATTTTTACATAGATTTTAAATCTTTCATCCCACAATGAGATAGAAGGCTGAAAATCTGAATTACCTTGAAAGTCTTGGACTTACAACTCTTTACACCAAGCATGTCAAACTCAAAGGCCAACATGGGCCAAATAAGGTTTAAGTTTATGTGGGCAGCAAAAAAACAAAAGCTTCAATTTTCATAGAAACATAGCTTTATTTCAAAAAATATATAAAAATAAAGAATAAGAACAATGATAAAATTAATGTTTTCTTTTGACACTTGGCATCTCTTCTCTGCTACTATCTTTCCTACTTTGGGGGAAATCTTGTTCGTAGTGATTACTTTCAAAACTGACCCAAGGTGAATGTCAGTAATTCTGGATCTGACTTATTTCCTTTCATAATTGTAAATAACTGCTCACACCGTTATATTGGCTGGGCTGCAAAAATATTCATTGTGGGCTGCGAGTTTGACATGCTTGCTTTACGCTAAACTGGAAAGGTGTGGTCTACAAAGGCATTATCTGTTTATAATTAGCCAGTTATTAATACTTCGAGCAATTAACCAAAGGACTTGAGTTAGTTTTGATTAGAAGAGGGAGAGACTAGAGCTATACATCATGATTCTAGCTGCAAGGACCTTATATACTCAAGGAGAATGGGTCTATACTTGAAGAGTAATATTACAAAACTGTGTTGGTATGCTGTGTCTCATAAGAAAATGAGGCTGTAAGTGTTTCTTAGGTGGGAGCAATCATCAAGGGAAACTTTTATGGAGCATTTCAGTTTCTATTCTTCCTCCACGGTGTTGAGAAGCAGTTATTATATCAGCTTTTTTATTCTGATTTACTGGTGCAGCCACAAATATGCACTGAACCAGTCACAGTGGGGCTTTGCATTGTTCAGGAAGTCATTCCTCAAAGCCTAGCTAGCTAGAGTTCTTCCAGTTATTTTATAGGCACATAATTCCCTGTGTTAAAGTCCTTCCTGCCTAAAATAGCTACTGTTTTTTGTACTGAACCTGCCTAATACATGATAGAATTGAAATTTCAGGTGGACCTTAAGGAAGTGCTCAGACTTAGGCAAGGAATGGGAATGGGAGATAGAATTTCAGGCAGAGGGAATAGAGCAAAGACTAAAAGACAGAAGTGACCATGGAATTTTAGAAACAATGAGGAAACTGATTACAAAAGAGAATGAGAGATGGATTAGGTTTTTCTATCATACAAATTTCTTTCTTTCCTATCTAACTCTAATTTTTTTCATTTTTCCTTCCTCCCTCCCTCCCTCCCTCCCTCCCTTCCTTCCTTCCTTCCTTCCTCCCTTCCTTTCTTCCCTCTTTCCCTCCTTCTCTCCTTCCTTCCTTCCTTCCTTCCTCCCTCCCTCCCTTCCTTCCTTCCTTCCTCCCTTCCTTTCTTCCCTCTTTCCCTCCTTCTCTCCTTCCTTCCTTCCTTCCTTCCTTCCTCCCTCCCTCCCTTCCTTCCTTCCTTCCTCCCTTCCTTTCTTCCCTCTTTCCCTCCTTCTCTCCTTCCTTCCTTCTTTCCTTCCTTCCTTTCCTTCCTTTCCCCATATCACTTGTCCATAGCTTAAACCTTCCAGTTTCACAGTACAATCTATAGACATTGTTCATTCATTTTGGTGGCCTCCCAAATTAAAGAAATTGCTGCATCTCCCAGGTTTTGTCCTTTCCATTGACTATTCCACTATTAGGGCAGCAGAGTCATTCTTGAACTTGGCTCTATTACTGAGCAGACTCATTCATAAATGTAGTCTCCTTGGACTAACTAGATTTATTGTGGGCTACCAGAAATCCTCCTCAGATGTGCATGACTGCTCTTGGAAGCTCTGAGCTTTACGGTCCTGTTTACTGCCACCTGATTGCAACCAGAGCAATATCTCTTATCCATTGGCAGGGGAGAGTTAAGGATGTGAATGGGAGTCTGAGCATAAAAGTAATATGATGGGGTTGAGGAGAGTGAATGCAAGGCATGTTGGAGGCAATAAAATAGGTATTTCACCATAGCTATAGGCAAATTAAATTTCCTAAGATAGAAAAGATAAAGTTCAATTTTTGTTGATGTTTAGCACCTTTAGCTTTTGGTAAGTCAGTACAAAGTACCTTTCAGTTACTTTTGATAAAGTAGATTGAAAGAAGGCCTGATGGGAAAGAATCCATGCTTCGTGTGTTTTTTTGTTTTGTAATTTTTTTGTAGTTTTATTTTCCTGCCACATTTTCTGGCATTTATTCCCAATGTTTGATATTGCTCATTCTCCTGTAGTTGGACTTGTGTTAACCGTAGTCTCAAGTAACTTTCTCCTTGGCTTTGTGAGAATTTTTTTTTTTCAAGCAGTTTCCCAAGTTTATTTCATCCAAGAAAAATAAGATTAGGTGTTAAGCAGCTCTATGTTTCTTGTAAAAAAACAAACAAAAAAAACAACAACACACAATACAAATTATAAAAAGCTTACAAGGACCTTAAAAATCATTCTGTGCAGCATTTCCCAAAGCTCCTCCATTAGCATTAGCACAATATTCTCATGAAATGTTGCATGAAAATTGGGTCTCGTGGTCAAAAAAGTTTGGGAAATGCGTGTTTCTTCTTGGAAAGTTACAGTGCGTATTAGCAACCTAAAGGCTCTGAGAAGTTATGCAATAAAGAAACCTGTTTATTTTCTTTATCCAGGATGTCTCAGAATCATTTAATCTCAGTGCTTTTTTTTTTTTTTTAGCATAAGCTAATAGTATCTTAGGAAGTAGTGATTTATAAAATCCTTTGCTAAATATAATTTTTAACTTAATTTGATCACTTTATTTCATATTTGAGGAAACTGAGGCCCAGAAAGTTGCCCTCATTACATTTAAAGGTAGTATTTTACATTACACAAAGTAGATGCCCAATAATGATATGCTCATGTTCATATAAGTTAAAGCTAGACCAAAACTTAGTATTTACTAGTATATCTACAGCATTTAATGATAATACAGTTAAACTGGTGATTAATAAAAACAGATTTTGTTATTGCTATAAAAAGTGTTACATGTTAACAAAAGCTGTGTAGTTTGCTGGTATTTTAAATAGTTTTAGACTACAGCTCTCTGTCTCTTTGGTCTTATAACAATGTCAAATGTTGGTCCCTTGAAATTGGTTAGAGCCCTACTGAGTTTTGCAAAACCAGCTCAAGTTTTTCTAAAGCCATCTGAAAGGAGAATTTTCTGAAGCTTTTTCTTTTCCCATGATTCTCACAAAACTTCAGTTCATTCTACTCTAGAAAGGACTAGATCTTCCTTAAAGAAATGCTCATCCCAAAGTGATCACAAGAAACAGGTTTTCCCACATCTGATAAGGTTTCTTCTTTTGTTTGGCTAAATTCCCGCCCCCCCACCATGCTTCATGTTTTATCTCCAAGTTGTTTCTTTTTCCCCCCACAAAATATTATCTACATATATATATAAAAGGCTAATATGCTAAGTGTCCCTCCTACCCTCAGCCGGTCGCTATGACGCGCACTGACCACCAGGGGACAGATGCTCAAAGCAGGAGCTGCCAAGCTGCAGTGACTTGGCAGCGGTGGTTCTCAGGTGACACAACCAGAGAGGAGGGAGCCCAATTCCTCGTGGGGCCACGCAATTCCACCTTTGGCCATGGGTTATGTTGTTGCTGGGGCACTGTCGGCCCAATTCTGGTTTACTGCACATTTGCATTTGCGTTCCACACCCTGTACGACAGCAACTTTGCAGTGCCCTCTCGCACTCCAGGACCCCTCAGGGGATGTCAGAGAGCCGGTTTTGCCTGATCCCTGCAGGACAGACTGAGGGACCCCACCTGCTGGAGGGACCCCCTCACTCCACAGACACCTTTCTAGCCATGGTGCCATCCCAGGTGTGGCCTGCCAGGAAGGGACCACAGGAGGTTGGCTCTAGGGTGTGTCCGGCCTGTCTGTCTCTCCCAGTCCCGCCCCATTGGCAATTAATTTCCTTTCAATGAGCACGAATTCATGCACTGGGCCACTAGTATTATACATAAGAAGCAATCTTGGAATTTTTACTTTTCAGGACTCTATTTTGGCATCATATTCTTTGTTCATTACTATACTTAGCTAAGTCACATTTATTTCACTATTACCAAAGAAGATACCTTGGAATTAAATTCTTTTTTTTTTTATATATATATTTTATTGATATTTTACAGAGAGGAAGGGAGAGGGATAGAGAGCCAGAAACATCGATGAGAGAGAAACATCGATTAGCTGCCTCCTGCACACCCCCCACTGGGGACGTGCCCGCAACCAAGGTACATGCCCTTGACCGGAATCGAACCCGGGACCCTTCAGTCTGCAGGCCGATGCTCTATCTACCGAGCCAAACCGGTTTCGGCTGGAATTAAGTTCTTGAACTATGTTTGACCTTTTTGGTTGGCAGTTATTTAAATTGATTGGTACCTCCCATCGTCTTAAAATACCTACCATCTGTTTGTTAGGAATGCTACCATTGCTGAGGAAACTGGCAATCAGAAAGGGATATAAGATGAAGAAAAACCCTTTATCATTTTATCATCAAAAATTTGTGCATAGTTTTTATTTCTGGAAATAAACATGAATCATGATTGGTGTAAGGGGGGATCACAATAGTATCAGAAGTTTTTATGGGTACTCTGCTGGTTGCTTGACACAACCCAGTATCTTGTGCTATGTTTTCTCAACTGCCTTTGTAAACACTGTAACCTTAATAGATCATTTTGAAAGAAGCTACCATTCTGCTGAATACGTTGGTAGCCTCCTTTCAGGTTTCTGACATATCCTTAATCTGATGCTCAGCCTTGTCATTTGGATCAATAGTAAGCCAGATAAGATGTCTTCTACTTGTAAGGCTATGGCTATAAAAAGTATTTGAAAAATAAATTCACTTTTTATGTCCATGCCACAAACCTGGGGAGTACTAATTTGTCATTTGTCTCTCCATCTGTCTGTAAACAGTCAGTTTAATTGGTTATAGATGAGAATAAAGTGAATTATATTTGAAACAAGAGTCATGTAGAAATAAACTTCATAATAAATGTCATAGATTCCTACAAAAAGGTGACATCTCTTTATTTCAGAAAGGTGGCATGTCAACTTTATTTTCTATTTTAGAATGACCAGTTAGTTTTATATTGTTTTCTATTCTAAATCATCAATAACTGATTATAATTATAAATTATACTTTACAAACTGCTTTTATATACATTATTTAATCTTCATAACCTCTATAAAATATCTATTTAATAATTTGTTATTGATTAAAAATATTTATTTAATGCCTGCTATATATAAGGCACTGTGTTAGGCACTACAGATTCTGTATACCAAAAAAAAAGAAAGAAAGTTGGTGATAATAGAAGAGGTTGGAATTGTACTATTTCAGTGTTAGGAGGAATCCCAGAATACCATCTTCAAACTTATCATTTTACAGAACTTAACTTGCAGTTTGTGAATAATGGTCAAGCTACTTAGTGACATTATTTTTTCTGTTTTATAATATAAAACTGATAATCTTTTTTTAAAAAATATATTTTATTGATATTTCACAGAGAGGAAGGGAGAGGGATAGAGAGCTAGAAACATCGATGAGAGAGAAACATCGATCAGCTGCCTCCTGCACACCTCCCACTGAGGATGTGCCCGCAACCAAGGTACATGCCCTTGACCGGAATCGAACCCGGGACCTTTCAGTCCGCAGGCCGACGCTCTATCCACTGAGCCAAACCTGTTTCGGCTGATAATCTTTTTTTAAAATATATTATTGATTTTACAGAGAGGAAGGGAGAGGGATAGAGAGTTAGAATCATCGATGAGAGAGAAACATCATCACCTGCCTCCTGCACACTTCCTACTGGGGATCGAGTCCCCAACCAAGGTACATGCCCTTGACCAGCATCAAATCCGGGACCCTTCAATCCACAGGTGGACGCTCTATCTACTGAGCCAAACCGGTTAGGGCTAAACTGATCATCTTCTAAACGTTTTTTTTTTAAATTCATGTTTCCTCATCTATGACGTGACAATAATTCTGGCCTTCACAACAACAATATCTTGAATATTAATTAAGGTGTAATTATGGAGTGTTTCACAATGTAAGTGCAATCTGAGGAGAAGAAACATTCCCTGAGGATAAGAGGCAGGAAGAGAGTGTATCACAGTGTAAACCATGGTTTCCTTGGCTTTGTGAGATGCAGGCTGGTCACTGTTTTCTTCTTTATGTTTCTCTTTATTTTTGACATGTTTTTAATAAATATGTTATTACCTCTATATAAAAATTAGGGTTTTTTTCCTGCTTTCTTTTAACTTGATGTTTTGACATGACTTTGATTTACAGAAAAGTTGTAAGAATAGTGCAAAGAATTCTCATGTATCCTTTACCCAAATTCCCCAAATGTGCACATTTAGCCACACGTGCTTTATCCTTCTCTCTCAATATATGTGAGTGGGTAGACATTATCTTTTAAACCATATGGTGTAAGTTGCAGATGTGATACTCCTTTGCCCCTAAATCTTTAGTTCATACTTCCTAAAAACAAGGACATTCTCTTATATAACTACAGTTCAATTATCAAAATCAGGCAATTAACATAAACACTAAAATCCATGAACCTAATTTAGATTTTGCCAATTTTCCCAGTAATGTTGTCTATGTAAAAGGAAATCCAGGATCAGGCATTGCATTCACGTGTATCTTTTTTTTTTTTTTTTTTTTTTAATCCTCACCCAAGTATTTTTCCATTGATTTTTAGAGAAAGTGGAAGAGAGAGGGAAAGACAGAGAGAAATATCAATGGAGAGAAACACATCAATTGGTTGCCTCCTGCACGAGTCCCAGCCAGGGCCTGGGGTAGGGAGGAGCCTGAATTGAGACCTTTGGTCCGCAGACCTACACTCTATCTACTGAGCCAAACCAACTACGGTCAATTGTATCGTTTTAGTCTTCATTAATCAGTACCAATTCCTCAGTCATGTGTGTGTGTGTGTGTGTGCTTTATGACATTGACTTTTTTTTTAAAAATAAATCTTTATTCAGATTATTACAATTGTTTCTCCTTTTTCCCCCCATAGCTCCCCTCCACCCGGTTCCCACCCCACCTTCTGCCCTTACCTCCCCGCCACTGTCCTCATCCATGGGTGTGTGATTTTTGTCCAGTCTCTTCCTGAACCCCCCATACCCCTTTCCCCCTGAGAATTATCAGTCCACTCCCTTTCTATGCCCCTGATTCTATTATATTCACCAGATTATTCTGTTCCTCAGGTTTTTAATTCACTTGATTTTTAGGTTCACTTGTTGATAGATATGTATTTGTTGTTCAAAATTTTTATCTTTACTTTTTTCTTTTTCCTCTTCTTTAAGAATACCTTTCAGCATTTCATATAATACTGGTTTGGTGGTGATGAACTCCTTTAGCTTTTTCTTATCTGTGAAGCTCTTTATCTGACCTTCAATTCGGAATGATAGCTTTGCTGGGTAGAGTAATCTTGGTTGTAGGTTCTTGCTATTCATCACATTGAATATTTCTTGCCACTCCCGTCTGGCCTGCATAGTTTCTGTTGAGAAATCAGCTGACAGTCATATTGGTGCTCCCTTGTAGATAACTAACTGTTTTTCTCTTGCTGCTTTTAATATTCTCTCTTTGTCTTTGCTCTTGGCATTTTAATTATGATGTGTCTTGGTGTGGTCCTCTTTGGATTCCTTTTGTTTGGGGATCTGTGTGCTTCCTGGACTTGTAAGTCTATTTCTTTCACCAGGTGGGGGAAGTTTTCTGTCATTATTTCTTCAAATAGGTTTTCAGTATCTTGCTCTCTCTCTTCTTCTGGCACCCCCATAATTCTGATGTTGGTACGCTTGAAGTTGTCCCAGAGTCTTCTTACACTATCTTCAACTTTTTGGATTTTTTTTTCTTTTTGCTTTTTGGTTGAGTGTTTTTTGCTTCTTTGTATTTCAATTCTTTGACTTGATTCTTGTGTTCCTTTAGTCTGTTGTTGGGTCTCTGTATAATATTTTTTATTTCAGTCAGTGTATGTTTAATTTCTAGTTGGTCCTTTTTCATATCTTCGAGGGTCTCGTTATATTTATCGGCCTTTTCTAGGATATTCTTGAAAAGCCTTATAACTGTGGTTTTGAATTCTATATCCAGTCGTTTGTTTTCCTCCATTTCTTTTGTTTGTGATCTGTTTCTTTGACGCCGCATTTTCACTGCTTTCCTGAGTGGGTAGGGTAGATTTGTGTGCTAGGTTTCCTATATGGCCCAGTGGGTCAGCTTCCCCAGTTAACCTGAGGTGGACACTCTTGGTGCACCCCTTTGTGGACTGTGTGTACAGCCTTGTTGTAGTTAAGTCTTGATTGTTGTTGGTATCACTGGGAGGAATTGACCTCCAGGCCAGTTGGCTGTAAGGATCAGCTGTGTCTACGCTGGGAGAAGTTGAGTGCTGGAGACAGCCTTATAGGATTAGACTTGCCAAATTGCAATAGCCTCTGTGCTCAGCTTGGATGGGGTGGAGTCTCAGGGCGGAGCAGACAGTCTTGGCTTCCAGTCAGCCTTGCCCTTGCGCGCACGCGCGTACCTTCAGACCTCTGCCTTCCCGGCTCCCGAGTCTCCACCCGAGAGTCCAGATTCCCCCCACAAGAGCGTGGGTCCCCAGGGGCTCACCTAGAACTGGGGTTCAGTGCAGTCAGAACTGGGGCTTAGTGCAGTCAGGAGCTTCTGACTCTTTTCCACTAGGGAAAGCCTGTGGCAACCTCTGCAGCCTTTGTGCGCACTGGCATGCGCGCGCCTACAGACCTCTGCCTTCCCCGGCTCCCGAGTCTCCGCCCGAGAGTCCAGATTCCCCCCAGTAAGAGCATGGGTCCCCAGGGGCTTGCCTGGAACTGGGGTTCAGTGCAGTCAGAATTGGGGTTCAGTGCAGTCGGGAGCTTCGGACTCCCTTCTGCTAGGGAAAGCCTGTGGCAACCTCCACAGCCTTTGTGCACACTGGCACGCGCGCCTCCAGAACCCTGCCTGCCAGGGCTCCCCCGGGTCTCCCCCAGGTCTCCGAGTCTCCGAGTGCCTTTCTCTCTACCTGACAGTCCAGACTCCCCCTGTATGAGCCTGGGTCCATGGGGTTTCGCCCGGGACTGGGGTTCAGTGCAGTCAGAACTGGGGTTCAGTGCTGTCGGGTTCTTCCTTCCCCCTTCCGCCAGAGAAAGTCAGCCAGGCTCTCAGCCGCCCTTCCTCTCTGCACGCACAAAGACCCTTTGCCGTACCTCCAATTCTCTGTGAGCTTTTCTCTTTCCTTCTAGTTGTAGAATTTCCACTCAGACAGCTTTCCTGTGGTTCTAGATGGTGTCCGTTCTGTCTTTTAGTTGTAGTTTTGAAATTGTTGTGCGAGGCAGAAGTTTAGGTGCTTACCTATGCCACCATCTTGGTTTCTCTGACATTGACTTTTTCTAAGAGTACAGAATTACTCTTACTGTCTTTCATTTCAGATTTATCTGCTCTTTCCTCATATTTAGTTCAGGTTATGCACTTTTGGTAAGAATACAACAAGAGCCATGTTGTGTTCTTCTCAGTCATCATACCCAACAGCACATGGTGATGTCAACTTTGATCACTTGGTATTGCACTGTAACATTACTGTTTTTTCCTTTGGGGTTAATAAGTATTCTGTGGCCCTAGCTGGTTTGTCTCAGTGGATAGAGCATCGGCCCAGGTTCAATTCTGGTCAAGGGCACATATCCGAGTTGTGGGCTTGATCCCCACTGGGGGTCATGCAGGAAGCAGCCAATCAATGATTCTCTCCCATCACTGATGTTTCTATCTCTCTCTCCCTCTCCCTTCCTATCTCTCTAAAAGAAAAAAAATCAATAAAACATATTTTTAAAAAATAAGTATTCTGTGAATAGTTACTTTGAAACCATGGAAATATCCTGTTACTCCTCAAACTTTTACCCACTAGTGCTAGCATCCTTTGACCACTCCCACCTGAATTCATTATTATTATGATGGTTGCCAAATGATACAAGTTATTTTTAAAATCACTGCTTATTCCAAATCTAAAATTAGATATATAGTTTTATGGAAACGATAAAAATAACCTCTCACATTAAACAAGAAAACTAAGAAGGAATGGAAGAGATTGCGTCAAAATGCAAACAGGTTATTTTAGGCTTAGGGTAATGGAATTATAGGTTATCTTTGTTCTTATTTTCCCAATTTTCAATAATTTTCCAAGTTTTTGAATACATATCAAAAATATAATTTATAATTTTTGAATGTCTTTCTAAAATATATGTTTGTTTATTTCCAGTTGGTCCACAAAGATCTTGTGGTAGGTATTAAATGTTGATTTAACAATTGTGATGTGCTTTAACTTAGAACACCTGTTAGAGAAGAATTAAAACATAGCTGTGGCAAACAGAATACCTACCCTGGGATAGGTTACAAAATGCACAACTGAAATAATTGCACATTTTTGATTTGCACATCTTTCTTCCCCACTCCAACCACTAAAACTTGGCCTTATTTTTTACCAACTCAGTTTCCTTTCTCTTCAGTTCAAAGAGAAAGGGACTAGAGTGGAGCAGAAAGATGAGAAGCAGTACAGAGTTCAGGGATTGATTTGTAGATGGAGGTAGGTTGTGATATGATTTTTAAAAGATGACTAGATTGAGACTAGAAGAGTTAGGTTTGACTCAAGTATTAACCACTGTAAGGACCTTCTACCATTTTGAAAATAGGTAATAGTTATTAAGTCAGATTAGTAGTTAGTGCTCAGCATTTCATTAAAAGCTTTCATGCATAGCCTGAAAGAGGTTTGTTAAGAATTTCTGAGTTTAATTGAATTTATTTATATATTTACCTGTACATTTATCTTTTCCACTATCTAAGAAATCCAATCCACAGTGTGGAACTGAAGTAGAAAAGGCAATAGATGGATTCAGTCAGTTGTTTGAAATAGTTCTCCCAGAGGCACATATCTTAGCCAAATAGATGAATTGATTTTTTTCAACTGCATATTAGTATCAATAAACCTAAGATACATTATTGAAAACCTAAAGATAGGCCTACCACAAGACTTGGGGGTGTTTCAAAGGAACCAGGAGGTAAACAAGATTTGTTGCATTTCACTTCTGAATTTAATAGTAAAACATGATTTTTAAAATAACTACTTGCAGTGTAATGCAGAGGCTGGTCAGGATCAGTAAGGAGAACAGGCCAGGCAGATTATAATGGACATTAAACACTGAGAATAATTAAGAATGAATTCTTTCTTATTTTTCAGTATCTAAAATAAACATGGTCAAATAAAGAAAATGTTTTGTTTATCAAGACTACTTTTATGATGAGAGGAGAACCATAATGTTATCAGAGAAAGAAACCAATATTTATTGAGCCTGTCACTGTGGTGAACTTCGTTATGCTAGGAAAATGAATGTTTGTATCAGGGAAAAGGGAATTGACTCAAAAGCTGTTACCCTGTGGTTAAGAAAAGTAAAAATTATTAGAAATTAAGTTATTTTTGAGGCAGCTAGAATAAAAGACATTCAGTTTTGAAGTAGCTATAAAGAGTGGGTCTTCTGCATCTTAGAATCATAGAGTCAAAGGACATTAACCTGGATGAGTATTTAAAAAAAATGTTTTTATTGATTTCAGAGAGGAAGGGAGAGGGAAAGAGAGATACAAACATCAATGATGAGAGAGAATCATTGATTGGCTGCCTCTTGCACACCCCCTACTGGGGATCGAGCCTGCAAACTGGGCATGTGTCCTGATGGGGAATCAAACCTTGATGTCCTGGTTCATGGGTCGATGCTCAACCACTGAGCTACACCAGCTGGGCCAGCTGACAAGTCTTCAGATCATAATCCAACCTCCTTGTTTTTCATGGGAGGAAACAGGCTAGGGAGAATTCAGTGGGTGTGGGTGGTCTGGCTGAGAATTCTGGTGTCACTGCCTTATTTAAATCCTTCAGTACTGCTTTAGAAAACTCAAGGAAGACGTCTAAGCTCTTTTCATCATCATCTACTCCTTGCTTACTTTTCTGGTTTCAGCTTCATGTTCTCCCCTTTCTACTCTATCCTCAGGCACACTAACTAGTTAAAGCTTTTATTCTAGTCGCCTCCTCCTCCCCCTCATTCTCCACCCACAATGCTCCTCCCTGCACATTCACCTTCCTCCCCACTGAAGCTGGATTACTTGTATAGACACTTTAAGGAGCAGCACAGGCACTGTTTTCTCCAAGAAGCCTTTATCAGCCCCTTGAGTCTGGGTTAGGTGCCCCATCTTCACAGTTCTGATCACTGTCTGTCCTTCATGCGACTGATCTCATTCATTGTATTACAAGAGTGAATATTATTTGCAAACTAGAGGCCCGGTGCATGAAATACATGCCGGGGGGGAGGGGGTGTCCCTCAGCCCAGCCTGCACCCTCTCCAATCTGGGACCCCTCAAAGGATGTCTGACTGCCCGTTTAGTCGGACATCCCTCTCACAATACAGGACTGCTGGCTCCCAACTGCTCACCTGCCTGCCTTCCTGATTGCCCCTAACCACTTCTGCCTGCCACCCTGATCACCCTCTAACCACTCCTCTGCCAGCCTGATTGATGTCTAACTGCTTCCCTGCCAGCCTGTTTGCCTCCTCTGCCGGCCTGGTCACCCCTAACTGCCCTCCCCTGCAGGCTTGATCGCCCCCAACTGCCCTCCCTTGCAGGCCTGGTCCCTCCCAACTGCCCTCCCCTGCTGGCCTGATCGCCCACAACTGCCCTCCCTTGCAGGCCTGGTCCCTCCCAACTGCCCTCCCCTGCTGGCCATCTTGTGGTGGCCATCTTGTGTCCACATGGGGGCAGCCATCTTGTGTGTTGGAGTGATGGTCAATCTGCATATTACTCTTTTATTAGATAGGATAGAGGCCTGGTGCATGGGTGAGGGCCAGCTGGTTTGCCCTGAAGGGTGTCCCGGATCAGGGTGGGGGTTCCCTTGGTGTGTGGGGCAGCCTGGGCAAGGGACCTGTGGTGGTTTGCAGGCTGGCCACACCCCCCGGCGACCCAAGTGGAGGCCCTGGTATCTGGGATTTATTTATCTTCTACAATTGAAACTTTGTAGCCTGGAGTGGAGCCAAGCCTTCTGCTCGCTCCGTGGCGGCAGCCATTTCTGTTGGGATTTATTTATCTTCTATAATTGAAACTTTGTAGCCTTAAGCGGAGGCCTGGGCCAGCCAGAGAGTGCAGAAAGCTTGGCTTCCTCCATTGCCGGGGAAACCCAAGCCTCCCTCCTGCTCTCTCCGTGTCTGCAGCCATCTTGGTTGGGTTAATTTGCATACTCGCTCCTGATTGGCTGGTGGGCATGGCTGGTGGGTGTAGCAGAGTGCTGGTTAATTTGCATAATATTCTTTTATTAGATAGGATGGCTTTACTATCTATTATGGCCAAAGTGAGAAATTATGTGGGAACTATTGCACTGTGTAATAGTAGATACAGGAGACCTGATATACAAACTGAGCTAATGTTGGCTTTAGAATTTTTATAAAAAGGAGCTTATGTTGGGACAAATTAATTGGAAGGAGTGGGAATAAGACCTAAAGCTATCTTTGTTTAGCACTTCACATAAAATTCAGAAAATATCTATTGTCCATGTCAAAGAAATGGGGAGGCAGAACAAGATGGAGTTATGGCGGGGTGCTAAAGTATCAGTGATCCCAAATCAAAATCCAGTCCAGCTCAACTATGATCTTCATGGATTCTTTCCTGATCTAACTTTCCCCCTCACCACAAAAGGCTGAAAGTACAACCTCTATCCTGCCTGTCTTTAGGCAGGATTTTGTTTTTGTTTTTATGCACCTACACTCCCTCCGCCCCCGCTCCATTGCTTGTAATATATATTATATTGTATATGAGTGTATTTTAGTTATTTTTTGTAAAGTTTCCAAAATCCCTTAGCATATTGCTGGGTTTGGAGTAATTACATAGTAAATAACTAGTGAACGTTGAATAAATGAGTGGATTAGGTCCATACTTCTCAATCTTGATAACATTTTTTAATTACCTGCAGAGCATTAAGGAAATATTAATTACAGAGTCTCAGAAATTCTGATTTCATTGCTCTGGGATGGAACACACATTCTTTTTCTGGCAGTTTGTTGTTGTTATTTTTTTTTTTTTTTAAGTTTGTCAGGATTGAGAACTCTGATGTTAGGTCCTTTGTAAAAACAATGATTCTCAAAGTGTGGACTCCTGGACCTAGCAGCACTAGCATTTCCCAGAAACTTGTTTGACATGTAAATTGTTGGACTCCACACCAGAGCTAATGAATGAAAAACTCTGAGGGAAGGCCTCAGCATTCTGTGTTTTCAATCCCTCCAGATGACCCTGAAGCATGCTGGAGTTTGAGGACTATTGATTTAAGATCAAAGAAATGTTTTCATATAAATGAAATATCAATTATGAAAAACAAAATACATTTTATAATTATCCCAAATCGTTGTGACAGTTTAAAGGACCATTCTAAATAAATGGGGGTACCACACACACACTTTTTAAAATATGTATTTTTTTGTATGAAATGCAATAATTTAAATAAAAAAGGGTATATTAGGCAGGAAAAGCACAGGAAAAGTTTGGCATTGGGTAAGAAAGCTTCAGAGTCAAGGATACCTTTCCATAGTTTCTTAGAGAAAAGCCTCTCTATCTTTTTGGGGGCAGTAACATTTTCTCCTTCTGTTGTATTGTTTGACTCTGCGCCACTTGATAGCTCTGTCTATTCCTATGGAAACCAAGTTAGTGGATAGAGCCAAGGCTTGGAGGAGGCGTTGGGGAGAAATATTAGAATAGTTCAGCCACAGAGCAACTAACGAAATTGTCTTTCCTTCAGTCAAATCCTCTCTGGGAGCCAGAGTCTGTTTTAAGCCAGAGAGATGTTCTTGGCTGATGTATTGTCTAGCTGCTCTGCCAGATGGATGAACATCTTAAACTTGGAAATTAACAAATAAAGCTCCTCTTCTGTCTTTGAAGTGCCATTCATAGCCTTTCCTTAGAGAATTGTAAAATAACTTTTTTAAAGTTTTAAAGATGTGTTTAAGATGGCAGGTTAGTAATGTAACCATCATAGTTGTTGAGTAATTGCAAATTTTATCTGTGAACACAGCATTTAGACGTAACAATCAGAAATTTAGTGAAAGAGGCAGAATGTCCATGACTGGGAAAAGCAGTGCAGATTCAGTTTCATTTATATAGCTCAGTGAATTCAGTGTCATCCAAAAACTTGGTTTTCGTAACTATTTCCTTTCCTGTAAATATTTATGTTCAATAAAAGTCCAAGAAACCAGAGTATAACCAGGCACCTAAACCAATTCAGACAAGAAAATTATCCAAGTAGATAAGAATAATGTGGAAAGGCCCTTCTCCTTTCCAATCCATTCATACTCTGTATTTGATAAGGTAGTGATAGCTCATGGTCTAGATCCGTGGTTGGCAAACTGCGGCTCGCAAGCCACATGCTTCCACAAAATACCACCACCTGGGCGAGTCTATTTTGAAGAAGTGGTGTTAGAAGAAGTTTAAGTTTAAAAAATTAGGCTCTCAAAAGAAATTTCAATCATTGTACTATTGATATTTGGCTCTGTTGACTAATGAGTTTGCCAACCACTGGTCTAGATAAAAGAACAGTACTAGATTTCATTGTACTGAGCTCTTTATGTGGATATTTAAATTATGTTTCTATTTCAGTTAGGATGTGAACGTTCATTTTTCCAGTTTTATACACTTTCATTTATTCCAGAAATTGCTATCTCTGGATAAAACAGTTAAAGCAACTATGAATATAGATGACACATAACCCTGTATCTTTAATTTAGCTATCCTTTCCAGTATTCAGATCCATATACTTTTTTTTTTTGCTAGGCATCTTCATATAGATTTCCCTCACATGCCCCAAACTCCACACGTGAAAGAAAACAGGACTCAAGTCTTCATCCCTCACCCCTTTTTCCTCCCATTTGGCACCATTTTCCATCTTGTACTCATTCAGGAGTCCTCTTATATATTTTACTAATCTGTCTCTTTATTTTAACTTAGCTCTCAGTATTTCTATTCTGGATTGCTATAGTAACCCCCTATCTCCCAGCCTAAAGATTCATTCCACTTAAACCAGCGTTTCGCATAGCCTCTAGATATTTTCTGAAAACACAAATCCTTTCGTGTAATTTCCTTCTTAAACTTCATTGGCTCCCCATTACCCATAGAATAAATTTTAGATTCTTTAACAAGCTGTTTTAGACTCTCCATTTTCTAGCCCCTCTAGTCATATTTTTTCTTCCTCTTATACTACATTTTATATTACAATAATATGGAATTATTTTCAGGGTCTGAGATTCTCTTTTACCCTACAAGGTAAGAAGTTAGTCTGTTTCTGTTTTGTGGATGATGACAATAAACATCAGACTCCAGAGTCAGAGACTACTCACAGTAGTAGTCTCTGCATTTTACCACCTTTTTACTCTGCTTTTTGCTACTTTTAGCAAAAAGCAAAAACCTGTGTGCTTGCATTGGCATCCCTTGCTCCAAGAACATGGGGGAGTTGCAGAAGGCTCAGATGGATGCTGCACACGCAGTGGGTTTTCATCACAGCTGAGGAACATTGAACTTCAGGAATCTACTGTTTTTATAGTAAGCCTAGAGGAAAATATGACCTCACCCCTCAAGTTGAATGCTGCAAATACAACCCTGAGACATTGCCTGGGTAAAGAGTGGTCAAGACTTTGCATTCTTGGCATAAGAACATACAGGGATGATTGGGACCCATGGTAAGTTGCCTTTCCCAACAATCCATTCCTTAGTCCTACATGTTCTTGACATGAGCATGCCATTCCATCATCTACTTTGATTAATCTGACCAACAGAGGCTGGGAACAAATCTGTTTAATATGTCTCATAGAGCATTTAATTAATAGGACTCCGAGCAGCAGGATGTGAATAGCCTGCAGTATTGACTTCAACTATGCCCCCTAGTATCCTGGACTAAGTCATCTGTAAATAAGCCCCAAGGGAGACAGTGTGACTTATTTTATACAACCAGGATGTTTTCTAAGGCTGGTCTACTATCTATTGCAAGGGAGTTTGCAATAGACTCATGCAAGGGAGTTTGACTGGCTTGCTGATCTTTGGTGTCATTGCCAATAATTACAGAAGACACTAGATGGGCTAAAAACCAAACCAAACCCAATGAACGAATATTTCATGGTCTTCTCTCCACCACATACAAACATATAGCCTGAAGGGGCACAAGTCACATTAGTTTAGGATTTGTTGTTGTACTTGGATCACCATTGCACTGATTTGGGCAATATTACCACGTAGTTGCAGCTTCATTTGTCATACATGGAATAACCCAAGGCTCCTCACACATGAGAAGTCACCTATGAATCTGTTACCATCAGATTAAAATAAGGTTGTGCCAATACGTGTGTTTCTATGTGTACAGGGGGTCCACACTGAGGAGCTGCCATTGATAGCATCAAGCACAGCAGAAGAGTTCAGGACCATCGTGTCCACATTAGTTTTTCTGTCACATAGTACATGGATGGGGATGACAGACACAGAAGCAGATCAGATTGCTAGCCTCAACTGCTCTTTGATTCAGGCAGCATACAATTATATATATAGTAGAGGCCCAGTGCACGAATTCGTGCACCAGTGGGATCCCTCAGCCTGGCCTGCGGGATCAGGCAGAAACTGGCTCTCTGACATCCCCTGAGGGGTCCTGGATTGCGAGAGGGCACAGGCCAAGCCGAGGGACCCCACTGGTGCACGATGGGGGCTGGGGAGAGACGTGGAAGGTTGGCGAGACAGGGAGGGACCGCGGGAGGGCTCCAGGGTGTGTCCGGCCCATCTTGCTCAGTCCTGATCGGCTGGACCCCAGCAGCAAGTTAACCTACCAGTCGGAGTGTCTGTCAGTGCACATCATAGCAACTGTTCTACCAGTCGACTATCTGCCAGTGCACATCATAGTGAGCGGAGCAGTTGAGTGGCCTTAGCATATCATTAGCATATTATGCTTTGATTAGTTGAATGGCCGACTGGTTTACCAGACACTTAGCCATGAAGATGGCTCCAGAGGACAAAGAGAGCATTAATTCTTGTCTAACTCCCAATGTCTAAGAGAGTGATTTTCAACCACTGTGTCCTGGCACACTGATGTGCCACAAGAATTTGTAAAACATGCAGTACCTGACTATTTAGTCAGGGGCATTAACCTTTGTTTTCCTTAGATTGTCAAATAAAAAAATAACAGTAGTCAATACAATAGCCATCTGGTGTGAATGAATCAAAATTATACCTATTTTTTGTCAGATCGGCAAAAAATATAACATTTTTTTGTGTGCCACAGAATTTTAGTAATTATGTGTGCCATGAGATGAAAAAGGTTAAAAATCACTGGTCTGAGGGGTACCCTTCTCAGGTGCTGAAGTTATTGCTTTCATCTAGAAGGGTAGGTGCATGTGGGACAAATTACAGAGACCCATGATACCCTCCACCTTAGCCCACATGGGCACTGTGGGAGGACTTGATGAGCAGTGTTCTCAATCAAGGGTCATTATGGATGTTAATGATCTAGGATGGGGGTGGGGGCAAACTTTTTGACTCGAGGGCCACAATGGGTTCTTAAACTGGACCGGAGGGCCGGAACAAAAGCATGGATGGAGTGTTTGTGTGAACTAATATAAATTCAAAGTAAAGGAGCGGAGGGGAGAGCAAGAGAACCCTCCGCTCTTTCGGCTCCGCGGGCTGGATAGAACAGCCGAATGGGCCGGATCCGGTCCGCGGGCCGTAGTTTGCCCACGGCTGATCTAGGACCATGTCAGTTGAGAAAACAAATCCAAGTGGCTGAACCAGAATTAAGTTTGATTTCTAAGCCCCTTTTGGCTGGGCTGCTGCACAGAGGGGTGCCAACCAGGCCAGCTGAGATTGCTCTTAGGGGAAATAAAGAGACATCATAACCAGGAATGGGCAGGGCAGAATCCCAAATTTTCTAAATAGGTGTATATAATCCCCCATCCTTTTGTCTGATTATTTCCCAAGAGGCTGCCAAGGGGAGGTGAACTCATTCTGGGAGTGGCCACATTCTGTAACTAAGCTGCCTCACCTAGGTGTGTGAGCCAGGAAGAGGTATCTGAGATAGAGTGAAATGTCTTTTTGAGTTTATTTTCAAGGATGCCATTTCAGGTCTTGACAATTTCAGATGCTTGAGCATGGTAGGGAACATAGAATGTCCATCAAATTAATTAACTATCAGCCCACTGTTGGATGGTCTTTGTGACAAGGCACAACATAGTCAGTCTATGACAGTAAGATGGTATGAAACCCCCAAAACATGAAACAGTTACGTTTCAAGGACCTTCGTAGTGTGGGTAATCAGACAGCAACAGCAACTTGATGACCTCAAAAATGTCTACAATGATAAGGCATGAGGTGGCCCCAAGAGGGAGTGCTCAGAAGTCCCTTCCAGAAAAAGGGCAGTGCCCTATGTGATGTGGCCTCCTTCATCGCAGGACAAGTAGGCCAACTTAGGAGAATACACAAGTCTGGTATGTGCTTTGTTATCTAAATACTAGAGGCCCGGTGCACAAAATTCATGCACTGGGGGGGGGATGGTCTCCTCAGCCCAGCCTGCGCCCTCTCGCAGTCCAGGAGCCCTTGGGGGATGTCCAGCTGATGGCTTAGGTCTGCAGGGAGTGGGCCTAAGCCATCAGTCAGACATCCTTAACACTGCCGCCAAGGCAGGAGAGGCTCCCACCACCACCGCTGTGCTCACCAGCCTGGCTTCTGGCTGACAACCAGGGGGCAGCTCCTGCATTGAATGTCTGCTCCCTGGTGGTCAGTGAGAGTCATAGCAACTGGTAGTTCTGCAGTTTGGTCGATTTGCATATTAGCCTTTTATTATATAGGATATATTTAAATAATTATGTTTTAATATAAAATATAAATTTATATTTTAATTAAAATTTCTATTTTACATTACACTAGTGGCCCGGTGCACGAAATTCGTGCACATTAAAAGGGGATTAATTAGAGGAAATAATTTAATATTGCTATTTGCCCTTTCTCTATAATAGAAGTGTCAGAGATGAAAGAAAATTAGTAAAATGTATATGAAAACCTTCTTCCTGTCAGAGTCTGGGGCGCACCACGGGACCCAGAGTCAAGTCCCCGCCCACCCACATGCGCCTCAAAATCGCATGAGACCCAGACCCGGCCGGCCCCTGCCCCCATTGGGCTAGATCCAGATGTGGCCAGTCCCACTCTTGTCAAGCCCCACTGGGCAGGGGATGTAGCCTCAGGTCCTCTGGCCCGGCACCAGGACGGGGGGCGTGGCCTGAGGTCCCCCAGCCCAGACCGGGGCAGGGACATGCCTTGAGGTCCCCCGTCAAGCCCCGCCAGGTGGGGGACATGCCTGAGATCCCCTGTCAAGCCCCACTGGGTGGGGGGCATGGCCTGAGGTCCCCCGTCAAGCCTCGCCAAGCGGAGGGGGAGGCGCAGCCTCAGGTCCCCTGGCCCAGCACCGGGAGTAGGGCACAGCCTCAGGTCCCCCATCAAGCCCCTCTGGCAGGGGGGTGCAGCCTCTGGTTCCCCGTCAAGCCCCGCTGGGCAGGGGTCTCGGCCTGAGTTCTCCCGACCCAGCACTTGGGGTGCACCTTGAGGTCCCCTGTCAAGCCCCGCTGGGTGGGAAGCACAGTCTGAGGTCCTTTGTCAAGCCCCGCCGGGCAGGGGACGTGGCCTCAGGTCCCCTGGCCTGGCGCCGGGGCGGGGGTCGTGGCCTGAGGTCCCCTGGCCTGGTGCCAAGGTGGGAGGCGTGGCCTGAGCTCCCCTGTCAAGCCCTGCCGGGTCGGGGGTGTGATCTGAGGTCCCCTGTCAAGCCCAGCCAGGCAGGGGGGTGCAGCCTCAAGTCCCCTGGCCTGGTGCTGGGGCGGGGGCCACGGCCTGAGTTCCCCCGACCCAGCACTGGGGGTGCACCTTGAGGTCCCCTTGTCAAGCCCCGCTGGGTGGGGGGTACGTCCTGAGGTCCCCTGTCAAGCCCAGCCAGGCAGGGGAGCGCAGCCTCAGGTCCCCTGGCCCGGTGCTACAGCGGGGGGCGTGGCCTGAGGTCCCCCGTCAAGCCCTGCTGGGCAGGGGGTGCAGTCTGAGGTCCCCTGGCCTGGTGCCAGGATGGGGGGCGCAGCCTGAAGTCCCCTGTCAAGCCCCACCTGGTGGGGGGGCACAGCCTGAGGTCTCCCAGCTGGCACTAGGGCGGGGGGAGCAGCCCAAGGTCCCCTAGCCCAGCACCAGGATGGGAAGCGCACCTTGAGGTCCCCCGTCAAGCCCTGCCGGGCGGGGGGCATGGCCTCAGGTCCCCTGGCCTGGTGCTGGGGCGGGGGGCTCGGCCTGAGGTCCCTTGTCAAGCCCTGCCGGGTGGGGGACACGGCCTGAGGTCCCCTGTCAAGCCTCATGGGGGCAGGGTAGGGTGTAGCCCCAGGTCCCTGTTGATTGCTTGTTAAGGCTCCTTATGGGAACTTGGCCTCAGCTGTGGGTGCAGCCATCTTTGTGATGGAGTGATGGTCAATTAGCATATTCCCTCTTTATTAGATAAGATAATATAGAATGAAATTGTATTCTATATGAAAATGTATAAATTTAATAAATAAATATAATATAGTCCTAGCCAGTTTGGCTCAGTAAATAGAGTGTCAGCCTGTGGATCAAAGCATCCCGGGTTCAATTTCAGTCAATGGCATGTACCTTGGTTGCAGGCTCCTGACTGGCCCCAGCACTGGTCAGGGCATGTGCAGGGGGCAACCAATCTATGTGCTTCTCTCACATCAATATTTCTCTCTGTCTTTCCCTCTCTCTTTCACTCTCTCTAAAAGATCAGTGGAAAAATAACCTCAGTGAGGATTAACAAAAAAATTTTTAAATAAATAAATATAAAATTATTGTGTAAAATGTTTTTATAATAAAATTACATTTTAAGATTAAAAATATATAAGTATTAATTTATATTACAAACACATACTTTTACTTTGTGTCCAGTCTATGATGATGTATGCATTGCCATGTTCAGTGCACTGATGGATCCAGGTGGCAAGTGGCCAACAATGTGGGCAGTGCAGGCATATTTAACAACCTGATTCTAGTCACTCTTATCAGAAAATAGACGCTTACTGTGGGCATCTACATGAGTGACCCAGACTGTTCAATTTGCAGCTACAATGTTTACACAGTTCCCACCCCCCCAAAGAGGGGTGTCTTTAATCTACCATCTTTAGTCTTTCAAGTGACAGATCAGATGAGCATTGGCAACCGCCCAAGAATTAGTAAAAACAGGCCCTGTCCTTAGGAGCAGTGTTTAAGGTAAGGAAGATGGCTTTCATTTCAGGCCACTGGGCTGACTGGCCTTGACCACAGGCATTCTAACAGAGCTGGACTACCTCCCAGTTGAGGTTTGACTGCCTCCCAATGAACCAGCTTTTACTAGTAACTTAGCCAAATGATCAGTTAACCTGGCCTAGGATTTCAGCAGAACTTCCTCACATTAAGCCAGCAGCTTTGCTTACAATGGCCACCTGTACATCCCGCACTTTGTCCTCACTGCCAGACAGGTCAGGGTACAGCAGGGATGAGGTACATAGTGCAATTGGTTCTGTGCTAGGCTTTGCATTCACTTTCACTTTTGAGCAGCTGCTCACTCAAGTCTCAGCCAAGTGAACATCTAGTATTTTTTGTCCACTCAACATTTTATATCAGAGAGCAAGGTCCTCATTGCTCTCACCATTGATTTCCACTTTGGAGATTCTTGGCTCAGCAGCCACCATCACATGGCCTTTCAGCTTGCTGCCCCTTTGTCATGCTAACATCCCTTCCTCTGCCTGCTCAGAGACCCATTTCACTATTCAAGCTGCTGGTTTTAGACCTACTCTTCACCATTCAGACGCATTAACTGATAGGACAGTGGGGTGCCTTAACTCCCCAACCTTGCCCACCACTTAGGCATGATCTCAGGAGGCTTCTCATCCCTGAACCGACCTGCAGGGCCCATGTCCTTAGTCTTCTAGAAAACTATGTCTCTCTCAGCATCTCATCCTCATTGCCTTCATGCACTGTCAGGTCTTAGATTGCTCGCTACAAACCCAACTCTAAGAAATGGCCCAAGTAAAAAGGAATCAAAACTTTGCATTCTTGGTATACCCTGTAAGTACATGCAGAGACAATCAGGCCTCATGGCAGATTGCCTCTCCCAATGCTATTGTGGTATTTCCAGGACTCAGTTGTGTCTGTAGCCATTACAGAAAAGTTTGATATAATAATGAGATTACTAACATTTGTGGCCTATATACTGATAGTGATTCTTTTAAAAAATTAATATTGTAAGTGCCTTGAGAGTTTATAAATATCTATATGTATAAAAGCCTACGCAACCATTACGACCAAACAACCCATCGACCAGTCGCTATGACGCGCACTGACCACCATGGGGCATATGCTCAACACAGGAGCTGGCCCCTGGTGGTCAGTATGCTCCCACAGTCAATCTCCCACGGCCAGCCGGCAAACCTCCCGCAGTCCCTCATCCCATCTGGCAGGCCCCAGCTGGCCCAGCTCCAATCGGGACTGGGCAAGACAGCCCTGATAGGCCCTGATTGCCAGCCAGGCCTAGGGACCACACCTGTGCACAAATTTCATGCACCAGGCCTCTAGTCTAATTATATAGATACTAGAGGCCCGGTGCATGAAATTCGTGCACTGGGAAGCAGGGGGTCCCTCAGCCCAGCCTGTGCCCTCTCGCAGTCTGGGATGCCTCGGGGGATGTCCAACTGCCAGCAAGGAGTGGGCCTAAGCTGGCAGTCGGACAGCCCTTGAGGGGTCCTTAGCACTGCCGCCACCGCCACTGTGCTCGCCAGCCGTGAGCCCAGCTTCTGGCTGAGCAGTGCTCCTCCTGTGGGAGCGCACTGACCACCAGGGGTCAGCTCCTGTATTGAGCATCTGCCCCATGGTGGTCAGTGTGTGTCATAGCAACCAGTTGTTCTGTCGTTCAGTTGATTTGCATATTAGGGTTTTATTATATAGGATCATTAGAATTAATAATAACATCATGTTTCCACTTGAGGTTTTTTTAAAAAATATATTTTATTGATTTTTTACAGAGAGGAAGGGAGAGAAATAGAGAAACATCCGTCAGCTGCCTCCTTCACACCCCCTATTGGGGATGTGCCCACAACCAAGTTACATGCCCTTGACCGGAATCAAACCTGGGACACTTCAGTCCGCAGGCCAACGCTCTATCCACTGAGCCAAACTGGTTAGGGCTCCACTTCAGTTTTAAATATATCTTTTGGTGCCTAATATGATTAGGATTCAGAATGAAATATGGCAGAATGCCTACCTTACACTCGTGTGTGCTGTCATGTGCTATTATGTGCATAGTTATAATATTTCCAGGGCAAAATTATATACAACCTATAAGTGAAAAAAAAATGTAGTGCACATTTGTATGTATAGTGAACAGTTATTTTCTCCCCAACTACAATGAGAGTAAATATATGTGCTGAGGACTCAGAGAGAGTGCAAAGATACTAATCAGGGAAATGTGATGTTCCAGTGGGGAAAGGGGTTGCTATAGGTAGAGTTGGCCACGTCTTGAGCATTAGAGTCTGTTAAAGTAATTGTTTCAACTGAAGAAGAAGCAAATAGCAAAGGCTCCTAGGAGCCAGATATAGAAACGATGGTAGCCATTTGGGGAGGAAATGTAGAGATGGGGATCCAGAATATTTTGACAGTCAGCTACCAGTTATCTAGAAGTTAATGATTAAGGGACTTGCCAAGGACAGACAGTAGTTTTGTAGAATATGATTTCAGATACTGCTGGTGCAGAAATATGTTTCCTTTTTTTCCATTCAGTGAGTGAAAGTAGTCATATTCATACTAAAGCCAAGAAAATACTGAGAATCTGGGGGTATTCTTTGCCTTAATAGAAGCTATTGCTTTAGAGGAAGCTGTTTTGTCGCAGTGGTTGGCAAACTGCGGCTCACGAGCCGTGGTTTGCCGCTCTGTTGACTATTGAGTTTGCCGATCACTGGTCTAGAGAAATGAAAGCAGCAGGACAAAGATCAAGAGTGAGGACCAGGAAGCTACCACTAGTTCAGTGACAATAACTATGATATCCCTCATGTCACTAGACATAGGATTGTAAAAGATCATATAAGAACAGATTCTCTCTCTCTCTTTTATTTATTTATTTTTTTGCATTGATTTTTTTTAGAGAGAGTAGAGGGAAAGGGGGTAGAGAGAGAAACATCCTGCATGCTCCCAACCCAGGCCGGGAATCGAGCCTACAGCTGAGGTACGTGTCCTTGACCAGAAATCAAACACAGGCCCTGAGCCAAACTAGCTAGGGCAAGAATAGATTCTTATAATGGACTGGAAGCTGGGTGTTTAGCAGTTATAAGGGTGAGCAAAGAGAAAAAAATGAAGTATAACAGCAAACAATCTTCTCTTTAAAATGAGCCTGTAACAAAAACTCAAAAATACATGAAGAAAGCAAATGATAAAGAAGCTAACAATATCATTATTCAGATCATGAATTCAATCTTAGTGGAAGAACCCAAGGCAAAAGGACAAGCCACACAAAGAGAAGGTATTTGCAAAACCAAACAAGAGTTAGTATCCAGAATATGTAAATAAATCCTACTGATCGGTAAGAAAGACAAATAGCTAAGATGGGAAATGAGTAAACAACACAAAAAGGCTATTCACAGAAGGAAGAAACAAATAGCCAACAAATATAATTAAAAATTCCAACTCAAACAGGGAAATGAAAATTAAATCCATGGTGAAGCACAATTTTATGCCCATTTTTTTGGCAAAAGTTGGCAAGTCTGACAACACCAAGTGTAGCAAGGATGTGAAGTAGTAAAAATTCTCATACTTTACTAGTGGAAATGTGAATTGGAGTAGCTACTTTAGAGAGCAATTTCAACCCAGAAGTTTCCGAAATTCTTGTACATTTACCAGGAGATATGTATAAGAAAATGTATTACAATATTGTCATAATGGTGAAAAATGAGAAACCTGCTAAACATTCCTCTAGAGAATAAATAAATGCGCAATATATTGTTTTCATATGACAGAATACTTTCTCCAGTAAAAATGTATAAACCAAAGCAACTTGTATAAATCTCAAAAATACTGCTTTGAGTAAAAGGTGGCGAGTGATTTGTACAGCACTATTTGTATAAAGATTGGAAACATGTAGAACAATACTATGTACTTTATGGGTACATATATTTGTAAGAAATAAAAGTATTAAAACATTCATTGGAATGATACACACAAATTTAAGAGAATAGTATCAAAAGAGGGAGAGAAGGTAATGGAATTGGGAAAGCGCAAAAAGGGAACTTCAAGCATATCTGTTACATATTTATTTATTTATTTATTTAAAATCTAGCCTGGCCAGCATGGCTCAGTGGTTGAGGGTCAACCTGTGAACCAGGAGTCACGGGGTTTGATTCCTGGTCCAGGCACATGCCCTAGTTGTGGGCTTGATCCCCAGTGTGGGGCGTGCGGGAGGCAGTGGATCAGTAGTAGTTCTCTCTCATCTTTAATGTTTCTATTTCTTTCTCTCCCTCTCCCTTACTCTCTGAAATCAATTTTTAAAAATGGAAAACCTAAAGTAAAATATCAAGGTACTTCACTCAGAAGGTCTATGTTATTGTTATTAAGATTTAATGACTATATTTTTTCCTTAAAAAGGAGCTCATCTTAGAGAATTGGGCAGACAAAATACTGGGCGAGTTTGAAAGTGGCATTCTGGGTTGGTTTTCCAGGATCATCTCAAGTTCTCTTCTGCAGGTCAGAGAATTTTTCATCCTCTTTAACACTTTTAGATATTATGCTCCTCATGCATCTAGGGGGAACCCAATGTTATAATCATTTGTATTATAAACAAAAGAAGTTATTGGTGTTAATAATTATGGGAAAATAAGAGGAGGATTATGACTACCTAACAAAAACAAAGCAAAACATTCCATGTGCCAGAGACATAAGGAAAATTTTTCACATTTCAGTGCATAACAGACCTGGTCATATTTGAGTTAATGTCCATTTAGTGACTAAATCAGGGCTTTCCTGTAATTTCAGCTCTCTCACTTCTATGTTAACCATCAGTTTCTTAAGAATATACATTCTTTTGATCTATTATCTCCTTATTCTTATACTGTTTTCTATCCAGTCAAAAATGGCAAAAGGAGATGCTAAAATAGTCTACACTCAGGATTAGGAGGCCCCGGGTGGTCCTAAGAGATAATTAACTTCCAAATTGTCCCCAAAGTATTTGTGTTATAAGAATAAACCTGAAAACTTAAGAAGTTCCAATTTCAAGCAATAGTGAGGAAATGTTTAGACAATTTGTTTTATAGGAAGCAAAGTAGCCTGTAACAGGGTCCCCAGAATCATACAACCTTCAGAGAGTTATAAAATCAGCTTGCTGTCTCAGACTAATATCTTCCCCTTTCCCACTGACGCTAGAAATATTCTCCTGATTTTGGCTCTAAGAGTTGTCCTTCCCCTGTGTTCATTTTTAGAATTGAATTTGCATACACTGGGCATTTAATAAATACTTGTTCATGAGACCAAGGAAGTTGACCTTGATTCAACTGGATTATATTGTTTCTAGTCCCAGCTTTCTGATGTGTCTCTGTCCTATCAAATAGGAGAAGCTTGCCAAAACCGGTTATGCCCTTGTTGTTTCTACGGCATCATTATCTGTAGGTAGAATATAGACATCCTACTCAATGTAAACAAAACAAAAAATCAGAAATATCATTATTTATAACATTCCAACTATTTTTATTCTTACTTCTCCTAACCTTGGTTTTCTCCTTAATCACTAGCTGAATTATGTATACCATGTACAGTCATATCTCCTGGTCTACCTACCAGCCCTCTGTCGGGGTTACTCTTGTTTCACTTGACCATCTATGTTTTGTTAGCTGCTCCACACTGGAAAACTGTTCATAATAAAAGTAGCAAACATTTACTGAGCATTTGCTGTGTGCACTGTTCTTAGAACTTTACAGATATTATCTTTATCATTTCATTTGCATAATAATCTCAGGTACTATTATTCTTATTTTATAGATTAGGAAGTAGAGGCACAGGAAGATTTTTGTAATAAGTCAAGTGCAAACATTTTACTGTTGCCTGCTTCAGAACAAGGCTCAATAACTGTTTGTTGAATGAATGAGTAAATCAGTTATTACTGAGATGTGCCATGTAGGTAGAATTCCCAGAATAATGTAAAATGTAAATATGCAAAGTACTGTGCTGTAACTCAGTAGTTACCCCCATCAACATATTCTAATTTCCTTTTCCTTCCCTTTTTCTCTAAATTTCAGAATCAAAATGGTTGTCTGATTGAATATCTTTAAAAGGTCATGATGAATTATTCTGTAATATTTGAAATGCTATGCTCAAAAAGGTCAAACTTTTTATTTTTTGGTGTGAAATACCACATAGATTTGTTTTTCCTTGGGCACCTTTTCTTCTTTCAAAGAAAAGATGGCAAGAGATTTAGAGCAGGGTGCCCTCTTGAGGAAAATTTAGCACCTTTCTTTTCAAAAGTTGACACTGGGCAAAATGAGAAGTCCTGATAAATGATGTCCGCTATGAATGAGGCTCAGATACATGAAACATTAAAAAATAAGAGTAACAAAATACCAGATATCTGAGAATTAAGATTCTGTTATGATTTGATGTAGCAACTGTAAGAATTTTTAAATAAAAACAAAACCTCTAGAAGATATCTCACTTCCTCTTATTCACTCAGAATTTCAAGTGATGTTTATTAAATACCTATTTTGTGCCAAGCACAGAGGTCATTAAAACATAGCCTCTGTTGCTGACAGCTTGTGAGGAAGATCCCAGTGAAGGGAACAAACACATATATAGGTCATTGTAAACTGAGAAAAGTATATGAATGGTATGAAAGGGTGTGAGAATAAAGAAGAACAACATAAGGCTGGTCTACTTAGGATGGTCAAGAACAAGCCTCTCTGAGAGGAAATAGCTGAGCTGAGCCCGTTTGCTTTCAACCTGTTCCAAGGGTGGGGAACCTTTTTTTTTTTTTTTTGCCAGAGGCCATTTGGATATTTATAACATCATTCTCTTAATATAGTCACTTAATATAAATGTATGTTGCTATGAAAAAAGCTCCTAGATATATTGAATTTCGAGTTCCACCTGCAGTTGCCTCGGCAGGGCCGGACCAAATGATTCCTCAGGCCTTTTACCAACCACGGGCTGGACGTTCCCCACCCCTGGTCTATTTCAAGTCTGCCCATCTGAAGAGACAATCATTGTTGTTTTTAATCTTTATTGTTAAAAGTATTACGTATGTCCTCCTTTTTCCCCCCATTGACTTCTCGCCCATCCCCAGGCCTTCACCACACTACATATGGGTTATGCATATATATGCATACAAGTTCTTTGATCTCTTCCCACCCACCCACCCTAGATAGTCTTATGGACCCTTTTTCTTAGCCTTGTTCTTTCTTATCTCTGCCCCAATTTTTTTTTATAATTTATTTTTATTGTTGAAAATATTACAGATGTTCCCTTTTGTTTTCCCCATTGACCCCCTCCAATACTGCACGCCCCTGCCCCCAGCCCCAGGCCTTCACCACACTATTGTCTGTGTCCATGGATTATGCCCATATGCATATATATTCTTTGGTTAATCTCTTCCCACCCAACCCATCTCCGCCTTCCTTCTGATATTTGTCAGTCTGTTCCATGCTTCTATGTCTGTTTATTTTATTCATCAATTTATTTTGTTCATTAGATTCCACATACGAGTGAGATAATGTGATACTTGTCTTTCTCCAATTGGCTTATTCTGTCCCAATTCTTGAATCCTGTCTCTGCCCTTTGGACAAGCAGGCAACTCTCATTCATCCTTCTGCACCTCGTTGTTGCTCTAACTGGTCTCCTTCTCCGCAGCCGTGGGCAAACTACGGCCCGCGGGCCGGATCCAGCTGTTCTATCCGGTTCTCTTGCTCTTTCCTCCGCTCCTTTACTTTGAATTTATATTAGTTCACACAAACACTCCATCCATGCTTTTGTTCCGGCCTCTGGTCCAGTTTAAGAACCCATTGTGGCCCTCGAGTCAAAAAGTTTGCCCACCCCTGCCCTAGAGCCTCACAGTCTTCCCGGGGGTGGGGGGGGAATGCTTAATTAACAAATGTCTTCCTTACTTATACTGATAACCCCTCATAGTAGAACATTAATGCATTATAATCCTAAATGACCAAATTTCCAGTAAGGTTAAAGGTGGAGAGGATCTCAGAAAGTGAAAAGGACAGATAGCTCTGCCCACTGTGCTTTAACTTTGGATAGGGAGAGGTAAAGAGACATGAAGTAGGCAGAGACCTTGGTCGTACAATACAATTGGGTCACGTTGACTTTGAAATATCTGTGGTACTAAGCATCTTTGGTAAAACCTCAAAAGAACTATTTTTTGTAGGGTTTTTTTTTGGTTTGTTTCAAGGTTCACATATTACACAGACATACTATACTATACCATAGTCCCCCCTTATTTGTGGGGAATACATTCCAAGACCCCGGGTGGATGCCTGAAACTGAGGTTAGCACTGAACCCTATATGTTATGTTTTTTCCTATACATACATACCTATGATAAATTTTAATATATAAATTAGATACATTAACAGAATAGCAATAACTAATAATAGAATAGAACAATTATAGCAATGTACTATAATAAGATTTATGTGAATGTGGTCTCTCTCTGATAACCAAGATGGCTACTAAGGGCGGCAGGGTATGTGGCATGAATACACTAAACAAAGGCGTGATTCTTGACTCACTATATAAAGCGATGATTCTAATCCCAGGCAGGACAGAGCTGGATGGCACAAAATTTTATCACATTATTCAGAACTACACCCAATTTAAAACTTACGAATTGTTTATTTCTGTGGTTTTCCATTTAGTATTTTGGACTGCAGTTATGGAAACTGCAGAAAATGAAACTGAAGATAAGGAGGTACTATTCTATAATGATGGATGAGGATCCCCTCCAGTGTGTTGCTCTACCCTTGGAGTTGTTTCTTTTTCCAGATGAGTTGATTCTATCAACTTGGAGGTTTAACTGATGTGGAGAGAATTGCTTCAGATGGATGGCCTGCAATGACTTCTGGGTTGGTGTTTAGGTGACATATGAGTCAGGGACCCAAAGTTTGAACAAGGTGCTTCTACTTTAGTTGTACCTGTAAATAGCTATCTTCCAGAAAACCAGCCACTTTCTCCTTATCAACCAGATGACTGTGAACATCACATTTAACCCCTTTGAATCTCACCTGTAAATTGGGGTTTAAAATCTCTGCTTATTTCACAGTTACCATATTTTGAATATAAATAATATGTGCTATATTGGTCAAAATGTGCTAAAGATAATATACTTATTGCTGCTACTATATAGCAATTTGGAGAATACACCAAAAAACATAAAATGTACAAACTCCTTTGACCCAGTAAATTGGTTCCTGATCATTTATTCTTAGAAAATTTTTAAGAAAAAAAACACCTGATTTCTTCTATAAAGAAAACATTGGAAATAATATTAGAATTGTTAAATAAAATATGTTGCTTTTATACAATGAAATATTGGCCAGCAAGTATGTAAACTAGATGTATATGGAAAGGGGCTGGAAGGAAACATGAAAAAATAAAACAATTGAAAGAGTAGTAGAATTTTAAGTATTTTTCCTCTTATTATTCTGAATGTTATTACTGCAGCAGAATAATTAAAATACTTGAAACACTTTAAAATTTTAAAAAATTTGCCCGTCTGACGTGGCTCAGTGGTTGAGCATCGACTTATGAACCAGGAGGTCGTGACTCGATTCCTGGGGTGGGCACATGCCCGGGTTGCAGGTACCATCCCCATTGTGGGGCGTGCAGGAGACAGCCGATCAAGGATTCTCTCTCATTGATGTTTCTCTCTCCCTCTCCCTCTCCTTTCCTCTCTGAAATCAATAAAAATATGGCCCAAACTAAATTTCCTCTTACCATCTCTCGTTTTTTATTTAGGGAAATTATCGTTTCATGAAACTCTTACTCACACGTAGAGCGAATTGGATGCAGAAGGATCTAGAAGAGATGACTCCTCTGCACTTGACCACCCGACACAAGAGCCCCAAGTGTTTAGCGCTTCTGCTGAAGTTTATGGCACCAGGAGAGGTAGATACACAGGATAAAAACAAGGTAATGGAGCGCCAGAATAAAAGACAAATAAGAGCAGGAAGCAAATGCTTCCTTTTATAATATGAAACCTCAAGGAAGAAGGCAGGAATTACCACTCATACACATGATAGAAGAATTCCAAGTCTCCACATGCCCTAGTAAAGTATTTCACTTAAAGTCTGTCGTTTTATCCTCCTCGCACCTTTGTGTAGTAGATAGTACCATCTCCTTTGTACAGATGGAGAAACTGAAGCTCAAGAAGATTAAAATTCTGCCCAAGATCCAAGTGATGGGACTAGAATTCAAACAGAAACGCCTTATTGAACAGCTGGTTGTGATAGCGACCATGGTGGTTAGATTTGTGATGGCCGATGCCTGGGGAAGTGTACTAAGTGCACAGTTACTTCCTTTTGGTTCTAGCATCCGCCCTGGCATTTGTTGCTAGGATTCACTATCTTCCCTCCTTTTGAATTTTAACGTATTGTACACATTGGTCATTGTTGTAATCGACTGGTTATTGCTCTGATCGTTTTTTACAGGGAAAAAATGTGGTCTTTAGTTAGACAAGTGCAATAATCCTCTTTGTTTCAGCCAAGCAATTATAGAGTCTTGCTAACTGTAACACTCCTATGTAATGAAAACTCTTATGATTGCATCCACAATGTTTATATTCAATAATCCGTTCGCTCTCATGGTGTTCTTTGTGTAGTTTTCAGATTTTGTTTAGTAGTCACTCACATAATCCAAAGTTCTGTAATCAACTTTGTTTTACATTATACTGTAAACTAATATTATTCCTAACTCAAGGCATCTCCACAGTGCTAATATTTTACTGAAAAAAAGCACTTTGATAAATCCACAAAGAACACTAGTCGCTTAAGAAGCTACAAATTTCTTTGGGCTTTATAATGTCTTCCCCAAATATTCTAGAAACTTTCTACTCTCTTCCAATATTTGTATATCGTTCTGTATGGAACAGGAATGGGAGGTTATCCAGTGAGACAGATGGAAAATGGAACTGCACAGTCCAGGCAGGCACAGAGGAGAAAGCGAGACAAACGCCTAGAGCAGTGATTCTCAAAGTATCTGAGGGGAAGAATCAGTTTCTTTCATTTCCAATCTGTCACAGAACGATAATTTTATGACATACAGTATAAATGCACAACAACAAAAGAACCAATTAAAAATAGGCCTAGAACTTGAATAGACATTTCTCCAAAGAAGATATACAAATGGCCAACAAGCACATGAAAAGATGCTCAGCATCACTATTTTTTAAGGAAAAGCAAATCAAAACCACAATAAGATAACAGTTCATACCCTTTAGGATGCAGTTATTATGTACAAACAAAAATAAGTGTTGGTGAGGCTACAGAGAAATTTGAACCCTTGAGCAATGCTGATAGGAATGTAAATTGGTACAGCCACTGTGGAAAACAATATGGCAGTTCCTAAAAAAGTAAATGTAGAATTACCATATGACCTAGTAATACTCTTTCTGGGTGTACATCCAAAAGAATTGAAATCAGGAACTAGGACAGATATTTGTGCATCCACACTCAAAGAAACATTATTCAGAATAGCCAAAAAAATGGAAACAGCTCAAATGTTCATTGACAGCAGATGGTTGGATAAACAAAAGGCAGTGTATACATACAGTGGGATATTATTCAGACTTAAAAAGGAATTAAATTTTGACACATGCTACAACATTGATGAACTTTGAAGACATTAGGCTAAGTGAAATGTCAGACACAAAAGGACAAATATTGTATGATTCCACTTACGAGGTACCTAGAATAGTTAAATTCATAGAGACAGAAAGTAGAACAGTGGTTGCCAAGGCCCGGGAGGAGGTGGCAATTGGTAGTCATTGTTAAATGGGTATGTAGTTTCAGTTTGGGAAGTTGAAAAATATTTCAGATGTATGGTCTGATGGTTGCATAACAATTTGAATGTGCTTAATGCCACTGAACTGTACACTTAAAAACTGTTAAAATAATAAATTTTATGTTATGTATATATTTTATCAGAGTAAGAAAATAATTACTAGAAAAATAAAAGCAAAAATAGAAAAAATACAACCCCAAATTTTTTGCTCTTAGATTCAACAGACATAATATTACATTTCAATAAATACATTCAGAACAAACATTACATGGGAAAAGAAAAGAATGACAGAAACTGACATGTTGTTTACTGAAAATGTAGTTATAGGCAATTCATTGCTATTGTATTTGTGACTTTTTTTGTTCTGCAGTTATTACTAAATAAAAGGTAGTAAGTTAAATAGTGGCTCTTTATATTAAATGCTTATAGGTACACTCTGAATGAATACCATCCCATGTAACAAAAGCCTAATATGCTAAGTGTCTGACCGTTTGTTTGACTGTTCGACCAGTCAGTTTCTCCATCTGTATAAAGGAGATGGTACTATCTACTACACATAGGTGCGAGGAGGATAAAAACGACAGACTTTAAGTGAAATACTTTACTAGGGCATGTGGAGACTTGGAATTCTGACGCACACTGACCACCAGGGGGCAGACGCTCAGACCAGTAGGTTAGCTTGCTGCTGGGGTCTGGCCGATGGGGACTGGGCGAGATGGGCCAGACACGCCCTGGAGCCCTACCACGGTCCCTCCCCGGCTGGCCCTGACCAGCCCCGAGGGGTCCCGGATTGTGAGAGGGCACAGGCCAAGCCAAGGGACCCCATCAGTGCATGATCTGTGCACCAGGCCACTAGTGTATATAAAGTGTTTATTGTGACAGATGAGCTTGGTTCCTGCTGTTAGATGACCTTATTCTAGATTAGCTTGATGACAGTGCTACTTGTGTCTCCTTAATAAATCTGTTGGCAGAGAAAGCAGTCTTACTATGGTATGTTGATGAGAATGAAGAAGAGATTTTAAAGTAATGTCAACCCATTCAGGCTGTTCATTTTTAACTTTTATCTGAAATGAAGCAAATCTTGCTATATTTTCCAAATGTATCTTTCATCAGTAACTAACAATTTATCATGTAAAATTATACCTAAATTTATTCTTTGATATAAGAAAATAATTCCAGATCTACAATTTCCTATGCATGGATCATTTTTAATAGATAATAAAATTCAAAACATTGTATCAAATTATTAAATTGCTTGATACAATATGAAGATCATCACTTTGTTGATAATTATTCATAAATTATTGGGCTGCTTTTCTCTTTCTCAGTATTATCATTCCTTAGTTTTTGATTACCTAAATGCCTGCAATGGAAAAGATGGCAGATGTGGAGGCAGACTGCCCAGGTTAAAATCTCAGTTTGGTGACTTACTACCTTTATGTCCTTGAGCAGAATACTTATCCTCCTTGTGCTCAGTTTCCTTATCAATCATGTGCAAATTCAAGGGTACTTTCTCCCAGAATTGTCATGACAACTACGTGAGATAAAATACATAAAACTCTTACAACAGTGCCTGTTACACAGTAAAAGCCTGGGAACAACGGGTCATGTTATTGTTACTGTTGTTACTACTTTAAGAATCTCCATTTTGCAGCAAACAGCTCTGCACTGGAGTGCCTATTACAACAACCCTGAGCATGTGAAGCTGCTTATCAAGCATGATTCCAACATTGGGATTCCCGATGTTGAAGGCAAGATCCCGCTTCACTGGGCAGCCAACCACAAAGATCCAAGCGCTGTTCATACAGTGCGATGCATTCTGGTGAGTACCATGGTGCTGCTAGCCCTGGATGGCCTTTCCAAAAACTATAAACTAAAACAACAGTGAAATGCCTTTCATACCTATAAGGGGAAAGTGTAGTAAACTTGATAATACTAAATGGTTAATTTGTGCCAGCATTTGGGGAAATAAAAACTTTTACACATTGTCATGGATGTGTTCATTGGAACAACCATTTGAAGAACAGCTTAACAATTCCTAGTTGAAGATACAGATATCCTTCAAGCCAGTAATTCCCCCTCTAGGTTTCTAGTCGAGAAAAATCTCACGTATGTGCTACAAGGGGACATGTAAAGGAAGTGTGTTCATTGCAGCATTATTGTTAATAGTGGGAAAATGTAAATAACCTAAGTATCCTTCAGTAGGAGAATGGGTAACTACATTGTGGCTTAAAGATTAACCAGTATCAACATAGATATCCCAAAATATAGTGTTGAAAGAAAAATTGCCAAAGGATATGCAATGTATAGTGCATAAGTGTAAATATTTAAAAAACACACATACAAAATTTATGTATTGTTTATGGATGTATACATAGGGAGCAAAGAACAAAACATACAGCTTTAGCTCAGTCCATAACAGATACACAAGCACAAAATATTAAATCTATTCAATCTAGATAGTCAGTGTATGGTATTTATTGTATCTTTTCTATACTTTTTATGGTTTAATATGAAAGTAAAATTGTATCACTTTACTATGCTGAGAGAGAACATAAGGTTTAGAAAACTGCTCAGTTAATACTTATGTCAAATGTGTTTTATTGAGGCTATGTGTGTCTGAAGTCTCTGGTTCCTTAAAAATAGGATGCTGCCCCAACGGAGTCTTTACTGAACTGGCAAGACTATGAGGGGCGAACACCTCTTCACTTTGCAGTTGCTGATGGGAACATGACAGTGGTTGATGTCTTGACCTCATATGAAAGCTGCAATATAACATCTTACGATAACTTGTTTCGAACTCCACTTCACTGGGCAGCTCTACTAGGTGAGTTGAATGTGAATCAGAAGATCAACAGTGTGAATATAGGAAACTTTTTTAAAATATATTTTTATTGATTTTAGAGAGGAAGGGAGAGGGATAGAGAGATAGAAACATCAGTGATTAGAGAGAATCATTGATTGGCTGCCTCCTGCACACCCCCTACTGGGGATTGAGCCCACAACCCAGGCATGTGCCCTTGGCTGGAATCAAACCTGGGACCCTTCAGTCCACAGGCCGAGGCTCTATCCACTGAGCCAAACCGGCTAGGGCAGAAACTTTTTTTTTATACCTTCTCTTTTCCTAGCTCCCATCTTCCATTTAATTACTAGTATTTACATTTCTAATTATGTGGCACTATTTTACACCTAAATCCCTCTATTTATGCTTTAATTTTAATAATATATGTTCTGTCATATATTAGTTTTCATTTCAACATCATGTCCTTTTTTTTTTTTTTTTACTTATTTTTTTGTTAAATAGATTTTTATTGATTTCAGAGAGGAAGGGAGAGGGAGGGAGAGAGATAGAAACATCATCGATGAGAGAGAATCATGGATTGGCCGCCTCCTGCATGCCCCCTAGTGGGGATCAAGCCTGCGACCCAGGCATGTGCCCTTGACCGGAATCGAACCTGGGACCCTTCAGTCCACAGGCCGACGCTTATCCACTGACCCACACCAGCCAGGGCTCGACATCATGTCTTTTAATCTATATATATAAAAGCCTAAGTGACGGTTATGACCAGTAGACTGAATGACCGGTCAACCGGTCGCTATGATGTGCACTGACCACCAGGGGGCAGACGCTCAATGCAGGAGCTGCCCCCTGGTGATCAGTGTGCTCCCACAGCCAACCTCCCGCTGCTGGCTAACCTCCCGTGGTCCCTCGCCCTGGCCAGCCGGCCCGATCAGCCCCAATCAGCCAGATCGCTGGCCAGGCTGAAGAACCCCACCCATGCACAAATTTGTATACCGGGCCTCTAGTTTTTATCATAAAAGTAGTGCACATTTATTGACAAATACCAATGTAAAATAATCCTCTTTTCACATTCAATGACTTTACTTTGGGGGAGGAAAGCTTTAAGTTTATGTTTGTACTAATACAATCATATTTGATTTTTTTCTTTATATTTTTCTGATATGCCTTTTACTTAACCTTTTTGGGGATCATTTTCTTTAGATGAGAGAGTACATATATGTGTCTGATTTGGGGGGCAACCTGAGAGTCTTTCTCTTTTAGTGCAGGAGTTTTACATAGTTTATTCTTATATATTATTTGCTATTTTTCCTGCTATTCTGCTCTTTGAGTATTATTGGTGTTTTTGTTTTAAATTTTTTTTTGTTTTTCTGTTGTTGTTTTTCTGCCTTTTGGTGTATGGATTAGGTTTGTTGTTCTTTGGTTTTGAATTGCCTAATGTTTCAGGAGCCTATTTAAGTTTTATTAGTGGTTACCTTTAAATTGGTCAAAAACTTTTTTAAGTCTCAGTCAAAGTCAAGAGCAAAACTGTATATGTTGATTCCAACCTATTTAAAACAAGGAACTTAGCACACTTTTACCACTCTTTTGGTATTTGTTAATATAACCTGAGGTTTTTTCCCAATTATTATTGTGGTCTTATTTTTTAAATAATTTATTTAGGGCTCATTTCAATGTACAGTTTCATCCCTTTTTCCTTTTCTTCTGCATTCTGGGAGGACTTCACAAACTTGTCTCCATGTCATTAAATTGACTTTTTGTTCCATAAATTCTGCTTGTTTTCTGCGTCTTATAGATTGTAGTTTGATTTCCTTCTCTCATTCATATTTCATTTTATCTCTGTCTATTTCCCTTTTTACTTCCTTCCATTACCTTTTCATTCCAGTCCATTTTCTTCTTAGGATATTCTGTTTTGTTTCATAGAGGCCATCTCTTTGTAGTCAAAGATGCCAAGCAGTTTCCTGAAATTTTCCTCTGGATCTTCTCTAGATCACTTTCTGAGGTATGCTCTTCATCTTTCTGATGGTGTTTTATCCTTCAAACAAGATAGGATGTGTTTCAGTTGACCACGTGGCATAGATTGCCTTTGATCCTGCTTTGTCTGTCTGTGTGCTGGAGCAGTCCATCTCCAACCATAGCTGGAGAGCAGGGCGATGAGCGCAGTGCTCACGAAAGTCCTTCCTCCTGCCTGGCTTTCTTGCAGCGTGTCCTTGCCCTGCTAATGCGGCATCTGCTTCGCTGCCTGGTTCTTCAGTATGCTGGAGAAAGAGGATTTATGAAATTCACGTTTCCTAGATACATTACTAGCAGGTGTGTTCATTCTTTGATTCTTTCTACAGTTCTTCACTTGTGGAGACCACATCCTCCAGAATGCATTGTAGAATATTTTCTGTACCACCAACCACCTCCTCATGCCTGCCCACTTGTTTTTGGGGATTTGAAATCATTGCTTAGATGTTAAAAGATTGGGGGTGGATAGGAGGCCTCAGAGATCACAGGAGATTGTATTACAGTTTGTGCTCCCAGACAGTAGAAGAAAACAGCTGTGCAGTTCGGATTGGTTGTGCACTGGAACCCAGAGACCAGGGGCACTGATGGCCCAGTGGGGCTGGCTTCTAGTTTCTAGTGCAGCTTCCACCTTTCCTATGGGCAGTTTCTAAAGTGAAGCCAGGGAATGCAGTAAGCCGATACCCTAACATTCTTTTTTCTCAATCTGGAAATAGTCATTAATGTCATTTCCTTCCTGACTAAGATTTAAGTTTTTAGTGTGGTAGTTTTTGCCTTTGTCCTACATTGTCATAGTATTTTAATGAGAAGTTAGAAGAGGCTGCTCCTCAGAAACCATTTGAATGTTGCATGTATGTGCTAAGTGATTTTTCTTACCCCTTTCCTTTAAATAGATTATAAGTTAATTAACGCCCTTTGTATGTGATCGCTACCTTGTTGTGTCTGCTTTCAGGCCATGCACAGATTGTCCATCTCCTTTTAGAAAGAAATAAGTCTGGAACCATCCCATCCGACAGCCAAGGAGCAACACCCTTGCACTATGCAGCTCAGAGTAACTTTGCTGTGAGTAAAACATGACAATTTTCTTTTTTCTTAATTAAATTTTAATTTTTATATGATTGTAAATTCATAGGCAGTTGTAAGAAATGAAACAGCAAGGTCCAATGTTCCCTTCACCCCATCTACCTCAATGGTAACATCTTGCAAAAATGTGATGCAGTCTCATAAACAGGAAATTGACATGGATACAACCCACTGATCTTATTCAAATTTTACCATTTTAGCCGAAACCGGTTTGGCTCAGTGGATAGAGCGTCGGCCTGTGGACTGAGGGGTCCCGGGTTCGATTTTGGTCGGGGGCATGTGCCTTGGTTGCGGGCACATCCCCAGTGGGGGGTGTGCAGGAGGCAGCTGATCGATGTTTCTCTCTCATCGATGTTTCTAGCTCTCTATCCCTCTCCCTTCCTCTCTGTAAAATATCAATAAAATATATTTTAAAAAAAAAATTTCACCATTTTACATGTGCTTATTATATGTGGGTGTTTGTACAGTAGTTATCTTTCAACAATTGTCCATATTGTTAACTCTGTAATGCAAAAGATAGTCTGAGCTTTTATAAAATGGTTACATATGAAGTTTTATGCAGTTTTTATTTTAACTGCTCAGTGTAACATTTGCTTTACTGTAAGTATACTTCATCTTTTTGTTACTTTTATAGCACTGAGGAAAACTTAGTGTTCAGCAATCTACAGTTGTTCTGAAGGCACTGTGGCAAAGCTTTGGAACTAGATAAATTTTGGATCACTCTTGACTGTGGTATTTGCTAGCCGTGCGACTTTGCACAAATTTCTTAACCTCCTTGAGTCTTTGTTTCTTCATATGTAAACGATGATAATTACACCTTTTCTTTCAGGATTGTTGTAAGGATTAGGGAAAATTTATGACATGTGCTTACTGTAGTTTGGCATTGATCAGGTACTCAAAAAATGGAATGCCTTCTTATTATTACTAGTACTGATGATTGTGTCCTTTATATACTTGAGAAAGCAATCATATGAATTATTGATATTTCCAAAGATACTGAATAATATTAAAAGTTCTTCACTTACCACCTTTTATAGTTTACAAAGCACTTTCTCATCCATTTTGTCACTCAATCCAGCCAGAACATGATAGTGTCTAGGCTGCTTCAGCTCCTTGAGCATGAATGGCCACCAAGAACCCAAGAAGCGAGCATTAAAGCAGTCACGGTTGATTTTGGTGCCTTCTACATGGTATGCGTAGTGAAACCCTTGGTTTCATTAAATTATAAGAATGCCGTCATCAGCATAGTATGCTTCTATCTTCCTGACCTCCCCAACTGCACCATTGAATACATTGAGTACTCAAATTGCCAAAATCATATTTCCACCCTTCTTTCTCTCTGGTACTCACAGAACTATAGCTATAGTCCTTTCTTGCGGACATTCATAAAAATTTATTTTATTTATCACCTGGAGTTTTGGCTAACCATTATCTTCTTTTATCTTCTAAGATCTCAGAAAGAATACGAAGTAGATTTTGAAGAGGATATCTTTCTTATTAAAATAGATAAGAAAATAAGTTGGCCTAGTCTAGTCAATCTATAAAAATCAGAACTCAATCCATGTTTCAACACAAGACTATGAGATAGAACATGTTAGCTCAATTTATAGATGAAGAAACCAAGGTTCTAAGAGATTAAATGACTTGCCCAAGATCTTGAACCCAAGTCTAGACTACAAATTTAACGTATGTACAGATACCAGTAATTAAGTAACTATGCTAATGGGACTAAGAAAAATTGTAGAACATTATGGATGTTCATTCAAAGAAATACTTATTTGGGATAATCTGCCAATCCCAGAGATTATTTTTTAATAATTATGCAAAATTCTAAGCTTAATGTTAAGCCCATTGATTTTCTTGGACTTTGTTAATTTATAAGAGGCTTTCTTTCTTTTTTGAGGCTTTATTTCTTTTTGAAAAACAGTAACAATAACCAAACAAAAACCTAGAATCATTTCATTTGATTCAAAAATAGGGAAAAATACTTTGCTTCTTAGTAGAAGTCACATATAGCAGTTGCTTTGTCACCATAAAAAATACTGCTCTCCTGTCTCAAAATTTTAAATGAAGTTTTCTTACAGGAAACAGTTAAGGTCTTTTTAAAACATCCTTCAGTAAAAGATGACTCAGACCTCGAAGGAAGAACATCCTTTATGTGGGCTGCTGGGAAAGGCAGTGATGATGTCCTTAGGACTATGCTGAGTTTAAAATCTGACATTGATATCAACATGGCAGACAAATATGGAGGTACAGGTAAGAACTGGTAAACGTAATTGATTTTCTTTTATTCAGGCTCCAAAATGTAAGTGATGCTATAAAATGTACAACAGAACCTTAAAATCATTGTTCCTAATATAATATTATTTGACTTTCATCTTTGCTTTTTCAGTTTAGGTTGCCAGGAGATCACTCAAAGGCCTACTTTCTCCAAGTATTACGGCCAAAATTAGCCTGTGTTTCTACCACGTGAATGGTGGCGTTTGGTTTAAAACCCTGGTTGCTCCTTACGCATGATTATGGGAACTCACCTGATTATCTTGTGTAAAAAAGCATAAACCCATACTTTAAAACTATGCATATTAAGTAGCTATTAATTGTATTTTCAAAAATTTAGAGTTATTTTAAGGAATGCACACATCTAAGTATATTCTCACCGTATAAGGATAGTCTCACCAGTCTCATTTAATGTGCTCTTTTCTCAGATTTAGCATGACCTCATCCTGCCATTTTGAAGATAGCCTCCCATGACTCTAGTCTAGAAGCTTCAAAGCTTCAAGTCAGCTTTGCATCAAAAGCTCTTAAATGCTTCTTTCAATCTTTCTCTAATAAGAGAGTCCTTTAACTGTGCTGGTTAATAAGAAAGGTACAAGGTTGCCCTGGCCGGTTTGGCTCAGTGGATAGAGCGTCGGCCTGTGGACTGAGGGGTCCCGGGTTGGATTCCGGTCAGGGGCATGTGCTTTGGTTGCTGCACATCCCCAGTGGAGGGTGTGCAGGAAGCGGCTGATCCACGTTTCTCTCTCATTGATGTTTCTGACTCTCTGTCCCTCTCCCTTCCTCTCTGTAAAAAAATCAATAAAAAATTTTTTAAAGCCGTTTTAAAAAAACAAAAAAAAGGTGCAAGGTATTTAGCGTTCACTGTCAGCTGGAGGTCTCTTTCTTGTGTACTACATCCTAAATGCAAGTCAAAAAAGAAAAATCACACAACAGCACAATAACACAGAATAGAATAAACACTCAGCTATGGGCTTCTAGGTGTTACGTTCTCTTATTTGTAGAAACATACCAGAGCCATTTGCATCTATGTATTATCCTGATTAAGATCTTTCTTTGCCATCAAAAACATTGATTCAGCACTGGAGGAAGAGTGGAGAGGGAAGTAGCTACACCTAATAATAATCTTCCTATACCTATACCATCACACCCTCTAAATTATTTTTAAAGAGTTTTTAGGTAATATAAAGTTTGATAAAGGCTTAAATTTCAAAATTATTTCTTAATAAAGTCTCACGTAGACCTTAAGCTTTTTCTTTTTTTAATATTAAATCCTCACCTGAGGTTATGTCTGTTTTTTTTAATTTTTATTATTGAGTGAGAATGAGAGAGAGAGCACATGAGCGGGAAACATCAATCGGTTGCCTCTCCTATGTGCCGGTCTGGGGCTCGAACCCACAGCCTTTTGGTTTACAGGATGATGCTCCAACCAACCGAGCCACCCAGCCGGGCAGCCTTACAGTTCTTATGAGGTATAGTGCAGATACATAGGACACTGAGTTTACAAATGGTTTGGACATTTAATTTTCTGTCTGACTTCCATTAGAATGCAGTCTTTCAGTTTATCACTAGCCTTACTTTTAGTTTAACTTTTCATGTATTTTAATAAAGTATAGGTGAGAGTACTTGCATCCTTCTGACCAAATGTGTCTTTCTGATGTGCACCATGGTTGGAGTTCATATATAAATTCTTCTCAGATTCATAGTTCCCTGGGCTCTTTCTCCCTAGGGTTTTATCATATGTCAGAGATGCTTCCTGACATTTCTTGTCTGTGAAAGTACTTCCTCTCCATCATTCCTCTACAGGGTTGTTTTATCCTCCCCTTGAGAAAAAGAGTTCTAAACTATAATAAAAAAGAATAAAAATATGAAAGCAACAAAATAACAATAATCAGTAGATTCAAATTTGCTTTTTTTAAAAAGGCATTCTTATCAACCGCAATATACAGACATTATTTGGATCTTGATTCAAATAAATAAAGTATAAAAAATGGTAAAGCCATCAGGATATTATGAACACTGTCTGGATATTTGATATTACAGAAGTTTTGTTAATTTTTTTAGGTATAGTAACGGGACTAACCTTTCTTTGGAATGCTGGGGCTGGGGATCTGCATTTCACCTTTGCCGCAAGGGCCCTGTTAGAATCAACCCATAGGGGGCAGTAGAGGGGGACTGGAAGCTGAGTGAGCAGCAGGGGTTACATCTTCCTTTAGTTTACTGCTCCTGTGGACATCACTGTAGTAAGTCTTCTTCAACACAGCAGTGATATTTCATTCCAATGGCAACGTTGATTTCACCTTGCACTTTTCCATCACTCACCTCAGAGCACCCTCAGTGCCCTCCTCAGACATCAGCACCAGAGGTCTGAGTTTCGGTTCTTCAGGGCTCCTCTTCTGAGCTGAAAATCTTTTAATTTTTTTCCTCTTACAAGTGGAGAATGTACAATGAGATTGGGCCAAAGTAGAATGCAAAATATCTTTTTCTATCTGTCTTTTTTTTTAATGTATTTTTTATTGCTGATAGTATTACAGATAAGTTTTAATAATCCCTTCCTCTTGTTTTTATTCCTGCAATCCTAGAATTTGTAGCTGTTTTCTGCATTTACTACCTTTGCTACCTTAGCCTACCCTTTTGGCTTTTGCCATTCTTCAATACATAGCTAACAATTCTTTATATTGCATTATCTCTGTTAAAATGTCTAGTGTGGTGTGTGTCTCCTAAATGGACCCTGACTAATATAGTGGTTGTGTTTCTAAAAAATACACATCTTGCAGATACCCTTACTAAAATACTTACAAATGGCCCTAGCCGATTTGGCTCAGTGGGTAGAGTGTCAGTTTGCGGACTGAAGGATCCTGGGTTTGATTCCTGTCAAGGGCACATGCCCGGGTACGGGGCTCAATCCCCAGTAGGGGGTGTGCAGGAGGCAGGTGATCAGTGATTCTCATCATTGATGTCTCTCTCTCTCCTCTCCCTTCCTCTCTGAAATCAATATAAATATTTTTTTAAAAAATAAATAAAATATTTACAAATGGAAGGATATGATTCTAAAATTTCAGTAAAAGTAATCAGAAATGAGGGGGATTGATGGCAGTTAGAGGGGGCACAATAAGCCATGTGCTGATAATTGCCGAAGCCGGATGATGGCTATATTGAGCTTACTGTCTTTACTTTTGAATATGTTTAAATTTTCCATAGCATAAATTTAACTTTTAAAAAATAGCATGTCTATGTAAACTTGTGGCACTTTTTCAAAGAGGAAGCAACAATATTTAAGTCTAAGGTCATTTTAAAATAAAGTAAATGCAAATACTTAGAAATGGGGAAATTCCTTTAATAAAATCATTTGTTCTATCTTTTTTACTTAATTCACGTTGTGCTGTGTGATTTTTTATTTGACATTGTTGTTTATCTGAAGAGTGTTGCATCCTCATGCCATATCACAGAATTATAGAATTTCAAAATTAGCAAGTACCTTAAAATTAGTCCTAGTCCCAAGTTTTTCAACCATGTTCTTTGGAACAACAGGCTTCTATACAGGTGAACTGGGAGTGTGGATGCTTAAGTGGATAACCCTCTACCCCTGCTTCAGCAGAACAACTCTAATTTTTTTTTATATGTTGAATGTTTTATAAAATTTCATTTTGGGGAAAAAACATTCTTATGCTCTTAAAATGTGAAAATAACTGGAGTATCAAGGTAAGTCATGCTCTAATCTGCATGACACCATTCTTCAGTAGTTGTCTTTCAGCCTCTGTTTGAACAGTTCCAATATAGGGAACCCAGTGCTTTACTTTTAACCTAACTCTTCTAGAATTTTCTTCCTTATACTGAGCTAAAATTTATCAACCTGAATGATCCACTCTATGCTCTCTTCACATACCTGAAGTGACAGAACTTCAGATATGTGAAATCTCACACACCCATCCGAATCTTGTCTAGCCACACCAACATTTATCCATTTAGGTCAGAGTTCTCAAACTCAGGTATGCATGAGAATTACTAGGGCTATTGGTCGAAATGCAGATTTCCAGAAGATATGGACAGAAATCCTATTTCAAATCCTGTCAACAAGTCCTGTTGACTCCCCCTCCAAAATATATTCTAAATCTTTTTCTTTCTCTCCTTCTCCACTCCTGCCACCCTAGTTTGAGCCATCATTTTGCACCCAGTCTACTGCAATAGTTTTAACTGATCTCCCTGCTTATAGCCTAGTCTCCTACAGTGCATTTTCCTCAGAACAGCTAGAGGTTTTCTGTTTAAACCATAAATCAGACAATATCACTCACCTATTCAAAGCCCTGCAGTGTCTTCCAGTCCTCTGACCTGCATGGCCACTCATGACCTGGCCTTGTCTACCTGCTGTGCTGCAGCTTCCTTGCCTTCCCTAAACACACATCCATTCCTGTCCTTGTACGGACTGTTCCCTTTGCCCAAGCTACTCTCTCTCCAGATCGCCGCATTTCTCATTCAGGTCTCAGCTTAAATGTCAGTTCCTTAGCAGAGCTTTCCCTAACCACCAGTTACTCTAAAATCAAAATACCTTTTGTTACTTCCTACTTTAATTATACCATTCATCACTATCTAATACTTTCTTGTTTATGTACATAGGGCCAGTGGGTTTTGTTTGTTTGTTTGTTCTAGGTACTATAGAGCTGTAACACTTTGAAAGAATTGGCCCAGGCTTCTAGATAGTTAGAATTCAGCAGAATTTATAGAGTGAATTTAAATAGAATTTAAAGCGTGATGGGATGAGACAAGCACTAAAGTAGAGAAACATAGCAGGGGTCAGTCCAACAGGAAACTCTCATATAGTCACAGCCACTCTTTGAAACCTCTTCCAAAAGCACCAGAGGAGAGACCACATTCCATCTCAGTGTTTTCTCCAATGTTGAAAGGAATTGCTGTTTCCTAAACGGCCCTGAGGAGACTGCTGACGTGCTTTTGGAGCCATGTTGTATGAAAAAGGCACTCAGTGCAGTGAGATGTGGGAGCTCTCAGTAGCATGTGGGTACCAGCCGCAGGAGTAGCTCGTGTAACCACTGAAGGAAGGATTGATGTCTCCTGCCACCATCCCTCGGGCATATGCTTATTGAGGGGTCAGTGGGCAGTATTGCCTGCATCATTTAAATTATTTGTCTTCTTTGTTGTTGTTTATCTCTCACTCTCTCAGAAAAAGGAAAAGATAGTAAACTAGTAACAGAGAAGAGGGGACAATTTCAGACCAATAGGATGCAAAGGAAGAAAATAGTGAGATGAGAAAGGGAAAAGTGTGAGTAATACTATGAATAGAAAGGAAGATAGAAATCTACAAAAGTGAAAAAGAGAATCTTTAAGATCAGATTGCATTTAGCCAAAATGATAGGGAAATCAAAACAGGAAAAGATGCATAGTTAGAATAACAAAAAGGTAAAGTTGTTATTAAAGAGTTCATCAGCCCAGCTGGCGTGCGTCAGTGGTTGAGTGTCCACCCACGAACCAGAAGGTCAAGGTTCGATTCCCAGTGAGGGCACATGCCCAGGTTGTGGATTTGATCCCCAGTAGGGGGCGTGCAGAAGGCAGCCTAGCGATGATTCTCTCTCATCATTGATGCTTCTCTCTCTCCCCCCCTCCCCGTCTCCCTCTCCTTCTATCTGAAATCAATAAAAACATAACAAAAAATTAATGAGTTTATCACCTTCTCTTGCTCCCTTTTTAGCTTTACATGCTGCTGCCCTTTCTGGCCATGTCAGCACCGTGAAGCTATTATTGGAAAATAATGCTCAAGTAGATGCTACTGATGTCATGAAACATACTCCACTTTTCCGAGCCTGTGAGATGGGACACAAAGATGTGATTCAGACCCTTATTAAAGGTTAGTTATTAAGAGTGCTCCTAAATGGGGCCATCTGTAATAGTGTCAACAATTAAAAAAAAAGTCACTCTCAAAATGTAGGAATTCTTGCATTCACCATTTGAAATATACAGCCTTACATAGCAGAGCTGCCTGGGTAGAGGATAGAGGGTAGAGCACCTGCCAGGCATCAAGAAACACAAGGGCCTACCTCCACCTATTGGTGGTTGTGTGATTTTGGCAGTTACTTCACCTGTCTGATCCTGTTTTATTTTCTGTAAAAGGGAAATGATGCCAAACCTGACCAATGTATACAGGCTTGTTATAAAAATCTGAAGTAGATAATATATGTGGAAGCATTTTGCTAAGCATAAAGCATGTAAGGGTCTGTTTGTTCTCTATGATAGTCATTTTCATTATATTCTTGCTTTTTCAGGTGGAGCAAGGGTAGATCTAGTTGACCAGGACGGACATTCTCTTCTTCATTGGGCAGCGCTGGGAGGAAATGCCGATGTTTGCCAGATATTGATAGAAAATAAGATCAATCCAAATGTGCAGGATTACGCAGGAAGAACCCCTCTGCAGTGTGCTGCGTATGGGGGATACATCAACTGCATGGCAGTGCTCATGGAGAATAATGCAGACCCTAACATTCAAGACAAAGAGGTAGAAAGTCTGGGTCTTTTCTATATTGTCTGCTCCAAGTGTTTTAGAGTATTTATTTCTTTGTTCACTGAAATTAAGTAAAACGATAATTTGCCAAATGAAGAGATCCCCCACAAATCTGCTAATTAAAAATGATTTTTATTTGCCCATGCTCTCTTCAAATCCTTGCCCATATACCTATATAATTTAACAAATTTTTAATGGGAATAACTCTATACCTTTTAAAATATATATACATGGCATATGGATATATATGTATATAAATATATATGATGTGATTTTACAAACCACAGTTGGTTTTGTTCACTTAAAATTATCACCAATATTTTCTTATTTGGCTTATAATCTTTTTCATAATCATGGATGTTTAATATTCCAAAGTTCTAAGAATTCTAAGAGTTAAATCTTCACATAAGTTCTATAGAGTAGTTACTATTATTATCCCCATTTTACAGATAAGGAAGTTAAAGCTCATGGAGCCCAAATAAAGTGACTACAGTGGCAAGTTGGAGGGAGTCAGGGTCCAAACTATGCCTGTTACCCAGATTTTAGAATTAAATAAGTAACGTCCTATTGCTGGACACATTTTCTTTATTACAGATCATGTTTCATTAATCATCTTTGTGCATTTAACTTTATTTATATTATTACCTTGGAATAATTTTTCCTAAGTGAGATTATTGAATCAAAGAATGAATGGTATATGAATGCTTCTGCTCTGATATATACTGTTGAACTGATTTCTAAAGCATGTGGGTTAATCTGTGCTTCCCCCAGCTGTGTAGTAATATATTGCTTTCTTTCAATTTAGCCAATATTGACTTTTTGCTACTTTAATTTCTTTAACTCCTTGAAGTTCCTAGTATATTATGTTTTCCAAGTCAGAAAATATATGTCCTATTAATTCCTTCAATAAATATTTATCAAGATTGTTATTATATAAAATTAACATAATGAAAAAATATAAATATGGTCCTTATACCTAAGTTATTAGAAATACATCTTTTATAATTGGCTATACCTTTTACATTTTTTTACAAGTTGCCAGTTTCTTACATAAGTACTATATTAACCTACTTTCCAGTTCTATTTTTATATGTAGTGTTTTTATGTGCACTATTTTGGATTATCTACATAACAGTCATGCTGTATGTGTGTAATAACACTGTTCTTTCTTCCTTTCCAGTCCTTACACCTTTCACTTCTTGTCTTAAATTATTGAACTACCTAGGACCTCTAATATAATGTTGAATGGAATTGGTGATAATTGACATTCTTTTTTTTTTTTAATATATTTTATTGATTTTTTACAGAGAGGAAGAGAGAGGGATAGAGATTTAGAAACATCGATGAGAGAGAAACATCAATCAGCTGCCTCCTGCACACCTCCTACTGGGGATGTGCCCGCAACCAAGGTACATGCCCTTGACCGGAATCGAACCTGGGACCTTTCAGTCCACAGGCCGACGCTCTATCCACTGAGCCAAACCGGTCAGGGCAATAGTTGACATTCTTAACTCAAGGACAAAGCTTTAAATATTTTACCATTAGATATGATATTTCTATAAGTTCTCTTATATTTCTATATTTCTAGTTGCTAAGAGCTTTTTAAAATCACAAATAGCTGTTTAATTTCTGTCATGCTATTTCTGCATCTATCAACATGATAGTATTATTTCTCTTCTTTTTTGCTGCTAATAGGGTGAATTACATTGATTGATTACATTGTGTATGTTTTTTTCCAGATGCTAACTCCACTTATATACATTTTTTAAAATGTATATATTAGTGGATTTTATTTGCTAATATTTTGAGATTTTTGCATCTGTGTTCATGAGAGAGTTTGACCTATAATTTTTCTTCCTTGTATTATACTTGTCAGGTTTCAGTAGCAGTGTTACACTGACCTTATTAAAAGAGTTAGGAAGTAGTACCTCTTTTCTCATTCTCCTAATGAATTTGTGTAAGATTGGTCTTACTTCTTACTTAAATGATGCCACGTAATGTAGTGATAATTTTGGTCACTTGGTTATGATACCATCCTTTTCTCCACTGTATACTTAATATGTTTCCTTACTGTAATTAAGTAATTTGAGAAGAGAATTGTTTATTTTTTGAGTTAGCATAATTAACTACGTGTCTAAAAATAACTATTCCAGATGTACTTGGTTTTTGCTCATGCTTGTAGGGAAGAACAGCTTTGCACTGGTCCTGTAACAACGGATACCTTGATGCCATTAAATTACTACTAGACTTCGCTGCTTTTCCTAATCAGATGGAAAACAATGAAGAGAGGTGAGTCAGCTGTTGATAAAAAAGAATGTATTGTTGTTTATATTACATCCTTTCAGCCAGATTTTTAAAATCTCAAATTTAGATATTGGTTCAGATATAATAAGTATACTCATAAGGAAACACAACATTAAGAAATCCTGAACCAGAAAAAAAAGAGCAAAAGTTCTATGCAGTATTGACTTAGAATCTCTGGATTTTAAAGCTATTCAGATGTTAGATATCACGTAGGGTCAGCTCACATTTTACAGATGAGGAAACAACATGCCTTCTTCTAGCTGGTGGCTAGCACAAAGACAGGGGATCCTGATTGACCAGGACTAGGAATTCGGTTAGGCCAGTGGCACGGGTTATATATCAAGAAGTTTCTCTTGATGAGGGAATATTATCAGTTAGTGGACAAAGGTGCCACCATGTAGCATGAAAAAATGAGAAGCTAAGCTGAAAGTTCAGGATTTTAGTGACAATACAGAATTCTTGAATAATATGAAACTGACAGAATTAGGCTAGGGTTGTTCCCCCTGGACCCAGGCCTAATGTGAAACTTAAGCAGAAGAGATTCGTGGTGGTGTTGGATCTAGAGTCTGGTAATTTGTAGGTAACAACTAAGTTTGTAATCAGACATCCATACCTGAACTCCCCAACCCAGGTCTGTGCTCTAGATTTCATAGTTTGTGGATGCTCTAACTAGAGTGGCCCCTGCTATCACACCATCCCTATCCTCTTAGCACCACCACCACCAGTCCTTCCTTTCTGTCATGGAAACTTTGAAGAGAAGGAAGGACTTCCTCTAGGGCAGCTGTCTCAGCGGAAACATGCTCCTCCGGTCGGGGGCCAACCCCGTCATCTTCTCTACCTCTTTCAGAACCTTTCCCCATACTTATATCCCCCATCCATTATCTTCCAACTCTTTCTCTGCATCCAAAGTCTTCCTTCTCTCAGACTGTCTTCACTGCCTGCATTTCTTCATGCTCACCATTCATGCCATTGCAGTCTGGCTTCATCTCACGTCTACTGAAATCTGTCTTTTTCTAGTTGAAAAGTGATAGTTGTCCTTTCTGTCCACTCTCATTGGCCTTTCTGCATCCTACTTCTGTTGCCTCCTCTTCTTTACCTTATTGAGACTCTATCTTCTCTAAGCTTCTGTGACAGTTTATTTTCTCTTCTAATCATGTCTGCTCCTTCTTCATTTCTTTTGGCTTCTCTTCTTTTTAAATTTATTTTTAATATAAACATTCTTCAAGGACTGGATCGCTTCGCTCAGCCTATCTCCTTTAGTGATCTGACCAGCCATTGATGCTTCAGCAGTCACCTGGGTCCTGATGGGTTCTAAAACTGTATTTCAGACTCGGGATCTCTCCTTGCTTCACAGTCATCTTCTCTTCATTACCAGCATCATTGTCTAAATCAAGCTCACTTTGACTCTTTCTCGGACTAGCACAATGTCTCCTTGCTGGTTTCCCCCCTTTGACCTTTCGTCATTCAATTCATCAGCTTCCAAAGTAGCCTTGCTAAGTCATATTTCTAATGTAATTGTTAATCATGTCATTCCTCTGTTCAAATGCCATCTCATCTAAGGAGATTGTTCTGATCCCATAGTCATGTGTCCCAAACTTTGTTCTTCCCTACACTGTATTTTTACAGCAGTTGGCACATTTCACTTTATATTATAATTTTGTGTACTCGGTCTTCCCTATTAGCAGAGAACTCCTAAGGATCATGGTCATCTCTGTACAGTGTACAGTGCTTTTTATGAAGTGGGTGCTCAGTAAATAAGTGTTGGTTGTCAAGTTGGTATGGTCAGGCTCTTAGTAAGCATTGCCCTGCTTTATACCTGCATTAGAAACTTCTGGAATTCTTGGAGCACATGAAGAATTAGATAAAGCAGACTAGTATGCCTTACTTTAAGTAGCAATTATATAAAGAACGCACTCTCTATTATAGTCATATGATAACTACAAAACAAACAATATTTAAAGATTTAGGGGGTTGGGCATTTAAGGAAGCTGGAAGCACAGTGGAGTCCTCAAGGCTGAGGTTGTGACATGAAAGCAGATGTGTGAGAGGGATGATTTCTCCCTCTGAAATCCTAAAACCACCAAAAGGAAGGTTTAAGAATTAGTGATGTTTTATTTCTGTAAAGCATTTATTCTATTACAGTGTTTACCACATGCCTCTTATTTTTTAGGAAACAGTAAAAAAACATTTTGTTTGCAATTCCGTTCCCATTTATATGTGAAGCATTGAATTCCAGACCTAAGTAAACCTATGAATTGAGGTGCTTACTGCCTCCTGGAGAAAGAATAGGTTAATTACAGACCAAAAGACCTTAGCAAAAGCCCGCCTAACTGAACTTGCCAATCTATAAATGAAAAGAGACAGTGGCAATATTCCAGGCCCCTTTAATGTTTCATCAGCAATGCACCTTGATGTACAAATGTCAGAACTTGGCACTGCCTTTTATGTATATTGACATTCTGGTTTAGGCATTCTGCTCATCCCAGCAGACCATTCCCACTTGGCAGGTCCAATTGTATCTTGTCTCGTCTTTATCTACATTGTTTCTTGACTGGTTACCATCAATGTGGGGCTAATTTTTACTTCTCATGCATTGACACCAACCCTTTGATGTGCACTGCTTAGACATAATTTTTTGCCAGCTCCTGCTGGCTTTCGGTCAATAACTCTCTGACAGCCACACTCTGATATTGATGGGAATATTCACAGCACTTGAATGTTTCTAAATTGAATTGGGGGTGAAGAAAGATTCAATAGTAATAATCACAATATGGTCAGTTGCTTGAACTCTAGGTATGCAGACTTTCAATCTTAAAACCTTGCTAGGTATTTGGATTGTGTTTCTTTGAGCAAAAATTGACTGAGAATCCTAAATAAACCAGTTGGGGGGAAATTTTTTTTTAGGAAATTGGGGGGAATTTGAATATGGAGTTGACATTGGATCTTACTAAGGAATTCCTGTTAATTTTGTTAATATAATAGTGGCGTGGTTATGTTCATATTACTTATAGATGAATACTGAAATGCAGGGAAATGAAATGATAGGAATTCTGGGATTAGCTTTAAGATACTTTAGAAAAGTGAAAAGGAAGGGCTTGGATGAAGCAAATGTGGCAAGGATCTTGCTAATTGTTACATTTGGATGATGAGTGTGCAAAGCATTATGGCGTTATACCCTCTACTTTTGTTTGTTTGAGTTGTCTCCTAATAAAAATACACTTTTCTCGTATTAAAAATATTAAAAACATTTGAAATGCAATTTCTATTCAAAAACTGCCTGAGAGATCTAGTTCTTCCCACCTCCTTTTCACTGTTACAAATGAGAAGACAGAAGCTCAGAGAAGGGAAGGGAATGTCCAGGTCTCACAGGTCTCTGACTCCCGGTTCAGCATTCTTTAGGCATCTTATGCTACCTGTTCTTTGCTTTTGTCATATTTGTAAGTATAGGCATAGTTTGGGTCTTACTTTCATAAACCAGATTTTTATAATCTTGCTTGTGTACTATGTGAAAGACACTACATTTTATTATAGAAGAAATGATCAACTTACTAAATATAGGTTATTTCACGTTTTTAGAAGTTTCATTCTCTAAGAGACTTAAACTCAATAATTGATAGATGTGCTATAGAAAGATTACTGAATAGGGAAACATTTGATCTTAGTTTCATTCTAGATTCTGCAGGTTACTAGTTATATAACCTTTAGCAAGTTGCTTAATTTTTCTGAGTCTGTTTATTGACTTTATTTCCCTAAATGTCCTCTAAAATTCAATTTAGCTCTATTGTATGATAATATTTACCATTTAATATGTAGTTAAATTTTTTTAACTACGTATAAATAATGTTTTAAAGTTTACGTAGGCACCTCTACTTATGGCCTTCTGGTCCCTGAACAGTAGTGGCAGATTGAGCTGCCCTTAAATGAGGATTCCTTAACTTTAGCACTTGGGGCTTCCTTTTGAATTCAGTTCCTTATTGAAGTGGCCAAACCACCCTTTGCTTATACTAAAAACTTTGTCCTTCTATGGCTTACTATAGCTATTAGATGAATTTTGAAGATATTTTTTTTCTGTAATTATTGGATAGTTTTTTGTGTCTAATGATGTTTCATATAATCATCATTTATTCCACTTCAGATAGCAGCTTATTATTTTCTCTGAACATGTCTTATTGCATTGAATTAGTAACAGTCACTCAGAGAGGAATCAGATCAGTGGCAGCCATTAGGTGGCCATAAATACTAGTTTGGGTCCAATGGAAATAATATTTATGATAAGTGATTATGGTGTCACAAATCATACTGCAATGTATGTCCTATAATAACAGTAATCCGATACGTATGAACTCCTTTGTGCCAGGCACAATGCCAGTCTTTACATTCTTATTTTTTCCTTCATGCCACGTCTGTGATGAGGAAAGCTGGGGCTTAGAAACATCGAGTAAGTTGTTTAAGAAGTGACAGTTACCGTCACCATTGTTGGGTGGTGGAATTTGGGATTTGGGGTGTTTTTACTTCACTATTCTTATTTTTTACATTGTTTAAATTCTTAGATGTGTCCTTTTCATGAAGTAGTCATTTTTCTTTAAAAAAGGAAAGCATATCTGCCAAGATAGTAACAGTGGTTAATTGTGAGGGTGGTGATTTGGATGACTTATTTTCTTCTGTGTTTATCTGATTTATTTTATATTTCCAAAAATAGAAAAATGTGTTTTTAAAAAGGAATTTGCCTACAATCACACAATTAGAGCCATTTGAAACACACAACTACATGACAATAATATTTATCCTTTCTAAATAATATATTTATCAAAAAGGGGCTATATGTCCACTGTACAAAATTTAAAAGGCATAAAAGGGCATTGAGTGAAAACTGACTGTCCCTCCTACGCTTGCCTCTGAGACAGTCAGTTTCTTTCTCAGGCATCACTGTCACCAGTTTCTTGGGAAACTTCTGGAAATAAGTTTTATATAGGTGAACACACATGGATAAATTCTTTTTTGTACAGTGGAGCATACCATAATACTCTTCTGTTTCTTACTTTTTTCTTTCTTTTTTCATTTAACAAGAGATCCTGGAGATTGTTCCTTATTTATTCATACACTGATGACTTCATTGCATGGGTGGCCTGTGCTTTATTTAACTGGTCCTCTGTTGATGCATATTGAGGTTGTTTGCATTCTTATATTATTTCACAAGCTGTGCTTCTGTGAATATCCTTGCACATAAAGCAGCTCACAAAGGAGAGCGGATCTGGAGGATAAATGCCTGTATGTGAAATGGCTATGTTGAAAGGCAGATACATAAATAATGTTGATAGGTATGCCAAATTGTTCTCCCTAAAGATGAAGGTAGTGTGTGAAAGATTGCCAGCACAGTAGGTTCTTAAACTTTCTGGTGTGTGCTAATCTAATTATTAAAATGCTCTTTCACATGAGTCTTAATTTGTATTTCCCTTAAATTAGTGAGATTGGACATATGTTTAGGAGCCATTAGTATTTCCTGTTATGGGAACCCTTTTACCTCTGTTTTTCATGTTTTTGCCCTGCAAAGTTTTATTTTGTGTGTGTTGGTTTTTTTTAACGTAGTTGGATTTAGCGAGCATAAGGTTTCTGACTTTTGTACCTTTTTTTTAAAGACTTCCCTCTTCAATTTTTAAGAAATCTTCCATGATTTCTTATGATGCATCATTGACTTCTTTTATGTGTATATATATTTAGATCTTGGCCTCATTCATAATTTATTTTAGAGTAAAATGTGATATAAGTATTTTTTCCCCAGATGGCTACCCAGTTGTTTCAGCATTATTTAATATTCATCCTTTCTCCAGCTAAAGAGCCTTCCTTATCATATACTAAATCTCTCCATTTGGAGGTATATTTTTAATTTTTTTTAAAAAAATATGTTTTATTGATATTTTTTAGAGAAAGAGGAAGAGAGAGGGAGAGAGAAACATCAATAAGAGAGAAGCATTGATCAGCTGCCTCCTGGATGCCCCCTACTGGGGATCTAGCCTGCACCCCAGTCAGGTGCCCTGACCTGGAATTAAACTGACGACTTCTGGGTACATAGGACGATGATCAACCAACTGAGCCACACTGGCCAGAGCTATTTTTTATTTCATAAACACTCAAATTAGGAATCTCACAGAATATTATTTGCAGTACTCTTTCAGATAGGAATGAGAATTATTTGGAACATGGGAAAGAGGAAAAGGGATCATGTTCTCACAGCCCCCAATTTGTGAGCCAGTGAGCAAAACTCAGGAATTGATGCGGTCAGCAGCACAGAGCACCTGACCCCATCTTCCCCCTTGCTTGTACCCCTCAGAGAACAGAAGGAGCTGCTTTGCCTGAGGAATATTCCATGTCTTCGCATGTTTCCTTTTCCTGCATGTATTGCCAGTTAGCTGTACCTTGAATTACATTCTGACACTTGAAAAACTCTCCCTGCCTCAGGTACACTCCCCTCGATTATGCTTTGCTTGGTGAGCGCCACGAAGTGATCCAGTTCATGTTGGAGCACGGCGCCCTGTCCATCGCAGCCATCCAGGACATCGCTGCCTTCAAAATCCAAGCTGTGTACAAAGGCTACAAGGTCAGGAAAGCCTTCCGAGACCGAAAGAACCTCCTCATGAAGCATGAACAGCTGAGGAAAGATGCTGCTGCCAAGTAAGTCCCGGCTGTTAGCGATGGGTTCTCACAACTCGGGGTCAGGGCTGAAGGGGCGGAGAGGGAGTCAGGGAGAGAATCTGAAATAGCTTTGACCCCTGTACCCAAGCCACCTTCCCCCTTCTGCTCACCAGTCATTCGGAGGACTGAGGCTGAAATGAAGGACAAGATCTAACCTCTGCGTGGTGGCTGTTCCTCTCAGTTTCCCGGGGAAGGAGTGGAGGGTGGCCATGCTCCCTCAGTGAGCTGCAAAGAGAAAGCTGGTCTTCTCACCTCTCCTGCCTTTCCCGAAGAAACTTCCACCGGTGCCTGCCTACTTCCCCTACACTAAACGAGCTTTGATTTGATTAAAGCAACCAACTTGTATAAATAACTTGCTTCTCCCCCACCTATTCCTTGACAAATTTATACTAAATAATGTAACTTATTCAATAATCATTGATTGAACTCTACTGTACATACAAAACTTTTGGCTAGAGCCTACAGAGAAAATAGTAACTAAAAGGAAAATACTTGCTTCAAGAACCTCACGCTTTTTTGGATAATGATACAAAATGTGCAAAATAGTCATAGGTACGTATTATACATTGTGATTATTTTACCGTAAGTGATAGATTTTAGATTAGGCTTTGGTTTGCCATTTCTTTGATAACCGTGTTGGGTATTTTAAATAGCAGGAGGTATCACATTAGTGGGTATAGAGACCAAAACTTCTGATGATAAAGGTGCAGACAACAGGCAGATTCCTGAGAGACAACTTCCGGGCTGTATCTTGAATGTTTCCAAACCTTGGATCATTCCAACTCTTAATTCCTTCCATATCTTGCCCACAAGGGGGAAGCATACGTGTAATAAATAGCAATTAAAAATAATAATCAAAGACAGGATAAACCATGTCAGCAAGAAGTTAAATACCACCATGAACTGGAATTACTCACCATGAGGCAGCCTTCACCAGACAAGATTGACAGAAACACATTCTTTTCTGTGACTCTGAAGCTATCAGAGTAGGTGGCATCCTCAGAAACATTCCTTTGCATTGGTCTCTTAATGAGGCCCATTGCATCACACGTGCCAGAGAATCCAGTATTAACCTAAAGCCTCTACATGCCTGTTTCCAGCCTTCCTGTCAAAGTCCTCTGCGTGTGAGTGACAATTGTAAGTAGGTAATACACATGACAAATTATCCTGAGAGGCAAGTAAGTATTCTCTACAAGGGATGGGATATTGTATTTCCTTCCACTGGTGTTTCTATAAACTCCACTTTAATGTGTGAGAATCTGTTTTCAGAGTTCCAAGTCATATCTACCCGAATATGAGGTGCGACTCTAAGTCAACGTGACTGACTTTATATGTCCCCCCAAAAGGAGCATATTAATCCAAACACAACTCACTTTGATTTTGGGGAGAGGGGACCCTGGAGTCCTCCTTCCCCCCAAACTACCTTTCCAGAGGAATGGAAGGGTGTGGTAGAGTGGAAAGTAGACTGGGTTCAAATCCAGCCTCGAATGTTTCCGTGTGATGAATTGCACACGGCATTTCTCTCTCGGGCCTCAGGCTCTTCATCTGTAGAGCAGGCCAGTGGGTTTGTAGGCACTGTCCAGCTCTGTGGAAACCCACGTCTTCATCGTTGGTGATCTCAGCCTCCGCTTCCTCTCCTTGCCTGAGGTGCTGCCCAGAGGCCAGTTACCTGGGCCAAGTGTTTGGATTCAGTGTAGAGCTGGCAACTACGATTCATTTGTCAGAAGACCTTCTGTACAGAGGGAGGGGTTTCCAATAATGATGCTTACAAAAAGCACATAATGTTTATGATATTTTCCCCCAACATGTTTGTTTGTTTGCAATGTTCAGCCCAGAGGGTTTGAACCACAAGGAGATTTAGGGAACATCTAGTTCTCTCCTCTCCTTTAACCCTCTTACTTGTTATCCTAATTCGTTTCACTATTGTGGAAGATAGGTCCTCTTTGTTCTTAATTCTTAGTTTCTGAAATTCATTTTTAAAAACCCTTTTAAATGTGCTTACTGGGATGATATTTGAAATTGGCAAAACTGAGAAAATTATGAACTTTACTTTTTTTCAATCACAGTCTTTCCTTTATCGGGTGCCTTTACTGGACATAAACAAGTTTTGTACACTTTAACCATCACCTCCTACAGTCATCATTGAATAGATCCCCACGGGAAATACTTAAATGGAAAAAAGCCAGACTTAATTTGTTTTAATTTTATTTCTCAAGAGTTATTTCTTAAAATCTGAGCCAGTGTTTAATTTTTGTGTTTCATCTTCGTTTTAAGGAGCAGAATCAGAATGTTAGATTCAGTCTGTGCTTCCACTGCCTCTCTAACGCGGGACCCAGGCACGTCCTGGCACCTCTGTGACCCTTTCCCAGGAGTCCTAGCAGAAATCACCTTCCTTAAAGGATGGATGTGAAAGCAACTTGTTTAACTTACAGTGATTTTTAATTTACTGATAGAGAAATTGGGAGAGACATTCTAGTCATATTCTCTAAGGCAGTGGTCGGCAAACTGTGGCTCGCGAGCCACGGTTTGCCACTCTGTTGACTAATGAGTTTGCTGACCACTGCTCTAAGGCTTTTTTTTTAAAAGAAAATACTGTTTAAAGAATAACTATGATCCATTCAAAAGCACTTTGTAACTCATACTGCTCCACCTGTGTTGTTGCCAAAATGAACATTAGCATAATTTGCCTGCCGAAGCACACCATTGAGTGCACACTAAATTAAGACCGTGTTTATGTGGATCACTCTTCTTCCCTGGAGCTTCTTTTTGCCAGGTTTTTATTTCACTCTCTAATCACAGATCTCCTCTAACTTACCAACTCTTCCTTCTCACATTTTTAAATTATACCATCTCTACACTGCAGTCAGCCCTGCGGGCAAACTCCTTAGACCTCTACTCCTGCTATACTTTTTAAAATTGAAAATGTATCTATTTTTAAGACTTAGTAAAGAAATTACTTCATCTCTGTAGATAACCCCTTAATCTGTCTCATATCTTGGCCTCCTGGAACTCTAATCCCGGCTCATTAGCTGCCTCCTGGGCATCTCCACCTCACTGTCCTTTGGTCACTGCCAGCATCTCAGATCACTGGACATTTCCCCTGTGTGTCCTGTTGTCACCAGCACTGCAAACCCACCGTGTGAAACCTGCAGCTCATCACCACAGCCTGTCTCTTCTCTCGCCTCCTGACTTCCCTGCTAGTGCAGCCACCACTGATTCTGTTCATTCCTCTTTTGAAATGTACTGTTATGTCCTTTTGCTTTCTTTCTCTGTCCCATTACTCAATACAAACCCTTATTCTTGAATATCAGGCATGATGCTGTGTAAGACCCTTCAACATTTTACTTCCGCTTATATCTCCAAATCTCATTTCTCTCTACTACTCCCACCCTCCCACACCTTCCACTTGAGGTCTCAGCCATCCTGAACTTTCTTTGCTTCCTCTCTTACCACTTTCTTTACTAACCACACGCTCTGGGAGACCTGAGCTGCCTCTGAGTGAGTATCACTCTTAGAGTTACATAATCAAGTCCAGTTTGGGTCACTCCATTCAGACTCTTGTCATGCTGTAGTCCCTTCTACAGGAGGCTGTTCTGTGTCCACAAAAAGTCAAATGACAAGGACTTCTGTGCCTCTCATGCAGTACGTTCCATTAAAGGGCAGTTCTATCTGGCAGAAGTTCTTTTCTACCTTTTGGTTTTGAGCTAAAGATAAAAGTCTAAATCCTCTCTATAAACCAACCTTCAGATCATTAAAGAAAGTGTTCATGACACTCACACTCCTAACCTAGGTCTCCTTTTTGCCGCATAGCAGATCCTCTTGCAGCCAAACATCTTCACTTTGTCAATGCCTGTCTCCAGGGTGGACTCATAGGTCTGACTCTTCTGCTCATACTGTGGTCTGAGCCATGGGAAATCACTTTCATGGTGCTCCTTCATGCCATTCCACTGCTCTGAGCCTCAGTTTCCTATCAGTAAATTAAAAGGGACAGGCTTTGGGACTCCATGAATTCCCTGAAACTCCACGAAGCGTTTCCTATGTCATGTGCACATGTGAATTTTGAGGGAGAGTATCTCTACATTTTTATCACAATCTCAAAGAGGGTCCATGAGTCACAGAGAGATTCTTAAAAATAGGACTAAATGCTATCTGAGGTCCCTCCCAGCTCTAACATTCTATAAGTCAAAGGTTCTAAAACACATGGCATTTTTTTTATTCCCTTGAGAGGAAGTCAGAGACCAAGTATTACTAGGGCTGTTATTCAGCGACAATGAAGAGATAGACTCTGACAGGTCCCCTCCTTACAGTGTAGTGCCAACTAAAAAGGTTAGCACTAAACCTTTTCTGTCTTGTGAGGTAACCAGCTTCCCCTCACTGGAAATGTTCTAGCTGAAATTGAATTATCATCTCTGCAGGGTGATACATAAGAAGTTCTAAAGTTATATAAAGAGCTGGTCTCGAAGGTCTCTTCTGAGTCAAACATTCTGTTGGAGGTAGGCTGCATGTCTTTGCTCATGCTCTTTCCTCTGCTGAAATAACCTCTCACTTCCCTCCTCTCATTTTGACATTCTGTGGAGCCAGTGTAAATAGTCCCATATCCTCCACAGCTCTGTGTGGATACCTCTGTTATAGCACTAATCACATCCAAAATTCACTATCAGCAGAAGTACCTGGATCAGATTTCCCCCACTAGACTGTCAATTCTTGAGAGCAACTGTGTTATGTATGTATCTCTAGGGCCTAGAACACTGGATTGAACATTAATAATAAATGTTCAATAACTGACCTAGCCTGGGTCTAGCCCAGGGGTGGGGAACGTCGGGCCTATAGGCCATATAAGGCCTGAGAAATCGTTTGGTCTGGCCCTGCCAAGGCATTAGGGGTGAGTTAATTAAATGTTTGACCAAATATAGCAGGCTCATTTTTAAGTTGATCATTTTGTATGGCTCACGGATAATGTTAGAAATATCCAAATGGCCCTTGGCAGAAAAAAGGTTCCCCACCCCAGGTCTAGACCTTACATAAGTAATTCATCATTCTAGGCCTTAACTTCCCCTTTGTCAAGTGGAAGGGCTGGGCCAGATGCTCTCTCAGGTCTCCCTCAGTTCTAGTCCAGTAACTCTCTTAGTACTACTTTCACTTGTTTGCCTTACTCAGGCAGCAAACACATTTATATACCATTTATCCCCACAACCCATGCTAGGCTTATATATTTATGCATTTGGTTTTCCAACTCTCTCCATATTTATTATAAGCAGATTACGTTTGACAGGTTTATGATTTTAAAAAGGAACGTAAGAGCAAGGGGGCTTACCACTGCATACACTTGAGCATGAGACCCCACTCTGTGGCTTCCACAGAGACTTGTATTTGCCCAGTTTTGACAAGAAGAAATTAGTTTATCAGATACTACATTTCATGAATATTCAGGTTTCCATTGCCATGAGTATAGGACCTAAGTGAGGTTTCAGAGATGTGATTCAAGTGGCTTCATGGAACAGGGATTAGTGAAGTTTCAACCAAGAGCATTTGCTAAAAATATCTTTATGCCCAGCCCTGTAGCTCTTAGACTGCATGTCACTCAGGCCACGCCCAGATTTCTTCACTTCCAATCAGATCCAGTCACAGGGAAGCGTATTGTAATAGCTTTACCTCTACAGGAAAGTAATAATGATTACTTATATTTATACTGCTATAAGCTTGCAAAGTTCTTACGCATTCATTCACTAAATCTATACAATAAACCAATTAAGTAGGCAGGCATTACTCCTTAATCTTATTTCATAGATGGGAACATAACAGAGGTTAACTTGCCTAAAATCACACAGCTGGTAGGGGCGAAAGGTGGCACTTGAATCTCATTCTACCCTGAGCCAAGTTCCTGCATTTTTTGGTTCATGCTTATGCTAGAGGCTGTCTTCCTTACTAGCACCTTCCTGCTAGACCACATGGAACAGCTCTGGCTTCTTTTTTCTGACTTCCACCCATAAGTGTAACTTGGGGGTAGCAGAAGCAAGCCCATAAGTCAGCTTTTCTCCTAACCCAATGCCTGTTCACTTGTGCCAGTGTTGTTTCCAGTGACTACAAGAGTGGTGCCAAGTCACCATCATCAATTCTGCAACATAGTTCAATAAAAATCTTCCTATTGCTCTCACAGCAAACAGCAGAGCACACCGATATCTCCTACATCCTTGAAGAAGTTAAAAAAATGAGTTGGCCCCAAGCCTACACTAGGGCTCTCAACAAGAATGGCATTAGGGCAAAGCTGGTTCAAATCGGTCCAATAAGACACACTCACTAGATCTCCCTTATCTGTGGGAACCACTTTAATCACATCTCTTAAACTTCTCTTAGGCCTTGTATTCATGCAAACTTGAATACTCATTGAACAGAAAAAGCCTGCCTATTTCTGCAATGTCTGATATTAATTTCTTTTGTCAAAACTTGGCAAACACAGCACTCTGGGAGCCATATAGAGGGGTAGGAAAAAATGTCAACTTCTGGGACTCAGACTCTCTAGGCCTGGAGTCGGGGCTATGCCATGTTGTGAGGTTGCATCCAGTGCTGAGGTGCCGGAGCTGTTAGACATTCAAGTTGTTCTTGCTCTGACCTGGTTCTGTGCACATCAAGCAAGCTTTGATTCCTTAGTTTCTTATTGGCCTCTTTTTTTTTTTTTTTTTTTTTTTTTTTTTTTGCAATTGTCATCTAGGCTACTAATCTGTAGAAATTCCCATCACTGGGTCTTAGGTCTGTTTTGGGGTGGGGGGCTTCAGGGTGCATCTCTGCTCCACAGTAGCCCTTTGGAGGTTTGCAGCAGCCACGTGTTCTTGAAATCTTTTCTTCCCTGGATGAAATGGCTCCAGTTCCTTCAGCCCATCACCTGGAGACCCTCTCCCCTCTGACGCACAGGACTCAAAGCAGATGTTGTCAAAGCTCTGATCCCCAGTTGATGTGCTCACCTTGTTATACTGTGAGCCTCTGGGGAGCTGCAAAATTGTTCTAGAAAAGACAGTACAAACCAGACTAATTGGCAGCCCATCAAAAGCTGCTGTCTGGCCATTCTCCCTTAAGATAATAGAAAAAAGGAGAGCCCTAACCGGTTTGGCTCAGTGGATAGAGCGTCGGCCTGCGAACTGAAGGGTCCCAGGTTCGATTCCGGTCAAGGGCACATGCCTGGGTTGTGGGCTCGATCCCCAGTGGGGAGCGTGCAGGAGGCAGCTGATCCATGATTCTCTCTCATCATGGATGTTTCCGTCTCTCTCTCCCTCTTCCTTCCTCTCTGAAATCAATAAAAATATATTTTAAAACAAAGAAAAAAGGAGAGAAAAATGTGACTATTTTTATACATTAAGATTCTGCCCTGCTAATACATTTCCTGCTAACATGTTACTTGCAGTGTCATGGACAGGACCCTTTTCTTCCTCTTTAAATTTTCATATAAACTAGAATAACATTGGTTCTTTTTCTGGTATTTGTTTCCTGAACTTTATAAAAATAGGTCAAGTTTATAGCATAGCCCACTGTGAAGATTAAAGATCTTTGGTATTCTATAATAAATTATTTGGAGGGGAAAAAACACTTAAATTTCAGGGCAATTATTGAGCCTAAGAGTTTAGGACTAATAGCCACACTGGAAGCTAGTTTGAAGTGCTATTAATGGTTACTTTGGTGTTATATTACCAGGTTCTTTAAATGATCCAATTGATTTTTAGATGATGGAAGAAGATTGAGTGAAATTTTAAAAAACAATGTTCTCACTGAGATGGATTTTACAGGGACAAGTAGAGCAGCTGAGTTCTGTCTCAGTTCTGTGTATGGTTTATGATGTAGCCTCGGGTAAGTCACTCATCTCTCTGCCTCAGTTTCCTTGTCTACCAAATAAGAGTGTCACCCTCAGTAACCTGAGATTCCTCCAAACTCTTAACTATAAGTAGTGATTCTGGACCTTTCCCCCCCAGATTAGACACATACCTGTGGGATCATGTTCCACTCTCAGGAGCTGTCTCATGTGTGTGTGTTGTTGCTTTTATTTCAAGGTATCAGTATAAATAAAAATAATAGATGTAGCTTATGCATAAGTCCCACCCCCCTTTCACTGCAGTGATTATTACTTTTACATCAAGAACCACAGCTCTGGAGAACTTTGCCACTTGGAAGATTTTTTAAAAATTTAAATGCATCAATTTTTTAAAAATATTAATATATTTCTATTAATAAACTGGGGGATCCAGTTATATATTTCGATGACTATATTCTTTCTCCCAAATCTGCTATGTAGTTCTACCAAAGTGAAAAAACAATGCCCTGCAAACATCCCCCTTCATGAAATCTTCAGAAAGCAGCACTCCCTTGCTTTCTGGACATCTGGTCACTCTGAGAAGCTGGACCCTGTTGTCTGGTGGCTGCCTGTGCTGCAGGCCACAATGGCCCCACTGACAAGGTCTGCCCAGGGGCTGATTGCACAGTCACTCCTTGCAACTGGAAAAGGAGAGCTGTTTGGTTTCCTAAGAGAAAGAGAAACGACTGCTGGTATAATGAAGTTTAATTTATCATCTCAAAGCCCCTCTTCATGGCAGTGAGACCCGTGTAGATGCCCAGCCAGACCACCGGGGGCCTGTGTCTGTAGAGGATCCACATTCTCCTAGAGCAGTTCTCTTCCTCAGTGTGAGGAGGAGGAGCAGCACTCCCTCTGCCTGTCAGGAGCCAGGCTGTTAGATCAGGTAGCAGCACCTCCCCCACCACGTGCTCCCACCTTCTGCAAAGCAGCCCTCCTAGTCCCTGCGCACTGACATGGCACCTGCTCGAGCATCCTCCTGAAGCTCAGGCACTGATGACAGCGTCCCGCTCGCCTGTCGCCTGCACTGCAGCGCACTCAAGTGTCAGCCACTGGCAAAGCATGTAAGACAGCCAGTCACATAGAAACGTGGGAGCTGTACAGGGCTTAGCACGGCCCTTCTGGCCACTTCTGTGGGAAGGGACTCGGTGTGAAACTAGAAGATAAGCAAACTTGGACCCCAGATCAGAGGTCTCACCACCGGAAGAAAGGCCTTGAGACGATTACAAGGCTTTGTATCAAAGACCCAGAGAGCTATCATCTGGGTCTCCCCTGTCCCTTGAGATCTGAATGAGCTCAGCTTCAAGTTCCACAGTCTGTTGAAATCTGAATTCTGTGGCTTCTTGGGGCTTGGGGTCTCTGCCTCAGCTCTTGCTTCTATCTCTGGTATCTTAGCTTGGCCGTTTGTCAGGTTGTTTATGAACAAGCATCTCTGAGCATGATAGACACAAACAAAAAGTTGGTGCTGTTGAGGAGAATCACATTTCCTATCCCATGATGGTCTAGTTGACAGACCATACGAGACTTTCCTGTTCTCTTAGCCTTACGCTCTAGGACCAGCAGCACCTGCAGAACCTGCTGCTTGTTAGAAATGCAGGAGTTTGCGCCCCACCCGACTTGCTAACTCAGAATCGAGAGTTCGGCAGGATATCAGGAGATTCAGTTCACTCAGTGTGAGGAGCACAGGTCTAGTCCTTTTCTGTCACCTCACCACAGGCCCTGGCCTTGCTCTGTGCGTACCCAGCCTCTCATCTTCTCTCTCTTCCTCCTCCTTCCCTCTCTCTCGTCCTCTCATCTCCTCCCTCCCTCTCAGGAGCTACAGACAAACTTTGTGTCATGACAGAGCAGGCCTCTTCCCTGCAGCCTCAGAGCCAGTCACCACGTGGCTCCGAAGATCTCACCTTACCAGCCCTCAGTTCTGATCCCAACCGTAATCAAGTGTTTGTCTAAACCAGGTCCCCTTCTGAGAGGGATTCTCACACCAGCTACTTCGAGAAGAGAAATCTCTCCATCTCATTACAAAACATATCCCGGATTTTATAAAGATACCTGGTTTCCAAACAGACCCCTAAATCAAGTCAGGATTACAAGCTATCATGTAAGTGTAGACCTGGAGGAGCTGAGTCTTCTACAGGAAGGTGACTCACTCAAGGTCATACTGTGGTTATTGGCAGAGGCAGGACCAGAAAAGGTCTTATCCATCCCAGGGCAGGCTTCTCTCCCCTAATCATTCTCCTTTTAACTGATCCTTCAGATGGCTACCAGATTCTCTTCCTGAGCAGTCATTGAATCATCCGAGCAGGCAAATATATATTGGATGCCTGCTGAGAATATCAAGTACTGTTCAAAAATCAGAAGAGGCAACACGGGCCCAGTTTCCCAATCGACTTGCCTTTGCCCCAGCTGCTCCCTCGGACTGAAATCCTCACTCATTCCCACCCGTCTGGCTGGCAAACTCCTACACGTCTTTGAGAATCAACATTTGGGACCTTCCTCTGTGCGAGCACACTATTATAACATTTCTTCCCCTATGCGTTGTCTTGGTTTTCCCAGCTGCTCCCTCTGAGTAGAAGGGTCCTCAAGGGCGGGCTGAACTCTGTGCTCCTCATTACTGTCTCATCGGTGCCCTGCACAGGACAGGCTCAGAGAATGTACTTTCCTTCCTCCTTTCTTTCCCTCGGAAATCCCTACAAATTAATGGTGCCTGTCAAGCAAATCCTGTTCTTTACTCGGCCCCTTTATCTTCAAGCACTTTGCCCCTTTTGGGACCTGGGCTGCCTCAGACCACCTGCCTCACACTACTGCTCATTTCTAGACTCATCTCCCCTGGCCAGCACTTCTATTCTATTGCCATCCACAGGATCCAGCTTAGCCACCAGCTACTCGTACATGACTCTTTTTGGATGCTATTTTATTTATTATGATTATGATTATTAAATTTATTGAGGGAATATTGCTTATAACAATATATAAATTTCAGTTGTACATTGTAATTCAATATCTACTGCATTGCATGCTCACCATCAAAAGTTTAGTTTCTTTTCATTACCATATATTTGACCCCTTTCTCAGAAAAGCAGGGATATTTAAAAGTGAACATTTGTAAAACAAAAAAAACCCACAAAAAACAATAAGCTTCTGGACATTGGTCTCAGAGGTGATTTTGTGAATTTGACTCCAAAGACTTTTTAAGAATCATCCCATCTTGTGGGCCTCATCTGCAAAAGAGTAGGTTTGAGTCATTAGCTAGAGCTCTCAGTGGCAGGGTTGCGATTCACAAGTGTGTTATGATCAGTTGTGAGGTGCTTTGAAATTTTTTTGTATGATCATTAAGGTCTGCCAGTGGTCATTTTAATAGAGAAAATTAAAGGTTATCGTATGATTGTCGTTCTCAGTTGTGTTCTGATGCACTTTCTGAAACAGGAGAAAAAGCTTGGGACACACACCTAAGGATTGTTCCCTGGTTGTCATGTGTATGTGTCTCAACAGGCTGACCTACAAGATTCTTTTCAGCTCCATCATCTTACGAGCTATACAGCTCTGAGGAAAGTCTGCTCTCAAAAATGTGAATCTCCAACTCCCTCCTGTGATATGGTAGTTCCTCTTAGAATTTAAATCTCACTCAGGAACCCTTGTGTGGGTAACCGTTAACTTTTTCCTCTTCCTCTTTGACTTTGCTTCAGGAAGCGAGAGGAAGAAAACAAGCGAAGAGAGTCAGAACAGCAGAAGGGAAGGCTGAGTCCAGATTCCTGCAGGCCCCAGGCCCCTCCGTGTCTGCCCATCACCCAGGCTGAGCCCCACAGGCAGAGCGGGGGCCCCAGCAAACAGCCTCCCACCAGCCATGCGGCCCAGAGTCCTGAGCAGAGAACCTGCAGAGGGTCTCCGGGCAGAGACCCCCCGGAGCAACACCTCTCCCCAGACTTGCAGGGAACAGACCCCAGAAAGCCAAATGGTAGGTGTATTGCCTTTGTTATCCGATGCCGACCTGTGGACTGTGGGCCCTTTTATAGGTGTACATAGACCATTTACATTTAATGTACTTAGGTCAGCACTTAAGCCTGCCATTTTAGTATTTATTTTCTATTTATTTCGCCAGTTCCCATTCCTGTTTCTCTTTTTTTCCCCCTTCCTGTGGGTTACTCAGACTTCCTTTAGGATTCCATCTTGATTGATCTATGGTGTTTTTGAGTAGATCTCTCTAGTTTCTGCCGTAGTTGCTCTGAATATCACAGTATACATTAGTGACATTACAGTCTGGTATCAGCATCTTACCATTGAATGAAATGTGGGAACCTCACTTCCATTTAGGTGCCTGTACCTTCCCCACCTTTAAATGTCTTTGTCTGGAATCAGATGGTTTTGTAGTTTTTGTTTCAATCATGAAATATAATTTATAAAACTCAGGAGAAGGATAGTCTGTTTTATGTACCCATGCTTCTTTTCTGTTGTTTTGTTTTTCTTCCTGGTGCTCCACATTCCTTCTCTTACCATTTCCTTTGTTTGAAGAACTTTCTTTAGCCAATTTGCTGGTAAAGGTGGGTCTGCTGGCAACAAATCCTTTGAGTTTGCCTTTGAGAATGTTTTTATTTCACTCCTGAAGAATTATTCAACCAGATGCAGACAACGGTTGGCACTTCCTTGAGCGCTTGACAATGACTGTGCCCCTTCCTTCTGCATTCCATGGTTTCGAATTGGTGTTCCTCGGAAATGTTCCTGGTAACAGGTCATTTCTCTCTGGCTGCTTTTGAGATTTTTCCTTTATCTTTAGTTTTCAAGAGTTTACTATGATATGTCTTGGCATGGGTTTTTGGAGCTTATCCTGTTTGGAGTTTGTTGAGTGTGTTGGGGTGCACAGGACCATCCCAGGTTCAGTAATTTTCTAGGAGGACACACAAGATTCAGCATATAGTTGTGCACGTGGCTGTGATTTATTATAACAAGAGGGTACAAAGCAAAATCAGCAAAGAGAGTGAAGTCTGGAGGAAACCAGGTGCAACTTCCAAGAGCCCTCCCCTGGAGAAGTCACACGGGACACACTTACTTCCACCAGCAATGAGTTGTGACAAGCAGTTAGGCAACATTTTCCACCAGGGAAGCAACCTAACCTAGGACTCCAAGATTTTTACCAGGGTCAGTCATGTAGGTACCCTCTGCTTAGCATGCACCAGAACCCAGACTCCCAGAGGAAAGCAGGAATTCAGCATGAACTGTATTATTTTCACAAAGCAATGTAAGCACATTGAGCCATTCTATGGTACAGAAATCTAAGTACAGATACAACAAAGCGAAAAGGACAAATAATGTCTTGGATTATTATGAAAATAGTTTTGACTTTGTGGACCTCCAGAATGGGTCTTTGGAATCTTGTGGTCACCTAATTCAAGACTTAGACAATAAAATCTGTCTCTCTCAACCTCCATTTTCTTAGCTGTGAAATGGGGTTCACTCTCCACCTGCAGGGCAGTTATGAAAGAAAAAAATGTGGAGTACTTGTTCAGACCATGACCCATAACAGTAACTACTATCATTAAGCCACACCACTGACCTAGCCAAGAACAATCACATGAAAGTATACATGGAACCACAAACATTTCCAGCCTATCATTCCACAACCCACAGTGCATCAGTGATGTACACCTTACAGAGGTTGTGAGGCTCTGTTGTATGTTCATTCATTTATTCATTCAGTCACCATTTACTAAACTCCCATGATGTGACAGCTAGATTGACTTTCCTCAAGGTCTTTCTTAGCTTGGGGCCTTTGCATGTAACAGCTGTGTCTAAAAGCTGTACCATTTTAGATTAGTGTTTAAATTTACAACATCCTACACCAGAGCAGTACATTTGTAACTATAGATGAACTGAGATGATGCAAAGCTGGGCTTCAGTCCCAGCAAGGGTCAGTTTACCACCAGTTAAACTTCTCTCCTAAGACAGGTCCTTTCCTGGTCACAAAGAAAATGTTTCTCGGCTGGTTCTGATCCTCCAAACCTCAGGGGGCCGAGTCCTCTGGGGATATGGACCTCCAAATGCCTCACTCGTCTCTGTTGGTGTCCTGATTCTCTGGAGCTTGGCCTCAATTTTTTCTGCCTGCTCTTCGATTCCTTCAAACAGGTGTTTTGTAAGTGTTGGCGAGAATATGGATAAAGGAAACCCTTGTGCACTGTTGGTGGGACTGTAAATTAGTACAGCCACTGTGGAAAATAGTATGGAAGTTTCTTAAAAAATTAAAAATAGAAGTACCATATGACGCAGCAATTTCCACTTCTGGCCATTTAGCTAAAAAAACACAAAACACTAATACAGAAAGATAGAGGCACCCCTATGTTCATTGCAGCATTATTTACAGTAGCCAAGATATGGAAACAACCTAAGTGTCAAACAATAGACGAATGGATAGAGAAGATGTGGTACATATGTATAATGGAATATTACTTGGCCATAAGAAAGGATGGAATCTTGCCATTGAGACAGCATGGATGGACCTAGAGGGAATAGGCTAAATCAAATAAGTCAGACAAAGAAAGACAAATACCATATGATTTTACTTATATTTGAAATCTAAAAACAATAAATGAAAAACAAAACAGAAACAAACTCATAGATACAGAGAACATTTTGATGGTTGCCAGATGGGAGGGGGGTTAAGAGAGTAGGCGAAAAAAGGAACGGGATTAAGAAGCACAAATTCTCATGGGTTACTTGCCCCCACCCAGAACCCAGGCCAGACAAGCTTCCTGGCACCTCCCAGTGCTGGCTAGCAGACGTTTTGTGTGGACTATTATTTCCCAGCGGGATGTACATCAAGAATCCCGGTTTCATGCAGGGTCCTGGTTTTATTTTTATTTTTTTAATAAATCTTTATTGTTCAGATTATTACACAGGGTCCTGGTTTTAGCTAACTTTCTGCCTGCACTTATCTTGATGTGAAAACATAACCAGATATTTAATAAGACCAGCGCTGCCCACTCCACCCCTACCGCCTGCCTAAATCAGCTCACACACTTACCACTCTGAGTTTCTGTTTTCTCTTTGTTTTTGGCTCCCAGAGATTACCTTTATTTTCTTGAAGACACTATGGTGCTTTTAAAAGAATGCTTACTCTACTAGTATTTTAATCAGCATTTCTAGGTACTTGTAGTGGGAAGGCTTTCAGGTTATCAAACTACTCTTGCTAGAAATAGAAGTTAACCTTTTTACTAATCATAATCACCACTATCAAGGTAATGCTATAGGATGGGTCTGAATATTTTAAGTACATAAATGGGCAGACTTGCCCTACTGTACAAGCTTTGAACCATAAATATTGTTTCCCCTTTTCCTTGTTTTCCCAAGAAATGTCCAGAGAACCTTCTAAAGGCCAATCTGCCTGTGTCCACTTCAGCCCTGATGAAGGCCACGATGGGAACAGGTGCCCAGGAGTCTCCTCCGTTGAGAAGTCCAGAGGTGAGACCGTGGGCGAGCAGCACTGTGACAAGGGGAAAGGCTTCGTGAGGCAGCCCTCCTGTGTCAGGGCGGCTGGGCCCGAGGAGAAGGGACAGGACCCCGGCGGGGCAGCTGCCAGCCTTCCCCAGCAGGACGGCCACCGGAAGCCCTGCAGGCGGCGTGACGCAGTCCCCAAGGTCAAGTGTGCCTCCCAGAAAAGGCGCATTCAGGAGCTCCGAGGAGGAAGGTGCTCCCCAGCTGGTTCTAGCCGGCCTGGCAGTGCCAAGGGGGAGGTGGTCCATGCCGGGCAGAGTCCTCTCCACCATCGGACACCAAGACACAAAGGGACACAGGACAAGCTTGAAGGAGAGAGCTACTCAGATCCGCCCCGGAGGACAGAGGTGTTGAGGCCAGGAGTCAGGAAGACGGGGCTGTCCACCCCATCTGAGGACGCGCAGACACCTAAGGAGACGGATCCAGCTCCCGGGGCCCTCTCTGGGCAGAGTGTGAACATCGACCTTCTTCCTGTTGAGCTGCGGCTGCAGATCATCCAGAGAGAAAGAAGCAGGAAAGAGCTGTTTCGCAAAAAGAACAAGGCAGCAGCAGTCATCCAGCGGGCCTGGAGGAGGTGAGGAGACATCTGTGGTTGTCCCACACCCCTGCAACACCTGTGCTCGCTGGTGTTTTCCGGTGAATTCTGTGTGCAGGCCGGACAAGGCCAATTGTTGAGCCAAACCATGAAATTCACACGTGTAGACCCGTCATTCACACTGGATACGCTATTTAGGTGTCTTTGCCAAGAAAGGTAGGAAAGCACCCAGGATTACCTGGTGTAAAGAAAAGAGTCCCCAGGGGATGCTCTAACAGGTGATCGGACCTTGGGCAAATCACTTGGCCTCCCTGACCCTCAGTTTCCTCGTCTGGAAATGGGATTTAACAGTGGCTGCACCTGTCCTGTTACATGACAGATTGTAGAATGAGATAATGTGTGCTTCATAAATTCTAAAGCCACACACACAGGTATTTTATTTTTCTTCTTTTTATGTCTTTACTATTCAGGAATTAGTCATACCCCAAATAAAAACTAGGGCCTGGATAGAGTCAGTTCAGTGGCTGAAATTATAGAAACCTGTGTTAGCGTCTCTCAAGCTCAGAATGCAGGGTGGGTGCTGGGAGTACGGGTGGAGACGTCGTAAAATGCTGAGTCACATACCTCCAGGGAATCGTTTGCTGCAGGTTTTGACATATTTTGGACTCTCCTTCATATTGCAGGCCCCACTGGGGCCCAAATCCTGCCCAGGTCTTACAGTGCTGGCCAGTGCCCAGGGGAGGGCTGGACCATCTCCCACAGGTGGGAGTCATGTGGCCTCCCTCTCCAGAGAGAGGAAGGTTGAAGGAGGAACAAAGCAAGCAAATCACTGTGAGCACAGGTGTGCCACATATCAGCATGCCTGTCAGGAGATAAAAGGGCCCAAGCGCACCTACCGTTGGTGGGGGGGAGGAGAACAGTCGTGAGGGAGGGTAATGACTGAGGTCCAGGCAGGGAGAGGCCGCAGGGTCCACTGTGCCAAAGCGGCCTAACCCAGAGCCCTTGCTTGCACAGCCTTTGCCATAATTCGGCCTTAATGTCTGTCCAAGCTCTGGGCTGTTAACAGGGTCGTCTCCCAGCCACACCAGGGATGAGCGTCCCCATTTTACAGACGAGCATATGGTCTTAGAGAGGAAATAGCTTGTCCCCGGGGTGCGGATACAGCACTTGGGGCTGTGTCTGACTCAAGGCCAAGGGCCTTTTCCTTACTTTCGTGGTAAAGGTAGAGTTTGCGTGTTCACAGTAAAGAAGGTGGAGGCAGGCTGGAGAAGGGTGCCGGGCGGTGCTCACACTCGCCAAGGTAATGTCGTTACGGGGGATGTTGTTGTTAATTCCAGCCCTTGGCATTTAGTGGGCATTTAGCTGTGCTGAGCTTTACCTGTTCTGTTAACTCACTTAATCTTCACAGTAGCGCTGAGAGGCGGATCCTCTCCCCTTCCCCGTTCCACAGAGGAGGACACTGAAGCACAGCCAGGTTCTCAGCCCGTCTCAGGGTTTCAGGTGCCCGTGCCGGCTTGGGCTCGGTCTGCCTCTGAAGCCACAGGTGGGAGTGGGCCTTGCTCCCCTCCTTGGGAGCTCTGCCAGGACCTGCCCTGCTGCCATCTGAGAGGCACGTTTTATTAGGTATTTCAGCTGAAACCTGGGACCTAAACAAGCCAGCGAGTTTTACACCATGCCGTGCCCTCAGCTGCTCCCCCGCTGACATGCCTCCGTCAGACTGGCCTCTGGCTCCTTTGAAGAGTCAGAAGCTGACAGGTCCTGTCAGTAAGTGTCCACAGCAGCAAATGAGCTTTCAGTCATTGCCCCAAGAACAATGGGCTCATAGTCTGGACCCCCCTGGGGAGGCAGTTACACAGCCCCCCCCGGCTGCGCCACTGTGCAGCCTGAGACCTGGGACATCAGCTCCCAGAGGGCTCCTGGGAAGGTGCAGGCTGTGGGAAGCCGCATGTCTGGTGACAGTGAAAACACTTCCACTGATGCTGGTGTAGCCTTACAGACCTTTCATGGTAAGGACAGGAGCCCAAAGTGCTGACTGGGGCAGTGCAGTGTGTGGTGCCGCCTGACCTCAGGAGCCCTGTGGGTGGACCGGGAACAGGGCTGGCACAGGCTCCGTCACTGCGGCTGCTGGTACAGGGGGGGCGGTGTGGAGGGAGAGAGGCAGGCTGCAGGGGGCACTGGGATGGGGTGAGAGGTCAAACCTCAGGGCCCAGAGGAAATGAAGCTTAGTCTCAGTGAGTTTTATTGCCAGTCAAGCCTTGACTGTTTTAAAGATTGAAGCCAGATACTGGACAAGCTAAGCTGGGCTGGAAAGTTGCTGTGTAAAACACTTCTTTTTACGTCATGTGTAAGGCACCTTTCTGTCAGCTCTTGGCCAGCGTGTGCTGAGCTCCTATCCAGCAAGAGTAGGTGGGCCAGGAGAGCCCTGAGCCTGGGGCTGAAAGGAAGAGTGGGCATGTTAGGTTTCCCAGCCAACAGGAGTGCAAGTTCTCCTTGAGAACGGGACCACAGGGGCCATCGAGCACAGGCTCCGTCTCCATACAGAGATTAGGGGGAAGCTGTGCCCACTGAAGCCAACAACAACACCTGGGCTTCCCAGGAGTCCTCTGCCCGGAGCACAGAGGGTGAGGAAGACACTTGGCAGCTCAAACAGAAGGAACTGAACTGCTCCTGGTTGCTGTCCCGTAACTCCAGCTTTTCTCTACAGCTGGCTTTTTGGAAGTGTGATAGGATACATCCTGTGGTAGAGGGATGGCATGGTTTGTCACTCCAGGTAAAGACGGACCTGTAGTTTGACTGAAATCGGCCTTTTAGGGCAGGAGGGAGGGGCTGCACCAGGCGCTCCAAGGAGCTTTTAGGAGACTTGGGAAGGTTCCTTCCCATTTGGTGTGCCTTGAGATCAGGCACGGGGCCTGCCGCCTCTGCAGCACCCTGTGGGCTCAGCAGGAGTAGTCAGTTAGCTACAGAGAAGGAAGACTTAGCAGCTTTCCCTGCGAGGCTCCAAAGCAGCTGTGTTCAATGTGAAGTTTGGGAGTGCACGTGGATGAACAACATCAGACAACACGAGACATAAATATAGCTATCACCTGCATGCCCCGAGCCTCTCACCCAGGCTCTACAGATCTTAGTAAAATACAGCTCTTACCTGTGCCACTGTTCTTAAGAACCAGGGTGGGTGCCCACCAAGAACAGAGTACAGGCCAAAGTCCTCAGCCACATTTAGTTGTTGGACCACAGAGCACTGAGTTTGGATGTTGGTCTCTCCTGACTCTAGCTGTGCGGACTTCTACAAATTACTCAGCCTCCCCACCCCAGTTTGAGAGATATAACTGACATACAGCACTCTCTAAGTTTAAGGTGTAAAGCATAGTGACTCAACTTACATATATTATGAAATGGTTACCATAGTAATGTTAGTTACATCTATCTCATTTTTTTTTAATGGAAAAAGATTTTATTTCCTTGAAATGAGAACTCTTAGGATTTACTCTCTTAACAACTTTCATATATTCCATAAAGCAGTGTTAATTAGTTACCATGTTATACATTACAACCCCAGTACTTATTTATAACTGGAAATTTGTACATTTTGACCATCTTTACCCAAGTTCCCCTCCCTCCACCCCCTTCCTCTGATAGCCACAAATCCGATCTCTTTTTCTATGAGTTTGATTGTCTTTGGTTTATTTTTAACACTGCACAAATGAGATAATAGTGTTTGTCTTTCTGTCTGACTTATTTCACTTAGCTTAATGCCCTTAAGTTTCATGCATGTTGTTGCAAATGGCAGGATTTCCTTCTTTTTTATACCTGAATAATATTCCATTGTTTATATCACTTCTTTCTTCATTCATGTGTCAGTGGACACTTTGGTTATTCCCTCACCTGACTATTGTAATGCTGCTGTGAACTTGGGGGTGTAGATATCTCTTAAACATACTATTTTAATTTCCTTAGTTATGTGCGCAGGTATGGAACTGCAAATCACATGGTAGCTCTATTTGTATTTTTTGGAGGAACCTCCATATTGTTTTCTGTAGGTAATGGTTGTACCAATTTATAATCCTACCCACAGTGCACAAGGGTTCCCTTTCTTCCACATCCTCGCCAGCATTCATCTCTTGTCTTTTTGATGCCTTATATTTATTTTTATTTTTTGTCTGATTGCTGTGGCTAGGACTTCCAGTACTATGTTGAATAGTAGTAGTGAGAGTAGGCATCCTTGTCTTGTTCCTGATATTAAAGGACATTTTTTCATTCTTTCAACATTGAGTTTTATGTTAAACTATGGGCTTTTCATATACGGTCTTTATGATGTTGAGGTCCACATTTTCTATACCTGATTTGTTAAGGGATTTTATCATACAGATATTCAGGTCTGTCAATGCTTTATCTGCATCTTTTGTGATATTTTTTCTTTTATTCTATTAATGTGATGTTTCACATTGATAGACTTATGTATGTTGAACCATCCTGCATCCCAGGGATAAATCCCATTTGACAGGAGGAATGATCTCTTTAAATGTACTGCTGAATTTGGTTTGCTAGTATTTCTTGGGAATATTTTTATCTATGTTCATCGGGGATATTGGCTTATAGATTTCTTGTAGTGTTCTTTTTTGGATTTGATGTCAGGGTAGTACTGGCCTCATGAAGTGAATTTGGGACTGTTCCTGCCTCTGTGAACTTTTGGAAGAGTTTGAAGATTGGCATCAATTCTTTTTAAATGTTTAGTAAAATTCATCAGTGAAGCCATTTGGTCCTGGCTTTTCTTCATTAGATTTTTTCTTACTGGCTCAGTCTCTTTACTCATTATTGGCCTTTTCAGATTCTCTATTTCTTCCTGATTCAGTCTTTATAGGTTGTCTACTTCTAAGTTTTCTGTTTCTTCTAGGTTGTCCAGATTAGCATCTGGTTGTTTATAGTAACTAGTTGTCTAGGTTAGCATCTGGTTGTTTATAGTAACTTATGATCCTTTGTATTTCTGTGGTATCAGTTGTAACAAGTCATCTTTTTCATTTGTAATTTTGTTGATTTGGATCTTCTTTTTCCCTGGTTATTCTAGCTAATGGTTTGTAAATTTTGTTTATCTTTTCAAAGAATCTTATTTTCCTGTTCTCTATTTTATTTATTTCTGCTCTAATCTTTATTATTTCCTTCCTTCTGCTAACTTTGGGCTCAGTTTCTTCTTTTTCTAATTCATTAAGGCATGCAATTAGGTTATTTGAGATCTTTTTTTTTCTTTTTTTTAATATATTGATTTTTTACAGAGAGGAAGGGAGAACGACAGAGTTAGAAACATCGATTAGAAACATCTATCAGCTGCCTCTTGCACACCCCCCACTGGGTATGTGCCCGCAACCAAGGTACATGCCTTTGACCGGACTCGAACCTGGGACCCTCCCAGTCCACAGGCCGACGCTCTATCCACTGAGCCAAACCGGTCAGGGCAGATCTTTCTTAATGTAGGCACTTATTGCTATGAACTTCCCTCTTAGAATTGCTTTTGCTGCATCCCAGAACTTTTAGTATGTTGTTTTCATTTTTGTTTCAAGATACTCGCCCCGCCCCTTAATTTCTTCTTTGATCCCTTGATTGTTAGAAGAGTGTTGCTTAATTTTCATGTATTTGTGAGTTTTCCTCCTTTTATTGATTTCTAGTTTTATACCATCATGGTCAGAGAAGATACTGGATAAGATTTCAGTCTTCTTGAATTTGGTAAGATTGTTGTGGTCTAACATATGGCCTATCCTAGAAAATGTTCCATATGTGCTTGAGAATGTGTCTACTTCTATGATCAGCTAGAATGTTCTGTATATCTATTAGGTCCATTTGGTCTACAGTGTTGTTCTAATCCACTGATTCTGTGTCTGAATGATAGATCCATTGTTGAGTGTAGAGCACTAAAGTCCCCAGCTATTATGTTTATTTTTTCTGTTAACTCTGTTAGTTTTGCTTTATATAGAGGCTCTGATGTTGGGTGCATATTTAAAATTGTTGTATCTTCTTAACCCCTTTATCATTATTAGTCTCTTTTTACCATTTTTAAAGTCTATTTTATCTTACTTTATCTGAGTGAAGCTACCTGATAATTTTTGAGCGGTTATCATTTGCTTGAAATATCTTTTTCCATCCCTTCATGCTAAAGTTTATCGCTTATAGGCAATATATTGTTGGGTCTTGTTTTTGTTTTGTTTTTAATCCATTCAGCCATTCTGTGTCTTTTGACTAGAGTATTTATTCCATTTATTTTTAAGGTAATAATTGATGGATAAGGACTTATTATTTATCTGCACTTATTTGTTCATTGTTTTCGGTTGCTTTGTAGATTTGTTTTTCCTTGTTTTTTGTATTGTTTTGTTTTTATCCTTCTGTCCCTTTTTTTTTTTTTTTTTTGCCTTGATGACTTTTGGTATCAATATGCTTTGATTTCTTTATGTTCTTTTGTGTAACAAGTACAGGTTTTCCCTTGTGGTTACCATGAACCATACATAAGATATCTTAAAATTATAACACCCTATTTTAAACTGATAACAATTTAACTTTGATAGCATTCCTAAACTTCATACTTTTACTCCTCTGCTCACATCTTAAGTTATTGATATTACAGTTTACATACCTTATATTGTATATCCAATAACAAATTATTATAGTTATGGTTATTTTCATACATTTGTTAACTTTTAAACTAGAGTTGTAAGTGAATTATATACCACCATTACCATATTACAGAATCTAACTTTGACAATGTTTATTATAACCAGTGAATTTTATATAACCTTCTTATATCTTTATGATGTCAATTAGCATCCTTTTACTGCCACTTAAAGATCTCCCTTTAGCATTTTTGTAAGGCAGGTCTAGTGGGGATGAACTCTGTAGGCTCTTGTTTATTCAGGAAAGTCTTTCTCTCTCCTTAATTTCTGAAGGACAGCTTTGCCAGGTATAGAGTTTTGGGTTGACAGTTTTTTCCTTTCAGTACTTCAAATATACCATCTCATTCTGGTTTCTGAAGTTTCTATTGAGAAATCTTCCAATAGTCTTATGGAAGTTCCCTTGTATGTAACTTCTGTCTTTTTTTTTTTTTTTTTTTTTTTTTTTGCTTCTTTCAAAATTCTCTGAGTTTTGGCAATTTAATCATAATGTGTCTCATTGTAGCCCTATTCTGGTCCAACCTATTTTAAGTTCTTTGGGCCTTATGAATCTCTTCCGGGATCTGGAAAGTTTGCAGCCATTATTGTTTTAAATATACTTTCTGTTCCTTTCTCTTGGAATTCCCATATGTAGATATTATTTCTTTTCATTGTGTGCCATAAGTCCTGCAGGCTTCTTTTTACTTTTATTTTTTCTCCTCTGACTGGATAATTTCAAATGTCCTGTCCTCTAGATCACTGCATGGTCAAGTCTGCTTTCGAATTTGTCAATTTTAACTTAATTCTCTATTGAATTTTTCAGTTCAGTCCTATTTTTTATGCTATGATTTGTTTGGTGCCTTTTTTGGTGGTTTCTATTTCTTTGTTGAATTTCTTTCCATTTGGTTTATACATTGGTCTTCCTATTCCTAACTTCATTTAGTTGCCTGTGTGTTCTTGTAGTTCACTAAACTTCTTTAATATGATTATTCTGCATTTTTTTGTCTGACTGTTAATAGATCTCCATTTCTTTAAGGTCAGTTATTGGAGTTTTTTTAGTTTCTTTTGGTGGTGTCATGTTTACCTGATTTTTCCTGATTCTTGATTACTTAAGTTGATATCTGCACATTTGAGTAAGCAGTTTCCTTTTACAGATTTGCTTTGACAGAGACAGTTCTTCACTAGTCGGCTCAGTTGAGTTTCTGGACATGTCTGCTGGTTAAGTTCTTAGGCAGTTGAAACTTCCTGTCTCTTTTTGGACAAGGCCACTGCCCAAGTTCTGAGGGGAGAGGCATAGGTTAGCTAAGAACAGTTGGATAGGGCTGCTGGCTCGGTTCCCTGCCCCAGCAAAGCTGTAGGATGAGCTCCGTGGTTGCATGGGTTCTCTGGGCAGGCTTATAGTCAGTTGGGACTGGGTACTCTACTTAGCAATGAATTAGCTTTTCTGCCTGGCAAGAAAGCAGAACAGGCCTCAGGGCCTGCACAGCTCAATGTGAGTACTCAAATCAGGCAAGACTGTACACTGAATTCCCTGGCCAACCATGGCCACCGGTCTTAGTTTGCAGAGGGAGAAAGCCACAGGCTGTGCTGTTTGCTCAAGTACCACTGTAAGGATTGCTGGACGAGCTATGCAGGTTCCTCTGTGCTCTGGTTAGATTCCCTGGTAGGGCAGGCTGTATTCAGCAATGACCAGGCTATAAATTACTTTCCCTGCCCAGGCATAATGGGAGAACTGATCTCCAAGGGCAGCAAGGCTTTGTTTGTGATCTTGATTCAAGCCGACCTACTCCCCAAGTTCCCAGGAGGAATGATGCTATTAGCCTTTCTCTGCAGATGATCAGCTCTGCCTACCATACTCTGAGTGTTGCTGGGCTATGCAGTTTCCAGGTGGTCTGGCCACCATCTCTGATCAGGCAGGGGCCAGGAGCTGTAATCAGCAGTGAGTGCAGCTATAACTGCCTGAGTGAGGTCAAACTAGGTTCCAGCAACTCTTTAAGGGCTTGAATCAGGTAGACCTGTATCCTGAGTTCTCTGGTCAGACTGTGCCACCATCTTGACTCTTCAGATAAGCAAAGGCACTGGTTGGGACTACTACTTGGATGCTGTAGGTCAGAACTCAGTCTGCAAAGATCCATGTGCTGGTTGTTATAAGTCCCTCCCCTATTCCGTGTCACAGATTCCCCTGCACTCTTCTTGGGGAAAGCCTGGAATGGGGGCTCCCAAGAAGCAACCCACAGTGCTGGGGAGCTGGATGTCTGCTCTGGCTTCTCTTTTCCTAATGGAGGAGCTGTAGGCTCAAGGTAGACCTCTCAGCATGATGCTGCACTGAGCAGGGAAAAGGGTAATGCTGTCATCATGTAGCCACTCCTCTTATACTTTTAACGGGGTCTGTCTTGGTCTCAGTGATGCAGGGGGTTCTTCAGCCGCTAGATCCTAGAAATCCTTTATTCTAGGATTTTCTCAGTGGTCTCTTATCCATGAACAGTTATTAGTTGTTCTTTTGATGAGGGAGCGTGAAGTCAGGAATGACCTATGTCACAATCTTGGTAACGTCACCTCAACTCAGCCTTTATCATACTCATGACATCTGCCTCACAAATTTAGTTTCAGGTTTAAGCATAGGGAGAGTGCCTAGTATACAACAGGTCCTGAACAAATGTTGGCTTTTTCCCGTGTAGCCCAGCCTTCCAATATCATTCCCTCACTAATACACAATGCTTCATACACATCTCCTTACTCACTTTCCTGTACAAACGCTTGTATCTCTGTTCATGCCAGTTCTGCTGTCTAGAATGCCCTTTTCTCACTAAGTTCCTACTCATCCTTCATCCCCCAGCACAGCCAAATCACTAATTATCCATCCCACATCTGTCTAATGCAATCCAGCTCCTTGCTCTCAGTACTTCTGGCCTATCCCATCCTGAAGGCAAGGACTCATCTTATTGCTTCCTAATTCAGAAACTATTCAATGGGGAAAACGCAGAATTTAACATTGAACATACTGCTACTGAAATTAGGAATGGAGCTTGAAAGACCTCCCAAGTTCAACAAATACTATTCCTATAGCTTCTAGGAGCCTTAAAGAAATTTATTTTCTCAATACTGTGATCTTCCCTTCTCTGATCCCACCAGCTATCAGCTCAGGAAGCACCTGTCCCACCTTCTGCATATGAAGCAGCAGGGAGCCAGAGATATGGACAGATGGAACCGAGAATGCATGGCATTGCTCCTCCAGGTTTGGAGAAAGGAACTGGAACTAAAACCCTCAAAAGCCACTGCAGTAAGCAGGACCACCAAGAATCCATCCAAGAGCAGCTCAGGCACAAAGTCCACCAGGCACTCAGTGCTCAAGCAAATCTACGGTAACTGTCTTTCTAGGCACTTAGTAGTTTACAGGAAGCACCCCCAGCATGTCACATCAGAATCTGAAATGGGATTTAATTGCATTGGGCAAACCTCTGTTCAGGTAGAAACTTTATTATATTTCCAGTCACCAAGAGAATCTCAGCACATTTAGTGCCACCCTTCCAGAAATTCTGGATTAGAATTGGTTTGAGATGAGGCATTCTGGCATCTCAGCCCAGAGAGCCTTCTAGCCAAAAGCTCTTCTGCTGGGTTTCGTAACGAAAGCCTTACCAGTGTAACCTCTTCAGGCCACTACTTGGGTCTTCCCCTTACATTACCAATTTGGAGGACTCCAAGCACCTGCCTGCCTCACTTTGCCCTTTCCTTTGTGAGAAAGTACAGGGCTGCCTACCTGGGAATGTCCCAAACCCAAGTACTACAGTAAATACTTGTTTAGCAGATGAACTGCTGCAAATGAAAATATTTTCAGCTCTGTAAACAGCCCATCAAGATAAACTCAGCAGAGAACAAACCTGACTAGCTCCCCAACAGGGGAAAAAATTTTTTTGAGCCAAAGCACCTTTAACAGATCTGTGGCTCAGGCAGCAAAATCTCAGAACTTGCCCCTGGCCTACTGGTATTTCCACGCCATGCTTAATTTAGGCGGACACTTGCTTGCAAGCTCAAGCCTTCACTCAAGAAATTCAGAACTTGGTCAGGCCACAGCTGTTATTGTTGAGAGACAGACTATCACTGTTGACTGATTTCAGGTTGCTCTCAAGAAGGGAAAGTACCTCATCCCACAAGATCTTCAAAAGCCCATTCTGTGCTGCGTCTCAACTCAGGTAAGGCAAGCACTGCACTGGCCCAGTATATTGGGAAGACAGTGTGGGGAAGCACTTTCCTTTTTCGTTTCGTCCCCAAAGACAGAAGACTAATTGCCAGGGGTTTCCAATGGTCGTTTGATTTCAAACGGACACGTTTTTCATCCCCCTTTCCTGGAATTATTACCGCAGTCAGCCTCTATCTCCGTAGGAGGCAAGTTATTTTTATAACCGAAGCTATTGTTAAAATTACCTCCAGTAGAAAAAATAAGCTGTAGCTGCTATTGATCACCTTTACTTACTCGTGCACATACAGGAAGGGGGAAATGAAAATACTGCTGTTCTTCAAAGTCATACCTTGGGAGTTTTTGTTCCATTTTGGTTTCACATTAAGCTCCTCCACCTCCTTCCTAAAGATGGAAAGAGGCCCTTAACCACAAATTCTGGCTTTTGCTTTTTAGGGCCTCACAAGGAAGACATTAATTTTTAATAGCATATCCAGTTCAGGCTCAACTGTGCACTTCCACTCACAGGAGCAGCTCAGGAAACTTTTCCAGCTGCAAAGCAGGGTATTTTATTCAGGGCCCCTTCATTCACACCAGCATTAAGTTTGGGTGATAAGTTCAGTGCTGTCAGCAGTTAATGCCAGGTCGGTGTTTCTCGTGGGTGGCTGTGACAACACGCTGCCCCCATCTTCCCAATCCAGTCATCCTGCAGGACAGAGTGCAGCTGGGAAGGTGAATAATGACTGTCAGCATGAACTTTTAACATTCATTTAGTTTTTGATGGGGGGAAAACTTGGAGGTAAGGGGAAAGTAATTACTGCCAAATCTTTAATAAGAGGAGTTAGGCAAATCATTTAATAAAGGCAGGCTGATCAGGGAATGGTGGGTGGGGTAGTTGGAAACTTTCAAAGGAATTAAGGTCCATTGTCTTTCTATGTAAAAAAACAAAAAATCCACTCATTATACTTGAGTGAATTAAGGATAGTTTCCAAAACAGACCGGTCAGATTTAACTACCAGAGGAGTAGCAGTTAGATAAACATGTCTCCAAGAGAAAAATCCAGTACTATCAGAAATCTTTAAAAATGAAGATATTTAGTAGTACAAAAGGTTTTTAAAGGACTCACAGTTAAAGAAGAGAATAAAGAAGTGGAAAGAAATGCATAATGATTTCTTAGGACTTCATATGAACAGCTTATTTACCCTATACATATAATTCAGACAGATTTAAAAATGGACAAGGACTGAAGGGAATCTTTTCCTAAGCCTAAACTTGGGCAACACAAGGTTTTCGTTAGGCTCACCCACCCTTGTCAACCATTAACCAGCAGATGCTCAGAGCTGCTAGCTAGTTTAGTTGAAGCCTGTTTTTATACAGAAAACAGGTCTATAAATTTAAGTTTCTGCAATGTGAAATCAGATATCAGATTGAACCAAAAAGAAATCATTAATTTTGGTCTTCAAACCTTGACTAGAAATAGTTCATTTTTTGCTTGAGAATTCCATAGGGTTAAGTATTTTTCTGATTTTGCTCAGTTCTGTTTTGCTTTAGGAATTGTTTGGCACACTGTAGGTATTCAGATATTTGAGTGAGGACTGTTGCTCCCAACCTTATAGGAGGAGCAGAAAGTGAGCTGGATAGAGCAAAAGTAACAGCACCCACAGGCTGTTTCTCTACATATATTAGGGAGACAGTTCAACAATCCCCGTTCTCTCGTCTTCCACACCCAACCCTGCAAACTACCCCCAAACAGCACATAGTAATGATCAGAGTGTGAGAGTGTGTGTGTGTGTACATACAAATACAAACAGGCTCTCCCAAATTTGGGGGTCCAGCTCTTTAAAAATAAAACTCTCTTAAAAAAAAAACCCATTCCACTGAATAAAATAACGATGGCTAAAGTGATTATTAGTAATGGTATCCCTTTGTATGAATGTAGAATATTCCTGCCCACCTGCAGCAGGGTATACAGATAAAAGCTCAAGACTGTAAAGGCAGCCGAAAAACATGCCAGAGTTCCAAAGCTGTAGTTCAACAGTAATTAAAACAAGACAGAAAAAGTAAGATGTGTAACTTTTTAAAACTACTCACCTTTCATGTTTGCTTCTTTGTTCCACAGAAAGTTAGGGGCACATAGCATTATAGCCTCAGCAAGGTCTCTTAACCATTTGGGGCCTCAATATCCTTAACTGTTAAATGAGAGGGTTGAGTACACCACTAATTTTTCCAATTGTGGTATCCTACAATTTTATAATTTCAAAGTCATCATAAAGGCCTAAAAATCCATTTCAAGTTTCATATATCTATCAGTCGATCATCTGAATAGTTTTCAAACCTATTTTCTAGAATGGACTTTAGCCAAGTGTGGCACATGGAACTAAAAGATATGTACATGTATGTTTATGTGTAAGTTTGTACTGTTATATTAGAGAGATGCACAGAGAGAAAGATATACCAGCTATTCCAGGCCGGCTGAAGGCCTAGGTTCACACCCGCCCTCCCACTCATGGTTCTTCCTTGAGAGATGTCATGTATCTTTGAGATGATGGAAAATGCGAGGCTGATACAGCATCTTGTCTCTACAACACACTGGCCATCACCTTTTTTGGCACCATGTATAATCCAAAACTAAACACTTTTTTCTTACCTTCAACTTTAAAATTAATAACCTATTTACCTGTATTTAACAGTGAGCAATTTGCAGTGTATACACCTTCTTGAGAACAGTGGAAGATCAAAGAATTTTTCTTATAACCTGCAATCAGCCACTCAATCAAAATACAAAACAAAGCCTCGACTGCCTATGGAGGAAGACTGTGCCCGGGGTAACTGGAATAAGCTAGTGTAGAGTTCTCATTATCTGTTGACTTTCTTTTACATCTTGGGAAAACTTCAGTATCCATGCCTGAAGCCTTATTAGCCTGAACATGTGGTAACAACTGAAAGAAAATGTCAGAATGATTTTTCTGCTCTGACACAGCATTGTTTGGACATTATCTTAACCTGCGCTGAGAAGACCTGGTTACACTATGCCTAATCAAAACTGTCTAGCTGTCTGCCTTCACCTGTCAGTGTGGCTAGAAAGGAGGATGTGTAACTCTGTCAAGACTAAGGAAAACTAAGAACATGAGGGCTGCTGGGTTGGGATTTCTGCCAGCCAGCTGGTGCAGGCCTGGTTTTCTGGCTTCAGTGAAGAACCTAAATGGGATGGCGAGGAGCCTGTCCTGCAGCAACCACCTTCATTTCACTATTTTTCCGGAATCTAATACAACAGATTTCATTACAGAAACTACATCCTATTATTCCATTATCGGTTTTAAGTTTTAGACCAGAATCATCCAGCGTTTGCGTTTAGAAATTAAATTATCTGTAAGATTACAATAGGTGCTCTGTTCACCTCTGCCGACTCCTTACATATTTTACAGTCACGTTAGCCTCTGAAGGCCACAGGCTGCTGCCACGCCCTCTGTGAATAGAGATGCTGGTATCACCGACACCAAGGAAATTGGGCAGGTGTACAGACCACGCATTTATGCACCAGGCACCAAGGCCTTAACATTCCACTTGTATTTTCTGCCCGACTTGCAGAGGTGAGCAATCATATCAAAATGCCATTCCTATTAATGGGAAAATGCTAACTACATACATTCTAGCTCTCTAAGAACACCTAGTTTAAATGAAATCTAGTGATTTGGGGCTTTTTCACATTTTTAAGGGCAAAGCTAATGTAGGAATGAAGACAGACATAAAGAGTGACATAGGAGGCTCACAAATACTTCTAGAACTGCTTCCATTTTCTTAAGATTACTGTCACCGTTGTCCTGACAGTAAGAAATAGGAAGCAACAAAGTATTAATGTAATCGCCTTGATTTTTTTATAGTTTGCTAATTAAATTATTTTGTGACTAGAAAAATCAGTCTATTATAGAAAACACAATACAGCTGGTAATTTTTGGAGAACTGTAATGGGTTAGAAAATCACTTTTAAAGTAGTTATCTCAGACCAACCACCCTTTAGGTATAGGAAAACCCAAAACAACTATCTTGAAATCTGGCCCCCCTGCACTAAAGGGTACAAAACCTCTGCAGATAACACCATAGTGAGAAGCTTAATATCATCATGGGTAAGAGTAACGACCCCCAAACAAAACGAATGAGGTTTGCCTGGATGGGATCTCAAAGATTTAGCTAATTTTTTTGGTAAATAGTAGACAGTACCATGTTATCACTCTATATTTTGTAAATAGTTAGTTCCTATGAAATGTAAATATACTGCCACATATCACGTGCTACTCCAGGAAGCCAGCCTGCATTGTTTTTTTCTACCTTAGTGCAAAAGAATGTTCATAACAACTTCTTTAAAAGTTCAGCTTTAATGACAAACATTTCTTACATCAGTCTCTTCAAAATTAGATGTGAATAAACAATTTTAAACAGGAAGTGCCATGGTGCCTCTTTCATATACTGTATTCAACACACTGGGCCCCTGAGGATGCCCAGTGATATACACATTAAAGCAATAATGTAAGTCTGTAAGCCACTGCTCCTGAACACCTCCACTCTTCAATGTCTGTAGAGAAAAACAAGAGTAATTTGAGAATTCTACTAAAATTGCTATGCTACCTGAAGTGCTTTTCACATCCAAACTTCTCAAGAGCCACTGCAACAGTATCCTCATCTGTAAATCACCACAGGAACTCTTACTGGAAAGGGGGACCTATTAATTAGGCATTATCAGGCTGTGAAAAATTCCTAGTTATGCCCTTCCATATAAGTGATGTCAGTTTCTCATTTTGTTTGTTCCCTCCCACAGATGCTAGGGACTGATGAAATTTCATCACCCACCATCCCTACACTAGACTTCCTCCCTTTGGTGTTCTAGAGTCTCTAGATCTTTGTCCAGGGCAGACAACAATTTCTGTCATTTCTTCCTCAACCTTCTACTATTTCTGAATTACTATTACATATACTAATCAATAACTTCCCCCAACCAAATATCTATACCAAAAAAAACAAACAAACAAAAAAAAACACTCCCTACTTCTTCCAAACTAAAAATGCCAAAGGAATCTGTAACAACTGCCCCCACACCTCACACACACACAACTGAATACAGACAACCAACCATTAGACAAAGCTGAAGCCTACAACTTCCTTTCTCCAACTTCTTACTCTCCAGGAACCAACTAGAAATTGGCCTGAAGTTTATTCCTGCTAAATAATTTCCTAATGACAGCTACCTAAAAACTTCACTTGGCTGATCTCATTAATGGTCACCAAAACCCAACAAAATTACTATAGTCCCACTTCTACACGAAAACAAGCTTGGCTAGGTTTAAAAACAAAATCTTATCTAACGATCACAGTTAATCATCAGTCTCTATTAGATACAAGTAGTGATGACTCTGAGGCCTGTACCTTTTCCAACTAAGCTGCCTGAACCTCAGTTTAGTTTAAGTATTTTAAGGCTTTCATGGCCAATTTTGGGACTAAGGAAATCCCACAGGTTAAGTGACTAGACTACAGGAGAAACCTTGGGAAATCACCACTGGGCTTGATTCCAGGAGTCTGGTCAATGCACAGGAACCCTGTGCACCCCCACGCCTTGCCCATGAATCCTTTCTAGTACTAACAATACGAAGCCTTTGTTCTATGCTCTTACCGTGATATTCTTGATGATCTGCTGCACCAAGATGGCATTGGTCAACATATGAGTCCTAAGGGGTGCGTGCTGAAGAAGCAGGCGAAGCAGCTGGCCCACAACAGGCAGCTCCTCGGGAGCAGCTCTGCTCACCCGCAGGCTCTGCAGCATCAACCTGAGGACTCGAGGCAGGAGAGCCAGGACAGAGACACAGACCCCCCACAGCTTGTCCCTACAAGAAGCAACAAAAATGAGTCAGTGAGCCAACACATTCAGAAGAGATTAGCCCAGTGGTTCTCAACCTTTCTAATGCCGCGACCCTTTAATACAGTTCCTCATGTTGTGGTGACCCCAACCATAAAATTATTTTCGTTGCTACTTCACAACTGTAATTTTGCTACTGTTAATGAATCGTAATGTAAATATCTGTTTTCCGATGGTCTTACATGACCCTGCTACCGGTTCTCAACCGCTGCTGTAGAGCCTAAGACCATCGGAAAACACAGATATTTACATTACGATTCATTAACAGTAGCAAAATTACAGTTGTGAAGTAGCAACGAAAATAATTTTATGGTTGGGGTCACCACAACATGAGGAACTGTATTAAAGGGTCGCGGCATTAGAAAGGTTGAGAACCACTGGATTAGACAAAGATCTTCTATATCATGTATGCATTACCTATGGACACAGACAATAGGGGGGCGAGGGCCTAGGGTGGGGTGGGATGGGAACCGGTGGAGGGGAACTCTGGGGAGAAAAAGGAGGGACATCTGTAATAATCTCAACAATAAAGATTAAAAAAAAAAAAAACTTCCTGCAATGAATTTTAATAGGCATACCAATAAGAACATAGGCATGAGAACACTTTTTTAAAATTAAAGTGAAATATTCCAAACTACCCTAGAAGCTTTAGTCCAAATTTCATATAGGAACAAAAGTAATAACTAATTAAAACACTAGTATTTTAGAAAAATTTCCTTAAGTTCAAGAATCTAAAATTCCACTCTGGCTATTTCTAATGAAGCCCAGAGCAAAATACAAAGGCTTGTACTAGTAAACTCATCCTTCTAAAGGTAGCAAGGTTAATAAAGAAAGCTCTCAAAGAACTTATAATGCTATCTAGCTTTTCAAATCTGTTGCTTAAAAGAAAAAATGAAATTGAAAAATTTTCAAACCACAAAGAGGAGCCATGAAAGGACAAAGAACAAGCTCTAGTGATGGAAGGAGACTCGACTTGGGGTGATGCACACACAATACAATATAATATACAGATGATGTGCTGTGGAATCATACACCTGAAATCTATATAACTTTATTGACCAATGTCACCCCAATAAATTCAATATAAAAGAAAAAACTAGCTAGGTTTATACAAACTCTGAAAGAGCTTTTAGGATATTTCTAAAATCCAATTCTCTTTCACTCGAAATTTTTAAAAATTGATTGGGAGAGTGGAACAGGTAAGAGAAAAATGTAAATTGAAGAATAAAAAATGATTACCTCTTTCTTAGATGCTCTGCTTCTCCTTTCTCTAAAGTGAGCAGGAAATACAGAAGACTGTAGCAACAGGAAGCCAGAAACGGCAGCAGAGTCTCACTAAGTACACATGTATGATCCAGGAGCCTACAGATAACACCCAAAACACAGCCAGCGGTGCTGTCAGGAATTACAGTGAACCCAACCTAGGCAGAGAAAAATTAGATTAATGACGTCTACACAACAGCCCCTTCCCATGATAAAACCAAGTCCTATCAACTGGAGCGTTAACCTTACAACACTTCTACTGAAAACTAGTATGTACATAATGCATGTCACCTGCCACACCTTGAGGTCCTGTTTTCCTTTGAAAATGTAACCTCTACATTAAATACATTGGAAACATGCAAATTCAAGAAATACTAGTAACCCGATCCATTGCTTCCTCTCATGACAAAGTCTTCTAAAACTTTCCAGATATTACAATGTCTACTAATGATTAGAAATACCATTATTTAAAAGGATTATTTCATGCATCCAAAGAAAATCTTGATACCAACAATCACACTTACCTGATCGTTTATCCAAACTGGAAAACACTAATATCTGGTACCAACCCCATCCCAGGTAATTAAATATACAAAACAGAATTCATTTTTCAATTAGTCTTCCCCTGTCCTTGACTTAGCTAGTCATTCAGACATGACTAAGTAACGGAATCAAGAAACTACTACTTAACACTGCCCCAAACCCCAGGTAAAGATCATGGAATCCTAATTCATCTGGATTCTACTGTATAAACTGTAAGGTGGGCTCTAACTTATAACTGTATATATACATGGTTTAAAATCTCTTAGAAACTACTGTTGGATAATCATAAGAAAGTCTACAGGCTCTGAGGTCTTAACCTTTCCCTCAGGCTGTCTGAAAATAATGGCCTAGACCAGGGGTGGGCAAACTTTTTGACTCGAGGGCCACAATGGGTTCTTAAACTGGACCGGAGGGCCGGAACAAAAGCATGGACGGAGTATTTGTGTGAACTAATATAAATTCAAAGTAAAGGAGCGGAGGGGGAGAGCAAGAGAACCGGATAGAACAGCCGAATCCGGCCCGCGGGCCGTAGTTTGCCCAAGGCTGGCCTAGACTGACTTGCATGTTGAGCTTTTACGAGGATGATGAATGTAGTCAAAGGAGGGCATACATTTCTGGACCAGAGGTTTAAAAAACACAAGGTGGGAATATCTTTGGAGACAAAAGGGATAAGGATTAGAAATTGATAGCAGGCAGAAAAACAGTAATGGGAATACAAAGCAGTATTCTTCCAACTCAAGGGAAATAACATTTTAAAGAAGGAAAGGAGGTATGGACGTGCCTATAAAATTATGCAAACAAAGTCTCTGGAAAATAAAATTTCAGATCTCTGCCTTGTACTATAATACATTATTATAATAAAAAGCCAAAATTCAAAGTGTAAGTGTTGGAGGAAATTAAAAGCAAAACCCAGGCATACTTAATGTGAATTGAATACCAATGGGAACAAGAGACACTCACTGGCCAGAAGAAAAGTAAGTCTACATGGCTGAGCTCCCTGCCTCCAGTGACCAGGCCTTGCACCAGTTAGGTGACTTCCCTATACTTTACCAGGGGTGGGCAAACTTTCTGACTCGAGGGCCACAATGCGTTCTTAAACTGGACCGGAGGGCCGGAACAAAAGCATGGATGGAGTGTTTGTGTGAACTAATATAAATTCAAAGTAAAGGAGCGGAGGGGAGAGCAAGAGAACCCTCCGCTCTTTCAGCTCCGTGGGCCGGATAGAACAGCCAACGGGCCGGATCCGGCCCGCGGGCCGTAGTTTGCCCACGGCTGCTTTAGACCAACCATGTCAAACATTCGGCCTGCCAACCACGAGTTTGACATGCTTGCTTTAGACCCCAAATGTTCTGGTTGGAAATTCCCAGTCTGGATACTGGATTCCCAATACACTAACATCAGACACATGTTAAAGCATTACAAGTCAGAAGGACCTGAGGCATAATTTTAAGGTCTTTCATTGCACAGATGTAGAAATAGAAAGTAAGGTCCTGGTATCAGGCAATTTTCCCAAGTTCAAAAATTAATTAGCAACAGTCAGGAAAAACAGCAAAACAGCAAGATTTCTAAGTTCTCGCCATAGCATCATGCTGTGAGAGGTTATTGAGCTTAGGATTCTGGATTCTCACTCTCTCCTAAGCTATGACAAACCTAATCTTAACCAATGAATCTATATGCTTTTCTGTGTAACAGAAAAAAAAGTTTAAGTATATTTACCAAATGCTTACTGATGGCACTTTGCACGATGTCAAAGCTCTGGCTTCGGGCAGGGATAACCAATAGACTGTGACACACTGTCTGTCAGAAAAGAAGAAAACCAGTAACCAAATTAGGACATTTTAGGTCAGAAACAAGTTAAACCGATTTTTCTTAACCTACCTGCTCTACATATTAATGGGAAATTTAACAAAAAATGACTCTGAAGATGCAAATGTCAAAGGTCAAACAATCAAGCCTCATATATGGACTAATTTTCCAAATAATTCATTTTATTAAAATTTACTGAGTGCTGAGTTAGTCCTTTTAGGTGCCATGCCCAAGAATGAAAGAATAAGAAACTTCTCTCTCACACCCTGAAGTAGCTTATAATTTACCAAGATAGAGATTGTATTTCTGTTAAATGCTGTAATAAAAAGAACTGAATGATTTTAACAAAAGACTGACAAAAGCCTTTTCTCCATTTGGTGGGAAAACGTCATACAAAATCACTTATGATCCAGATATTAATACCCCGTTTGAATTAATTGTAACACTGCCTCCTATTCTCCAAAGGTAAAAGACAACAGTTGATAGGAAAAGAAAAATATGAGGGGCATGAGAAATAAGCAGAGGGAAGGACAGCACTGAGTTCTGAGGCATTGTGACAAACACCCAAAGCTGATGAGTGTAGTGCCAACAATGAAACATGTAAAAAAACCACAAGGAGAGAGAGATATGAGACTGGTGGAAAGAAAAACGTCACTCCAGGAAGAGGATAATCTCACTACATTCAAGAGAACTGTCAGTCACCCTTTAAAAAACAATAATTCTATGCATTACTTCTCTCTAAAACTTCTAATAGATTGAGACCACTCAAGAGTTTTCAAGTGGCAATTTTTATCTTTTATACCTGTAACTAACAACATATACAACACACTCCCAATGCCATCTTTCTACTTCAAAATGAGCATAGTGAATATGAGCAAATTTTCATTGCCAAAAGGTAAATCAGGTTGCAAAGGCCTATTCAATAGCAAATGGCAACTTAATCCCTTCTCTTCTGCCTCCCGTTTCCTTCCTGAACAATTCAGTTCTAAAGCCATTGGGCAGGGTAACCATCAGCACTGGAATGGGTGGAAGAATCGCAGTGGCCCAGACAGAGCAGGCTATCCATGAATAAATAGAGGCTGACTGTCAGGAGAGTTAGAGTTCAAATGGGGTGAGAAAGATGGCCTGAATGGGACAGGGGTGGCACCAAAAGGAGATGGATTACAAACAGAAGAGTTGCAAATTTATGTCCACACAAAAACCTACAAATGGATGTTTATAGCAGCTTTATCCATAATTGCCAAAATCTAGAAGCAACCAAGATGTCCCACAGTAGGTGAATGGATTAAAATCTGCTATATGCAGACAATGGTATGTTATTCAGCACTACAAAGAAATGAGCTACATAAAGCCAAGAAAAAAATGAAGGAACTTTAACATTACTAAGTAAAAGAATACAATTCTAAAAAGGCTATGTACTATCTGGCTCCAAATATATGACATTCTGGAAAAGGCAAAACTACAAAGACATTAAAAAGATCTCTGGTTGCCAGGGATTGGGTGAAGAATAGGCAGAGCACAGAGGAATTTAAGGACAATGAAAATACTCTGTATTATACCATACTAGAGGGCCGGTGCACAAAATTCGTGCACGGGGGTGTGTGTCCCTCAGCCCAGCCTGCACCCTCTCGAGGGATGTCCGACTGCCCGTGTAAGCCCGATCACAATCCAGGACTGCTGGCTCCCAACTGCTCACCTGTCTGCCTTCCTGATTGCCCCTAACTGCTTCTGCCTGCCAGCCTGATCACCCCCTAACAGCCTGCCAGCCTGATTGATGCCTAACTGCTCCCCTGCCAGCCTATTTGCCCCTAACTGCCTTCCCCTGCAGGCCTGGTCCCCCCCAACTGCTCTCCCCTGCAGGCCTGAGTCCCTCCCAACTGCCCTTCCCTGCAGACCCAGTCACCCCCAACTTCCCTCCTCTGCCAGCCTGGTCAGCCCTAACTGCCCTCCCCTGAAGGCTTGATCACCCACAACTGCCCTCCCTTGCAGGCCTGGTTCCTCCCAACTGCCCTCCCCTGCTGGCCTGATCGCCCACAACTGCCCTCCCTTGCATGCCTGGTTCCTCCCAACTGCCCTTCCCTGCTGGCCATCTTGTGGTGGCCATCTTGTGTCCACATGGGGGCAGGATCTTTGACCACATTGGGGCAGCCACCTTGTGTGTTAAAGTGATGGTCAATTTACATATTACTCTTTTATTAGATAGGATAGAGGCCTGGTGCACGGGTGGGGGCCAGCTGGTTTGCCCTGGAGGGTGTCCCGGATCAGGGTGGGGGTTCCCTTTGGGTGTGGGATGGCCTGTGGTGGTTTGCAGGCCGGCCACACCCCCTGGCGACCCAAGCGGAGGCCCTGGTATCTGGGGTTTATTATCTTCTACAATTGAAACTTTGTAGCCTTGAGTGGAGCCAAGCCTTCTGCTTGCTCCCAGGGTAGCCATTTTGGGGGGGGATTTATGTATCTTCTATAATTGAAACTTTGTAGCCTTAAGCGAGGCCTGGGCCGGCCTGGGTGTGCCGAAAGTTTGGCTTCCTCCATCACCGGGGGCAACCCTAGCCTCCTGCTCTTTCCAGCTCTGTGGCTGCCGCCATTTCTGTTTGGGTTTATGTATCTTCTATCATTGAAACTTTGTAGCCTTGAGTGGAGGCCTAGGCTGGCAAGGGCAGGCGGAAAGCTTGGCTTCCTCCATTGCCAGGGAAACCCAAGCCTCCCTCGAGCTCTCTGTGGCCATACCATCTTGGTTGGGTTTATTTGCATATTTGTTCCTGATTGGCTTGTGGGCGTGTAGCAGAGTGAAGGTTAATTAGCATATTACTCTTTTATTAGATAGGATGGTAGATATATGTCCTTATACATTTTGTCCATAGCCAAAGAATGTACAACAGTGAATCGTAATGTGAACTATAGACTTTGGGTGATTATATCAATGTAAACTCATTAACTGTAACAAATGTTACCACTCTGGCAGGGGATGCTACTAATGGAGGAGACTATGCATGTGTGTGGAGAGGGGATAGGAAATATCTGTTCCTTTCCTCCAACTTTGCTGTGAACCTAAAACTGCTCTAAAAATTAGTCTTAATTAAAAAAAAATCTTTGGTTGAATTTAAGAGCAGATTAGAAACTGCAGGGGGAAAAAATCAGTGAACTTGAAGACACAGCACACTTTCTGAAACACAGAAAAAACGGCCTACAGGATAATATCAAGTCATCTGACACAATGTAAACTGGAGTCCAGAAGGGGACAAAAACATGTTTAAGAAATAATGGCTGACATTCTTTCCAAACACTCAGTAAACAATGAGCTAAGAAAAAACACAGAGCCCTAGCTGGTTTGGCTCAGTGGATAGAGCGTCGGCCTGTGGACTGAAGGGTCCCGGGTTCGATTCCGGTCAAGGGCATGTACCTTGGTTGCGGGCACATCTCCAGTAGGAGGTGTGCAGGAGGCAGCTGATGGATGTTTCTCTCTCATCGATGTTTCTAACTCTCTCTCCCTCTCCCTTCCTCTCTGTAGACAAGCAATAAAGTATATTTAAAAAAAAAAAAAAAAAAAAAAGCTGTCTCTTTAAAAAAAAAAAAAAGAAAAAGAAAAAACACAGAGCCAAAACCGGTTTGGCTCAGTGGATAGAGCGTCGGCCTAAGGACTGAAGGGTCCCAGGTTTGATTCCAGTCAAGGGCACGTAACTTGGTTGCGGGCACATCCCCAGTAGGAGGTGTGCAGGAGGCAGCTGATCGATGTTTCTCTCTCATTGATGTTTCTAACTCTCTATCCCTCTTCCTTCCTCTCTGTGAAAAATCAGTAAAATATATTTTTTAAAAAAAGAAAAAGAAAAAGAAAAAACACAGAGAAAATAGCACCATGATACAAACTGCTGAAAAAAGTGATTAAAGGAAAATCTTTAAGATATGTTTAAAAAAAAAAAAGCATGTAGAGAAAAAAGGATTACATATTTACATATGAAAAACATAGAAAAGAATGACCTCATTTATCATTACACATTACATATGGTTTGAAGAGTATAGTGTAATTTGAAGGTAGGCTGTGTTAACAAGCAAACACTTAAAAACACAAAACAATAGGCACTGGTAATATGCCAAAAGTAAATATAAAATGCTAAAAATTCTCAAACTAAGAAAAAATGGTCATAATATCTTACTACAATGGAATACTACACTGCAATGAAAAAAGAATGAAATACTACAGCACTTATAAATTAATATAGATATCTTAGTACATTGAATGAAGAGCAAATTACTGAATAATGTATTATTTCCCTTTTTAAAAGTTCAGTAACGTGAAACTAAACAACGTAGTTTGGAATTACATACTAATAATATAATAAAACTATCAAGAAGTAAGAGATATGATAGATAAAACTTAAGATAGTGTTACTCTAAAGGGAGATGGAAAAGGCATAGGGATTTCAAAAATAATGAAAAATGTTCTCTTTCTTAAACTGGATTTATGTTTTATTATCCTTCAGAGCTTATTCATGTTAAAAATATTCTTTTACAACCATTCAATATTTTATAAATGACAATTATTAACCTTAAAATCTTTCATTTGCTCTGGTATAGAAATCTCCATTTGGGAAAAGTATCTCTGTGTAGAGATTCCTTTTCCCTTTGTGATTTTTCTGTTAATTACTGTTTCCATCATTAATGGCAAGTTCCAGATCAGTATATAGAGTATGTTATTTCTATAAAAGGAAGAAAACATAAGATTATAGGTAGTCATTTGTGAAGACAGAAGGTATCTAAAAGAATACATTTAGAAACTGGGGAGGGGAAATGGGTTGCTGAGAGAGAGAGAATGGAAGTCTTTTTATTATTATCCTTCTGTTCTTCTGAATTATACTTGGTGAACACGTACTCAAAGTAAGTCTGACTTTTTTAAATCACTTCAGCATAGGCAGATAAAACTACAACTAAGAAACCCCACTCTACCAACTAATAACTTGTTCAAATGATGTAATTAAAAAACTAAGTTTTTAACATTAAGGGTGACAAAACTATGTGTAATTCTAATATGTACTTTCACAGGAAAGGGCAATTTAAATATAGCAAAATGTATCCAAAAGAAAATTGAAATCTTCGCTTATGCAAAATAGGTACTCAAACAAATCAACAAAAGGAAAACAAACAATCCAATAGAAAAATGGGCAGAAGACCTAAATAGACACTTATCCAAAGCAGACAAATGGCCAAGAGACATGGAAAAATGCTCAATGTCACTAATCATCAGAGAGATGCAAATTAAAACAACAATGAGGTACCACCTCACACCTGTCAGAATGGCTGTCATCAATAAGTCAACAAATGCTGGCGAGGATGTAGACAAAAAGGAACGCTAGTACACTGCTGGTGGGAATGCAGATTGGTACAACCACTATGGAAATCAGTGTGGAATTTCCTAAAAAAATTAAAAATGAAATTTCCATCTGACCCAGTGATCCCACTCCTAGGAATATATCCTAAGAAGCCTGAAACACCAATCAGAAAGAACATATACACCCCTATGTTCTTAGCAGCACTATTTACAATAGCTAAGATCTGGAAACAGCCCAAGTGCACATCAGTAGATGATTGAATAAAAAAGCTGTGATACATCTATACCATGGAATGAATACTATGCAGCAGTAAAAAAGAAGGATCTCTTACCCTTTGAGACAGCATGGAGGGACCTGGAAAGTATTATGCTAAGCAAAATAAGCCAGTCAGAGACTACATGATCTCACTCATGAACAAAATAAACTGATGGCTCTAGCTGGTTTGGTTCAGTGGATAGAGCATCAGCCTGCAGACTAAAGGGTCCGGGTTCGATTCCGGTCTGGGGCACACGCCTGGGTGGTTGGCTCGATCCCCGTGGGGGGCATGCAGGAGGCAGCCGATCAATGATTCTCATCATTGATGTTTCTCTCTCTCCCTCTCCCTTCCTCTCTGAAATCAATGAAAAATAAACTGATGAACAAAATAGATCCAGAAACATAGAGCACAGAACAGACAGGAATCTCAGAGGGAGGGGGCTGGGTGGGAGGGAGGGATGAGATCAACCAAAGAAGTTGTATGCATATCTACATATATAAAAGCCCAGCAGCCAGAACGGCGGAATGACCAGAACAACCGGTGGCTATGACACACACTGCGGCAGCCAACCAGACGGATCTGGGCCCCGATCGCCCCCCCCGCCCCCCCCCCCCCCGATCGGCCCCCAACACCCCAATCAGGGGCGGGCCCCTCCCCCCCACCGGCCCGGCCCGATGGGCCCCCATTGGTGCAGGCCAGCTGGACCCCATCCGTGCACAAATTCATGCACTGGGCCCCTAGTATGTGCATAGTCCACGGATACATACAGTGCTGTGGTGAAGGCCTGGGGTGGGGTGGGGGCGGGCTAGAAGGGATCAATGGGGGAAACATGGGGAATATGTAATATTTTCATACTTTCAACAATAAAGATTATAAAAATAATAAACCTTTGCTTAAGAACTTCAAAACAAAAAATTAGACTTTCTGATTTTTCCTAATTTACATCTTAATATTTCAGAGACAGCAACCTTGAAGTTTAATACATGCCCTTGTCAAAAGTACACTTCAGAAATATAACTTATTACATTTTCATGACAATTGTGTCTTGGTTTTACACATATTACGTGCTTATAAGAATTTAGGTTATCAGATAAAGGTTATTTGAGTTGTACAGGTTACCAAGCTAGACATTGGCAAATCTATGCCTGGAATCTGGACTCACTAATCCCCATATAATGCCTTCTCTAATGTCCCTTAAAACAACTACTCTTACTAACGTTGGCAAACTCGAACTCCCCAATCTAATACTGAAGGTCCTAACTTCAGTCTACCTTTCGTAGCTCTCTTCATTTACCAAGAAAAAAGTTTAGATACCAAATAATGAGGTTGGTTACCCAATTCTTTATTTCTTCTCACTTTTTAAAATCCAGTATCTTTGGAGAACCTACATATAAACACATACCAGGCACTAGGGTAATAAAGAGAAGAGAAATGTCCTTTGGCATGCCCTAAGTATTGTGATCAGAATCAAACTTGAGAGAGATCCTTCATATATCTGCAAAAGGTATAGCCCTAAGATATGGGGAGGACATGAAGAGTATTCAGATCATAATGAAAGAAGTAAGCAGATCAGCTGAGTAAAATCAATTGGTACACAAAACAGAAATAGATTATTGAACATCAACAAAGAGATTAAAAAAATTGACTTGTACTGGCAATGAGAAGTTACTAGAAAAGAATATAGTCAGTGTCCTGGCCAGAGACCTTCTTAATCATTCAAGTAAAATGAACCAACAGAGAAGTGATAACCTCAGAAGTTGCATGAAAGGTTGAAACCAAAATCATTTGGGGATGACATAATTGCATTCATACTTGAATTCAAGTATCTTTTAATGCACGGAAAGAAAATGAAGAAATAAAAGGAACTAGTTAATATAGAAATGTTTTAGAGAATCAAATCTTTAGTATTAATGTTTATGTTATTTTAGTTTATTTAATTTACATATCTGTAACATGTAAGACAATTTTTCCCATTAGGGTAAAAGATCAGCTTTATAAATCCAATTTAAACCATGTCAGTAATTAATTTAAACTAATCATTTTAATACAAATTTCACTATCAATAGTGAAGCCTAAGGTATTAAGATTTATCACATTTAAGTTCAGATATTTAAGATTTACTTTAACATCTGTGAGGTTTGTCAGAAAACTGAACTACTTGACAAATAGCGACTATACTAACAGTTATTTAAACAGTTTAAAATTTTAACTGTTTTAAAAGAAAGAAAATATAATCAAAGTCCCCTTTTAAAATAAATGCTAAGTTTACTACATTTTTCTAAAAAGTAAGATTTGTAAGTTGAACTTTAAAGCTTGAGGAAGAATTAGGGTTTAAAACTTTAATAAAGTATAGATTAACTTAAAACCAAAGGAACTGCTCAATTTTTGTTGTTTAAAAAAAGCCACCTTCAAGGACACCAAATCCTACATAAGTCTTACTCATCCTTCAATACTTCAAGTTAAATTCTTCCTTTTCTATGAAGCCTTTCCTCTTTCCATAGATGTACCTATCCTATCTGTCCTGTGCTAGGTAAAAGAAAATAAATCAGTATCATTCAAATTGCTATTTTATTTTATTCTAGTGACATAACCCATAATGAAAAACACTCCTGGCCAAGATCATAAACGCTTTCAGAACATGGATCATGTCTTATACTACTTTGTATCTCTAAGAACATCTCATGCAAGGCAATCCTAATATATACTATTGAACTTTAATAGCTAGAAATTTCTTTATAAATGCACTATTACCTCTGTTACATCCCAATGGTGTAAAAATTGCTCCAAGTCTGTAAGGTAAAGTAGCACAGGGGAGAGCTGTGTCTGGATGACATGAGGAACTCCTCGAAGGCTCTGAAGCCAAGTCAACTCCTCTTTTGAAAACCCTAATTTGGGTACAAAGAAAGTCAAATTAAAAAAATAAATCACAAAGCAAGGGACATTGTTCATATTTTTAAAAAACAGATAGATGACATGTATCTTTAAGACAAAATCTTCTTTAAGCTATCTTGTTGCCTCCAAATTTCTGCATTTCATATAGTATTTTTGAAAAATGAATAGCTGGTAATGGAGGCAGTAAAATTCATATAATTATGTACACAAATGTGTGCTCTGACCCAATCTATAATGTAGCAAGAAATAGGCTTTCCCTCTTATATAAAGGGCTTTACAACATTTGCCTAAAAAAAGTAAAAGGCAACCTTCCCAAATAACGGTAGGTTTAAAAAAGCAAATGAAAAGAATATATTCCATACATATACCAAACTCTGTATTCTCTTACTTAATAGCCCATTCAAACTACTATCTGATTCTCTTACCACCCCTATTACACTTGGCCTGACCTATCCACAATCCCTCCCGAGAGAGAGCTCTCACGATGATCAGAATACCAGCAATGTAGTGAGTCTGATCCTAGTTTTCTGCTTTGATGTTCCTATCACTATATTTTCATGAACACAACCCAAAGCAGCAGCATCTGGTTTCATAGCTACATCCCATTACTGGCTCAAAATGAGCTTTCAAATACCATTAAACCTTTTGACAGGTACTACTCCTAAAACATAAAGCCCCCACCTCCATCTCAAATGTGTACATCCAAACTATCAAGTAAACATGTAGGAGTCTACATTTATCTTTTATATAAAACTAGAGGCCCGGTGCACGAAATTCACACACTAGGGGGTGGGGGAGGGGGTGTTCCTCAGCCCAGATTGCGAGAGGGCACAGGCCAGGCCGAGGGACCCCACTGGTGCACAATCAAGGCCGGGGAGGGATATGGGAGGTTGGCCAGCCCAGGAGGAACCGCAGGAGGGCTCCAGGGCATGTCCAGCATCTCGCTCAGTCCCGATCGGCCGGACCCCAGCAGCAAGCTAACCTACCGGTCAAAGCATCTGCCCCCTGGTGGTCAGTGCACATCAGAGCAAGTGGTTGAGCAGCCTTAGCATATCATTAGCATATTATGCTTTGATTGGTTGAATGGACAACTGGACACTTAGCATATTAGGTTTTTATTATATAGGATTTATCTTGCAAGATTCAGCTCATTTCCAGAACCTATCAACTTCTCTTCGGATTCTGACAACATATTAATTTTATGTCTCCTAATCACAAGTCTTCAAAAAATTTCAAAAGAATCTCATCATCATCCAAGTATAAAACTGAAATGTTGAACGAGTACTATCATTTAAACAATAGTGATACTCACACATCTAACTTATGACATTTCTATATTCATATTACCAATTTTACTTTGAGGGCAAATGGAATGTAGAAAACAACTCATCAAAATCTGATGTTCTTCCTATCAAGCTGAACATTTTGAACATGTTTAAAATGGATATTTTGTTCATCAATTTTTAAAAGTATGCAATGGGGCTTTCTCTGGCTATCTGAATAAGAGTCAGGTATGTCCAATTCACTCTAAACAAAGATAAGAATAAAGTTGGAAAAAAAAGTTGAGAAATAAGACTAAGAAGAAAGTGAAAAAACAATCATGACATTCAAGTACTTCCCCAGATTTTGGTACTTGTAGTATGAGATGCAAAGACGAATCATGCATCTTCCTGCCTCAAGAGCCTGACAATGTAGGGTACAAATATTCCTTCAAAGATTTCCATTTATTAATCAATAAAATTCATTGTAAGAGACATCTTACTTATCACCCTCAAAACTTAGAACCAAACATAAAGGACAGTAAATTTTAGGATAATCTTCATACTAGATATTTTTCTTTCCTTAACTTGGTAGGTGAATGTGGTTACCTGTAAGTGTTGAAAATAAGAAGCTGAAATAATCCACATCACTCATCAAACAGTCTTTAACAGAATATTTCCAACCAGAAAATGATGATCTACAATAAACAATGGGAGAAATATTACCAGAAGTGACCAACTTGAAGACTCAAGAATAATAACACAGAATATAACCATTTTTTCTTTTTAAAAACAAGTCTGATTTAATAGCTTAAACAAAACCTAGAGTATGTATTAACTTTATATATAAGAGCTCAACTACCATGATATGGAAATTTTAACATATTTATATTTATGTAAAGTCTCATTAAAAAGCGTAATTGGCCCACAGAGTATATGGTATAACTTAGAAAATTTCTACACATTTGAAAATCATACTCTAAGGAGCCAAGATTAAGTTTTGTTGTTTTTATTTGTTTTGGTTTTGTTTATTTTTTAAATATATTTTTATTGATTTCAGAGAGGAAGGGAGAGAGAAACAGAAACATCAATGATGAGCGAATCATTGATGGGCTGCCGCCTGCATGCTCCCTACTGGGGATCAAGCCCACAACCCAGCATGTGCCCTTGACTGGAATCAAACCGGGGACCCTTCAGTCCACAGGCTGATGCTTTATCCACTGAACCAAACCAGCTAGGGCTAAGTTTTGTTTTTCAGTAGTTTTAGCTGCTATGCATTTACTACTTGATTTTTATAAAGTCTCACCTTGCTTACTTTAAACAAGCTCCAGATTCCTACCTAAGCCAAAGTATCTTAATTAGGCAAAGAATACTTACATTTAAAGCCACTCAAAGGTAACTAACTATATGCTCCCATACTTCACAAAGCTGTAACTAGGTCTGCTTAACAGCGTAGCGACAGTATTGGAAGAAGACTCAAGGGAATATCTAAATGTAAAGCAGCTTCTCATTAAACAAGGATGATCTGGTTCCTGCTATGAGTTCAGTTTCCAGTGACTCCTTTAAAAATTCTCTTCAAGATAAGGATAAGAAGGAAGATAGCAAATGTCAACCAGGAACCTAGCAAAAGGCTGAGAATGGTCAGATCCAATAAGCTAAGACTACAGATTTTATCATAGATATCTAAATAAATGTCAGACAAAATTAGGACTTTCTAACTAAACTAGAAGCACTTAATTTTTACTGTTAACTGTATTTAACCCAGTGAAACTAGGAATCAATTGTGCCATCCAGTGGCTAAAAGGAGTACACATCCATTTAGGAATCTACTTTGGACAAATGACAAGTAACAGATCACACTATCCTTAAAACTATGATGTCCATATACTGGTATACTGTTCAAGCCAGAACATGTCTGAGAGTAAAGGGATGCTATTGCCGATTAAACTGGATCAAAAGAAGTAAACTGGAACTGCTCCTCCAAGACCAGATCATATATTCACTCTACTTAAAGTCCAAGACTCTCTCCCTTCTGTGAGAGATTTTTATCTAACACTTATGTTCCCCAATCCAGCTGCAAATAAACTAGGGGTAGAGAGGATATGACTGAGCAAAGTCCAGTGGAACAACACAGTATAATGGTATGAGGGAAAAGTCAAACTCTAAAAAACTCTAAATGTGTGGGGAAAAAAGGTAGGCGCAGCAACTCTAAGGTAACAGACAAAAATCAGAAATGATTCAAGGAATATTTCAGGAAAATCCATCTGGCAACAGTGCACAAAATAAAGGGATTGAGAAGCAAGACTATAATACTACAGGTTACAGATAATGAAAAAGTTGGCTAGTTATAGCCACGGTCAAGGACAGAAGAGGATATTTTGAAGAGAAAGCCAAAGATATGAAATCACCCCAGTGTATGCTAAAAGAAACTAAGCATTATTCTTATTCTAAATCTAGGGAAAGTGATACATTGATAGTGGTATTGGCCTAAAAAAGTTTAAGTCTTAATTTTGGATTATTTTTTAAAAGATTCGTTTGTGCACAATACACCTACAGAAAGAGAAGTGTATTAACAGATTGTGAAAATACTAAAAGGCAAACTTTAATTTGGTGGACTTCTAACGACAATCAACTTTTAATTTAGTTATTATTAACCCCTTTTATCATTATCTGTAAATTAACATATTTTCTCAACAGTGAAGTGACCACAAATCTCCACAAAAAGAAAAAGACTTTTGAAAACATTCTTGACAAAAGTTAAGCATAACTGATGATGTATACAAAATGTAGTGTATATACACAATGGAGTATAAAGACAGTATTCCTCCTAAAGAGAATAAATTTCACAGGGAAGCGTTCAAAAGGTGGTTTTAACTGAATGTTAAAACAGACCCTTCATTAGTTATTCAAAGGAACAGAGTGCCCTCTACTGGAAGTCATTAAACACAAAATAAATAAAAATACACTTAAAGATACACTTAATTTTTTTAAAGGCCTAGCACTAAATAATTGCTTACACTAGGAAAAGGGTAAGGTTTTTTGAATTTCTAACAAAGAAAAACACAAGAAACTAATAAATGTTTAAAATAAGACCAAGTCTCTCTCTAATGCAGATGTACAGAGAAGAAATAAACCTTGAATATTCACATATAAACATGTTGCAAATAGCTCTCTTCTGCTAAAAGGAAACATTATCATCAGTTTTGCAGCAAACTCTGGAGAACTGGATTCAAATATATGACCTAAACTGGTATGAGAAGCCTGGCAAAGAAAGGTAGTCTGCCAAACAGTGAGAGACTCCTGTTTAACTGGTACAGGGGATCTGTACAAAAAGCCACAAGGAAACTAGTCTTTAAACTCTACAGCTATGGCCTAAATTTCAATTTCTTTCTGCCTAAAACCATATCAGACCCTGACCGTAAGCCACAATCAGTAATAAATATTTCTGAGTACTAAAATACTATGCCCAATGATACCAACATGAGGCGGTTAAAGGCTTCTTTGAACACACGCAATATGAAAGTTATAAACCTTTCAGAGTAAAATGTTAACGCCACTGTGGAAAACAGCATGGCAGTTTCTTGAAAAATTAAACAATTACCATATGATTCAGCAATTACACTTCTGGATATATAGCCAAAAGAATTAAAAGGACTAAAACAGATATCTATACACCAATGTTTATATAGCCGCATTATTCACAATAGCCAAAAGGTAGAAACAACCAAATGTCCACCAACAGATGAAGAGATAAACAAAATGTAGTGTATATACACAATGGAGTATCATTAAGCCTTAAAAAGGAAATTCTGGCACATGCTATGACATGGATAAACCTTGAAGAGCTATGCTGAGTGAAATATGCAAGACACAAAAGGACAAATATTGTATGATTCCTTACATAAGGTAACCAGAATAATCAAAATTATCAAGATAGAAAAGTGGTTACCAGTGGTGGGGAGGGGGCAGGGTGGAGAAGTTATATAATGGGCACAGAGTTTTCGTTTAGGTTGATGAAAAAAATCTAGAGACAGATAGTGGTCCTGGTTACACAACTATCTAAACGTACTTAATGCCACTGTTGTCTTTTAATATATTTTTATTGATTTCAGAGAGGAAAGGAGAGGGAAAGATAGAAACATCAGTGATGAGAGAGAATCATTGACTGGCTGCCTCCTCCACGCCCCCTACTGGAGATCAAGCCCACAACCCAGGCATGTGCCCTGGAAATCCTCATTCATAGGTCGACACTCAACCACTGAGTAACACCAGCTGAGTGCCACTGTAAAGTTTTAATTGTATACTTAAAACTGGTAAAAATGTTAAGTTTTATGTTATATGTATTTTAACACACATGAGATTTCAAGTGATTCCTTATCTGAGTCCACAAATTTACTTATCTCACCAGCTATGTTAAATTCTGAGCTCCCTGAAAGGAAGGTCTGTATCGCAGTTCTGTAACACCAAAGGTTTTAAGCATAGTACTCTCACCTGCCATTGAGCCCTTTCTATATGCTTTTGATAATTTCAACCCTTATTCCAATCTAGCTATAGAAATCACTAAACAACTTGAAACAGTCTTACTTTAGTAAACTTTATCTAGCAATAATATAAAGTTTTAATTGCTGCATTAAGAGCAAATGAAGGTAGTAGCAATGTTTAGAGGAAAAGATTATACACTTAAAATACAGCTCACTTGAGCATGTTACCTCATGTGCAGTATCCCGATAAGCATGGCAGCCAAACTTGAACTGAGTCTTCCCATAATACAGCAACGACTTAACCGAGAAAGCAAATCAGCAGGCAGGCTGGGTAGAAAATATATAAGCTGGACCAAACACTGCTGAGACTCTGCTGGGAGAACCACCACAGTGCCTTCTTGTGGATCTAGTGGGATAGATGGACACATTAAATTCAACTATAAAGATGTACAACGCAGAGATTAAATTAATAAAGATTATTTTTACTTATGCTGAATTCCAACATATCAATTACATGAAAAAGTTTTATCATAAAACATATAATGATTGCTTAAGCTATTTTCTAAAGTAAAACATTGAGCATAACCATTATTTATTTAAAGATACATTTATTTAACACTGCAATAATCTCATAACATCCAAGTTTGTCCTGTTTGAAATAAGAACTTTCATGGGGGTCAAGGGATTGAATACAAAGCAAAAGAGTAAAAAACAAGCACTTTTGCTCAACAGTGACAATTACAGCATAATCCTAACCTAAAGCAAAAGATCTATTTGTGTGTGTATATACATGTACACACATATACACACATACTCCTACATGTAAGCAATACTGCAAACAGATTTTAAAATATACCCACAAAAGATGGAAACCAAATGTCCTTCACTTAATGAATGGATAAATATAAGAGGTATACCCATTAAATGAAATACTACTTAGCAATAAAAAAATAAAATACTGAAATATGCTTCAACATGAATGAATCCTAAAAACACTCTAAGAAGCCAGACTCAAAAGGCCCCATACTGCATAATTCCATTTATAAGAAATGTCCAGAATAGGCAAATACAGAGACAGAAATACAGATTAGTGTTTGCCAGGAGTTGGGAAAAGCAAGAATGGGGAGGGTCTACCAATGGGTAGTTTCTTTTGGAGGTGATAAAAGTATTCTAGAATTAGATAACAATGATGTTTGCACAACCTTGGGAATATATTTTTTTAAAATTTCTGACCTGTACATTATAAAATAGCAAATTTTATGGTATGTGAATTACATCTCAATAACAAATGTAAATTATATATGTATATATCGCAGAATGCTTTTAATTGATATTTCTGCCTAAAATATGAAATAGTTCTAGGGATCAATAAGGCATATTAACATATGAAGTCATATAAGATATCGATTATGATTAAATAAGAAACTTCCCACCAAAGCTTCAAAGGAATTTAAAATACTTTGACAGTTTTAATTTTGTGAATAGCAGGTAGTTTAAACAATTTAAGAATGCAAGAAGCACCTATAACCATTAACCTTCTAAAACTATTCTAATAAAGAATACTTATTATTGAAAATTAATTTACTATTTGATGGTTGATTTTGTTTTGGTAATTTAATCATGGCACAAGTAACTTACAATAATTTAAAGGAAAGGCAAACCTAAAAAGCTTTCCTTAGAAACGTCTTTTCTAAATCAGGGTGTACCAATGATCACCTATACCAGTGGTCGGCAAACCGCGGCTCACGAGCCACATGCGGCTCTTTGGCCCCTTGAGTGTGGCTCTTCCACAAAATACCACGTGCAGGCGCGCACGTACAGTGCAATTGAAACTTCATGGCCCATGCGCAGAAGTCGGTTTCTGGCCTGGGCGAGTCTATTTTGAACAAGTGGCGTTAGAACACTCAAGGGGCCAAAGAGCCGCATGTGGCTCGTGAGCCGCGGTTTGCCGACCACTGACCTATACAGTTAAGCAAACTCTTACCATAGATTCGAAGAGCCGTAGCTTGTAAACTTTTTAGTAATTCTTTATTTGCTCGTGCTGCAGCAGTTTGGATGATATTAATAAGCTGTGTTGAGAGTTCAGGGTTTCGGGAGCCGAGATGAGCAAGTTGCAATGGTAAACCAGCCAGCCAACGGGATAACACTTTACTACGATATCTAAGAAAGGCCAAGGAAGAACAAAATAAAGTCTAATTTGAAAGACAAGGAACATAAATTTAAACAAAAACAATTTTTTATCTAAATACACCATAAAGTGACAAGTCATCTGCAATAATACATTCACTCATTTAAACATTTGAGAGCCTATGAAAATACTAGCATCATTTACTTAGTGGCAGCATTTTCTAGGTTTTACCCACTAAGTTTGGAGCACTAAATTATCGACCCATGAACCAAGAGGCCACTGGTTTGATTCCTGGTCTGGGCTCATGCTTGGGTTGTGGGCTCAATCCCCAGTAGGGGGGCATGCAGGAGAGAGACAATCAATGATTCTCTCTTCATGATGCTTCTATCCATCTCACCCTCTCCCTTCCTCTCTCTGAAATCAATAAAAACATTAACATGTACTATTTGTCCTAAGTAGTGTTAATTATTGCACTATATTAACTTATCGATGCAGTCAATGTAGGGTGCTCCTGCACTAAATGGCTTTGAACTTGTGTTATTTCAGTTCTTTAGTATACTTGCTAAAGTTCTAATGTCTCCATTAATCAGGTAACAGCAATCACTTTTGCTGACCCCAAAAAACTTAGTGATTTAAGCATGACTTCTGTCATCACAGACCTGAATTTAAAATCTCAGCTACCGCCCTAACCGGTTTGGCTCAGTGGATGGAGCGTCAGCCTGCAGACTGAAGGGTCCCAGGTTCGATTCCGGTCAAGGGCATGTACCTTGGTTGCGGGCACATCCCCCGTGGGGAGTGTGAAGGAGGCAGCTGATCGATGTTTCTCTCTCATCGATGTTTCTAACTCTCTATCCCTTTCCCTTCCTCTCTGTAAAAAAATCAATAAAATATACTTAAAAAAAAAAAAAATCTCAGCTACCTCTATTACCCATTATTTGATTGACAACCACCAATTTATTTAACCTAAGCTTGTTTCCTTCTGTAAAAAGAGAGGAATAGTATCTACCCTTCATAGTAGTACTATGAGAATTATTCAGAAAAATTATGGAAAGTATTTGGCTTATAGTAAAGACTCAAATATTCTAACAACTCCCTACACTTAACTAGGTATCCCAAATCTCTATCTTCCAGCCAAACATCTCTTCCAGACTGTCCCAAATAAACATCAAACTCTCCATATCAAGAAACTAATTCCTTAGTTCCACTCTTCTATTGTCTGTCTCAACTGATAGCACCAAACTAAGCCAGAAACTCTCATCTCTATTGCCTTCATTCCTTTTTTTTTTTTTTTTTTTTTTTACATTTTTATTGATTTCAGAGAGAAAGGGAGAGAGGGAGAGAGATAGAAACATCAATGATGAGAGAGAATCATTGATCAGCTGCTTCCTGCACGTCCCACACTGGGGATCGGGCCCACAACCCGGGGTATGTGCCCTGACTGGGGAATCGAACTATGACCTCCTGGTTCATAGGTTGATGCTCAACCAACTGAGCCACACAGACCAGGGCTCAATCTCCATAATTTTAATGAGAAGCAAAGAAAGGCTGAGGCTGCTGTAGGTTGTTCCAACTATCCTTTAGCTATAAGCAGACATACTCAAAGAGGCTTTTATCTGCTCAGTTAGGTGTATAAAGATTACTGGCACTATTCTATATGCTTCTTCATAAAATTATATATCATTTCGTAAACATAACCATCTAGGATTTAATCACCCTATCATCTTATTTAAATAAACTACAAAATTAACTCTGTGTAAAAAAGAAAGGCAAAGTAAATGAAACTTTACCTGAATCTGTAAGATCTCAGTTCTTCTTTTTGATAGATTTTACTGAAAAACTTCAGTAACAAAGTCCGAACTGGAAGGATAAGGCCTCTCTGCTGATACAATGTATAAACTGCCTTAATGAGAGATTCTGTAGCCTCTAAAAACATAGAAAAAAACTACTTATGAATCAAAAATATTTGGTCATCAGCCCCCAAATTCCTTAAAAGCACAGAGGGTAGTTTTCTTTATTCCTATAACAAAGCAGATCTTAGCCACAAACTGATGACTATCAATCGAAGTCCTATAGCAATGGCCTAATATAAAAGTCAAACCTACCAGAGATTACAGTATAAACTTTCCTAAGAGACAACAGACCTAGGTAGAGATAACAAAACAGGATATTAGAAAGGTGACTAAGATGGAAACCAAATGGGAAAGCTTTGTTTTTGAATGAGAAAATTAGTAAGTCACACTAAAAACTGACAGTGATGTAACTTCAAGCTAGAAGAAATGTAGAGAAAGGCAGGATTCATTCTATAAGAAAAAAAAAGGAAAAAGCTCTCAATTTCTAATCCAACTACATCAGAAAAGAGTATTTCTTTATTAGGCTCGATAGCATTTCCTCTTAATAAAATCTACCTCCTTTTACACCAATTAGAAATAGTAATCTATTAGAAATAGTATCAATTTGCTTCAGGAAGGGACCTAGCCATTAAGAAAAGGGATGCCCTGGACCATAAACAATTTCAGTGTTTAAGTAGATAATCCTTTATAATTATGCTAGCTACCTTTTATAGCTTGAGTGTAATTAACTTAACTACATGGAATGTTTGAAAGTTATCAATTCAAATAGCATGCATAAGAGCTCCTCTCACATAAAGATAAAGCAGCATCACCTACCTCTGTTTGGTTGTATCTGCATTAACCTCCAAGATACCCCGAGCAATCTGTTCAGCTGCTTACTATTTAGCCTAGAGCCATCTTCAAGGGTCTCTGTCACAAATTTTCTTATCATTTCTATCCAATAGGAATCCTTCTGCAAAGTTGAGGCATTTGCCAGAGAGACCATGATATCAGACAGTGTTAAATTCAGTAAGAGATGGTCTACATTATTGGAGAGAATCGTGCAATGCTTGATGCTAAAAACAAAGACACATTAATTAAGTTTGGTGTCTACCATGCCTACTTCACTTACAATCCTTAAATAATCTATCAATGAGTCAAAGAAAACTGTTTTTCTCCAATATCACTTTCTTCAGGCTACCGTTACTGATAGCATACTAATATTAGTTTCATTACCAGTTTCTTCACGTATAAATGAGAGCAGAACTACATGACCTTTAAGATAATTACATACTTGCCCTGACTGGTTTGGCTCAGTGGATAGAGCATCGGCCTGCGGACTGAAGGGTCCCAGGTTCGATTCTGGTCAAGGGCATGTACCTTGGTTGCGGGCACATCCCCAGTAGGGGGTGTGCATGAGGCAGCTGATCGATGTTTCTCTCTCATTGATGTTTCTAACTCTCTATCCCTCTCCCTTCCTCTCTGTAAAAAATCAATAAAATATATTTTTTTAAAAAAATAGATAATTACATACTTCTCTCCCAAAAGCATCCACCTCAGCAAATTTTATTAAATTCATATTTATATCATTTGCTATTTGACACTCGGATAGCACAAAACATTCACTTTACAGATTTAAAAAATAAAAAAACTTGCCCTAAACAGTTTGGCTCGGTGGATAGAGTGTCGGCCTGCGAACTGAAAGGTCCCAGGTTCGATTCCGGTCAAGGGCATGTACCTTGGTTGCGGGCACATTCCCAGTGGGGAGTGTGCAGGAGGCAGCTGATTGATGTTTCTCTCTCACCAATGTTTCTGACTCTATCCCTCTCCCTTCCTCTCTGTAAAAAAATAAATAAAATATATTTAAAAAAAAACAAAAAAAAAACTTGAGGTTCATAGGCTTAAAGTGACTTATTCAAGATCAGCCAAACTACTGCTACTTTTATTTCACACACACACAAATATATATAAAAGGCTAATATGCAAAGTGTCCCCTGGGGAGTTCGATAGCTTGTTATGACATGCGCTGACCACCAGGGGGTGGCACGGAACAAAGGAAGGCCTGATCGCCAGACAGGCCTAGGGACCCTACCCCTGCACCGGGCCTCTAGATTAGGTATAAACACCTCACAGTGTAGAAAGTTCAAGTTTAAAGCTATTTATTTTCTCATCATTTCAGGTGAAGCAACTTTTCAAGTCTGTACAGTGGTAAAGAATCACAATACCTTTTATTTGTTTCTTTTTTCCTGTGCTTGGTTATTTCTTTTAAGGCATATGGAAAATGACTCATAAAATGGTGTTTGAAATCTATAAGATAATTCTTTCGAAGCCAAGACTCCTATTAAAATGAGCAAAGATTAGAAAACCTGCTAAAAACAATAATTATAAATAACCAATAAAACTGTAAGCAGAAATTTGACAACCTGTCAATATTCAACTATAAATTTACCATTAAAATACACCTTTTGGCACAGCTGGTATGGCTCAGTGGTTGAGTATCAACCTATAAACCAGGAGGTCATGGTTTGATTCCTGGTCAGGGCACATGCCCACTTGCGGGTTCAATCTCCAGTAGGGGGCTTGCAGGAAGCAGCCAATCAATGATTCTCTCTCATCTTTGATGTTTCACTCTCTCTCTCCCTCTCCCTTCCTATCTGAAATCAATACATACATATTTTTAAAATACAGCTTCTGTTCATGATATATGTAAATAAATTTAAAAATCAGAATAAACTGTTAGAGCATCTAGTTTTCACCCACAGTTCTTTAGGTGCTTAATAATTATTTTTACTTCAATTTTATCTACTGTTCAAGAGGAGGGAGAGAATAAAGATTGGAGAAAACCCTGAACTTGAACAACTAATGCAATATTTATAAAATACACAACAGTCTTCTACCTAGTGTTCTATTTATATCATAACACTATTTCCCATCAATTTCATTATTTCCTATTGAAGGTAGTCGACACTTCTCTAAAATTCTTCAGCAATATTTGTGAATGTACCATTCATTCTCTCCTACCTGAAACACTGTCTAATTCCAGATTACAACACTTTTTCCTCCCATCCAGAGAACCAACCATTCCATTTTTCCAGACTGAGGGGTTTCTTGGGATGTGGGACTTGAGATGCTAAAATAGCTGGTCACCATATAGCTCCTTAAGTGTCCTTTACTAGATTCTTCTCTTTTTCCTGACCTATAAATGTAGTCCCAACATCTCCTCTTGGACTTCTAATAGGCATCTTAAATTTAACATGAATAAACTGAACTCCTCGCCCATTCCCCAGTGGGGAAAAAGGAAAAAGCTCTCAAATTCTAATCCAACTACATCAGAAAAGAGTATTTCTTCATTAGGCTCGATAGCATTTCCTCTCAATAATATCTACCTCCTTTTACACCAATTAGAAATAGTAATCTATTAGAAATAGTATCAATTTGCTTCAGGAAGGGATCTAGCCATTAAGAAAGGGATGCCCTGAACCATAAACAATTTCAGTGTTTAAGTAGATAATCCTTTATAACTATGCTAGCTACCTTTTATAGCTTGAATGTAATTAACTTAACTACATGGAATGTTTGAAAGTTATCAATTCAAATAGCATGCATAAGAGCTCCTCTCACATAAAGATAAAGCAGCATCACCTACCTCTGTTTGGTTGTATCTGCATTAACCTCCAGGATACCCCGAGCAATCTGGACATGCATTTGGACATGCATCATCCTTGCTCCTCTTTCCTTCACTATGCACACCAGCCTTTCTGCTGGCTTTACCAGAACCTAGCTGCTTCTTATCATTTCAACCACCAGATACCATTCCACTCCAAGCCACTTTATCTCCCACCTACGTTACAATAGTCTTCTAACTGCTCTCCCTGCTTTTCCTGTTGCCCCAAATTAGTTAGTTCTCCACAAAGCAGCCAGGGTGACCTTATAAAACATAACAGACATAAATCACTCTTCAAAATAGTAATACAGAAACGGAGAAAGGGAACGGGAATGTAGGTAGAGCAGAACTGATCATCCATGGGACAGATGGTCTGAGTTTGGGCTCTACAAGTTAGCTGGATAGTGAGACCATGTGAGTTCATTAGTGTTCTATGTGTAAATTCAACATATTAAAGTTAAATAAACATAATTCACTCCTTTACCCAAAACCCTCCAATGTATTTTCACCACCCTCAGGTTAAAATCCAAACTGCTCACCATGGACCACAAGGTCTCATGTGATCAGGCCACTGTCACTATTTCTCTCTCATCTTCTACCATTCTCCCAGTACCTTACGTACACAGCCCTTCCTGCCATTCCTCATCGACTTGTTCTCACTTCAGGGCCTTTGCCCTTGCTGTTCCGTATGCTCAGAAGGTTCTTCCCACAGGTCTTCACCAGACTTGCTCCTTCACTTCATTCAGTGGCATTTCCTGACTCTGTTCCAGCACATATTCGCTCCCCTACTTTACTTTTATCTTTCTTCCTAGTATTGGCATTATGTATTTGTTTACCATCTATCAACCACACCAGAAGGTAAGTACTGTGAAGGCAAGCACTTGATCAGTCACGTTTATCTCTGTACTCCCAGAGCCTAGACTGGCACCTAGCTCACTGTAGAGCAGTGCTGTTCAACAGACCTTTCTGCAATGATGAAACTATCCCTTATGTGTTGTCCAAAATAGTAGCCACTAGCCACATGTAACTATTGGACACTTGAAATACAGCAGTGTGACTGAGGGCTTGAATCTTAACTAATTTAAACAGCCACATTTATAGACACTCAATAAATCTCTGATAAATTATTACACCTGACTATTCTTCACAAATTCTAACACTTGTGGGAAAAAGACAATAGCAATGAGACCTAGAGACAAAAAGTAGCAAGCATTAAAATACAAAACTAAGACACAATGAAATTTCTATAGTGTGTAATTAGAACACTGACTCTGAGACTTCATTTATGTTAATTTCACTCATACTACACCTGCAAGTACAGCTTACCTACAATAAAAGTAACGGTCAGAGATTTTTCTGATCTTACACCCTTTGTCAAGATAAAAGAGCATATACTCAGCAAGTTCGTGTGTAGCTTCTTCTCTAAAACAAAAGTAGCACAAAAACAACTCAGGGATGGTTATTAGATCTTTAGTGTGATCCAATTCTACTAAACTTGGCAATGTGGCACAAACCAGAAGGGACTATTTAATCAGCAATTTTTTATCCCTAGAAATGGCCACCAGGTACTAGAATGTTCCTACATAAACAATCTGCCATAAGCAATAAATTGTAACCCCACTGTGAATTATAACTAATGAAAATAAGCATAATAAAAATTATGCATTTCACTTAAAAATTTTTAATATTCACATAACGCTCTCACAAAGCTATTTTAATATTTGTTGTTTGGAGCAAAAGTAAAAAAAAAAAAAAAAAAAAAAAAAAAAAGCCCTGGCCGGTTTGGCTCAGTGGATAGAGCGTCGACCTGCGGACTGGGGGGTCCCAGGTTCGATTCCGGCCGGGGGGCACATGTCCGGGTTGTGGGCTCAATCCCCAATGGGGGGCGTGCAGGAGGCAGCCGATCAATGATTCTCTCTCATCATTGATGTTTCTATCTCTCTATCCCTCTACCTTCCTCTCTGAAATCAATAAAGAAATATGTATTTAAAAAAAAAAAAAAAAAAGATTACAATTAAACCCTAAGAATTTTTTGGAAAATGTGTAATTCCCCTTGCCAGGTGGCTTGGTTGGTTGGAGCATCACCAACCCCGTACACCAAAAGGTTTCAGGTTCAGTTCCCTGTCAGGGTGCATATGTGAGGCAACCGATGTTTTTCTTTCTCTCTCTCCTTCTCCCCTCCCTCTCTAAAATCAATAAACATGTCCTCAGGCAAGGATTTTAAAAAGAAGAGAAAATGTATAACCAATCAGTGGTAATATGCTAATAAATAATCTGCCCATTTATGATAAAAGGTATTACTAAGAAAATAAAGAACCCGTTAGTTCTCACCAATTTGTGGTTTTCATCATGTTGTTTAGAAAGTTTCCACAGAAGGGAAATAATATTAAGAACTTGCTGCATAACCTGCAGTGGTTCTCGTTCTACACCATTTCCAACAGAAGTAGCTAGTTGTGGAGGAACAGCTTCAATCCAGCACTCGATCAGCAATGGAATTATTATCTCAATAAATCCTTTGAAGTTTTCAGTAGATGACAAGCCTTCATCCACACTGCCTAGTCCTCCAATCAGATTCCTAATAAAGGATAAGAATGAAAAATATTTAATGATTAAAAATTATTCCTTGCTTAATGTAAATCTTAAATATAAAGTACCAGTAAAATAAAGAACCATGAATTGGCAATTACATTGATCAAGACTAATAAGAAAAATAAAATTCTAAGATGACAAAGCCAAGAGGCTATCAAGCTTTACTTCTCATTAGGCTTTGCTAAAAATGAATAAATTAATACTTTCAAATGACTCCTCCCATCAGTAAATAAAACCAAATCATGAATAACTATTATGAAAACTATGAAAGACAACTGCATGTCTTCCCACCATTAGCCATCAATTGTCAGCAGTTATAATTCAATATAGGAAAAACTGAGTGTGGACATAACTGAAATCCTTCTTACCGTAGCCTGAACTGTGAACTGACATTTGGCTGTGAACCCCCATTTTCATAAACCTGGATGTGTTGCTGGTCGTTGGCATGTTCCTTCCAGTTGATAAAAATGGAGTTGCTAGTGGCATGGGGATTTTCTTTTTGTTCCTGAAGTCCTTCACTTTCTCTCAACCTACTGGATCCATCTGCCAAGGCCTGAAGGAATTTACTGAGTCTCACTAAGACTTTCAGCCTCCACTGCTGAGAAGTGAGTCTCCGATTAGGGTTTACAGAAAGTATCCAGGACTGGGATCTGTCTCTATTTACCAATCCTTTGGACAGCTGCTGATGAGAAATAAGTTCTACAAAATTCTTAAGCAATATACTGCTACGGCCAGTAATTAGTGCTGGGTACTCTTCCAGCAGAATGTCCAAAACTTTTAAAGAGTCCTCCTGAATTCCTTCAGTAATGTGAGTCATGGCACTAGAGAGATGGGCACTTACCAAAGGAAAAAATGGAGAAATTTGTTCAGCTCGTATTTTGGGGGCCAGGAATTGAAGAAGTTGAACTGCTGCTAATCGTACATTAGCATCTTTATCTGTAAACACAGCAGTCACTTCACTTAATATGTTTGAAAGGTGTGCATCAATTATAAATGGGTATTGAGATAAAAGGTCTTTAAGTCCAAGAAGAGCACTTTGTTTAACCCCAGCATTATAGTGATGCATCTGTGATAGCAAATCCTATAAAAAAATAAAAAAATACAGGTTTTAGGTATATATACACACACACTTATATATGTGCATTATATCATTTTCAAACAAACATGCTATCTAAAGCTATACTGATAAACTGACACTTCTTGGGGAAACTGCTTCAATAAGTATTTCTAAATAACACTTAGCTTTTATTAAGATCAGAAACACAGTTTTATCTTTAAAGTACTTCTAGCTTAATAAAAATATTATATAATTTTTGGTTAGAATTTTCTTTTTGAAAATAACCTGCATGCAGACTTAGGCACACTATCATCACCACCATTTAAAGACCTACTATGTACTAAACATATGCTGGGTACATTCTCATACTCTTAATTTAACAGGCCCTTTCTATTTTAAGTGGTTTTTCAGGGTGTATATGTATTTTATTCAATTATAACATATGACAATTTTCTTTGTGGAATAATCTACATAATCTGTGAAAAAAACATGACTTCAAATACCTCTTTGATATTATTTAACCTTTGGAGCTTAAAGGCAAAACTAGAAAACACATATCATCTCAAAGACTTATTCACAAATATTCATAACAGTCAAAAAGTAGAAACAATCAAAATGTCTATCAATGTTAAGAAAATGTAATATAACCGTGCACTAGAATATTACTTGACAACACAAAAGAATTAAGTACTGCTCTGATATATGCTATAGTAAGAATGAATCTCATAAATATGCTAATTAAAAGACCAATTACAAAAGACCTGGTATTGCATGATTCCATTTCTTTGAAATGCCCAGAAGCAAATCTATGCAAATAGAAAGTGGATAAGTGGCTGCCTAGGGCTAGAGGGAAGGAATAGGAGTGACTTTATAAGAGTATCTATAGCATTTCTTTTTGAAGTGATAAAAAATGTTTTAAAATTAAGATTATCGTGAGAACTGTAAATATTTTTAAAACCACTGAATTGTCACTGTAATGGGTGAATTTTATTATGTATAAATTACATTTCAATAAAGCTGTTAAATTTTTAAGTAAAAATATTGCTCAAACTTCAATTAACTTCACACATTTATATATATTACTAGAGGCCTGGTGCACGAAATTCGTGCACAGGGGGCGGGGGGGGGGGGGGGAAGGGGGTGTCCCTCAGCCCAGCCTGCACCCTCTCCAATCTGGGACCCCTCGAGGGATGTCCGACTGCCCATTTAGGCCCAAACCGGTAGGGGACCTGCTATGGGGAGGGCAGTTAGGCCCGGTTGCCCCCAACTTCCCTCCTCTGCTGGCCCGGTAGGATCGGGCCTAAACAGGCAGTAGGACATCCCTCTCACAATCCAGGACTGCTGGCTCCCAACTGTGCGCCTGCCTGCCTTCCTGATTGCCCCTAACCGCTTCAGCCTGCCAGCCTGATCACCCCCTAACCACTCCCCTGCCAGCCTGATTGATGCCTAACTGCTCCCCTGCCAGCCTGTTTGCCCCTAACTGCCCTCCTCTGTAGGCCTGGTCCTCTCCAACTGCTCTCCCCTGCAGGCCTGGGTCCCCCTCAACTGCCCTTCCCTGCAGGACCAGTCGCCCCCAACTTCCCTCCTCTGCCGGCCTGGTCACCCCTAACTGCCCTCCCCTGCAGGCTTGATTGCCCCCAACTGCCCTCCCTTGCAGGCCTGGTCCCTCCCAACTGCCCTCCCCTACTGGCCTGATCGCCCACAACTGCTCTCCCTTGCAGGCCTGGTTCCTCCCAACTGCCCTCCCATGCTGGCCATCTTGTGGTGGCCATCTTGTGACCACATGGGGGCAGTCATCTTGTGGGTTGGAGTGATGGTCAATTTGCATATTACTCTTTTATTAGATAGGTTCTATATATATAAAAGCCTATGCGACCGAACGACCAAACAGAATGACTGGTCCACCGGTCGCTATGACACACACTGACCACCAGGGGACAGACGCTCAACACACAGGATCAGGCTCCCTCCTGTGGGCTCCCTCCTGTCTGGATCAGGCCTGTGGGGATTGGGTCGAAACAGGCTATCCGACATCCCCCGAGGGGTCCCAGTCCCCCGAGGGGTCCCAGATTGCGAGTGGGCACAGGTCAGGCCGAGGGACCCCACCGGTGCATGAATCCGTGCACCGGAACTCTAGTGAACCTATAAGCTGTGTTATAAGGGTTCAAAAAATGAGGAAGACAGAAGCTTATCTCAATGTGCTATAAAAAATAGCTTGGAGAAAAAGCAACTTGAAAACTGAAACATCAAAAACTTGACATATCAAGAAGTAAAACACAAGGTATTTCCAGATGATATATTAAATCATCAACTAAGTATACAAGGGAGAAATCACTGTGGATTTAGTTGAGCAAGTCTTTCTGGGGGAGGTGGGAAAACTGCAGTGGCAATATCAGACCAGGGTAACAGATGAACTCCAAACTCCAGCCATCAATAAGCCCTAAGAGTTAAAACAACTTCTCACAAAAACCTAACTTCTAGGTGATTTCAAAAAAAAAATCTAATTTTATCAAAATAATATTTATGATTTACCTTTATGTTAAGTTTTCTATTGTTTGTTGGAAGTGTTCCATCCTCTTTGAGTTGCTCAGGCAGATGTATAGTCTTCGTTTTAAAGTTTGTAACAGTAGCATTTTCTAACTTAGGCTTCTTTTTACCAACTTTTAGTTTTACTTTTTGAAAATCATCTTGGCGTTTTCTTTTTTTGGTCATTCTTGAGTGCTATAATGAAAAGAATTAATTAAAAAATTATGGATAAAGACAAAATAAACTATGAAAGAATAAAGGTATTTTTCAACATTTACATTGTCATTTATATCAAAGATAATCAAGAATCAAGGCCAACAGTGAGTATACCAAAGGATCAAAATATTAAATGGAAAATACCTTTACCAAGTAGCAATAAAAATTTTTTTTAATTTAGCCAGGAGACTTGTAAAGAGAAGCCATTAACAATAAGGCAACCGGCTTGCCCCTGATTTGTCAAGGTTTTTTTAACCATGGAACCTTCTGTAAAGCAATGTGCTAAATGGAAACCTTTAGAAATTTTCTATGGGGATGTGCCGGGTTGAAGGCTGAGAGAGTGGGTTGGAAAGCAGCACAGAGTTCCTAAGATATCTTGTATCTACTCTGAACGTTAGCAAAACAAAGCCAAGTTTGGAAACAAAAGTTGTTATTTAATGAAGCCTGTAATGGGAAAAGTTTCATGAACCTAAGTTGGGTGCTTGAAAAATTGGTAAGATACAGATATGCAGCAAGGAAAGTTAATAAGCATTTCATGAACAAAGAAAATGGTATAGATCAGGAATAGGGAATAAGCCTGGTATAGGTAAAAAAATGAAGATACCAGCATTTTGAACACAGGGGAAAGTTCATACTAGACATAAACAGAAAATAGTATCCAAAAAACAGGATGAGAAACAGTATAAAAGGAAATAAATAACAGCGGGATAAGGAACAAGACCAATTAGGCCATTACTATAACAAATCGGACATGACCATGTCATCCTGACTTCCCCCTCTTCACCATATTCTTTCAACTTATATCCAAACCTTACCACTTACACACAAAATCTTTGATCTGTGCTTCCTACCCCCACCCCCGGGGCACTTCTTCCAATCTTTATCTCTAACCTAGACTGTTCAAGCGTTTCCCACAGGTTTCCTTGCTTGTCTCTAGTGTCTCCTCCCTAATCCATTTCTAAACACATGTGACCAAGGCTCAGGAGCTTTCAGAGGCTTCTCTACTCCCTTTGCTTTATCCTTCCCATCTTCCTCTTCAGCTTTCTCTTCCTACAAGCTAACTTCTGTCTAAAAAAAGTTTCCTGTACCTAGAACCAGCTCAGCGCTTCTTGAAGCCTTTTCTACACACTACAAAAATAATGAATTCTACCTTCCACTGTACATCCCACTGGAACAGTACCTCTGAAATAAATAAACCATCTTCTGTTCTATCAAAATTATCCTATGCCTGGCTATTTTTTTTTTAAGTTAATGCTATACATGAGAGTCCAAAAAATTTGAGTAAAATGAAGGTTTGCATTATTGGGAGAAAAATGGCTGGTGCAAGTCCAGCAGCTCAAGTTCCAGGAATCCAGAAGCCACTTGCCTATAAGCTATGGGCTAGGATTTGGCCATATAGGTTAAGGGCAGATTCCAGAGACAGAGGGATTAGTTTCTTATTAAGGTCACCACTTTCTGGCTGTAGTTAACCACTGTGCCTCAGTTTTTATCTACAATATAGGGATAATAATAATACATACCATCATACAGTTGTTATGAGGTAGGATGAATGAGGAGGAAATGAGTTCATTATTTGTAAAACACTCAGAACTAGTGCTTGTCACACTGGTAAACATATAAGCTATAAGCACAAATATGTATAATTTCTTAAAGTATCTGGACTAGTACATACCAAGCACACTATTAGATGCATTACATACATTAGCATTCATTTCTCACAAAACCATATGAGGGAAGGTGGAACTAAACCCATTTTAAAGATATGGCTCGGAAAGGTTTGTTAGTCCTTTATTAAGAAGTTGAAGAGGGCCTGGCTGGCGTGTCTTAGTGTGGACCTATGAACCAGGAGGTCACGGTTCGATTCCTGGTCAGGGCACATACCCAGGCTGCAGGCTCCATCCCCAGTGTGGGGCATACAGGAGGCAGCTGGTCAGTGATTCTCTCTCATCATTAATTTTTCTCTCTCTCTCTCCATCTCCCTTTCTCTCTGAAATCAATAAAAATATATTTTTTAAAAGTTGAAGAGGGATCCATACACAAGGCAGTTCTGCATAATCAGCTTTATATTAAATATACTGGAATCAAGGTGAAAATTGGAAAACTGAGTAGAAAAAGGGCTCACCTTATTTCACTTTTCCCATCCCCAAGTTTTCATCCCACCCACACCTGTTATTCTAGTCTTTAAAAAAAACAAAAAAAAAAACAGCCCTAACTGGTTTGGCTCAGTGGATAGAGCATGGGCCTGCCAACTTAAGGGTCCCAGGTTCGATTCCGGTCAAGGGCATGTGCCTTGGTTAAGGGCACATCTCCAGTGGGGGGTGAGCAGGAGGCAGCTGATGGATGTTTCTCTCTCATCGATGTTTCTAACTCTCTATCCCTCTCCCTTCCTCTCTGTAAAAAAATCAATAAAATATATTTTTAGAAAAAAAAATGGGTCAAACTTAAAAAAAAAGTCCCTAATACTTTCCTGGCCTCTTTTAATACCAAAGAAAACGTTTTTAATTAAGCAAGTACACTTTGTGAGCGTTCCCTACAATTTATTAACTAGTATCAGAGATAAAAATAAATGGTAAGACATTCAGAAAATGCGAATGAATTAACTAGCCCTCCAAATCCTCTGTGCTACCTTTAGATACTAAATACCTAATAGATATCCAACAGCCTGCAGTCAAGTTTATACCATATTATTCATCATTTTGTAGTTGTAACACTTGTGTTTTCCCTCGGTTAGGAAAATTAAGAGGGCTGAACGCCATTCCTTGACTTTTTTAAGGCTGGTAAGATTATTTTTATGGTACGCGGAGACCATTTTCATACTAGGAACTCTTCAAGTTCCATTTCTGTTATTTTCACTCGAGATAAAAATTTTCATAGCACCGCAAATCCAGCAGCCTGACTAAGCCACTTTCACACCAGCGGGGACTGAATAGAAGGCAGGCACGCCAGCTCAGGGCTGGACACTCCCATCACCGGAGCGCCTACGTAGGTGCGCCCCAAAACTGAACTTCTCTTCTAACTGCAACAAAAGGGGGATCCTGGCGTATCAGGATTCCTACCAAACCGCATTCCAGCTAATTTGTCTGCCACCTTATTTCCCTCCCTAACTGCCAAATTCTTTTCCCCCCCTAAGTATGAAGGAGAAAGCACACTGCACTCAGTCTCTGAAAATTTCCTCTCCAACCCCTTTTCCGCTCATGACCTCCCCCAAACTCCACTGAGGGGTCCAATCGGAGACACCACACTTCCCTTAAAGCCAATGCCCCACACGGGCAACTCGATAGAACCGGTGGCCCGGGTCCCCTCCACACCTGGACGGCGAGGAGACGACTGCTCATCCGCTCAAGTCTTCAGTCTCGCATCCCAGAAGTGAAAACCCCATGGATTTGGAGAAACTATCGTTTCTTCTAGTCCTGTGGACTGCAGTCAGGACCAGAGCCGGGGAGGAGGGGCCCATCCACGCACACCCGCCTGAAAGTCTCCCGGACCCAAACCGCGCGAACCCGCCCAGTCACCGGAGGCGCTTCAAATGCCCGCAGGCAGACGCCTCCGCACTGCCCGGCTCGGCACCCAGGGCGAGCTCCGCAGGGGCGCTCCAGCCCGGCACCCGCGGGGCGCAGACCGGCCTCAGCCGGCCCTGCCCGCCTGGGCCGCGGACAGGGGGGCGAGGGCCCCGCGCGCCGTCCCGCGCCCCGGGAGGGCCTGGCCCGATGGGCGCCGGCCACTCACCTGAGAGTCCGGCGGGGCCCGGGGCGTAGAGGCAGCGAGGAAGGGCGTCTGTGCAGAAGCTCTCGGAGGGACAGCGTGCGCCGCTGGCCTCAGCCTCTCGCTCCCGGAGCGTGTTTTCAAATCCCCTAGTCCTCACGCGGCCGCGTCTCCTTCCGCCGCCCGGAAATCAGGGCCCCTCCCCCGCCGCGCCGCGCTCACGTGACTGCGACCCGCAGCCGCGCGCAGCCAGGGAGGCGGGAGCGGCAGCGGCAGGTCCCGCCCCCGGGAGGCGGGGGCCGGCGCCGGAAGCCCCCGCGCCCCGGGAGCAGAGGATGGAGAGCGCTGGACCCGAGCACGGAGCTGGCTGCTTGGTCCGTCCCTGAACTTCTCGGACCTGCGTGGGGGTGTTGCCCAGGTTACGGCTGGTAGACGGCTGCCTTTCTCCCGACTCCAGACCACGGTTTTTCAGACCTAAAGGCACATTCGAAGAAGAACATAAGTTGAATTGAGAAAAGTTTCATTGGAACCGCAAGGGCCATAGAATCCCTGGGGACAGAAACCTGGATGGAGCAATTAAGAATTACTTGACAGAAGGCAAAATACACCTAGAAGCTGGAGTCTTAGTGGAGGATTTTCCCTAATACTTCCATTTCTCAGCACCAAGATTCCCGCTACTGAAATTAAGTGGGCCCAGAGAAATTAAGGGAGAGATTAAAATGCCTAGGAAGGGCATGAGAAAACAAGGAGACTGGGTCTTTGAAAGATACCCTTGCCCAAGATTGGCAGGTGGTGTGGAGGAAAGAGCCCCAGTTAATGGATTTTAGACCTTGATTCAGATTTCTCTTTACAGCTTACCAGATAGATATACGACTTGGTAAAGATGACAACGGTATGAGCCTCAGTTTACTGGGTAGGGATTCAGAGGTAACCTGAGATCCAAGCACTGGACACAAAGGCATTTGCTCACCAATTTTTAAAGATCAGATTTCTTATAAACATTTCTGGGTTTCTGTTTTTTTTCTTGAAAATGTGATTTTATATGATTAGAGATAAAGTGACAGACCAAGGTGCTCACCTCTCTTTCCTGGCAACACAGCCATACATCCATAATCTGCCTGAATCCGCTGTAAACAACATTTGGGAGTCACCAATATTATAGGGTATTAAAAATTATGAGACTAAATCAGAAAATGAAAGTTTTTTTGCCATCCAGACATGTCCCCTTAACTCCAGACTTGTCTAACAGCTTATTCAACATTTCCTTTGGATATCACTATATGTCTCAAGGTCAACATGTCCAAAATGAAACTCCTGATTTCCCCCCTTAAATCTACTCTTCCTCCAGCTTCTTCATCTCAAATAGCAACTCCATCCTTCCAATCTCTCATGCCAAAACCTTTGGGTTTTTTTTTTTTTTTTTTTTTTTTTTTGGCCTGGCTTCTTTCTTTCACATCTCACATTTAATCCAACAGGAGATTCTGTTGACTTAACCTTCAAACACATCCTGACTTCCCCTACTTGACACCACCTCCCTGGCTGATCTAAGCCATCCCATACTCACTGTTAAAAGCTTCTGAGTTCGTCTCCCTGTTTCCACCATTGCAGTCTAGATAGTTTTCCCCTAAAATCTAATACCAGCAGTATGGCTGTGTGGTGATTTAAAAATCTAAGGTCAAGTCACTCTTTGGCTCAAAACCCCTCAATAGCTCCCCTGTCATTTGCAGTAAAAGCCAGTTCCCTGTGATGGCCTCGAGGACTGCCATATTCTGACATGTCCCTTAACCTCTGAACACTCCTCCTAGCACGCTCTCCTTTTTCACTCTGCGCCAGCCTATAGCAAGGTGGGCCCGGTGATTATGTAGCTGACAGAGGTAGTGGTGACCTGGCTAAAGGAGCAGCCTGTCCTCAGCAGCAGCCAACGGTTGTCATAAGGGAATGCAATCACATTTTCAAGAAAAAAATAACACACCCAGAAATCCAGAAATGTGTATAAGAAATTTGATCTTTAAAAATTGATGAGCAGCCCTGGCTGGTTTGGCTCAGTGGACAGAGCGTCGGGTTTGATTCCGGTCAAGGGCACATGCTCGGGTTGTGGGCTCGATCCCCGGTGGGGGACTTGCAGGAGGCGGCCGATCCATGATTCTCTCTCATCATGGAGGTTTCTATCTCTCCCTCTCCCTTCCTCTCTGAAATCAATAAAAATATATTTTTAAAAAATTGATGAGCAAATACCTTTGTGTCCTATCTAAAAACATGGTGTGGGCCAAACAAAGTACATATAAGCAGATTGCCAATTTATAGCCTCTGTTTTAAGACATGAAAAGTATGTACGTAAAGATAGCCCTTTTTCCAACTCTACTAATGAATTCAATAGGGCACGTAAGAAACTGATCACAGCAAAGCCGGCTTGGCCAGGGAGGTTTTCTGAAATGGTGATTGTGGGCCATTTTCTCATATACTTACTCTCACTGAAAGAATTCCTTTATTTGTGTTAATTTTCAATTACAGTATTTTTAAGTTTCGTAAAATAAGCATAATATAAAATATACCATTGTAAACATTTTTAGTTGTTCAATTTAGTGGTGTTAAGTACATTCACATTGGTATGCAACCGATCTTGAGAATGATTTAATCTTTCAGAACTGAAACTCTATACCCATTAAACAATTCCATTCTCCCTTTTCCCCACCTCTGGCAACCACCATTCTACTTTCTGTTTTTAATGAATTTGACTACCAGAGTTACCTCACGTGAGTGGAGACCTACAATATTTGTCTTTTTGTGGCTGTCTTATTTCAAGTACCATAATGCCAAGGTTCATCTGTGTTGCAGCATGTGTCAGAATTTCCTTCCATTTTAAAGCAAAATAATGTTCCATTCCATGTATATGTCTCACTTGGTTTAATCATTCATCTATTAATAGACACTTGTGTAGCTTCCACCTCTGCTCTTGTGAATAATGCTGCTAAATATCACTTTAAGACCCTGCTTTCAATTATTTTGGGTATTTAACCAAAAGTAGAATTGCTGAATCATATAATAATTCTGTTTATAACTTGTGGAGGAACCCCCATACTGTTTTTTATAGTGGCTATACCATTTCACATGCCATTCCAATTTTTCTACAGCCTGACCAATACTTGTTATTATCTCTGTGTGTGTTTCTGAATAGTAGCTATCCTATCAGTGTGAAATGGTATCTTATTGTGGTTTTGGTTGCTATTTCCCTAATGACTGGTAATAATGAGCATCTTCTTATTTTCAATATTAATTGCTCAATTAGTACATGTTAATTTAGAAAAGTATAATTTTTATCTAAATAAAAGGAAGAAAAGAAAATTACTTCAATCACACAAGCATAGATAACCATTTCTACCATTTTGGTGAGATTTTATCCATATTATTTTCTACATACTCATAAAAATGAATGGGAGCATATTATACTCACTGTGTTTTAACCATTTAAAAAACTTAATGTCACTCTTAACTTTTCATTTTAATAAGTATTATGTAATGATAATTTGAAATGACTACATAGTCTTTCCTTGTTTAAATTTACTGTAATCAATTTATTTTTTTATTTTTTTTACTGTAATCAATTTAACCAGACCCCCATTGTTGAGCAGTTAGGTTGTTTTTAAATTTGGGGCATTATAAATAGCCCATAGTTTTTTCTATTTGGGGTAAGGAAGGAGCAGGGAATAATCTTTTAAAATATTAACAATGCCCACTCAAAAAAATGTTAAGAGCCTTCTACATCTTTCTCCATTTGAAATTATTACTTAGCATTTGTGTTCTTTTGTCCTTTATTATATTGCTCCAACAACTTGGTCTATTCCTTGTCACTAATTTCTCTATTTGTTTTGGTATTGTGTTTCCCAAAAGTCTCTAGATTTGGATTCCTAGTCCTTTTTTCTTCCCTAGAAGTCAAGTGTGGTTAGGACTATAATAATTTTTGAAAGAAAAGTTTCAGTTAACGGGTGGGAATAAAAAAAGTCCTTGCTGGAAGCCCAGTAGTGGGCATAGAGCATCCTTTCATGGTCATGGCCATACTTACCTTTAGCAAGGCTGGGAAATGCAGTATAGCTGTATGCTCAGGAAGAAGAGGAGGCTGGGTTTTTATAGACAGCTCTCATCGGCCACGCCCTCTCAGCCTTGTTCATGCTCCACACTGCTGTCCGTGCTAATTATCTGAATCCCAAATCTGATCATGCCATTCCCCTGCTAAAGAAACATAGGCAGTGGTTTTCTATCACTGAACAACAAATATTTTTATTGAGTACCTACTGTGTGCTGAACATTGTAGATATAATAAGGAAAATAAAAATTCTGTGTTTGTCCTCCTGGAGCTTACAGAGGAGCCAAAATCTTGGGAATCATACGTGGCTCTTCCTTCTCTCTCACCATTACACCCAGTCCTCCACGAACACCTGTGAATTCCACCTCCAGCCAGAGGACCTCTCTGCACCCCTCCTTCTCTGTTTCCCACCAGTGTCACTGTTCTAAATAGTCTTAAAAATCCTAAATTACATAGCTTATACATAACCAGATTTAGAGGACTTTATCAAATGAGCCATGAGTGTGCAGTGTGGAGGGAAATGAAGCATTTAATTTTAGTTAATTTGTTGACATTATCCATGTTTATGTTTATTCGCACTCTGCTCTTGCTTGAAGGTGTGAGGGAACTTTTCCAGGAACGCTCTCAGATTCCCCTTCCTCTGTGGAGTGACTAGGCTCTTTACCTAGGCCTGAAGCCCATGAGATTCCCTCCTCTATTCTTACAACAAACTCCCTTTAATTGGAATTGCTTGGATGGCTTTCTGCTCCTAGCCACTAAAACAGGGGTGGGCAAACTTTTTGACTCGAGGGCCACAATGGGTTCTTAAACTGGACCGGAGGGCCAGAACAAAAGCATGGATGGAGTGTTTGTGTGAACTAATATAAATTCAAAGTAAAGGAGCGGAGGGGAGAGCAAGGGAACCGGATAGAACAGCTGGATCCGGCCCGCAGGCCGTAGTTTGCCCAAGGCTGCACTAAAAGATTCTTCAGTGAAACATTATTTTCATTTTTGAAGAGTGTATTTAACATCTAATGTGGGTATTGCATAATACTAGATGTTTGAGGGTTCCTATCATCCATTATGCAAAGTGCTTTGGCAGTCCTCAGGCCCAATTTAAAGAAGAACAAGACATCTGTAATATCTTTATGTTGCTGACAAATTACCACAAATGTAGTGGTTTAAAACAATACCCATTTATTATCTCATGGTTCTGTAGATCAGAAATAAGCCAGTCAGAGAAAGATAAATATCACATGATCTCACTCATTTGTGGAATATAATGAACAACATAAACTGATGAACAAAAATAGAAGCAGAGTCATAGAAGCATCAAACAGACTGTCTAATCTATGAGGGAAGGCAGGGACGGGGGGTGAGGGGGTTAAGAGATCAACCAAAGGACTTGTATGCATGCATATGAGCATAACCAATGGACACAGACAGTAGGGGGGTGAGGGCCTATGCTGGGGCGTGTGGGCGGCTGGGGAGAGGTCAATGGGCGGGGGTGGGGGGAGACTCATGCAATACTTTAAACAAAGAATAAAAAAAGAAGTTTGAAATTATGTCAAAGTTTTAAAAAATTTAAGTACATGTAGCAGTGAACTGTAATTAATATGATATATACATACACACACACACACACACACACACACACACACACACACAAACATACACACTAGTGGCCAAGAGCACGGATTTGTGAACATTGAAAGGAAATTAATTAGAAGGTGGCCAGCAGGGCGGGACTGAGCCAGATGGCCAGACACGACCTGGAGCCATTCTCCCGCAGTCCCTCCACAGCAGGCAGCACCTGGGGCGGCACTGGGGCTCCAAGGGCGTCTGCGGAGTGAGCAGGGTACCTCTGGCAGGTGGGGTCCCTCGACCTGGCCTGTGGGACTCAGCAGAAACCAGCTCTTCAACATCCCTGAGAGGTCATGGAGTGCAAGAGGGCACTCTGCAAAGTTGCTGTCATACAGGATGTGGAACGCAAATGTAAATGCGCAGTAAACCATATTCAGGGCCAACAGTGCCTCAGCAACAACATAACCTATGGCTGAAGGTGGAATCGTGCAGCCCCGCGAGGAATCGGACTCTCTCCTCTCTGGTTCCGGGGTGCATCATCCATCGCTCATCACCCGTCACCCCTCACCCCTCACCTGAGAATCGCACTGTCAAGTCACTGCAGCTCAGCAGCTCCTGTGTTGAGCATCTGCCCCCTGGTGGTCAGTGAACGCCATACCTACTGGCCAGTTGGCTGGTCAGCCTTTTATATACATAGATATATATGCATTTCATCCTCACAATGACCTGATAAAATAAATACTAATATTACCCAAATTTTATAGATGACACAACTGGAATACAGAAATATGAAATAATTTTTCCAAGGTCACACAACTTTCAAATTGTGATGCAGGGAATTTTACCTGGTAGTCTGCCTTCACTCATTACACTCTGCTTCTCCACATATAGCTTATGTAGGAGAAAAGCTATAATATGTGTATTGTTACCATATTTTATATATCTTTTATGTAATTCAGTTAATTGTGTACAAATAGAAAGAATTGGCCTGACCAGATGATCTTATAAATTTGGCACTTGTGCCCTTTGCTTTACCTAAACATCCCGTTACAAAGCTTTGGGTGCTGAGGTGTCATTTCCCATCCCAGGTAATGGAGATAATTCCAAAGGAGGAAGGAGAACTGAAGAAGAGTTGTCATGTCAGGGCAGAGTGACAATATTCTTAGGTCTCTCAGCTCCAAACATCTGACCTACTGTTTCACAAAGAATGTAGCTGTTGTATCAATAAGAAATATCTGTGAACCATTTGCTACAGACAGGTGGTTTTCTTAATTTGTAATTTACTAGTCTCTAGTAATTACATATGTAATCACATAATATAAACAAATACGTAATTATATTTAATACAAAAGAATAAGTAAGTAGTGCAGACAAAGATAAACATGAGTTTGAATTTTTTTTTCGGGTTTTAGATTATAACTGACATAAATATAAATGTGCAAATACTTGTGGGTGTGTGAAGGTGTGTGCTAATTAACTCAAATATGTATTTTTTGTATTCATGAAGATAGATGAAAGCATTTGTGTTTTCTGCTACCTGAGGTCCACACTGAAAACAGAATCAAAATTAGTAGAAAGTTGTACAGCAAATGTATTATAAGATCTCTTTTATTAATTAAAAACCAAGTCAAAACACACACATACTGAACTATCTTTTTGTGTAAAGATCCTATATAATAAAAGGCTAACATGCAAATTGACCACCAGGAGCCAGATGCTCAATGCAGGAGCTGCCCCCTGGTGGTCAGTGCACTCCCACAGGGGGAGCTCCGCTCATCCAGAAGCTGGGCTCAAGGCTGGCGAGCGCAGCGGTGGTGGCAGGAGCCTCTCCCGCCTTTGCGGCAGCGCTGAGGATGTCCAACTGCTGGCTTAGGCCTGCTCCCTGTCAGTCAGACGTCCCCTGAGGGCTCCCAGACTGCGAGAGGGTGCAGGCTGGGCTGGGGAACCCCCCCCCCTCAAGGGCACAAATTTTGTGCACCGAGACTCTAGTATAAATATAAATATAGATGTCTACCCATACACCAAGCTGTTAATAAGGATGATCTGTGGAGAGGAAAATAGTACTGAGGGGGTAGATAGACTTCAACTGCATGCACTTTATCATTCTGTATTGCAGTTTTTCTTATTCCTTATAGTTTTACAGATGCACTAGAGCCTTCTAGTATTTAGCCTTCTCTCTGACAACGTAAGACTTTATTCAGGTCTAGAAAATGATCAGCTGCTGTTTGTTCAGTCACACTTCACCAATATTCCCTCTCTTCTCTCCTGGATCTCCCACATACCTAGATCTAGATATATTTTTAAAAGTTCTATTGAGATATAATTCACATAACACATGTGACCATTCACCCACTATTAAATATATGTTGGAATGTCTCAAACTATCCTCCCTGATTTTTTTAACTGTTTTTTCACCTTTTAAAAACAATATTTTTTTCTCTGTGGGTGCTCTGGATGAATTCAACAGAATTTCCCAAGTGTTTTTTCTTAACAGTGTTCATTCCAGATTTCATCTTGTTTATTGAGATTTCTATTTCACTGTGGTTTTCCTTCCCAGTGGTAGTGTTTTATTATTCTGTTCTCTTTTATGGATGTTCTTCCTTCACTCCTTTGAGAATTTTAAACATTTTTTTTTACTCTATTATTCATTTCCTGAGGAGTGCACCTCCCATTTGTATTTTGAACTTCGATCTGCAGGCTCATCTTCTAGGCTGTTTCTTGTTGCTGTTTTCCATTGTTTGGTCCCACCCTTTCATGTTAGATCACTTTACAGTGTCCTCTCCACGACTGACCAGGACACCCTGTCAACAGACAGCACCCAACCCCTGGTTTATCCCACTTCTGATCCTGCCTCAGAAACAGCAGCCAATCCTGGACTGATCCCCACTTCCCTTTTCCATCCTAGGAACCTTCAGTGGGAACTACAACTTACAAAGATGCTGCCTTCCTCCCTCTTGTTGACAGCATTCCAGGCTCCTCTGGGCTGTCCCCTTTGCCCCCTCCCCCACCTTGGTGCAATACTTAATCACCTGAGTATAGTCTTTAGTTAATTAGGCAAAGTCCAACCTTCTGTAGCACAGCCTTGGGCTTTTTTAGATGATGGGCTCCCTCAGGCAGAGTCCTCCATGTTTTTACATTTCCTGTAGATCTTTAGGCCTAATAACTTTGGGACCACAGAGATAATCCTCAGGACTAGTAGGAGAATGAATGGTCTTTTATGGGCCTATTCCCTGGTTATTGCATGCCCCTTTCCTCAGTTTATTACTATGGAACACCTGTCTTCTACTCTCACTAAAATGTCAACTCCAAAAAAGTAGGACTGGAATCTCAGTCATCTTTATACTCTACTAGAGGCCTGGTGCACCAAAATTTGTGCACTTGAGAGTGGGGGTCCCTCAGCCTGGCCTGCGCCCTTTCACAGTCCAGGATCCCTTGGGGGGTGTCCACCTGCCAGCTTAGGCCCGCTCCCCGGGGGATCTGGCCTAAGCTGTCAGTGAGACATCCCTCTGGCAGCCCAGGAGATGTCTGACTAACAGCCAACTAATGGTGGGGAGCTGGCCTAAGCCATTAGTCAGATATCCTTAGTGCTGCCATGGAGGCGGGAGAGGCTCCTGCCACCGCTGCTGCGCTGGCCAGCCATGAGCTGGCTTCTGGTTGTGCAGCACTCCCCCTGTGGAAGCGCACTGACCTCCAGGGGCAGCTCCTGCGTTGAGCGTCTTCCGCCTGGTGGTCAGTACACGTCATAGCAACTGGTCATTCTGGTCATTCTGCTGTTAGGGTCAATTTGCATATTACCCTTTTATTATGTAGGATACATTACACAACCCTTTGCTCAAAGGATATGGTCGCTCATCCTATTTTTATGGAGGTGGACATTACTCTTTGCCAGGAACGGGGTTAGAGCTAAGAATTTAAATATGGGTCAGACCCAGTCTGTGCTCTCAAAGAGCCTGCAGTCTAAGGGAGATCACTGACAACCAAACTGGCAAGTACTAAGCACTCTAAGAGCTGATGGGTTAGCACAGAATGCCGATGAGCACCGTGAAGGAAATCTAAGATTTGTGGAAGCTTTCCAGAGGGAGAACATGTGGAGATTCAGGGAGTGCAGCTTGCTCAGAGAGCATGGGAGCTCACCACCCATTTCCCCTTCCCTTGCCCTATGCATCTCCTCCATCTGACTGTTCCTGAGGTATATCCCTTTATATAAACCAGTAATCTAATATTGAAACAGAAGAACATATTAAAAATAAAAAAGAAAGAACTGTCATCAGACAGGTATCAGTGAACGAATTAAACAAATTTTAAAACATATATCAGGATAAAGAAAATTGATTAAAATAATTAGTAAGAGAGAAAATATCTTAGGAAAACAGAAAAAATAATGTAAATTAAGAATAAAGGAGAAAGAAGATGGAGGGATTAGCCAATGAACATATATGTATAACCCCATAGACACAGACAACAGTGTGGTGAGGCCAGAGGGAAGGGGGGGCGGGGCTTGGTGGAGGTGGGCAAAGGGGAGGAAAATGGGGACATATGTAATAGTGCCAACAATAAAAATAAAAATTTTTAAAAGAATTAAAAAATTCAAAATAAAGATTTGTGAACTCACAGGACATTGCTTAGAAGCTACCCTGAATGCCATTTCCCGGGCATTTGCATATTTGGACACTGACCTACACCATCTCATTCTGTAATTCCCCTTCCCCACCTCCTATCCTCATCCTGACCCCTACTCAAGTTCTTGCTGTTTTTGTACTCATTGAAGCACATTGCAATGTTTGTTCCTTCTATACCTATAGATGGGAGACACAAGGAATGCAACTCTCTTGCCTGGTGCGAGCCTGCATATTGTAGATACTAATACATACTCTAGAATGATGAAGTGAAAGGAAATATTTGGAACTTATGCTTTATGCCATTCCTTCAACACAGAACCTGGTCCCTACCATTCTGCAAGCCCAAAGCCGCTCTGCAGTCCCAACCAGACCTTACCCACTTCCTGGCCCTGCCCTTGATCCCCCCAGGGCATGGAAAGCATTTTTTAAACCGGATTGTAGTGACAGCTGGACAGCAGTATAAAGTTACTAAAATTCATCAAACTGAATACTTGCAATGGATGGATTGCATGGTCTGTAAATTGTATCTCAATAAAGCTGTTAGAAGTTAAAAAGAAGAGAGGACTGGGAATAACTCTGGGAGCCAACCTATAGTGCTTGGCACAAAAATGTTTATTTTTTTTAATAAATGGAAGAGATCTTGCTGCATATCACATATTTCATCAATTTTAAGCATACTGCTTTTTACATTTTATTTTTATTTTTTTAAAATGTATTTTATTGATTTTTTTACAGAGAGGAAAGTAGAGGGATTGAGAGTTAGAAACATTAATCAGCTGCCTCCTGCACACCTCCTACGGGCGATGTGCTCACAACCAAGGTACATGACCTTGACCAGAATCGAACCTGGGACCGCCCCAGTCCGCAGACCAACGCTCTATCCACTGAGCCAAACCGGTTAGGGCTATTTTTTACACTTTAATGTGAACATCTCTTACAAATGACTTTACATGTGCATCAGAACTTGAGAATGGGTGTCAGGGGCTTGGTGGAAAATCCCAGAAACTGTAATAGAGGGACGCTTTCTAAAGAAGAGCTGCATTTTGGATGGCACCCAAGACAACCTGATGAGGAAAAGCACTCACTGATGACTGAATCAGACTCTCCATGGGAGAAAACCCTCATGAAAAATCATCAGAGTTTGGGTTTTTTTTAAAAATAGAACTGAGATAAGGAGAGAAAGGAAAAAATCATACGGGATATACTATGATAAAGATAGAAGTATAACCCCTGGACACAGACAATCGTGTGGTGAAGGCGTGGGGGGGGGGGCAGGCTAAAAGGGGCTAGTGGGGGAGAAAGGGGGACATCTGTAATACTTACAACAATAAAAATAAATTTTATGAAAAAAGAGATAGAAGTAGACTTAATAACCTAAAGAAAAAGCCTGTAATAGGATTAACTAATAGGATTACCAGGAAGTAGTGACAAATGCAGGAAAAGAGGTATCTCTCCAGAGGAAAGGAAGGATACCTTGGAGGAAGTCTTCAGAGAGAAAAGATGAACTAATGAGCTGCACATGACATCAGGGAAATCACTTAATCTCTCTGGGGATGATTCCGTTTTAGAGGTTTTCTTGTCTGTTAAATAATAGTGTTATCTAAGCAAAGAGGGTCCTCCCACTCAACACACAGCAGAGCCAATCACTGTTGCAGTGGGGAAATTAAGACAGTTTATTGGCAGGGCGCCAAGCCGGGAGAACAGGAGAGCTAAAGCTCAAACTCTGAACTTCAGAATTGGTTTCTATTCAAGGATTTTTTAATATATTTTTATTGATTTCAGAGAGGAAGGGAGAGGGAGAGAGAGACAGAAACATCAGCGATGAGAGAGAATCATTCATTGGTTGCCTCCTGCATGCCCCCTACTGGGGACTGAGCCCGCAACCTGGGCATGTGTCCTTGGCTGGAATGGAACCTGGGATCCTTCAGTCCACAGGCCGACTGAGCCAAACCAGTTAGCGCTATTCAAGGAACTTCAAAGGCAAAGATTGAGAATTAGGGGTTAAGGGTCAAGGAGGAGCTGGATGGTTAGGTTGTTTTTATTTTAGTTCTTTTTTTTTTTCATGTTTCACAGAATTTATTTTACACCTTATACCAAACAGCATTTTAAACGCTGACCTAGAAACTCCCTAATAAGATAAAGCAAAGACAAATGCGTTTATCTTATGAGAAACGAGATACACCATCCTTTATAGTCTTCAAACATTATTGCACTTTAGCTTTCATAATTTGACAATGCATTAGTGAACAATCTTCAGATAACTAGTTTTAACAAATTAAAGACACCTTTAAGCAGACATGAGTGTCCTAATTTGTTTATTAGGTAAAAATTTTATGAACATTACTTATATTAGCCGTCACGGTAGAGCTGGACAGCGAACTCGTGGGTCCTTTCCAAGGCCACAGCTCTTGGGGCCTGCAGATGGCAGCCCTCGCATCTCCCTGTGCTTGTGGACTGGCTTGGTAATCCATTGGGTGTCAGGATTCCTTCTGATAGCCTTACGGTGTGGATCAATGAGGATCACCTCAAAGAATTTGTGGAATCTTCACCAACCCAGCAAGAATCCAGGACTCTCCGAGCCCCACAGTGGTGTCCACCTCACTCCTTGGCAATAGACTGAAGGCTTCAAGCAAACTTTAGCTGGTAAATACCATGATGGGCAGGCTTGCCTTAGGTCACACCCTTAGGAACTGGGCATTTGCAGCCACCACAGAGCACTCGAATCCTATATATGACCTAACTTTGGCTTGGCCTTGTATCCCAGTCTGTGCGTTTTATCGGGTCAGGTGGAGTAGGGGGCAGTGAGGAGTACCCCTATAGAGCGCAGAGAGCTGGTGATACTGCCAGTAGTGCACCCTGGGAAGGAAGTGCATGACATCCCACTGCTTCTTCCTCCATAGCTCCTGGTTGTACTTGGAAGCACCCATCTAGGCTTATCTGTATAGTTGGATCAAATAAAAATGTTTTAAAATAGCGCTACATATGTATATTTTTCATTATAATAACAAGGTAGTATTATTGCAGAAAACTAGGGAAACATAGAAAATCATAAAGAAAAAAATACTTGGTACTCCAAGAATTACTATTACCAGGTTGGAGCATTATCTGTTCAATTTTTAAAAATATATATATTTTATTGACTTTTTTACAGAGAGGAAGCGAGAGGGATAGAGAGGTAGAAACATCAATGAGAGAGAAACATCGATCAGCTGCCTCCTGCACACCTCCTACTGAGGATGTGCCTGCAACCAAGGTACATGCCCTTGACCAGAATCAAACCTGGGACCTTTCAGTCCGCAGGCCGACGCTCTATCCACTGAGCCAAACCGGTTAGGGCCTGTTCCATTTTTTATACACACAACCATTTGTTTTAATTTGTTTTGCTTTATGAAATTGAGATTTAAAATTCAACATATTCTTTGTATTCTGTTTCTATTTCTTGGAAGCATGATTGTCCAATAACCAAATAACATTCAATTTTATAAGTATAAAGAATTAGAAAATCCCCCATATTGGCCATCAGGAAAAGTTTTGGCAGCAGTGATGTAAGTTTTAGTTACAGGAAAAATTCCCTGGGGCAATGTCTCAATCAGGGTCCCTGGGGGAGACAGATGGCACACTTTAAGAGAGTAATTTGAGGATTGTTTAACATAGGATCTATTTACAGAGACCCTTTAGGGGCAGGGATTAGGTGCTGATGGCACCTATTAGCCTAAGGGCATGAGGAAGGAGGAGGGGGCAGTAACTTAAATCTAGAAACAAAGAAAACCCCTGCCTGATAGAAGCTGTAACAGGCACTTACTTGAGGGGCAGGCAGCCAAAACAGAGCTACCCTCAATTCTGGACATATATCCGAAAAAAAAAAAAAATCAGTACCTCAAAGAGATACGTGCATATCCATGTTCATTGCAACACTATTTATTATAGCCAAGATAGGGAAGCAACCTAAATGTCTGTTGATGAATGAATGGATAAAGAAATTGTGCCATATGTGTGTGTAATAAAATATTGCTCAGCCATAAAAAGAAGGAAATCCTTTCATTTGCAACAAATGGATGAAACTGGAGGGCATTATGCTAAGTAAAACAAGCCAGGCAGAGTAAGATAAAGATTGTGTGGAATCTAAAAAAAAAAAAAAGCTGATTGGACAATAGAATGGTGGTTGCCCAGATCTCTCCATTGCCCTCTGGGGGGAGAGGGAAATGGGGAGATGTAGGTCAAAAGGTACAAACTTTCAGTTACAAGAAGTTCCGAGGATCTAATGCACAGCATGGTGACTATAGTTAATACTACTGTATTGTATACTCAAAAGTTGCTGAGAGTAGATCCTCGGAAGGATTCTTAAGCATTCTTACCACACACAGACACAAAGAGTTAACCATGTGAGGAGATGTGTTAATTATCTTGATCTTAGTGATCATTCCGCAATGTTTATGTATATCAAATCATTTTAAATATATATGAGTATATTTGTCAATTATTCCTCAACATAATTTTTTAATTTTAAAAAGAATGTAGTAAGTGAGAAATAGAAGACACTACGCAGAGGGAATAGTATGTGCAAAGTCCCCGAGGTGGGAGAGAGTGTTTAAGGAACGGAAAGGGCCGTAGATCAACTGGGAAGACAAAAGGGGAGAACAGATAGGAAGATTTTGGCAGGGCCACATGGCAAGGATTTTTATTTTTATCCTTAAAACAAAGAAGTCATTGATAGATATTAGGCATCCAATGATAGGTTAGATATGCATATTAAGAAAATCATTCTGTCCCAGCTGGCATGGCTCAGTGGTTGAGTATCGACCTATGAACCAGGAAGGTCACAGTTCGATTCCTAGTCAGGGCACATGCCCAGGTTGCAGGCTTGATCCCCAGTGTGGAGTGTGCAGGAGGAAGCCAATCAATGATTCTCTCTCATCATTGATGCTTCTATCTCTCTTTCCCCCCTCCTTCCTCTCTGAAATCAATTATATATATATATGTAAAAAACCCTAATATGCAAATCAACTGAACAGTGGAACAACCTGCAGAGACCGGTCAGCAGGGGGCGGGGCCGGTGAGCAGTGGCGCCAGGCCAGCTAAGGCAGGTGCCAGTGGGCTCCCCCCCCCCCCCCGATTGCCCAGCTGGTTGCCCCACAGATCAGTCCTGATTGCCGCCAGGTCTAGGGACCCTACCCTATATATTGGAAACAGCCTCTTAGATTTAAAAATTAAAACCTGGCAAGGCTACTCTAACACTGAAAAAAAAGGATGATGCAGCAATGACATGCATGGACTCTGGCTTGCACATTTTGTGGTCAGCCCTGATTCTGACACTTATAACTATGTGACAAAGCCAATTACCTAACTTTTCTCTGCTTCAGTTTTTCCACCCATAAGATGGGGAAAATGGTACTACTGCCTCAGAAGGATCATGTTATGTACTACTTTTTATAATCAGGGCAAAAAAATGTAGCTCCATCACACCTCTGCTGCTGCCACTGCTGGCAGCGCAAGTCTCAGCCGGCCCTGGTTACCTGAGCCTGGGGTGGCCCTGGGCGGCTGGGCAGCCACCATCCGAGGTTTGCCTGTGCCTCGGGCCAGCCCTGGGCGGCTAGGGGGCTGAGGGGACTGGGGGACTCCGGAGGCAGGCACGTGGAGCAGCCAGGCCTGCCTGGGGGTGGGCCCAGCCTTGCCGCGTGCCTGCCGCCCCAGCGGGGCTGAGGGGACTGAGCGCCGCCATCTTGTGGCTGTGGGCACTGCCATCTTTGACGGTGTGGCAGTCAATTAGTGTATTCCCTCCTTATTGGCTGTGGGCACTACCATCTTTGCGTCGGCGTGAGGGACAATTGGCATATTCCCTCTTTATTAGATAGGATTGTTAGGGGAAGGTGTTAGGCATGGAGAGAAAGAACTGGGAGGGAGGGCAGAAGGGTACATAAAGCAGACATTGAGAAAAGAGGAATTTATGTAAAAACTAGAGGCCCAGTGCTTGAAATTCATGCACTTGTGGGGGGGCGGGTCCCTCAGCCTGGCCTGCGCCCTCTCGCAGTCCGGGACCCCTCAGAGGATGTCTGACTGAAGGCTTAGGTCCTCTTCCTATGGGGAGTGGGCCTAAGCTGGCAGTCAGACATCCTTAGCGCAGATGCAGAGGTGGGAGAGGCTCCCGCCACTGCCACTGCGCTTGCCAGCCATGAGCCCAGCTTTTGGCTGAGTGGCACTCCCCCTGTGGGAGTGCACTGACCACCGGGGGAAGCTCCTGTGTTGAGCATCTGCCCTCTGGTGGTCAGTGCACGTCATAGCAACTGGTCGTTTGTGGTTTGGTTGATTTGCATATTAGCCTTTTATTATATAGGAGGATGGTCCAGGTTGCTACATATTTGAGAAACTAATCAACTTTTCGGAAAATAAAATTGCAATAAATATAGTTTGTCACATTATATGCATGCATATAAGCCTAATCAATGGACACAGACAACAGGGGGGTGGGGGCATGAATGGGAGGAGGTGGGGGGTAATGGGGGAATAAGGACACATATGTAATACCTTAATCAATAAAGAAATTAAAAAAATAGTTTGTCACAAATACACAAATTAACAATCAAAACAAAATAATTACTTTTCTATTCCTTATTTGTTCATCTTGCTTTCTTCTAATTAACAGCACGACCTATTGTTTTTATTCTTTAATTTTAAAAAATTATGAGCTTTCTGAGTGAGGGCCCTCACTTTCTCAAGTATTCTGAATATGTTGAGTATGTCAATACCTAGTTACTTTGAACCAGTGATAATCTTGGGGACCAACATGGGGCTTAATTGTCTGCCTTCTACAGACCCCTCTCTAGCTGTTTGCCTGCTGAGTGCCCCTTTCCTCATCTCACATTATGGTGGCGTGTTCTAACCCCTCCAGAGTGTAAGCTTCTAAGGTAGGACTGACCTGACGCTGACATAAATGTGGATGGGGTCAGTACATGTGCCCTGGAGTACAGAAGGGAATGGAATGGCAAGCCCAGAGACAACCTGGATGCCACTGCCTTGGTAGGTGCAGACATGACTCAGTGCTCCTCTGCATTAGGTGTTCTCCTGTAAGGATGTTGGGGGCGGGGGGCGAGGGGCAGGGTTTCAAGGAACATTCTCACATCTTCCAGTCCATGCTCCAATGTATCTATCAAGTGAGGACCCCAGGGAAGACAGTCTTCATGCCAGGTGGGTCCCCGCACATAGTAGCTACTAACATATTTCTGGAATTAATGGATGGGTAACAAAACACTTGTGCAATGGAAAGAAGTCTAGTCCCCGCTGTTCATCCCACCAGCCCAAAGCCCAGGCTATGTCTCTATGGATAGATGTTAAATTTTTTGTTTGTTTGTTGTTGTTTTTTTTTTAACAAAAACAATTCAACATCATTTATTGTCATCTGGTAGTAACTTAAGGGTATCGTAAGCCAACATGAATAAATGGGTAAGACATATTCTCCCAAGAAAGGACACCATAAAACACAAACTGTATTGCTTCTCAGTAATTCCTCACTTAACATTTAAGTCATTTCTAGGTGGAGACACTTTGGAGCAGTGTAATATCATCTCCTTTCAGCATGATCCGACCTAGTTGTTTTCTTGACTTTGTTTTAGAATGAATCTCTTCTGGCTGAAACTGTTTTGGCTCAGTGGATAGAGTGTCGGCCTGTGGACTGAAGGGTCCCGGGTTCGGTTCCAGTCAGGGGCACGTGCCTTGGTTGTGGGCACGTCCCCAGTGGGATGTGTGCAGGAGGCAGCTGATCAGTGTTTCTCTCTCATCAATGTTTCTGACTCTCTATCCCTCTCCCTTCCTCTCTGTAAAATATCAATAAAATATATTAAAAAAAAAAGAATGAATCTCTTCTGCATCATCTAATACAGGGGTCCTCAAACTACAGCCCGCGGGCCACATGAGACCCGCCGAGGACATTTATCTGGCCCGCCGGGTGCCGCTGCCTGTCCTGCTTAGCAGCCGACTTGTCCCGGGCAAGCAGTGCACATAGGAATTTGTTCATAGTTTTTTTTTTTTTAAACTATAGTCCGGCCCTCCAACGGTCTGAGGGACAGTGAACTGGCCCCCTATTTAAAAAGTTTGAGGACCCCTGATCTAATACGAGGTTCATATACTCATCAAAACCAATGACACAACCTTCTATCCGCATATTCACTTGCTCATAAAGCCACACCTGAATCCGAGATCTATTTTGCAAGTATCTGAAGATGAGGTTGATGGACTGCACCATCACCTTCTTCACCTTCTGACCCTGGCCACGGTATGCCATGGTGGAAGCTAACGAAGATCACACTCCAGATGTTAAGTTTTAACTTTTTTCTTCCAAATAATGCTTCAGTAGAATTCATACCCCCTTTTCCATATGTGCAAGTAGCATTTCTCTAGATACCTAGAACTGCAGATTTAAAAAATGCTAAGAGTTACTGAGCTCCCCCAAATCCAAATGCCCAGTCGAACATTGAGAAGAACTGAGGGGCATTCTATAAAATATCCAATTCTTCTTAAAACTGTCAAGATAACACTGAAGTAGAGTTCCCATAGACCCCCCACACCCAGTTTGTTCTATTGTTAACCTCATATTAGTATGGAACCTTTGTCACAAGTAATGACCAAATGTTGATATTATTATTTTACAAATATTCATTTGTTATTATGATCATCATCATCATCATTATTTTTATCCAATTTGTTATCCATCCTGCAGTCAGTCTGTCCTCCCCTCCTTTCCTCTCCCCTCCCCCCTCCCCTCTTTTTCCCTTTTCTTCCAGACTCTGGGGATGGGAAGAGGAACACTGACACATTATTAACTAAAGCTCATACCTATTCATATTTCCGTAGGTTTTGGAGTCCCTGCCCTAGGGAGCTCACAGTCGGTGGAGACACATCCATCCTGCAAATTAAAACACACACACACACACACACACACACACATACATACACACACACCCTCCCCTCCGTGATGCAGCCAGCATAGGGCGGCTTACACACACACACACACACACACACACACACACACACACACACACTTCTGTTTCAGATAGGGGCTTGGACTGAGCTAACTCGTGCTCATGGTCGCCAAATCCCTGTGACAAATGCGTTCTTTTGTTGTTCATGGAAATGAAACACAGTTTTCAGGCCCTTCTGAGCTCCCCCGCGAAGGTGGGAAAGGGAACTCAATCAGCACAGATGCCAGCCCAGAGAAAGAGGGTGGGGAGGTGGGGGACACCCCGCGCCCCGCCCCGAGCCTCCGGGGAGGCCGGCGGCCGCAGCTCGGGGAGGTGGCGACTGCGCGGGGCCACGCGCCCGCCCCTCTCGGCGCGGACGCACCCGTAGCGGCGGGCGGCCCGCGGGGGGCGGCGGCTCCCGGGCTTTGTGGCCGCGGCGCGCGTGGCGGGGCCTGGCCGGCCGGGGGCGCGCCGTCTGCCCGGCGCTCCGAGCCCGCGGCCCTCCCGGCGCCCAGCCTGCGAGAGGAGCCGAGGCCGCCCGCGCTCGCCGGCCCCTCCCCCGGTCGCCGCGCCGCCGCTGCAGGTAGGAGGCTCCCCGGCCGGGCCGCAGCGGGGCGGGGGCGCGGGCCGGGCGTGCGGGGACCGCGGTCGGGCATGGCGGGCTTCGGGGCCGAGCCGCCGCGACCCCTGCCCCGCAGGCCGGGCGGCCGCCTGCGCGCGCCGCGGGGACCCGGTGAATGGGGTTGGCCTGCGGCGTACAAAGCCCGCGGCGCGGACCGCGGGGGTTCAGTGGCGCACCCGGGGTCGGGCACTCTGGACCCCGGGCCCAGGAGCCTCTTGGGAGGAATCCATGTGATCCTCAGTGCCTGGATCTTACCATCCCGGGGCCCCCACCGTATACTGGGCACTGTGCTCGCTTTTCATACTTGTTTCCTTGAAGACCCTTGTGTCCCATCCACGGGTGTGCTGGGAGGGGACCCTCATTCGGAGGCCGAGGGCCGAGCATCACACCGCTGCCCGCCTGACCTTGGGAAAGCTCCCGACTCCGAGCCTGGGCTCTGCTTTCCTAAATGGGGGTCCGGCGGGGTGGGGGTGGAGTGCGTAATGTCACACCTACCCCCAGGTGCTATTGTGGGAGAGAATGTACGTAATTACTGCACGTAAGTGATAATAGGTAAATTCGAGCGCTTTCTATGCACCAGGGCCTAGGTACTAAACAGTTGGCATGAGTTATCTAAATTATCCCACTGGCGCTGTGATGTAGCTACTGTAAATTGCACGAATAATCTTTATTTAGGAGTAGGAAACAATAAAGAATTTAGTCTCCCTGTTCTGATTCAGAAGGTTGGGTGTTTCTTAGGTGTGGTAACATTTAAGATTACAAGTGTTCCTGCAGTATCAGGAGAGTGGTTGTGGGGTGTAGGGGTAGATTTGTAAAACATTAAAAACCGGACATAAGATAACATCAGGGCCAGGGGTGTGCATTTCAGCATGTCTGAAAAGTCGGTTGTGTGAAAAGGAAATTGTTGAATGGTAATTCAAAAACATAGATCCTGAGTTAGGAGTGAGGGCTGCTATGGGAGTTTGGGTCCAGAAAGAGTTAAGGGGTGGGTGGTGGAGAGAGGGAGGGGTTGAGAAGCTCAGGAAGAGGATGTGGAGGGAGGGACCAGGGTGCATCACCCCAGTAGCATTCTGGACCAGGATTCCATCCTGTCCCTAGAGACCAGCATCCTGCTTCCGGGGAGGGGAGGTTAGGTGTGGGGAGGTTAGGTGTGGGGAGAGATGCTGGGATGAGAACACTCCCAGGCCACCCCAAAAATATTCAGATGGGTTGAGAGCAAGTGATTGGGCCTCCTAAGATGTCATTGTCCCTTCTCGTGCGATACCTGACATTCTTTTAATGTGTTTGCAGAGTTTGGGAAGCTCACCCATCCTAAAGTTTGATAGGACACGTTTAAATTGCAGAGACCTAATTGATGTAATGAAGGAGTGTGTTTTGAACACGGTCCACCTGGTTAGAGAAGAGTGGGCCTGAGGAGATGATGGCGGGGTTCAGTTTGGAAGGGGAAACCTGAAGAAGCAAAAGAAAGGCATGGAAGGCCTAGGTACTGCACCCTGAGAAAGGGAGTAGAAGCAGGAGCTGAGGGCCTCACAACACTGTGTGCAGAATGCCCAAGCAGACTGCTCAGTTCTCAGCTCCCAAGGAGGCACCTTAACTCTCCTGATTTGTGATAATTTCTTACACAAATTATCAGGTCAGGGTTGGACTCAGGCTCACCTTTCTCCTGAGTGAGCAGGAAAGGCTTCTTGGAGAGGGTGGTTTTATTTATTTATTTTTATTAATTTGAGTGTGTGTGTGTGTGTGTGTGTGTGTGTGTGAGAGAGAGAGAGAGAGAGAGAGAGAGAGAGAAACATTGATGTGAGAGAGAAACATAGATTAGTTGCCTCCCTTCTTATGCATCCCAACTGGGTATCGAACCCACAACCTGGATGTGTGCCCTGACTGGGAATCAAACCCACAACCAACTGAGCCACACCGGCCAGGGCTGAAGAAGGGTGAGTTTAAACCCAGGCTTGAAGGAGAGGGTCTTTGGGTACATGGTGATGGTGAAGATAGGGAGAGCATGTGTAGTGGAAAGAGCACATCTCCCATGTGTAGTTGGGAGAGAGAGGCAGTTGAGGGTATGAATCTGGCTCTGTAAATTTTTGTGAAAGTAAAACTGTTTATAACTGTCTGGTAGGGACTTCAACAAGTACCTTTTCCCTGCCCATGGTGACATTCATGCAACAAATGTCTGCTGAACACCAATCCTGTGCTGAGTCATATGCTTCACGCCAGGAACACAAAGATGAGTCAGATATTATCTATTCCCTTAGGAATTTCCCAGTCCAGTGAGAGCAATGGACACAGAGAGCAAATTACAAAAAAATATGGGAAGTGCTACTGTGCAGTCATACACCACAGAGGAGCTCACACAGGAGTAACTAATTCATTCTGGACAGAAAACTCAGGGCTAACCTACCTCCTACAAGATGAGTTGAGACCTTAGGATAGAGGTTTTGATTACCACTTCCTTATTCTATTTTTAACTCTTGTCTTTGCTCTGGTAGTCTCTTAAAAAAAAAATCTTGGTGCAGTTGTGTGGGCATAGTTTGTAAGCTGCCTCAAACTTAGAAGGAAGGTGTTATAAATGTAATAAGCATAACTGCTTGAGCATTAGTTGAGGAAGGCATCACAAAAGTTACACAGGGGTTGGACCTTGAGGGATGAAAATGAGCTCTTAGTGGTCCTTGGAGTAAAGGACTCCAGCCAGAGGAAGCCTATGTTCGGAGACAGAAAGACACAGCAGGTTCAAGGGCATGAAGGTGAGTTGGGTCTGGCTGGGTTGAAAAGTATATGGAGAGGGTGGAGTGCGGTGGACTGAAGAGGGTAGTGTAATCAGGGCCAGATCTGGAAAGGCCTTGAGTGTCATGTGGGGAGCTTGGACTTTATCTCTGAGGCAGTGGGGAGATGTCAGAGGTGTACACCCTGGACTGTGGCACGATCACTGTGTTTTAGGAAGATCTCTTTGGTCGCTGTTGGAAGAGGGGCTGGGAGTTTGGGAGATCATTGTGGGAGACTGGGACCTGGCCTCAGACATAGGCGGTGAGAATGGGGGAGGAGAGGAAGATATTCAGATAAAAACATCATAGGGCTTGATGATTGGTTACATGTTAGTGAAGGAGCACATTGTGGTTTCTGCTTTGAGAAGCTAAGTTGATGTGGCTGAAATCAGACATCAGGATGTTTGGGGGTAGGGCCGTAATTAATGTCCTTTAAGCTATGGAGTATGGGAGCTTTCTGGGATGCCCATAATGGATAGTTAGATATAAGTTGCTGGTAGACAACTGGAAATGTGTGTGGTGCTGAGGAGAGAGGATGGGGCTGACACCCCTTTGAGCAAACACTGAGGATCTACTGCGTGCAAAAGATACCAATGAGATGTAGTTCCAGCCTCAGAAACTCACCCTCTGAGGATATGGATATGGATAGGCCGCAGTACAGAGTGATTCTGAGCATTGCAGTAAGAGGTAAGCCCTTGGGGCCCTTGACCCAGAGATTTGAGAGCTGACGGTTGTTACTGAAGTGGTGGGAGTAGCAGAGAGAGTCCTCGGAGACCAGACGCAGGCTGGAGTGGGAACACCTACCTATACAGGGACTCTGTGTTGTAAAAGCACTTTTCAGGGAGGATACTTTAATCATGATTCTGAGGGAATTTCAGAGAAACTGGAGTGGGGGTGGGGAGATGGCTTAGGACAGAGCTGTGGGGGAGGAGAAGGAAGAGGTCAGAACTTTCAAGAACTGTCATCTGGCTGGTAGAGGGGACTGAGGGGGTGGAAGCACGGGAGGTGGGAGCTCTTGCCTTAAACACAGGCTGGTTCTGCTCACAGCCACACTAAGACACAGATGGTAAAAATAAACACCTCCAAGTTGCAGGACTGCCCGGAGTGGGTGTGAAGGGGAAGATGAGGCAGCACGTTAGAGGAAGGCAGTTCTGCCCTAGGTTTCAGGCTGGAGAACCCTCCGAGGGAGAGAAGATGGAGGGCATAGGTGAGTGGCCCTCCTGGTAGCCAGGTGTGAACATTTGAGAGCAGGTACGGGCAGGTGTGTGCACTGGAGCACGTCTGACTACTCTTCCCTCTGGATAAAGTGAAATCATGAAGGCATCAGAGTTGTGGTGGGGCTCTTAAAAGTTTGACATACAATAATAATGTTTACAAGAAGTCAGGGAATTATTTATGATAAACCCTTTATAAAAGGAGAAATTTAAGATAGCAGAACATCTTGTAAAAATTGCAAATGGCAAGCAGGTTAATTTTAACATGTATTCCACAAACCTTTATTGAGTGCTTGCTATGTACCAGGCCCTCTTCAAGGGTGACAGGAATGAACGAGAGAACCGATCACTTGCTTTAGACATTTCACCTGGAGCTACTTAACCTGCAGAGTCTGGGTATGGGCCTTAAATTGTCTATAACTTTATTCTGTTGCAGTGTTCTCTTTCATTGGCTGGTAGCTCCACTTGCCTCATAAATAATCAGGAAATAGCATCTATGCATGTTAGGCATAGATGTGGACATTAGGTAGCAGAAAGACCAGTGTTGTGGCAACGCTAACATGGGCAGGATGGCCAGCAGTTGATCGGACTTTAGAGAGCTCTTTCTTTAACTTTACAATGTCGAGATGAGGAGTTGGCAGTCAGGGAGGAAAGGGGACTTGCCTAACCTCACAAAATGAGTGTTGGAATTGGGAGCAGTGCCCTCGAGTTTTCACTGGGATGGCGGGGGAAGGCTTCCAAAGGGGAAGTAAGGGGGCAGGGTTAAAATGAATTTAGGCCCTCCTCTGTCACTGGGGCCCTGGAAGCCCCCTGTTTTGCTCTGAGCCTCAGTTTCCCCATCTGTAAAGTGAGAGGATTGGACTGAGGTCACTTTTTAGTTTTAGCATTTTAGGATCAATGTTAGTCCCCCCAAAAGGTGGTCAGGATACAGAGTCAGTAGACCAGGATCGGAAATAGCCTTTCACCTCTTTAGAGCGAGTTGATCACCCATAACCTGTTGCCAGTCCCCACCCCCCCCCCCCAGGGAATGGATGCCACATTTCCTGCCGCCCACCTGCTATTTTTGTAGACTTTCCTTCTTTCAGTCTTTTCCCAAGTTGTGGCCCTACTCTGTGCTAGTGTTAATTCTAATGCCAATCCAGTCTAGTAGGAGTTATGGTTCTAATGCTAGATCCCACAAATCCGGGGCACATCTATCACTGCTTATCACACTACCTTGCCTCCAGCCCATCCACAGTCCGCTGTGCTGTATTATGTCTGCATTGGAGAGGATCTCCTCCATCTTAAGGATTCTCAGTCCGGTCCCCTCTCTGATGCCTGCACATGCTCAGTTCATCCTCGTGTGTCCTCTTTCCTTTGATCTCTCACTCTAGTGTGGACACACATGTCCCGGTTACTTCTTGCTTTGAAATAGTCTCTGGTGTGCACCTCTTTCTTTCCATTATCACCACTCAGAGTCCGGGCCCTTTCTTAGCAATTATTTATCTCAATGATCTCCGTCAACTCTCTCTGTTCATATCCTAAAAAAATGTATTTCTTTATTGATTTCAGAGAGGAAGAGAGAAGGAGAGAGAGATAGAAACATCAATGATGAGAGAGAATCATTGATCGGCTGCCTCCTGCACACCCCCCCACTGGGGATCGAGCCGCAACCCGGGCATGTACCCTTGGCCAGAATCGAACCCGGGACCCTTCAGTCCGCAGGCTGACGCTCTATCCACTGAGCCAAGCCGGCTAGGGCATATCCTATACATTCTTATGAGATCTAGCTCAAATGTCCTCTTGTTCATGAGAAATGCAAATAACTCCTTTCCTCCTCTGAACACCCAGTATGCTTTGTCCCCTATTGTGATGTCTGTTTCAGTGTGCCTGTCATTTTAGTCAGCAGTTTATGCATGCCAGCGCTCCTTCCAGGCTATAGGGGTCAGCTTGTCTTCATGTCTCCCACATACTTGAGGAAGGTACTGAGCCTCTGGCAGGAGTTCATTACATAGTTGTTGAATTGTGCGTCTATGAAATAAAAGGGTCAGTAAGTATTTGAGTGTACAGATGGTCCACAACGATTTTTTTTTTTTTTTTTTTTTTTTACTTTACGATGGTGCAAAAGCGATGTTCACTCAGTAGAAACTGTACTGGGGATTTTGAACTTTGATCTTTTCCTGGGCTAGTGATCTGCAATATGTTACTCTCTCGTGGTGCTGGGCAGCAGCAGGGAGCAGTGGCTCCTGTCAGCCATGCAATCACGACAGTAAGCCACCGATAGTCTACAGCGTACTGTGCTGCCAGCATTTTTTGAATATTGTGTTTTGTGTTTTGACACTCCATCATGTCTACAAAATGTCTATCCGTGTCTCCTACTTCTGGTGAGAAGAAGAGGAAGACAGTTACTCTTGAGATAAAACAAGATGATTGCCCAACTGTCGGCAGTTTAATATGGATGGGAGGGGCAGAAAGGACTACATTTTTTGAAGCTCTAGTCTATGCTTGTTCTTTACTCCCATTGCAGGGCATCTGTGCAGAGAGTAAGGCAGAGCAGGGGGTATAAGTCTCATTTTACAGATGAAGAACTGCCAAGTTAATTGACTTGCCCAGAATCACACAGCTAGGTGAACGCTGGAGTCGGGATTTGAGCCCAGGTTTTCTGCATCCAGTTCTTTGGTTTAATTCATTCACTTTACTTTAAAAGCAGTAGTTCACCGATGACCTCACCTCTGTCCGAGGTCTCGATGCCACCGATCTTTAGTCTTGGTTCCCGTTCTGAATGTTGATTTCAGAGAACATCCTTCTCCAGGAAGGGAAATAGAAGTAAAATCTGGCCAAGTTTCTCTAGCCTTTGCTCACATTTTGGGACTTAGTTTGACCCTTTGTGGACTTCAAATATCATTAGATATTGTATTAGTCAGCTAGGGCTGCCATAACAAAATACCACAGACTTGGTGGCTTAAAAAACAGAAACGTATTTCTCACGGTTCTGGAGGATAGAAACTCCATGATCAAGGTGCTTGCAAGGTAGACTTTCCTCTGAGGCCTCTTCTCTGGGCTTGTAGGGGCTAGCACAGGGGTGGGCAAACTTTTTGACTCGAGGGCCACAATGGGTTCTTAAACTGGACCAGAGGGCCGGAACAAAAGCATGGATGGAGTGTTTGTGTGAACTAATATAAATTCAAAGTAAAGGAGCGGAGGGGAGAGCAAGAGAACCGGATAGAACAGCTGGATCCGGCCCGTGGGCCGTAGTTTGCCCACGGCTGGATCTCTCTGTTGTGCTCACATGCCCACTTTCTGAGCCCTGGGGTGTCTCTGGTGTCTCTTCTCATAAGAGCACTAATCTCCAACCAGCCTTATGACCTCATTTACCTGTAAGCACTTCCTTAGAGGCCCAGTCTCCAAATACAGCCACCATGGATGGGGGTTAGGGCTTCAACATATGAATTTGGGGGGGGGTTACAAATGTTTGATACATTTTTGTATTAGGTGGATATTAAACGTACTGATTACAACCTTCTGGTGGTTTAGTCAATGTTAGCGTTTTGGGAATAGTGCTGATTCTTTCCTTTTTGTTCTTTTGTCATATTGGGATTGTGTTCTTTTATTTAGTCCTGTCTATGGGTCTTTGCCTAGCCCACAGGGAACTTCTATTGCATTTGGATTTTGCTATTTTATTGGACCATTTTTATTTTAAGGCAGCTTTTAGTGTACTGACTGTTTTATCACGCATGATACTCATCTTGTGCTTAGTAGGCCGTTTTACGCCTATATCAGAATGCAGTCATTCATTACATGTTTGCTGAAGGCCCACTGTATGAGGGTCATTGGACTTGTTGGACCACAGCCACGCGTGGGAATGGGTAGCACTCCGTCTAGCAGAACCGCAGACAGAAAAGATGATTTGAACTGAGCAGATTTTGGGCACAAGTAAGGCCCGTCTCTCTCTCTCTCATAAAAGCAGATACAGCAGGGAAGGATTGTTATGTTGTCATCTATAACCCATTATGGACGTTGCCGAGTAGTTGTAATCTAGAATGTGCTTTCTAGCCTTGAAGTTTCTATTGATAAGCTTCGGGTGGAGATCTCTTTTGGGAAGTGCTTCTTTACTTAGGACTGTCAGTCAGATGCTCAAGCAGAATGCCAGCATCCCCTTGAGGGGTGGACCAATTTAAAGCTCCATATTATATCTACAGTTATTTTTCAAACATACATTCTTACCAGATCAACAGCAGAAATTATTTCAGAGCTTGGGTTGGAGTGAGAGAGGTACACCTGGGTGGGGGTGGGGAGTGAGGGGCTAAGGGCCCCAGGTTTGAGACATAGAGGGGTGAGGTGATGGATGGAGAGAGGAGAGGAAGAGCTACCAAATGGAGCCAGACAGAAGCAGGCACAGCTCCCCCTAAAGTTGCTCTACCTCGGGACCTTTCTCTGATGACAATTAGATTGTTCTGCATTTCGACATGTAATTTGAGCAAAGGCACTATAGGTTGTCACTAGGTCTGAAAGGAGAAAGCTAAGCAGAGCAGAGGGCGGTAAGGACATTGGAGTAAGACCTGGGTTGGGATCCTGGTTCTTCTACTTACTATTTGTGTGACTACCAGCTAGTCACCTACTTACTATTTGTGTGTCTACCAGCTAGTCACCGAGCCTCACTTTTCCGATCTAGGAAATATAATTGGTTAGTGGGGATAAACAGCCTACTTCCGAGGTTGCTGGGAATCCATAGGGGCTTTTGGGGTACACTGGCTCACACCAGAATCCCTTTATAGCCCTGCAGACTACAACCACATGGCCCCAGGAGGCCTGCTGTTCTACAAAATTAAGCAAAGTAAATTGGTAACTCTGGATTTACTTAGCTAGTGATTAAATAACAGCTTAGTTAACAGGCTATTAATGGTCCCCAGGTGTTGGCAATTCTCAGTATTTGCTTTTGAGAGCAGTTGTATAATTTCTTCTGGTACTTTAATAAAGTTGTTTTTTTAACAGAAAAGATTATAATGTAACAAATGATGCTCTCAGGAGCTATTTGGGGGAGGATTAAATGATATACTGCATATTAAACACTTAGTGTAGGGTCTAACTCACCTTGTAAGGTTCAATAAAAGTTATCTGCTGTTATTACAGTTATTAGAGACTCAACTGGCCACACTTAGGGCAAGATCTTTTGTGAATTTAGACTCCCCCCATGAGCTCTCCGCCACCTGGTGGCAGCTAGTGGTACTGCACACATTGTGAGGAAGAATTAAATTGCATGTAGTTTGAATTCCACCAAGTATAAGAGGGACTTTGTTCAGTGTGACTCATTTGCCTCAGAACTGGAATTCATATATCATTAAACAATGAGGTGACACTTTTCACCTCCACAGTTGGCACAGATTTTTAAAAAATGTTAACAGCAAGAGCAAATGAAGTGTAGAAACAGACATGCTCGTGTGTTAATAGTAGGAATGTAAATCGGTACACCATTTCTGGAGGACAGATGGTGATGTAACAAAAGTCTTCAGTGTTTGCATCTTTTGTGGCAACCATTCCTCCCCTAGGGACTTATCTTGAAGAAATAAAGAAAAATTTATATATATGAAATATAAATATTTATAAATATATACCATATATTTATAAAAATATAAATAACATTACATATAATAGAACACAATAGGGAACAATAACTTTTTCCACTTGTGAATCAGTTTCAGTCCTTATAACAGTGATTCTTAAAAAGTGTGGGCCCTAGCTTATTTGGCTCAGTGGATAGAGCGTCAGCCTGCAGACTGAAGGGTCCTGGGTTTGATTCCAGACAAGGGCACATGCCTGGGTTGTGAGCTCAATCCCTAGTGGGGGCTTGCAGGAAGCAGCCTATCAATGATTCTCTCACATCATTGATGTTTCTATCTCTCTCTCCCTCTCCCTTCCTCTTTAAAATCAATAAAAATATATTTAAAAAAACAAAAACAAAAAAGTGTGGGTGCATGAGGAAAAGTAGGTATTTTGACGTCTTGGGGCAGAGGAGTTGGGATGGGGGATCAGATCAGAATCTGCTCTGGGAGCTGTTTAAGAACATTCAGTAAACGTATTGATTTCCTAATAAAAACTATAGAAAGTAAAGTTAGTCATAAACATCTTGGTGGAGAGAGATGATACAGAAGAGATGTAGGAGATGTGTGTTAATAAATTTCAGTTTGGGGAACACTGATTTACAGGAAGCAGGAATATTGATGAAGGCAAAAAATTAATTTTGGGTCTTTGGGGAAGAAGGAGCCTGGATTAGGTAATTGTAGGAACAGTAGAGCAATATAATTGAAGGCCTGAGAATTCAGGGGTGCAGGGACGCATCTGCAAAGAGAAATTTTCCCTCAGTTAGTTTTGCCCAAGACCAGAGGGCCAAGCTACTATTGACATGTAGCTAGATATCTTCATTTCTGATACTGGATGTGCCCACAATGAATGTGAGACAGGGTACCTGGTATGTGGAGACACTGATCACGGTACTACTTCATCTAATCTTAACTTTTGGGAGGAGGTGGTGCCCTAGTGGGAGGCCCTGGTCAGCTTCCATTGCCTTCATGTAAAGCCCACACTCCTTGGCCTCAATCTCAAGGCTTTCTGATTTGACCAAGTCTCCAGCCTCAGGTTTAATAGATTTTAGCTAGTCATTTCTACAGTAATCTCTCCCCAGGCATAGTGTGTAAATAGCTGGCTTGTAAAAGTGTGATTTTAAATTAGTGTACCATAAATTTAAAGGTCACAGCCTTTCCCCCTAACTTTAAAAAAAAATTATTTTTACTGATTTTTATAGTGAGAGGAAGGGAAAGAGATAAGAGAGATAGAAACATCAATGAGAGAGAAACATCACCAATCAGCTGCCTCCTGCACAACCCCTATGGGGGACGAGCCCACAACCCAGGCATGTGCCCTGACCTGGAATCGACCTTTAGGTGCATGGGACGATGCTCAACCAACTGAGCCACACAGGTCGGGCAGGTTAGTCAGTTTTAAATGGACTATGTCATCACTGTCTTGATGCTTTTCTGTTACACTGAAAAATCAGACTTGGAGAACAGGAGGACTGGGGCATATTGGTCCTTTCCACTAATGGGAACATGCTTTATTGTTGCATTAATTGTTGCTTAGCGACATTCTTGCCATAATGTATTTGAGAGATTAATTTTGTGGGGAACTTCCTGTGAGATGTGAGAAAAGTGCGAGGTCAAAAAACACACAGTTTCAGCAGAGTAAGACATTTACTAAGCACCTATTGTGTGAAAGATGCTGGTTCTGCATCGGGGAGGGTGGCATGATGACCTAAGGGAGTCATGATTGAGTAATTTGGAGTCTCCAAAGGTAAGAGCCCAAGAAATAGTTGTGAAGTGATAATAAGACCAGACTCTTCAAACTCATAGAGGATTGCTTATGAGGGACTGGAGGTGGGGAGTAGGGGGAAAAGGGGCGATGTTGGACAAACGGTACAAAGTAGTGGTTATGTAGGATGAATACCGTAAGTTTAGAGATCTGGTATGTAGGCATGAAGACTGTAGTTAATAATACTGTATTGAACATTGGATACATGCTAAGAGAGTAGATTTCAAGTGTTCTCATCACACACAAAAAAGGTAACGGTAAGGAAATACGTTAATTAGCCTGAATGTAGTAGTCATTTTACTATGTATATGTATATCAAAGTAAATTTATATATGTTAAATGTTTATAATTTTTATTAAAAATGAAAAGGTGTGTAGACTTTAATAATAATGAAGAAAAATGTATTATCATTTTGACTTTTTAAAATAATATATAATTGATATACTAGAGGCCCGGTGCATGAAATACGTGCACTCAGGGAGGGGGGGGTCCCTCACCCCGGCCTGCACCCTCTTGTAGTCCAGGAGCCCTCCGGGGATGTCCAACTGATGCAAAGGCGGGAGAGGCTGCTGGCTGAGCGGTGCTCTCCCTGTGGGAGCACACTGATCACCAGGGGGCAGCCCCTGCATTGAGCATCTGCCCCCTGGTGGTCAGTATGGTCATTGTGACTGGTTGTTCCGCCCTTCTGTTGATTTGCATATTATCCTTTTATTATATAGGATGTGAACAAAGACTTTAGAGGAATATTGCATAATAAAAATGGCTATTTGCTATGTTAAGGAAAAAAAAAGAATACCAGACTATTAGGACAGTCCAGGTTCTTGACTTTGTGATGTTGGGCAATCCATTTCACTTTACTGGCCTTTAGTTCCTTGATTGAAAAGAAGGATAAAGAAAATGTGATATATATGACATAAATAATACATACATCACACATATACACAATATATACACAGTATATGTGAGATAACATATATAAATATATAATGAAATATTATTCAGCTATAAAAAAGGAAATTATGCCAATATATGTGAGATACACATATAAATATATAATGAACTATTACTCAGCAACAAAAAAAGGAAATTATGCCACTTGTGGCAACATGGATGGGCCTTGAGGGCTAAGTGAAGTAAGTCAAACAGAGAAGACAAATAATGTGTAATCTCACTTGTGTGTGGAGTCTTTAAAAAGGAACAAATTCATAGATACAGAGAACAGATTGGCGGTTGCCAGAGGCAAGAGGTGGAGGATAGGCAAAATGGGTGAAGATGGTCAAAAGGTACAAACTTACAGTTACAAAATAGTTAAGTCCTAGGCATGTAATGTACAGCATGGTGATTATCATTAGTAATACTGTATTGGTTATTTGAAAGTTGCTGAGAGTAGATCTTCAAAGTTCTCATTATAAGAAAAAAATTGTGGCTATGTGGTTTAATGGATGTCAACTAGACTTATTGTGGTGATTTTGCTCTCTATATATCGAATCATTATGTTGTACACCTGAAAATAATAAATGTTTTATATCAATTATATCTTAATAAAAATTCATTAATGGATAGATGGATAAATAAGATGTGCTATATCCATAATATCATTTGGCAGTAAAAAGGAATGAAGCATTGATACATGCTACAGGGTAGATATACATTGAATACATTGCTTTAAGTCAGCGATTTTCAACCAGTGTGCTACAAGAATTTTTAAAACATGCGATACCTAACTATTTAGTCAGGGGCATGGACCGTTTTTCCCTTAGCTTATCAAATTTAAAAAATGACAACAGCCAACACAGCAAGAGCTGTCCAGAGTTAAAGAAATAAAAATTATACCTATGCCTGTCAGGTTGTCAAAAAATACATTTTTTGGTGTGCCACAGAATTTTAGTAATTAGTTTATGTGTGTCATGAGATGAAAAGGTTGAAAATCACTGTGCTAAGTGAAAGAAGCCAGTCACAAAAGACCTCATATTGTATGATTCCATTTGTATGAAATGTCCAGAAAAAAAAAAAAAAAAAAAAGAAAGAAAGAAAAGAGAGGTATTGGGCTCAATTCTAAGTGCCCGGCCCTTTCACCTCTGAAATGATATAAATTATTTACATAGGATTGTACACTTTTAAACATGCATTTTAGACCTTAAGGATCACAGGCTCCAAGCCCTCATTTTAAAGATGAAGAAACAGGTTCCTCTAGGAGCTTGGCTGTATCCCAGGTCACAGACATAGTGATGGAAATGTCAGGTGTTTCGGGTGATTTCTTGGTGATTCTGAAATCTTGATAGTGTTTACGTGATCTCTTATATTTGGTTACACAGTGGCTTCTCGGTCTTCAGCTGTGACAAAACTTTGAGAAAGCTGTTTAGTTGAAAAGCTGCCTAACATTCTCAATTCGGGGAGTAATCAGTGTCCTCACATGATGTAGGAATAGATACATTAACAAATTAGAGTTCCATATTGAAGTTCCATAAAGGATGTCCAACTTGTATTTTTCTGCTGATATTCTCAGAATGGCCAAGACCTCCAACACAGGACCCGCTCGAACATCTATGAAGTAAAACCCCACTCCTAGTAAACTTCTGTTTTCCTGAGACTGTCCTAAGTCAACATTAGCAGAAAAGAAAGGAGTGCTGTGTTTCAGACAAGGGGATCAAAGCAGGGATTAGCTTTCAGTGATTTGCTGACATTTTTATTCCTGGCATTCGTAATGATTGTTTCCTGCTTCCCTTTACAGGATAGCTAACGGCCAGGAGAAATAGAGTGGAAAATGCAAAACAACGAAATCATAAAACCTGCCAAATACTTCTCAGAATTGGAAAAGAGCATCCTGCTTGCGTTGGTCGAAAAGTACAAGTATGTGCTGGAATGTAAGAAAAGTGATGCGCGAACTATTGCCCTCAAGCAACGGACCTGGCAGGCGCTCGCCCACGAGTACAACTCTCAGCCGAGCGTGTCACTGCGGGATTTCAAACAGCTGAAGAAGTGCTGGGAGAACATCAAGGCTCGGACGAAAAAAATTATGGCCCATGAAAGGAGAGAGAAAGTGAAACGGAGCGTCAGCCCACTGCTGAGCAGCCACGTCCTGGGGAAGGAGAAGATCGCCAGCATGCTGCCCGAGCAGCTCTACTTCCTGCAGAGCCCTCCCGAGGAAGAGCCCGAGTACCACCCCGATGCTGCCGCCCAAGGTATGGCCCTGAGCTCGGTCTGCATGTTCTCTCTGGGGACCCGTCTGCCGTGTGCATTTTAACATCCTGAATTCTAAGGGACTTGATAAAAAAGAAACTCGCGTATCCAACCTGAGTTTCCCAATTCAAAGTCTCATAGGACATTCAAGTCACATAGTACATAAAAACGAAAGTACTTGTTTATATCCTTGTACTCTCTCTCTTATCGCTATTATTACTGACGAATAAGGAAAACGAAGGGGCTACATGAACAGAGCTGTCATTAATGAAGTACTTTAGTTGCTTATCTTAACCTATCTCAAATACAATGAAGTGGATTTGTTTGAAGGTTTATTTCATTCATTCAATTCCTCCCCACCCCCACCAAAGAAGTGTTTCTTGAGGACTGATAATGGGCAAAGCACTGCATTAAGTCATGCAAAAGGCCACATTACTAGTGAAAGAGTGAACTATTTCAGACTTAATACAAGTTGTGAGACTAATAGGGCAAATACCCATTTAGCATTCACCCAGATTAAAAAACAGCATTTCCGCCCTAGCTGGTTTGGCTCAGTGGATAGAGTGTCGGCCTGCGAACTGAAAGGTCCCAGGTTCTATTCCGGTCAAGGGCACATGCCCAGGTTGTGGGCTCAATTCCTAGTGGGGGACTTGCAGGAGGCAGCCAATGAATGATTCTCTCTCATCATGGATGTTTCTATCTCTTTCTCCCTCTTCTTTCCTCTCTGAAATCAATAAAAATATATTTAAATATATATATATATACTTAAAAAAAAAACCCAGCATTTCCACCCACTATTATATTGTGATCTACAGTTTTGGTTTGTGGCACTCCTGGTAACTTGAGGAATTCTGGGAAAAATTATTTTCTCTTTAATATACTCTCATTGAAAAGATAAATTTGTTATATAGAGTTCTTCAGGAAGGAAAAGATGTCATATAATCAAGGAAGTAATGATAGTATGTCATAGCTTTAAAAGGTTGGAATTAAGGGGCTATTGAAATGTCTCCAGGCAAGAAGAGGGTGAGAGAATGCAATAATTCCTTCCTCTTTTAAGATAAGAATGGCTAGTTTATATGAAGATTCATTGTACTTTGCACAAGACACACTTAATAAATTCTGGGAAGATCAGAAGGCCGCTCATAAGGTGCACTAAAGACCCAGCAACAGGAACATCTGATTTGTGGCTTGCAGGATGAGAAATTCACTTATTGGTGTCCCCAGAGTAGTTTGAGCTCTAAGGGACTAGTTAATTAAAAGTCAGAGTGTTATCTATGTTGGGAGAAAAAGATAATAACCAAGTGAACTGAATAACACGTTTTGATTAGCACTTTTTTCCCCCTCTAGGCAGATTATCCTGGGAACTTAAGTTACAATCAAAAGTTTGCTTGCTGCCCTAGCTTGCTCAGTGGATAGAGTGTTGGCCTGCGGACTGAAGGGTCCCAGGTTCAATTCCAGTCAAGGGCATATGCCTGGGTTGCGGGCTCAATCCCCTGTAGGGGACGTGCAGGAGGCAGCTGATCAATGATTCTCTCTAATCATTGATGTTCCATCCCTCTCCCTTCCTCTCTGAAATCAATAAAAATATATTTTAGCCCTAGCCAGTTTGGCTCACTGGATAGAGCGTCCGCCTGGGGACTGAAGGGTCCCAGGTTCGATTCCGGTCAGGGGCATTTACCTTGGTTGCGGGCACATCCCCAGTAGGGGGTGTGCAGGAGGCAGCTGATTGATGCTTCTCTCTCATCAACGTTTCTAACTTTCTATCCCTCTCCCTTCCTCTCTGTAAAAAAATCAATAAAATATATTAAAAAAATATATATATATTTTAAAAGAAGTTTGCTTGCTGATCATCTGACCAAGGTTAAGTCAAGGAAGCCAGCTGAGCAAACACGGCGGTTAATGTCATGCACATCATGCATCATTTTCCAGTGTAGGAGCCCTGTGTCTGAATTTTGATTCTTGAGTCCCAAGCCACAGTACCTTCCAGCAAACAGTGTTTATGAGGACACCTGTCAGCTCTTTGTTTTTCCCCTTCTCAGTGTCCTTGTTTTGGAGATGTTTGTAGCTTCAGCCAGCTACTGTCCATCTTGCTGGCCTTGGAGGCAGTGAAGGGACTGGTGCTGGGGTGGGAGGGAAGGAGGTGAATAGCAGGGCTACTTTTCAAATTGTTTATGTTCCCTGGGAGATGTTACCTAGGAAGGTGCTGGTGTGGACTGCTGTTAGTTCACTTTGCAAATCTTTGATCTGTATTATTGTGTATTGATTTCAAGGGTGGTTCTAAGAGGACAGTCTCATTCCCCCATTTCCAAATTCTAGAGTAGGATCTAGAAAGTTCATAAGTGTTTTTCTTTTTCTTTTTGGAGGAAATTACATAATTCATGTGTTCATAAACACAATTCATAAGTTTCCAGCAAGAAGGGGATAAATATGGACTCTCAGTGTCCTTCCTGTCATGACATTTGCTAGACACCAACTTATAAAAGAGATTGATATTAAATTGGATGTTTGTACATATATGGCACATGAGACTTCTCTTTTTGCTGGTAATTATTAAAATATAGCCAAATGCTACCTGTTCCTATCTCCAGGTCAAATTTATAGTATGGTAGAGAACCATGGTGTTTTATTAGTTGGGGAGTGTGTCCAAAGTAATCCGTTAACACAAGTAGATAAGGTACTGGAACTCTTTCTTTACATTAAAACAGCTTTGGTGTTACCCGACTCATTTTACATTTAATTTACTTTTAGGAAATAAAAAGAAAGCTGAATTTGTCCATCATCCCTTCTGGGTCCTTGTGGGAAAAAGGTTGAAAATATGCAATAGAGTTATGACTCTCATTACATAATGTGTATTTTGACACAAGGAGTGTGTGTGTGTGCACACACGTGTGTATGTATGTGTTTTACTTTATCTCTTACACTGTGCTGTCCAATACAATAGTTATAAGTCACATGAGGCTAGTAAGCCCTTGAAATGGGGATAGACCAAATTGAGACATGCTATAATATACACCCTGTATCTTGAAGACTTAGTATCAAAAAAAAGAATGTAAAATATCTTACTAATAATTTTTATGTCAATTACACGTTGAAATGATAATATTTTAGAAATGTGGGACTTAAAAATATTTTACTATAATTAATTTCACTTTACTTCTTTAATGTGGTATGAGAATTTAAAATCACATATGTAGCTTATATTATATTTCTATAGGACAGCACTGTTCTAGCACATTGCAGAATACCTGTTGCAGAATTAGGCACTCAGAGAATTGTGGGACTTTATTAACCAGGATGGAGCCTTACAGTATTCCACTAGAGGCCTCCCTCCAACAATTCTTTGTGTGTGAGATAATTTCACTTTTGTCATCTTGATCACTGTATCCAGGATAGTATTAGCTTTGTCAATGACTTTCTTGAATGTACATCTGTATTTGAACTCAGTAATTTTAAAATGTAAGTTTAACACTTAATGTATTTTTAAAAAACCCGTATTTTCCCCTTAAGTATGTTAAAACACTTTGTATTCTGTAGATTTATATTTGATAATTTGGCTTTGATACTTCCATTTTAAGATAAGTGAGATTATCTTTGGGAAACATGTTTGCAGAACAAACTAAGGGAAACCACAAAATTTGCTGAAAGTGGTCAGGAGGGTAGGATGACAAATGTCAAATATATTTAAGCAAACTAAGCTTTCAGATAGTATTTAGATATCTTAAGAGAACTTAAAGTTAATTTCATATGCTGTTATCTACACTAATAAAAGAGAAGCATGCAAATTGACCATATCTCCGCTACGCCCACAAGCCACGTCCACCAGCCCATCAGGAGCGAGTATGCAAATTAACCCAACCAAGATGGCTGCGGCCTTGGAGCTGGAGCGAGCAGGAGGCTTGGGTTGCCCCCAGCAATGGAGGATGCCAAGCTTCCCACCCGCCCTGGCCGGCCCTGGCCTCCGCTCAAGGCTACAAAGTTTCAATTATAGAAGATAAATAAATCCCAGATACCTGCTTCCAGCCTGCCCTGACCTCTGCTCAAGGAGGGGCTGGGAGCCTGGGTTTCCAGGGGCAACCCAAGCTTCCAGCCAGCCCTGGCCTCTGCTCAAAGCTACAAAGTTTCAATTATAGAAGATAAATAAATCCCAGATACTTGCTTCCAGCCGGCCTTGGCCTCCGCTTAAGGAGGGGCTGAAAAAAAAAAAAAAAAAAAGAAAAAAAGGAGGGGCTGGGAGCCTGGATCGCCGGGAGCCGTGGCCAGCCTGAAAATAGCCCTCAGCTCCTCACCCAGGCTGGCCACACCCCCATAGGGTGAGGGTTCCTGCTGGGGGGCTTGGCCAGCCTGCAAATAGCCATCAACCCCTCACCCAGACTGGCCAGGCACCCCAGCGGGGACCCCCACCCTGAAGGGGATGTGGCCAGCCTGAAAATGGCCCTCAGCCGCTCACCCAGGCTGGCCAGGCACTCCAGCGGGACCCCCCACCCTGAAGGGGCTGTGGCCAGCTTGAAAACAGCCCTCAGACCCTCACCCAGGCTGGCCACACACCCCCAGTGGGGACCCTCACCCCATGGGGGCGTGGCCAGCCTGCAAACCACCACAGGCCCCTCGCCCAGGCCACCCCACATCCCAAGGGAACCCCCACCTTGATCTGGGACACCCTTCAGGGCAAACCAGCCGGCCCCCACCCGTGCACCAGGCCTTGATCTATACTAATAAAAGGGTAATATGCTAATTAGACTGGGAGACCTTCCAGGAGACCTTCTGGACGTTCTTCTGGACAAAGCCATGGTGGTGGGGCCGAGGTAGAGGTGGTTAGAGGCCAAGAGGGGAGGGCAGTTGTGGGTGATCAGGCTGGTGGGGGGCGGGGCCATTGGGGGTAAGCATACCAGCAGGGGGGCCAGTTGGGGGCGAGCAGGACGTCAGTGGGGGTCAATTGGAGGTGATCAGGGCAGCGGGGGGGGGGATCAGTTTGGAGTGAGCAGGCCAATGGCAGGAGGCAGTTGAGGGCGAGCAGGCCAATGGCGGGGGGCAGTTGGGGGCAAGCAGGCCGGCAGACAGAGTGGTTGGGGCAATCAGGCAGGCAGGTGAGTGGTTAGGAGCCAGCAGTCCCAGATTGCGAGAGGGATGTCCGACTGCTGGCTTAGGCCCAATCCCTGTAAACCGGCAGTAGGACATCTTTCGAGGGGTCCCAGATTGGAGAGGGTACAGGCCGGGCTGAGGGACACGCCCTCCCCACGTGCACGAATTTCGTGCACAGGGCCACTAGTTTATTATAAAGCTACTAGAGGCCCAGTGCATGAAATTCATGTGGGGGGGAGGGGTGCGGGGTTCCTCAGCCCAGCCTGCACCCGCTCCAATCCAGGACCCCTCGGGGGATGTTCGACTGCCAAGGATCAGGCATAAACCGGCAGTCAGACATCCTTCTCACAATCCTGGACTGCTGGCTCCTAATTGCTCACCTGCCTGCCTGATCACCCCTAACTGTCCCCCCTGCCAGCCTGGTCACCCCCAACTGCCCCCCCCTGCTGGCCTGGTTGCCCCTCATGCGCCCCCCCCCCCCCCACCAGACTGGTCGCCCCATGCAGCCTGCTGTTCAGTCGTTTGGTCATCCCTTACTAACCCCCCTGCCGGCCTGGCCATAGGCAGCCATCTTGTGAGGGTGTGAGGGTTAATTTGCATATTAGCCTTTTATTATAAAGTTATAGTTGAATAATGCAGACATGGGCACTCAAAGCTGTAATTAACACAAAAACATTCCTTAATGAATTCTACTATTATCACTATTTAATCCAACTTTGTTCTTCTGGGGTGAGAACTCAAGTATAGGGGACTGGATTATATTGCCACTCATGGCACACCGCATCACTGGTCTGGGAAAAGCCCATTGTGTTACTTATATATTTATTCACCATTCAGCACTTTCCTTCTCTTCTCCTATCCCTTCATCATTCTAATGTGGTTGTGTGCTCTCTCATATGTTCTTGAAAGCACGCATTGCTGTTTTGTGCACATATTTTTTCTCATTTAAATAGATTAGAAATTGTGCTATAGATACCATTTTCTTGCCATTTTTCTCTTAGAATAATGTTTTTAAGATCCATTCCCATTGCAGCATGTCAGTCTAATTTGTTTTCTTAGTTGATACATAGTATTGCATATTGTGCATCTGTCACCTTTTATTTATTCACTAGTAGCCCTGCGCACAAATCTGTGTGCCAGTAGCTCTCTGAGGGGCCTGGCCGCTCTGTGCCCGCTGCCCAGAGGCCCATCCGCGGCTGGGCGCGGAACGTTTGCCTCGTCGCCGCGGTGATGAAGCAAGCATTCCGCCAGGCCACTCATGCTGACCGCTCTCAGCAGCTGCCTCCCCGGGACTGGGGGATTCCAGCGTGGCTGAAAAGACTGGGCACCACCATCTTGTGGCTATGGGCACCACCATCTTTGTGACCGAGTGATGGTTAATTTGCATATTACCCTTTTATTAGATAGGATTCTCCCAGTCAGTCCTGGTTCCTTTGTTCTGTTGAGAGGAGCTGGTGTTTGGCCTGAACACAGTTTCCTTCCCATTCTTTTACTGCCATAGTAGGCTTTTCCTGCTGATATTAAATGTACTTGAGTTGCCCAAATGAAAGAATGCTCCCTTGACTGTGTTCTCTGGTCCCAGGAAAGCCCTTAGGCCTTCATATCCATTTTGCACAAGATTGAGTTGTTTTCTGCTTCGGGTGGCTTTGTTTTACCTGGGAGAGAGATTACATGGTGTGTGTTTGCCATTCCCAGGGTAGTCTTTTTCCAATTAAGAGAAGATTCTCCCCATCTGAACACTAGCTTCCATTCATGGGAGCTAATATTTGTGTGAGAGTTAATTAACTACTTCATCAGGCTTCTCTAGTTTTAGGCCCCCGCTCCTGCTAGAGTCTTCTCAAGAGGCCTGGCTTTATTTTTTCTTTAAAATATGTATGTTAGCACACATTTAAACTAAAAAAGGATTGTTGTTACATACAGTCATTTCTGTGCTCCCAGACATGAACATACTATCTTCATGTTCACAGCTCTAGAGAGAAATTTGGAGATCAAAATTTGGAATATACATCTACATTCTTAATAATAGGTAATTTTGTAGTGAATACAGTGCGGAGGCTGCATTTTAAGACACAAAAGTGATCAGCTGAGCAAGTGAAGTACTGAGAGGCTTAGGTGTTGTGCTAGTTGACCTTGGATTTTGGAATGGTGAAGACCTGGATTGGAATCCTGGTTCTTTCAACTAGCCACTTTGGATGTTGTGTTTGATGTTCTGTAATAATACCTCCTTCAGTGGGTTGTTGTAAGGATTAAATGAGGTAATGCCTGTAAAACACTAGCATAATGCCTGAAAATAGTAGCTGCTGTCGTTGTCATCATCATCATCATCACCTCCCCAAAGCCTAGAATTGTTGCGATAAAAATGAGCATTTAAATATTGGGAGAGAGGAGTGATTGTGAGGGCATAAACTCAGGAGTATCCTCTGGAATGAAATCAAAGAGAAAAGAGGCGAAAGGTACCAAAAAAATATCTGTGTCCAGTCTTCAAAGAAGGTACTTTCAGATCTAAGACTAGAAAGGAAACGGATGAGGTAATCCTCTTCACAGCTGATGCTCATATCTGAGGGACCTATTCTTAGGTTTAAGCGTGTCCCATTGCTTTGTCCTGAGCCTCGGCTCTTTCCACCTAGCTGTGCTGTGTTGGAGCCAGTTCCTCCCCCACACATTTCTTACAGGCCCAGCAGTGTATTGGGCCCTGTGCTGGCTTCTTTATGAGGATGAATAAAAGCTAGTCTCTTTGTTCAAAGTATTCTAGTTAAACCTTCAGCTTTAACAAGTGCTCTGCCCAGACATAGGCTCAGGAGGCAGTGGCAGCATGAAGGAAGGGCATCTGGTGGAGACCAGGGCCATTGGACTTGGGAAAGATTCCTAGGGAGACATTTTCATTATCTCTGGATGATGTAGAAGTATTCCTTAAAAAAAAAAAAAAAAAAAAAATATATATATATATATATATATATATATATATATATATATATATATATATATATATTGATTTCAGAGAAGAAGGGTGAGGGAGAGAGATAGAAACATCAATGATGAGAGAGAATCAGTGATTGGCTGCCTCCTGCACGATCCCCATTGGGGATCAAGCCCGGCCCCGGGCATGTGTGCTGACTGGGAATCAAATTGTCAGTGACCTCCTGGTTCATAGGCCGACGCTCAACCAATGAGCCACACCAGCCAGCTGGAAGTACGCTTTTTAACCTTCTCTTTCAAAAGTAAAATTTTTACCTTTTCTTTAACCTTAATTAGGGACTAGTTATGCTTGTTACCCAACCCCTTGGAGTGAAATTATTTAAACAGTAGCCATTTTCCTTTTACGAACAGAGTATTATGGGTTAGGTTTCTCCCACTAGCCATTAACATGCACAGCATCCCATCTTCTGGAATAATGGAGTGGACATAATAATGTAATCAACTCTTGTGAATAAATAGATAGTACTTTTCTCCAAGGAGACAATTCTCATTATTGAAAGTGTAAAACTTCCCAGGAAAGCCTTGGGAAGACTCCATGGGTTAGTGGTTTCCTTACTGAAACTCCCTAATTCATACTAATGTCATTGCCCTATAAAAATAGTGGTGTCAACGTGGCACCACCAAAAATGGCATAATTTTGTATCATATGCTTTTTTTCTCCTTTTGTTCAAGGCTTCAGACAGTAAATATTTATCAGGTACCCACTGTGTACCAGGTAAAGTCATTGGTCTCAATGATAAAAGACATGAATAAAGCATGGTCCCAAAATAATACTAGTACAGGGTATGCAAAACACAGACTTTATCCTTGTATTAGTCTTTAGTAATTATTGTGTTATTTTCCGTATGAGCAACTGTAAACCTACTTTTGCCCCACACCGTGTGTGTTAAGTGCTGTAACAGAAGAGTAAGTGTAGGGAAAGGAGAGCGCTCAGGGTTCTCAGAGCACATGGCATTGATCCCGAGGGATGCAGGAGTTGGGGGGAGGTTGAAAAAGGGAGAATGGAGTCAGAGTGTATGTTTGAGTGAGTTGGGGGACAGATAGTCCAACTTCAGGTTGAGGGAACGGTGAGTCAGAATGGTGAAAAAAAGCATGGCCTTTAAGAAGGTGAGCAGTTTGTGGTAGTTGAAGGGTGCACAGGATATTTTGAAGAGTAAGAAAAGAAGATAAAGGAAGGTTAGAACCAGATTATAAGGGTTACTTAGGGTAGATTGAAAACAACCAAAGAGAAGAACCTCGGGGGCGTATTAAAAGGTTAGAGGTGGGTGGAACAAGAGTGTGAGTCCCAAAAGGAGACTTGAGAAGAAGCAATCAGTGAGGATGCTGTGGAAAATTTAGGAGAGGATGATGGTTCAGAAGCTAATAGAGGGGAAAACATTTCAAAAAGTATGTCAAGCGCTAGGGAGAGGTTACCTAAGCGGGACATTGACAAGGGTCTTTGGATCTGAATATTTGCCCCCAGGCGGCAGTATTAGAGGAAACTGCCAGATACAGATTGAAGGAAGCTAAGCCAGGGAGGACAGGCTCATTTTGCAAGAAGGAACACTTATGAGATAACTACCCAGGAAACAGAGTGATGACACCCTTGAGGACTTGGAACATGTGTTCATGGCTGGATGGGAAAGTGAGCGAAGGAGATCAGACGGAGGGAGAACTTAAGCTCAAAACCCACTGTTGGCCTTGTACTGTGGTTTTCTGCTCTTTCGGAGTTGTGCACACTTCAGTTTAGAACTTACATCAACATAACAAGATCATCGATTCTTGATTAAGCTCAGTCTCTGACCCTGTTCCCACAGTCTGCGGTCCTAGAAATGACATGATGAAACACCTTATCATTACTTCTTAAGGGAAAATTGCTTTGGATTTATGGGTTTTTAAAAAGTCAGGTGTGGCAAGGGCACGTGTAGACATGCAGGCCAAAGCAGATGCTATTTCAGATACATCCTGTACTGGGGGACCCTGACTTTGAAATAGGATGATTTACTCTCTGCCTGTAAAATCTTTGAACATATGTTTTCTGCTACTGTTTTTCAGAATCATTTGCTGTTTCAAATAGAGAACTGTGCGATGATGAGAAAGAGTTCATACATTTTCCAGTATGTGAGGGGACCTCTCAACCTGAACCCTCGTGTTCAGCTGTCAGAATAACAGCCAATAAAAACTACAGGAGCAAAACCTCTCAGGAAGGTGCTTTAAAAAAGATGCATGAGGAAGAACACCATCAACAAATGTCCATCTTACAACTGCAGCTGATACAAATGAATGAGGTGCATGTGGCCAAAATCCAGCAGATAGAGCGAGAGTGTGAGATGGCAGAGGAGGAACACAGGATAAAAATGGAAGTTCTCAATAAAAAGAAGATGTATTGGGAAAGAAAACTACAAACGTTTACCAAGGAATGGCCTGTTTCCTCATTTAACCGGCCCTTTCCCAATTCACCCTAAGACTGTGAGGGTGGCTCCCTTGTGGTTTTGATCTGTATTGGCAAAGAAAGTCTGGAACATGAACTTGCGGTCAGTAACCTGTAACAGCTACAACTAGGAAACGTAGAGTGGTAGTAGTCACTTATTTAAGAATACGTTCAGGTAAACAGCTGCACCCTCTGTACCCCTTCCGTGGCAAAGAAGCTGTTCTAGTCTTCAGAACATTATCACTATGAGTGCTATCATTCTGAATGTAATGTCTCCTAATTAGAATCCATACAAGAACCAAGTGTGAGTGTTGTATTTTTTTTAAAAATCCAATGCAAGTGTGACTATAAAGGAGTGTGGCTGTTTGATTTATTTATTTTACTAGACAGCAGAAGTCTTCTGTCCCAATGATGCCCTCCCATTGAACGTGGCTGTCCCAGGAGGCCCCACGTCTCTCCAAGTGGTGAAGCTGTCGCTCAGTACTTGCTAGAGGTCTTTAGGGAACCTCCCTGAGAGCTGCAGCACCTCGTTCATTTTTCAGTCGTATCCTCTGAGTGTGGACTTTCTGATTTTATTTTATTGTATGATTTTATTTTTAAATATATTTTTATTGATTTCAGAGAGGAAGGGAGAGGGAGGGAAAGATAGAAACCCCAATGATGAGAGAGAATCATTGATCGGCCACCTCCCCCATGCCCCCACTGAGGATCAAGCCCGCAACTCGGGCATATGTCATGACTGGAAATCGAACCCTGACCACCTGGTTCATAGGTCAACGCTCAACCACGGAGCCACGCCAGCTGGGTGACTTTCTGATTTTAAATAGCCCAACATGTGGAAGGATATTTCCTGATGTGGCTCCTCGACTGCCTTTTACTTTTTTTATTTTTTTTTTGGCCTTTTACTTTTTAAGGTCTTTCCCCAAAGAGGAGTTCAAATAATGTCGCCAACAAAGGGAGCACTGTTGGAACTAAGAATGTAGCTACTTGGAGGGAGAAATTTCGTTTAGATTTCTACATTCTCTCATGTTTGTTTTATTAAAAGAAAAGACTTGCAATTTTATAGTCACACTGTGTATGTTCTTTAAAGGTGCTGCCTCCCCCACCGTGTGCCCGGTTTGGCCTTCCCTCTGTAGTTTCCTCCCTACGTTGTACTATTGAGTTAATGGTTGCCCTTGTTTCTAATCTTCAGCCACCTAAGGACCCTTCCCTCAGCGTGCTCCTGGTGCTAGCTAATAGTAATGCTATGTAGTTTACATTACACAGTTAGCATTGGGCTTTTAAGAATCCATTATCAACTTATTTGGAAAGATGGATTGATAAATGGATATTTTGGTTGAGCTGTGATATGGCTTCTCCTGTAGCCTCGTGTTAAAAACAGCCCTGAGAGCTTGGCACAGCAGTAGCTGGCTGAAGGGAAGGGACAGTAAGGCTGGTCGGCAACTTCTGAGAATGGGATTTCAAGGCCATGGGTTGGGGAGGTATGGCAGAGGCGGTCAAGGGAGTGTAGGACTAGGAGTCAGGGCCTGCATTCTGAGCTTGGTTCTGCCTCAAGTGCTCTGGGACCTTGGGTAACTCCTTTTAATCCTTGACTGGTCTTTCCTCTCCATAAAGCAAGGGAGTTGGTCTAGATGAAGTTTAGAATTTGCTACAACTCCTTGACGATAGGGTGGTCTGCACAGTTTTAGATGGGTACTGCTAACATCATAATTATCCCAGGGCATGGGTCAATAGTTTACTGCATTGGCTAAGCTTCCCTCCCTCATAATTTTGGAATTTGGGTCTTAGGGACCTTAAGTTCAGTAAGGTACACAAATACTTCTTATTTATGAACTGCACAAAACAAATGGGTATCAATTCATTTTATACATTATCTTTATTTTTTAAAAATATATTTTTATTGATTTCAGAGAGGAAGGGAGGGAGAGAGAGAGAAAAAAACACACATCAATGATGAGAGGGAATCATTGATTGGCTGCCTCCTGCATGCCCCCTACTGGGGATCCAGCCCACAACCCAGGCATGTGCCCTGACTGGGAATCGAACCATGACCTACTGGTTCATAGGTCGATGCTTAACCACTGAGCCATGTCAGCTGGACTATACATGATCATATTTTAAATCTCTTAAAGGAACTGGTTATTTAAAGGATCCTTGTGAAGACTAGTCTTCTTCAAAAGAAAGGATCTGTGTTCGTAACTTAGTTTTTACCAAATGGACCTTTTTGTGAAGAAGCATCTGGATAAAGGCCCAAACTTCAATAGTTTACGAGAGACAGAACTTGACTTTCCACGCCCTCCCGTCCCCTTCGAAGCAGAGGTGTGGAATGAGAAAAATTTGCCTTTGCTTCACCTATCCATCTGGAAATCTTGTTAATACGCAGATTCTGCAGCTGGACCTGAGATTTTGCGTTTCTTACAAGCTCCCAGGTTATCCCAGGTGACTTGTCTGGTCAACACCCTTCTCGGTAGCAAAGTTTTAGAGGACCCACCCGAAGATGTTTTGATTTATTCTAAAAAAAAAAAAAAAAATTGGGGTTAGGTACATTTTTGTGTACACAGTGTGCTGGGTATTATTTGCTCAGAATTGACCACTTAAGCACTCAAACAACAATGTAGGACACAAGAAAATGCTCACACACATAATGGAACTATAAAAGCATCCAACTAATTCCTAACTGAACAAATCAGGGATAATTGAGTCAGCAGCCTAAAGCCCCTTGCTCTACCATTAGTGGTATTTATGAGTTTCTAACAGTAGTTTTCAACCTTGGCTATGCATTAGAAATGGTATTTTATAAATAATTAATCCCACTGTGTCCTGCTACTGGAGGATTCTGATTCAGTTGACCTGGTTTGGGGCCTGGTCTGCTATAGTTTTTGTCAGCTTTTTAGGGGGCTATGATATATAATTGGGGATTGAGAAACATTGGAGTGGAGTTCATATCCTGTGAGGTCATGCAGAAGTGAGGAAGTAATGCTCAGAGAAGAACCACCTGGCACCAGGCCCATAGCTAGTGAATGGCAAAGCAGAACCTCAGTTCCAGGTCTCCTGACTCAAAAATAAATAAATAAATAAATAAATAGTCCCACCTACCCGCCCCTGCCCCATTCCTCAAAGCTATATAGTGGATTTGTTATATTTTGAGAGCCAGGTCACGTTACAGGGTACTTGTAGTGTTTTTATTCAAGAACAGGTCCATCCCAATTCATTTTACTTTCATTTTTTTTAAATATTGTTATTGATTTCAGAGAGGAAGGGAGAGGAAGAGAGAAACAGAAACATCAATGATGAGAATCATTGATCGGCTGCCTCCTGCATGTCCCACATTGACCAGGAATCAAACCGTGACCTCCCAGTTCATAGGTTGTGCTCCAGGAGGCAGATTAGAAGACAGACTGAGGTTAGAGGAGACTGGGATCTGTGAGATGAGGTAAGAGGGTTTGGTCCTGGTTAGGATGAGATGATAAAAGGACCCAGAGGAGGCTGTAGAGAAAATGAGGGAAACCAATGTGAATGGTATTGCAGAAGTGGAATCAGACAGGATTGACAGTTGCTTGCTTTTGTTGGGGAAGAGGGATAAAGTTTAAAGCTAGATGCCTGAAAGAATGACACTTGCCCTAGCTGGTTTGGCTCAGTGGATAGAGCATCGGCCTGCGGACTGAAGGGTCCCGGGTTTGATTCTGGTCAAGGGCACATGCCCGGGTTGTGGGCTTGATCCCCAGTACAGGGTGTGCAGGAGGCAGCCAATGAATGATTCTCATCATTGATGTTTCTATCTCTCCCTCTCCCTCCCTCTCTGAAATCAATAAAAATATATTTAAAAAAATAATGATGCTGCTTCTTGAAATAAAGGAAGAAAGGATGCATTTCTGGCTTTGACCCATCTTAAGAGAGACCTACGCACAAACTAGTGCATCGCCTCAAACACTGGCATCTCCTCTCATTTCTTTGGCTATCACCTCTTTGCTCTGATTTCCGCCTCTTCAGCTGCCTGTTCCTCTGACACGTTAGCCCCTCCCTACTGGGTCCTTGTCACCCCACTCATTCGGTACTGCCTCTGCCATCATCAGCTCCATTGCAGCTGATGGTGTGTCAGTCCCCTTCTCTTATAATGACTTCATACTAGAAAGATCAGAAAAGATGATTCCTTTACCTTGAGCTTTAGTTATTTTCTAGACAGATGGTATCTATAAATCTCATTTAAAAAAAAATGTCCCATGTTGTATAAAGGAGCACTGACTGAGAGGGGTTGTTATTCCCCATGTATGCTTGTTGCAGCCCCTAAACGCATTGGCTTTTTTTTTTTTTTTTTTTTAAGAGAACAGAGGAAGCGGGGTGGCATGGTGAGAGAGTGCATTTGAGTTGTCAGCAGCCTCCGCGGTGTCTGATCAATCACATCAGCACTTGGTCTGGACCGGGGAAAGGAGTGGTTCTTCTGCCTCCTGGGAATGTCAGAAGGACCCGATAGTTATATTTGGCAAAGCCAGGAAGAGTGGCTCTGTAATGCCATTGCTAAGAATTACCCTTTCAGTAGCATTTCTGGATGTCTGGGCTTTTCAAATGGAATGACACTCCTTTTCTGCAGTGGCTTCCCTTTCTGTTGGGCAGCTTCCCAGCTGGTCCTGTTCGTTCTTGCCCTCACTTTGAGATGTTTGTTTTTTCTTCTCTTGTCGTCCTTCCCAGCCCTGTTTCTCCAACCCCTCTGTCTGTACCTACAACGTTCCCACCCTTCCCTGTTTTAGAGATGTAGTCGTGTGAAAATGCGTGTGAGGGAAATAACTTGCTGAAGGACAGCAGGCAACATCTGGTGTCAGCGAGGGGAAGTATAGCCTTAAACTGGCCCAGCTATCAATGACTTGCTTCCAGGCTGCACCCGCTGCTTCTGTGTCGGTGGTATTCCGAAGTCATGGGAGAGGTCGCCAAGGATCCGTGACTACAACACATTCTTGTCCTAATTGTGCCATATATCATGCCCTTCAACACAATTGACTAATCTCTGCCTCAGTTTTTCCATCTGTGAAAGTGGTGTAATACTTATCTACCTCCCTTGAATGTTGTGAAGATTAGTCTGTTAGCAAAACACTTTTGAAATAAAGAGTGATGTAAAGCATTTTAACATTATTGTTGTCATTGTGATATGGATGCCCTTCTGCAGAAATGCTGCCCTGTGGGGGAAGTACCCGGGTATGCCATGGTTTAGGAACACCCAGTATAGAAAAATTCCATAACAGATACAAGAGTGTGATTATTTGTGAAAAATTTCAACATGGCATTTCCTTAAATAGCCTTTTGGTGCATTTAGCATGAGACTCAATTTATAGAATGGTGATTTGCATAAGATTTTTAAAGCATACATCTATTGAACTTGTATTACACAATGTAATTGTTGGATTTGCAAGCTGAGTATTAACCTAACAGTGCAGTTTATCATTATTAGATGGAAAACTTCTATTTCTACATTATCCAGATCCCCAGATTGTGTGCGAAGGTTTCTCTCACTGTTACCACTCAGTGGAATGGGTTTGTTGGGGAGAAAATTCCAAGTTCTGTTATTTAAAATGGATTAGTTTTAATCAAAAGGATACTTGTTATAGCAGATTCCAGTTCCGTTTCTATCCCATCATCTGATTCAACTTCCAGCATAACCAAGGAGGAAGTTCAGAGGCTGGTACTGTGCTGGTGAGCTACATACGGATCTAGCTTCTTATCTTTGAGTCTCAAAAGTATCTTTAGATGGGCTGGTATTTATACTTTCTACAGGACTAGAGAGTGGTCACTCTGGTCACTCAGTGATTGGGAAATCTGGTGGGTAGCTGGGGAGGATCTACTCTCATGTGGTCACTCTGAGCCCCATGATAAAGGGGTAGAAGCTCTCTAGGGAAGCTCCTCATTCTGGGACAGCAGAAGTACAAGAGGGCAAGCCCAACTGTGGAAGCACAGCTCAGATTTCAGTGTTGTACCTGCTAATATCTCCTTGGCCAAGGCACGTCTGATGATTGAGCCCAAAGTCAAGGGGAGAGAAGTAGACTCCTCCTAAGAAGGTAAGATAAGGAGGTGAATATTTTTGCACAATAATCAAATCTACCACAGTATCACAAGTGGGAAGGGAACTAGTGGAGGATCAAGAAATTGAGTTCAAGACTCTCTTCTTCCATCACAAACCTTCATCCTAATCTCTCCTTCCGGCCTCCCCACTCAGCGACCCTCCCCAAACATATGCATCGGTCTCTTGGTTTCAGAACCAGGCTCTGTGAACTTCTATTGATCCCTCTACCGGCAGTGCTCTCAGCTTCTCTACAACCTCTTCTCATCATCGATGCTGCCGAAGTGTCACCCATTCTTCAAGGTCATATGACATCAGGACACATTCCTGGAACCTGGGCTGTGGTCCCAGCTTTGCCAGTAACTCACCACGTGACTGAGGACAATTTACTACATTTCTCTGGATAGTAACTTGATTTTCTTGTTTGTAAAATAAAAGTGTTGGAAGAGAGGATCTTTAAATTCCCTTCACCTATTTTATTTTATTTTAATTATATTTTTATTGATTTTAGAGAGGAAGGGAGAGGGAGAGAGAGAAACATCAATGATGAGCGAGAATCATTGATTGGCTGCCTCCTGCACGCCCCACACTGGGGATTGAGCCTGCAACCCAGGCATGTGCCCCTGGCCAGAATCAAACCTGGGACCTCTCAGTCCGCAGGCTGATGCTGTATCCCCTGAGCCAAACCAGCTAGGGCATCCCTTCACCTATTTTAAATAGTCTAATTCTGAAGCTAAAGTTACATCATGTAACCTAAGTTTTCAATTGCATATTCTGTTTAAAAGATAATGTATACTGCCTGGCTGGTGTGGCTCAGTGGTTGAGCATCAACCCATGAACCAGGAGGTCATGGTTTGATTCCTGGTCAGGGCACATGCCTGGGTTGCAGGCTCAATCCCCAGTAGGTGGCATGCAGGTGATAGCCAATTAATGATTTTTCTTTCATCATTGATGTTTCTATCTCTCCCTTCCTCTCTCTGAAATCAATAAAAAAATTCTTTAAAAAAAAGATAATGTGTACATAAATGGAATTCAAATGCTTTATCCAAGTGGATCAGCCCCAACGTTGAAAGCACCATTTATGAAATTTATTGATAGGAGCATAATGATGTTTATAAAACAATCTAAATATAGTCAGTACAAGAATTTCTATATAATGGGCACAAAAGGGTTGTTGCTTTCCAAAGTATAATTTTTCCAACAAAATGTAAGTGGTTGCTGTTTACTTATCTGTTTCAAATTGCCCGATTCTATAGAATATAGAATACTTCTACTTTATAAATTGCTCTGTTCTAAGGCAATACTGTGCCCAGAATATGTACATTTTTGAATATGCTTTTAAAATTCTCATCAGTTGATTCCAGTAGATGATATTTGTTATAAACATCCAGGGCTGTCTAAAAACCTACTTCAAATGTGAGGAAGGAAGGAAGTCAGCATTTATTGAACATTATCTTTGGGTCCTAGGCACATTTGTATATTATTTTATTTAATTCTTAAAGTACTCTGCAGGAGTAGGTAATATTATCCATGTATTAAAGATAATAAGATGAAGCTTAGGTTAAATGACATTCAAGAGCACACACCAAAAGTTCTGGAGATGATTGCATAACAATATGAATGTATTTAATGTCACTGAACTGTACACCTAAAAAAGAGTAAAATGGTAAATTTTATGTTATTTCACCACAATAAAAAATAAAGAATAAAAAAACATACTTAGCTAGATTTAGATCCCAGTATGCTTTGGTTAGCCAGTTAAAGGTAAGGAAGGAAATAAGCACTTTGTCTGATTATGTTTATCAAAACATGTTAGGATTGTGGAGCCAGAAACAATGAGAAGCAGAGGGAAGAGATCAGTGATGTTGAAGATGTCAGCAATGGCAAAGGTGGTACCCCAAATCTGTCTGAGAGCAGACAGGGAATCAGTGACCAAGACAAAAAGGAGAAGTCATCAGTCAGTCTTGCCATTTAGATTAGTGTTTCTCCAGTATTCTAACTGTGCAAAGGAATCACCTGTGCATCCTCTCTAATAAAGAGGGAATATGCAAATTGACCATCACGCTGTCACAAAGATGGCGGTACCCATAGCCACAAGATGGCAGCACCCAGTCCTTTCAGCCCCGCTGGAGTCCCCCAGTCCCCTCAGCCCCGCCAGAGTCCCCCAGTCCTTTCAGCCCTGCCAGGGGAGTGGCAGGCATGCAGTGTGGCTGGACCTGCCCTCACCCCCCAGCTGTACAGGGCTGGCTCGAGGTGCAGGCAAGCCTCGGATGTCTGCTGCCCAGCTGCCCAGGGTGGGCCTGAGGCGCAGGCAAGCCTCAGATGGTGGCTGCCCAGGCGCCCAGGGCTGCCCGAGGCTCAGGTAACCAGGGCCGGCCGAGGCTTGCACTGCCAGCAGTGGCAGCAGCAGCGGTGTGATGGGGGCGTCGCCTTCCCCTGATGGTCCAGTCACCTCCCGCCCACGAGGGCTCCCAGACTGTGAGAGGGGGCAGGCTGGGCTGAGGGACCCCCGCTCCAGTGCATGAATTTTCATGCACCGGGCCTCTAGTGTTGTTATAAACACAGATTCTGATTCAGTAGGTCTGGGGTAGAGCCAGATTTTGCATTTAACAATCATGGGCCACACATTGAGTAGCAAGGATTTTAGATCACAGTGACCTCCAGGGCAGCTCTCTGGGTGTGGTTTCAGATCCCTTGCACTAGAGAATCGTGGGTGCTTTCTGAAGGCAAATAATGGGCTCCAACCCAGACCTACTGAATCAGAACCTCTGAGGGCAGGACAGGAATCTACACTTTTACCAAGCTTCCCAGTTGCTTGTCAGGTATCAAAGTTTGGGAATCACTGCTAATAGGACATCGCCATGGTCTTACAACAAGAATTGCTTCACTTGCATCCCTGATTCCAATTTCTAAAGCTTTTCACATCCTGTTTCTCCTGAGCCTGTACAGCAGGCTCATGAAGGGAATACCGTTAGCCCCACATTGCAAACAGGAAGCTGACATCTCCAGTGGCGAAGTGCTGGATGCAAAGATTTTTCTCACTTCCAGGAAAGTTCCTCTTATTATTTCACAGCTTTCTCTCCCACTTTATCGTATCCTCACTTATACCGCTACACAATTAGAAGTTCTTTTATGTTGAAAAGCTTTGTAGAGCGATTTTCTTGCTATGATGCTTTTAAAGATTTCAATCTAATTTAGCACATTAAGGGCAGTTTATGCTTATAGGCCTAAAGTGATCCAAGGTCATGGCAAAAAAAAAAAAAAAGTTTCAAGTATTGAAGAAATACACTGCATCGAGTTCTGTTTTAATCTTTTTTTTTTCTTCATCTGGATATACCAGTTGTTAACGTTCTGCTTTTCTCTCTCTCCTCTTTCAACCACTTGAAAGTTGCAGGCTGTATAACACTTCACCTCTAAATTCTTCAGTGTGCACGCACTAAGAACATTCTTCTACATCATCACAATCCCATTATGACACCTAAGAAAAATAACATCAACAATAATATCATCTATATGTAGTCTACATCCAAATTTCTTCAGTTGTCTTAGGAATGCCTTTATTGCTTTTTATGTACTTGGATCCAATCCAGGCTTATTGCGTTTGCTTGTCTTTTCTCTTTAGTCTGACTTAATCTAGAACAAGCCTCTTTCATTTTTTTTGTCTTTCATGACATTCAATTTCTTTTTAGTCCAGGCCTTGTCAATGCACCCTACATTCTGGATTTATTTTATTGCTTCCTTGTGATTAGATTCAGGTTAAACTCCTTTGGCGAAGCTATCATGTAGATAATGTCACCTACCTCTCATTACATCATTTTGGGAGCTACATGAGCAAAGGCTGCCCCACCATTGGTGAGGCTAAATTTGATCACCTGGTGAAGGCTATATCTGCTAGCTCTCTCCATTATAAAGCTATTTCCTTTCACTCACAGTTAATAGGTTGTCTGTGGAGTAATACTTTAAGACTGTGAATATCCTTTTCCCTAACAACCTTTCATACAATGGTTTTAGCATCCATTGATGATCATCCATTACTCAGTTATTTCATGGGGATTGCAAAATGATTAGGTCAATCTTTGTCATTTGCCAGGATTCATATGGAAAAAACGGTATGCCAGATGTGAGAACATCTGAATTCAGGTCACCTCCCATCACGCTGGCTACTCAGAAAGCAAAGGCTCCACTTTGCCCCAACTTTCTGAAGAGATCATCTCCTTTAGAATTCCTTTGCTGGAGGTGAGAAGGAGGAAGGGTAGTTTTTTCTCCAATGCAGATAAATGCTCACCTGAGAAAGAAGGCTCCTAACTTTCTTCAGCACCTTGGCTCCAGGTTGCTTCTCTACCTAGTGTCTGTCACCCGTTCTATCCATCTCTCCTGCGCTCTCCTAAGGGAAATCACACGCATTCGCTCCCCTTGTCATCAATGATCACTTCAATTTTTTCCACCCTTCTCAAATCTGATCCAAAATTTCTGTGTATTTCTGTGTAATAGGGATTTGGGGCAGTAATCTGGTCGAAAGTGGTATCTGTTATATACATTGCATGTTATAAATCATTTTTTAAAAAAGTAACTTTTTATATAAGATTGAGGAAGCAATTGCCTACATCAAAGATGATGATGAAGATTGGGGTGGAAAGGCTAAGAGGGGTCTGATGACGATTATAGTGGCATCAAAGCTACCTTAAGCTACCTTTTGATGCAGCCACTCCCCTTCTCCCCTCACTACCCCCACCTGACTCTACTGCCCTTTCTCTAGAACATAGAAGCCAGGATTCAAGAATTTCCTCAAAACCACCTGCATCAGCTTTCATTCTCTCTACCTTCCCTTTTATTACAAAGAAGAAAATGTCTTCTCTAAAAAATTAGTCACTCCATCTGTGCTTTGAATGTCACCCCTTCATGTCTTATACTACTGATAATTATCTTTTACCTGTGTTGTGTAATCAACTCTCTCCCACTCCCCTGAAAATGTTACAGTCTCATCTAAAAACGTCGCCCCTCCAACCACAGTCACCTCTAGCTTTGTTTCTCTTCTCTTCACAGCCAGGCTGTCTAAACATTCTGTCTCCAGTTCCCACTTCCTACTCATGTCTCAGTAAACTCTAATCTGGATTCTGCCCCAACCAGTTTACCAAATGGCTCTGGCTAAAATCACGGATGACTTCAAGTGACTGTATGCATTGGACACTATTCAGTAATTATCTTGCTTGACCTCTCAGCAGCATCTGACCAGTTGACCATGTCCTGCTTTTTTTTTTTTTTTAAATATATTTTATTGATATTTTACAGAGAGGAAGGGAGAGGGATAGAGAACTAGAAACATTGATGAGAGAGAAACATCGATCAGCTGCCTCCTGCACACCTCCCACTGGGGATGTGCCCGCAACCAAGGTACATGCCCTTGACCGGAATCGAACCCGGGACCCTTCAGTCTGCAGGCCGACACTCTATCCACTGAGCCAAACCGGTTTCGGCCCACGTCCTGCTTTTTGAAACACTTTTGTTCCTTGGTTTTCCTCCTATTTTCTGGTAGTTCTTTCATTGTTCCCTCCATTGGAGCTCCTCAGGGCTTCAGCCTAGCCCTCTTCTCTTCTAATTTCATGGTATCTCATTAAGTCATCACGCCCACTTCCATGACTTCAATTAATTTATCCTCTGATGACTCCCACACTTATAGGTCCACCAGACTTAAAATCCAACTGCTGCGGGACAGATCAGTACAGATACTTCACTGGCCCCTCAAACTCATGCCTATAACTGGACTGATTATCCTCTCTCCAAACCTGCTTTTTCTCCAAAGATGGATATTTTAGTAAATGCTGCTGACCAAGGAACAGCCCTGGCTTGACACTTTCTCTCCCTCACCTCCCAGTCAGTCACCAAATTCTATTGATTTTAGCTTCTTAATCTAATTTATTGACTTGTCCCCATCTTCCCTAGTCAGAGCCACAATCATCACTCACCTAGACCACTGCCATAGCTCTTCCATGGGTTTCTTGGGTATGTTTTGCCTTTCTAGTCCATTTTTCACACTGCAGCCCAAGTGTTTTTAAAAAATAGCTTAATTGCAATATAATTAACATACCTTATAGTTCATACATTTAACCAAGTGATCTTTTAAAACACAATTCTGAGCAGGGTTGTTTCTTGTTTATAATCTTAGGCTCAAGTCTGAATCTGGATTCTGGCTTAAAAGGCCCTGTATGACCAGCCCTTATTTCCGGGGGTCTCCAACTTCCTTCTTTGTGTGATTTGCCTCCTCGCTCACTAGGGATCAGCCCCAGATGCTTTATCTCTGTTTCTTGCCCTACTCTTTATTTCATTTTTACATGTGGAACTTTATAGAATACTGTTCCCTCTTCACCCCCTTCTAACTCTTCATTAGTCTTTTAGCCTTAGTTTAAATATCACTTCTTTTTAAAATTATTTTTTTATTGATTTCAGAGAAGAAGGGAGAGGGAGAGAGAGATAGAAACATCAATGATGAGAGAGAATCATTGATCGGCTGCCTCCTACACACCCCACACTGGGGATTGAGCCTGCAACCTGGGCCCATGCTCTGAATGGGAATCGAATCATGATCTCCTAGTTCCATGGTCGGCAAATTGCGGCTCGCGAGCCACATGCGGCTCTTTGGCCCCTTGAGTGTGGCTCTTCCACAAAATACCATGGCCTGGGCGAGTCTATTTTGAAAAAGTGATGTTAGAAGAAGTTTAAGTTTTAAAAATTTGGCTCTCAAAAGAAATTTCAATCGTTGTACTGTTGATATTTGGCTCTGTTGACTAATGAGTTTGCCGACCACTGTCCTAGTTCATAGGTCGATGCTCAACCACTGAGCCACACCGGCCAGGCTAAATATCACTTCTTTGGGGAAGTTTCCTTAATGCCTCCAGCCCCTGGTACTTTAGGGGGTCCCTGTCTGGTGCATTTACACATCCTTCATAAAACCCTTCACAACTGTAAATGGTTGTTTAAAGTCTGACTTCCTGGTAGACTGTAGGACAGACACTGTGTCTATTGTTCACCTTTCCATCCTCACTGCCAAACATGGTTGCCTGGCACGGAACATAAATGCTGTTAGATAAATGTTGGATGAATGGTGGTGTTGCTGTCACCACTCCCCATGCCCTGCCCTGACCCCTGCTCCATTGTTGTTGAAGCCGCCGCTGCTAGAGCTGCTCTAAGTCTTACCGCTATTGCTCTGTGTTGGGAGGAACAGCATCAGAATGTGGTCTGTTTTACAATTTGTTTAATTAGGAACCCAGACTAAGTGCCGAGTCTAATGGTATTAACCCTGCAGTTGAGTCCTGAGGCCATCAGACTGTAGGGAATACTTTTCAACTGGGAGCCAAGGGAGAAGAGTTAGAAAACAGCTGTCACAATTCACGTTCACATGTACTGTACAGATGAGTGGCTATTTACCGTAATATGTGCATGGGTACACATATGTAAGTGTGCATGTACAAACACAGGGCCCAGCTGTCACACTCAAATATGCATGCATGCATGCTCTCACAGAGGCAACCTGATACATACTCATTTCTTACATATGTACACAGAATGCAAATTGACATATGCTTGGCACTTATGCATATGTACCAAGGCAAGCTGATACACTCACTACATATGTACACATACAGGCAAAGGACATATGTTCGGTACATATGTATACATACAGAGGCAAGCTGACGTATTTAAACACATGCAGTAGTAAAATATAATTATTTAGCTCCATTTGACTCACTTCAATTCCTCCATGTACTTAGCTTCTTGCTTTCTCTCTCTTTCATAATTCTTAGCTCAGTGGGTGCCAGGCTCAAGTTCCCAGGCTCTTGGCTGTAACCTGGCGTCCTTCCCTTTGACCCGCCTGGCTCTTTGTCACGACTTTTCTTCCCAGTCGTTTGGCTGTCCCTGCCAGCACCAGGCCGCCCTCCTGTAGGTGTCTCTAGTAGCCAGACAGCTCAGATGAACTCTTTTGACTGCTGACTTTCCGTCCTTAGGTTTTGTTTTGGACCATAAGCTTTGGAGTCAGAGAGACCTCAGTGTGAGTCCCAATCCTGCTGTCTACTCGCTGTGTAACCTCTGACAAGTTACTTAACCTCTCCCAACCTCACTTTTCTCATCTACAGAATGAGGATAATAACAGCACCTTCCCCACTAGGTTTTTGGGAGCATTAATTAGATAAGCCACGTGGAGCTTTTAGCCTCGCATATATATGGAGCTAATGGCTACTGCTACTAATAATAGCTAACGCTTATCATGTGCTTACTGTGCCACTCTTCTTTCTAGCCAATTATTTATTGAGTACACTTACAATGTGCTTTACATGGTCCTAAGCACTTTACTTATACAGACCCATTTTATCCTTACAACAACCCTATGAAGTGGGTACAAATTTTAGCTCCAATGTTACAGATTATGGGGCTAAGGCATGGAGAAGTGGAATAACTTGTCCAAGGTCACAGAGCTGGCAAGTGGCAGAGTTCAGATGCACAACCAGATGGTTCAGTTCCAGAGCTTACACTCTTAATTATTATGCAGTACCTCTAACCATTCATGTCTGATTAGCTTTGTCAGAAAAACTATTTCTTTGGTATAATCCTTTATGAGTTAAACCCTTGGAGAAATTTTGAATTGCAGCTGAAAATTTCCATTTGCTGAAAGATGGAGGAATATCTTCATTCTGTATTCAGAGCGATACTGAACAATCAAATGACAAGACCTGTAGGAAAAACCCAGACATGCCTCCTCGGTCTCGCCACCCACTCACGGGGATTGTTTGGGTGAGAAGTGTTTCAAACCTACAGTGGTGAAGCCTACTCTCCCCCAGGCAGAGGGAGGCTACCTCTCTGGGTTCCCACAGCACTTTCTGTTCAGATATTGGTGATCCTTGGCTCCTTGGCTTCTGTGCATCGATGTAATTGAGGGCCATTAAGGGGATGTGGGCAGCAACGATAGTGCCTTCAACTGGAGTTGTAATTATAAGCAATGTGATCACAACAGTCCCTGTGTGCAGGCACAGAAGCCTCCGCAAAAGCCGCCTGCTACATTGGCAGGGGGCTCAGGAGGCTCAGGATGGCTCGAGCACACTCCTTGGTGGCTGCAGTCTTAGTGATGCCAACCTTGGCTCCGTCTTGTGTCAGGGGATCACGCTTCTCCACCTGTTCATGCCAGTGATGTGGTGGGGCTTTGAGGTCAGATGGAGCCAGGTAACTCCAACTTCCTAGCTTTGTGGTTTGGTCAGGTCCCTGACTCCTATGCATCTCCGTTTCCTCATTTATAAAATGGAAATAATACCTATCAATGGGATGGGTGGGAAGATTAGTGACAACAAATATGAAGTGCCGGCAGTACCTGGGATGTAGCAGGTCTTCAGTAAATTATAACTGCTATTATTATGGCTCCATCCAACGAGTATTCTCTCTCACCAATATTATTATGACGGGTCTCCCTTACTAGACTAAAAGTTCTATGAGAAGCAGGTCTTTGTTTTGTTCACTTCTCTTTCTCTGCATCTAGAACAGTGCCCAGATCCTAGTAGGTGCTCAGTAAGTATTTGTTGGATCAATAAACGAAATTTAAAACAAGTTGACCTTGCTCTCGGTCCTTATTGGACTGGCCTGCACTCAGATCCTTATACTCACAGGCCCTTTGCTTATGATGTTCCCTCTGCCTGAAACACTTTCTCTTCACTTGGTGAAGTTCTACTCACCCTTCTGATCTGTGCCAGTCTAACAGGTAAACCCTCTGCCCTTCCCCTTCATAGCATTTATCCACATTGTTGCAGTTTGACTTTTATTTGTATAATTGTTTAATATTTGACTGTAAACTTCATAAGGACCATGGACCAAGTCTGTTATACTCATCATTGTATTTTCAGGGACCAGGAATAGGCCTTCAATAAGAAATTACTGTCCTAGCTGGTTTGGCTCCGTGGATAGAGCATCAGCCTGAGGACTGAAGGGTCCCGGGTTCGATTCCAGTCAAGGGCACATGCCCAGGTTGCGGGCTCGATCCCCAGTAGGGGGTGCGCAGGAAGCAGCTGATCAATGACTCATCATTGATGTTTCTATCTCTCTCTATCCCTCTCTCTTCCTCTCTGAAATCAATAAAAATGTATTTAAAAAATTACTGAACAAATTTTTTAAAGACCCTTCTCTCTAGAAAGTGAGGTCCAATATCTCGTGCTGGGCCGGAGGCCAGTCCCAGGCTTGCTCCAGCGCTGCACCATGAATCATTCCGATGTTCCTGATGGAGCTCAAGTGCTGTGACTTTCTCCTGCGGGGGCCAATTTGTCAGTCAAATTGTCTCATTACCGTGCATCAGGGCTCCATTATGCCACAAAACCCTTCAGCAGGAGGCCCCGAAAAGGCAGACTTTGGTCTGGGCTGGGAGTGTGACTTAGGATTTGCCATTTACTCTTCCCTCCTACATCCCCAAACACACACACACACACACACACACACACACACACACACACACACACTGCTCAGTGTGCTCCATCGTTTAGCACACTGAATTGTGGTTGTTAATTTTTAGATTTCCCTTCTCCCACCTGCCATATCCCCGCTCTCCTCCCATTGAGGCAGGGCTGTCTCTGGCCCCCAGAGACTCCTGTGGTGCCTAGCATGCAGTGAGTGGATGCTCACAAAGCTTTCTTGAAGGAATGCAATGTTTTCCATGAGCAGAGCTTTGTTGAGGACAAAAACCAACTCATATGAGAGGACACTACTTCTGGTTTAAAAAAAAAAAAAAGAGCTGAGCCAAGCTCTGGTTCAGTCTGGTTTGCGTTTTCTGTTACTTGGAACTGAAAACATTCTGCAGAGCATAAATAATAGTGTTCAATTATAGGATTTCTTTCAGATAGATTGTTAAAAAAATTGTGTATTCACTGTCACTCACTTCCTTAAGAAGAATAGACTTCCCTACCCCTTGTCTTTGAGCTCAGCTATGAGACTTGCCTTAGCCAGTGGGATGTTAGCAGACACGTACAAGCAGAGGTGTGAAAAGTACCTGTACAGTGGGCATGTGCCCTTGGACCAATGCCATCTCCATAAGAAGATTTTCCCTTGATGGACCTAGAAGATATTATGCTAAGTGAAATAAGTCAGACAGAGAACAACAAATACCATATGATTTCACTTATATGTGGAATCTAAAGGACAAAATAAACAAACAAAATAGAAACAGACTCATAGATGCAGAGAACAGTCTGATGGTTACCAGAGGGAAGAGGATTGGGGGGGCTGGGCGAAAAAGGTGAAGGGATTAAGAAGTACAGATTGGCCGTTACAAAACAGTCATGAGGATATAAAAATAACCCTAGCCCATTTGGCTCAGTGGATAGAGCATCGGCCTACGGACTGAAGGGTCCCGGGTTTGATTCTGGTCAGGTACCTCAGTTGCAGGCCCCTCCCTGGCCTGGGCCCTGGTCAGGGCGTGTGCAGGAGGCAACCAATCGATGTGTTTCTCTTACATCAATATTTCTCTCTGTCTTTCCCTCTCTCTAAAAATCAATGGAAAAGTATCATCGGGTGAGGATAAAAAAATAAAATAAAATATAGCATAGGGAATATAGTCAATAATATTGTAAGCAGCTATATATGGTGCCAGCTGGATACTTGAACTATTGGGGGGATCACTCAGTAAGGTATATGATTGTCTAACCATTATGCTGTACACCTGAAAATAATACAGAATAATACTGAATGTCAACTGTCACTGGAAAATGAAATTAAAAAAATAAAGAGAATAATTCCTCCTGGATAGTTGCTGTGCCTTCAGCCAGGCCCCAGAATGAGTAATACTGGAGCAGATCAGAGCTCAGTCAGCTTGAAGCAGGGCCATTCAGCCAACCCTAGCCTAGATTAGTCAACACCCAGGCCTATAAAAAATGAATTTTTTATTGTGACATGAGGCTGACATTTTGAGGTTGTTAGTAAAAGAGCAGCAATAACTGGCTGATCAAGGTTAGGCCCGGGTTTCCAAAGTGGCAGTGCAGCTGAGTTACTTATAGAACTCTAATATACATAAGGGAGACTTGAATTTCCCCCAGGATGTCTGGAGTGTCGTTCAGAAATCTACATTCTTTAAAACACTCTGAGGTGATTTTATGTAGCAAGTTCCACACTCTTTGCTCTCTGACATTGTGGTGTTACTAATATTAAAGCATGTGATGGGGGTCGTGTTAGATGACCACTAAGACCTCTTTTCCTCTCTGAGACTGGAAGTCAGAGAAATCCTGTTTCTGAAGTAGAGTCCTTTTCAATTTGAAAACTTTTGAATCTGTGTTGAATTTTTCTTTTTTTTTTTTTTTTTTTTTTTTTTTTTTTTTTTTTTTTTTTCAAATTTTTATTAAGGTATTATATGTGTACATATCTTACCATTGCCCCCCACCCCCACCCCACTCCCATACATGCCCTCACCCCCCAATGTTTTGTATCCGTTGCTTACTCTTATATACATGCATATAAGTCCTTCAGTTGATCTCTTATTTCCCCCACCTCTCCCTAACCTTACCACTGTAATTTGACAGTCTGTTTGATGCTTTACTGCCTCTGTAACTATCATTTTGTTCATCAGTTTATAATGTTTTTCATTATCCCCAAATGAGTGGGATCATGTGGTATTTTTCTTTCATTGACTGGCTTATTTCACTTAGCATAATGTTCTCTAATTCCATCCAAGTGCCTACAAATGGTAGTAATTCCTTCTTTTTTACGGCAGCATAGTATTCCATTGTGTAGATGTACCATAGTTTTCTGATCCAGTCATCTGCTGATGGGCACCTAGGCTGTTTCCAAATCTTAGCTATTGTAAATTGTGCTGCTATGAACATAGGGGTGCATATATCCTTTCTGATTGGTGTTTCTGGTTTCTTAGGATATATTCCTAGGAGTGGGATTACTGGGTCAAATGGGAGTTCCATTTTCAGTTTTTTGAGGAAACTCCATACTGTTCTCCACAGTGGCTGCACCAGTCTGCATTCCCACCAGCAGTGCACGAGGGTTCCTTTTTCTCCGCATCCTCGCCAACACTTGTCGTTTGTTGATTTGTTGATGATAGCCATTCTGACAGGTGTGAGATGGTATCGCATTGTTGTTTTGATTTGCATCTCTCGGATAATTAGTGACTTTGAGCATGTTTTCATGTGTCTCTTGGCCTTCCTTCTGTCTTCTTTCGAAAAGATTCTATTTAGGTCCATTGCCCATTTTTTTATTGGATCCTTTATCTTCCTTTTATTAAGTTGTATAAGCTGCCTGTAGATGTTGGAAATTAAACCTTTATCAGTGATACCATTTGCAAATATGTTCTCCCATACAGTGGTCTTTCTTGTTGTTTTGTTGATGGTTTCTTTTGCTGTGCAAAAGCTTTTTATTTTGATGTAGTCCCATTTGTTTATTTTCTGTTTGGCTTCCATTGCCCTAGGGGCAGTATCACTGAAAAAGTTCTTTTGGCATATGTCTGAGATTTTGCTGCCTGTGGATTCCTCTAGTATTTTTATGGTTTCCCGTCTTATATTTAAGTCTTGTACCCATTTTGAGTTTATTTTTGTGTATGGTGTAAGTTGGTGATCTAGTTTCATTTTTTTGCATGTATCTGTCCAATTTTCCCAACACCATTTATTAAAGAGACTGTCTTGACTCCATTGTATGCTCATGCCTCCTTTGTCAAATATTAAATGCGCATATTGGTTTGGGTCGATATCTGGATTCTCTATTCTGTTCCATTGATCTATATGTCTGTTCTTGTGCCAGTACCAGGCTGTTTTGAGGACAGTGGCTTTGTAATACAGCTTGAAATCTGGTATTGAGATCCCTCCTACTTTATTCTTCTTTCTCAGGATTGCTGTGGCTATTCGGGGTCTTTTTTTATTCCAGATGAATTTTTGGAGAGTTCTTTCTAGGTCTGTGAAATATGTCGTTGGTATTTTAATGGGGAGTGCATTGAATCTATAGATTGCTTTGGGTAGTATGGACATTTTAATGATGTTGATTCTACCAATCCATGAACATGGTATGTTCTTCCATCTGTTTACATCTTCCTCTATCTCTTTTTTCAGGGTCCTGTAGTTTTCCGCATATAGGTCTTTTACCTCCTTGGTTAGGTTTATTCCTAAGTATCTTAATTTTTTTGGTGCAATGGAAAATGGGATTGCTTTTTTAGTCTCTCTTTCTGTAAGTTCATTGTTGGTGTATAGAAATGCCATAGATTTCTTGGCATTAATTTTGTATCCTGCTACATTGCCGAATTCATTTATTAAGTCTGTTAGTTTTTTTATGGAGTCTTTCGGGTTTTTTATGTACAATATCATGTCATCTGCAAATAAGGACAGCTTTACTTCTTCTTTTCCAATTTGGATGCCTTTTATTTCTTCTTCTTGTCTAATTGCAGTGGCTAATACTTCCAGTACTATGTCAAACAGGAGTGGTGAGAGTGGGCATCCCTGTCTTGTTCCTGTTCTTAGGGGAAATGGTTTTAGTTTTTGCCCATTGAGTATGATGTTAGCTGTGGGTTTATCATATATAGCTTTTATTATGTTGAGGTATGATCCTTCTATTCCCACCTTGTTGAGAGTTTTTATCAAGAAAGGGTGTTGGATTTTGTCAAATGCTTTTTCTGCATCAATTGATATGACTATGTGATTTTTATCTCTCAATTTGTTTATGTGATGTATCACATTTATTGATTTGCGGATATTGAACCATCCTTGCATTCCTGGGATAAATCCTACTTGGTCATGGTGTATGATCTTTCTGATGTACTGCTGGATCCTATTTGCTAGAATTTTATTGAGGATTTTGGCATCTACATTCATGAGGGATATTGGCCTGTAATTCTCCTTCATTGTGTTGTCTTTATCTGGTTTTGGTATTAGGGTGATGCTGGCTTCATAGAAGGAGCTTGGAAGTGTTCCTTTCTCTTGAATTTTTTGGAATAGTCTGAGGAGGATAGGTTTTAGTTCTTCCTTGAATGTTTGGTAGAACTCTCCTGTGAAGCCGTCTGGCCCCGGGCTTTTGTTTGCCGGAAGCTCTTTGATGACTGCTTCAATTTCTTCCATAGTTACTGGCATGTTGAGCTGTTTAGATTCTTCCTGATTGAGTTTTGGAAGGTTATATTTTTCTAGGAATATGTCCATTTCCTCCAGGTTGTCCAGTTTGTTGGAATAGAGTTGTTCGTAGTATTTTTTAACAATCCTTTGTATTTCAGCGGGATCTGTTGTTATTTCACCTCTTTCATTTCTGATCTTGTTTATTTGGGTCCTCTCTCTTTGCTTCTTGGTGAGCCTGGCTAGAGGTTCATCAATCTTGTTTATCCTTTCAAAGAACCAGCTCTTGGTGTTGTTGATCTTTTGTATTGTTTCTTTGGTCTCTATGTCGTTTATCTGTGCTCTGATCTTTATTATTTCCTTCCTTCTGCTTACACTGGGCTTTTCTTGTTGCTCTTTTTCTAACTCTTTGAGTTGTTGGGTTAGGTAATTTATTACCCCTGTTTCTTGTTTTTTGCAGTAGGCTTGTAGAGCTATGAACTTCCCTCTCAAGACTGCTTTCGCTGTGTCCCATAGATTTTGGATTGTAGTGTTTTCATTGTCATTTGTTGTCATGATGTTTTTTATTTCTTCTTTGATCTCTCTGGTAACCCAGTCATGGTTTAATAGCATGCTGTTTAGTCTCCATGTGTTTGATTTCTTTGGGTTGTTTTTATTGTAGTTGATTTCCAGTTTTATGCCACTGTGGTCTGAGAAGATGCTTGATATGATTTCTATCTTCTTGAATTTGAAGAGACTTTGCCTGTGTCCCAACATATGGTCTATCTTTGAAAATGACCCATGTGCACTTGAGAAGAATGTATATTCTGTGGCTTTGGGGTGAAATGTTCTGAAGATGTCAATTAATTCCATCTGGTCTAGTGAGTCATTTAGGATTGATGTTTCTTTGCTGATGTTTTGTTTAGAGGATTTGTCCAATGGTGATAGTGGGGTATTAAAGTCTCCTACTATGATTGTATTGCTGTCAATCTCTCCCTTGATATCCTCCAGGAGTTTTTTTATGTATTTGGGTGCTCCTGTATTGGGTGCATATATGTTTACCAGAGTTATTTCTTCTTGTTGGATTGCTCCCTTTAGTATTATGAAATGGCCTTCCTTATCTCTTGTTATGTCCTTCAGTTTGAGATCTAATTTGTCAGAAATAAGTATTGCTACCCCAGCTTTTTTTTCAGTTCCATTTGCCTGGAAAACCTTTTTCCATCCCTTCACCCTCAGTCTGTGTGCGTCTTTTTTTCTGAGGTGGGTTTCTTGTAGACAGCAGATATATGGGTCGTGTTTTCTTATCCAATCCGTTACCCTATGTCTTTTGATTGGGGCATTTAATCCATTTACATTTAAAGTTATTATTGATAGGTACTTATTTGTCGCCATTCCTATTCTTTACCCCTGTGTTACTTCTTCACTTCCTATTTCTTTTTTTTTTTACAGCAGACCCTTTAGCATTTCTTGCATTGCTGGTTTGGTGGTAATAAATTCCCTTAGTCCTTTTTTGTCTGTGAAGCTCCTGATTTCACCTTCAATTTTGATTGACAGCCTTGCTGGGTACAGTATTCTTGGATTCAGCCCCTTCCTTTGCATGACTTTGTATATTTCATTCCATTCCCTTCTGGCCTGATGAGTTTCTGTTGAGAAATCAGTTGCTAGTCTGATGGGGGTTCCTTTGTATGTAACTTTCTGTCTCTCTCTTGCTGCTTTTAAGATTCTTACTTTGTCGTTGGTGTTTGCCAATTTAATTATAATGTGCCTTGGCGTCGGTCTTTTGGGGTTCATTTTGCTTGGGACTCTGTGAGCTTCTTGGATTTGTGTGTGTTTTTTCTTCCCTATATCTGGGAAATTTTCTGTCATTATTTCTTCAAAGAGGTTTTCTATTCCTTGCTCAGCTTCCTTTCCTTCTGGAACCCCTATTATGCGGATGTTGTTTTGTTTCGTGTTGTCCCAAAGTTCCCGTAGACTCTCCTCTTGCCTTTTAATTTTTTTTTCTAGAAGTTGCTTTTCTTGGGTATTTTTTTCCATCTTGTCTTCTAGCTCACTGATGCGGTCCTCTGCTTCTTCTAGTCTACTCTTGATGCTTTCTATTGAGTTCTTTACAGCAGCGATGTCATTTTTCATTTCTTCTTGGTTCTTCTTCATTTCCTCTTGGTTCTTGCTCATATTGTCGAATTTGTCTTCCATTCTTTTCAGCCACCTTATGACCATTTCTCTGAATTCTTTTTCTGGAAGGTTGCTTGCCTCCATTTCGTTTACTTCCTTTTCTGGTGATGCCTGCTTTTCTTTCATATGCGGGCTGCCTCTTTGTCTCCCCATGGTCTCTCTTCTCTGGGTGTCTGGTTATGTAGTTCTCTCTCTCCTGGGTTGATTTAAAGGCACAAAATACAGCACTACCAGGTACAACTCACAAGGCACTGAACAGGAATGTATTCATGATATTAATAACCTCCAATAAAGGTGACCACCAGAAAAAGGCAAATTAGGTGATAGGAGAGAAAGAAGAAGAGGAAAAAAGAAAGAAAGAAAGAAAAAAAAAGGAGTGTGAAAATGAAATTGGGAAAAGGGAAAGTAAAGAGAGGAAAAAGAAAAAAAAAGTAAGAGAGACAAGAAAGTGACTAAGAGAGATAGGGGAACAGACTATATATATTGGGGATAAAACTCCAATAGAACAATCACTAATCCCAGCAAATGCCAGCAACAAGTGCCTGGGGATTAGTACAAACTACAACACCAACTAATATGGAGGGAGGCAAGGGAAAGCTGAAGCACAAAACAAACAAAAAAAATAAACAAAAGAAGAATAAGCAAAACAATCTCACAAAAAAGCATAAAAATTGGATATAATCTACATTCAAGCAAACAACAACAAAAGGACAGAGAGAAGGACAAGTTTATGGATAGCTCAGACAGCGAAGGGAGAGGTGTATGTGGACTTGGAGCAGGGGATTGGAGATTAGATATGTAAGTAGGGTGAAATTTTAACAAGGGGTAAACAGAAAGAATAGGGAGAATCTAAAGCAGTAAAAGGGTAAGATAAACAGGACACTGAAAAGGGGGAGGTTAGGAAGAGAGTGATGGCCTAAAGGTAGAGTTGAGATAGAGTAAAACGATGCTAAAGGAAAGATAGAAATAGAATGTAGAACCCTAATCCCAAAATAAAATGAAGAGAAAATAAAATGACACTTAAAAAAAAAAAAGATAAAATAGCAGTAGTAATAATACGGATTGAAAATAAAAATGTAATAATTAAAAAGGTAAAATCAAGTGATGAAAAAAGAAAAAAAAAAGTTTCTTGATTAAAAGATGCAAAAAATGAAAATAAAAAAGAATAAAAAAATAAAAAAATAAAAGGTAAAAATAAAAATAAAATGTGAAGTAGTGAAGGTCATTCACTTCCTCTGTTTTTCTGTTTGGCACGCCTGTTTCTCAGTCCAGACAGTATTGCAGTTCCCTGCGATCCACTGCTCTTCGGTGTTGTAAGCCAGTCCTGATTTTAAGCAGGCGGTGTGTCTTAATTTCTCGTATTCCTTTATTTTTGATTACACAAGAGTCAATTTGTGATTCAGCCCCTGGGTGGCAGTGTTTCTGGATTAACTTCCAGGTCTATCTATGGCCTCTCTAGGCAGTGTTAGAGCCTTCTTTCCCGCACTCGCCACTGGCCTGTGGGAGTGGTCTGCCTCAGAGCTGACTCTCTGATGGTCACTCCCAGCTCCGATCCCCAGGTTCCAGAAAAACAACCTTCCCCTGCAGTCTCCCAGGGTGTCCCCAACTGGGTGATCCTATGTATTGGGCTTAGTAATCAGAGGCAAGAACTTTAAGAGGAAAAAGCCCAGTTGTGCGAACTCCGGGACTCCGCGTAAGCCCAGGCACCCAGGGAACGCAGGGGCTGCGCTTAAGTCTGGACTGCCTGAAATTCTTAGGGTGTCCCTGCACTTCAGATCAAAATGGGTTGCTTTTTAGAGTGCCCTTCTCTTAGCAGCTCTGAGGACCCCTTTCCACAATCACAGATCACGCCAGCCCCTACAGCCACGGATTTTTCTAGGCACAGACTTCCCTGGTCCTCCAGCTCCCGCAAAACGCGCGTTTCTCTCTCCCGCCGGGGCCAGAGACCTCACCTTATCCCAGGCGAAATCTGACCTTTCCGTGGTGGAGTGTAGAGCTCCTCTGAACCCGTGTGCTTGCGCCAGTTGGGGAGCGTTGTTCTGGGGCTCGCAGCTGTTCCTGGGGTGCCGCAGTTGTGGATTCTCAGGCTTCAGATAAGCTCCACTTTCCGGATCAAGATGGCGCAGACTCCGCGTCCAACCCCGCAGCTCCGGGAGGGGACCCAGCCGCAGTTGGTGCTGCCAGGTCAGGGGAACCCCGTTCAGCAGTCCCCCACCTCCTTCTGGAATTCAGCTGTCTCCCAACCGGCGAACAAACACTCCTTGTGCGACCCTCAGCTGTTCTTACTTTCTGCTCCGGGACAAGGCTCGGAACACGTCTGTCTATTCCGCCGCCATTATTCCCTCTGTGTTGAATTTTTCTTACCTAATTTGTAGAAAGATGCAGGTCTAAATTAATTTTTCATTTATGGCTACAGAGTTTTTGCTTTTTATTTAAGAATCATCTCACCCTAGCTGGTTTGGCTCAGTGGATAGAGCATCGGCCTGCAGAACCAAGGGTCCTGGGTTCAATTCCAGTCAAGGGCACCTACCTAGGTTGTAGGCTCCTCCCCAGCCTGGGCCCTGGTCAGGCTTGTGTAGGAGGCAACCAATTGATGTGTTTCTCTCACATCAATATTTCTCTCTGTCTTTCCCTCTTTCTTCCACTCTCTGTAAAAATCAATGGAAAAATATCCTTGGATGAGAATTAAAAAAAAAAAAAAAAAAAAAGAATCATCTCCTCTTAGTATTTCTGCCTGGGCTATGGTTAGCAGTCAAATGAAAGAGGCAGAACACTGAGGCTGGGAGAGCCAAGAAGTAGGGCAGGAAAGAAGCACAGGGAAGGTCAAGTTTACCAGAGAAGCTGCTGAATGAGGGGTATGGGAGGAGCCCTCAGCTGTAGTTGAGCATTGAGGAACCTGGATCATACCTGATTCAAAAGCCAGAAGTTGAGTCTCAGTTGTAACAACTGCCATGCCACTGCTTATAGGGTTTGGGGTAAATCTTTTTTATTTTTTTAATATATTTTTATTGATTTCAGAGAGAAAGGAAGAGGGAGAGAGAGATAGAAACATCAATGATGAGAGAGAGTCATTGATTGGCTGCCTCCTGCATGACCCCCCTGGGGATCAAGCCCACAACCCCGACATGTGTCCTTGACTGGAATCGAACCTGGGACCCTTCAGTCGGCAGGCTGATGCTCTATCCACTGAGCCAAACCGGGTAGGTCTGGGGTAAATCTTAATAAAATGTTAAAGATGTGAATTTATGTAAAAAGCTTCATGAAAGTAAAATTTAAAAGGAAAGAGCCTTTTCAAATATAACAATAAAAACTTTAATTGTAAAGAATTCAGACAAAACAGCCCACCTTTCAGAAGTAATCACTATTAATATATTACTGTATATTCTTTTTGACATTTTTTTTCCTATGGATATATGTACACACATGGATATTCTAGGAAAATAGGATTTTCTTATACCTACTCATTAGTACCCTGCTTTTCTCATGTTCATAAACACTAACCCCATCATCACTGTATAATGCTCCAATGTACAAAGAGGCACCATATTTTATTTCTCACGGATGGACATGTAGAATTTATAGGCTGTGATGAACATTCATACATATATTTGTTGTTGTTAATCCTCACTCAAGGATACTTTCCCCAATGATTTCTAGAGAGAATGGGAGGGAGCAGAGGAAGAGAAGGAAGCATTGATTGGCTGCCTTCCTCATGAGCCCCCACTGGGGTTGGGAAACCTGCAACTGAGGTACATGCCCTTGACCAGGAATCGAACCTGCCACCCGATGCTTTAACCACTGAGCAAAACCAGCAGGGCAAGCATTCATATATATATTTTGTGTGCTTATCCAATTATTTCTTTAGGATAAATTCCAATATGTGGAATTGTTAGATTAAAAGGTAAACATATTTTAAAAGTTTTCATACATGGTTGAATTGCCCTCCCAAAATGTGTAAATTAATAGTGCTAGGTTTTGTCAGTTCTTTTAACTATTTATTGTTAATTGTCTATGGAAAAAAATTGTGGTTTTAATTTGCTTTTTGTTACTGAATATCTTTTTATATATTTATTGTCTGTATTTTATGTAATAAGGCATAAAATACAAATAGCTTCCCATTTTTCTGTTATGTCAATGTTTTCTTCTTGATTTATATTAGTTCTTTTGTTACTGAATATCTTTGTATAAGTTATTTTACACTGAAAATATTTTCCCTAATGTGGCTTTGCCTATGGTGGCTTTTCACATGTTTAAAAAAATGTTATGAGTAAAATTTATCAGTTTTTCAATGAGATTAAAAAATTCCTTCTGGGGTGAGAGGCAGCATAATAGAATGAAAAAAGGCAGAGATCTTTTAAATAATTTAGCCCATAATCTTCCTGCCTATGGCTTGGTCTTCCTTATCATAATGTGATAGGAGGAGCACTGGACTGGGAGTCACTTTATCTCTGTGGGTTCCAACTTCCTCATCTGTAAAATTGGGATGAGAATGAAAACTCCCTTGTAGAGCTATAAAAAAAGAATTGGAGAGAATGCATGTGAAGAGCTTGGTCCAGGTCGGGTATATAGCAAATCTCTCTATATTAGCTATTATTAGTGGGAGAGGGCAATATAGAATCTTTTGTTGACAGAGCATAAATGAACTCAGGAGGCTTTGGCTAGAAATAAACGATAATGATTTATTCAGGGGTCTTAGGTAATACCATAGAGTTAACTAGGTAATACCAGAGTGTTGCAAAGAAGAAAGAAAAGCTGAGGGTTCTTATAGTAAAAAGTACATTTTTGAGAAGAATCAGTCCTGGGTTGGTTTTCGATGATAATCCTTGATGACCAGTGGTCTGGATAGTGGATGTCAGGTTAAGTGACATTCTGGGTATGTGAACATTCTTTCCTTAGTCCCTCAGGCGGTTATCAGAGAGTTTTCTGGTGGCTTCCAGTCCCTATGCAGTACTAGAAAGTTCAAAGGTGAAGGGATTAAGCAATCCTTCCTCCTATATAATAAAAGGGTAATATGCAAATAGACAGAAAGGCAGAACAACTGAACAACCAATCAAAGCAATATGCTAATGATCTGTTAAGGCTGCTCAACTGCTCTCTATGACATGCATGATCACCAGGGGGCAGACAGTCAACTGGTCAACCAGTCGCTATGACGTGCACTGACCACAGGGGGCAGATGCCCTGACCAGTAGGTTAGCTTGCTGCTGGGATCCGGCTGATTGGGACTGAGCGAGATGGGCCGGACATGCCCTGGAGCCCTCCCATGGTCCCTCCCTGGCCCGATCGTGCACCGGTGGGGTCCTTCAGCCTGGCCTGCACCCTCTCACAATCCAGGACCTCTTGGGGGATGTTGGAGAGCTGGTTTCAGCCTGATCCTGCAGGCCACTCCCCTTGGGAGGGTGCCAGAGGCAGGGCTCATGGCTGGTGAGCGCTGCTGCGGCAGCTCGAGCCTTTCCCAATTGGGACTGATTGGGCGCTAGCCTGTGGCAGGCACAGTGGCCTGGGATGAGCGGGAGCAGCAGGTAGGAGCTGCAGGCGGTGTTGGACTGCAGGTTTCGGCCCGATCCGTGCAGGCCACCCAGAGGGACTCCCACCTGTGCATGAATTTGTACACCGGGCCTCTAGTCCTATATAATAAAAGTCCAATATGCTAAGTGTCCAGTCGTCTGTTCAACCAATCAAAATGTAATATGCTAAGGTTGCTCAACCGCTCGCTATGACATGCACTGACCACCAGGGGGCAGACACTCAATGCAGGAGCTGCCTCCTGGTGGTCAGTGCATTCCCACAGCGGGAATGCCACTCAGCCAGAAGCCAGGCTCAGGGCTGGCAGCTGCGGTGGCAGAAGCCTCTCCCACAGCAGCAGCAGCGCTAAGGATGTCCAACTGCTGGCTTAGGCCCGCTCCCTGTCCCAGTGACCCCAGCCATCAGTTGGACATCTCCCAAGGGCTCCTGGACTGAGAGAGGGTGCAGGCTGGGCTGAGGGACCCCTTCCCTTCCCCCCTCCCCACACAAATTTCATGCACCCAGCCTCTAGTAAATAAATAAATACATAAATAAATAATAGTTCTTTTAAAAAGTTAAAATTAAAAAAGTTTAAGTTCCCAGGCTAGTTAAAACAAGTTTAGAATCATTTTCTCATACCTCAATCTACTTAATTTCAGTAATTTGGCAGCTTGACTATGGTGACTTTCTTATTTCTTCACTCTATTCCTTACTTTAAAACAGTATTTTAAATGCAGTTGGTGTATGTGGAAATGGGGTAGGGGTGAGGATCCCAGAAATTTAGCCATTTACCCTCATCTCTGCGAACTACATAGCTGGAGTCACAACTTGGGTTCTAATTCTGGTCCTGCCCATTTCTTGGTCGTGACCTTGGACTAGTCTCCTTCACCTCTCCAGGTGTTCAGTTTGTTCACCGAGAAAATAAATATGTAATAGACACGTCTTATTTCCCATCCAGCTGCTGGGCGAAGCAAAGACTTCAAAAACACTTACAGAGGACGGCAAAAATGCCTGCTAGGGTTATGCCTATGGAGCATCCCAGGCTCGGGCTGGCCCACCGAGACCGGACCATGGGGTGGCCGCGACCCCCGCCCTCTGCGCTCGCGCCCCGCCGCAGGAACAATAGCTCCCCTGGAGGCGGCGCCGGCCACGGGCGGGGACCGGGCTGCCGGCGCGGGCGCTGGGGGTGTGCGCGGGGCGGGGTCGCAGCCGCCCCTCCCGCCGCCCGATTTGTCACGCGCCCCTCACCGGGCGGGCCGGGGTCTTTGTGACGCGGTGGCGACAGCCGCGGACACAAAGGGAAGGCGAGGAGGCGAGCGAGGGTCTGGGCCCGCCCCCGTCCCCGCCCCCGCGACCCCCGCTGGCCGCACGCGCGCGCCCGCTCGCTTCCCCAGCCTCGGTCTCCCCTACGTGGGCTCGCACCCCCGCGCGCACCCGACCCTCGCATGCGCCCCGACCCTCCGACTGTCCAGGTCGCTGCGGTGGGACCGGGATGCTGAGGGGCTGCACGCGGGCTACCCGGCGCGGCTGCTAGGAGGCGCCGAGGCGGCGGCGGGGCTCCCGGCGCGCGGCTGAATGCCCCGGGCCTGCGGCTCCCTGCGCTTCCCGCCGTCCAGGGGCGCCAGCCATGGGCGCCGCGGCCGCTGAGGCGCCGCTCCGGCTGCCCGCCGCGCCTCCGCTCGCCTTCTGCTGCTACACGTCGGTGATTTTGCTCTTCGCCTTCTCTCTGCCCGGGAGCCGCGCGTCCAACCAGCCTGCCGGTGGCGGCAGCGGCAGCGGCAGCGGCGGCGGCGGGGAGTGTCCCGGCGGCAAAGGCAAGAGCATCAACTGCTCAGGTAGGACCGGCCGGAGCCTGCCCGGAGCTTGCCCCTGCGGCCCCTCCCTCCTCCGGCGCCTCCGCCTCGCTCCGGGTCCCCGCGGCCAGTCTGGGAAAGGCCCAGCGCGGGGGTCCCGGGGAGCGGGCCCGAGGGCGATCGAGGGCGGAGGGCGTGGAGCCGGGGGAGCCGTGCGGGCTTGGGGACCGGCTCTGGGGATGGGGAGTGGCTATGCGTGCGTCCAAGTGTGTCGGGCGGCTGGGCGAGGGTGGCCCGGCTTGTAGGGAGGTGGTGAGGCCGGGACACAGCGAGGCGGAGGCAGCCTGCCAGGGCTCCCCGTGTGATCGTGGGTGTGCAGGCGGGAGCGCGTGTTTATGTTGTGAAGGCTCAGGGGAGAGAGTGGGGCCCCAGGCAGGGAGTGTGTGTGTGTGTGTGTGTGTGTGTGTGTGTGTGTGTGTGCGCTGGTTGAGAGGGGCCAGGGGACCGAGGCTGACGGCCAGGGGAGTGACCATGTGCTGGGGAGGTTCTTAGGGCACTGGGGTCTGGAAGGAATGGTGTGAGTAAAGGGAACAGGAGGCCCAGAGGACGAAGATTGGCGATGTAGAGTCACTGTGTGTGTGTGTGTGTGTGTGTGTGTGTGTGTGTGTGTGTCTCCTTTGGGTGCAGAGGTGAGCGCGCTGGGGGGTTGGGGTGACACCGGCTCTGTGGATCTGAGCCAGGAATAGTTCTGGGGCCCAGGAAATGACCCTATGTTTTTATGTGTGGTGCATGGGTGAAGTTTGGGGCTCAGGGATATCTCCTGGGGTATGCATTAGGAGAAAAGGTGGGGGTCCTGGAGTGAACCCCGTTGTGCCGATTGAGAAGGAAGGAACTAGGGAGTCATCCTGTGTAGCGTTTAGGTAATAGAAAGCGGTAATTAGGTTTCAGAGAGTGCCTCGAGTAGCAAGGTGTGACCCTGGGTTATTGAGGGGGGTATGGAACAAGGGGAGATCCTGTATGTGTGTGTGTATGTTTTGCGGGAGAGCCTGGATGTTAGCAACAACCGGAGCTAGGGAGTGAGTGACCTCTCCCCTCACTCTGAGGCCGCTGGCCTCCCCCACGCCCCCCCCCCCCCACACACACACAGCTGTTGGAAACAAAGAGCTTGCTGGGACTCTAATGGATGAGACTGGGGAGGAGGGTATTTGGGCAGTAAAGTTCCCTCTTCCTTTCTGAAGGGGTCCCAGAGGAGCCCTGAGGCTAGGAGAGGCATGCAGGTCTCATTTAGGGGTGGGTGGGTCCTCCTGGAGCTGGCCTAGCAGATGCTAGCTATCATAGCCGCAGCCTTGCCAACTTCCCCTTTTATTAATTCTCAAGTCTCCATTTGTCTTCTTTAAACTAAGGGGGTGGGACTAGAGGCTTGGGGCGGGGAGGGGAATATGAGAGAAGGGGAGGGGAAGGAGGAGGATGGACATTAGGCCACTGGGGATCCACTGGCTTTCCTGACAGACAACCTTTGTACCTTTGAGCTATTGAAGGGGCTTTGTTTCTGGGAGGAGGAAGCAAGAGGGCCTTAGCACAGACTCCTATGCTACCCTAAATGAAGAAAACCTTTGGCCTGCTGTTTAGGTTTGAAGGTCTAAAACCTTTTAATAATTTTCATAATGGTATGTTTTATGATGGGGGCAGGATTTTGAGCACAGTACACAATAGCATGTCATTAAAAGCTTTTCCATCCATGTAATAACTTTTACTTTATTTTTCTAATGTTAAATGGGATATGGGATGATGCTTTAATAAATAATCACACACTAATGGTTGAGAATAAAAACCATTTGTATTTTAGAGTGCCTTTTGGTAACATTGGTTATCAAACTTGTAAGTGATCACACCATGTCAAAATATTTTATGGGCTAATGTGCTGTGGTTATGTGATCTTGCTAAGCTAATTTTTCCTTAGCATAATATAGTGTTGATGGATGTTTTCTAACCCTAGTGCATAGTACAAATTTTAAGGAAGGACACAGAGGGCTGGGAAACCATGTGGTGTGGGAAAAGGGGACTGATTTGGGGATCATGGCCCTTGCTAAGCAGCTGCATTATTTGGAGCAAATTAATTTTTCTTAATTTCTCTTCTATTAAAAGAAGGGCTTGGATTTAATAATATCTGAATCTTATTTAAGCATATATTTATGTAAATGTCAATAAATTAGACTGATCAAATAAAATGTTTTCTAATGCTAAGATACACTTAAATAATTCTAGTCTAAAACTAGTTTTCCTCTTTTTTTTTTTTTTTTAAAAAAAAATTGATTTCAGAGAGGAAGGAAGAGGGAGAGAGAGATAGAAACACGAATGGTGAGAGAGAATAATTGATTGGCTGCCTCCTGCATGCCCCCATTAGAGATCATCTCACAACCCGGTGTGCCCCAACTGGGAATCTGAACCATGACCTCCGGGTTCATAGGTTGACCTCCGGGTTCATAGGTCGACCCTCAACCACTGACACACAGCAGCCAGGCAAGCAAGAGTTTTAACTAAATGCATGTGTAAATTCTTATCAGGATGAAGACCTGGGAATGATTCATATGGAAACAAAATTTTTTAACTTGATTAATTAGAGAATTAGAGTAATTGAGTTTGGACATATGCATCTATTAGCATCTTGAGATTATGTAGATTTCTTGTTGTTGTTTTTATTACCTAGATATTTCTCACATTTTCTCCTTTTTATATTTGAGTTGTAGAATCTAAATGCTGGCCTTGACTCCCTGTTGATTTTTGGTTTTGGACCCTCAGTTCAGCCCACTCTGACCTCTTGGCATCCTGATTCATGGAAAAGGCTGAAATCCTGTGATATTTTACTGGAGACTTCCTTGCAAATTGGTTGATGTTGATACATCAACCAGATGTTCAACCAGCTAGCTATACATCTTCCTAGTAAAGTTTAACAGATTTATGAGCTTCTGATGTTCAACATTTTCCCATTTTTTTCACCAGCCTATCATTAAAAGATTCTGTTAGAATCTTTTATGTATTTGTATGTATTATCCTCCCTTTTTTTCATTTTAGTAATCATATCAAAAAGCAAATGTTGTGTAGCCTACCTTAATAAAGACCCCACGGTGGCATTTTCTTTTTATTGTGTTCAAAAACTTATTTAGCCATTCTAAATTTTTTCCAGGGATACATAGCAAATTTACCCTAGATATTTTTCTGGATTCACATTTCTCCCTTTTTGAAAATTGAGAATACATTCTTTCATTCCTGGTCTTTTTGGCTGCTTGTCAAGATAGGTTAGATCAGTGGTCGGCAAACTCATTAGTCAACAGAGCGCAAACCGAGAGCCGCGGTTTGCCGACCACTGGGTTAGCTAATCAGCAATCAGATCTAAAAGTTTTGTCAGTATCACGGAGTGTGACTTGTTTGGGTCAGAAAGCAAATTCTTTAGAGCTAGCTCTGTATTCCATTACCATCCACTCTCCATGCCACTTACCTTAAATGTTAGCCCCCTTTTATGGAGTTCTCCCCTTCCCAGTTTAAAGATCACATTCCTTGATGAAGATAACCAAAGCAAATAAGAAGCTAAATGGGTCTGCATTTGTCCCTGTCATCTCTTGATATTACATCATCTTCCCTAAGTGAGTTCTTTGTTTAGCTCTTTTAAGTCTAAACAAGCTTTTATTTTTAAAAAATTATTGTCCTTTTGTCTCAGCTTTCCAGTCATTCTTGACTTTATACTTACTGCTTTATTTGTACCTATTCTTTTAAAATCTAACTTATTAGAAAGTTCCCTGTTCGTCTAAAGAGAAAAGAGTTTGGAAATGCATGATTCATGGGAAGAAAGATGAACTTTGAAGAAAAGTGGCCTCAGACATTGATATTTCTTTTTTCTCATTTGTAACATGAAGATAATTATAATGGTCCTTTTTGGCTGTAGAATGAGAAGAAGGAGGAGGCCAAATATGTGAGATATTTCTATCTTAGGGAATGTGGTTAAAGAGGTAGAAAAATATGGTTGGAGCATCATCTTGTGCACCAGAAGGTTGCAGGTTCGATTCCCAGTCAGGGCACATACCTAGGTTGTGGGTTCCATCCCCCATTGGAGGACGTAGAGGAGGCAACCAATTGATGTATCTCTCCCACATCAATGTTTCTCTCTCTCCCTCCCTCCCTCTCTAAAATCAATTTAAAAATGCTAAAAAAGTCATGGAAGTTAGAAGTTGCCCTCGATTGTGATATGTTGGTAAGGCTGGTTTAAATGGATGGCATATATTTTAGATTAAGAGAAATGCCTTGTTAGTGGTAGTGCAGGATTCTTGGGAATGAAAAGTGAGTTTTCCCTAATTAGCATGGAATCGTGGTCAGGGCACTTCGAGATCCCTGGTATGTAACATGTGAGTATTTATTAATTTATTTGGTGAATCTTGATTGACTGCCCATTTAGTGTAACCTAATATACTAGATGTTAAGGGAAATACTGTTTATGAGAAGCTATCCCTGCTTTTAAGGGCCTTGTGATCTTATTTAAAGATATCTATATGTATTTAAAAAAATAGAGAAACATGCTAATTAACCGGATGTCGTAACAGGTCGACTGGATGGAGGAGGTTGCGCGTGCAGCATCGGAGGCGGGGTGGCAGGGGCCTCCGAGTGCCTGCACTGGGGGAGGGCCTGATCAGCAGCGGCCACGGCCGCTTCAAGGGCTGGAGAGGGAGGCAGGACTGGACTGGCAGCAGCTGCGGCTGCTGCGGGGCCTGGGGAGCGAGGCAGGGAGGGACCGGCCACTCGAGGGTGGGTGGTGCTGCGTGATTTCGAATCGTGTACTGGGCTCCTAGTATTTATATAATAAATTAGACTGATCAAATAAATCTTATATTTCTAAAAGAGGTGGTTATTAGCTTCTTGTAAATATATACAGTGGAAATTTCTATTTAACACCCCTGGGCTTTCTCTCCCATCAATAAGCATTTATTGAATGCTGACAGTACTGAAAAATTTTAAGGTCTGCAGTTTTCAGTATATTCACAAAGTTAGGTAACCATCACCACTGTGTAATTCCAGAACATTTTCATCACACCAACAAGAAACCCTCATACTTATTAATAGTCATTGCATGTTCCTCTCTTCCCCTAGTCCCTGACAACTATTCTACTTTCTGCCTCTATGGATTTGTCTGTTTTGGACATTTGCATATAAATAGAATAGTATAAGATGTGGCCTTTTGTAATTGGCTTCTTTCACTTTGTATGCTGTTTTCAAGGTTCATTATGTAGCATGTATCCCTTTTTGTGGCTGAGTAGTACTTCATTGTATGGATATATATCACATTTTGTTTATCCATTCATCAGTTGATGGACATTTGAGTTGTTTCCACTTTTTGGTTATTATGAATAATGCTGCTGTGAACATTCATGTACTAGTTCTTGTGTGGACATATGTTTTTAATTCTCTTGGGTATACACCTAGGGGTAGAATGGCTGGGTCACATGGTAGCTGTTTAGCATTTTGGGGAACTGCCAGATTGTTTCCCAAAGTGGCTGTACCATTTTGGGTTTTTACTAGCAATGTCTGAAGGTTCCAATTTCTTCACATCCTCCCCAACACGTATTATTGTCTTTTTGATTATAATCATCCTAGTGGGTGTGAAGTTGTGTATCAGTGTGGTTTAGATGTGCATTTTCCTCATGACTGATGACCTCGAGCACGTTTTCATGTACTTGTTGACCCTGTAAATGGCCATATAAATTTCTTATTTGGAGACATCCCTATTCAGATTCTTTACTGGGTGTAATTTTAAACTATACTAACCACATCCCACAGCACTGAGATGCTCAAACTGGTAGGTAGGTTAACTCTACTTTGCCATTTGATTTCTCTGCCTGCCAAGAAAAAGTCCATTGTGTTTGTTCTCAAAAATATTTGTACCTCGGGTATTTGTGAGTATAAATTAATAAGTATTACCCACATTGATTAAATATGAGTGCAGAAAGACTTGTTTTTGTGAAATGCTTTGAAAAGACTTGATAAAGGCATGAGGCTGAAAGAATTGCCTTTTAGTGAATTAGATTGTGGTCAAGACAACTGAAGCAGATTGGAGAAACCTTGTCAATCTCTGGAAGGATTCTGCTCCTACAAAACTTTGCAAGTATTTTTTGAAGTCCTTGTTCCACTTTAAAGGGAAAGAAAATAGACATTGTGGATAATAGATTATGGGTGTGGTTTAGCCAAGAAAGTGACCCCCCCCCCCCATACTCAAGCAATTTTGGTGCTACGTGGGGAAAGGAATGTACATTTATATGTTTGAAGTTAAAAATGATTAAAATCCTATATAATAAAAGCCTAATATGCAAATTGACCATCACTCCAACACACAAGATGGCTGCCCCCATGTGGTCAAAGATGGCCATCAGGGGAGGGCAGTTGTGGGCGATCAGGCCATCAGGGGAGGGCAGTTGGGAGGGACCAGGCCTGCAAGGGAGGACAGTTGGGGGCGACCAGGCCTGCAGGAGAGGGCAGTTAGGGGTGACCAGGCCTGCAGGGGAGGGCAGTTAAGGGTGACCAGGCCTGCAGGGGAGGGCAGTTACGGGTGACCAGGCCTTCAGGGGAGGGTAGTTGGGGGGGACCAGGCCTGCAGGGGAGGGCAGTTAGGGGCAATGGGCCAGCAGGGGAGCAGTTAGGCTGGCAGGGGAATGGTTAGGGGATGATCAGGCTGGCAGGCAGAAGCAGTTAGGGGCAATCAGGCAGGCAGGCAGGCGAGCGGTTGGCAGCCAGCAGTTCTGGATTGTGAGAGTGATGTCCCACTGCCCGTCCCACTGGGATTGGGCCTAAATGGGCAGTTGGACATCCCTCGAGGGGTCCCAGATTGGAGAGGGTGCAGGCTGGGCTGAGGGACACCCCGCCCTCCCGTGCACGAATTTCGTGCACCAGGCCTCTAGTGTGTACATAACATTTCTACATGATTCCCCACTTTACCTGACTTTTTTGATTAATTGGTCAGCGATTACTTTTGTATATTTTTGAAAAGAGGGTTTCCACTGTACACAGTGCTCTATGGAAGATACAAATGCAGTGCCAAGGGAATGAGTAATTTTGATTTGTAGGAATCAAAAACACTTTTCCTGAGTAAGTGGCACTTGAACTGGGCTTTACAGACGGAGTGGAATGTCATCTCGGAACTCCAGGCACACTTGCCTGAGGCCTTTGCTGTTGACGTCCCTTTTGCCTGGAACCTTCTTGTCCCAGTTATGTACCCCTCAGCTCTGTCAGGCACTTCCAGAATGATGCCTTAAAATTGTAGCCTTTTCTCCCTTCCATCTTCTCTGCCCCTCTGCCATCCTCATCTTCCTTTATCCTTCTTTCCTGCTCCAAAGCACCTTTTCCTGTGTGATGTGTTACTTATGTCTCCTCTGTGTAGCTCCATGAGGACAGGGGTTTGGCTGTTTTGTTCACTGCTGTATCCACTGTGCCTAGACTCGTGTCTGGCACAGAATCAGTGTCCCATACATATTTAATGTATGTGGAATGAATTAGTGACTGAACGAACACAGAAACTGAGGAGCGTTGGGAAAGGTATTCTAGGCCGAGGGAATGGCATTAGAAAAGGCACAAAGATGGGGCAGTGAAGGGAATATTTGGGGATCCTGGGATATGGGGACTTGAGGAGGAGATGTGTCACACACTGCACCACATTAGTGGAGGGCCTTGGAGGCTGATCTGATGAAGACAAAGGGAAACTTTTAACAGATTTGAGTAACATCATGGTTTTAAAAAGCAAAGTCTGAATGGCTGAAGATGAAAAGAAGGGAAGAAACTGGGAGCATGGTGAAAGATAACAACAGTGGAAATGGGGGGAACCCAGAGGAATTATTTGGCTTACACAGTTTTTAAAAATTGCCATTAAAAATCTGGAGGTTTCACTTAAAAATCTGGATTTTGGTCTCCTGTCTGAAGTTGGAGGTATCGGTAACATTGGGCTCTCATTTCTGCATGGCAGAAATCAGCCAGAGCTGTTCAGTGGGCCGAGCTCTTGACTTGGCTAGCCTTTCATTGATCTTTTTCTTCCTTAGCTGTTGGCTCCTGGTGGAGGAGACGGGGTGAATTGTGATGCTCTTAATTTGGGATGGAGAGCCAATTTGGAAGAGAGTCAAAATTGGCGTATATTTCTTCGCTCATTCTTGTTATTCACAATCAGCAAGTCCGAGGGAAATCCTTACTCTGCAGTGCCACGCTTCCTGTCTGAAACGCCTCCTGCCTGTACTCCTTGCACTTCCACTGCACTCTGTTCTTTTCAACTCTTTCCTTAAGTCCACCTCCGACCCCTTTGTATTTGAAAGCTACCCTGCTCTCTCTCATTATACCATTCTCTTGAAATGCTTTCTAATGATTTTTTAACCATATCTATTTTCCTTTATTAATTTTACTAGAAGCCTGATGCACAAAATTTGTGCAAGAGTAGGCATTCCTTCCTCCCTCACCCCCCTCCCCGCTGCCGGCACCAGCTTCCCTCCCACACCCGGGACCTGGGCTTCGCCTGGAAGGACGTCTGGTCTAATTAGCATATTACACTTTTATTATTATTATAGATATCTTAGTTTTAGTACTTCCCCCTTTTCAACTTTCCGTTTTTGTTTTTTTCTAAATTTTAAGTGGAAATAGATCATCATGTTTCTTTTTCCGTTCCACTGATAAAATCTCTTTCATTATTGTTATAAAATATATGAATTTAGATGTGTTTACAGTTTTTGTTTTGTTTTGTTTTTTTGCATTATGGTCTAAGAATGCATCATGGAATTTATAGCTTTTGTATTAAAATTAGGTGTGTCTCCGAGTCCTAGTAGAGAACAAATTATGTGAAAGATCCTTGTACTCCAGGAAAGGAAGTGTTATTTCCTTGGCTTCTAAGTCCCCTATTATATACCTTACTTTTACTTGGACATTTTTATTTCGAATTCATTTCAAACTTAGAGAAAAGTTGCAGGTTTCCCAGTTGTTAAAATTTTACTGTATTTGCCGTATTGTCTCTTTCTATATCTATCTATCTCAGTCTTTCTTTTTCTGAACCTGACTCTGCCAAGTTGCCCCTACTTGGGGGAATGGTTTAAAATATACTTCCTGTCAGTTCTGTAATTTTCTTTGTTTTCTCATCTCCTGGTAATAAACTATTGAAGCCTCCAATTACAATGATACAGGTTTATTTTCCCAGTTTTCCAGTTTATCTTATATTTTTGTTACTCTACTTAGGACATATACATTTTCCCAGACAAATAAAAACAAAATTTTATTTTGTTTCATATTTTTTTGTACTTTTAATTTTTGTGTAGGGTGGATTTAAGGAATCTCCGTAAATCATAATATCCATCTTTTTCTGGATTTATGTTTATCTTTTAATTTTTAAGTGTTAGGATTTGTTTCCCAAGTCAGATATAGACCATTCTGCCTTCATAGGCATTCACCTATTTATATTAAATGGAGTAATTAGGATATTTGTGTTACTGTCCATCATCACCATCATTTTAAAAAGTGTACAACCAAGTATCTTACCTAATAAAAGAGAAACATGCAAATTAACCATCACTCTGCTACACCCACAGCCAATCAGAGTGAGTATGCAAATTAACCCAACAAAGATGGAGGTTAATTTGCATATGCAGGCACAGAGCGGTGTGAAGCCTGCTGTGAGGGCAAGGGGGGCGACAGAGGGAGCTACTGGAGTGATGCTCCAGACAGAAGCGAGGACTTGCTGGCTCCGGGCAGCCTGGGAGCGGGGACTTGCCGGCTCCCGGGCGGCTGGGAGTGAAGCCAGGGGAAGGAAGGCCTATTCTTGCACGAATATCGTGCATTGGGCCTCTAGTTTTTTTAATATAGCCCCAAGGTTCTGCAGCTGTCTCCACAATCAGTATTAGAACATGAATATCTTCCTCCCAAAAAGAAATTTCATATTGTTTAGCAGTCACTCCCCAAACCCCACTTCCCCAGCCTTAGGCAACCATTAATCTACTATCTTTGCTGTATATTTGCCTATTCTGGACACTTCCTATGAATGGAGTCATACTGTATGTGGCCTTTTGTGACTGGCTTCTTTCACTTAGCATTGTGTTTTCAAGGTTCATCTGTGTTGTAGCATGTATTAGTACTTCATTCTTTTTGTGTCTGAATAATATTCCATTGCATAGATATAGATATAGACACATACTATATATCTAAGTAGGTAGATAGATATATAGTATATATCTGTATAACATTTTGTTTATCCTTTCGTCAGCTGGTGGACATTTGTGATGTTTCCACTTTTTGGCTATTATGAATAACTAGGGGCCCAGTGTGCGTAATCGTGCGAGACCCAGGACCCCGCCGGCGTTGCGCGGGACTGCCCCGAGTCCTGGAGTCCCACCCCGCGGGGCCAGCGTTGTGTGGAACTCCCCCTAGTCCTGCCCTGTGGCCAGTGCCGCGGGACTTCCCTGATGCACCTCCTGGTCAAGTCCCCGCTGGCACTGCGGTAGGCAAGACCGAGAAAGAGTCCCGTGGTCGCCACCGCCACAGTGGGAGGCGGGACCCAGAAACCCACCCACACCTCCGGTCAAGTCCTTCAGAGTCAAGTCCCTGCCCACCCTCGCATGCCTCACCACGCGCATGCAGCCTCTTGCTGATCGGTCATTACGGTGTTAGGGCATCACGACCACAGGTTTTTTATATATATAGATGGTGCTGTGAACATTCATGTACAAGTTTTTGTGTAGAAATATGTTTTTAATTCTCTTGGACTTATTCCTAGGGCTAGAATTACTGGGTCAAAGGTAACTCTGTGTTTAACATTTTGAGGAACTGCTAAACTGTTTTCCAAAGTGCCTGTACCATTTTATGTTTTCATCAGCAACGTCTGATGGTTCCAGTTTCTCTACATCCTAGCCATTGTTATTGTCTTTTTTTGACTTCATTTATTATACCCAACCTTATTCTTTTTTTTTTTTTTTAAATTGACTTCTAGAGAGAGAAAAGAAGGGAAAGGGAGAGAAACATTTATGTGAGATAAGTTCCTTTAAGTTCATATTTTTTTATTCCTCATTTCTCCAGTATACATATGTGGTTTCTTTAATGGAATTTGAATTCTCATTTTTTTTTTTTAAGTTGGATTGGAAGATAATGTCATCCATCCTCCTTATCCCTCTTTTTTTTTTTTTTCCATTGTTAGAGACATTGTTCTAACAAAATTGTTTTCATTATTCCTACTATTAGTTTCATTATTAGCGTCTCTCATGGGAGAAATGAAGCATTCAGGACTCGGCCTACTTCTCATGCACTTAAAAATTCTATGTTTAAATTATAAAATCCCCTTAGCAGTTGCTTTTAGTGTATCAAATGATTTTAATCCTTTGCTACTATTTTAATATATAGTTTTTACCAGTGTCATGTATTTTTCATGGCTCAGTTGTTTCATCATTTTTTGAAAAGTCACTTCAGGTTCTGATGTTCTTAGCATATTCTTCCAATTTCAAAATCTTTGACAGGTAGTATGCTTTCAGCCCCAGCTCCATTTCTCTCATTTTTGTGCAAGTGTTCTGAGCCTCTCTTTTCCATGGTTTGAAAAAAAAAAAAAGGAAAAGAAAAAAAAAATCACACTTTTTTTCTTGGTTATAAAGGCAGTATTTGTACAATGTAAAAAATTTGAGGAATAATGAAAAATATACAGAAATGTTTGATGATTGCCATCTGCCTCTTTAATAGCTTAATGTTTATGCTGAAGTTATTTCATTTTATACCAGCAATATTTTGAACCTTTTTCTTGATGTTAGTGTGTGTTTTGGCATTTTTTTGTTTAACCTGGAGTCGCTATTGTTCATAGGTCAGATTTCCTTTCAGAATTTTAAAATTCAGTTTATTTTGTCTTGTCAGCTTTCATCAGATACTGTTTTGTACGTGAATCTAAACTGCTGACATTTCCGTATCAGTTCTGTTGTTTACAGCCTTATTGATATATTTAGTTTCTTCATTGTTCCCTAGTCAGCTCAGCTGTTTAGTGTCCTGTGTTCATTTTCATAGTATTTGTTCTCTTCAGGGTAATTTGAGATATTTTTTAGGTGGTGCAACTGTGTTACCATTATTGCTTTCCTTTTCTAGTTCAGACCATAGCGCTTCCTAATTGCCATTTAATTAGACTTAGTTATTATTATTTTTTCAATTCTTCACTGTTTCACAACATTTTGCTGGGGTTTAAGGTGTGGTTGCTTTAAAGTTTGGGTTATGGTTGTTTCAACCAAAGATGAGAAGTATCCTTTATAGTTTCCAATGCTCTTTTGTAAAGATTTCACTAATCAGCTATGTTTGGCAAAAATATCAAAATTTAGTATTATTTATCTCACTTAGTCCTTGCAGTCCTAGAAGGGATTATTATTTACCTGTTTTTGCTCCAGGCAACTGGGATTGGTCAAGATCTTGTAGTTAATCAAATAATTAGAAACCCAACAACTCGGTGCTCTTTCTAATGCACCGGAGTTTTGTGAAGTTCTTTAAAAATTCTCTTTTAAAATAGTTAATACCGTGTTCTCCAGTGCCACCCGGTTGTTTTGTGGATTTTTGTCTTTGTGGGGGACTTCCCTGGATTCTGGCTACCTCCTCCTATTACACTTAGTGTTGCAGACAGACACTAAGGAATAGTCATGGTTAAAAATAAAGGCGGAGGATGATGTTCTTGTGTTCAGATTTATTTATTGATATTTAAAAAATTTTGTTGGAGGAAATGTGTTGAATGCACTTAGAAAATCTTAAAATATAAACATGTATATGTTGTTAAAAAATGGGATTATAACTCTTCATATAGTTTTATAACTTTTTTTTTCACTTCACAGTGGATTTTAAAAAATATATATTTTTATTGCCCTGGCCGGTTTGGCTCAGTGGATAGAGCATCGGCCTACAGACTGAAAGGTCCCAGGTTCGATACCAGGCAAGGGCACATGCCTGGGTTGTGGGCTCGATCCCCAGTGGGGGGCGTGCAGGAGGCAGCCAATGAATGATTCTCTCTCATCATTGATGTTTCTATCTCTCTCTCCCTCTCCCTTCCTCTCTAAAATAAATAAAAATGTATTTAAAAAATATATCTTTTTATTGATTTTAGAGAGGAAGGGAGAGGGAGAGAAGGAGAGAAACATAAATGATGAGAGAGAATCACTGATTGGCTGCCCTCCTGCACACCCCCCACTGGGGATGGAACCCCCAACCCGGGCATGTGCCCAACTGGGAATCCAGTCGTGACCTCCCAGTTCATAGGTTGATGCTCAACCACGGAGGCACACTGGCCAGGCGAGAAGCTAACTTTTAATATAACCCTTATGATGTGTCCTGCACTGCTCTGCGTGCCTTCCATGTCTTTATTGAGGTCCCCGTCAACATTATGAGATAGGTACTATTATTACCCTCTTGTACAGATGCAGGAATGGAGGCACAGAGGTAAATTACTAAGGTCAAATAAAGCTGATGCGTGACAGAGCCAGGATACTCATCTAGATGGTCTGGTTCTAGGGTCTGCTCCTTAAATACCAAGTTATAATGCCTGTTTGTGTTTTTTCAAAATTTAATATGATTTATCTGATTTTTAAGATTATTTTTATTTTTATTGAGATATCATTCACATAATATAAATTTTACCACTTTAAAGTACACAGTTCAGTGATTTTTAATATATTCACTAAGTTGTGCAACCATCACCACTATCTACTACCTAATTACAGAACATTTTCATTACCCCCAAAAGAATTTCCAGACCTATTTACAGGTCATTCCCAATATTTCTCTGCCCCTTTCCCCAGGCATCCACATAGAGATTTGGTGTCTTTATGGGTTTACCTATTCTGGACATTTCATATGAATGGAATCATACAGTATGCAGTATTTTGTGCCTGGCTTCTTTCACTTAACGTATATTTTAAAGGTTCTTACGTGTTGTAGTATATAATTGTTTGATCTGATTTTAAAAGTAATAAAAGTTCATTGTAAAACTCAATTCAGAAAAATACAGAATTAGAGGAGAAAGTTTAAATTTTCCCAAGAGATAACGGTGGTTTCTGTTTTGGTGTATCTATCTTCCAAATTTTTAAAATAGGCATTAAAACACAAGTTGTGTTTTACATTTTTGAAAATCTGCCTTGTAAAGAAACCTTCATGTTATCGTGTTAGGAAGTGTGCAGATTCTCCATTATTCTTTTGAAAAACTCTAATATATCAGATTTAGTTTATGGGTCTGTGAGAAGGAAACACACAGGTTTGGCAAGCTAGTCAGAAATAGGAGTACGGGAGAGAGTACCTCAGTTCAAGACCTTTGGTTGGGGCTGGATAGGGCTAGAAACACCATGAATACCTTTAGTACCCAGCGGGGGATCTAGGTCTTTTTTTCCTTCTGATCATGTGATAGGTTGTCCTCCTCGTCACCTTGGCTGAGCATCCTGACACAGGCATTTAGAACTGAAGGAGGCAGCAGGGAATGATGGTAGGTGTTCGGGTGGACGATTGACACCATCAAAGTGGCATTTAACAAAGGGTAGGTTGACAGTAGTAGTATGTAGAATGGGATGAAAAATATTGGAGTTAGATAACTTTGTGGCATATGTGAAATTTCTCTGCATAAATATAGCTTAGAGAAGTTTTAGTCATCTCTGCTGTCAATGCTTTTTAATATTAATGTAAACTGCTTTTGGTTTTGTATCACGAAATACTGAATACAGGTTATTTTCTCCCTCATGTCTTTATGGTTGAAGACTAGAGGCCCGGTGCATGAAATTCGTGCACGGGGTGGGGGGGGGGGAATGTGTCCCTCAGCCCAACCTGCACCATCTCCAATATGGGACCCCTCGAGGGATGCCTGATTGCCCGTTTAGGCCCGATCCCAACAGGCAGTCGGGTATCCTTCTCACAATCCAGGACTGCTGGCTGCTAAACTCTCGCCTTCCTGCCTGCCTGATTGCCCCTAACTGCTTCTGCCTGCCAGCCTGATCGACGCCTAACTGCTCCCCTGCTGGCCCGATTGCCCCTAACTGCCCTCCCCTGCCAGCCTGGACACCCCCAACGTCCCTCCCCTGCAGGCATGGTTGCCCCCAAATGCCCTCCTCTGCCGGCCCGGTCACCCCCAACTGCCCTCCCCTGCAGGCCTGGTCCCCCCCAACTGCCCTTCCTTGTAGGCCTGGTCCTTCCCAGCTGCCCTCCCCTGCTGATCTGGTCCCCCTCCAACTGCCCTCCCCTGCTGGCCATCTTGTGGAGGCCATATTGTGTCCACATAGGGGCAGCCATCTTTGACCACATGGGGGCAGCCATCTTGTGTGTTGGAGTGGCAGTCAATTTGCATATCACCCTTTTATTAGATAGGATAACTACTGGTTAATTTAGTAAATAAGTTGAAGAGAATTTAATTTCTAATTCATCCCATTTCCTGGGACTGGAGTCAATGTTTACCAAATCTATTATTCAATTTTACCCTGAAGTGTTTTTTGTTGTTGTTGTTGTTGTTGTTTTTAGTCATTTGTGTCATTAAAGGTGTCCCTCACATTGGTCTGAGGCAATAAAAGAAGTGAAATTTTAATACCCATTTGCTCGAGGCTTTTTAGTACAGATCTAACCATTACAATATCTAAGGAAGGTGTTAATATCCTAAAAGGTGAAGAGCTAGCATGTGAACCTGGCTCTACTGACCTCCAAACTAATGCTTTGTCAGTTACATAGCAAATTGTCTCTGGGGTTGTGTTAGAAATCACCCCCTGCACCCCTATACAACCATATAGACTAGAGCAGTGGTCGGCAAACAGCGGCTCATGAGCCACATGCGGCTCTTTGGCCCCTTGAGTGTGGCTCTTCCACAAAATACCACGTGCGGGCGTGCACGTACAGTGCGATTGAAGGAGTACCCTAATTAAGTTAATAACAATGTACCTACCTATATAGTTTAAGTTTAAAAAATTTGGCTTTCAAAGGAAATTTCAATCGTTGTACTGTTGATATTTGGCTCTGTTGACTAATGAGTTTGTTGTCCACTGGACTAGAGGAAGAAATCATTGTTTAACTGGCTGTTTACACAGTCCCTGGTACCATTTTTGTTTTTTCCTGGCTGGATTTTCCTACATGTGTTTTTCATGTGCAGTCATAGTGCTTTTGTTAAGTTTTGTCTTCTGCTTTGTCACTTGACATTCATCTGCATATTTTCATATTGTCAGATAAAATAGCTGTATAATATTCCATGGCTGTACCACATCATTTCCTGGTGTGGGGTATTTTAAGTGTTAAAATATTTTATTTTATTTATTTATTTATTTTAAAATATATTTTATTGATTTTTTACAGAGAGGAAGGGAGAGGGATAGAGAGTTAGAAACATCGATGAGAGAGAAACATCGATCAGCTGCCTCCTGCACACTCCTTACTGGGGATGTGCCCGCAACCAAGGTACATGCCCTTGACCGGAATAGAACCCGGGACCCTTCAGTCTGCAGGCCGACGCTCTATCCACTGAGCCAAACCGGTTTCGGCAGTGTTAAAATATTTTAAATGTGTTTTCAGTGTAGAGATTGTGGAACTGTCTCCTAGACAATTGGCTGCAGGGTCAGGAAAAAGCTGGACTTGTTTTGGGAGTGAAACTGTCCCACAGGGGTCCTGTCAGATGGATTGCTGTGCTTTTCTAAAAAATGGAAGGTTTCCCAAGTACTAGTAACATCTCAACAATGTGTATAAATCCATTGAAATTGGGTTATTCTAAAGAACAAGGTAAAAAGTTTGAACGTGTCCTGGGGGGAGTCAGTAAGGAATCACTTAGAAGTGCACTAAAGATTTCCACATGTTGATAAGTACTTTGAGAGCATTAATTTATAGGGCTTTCCCCAGTAGGCTCTGGAGACTGGAAATAGCATGGGCTAAACCAGATGAGATGGCTTTAATAAGGTTGGGGGAAACCAGATTTGAAGACTCAGAGTGGTGGGAGTGGATGAGACTGCTGAGGGAGAAGAGACAAGATGAGATAACATAATGGGATGGCTGAGGGCAGAACATTTTATAGACAGCATGAGCAAAAATAGGTTTACACATGTTCCTATGGGAAAGAATACAATGACTAATAAATGTTAATCTATACTAATAAAAGGGTAATATGCTAATTAGACCAGGTCGACTGGACATCTTCTAGATGTCCAAATTCCTTCCGGACAAAGCCACGGTGGCCGGGGCCGAGACAGAGGCAGTTAGGGGCGATCAGGCCAGCAGGGGAGCAAGCAGTAAGGGGTGATCAGGCCAGCAGGGGAGCAAGCAGTTAGGGGTGAGATCAGGCAGGTGTGGGGGAGCAAGCAGTTAGGGGTGCGATCAGGCCGGTGTCGGGGAGCAAGCAGTTAGGGGGCGATCAGGTTGGCAGGGGAGGGCAGTTGGGGGCGATCAGGCCGGCAGGGGAGCAGTTAGGCGGCGATCAGGCCGGCAGGCAAAGGCAGTTAGGGGTGATCAGGCAGGCAGGCAGAGGCAGTTAGGGGTGATCAGGCAGGCAGGCAGAGGCAGTTAGGGGCAATCAGGCAGGCAGGCAGAGGCGGTTGGGGTGATCAGGCAGGCAGGCAGGTAGTGGTTAGGAGCCAGCGGTCCCAGATTGTGAAAGGGATGTCCAACTGCTGGCAAATTGGATCCCTGAGGGGTCCCAAATTGGAGAGGGTGCAGTCCGGGCTGAGGGACATCCCCCCCCCCCCAGTGCACAAATTTTGTGCACCGGGCCTCTAGTATAAGAATAAACTGTGTTTCACATACTGACATCTGTAGATCTACTTTTGCCTCACTCTGTATAGTAGGAGACCCCCTTGTCTTGCTGCTGTAAGCTTCTGGTAGTTAGTTGGTTAATCAAGAAAGTTATTTAAAGTGGAGAGTTACAAAAATGATTCATAAATGTATGTGGCATTTTATTTTAACTTAAAAGATATAAACTTATTAAACAACATTTTGAACGAAGTTGCAGAATTTAGAGAGAGAGGAAGAGAGAGAGAGAAAGATTTTAGAGAGAGAGAGAGAAAGAAAGAGAGAAAGAAAGAGAGAAAGAGATAGATAGAGATGGAAACATCTCTGCACACCCTCAGCAGGGATCGAACCTGTGACCTCCTGGTTCCCTGGTTGATGCTCAACCACCGAACCACACCATCGAGCAAATTTTTTTTGAGAATAGTTGAAATTTCCCCTTTCTAGAATAAACACCATTCATAATACATTGATTATAAATTCCAGTTTTAATCTTTTAAGAAAGGAACTGATAGACTTGTGGATGTAGAAGTCTAGATTTTTATCTTGTCTTTACCTAATGCAACAGCGATTTTTAAAAAGCACCTTGCTTTTTTAAAAGTCTTTTTTTTTAAAAAAATATATTTTATTGTTTTTTTACAGAGAGGAAGGGAGAGGGATAGAGAGTTAGAAACATCGATGAGAGAGAAACATCGATCAGCTGCCTCCTGCACACCTCCTACTGGGGATGTGCCCGCAACCAAGGTACATGCCCTTGACCGGAATCGAACCTGGGACCTTTCAGTCCACAGGCCGACGCTCTATCCACTGAGCCAAACCGGTTAGGGCTAAAAGTCTTTTAATAGCATTCAATTTTGTTTTCATAGATACAATTTATTTTCACTTTTGTCAAATGTTATCGCTGGCACCTAATGGGTAGATGTTGCTAAACACCCTCCAGTGCACAGGAGAGTCCCCTACAACAAAGAATAATCTAACCCCAAATGTCAGTAGTGCCCAGGTTGAGAAGCCCTGAATTCTGCTGTAACAGCTTGCATAGTTTAATCACCTTTGGCTCTCTGTGTTAGTTAACTCATAAGATCCTCAGAACTGCACTCTGTTTAATGGAAGGGAGGTAGAAAAGTCATAAATACTATTCTAGGGAGCCAGCGGGTCCCATTTTGAACTGCAGCCTGAATCCAGTCAGTGCTGCCAAAAGTTAGGGATTTTGACACCTCAGGTCCATAGGTAGGGAGGGTTCCTCCCCTGGTGTGTATTGTTCCCCAGCTTTGAAATGATGAAAATTGAGACAAGTCTTACATGTAGAGAGATGTGTGATGGGCAGATTTGCAACCAAAGCAAAATATTTCTGTTTAGAGCCATTCTTCTGAGTGCTGCTTTGTGTAAAATATTTCTACTTGGAGAGCTGACTTTTGAGGGCTTCAATAATGGCTCATCTATTTTGCTGAATGTCCATTTTGGGCTCAGGAAGGCAGGTGTGTAATCATCATCACCGCTGACAGGGAGTAGCGTCCCCCTTGATGGCTGGTCCTGTACAGAATACTTGAAATAACATTCAGAAGGTGATCCCACAATAGAATTCCTCCTGTTCTGAGTTTGAGCTAAGGCTGTGATTCTCATATTTGTGAGGAATCAGAGCACCAGGAAGTCATGATGGTCTTGATAAATCAATTTTATTACACGACATAGCATAAACTTAAGACTTGTGCTCGGAAGTTATCTTAATTAAATTTATATGCACTCATTGTATCAGGATTGTGTTTAATTACAGGTGCCAATAACCTGTGGCTTGAATAAGGGCTTTATTTTTGTGTTTGTTTGTTTATTATAACAGTAAGTCTGGAGGGATGAAAACAGGGTAGTGGTGGTGACTCCCTAATTCTCTTTAATTTGTAGCTTTCATCTGCTTGCCTGTAAGATAGCTGCCATAACCTTGGGCACAGGTTTGCTGCTCTCCAGGCAGGAAGAGGAATGGAAGAATGAGGGAGGGAGGGGCAGTGCTTACTTAGGAACTGTGGCAACGAGTGAGGCAGTCTGGGAAATACAGATTATTTAGCTGAGTACCTTTTTTTTCCTGGACAAAATCGAGGTTCCCTTATTAAGTAAGAAGGGGAGAATAGATTCAAAGTAGGCCATTAGCAGTGACTACCACAATAACAAAACAATTCAAAAGGTACGTTCATGACCTTGTGACATTCAGGATGATGTGTTCTCATAAAACACTGCTGGAATTTTCTGTTAATATTCTTTACTTACTTGTCGAACCTTAGTTTTATTGACAGCTAGCAATCTCACATTCTGACAATTTAGAAATATAAGCGAAGAAAACTCTAAAATGAGAAAATTCTTTCCATTGAGGAAATGAAATTCTTACTTTTTTTTAAAAGATGAAGGTACACTCTAGTCTATGACACTAATTTTCCTAATATCTGTAGTTTGGGAACCAATGGTATTAATATTTAGGTGTACTATTAAATGATGTATGTCTCTTTCACTAAGGTGGTTTTCCTAGATAAGAACATTCTTTTCTCTCTTTTGATATGACTCACATATTAAGGGCAATTCAAACATTCTTTATTTTTAAACATATTTTATAAATTCTGTATAATGATTCTATATTAGTTTAAAACACATATTTATTGATTTCAGAGAAGAAGGGAAAAGGTGAGAGAGATAGAAACATAAATGATGAGAGAGAACCATTGATCGGCTGTCTCCTGCACGTGGAGAATCCAGCCCGCAACCCGGGCATGTGTCCTGACCAGGAATTGAACTGTGATCTTCTGGTTCATAGGTCAATGCTCAGCCACTGAGCCACACCGACTTGGCCTATATTAGTTTTATAATCAGAATAAAGGTCTTACTAATTTTTCAAGATCAATGCAAGTCTTACCATCTCTGACATTGCACCCTGTGCTTCAAATCTATTTTTAAAAATTTACTACTTCTTGAAATTTCAAGAGCAGTCATAGTCTGTATTACACAGCTGTCCTCTTTATTATAGGCTACATTGAATTCATCACTAATTGCTCCGTATGTTAGCAAGATCATACGCTCTCTCTTACGTATTTTTCTGAGTCCCAAATTCTTAGCATAGGACTAGTTACATAGTAGATAATCAATTGCTTCTGATCAAATAAATAACCACATTTAATACATTAACACAGGAAAATAACATGGATTTGATAGCAGGATAGGCATAAAGTAAAACGACTAATAATCAGGTAATCAGCATTTCATGACTTCTACCTTTTCCTATTAAGATAGGACTTCTAGCTCCTCTAGGGATGAGGGATCGCTGGAGAATTGCTCCCGGAGATCTGCTTGCCACGACCTCACCTTGATCTAGAGCTGCAGGAGACCCCGTGCCCTTCCCAGAGTTGCAGCTATGGGTGTCAGTCAGAAGCTAACTTAGGCCTCTCTGCTCCCACTGCACTGGGATGTGTTTTTTAAACAATCATTTGTTTATTGTTTGCATAAAAGCGTTTGTTGTAGCTCTCATTCCCCGCATGCAAAATGTGAAAATTGCTTGGTAGTGGTTTTTACCCAATTTCGCATGATTGGCAGCTTCACATAGCACTACCTTGAAGCAGTTTATTTGGTTTCCTGGAAACCTTAATTTGATGCTTTTAGAGCAAGACTGACAGTCTTGGAGTGGGAGCAAAATGACCACAGAATGCTAGTATTGGCTGTGTTTCCTGCAGTAGAAAAAAATTAAATCAGTGATTAAAATTTTTTAAGTCTGATAAATTTCGAATCTCTTTAATTTTGTGCACATAAATGCTCCACATTTACCTATTGTATGAAATTCAAGTTCACTTTATAATTCCTTTGTAATTAAAGTGGTTTATTTGTCTAGAATAAATAATGATCATCCTAAATTTATTCTAGGTACCACAATAATTATTATTCCTTTTAGTTACTTTTATTCCGTTTTCTCTTTTATCTTTTTTGACTTCTTAAATGATGATTGAAAATGCTTAAAATCTTGTCATGTAATATTTTTATCATCTAATAAAAGAATACCCCTAAACTAAACAATGTTTTATTTTTCATGGGTTTAGAGCTTTGTATAAATGATGTTATTCTGGATGTGACTTGTCTTTTTTTTTCTTTTTAATTTTTTTTATTGAGGCTTAATTGACATATTAGTTTCAGGTTACAACATAATGAATTCATATTTGTATACATTGTGTATTTATTTGTTATCCTTAAAAGTAGCAGTCATTAGAAAAATAATTTAAAATATTAAAACAATACTAAGATGATTACCCTAAGGTCTTGGGAGTCCAAAATAGAAAAATTGTTGATTTACCTTCGGAATTATGTGAAATTCTGAAATTTAAATCTTGCATTTTATTTTGGTTTGGATTACTTGCATTTTATTATGCAAGAGTCTCATTGGGGAATCCTGAACATTTTGTGTCCTATAGAACTTGCTTTTTGTATATTATTTATGTCTTCTTATTATTATTCTTGTGAATGAAATGCTCTATAAATTTTAAGAATTTCTTTTTCATTTACTTATATTTGTATATTTTGTTACAAAAAGACAAACACATATATATGAAACAATTTTTCCTCTTTTACAGAATTAAATGTGAGGGAGTCTGATGTAAGAGTTTGTGATGAATCATCATGTAAATATGGAGGCGTCTGTAAAGAAGACGGAGATGGTTTGAAATGTGCATGTCAATTTCAGGTGAGAAAACCCAACCCTATTTTGAAATCTTTTTTACATTTCTCATGTTTTGTAATTCTTCATTCTTCAAATTACAAAGCTTAAAAAACCTTGGACCCCATAAGGAAGTTGGACTCAAAGCCCACTAATTCTTTCTTCCCAGATGAAGTGCTATTACCTTCTATGCTCCTTTCCTTGAACTACCAGTAAATGGAGAGACTGTCAATAGCAGATGTGGAGATGCTTTGAAAAAATATTAAAGTTCTATTCAAATGTATAATTGTCACCCAAGGGAAACAAAGTACAGGTTGTAGTTGAGTCTCTTATTTAAAATGTGGACATTTCCCCCCTTTCCTTCTCTTTCTGGTCCATTTCTTTCCCTCCTTATTTGCTGCTTTCTCATCTTTTTAGGCCAAAGAACATCACTGACTTGATGCCCGAGGGTAGGTCACGGTTAGAGATGGACTAGAATGGGTAACTTCAGACTAAGATCTTTGCTTTTCAGGTGCTGTTTTAGTTGTAATTCTATTGTTTAAAAAGAAGTAAAAAGAAAAGAAGCAGGTCCGGCCAGATTTGCTTAGTGTTTGCGCATTGATCTATGAACCAGAAGGTCACGATTCGATTCTCAGTCAGGACACTTGCCTGGGTTGCTGGCTCGAACTTGGTGTGGGGTGTGCAGAAGGCAGCTGATCAATGATTCACTCTCATCATTGATGTTTCTCTCTCTCTCTCTCTCTCTCTCTCCTTCCCTCCCTCCCTCCCTCTCTAAAATCAATAAAAATATATTTAAAAAAAAAGAAAGGAAGCAAAATGAGGTACACTCAGTTGTTTCTTTTTGTTCATTTTATATGATTGAATTATAATCTGTTTTTAGAATGTTGCTCATAAGATGGTCCCTGATTCAGGATTTCAGATGAAACAAAGAAGGAACTAGAATTTTTTTCCCCCCAATCATAATCTTGTTCTAATCATACCCACTGTTTCATTTATGAAACAGTTGAATTGGCTGAACTCGAATGGCAACATCTTGTTTTCCCTATTGTGGCAGCAACACAAAAATCAGTTCATTTTTTTAGCCTGAGCTTGGCAGCTTGAAATATGCCCCGTGAGTGGCTCAGAAGTCAGCCAGAGGTTTGGTCTGAGTTTGTGTACAGAAGCTGGACTCCCCCTGATTCTCCTTTCAGGTATTTTCTCTCTCACTTTTCAGTTGTCCTGAACTCTGACCTCTGGTTCTGCAACCCAGAAAGATTGTAGTTTTTTTTTTTATTTTTTATTAGTGTTTTAGCTACCCTGTATTAAGAAGACTGGAGCTGTTTCCCTCTTTCAATTGTCTTATAATTTCCTTAGATTAAATTCCTTGATGTGGAATTGTTGGGTGAATGAGATGCTTATGGGCAGATTCACATTTTCACCAATAGCAATATACTAGACTGCTTATTTCTCCTCGGCTTGTGGGTAGTAGATTTTGAAGTCCTTTTACATTTTATAAATCTGAAAGGCAAAAAACATTTTAATTTGATAACCAGAGCTATTAAAAATGTTTACTATTTACTGGCTACTTTTTTGTGAATTAATATTTCATATTCTTTGCCTATTTGGGGGAGTATTTTCTTTTTCCCTTATAGTGGTTTGTAGAGATATATTTATATATATATGTGTATGTACAGTATGTGTTATACATATGTATATGTAGGTGTGTACATGATATACAATACATTATTTGAACACTTATATATTGTTTACTGTGCTGAGCATTTTATTCATTAACTGTTCTAAACATTATATATAATATATATAAAAGTTTGTATAATCTCATGAGAATCTACATATAGGTACTGTTTTGATATTTTTAAAAGAGTAATACTATATGCTCATAGTAAACACCTTGAACAATATATAAGAATATCCTATATAATAAAATCATAATATGCTAAGTGTCCGACCATTCGGTTGACCAGTCGCTATGATGTGCACTGACCACCAGGGGGCAGATGCTCCGACCAGTAGGTTAGCTTGCTGCTGGGGTCTGGCTGATCAGGACTGGGCAAGAGGGCCAGATATGCTCTGGAGCCCTTCCGCGGTCCCTCCCGGGCTGGCCGGCCAACTTCCTTGGTCCCTCCCCAGCCAGCCGGCCCCCATTGGCTCTGACTGGGACTGGGTGAGATGGCCCTGGTCGCCGCAATCACCGGCCAGGTTGAGGGACCCCAACCATGCACAAATTCGTGCACCAGGCCTCTAGTACAGTGGTCGGCAAACTCATTAGTCAACAGAGCCGCAGTTTGCCGACCACTGCTCTAGTAGATACTATAAAGAAAAATGTCTTCCTACCATTACAGACTACCAATTGCTTTTCTCAGAGGCAACATCTATTACTTCTTGTATTTCTTTCTAGAAATAGCCTGTCTTATACAAATGTGTCTTCTTTCCTTTTTTTTTTTCTGCAAAAAGCTTTATTGTTTCATCTGGTCCCATGCATGGAGATGGCTTCGGGGTGGTTAAAGAATGGCTAATAGTTTCGGGGAGAGGCTCAGGTAACAGCCAGACACCAGGGGATGAGAGGGGCCTCTCAAAGGCCTCTGGGCTCCGAAGGCTCCTCGTGGTGCTTGAGGGTGAGTCTTTCAAGGAGATACTCACCCAGCCCAGCCTGGGGGCCGGCAGCCTGTGGATGTGAGCCAGGTGTCGCCCATCTTCTTGATGAGTTTCACCTCCTCACCCAGGAAGTGGTTCTCCGGGAAGTCACAGAGATGAGGTACGTGGGTAGAACCCAGGGCCCGCGGCTCCAAAAGAGCCTGGTTCAGGTTCCTCTCCAAGGCCAGGGTGGTCCATGGCATCCTGAGTTTTGCCCCCTCATCTGGGGAGGCTTTAGCACGTCCTAGAAGAGAATGCAGTCACCGTGCTGGCTTTGCATCTTTAAGAAATGCTCAGTGCCCTCGCGCTTCTTCTCCGCCAACTCGTGGAAGAAGCAGCCCACGCTCTCGAGAGCCACATCTCATGGTTGAAATAGAAGCTCAGAGAGAGGTAGGTGTGCGAGGCCCGCAGATGCAGGCTGGCCAGGCGGCTGACCGCAGCCTCCACCTCAGTGGAATAATTCTGACGAATTTGGGAGCTCATGGTTGTTCGGCAACAAGGAGTTAAAGTAGAAAAAACCCCGGTGTGTTGGCTGGTCCCGGAGGAGGTTCTGAAGGTGGTGACTGGATAAGATGCAGGAGAGTGGCCGGAGGCTGGAAGAAGGGGCGTCCCTGGGTCTGTTCTGTCCAAACACTGTTGAAGCAGGAGACAGGTCCGGGACCCCCGAGGGCACTGCCTAATTTCCCTTTTAAGCACTAAATACTTAGTAGGTTTACCTTAGAGACGGTTCCTTTTCCCTTTAGATTACAGAAAAGAACTCTGTATTTTAAAGAAGTTATCCTATTGTCATTTTCATTTTTGATAGTATTAAATTTTCACATCCTATTTGTCTATTTTTGTCTTTATGATTTAGATTTTCATTCTTTGAAAGTCTTTCCCTGCAACTCTTAAAGACATAGTGTTCTTGACCTTTTAAACGTGCTTGAACAGCTAGAAAATCCTCTCATGATCTGTCTGAATCCCTTGCATTCTTACTGGTGGCAAAGAAGGAAAGGGAAATAAACGTTAGGAGTTAAGAGCAGTAGACATTTATCCAGTGCTTGCTGTGTGCTACGTGCTAGGCTAGATGCTGAGGGTATAAAGATGTTTAAAGTTCCTTGCCTCGTAGGAGCACTGCCTAAGGGCTTGCAGCTGATTTGATCCTGCTGCTGGGTGAACCTTCCTTTGACTACTACTCTGCCTCCTTATAAGCTTATAAACGACTTGTCTTAGACTCTTGCCAGTTTAAGAACAAGGATCTCATAAGCCAGTTGAACATATGAGGGTGCTTTAGCTATATCTTTCAATTCACTTAAAAAACTTGGTTATGATTTAGGATGCTTTCAGTGTTAATATAAGCGTTCAGGGATATAATTATAACAAAAAAATAACAGGATTTTAAATAAAGTCTAAAATTTTTTTAGTCTACAAATAAGAGCTATGATATTTTGCCACATTATATCCAGGGGTCCTCAAACTACGGCCGAGGACATTTATCCGGCCTGCCGGGTGCCGCTGCCTGTCCTGCTTAGCAGCCGACTCATCCCGGGCCCGCAGTGCGCATAGGAATTTGTTCATAGTTTTTTTTTTTTTTTAAACTATAGTCCGGCCCTCCAACGGTCTGAGGGACAGTGAACTGGCCCCCTGTTTAAAAAGTTTGAGGACCCCTGACACAAAGCTACTTTTATTAATTTGGTACAAAGAAAAATGATCAATACTGCATCTTTCCATTAAAACTCGGGTAATATATGAAGAGGAGTGCCTATGATGTTTTCCCTGTTCCCTTTCTTCTTCTTGGTTCCAGTCCAGGTCTGAAGATCTGAGAATCAGGTGAGCTGATAATGTAAGTCTCAGTCTGAGTCGGACACCCGGGAACCAGAAGACTAACCCAGGTTCCCATTCAATAGTTAGGCAGAGAGGGAATTCTTTCTTCCTCCACTCTTTCATTCTGTTCAGGCCCTCAGTGGGTTGGATGATCCCACCTATAATGGGGAGGGCACTTAGTTTGCTGATTCAAATGTGAATCTCATCTAGAAACACCCTCACAGACACATCCAGAAATAATGTTGAATCTGGGCAACCTGGGGTCCGGTCAATTGATGCACTAAATCAACCATCACAACATTATTATTTTCTTATTTTCTAAACTACTTCAGAAACACTTTCTTCCTGCTCAAGAGAAGGTATAGTGGAGAGTTTTTTCCCCCAGTAAGGGAGGTGGTATAAAGGAGGCAGACCTTAGGCTAGAGCAGGGGTGGGCAAACTTTTTGACTCGAGGGCCACAATGGATTCTTAAACAGGACCGGAGGGCCGGAACAAAAGCATGGATGGAGTGTTTGTGTGAACTAATATAAATTCAAAGTAAAGGAGCGGAGGGGAGAGCAAGAGAACCGGATAGAATAGCCGGATCCGGCCCGGGGGCCGTAGTTTGCCCACGGCTGGGCTAGAGTCAGTGCCTACGTCAGGAGTTGCCATGCCAAAATTGCCCACATCCCTTAATTTTCCCATAGCATAAGGAGAGGTTCCTAAGAAAGACCCTTGGAAATGGAATGACCAAGGAATAGCCCGTCTACTTCTCCTATCCTATGCTCACTCCTAGGTATGAGCTTGATAGGTTGAATTTGAGGGACATTGCCCAGGTTATGTTAAGTCCTCTGTTGCTACCACCAGGTGACATATGACTTGTGTAGTTATCAATTGTGAGGAAATGAGGGTTTCCACTTATTAGCTATGACCCCGGGCCTACTTAAGAGTCAGAAATGATAATAGCAATACCCAAACCAGCTAATGTTTATTGAGAATTTACTGTGGCCAGATATAAATGCGAAAGATGAATATCTCTTGTTTAATCCTCATAACATCTTTATTAGATAGGTATTATCATAATTACCATTTTCAGGTAATGGCACTAGTGTTAGCCCATGGTCACATAGATGGCGGACCCAGGATTGGAACTCATTTACATGAGAGCCCAGGCTCTAAGCACTAAGGCATGTGCTTCACAGGATTGTTATGATATTTAAGTTAGATAGGACATAACTTGTCACTGGTGTTGACTAGAGGTAAACTCTTAAATAAATATTTGCTATTACCTTAGAGATTTTCAGCCCTATCAGACTTAATGACCCTTTTTTATAACCAATAATTTGTATTCTGTTTCTTTACTATTCTTTAATGAAATTCATAGATAATGCAACCTACATAAACACATAATTAAAGAAATCAATATATTGTATAATTGCAATGTAAAGGAGAAATAAAAAATTTATAGTAAAATTATCCTACTGTAAATTATTCAACATGTAAATGCTTGGGCATGATTACAGTAGAAGACAATACAATAGTCACATGCTTATATCTATCTACTTGTAATGAATGTTTTGATTTACTAGAGATTAGTGTAATTTTATAGCAGAAATATCTAAAAACAAAAATGTAGAGGTATGGTGGATGCTAGAATAAAAGCTAATATTAGGATAAGTTATAGCAGAGCAGGCTTATTTATCTATAGTAAGTCTTGCCATAGTTCCCATGTGAATGGCTAGAGAAGCATTCAGAAGTTGTATGGAGTGTGTGTCTTTCTTGTATGGTACTGTTTTTTCCTTTGCAGGACATACATCTAGCTAGCATTCATGGAATCCATCTGCTAAATGACAGTAATGTTCTTTATCATTGTAACAACCAAAAAATCTTTCTGCTAAGTGACAGTATCATTCTAACAACCAAAAAGTCTTTCATAGGGGCATCTATGCCTAGGGGGCGCTGTTAACACCTTTGAGAGGTTGAAAAGTTCATAGAGTTAGCACTTGACAACTTGGAGCTTATGATCTCCTTTACAATTATGCATTGTTTAATTACAAAAAAAAAATTGACTCCTGCAGATATCATACAAGTTATTATGTACAATTTAGGGGAAGAGAATAGAATAGAGGGATGTGATTCATGAATAATTGGAGCAATAAAGTAAAACTTTAATTTTAATTGAAGTTATTGTAGGAGTCTGCTGATAATGGATAGCATGCAAACTTGCTCATAAAATATTTTATTAGAGATTGTTTTTACCAGTGCTTGACCTGTGGTAGCATGTCATATTTAAGAGTAAATAAATGATAAAAGTAAATCTTGTGCATTGGAGAAAAATTGAGGAATACACAAAATAATGGAAATAAAAAACCATGACAAGTAATCTAAAAAACTTACTGATGTTTTGTTCCAAGATTTACTTTATGAATGTTTATTTTTTTCTAAGTAATTGAGAATATATAGTATATATGTACATATATGGTATATAACTTTCTTGCTGTATTTTTACTTATATCATTTTAAAACTTGCATTCAGTTTTGTGAACTAAATAATACATTTTAAAATGGCACAAAATTCTCAGAAGTTTATACATGTGGTATTATTGCCTGCTTTACATCTAACAATATGTTACCTTTATCTGCCACACAGTATTCTTTTAAAAGGTAATTCTCAGTGACTGTAATATTACTTGAACAGATATAACATGCTTTATATTGTTTTTACTTTTTTTATACTAATAAATTTTTATTTGAAATTTAAACAGACTCATATATACCTAGAAGAAATGGATGATTGTCAGAGGGAGGAGTCTTGGGGGACATGTTTATCCATGACTTGGTGAAAAAGGTGAAGGGATTAAGAAATACAAATTGGTAGTTACAAAATAGTCAGGAATGTAAGGTACAGCGTAGGGAATATAGTCAATATTGTAATAACTATGTATGGTGCCAGGTGAGTACTGGTAATATCGGGGGAAACACTTTAAAAACCATATATATATATTGATTTCAGAGAGGAAGGGAAAGGGAGAGAGAGGTAGATAGAAATATCAATGATGAGAGAGAATCATCCATCAGCTGCCTCCACACTCCACACTGTGGGATCGAGCCCGCAACCTGGGCATGTGCACTGACTGGGACAATTCGAATTCTTACCTCCTGGTCATAGGTTGATGTGCAACCACCTGCCATGCCAGCTGGGCTTGGGGGAAACACTTTGTAAAGTATGTGATTACCTCACCACTATGCTGTACACCTGAAACTGATACAAAATAATATTAACTATAATTGAAAAAAATTGACATGGGCTATAATAAATTTTTGTCTGTAATAGTTTCCTTCAGGTAGATCTCTAAATATATAATTCTGGATCAAAAACTGCATTCCTTTTTTAAGACTCTTGCAATGTGTTGTTAAATTATGTTCTTGCCCAGCAAGATGAAGTTTTTGTTTGTTTAATAGCCCGTTCTGTAAGCTAAAAGTAGTATCTCATTTTATTGATTACTAGTGAATGTCAGCAATTTTTTGTATGTTAATTGGCCATTTGTAATTGTTCTGTAAATTTGTCTTTTGTCCATTTTTTTATTAATTTATATAATCTCCTTTTTAATAATGATTATAACTTGTGTCATATATTTTCTCCAGATTTTAAGACTTTAGTTGTTTATGACATTTTTGACATATAGAAGTTTTACAGTTTTTAAAACATGCAGGTCTTGTGTCATTTCTTCACCTGTCTTATTCCTACTCATCCTTCAAGGCCCAGTTCACATTTCACTTTCTCTGAGTAGGCTTTTCTTGAATACTCTAGCTTACAGTAGTAGGTATTAGATATTGTACTTATTGTCTACTCTTTTGATTTAGTACATGCTTTATCTTTAATATATATATGTGTGTGTATATATATATATATGATATATTTTCTATTTGTATGGTGCTCTAACATGACGGAAAGTTCTCTGAGAACAAAGATCATGTATTTCTTTGTGCCGTCTATAGCATTTACCTTGGGACTGTACCAGAGGTATTGAATAAATGAATTTTGATCATAATAAAAAGACATTAAATTTTTTTTTTAAATATATTTTTATTGATTTCAGAGAGGAAGGGAGAGGAAGAGAGGTATCGAAACATCAATGATGAGAGGGAATCATTGATCGGTTGCCTCCTGCATGCCCCCCACTGGGGACTGAGCCCGCAACTCGGGCATGTGCCCTTGACTGGAATCGAACCCAGGACCCTTGAGTCTACAGGCCGACGCTCCATACACTGAGCTAAACCAGCTAGGGCAAGACATTTAATTTTTTTAAAAAAATATATTTTATTGATTTTTTACAGAGAGGAAGGGAGAGGGATAGAGAGTTATAAACATCGATGAGAGAGAAACATCGATCAGCTGCCTCCTGCACACCTCCCACTGGGGATGTGCCTGCAACCAAGGTACGTGCCCCTGACCGGCATCGAACCCGGGACCCCTCAGTCCGCAGGCTGACGCTCTATCCACTGAGCCAAACCGGTTTCGGCAAAACATTTAATTTTTAGCACTCATAAACATTGCCAGCAATTTCCTCTTAAATTATCTTACTGGATCTTTATAGCAAGCAAATAAAGTAGATAGGAAAGGGATTTTCATTCTTATTTTTATGGGTAGTTAATAGTTCTTTTCATTATGAATGTGCAGAAGGTAGGAGAAAGTAGTCTAACTCTTTTTTTAAACCAAATAAAAGAAAAAACTATCCTGTAGTTAGAAGTGTGTCATACTGCTATGGTATTGCACTCGTGAATACAAAATAATATTCATGCCTATTTCTGATATTTCTTTTTGTTTGTTTTGTAGTGCCATACAAATTACATTCCCGTCTGTGCATCAAATGGGGACACATATCAAAACGAATGCTTTCTCAGAAGGGCTGCTTGTAAGCACCAGAAAGAGATCACAGTAGTAGCAAGAGGACCATGCTACTCTGGTATGTTGTGATATTCTTCTGAGTAAATGCAAGGAATGGTTCTGCCGTATTTTCTAAAAGGAAGTTTGCAGTCAGAGGTGTAGTCTCAGAACTGCTTTATGGGTTGGTGGGGATTGTGTGGGGAGTCGGGGGAAAGAATGGGTGGTGGTTTATTTTGGAAGGCATTAATGTCAGTTTCCTACATGCGTTTGTATTTGGGGGCAGTGATGAAGGTGAGGTATTGTAATTAGAATTATTGTATGAAGGTTAGCAGTAAAGGTAGAGACTACCCTTATATGATGATGTATCCATTCCTTTCATTTTATTAACCCCCAGTGGTCATGTATCAACTTCTCAGTATACATTAGATGCTCAATGCCTTTTTTTGTGGGGACTTGGCATTTCTTTTGCCTGTGGTTTGACTATTAGAATAAGATCTGGGGTAGAACATGATATGGGCCCCATTTTGTTGATTTTTATTTTAAGACACCACATGCTTTGATAGGCAGTGAACGTTAAACATTAGAAGGCAGAGGGTAAATTGAGCACTGCATAAGGGTAAAAAAACCTGCCTTTCAAGTAGTTCCAGCTCTTGTTTGCTGTATGACTTGGACAAGTCCCTTAACCAAACTCGGAGCCCCAAATTGTTAGATGGATATCACCTCTTGGGGTGGCTAAATGAGGACTGAATGAGCTCAGCTATAAGGTACTATATCAGTTTTGTTGTTTGCTGGATGGGCCAGTGTTGTCATTGTCATTTGCTCTTTGGTCCTATTCCCTGTGCTAAAATAGCATTTTCTTTTGTTTCCTTGAAAACTCTTAATGATTTAAGATCGAGGTTAAGCCTTTGCTCCTCTGTGAAATCTTTCTTCCAGGTTTGTTCACACTTTGTGCATATCTCTAATGTACATGCCTTACTGTATTTTATTTATCTGACATATCTGTTTCTAACCAGATCCGTTATTTCTCAACGGGAAGGCAGTATGCCCTGCCGAGGGAGGTACATCATAATCCTAGGGCTGGGTGGGTTGTGTGGGCTGGGGAAGGCGTGTGTACAGTGAAAATACAGAACTCATCCTCATTAGCAGGGTAGTCATGATGTTCCCAAGCAATGGCTTGCTGCCCATGCATAGAAGCCAATACTATGACATTGGCTTTTGAGGAAAAAAAAAAGTCTTTATTGGGATGTCCACAGGCAAGGAGGCAAGGCTCAAATGTGTCTCCCCATTGGAGGTTTGGGGTGGAAGTTAATGGGTTAGGGTAGGAGGAGCTGGATGTGGAAGTGCTGGTGGGGCAGATTTCAGTGGGAGGGCTTAAGCACTGGATTTTCCTGGACCCTTTGCTTCTGAAAGGATTCCCATGATTGAGTTCTGGTCCAGTCTCAGCTCTGTGGTTGGGGCTAGGGGCAGGGGATGTGAAACTTTGGTTCCTGTTTTATTGAAGGTCAGAATTCTCTCCTCTGCATGTGCTACGGCTGTAGGACATAGATTTGTTCTGTTGTTTTTGAAAAACCAACTCAGTATCTGGTTAGACACAGGATAAGACCAGTTTGAACTGGCTCTGCAGTTATAACAATATTTTATTTATTGGGGAATTTTAAATAACACTAAAAGAAGGTATTAGATATTTTATTTTTTAAATTGGACATGGTTTGTAAAAAGGTTGGAAATGATTAAGTATCTCATCGTCTGGGACTGTCTTATTTATCAATTTATTCCTCACATTTACCATGTTGTCTAGCATCCTATATAATAAAAGGCTAATATGCAAATCGACCGAACAGTGGAACGACTGGTTGCTATGACCTGCACTGACCACCAGGGGGCACACACTCAATGCAGGAGCTGCCCCTGGTGGTCAGTATGCTCCCACAGGGGGAGCACTGCTTAGCCAGAAGCTGGGCTGACAGCTGGCGAGCGCAGCGGTGGTGGTGGGAGCCGCTCCCGCCTCTGCAGGAGTACTAAGGATGTCCGACCACCGTCAGTTGGACATCCCCCGAGGGCTCCTGGACTGTGAGAGGGCACAGGCTGGGCTGAGAGACCCCCTCATCCCCCCAGGGCATGAATCTCGTGCACTGGGCCTCCAGTATACTATATGTACCCAATCAATGTGGGATAGAAGAAAAAGGGAATGTTTTCCTGAGAAAATTTTGGTCATAAAAACGATTTTAAATTGAGTTCCCCTCTTCTCTCTTCTTTTCGGCTTTCACTCCTTATTTTCCTTATTACTTAGAGAAGATGTAATTTTTTATGGCTGATTAATCAAAATTGAACGCACCTGAAGACTTTCTATAAAACCCCGTGAAGATTTTGCAATGGGCACTACATAAAATATATTTTCCCAGTGTTTGCCCCATCTGGGGATTGGATTGCTGTCTGAAGGAGCTCCACGGGAAGGCAGCAGTGTTGTTACAGGTGGTGTCTCCCACTCTAGAGAACTGTTTGCAGAGCTGGTGGGTTCTCCAGTTTACCCTCCCCCTGCAGAGTGCTGATCAAGTGTGAGGCTCTTTACAGGCTGTTTCTGCTTTTTACTGCTGGGCGCCGGTGATACTACAGCATGACTCTCTTTCCAGCGTGCTCTGTGCCATATGTTGGTTCTCTTAGGATTATAAAATCAGTATTTTACATTCATTACATTTTAGCCTGGCTTTTTCATTTCACTAGTAACAAGTCTCCCACCTACATCTTGGTGAGATTCCTTCTGGTTAGGTTTCCTAGAGGAAGTTAATTTCATCAAGAATATGAAAACCGCAACCCTGAGGTTTTTTTCCTTCGGAACCTTGGGGCTTTTCTTAACCTTTTGGCTTTGGGTTTTTAGCTGCAAATTTCATTACGAAGACGTTTGGAGCAAGACCCAAAGCTCTTTCCCTCCCTTTCTCATAAAAACAGTTTCTTACTTATGTCTCTCAAGCTTTAGCAAAATCAAAGTTTTCTTCTACGTTTTAAGTGAGTTCATTAAAATATTTCCTATTTAGCCATTTACTTGACAATATTCATTGGTCTCTACTCTGTGCAAGGCCCCTGGATGTTTCCTGAATGGGCTACAAAGATGTCTGAGGTATAGACAGTTATGTGTCCAAAGAATTTATATTTGGAGAAAGGTACAAAATAGGTATGTAAGAATGAACTGGTTGATAGTAAAAAGAAAATGAGAAAAAAGCTACCTGAGAATGGATATCCCAGTTTGATTTTTGATAAGAAAATTCCTGTTTGAAGTGTTCATCTATACTCTTTTTTTTTGTTTTGTTTTTTTTTCTCAGATAATGGCTCTGGATCTGGAGAAGGAGGTAAGTTTCAGGTACCTTGTGAAGGGCATTTGTTTTCTTTCACTTTGTAAAATAGCTTTATTGAGCTAAAATTCATGCAATCGGCCCATTTAAAGTGTACAATTCAATGGCTTTTGGTATGTTCACAGAGTTGTACATCACCACAGCCAATTTTAGAACATTTTCATTATCCCAGGAAAACCCCCACCCTTAGCCATCACCTCCCCCCCCCCCCCCCAGCCCCTCTGTCCCCTTTAGCCTGGCATCTTTGTTTCAGGCAGTTATTTTTTCACTAAGGATTTGTTGCTGGATGAAGGGGTAATGTAGCTCCTGTTGAGCTGAGGTTGTACCAGAGTGCTTCTCCTAGGATCACCCCCACAAGTGATTTTAGCTGGGACCAGGGTATTTGTAACTCTCTCCCACCCCATGCTTACACATTTTTACTCCCAAGGAATTTTCAGGGTACAGGTTTTCAAAAACACTGGAGTGAGTTGTGCACAGCAAAGAGAAGACTTGCGGAACAAACTCTGGTGAATCTAAACTTTAATTTAAACCATTAAAATGTTCCTGTTTGATTTTGATTTTATTGTACAAATATATGAATTACTTCTGCTGTAGGAAACTAATATTTGAGGACAGCATATAACAAAGTTTACTCTGGATGATCAGAATTAAGAGTGACTAATCTATCTCTTAGTTTAATGAAGCTGTGATTCTTAATGAGTATCCACTGTCTACAAAATAATGTTTGAGGTACTATGGGCATACGCTAACAGAAAACTCACTGGGAAGGTTCACACTTCTACAGATGAAACAAATACAGTGTGATCCTCTCAGCACCATTTAAAACCTTACTCCAGACTTACACATTTCATAGAATTTTACAATTTTACATTTGGTAGGGATTTTAAGCCACCTAGAGAATAGAAGTACTGTCCCGAGGAAGAAGTTCAGGTATGACAGTTTCAGCTTAAAAAAAAAAGATGATTACAGCTGCTGAACAATAGAATTGGATTTAAATGGACATATTTAAGCAGAAACTCCATGATCGTATGTGAAAGGTCAGGTCATAAGTTCGAGATCTTAGAGCTGGAAAGGATTCTAAGAGATCATGTGGCCTAGCCCATGTGGTCAGACATTAATTAGGAAACTGTCCTCGTTATTATATTAAAGAAATGGAAGTTGATCTCAAGATTTCCTTATATAGTACAGGTATTGGATGTCTTGCCCTGTGGATGTAAACTGAGTTGAGTTAGAAGGGCTGAGAGGTTTGCTCAGATTAATACACAAACATATTTGAGCTCAAGGTGACTGCGTGATTTCTAGATCTCAGGATGTTTCTGGGCCTTCGAGATACTTAGGACTATGATCCCTGGAATCTGTTGGGGAGTGTTCATGAGAATCTGGATTTAAAATATAGGCAGACACTAAAAATTGGAAGTTTTATCAAAAGGGCACATTAGGTTTGGGTACTTTCCTTTTAAAACCTTTTTACTGATTGATATGCCTTGAATAATGTGTTTTTTTTTTTTTTCCCCAAACCAGATTGGGAAATTCCTTGAGTAAAGAGTAATCCCTGAATTGGCATTAAAATTGATCTCTCTGTCCAGTGTGAGATCATTAGGATAGGGTCCACTCAAATTGAGACCCACAAATATAGGGCTTTCTAAAATGTGGGATGTGAGGTGGATTGGGGTCTTGGTGGTAGTTAATTGTTTTTTGAGATGGATCATGGGATTTCCACACACTTCTGCATTCTGGGTGTTTTTGGCTGTGCAAAGTGGCAAAGCAGAAAAAGGGGCACATCCTTTGTAAAGAGACCCCCTTTCCTTTTTGAAATTTGAGGATTTTTTAAAAACTCTGGAATTAGTTGTTATGTAGTTAATCACTGGACTAAAATCACTGCTCATGTTTTTTTCCCCCCTCTCTCTTAAATAATGTTATATGGTAATTCTTTAAAGGGAACTAATTATTAAAACCTACTGTATTGCTCCTTTGTGCATAATTTAGCGGGTTATTTTGTCAGCACCAATACTAGTTTTTCTCACAGAATATGTTGTACTCAGTATTGGCAACCTTCTTGGACTTTATCGTTGATAGATTTTGGAAGTAATTGTTTTCAAGAGCTGGGGTAGCTTTCCCCTGGAAATAGGATATTTGCTGCTGAAATATGAAGCATATCTGGGAAGGATCCCAAATCTTGGTTGAAATTTTAATTTTTCTTTTTAAACAGAAGAGGAAGGGTCAGGGGCCGAAGTTCACAGAAAACACTCCAAGTGTGGGCCTTGCAAATATAAAGCTGAGTGTGATGAAGATGCAGAAAACGTTGGGTGAGTTGACTGAGGAAAAGGGATAAACTTATGTGGAGGTTTTTGTTTTTTTTTTTAATTATGTTAAAGAAAGGTATCATTTAACCTGCTTCTGTATATTTTATGTGTGCCTTTTATTTTATTTTTCTGTTTAATGCTAGTCTATTGACGTCTCTCTTAAGTTGATGTAATGCTATAGTTATTTAAGTCAGTTTAAATGTTATATTTTAGAATGAAAATCCATTTGTAATACTTTTTGGTTTTACCTGTCTTTTTTTCCATTGATAATTTTATACCAAAGGCTAAAGCAGAAGTACTCTTATTCTAAATTATCCTATTATACTTTTCAACTAGTATCAATACTAGTTTCTTCTTACCTTGAATTTTTACACAAAACATTTTATGTATATTTTCATGTATTAAAAATTCCAAAACCATTTCAAAATTTTAGATTATAGTAAGTAAATATTTCATATAAGTAAAATTTATGTATAGAAATCCCAGTTGCACGGACTGACATTATATTGTTCTATTTTTTCACTCATGTTCAGCCTGGGTAGCATTGCCCATTTTTCCATTCATTCCCTGTAAGAAGCGGTGTTGTGTGGTGGAGTAGTAGCAATTAATCATCAACACAGGCATGTTTGCTTCTTCCTTTCATCAGGTTGCTGCTGATTCCCAGTCTCAACCTTCTTTTATTTCCCTGTGGTGCTTGCCTCTTTTATGGTTGATTCTAAAAGCCTTACTGCTGACTCCAGGACCTTACAGCACAAATGGATCTTCCCTGCTTCGATATACCCTTAGTGCATATTTTAAAACACTTATCTTATAGAGATTTACTCATTCTCTCTTACTCGTGTATTTTTTTTGCTGTGTATTTTTCATTCCTGTGCCTTATTCAGCCTCAAATGCATATTCAAGCCTTTCACTGAATAGTAGTAATATGCTTTAATTAGCACTAATGCCCAAAGTGAGTTTTACAAGTCAGGATCACACCATTTTCGGCATGATGTAATGTCAAAATCAGCTATTTGGATGGGACTTGGTAAGATTAATGTCTGATAATGTACTTGGTATGTATTTCAAAATAGGTGAGAATTGGCAAAAGACCAGGAAGTGCAGTAAAAAGTGAATTCAGCAATGCCCGAATTTGCTGTTTCTGCACGCTGGTCACTTGGATTGATGTGTCTATCCATTTCATAGTGATTTGATTTGGAAGAACATGTTTTCTAAAGTAGATATTAGTCCAAAGACAAGAGAGAAATGAGTAATATGGACTTGCAGAAAGAACAGTTAATAGATGTTACTCTCTCTTCTCATTTTGTATTAATAATATGGCACAATGAAACACCATTGTGTGTGTGTGTGTGTGGTGTGTGGTGTGTGTGTGTGTGTGTGTGTGTGTGTGTGTGTGTGGTGTGTGTGTGTGTGTGTGTGTGTGTACAGATTTCGTTCTTTTCGGTGTTTTTCCTCAGGACTGTCTTATAATAGTGTCCAGAGTCAAAATAGTTGTCAGTGATTGATTGGCTTGGTCTATTGATCTGTTTTTATTCTTTTTCTATTCAGTCCTATTTCATACATTTTTTCTGCTTTCATTTTTCATCCCTAAATTGAAGGAGACCTTGGACTTAGAAGTGGAACAGATTCCATCTAGTCTCAGAGGTGGCCCCGAATGTGACATGTACATGGTGACATACACATCTTTCTGTGAACACCTCCTCCTGATACAATGGGTAGTCTATGCCCAATCAGGGCAACTCTGTTGAATGTACTAAATCAGTTTTGTGTGTGTCTATTTGTTTGAGGACTTGCAGCCACTGTTCTTGCAGATACAGACTCTAAGCGTAAGGAAGTGGGCACGGACTGGGGGAGGGCTTACCAGTAATAAGGAGCATGCAGACTAAGAAACCAACACACACTGGGACAGGCAGCCTTGTCCAGGCCAAGCAGTGATGTAATCACAGGGGAAACGTGAAGGAACAAATTGGTTCCTTTACCTACACAACGAAGTGTTTAAGCTAAAATGGTTGTTCCTACCATGGAAGGAGACAAAAATAAATTTTAGGAGCATCTAATCTTCTGGTCTATAAAACGTTTATTATTGATTGTGGTCCAGTTTAACAATTTATATCTATCTCAGTGATGACTGTAATTTAAAAAAATTCCACTTTTAAATGGGTCATGGTACCAGGAAAGATATATAAAGTTTATATAACTACTTCAAGGCCCTTCTATATGCTTTTCATGAATAATAACATTTGTCTGAATAGTAACATTTGTCTGAAGGTAATTTTGACCCAGCCATCTAGACCTTTTGGGTATAAAAAACTGAGATGCTGAAATATGGCATTAGCCATCGTGCCTTGATTTTTTTTTTAAAATATATTTTATTGATATTTTACAGAGAGGAAAGGAGAGGGATAGAGAGTTAGAAACATCGATGAGAGAGAAACATTAATCAGCTGCCTCCTGCACACTCCCTACTGGGGATGTGCCCGCAACCAAGGTACATGCCCTTGACCGGAATCGAACCTGGGACCTTTCAGTCCGCAGGCCGACGCTCTATCCACTGAGCCAAACCGGTTTCGGCCGTGCCTTGATTTTTTATGTAAAAACCTATTATTTATTAAGAAGGTGTTATATAATTTTTTATTAAAAGATAACATTTTAGTTATTAAATACAAGGTCTGAGTTATAAAGCACATACTCCCATCATGACTTAATTATTATAAACTAGAGGCCCGGTGCACGAAATTCGTGCACGGGGGGGGGATGTCTGTCCCTCAGCCCAGCCTGCACCCTCTCCAATCTGGGACCCCTCGAGGGATGTCCGACTGCCCGTTTGGGCCCGATCCCCACTGGGATCGGGCTTAAACGGGCAGTCGGACATCCCTCTCACAATCCAGGACTGCTGGCTCCCAACTGCTCGCCTACCTGCCTTCCTGATTGCCCCTAAACACTTCTGCTTGCCAGCCTGATCACCCCCTAACCACTCCCCTGCCAGCCTGATTGATGCCTAACTGCTCCCCTGCCAGCCTGTTTGCCCCTAACTGCCCTCCCCTGCAGGCCTGGTCCCCCCCAACTGCTCTCCCCTGCAGGCCTGGGTCCCCCGCAACTGCCCTCCCCTGCAGGCCTGGTCACCCCTAACTGCCCTCCCCTGCAAGCCTGGTTCCCCCCAACTGTTCTCCCCTGCAGGCCTGGGTCCCTCCCAACTGCCTTTCCCTGCTGGCCTGATTGCCCACAACTGCCCTCCCTTGCAGGCCTGGTCCCTCCCAACTGCCCACCCTTGCTGGCCATCTTGTGGTGGCCATCTTGTGTCCACATGGGGGCAGGATCTTTGACCACATGGGGGCAGCCATCTTGTGTTTTGGAGTGATGGTCAATCTGCATATTACTCTTTTATTAGATAGGATAGAGGCCTGGTGCACGGGTGGGGGCCAGCTGGTTTGCCCTGAAGGGTGTCCCAGATCAGGGTGGGGGTTCCCTTGGGGTGTGGGGCGGCCTGGGCAAGGGGCCTGTGGTGGTTTGCAGGCTGGCCATGCCCCTCCAGCGACCCAAGCGGAGGCCCTGGTATCTGGGGTTTATTTATCTTCTACAATTGAAACTTTGTAGCCTGGAGCGGAGCCAAGCTTTCTGCTTGCTCCGTGGCAGCAGCCTTTTTTTTTGGGATTTATGTATCTTCTATAATTGAAACTTTGTAGCCTTAAGCGGAGGCCTGGGTGGGCCAGGGTGTGCAGAAAGCTTGGCTTCCTCCATCACCGGGGCAACCCTAGCCTCCTGCTCTTTCCAGCTCCGAGGCTGCCGCCATTTCTGTTGGCCTTTATTTATCTTCTATAATTGAAACTTTGTAGCCTTTAGTGGAGGCCTAGGCCAGCAAGGGCAGGCGGAAAGCTTGGCTTCCTCCATTGCCCGGGAAACCCAAGCCTCCCTCCTGCTCTCTCTGGCCGTAGCCATCTTGGTTGGGTTTATTTGCATATTTGCTCCTGATTGGCTGGTGGGCGTGGCTGGTGGACGTGGCTTGTGGGTGTAGCGGAGTGATGGTTAATTTGCATATTACTCTTTTATTAGATAAGGCTAGTAGCCCTGCGCATGAATCCGTGTGCCAGTAGCTCACCAGTAGCTCCCTGCCGCCCTCCAGTAGCTCTCTGCCCGCTGCCCCGGCCTCCTGTAGCTCCCCCGTCCCCCTCCCCCCCTGCCCCCCTCATTGCTTGCTGCCCTACCCCCTCCTGTAGCTCTCCGCCGCCCTCCTATAGCTCACTGCCTCACCCTCCTGCTGATCCATGATCCAGTCCTTACACCGTCAGTTATTATGCTTCACGGCGTAACGACCATTTGCATATTACATCTTTATTAGATAGGATTCTACCAGAATCAGAGAATAGGATCTTGAAATTTATTTTCTAATTTAATCCTCTCACTTTACAGATGAGAAAATTGAGGACTGAAGTCAGAGGGTTTTGTGGGGCGGATTCTCCTAAGTTCTAGAACAGTATGTTTCTTACATCTACCTCCCTGTATTTGTCTGTTTTATTCCTAGAATGAAAGCTATTATCTTTTCCTACTTCATAGACTGCTGCTTAATGACTTTTTAAACATTATACTTAAAAATATGTTTTTACTGATTTTTGAGAGAGAAAGAGGAAGGGAGAAGAATAGAGAGAGAAACATTGATGAGAGAGAATCATTGATTGGCTGCCTCTTATACGCGCCCCCTTCTGGGGATCGAGCCCACAACCCTGGCAATGTGGTGACCTCTTGGTTCCTAGGTCAATGCCAAGTGCTGAACTACACAGGGGTTGGGCTGCTTGATGACTTTAAAAAAAAACAATGCCCTCTTCTTCAGCCTGGTCCCAGCTGTGAATTCTGTATGTCCTTATCATCTCCTCATCACTCTGAGTACTAGGTGCTTTAAAAATTTTGTTTAGTTTTTATCTAGACCACCATATGCCAGTTTATTGATTTGCTTATCAGTCACTTTCAGATGTTTTGACAACAACTCCATTTACACTGTGACCCAGCACTGGTATACACATACACATGGTAATAATGCATATTAAGTAAAACAAAATTCTATGAAATATTACATGCAGTGCACTTTAATATTTCTATCCTATTTTCTTAACAATTGCTGGTAGTGATTCACTAAATTGACTTCATAATCCACTAGTGATTATGACCTTCAGTTTGAAAAATATTGCTCTATAACTATAATAGGTATGATATTTCATGTCATACTTTAAGATATGGGTATTAATTTAAAATATTTTATACTTTCTCATTTTGAAATGTCTTCCCTGTCAGAAGAGTGGTTATATAACCTATCTAGTTTCCCAAGGGCAGCTAAACACTTTCTCTTGCTTTAGAAAGCGTTTTCTCTTTATCTTGGTCACAGTTTTTAAAAAGTCTGGCATTTGGCAAGAGGGGAAAAATGGTACCATGTTGATTTTCTGGTAGTAAGAGAAGTGGTAATTTTTTATTTAGCCATTTAAATGGAAATTGCTTTAAGTGTATTGTCATCTTAAACATAGTTCACAGAACATATTTCAACAATATTAATTTTTAGACGTTGTTACATAAATTTTTAGCTCTTTATGGTGGATCGGGCAAGGAAGCATTATCCAGGTTTTGCAGGTGAGGCTGAATTGCTTGTAGTTAAGCAGCAAAAACACTGTGTTGTGCATACCTGTGTTTACCCTACTGTTTTCAGGGGCCACTGGTGTTCTTAGTAACAGTTTGCTTCACCTCTATGCCTAAGGAGCCATTCTGCTTTGTGTTTTGAGTTCTTATACAGTTTTTAAAAAATAATTTTTCTTCTCTAGTAGGGCTCTTAGCTGCTGCTTCTGGGTCTGTCAGTGTGCCTTGCAAGTGCGCCTGACTGTAGATGGCCCCAACTCTTTTTTTTTTTTTTTAAATTAGAACCTTCTTCAACTTTATTTTATTATTTTTAAAAATATATTTTTATTGATTTCAGACAGGAAGGGAGAGGGGGAGAGAGAGAGAGAGAGAGATACATCAATGATGAGAGAGAATTATTGATCGGCTGCCTCCCTCACATCCCCCAACGGGGATCGAGCCCACAACCCAGGCATGTGCCATGATCGGGAATTGAACCGTGACCTCCTGGTTCATAGGTTGATGCTCAACCACTGAGCCAAGCCGGCCAGGCAGCCCCAACTCTTAACTTGCTTCTCCACTTCTCTCGCATAAGAAACAAAATGGATGTAGGAACTGTAGCTAATGTAAGAATAAATTCTAAATGTAAAATCAGAGTAAATAGGTCCTTGAGTGAAGTGCAGAAACTTTACTCATTGCATATATTTTATCTCTCTTGTGTGCCCAGTGGCTATTTTAAATTTTTATAGTTTGAACTAGAAGTCTGGTGCATGGATTCGTGCACCAGTGGGGTCACTCAGCCTGGCCTGCACCCTCTCGCAATCCGGGACCCCTCGGGGGATGTAGTAGTGCACAAAGCGGGAGATGGCTGGGGAGGAGCCCGAGCTCGGGCCGGGTGCAGCGCTGCTCCTGCTCATCCTGACCCCCATGCGCCTGCTGCTGCCACCACGGAGGCGGGAGAGGCTCGCGCCACCACAGCTGCTCTTGCCAGCCGTGAGCCCTGAGTCTGGTGCCTGTTGGTCAGCTGAGCAGCGCTCCCACTGTGGGAGTGCACTGATCACCAGGAAGAAGCTCTTGCATTGAGTGTCTTCCCCCTGGTGGTCAGTGCATGTCATAGCAACTGGTCGACCGGTCGTTCGGTCATTCGGTTACTTAGGCTTTTATATATATAGATAGATTATTTTTGCTTCTGAGAGGCTTCCCCTCACCCCCTTCTTCCTGAAGCACTGTCTCTCCAGTGCCACTATGGGCTTTGCATGAGTTTGTGATGGATATCCTCATTCATGCTTAGCTTTTGAATTTATATGTATGGTGAGGAGGTTGAGCTTCCCAGAAATTCGACTCCCACATGGGTGAGGTTTCAGTATCCCATTGTGACTTTTGTGAAATATAGTGGATCGACTTTGTACTTAGGCTTAGAAGTTGGAAGCAGTACCTGTTTTACAGGAAGTTGTGTTTCTTAAACCACATATTCTTAGCAATCAAACCCCGTCTTTATCTAAACCGTGTTTCTAATCTGAAGTTATTGTTGCAAGATAGCCATCAGCCATTATCTGGACAGTGGGCCAGGTAATCATAGAACTCCTTCACATCAGTGTCTTTTAAATACCTGACCTAAATCCCTGACCACGAATAGTTTGAGCAATCTGTAGAATCATCAGGCGTAATGTCAGTGCAGGTGAGTCATAAAAATCCTCAAATTATTTCTTTGAACTTGTCTGTGATGTGCTTTATGGAAATAGTTCCTGCTCTTCTGCCTCTTTGATGTCAGTCTCTTTGGTGAGGCTGTTTCCCCTTTTGCCCTTGAGTGATGGAAGAGCTCAGAGTTGCTCAGAGAATCATGGATGTGTGCAGCATGACTGACAGCCTTGATAAGCAGTTCACCCACCTGCTGGACATCGCTGTCATTTTTGGGTGCCATGTTCTGTTTTTGATGCAGATTGCTGGTCAGTATCACAATCTGATCGAGTCTCTCTCTGTCAGGAGGTGCAATGAAATCTTTTCCCTGGTTCACACACAGAGAGGAATGCTTTATATACATCTGTGTCCTCCATTCTGCCCTCGTTTCTGGAAACCACATATGCTTTTTTAAAAAAGAAACAAAGAAGTAAATTTTCTACCATTATCTGCTCGTCTATTCTTATTTCCTCCTAATCAAAGATAACTATAATTTTCATTATTGAACATTGCCTTACTCTGGATGCATGGAATAGTAGACTTTTAAAACTGGTTACATTTAATAAATTCCTATGGTGGCCCCTTAGATTGTAATGGAAAAATAGCCCTAACCAGTTTGGCTCTGTGGATAGAGCGTCGGCCTGCGGACTGAAGGGTCCCAGGTTCGATTCCGGTCAAGGGCATGTACCTTGGTTGCGGGCGTGTCCCCAGTGTGGGGTGTGCAGGAGGCAGCTGATCGATGGTTCTTTCTCATCGATGTTTCTTTCTCATCGATGTTTCTAACTTTCTATCCCTCTCCCTTCCTCTCTGTAAAAAAAATCAATAAAATATATTTTTAAAAAAGAAAAATAACTGTATGCTGCTCTTTTCCTTCTGATAACAGGAAATAAACAGTACCAAACTTTACTTTATACAAAGTGTAAGATGGATGTTAGCAAAGACAGTCTCCTTTGTTCAGAAATAGTCCCCGGAGCTCTCCACAGCTGCCGGAAAGGTTTCCTTTGAGAGGTTTGTTTTTAAAATGCAAAACACCCTATCTCCATGACCTCTTGCTCTGTTTTCCGAATGCTGTTCCCCTTGATACTACTTTGCCTCTGTTATTTCTTTTGTCTGGAGTCCCATCCCTGTTTTTTGTTTTTGTTTCTACTCTTTTTTCTAGACGTGGGTGAAGCGTGACTTGGGTCGGAAGTCAGCACCTCTTCTTGGAAGCCTCCCATGCTCTGTCCCCCGGGCCCTGTGAGTGAGGTGACTTTATTCAGTGCTCCTCCTTGGTCTTGAGAAACAACCTCTGGGTAGCACTTACTACACCGCTGGGAACACTAGCAGATTGTGGGCTCCCTGAGGACAGGGGCTTTGTCTTGCTGATTTCTCTATTGGATGAATTTGCCATGGGGTTGGGTATCACAGGGGCCCTCCATAGGTCTTTAGTGAACGCACGGCAGTTCACAGTAGGGCTTCATTATGCACTTAGAGCTGCACCCAGGGTCGTTTGGAGGATTTACTAAAAGTGTGAAAGAGACTAGTATTGTGCTGAGCCTGTCAGAGGTTTCATTAGGTATTTGTTAAGTCTGAATAACTTCACATGAATTATTTTAAGCCATTGTTTCCTCACCTGCTAAAATAAACTTACCCTGTCGAGAAGGAAAGGCACCTTCTATGCAGAGGAAGGGAAAAGGAAGGGAAAGGATAGACATTTTTCAATAATAATAATACCTTTCAGATGTGCATCGTATTTGATGACTTCAAAGGACTTTTCCCAAAAGCTTATTTGATTCTTTCAAATAAGGTATTTGAGGTATATTATCTCTATTTTAGAGGCGAGGAGTTGTGACTTGCCAAAATCATAGAGCTAACTCATAGAAATCATTGAAGCATTTCTTTATGTATACCTTCATGAAATTTGCCATGTTAGGAATTCAAAAACTTGAAGAGACCTTACACTAACAGGCCCGTTTTTCCAGCCTCCCAGTTGTCTGTGCTAGAGGCAGTCACTGCAACCTGCTTCTAATTTAATCTCCCAGAGATTTTATGCACGTACAAGCAAATATGTACGTCTTCTCTTTCTTTCCTTTTTTTCAAGCTAATGACAGTACACTGTACATACTGGTCTACGCTTTACTTAAAACTTCCATTGTAAAATCTACATTGCATACAGACATGTTTAAAATACACAAGTGAAAGAATACTACACCTATTAGCTTAACACCTTGCATACAAAATAGAGCATTGCCAGATAACCAGTGCCAAGCATTAACCCAGCCATGCACATGAAGGCTTGCTGAAGGTTCATGGAACAGTCTTTGGGTCAGAGCTGGCTTTCCACTTCCCAAGAGTTTACAAGATTAGCTTCTTAGGAAGTCTGTGGGCAAGACCATGAGTGAGTCATGGGACCATAGGGCTCTTTATAGTTGAGACACCTGTCAGGATTCCAGTGTCACCAGGTATGGATGACTGGCAGAAACACCTTCAGAGAGTGGGCTGTTGTGTGTTTTCTCCTAATCTCACCATGGCCAACTTCCAGCTCTCGGGAGTATCGGTTAAATGAGTGCGCTCATTTGGTTCCTGCAGGGGAGTCTAGAAACTTCATCACCACACGGTCAAGACAAGTTAAATACAGATCAGACTCTGGACCAGGGTTGCGAAGGCATTCTGTCCTCCAGCTAAAAAGAGGACCCAGTGGCATTAGGTGTCTTGGAATTGGCAGCCAGCCACACGACTGTCTACAGAGCTACAGAGGGCAAGTATTTCAGGTGGACTGTTTGCCCTTTCCATCTTGTATGTAGGTGTCTTCTCAGGGTCTTCCTTTAATGAGTGCCTTTCCAACAACAATCAGTTCTCCAATTCTGTACAAACTGGATGTCCTATAATTAATTTCATTTCAGTTCTGACACTCTCCACTTGGAGTTAGCATAGACCCCGCAGGCGAAGGGCTCAGACCCACGAGACTGTCTCCACGTTAGACACTAGTCACAAATGAGGTCTCTTGCACTTCTGCCCAGCATACTATTAATTTGGAGACCTCCCCTACACTTGATAATTTGCTAAAATGACTCAAATAATCATATCAGAACTCAGGAAAGAGCTATGAGTCATCTCCTTAGCATACAAGAGACTGCTATCACTGAGAAAAGATGTTTAGGAGCTCTGAGCCAGGAACGGGACGAAAACCAAGTATGTTTTTTGTTATACCACAAGTATCATCCTATAAATTCCTTTATGTCACCCCTATATTGGATACTCTGTTTGTGTTTGTTTGTTGTTAGTTTTTGGTAATTTTTGCCTTGAACTTCTTGGTTTTACTCTCTCCTTTTAGTATATCCTTCTGTAGCTTCTTGAGAAAAGGTACAAGATATTTGAAAATGTTTTTCACCTACAGCTAATACTGTAACTCAGCAGGTGCATGATTCTAGCTGGGAGGTCATTTTCCCTCAGAGTTGTGAAAGCATTGCTCTGTTGTCTTCTAGCACCCAGTGTTGCTGCTGAAGTCCGAAGCCATTCCGATTCCTGACCCTTTGTGTATGATTTGCTTTCTCTCTCAGACCATCTTCTTTTGGTCCCCAGTGTCAAGAAATTTCACAACGTTATGCCCTTTCCTAGAAACTTAGAGACTTCGGACTTGTGAAATCTTCCAGTTTATTCTTTGATGATTTTCTTGCCTCTCTTTTTTATTTCTGGTACGTTTGTTATTTGGATGTTGGACATCCTAGATTAGTCCTTTCTCTTTTCTCTCCTATTTCCTATTTAAAAATACTTTTGCTGTGTTTACTGAGAGGTTTCTTCAGCTTTATCTTCCAGTACTTTTTTGAGCTTTTTAAAAAATATTTTTTTATTGTTTAAAGTATTACATATATTAGTACATATATCTCCTTTTTTTCCCCATTGACCTTCCCCCAGCCTCCCCTACTCCCTGTCTCATGCCCTCATCCCCCCACCCCCCCACCCAGTGTCTTGTGTCCATTGGTGTGCTTATATGCATGCATACAAGTCCTTTGGTTGATCTATTTCCCTCCCTCCCCAACACTCCCCAGCCTTCCCGCTGTAATTTGACAATCTGTTGGGTGCTTTACTGCCTCTGTATCTACCTTTTTATTTATCAGGTTATAATGTTCTTTATTTTCCATAAATGAGTGAGATCATGTGGTATTTTTCTTTCATTGCCTGGCTTATTTCACTTAACATAATGCTCTCCATGTCCATCCATGCTGCTGCAAATGGTAAGAATTCCTTCTTTTTTTTTACTGCAGCGTAGTATTCCATTGTGTAGATGTACCATAGTTTTCTAATCCACTCATTTGCTGACGGGCACTTAGGCTGTTTCCAAATCTTAGCTATGGTGAATTGTGCTGCTATGAACATAGGGGTGCATATATCCTTTCTGATTGGTGTTTCTAGTTTCTTAGGATATATTTCTAGGAGTGGGATTACTGGGTCAAATGGGAGCTCCATTTTTAGTTTTTTGAGGAAACTCCATACTGTTCTCCACAGTGGCTGCACCAGTCTGCATTCCCACCAGCAGTGCACGAGGGTTCCTTTTTCTCCACATCCTCGCCAGCACTTGTCATTTGTTGATTTGTTGATGACTGCCATTCTGACAAGTGTGAGGTGGTACCACATTGTCGTTTTGATTTGCATCTCTCGGATGATTAGTGACTTTGAGCATGTTTTCATAAGTCTCTTGGCCATCCTTATGTCCTCTTTCGAAAAGTATCTATTTAGGTCTGTTGCCCATTTGGGTTGTTTATCTTCCTTTCGTTAAGATGTATGAGTTCCCTGTAAATGTTGGAGATTAAACCCTTATTGGAGATAACATTGGCAAAAATGTAGTCCTATGCAATGGGCTTTCTTGTTGTTGGGTTGATGGTTTCTTTTGCTGTGCAGAACCTTTTTATTTTGATGTAGTCCCATTGTTTATTTTCTCTTTAGTTTCCATTGCTCTAGGAGCTATATCGGCGAAGATATTGTTTCGGCATATGTCTGAGATTTTGCTTCCTGTGGATTCCTCCAATATTTTTATGGTTTCCCATCTTATGTTTAAGTCTTTTATCCATTTTGAGTTTATTTTTATGTGTGGTGTAAGTTGGTGTTCTAGTTTCATTTTTTGCATGTATCTGTCCAATTTTCCCAACACCATTTATTGAAGAGACTGTCTTGATTCCATTATATGTTCTTGCCTCCTTTGTCAAAATTTCTGGGTTCTGTATTCTATTCCATTGGTCTATATGTCTGTTCTTGGGCCAGTACCAGGCAGTTTTGAAAAAAATGGCTTTGTAATACAGCTTGATATCTGATATTGAGAGCCCTCCTACTTTGTTCTTCTTTCTCAGGATTGCTGTGGCTATTCGGGATCTTTTTTTTATTCCAGATGAATTTTTGGAGAGTTCATTTTAGGTCTGTGAAATATGCTGTTGGTATTTTAATGGGGAGTGCATTGAATCTATAGATTGCTTTGAGTAGTATGGACATTTTAATGATGTTATTTCTACCAATCCATGAACACAGTGTTTTCTTCCATCTGTTTATGTCTTCCTCTGTCTCTTTTTTCAGTGTCCTGTAGTTTTCCACGTATAGGTCTTTCACCTCCTTAGTTAAGTTTCTTCCTAGGTATCTTAATTTTTTTGGTGCGATGGTAAATGGGATTGTTGTTTTTTTAATTTCTCTTTCTATGGATTCACTATTGGTGTATAAAAATGCCATATATTTCTTGGTGTTAATTTTGTATCCTGCTACATTACTGAATTCATTTATTAAGCCTAATAATTTTTTGATGGAGTCTTTAGGGTTTTCTATGTATAAGTATCATGTCATCTGCAAATAATGACAGTTTTATGTCTTCTCTTCCAATTTGGATGCCTTTTATTTCTTCTTCTTGTCTAATTGCTATGGCTAGCACTTCCAGAACTATGTTGAACAGGAGTGGTGAAAGTGGGCATCCCTATGTTGTTCCTGTTCTTAGGTAAAATGGATTTAGTTTTTGCCCATTGAGTATGATGTTGGCTGTAGGTTTGTCATATAAGGCTTTTATTATGTTGAGGTATGATCCCTCTATTCCCATTTTGCTGAGGGTTTTTTATAGTGCGAAAAGTATTTCAGGGAAAGAGGAAGCCCTGGTGTAAGGAGTGTCCTTGGTGTGTTTGAGAGAAAAGTGAGGCCAGTTTAGTGACAATATTTTTCATGATGTAAATGTGAAAATAACTATGTACTTACCTCCTTTCATTTGTCAGTTTCTATGCTGAGGTATGTTTTATGTAACAGCTGTAATTAGTAGAAAGAACACCATTTCAGCCACTCGTTTGTTTATGATCTTAGACTTTTTAACTTCCTTCATTCCAGTTTTTCTATTCATAAGTTGTTGTAGTCAGGATTAAGTGAGGCACATGTGACTATACCCTCACGGTAGGTGCAGAGTAAATGGTTGTTAAATGTTTTGAATTTGTCATATTTACTAATGTGATTTCTTTCCACTTCCCTGCACACTCCTATGCTTTGGGTATCCTGCCCTCTGCTGCTGTTGCCTGTCTGCAAACACCTGCAGTTGCTGTGATCAGTTGTATCAGTGTCCCCTGGAGTGTAATATTTTCCTCCTCTGCCCATTGTCTCACTGAGCTGGACTCTCCTTGAGCTGGTAATTCCATTTTCTCTCCTTGTGTGCCATTGAAAGCAGCAGCGATGGTTTGTTCTCGCCGTTCCTGGTCTTCCATGCAGTGGTGCCATCCCATTGAGGGGCTGACTGTTAGACACTTGACCAAGGCAGGTCCTGATTGAGCGACAGTGCCCACAGCTGAATCACTTGTTTCTGGGTTGAAATGGTATCTTGACTTTGTTGATGAGCCTCTTCATAATCCTGAAACAGTTCTGTAATGCTTTCTTCCATGGGCCACCATTTCTATTTTACTGCCATCCCAATTTTGTCCTAAACCTGGGTCAGCAAAGTTTTTCTATAAAAGGCCAGAGGGTTAATATTTTACACCTTGCAGGCACATATGGTCTCTGTTACATGTCCACACTTAAAAATGTAAAAGCCATTTTGACTGAAGTTAGTAAATATTCTTATGAATTTTTAATTGTTTTCTGGTGCCTTAATTTTAAAATTGTGAAATATAGCGTTTATTGAAAAATGGGTGAAAATTTACACATTTGGTTTAATGCACAAAAATGAAACAAACTTTTGTGAATGCTATCTCCCAAGCCAGAAATATAATATTATTAATTCTTCAGAGCTGCCCCCCACAAATCCCTCTCTAATTGCATCTTTCTCCCACCAAGAAGTCAGAAATTGAGTAATGGAATAAACCCAATGAAAACAAAACCTGCTATACTGCATCTTGTGGAAATCGTGCCTTTGCTTACGTTTTAGTTTTACCACATGTGGTAAGTCTCATTAGAATATATTATTTGGCCTTTGATTGATTTTGAATTTTGTATAACTGGAATCATACTACATGTACCTTCTTTTGCTCAACGTTATGGTTTTGGGATCCATTCGTGTTAATGTATACAGAAGTAGTTCATTCATTCTCGCTGCTTATTGAATTCCTTTGTTTGGCGATACCACCTCCTTTTCCAGCCTGGTTTACTGCGGGTGGACATCTGAATTGTTTCTGGTATTTGTCCTAATGAGTAATGCTGCTGTGAACATTCTCACTCCGTTCTCCTGGTGCACCTGTGTGGGAGATCGTCTCAAAGGAAGTTGTTGGGCTTTTGCACGTCTGGCTTTTCACAGGAATGCCTGTTTTCCAAAGTGGTTGTATCAGTGAGCTCGCCCTCCACAGGAGGAAGAGAATTCCCTTTGCTCCTCATCCTTGTCAACAGCTGGTCTTGTTCTCGTTCTTAGTTTTTGCCTTTTTAGTGGATGCGATAGTATCTGTTTCATTGTGGTTTTAATTGCATGTTCCTGATTATTTAACAGTTGAACATCTTTTCACATATATTTTTTCTATAAGCTTCTATCATTCCTATTTTATTTCTAGTTATGGCTTTGCCCACTTCTTACCCATTAAATTATATATCTTGTAAAAGTAGATTTTTGTTTATATATTCTAGATAATGATTATTCTTTTTGTTATTGGGCTGTATATTTTTTTTGTTTGTTCTCTTTATGGGACATTCTCATTTCAAAGTTAAATTTACTGGTCTCTTATTGGTCTAGGTCTTCTGCAGCTTTGCCTTTCAAATATAGGTCTTTAATTTACCAGGGATAAGGAAATTTTCAAGCATATAGAAAAGGAGAAAAAAAAGTAGAGTATAAACCCTTCTCATATGTCCATCACTCAGCTTCAGAAAGTACAGTTTTGTTTCATCTATTTTTACCTCCCCACATTTTTTTTTTTGGGGGGGGGGGAAGTAGTTTAAAGAAAATCCCAGCATCATATCTTTCACCTGTAGATATTTTAGTTTTACTGATGTCTGCTTGATATATGACTATAGAGAGAGGCATATTAAGATCTGCTATGGTGGATTTGGCTATTTCTCATTGTGGTTTTATCAATTTTTGCTTTATAGATTTTGAGGTTATTTTAAAATGTTTAGAATTATTATATCTTCCAGATGAATTAATTTTTTATTATTATGGAGGGACCATCTTCCTTTCTCATAATCCTTTTTGCTCTGTAGTCTGCTTTCTGTAGCAGATATCAACATGTTGTTTTAAGTCCCTGACTGGTTTAAGCAAAGTGAATCCTCAGCTAATAATTTCTTTCAGGCAAGAATTTAGCGATAATCTCATCCTAAAATTAATATTCCAGTGGTTTCTCTAGAATTTTTATATCTAGATACAATAAGCAGGAGATGTCAGATGTCATCAACATCCATTGGAAAGCAACATGGTATCCTAGAAAGGACACAGAATTATGACTTAAAAGTCATGAATCTAAATCCTAGCTCAACTAATTACCAGATCTGTGTCCAGATTCTTCCTCCAAATCTTAGTTTACTGATCTGTACAAAAGAAGTAATAATAGTATACCTTCCTCACCCAATACCTGAGACAGTTTTTAAAAATACTAGATATAGCCCTGGTCGTGTGGCTCAGTTGGTTGAAGGTCGTCCCATGCACCAAAACGTAGCTGGTTTGATTCCCAGTCAGGGCACATGCCCAGGTTGCAGGCTTGATCCCCAGTAGGTGGTGTGCAGGAGGCAGCCAATCGATATTTCTCTCTCACATCAATGTTTTTCTCTCTCCCTCTCCTTTCCTCTCTCTAAAATCAATAAACGTATTTTAAAGGAAAAAAAATTAACATCTATTTTTAAAAATAAAAATAGATATAAAACATAAAATGGAAGTCCTCAAAATCTGTACATCTGCCTATATAACTTAGTGTCCACTGAACACCGAGAGTTTCTCTTCTTTGAGGTCGCAACCTTGTGAAATACATTTGTTGTAAAATATAGGTAATTTTTGTCTTTTCCTACAGGTGTGTATGTAATATAGACTGCAGTGGATACAGTTTTAACCCCGTGTGTGCTTCTGATGGGAGTTCCTATAACAATCCCTGTTTTGTTCGAGAAGCATCTTGTATAAAGCAAGAGCAAATTGACATAAGGCATCTTGGTCATTGCACAGGTAAAATTCAATCTACTTATCCATAGTCTTTTCTTTAATTTGTATGTCTTTTATCTTATCTGTACACTTTGATAGTGTTCCAAATTTGTAAAATGAGAACTCCATGCTTTCCTTTTTTATACTTTTAAATTTCTTTATTACTATTTTAGATTTCTTTTCTCACTTATTTGTATCTTCTGAAGATACAAACTATGCTTTTTGGTTATTTAGTTACGAAGCTGACTTTAACATGGATTTCTGGATATGTTCATAGTTCTTAAAGGTTGTCTTAAGTTTATAATGATTATAGCTGTTTAAGAATTAATCAACCTACTAGTATCTTAATTATAGTAAAACTGTAAATATTGCCATCTTCATCTTTTTCTCTAGAGCAGTGGTTCTCAACCTTTCTAACGCCGCGACCCTTTAATACAGTTTCACATGTTGTGGTGACCCCCAACCATAAAATTATTTTCGTTTCTACTTCATAACTGTAATTTTGCTACTGTTATGAATCGTAATGTAAATATCTGTGTTTTCCGATGATCTGTTGCGACCCACAGGTTGAGAACCGCTGCTGTAGAGCCTAAGACCATCGGAAAACACAGATATTTACATTACGATTCATAACAGTAGCAAAATTACAGTTATGAAGTAGCAACGAAAATCATTTTATGGTTGGGGGTCACCACAACATGAGGAACTGTATTAAAGGGTCACGGCGTTAGAAAGGTTGAGAACCACTGCTCTAGAGCATAATAGTTTACTTTGTTTCCACATCCTTTCTGTAGTTTTTGGCCCCACATATTATGTACTATTAGAACTTATGGTGTGAAGTTATAGAATGTAAGGAAAAATAATTACCTTCAGTAAAAATTCTTTTTGCCCTTATTGCTTTTTGTCATAGTTTAGAAGCCATGATCCCAACTAAGAATGAGTTTTTGTTTTCCTTACTAGAGTTACTCAGGCACTGAAGACAGATGTTTTCAAACCTTCTTTCCTCGGGAGATGCACAAGGGCTAGGATATATCATTTCCTAGTAACACACGAGGGCCAGGCACATGCTCATGGACTAGCATTGTACATTGTTCTTGCTTATTAGGTCTAACCACCCTCCCCTACCTCCTTCCTTTTTTGGACTTATTAAAGGTCTATGTTTTTAACTGATCTAAGGGGGAAAAATGTAAGCCAAAATTTGGTACTTTATATTGGTAACAAATTATTTGTGTAATACTGTACAACTATGTGCAATACTTCTTGTCTAAGCTACCAAATGATACCCAAGAAACTCATCTGAGGATTTCAAGGGGGGCATGGTAGAGGAAACCATTTGCTGATAGGTAGGTAGATAGTCCACTTAGCTTTGATCTCAAGAAAGTAATTTTGTTTGTCTTTCGTTCTTGGGGTGGCATTGAGCGTCTAGGTTGAAAGAAGAGCTTGGAGAGAAAAAAATCTTTTTTTTTCCCCCAGAAGAACTGGTAGTATCATGGTTGATGATACTACCTGGAATTTCAAATTCAGAGCGGTTGGCCAAGCTTAAGAATTTTGTTAAATGAAATTCATGCAGATTTAGAATCCTTTGGAGTAGTTGGCCCTTAACTTTTATTTTGGTCCCCTGTGTAATATTTCCATCCGCACCTAACTATATCTTCCCTTTCCTCCCCCACTGTGTACAGGAAGCTTCAGCTTGTGCTTCCCAGCGGGTACTTACGATTCATTTACAGCCTTCCAAGTCTAAATACAGTGCACTGTCCGGGGTCATTTTTTAGTAAAATTGTCTGAGAACAAGCTGAGATTCTATATTTATCTTAATCTGATATGTTTCCAGGGAAACTGTGGTAGAAGGTACATCTTGAAACCATTGTCCCTTGGAGAAAGGATTAATCCTTTTTCTTCAGGGTGTGCATTATTTTAGTTTGCCCGAGGAAGACTTTTTAAGGCGGAGACATTTGAGGTGCAGTCTAAATGAAATCAGACTGTTCACCTGCAGAGCGTGTATACATCTGGGAGGCCCGAGGACTGAGGCAGAAATTCCACAGTAGATCAAGAGAATGGTGGGGAATGTGAGCAGGATAGTGGACAGAGTTGGGAAGGACCCGGAGCATTTGTAATATTTGGGAGTTACCTGATGTGACTTAAACATCATATGTATCTTAATTTGAAAACTGTTTTCTCTTATAGACACAGACGACACTAGTTTGTTGGGAAAGAAAGATGATGGACTACCATATCGGCCAGATGTGAAAGGTACTGAATCATGATTTTTAAAATTTTGGCCAACTATTGAAATGTGGTCACTAGCTGTCCTTAGCAATTCTATGTCTATTATAATGACCTTTCCAACTTGGCTCTCTGTTAAGCAATATACATTCTGCAGTGATTATCTATATAATAAAAGCCTAAGCAACTGTTACAGTGGAACGACTAGAACAACCGGTTGCTATGATGCACAATGACCACCAGGGGGCATATGCTCAGCTAGAACCTGGGCTCATGGCTGGCAAGCGCAGCGGCAGTGGCGGGAGCCTTTCCTGTCTCTGCGGCAGCGCTAAGGAGCAGCAAGCTGAGTGGTAAGGAGCAGCGAGCAGGCAGGCGGTAAGGAGCGAGGGGTCCTGACAGTGAGAGGGCGCGGGCTGGGCTGAGGGACCCTCCTCCCCCAGTGCAAGAATTTCGTGCACTGGGCCTCTAGTTAGTTATAATATTAAATGAAATAGTTAAAGCACTTCTCAATGTACAGAATACTCTCACATACGTTTTTTAAAATTTTTATTATGATAATTATAGACTTACATGCAATTCTAGGAAATTATATGGAAAGATCCCTCATATTTGCTTTTTATATCCTCTTTACTTCTGTAGAACCTACTATTAACACTTGCCCTGTGTGCACAGGTCTTTCAGCCTTGTTCCCTCTGCCTGGAACTCTTCTTTGCCTATTAGTCATCATTTCAGGCTCAGCTTAAAAGTCATTTCCTTTTGGGAAGTATTCCTTCATCCTTAAATCTAGATCAGGTGCCTGTCTCATATACCCCCCTATCCAAGCACATAACCTACTCTAATTATAGTTGTCTTTTTACTCATCTGTATCTCAGTTAGGACAGGAGGCTGTATCTATCATGTTCATGTTTGTATTCCTGACATTTAGTAGAGTGTCTGTTCCATACTTGTCAAAGAATGGATGCTGCTCAAAGCAGCTGTCGGATTTATCTGTACAAAGTCTTACATGCAGTAAAGGTCTGAGCAGGGGCTGGGTTCCGGGTCCCTTGACCTCACGTGCCGTGTTCTTTTACTTCTCATTTTCATATCCATCATTTCATTTTGATTCTCATAACTGCTCTTGGGAAAGGACCAATAGGAACATCGAAGCTGAATGAGGTTATATGCAGAGGACCAAAGGAAGCGGCTGGAAAAATTGTAAGACAGTTCTCAGCAAGAAAGATCTTTTCAGTTGAGCTCCTGGAGGAGAGTGTTCATGAAATGGAGCATTTGAATGTCCAGCATGCAGGCTGAATTAGTGCTTTTCTTGGCCTGTTGAAAAACCGTCGGTAACAATTGAAATTGCAGTGTTAGAAGCTTTGTTGTAGATGTTGAAGGCATCAAGGATATGATGGTCGAGCATGAGGTGTGTGGGAGATGGGTATGTGGCATTTTAAAAACTGGATTATAGAAAATATCAAACATATGAAAACAGAATAGTATAATGTACCCAATACTCGTCTTCAACAGGTGATCAGCATTGTCATTCTTGTTTTGACTTTATAATCCCATTCACTTGATTGTCATTATTCTTATTTTACTGTTGTTTTTTTGAGGTATAATTTACATGCACTGAGATACACAAATGTTAGCTATCAATTTTGACAAATGGATACACCCCATGTACACTGTACTTTATCACAATCTATAATAATTCCATCTACCCAGGAAGTTCCTTTGAGGTGTATGGCATTTTAATGAGGCCATTTTTTATCAAAAGATATTTTCATACAGTCTAAAATTGAACCACAACACCGTTTTATTACCAAGACATTTTTGCTTCTTTCCTGAGCTATATATACCTCACCCTCACACTCACCCTACCTATGATCTCTTTCTCTCAGTAGTCTCCTTGCCTGCTGACCAGCAATACCAGAGAAATATTCCATTGCTTGGTGACTGTTGTTTATATATTCTAATACAGCTCTTTTGATATTACCTTTTAAAAATGGTTTTGGCCCTGCCGGTATGGCTCAGTCAGTGGTTGAGTGTCAACCTAGGAACCAAGAGGTCACGTTTCAATTCCCAGTCAGGGCACATGTCCATGTTGCGGGCTCAATCCCCAGTAGGGGGTGTGCAAGAGGCAGCTGATCGATGATGTTTCTCTCTCATTGATGTTTCTATGTCTCTATCCCTCTCCCTTCCTCTCTCTCTTTTTCTAAAAACCAATGGTTTTGAAAAACTTTGCCTCATCTAAAGATAAGACTGAGCCAGTTGCTAAAATCACCTTGAAGGAAGTCTGAGGGTGTGTGTTGTGGAGTGTGGTGGAGAGACATGATGAGGAAGGATGGTTAGAAGGATGTGTAGGTGGACGGCACAGACCCCTAAGAGAGGAATGTTGTTGGGAGAGAGGATGGGATGCTGATCTGGAGGTGACAGTAGGGGAAAGGTGTTTTAGAAAGTAATGTGATCTTGGTATGTCAGGGAGATGAAAGGAATATTTTCTAAGGGAGTGAGAAGGTGGATGCGTTTATTCACATTAGAAAAGGTGTTTCACTGGACAGAGTGGAAAAGCTAGGAGAGGAAGAGTCAAGGTTGGTGTGAAAAATAGTAGATTTAGAAATGAAAGAGTGGGAGGTGTTGGAAGGTAGATAGGTGTTTTTACCTAGGTAGAAAATTCTTCAATGGGGTCCAGGAAGACTGGGGTTAGGGAAGGATATATAGAGAGATATGTTAGTGATGAAGCTTGAGGTGCAAGGTAGTATAGGGGAAGAAAAAAAGGGTATATTGTATCTTTTAATTGAGGATTTGTAGAAATTATGAGCCCTGGACTTACTGATACAGTATTGATGTAGTTGTGGCTTCAGCAGTTGACCTTCAAAATGCATGTCTTGGTTGTTAATACAACTCCTTGTGCTTTGTTTGGGTTGTTTATTGATGGGCCAGGACGGATTGCCAGTGGGACATGCCTTTGCAGATAAGCCATGTGGCGCTGGGTTTTCTTACATCATGGTCCCTTAGCACCATACTCTCCTTTGTGTTTGAAAACACTGCTGCTGGTGGTGGATTGTTTCTGGGTGGGAGGAGCCGCAGGGTGACCAAGTAACACTTTGTGTGGTGCAGACACACAAAACATTGTTCAGACACCAGTGGCTGCAGCTGTGATTCCTGGAGCCTGCCTATCACCAGTTGCCTGAGGACATTGTTTAGACAGGACCATTCTCTGCCTCGTTCTTGCTGTGCGAGGCTCTGCTTCTGCCCCTGCTTTATGGCATCTTTACAGCCTTTTTAAATTTTCCTTTTTGAAGTTATTAATTTACTTGGCCTAGAGAGCAGGTGCTTGGACATGCCGCATTTGTCCATTCCCTACACACCTCCCAGGGTAGCTTGGTGACATTATAGTGTTACGGAAAAGCACTTGTGCTCACGGGTCAGATTTGGTTCGCACTTAAAGGCTGTGTGGCCTGATTTCTCGGCACCTCAATCATCACATCTATACAGTGGTATTAATATCTACCACCTAGGATTTCTCTGAATATTAAATGCCACATCACTGAATTTATTATTGATGTTATTATGGGAATTGTTAATACTTTTGCTTTCCTTGTTGGTAGCCTGACTGTGCTCAAAGGTCTTCCTATCTATAGCATGTTTAATGATTCATGAGAAACATCCGTAGGGCATTCACCATTCAGCAATTGTCAGTTGAATACCCTACTATGTGCCAAGTGCTTTCACATATTTGTGTTATTATTTAATCCTCATTACATCATGTTTTCCTCATTTTGTAGATGAAAAAGCTGAATCTGTGAGATTTTGTGGCTTGTGTAGAATGACAGAGCAAGGACTCTCTGACCCTAAACCCTGGCATTCTTTATCTTCTATCACAGCTATTCCAGAATTCTATTCTGCTCCCCTTGCTTTCTTTCTTAATTTCCTTCCAAATAGGTAATCTACCATCAGCTATCATCTTGGCAAAATTTGTTCTCTAGCCTTGGTCTTTCTTAAAATTTTTTTTTTTCTAATCTTCACCCAAGGATATATTTTTATTGATTTGAGAGAGAGAGAAAGGGAGGGGTGAGGAGAGAGACAGGAGAGAGAGGAAGAGAGAGAGAGAGAGAGAGAGAGAGAGAGAGAGAGAGAGAGAGAGAGAGAGAGAGAGAGAAAGAAACACATTGACCGGTTACTTCCTGCACATACCCCGACTGGGGATCGAACCCACAACCTGGGCATTGCCCTGACCAGGAATCAAACACACGATCTTTTGGTGTACAGGATGATGTTCCAACCAACTGAGCCACCCCGGCCAGGGCTGGGCACCACGCTTAGAGATGGTTGTATCAAACTATCTAAAGGATTGGACTGGGGAAGTTTGACCTTAAGAAAAATAGTTGGTGGGCAATGAGTTAGTGGGTGAATAGACATGGCGGAAATCTACACAAAGTTCAAGGAAGAGAGATTTTATTTAACATAAGAAAATATGGTAATATTGAAATTAACTGTATCAAGTTGAGTTTCTAACCTCTGGAAGTATTCAGGTAAAAACAGGCTTTCAGGGTTATTAACTAAAGGGATTCCTTCATCAGACCAGGGACCATTCCAGATCTGAGTTTTTTAGCTCATTTACTTTCCAAAGCAACTTCAAGCCATATCTGTTTTTCCGCATCTCTAGTATCTATTCCGACTGCTAAGCTCTAGCTTAGCTTTTTCATTGTCACAAGTTTGGGTTATGTAGTGACCTCCTAATTGGTCTTCCTAGTTCTCTTGCCCTTTATCTTCCAGGCTGGTATCCAATTATTTTTTCCCCAGAGCTTTTTGAGTCTTTACATACTATTAAGTTCACTTGTTTAAAATGTGCAGTTCATTGTGTTCTTGTTATATTTACAGAGTTGTACAAGCATTCACATAATCTAATTTTAGAACATTTTCATTACCCCCCAGGAAAACAACTCACACCCATTAGCAGTTACTCTCCATCCCCCTTAACCGCCAGCCCTAGGTAACCACGGCTTTCATCGTGTTGTTCTTCATACGATCAAGAAAACATTTCTCACTTGTAGTTCATGTTTTTCCATAATTTGACTTCACCTTATTTTTCCAACTTTGCCTTATACCCTTCCCCAGTGTGAATGTACAGATCTTAGTAGGTTCATCTATTACTTGTTCTTGAGAATTGTGTCCTACCTTCCTTTTGGTTTCCACCATTCCTCTATAAGTCCACTCTTGGACTGACTCCTAGATCAAGGTCTCTAGCTCTCCTAGACTTCCCTCATCCCTACCTTGGCCTCCTGTAATTCTTAACTTGCAAGAGTCACTTAATAATACATCATTTTCATATCTAAGTACCAATGCTTTTTCAGTTACTGAGCCACACTTTTCTTCCTTCTTCCCTTGTATTTTCAGCTTTTTGTTTGTTTGTTAATCCTCACCCAAGGATATTTTTCCACTGATTTTTAGAGAGTGGAAGGGAGAGAGAGAAACATTGATGTGAGAGAGAGACATCAATTGGTTGCCTCCTGCACACACCCCGACCAGGGCCAGGGATTGAGCTGCAATTGATGTTCGTGCCCTTGACTGGAATTAAACCCAGGACCCTTCATTCCACGGGCCAATGCTCTATCCACTGAGCAAAACCGGCTGGGGCTTGTTCAGCTTTTTGTGTGTATGTGTTGATTTCCGAAATGATTATAAACTTTTTTCGGGACTGGGACCATGTATGCTTCCAATAAATATCTTGTGTGGCTTAGCTGAGCATATGGCTGTGCACAGAAATAGAATGTAAATAGAATGGAATGAATAGCACTGGTACTGAGCAGAATGCCACATTTGGATTCTGTGATAGCCACAGGCTTCAAAGTTTTATTAGACATGTTCATGTTTTATACAGCTTCGCTTTGTCTAGAGCTTGATGCCACATTCTTTTACTAATTCATTCAGTAAATGCTGTTGGGGCCATACTTTGTCTATTAATTTCTCAAAACCCTGTTCTTAAATTAGTTAACCTTTTCTCATTGCTTTCATAGCTGAATCCTGCTAGCTTTCAGCTCCGCATTATTCTTGAAATTTTCTGTTTATAGGACTTTCTTATGGTAGATTAGCACATTATCAGTCTCATAAGGCTATCCAGTCCTATTGTTATACACCTTATAGGACTTTATTATTATTATAGGTTGGTGCATAACCTCAGTCTCTATGGTCCCATTACATACTTCCTTGTGTGTGATACCAGGAAGGTACCATGTTCTGAGAGGTGCGGGGTGATAAGGGCTATGGGAGACAGTGCTTGTTCCCTTACGCCACTTACGGCTTGATTCAAACGTATAATAGCACTTTTAGTTTTAAACCAGAGCAAGAAAAGTACTACCTTCCAAGTGTTAAAGAGTTATACAGAAATGAGTAACACCAGCGTCTAGGTTCTCAAAGGCTCTCACAGTCTCATGGTAGCGATTGATTTAAAAACCCCAAATAGTTATACAACAATATCATGAGTATTGTAGTAGACGAGTGGATGCTCAGGATTTCAGCAGCCTGCAGAAGGGCTTGATTTCTTTCATCACAGCAGAATGACCGTTTTGGGAGCTGGAGGAGACCTTATGAGCCCTTTGAGGACCAGATATGTATTAATTATTTTTTTATCTCCCACTAGAGGCCAGGTGCATGAAATTCATGCACGGGGGGGGGGGGTTGGCGGGGGGGAGTGTCCCTCAGCCCAGCCTGCACCCTCTCCAATCTGGGACCCCTCGAGTGATGTCTGACTACCCGTTTAGGTCCAATACCAGTGGGATCGGGCCTAAACGGGCAGTCGGCCATCCCTCTCACAATCCAGGACTGCTGACTCCCAATCGCTTGCCTGCCTGCCTGCCTGATTGCCCCTAACCGCTTCTGCCTGCCAGCCTGATTACCCCTAACCACTCCCCTGCAAGCCTGATCGACACCTAACTGCTCCCCTGCTGGCCCAATTTCCCCTAACCGCCCTCCCCTGCTGGCCTGGTCACCCCTACCTGCCCGCCCCTGATGGCCTGGTCACCTCCAACTGCCCTCTTCTGCTGGCCTGATTGCTCACAACTGCCCTCCCTTGCAGGCCTGGTTCCTCCCAATTGCCCCCCCCGCTGGCCATCTTGTGGCGGCCATCTTGTGTCCACATGGTGGTGGTCATCTTTGACCACATGGGGGTGGCCATCTTGTGCATTGGAATGATGGTCAATTTGCATATTACTCTTTTATTAGATAGGATGCCTAGCGGAGTGCCTGACATGTGGAACATGATCAATAAATGAAAAATGAATAAGTCATCTATTCTTTGCTGTCCAGCCTGGTAGCTACTGGCCACATGTGGCTACTGAGCGCTTGAAAGATGGCTGGTGGGAATTGAGGTGTGTTGTGAGTGCAAAGGGCTTACTGGATTTTGAAGATTAATTTAAGAAAAAAGAGTGGAAAATACCAGTTTTACAATAAATGTTGATTATTGGTTGAAATGATGTTTATTTGATATATTGGGTTAAATAAAATATATGATTAAAATTAATTTACCTGTTTTTACTTTCTAAAAATATGGCTACTAAGGAAATAAAAATTACATATGTCTTGTATTCCACTCCTGTTGGACAATGCTGATCTCATTTAACTCTGTTAGAGAAAGTGAGACCAAAGTCACAAAACAGCAGAGATGTCCTTAAAATTGAGAATTTATATGCTGGGCTTCTTAAATTCTAGTGTAGTTCTTTTTCTAGGCATAATTTAGTACAATGTAAATACATGAATTTTGAGGTTAAAAGGCATCAATTTGGTCTTGTTAGGGATGACATAACCTCTCTGTTTTAGTTATCCTATCATTGAGCTTGATCATCATTAAAAGTTTCTCCTTTTATATGTAAACTAGAGGCCCAGTGCACAAAATTCGTGCACGGGGGAGGGTGGGGGGCGGGCGGCAGTGTGTCCCTTAGCCCGGCCTGCACCCTATCCAATCCGGGACCCCTCAGGGGATGTCTGACTGCTGGGATCGGGCCTAAACTGGCAGTCAGACATCCCTCTCGCAATCCAGGACCACTGGCTCCTAACCACTCACCTGCCTGCCTGCCTACTGCCCCCAACTGCCCTCCCCTGCCGGCCTGGTCGCTCCCAACGGCCCTCCCCTGCTGGCCTAGTCACACCCAACGGCCCTCCCCTGCTGGCCTAGTTGCCCCCAACTGCCCTCACCTGCTAGCCTGATCACCCCTAACCCTCTGCCAGCCTGATCTCACCCCTAACTGCTCTCCCCTGCCAGCCTAATCACCCCTAACTGCCTCTGCCTCGGCCCCCAACACCATGGTTTTGTCCGAAGGAAGTTGGATGTCCGGAAGATGGCCAGTAGACCCGGTCTAATTAGCATATTACCCTTTTATTAGTATAGATTTTGATCTTCAGAAAAATCTACATTTTCAGTTCTCAGTTTTTTCTGTAGTTGGCACCTCTATTCCCACTTCTTTCTTGCTCTTCCCCTTTTCATACACACACACACACACACACACACAGCCTCCTATTTTACTCCTTCTTTTTGTTCCCATTAACATTCTTCAAATTATATTAGCACCTTTATTTGTATTTGGGGGAGATAAGCCTTTGCTGTTACATGGGGTGCTAGCTGGTTGTTTTAGAGTCTTGTACATGCAGTAATTATCTCATGTAGTCCTTGAAACCACATGATGTATAGGCCCTATTATGATTCTGATTTTGCAGCTATGCAATGTCAAGCTTAGAGAGAGCAGTATGCTCAAGGTCACACAGCTAATAAAAAACAGCATCTATAAGCTGGAACTGTCAAAAGAAACAGCAGGAAATAGGAAATTGACAGGCCTGTACACATTGGGGAACTCTGGGTCCATAGAGTTGAGGATTAATGTGCCAGAAAAAAAGTACAAAAATCCATTCCAAAATGTGTGGCTTTGTGAATGAGTATGTGTATGTAAGTATATGAGAGAGAGAGAGGGGGAGGGGGGATAGATTCTGCTAAGTGAGATAAGCCAGTCGGAGAAAGATAAATATCACATGATCTCACTCATATGTGGGATATAATGATCAACATAAACTGATGAACAAAAATAGATCCAGAGACAAATGGCAGGGGAGGTCAACCAAAGGACTTGTATGCATGCATATTAGCATAACCAAGGGACACAGACACTGGGGTGTAGGGGCTTGCCCTCGGGGGTGGGAATGGCGGGGGCGGGGGGGGGGGGGGGAAGGAGACATATGTAAAACTTCAGATAAAAAACCCAAAAAACTCCCCATGATGTAGCAGTTCACTGAAAATTAAAGGTGTCGTTTCCTGGTTAAAAAAAGAGAGAGAGAGGGATGGTTAGAAACTATGAATGAATGAATATGATTGATCTTGAAGACTGGGTCCCTCTGTCTTCATCTGTCCTGCCTCTTTCTGTTTTTCCTTCCTGACCCTTTTCCCATTTCTGACAGTGGACTTACTCAGCACACTTCCATTTTCTTCACTTCAGCTCAGTTTAGTTCAAATCAGTATACCTAAGTCTGAACAGCTGTTCATCAGCATGTTTACAATAGTTTTCTGTGGATAGGGGCATCTCAGGTGATTAAATATCTTTTGTCCTCTATATTATTTGAAATTTTTTACATTAACATATACTAAAAATGCTGTATAAAAAGAATAGCAAAACTATTTTCATTTGGGAAAAAATCAGTATGCTTGTTAGTGTTTATTCCAAAAATAAACCTTTAACCTTAAAATTTCAGAATCCCATAACTTTCTGCCATTCCTTGGCCTCAGTTTCATAGCCCCCAGGTAAATGATTAGAATAAGTTCATTCTCCAAAAGCCAATGGTATATACAGCATCTCTCTGTCACAGAGAAGAGCTTTCTCATAGAAGTCACATTTATGTCTTTAACAAAGATGTTTAGTTGTGTTTTTGTGTGTTTTTTTTTGGCAAATTGTTTTTAAATAACAGGAGCTCATAGTGGTCACATCCTGCAAATACTTTCAAATGCTTTGAGTCTAACCAGTCTACCTGCTGTGTTTCTGGCATTATGTGACCTTGATTCTTATCCATCCCGATACTTGATAAATTTCCTTTTCAAATTACCCAGCAAGGGGTGAATTTACTTATTGTCTCAGAACCCTTGAAAAGTCCATATTTCTCAATTTGCTTTTCATTATTTATTGACTTGGTTTATGCTCTTTTAAGATGCTAGTGATCAAAGAGAGGATGTTTATATTGGAAACCACATGCCTTGCCCTGAAAACCTCAATGGTTACTGCATCCATGGAAAGTGTGAATTCATCTATGCTACTCAGAAGGCTTCTTGTAGGTAAGTCGGTACCTCCAGGTCAGAGATGAGACATTTTTTCCCGTCGGTGGTCACTGCTCTATACAAGGCAATGAAATGTGGATGAGCTATTACCAAAAAATACTGTTTACTTGCAGTGGAGATATTTTAAAAAGCGTCATTTCAAAAAAAAGTTGGCAGATAATATGCAAAACCGTGTTGTATTAGGATTTTGAGATTTAACCTTTTGAATATAATGTTATATATTTTCATATAAAAATAAGTATGCCGTACTTCAACACTATTTGGTTGTTAGGCAATCTGTCATGAGGTGGTTGAGGGACTGAGGAATGTGTGAAGAACAGAGAACATGTAACTCAGAATATGTGCTAAAATAGATGTCTAAAAATAAGGGGATGAGGATGTAGAACCAGGTGTGATGGGAGAGATGGAAACGGAAAGGGTGCAAACCTGTCTGATTCCAGAGAGATTATGTGACTTGTTCACAGTTAGCAGCAAGTTACAAATAGAGTTGGGACAAAATTAGAGCTCTGATTTTCTGATATTCAACCTATGGTAGTGCTTTTTGCTGTTCTGTCTGCCAATAGCCCTTCTTATTGCTGCTGTCTGGAGCTCATCCCCTCCCTCCGGTTGGTCCAGTTAGCCAGGCGCTGTTTCCATAGATGCGGGGAGATGGGTTATTCTGCTCCCTCCTGCCTCCTGAAGTTTCACCAGAATCCTTTGTTCTTTTCTTTGTAAAAACATCAAAACATGGAGAAATAGTGTACTTTTCCTTTGTTCTGTCCGTCTCCAAGCCAGTGACTCTTTCTAAGAAGGAAAAGGGGCCACTTGAAATCAGGTCTCTTGGTTTCTGTACCCCTCTAGGTCCTTTCTCCTGACTCTTTCATTTTCCTCCTGTCCTCCTGCTTTCAAAAACGAAACAGAACAAACAAACAAAACCTTACTGTAATACATATCACCTTCTAAAATAACCATTTAATTTACTTATTATGTTTATTGACCCTCCCTTCCCCAGCTAGAGGGTAACCAGGCCAGGGATCTTTATTTCTTTTGCTCATTGATGTTTCCCAGATGCCCGTTACAGTACCTGCTACATGTCAGGTGCTCAGTAAACATGTTAATTGAATGAATCAGCACTTGAGGCCATGGGAGTGAATGGGATTACTGTGGAGGGGATGTGGGGTGAAGGCAGCATAGCCTGAATCTACCTTGAATGAATATAAGATGAAGAAGTAATCACCTAGAAGTTAATACTCAAGGTATTCTGAGAGTATAACTCAAAGTGAGTTGCAGAAAATAGTATCCAGGGAGAATTGCCTGAACAATAAATGGCATATACATTCTTTTTTATTTTCTGATTTTAATCTTTGGATTAAGCTTAACTGTCAAGAGTGCTGCATATCTAGGACGGTGTTATAGCTCCCTGTGGAACTTTTTATTTTACTGAGCTTTGACTTCTGGCCATTAGCTTACCATGAAAGATTATTTAAAAACTCCTAAGGGACTTGCTCATATTATTGAATTTATTGCAGCTGCATTGCTGAGGATGGTGTCCTCTGTACTAGAGGGTTGCCCCTCTCTTAATGAGGACCAGTGAGATAAAGTTCCCTTGAATTTAGTAACAATAGCAACTGTGGTTCTTTTGAACAGCTGCTTTGATTTTATTTTGTGGAGGTTGTGTTCTGTGTCAGTGATCTTACCACTTTCTTTTTTTTTTCTTTTTAATTTAATAAATCTTTATTGTTCAGATTATTACAGTTGTTCCTCTTTCCCCCCCATAGCTTTCCTCTACCCAGTTCCCACCCTACCCTCTGCTTTAACCCCTTCCCCCACTGTCCTCATTTGTAGGGGTACGATTTTTGTCCAGTCTCTTCCCGCACCCCCCCACACCGCTCTCCCCCCCCGAGAATTGTCAGTCCACTCCCTTTATATGCCCCTGATTCTATTATATTCACCAGTTTATTCTGTTCATCAGATTTTTTTATTTACTTGATTTTTAGGTTCACTTGTTGATAGATATGTATTTGTTGTTCATAATTTTTATCTTCTTCCTTTTCTTAAAAGAATACCTTTCAGCATTTCATATAATACTGGTTTGGTGGTGATGAACTCCTTTAGCTTTTTCTTATCTGTGAAGCTCTTTATCTGCCCTTCAATTCAGAATGATAGCTTTGCTGGGTAGAGTAATCTTGGTTGTAGGTTCTTGCTATTCATCACTTTGAAAATTTCTTGCCACTCCCGTCTGGCCTGCATAGTTTCTGTTGAGAAATCAGCTGACAGTTGTATGGGTGCTCCCTTGTAGGTAACTAACTGTTTTTCTCTTGCTGCTTTTAATATTCTCTCTTTGTCTTTTGCTCTTGGCATTTTAATTATGATGTGTCTTGGTGTGGTCCTCTTTGGATTCCTTTTGTTTAGGGTTCTCTGCACTTCCTGGACTTGTAAGTCTCTTTCTTTCACCAGGTGGGGGAAGTTTTCGGTCATTATTTCTTCAAATAGGTTTTTAGTATCTTGCTCTCTCTCTTCTTCTGGCACCCCCATAATTCTGATGTTGGTACGCTTGAAGTTGTCCCAGAGGCTCCTTACACTATCTTTAACTTTTTGGATTTTTTTTTCTTTTTGCTTTTCCGATTGAGTGTTTTTTGCTTCTTTGTATTTCAAATCTTTGACTTGATTCTTGCATTCCTCTAGTCTGCTGTTAGATCTCTGTATAATATTTTTTATTTCAGTCAGTGTATGTTTAGTTTCTAGTTGGTCCTTTTTCATATCCTCAAGGGTCTGGCTAAATTTATCGGCCTTTTCTAGGAAATTCTTGAAAAACCTTATAACCGTGGTTTTGAACTCTATATCCAGTCATTTGCTTTCCTCCATTTCTTTCATTTGTGATCTGTTTCTTTGTCTCCGCATTTTCATTGCTTCCCTGAGTTGATAGAGTGCCTTTGTGTGCTAGGTGTCCTATATGGCCCAGTGACTCAGCCTCCCCAGTTACCTGAGGTGGACACTCTTGGTGCACCCCTTTGTGGGCTGTGTGCACTGTCTTGTTGTAGTTAAGCCTTGATTGTTGTTGGTATCACTGGGAGGAATTGACCTTCAGGCCAATTGGCTGTGAGGATCAGCTTTGTCTATGCTGGGAGAACTTCTGTGCTGGAGACACCCTTATGAGACAAAACTTGCAAAAGCCTCTGTGCTCAGCTTGGATGGGGCGGAGTTTCAGGGTGGAGCAGACAGCATTGGTTTCCTGTCAGCCCTGCTCTAAGAGGCCCCTGTGTCTCAGTGTCCCGTGGTAATCGCTGCAAGCACCTCTGAGAGAAAGCCGCCCTCGAGTTTCGCCTGCTGCCAGACAGTCCAGTTTCTCCCCAAATGAGTCTGGGTCCCCAGAGTCTCGCCTGGAACTGGAGTTCAGTGCAGTCAGGAGCTTTTGTCTCCCTCCTGCTTGAGAAAGCCAGCCTCGTACTCAATTGCCTGCCCTCTCCGCGTGCACGCCTCAGTACCTCTGCCTCCTGCAGCTCCTCTGAGTCTCAGTGTGCCCCTCTCTTTCCTTCTAGTTGTAGAATTTCCACTCAGCCAGCCTTCCTGTGGTTCTGGATGATGTCCGTTTTGTCTTTTAGTTGTAGTTTTGAAATTGTTGTGCAAGGCAGCAGTTTAGGTGTTTACCTATGCTGCCATCTTGGTTTTCTCCTCTAAAGAGTCTTACCACTTTCTTTTGTTTCATTTTTGTGAACAAGTCAATGGTTTTTTAGTATATTTGCAGAGTGTTGAAATCAGCACAATGAATTTTAGAACATTTCATCACCCCAGGAAGAAACTCCATACCCTTTAGCTATTACTCCCAAGTTTCCCATCCTCCTCAGCCTTAGGCAACCACTAATCTATTTGTCTCTTTAGATTTACCTAGTCTGGACATTTCATTTAAGTGGACTCATATGATATGTGGTTTTCTGTGACTGGCTTCTTTCACTTAGCATCATGTTTTTAAGGTTCATCCATGTTGTAGCATGTGTCAGTACTTTGTTCCTTTTTATGGCTGAATGAATTCCATTGAATGGATAACACCACATTTTTTAATCCACTTACTGATTGATGAATATTTGGATTGTTTCCACTTTTTGGCTATTATGAATAATGCTGCCCTGAATAATTGTTTGCAGGTTTTATATGGATATATACCAGGCAAATGCTGAGTGAAATTGCTGAGCCAAATGGTAACTCTGTTTATAACTTTTTGAGGAAATTTTAGACCATTTTCAAAAGGGGCTGTACTATTTTACATTCTCGTTAGTATCCTCGCCAACATTTGTTAGTATCTGAATTTTTTTATCCTGGCCATTCTAATGATATGAAATGGTATCTTATTGTGGTTTTGACTTACATTTTTCTGAAGGCTAATGGTGTTACTATCTTTTTATGTGTTTATTTCCCATTTGTATATCTTATTTGAAGAAATGTCCGTTCAGATCTTTTGCCCATTTTGCAATTTTTTGTTAAGGAGTTGTTATAGTTTTTTATATGTTCTAGATGTAAGTATCTTATCAGATATATAATTTGCAAAAATTTTCTCCCATTCTGCAGGCTATCTTTTCACTTTCTTGATAGTGTCCTTATGCACAGAAGATTTTAATTTTCATGTAGTTCAATTTAACATTTTTGTTGTTGTTGTTGATGCTTGTGCTGTTGGTGTCATATCTAAGAAATCATTGCCTAATCTAAAGGTATGAAGATTTACTTCTTTTTTCCCCCTGAGTGTTATAGTTTTAGCTCTTAGTTTTAGATTTATGATCCATTTTGAGTTAATTTTTGTGTATGTTGTGAAGAAGAGGTCCAACTTCATTTATTTGTATGTGGTCGTCCAGTTGTCCCAGCATCATTTGTTGAACAGACTGTTCTTTCCCCATTGAATTGTCTTAGCACCGTTGTCAGGCATCAGTTGACCATAGAAGTATGGGTGCATTTCTGGGCCCTCAATTCTATCCCATAGTCTATATATCTACCTTACTACGTTCCTTTTTTTTTTTTTTGGTCTGCTAGGAAGCTCAGAGCCCAATGTGACACCTTCTGGCAGGAACCTCAGGGTTGGGATGGGTGGACTCACATCACCCCTGTTTTATCCCTGTCCCCAGGATTCTTTGTTGTTGTTATAAATGCTTTATTAAAAAAGCTTTTTATTTTTTGTAATGAAGTGTGGGACATGAATAAATACACTGTCGATACACTCCAGATGTTTTATTAATCATTTCCAACTGAAGGCTGCCTAATTCATGCATTTTACTTCTGTTAGCTAACATTGTAAATTTTCTGTTAACTATCTTAAATGTTTCCTCCTGTCATATGATTGTCATCATGATATTGTTGCCTTTTTATTTACTTTTACTTGGAATTAGATAATTTCTAAGATTAGCAACTACTCGACTGCTTGTCTTCATTTCTGTTATTAATAACTTATCTCCTGCTTGCATCTTAAATGATGATATTATGTACACTGAAAAGTGTCTCGACTATAATTCGGTGCTATGTTCAAGGAACTGTAAATGTTTATACCTATTTATTCAATAATACCATTTCTAAGTATCTAGCCTAAGGAATAACACTAATATACAAAAGTGTACATTCAACCAAGATGTTCACTATACCTAATTTATAATTGTGAAAAATGGAAAATAACTGATATGTCTTAGGATAAGAAATAGATAAAGTTAGCTCTGTTATAGTCACTGAATGAAATATTATTTATCTATTTTTGAATGAAGGTAATAAAGACTAGCAACTTTAAAAATTAATGTGATATAATGATGGGGGGGAAGCACCATGTAAAATAGATATATTAAAAAGAGTGTAAGGAAATCCACAAATGGCTTTTTTTTTTAGGTGGTGGGAGGGTGCCTGATTTTCTATGCCTGTTAAAATATATCATTTATGTACCTTTTAATTTTAAAACCTAAAACTATTGAAATTTGTAATTCTCATAGAAATTCCTTCCCTCCTGCCTTTTCAGGTGTGAATCTGGTTACACTGGACAGCACTGTGAAAAGACGGACTTTAGTATTCTCTACGTAGTGCCAAGCAGGCAAAAGCTCACTCATGTTCTCATCGCAGCAATTATCGGAGCTGTGCAGATCGCCATTATAGTAGCTATTGTCATGTGCATAACAAGGTAGGTGATGACCTAAGAGATAACAACTTAGAATTAGAGGTGGGTAGCTGTTAAATTAAAGGAGAACCTTGAAGCTCACTCTAAATGATAGGGGCTTTTAAGTCCACCAGTCTATTAGGAAAAAATCCTAGGGTCCCATGTGGGTCTGACCTCTCCCTGTCTTGCCTCTTTAGAAGATGGGCAGAAACTCATTCTCAGGGTTTTGTGTCTATCTGAGCTGCAGGTAGAGGGAGCATGAGGATATTCAATGGCATAAAGGAATTTAGGGACCTTAGAACGGTGTGTCGGTTCTAAGCACTGCACTTGGGGACAGTAACGGTGGGAGCAGCCTCTTTGGAATGGTCCGCACACGCACAGAAGAGCCATGCCGAAAGTGTTCAAGCCCTGCTGACCCGCAAGGTGTTTTATGTCCTAAGAATATCCGTTATTCATAGGGACTATAACAAGAAAGGAAGAAACCAGAGGCTAAAGAAAACTGCTTTTCTTCTTATATCATTATCTTAACACTACTTCATTTTCTGGAAAACAGTCATGACTACTAAACTTTAAAATTCTGTAGTACAACTAAAACCATTGGAACTTATCATAACTAAGCTGCACATTAAAGGACTACTTGGACTGCAGTTAGCACAAAATGGGCGTTTCCCACGCTGAGCTGAAATATCTGAGTCAGAACTGACCTGGACTTGAGAATCAAGTCAAAGCCAATCAGGTTCATATTGTCTGTATGTTTCCCAGGCTCGTGTCTTGTCTTGCTTGCCTCTTCCTTACCTCCTTTAACATTTGGTTCAGAAGTTTCATAAACATCATCTGTATACTTTTCTGCCTTATTCTGGGCAGGGGAGTGGAGCACATCAAGTGCAGAGATTGGCAGGCCAGAGAGGATTTATGACTCTACCCAAGGTCTGGATGGCAGCCAGACCTTCAGTAGTCTCAGCCATCTGGAGCTGGAATGATAAATCTAGAAATGATAATAAAAAAAGTGTTCTCTGAGTAATAGATATTTTTCATGAAATTCAGGCACTAAAGTCAGTGGATTTTATTCTGTAGAACAGATGATCTGCCCTTTGGCAAGACGACTGAGTATAAAATTGGGCAGTAGATGAAAGTAGGGACATAATGATATAAAAAGTAATGACTGCAGAGAGAGAAGATAGGAAGAAAAAAAAAAAAAGACATGCAACAGCAGGCCTGCCTGTGGCCACTTAAAATAGGCTCTCAGAGGTTAAGGCATTCGTCTGTGGTCACCCAAACTAGTAAGTGGAAGGGCCTGGACTGGATGGAGGGCTGCCCAGGTCCCAAACCATTCCTCTTTCCACTGAACCATCTTGGGGAATCATATTTGCTAAGTGTGAACATCATGGGAGCAAGGTTCCAACTTCATTTTCAGGGTTTTGAAAGGGGTTGGGGGGGGATTTGGTATAAAACCTTTTTTTTTCCTTCAGAGCATTAATTTGAATGTCATCTGCAAAATTCAGTGGAGGAGAGAAAATGTGAGGTCAGGGATGACCATTTAGGACATTATTAGAGTAAAGGACTGATGGGAGTAGTAAATGATTTGGAAGGTGAAAGAAATAATTAAGGTAGAGGTAAGGGAAGATTTTGAAGCCCAGTGACAGGGCCATCTTGAAGAAGATCAAAGGATGTCAGAGTCAGCAGGAAGCAACTTTAGTTCAACCCCTTCGTTCTAGAGAAATGAGGAAACTGCAGCCTGGGATGGGAAGTATCTTACCCAAGATCGGAGAGGACATTAAGCCTGTGTACAAATGCCAATTCAGCCTTTTATCCAGCTCTGTGCGTCTATTCTCCGTGTGCTGTGATCCTCAGCTACTATATTAAATTATCTGGCTTGTCGTTTTCAAGTTAATACCCTCCAGTTTATACCACAGACCCATTTGCTGCCCTCACAGTATATTTTTAACTGTGTTTCCGTATCTTTACCACCCACGGGTCTCCATGACCAAAGGGTCATCTTGTTGATTTATTATAAGTCTGTCCTTGAGGCCTGTCTTTTTATTGTGGTATTTTCTCTCCTAGAATGTCTTGCTGTCTTGGATTTAGAATATTATAATTATAACTAGAGGCCCGGTGCACAAAATTTGTGCATGGGTAGGGTCCCTAGGCCTGGCCGGCGATCAGGGACAATCAGGTTCCCCCCTTCCCCATCTCCCTGCCTCTGCCTTCCCTTGCTCTCTCAGCACCCTGCTGCTGCTGGATGCCTGCCATGGTCCACAGCACTCCCTGGTGGTCAACACACATCATAGCAAGCGATTGAACTCCTGGTCAAACTCGCGAGGGGACACTTTGCATATTAGCCATATATATAATTACTTGGACTTGTCTCCTTTGAATTTTTAGGGACTGCCTCTCCCACGCCGTCCATTATGGGCAGCTGTTCACTTATCCCATGGTGGCTGATACATGCAAGGAATCTTCCTTTAAAAGGATATTCCCGCTGACCCACTCATCAAGACTGCATGAGTAACATTGTTTTCTTTTATGCTTGGAATCTATTTTCTTGTTTTTTGACTCATAGAATGACTGATTGGCAGGGACCTTGGACATCATCCTAGACAAACCCCCTTAATTTATACATGGAAAAACCATGGCCTCAGGGAATTGGAACTTTTCCAGATCATAGTGAATTAGTGACAATTAAAAGAGGGGTCGCTTGACTTCTCAACCAGTTTTCCCATGTAGGAAATAGCAATGATTCCAGCAGTATCTCAAAGTGTTTTTATGAAGATTCATGAGATAACATTTGTGAAAAACAATATATAAATTGGATTGTTACCACCAAGGCTTTTAAAACAAGGCAATGCATTGCTCTTTGAAATTGACTAAAAATATGGAAATTTTGGAGTACTCATTATGCAAGACTTTCTTTCCATTCAATTATAAATTACTTAAAAATTTTTTTGTATCCTCATCCAAGGACATGTTTTTTTAATTGATGAGAGAGAGAGAGAGAGAGAGAGAGAGAGCGAGCGAGAAGAGATCGCTTGCCTCCCATATGTGCCCTGACCGGGAATCAAACCTGTAACCTGGGTGTGTGCCCTGACGAGGCATCAAACCTGCAACCTTTTCGTGTGCAGGATAATGCTCCAAGCAACTGAATCACCCAGCCAGCGCTAGATAATAAATTCCTTGCTGGCAGAGATTTTAGAAGTTAGTCGAACTCTTAAAATTGTACGTATAGGAAAAGAAGGTTGCACAGCTCGTTTTTAGCAGAGCTCAAGCTCAACATTACCAGAACTCATCCCAGTCCCTGTATCCCACATTGTGTAGCACAGTGCTTTGTGCAGACACAATAAGAGCTCATCATATGTTTGCGTTCTGTGGACAGGCACAAACACAGTTAGAGCACAATGAGATATATGCCACATGGAGAAACCCGTATGGTAAAATAAGAGCGGAGTCCAGGAATTCCCCTTACCCACAGCATGGCTGTACTTTATTGGGTTCTGTGGTTTGCCCAAGCAGGGTGGTGGAACGACTTGCAGTCATTGCCTAAAATCTCTAGGCATTTCCTATGTATTCCTATCGGAGGTTAAATAAGCATATTTCTTCCTGATTTCTCCCTTCATCTAAGCTGTTCTTATCATCTTGGGGGTGTCAGTGTTCAGGGAAAATTGAATTACTTTCAGGGAAAATATATGTTATCAGTTTCTGGTGGGGTGGGGGAGGGGGTTGCCCGGCCAGAGGAAGGGCGGGATTCCTCTTGGGGATGCACGTCAGCAATAGAGACCCTGGAAATGAATTTTGCGCATGTCCGGACCTGCATCGTTTATCTACCCCTCCACCTCCCCACTTTATCGGGAAGATGGCAGTCTGACATGTTGGGTCCTCACCTTGTCTTGTACCAACCAGCGTCCTGCTTCCCTTCCGTGGGAGGGCATGAATACGTTTTTATGTGTGAAATGTGCATTACTTTGGAAACATTTGAATATCCTAAACAAAATGACATTTTTCTTTTTCTTTTTTTAACTCAACAGAAAATGCCCTAAAAACAATAGAGGACGACGACAGAAGCAAAACCTAGGTCATTTTACTTCAGATACGTCATCCAGGATGGTTTAAAATGATGGCTTTTATATGTACACTGACCATGTGATGTACATTTATTATGTCTTTTTTTAAAGAATGGAAATATTTATTTCAGAGGCCTTATTTTTGGACATTTTTAGTGTAGTACAGTTGGCTCGTATTTAGAATATTCAGCTACAACAGTTTTGGACTGTTTAGTAGTCTTTGTTTTATGTTTTTAAATACAGAAATTGATTTCATAAATTTGTACCACATGGTAATTCTAAGACTTGTTCTTTACCCATGGAATGTAATATTTTTGCAAAGGTGGACCACTTCACAAATGGTTGTAAAGTCATACCCACTTCTTCCACAATGACCACAGCAAATGACTAAGCATGAACTAAAGGTAAAGATGTTTACAGATTACTTTTCTTACAAAACAAATTTTAGAAGACACTGTGTTTAAATAGACATTTAAATGTTTTGAGATTTAGTAACTGTTTTTCTAGACACTGCCTATCGCATGAACTGTAAAGCCGTGTGTGTTTAGGTGTAAAATATTTATAAGATGTATGGACTGGAATTTGATTATTCCTTTCTTTGAAAAAATAATTCTGGTAACTCAAAAAAGTGTCTGGGAGCAATGATGGGACAGATCACTGGAAAGTAGATTTAGACATTGTGGAAACAGTCTGTTTAACAAACAGACTGGAATAAAGCCTTCCCTCTCAGTTAAACTACTTTAATACACATTAACTTTTAAAGAAAAGATTTGTTTTAACATAAATAATTGTATCAGTGTTTGTGAATAAAATGCAAAAATGATTAATGATTGGTGCTCTTAAAGTGAGCTTAAAAATTACCTAAGACCTCTATCCAAATTTGTCCTGTAGTAATAGCTATAATAATAGATTGTTGGTGTTTCAAGATCTGAAGTGCGAGTAGAATGTATTCAGCTGTTTAATGTGTAGTTTAGATATTCAGAAGTATGCATGTAGAATTTAAGATGTTCAAAATGGAATATTAATTTTAATATTTGATTTGGAAAAGCATGTCATAATATAGTGTTTTCACTATATGGCCTTTGTTTTGGTGTGTTTATTTACTAGATTCTTTGATATGTCAGTGAAATGAATAGAAAAAGCAGATTTTTGCTGAAAATTCTCCTTTGCTTTTACAAATTCTGCTGGAAATTATCTAAAGGCAAAAGTCTCACCCAACATTTAGAGTTCGCTTCTTTGGTCATTTGGCTTCTAGGCTTAATATTAGCAACAAAGTGAGCTTTTTTGAAAAAAGCTTTTCTCCTCTATCCACACAGTCTTATTTGAGTCCCTTAGTCAGTCCGTAAGCATGTTTGGAACAGTCCCCAGTGCTCTGCAAGGGCTCGTATTGCAGAACAGTCACGTATGGGCATTTGTAGTTATAAATACTTGACCAGTCTCCAGGGGTGGGGCTTCCAACCCTTTAAACAACCCCGTTGCCTGTTACGAAGCTGTTTGCTCTAAGTGCCAGAATTGATGGTGGGAGGCCCTCTGTAGCTGAGAAATAAGTAAAATGGAACATAATGGGTCTGCTTCAAATGCTGATAAGATCCACCAGAACCGCCTGTCGGGCATGGCCGAAGATGAAGACCAAGACGCTGCCCTCACCATCGTGACGGTGCTGGACAAAGTTGCCACCATCGTGGACAGAGTGCAGGCGAGCCAGAAGAGAATAGAAGAGAGGCACCGGGTGATGGGAAACTCCATCAAGTCCGTCCAGATCGACCTGCTGAAGCTTTCGCAGTCACACAGCAACACAGGCTATGTCATTAACAAGTTGTTTGAGAAAACCCGAAAGGTCAGTGCTCACATTAAGGACGTGAAGGCCCGGGTGGAGAAGCAGCAAGTTCACGTGACGAAAGTGGAAACGAAGCAAGAGGAGATAATGAAGAAAAACAAATTCCGGGTGGTGATATTCCAGGTAAGCTTGTGCTTGGGTTTACCTGGATTCCTACTGCAATCCCTCGCCTGCTTTCACTGTCAACAAATCCTAGCAGAACATTGCCTCGGAGCTATTGTATGTATGCCTGTAGTAGAATTCTCTATCAGCATATATCTCAGGATCAAACCACTTTTAAGTGAAGGAACGTACTATCAGATCAGTATTTTGAGCCTCTCAACCATTTTGTGTAATATGAACTGTGGGCTGTAGCTGAGTCTATTTCTTGCCTTTGAAACTTAATATTGGGAAAGCTCTTTCAGCACATTAGCCATCTTAGCATGATGCCCTCACATAGGCTTTAGAGCATTTGAACTGGAAGAGACACGAGTCACAATAATAAGAAACTGTATTTTGCAATGAACCAGGCAATTATTCTTATTTTTGTTATTGTTACTATAGTTATATAAATGTCAGAGTCACAGAAGTGATTCCTTATATTTAATTACAGAGTCTTTTTACTTAGCTGATGTAATACAATAGTTTTTGTGTGGCATTGCATATTGAGCCAAGTTCCTATAATACTGTACATTTGAACTCATATTTTTTAACTAGGACCATAATCGTGGCAAATGCATACTATCTATAATATATTTTAAAACTTTTACAAATCAAAAAGAAAAAGTTGAACTTTCCTCTCATAGTAGAAAAACGGGAAAATCATTATCAGGCAATTTACAAAAGACAAAATAAAGGAGCAGGATTCTTCTTTCACCTACTTTTTTGCAGTTACCAAAGCATAACATATTCAGAGTTTAAGGGTAGAAAAAAACAAGCACCTCACTGTTCTGCTAGTAGGATAATTAATTGGCACAACATTTCTGTAGGGTAGTTTTGTTAGTACATATTAAGAATTTAAAAAATTCACAAATCTTTTGGCCCAAAAAATTATTGTCAAAGATTTTGTTCTAAGTATAAAATCAGTAATATATTCAATGGTGCATATATACATTATTATCATTACTGCGTTTTTAAAATGGATGCCCATATGCTTAGGAAAAAAAACCCTAGAAGAATTAAAACAGAATAAAATAGGAGGGCAGTTGGATTATGTAGGCAGATAATTGTAAGATAGTAGGGATGTGGGCCATAACCTCACACAGCATTCTCTACACTTTAGTCAATTCTCCATAGCCCACTCTTGACTGATAAAATTACACAGTGGTATTTTGAATCTGTTGGTTATTTAGGAAGAAGAATAGGGAGGAGAGAGAAGTGTTGCTTATTTCAAAGTTAGATAGTTTGGACTATGTCATTTCCCTTTCCTTCCAGATCCCTGGAAGTTCTTCTCCAGACTTAAAAACCTGAAAAAAATTAGTCACCTTAGCTTCGGAGCCCAGTTCCAATGTTAGTGTACATAATGGGGATCTAGATTTGGTATTGGAGAATGTGGTATCCGTTCTTCAATTCACTTTCCAAGGGCATTAGCCGTAACGGGTACACATCACCCTCCAGTTGCTTGGGTCACGCCAGCAAACATTCTTAGTGTCCAGCATTTGTCCTGAGAACCTTCGTGCCAAGAATGGAGCAGGTGCCAGTCAAGCTATACAGAGGCTAGAGCACAGAAGTTTCTGAAAAGTTCTAATGGACTCTTGTTTGTCTATTGACGTAATTCTTTTTTTTTGAAGTTATAATGTTTCTGTATTTATTCACCATTAATTTCCTGTAACCTGCTATTTTCCCCCCCTCTCTTTGAGCCCCTATAGTTACTTGAATGAATAGAAGATAATATGGAAAAATCGCTGAGAGGCACTAGGTAGGTCAGATACCTTTCCTTGTAAGATAGAGTGCTGGAAGATTCGTGAAAGTACGTTTTCGGAGTAAGCAGCAGTTAGTCAATAAGCAGTCATCTATAGTGGCAGAGAAAAGACAAAGGCAAATAACAGTGGACATAGAACTCAGATTTGATGATTCATTAGATGTTAGAACATGATACAATATTCACATGATTGTTTTCAGAGTTCTTGTCATTCATTCTCACAGTTCATATGTGTAAGTGGTTATATTGAGAATGCTTCTTCTACTAAAATTAACTTGAAGCTAACTCAGCTATAGGATATGTGCATTTCCGTTTGGGTCCTTCCTCTAAAAGTTTTCCCTCGATATATCTTTTGGTGGCAACCCTTATGGTATTTTATCTCCCACAGTTGTGTGTGGCTGAGCTTTCACCCAATCCTGGACATTGGCATTAAAAAAATTATCTACTTCTCATACAATTATCATTTTTCTTTGAACATGCTTTCACTTTGATGACCTTTTGATCATACAAAACAGGAGTCTTAGCATATCTTCTAACAATTTTGCTTACTAAGCACAGGCCTGTGGTCACAAGTGAGATCTTTGCCATTCCCTACTGGTAAATCCCAGACTTCTATATATTCCAAATTCCCCTAGCTATATTACTATAATATTCAAGTCTGACCCAAAGTACTCATTTTGTTATAAAATTCATCTTTTTTTTAAACCTGGACTTTTACATAAAAAGTATGTAACAATCATATTTGGAAATCAATTATAATTCAACCCCATAATCTTTAATTATTATTACAGTGTGTTCACTACTGACTCATGTATCTCTGACTCATGGGATTTACAACAAATGGATTCATATAACAAGTACTGTCCCTGACTCTATCTCTGTTTTCTGTTAATTCTGCTTTTGTATAATTTGTTGTATAATTGAAGAAGGATATGTGATTTCTGAGCCCTATCTGATTTCTGAGTTATATCTGATTTCACAGCAGGATTGAGATGGATTTTTCCCCTGCCAAGCAGTAATTATTTTTTGGCTCTTTCCTTATCTAATTATACCTTCTCAGGCCATACCCACCCACTTGGTGTTGCTGAAGCTACTCCCTGCAACAGGTGTCAGGAAAAGAGGAATAATCTTGCTGCTTCTGATTCATCAGAGAGCTATGAGACGCCCACCCTGCCCTTTTTTTAAAAGCTCCTAGACTCTTTAGTCCTGTAGTCAAAGATTTTAATTTTAAATACGTATCCAAAGAAATAAGGTTTCAGGGATTCTTCTTCATCATCAGTCTGGTAGGTTTTGGAATATATGTCAATGTGTTTCTTTCATTTTATTCATTTTCTTTTGAACAGGTTTACTCTGGATATCAAGTGGGAGCACAGTCTTCATTAGGGAATTTTAACTCAGGGGTTCAGTTAAAAGTCTCGTGATCTTCCAAGTTTTCCCTGTTTAGTTTTAGAAATAATCCCTAAATAGTTGGGTTCCTTTAGCAGCTGTGTTTCTGGGCTGGTAAGGTCACCAGTGTCCGTGTTCCCAAATCTAATTCTCATTCTTCTTGGACACATTTGATAGTTAGCCCCTCCCTCTGTTCTTGAAACTTCTTTTCCCTTAGCTTCTGGGAGATAGGGGTAGGGCTGCTACTCTCTCTTGGATTTCTTCCTGCTTCACTGGCTGATCTTTCTCCTTTTGGTTTTCTCTTCTCTTCTTACCTACAAATCCGAAATCCCTTTATCTATAACACCAAAACCTATATTATTTAATAACTTATTTGGCAGCAACTCCTTACTTGACCCAAACTCAGTCGATGACAAAATCTGACCTGAGATAGCATGAGGCTGTTTATAATCTTTAGCCCACCTTAGAGTGAATATTCATATTTTTTTCCACAAAAATGTTTCTTCCCAAGATTTCACTGGGAATGTTATATTATTTTTTCCCAAATCTGAAATATTCCGAATTCTGAAACACACCTTGGCCCCAAGGAGTTTGAATAATAGAATGTAGACTCATTCACTCAATGTCTTCATGATTGCTTTAATCTAATCTCATGATTTCTAATTTAATCCTTATGTTAGTGACTCCAAAATGTTTATCTCTAGTCCAGACCTCCCTTTTAAAATCCAAACTTACATACTCAGCTGCCTACTCAACATCTCTGCTTAGATTTCCAGGACGCATTTCAGAGTCATCACATGTAGATCTCATCCTTCCCTTCCGCTTTCTTCCTCCTGCTGTCTTTGTCATCTTTTTTAAGGAAAATCTGTCCTTCAATTGCTTAGACCATGTACTTGAGAATTATCATTTGTGGTCACCAAATGATAATGCTCTTTAACACTCACATCCAAATCTACCAGCAAATCCTGTTGGCTTCTATGTTCGAAGTGGAATCAGACCACTTCTCACCACCACCTCTGCCAACACCCTGATCCACTCTCACCTGACTTATCTCAGTGGTCTCCAACAGTTCTCCCTGCTTCTTATCTTGCCCCAATAGCCTATTTTCAACAGAGTGATCCTTGTACAACATGGGTCAAATCATGGCACTTCTCTCCTCAGAACTCTTACAGGCTTCCTCTCACACTCAAAATATTGGATACGGAGCCCTACATGATCTAGCCCTCCTCCTGTTACTTCTCTTTCCCTCTCTCCTCCTTTTGTTGTCTGCCCCCTGATCACTTTGCTCCAACCACTTCGTCCACCTTGCTGTTTCTCCTTCCCTCCCAGGTATACCCATTACCTATAGGTCTAGGCTAGAATGTCACCTTAATTAGTGAGGCCTTTCTGAGCATCCTTCCTAGTCACTGTATTTCCCCCCTTCCCTGCTTTATTTTTCACCTCTTAGCACTTACCACCATCCAACATACTTTACATTTAACTTGTTTATCTCTCTCTGAAACTGTAAGCTCTTCTACTCTGTTTTCCTCTCAGGAGGTGGTTCTCAGTTCCTAGAGCATTGACTGTGCATGGTAGGTGCTTAGTTACCATTTGTTGGATGAAGATATGGCCCCTTATTTAACCCAACAGTCATACTGGGCATCCTATCTAATAAAAGAGTAATATGCAAATTGACCATCACTCCAGCACACAAGATGGCTGCCCCCATATGGTCAAAGATGGCTGCCCCCATGTGGACACAAGATGGCCACCACAAGATGGCCAGCAGGGGAGGGCAGTTGGGAGGGACCAGGCCTGCAAGGGAGGGCAGTTGGGGGCGATCAAGCCTGCAGGGGAGGGCAGTTAGGGGTGACCAGGCAGGCAGAGGAGGGAAGTTGGGGGTGACTGGGCCTGCAGGGAAGGGCAGTTGGGGGGGACCCAGGCCTGCAGGGGAGGGTAGTTAGGGGAGACCAGGCCTGCAGGGGAGGGCAGTTAGGGGCAATCAGGCTGGCAGGGGAGCAGTTAGGCATCAGGCTAGTTAGGGGGTGATCAGGTTGGCAGGCAGAAGTGGTTAGGGGCAATCAGGAAGTCAGGCAGGCGAGCAGTTGGGAGCCAGCAGTCCTGGATTGTGAGAGGGATGTCTGACTGCCCGTTTAGGCCCGATCCTACCAGGATCGGGCCTAAACGGGGAGTTGGACATCTGTCAAGGGGTCCCAGATTGGAGAGGGTGCAGGCTGGGCTGAGGGACACACACCCCTGTGCACGAATTTCGTGCAACGGGCCTCTAGTAAAACATAAGACACATCTTTGTCTTCATGAACTTTTCATTAAGTGAAAGCTTCCAGAGACATTTATAAATAAGTAGGGTTCCAATTCAATTTAGACTGTGATAAATGCTATAAATAGAGGTTTGCACGTGTCATTTTGATGTAAATTGGAGACACAATTAGCCTCTTGGGGAAGTTGGGGACATTTGAACCCATTCTTGAAGAGAGAGATTTTTTACAAAGTTGAACAGAGGTGAAGGGGTGTTTAAGGAAGCAAGACCCACCTATACAATGTTTGTAGTACGTGTTGGAGGAACTGAGAGTGACTGAGTGTTGCTGGACTGGGGGAAAGTGGCTTAGCTCAAACGGAAGAGCCTTCTCATCATACTAAAGAGTTTGAACACTATCCTTTGAGTATTGATGAGCTCCCAAAAGTTTTAAAGTAGAAAAAGGATGTGATCAGAGCTATGCTTTAGACATATTTCTCAGGAAATGCTTAGGTGATGTTTTGGAGGTAGAAGTATTACACAGATTCAGGCCTCAGGTGACAAGAACCTGAATTAAAACCTTGGTAGAGGCAAGGAGGAAGGAGGAGGGAACAGGTGAGTTATTAAGCAGTATTATTGACGGTACTTGGTGAGCAGTTAGATATGGGATGGGAAAGAGAGAAAATATTTGGGATGATGACTCTGAGGTTTCTAGCTGAGTGGCACCTGGATGGGTATTGGTACTGAGAGTTCAGGAAGGGAAGTAGCTGTGGAGAGGATGATGAGTTAAGTTTGAGATACTTGTGCTACTAGGTGGAGGGGTCTGTCCATTATTTAAAAATGTGTCTTCATCTTAGGAGAAAGGGAAAGGTGAAAATATTTGTGAATTTGCTTACAATTGGATCTTAAGGCAGAGGCTTGGATAAGGTTGCTCAGGTGAGCTTGGGAGATGAAGAAAGAAAAAGGGCTCTGGAGAAATACCAACATTTAGGGAGTAGGCAGCCCAGCCAGTGTGGCTCACCAGTTGAGTATTAACCCAGGAACCAATAGGTCACTGGCTTGATTCCCAGTCAGGGTACATGCCTGGGATGTGGGCTTGATCCCTGGTAGGGGATGTGCAAGAGGCAGCTGGTCGATGATATTGCTCTCTCATCTCATGGATGTTTCTATCTCTCTATCCCTCTCCTTTCCTCTCTCTCTAAAAATCATTAAAAACATTTTTTAAAAAGAGAAGTGGGCAGAGGATAAACAGCCTATGGAGGAGATTTAAAGGCACAGCAGAAGGTAAAAGAACTGGTCTCTAACATGCTTTCTTTTTCCTTCAGGAGGATATTCGGTGTCCAACATCCCTGTCTATTGTTAAAGACAAAAGCATAACTGAGAATCAAGAGGAGGACGATGAAGATGTCTTTGATCCCCCAATAGATCTGTCTTCGGATGAAGAATATTACGTTGAAGAAAGCAGATCCACAAGGCTTAGAAAGTCAGGCAAGGAGCGCATTGATAATTTCAAAAAGGCATTTTCCAAAGAAAACATGCAGAAGACGCGGCAGAATTTTGACAAGAAAGTCAATAGAATGCGAACTAGAATAGTGACCCCGGAAAGGAGAGAGAGGCTAAGGCAGTCAGGAGAGAGGTTGAGGCAGTCAGGAGAGAGGCTGAAACAGTCAGGGGAAAGATTTAAGCAATCTATTTCTAATGCAGCTCCCTCGAAGGACACTTTTAAGATGCGTGGCCTTCGGAAAGCTAAAGGAGGAACGGTGGCCGAAGGTCCAGAAGAGGTCAGGGAGATGGGCGTGGACATCATTGCCGGGAGCCAGTCTCTGAGCCCCATCAGTGAGCTCTACAGCAATGAGCTCAGTGAAACAGACCACGAGGAGGCCAGGGTGGTGCATCCTCCCAGCGAAGCGGGGGAAATCCCAACTCCTGAGCCTTTAAGAGTTACTTTTAAGCCCCAGGTGAGAGTAGAGGATGACGAATCTCTTTTGGTAGATTTAAAGCAGTCTTCATAGAGAGTATATTTTCAGTGTAAATCACCTTAATCATGCAGTTCCAATTTAAGTAGTATAGTCACTTAACCTTTATAGGCCATTTAGGAAACAATAAATGGTATGATTTTTATTTCTTATGTTTAAACTCTTAAAGGCAATAAAATATTATGTACACTTCCTAGTAACTTCCTTGGGGCTTTGTTCTTTCTCCTCCGGGCCTATAAGATTCTAGCAGCATCCTCTCATATCATTCTCATGACAGCTGTGGATTCTTAAGTTCCTTCCTCTTGCACACCAGAAAAACAGTTTCCTAGAGAGGCCCAGTTAGGTGTTTAGTAGTTTAAGACAAGTGAAGGGCAGATTTGTGGCCATGATTTGCAAGTGAACTCTCAATTTTGGTCTAGATTTAAGGGGGTGGCCAACCTTCAAGGGGATTATATCATCCATATGTTCAAATCAATAGATTGGCCAGTAAATTAGTAATCACATGTCTTTTTGATGCTTTTGCATGAAGAATGGAAGTTCTGGATTGAGCATTTGGTTCTGGGTCACAGCTGCTCTTACAGTGAGCGCTTGGCATGTCGCCTGCTCATAAGCTCATCAGTAAATTGGAGAGGGTAGGCCTGTCCTGCCCATCTCAGAGCACTGTTGTGAAGATCCCAGGAAACACTGTGCATTCTGGGGGAACAAGAAACACATCCAGAGGAAACGAGCCCTACTGATTTCTCAAACACAGAATCAGACTAATGACACCTGAAAAAGTCCTGCAGGCCACGTGGTGAGGACGTAGGTTGGACAGACACTAAAGCTGGTCTTCAAGTCTTTTCACAGAATCAGGAATGAAAATAAATGCTTATGTGACATCTTTTTTTTTTTTAATCAAAGACTAAAATGAAACCTTGGGGTTGAGTTGGATCTTAAGAGTTTTCTTGAAAAGTCTTTTTCTAATTTTGTAAATTTAGATCTGTGTTGGACTATAGCAACATTCGTGTGAGGAGTGTGCAGCGTAAGACTGTGGCTGTGGACAAAGTCAGCCCTGGTAGGGTGGGGTTTGGAATCAACCTCAGATATTTCTGCTTTACAGAGTGAAGCCCTCAGGGTGTGTCTGTCCAAAACAGTATTCATACGGGTTCATTTTAGCTGCTCTGGGAGGAAGTCAGATTCCACTCTTAGCTTTAGACCTAGCCAATCCAGAAGTAGACATTATTACCAAAGAAAGATAGATATGGTCATACTGGTTCTGCACTACTGGTAATATTTAAAGATCTGGTTTTGTAATAGGGAGGAGATGATGGAATTGTTGAACTTGAGGAGTTTGGATAACACTCAGCTTTCAGGTCAGTGTTGGATGCTCATGTAGTAATTGTAATCAATATACACACATCATAAACAAACACAGAATAAACCAACTTTAAGATATTTGACTCAGCCCTAACCAGCTTGGCTCCGTGGATAGGGCTATGGCCTGCGGACTCAAGGGTCCCAGGTTCGATTCCCGTTAAGGGCATGTACCTTGGTTGCGCGCACATCCCCAGTAAGGGGTGTGCAGGAAGCACTGATTGATGTTTCTCATCGATGTTTCTAACTCTCCCTCTCCCTTCCTCTCTGTAAAAAATCAATAAAATATATTTTTAAAAAAAGATATTTGACTCAGTTACCCCAGATATTTGGGTTTGGGAATTTGATTCAGCATCATTTCTTCTTCAATCTGCATGAACACATAAAATAATACATTGTTCATCTTTTTATATTGAAAACTGAAGTGTACACAACGTTGAACAATACAATGGAAAATTTCAAAAATGTTATTTAAAGAGAGCTTGGATGCCTAATCACATATTTCCTTAAAACCATAATAAATTTGAATTTTAAAAAAGACATTTTACTAAGTTTGATGTCAGTGTCCTATTTGTAAATATTGTTACTAGTAATGAATGCAAACAGCATGGTGTGAATTTGATATAACAACCTTTCTAATAATAGGTATGTTTCTAGGTTAAGAAGAATGTAAACATAAGCTTTTTCTTTTTTTCTAGCCCTATGCAGACTAAATATCAATTGGGCTAAAACACTTTTCGGCAAATATTCCTTTTCGAGGAATCTTTGTAACATCTGTTTGCTTACTGACCCATTGTAGAAACAGACTTGACATGTTATGGAACATTTCCCATATAGACATACTTGAATTTTGATGCCGGAGGAGTTATAACATGGTCAGCTCTTCATCACGGTAGATGTTGTGCAAACTCAAACACTCAATTTCATGTCCTCAGAGGTTCATTGTGATCTTGTCCTCCGTTCTTGAACTAGGATTTTCCCCTCCATGTCACTCTGTCTCTTGAATTGTTCCCCATATTTAGGATATTCCTCATTTTTGCATTCATGATATTTTCTTCTTTTCTTTCCCCTGTTTTCTTGATGTAAAGAATGGTTATTTATAATGGGCTGCAAAATCACACATTCCCACTTAATGCAAGGAATAGGCTGGTCAGCATTCTTTTTTATTTTTTAATTCATTGATTAAGGTGTTACATATGTGTCCTTATTCCCCCATTACCCCCCACCTCCCCCACTCATGCCCTCACCCCCCTGGTGTCTGTGTCCATTGGTTAGGCTTATATGCATGCATACAAGTCCTTTGGTTGATCTCTCCCCTTTACCCCCACCTTCCCCTACCTTCACTCTGAGGTTTGATGGTCTGATTGATGTTTCTCTGTCTCTGGATTTATTTTTGTTCATCAGTTTATGTTGTTCATTATATTCCATAAATGAGTGAGATCATGTGATATTTATCTTTCTCTGCCTGGCTTATTTCAATGCTCTCCAGTTCCACCCATGCTGTTGCAAATGGTAAGAACTCCTTTTTACCAGCGTTCTTTATTGTAAAAGACAGCACAACAGATTTTCTGCTCATTTTACTCTTCTCTGTTTTTGAAATTATACATGTCAGCTTTTAAACAATTTATTCAAATAAAACCACTAGCAGGATTTACCCCCTTTTCTTGTGTGAGGCAGGACAACGCCACACCCATGGGTCCCGAGGGCATGGAGCCCCTTTCAAGCTAAGGGAAGCGCTACCCTCTCCCCTGCACGGGATGGTCCAGGGCTTTCCTGGAGACTGTGTGGTGGCTGGTTCTGGCTTATAGGTGAGAGAAACAGGCCAAATGTGAATTAGTAATAAGAGGCGCGTGAAACTTCAGCTTGCTGAAATTGTATTTGTAGTGTGTGCGAACTCCCCTTAATAAGTTTTCATAAACATATAAACTAAAACAGTATTTTCATTTGGGCTTTATTCTTTGCCTTGCCTGCACATTTAAGGGTTTGCTTTAGAACAAAGTCCATTCTGATTCTATCAGCTGAAAAGCATGGGGCATATCACATAAAATATTCCACAGAATCATAGTTAACTGCAATTCCATTATATGAAATTACTGTGCTCCCCCCTCTTTTGTTTTCTGAGACGCGTTTCTATAGCTTCTTTTACTGAAATCTGATTTTTAAAATCACAGATTATGATCCCCAAATAAGTTGCATGGCATATTTGAGTCAGGGCTAGGGGGCATGGTCCCTGTGGTCTCATCTTCAATTCTGTGTGCATTTGGGGTATAGTAGTACCTGGTTTGAGGTGGATGAAAACGGAAGAAGCCTCTGCTGAATTTGGTGTGTCTCCTGTGACCGCTTCTGAGTTATGTGATGTCTGAGGATTTGTAGCTGCTCTTGTCAGGTCAGACTCCCTCGGTGATTTGTAAGCAGATAGGAGCTTTAGGATAACCACCTCTTCTCTGTGTGTCTCAGGACATCCAAAGATCCCCCAGAGGATAGAATGGAGGAGCAGACTATCCTCAGGTTTGAATGTATTTTGGGCGCCTTTCTAAAATCAGCTGTGCTTGTCCAGGGCCCTCGCCAGACTGTCCTGCCACTCGATGCCTTTGCTCATTCTGGGAGATGACTTTCAAGTTCAATGATAATGTCAATTTTCTTGTTTTAGTTTTCCTTGGTCACCTCCCCACCCCCTAGAGGAGGCATGATTAAATTATTCCATGTATTAAATACATATAGCACCTTTATATGCCCACTTCTATGTGTGGCACTGAAGATTCAAAGAAGAATAGGACACCCTTCCTTCCTCTCTCCAACCCTTATCTCTGTCTCCATGTTTTGAAAGACAGTGAAGCAAAAATTCAACAATGCGACCAGTGCTGTGTGTAAGATAATGGAACTGTAGAGAGGAAGGTGTTGATGTAGAATGTTGATCCTTTATCTGTCATAGCTCTTGTGTCACTGTCCTCTAGACTGTGCTTCTCAAGGGCAGGAACTATATTGTACTCATGTGGGCCACCAGCACTTGGAGAGCCATCTTTAGGCATCGTGAATGCAGAGATGAAGGACATGGTCCCTGCATTTGAACTTTTCCACCGGTGGAGGAGATGGCCACGTCACCCAGCATCATTGTGCTGTGATAAGAGCCTCAGATTTCAAAAAGGATGATGGGAACATGGAGGAAGAAGCACTTAACAAGCTGGGAGGGGCTGTGTGATAGCTAGAGAAAATGATGCTTAAGTTGGCATTCGAAGGCCAATCCAAAACCAGCTAAATGATGTAGAATTCAAGCCAAGTTACAGTTGGAGAGGTTCTGTGATGGTGTTTTGGGTTTTACATCAAAGGCCATAAAAAACTACTGAGGGGTTTTAAACCGAATGCCATGATCCATGTTTTTGAAAAATTGCTCTATTAACTCACCAGAGGCAGGGAGACCAGTTACTTGGGCCCTCGCATTTCCAGGTAAGAAAGTAGTACCTGACCTAGAGCATTGACACGGGCAGAGCTATGAACAGGGTAAACTTGGATGTGGGTTGTGATGGGAAGCGATTGAGAGCCAGGTTTCTGACTTGGGCAAGTGGCTATGCCATTCACTGAGATAGGGATTCTAAGATAACACTCCTGAGCCTCTGATGGCCTTGGTTGCTGGTCCCTGGGCCTCACCTGAGAAACAAAGGGGAGCTGTGACCCTACTCCAGAAGCTCCCACGCTGGAGCCCCCCTTCTCTAGCCACTGTGGCTCTCCCTCTGCTTGAAGAAAAGCCCGATTTTAACTGACAAGCTCCTCAATCTCTCCACCAGGACTCCAAAGTCCTGGAGAAGCAGAATTGCCTTTCAGGTCCAAGGCCATTGTGAGAGCTTCCCTCTCAACTCTGGCTTAGCTCAAGGCCAAGTTTCTGCTTGCTCATTGTGTGCACCAGAGAAAAGCTACTTCTGATTCTTAGAATGGAATTTTTCTCTTAATATCTGTTGTTTGGCACCTGAGGATTCCAGTCAACACTGTGCTTGATATTGCAGCTGACACTACAGAGAAAGCTGCTGTGACCTGGTACACTGGCCACGGCCAAGGCCATGCTCATGTAGTTACTCCTGTCAGCCGCCGTGGTTGCAATAGGAGTCTCTGTCTCCTTGTGGGTACTTTGGGGACTGTTGCATTAGTCTGAGTCACGTCATCACAAATGTACTAGGGGTTTAAGGTGGGTTTTGATGCATCCCATTCCTCCTAAAGGTTCTGGCTGATGGAAGAGTTCATATAAGGATTGCCAACAAAATGGGACCAAAGTGTCATCTATTACTGGCTGGTACATGTCCAACAAATCCCTCAAACATAGAACATCTGGTAAATTCTTTTGCAGAATGTGGCTTTGACTTAAGACAAGAGATAGACCCTCCTCTCTTCCTACTGCATGCTCTGGTGGGCAGTGTGGAGAGCAAGGTTTGTGGAGCAGAACAGAGTCCATTTTCTCAACTAGCAGGGAAGCCACAGGCCTGCTTCACATACTCCTCCAGGGGGAACTGTGAGAATGAAGGCCTCCCTTCTGAGTAACCCAGTTCAGAAGGGCAGGTAGCAAGAAGATGAGTTAGGCCAGGGCCCTGAGCCAGAAAACCCACCACACCAGAATGTAGAGTCCAGTTTGAAGCCATAGCCTGGTTCATGCTGTTGAGGCCCAATGTGCAGTTAAATGTAGCCCAATGAAGGTGGCTGCCACTCCTGAGGCCTATTGTGGGCACATTGACCTGAGGGTGCTTAAACTTTAGGCAGTTTAATTTTTTTGTTGTTTGTCTGTTTTGTTAATCCTCACCTGAGGATATTTTTTCCATTGATATTTTAGAGTGAAAGGGAGAGGGTAGGGGGAGAAGAGAGAGAGGGAGAGAGAGAAAGATATACATATACATATACATTATATATATATATATATATACACATACACACAAATATACACACTATATCTATCTATCTATCTATCTATCTATCTATCTATCTATCTATCGAGAGAGAGAGAAAGAGAAAACAATGTGAAAGACACATCGATTGGTTGCCTCCTGCATGCACCCTGACTGGGCTGACTGGGCTGGAGATTGAATCTGCAACCAAGGTATGTGCCTTTGACTGGGAACTGAACCCAGGACCCCTTGGTGCCAGGGCCAATGCTCTAACTTAGCAATCCTGGCCAGGACTTAGGCATTTTGACTTTGAAGGAAGGAGTGGATAAAGATCTCCCCTGAAGGAAGGAGTGAGTAAAGAAGTTAGCTAACATCTAAATGAAGCTATTCTTCTGAACAATTCTTGGGCTCACATTTCAAGAATTTTCTCCTCATCATTCTGTGACTATCATTTACCTTTGAAAGGATAAGTATTCTCTATCCTCAGATACTGTCTGGTTTCCAAACCTCCCTGATATAATTCACTTGAAGATCAGAGAAACATCATATATTGTTCTAAGCTTAAACTTAGCACTATAGTGGACACCTCAGTTTGGATGGTTTGGTTCAGTTTCTTGCTTTTGCATTCACTGAGCTATTCCTCCTGCTGAAACTTGCCCCTGGCATCTATCGTGAGAAGCAGCCAAGTTATCCTGGTAATCTCCTGGGCTAATCATAACATTGCTATCAGTCTCATTAGGCCTTTTAAATGTGCATAAGCTTTAAATTCTCAACAAACTGTCTAGGTAGGTAGATATATTGTTTTAGAATAAAATAAAACCTATTGAAATGATTTGTCACTCTTATTGTGCCACATTTATTTAGAACTTTTCCATAAGGAGGAGAAATAAATGAACAGAATTACACATGGGATGCGTTTGGCTCTAGTTCAAGCAATGGAGAAGATTTCAGAGGGAAACGTACATATTGTCAGCTGTAAGGAATAGGACTAAATTGTCCTCAACAGGAGAAAAAATATTCACATAAACAATAGATTGTAGATCCATGAGGAAAGGTCACCAAAAAGTTCTCTATTTGAAACTCATACATCTTTCTCACATAAAAAAGCAATCACCACCATGATAGGCAAACCTGTATTGGAGAGTAAAATCACTCAAGATGTAGTAGTCATTCTCCCATATTCTTAAAAAAGTTACCTCCTTCCTTGCCCTAGCCAGTTTGGCTCAGTGGAAAGAGCTTCAGCCTGCGGACTGAAGGGTCCCAGGTTCGATTCCGGTCAAGGGCACATGCCTCGGTTGCGGGCTTGGTCCCCAGTGTGGGGCATACAGGAGGCAGCCAATCAATGATACTCTCTCATCATTGATGTTTCTATCTCTCCTTCTTTCTTCCTCTCTGAAATATATATATATATAAAGTTACCTCCTTCCAATGTCAGTCTTAAACATTTATTTTTTTCCTTTCCAGAATGACAGCATCTGGAAGGGAGCAGGGATGGAAAGAGGCTAATTAATTGGTTAGGGTCCAAAGGAGCTGTAATTTACTCTTATAATTTGATGGAAATCAGACGATATGCATAAGGTGGATTGCTTTCCTTGACTTTCAAAATTTTGTGCGGAAAGGATGATGATTATTACATTTTTTCCTCAGGGGCATAAAAATGAGGAGAATGGGACATGGAAATTGTGAAACTTAATCATGAGTCTTCTAGGCCCCAAACCAACTCAACTGAATTACAGATCAAAGCCAGGAACATCTTTAATAGTGCCTGTGGAGGAGTCTGGTGGTCTCTGTGGTCACTGAGAAGAAAGCAAAGGAACATGGGTTTCAGATGTAGGGGAAGGGAGTTGGGTTATCCACAAAGAAAGACGTTTTCTCTGCAGAAGCACCTCCTTCCAGAGAGGGTTTAAGAACTGAACAGTCTATTTGGGAGCAGGGTAATCAATCAGGTGCCTAGAGACCAATGCCTTCATCATGTTTTTCTTCCATAGTTTTCATAATGAGCAGCCAGGGGTGTCATATTCATACAGCTCTTTTTGTAAAACCTTTTCTAAGGTGCATGCATTCTGAGAGTCTTGAGTTGAGTGCAAGAGACTTAACTGTGTTTCTCATCAATGAGATCATGTCTCTTGCACCTCCTGTAATTCAATGTCTTCTTTATATTAGGTATTTAATAAGTATTTATGAAATGTAAACAAATGAATGACGGAACTATATGACGACATCTCTGAAGATCTTTGAATTTAGGCCATTTATTTACTTGGTATTTATTGAGCTCCTTCTATAAGCCTGGTAGAGTCAAACTCTGGGCATAAAGCAGTTAACAAGACAAAGTCCCTGCTCTCAGAGAGCTAACATTCCAGAGAGAGACTTACAATAAGTAAGCATATCAGGTGGTGATAAGTGTTATGAAGAAAAATGAGTCAGGGTTCGGGGGTAGGGCATAATGGGTGGGGTGGTGCAGGCTGGGTGCGGTTTTAGAAAGAGTGTCCAGGAAGATCTCTCTGATAGGGACCCACAATGTCCTAAAGTGAATGAGTCAACAAAATTTTGGGGAAAATTTCTGTGTGGTCAGGGGTCAGTGGCTGACATGGGTGAAGGTGGAACAGTGGGAAGAGGGGGGTGTTATAGGCTGTGGCAAAGACTTGGGTTTCTTTACTCTGAAGGAGGACATATTGGAGCTTGTTGAGCAAGTGACATGATCTAATCTATTGATCTAATTATTTATACTTGTTGAAAAATCAAACTAGTGTTCACACAAAAAGCTGGCTACAATTCCTGTCTTAGTTCCCACTGCAAAGGAAATCACTCAAACTCCAAACGTTTGCTCCTTGATGGCTTACTCCTCCTTGTGCCAGGAAAACCCATTGCGGCTCAAGGCTGACATCTAGTGGATATTTATTTCATAATTGTTTATAAACCTGCAGTTTGGAACATACCAGCTCTTAGAAATAGAGGGCGAACTTTAACATCACAAAACAGGATGATAGGACAATAATGATGTTATTCGAATAGTACAGCGGATTTGCCTCCTTGTTTTTCTTTGGCTTGTAGTCCGTTAAGTTGTCATGTTTTTAGGATATATCCATTAGACCTGGCGAGTTTAGCTGCCGGAAGTTTGGGGCATCAAGATGATAGGCTGGTTATGGGAGAATAAGTCAGGACCAGTGGGATCAACCAGTAGCAAGTTCTCTGACTTTAGGGGTGGCCCTCAAAAGGTAGCCTGTGGTTTGTTGTGTGGTATCTAAGGGGAGCATGGTGGGAGGAAGTTTGAGGCTGTGTGGACATACTCAAACTCATGTGAGATTGGGTGCTTCCCAAACCTGGGTGGCGTATTTCAATGTAGCAATCAAAAGCTTTAGCTTTACAATTAGACCCCTTATTCTGCCATTTGCTGACTGTGAGAACTTGGGCAAGTTGCACCTTAGTTTCTAAATAGTAACTCTTGGTGAAAGTGTTTTATTAAGTCAGGTAATTTATGCAAAGGACTCGCACTATCATTTAGAAACAGTCAGTGACAGCTAGGTACTATTTAGAGAAACCCAAGTCGCAGGAGCTGTTCGAGGTAGTGATAATAGAATCTGCATTCAAAACATTTTTTTTTTGCACCCGGCACTTAACATTCGCAGAGTTTAGCTTTTAACCATTTTGTTTATCTCTATGATCCATTTAATCTGCATTGAGCGGGGATAGTTGAATATGCTGCTTAACCAAGGTATATCATTTATACTACATAGAGATTTAAATTGTTTAGTGGCTTTCATTACTTTTAGGAAAAAAAGACCTAAATATTTAGCTGTGCAGGATCTGGCTCCTGTCCACCTCTTCGTCCTCATCAATGATTACTCTTCCCTCTCAGTGTGTTAGAGAGTAGGAATTTTTGAGCACTCCAGAGAGGCTGTGGACTATGTCCCAGATAGAGTTGTCAGTGCTGACACCAGGCCAGGCCTTGAGACATGGTCTCATGGCCCCTTCCCAGTTGCACCTCACAAAATAGCCTTGCAAGATAGAACACTGTCAGCTTTCTGAAGAACAGGATAACCCTGTAAATAACATGGTCGTCAATAGCATGGCCCTGACATTATTTGGGAAAAACTGTTTTGTCTTGGGTTGCTTACTCTGCAAAAACAGAATGTGGTTAATGTGCTTAAAAGTGGTCTTGCACAAAGGGTTGGGGCTGCTCTCTGGACTCCCTGTGTGGAGAAAGGCAGAGCAGTTGCCCGGCCGGCCGGCTAATAAAGGCTCCCTACATTTTAATTTGGTCTGGGCTCCAGTGGTCGTTCACTCGCGTTTGCTCCACAGCAAGTATCTGCATTCCAGACACGGCCCTTCAGGGTCCTCTCATCCCTTGTCCTATCTGTCTCAGGAACTTTGCAGAGGCCATCCCCTTAGCCTGTCCACACCTCTTCCACCCCACCCCACCCCACCCCCCAACTAAGCACAGACCTGGTTAATACCCACTCCTCTTTCTGGTTCATATGATACATCTACAGTGAAGATTTCCCTGACTGCACCTTACTCCCTATTGGGCAAACCTCCCTTATTGTATGATCACATAACTTTCTGCACTTTTGAATTTTCTTCAGAACACAACATAGATTCAAAGTGTATATTTGGATAGTTATTTGTCTGCTTGACCAATTGCTAGGGCCCTACCACAGTGCCTTTTAGGTATTTTTTAAATAGTAATTTGAAAAGAGAAGGATCTTATTTGAAAATTAAAATGTAGACATAGAGGAGACATGTATTGATGACTCTGAGTAGGAAGGGTGGAGTGGGGTCCGACATGTGATGTCCAGGTTCCCTCTTGCAGACGAGGCACTGGTACCTCCAGGTGCTGGGAGTTTCGGATGCCTCTCAGCTGGTCCTGCTATCGGATTTGCCCTCTGCCAAGAGATCTACCTCACCCAAGCACATGGCCCCTCCTGAGAACAGCCCACGTGCAGGCCCAGGTTGACTGGAGGGTATGGGGCCCACCCCTTGACTCAGGAAGGGGCTATTCCGAAGGCCACCCAGCTCCAGATCTTCATAGGATTGGCTGAGGCCACTTTTGGAACTGAATCAGTGGTTCAACTCCCGCCCCCTGCCCCCATCCTCCCTCAGCCCTCAGAGAGCACCTGCCCTCCATAAACCATCTGCACGCACATCTCAGCGTCTCTTTCCTAGGGGACCTGCTGTGGCTGGGCATGAGAGGAAGAGAGGAGCCTAAGGTACCTCCTTACTTTTTGGCTTCCTTCAGAGGGGAGGAGACCCGAGCAGAAGGGGTTAGACGCAGAAGTTGAGGGGGTGGTTTGTTGGCGACTTGCTGAAGGAGACGCGTTGAAGGAAGCTCTGCAAACACTCCAAGAAAAAGGATCAGCCCCGAGAATTTGCCACACCTGGAAGGTACCACTGATCTCCAGATGTTCAGACCTGTTCAAATCCAGATGGCAATCCACTGTGACCCCTGAAGTACAAGCTCCCTGCGTGGTCTCGCAGCGGTCCCCTTTGCTAAGCTTGAAGTCAGAGGCAGGCCTCCTGCACCCACCATCTCTGGTTGGAGGACCAACAGGGCTCTTGGTCTCACTCCCTTTCCACCCCTGCTCTGACTCTTTCATATCATCTTATGGGCAGGATGATGGTTGATTCAAGAGGTTTTTAGCCAAGTTCTTTGCAAATCCACTAGGGTGGTCTGTTTCACTCCTTTTGATATACAGGATGGGCAAAGAATTGTGTTTATAAGTCCTGTGTTACTTTCAGACCCAACAGTGGTCTTGGAGTAATCAAAGTTCCAGTCCAGTGTCGTAATGATATAACAGCTTTCTCTCATCCATTCAAACATTTCTCAGCACCTTCACTTCACTGATTAAAAAAATATCAAACCACATAGTAGGGTTTATTAAAATGAAAAACAAAAATAATGGTCACCTGCCCCATTCATCTCCCCATCCTCAGTCCCACTGCCCAGAGGGAGTCGTTATAAACTCCTGTTTATTTTTTTTTTTTTAAAAGTTTTTATTGATTTTAGAGAGAGAAGAAGGGAGAGGAAGAGAAAGTGAGAGAAACATTTATTGGTTGCTTCCCACACACATGTACCCTGACCAGGGATTAAACCTGCAACCTGGGTATGTGCCCTGAGCAGGAATTGAACCTGTGACCTTTCAATGCACAGGGTGATGTTCAACCAACTGAGCCACACTGGCCAGGGCAACTCTTGTTTGGTTTTGTGTTTAGGTAGTACATTTTAGTTGTAGACACATTTACTTCAACCCTGCCTTCTCAGATGGTACTCTAGTTCTACCGTCTGGTGCTATTAATGGTTTTGGAGAAATGCAGCATCTCTTATAGACAAGCTGGGGCACTTTACCACCCCCTCCCCCAACCTAGACCTTGCTCCCCTGATGATCTTGAGACAGCAGGTAAATTGAAGGCCCTTATGAAACACCAGAAGTCCACATTTGCTGGATTTTTTAAAAAGGGCCATTCATTTAAAAATTTAAAAAAAATAAGAGTGATGGTTTGTCAGTGACACTCACTTTTCTTGAGTGACTTTGCAGAGCCTAAGGCCTGCTTCTGCAAGCCTGGCTGTGGTCGTGTTTGCATGGATTGGGTGGATCTGATTGCACAGGATGTGTTTGTTAAGCCCAGCAAGTCTGTCTCTTGGGAGCAATCCTACCCCAGTGCCTTTTGTCTATAAAGCATTGACTCAGTACAGCAGGTACTACCAATCTCTTGTCTTAGGACCTGTGACAGCTGACCCTTTTTGCTCTCTTGCCGTATTTTCTGGGGCAGCTCTTCAAGTCCAGTGAGCAGAGGGCCGCAAACCACTTTCTTTGCTGTCCTTCTTGTAGCCCACAGGGAACTTGCTAGTGTGTTTTGTGAAGCATCTTATAGGTTACTATAGAGGAGCATGAAATTAGTGCATTTTGCGGGGAGGGGTCCCTCAGCCCGGCCTGTGCCCTCTTGCAGTCTGGGAGCCCTCAGGGGATGTCTGACTGATGGCTTAGGCCTGCTCCAGGGAGGCCTAATGTCCTCAGTAGGACATTATTAGCGCTGCCTTGGAGGCGGGAGATGCTCCCGCCACTGCCACTGCGCTTGCCAGCCATGAGCCCAGCTTCTGGCTGCACTGACCACCAGGGGGCAGCTCCTGCATTGAGCATCTTCCCCCTGGTGGTTAGTGCACGTCATAGCGACTGGTCGTTCCGCTGGTCGGTCGATTTGCATGTTAGCCCTTTATTATATAGGATTACCACTTTCTCCTCTCCTGGATCACTTAAGTGCCTAATAACTGGTCTATTTTTATCTACTTTTCCTCCTATTCTAGAAGGCTCTCTATATGGAGGCCAGCGTGTCTTGGTTATCAATTTGTGGCTGCTCAGCTTCAAGTACTCGGTGCTTTGCTGGATCCTTTAAATATGTTTCCTTTGCCATCTGCATGATGCTAAACGTTGTCAGTAGAGGACACTGCAGAGACAATGGAGGAAGGGGTACATTACTTTCTGCAGGCTCCCCAGTGTGCCCTGCTTTGCCAGCACCAGGGCTAGGGCTAGGGCTAGGTTTAGGCTTAAAATTAGGGTAGGGTTAGGGTTAGGTTTAGACTTAGAGTTAGGGTTAGGGTTAGGGTTAGGGTTAGGTTTAGGGTTAGTGTTAGGGCTATGGCTAGTGCCAGGGTTAGGAATGGGGTTAGGGGTATGGCTAGGGTTAGTGTTAAGCCTAAGATTAGGGTTCAAATCAGGATTAGGGTTAGGATTAGGGCTAGGGTTAGGTTTAGGGTTAGGGCTAGGGTTAGGTTTAGGCTTAGAGTTAGGTTTATGGTTAGGGGTAGGGCTAGGCCTAGGGTTAGGTTTAGGTTTAGGTTTAGGCCTAGGGCTAGGCTTTGGGTTAGGTCTAGGGTTAGGTTTAGTGTTAGAGTTAGGGCTAGGTCTAGATCTAGGTCTAGGGTTAGGGTTAGGGTTAGAGCTAAGGGTAGGGGTAGGGCTAGTGTTACTGTTAGGGTTAGTATTAGGTGTAGAGTTTAGCCTCTTGTTAGAGGACCTCAGAAATGGCCATGCATGGGAGTGCTTGTAAAGAGGATGAAGGCTGTAACTTATTTAGGGGGTGAAGGATTGTGGTCAGCTGAGCCTGCTCTGGGGAATCTCGTCCCCATTTTGTGGGTGGTTCCATTCTGATCTCTGGATAATCGGGGGTGGTGTCCTAGAAAATGTGTGTTGAACACCCACCCAGGTGGTTTTGAGGTAGGTAAGGAGCAGTTCACGGGGAATCAGAGAAAACACCTGGGCCCAGAAAGCTGGAGCCCATAGGGGAGGGGGAGGGTTAGGTTAGGTTTAGGGTTAGGGCTAGGGCTAGGGTTAGGGTTAAGGTTAAGATTAGGAGTAGGGCTAGTGTTAGGGTTAAGGTTACTCTTATATTTAGGGCTAGGTCCAGGGTTAGGTTTAGGGTTAGGGCTAAGGTTGGGGTTAGGGCTAGTGTTAGGTTTATTGTTAGGATTAGGGTTAATTTTATGCTTAGGGTTAGAGTTAGCGTTAGTGTTATGGTTAGAGCTAGTAGTAGTTTTGGGTTAGGGATAGGGTTAAGGTTACGTTAGGGTTAGGTTTAGAGTTAGGGTTCATTTTAGTGTTGGGGTTTCTGTTGTGGTTAGGGTTACTTTTAGGATTAGGGGTCAGGCTATGTTTAGGGTTAGGTGTAGTGTTAAGATTATGGCTAGGTCTAGGATTTGGATTAGGATTAGGTTTAGGTTTAGCGTTAGGCCTAGGGCTAGGGTTTGCATTACAGTTAGAGTTTGGGTCCTTGGATCCACAGAGGAACCACCTGGAGAGGTAGGGTAAGGGTTAGTGTTAGGGCTAGTGTTATGGTTAGCATCTGCTTCCTTGCATGAACATTGGAATCACCTGGAGAGTTAGGATTAGGTTTAGGGTTAGGGCTAGTGTTAGGTTTATGATTATGGTTAGGTTTAGGGTTAAGATTAGGGCTAGATTTAGGGTTAGGGTTAGGGTTAGTTTTATAGTTAGGGCTAGGGCTAGGGTTAGGGTTAGGGCCAGTGTTAGGGTTATGATGAGGCCTAGGCTTAGGACTATGGTTAGGGTTAGTGTTAGGTTTGTGTTATGGTTAGGGCTTAGTCTATGTTTAGGGTTAGGGTTAGTGTTAGGGTAAAGGTTAGGGCTTGGGCTGGGGTTTGCGCTAGGGTTAGGGTCAGAGTTAGGGGTGGGGTCAGGGCACAAGGTTAAAGTTAGTGTTAGGGCTAAGGCTAGGGTTAGGGTTAGGGCACAAGGTTAGGGTTAAGGTTAGGGCTAGGCTTAAGGTTAGGGCTAGAGCTAGGTTTAGGGTTATGGTTAAGGCTAAGGCTTGGGCTAGCTTTAGGGTTATCTAACCTTACCCCTAACCCTAGCCCTAACACTAACCCTAGCCCTATCCGTATCCGTATCCCTAACCCTAGCCCTATCCGTATCCGTATCCCTAACCCTAGCCCTATCTGTATCCCTAACCCCTCACCCTGCAAGGTCTGGGTCTCAGCCCTGGGAGTAGGAGGCTCTTCCTTGGGAGTGGTTGCTCCTTGTATTCGCTATGCTTATACAGGGAGAACAAAACTGGTTTTATAGTTGTTAACATGGAAAATAATACAATGATTAATAAAAATATAAGAGTAAACTCTGTTTTGTGTACTCACAACTATAAACCTACTTTTGCTCCCCCCTGTACTTTTAGAGTTCTCTTTACTTCTTACAGGCCATTCCCCCATTACTCCAATCTCCTGTTAAATAGCTAATAATTCTTGATATTAAACTTCCCCAAATTGCTGTGTAATTTCTGTTTCCTGATCACACCTTGACTGAGATGCAGTGTGATCTTTATAATATGTAAATCTGATTTTGCCACTCCTTGCTTAAAACTTTTTTATGGTTTCACTCTGCTTACCAAATAAAGACCCTCTCTCCCATTTTCATGGTTTCTGGGGCTCTGCACAGTCTGGCCCCTTTCCCTTCCTGCCCTTGTCTCACACAAGAGCCCCCATGCTTCCCTGCTGTGGCCGAGCTTTTACAGACACTGCTCCCTTCCTGAAATCATCTTCCATCACCTTTCCACCTGCTAAGTCCCTACTGACCTTCAGCCTAGTGGCATCATATTCTCAGGGCAGCTTACTCCACCTTCCCGAGAGGTGGAATCACTTCTATTCACTTTCAGAGCACCACGCAAGAGCATTTTTTTGTGGTTGTAATTTTACATATGTTTGTGCAATTCTTTTGGATTCATATTTGTTTGCTCCCCTGCAGATAGTAAACTCCCTGAGGACAAGGACTAGCTTTTTTGGCTCCTTGTATGGCTTGTAGCCTCACTCTAGCGAATGTTACAGAGGGCCTGTTTACAAAGCATTCTACCTTGTTCCGCTTGTCTTGGTTTTAAGATTTCCCTGTCCATACTCCGACTCACCACAAGGTGACAGGCTAAGACTCTCTGGTGCTTGATTTTCCTGGAGAAAGACGTGGTGCTTCAGGTTAAAATGCCTTCCTCTGAACCAGAGGAGGATCCCTCTGAAGTGAGATTGAATCACGTGCTATTACAGGAGATTCCTCTGAAAGCTCCTCTTCACCTTCTCGTCTTCACTGCCTCTGAGGAACAACCTGTCCTACTAGCAAGCAAGACAAAGGAGAGATTCTCATTGGCTAGTGTTGTATTTAGAACTCGGGGCTCTGATTCAGGGATGGAGGGGAGTCTTCATTGCCCCTCTCCTCATACCTTGTTTTGCATTAACTGTGAGTTCTAGAGGAAAGGTTTAGAGTGAGCGGTCAGCAAGCTACAGCTCTAGCGGCCAATCTGGTTCTCTGCCTGTGTTTGTAAATACATTTAATTGAAACAGCCATCCCCATTTGCGGACATATTGTTAGTCTTTTGCACAACTACCAATAGTTGTGACAGAAACCATAATGGTCTGCAAAGCCCCCAAATATTTACTCTCTGGCCCTTTAAGACAAAATTTTGGGATGAATGTAAACTTTTTAGAAGCCTTAATATCTGGCTAGCATGTAGCTGACTTTTCACAGAAATTAGCAATTCGACCTGTCTTTCAAGAAGCAAACATTCTGGGTGAGATGATATGAATTTCTTGAGGTTCCTTGGAAATTTGGCTCACATAAGTCAGAATGATATTTATTAATTCCTTTCAGGAAGTAGGCATTTAAGTGTGCTCTATCTTTTCTTTTTAAGTGGAAAATATGGGCACACATGAGGTAAATTACTTGTAGTTTCTTTTGCATGCTTTCCCATAGTAGGACAATGAAGTCACTTCATTTGTCAAGATACGAACCAAAGGCCCTGTAGCTATTTACCTTTCATTCAAGAAACATTCTTGGCATGGGTGGTTTGGATTATTTATGAGGTTGGAAGCGCTCAGACATTGCTGAGTCAGAATGATGTTAATTCATTTTGCAAATTTTAAACAATAAAATACATTTTCTACAGATCATCTTCCCGACAAAACATTTTGGGTAAAGATAGTGGATAGTCCGTACAGTTTCTTAGTGTCCTTATACTTATAAAAACAGGCAAATCAGAACTAAACTCATTATTTTTGTGCATACACAGGTAAGGGACTAGCTGGCCACTGTTAGATCCCTTTAGTTTAGGCAGTTGAATGTTGTGGCCGAGTGGGAAGGTTTGTTTGTGGCAAGGTCTGCAGAAAGGAGATGCCAGAAGGGAAAATTCTCAGCTTGTGACTATTGGTGGACAATAAAGTAGGTGGGCTGTCCACCCCACGCCTCTTCACTGTACTTTTTTGCAGAAAGTTTTTCAGGCATGTAGTGGTTCTTTATGGAGTAGGATTTCCCCATCTATCTAAGAAGGAACTGGGCGTGGGAGGCTCTCAGAGTCATACCTCTACATCTCATCTTCTTAGGATCCTCTCCAGGTTACTGCACATCAATTTGTTCTTAAAATGCCACTTGTTCTTTTCAAAACATTCTATTCCCCTGTTTGCAATCTCTTGCAATAATTATTCAAACGATTTATATTTAAGGATTTTCAGTGTTTCCAACTGTAGTTCTTTCTTATTCTAGAGTTTTTAATGTTGAGATACATATATATTTAGTATATAAACATACACACATATATGTATGTATATATAGCACACAAGATGAATTTTGGAGAGGTAGAGACAAACTACTAAATAACCCACAAAACACCCATTTATTTATAGCATGAGAGCTACAAGAAGAAACCCGAGTGTCGCCTTGTTCCACCTGAGCTGAGAATATGAGCGTTAGGCAGCTCAAGATTTCCCCCACTTCATGTATGTCAGCAGATGACTGTTGAAAGTACCCTGAGTGTTGATTTTTGGGGTTATGAATAAATTCTAGCAAATAGAAAACTTTATAAATATGGACTCTAAGATTAATGAAGAGCAACTGCGTATCTATATACAAGGCTAATATGTAAAGTGTCCCTAGGGGAGTTCAATTGGGAGACTAGGAGTTCGATTGCTCGCTATGACGTCTGCTGACCACCAGCGGGTGGCGTGGGACGAAGGAAGGTACCCGGCCAGCAGCCGGCAGCTGGAAGAAAGGCCCTGGCTGGCAGCCGGAAGGCCCTGATCGGCCCTGATCACCGTCCAGGCCTAAGGACCCTACCAATGCACTGGGCCTTTAGTGTATATATATAACAAAAATACTACCTAAATACATTTTACATATATTTATATTACATATACACATAACAAATAATATATAAAATATATAACAAGACTAGAGGCCCAGTGCATGAAATTTGTATGCTGGTAGGGTCTCTAGTGGCTGCCGGCTGCCGGCTGGGGCCTCCCTCCCTTCCCCCGGCTGGCCCCGTCCCCTGGTCAAACTCCTGGACGACCTCCCAGTTGAGGGGACAATTTGCATACTACTCTTTTATTATATAGGATCATTGTTACTAATTGTTCATAGGTAATGTTGCATTACTAGGGAATATATTGTATGCTTGTCAATAAACATGCTTTTACAAAAAACGTTTCAAATGATGTTTCCCAGCCCAATGTGCCATGTGAGCTGTGTTGTAAGGATGCTATGGGAAGTCATTTTGGGAAATGCCAATGTTAAGAAATCCTCTATGTCTGTGACATCTGAAAAAAGCCAGTGCCTCAGATTGTTACAGTTAAGTGTTGACAGGAACAGGGTCATTTGTGCCAAAATAGGAGCTAGAATCAGCATCCCTTATGCAATTGGACACTTTCCCCATCTTTTTTACTTTGCTTTTCCAAGCTCTTCTTGCCCTGTTTTACTGTATCTCATTGGATGGGGCACGATTTGATTTTTTTTTTTATTGTAATCTGTTCCTCAGGAAAGGTGTTAACTATTAATTTTATAAACATGATTAAGCAAAATTGGGGTTGCCCGTTTTCTCACTGCAGAGAAACTCTCATCAGATGGCTCTTTGCAAATGTCAGTCATTTCTAAGCTGTCAACGCTACAATATAAACAATGCTCCATACATTGTTAGTCATGGAAGTAATTTCCAGTCCCAGGGAAACAGACCCCAGGGCAGTTTGTTGTGGTGACATGCTTTTCACTTGAGATCACTGAGGACTTAATGACAGCTGGTGCCTGTCCACAACCTGGCATTGGAATGCTCTCATTTTGTGAGACCTGAGCGTTGTGGATTTCATCTGGTATGTGAAAACATGATTTGTAATGGGCACAATATCATTTCAACTACATATCCCTTCTGACAGTGAAGACGTTTTGTTTTTTTTTTGCCTTTTAGAATTTATATTCTCTCCCTGCTCCAATATTTTTCCTTTAACCTTTGAGTTGGAAAAGATGCCAACTACTCTCGTTGAGAATATCCTCACGGTATGGTTTTTATGTGCTTTGTTTCATGTAATATTCAAGAATCTACACCTAACATAATGTGAGTTGGTAATTGTGCTGCCCTGATTTTGTTTTCTCTTTTATATTTATGTACTAAATCTAGACACTATGAAAAACAAATTGCAGATGGAAAAATTGAGAAGATAATGAGAAAACTCCCTGTAGGGCCCCAGAGGCTATGACCAAAACTGCAATCAGAGACAAATCCATTGCCTGAATACTTTCATTATTGAATGGGGATGAAAGTAAATAAACCTAAGCAGAATTAAAAGGTAAACAATTCTATAAAGAGCTTTTATAAATCAATGTGAAGAAATACAAGTGTCCCAGGAGAAAATTCGGTGAAAGAAGGGCTGTCAAGAAGCCCAAACAATTTTTGGGTCTCCAGAAAGGAAAGATTAGCTAAAACACTTTCAGATGGTGTTGTTGGAGAAGGTAATTGAGAGGATGTGACCTTCCGTTGACCCCAGAGCTAAATCCAGGCAATCAGGGGCTCCTCCCCTGTCCTTGGAAAGTTACTTCCACCCACAGTTCCCACCGTGGGAGCTGTTTTCAAGGGCGCAGCCTTGAGGGTCATCTGAACTGAAAACGTGACTGATCCCTGTTAAGACCTCTATGTACATGTTTAAAATTCTGGTGGGCAGGTGCGACTGCAGAAGACAACCCTTTGTAAGTTTCCTTGCTTTTTTTTTAAACCTGCCCCCTGCCAATCTGGAGTAGTCTGCCTTTTTCTTTGTCTCTCCTTGCGACAGAGACTGTGATCTTCGAAGTTTAACACCCTCTCTTCTCCAGTAAAATATATGAAAAGGCAACGTATGTAAGGATGATTACAGATGCCAAGAGATCTACTAAATGCTCACACTAAGTAATAAATAAAAGGCAAACTAAATGCAATACTGATCTGCCACTTTGTCTTACCAAATTGGCAAAAATATAAAAGGATAATGTCCAGGGGGACAAGGATATAGAAAGTGAGCATTTTTATAATATTTGTGGAAGCATAATTGGATTCAGCTTTTCTGAAAGATAGACTCCATCCATTGTGAATCTCTCGTTTTTTTTTTTTTTTAATATTTTATTGATTTCAGAGAAGGAGAGGGAGAAATAGAAACATCAATGTTGACAGAGAATCATTGATTGGCTGCCTCCTGAGCACCCCACACTGGGAATGGAGCCCACAACCCAGGCATGTGCCCTGACCAGGAATCGAACTGTAACCTCCTGGTTCATAGTTTGATGCTCAACCACTGAAGCCACACTGGCTGGGCATGAATCTCTTTTGATCCATCAATTTTACTTCCAGGATTTTATCCTGAGGGAATTAGAGCTTTGTGTAAAGGTAGATAAACAAGGATTTTCTTGTAACATTTATAAGAGGGAAAAATAGGCTGCTATGCAGTCATTAAACAGACTGATTGCTATCCTTATCAAACATTTACTAGATCAAACATTGTACTAAGTAAATGTGATATTCCATCTGTGAGGTTAGTATTTTTAACAAAATTGTGGCCTTAAGAGGTTATATAATTAACCAAAGGTCACGTTGTTAAGAATTAGTAAAGCTTATGAAACCCAGTCATAACTAATAAATGTCCTCTATCACTGAACAAGTATATTTAATGACATAAGGAAATGCTTGTAATAAATTACTACATGAAAAAATATCAGGCTATATTCAATTTCTCTAGGGATATAGGACTACTGACACTTTCTAATATTTTTGCTAAGTTATGTTTTTCTAGGAATTTGTTCAGTTGATTTATCATTTCAAGTATATTAGCATAAAGTTGTTAATAATATCCACTTATTGTATTTTAATGTCTGTAGACACTGTAGTTGATGTCCTTTTTTATTCCTGTTTTTGCTTTTTTTCTTGGTCTTGGTGGGGGGCTTATTAATTTCATTAGGCCTGTCAAGGATTCTCTCTTCTAGTTGCTTTTTATTAAATTAATTTCTGATCTTTATGTTTTCCTTTCATCACCTTCCTTTGCTTTTAATTTAATGTCCCTTTCTAATTTCTTAAGATTAGTTCTGATAATTAATTTTGAGCCTTTTTCATTTTTCTAATATGCACATTTAAAGCCATAAAAAGCTCTTCTAAGTGTGGTGTTATTCATCTGTAAAAATGGATATATAGTATTTAAAAAAATTATTGTCATTCATTTCAGAGATTTCTCACTTTCATTAACTTCTTTAACCTATGAACTATTTAGAAGGGTGTTGGTTAATTTCAAATACACGAGGATTTTTAATTATCTTTTTGGTATTAATTATTAGCTTAATTCCACTGTGGTTAGTCAGGAAATAACCTATATTATTTAAATTTTCTGAAATTTGAAACTTGATTTTTTAAAAAATAAATCTTTATTGTTCAGATTATTACAGGTGTTCCTCTTTTTTTCCCCCCATAGCTCCCCTCCACCTGATTCCCCACCCCACCCCATGCCCTTACCTCCCCCCCCCGGCCCCGCCACTGTCTTCATCCATAGGTGTAAGATTTTTGTCCAATCTCTTCCCGCACCCCTCACACCCCCTTCCCCCTGAGAATTGTCAGTCCACTCTCTTTCTATGTCCCTGATTCTATTATATTCACCAGTCCATTCTATTCTTCAGATTTTTTATTCACTTGATTTTTATATTCACTTGCTGGTAGGTATGTATTTGATGTCATTTTGTTGTTCATAATTTTTATCTTTACCTTTTTCTTCTTCTTCCTCTTCTTAAAGAATACCCTTCAGCATGAAACTTGATTTTTGTCTCAGACTTTGGACAATTTGATAAACACATTCTGTGGTGCTTGAAAAGAATGTGTATTTGACACTAGTTGGGCACAATGTCCATTAGGTCATTTGTTAATCTTGTTAGAATCTATATCCTTATTGATGGCGTATTTGCTTTTTCTATAGTTACTGAGAAGGATGTGTTAAAGTCTCCATGATGTGGATTTTCCTACTTCTTTTATTTTGCCAGTTTTTTACTTCATATATTTTGAGATCATGTTCTTAGATTCTTACAAATTTAGAATTATTATATTTTCTTTTTAGATCTACTCTTTCATCATCATAAAATGTCCATCTTTATGTCTGTCTAGTAATGCTTCTTGTCTTAAAGTCTGCTTTGTGTTACAGTAGTGAAGATACACCAGCTTTCTTTTGGTTAGTGTTTGCATGGCATATATCATTTTACCATCCTTTTAGTCTCAATCTCATTTATTTATAATGTATCTTTTTATGGGATTAAGTGGCTTATATTTAATCTGACAGTCTGACAACCATTTCTTTTAATTATGTATTTTGATCTATTCATATTCAATGTATTATTGTTATATTTGGGTTTAAATTGATCATCTTAATACTTATTTGTCCTACTAGTTTATGTTCTTTTCCCTACTTTCTTATGACTGATCAAATACTTGTGATCTATCTTATCTATATCTTTTATCAGTTCTGGATAATGCAAAAATGATAGAGCAGCCGCTCCTGCCTTCTGTGCTAGGAATGTCAAGGATATTAGTACTATATTTTAAACTCCACCCGACATTATTACTATGACTTTGTGGGCAATATTCACTGAGATATGCTGACATACTTTACCCTTCTCAGCATTGTACTCTGCATCTCCATGCTTCTTTCTGGGATTCTTTTCCTTTCTCTTGAAGAACTGCTTTTGTATTTTCATTAGTGTATTTATGCTGATCACAAATCCTCTCAGTATTTGTATTAAATACTAGAGACCTGGTACATGAAATTTGTGCACAGGTAGGGTCCCTATGCCTGGCCGGCAATCAGGGCCAATTGGGGCCTTCCTTCTGGCTGCCAGCCAGGGCCTCCCTTCCCTGGCTGCCAGCTGCCCTGGCCGCTGGCTGGGGCCTTCCTTCGTTCTGTGCTGCCCCCAGGTGGTCAGCGTACGTCATAGTGAGCAATCGAACTCCCGGTGTCTCGTCGAACTCCCAAGGGGACAATTTGCATTATTAGGCTTTTATATGTAGAGATATGTTGCCTTAATCTTTGAAGAATACTTTATGTGAATATAGAATTCTCTGTTGTCTTCTTGCTGTTTTTCTTTCCTTTTGGTTTTGTTCTTTTAAAGGTAATACATCTTTTCCTCTGGTTGATTTTAATATTTTCTTTTTTAAAATATATTTTATTGATTTTTTACAGAGAGGAAGGGAGAGGGATAGAGAGTTAGAAACATCGATGAGAGAGAAACATCGATCAGCTGCCTCCTGCACACCTACAACTGGGGATGTGCCCGCAACCAAGGTACATGCCCTTGACCGGAATCGAACCCGGGACCTTTCAGTCCGCAGGCCGACACTCTATCCACTGAGCCAAACTGGTCAGGGCTAATATTTTCTCTTGTTCTTAGTTTTTCAACAGTTGGACTGGGATGCACTTAGGTATAGTTTCTTTTATATTTATTCTTCTTGGAGTTTGTAGCCCTTCTCGGTATTTCTGTCATTTTTCTGAAAAGTTCTACCATTATTTCTTCAAAGATTGCTTCTGTGTGATTATCTCTTATTGTGGATCCTTTTACCACATCCCATGTCTTTGCTGTTCATTTCTGTTTTTCCACTTTGACTCTCCATGCTCCAGCCTGCATGTTTTCTTCTGACATTCTACTCCATTGTCCTTTCGGTTGTGTGTAATCTTCTGTTGTCAATTTACAATGTTTTAGTTTTCAGTTCTCGACTTGCCATTTTATTTATATTCTGCTTCCCAGTTCTTCGCTGAAATTCTCCATCTTCCCATTTTATTGATTTAACATAATAATAATTTATATCTGTCTTTGATAGCTCAACATTTGTATCACTTGTGAGTTTGCTTCCTGTAGTAGGTTTTTTCTTTATTTTTTCAAATAAATCTTATCTTCTTATATGCCTTTTTTAATTTATTGAGTGGTAGGTATTGCTTTTGAAAAATGTTAGATTATTTGAGGCTCTGGGTGATGTTCTCTTCCTCCAGGGATGATTCTTTTGGCTCTTGTAGACAGTTAATCTGGACAGATCACCTTAATTCCACCAGAAACTGAGAGCAGACTCGAATCGGAGCTTCAGCTGCTGTGAGGGCTAGTCTGTTTCTCCTTCACCCCACACCCTCTCAGAATCTCACTGGAAGTGCCGAGCCCCTCCTCCTTGGCAAGCCTGGAACTCAAATGCTTATTCCCCTCAGCCTGTGAGACTGAAGAGGACTGTGTTCACTTTCTCAGCTTCTCATTTGTCATTTTCAGGACTGGCATTTGTCTTGAGGAGAAAAGTGTTTAAATCCTGGAATTACCTCTCTTGGTTTTCCTTTTCTCTTAGATCTTGGCCTCACATCTTCTTACTGTCTTGGGAGTTTTTTGAGGGTAGTGTATATTTCAAATATACATATTAAAACATTATGCCCATCTTTTAGTTGTTCTCAATAGTAGGGCTATCTAAAATTATGCATTATAATTTTTTTTCTGTTTTAAAAAATATATATTTTAAATTTTATAGTCATGGGGATGAAACTCCATTATCTTCCCCCTATTCATAAATATGCAATGATAAAAGACATAATTTAGAATTATTTTAGGCTCATGGATACTTTTGCTTTTCATTTTACTCCCTGGTGCTGTTGATGTCAATGTTTTCTGAAAAAGAGCATGATTGCTTAGGTTTATTAAAATTAAGATATATAAATAGAACATGAAAACTAGTGTCTGTAATAAGATACTAGGAGCAGCATTTATTTGTAATTGTTTAAAAATATTATTATAACAATAATAAAAATATATAAATCAAAAGATTATCCCAAACCCCCTCATCTAACTTATGTTTTATATTTTTTGTCTGTGCCTGTATTATGTATGCATCTATAACAGTGCACATGTGAAATAAGTGTTCATAGCATTGAATTTTAATGATGCACTTGGAAAAATACAGCCTCCATGTATCTTTTTCTAATACCCTGGTTCTAATTCTGGCCCAACATCTTTTCATTTTTTGCCTAGAATTAAGAAGATTGGCACATTTATAGATATCTTGTTCTATTCAATAGGTATATAGTTAAAGTGTTAAATAAAATGGCTAAAAATATTAGCATTACTAAAAGATGTGTATGGTATCTTTCTACAAATGTTTTTCCTTTCAAATCAGGAGAGGCATGGGAGAATTTTGATTCAGAATATTACATTTGACTTTGCCTGCCTTTACTAGTAGAAGCTTTCTTTCAGCCTGAATAGATTATTTCCAGTCTTCTTTTTTAGAAATCCATTTATCAAATTCCAGATGTATTCCCCTTCCCAGAACAATGGCCATATGTTATTAATGATGATGGTATTGATCTCTAATAATACCAGACTCTGATGAGTTGAAATCTTTTGATGATATTTCTTGTCACTTATAAACTTTTGGAAAAGACAAATTAGTAGTTAGAGTCACATTTATATCATTACACTTCTCGGCATCTTAATGAAATTCATGAACATTTAAGAGGAAACTAAATTTTAATTAAAGATTGGCCTTAAAAATGGAAGAATTCTAAGATTTTTTTGGTAGTTAGGTAATATTAAGGATAAATAGGAAATAAAAATGGGTTTGTTTTCTGAAGTAATAAAATTCAAACATTAGTGAATTAGACAACAGTCTTCTCTAAAAATAGTACTAATGCTTGGTACATTTAAAACACTAGTCATAGTATTTTAAAAACATGGGGATTAATCTAGGCCAGATATCCACTCCCTTGAAAAAGCAGTGACTATAGGTTATGACATGAATCTTATTTATTTATTTATTTATTTATTTATTTATTTATTTATTTATTTATTACAAAAGGCTCCACTAAAGAACTCATGTGAAATGCCGTTCTGGGAATTTACAGATCCTAGAACCCTAGCCTCTCATTTTCTAGATGAGACTCAAGAAGTTATTTCGGGCATCACATTGAAAACTCACCGGGCAATTCCATGAAAACTCCTAGAACATTAGTTGTCCTAGAGCAAATGTTCTATAAATGTTCATTTCTTTTCCCCTTTCTCTAGAACACAGATACCTAGTTTCCCCATTCTTGGGATGTGTGCATCATAATTTGTTTGTTGTATTAGTAATCAAATCAGTGATAAAAAGCAAACCCAAATCTCAGTGGCCAATAACAACAGAGATTGATTGCTTTGCCTCATTGTCTGTCCTGAGTGGATGGGCTGACACTCTCCCGGATTGCTGCAGGCTGACTGTGGTTGCAGTTGGGGCTGGGGCCCTGTTCCAGGTGGCTCTTTTCCATGAGTCTTCATTTTGGAATCCGGGCTAATGGAGCATCCCCTCTAGGCTATGCTGTTCTTCGGGCAGAGATTACAAAGCAAGAGCAGGCCTCGTAAGCTTTGGATTGGAAGGAGCACACTGTCATTTCCGCTGACGTTCACTGGCCAATCAAGTCCATGGCCAAATCTGATGATGGGCAGTGAGCTGTGCTCTGCTTTGCAGGAATCATGGTAAACCACGGAGATGCGTAACTCTCTTGCAGGGTAGGGAGCAAATAGTTGTCAGCAATAATATCAGCAAATTGACGTATATTTTAACATGGTGCCTTTATCTGATCTACTGGTTTTTTCCCCCTCAGTTCCAGCTCTGAGGTAATGCAAACTATTGGCTCTTGCTACATTTTTCTATGGCAGGGCTGAGTTCTCATTTTTTCACATTAGACTAACAATTTTTGGTTACTCGGAAGAATGTTTTCAAAGCTGCAACAGAAGTTGAGGGCCATCTGCAACAATCAATTCTCCTTTGAGTCAAATTGTTTTTTACTAAACTCGAAGATGTTAATTTTCTTTTGAAAAATGCTTGATGGAAGGGAGACATTATGTGCAGGAGGCTGTTGTCTTTTATCAGAAGACTTGCCAGGCCTTCAACTTAATTTTCAGAGAACATTTACATCTTAGATGGTTAAGTGTTACTGGTGGTACTAAAATAAAGATGAAAAGCCCTGGGAACAAAGCATATGTTCCCACAAAGTCTTTAAAAATGTTTCAAAGTTCAATTTAATAATCAAAAGGTATTATTAGACATAGCTCAAGAGCTTTCTTCAAAATTTATTTTTAGGCAAAGGAAGGCTCTGTGTAAAGTGGAGGAGAAAAATGGGAAAGAGAGGGGAATGAGTTTTTCACTTCCTGTAGTTTTCTTATACTTCAAGAATGCATTTTAATTTCACAACAATCCTTTAATAAACAGATGAATGAAGACAGAAGTGGCAGTGAGAGAAAGGAGAGGGTTATCTTTTTCATGCCAGAGAATTGGATGATCTCTTCCGATTCTTAACATGAAAATTTGTCAATCAGCTATCTATCTATATCTGTGGAATAGTGAGTACATTTATATGTAAAGAGGCTAAGAGAGGAAAGAACAGAACTTCAAAAAATATACAAGGGACTGTAGAGACTTTTCTTTCCAAGGGATGCCTCCTGCCACCCAGGTCCCTTCCGTGGAAGCAATCTGTGTTACCTGTTTTCAAGTGTATCATTCGGAGGATATTTTAGGCATTTGTAAGTAGATATATTTAACTATATATTTTTCCTTTTTTAACGCAAAATGTATCTTAGTTTTCACTTAAATTATCTTGGAGATCATTCCATATACACTGAGTGGCCAGATTATTATGAATAATCTGGCCACTCAGTGTATATCCTATTAATAAAAGGCTAATATGCAAATTGTCCCCTTGACCAGGAGTTCGATCAGCAGGCAGGCTGGCCAACCGCTCATGTCCCCTCCCCCTGGCCAGGCTGGCCGGACCCCACCCACGTATGAATTCATGCACCGGGCCTCTAATATATGTATATATACACACACACACTGAGTGGCCAGATTATTATGTGTTCAGAGATCATCATCATCTGGCCACTCAGTGTAAATATACAAGTCACCTCCCCCCACCCCTCATCTCTTTCTTTTTTTTAAAGCAGCTTGGGTCTTACTTTGTGTAGTTATACCATAAGCTACTAAATGGTAGTGCATTCTTCTTTCTGGAAACATATGTTGAATCTGCACTAACCCCAGAACTGTGCTTCCCCGAGGACAATAGTAGGGGAGTCTTAATCAGTTTCTAACTTACACGTTTGTTACTGTGGTTAAGGCCTGTTTGTTTTCCCATTGGGATAAATGGCATTTATAAGTCTTAGGCTCTACAGCAGTGGTTCTCAACCTGTGGGAATGTCGGGACCCACAGGTTGAGAACCGCTAGCATGGTCGCCTTAAGACCATCGGAAAACACAGATATTTACATTACGATTCTTAACAGTAGCAAAATTACAGTTATGAAGTAGCAACGAAAATAATTTTATGGTTGGGGGTCACCACAACATGAGGACCTGTATTAAAGGGCCGCGGCATTAGAAAGGTTGAGAACCACTGCTTTAGGAGATCTCGCCCAGGGAAACTGAGTCCTATACCAAAGCCCAAAGGGAGACAGTAGCTCTAAAATGGAAAGGAAAGCAGGCAGAGCCCCGATGTGGGGGTGGAACGCGGTCACAGACGCGAAGAGGCAGACGGAGGCAGAGTGATGATAGGACAGGCAGCTAAGGCGAGAGCGCTGGGTGCGGTTCCCGGGTGCGCTCACCTTCACACTCCTCACCCTTCAGAAGAGCCGTACTGGTGAAAGGAGAAATTGCTGTGGTTTTGGACGTAAATGTGCATCTGTGAGTGTGCCATTAAAAGGAGAACCACGTGAAATCACAGGGTATGAAATGGTAAGCCATGTGAGTGAATTCCCTATTAAATGTCAGCAATGACCTAATAATACGTTTTCTTTGTATATAAAGGCAGCACCAGTAGGGCTATTTCCGCCCTCTGTCCTGCTTTGTCCCCCTTGCCACCAGCTGGGGTGGTGGAAGTCACGAAACACAGTGACCCTGAATAGCCTTTCTAAGAACTGACCCCTGGCTGTGACTTCATTAACAAAAATCCTGTCTGGTGTTCTCCGGAGATTAATCAGCCTCAGGCAAGAATCTGAGAGTTAATAATTACAGAGTGCTTATTTCCATAATGCTCAAGAGCATGGGTTATTTTGAAAGAATTATTCAGTTTCGCCCCCCTCTTAATTGTTTCAGGTAGAACTCTTATAGATGGCAAATAGTGGTATAAACAGTTAACATGAGATTTTCAAGGCTGCATGATGCATTCTATTGAGATGCAAGAATTCTACCATATTTCACTTAGTCTGAGTTCTTGAAAATACCTTTTCTTCAGAAGAGGTTGCATCTGCTAGTAAGTGGGCACAAGCGTTCTTGATGTTTATTGGTACTGATTATCCATCTAAATAATGACTTCAAAGTACCATTTAGAAGTTCATTCCCCAAACACTTTACTCTTAGCTTCTCATGTTTTTAATGTGACAAACCATCTCAACTTGTCTTTGTTTAAATCCAGAAATACAAATTTTAGAGAGCTGTTGTCCTCCAGACCCATGCGGTGACATTTTCAAATACCACAGCACGTGGTGAAAATCCTGATTTCTTTATCCTAATAAAATGTGTATACTAGATGGTGGGCTTCAGCATATCAATAAACTTTGGTGTAACCATATTTACTTCTGGAATTATCTGCCCCTACCACAGAAACCCCAACTTTATTTTCTCTTTCAAACACCCTGCAGCTGAACTCCTGAAAGCCCAGGATCGTTCCGATGGGGGATGGGAAGCAGCAGCCTCAGTGTCCCTCTTTTGTGAAACTTGAAATTACTAGCAAATCTTGCTCCCGACCAGACCTTGGGTGCGTGTGTTCCCTAAGGTGGGTTTCTGCAGCAGGTTATTTACTCTCAGCCCATAGTTTATGCCCAAATGAATGAAGAACATCTGGGTCTCAGTCCAATCTCCCCCCTGTTGGCCTTATGTTGTTACCTTCGCTTCGTGTCTGAGTGTGAATGCTTTGAAATTTATGTGTGACTATAATATAGCCTACTTTGGGTTCTGGAATCAGGATGACATGATTTTAAATTCTGGTTGTACAATTTACTAGGAGTGACCACGGAAAAGTTATCAACTTCTCCATAAGCCTCAGCTTTTCTCTTCTCTAAGATGGGGATAATTGTACCTCCCTTAAAGGGTTGTTGAAGGATTACATGTAATGCATATCAAGTGCTTGGCACCTAAGGATTGTGCAGTAAGTGTTAGCTATAAATATTATAACTAGGCTTTGCCTATTTGATCCACTCAGTACAGGTGGATATAACTCCAAAGCTCCTTATGGATAGGGTCCACCTGGCAGAATAGCTAATGTTTGTTAAAGAGTAAATGATGGGAACATCCTTCCTCCCCATGTTTACAGCTAGTTTTCAAATTAGAGGCTGCACTAAACACGAGCTCACAATCTAAAAGTATAAAACACATATGGAAATAATTCACTTTACGTAAGCTTCATCGGAAACAAGTAGCAGAATTAGAACTTTTAGAATTTTTTTCTTTTAGAATTTTGAATGAAATCGTTTCTGGGTATAAAATTTAAAAAGCATGTTAAGATGCTTTTTAAAAGAAGGGTGAAAAAGAGAACATGAGAAAGAAATAGATATTATCATACTGTAGTAATTTTCTACAACTTTCTTTTTCCCCCTTAAGAATTTTTGAGGATCATTGTATCTTCTTCAGAGAGCACATGGCCAGGACATGGGTCATCTTACCACTTCAGCATCATATGAGGAAGAGAAAGAAGAGAGAAAGCACACTCATACGCTGACCCCTTATGCCTGGTGGCTCAACCCACCAGCAAATGTGGTATGATCCATGCCCTGGAATGTGACTTAGAATTTTCTCTTTGGAGAGAAGAATGGGGTGGGGGTAAGGTTCAGGGCAGGGGTATGAGGAGAGAGCAGCAGAGGTAAGAGAGAAGCCTGAAAAAGTATATCTTCTCATAAAAGACTGCAGCATCAGAGAATATGTTTAGGGAGAAATAATGATTCCATTGAATTGTTTAATTTTAACGAATTTACACTTGCTGTTCATATTGTACTTACGCTAATTAAAAAACAATTTCAAAGTACATTTGAGTAGTGAAGACCCTGACCCCTTTATGTGATGATCAAAAATTATCTATAGCCGAAACCGGTTTGGCTCAGTGGATAGAGCATCGGCCTGCGGACTGAAGGGTCCCAGGTTCGATTCCGGTCAAGGGCATGTACCTTGGTTGCGGGCACATCCCCAGTGGGGGGTGTGCAGGAGGCAGCTGATCGATGTTTCTCTCTCATCGATGTTTCTAGCTCTCTATCCCTCTCCCTTCCTCTCTGTAAAAAATCAATAAAATATATTAAAAAAAATTATCTCTAAGCTCCTGTTTACGGAAGTCCATAGGAGTGTCCAATTTGAGAAGCAATAATGAGTGTTTGCCATCTTGTGGCAACACAAGAAGACTCTCCGTGTGAACACTACCCAGCATTGGCTGCTGCCTGTTCCTTTCCAACGTAGGACTTCTATTCTTCCACCCCATGTTGATTTTTGATTTTTCAGAAGAAAGAAAGGCACAGTTTCCCTGACATGGGCATTTAGATTCTGAAGCAAGGCTCAGGAAAGCTCCTGCATCCCTCAGGAACTCAGAAGTCCCCTGGCTTCTTTCTGTTATGGTCTTTCTGTGCCTCTGGGTGACTCTCTTGAACTTGATCTACAAGACCACCCTGGCTCTCTTGTGCACAGTCCCCATTTGGTCTACAGGAAATAGTCACACATCCTTTGTTTCACAAACTCTGGGAAAATAGGCTGCCCCAAGGAGCCATCTCTCATTTGCTTTTAATTTCTTTTCTTTTTTAAAATATATTTTTATCGTCACCCAAGGAGTGAGGATATTTTTTTAAAAAATGTATTTTGATTGATTTCAGAGAGGAAGGGAAAGGGAAAGAGAGACAGAAACATCAAGGATGAAAAATCATTGATCAGCTGCCTCCCACATGCTCCCCACTGGGGACCGAGCCAGCAACCTGGGCATGAGCCCTGACTGGGAATCGAACTGTGACCTCCTGGTTCATGGGTCAACACTCAACCACTGAGCCATACTGGCTGGGCTCATTTACTTTTCTATCAAAGCCTCTTGCTAGCTCGTTCTTGCCCTTTAGATTTTCCAGGTGAGAGTCAGATTGTATGTCCCAATTCCTGGAGGCCAAATATCAAACTCTCCAAGTGGTCTCAAAGCTTCTTTCACTTGTTATAACTAGAGGGCTACTTACTACTTCCAGTAATGTGGTAGCTAGGGCATAGTAGACTGTGGTGGGCTGGAGTCAGCTGGTGCTGGCTTGTGAGAGCTGATTGTTTTCAGGAATTCTGTGAAAAACATAGCCATTATTAAAAATTATATAAAATTTTAACATATTACATTAAAAACAAAGGTAGCAAATATTAAAAACTCACTACTTCCTAGTTATGTTACTCTTGCTGAAGTCCTTGAGAATATTTACATCTCCTGTAGGTGTGGTAGAAATACTGTATCAGGGCATCCTACTGTGCATCTTTTTCCAACTCTCTGTTCAATGATGTCGTATTGGTAGCTGGAAATCAGCCACGGTGGGGACAGTCACACCACAGACATTGGAAAATGTTACACATAATGGCCTTTTCCCCCTGGAGACCCTGTTGTTAAACATTTCCCAAAATAACACTGAGTATAAGCTGTTTTCCAAGGTTCTCTTTCTCCCTAAGGTAATTTTTCTCATTCTTCAAAATCTTGCCCTACCTCAGGAACATTTGAATACCCAGACCTAAATCACTTGCATTTTATATAATGCAATAGCAAGATAAGAGCAAGTATTTCTTCAACCCCCACAATTCACAGTGGGAAACAGATATGTTTTCTATTCTGCCTTTTGAAGAAGCATTGATGATTGGAGCTGATGCTGTGTTCAGATTAACTACTTGTGCAGAAGGGGTAGGGGAAGGGGAAGACAAATGACTTGTTTTTTCAATACAGCTGCTCTGGCTATTGTCTTTAATTACACTCCTGCTGGACTGATAAGAAAACTGGCTTCCGACAGCTGTGAGAAGCTGCCACACCACAAAGCCCTAATATTTCTTTTTGGGAATAAGCGATGCCTTGTGCACTAAGCAAGATAGACAAATAATTTTGATAATAATGATTGGCTATGTTTCTACTGTTTAGGAACTTAATTTTCTTAAAGCTACATCGTCTCCATTTGGAATTTACCTATTGCACTTAATGAGGCAGCAGATTTTAGCAGTTAAAATATAGATGCATTTTTTGAGTTTTTCAACACACTCCTTATTCATATGCCTTTTTATCCAGCACTTAAAAAATATCCTGATATCTTCTTGAAAACATGATTGATAACTACCTTGGTGCTTTTTCCTTTCCAGTGTGGCTGGAATTATCCCAGCTCCTTCAAATATCCCCATAACATGAATCCAAAGCAAAGACATATGATGTAGAGACCATGTGTCTTTAAAAACTTTTTTTTCGGGGGAGGGGGTAGGAAAAAAAAGTAGCAGAACTACACGTGTCCATTTTTTATCCCTATGGTCCTCACCTCCTTTGTGGTAAATGGCCAAATGCCAAAGCAAAAAGCATGATAGAAAGATAAATGAATCACTGTATGACATGGTACAACTAATGCTCTTACTGTGTGTGTGCTGCAGGATGGGAATACGGGAGACATGAAAGTACCTGGAGATTTTATTTATTAAAGTTTTTTCAATTTATAATCTAATGTGATTCAAAAGCGCTGCTTCCTATTGGATTATTCTAGAACAACCTATACAAAAATTGGGTGTGAAGTAATTAAACATTTATTTATTTATTTATTGAAGTAATTAAACATTTTATATGGGGTTGTTCAATGGTGTTTGGTAGAGAATGTCCTTGTTTCCATGTTGCTGTCCAATGAGGGAGTCATTTTAACTTTCCGCTTCAAGCAGATGTAGGCCTTTTATGGCAAAGGGCCTTTGAAATATGCTGAGCCTGCTGCCAGAGCTCAGCTACGGAGCAGGGAAGGTTAGGGCCAAGAGAGCCAGCTGCAGAGCACTGATTCAGGAGAACCAGGGCGTTCCAGCCCGTGCAGCCATGCAGCCATTACCCAGGACCTGTGGGAGGGAAGCCAAGCAGATGTTTAGGGACTTAGAATATGATAAAATCAGTCTTTGAGTAAGTACTCAACCATAGACCTCAGTCTTTTTAATGAGAGCCCCGGGAGAAACATAAGACACCCCAGAGAGCCCAGCAGAGGGCAGGCTGGGCGGGTGGGAGTCACATACATGAAGCCATTCAGAAGAGGGTCCGGAGAGAACCACCGGAGAAAGGCTGGCCAGTCCCTGGCCCTGCCAGTTTATTCAGATAGTGTGGTGGTGAAGTGTGCGGCTCAGGAGTCAGAACATCAGGTTTATATCCTGGATCTGCCACGTAATAACTATGTGACCTTGTGTTTCTCAAATTCAATTATGTTGCCTGTAAAATAAGAATAATGATAGCACAGCTCATGTGACGCTCTTAGCAAAATTTCTGCTCCCTACTAAATGTTCCATAAATGTTAGCTGTACAAATGATAATGTAATTATGTTCTTATTAGTTCCATCGTGAAATGAGACTGGTACTAGAATCCACTCAATATTTTTATGGCTTTTACTACATTAATATAGTATACAAGGCATCAAGTAGTCTTTCATTCAAGATCACTTCTTTTTTTAAATTTTTTTTTGCCACGTTTTATTTTATTTATTTATTTAATCCTCTCCTGAGGCTATTTTTCCATAGATTTTTTTTTTTTTTTTTTTTTTTTTTTTTTTTTTTTTTTTAGAAAGAGTGGAAGAGAGAGGGAAAGACAGAGAGAAACATTGATGTGAGAGAAACACACCAATTGGTTGCCTCCTGCAGGAGCCCTGACCAGGGTGCCAGAGCCGGGGAGGAGCCTGCAACCAAGGTACATGCCCTTAACTGGAATCGAACCCGGGACCCTTCTGTCCACAGACTGACGCTCTATCCACTGAGCCAAACTGGCCAGGGCTCAAGATCACTTCTTCCAAGGAGATTGGGGCTTTAAAAATAGACTTACCTTCTTTGTAAAGAACTTGGAGGATTGGTGTTCTAAAACCGACATAGAAACTCTTGTAATATGTGACTTACATGCTTAAGAAGCTTTCCCTCTGTCTCAGAATTTCCTCCTAGAGGTGATTTAATTCCATTTCTTTTTGTTCACTCTTCTGGAGAGATGGAGTAATACCTGTCAGCATCAATCAATTATCTGGACCTTTGAAATAGTTTGAACTAGCAATCTTCCCGTGAATTAGTGGAAAAAGGCATTTAGATGAAATATTGGTGTAATTCTGTTAGAGCGTATTGAGGGAATTAGTGAAGTACAAAATGAGGAAAAGTGCATTCTGTTTATTGGAAATGAACTGGTTGAGTGGACTTCCATACAAATTAGAGAGCGGTATTATAAATATGGCCTGTAGTGATGAGGATGAAAATCTGAACATTTATTAAAAATGGGAATGTAATAAATGCTCTAAAAGACTGCAGAAAGATGACTATAAAGCAAGAGAATGGTTTGGCTGTGCTGAGGTGTCAGCCACGGGAGGTGGGGGAGAAAAAGGACACGCGCTTCCACGTAGGCATCTCTGTGCCTGGATTAACCGAGGTTGCCATGTATTCGTCTCTCCCGACAGTTGGTGTTTTTCTGGGTTGGTGGTTTTATCTCCTGTGCATGCTCATTGGCAGGGTGGCGGCTAGTATTGGGCAACCATTAGAAAAGGGAAACATTTAAAAATTTTAAAATGTCATCTTTTGATAACTTTTCCAAGTATGCCTTAAAAGGTAGAAACAAATGTCCTTTGAAATTTATTTTTTTCCTTCACATGCTATTCTTGGCCTATCTACCAGCCTAGAGAATGACTACTCTTTTCTTCTCTCTTACCACCAGTGAGCCACACTTCAGTTTTGGAACTCTTAAAGAAGTTAGCAAATGGTTCCACAATCCCAGAAATTTCTCCTGTGTGCTACTCTCCCTCATCACCCAACGCACACTTTCAACACATGCTGCCGAGTGCTGGCTGCATTAACCCTGAGTCTAAGCCCCATCTCTCTCTCTCTCTCTCTCTCTCTCTCTCTCTCTCTCTCTCTCTCTCTCTCTCTCTCTCACACACACACACACACAGTTCCCTGTCAAGATGGACTTGAGTTAACCTCTGCCAGGTAAAATGGATGTTTCTTGTTAATGAGACTTGCTCACAGTAGATCCTAATTAGAAGCCCAATGAATAATTGATTTTTGATCGATTTAATAGCAAAAACTAAAATGCCTGAGTACTTGAAACTGTAAAAGGGATTCAATCCAAGCATTCCACAGACTGGTTTTCGTCATTGGTAGTATCTTCGTGCTCAGAGAAGGTATATGTGAGGTGGTGCTGAAAGGTTTTGACAAGGAAGGGAAAAGAGCCATTCAGGTTAAGGGCACAGGGTGAACACAGTGGGAAGGCAAGGCATTATATTGTATACACAGCAAAAGGCAAATAATCTGGGGAGGCTGGTGTGCAGGCTTTGGGTAATATTGTGATGGGACATGAAATTGGGTATTGACTTTGAAACCAGGTTTTTCAAGTCCTTAAATGCCAGGCTAAAAAGTTGAATTTAATTCATTAGGCAAGAAAAATGTTGAAGATGAAAAGGATCTGACCCATGCATTAGGAAGAGAATTTATAAAATAATAAATGGAACTTTAGTGTATAGAATTCTCATATGTGTACAGAGTTCTAAAGTTTACTTGCTTTTCTACCTACTTTAAAAACATTTAATCCTGTAGAATGGAGTACTTAAAGCCTTAGGTGAGGCTGGGAATTTGTGTCACACAAAGTCTATTTGAAATCACTGCAACTGACCCCCACTATTTGAATGTCTCTATATAAAAATGGTATAGACTTACTCTGTATTGATTCCTAGGAACTGTATAGACCTAAGAAGATTAATTCAACTCCTCCAAAAGTCTTTAAAAGTTAGTAAGATGGAAAACACAATTAAGTAAATAACAATTTAGAAAACACCAAAAGCTATCTCCCAAAGACAACCAGTTTAAAAAAATATATATATATATATATTTATTGATTTCAGAGAGGAAGGGAGAGAGAGAGAAACATCAATGATGAGAGAATCATTGATCAGTTACCTCTTGCACGCCCCCTACTGGGGATCGGGTCTGTAACCCTGGCATGTGCCCTGACTGGGAATAGAACAGTGACCTGGTTCATAGTTGGACACAACCACTGAGCTACGCTGGCCGGGTCCCAAGACAACCATTTAAAAAGATTTGGTGTATTAGCATTTTTTGATACCCATATTCATCTGTCCATTCATTCACTCACTTACACAACACATATTTATAGACATTGCAAGTTATATAGGTACAATATAGATAGGACAAACATGATTGCTATTCTTACGGGGCTTGTGTTTTAGTTTATTCTTTATTATTATTATTATTGTTTAAAGTATTACCTATGTCTCCTTTTTCCCTATTGACCCTCCACCACTCCCACCCCTGAGGGCAAGCCTCCACCACCCCAGTGTCTAGTTTATTCTTTTTATAAAGTTATCACATATTCCCATCCTATTCTTAAATTAATATTTTAAATTATCATTACATCATTTGCACTTGCTGTGCTATTATAGATGCATCATTTGCATAATATTTTACCTTGACATCACATATTTTTTCTACTATTAGACATTTAGATGGCTTCCAATGTTTTTGCGATTATAAGCACTTTGCATAAATTATATACCTGATTTTTTCTACATTTTAGATTATTTTCCTAGAAAATATTCCTATAAGAATTTAGAGCCAAAGGGAGCAAACATTGATAAGGTTTTTTGTTTTTTTTATAGTGGTTATTGCTTAACAAAAAGTGCAAAATGTATTCTCTATTCAGCAGTATAAGAATAAGCCCATCTTATAGCAACCTCGCCACATTGGTCATACTATGAAAAATGGATTTGGCATGACAAAAGGAAGCTAATATTCTTAATCTTCATTAGAGAGGACTAGTCGATGATCCAGTGGTCAGAAATGCAAGGGGCTATCTTGTGCTTTTGTGACCTCCTTGCAACTAGAGTTGTGGAAGTCCAACTATATTACCCTCTGATTATCAGTCCAGAATCACTGTACAGTCTCAATTAGTCCTAGGGGATTTTGCCTCTCTTCTATAGCCGTGGTCCAAAGGGACCACTAATGAAAATGTGCTGTTTTGTTGATGATGGATAGAGGGCCATTTGATAGGGAAACATGGAGTATATGTGAAAAAGGAAACTTGAAATAACCCAAGTAGGCTGTAATTGGAAACAGTAGAGAGGCTTGCGAGAGTTGGGGACGAAGTGCACGAAGCGAAACAGCACCTGTGAAAGCAGAAAGGCTTCGGGAAACTGAGTGCTCAGCAGTTCCAGAGACAGGACTGGTCACCAGGGCTTCTGCTAGGGATATGCCACAAGTATTAATTGCTTTGTTAGGAGAGAACCGGCCTAAAAATATGTGAACAAAGCTGGGCCCTAGAGGTACTAATGGCAGTGGAAATGGTTGCCATGACAACGGCAAGGAAAAGTCAACCAAAGGAATTACTAATACACATGAGTGTAAATGCGTCTGACATTGAATAATGGAGCCAATTCCTTGGCAGATTCCAACACTATCTTTGAACCTGAAAAAAAAGTTTCAGCTTTTATCACATGCAGTTTTTAGTTTAGTTTATGGTAAGGAGTAAATAACTTTTTTGTAAGAGGTGAGCTTTGATTTTAAAATAACTTTTATGATAAGAATATCGAGGAACATTAAAGGGTATTTTTAAAGAAAAAAAAAGAAATTGTTTGTCATCCTCCCTGTGAATACAACAGCTTGCCTTTTCCTGCTTTCCTATATCCACTGTACTTTTATTCATCTGTAATCCTAATATTCTGACAGTTTTGCATTCTCCTTTTATAATTTAACCTCACATCTTAAGCATTTTCCATATTTTAAAGTCATCTTTGTAATTAACAATGAAAATTACTGTACAATAGTGCATCAATTACATTGTATCATTTACTAAGCTCTTCACCTATTGGAAGGAATTTATGTATTATTCACAAGTTGTGTTATAGGCAATGCAGAAGGAATAGGTGGAGTTCAGGTTAATATCACTGAAACACTGGCTCTCAACATTACAGAGCTGAGCTTGTGTTTGGGCCACAGTGTATTATGATACACAAATATCTGCTAGCTGGAGGGTGGGAGGGGTCAGTAATTCTGGATTATCAGGTAGTACCAATAATTAATAGGATAGGGAAGAATGCTTTTCTCATTATACCACATATTGCATTATAATGCACATCTGCTCCCAGACCCGGGGCTCTGCTGAAATCACCCAGTGTTTTTCTGAAAGACCATTTCTTACCCCAAATGAATCTGTCAATAATAATTATTGTGCTAAAAGTAAAAACCCCAGATAACATGATTGAAACACTTCCTCATAGTCTGCAGTAAAGAGAAGTAACTATACATCACAGGATGACGATTGTCTCTTGCCTTCCTGGTAAATCAGGTGTCTTTATTTTTTATTTTTTTATCCTGTATTGGAAGGGATTTTGCTTGGCCTCATAAACTGTGCCATTCATCTTGTTTTGTGCATGTGAGGATGCTACTGGCTCGGGATGACTGTGTCAGTGCATCACGTTGTTAATAGAGCTGTTTGCTTTCATGAGGGTGCCTTCCGAATGTAGGGCTCTTCTACTATAAGCCTGCATGATTAGCAAATCAAAGAGCAGCTTCATAAATCACTTTGTAGAGGTGCTGCTGGAATTTGGGAAGTCCATTGTGAGCTTATGCCCCTGGTGATGGATAATGGCAGATTGAAGGTGGAAACAATTGTTACCAATACTACTGTTCTGACCTGTTCTGATGACCATTCACTTACCGAAGAGTTGTGCTAATTCAAATTGACCAACGGATGTTGGTTTTGTGTAATTGTCGTTAAGAATACATGATGAGCCCTGGCTGGTTTGGCTCAGTGGATGGAGCGTCGGCCTGCGGACTGAAGGGTCCCAGGTTCAATTTCGAGGCCCATGCCTGGGTTGTGGGCTCGATCCCCAGTGGGGGACGTGCGGGAGCCAGCCCATCAGTGATTCTTTCTCGTCATTGATGTTTCTATCTCTTTCTCCCTCTCCTTCATCACTGAAATCAATAAAGAAATATATTTAAAAGAAAGAATATATGATGAAAGGTTATAAATTAGCATTTTGCATTCCAGTAAGTTATTTCGCCAAAAGGAAGAATGGAAGGATTTAAGGAAGTAAAGGAATAAACAAGAGGGGTTGGGAGAATGGAATAAATACAGGAAAACCAGAAGAATTAGGATGAAGTACTTGATCCAAATCACCAGACACACTCACTTGGGAAAACTTTGGGGTGATTAGTTATTAGCAAGCCACTAGGTCAGAGAAGTGTGCCCATACACAGAGATACCTGGGGGCAGTATTTGAGAATCAGACGAATTTCTGCCACTTAGCTTAGGACACTGAAAAAGTTCTTGGTTTCTTTTGCCCAGGTAAGAAAGGGCCTGTAAATAAGAGTTCATTTTCTTGTGCTGAGTGTATTCCTACTATCTCTGCCAGGAAGCTCAGATCCAGAGGAAAAGGGGGATTCTACTTCCCATTGCAAAAGAAACAAAAAGAGGGTGAAAAGGGACCCCAGAGTTCTCAGAGAAAAGGGGTGGGAGGGCGGAGGGGTTAGAGCAGTGGCTTTGAAACAGTGGCCCCAACTCAAACACATTGTACGTGGTGACACAGTAGGATGTGTATTAGCACTCAACACCAGGCACACGTTTTATGAAACAGTGCTTGTACTTACTGTATAAGGCTGGCATCTTTTCATCCAACACACCACCACCGGTCTACTGACAAGACGACACGCATTAATTTATCTAACTGCGTCCTTGTAACAACCCTAAGCAGGTATGACATCGCTGTTTTCCAGACGAGGAACCAAAGCTCTAAGAGGTGAAATCACGGGCCCATGTTCTCACGGCTGGAGTGGTGGAGCTGACATATGGGCCTGTCTCTGACAGATCAGAGCTAAGCCATCCTCCAATATACTAAACGGCTTTCCCCTGGGAGCACTGAAAACTGGTCCTGACTTCCTTAGCAACTAAAGAAAGGAGGGAAAGATGACTAGGTGAAAGATGAAAAGAGAACTGTGATCTCCCAGGAACTGCTTTCAGATTCAATATGGGATGCAAAGCAAGGGCTCCATGGATCCAGGCCTGGTCTGACCACTGCTGCCCCACACTGACCAGCTGTTGGGCCTTAGGGAAGTTAAAACCTCTAAATGTCACTTTTCTCATGGGTTAAGTGCTAATGTTAATAGTAGCCTCCTTGTAGGTTTATTGCAGAGATGAAAAGATAGGATCCAGAGAAGTATTTAATGTGGCCTGGAGAGCAGATTTTGCATTCCCAAAATGTTAGTTGTTGCACTGACATAGAGAAAATGCATAAGCCTGTTAGAAACCCCTTCATTCAAAGCCTGGCCCCTTCAGCTATAATGCAGTAACTTTTTTGTTTATGGCAACCCAAATCCTATTGAGAATCCAAATGTGTTATCTAAGCCAATTAGGGCTAGATGAAAATTCATAATAAACATTTGCTAATCATGGACAGACCCCTAAGCAATTACTATGATGATGGGGACAAAATTGTCTCTAGCTCATTACTTTCATTCTAGCTCCTAAAATCTGGCTAAAAACAATCAGGAGTTTTCATGTGAATAGCAGCATTTATGTGAATTAGTGGCTTCAGTTCAGTTTCCACTACCTAAGTCTTTCAATCACAAAATTACATATTCTAAAATTTAAAACTGACATTCTAAAATGAATGGAATAAACCTAGAAAGCTTGGAAGAAACACTAATTGTTACTAGGATTTGTTCCTAAGATCTGCAGTTAGAACAGCATTAGGAGTAATGTTCTTTGCTTTTGATTGTTTTATTAACACCTAATCCAACTAGGCACCTGGACCAAGCATTAGAGGAACTTGGACAGCATGTAGAAGAACAAAATCCCTCTCTCTTGTTGGAACACCCTCCAGTTTTGTCAGCTAGTGACAGCTTAGCTTACAAAATGTGGGCGTTATCATGAAAAACTGATGAATAATACCGATTAGTCAAAAAGAAACAAGTCTATTGAGATAACGCTATGTATGACATTTCATTTTGTGAGTTAGATCTCATTAGGTAATAGTCCCACCTTTTTCTCCATCTCAACAACTGGATTCTTGGGAAAGTTGTATAAAGTTTGGAGGAAAGCTCTGTCCATAATCTCTAATTCTTGAAACATATTATTTGGGACTTGGTTAACTTTACCAATGAGGAACTCCAGTGGCTCTATGTTTGGAATGAATTGGAGGGGGACGAGTACAAAGACTTAATTGATAAAAGTTTGAATTTTATTATGCTCTCATAATTTCCAGAACATGTTTTGTCCCATATTTATACTTTCTTTCCAAATACAGACTTTGTGGCATTGATAGGCTCTTAAAATAATCAAGAATTGCAATACCGGTGATAATAATGCTTACATTTTTAAGTGCTTACTATGTACCAAGCTATGCTCAGTACTCTACATTCAAAAATCTCATTTTTTTAAATTTACTGCAATTCTGTAAGTTAAATACTATTACTGTCCCCATTTTATAAATGAGAAAACTGAGGCACGGAGAGGTTACACATTACCCAAGGTCATATTACTAGCAACGTCTCATGTTGACAAGCCATTAATCATGTTTTACTTCTGGTTTCTCAGCCTTGATTTCTCCTTAATAAATCTCCAGAAAAAATAACTGCACAGAGCAGTGGTTCCTAGTCACCCAATAGGCCTTCCTAAATGTATTTCAAATAGCATACTGAGAAATGATGATTTGAATCAAGGCTGCAACAGAGGTTAGGGGTAAGGATATATTTAAGAAAAATTTCAGAGGTAGAACTTACCTGTGTTGGTGATGAGGTGGAGGGAAGAGGAAGTTTTTGAGCTGGGTGTTTGCATGGGCAAAGGGGCCATCAGTGAGCTGGGGACACAGGAAAAGTCAAGTCCTAGAAAGTATAATACTCCCAGAGTGCATTTTGCTTTACCTCCCATTGAGGGTTTCCTTAAAGATGACTCAATTTTTCTCCTTCAGCGGCTTCTACTTTTCCAGGTATTATGCAAGTATTTTATGAGGGCCTCTCAATAAATTAAGTGGATTCTGTGGATGGTTTTATGTTATAGGTAAGGACGGGTAAGGGAGAGGAATTCTAGGAGAGATGAACGAGGAAGGCAGAGGGTGTTTGGGGCAACATCGTGTTCTTTTCTCCTTGCGTGACCCCTACAGTGCTGTACGTACAGCTGCAATGGGAAACACTCAGCAACCATGGAAGTTGTTCACCATTAAAAAAAAAGGATTAATAATAATTTATTGTTTAAATATGACACAATGGCAATAATGCTTGAAAGGGGAATCATAACAGGGAGAAGTCAGCAACAGCAGAATTTTCCTATGTTCACAACCAGGAAAACCCCGTTTATCTTGGCTTTGAGAAAAAAAATTCTGTAAGGTAAATACTATTACCACCCCCATTTTATAAATGAGAAAACTGAGGCACAGGGAGGTTACAACTGCCTGGTAAACTCCAGGGCAAGGGAGAAGTCACGGGTGTTTTCCGATCCTGAGCTCTTTTCTCCTAGTCCAGTGGTCGGCAAACCGCGGCTCGCAAGCCACATGTGGCTCTTTGGCCCCTTGAGTGTGGCTCTTCCACAAAATACCACAGCCTGGGCGAGTCTATTTCAAAGACGTGGCGTTAGAAGAAGTTTAAGTTTAAAAAATGTGGCTCTCCAAAGAAATTTCAGTCGTTGTACTGTTGATATTTGGCTCTGTTGACGAATGAGTTTGCCGACCACTGGCCCAGTCAGTTCCCCTGGAGGCACTACCGTGACCGCCAATGAGAAAGGATGCTCATGGAAAGATGCTTGTCAGCCCAGTGGCCATAATTCATGCTCCAGCGATGCTCTGCCTGGAGGAGGAAGAATGAAACATTTATGAAGATGCTCTTTCCCAGCTGCACATCATGTTTGTCAGAGAAGCAAAAAAAAAAAAAAAAAAAACAAGCATCATCTCTCAAAGGAGACCACTCGGGTTTTGCTTTTGCTTGTGTCTTTAGGACCAGACTTCCCGTGTGAGGATTCTGAATGTGAACCCACCCTGTGGTTCATGTCCTTGACTTTCCTGTTTCACTGCATCTCAAAACGTCCGACTGAAGCACCCATGAGGGTAGCCGAGAGTGAACTTGATCTCCGAGGGTTGGAGGTGCAGCCTGAAGCATCCCCCTCAGATGTGAGAAATTTCCTTAACCCTTAAAAAAGAAAGCATGCACCTTTTGCATTCTCTTCCATGAGGTCCCCACTTTGTAACAGTGGCAATCATCTGTACTCTCCCACTGGAAGCATAGAATGGATGGGATTCTCTCCGGATGACACCAAGGCAATTTAACATTCTGCGAGTCTTCCTGCCACTCATTAAGCAATTAGAGGCCTTTTCTGAAACTGATGGTAATTTTATCTAAGGAGAAGGGCACAGTAGTTCACCGGAAGGAGTAGAATCCAAATGTGGTCGGAAAGTAATGAGGTCTGTTTTGAATAAGAACACAGGTTTAATCACCATTGGCCTTGTGCTCGCACAAGTGTTGCTGACATTTCTTTTTCTCCAGATAATTTTAACCACACTCAGGCTTTCTGGTATTATCTGAGAACGTGTGGAAAACGAAGTGTTGTCATGAACGAGCCCTGTGCCCTGGAAAGCCACTTCGCCCTGGTTTCCTCACCCTTAAAATGAGAAGTTTAAACTCAGTGATCTCTGAAATCAATTCCAGCTACCAAATTCCTCTTTTCGGGGTAGGGAACAATGCGAAGGGTCCATGTGCTCTGACTGTGCAAATACTTGGTGAAAACAGTTGGTGGGAAAAATCAAGCTTAAGAGTTTGGATTTGAGCTGCATTTTCTTCTCTTTCGAATGATGTGGCACAGAAATAGGACTCGAGTAATATTTATTTTTAAGCAAACATCTTAAGACAAACATTTATTTACTGCCAGGTACTCTTCTAAGCTCTTGAGAAATACTGCCTCATAAAATTCTCATGATCTTGCTGTGAAGTGGGTGCTAGTATTATCCCTATTTTACAGGTGAGAGAACTGCAGCATGGAGGTTAATGAACTTGCCCAAAGTTATAACTAGTGAGGGCAGAGCCAGGGCTTGCACCCAGGCAGGCTGGTTCTGAGTTCGTGCTCCTAGCTGCCACATGATGCTGTCTCTCCATGTAATGATAGCGATAATATATTTTCCCCTGTAGCCCGCGGTTATGCTGCAAATGATGCCATAGCATTTATGCTCATGGCATAAACATGAATAAGATGTGGCTCCTACCTACCCTCTTGGAGCTCACAATTTAGTGGAGGAGAGAGAGACATAAGTGCTTTCAGAGGCATAAGTGAAGACCTATAGGAGGTAGAGGACACAGTGGTTCTGTCTGGTTAGGGGAGGATAGGGGGCAAGGTGAAAAATGCAAGGAAGGCTTTGAAGGAAATTTGGACTAAGAATTGTAGGAGGCTCTGAAAGAGAAGGGAGCATGGATGAGTCTGAGTTGACATAAAATTACTATATATATATATATATATATTATATATATATATATATATATATACATATATATATATATATATATAGAGAGAGAGAGAGAGAGAGAGAGGGGGGGAGAGAGAGAGAGAGAGAGAGAGAGAGAGAGAGAGAGAGAGAGAGAGATAATATGCAAATTAGGCTGGGATGCCATAACGGTCACGACCAGCTCAGGAGGAGGCTGCATCAGGATGGCTCAGGAGGAGCTGCACGCACAGATGGGCAGGAGGGGACTGCATGCTGCCCCCAGCCCCAGTGGACACACACCAGGGGTGGGGTTGTGCTCTGAGCAGCCGTGGCGCAGCTCAGAACATGCCCCTGGTGGGTGGCCAGAGTGAAGCAGCCCGGGTCCTGGGTGCCAGAGGGAAGCCGGTGCCGGCAGCCAGGGGAAGGAAGGCCTATTCTTCCACGATTCTCATGCATCGGGCCTCTAGTCTATATATATAAAAGCCTAAGCAACTGAACAACTGAACAACCAAACAACTGGTCACTATGACATGCACTGACCACCAGGGGGCAGATGCTCAATGCTTCCCCATCCCCCTGGTGGCACGAGCCTCTCCCGCTTCTGCGGCAGTGCTATCAAGTGGTGAGTGGTGGCAGTGGCAGGCACTGGGGTTGGTATAAGCCAAAGCAGCGCCTGGCCCTGGCTCGGGCTCCTCCCTGGCCGCCTGCCGCTTCCTACACTGCTATATCCCTCAGGGGCCCCGGATTGTGAGAAGGCGCAGGCCAGGCTGAGGGACCCCACCAGTGCATGAATTTGTGCACCAGGCCACTAGTAGAAGATAAGTTAGAATACATTACCGAGGTGTGGCTATGTTTGTAGAAAAAAGTGGGGAGGGAATGAAGTGCTGGATGCAAAGGCTGTGGGTCAGAGGGCTGTATGGATTGCTCAAAGAACCAAGAACAAAAAACTGCTTTGAGCTTTGGTTGAAACCATGTGAAGTGTGATCTTTGAACAGTTCAGCACTCATTGAGTTCTTACTGTATACAATGTAGGGAAATCAACCCTATGGGGCAGTGGAAGGGAGTGTGTCTAAAAGACAGAACAAGTGCTTTCCTGAAAGGCATTCATAATTAAGGAGACATAAAATAGTGGTGCATCGTAAGTAATTTGAGAACAACTGTAAAGAGGGGAGACTAGAGGTACCAGGGCCACCAGCACAGACATAGTGTGTATGAGCTGAGGGGTGAAGTAGGGAAGGATGGCACGCTCCTGGGGAGAGAGTCTTACAAGAAGTGAATTTTGAGCTGGGACTTAAAAAAATCAGATTGTTGTAAATGAGAAGGAGATCATTGGAGGAGGAGGTAATAGCTTGAGCAAAAATAGTGAGAAGGATCCTAGGGAGATATGTTTGGGAGAATGCTCAGGAAGGTAGAAACTGAGGGCTGTGTTGCCAAAGGAAGTTGTATCTCCCTATACTACTGTTGTATATCTAGATAAGGATGAGCATTATAAAAATAAATAAAAATGTGTAAGAAATGCACTGGTACTTAAAAATAAGCCAGTTGTTTTGGGCTTTCAGTATTTTACAATATAATTCCCAGGAAAGAGGTCCTGAGTTGCTTGCTGAATCATTCATTCCTCAGCATCTGTTGAGGAATATGTTACAGGCATCAAGTCAAATGTGACATAGTAAACACAAATCTTTTTCTTTGGGACAAGACATTGTATAAAAGATAAACGAATACATACACACCCCGTGGCTGGGAGTAAAGCACTCATTCCCAGAATAGTATGGTGCCTGCGTGAATAAGGAAGGAAGATATTTTTAGAGAGCTTCTGTCCCTACTTTGGAATGTGGAGACAACACCTGCCCAGTCTGGCACCAGCTGATCACGCTCTCCAGCAGACAAGCACAGGAACAACTGACTCAGCGATGTGGCTGACTTCAAAACCCACAGGAGTTTCTCGGGCATAGGATTTCAGCTCCCAGTGTCCTAACCCCGTGCTAATTCCTTCAATATTTTTAGTAACGCGTAGTTGCAAGTACAAAATTGTTAATAGCAAGAGCACAGAGGACAGATTTTATGACTCCTGGATACTAAATAGTAGGCTTCCGTTACTGAAGAATGAAGTCAAAATATTTTTAGAGAATGTTCTTTCTCAAACTACAATTAATTAAGCTCTAATATTTCACCAAATGACTTGGAAGAAGGAAAATGCATTTTTTTTGTCCATTGTATTTAGCTAATTAATGAATGATCTTCATTGTTTAACAGTATGGGCTGTTAATTTGTAACCCGGACCATATCCTGCTCTCTCAGCATTCTTCCTATTGAATTGATGTTTTCTCCAGGAAAAATATCTAGGGAATGTATGCATGTGTGAAAAGAATGATGAACATGGATATTTTATTCTTCTTCAATTCCTTGATTCAAGTAGAAAATTATAAAAAGGCCATGTAAATAAAGATAATTACAGGCAGCAACTCTGAAAAGAACTGAGTGACCCTCAGTCTTCTCTGTCACCTTGAATGACATGCTCTGAATGACCATTCCTTTTGGCCTCATGACAAACTCATCTTCCTAATTAACCTGAAATTAATGGCAGGAGTATTTTTAAACTTGTGGCTGTTTGTAGCAAATTTCCCCCAGCTGACCTCTGAAAATTCTCAGGTAATTGTGTCTATATGTGTGTGAAATAGGCTCACGTGTAGAAGAGGGGTGAGAAGGTCAGTGTGCCCCATATATTTCAGTGACTCTCATAAACCACCTAATTTAGCCCAATGATAGAAAATTCCAATGTTAAAAATTGTATTAGGCTAGCAGTCTCTGACATAACCTTTCCTAACTTTGTATGAACATGCCTATGAAGGTACAAGGAAAATCATAAAACTGGATTGGTTCAGTATGCCAGAGACCCCAGGAACAGGGGAAAGGAGACCCCTCACCTCAGAACAGCAGAGCTACCTGCTAAAAGCAATCTAAACTCTACTCCCAACCTACAATCTACTTTCTAGCTGTATATCTGAGTAAGAAGGATCCAGTATTCAAGAAACAAGTAGGCAAGAGAAGTTCACTTACCTGACTTTGAGCAAATATTTTATTTAATAATTTTTATTTCATTTAAAGATAAAAGTCGAGTATTCAACATGGGACATTTGGAAAAGATGATAAAACAGGGAAGAGTAAATATGTTCCTGAAAACTCAAAAGAAGAGTGTATCTTTGAAAACAAAATACTGCAAGATTAAGATTTCAGGTAATTATTTTATATCTTCCATGGAATGTAGGAAGACACATGGGTCGATAAATCATAATTAGGCAACAGACTTAGATGAAAAGATGGAAGGATAGAATAAGGAAGAAAATAGACATGATTAAAATAGAATTTAAAAAATGCAACAGCAGAGCATGAAGGTTAAGAAACTTTAGTGCCAACTTCCCTTCCAATCTTGGAATACTTCTCATGTGACATTGGACCATTTCACCTAACGTCTTTGTACCTCAGTTCCCTGGTCTTTGTAATGCGGTAGACCATACCTCAGAATTGTAAGGATTAAATGTGTTAATATATGTGCATGGCTCATACAAAGGTGCCTATTATAGAGTGAGCACTTTTAAGTGACAGCTGTTATCATCTAAGACTTTTTCTAGTTCCAAAATGCTATAGTCCTGTGGAGGACTAAAGAGTGGATGGCAGCTAGGAGCAATTACTCCTTTCCCAGTATAACTGACTTCAGAAGAAGGAAACAGATCCTAATGAACTGTGCTTTCAGCTCAAGGGAAGTCCTTCAGTTTAAGGGAAGCTCCTGATTCCAGGCACAGGTCAAATGGGGACCAGTTGATAGGGCTAAAGTTATATTACTGACATAAAGAGGAAACAGAACAAGAAATAGCATGCTTCTTTTATTATCTGCATGAGCAAAGCAAATGTATAAAATGATAGCACAAACTGTACAGAGGTGGGGGGTGGTTAGGTGAGGAGACAAGTTCTCTTTATTCTAACACATGGACAATAAATGCAATTCCAATTTCCCCCTAATTTTTTTCTCTGCATGAAAGCTGAAATTCTGGATATATTTGCTAGAAATTATCTTTTTTTTTTTCTCAATTTAGTCTTTTATTTCCTGTTTGACTCTGTGATAGTGTTGATGAGCTGTTCATTATTTCTCCATGGTTGCCCACATGACACACACCTATCAGAGCTGTGATGAAAACAATAGATGTGCTGAGTGGAGGAGGAGTAATGTAAATCTGCCATGTATCCACATGATATCTGCACAGAGCAAGGGAAAGAAGTAGTGATTCCTGAAATACAGCTGTTTAGAAGCTGAGTGGGAAAACAACTTGTGACCAAAAGCACATACTGGGTTTTGAGGCTCCCCTTTTTTTTTCTTTTAAAATTATTACGTTTTTTTTCCTTAGTACAAAAGCAACATATGCTAATTGTAGAGAAAAAAAGGAAATATAGACCAAAAAAAATAACACTACCTATAATCCCAACGCCAAATTTTGTAAAGGACTGATGAATGAATGGGTGCAAAGAATAAACTACTCTTTTAAGACTACAACATGTTGGTGTATATCCCTCTGATCTTTTATGCCATCTTTTTGTGAAAATGTAGTCAAATGATATTTGGTGTTTTATACTACTTTTTCATTTAATATATTGCAAATATATATCAATAGGATTTTAAAGCATTCATGAACCCAATTTTATAGCTGCATAAAATTCTATTGTAAAATTTATTATAAATATCATAATTTATTTTACCTATCTCCTGATTTTGGACATTTGGATTACTTCTATCCTGTGACTATTGTTGTACATAAATCTTTGGGCATATGAGTTATTTCCTTAGCATAAATTCTTAGAAATTAAATTGCAAGTTCAACGTTTAAAATCAATTAGTTGTTAGTTCAAAGTTTACATATATTTTAAGGATCTTGATAATTTGCCAAATTGCTCTGAAGAAAAGGACTATCAATTTATGATTTATACACCAGCTTGTATAAAAATGTCCTATTCTATCTTGAATAATTCTAGTCATTGCAATTATTTTTTTATCTTTTCATTCAGATAGGACTAGTCCTGCCCTCATAAAGATTTCAGTTTAGTGGTGCTGGAACAACTGATTAAGCATTCGGGGACAAAATGAACTTCAAGGCCTATTTCATACTTATAAACAAAACTTAATTGAAATAAATTAATGACCTATATTTAAATGGTAAAATTGTAAAGTTTCTAGAAGGAAACATAGGGCAACATCTTTGTGAACTCAGAGAATGCATATTTCTCATGAAAATAATTACTAACAAAAATCGATGAATTAGACTTTATTGAAATTAAATATGCCTTGTCATCAAAAGACATTGTTAAGAAAATGAAAAGCCACAAATGGGAAAGAATATTCAGAATTCAGAGATCTGACAAAAGGGTTGTATCTAGAACATATAAAGAACTCTACCACTCACCAATAAAAGACAAACTGCCCAATTTAAATGGTTCTAAGGACATGAAAAGGGGCTGTCATTAGGGAAATGCAGATTTAAATCACAATGAGAAGCCACTTCAAGCCTACTTACATGGTTAAGATGAAGAAGACTACAACAAATGGTGAGGATGGGGGGCCATGGGAACTCTCAATTTTGCTTGTATGTGTATCAGATGGTACAGTCATTCTGGAAAAAGGTTTGGCAGTTTATTTAAACTTTTAAAAAAGTTTAAATCTTCATCTACCTGAAGACATAGCAATTCTAGCTACCTCCCTGGGGAGAAATGGGAAGATCTCTCCAATCTGTCCATAAAGATGTGTGTTTGTGGATGTTCATGGATGCTTTATTCATTAGAGTCCAAACTGGAAACAACCCAAACATCCATCAACAGGAGAATGGGTAGACAAACTCTTGTATATCATACAATGGACTACAGCTCAGCAGGCTTAGCAATAACGTGGAAAAACCTCAAAAACATTATACTGAGTGAAAGAAGACAGACACTGTATGATTCCATTGATATGAAGTTCAAAATAGGCAAAACTATTGTATGTGATGGAAATCAGAACAGTGGCTGTCAATGAGGTCTGTGAATTGATGGCAAAAAGCCACATGAAAACGCTTTGGAGTGATGAAAATGTTCTGGATTTCAATGTTTTTGTTGTTTATTTGGGTGTAAATGTTTGTCAAAAACCATTGAATCATACCCTTAACATCTGTGCCTTTCTCGGTATGTGAATTTTACCTCAGTAAAAATGCATTGTGGATATATTAAAGATTTTTAAAGATATATTAAGGAGCATATTTTCATAATCTTGGGAAGGGAGAACTTCCTAAGCAAGACAAGAAACTCAGTTGCAATAAGAAACTGAGACATTAAACTTCAAAAACTTAAAAATATGTACATTTAAACATAACAAATGAAAGCAAAAGATAGAAGACATAAAGGAAAAATATTTCGTTTGACATCTATGAAAGACAAATTTAACAACTCTAATAAACAGTGATAAAAATAAAGCAAATGCCCTAATTTAAAAAATGAGCAAAACAAATGCACAGAAAATTCACAAAAAGAATGCAAATAGCCAGTAAATACATTAAAAGGTGCTCTGTTTCACTAGTACGTAGGAAAATAAAATGGTAAACTTTGAAAACACTACATGTTGGTGAAATTAAAAATGGGTAGTCATACACGGTTGGTTGGAATTAGAAATGTGAGAACTTTTTGGGAAAACATCTGGCAATACCTGTCAAGGTTTACATCTTACCATGTGATGTGCTGACAAACCACTTGTGAAAGCCAAATGTTAATTTTCAAGCACTTTGTGAGCAGTGGTTAAGCAAATTATATAAACGTATACCTAAATAAGTTATATTAAAAACAAAGGCAATACTTAGATTGAGGTGATGGTTGAACAGTTCATGTTGGCTCGCCCTGAAAAAAACAAACAAACAAACAAAAAACACGTGGTGGGTCTAAGGAAACACACCTGTAACCTAGGTTGGTTGCTAGGCCCTAATTTGTGGTCTGAGTCAAACAGGAGCAGTGAGCAGTAAGAATAGGTGTTATGCAAGACAGACCTCTGAGAGCTGTTGGATGCCTGGGTTCACATTGCTTCCCAGACCTTCTGCCTGAGTGTGGCACCAGCAGGTGTGTGGGATTCTCCCCCTTCATTACCCAGAATTGGGGGCCGTTGGGCTGCTGGTGTAGGGCCTCAGTGGTGAGGGGTTTTGACATCGCTTCTCGCTGGAGCAGAGCAGGAGAGGAGGAAATAGGGAAACCTCAGTGTGAAGGCGGGGACACTTAGGAGACACCCCGATTGGGAATCTCAAAAAGAGCTGGGGAGAGTTTTGCAGGGGAGTGTCTAGAAGCCTTGAAATCTTTGGTGAGAGTGTGTTAAGTCACATTGAATCTGGAGAGGACCTTATATAGGATGACCGTGTATAATTTACATTCCCAAACAGGGATACTTCTGAGAGTAAAAGGGGTTGTTATTAATAAAAGCCAGGACAAAAGGTGACAGCAGTCCTGGACAAACTGGGTGTATGGTCACTCTGCTTCTAAAGGATCGAATCTAGTAGTTCTGGAAGGGGACGGGCTATAACCTGTGGAACTTTTCCCAGAATAAATATGCAGCTGAGGTTGGGGAGAAGGGAGGGCTGGAGAGGACAGTTATTCAGCAGATTTCCTCTCAGGAAGAGGATGCATTTACAGCAGCTCCAGGGGTCTGCCTTGTTTGCCCATCCTGCAACCCACACTGAGCATCACAGAGGTACTAGGGTCCCAAGGTGGCAGAGGCAGGACGGTGGCACAGAGAAGTGTTGACTGACTGCTTGACAGACGTCAGATGTTTTGACCTCTAGTCTGTTTTCCTTTCCACACGGTTCTGCCAGTTTCCAGGGCAGAGCAGCCTGAAGCTTTCCAATGCGCCTGCGCACCTATGGGTGTGGTGTGCGCCTGCACAAGCTGCAAGGTTGCGGCCTCGCTCTCATCCTCTTCCAGGGGTCCTCAAACTACGGTCCGCGGGCCACATGCGGCCCGCCAAGGACATTTATCCGGCCCGCCTGGTGCCGCTGCCTGTCCTCCTTAACAGCCAACTCGTCCCGGGCCCGCAGTGCGCATAGGAATTTGTTCATAGTTTTTTTTTAAACTATAGTCCGGCCCTCCAACGGTCTGAGGGACAGTGAACTGGCCCCCTGTTTAAAAGTTTGAGGACCCCTGCGAGTCTTGCCCCTCGAGGCCACACCGGCCTCAGGCTGTTCCCGGGCTTCCCCAGCACTCACTGTGTACGTTCCCAGGAGGGGGACACGGCCCCAGCCGCCCAGGCCCAGGCAGCCTGTGGTAGACAGGGTTTTGCTCGGGAGACAGTGCCTTCCTTCCAGCCACCAGCCAAGGGCCACATGGCGCGGGGCGGCGGGACAGGCGCCATATTTCCTGGGTCTCGGCTGTCAGTAAATAATGTGGCACAGATGTTGCTGAATATTTTATGATGCACTTGCCCCAGGGGTCCCTAAATGTTTTATAATTTCTGGGTAAAGAAAGAAAGCATCCAGGGCTGTGTGCTTCCTGTAGCAAGTTCTGCATCCGGAGATAGAAGACATTCCTCCTCCTCGCCATCACACTTGTAAAAGAAGACAATAGCCGTAAAGGTTCACGCTTCGGTTTAATGTGAACAGTACGAACCGAAGGAAATAACATCTAACCGGTGGGGTGGAGACTCACTTCAGGACCACTGACTGTACTGATCTGCGGCTTGAATTCGGACAGAATCTTGAAACTGAGATTAATGTCTCATGAGAATGAGTAGGGGGCCTGCTCACTTACCATGCTGGAATTTTGGAAAATATTACAGATGAAGGATATATATAAATATAAATATAAATATAAATATAAATATAAATATATAAAATTAACTGATTGATTAAAAATAATCCTTCATAAGATGTGAATAGGTTTTGCTGATTATTTCATATTGGTTTTCCATTTATTTGTGAGGTGCTGGTATTTCACATCTAAATGATTTGAGAGTGTGAAATTCTGAAGTAGAAATTTGAAGTCGTTCTCTGAAATAATCCTACGCTGTTTCAGGGAGAAGCTCGATACACCCAAGAATCAAACCAATTTAAAGAAGAGTGATATAAACTGGAGGTGCTTTCCAAACTTTGTTATAGACCTGGGGTCTGAAGATGCAAGGCAATGGCTTTTTATCAGACTTCACTTGGAATGGTAGGAACCTTCTTTGATGCAGTTGATAGAATTTCAGTCTTTAAGGTTTTAAAAAAATTACCTGTTCCTTTCTCTCCCCATCCTCCAATTCAATAAAAATTTCCTGGCATGAGGCTAGGACAGTACAGTGGTCGGCAAACTCATTAGTCAACAGAGCCAAATATCAACAGTACGATTGAAATTTCTTTTGAGAGCCAATTTTTTAAAACTTCTTCTAACGCCACTTCTTCAAAATAGACTCGCCCAGGCTGTGGTATTTTGTGGAAGAGCCACACTCAAGGGGCCAAAGAACCGCATGTGGCTCGCGAGCCGCAGTTTGCCGACCGCGGGGCTAGGTTAGCAGCCATTTTTACAAGCTTCTCAGGTGGTTCTAATTTGCAACCAGCGTTGTGAGCCCTTGATTTACACCAACTCATTTTACTGATGGGGAAAGTGCTTTTTACTGGTGGGGAAAGTACTTGTCCATCTTCCGTGGAGTCTCCAGAGTAGAGAGGCTTAAAATAGAAATCCAGCAGGTCAAAAACCTTCAATGACCCCTATCCCTATTCTGCCATCTCCCCTCAATTTTCAGGACAAAGTTCAAGGTCTTCCGTTTAGCTCACAGCTTTCAAGATTTACCTCTTGCTAGCCATCTCACTTCACTTTTCCTGTTCTCCTTACTTCTCCCCTTACACCCTTCTGCTTGCATTTCTAGAATGTCGTGTGACACTTCACACTACCACACTTTAACATATGATTTTCCTTCCTCCCACTTGGCTGCCTGTATCTCTTTTTTCACTTTCAAAATGCAGCTCAAGGTGAGATAACTCAGTATAGAGGCAATGAGGGGACATTAGCTGTGGCTTACTGGGTCAAAACACTGGATTTCTTTTTTTTTTCTTTTTTTAAATGGGGAAAGACGCTGAGATTCCTGAATTTCAAGCTCAAATGGGTGGAGTACCAGGCATAAGACATAAAAATGATGGACTCTGGCTGCCTAGCAGCATATGCCTCATTTAAAGATGACTAAATTTTTGGGAAGCATGGTGCAGTTGTCCCAGGGGCTGTCAATTCACAACCCTTGCAATCACCCTGTTTTGCAGATGAGGAAACAGAGTCAGAGAGCCCTGGGAACTTGGTAGTGTATGTCAGTGTTAGAGCCCAGGTCTTCTGAATATAGGTCCAGTCTTCTTCACAGCACACCGTAACATTTTGGTATGTTTTCTACTGCATTTATTCCAGAAAATAATTCTCATTAACATTTGTATAATGTTATACCATTAGGAAAAAGAAGCACCAACTCCTTTTTCTAAACTATATGTTGGGAAGGTGCTGTAAAAAGATGTCTCATGCTTCCTAAGTTAGACCTTCTGTTTGTGGAGGCAGAAGACAGTCTTCTCAGGTCTGCCTGGAGTGGGCCTGCTGTGGAATGCAGTCTCAGCTCCAGTGATAGTCTACTCCAGTGGTCGGCAAACTGCGGCTCACGAGCCACATGCGGCTCACGAGCCGCGGTTTGCCGCTCTGTTGACTAATGAGTTTGCCGACCACTGGTCTACTCTGAGACCATGTAGGGGTCAGATGGATCTCTGCCACACTTCTCTCCCAGCTCACAGTTAATATATAGTGAAATTTTTTTTTATTTTTATTGATTTCAAGAGAGGAAGGGAGGGAGGGAGGGAGGGAGGGAGAGAGAGAGAGAGAGAGAGAGAGAGAAAGAGAGAGAGAGAGAGAGAGAGAGAGAGAGAGAGAGAGAGAGAAACACTAATAATGAGAGAGAATCATCAATTCACTGCCTCCTGCACGCCCCTTACTGGGGATTGAGCCTCATTCAACCAACCGAGCCACACCGGCCAGGGCACAATGAAATCTTAAGCTCTGATGTATGATTTATTGATTTCCTTCTCTAGGTTGCTTGGGTTTATTTTACCCCTTAAGGATTTCTGAAAATAAAAGCATCTTCCCCAGTCTTCTTTTAGAAAAGAAAGGAGTTTATTCACCCAGATAAAAGTATACACTAAAATGTTAAAATTATCCTCATGCATGGCAAAGATTGAGGCAGGACATTTTCTCTGGCCTGGTAGACAGCTACTGTACTGGCTGGGTTCTGAAAGCTTCCTTGCTAGGAGAAAGATAGGGCTTTGTTCTGACACCTGGACACCATGGACCTATGTGCCTGCTTCAGGTGTCATGTCCAGGGTACATTCTGGAGAACACCTGGGTCTGCTTTGGCTCTTTAATGGGAGCTCTCCTAATTGCATGTTTCTATATGTCTCAAGAGACAACTAAAATAATAGCTATGTTTGCCTCTTTGCCAAGAGTCTCACTGTTGGAGGTAGAGGAGAGTCTTACACCATACCATCAACAGGAATGGGAAAGAGCAGAAATAATAAGCTGTAAAGGGAGTACTCCTCATTACTTGATCAGGAGATGGCACAGATTTGGAGAGGAAAGGCTGGGAATTTGGGATGTTCATTGTTTTCAAGATGACTCCCCCTTTGTCCCCTTACATTGAAAAGCACCTTGTATAGACGGCAGAATTCCTTCTTAGCTCCTGGACACTTGCAATCTTTTTGTATTGTCCTTATGTTGTGGAGACCTATATGGTTTATGAAATGCAGGAAATTTCTGGCCCAGTGTTGCTGAATGTCTAAGTGTGTCTTTATGCTTTGGTCATAGAAAGGGTAACTCTCTTTGAAAAGCAGGAAAGTGTGTTTAATACCAATTTTCCTCAGTTAATACACTTTCAGACATTGAAAGTCTTTTTTGAAGAAATATAAATATTTACATTGAGAAAAAAATATACATTTAAAATGAAAATAAACCAACAGGGTCTGAGGAAGGGAAAGGTACAAGCTATAGGTTTATTTTAAATATCAAGATCTCCAGTAATTAAAGTTTCCTTTTATATACAACTTTAAGGAAACAATATTATTTTATTTGTATTTGTTTATTATGTACACTTTTCTCACTGTTCATCTATATATACTAGAGGCCTGATGCATGAAATTCATGTAAGAGTAGGCCTCCGCAGCCCCGGCTGCCTTGGCCCTTGCAGCCTCAGCTGCCTTGCAGCCTAGTGGCCCCTCCCCCTGCGCCCCCCCCCCCCCCCCCCGCACTGGTCATTCCAGAAGGTCATTCTGCTGTCTGGTCTAATTAGCATATTAGCTCTTTATTATCCTACTAGAGGCCTGGTGCACGAAATTCGTGCATGGGGGGTGGGGGTCCCTCAGCCCAGCCTGCACCCTCTCCAATCTGGGACCCCTTGAGGGATGTCCAACTGCCCGTTTAGGCCCGACCCTGGTAGGATCAGGCCTAAACGGGCAGTCGGACATCCCTCTCACAATCCAGGACTGCTGGCTCCCAACTGCTCGCCTGCCTGCCTTCCTAATTGCCCCTAATTGCTTCTGCCTGCCAGCCTGATCACCCCCTAACCACTCCCCTGCCAGCCTGATTGATGCCTAACTGCTCCCCTGCCAGCCTGATTGCCCCTAACTGCCCTCCCCTGCAGGCCTGGTCCCCCCCAACTGCTCTCCCCTGCAGGCCTGGTCACCCCCAGCTGCCCTCCTTTGCAGGCCTGGTCCCTCCCAACTGCCCTCCTGTGCTGGCCATCTTGTGCTGGCCATCTTGTGTCCACATGGAGGCAGCCATCTTTGACCACATGGGGGCAGCCATCTTGTGTGTTGGAGTGACAATTTGTATATTACTCTTTTATTAGATAGGATAGAGGCTTGGTGCACGGGTGGGGTCTGGTTGGTTTGCCCTGAAGGGTGTCCCGGATCAGGGTGGGGGTTCCCTTGGGGCATGGGGTGGCCTGGGCGAGGGGCCTGTGGTGGTTTGCAGGCCAGCCACGCCCCCGGGCAACCCAAGTGGAGGCCCTGGGATCTGGGATTTATTTATCTTCTACAATTGAAACTTTGTAGCCTTGAGCGGAGGCCAGGGCTGACCAGGGCGGGAAGCTTGGCTTCCTCTATTGCTGGGGGCAACCCAAGCCTCCTGCTCTCTCCGTGGCTGTAGCCATCTTGGTTGGGTTAATTTGCATACTCACTCCTGATTGGCTTGTGGGCGTGGCTTGTGGGCATAGCCGAGGTACGGTCAACTTGCATGTTTCTCTTTTATTAGTGTAGATATAATAAAAAACTAATATGCTAATTAGGCCAGATGGCAGAACAACCTTTTGGAACGACCTTCCGGACAACCTTCTGGAAGACCAGTGTTTGGGGCTACAGAGCAGCAAGGCCGAGAAGCAGCTGGGGCCACAAGGCAGCCGGGGCTGTAAGGGCTGAGCCCCTTGCACGAATTTTGTGCATTGGGCCTCTAGTACTATCTAATAAAAGAGGAATATGCAAATTGACTGTCACTCCAACACACAAGATGGCTGCCCCCATGTGGACACAAAATGGCCACCACAAGATGGCCGCCACAAGATGGCCAGCAGGGGAGGGCAGTTGTGGGTGATCAGGTCAGCAGGAGAGGGCAGTTGGGAGGGACCAGGACTGCAGGGGAGGGCAGTTGGGGGTGACCAGGCCTGCAGGGAAGGGCAGTTGGGGGTGACCAGGCCTGCAGGGGAGAGCAGTTGGGGGGGACCAGGCCTGCAGGGGAGGGCAGTTGGGGGTGACCAGGCCTGCAGGGAAGGGCAGTTGGGGGTGACCAGGCCTGCAGGGGAGAGCAGTTGGGGGGGACCAGGCCTGCAGGGGAGGGCAGTTGGGGGCAACCCAGGCCTGCAGGGGAAGGCAGTTAGGGGCAATTGGGCCAGCAGAGGAACAGTTAAGCATCGATCAGGCTGGCAGGGGAGTGGTTACGGGGTGATCAGGCTTGCAGGCAGAAGCGGTTAGGGGCAATCAGGCAGGCAGGCAAGTGGTTGGGAGCCAGCAGTCCTGGATTGTGAGAGGGATGTCCGACTATCCATCTAGGCCTGATGGGATCAGGCCTAAATGGACAGTCGGACATCCCCTGAGGGGTCCCAGATTGGAGAGGGTGCAGGCTGGGCCGAGGGACACACACAGACCCCTGTGCAGGGATTTCGTGCACCAGACCTCTAGTATAGGATAAAAGCCTAAGCGACTGGCCAATTGGTAGCTATGACGTGCACTGACCACCAGGGGGCAGACGCTCAATGCAGGAGTAGAAACCACAGGCATGGAAACATGGCACAGTTGGATGAATCTCAGAGGGAAAGCGGGGGGAGAGCGGGAAGAGATTAACCAAAGATCTTATATGCATACTAGAGGCCCGGTGCATGAAATTCCTGCACTGGGCGGGGGGTGGTCCCTCAGCCCGGCCTGTGCTGTCTTGCAGTCGGGACCCCTTGCTCCTTACTGCCTGCCTGCTCACTGCTCCTTACTGCTGCCACAGAGGCCGGAGAGGCACCCACCACCGCTGCTGCGCTCGTCAGTAGTGAGCCTGGCTTCTGGCTGAGTGGCGCTCTCCCTGTGGGAGCACACTGACCACCAGGGGCAGCTCCTGAATTTAGCGTCTGCCCCCTGGTGGTCAGTGAGCATCATAGCGATCAGTTGTTCTGGTCTTTCCGCTATAAAGGTCGCTTAGGCTTTTATTATATAGACTAGAGGCTGGATTCGAATCTGTGCACTGGGCCTCTAGTTTTAAATAAAAAGATCTTTATATATAGAAACCTAAGTCATTTTTAAAGATGAGAAAGTTCATATATTTTTTTTTAAATATATTTTGTTGATTTTTTACAGAGAGGAAGGAAGAGGGATAGAGAGTTAGAAACATCGATGAGAGAGAAACATCGATCAGCTGCCTCTTGCACACCCCCTACTGGGGATGTGCCCGCAACCAAGTTACGTGCCCTTGACCAGAATCGAACCTGGGACCTTTCAGTCCACAGGCTGACGCTCTATCCACTGAGCCAAACCGGTTTTGGCGAGAAAGTTCATATTTATAAAAGCTTTTTTTCCATTCAGTTCTTATGATATTCATAATTATGACTAAATTGAGCTTTGTTTTATGCCATGGTTACAAATTTCAGATTTGTATTCACAGCTTAATGAAGTTGTAATTGGACATTATGTATTTTATTCCCTGTGTTGCAATGTCCTTATGTATCTGACACTATGACATTTTCTGGATTTACTGCTAGAGATATCCCTCTTCACAGACCAGTTATTAGAAAATACATAATATTCAAAAGGAGCTAATGAGTGGGAAGCATCACATTTGTTCTTTAAAAGATTTTAAGTACTAAATGAATCCAAAGGAAAGCCATCTTTCATAGTGGTTTCCATGTTCATAAAATTCCCCAAATATTCAGTTTTTTTCTTTGGTAATTTCATTTCTGCTGCAGATGTCTATCCAATTTATTTGTGATCTATATCATACACTTTAATTTATAGTGAAAGTGCTGGCCCAGATTTGCAAAGAAATAACATTTTTTTCTTACCTCATTCCAGTTTCAATAGATATTTTTTCATTATTATTAAGTTATCTTTGGACATTAATGCTTTTGGATATTGACTACTTTCACAAAGTTTCCCCCAGCTGTCACACTGTAAACCCAACACACATGGAACCTTCTTGTTCCAATGTTGCTTTATATTTATCTTAATAAAAATTATTCTGGTCTTAAGCCTCAGTCCTTCTACATTAAAAATGGACTTAGAGAATCAAAGGTTTGAAAAGAATCTTAGAGGCAAATAAAACATGTAATTTATTTGATTAATAAGTGTTATCTATATTATACCTGGACAGTGATCATCTGATCTCACTTTGATCTTCTTCAGAGACAAGGAACTCACTCCTTGTTGCAGATACCCGTGGTCATCATTTAGGCCTAATTTCCCCAAATACAACTTGTGAGTCCTTGAGCAAGTTACTTACCCTTTTATAGGTCAGAATGTTGTCAGGTATATAGTGGAAGCATACTACTTGCCCTGCCTACTCCAGAAAAAGGCCAGTGGTAGGGAGAAATGAGTTTTGTGGTCAGGGGGGCCAGTTTTAAAGTCTTAGCTCTGCTACTTAGTACAGTGTGATTCTTGAAAAGTTAACCTTTCTGAACCTCCATTTCTTCATCTAGACACTAGGGAAAATAATAATAACAACCTATAGGTTGAAGATGAAACTCAACTATGTATTTTATGTGTGAAATGTAATTCTGGACATATTGTGAGTTTCCTCAATTATTTGTGGCATATTTATGCAAAATTTATAGGTACCTATTTATGAAGATAAAATAAAATATACACAAAAGTGGTTTATAAGTGTTAAGGAGCTATTAAGATGTGTCGGCACCATTACTTGAACATTCTAGTATTTTTTTTGAGCCGGAGACTTGAGTTAACAAACCTCCTGGGAACCTGAATGAAGCAAACACTCAGCCACAGGAAAGCAGATCCTTCTCAACCTTCTGTCTCTGACCCCAAATAGCACCATCATCTATTGGGCAGCCACTGTAATACAGGTCCTTTGCTTTGCCTACTTTATCATTGACCCTCACACCAGTCCTCCAAGATAGGTATGGTGGTGCACATTCTACAGATGAAGAAACTGAGCTCAGCAAATTTAAATGCATTTAGTAACTTGTTTACATTTATCTTAAACAGCTTAAGTTGGAGAATTAAAATAAAAACCCAAGTTTATCTGTTTGTAAAGTATGTATACTTTTCAATATACCATGTCTCCCAGTGAGAGTGTAACCACAGTTGTGAGTCAGACAGATTTATAGTTTGTCCTGGATCTGCCTCTCACAAGTCCTCTGTCTTCGGTAATTTGGTTTACTACTCAAGCCTAGGTTTCTTTATCTGTAAAATGGCAGTACAAGACCAACCCATGGGAATGTTGTACGTATTAAATTAGAAAGCACCTAGTAAGTGATTAATGATAGCTGTCCATGTTTCGTCTTTTGGTGCTTTCCATCTCCCAAGGGGTTGCTGGAGATCTGCTCCTTTCTCTGCAGGCCAGCAGGGGCCAGTAGAGACCATAAAGGATATGACCAAATCAGGGCTATATACTTATACACTACCAGCTGATGTCCACCTCACAGTCTAGGAATCTTTGAATCAGATCCTTGGTGCTCTCTAACTCTGGATCTAATAAGAAAAAAAACAAACCCTGATATTTTTACACAGTAACAAATACAAATACAAAACCACCACAATAGTAATCTCTAGTGTTTGCATAAGACTGAGATTAGATGGTTTTATATTATATACGAAGGCAATCAGTTGCCTCATGTTAATGGTTTCATTAACCTCATGAGGATGTTAACAGAAGGAAACAGAAGGAAAATACTTCAAACTCCTCCATTAGACCCAGTTAGCAGAGCGCTGCAGTACAAAGTAGGTCCAAGCCATGCCTGTCTGTGCTCACGGTTGCAGCTGCTGTGTTCCCCATTAGATTGTCACTTGCCAGAGTCATTAAAGCAACCTCATTTGTGTTATGGAGACATCATTCCCAAAATAGCCTGCTTTCAAGAAATGAATATTGGTAAGTGATAATGATGACAAACACAAGATAAAGTAAATGCAGACTGGATCAAACATAGATAGATGGAGTGCAGATGGTATATGTTTAGTTGCTTTGAAATATTATCTTACATATTTCTTTCTTCATTTTTTACAACATCTCTATGAGATCCGCATTATTTTTATTTTTTCTTTTGGTTTTTCTGGCTTGCTCTCACTTGCTCTCATGTGCCCCTGCAAAGTCCTCTGTGTTTCTCTGGTAGTTCTCAAAGGTGGCAGTGGTGTGGGAGCTCACATGTATTATGAACAAATAAACTGATTTCCACGTGGCATGTGCAGCTTAATTCCCCTCCTGGTCTCATGTCCTCACAGGCAGGGATCGGTTACTCCCAGTGGCCATGGTTCCCTGTGCTCTGTAATGTAGCTGTTGCTTTTTCCTGGCTATTCCTATAGGTCAGTGGTTGGCAAACTCATTAGTCAACAGAACGGCAAACCGCGGCTTGCAAGCCACATGTGGCTCGCGAGCCGCAGTTTGCCGACCACTGCTATAGGTGCTTTCCAATTCTAGAGGTGCCACACTTGTGGTGCTTTATGTCCAAGTGTGTGTATGTGTGTGAAGGTTGTGTCTTTCCTTTTTAAAAAAATCACATTCTAATAGGTAATCTCAACACAGTACCAAGGGGCCCCTGGATTCTTTATGAAAAGAGACATGTTTTGGGTACCCCCTGCTGATTCTCATCCTTCTAGATTGAGTTTAGATATCCTATTCTCCAGCCCTTTGATTCCAAAGCACCCTGCTTATTGCCAAAGTGTAGTGAGTACTCCTTATTCATCTTTGTATCCCTAGCACTAGGACAGTGCCTGGCCCATAGTGGGTGCTAAATCCATGTTCATGACGTGAACCTAATCTCTTTGTTTTTTTTTTAGATTGTTCCTGGTCCTGTCCCCTCCACCCCTTTAACTTGCTCTAATCATCTCTGTCTGGTGCCTGCCTTCTTAGGTATATCACCTTGAATGCCTCTTTTTACCTAGGTCTCTGGTTTACTGTTTTGGTTTTGAATGGAGCACCATTTTTTTTTTTTTTTTTTTTTTTTTTTTTACATTCACCCTTTGATAAAGAGATCTTAAGCACATTGCCTTACTTACATAGTATTGGAAAAATCGAAGGGTCAGACCAAAACCCAGCCTTATGTAAGCTCCTTGATCGCTGCTGCCTTCTTAATAATTATAAGCAGAAAATACACCAATAATGTTCCCATTATGGCAAATTTCATACCCTTCAGACTTATGTTCATGAAACCTAATGAGCATCTTCAACTGGTATTTATTACGAACTATAATAAATATTTGGGGGTAATATCTGGTCCAATATGTAGCCCCCTTCTCAATATGTGTTTGGATACAGCCTCTTTTGCCTCTGGGATCACTCCACACAATATTGAAAACCTGTTCCCACCACTCATGCTTTGTTAACTGTTCAGAAAGGGATCCATTTGTTCTGACTCCCTGAGGTATATCTACTTTATTTCTCTTCAGGTCAGTATCCTGGTCTCCATCTATTGAAATTAGTGGCATCAGCACATATTTCATTTTGTTTCTTTCTATACGGTGAAGTAAATTCAAATCTTTGGACTCTGATACCCAATCATGTGTGACCAAGACTTCATTGTCAGTGATTGTATGAATTGGGAGCCAGGCATAGACTTCTTCCAAGATTTATAACACCCCCAGCCCCCATGTAGCTTATATTTATGTAAGACTTCTTTTGTGAAGCCATACCTCATATTTATTAAAAAGTCTTAATGGTTCCCTCTGATCAAGTTCAGGTCACCAGGATAGACAAGAAAACTCACAAACAGGATCATTAGGATTTCTACGAAGTCTTTTCCTCGATCTAAAAAATCACCTTTACAAACATATGGGTTCTTCCCTGAAGGGAGACTATTCTTGCAGAAGATCAAACAAAGATCATCTAGTTTCCCATGTAGATCACCACAGATTGCTCACTGTTTGGAGGGGCAAGTTTTTATTTTTTAATTAAAATTTTTTCAATTATAGTTTATATTCAATGTTATTCTCTTTTAGTTTCAGATGTATAGCAAAGAGGTTAGAAAATAATATGCTTGACAGAGAGGTCCCCCCTACTGCTTCAGGTACCCACCAGGCCCCATTCATATTTATCACAATCTTATTGACTATAATCCCTATGCTGTAATCTCCATCTCTGTGGCTATTCTGCAACTACCAATTTTTACTGCTTAATTCCTTCACCTTTTTCACCCAGCCCCCTAACCCACCTCCCTTCTGACAGTCTGTTCTCTGTATCTAGGAGTCTATTTCTAGTTTGTTTTTTATTTTGTTCATTAGATTCCACATGTAAGTGAAATCACATGGTATTTGTCTTTCTCTGTCTTATTCCACTTAGTATAATACCCTCTCGGTTCATCTATGCTGTCCCAAAATGTAAGATTTCATTCCTTTTTACAGCTGAGTAGTAGTCCATTGTGTATACGTACCACCACTATTTTTACCTACTCATTTATTGATGGGCACTTGGGTTGCTTCCATATCTTTGCTATTGTAAATAATACTGTAATGAACACAGGGGTGAAAATATTCTTTTGAATTAGTGTTTCAGGTTTCTTTGCTTTTATTTTTCAGAAGTGGGATTGCTGGGTCATAAAGCAATTCCATTTTTTTATTTTTTGAGGAACCACCACACTGTTTTTCATAGTGGTTGTACCAATCTGCATTCTGGAGGGATATGTTTTATGTGAGTAAAATTCAGCATTTGTTTCAGGACTTTCTTGGTTTCCAATAGCATTTATAAGACATAATAAGCATGAATATCTTTGTTCCTTGAAGGACTCAATAAGTAAATCAATATCAATAGATGTGAGTAGAAATTACAGCCAAGGGCCACTATATGAGTCTGGGACATCTATCAGCCCCACGTAGTACTGTATATCCTTGTTTTCCTGGATGGTGTAACCAAACAGTAGATTTACTAATTCTGAATCTTTCTCACTTACATTGTGTAGTTTTCCAACGTGAAGGAAAAGAAGTTGGAGAGCTGCAATTGGCCTTGTTCACTGGCATATTTGATGGACTGGAAGATGGTGAGTGTATAGTGTTGTCTTGTCTTCATCCGAGTGCTGTAACCTCGGTGCCAGTTCTGGATGATCAATGCAGATCTTAGTGCATTCCCAGATTTCTTGCTTTTTGTTGAAGATGAAGCCCATGTCTTCTAGATTTTGTGCATTCAAAAATTCTTCAATTTCTTATTCCAAGATGGTTTAAAGAATGCCTCTCTTACACCTGGCTGGCATGGCTCAGTGGTTGAACATCAACCTACAAATCAGGAAGTCATAGTTCGATTCTGGTCAGGGCACATGCCAGGGTTGCAGGCTTGATCCCCAGTAGGGGGTGTGAAGGAGGCAGCTGATTAATGATTTTCTCTCATAATTGATGTTTCTATCTCTCCCTCTCTATTTTCCCTTGGAAAAAAAAAGAATGCCTCCCTTTATGCTGTCCCAACTTTTTGGGTGCTAAGAACATTTAACATGTTGTCTGCCCTCTTAAAATTTTTTAAAAAGTGTACTGACACTGTATTGTTAACTATAGGCACAATATTGTATAGCAGATCTCTAGAACTTATTTATCTCGCATAACTGAAACTTTATACCCATTGAATATCTCAATTTTCCCCTCCCCTCAGCCCATGGCAACCATGATTCTACTTTCTACTTCTATGAGTTTGATTATTTTAGATACCTCATATCAGGGCAGTATCTATACTAATAAAAGGGTAACATGCAAATTGGTCAGTATGCTGTCACAGTAACGACCGAACAGGCAGGCTGCGTGGGGTGACCAGGCCGGCAGGGGGGTTAGTAAGGGACGACCAAATGACTGAACAGCAGGCTGTGTGGGGTGACCAGGCCAGCAGGGGGGTTAGTGAGGGGCGACCAAATGACTGAACAGCAGGCTGCGTGGGGTGACCAGGCTGGCAGTGGGGCAGTGAGGGGCGACCAGGCTGGCAGAAGGGGGCAGTTGGGGGTGACCAGGCCAGCAGAGGGGGGCAGTTGGGGATGACCAGGCTGGCAAGGGGGTCAGTTAGGGACGATCAGGCAGGAAGGCAGGTGAGCAGTTAGGAGCCAGTGGTCCTGGATTGTTAGAGGGATCTCGGATTGGAGAGGGTGCAGGCTGGGCTGAGGGCACCCCCCCCAACCGTGCACAAATTTTGTGCACCAGGCCTCTAGTATCTTTATAAGGGCATATTTATATTTGATGAGAATCAATTTGTTGCAATTATTTGAACTTACATGACAAATTAATTTGTGTGTAACTAAAATCCAACAATTCTGAACCCATCATTGTCTATTTCCATTTTCATTATTTAAGTCCCATATGGTCAAAGTTATAGTTATTTTAACATAGTTTTGAGCAATGTTCATTAAAGAATTAATTCTTGGTTGAGTACATGTAGATTCTTTATATCAATATTCTCATGAGATAATATTGTTTATAGATAGAGAAATGAGGTTTAGAGAGATTAAATAATGTGTTGAAGGTCACATAGCTACCAAGTGTATCAGCTGGAACACATACCCAGGCTAGCTCACTCCAAACCTCTTACCACCCAAAGCTATGTTGCTGGAAGTTTGAGTTGTTGGCATAGAAGGCTATTAATTCTATGTGCAGAAAATAAATTGGCGGACATTAGGCAGGTGTGGCCATAAAAACTGCTTTGTTTTAGTGGATTTAATTGTCTCTTGCTATGGCTTATTTGGATGTGAACACACTGATAGAAAGTAATCAAAGAGCTGAATGCTTCATAGGGTCTCCACCAGGCCAACAGAGAAGTGAATGTGTCCTTTGTTTTTAATAGGCCAAATATTTCTCTCTTGTTCCCTAGGAGGCAATTGGAAGAGACATGCTGATAGCTCCCCTTGGGGCATTAACTGGAATCAAATTAGTGAAGTGAAGCTTAAGTTGGTCATTGTATTCCCAGTTCACAAAAAAACAGGAAATGAATGGTAGTGGGAACAGACATATTTTCTAATTCATCAAACATTACAAATTGTATTATTGCAATATATTTATTATAGTAATTACTTCATGGGCATAGTAATATAAAAGTATCACTTCAGATAAATTCCCATTTTTCTGCTGTGGTTCTTTTTTTTTTTTTTTTTACACTTTTTTTATTGTTTAAAGTATTACATATATTAGTACATATATCTCCTTTTCTTTTTCTCCCAGCCTCCCCTACCCCCTGTCGCATGCCCTCATCCCACCCCCCCAGTGTCTTGTGTCCATTGGTGTGCTTATATGCATGCATACAAGTTCTTTGGTTGATCTATTCCCCTCCCTTCCCCAATACTCCCCAGGCTTCCTGCTGTAATTGGACAGTCTATTCAGTGCTTTACTGCCTCTGTATCTATCTTTTTATTCATCAGGTTATAATGTTCTTTATTTTCCATAAATGAGTGAGATCATGTGGTATTTTTCTTTCATTGCCTGGCTTATTTCACTTAACATAATGCTCTGCAGGTCCATCCATGCTGCTGCAAATGGTAAGAATTCCTTCTTTTTTATAGCAGCGTAGTATTCCATTGTGTAGATGTACCATAGTTTTCTAATCCACTCATCTGCTGATGGGAACGTAGGCTGCTTCCAAATCTTAGCTATGGTGAATTGTGCTGCTATGAACATAGGGGTGCATATATCCTTTCTTATTGGTGTTTCTAGTTTCTTGGGATATATTCCTAGGAGTGGGATTACTGGGTCAAATGGGAGCTCCATTTTTAGTTTTTTGAGGAAACTCCATACTGTTCTCCACAGTGGCTGCACCAGTCTGCATTCCCACCAGCAGTGCACGAGGGTTCCTTTTTCTCCGCATCCTCGCCAGCACTTGTCGTTTGTTGATTTGTTGATGATTGCCATTCTGACAGGTGTGAGATGGTACCGCATTGTCGTTTTGATTTGCATCTCTCGGATAATTAGTGACTTTGAGCATGTTTTCATGTGTCTCTTGGCCTTCCTTCTGTCTTCTTTTGAAAAGATTCTATTTAGGTCCATTGCCCATTTTTTTTTTTTGGATCATTTACCTTCCTTTTATTAAGTTGTATAAGTTCCCTGTAGATGTTGGAGATTAAACCTTTATCAGTGATAACATTTGCAAATACGTTCTCCCATATAGTGGGCTTTCTTGTTGTTTTGTTGATGGTTTCTTTTGCTGTGCAGAAGCTTTTTATTTTGATGTAGTCCCATTTGTTTATTTTCTCATTAGCTTCCATTGACCTAGGAGCAATATCGGTGAAGAAATTGCTTCGGTATATGTCTGAGATTTTGCTGCCTGTGGATTCCTCTAGTATTTTTATGGTTTCCCGAGTTATGTTTAAGTCCTGTATCCATTGTGAGTATATTTTTGTGTATTTTTTGCATGTATCTGTCCAATTTTCCCAACACCATTTATTGAAGAGACTGTCTTGACTCCATTGTATGTTCATGCCTCCTTTGTCAAATATTAATTGCACATAGTGGTTTTGGTTGATATCTGGATTCTCTATTCTATTCCATTGATCTATATGTCTGTTCTTGTGCCAGTACCAGGCTGTTTTGAGAAAAGTGGCTTTGTAATACAGCTTGAAATCTGGTATTGAGATCCCACCTACTTTGTTCTTCTTTCTTAGGATTGCTGTGGCTATTCGGGGTCTTTTTTTTTTTATTGCAGATGAATTTTTGGAGAGTTCTTTCTAGGTCTGTGAAATATGCCATTGGTATTTTAATGGGGAGTCCATTGAATCTATAGATTGCTTTGGGTAGTATGGACATTTTAATGATGTTGATTCTACTAATCCAGTGGTTGGCAAACTCATTAGTCAACAGAGCCAAATATCAACAGTACAACAATTGAAATTTATTTTGAGAGCCACATTTTTTAAACTTAAACTTCTTCTATTGCCACTTCTTCAAAATAGACTCACCCAGGCCATGCTATTTTGTGGAAGAGCCCACACTCAAGGGGCCAAAAAGCTGCATGTGGCCCACGAGCTGCAGTTTGCCGACCATGGTACCAATCCATGAACATGGTATGTTCTTCCATCTGTTTACGTCTTCCTCTCTCTCTTTTTTCAGTGTCCTGTAGTTTTCTGCATATAGGTCTTTTACCTCCTTAGTTAAGTTTATTCCTAGGTATCTTATTTTTTTTGGTGCAATGGTAAATAGGATTGCTTTTTTAGTCTCTCTTCCTGTAAGTTCACTATTGGTGTATAGAAATGCCATAGATTTCTTGGCGTTAATTTTGTATCCTGCTACATTGCCGAATTCTTTTATTAAGTCTATTAGTTTTTTGATGGAGTCTTTTGGGTTTTTTTGTACAATATCATGTCATCTGCAAATAAGGATAGCTTTACTTCTTCTTTTCCAATTTGGATGCCTTTTATTTCTTCTTCTTGTCTAATTGCAATGGCTAATATTTCTAGTACTATGTCAAACAGGAGTGGTGAGAGTGGGCATCCCTGTCTTGTTCCTGTTCTTAGGGGAAATGGTTTTAGTATTTGCCCATTGAGTATGATGTTAGCTGTGGGTTTATCATATATGGCTTTTATTATGTTGAGGTATGATCCTTCTATTCCCTCCTCGTTGAGAGTTTTTATCAAGAAAGGGTGTTGGATTTTGTCAAATGCTTTTTCTGCATCAATTGATATGACTATGTGATTTTTATCTCTCAATTTGTTTATGTGATGTATCACGTTTATTGATTTGCGGATATTGTACCATCCTTGCATTCCTGGGATAAACCCTACTTGGTCATGTTGTATGATCTTTCTGATGTACTGCTGGATCCGAATTGCTGGAATTTTGTTGAGGATTTTGGCATCTACGTTCATGAGGGATATTGGCTGTAATTCTCTTTCATTGTGTTGTCTTTATCTGGTTTTGGTATTAGGGTGATGCTGGCTTCATGGAAGGAGCTTGGACGTGTTCCTTCCTCTTGAATTTTTTGGAATAGTCTGAGGAGGATAGGTTTTAGTTCTTCCTTGAATGTTTGGTAAAACTCTCCTGTGAAGCCATCTGGCCCTGGGCTTTTGTTTGCCGGAAGCTTTTTGATGACTGCTTCAATTTCTTCCATAGTTACTGGCATATTGAACTGTTTAGATTCTTCCTGATTGAGTTTCGGAAGGTTATATTTTTCTAGGAATATGTCCATTTCCTCCAGGTTGTCCAGTTTGTTGGAATAGAGTTGTTTGTAGTATTTTTTAACAATCCTTTGTATTTCGGCAGGATCTGTTGTTATTTCACCTCTTTCATTTCTGATTTTGTTTATTTGGGTCCTCTCTCTTTGCTTCTTGGTGAGTCTGGCTAGAGGTTCATCAATCTTGTTTATACTTTCAAAGAACCAGCTCTTGGTTTTGTTGATCTTTTGTATTGTTTCTTTGGTCTCTATGTCGTTTATCTCTGCTCTGATCTTTATTATTTCCTTCCTTCTGCTTACACTGGGATTTTCTTGTTGCTCTCTTTCTAACTCTTTGAGTGGTAGGGTTAGGTAATTTATTACCATTGTTTCTTGTTTTTTGCAGTAGGCTTGTAGAGCTATGAACTTCCCTCTCAAGACTGCTTTCGCTGTGTCCCATAGATTTTGGATTGTTGTGTTTTCATTGTCATTTGTTGCCATGATGTTTTTTATTTCTTCTTTGATCTCTCTGGTAACCCAGTCATTGTTTAATAGCATGCTGTTTAGTCTCCATGTGTTTGATGTTTTTGGATTGTTTTTATTGTAGTTGATTTCCAGTTTTATGCCACTGCGATCTGAGAAGATGCTTGATATAATTTCTATCTTCTTGAATTTGAAGAGACTTTGCCTATGACCCAACATATGGCCTATCTTTGAAAATGACCCATGTGCACTTGAGAAGAATGTATTTTCTGTGGCTTTGGGGTGAAATATTCTGAAGATCTCAATTAATTCCATCTGGTTTAGTGAGTCATTTAGGATTGATGTTTCTTTGCTGATTTTTTGTTTAGAGGATTTGTCCAATGGTGATAATGGGGTATTAAAGTCTCCTACTATGACTGTACTGCTGTCAATCTCTCCCTTGATATCCTCCAGGAGTTTTTTTTTATGTGCTTAGTTGCTCCTGTGTTGGGTGCATATATGTTTACCAGAGTTATTTCTTCTTGTTGGATTGCTCCCTTTAGTATTATGAAGTGGCCTTCCTTATCTCTTGTTATGTCCTTCACTGTGAGATCTAATTTGTCAGATATAAGTATTGCTACCCCAGCTTTTTTTTTTCATTTCCATTCGCCTGAAAAACCTTTTTCCATCCCTTCACCCTCAGTCTGTGTGCGTCTTTTTTTCTGAGGTGGGTTTCTTGTAGACAGCAGATATATGGGTTGTGTTTTCTTATCCAGTCTGTTACCCTATGTCTTTTGATTGGGGCATTTACATTTAAAGTTATTATTGATAGGTACTTATTTGTCGCCATTTTTATTCTTTACCCCTGTGTTCCTTCTTTGCTTCCTATTTCTTTTTTTTTTTTTTACAGCAGACCCTTTAGCATTTCTTGCATTGCTGGTTTGGTGGTAATAAATTCTCTTAGTCCTTTTTATGTCTGTGAAGCTCCTGATTTCACCTTCAATTTTGATTGGTAGCCTTGTTGGGTAGAGTATTCTTGGATTCAGACCCTTCCTTTGCATGACTTTGTATATTTCATTCCATTTCCTTCTGGCCTGATGAGTTTCTGTTGAGAAATCAGTCGCTAGTCTGATGGGGGTTCCTTTGTAGGTAACTTTCTGTCTCTCTCTGGCCACTTTTAAGATTCTTACGTTGTCGTTGGTGTTTGCCAGTTTAATTATAATGTGCCTTGGCGTTGGTCTTTTGGGGTTCATTTTGCTTGGGACTCTGTGAGCTTCTTGGATTTGTGTGAGTTTTTTCTTCTCTATATCAGGGAAGTTTTCTGTCATGATTTCTTCAAAGAGGTTTTCTATTCCTTGCTCAGTTTCCTCTCCTTCTGGCACCCCTATTATGTGGATGTTGTTTTGTTTCTTGTTGTCCCAAAGTTCCCTTAGGCTCTCCTCCTGCTTTTTATTTATTTTTTTCTAGAAGCTTCTCTACTTGGGTATTTTTTTCCATCTTGTCTTCTAGCTCACTGATGCATTCCTCTGCTTTTTCTAGTCTACTCTTGATGCTTTCTATTGAGTTCTTTACAGCAGCGATGTCATTATTCACTTCTTCTTGGTTCTTCTTCATTTCCTCTTGGTTCTTATTCATGTTGTTGAATTTGTCTTCCATTCTTTTCAGCCACCTTATGACCATTTCTCTGAATTCTTTCTCTGACAGGTTGCTTTCCTCCATTTCGTTTACTTCCTTTTCTGGTGATGCCTGCTTTTCTTTCATATGCGGGCTGTTTCTTTGTCTCCCCATGGTCTCTCTTCTCTGAGTGTCTGGTTATGTAGTTCTCTCTGTCCTGCGTTGATTTAAAGACACAAAATACAACACAACCAGGTAAAACGCACAAGGCACTGAACAGAAATGTATTCATGATATTAATAATCCCAAATAAAGGTGACCACCAGAGAAAGGCAACTTAGAGGATAGCAGAGAAAGAAGAAGAGACAAAAAAAAAAGAAAGAAAAAGAAAGGAGTGCAAAAATGAAATTGGGAAAAAGAAAAAAAAAGTAAGAGAGAAAAGAAAGAGAATAGAAAGAAGAGGGGAACAAGCTATATATATCGGGCAAAAACTCCAATAGAACAGCCACTAATCCCAACAAATGCCACCAACAAGTACCTGGAGATGAATACAAACTACAAATAACAACTAATATCAAGCGATGCGAGGGAACACAGAAGCAAAAAACAAACAAAAAAAGAATAAGCAAAACAATCTCACAAACAAGCATAAAAAATCGATATAATCAACAATCAAGCAAACAACAACAAAAGGACAGAGAGAAAAACATTTTTTTGGATAGTGAAGTCAGAGAAAAGAGAGGTGTTTATGGACATGGAACAGGGGATTTCAAATTAGATATATAAGTAGGGTGAAATTTTAACAGGGGGTAAAGAGAAGGAATAGGGAAAATCTAAAGCATGAAAAGGGTAAGAGAAACAGGACAACAAATGGGGAAAAGTTAGGAAGAGAGTGATGGAATAAAGGTAGAGTTGAGATAGAGTAGAATGATGCTAAATGAAAGATGAAAATAGAATGTAGAACACTAGTCCCAAAGTAAAAAAAGAGAAAATAAAATGACACTTTTTTAAAAAAAGGTAAAATAGTAGTAGTAATAATACTGATTGAAAATAAAAATATAATAATTAAAAAGGTAAAATCAAGTGAGGGAAAAAGAAAAAAAATTGGTTTCTTAAGTAAAAGATGAAAAAAATAAATAATAAATGTGCAGTAGTGAAGGTCATTCACTTCCTCTACTCTTCTGTTTGGCATGCCTTTTTCCTTGTCAGGACAGTATTGCAGTTCCCTGTGTTCCACTGCTCCTCAGTGTTGTAAGCCAGTCCTGATTTTTAAGCAGACAGTGTGTCTTAATTTCTTGTATTCCTTTATTTGTGTTTACACAAGGGTCAATTTGTGATTCAACCCCTGGGTGGCATTGTTTCTGGATTGACCTCCAGGTCTATAGGTCCTCTCTAGCCAGTGCTTAGATCCTGCTTTCCCTGTGGCACCCAATACCAGTTTGTGGGAGTGGGTTGCTCCAGAGCTGGTTCTCTGATGGTTATTCCCTGCTCTGATCCCCAGGTTCCAGAAAAACAACTTTTTCCTGCAGTCTCTTAGGGTGTCCCCAATTGGGTGATCCTATGTATTGGGCTTAGTAATCAGAAGCTAGGATTTAAAGAGGAAAAAGAAAAAAAAAAAAAAGCCAGCTTAAGTGTGTGAACTCCGGGGCTGCACGCAAGTCTGTGTAGTCTTTTTTTCCTCCTTGGGTCTAAGCAGCCGGCACACTTTTAAAATTTTTAGATTGTCCTTTGCGTCAGATCAAAATGGGTTGCTTTTTAGAGTTCCCTTCTGTTAGCAGCTCTGAGGACCCCCTTCCACATTCGGGAACCATGCCAGCCCCAACAGCCATGGATTTTTCTAGGCGCAGACTTCCCCTGGTCCTCCAGCTCCTGCAGTGTGTGCGCTTCTCTCTCCTGCCGGGACCAGAGACCTCACCTTATCCCAGGCAAGCTTCTCTTTCCTGCCGGGACCAGAGACCTCACCTTATCCCAGGAGAAATCTGACCTTTCCATCGTGGAGTGTAGAGCTCCTCTGAATCCGCGTGTTCACGCCAACTGGTGACCGGTGCTCTGGGGTTTGCAGCTGTTTGGTGGGTGCCGCAGTTGTAGGTTTTCAGGCTTCCAATAACATCCACTTTCCCCTTCAAGATGGCGCGGTCTCCACGTCTGAGCCGGTCGCTGCGGGAGGGAATGCAGCAGCAGTGGGGGCTGCCCGGTCAGGGGAGGCCCGTCCAGCAGTCCCCCACCATCTCCTGGAGTATAGCTGTCCCTCAACTCACCAAAAACACTCCCTGTGTGACCCTCAGCTGTTCTTTCTATCTGCTCTGGGACAAGGCTCAGGGCACGTCTATTCCACCGCCATTTTTTCGATCCTCTACTGTGGTTCTTTTAAGGCAAGTCTTTTCTACTATAATGAATATATTAATAACCAACATGGACCTCTCCCCTTGCCTAGATTACTGATTCCTCAGTGACAGAGTCCCATGATCTACATTTAGTTTGTGCCTTATAGGTGATAAGCGCAGCTTCCCTGTTGGTGGGACATGGATAACCTCTATGAAAGTGAAGTGTGCATACCCTCGTGAACTCTGGCCCATATGTTTTGAGTGTCTTATAATCATGAAATAATTTTCAAGACATCATTTGAGGAGTCAAAGAAAGAAATAATAACTATCCCATATGCTCTTTTAACATTTTTTTTCCTGAGATAAAGTAAGAGAAGTTGAAAATCTTAAATCAGAAAAGAAATTTATGGGCAGTAGGAATCCTGGGTTTGGGGATACTTCCATTCTGAGGGTTTAGAGTTGTTTCATGGAGGATCAAGTTGCAACTCTAAGTAAACTTCTAAGGTTCCATGTAAACAGAGGCCTGACAAGAGAAACAAGACAGGGTTTTAGTGTCTCAGTGCACTGTGTTTTTTCTCATCATCCACTAAATTATGAATTAATGAAGTTTCTCAGATACCTAGGAAATCAAATGAGAGTTGTGTATTTTCAATTGAATTATGCAGCTTGACTATTGACATGTACAATACTTAATTTATTGCTGCTTACACAGTTATGGACACTCAGTGTAAATGAGCAATGAATTTGGCTGCATTTTCAAAGCAATAGCCTCACCTGGGAATATGAACAATAAATGGATGTGGCAGCTCTCCAAAGGAAAGAAACTTTTTTCATGGATATCCCATTTGATATCATAACTATATATAACTATTCAGTTGAACAACAATGTTTTTATCTTCTGAGCTGTCATTATCTTCCTGGCCTTGTGCTAGAGTCTGTGGTTTCTGAAATAAATAAAATAGTCCTTTGATTTCATAAAAGCCCATAGTCCATTATTGTGTGTACCCTGAGAAAGAAGATACCTACCATGAAGTGCTTCTGGTGGCTAATTGGGTTCAAATTTATAAAGCAGAACTCAGCAGTCATTTCTATACAGGGGCATCTCACGTAAACTTTACGGCACGGAAAAATCTGTACTGAACTTCCTGCCTCTGTACTGAATTGCCTGCCTATATTGTATTCCTGCCTTCTGAGCCAGCCCTTATAAAGGAGTTCCTGGAATCCTATTTTAACCAATTGAACTGAGGCTTTCCCCATCTAATTGGAACTGTACAACTTCAACCAATCAGAGTAATTCCATTCTGACCAATCAGGACAGTGCCTTTTTAAGCAATCAAACTGTGTATTTGGAGTCCTCATTTGCATGAGGACAGACCAATCAGGGGTCAGGGGTAGGGACTTTTTTTATATCAACCAGCTCCCCTCTGGCTTGGGGAGCACTCTTTCCCTTTCTACTGAAGATTTAAGACTATGTTTTCCTGACTGAGCTGAAACACCAAAGATGACTTGCTAGTGAACAATGGAACAGACCAGCACAGTGCAAAGCAGACCAGCATGGAGCAGAGCAGAGTTGTGTAGCTGGAGCAGGGCCTGGCCTCAAGGCCACCTGGCCCCAGGGCCACCACCATAGCTATGCTGTTTTCACAGTCTTTGCACTGAATAAAGTTGCCTTCTTCACTACACCCTAGGTTGGGGATTCCTGTTGGTGCTGAATTGGTGCCAACAACCATTGGTTGATGATTGGAAGGTTGAACTATTTATCTTTAGTAAGTTGAAATGTGTCTTATACCTATTATATTATCCAATGAATTAAGGTTCTGTGTGATAAATTATTTTATAAAGAAAAGATTATTTTTGTAAAAATAAGTTACTACAAATTGATCTTTTAATATTCTTTTTCTTAATGTGGGGACCTATCTCAACATATCTGCCTCTTAAAACAGGTGTTTCAGATAATAAGATGGGGGGACTTCATGCTTTGTGAGCCTTCTGTCTTCTGTCTACTTATTCCCCACTTCTCCCCTTCTCAATCCTCCACTTTAGGGGATGCTTCCCTTCTTGGTTCTAACACAGCTTGTTCTCACCTCCCTTAATAATTTGATCAGTATGTCTCTTTCACCCAGAATTTATTTACTCTGATAATACAACCTTTCATTGATTTTTAGGGTTTAGTCCAACTTCTTCCTTCTTAAAGCTTTCCCTCCCCTTATCCAGAACTTCCTTTTATTCATTGAATTCTGGGAATAATGCCAGACCAATTAGCACTTTGTTAGTTTCTAGTGTTATAATATTAATGATAACAAAAAACAAGAACAACTTCGATTAAGTGCTTAGTGGGTTTCAATGTTACAACCACCTAACACACAGTCACTAGTATTATCTTCATTTTATAGATGAGAACATTAAAGCCCAGAGGACTTTAGTAACTGAATCATGGCCGCAGAGCTGGATAGTGGTGGGACTAGGACAGTGGTTGGCAAACTGTGGCTCGTGAGCCACATGGGGCTCTTTGGCCCCTTGAGTGTGGCTCTTCCACAAAATATCACGGCCTGGGCGAGTCTATTTTGAAGAAGTGGCGTTAGAAGAAGTTTAAGTTTAAAAAATTTGGCTCTCAAAAGAAATTTCAATCGTTGTACTGTTGATATTTGGCTCTGTTGACTAATGAGTTTGCCGACCACTGCTCTAGGTTCTGACTGACACAGCATCTTAATTTCCTGCTTCAGTTTGCCTGCCTTTAAAATTGAGGAGATTTTAATAATAAAGGAATAGAGATATTGGTCAGAGTTAATTATAATTAGAATATAGAATTTTAAAAGTGATAAGACTAACATACCACTTAGAAATTTAAGATAAATGGAATTAGCTCATTAGTGGAGTGAGATCATACAGGGTCCAGAAAAGCACTCTTACAATCCATTGTGACAAAACTTCCATATTAATTCAATTTGATAGATATGAAGGGACCACACCGAGCTGTCCTATACACTCTGATGGTCTTGGCAATTGTTGGGCAAGCCACTAGAAGACTTTCATTGTTGTGCAGTGACAAGGTCTTCTCCTTGCCCACACCATCCAATCCATTATTTAGATATCTTCCAATCCAGTCTCATAGTTTTAGAGATGAACTATGTAATCTCCAAAGGTCAAGCCAGATTTCTAATCCAGATCTTATTCCAGATTCAGTGTTCTCCCACTATAGCATACTGCTTCCTTTATAACATGTCACTGGACATATGAGCAAAAGAATAGGTAACATGCAAATAAAGCCAATAACAGAAAAGAGACTTATTTTATTCTTCATTTGTTTTTGCTAACCAATCTCTTATGTGGTATCAGCTCCCAAAGGACCATAATTATTGAATTAGTTATTTAAATTTTATCCATTTACACTCAAAATTATGAAATATGACCCTTTATTTTTAATTTGAATGCTAAATATATCACTCATAAATAAATGGCACTTGTTACCATTAAACTTGAACAATTGGCTAATTAATAATTTAAACCTTGTGAAATCCTGTGGGTTACTCTCCTACCTAAATGTGTTGCTAATTCTAATAAAAATTTCATATAAGGATTAGTATTGGAAACAACAACAAATGGAAAATGTGAACATCACCCACATACTCGGTTGAGGATGGAAAATGCCTAATATTTATTTGGAGATTCAATGGACTGAGGATAGATTGTCAACAGAGTCAGCACCTTTGTCTTTTTGGAAGTAATTTGTTAAGGTTTTGCCATGACGTATCTGTCTGTTACCTGCCTGTAAATGTTTTTAGATATTTCCATAGAGATTTATTTATTATATTTAGATATTTAGTTAGATATTCCTGACAGGCGCAGTTTAAACATTATAAAAATATGTAATTAAATAGTTTCTTAAGGATCTATGTACTCCAAAAAGCTTCTCTTCTCTTAGAGAAATCTTAGAATGAGTTAGCCAGTGTACATTCATTGCTGAAGCCCATCCAAATGGAAGATGAAGTCAGCAGCCTCATTCCTTTAATGGCCTCCTGCCTGAAATAAAAGTGGCCAGCAAACAGTACTTATCATAGTGATGTTACCATCTCATATCACAGAGTGACCACGTAGTGTCATAAACAGATTCCAAAAGTGCTGACTTTTAAAGGCAGTTGATTTTTTTTTTACTTGCTACTGTTTTATAGCTTTGCATAAAATGCTAATGCCCTGACATTTGTAGAACTATTAAATCATTTTAACGAAAGAGTAACAGTTATATAACTAATTCATTGGAGTGTATTTCCCTTGCAGAATTCTTTAGTAGTTGATTGTAATGGGAAGGAGTTTTTTTTTTTAGCTCCATAATTTTGTTCTCACATGGAACCAAATCCCATTATTTTAGTGTAGTGTGTCCCTAAGTCTAATGGAGCCAAATCTATTGACAATTTGTTGTCCCAAATCTGGGCTCACTTGCCTCATGGCCCCCACTTAATTTGATCTATAATCTAGGCAAGCCAAGCCTGCTTTTATTGAAAAATATGGCTTTCTGCTTCCCTTTTAAAGGTTTAGGGGTAAATATATAGTCGTGCATTTTCATTTACTGAAAAATGAGCTCAATTGCCATAACATCCAATCAAGGAAAATATTTGGGCTTTAACAATTATCTTGTGATCACATAAGAAGACAGCTGGGATTGATTCTTATCCTGGGACCCCATTCAGCATATGCTGTCAAACCAGGGCCTCTGTAAAAGGAAATGGCTGAAAATTCTTGGAGACATTAAGCACTGTGAACAGCAGAATCAGATCTGCGCTCCCAAATAGATCACCACTCTACAAACCTGCAGCTTTCTCCTAGAGGAGAAATGATTCTTGTCTTTCTCTATCTACGTTCTCTCTGTCTTTCCAGACAAAAGTCCCCATTTATAAATCTTGACTAGAAATTTTCTTTCAGAAAATTGCATTTCCCAATATCCTCAAATGCTTGGGAATCACTGAGAATTAGCTTCATGGTCAACATATTTTTTACCCCTCATAAACACATATATTTTCTTGTGAAATGTGGGTGCCTGAATTTACTTTGCTTATCCTGCCTATAATTTTTTTTTTTTTTACTTTTCATCATTTGATTTTCTTTTGAACCAGCTAATATCATTATTCTACTATAAGTTAAAATGTTTTCCTGCTGAAATGTTCAGTCGTTCAGTAATATCTTTTTTTTTCACCTCAGGCTTTTTTTGAGCTAGCTGTAAAATATTGCAGAGAGATGTAGAAATTAGAATGTATTTCCTCAGGATGAACTGATTCTTTATTAAACCCAATATTTGGAACAACAATGCTTTTCTGCATTTTATCTAGTTTTGATTAATCATTTTGGAACAGAATTTTCTTCTAAAATAATTTCCATACATATCACTCCTCAGATATAACAATGAAATGGATGTCCTTTTAATTCCCTGATGTTCAATAGTTTTCTATTCACACAGTGTACTGATTAGACGAAACACGTCTGTGTAGCCTAGTTTACTATATTCCATCTTTCACAATGAAAGGGCTAGAGTTTCTGTTTGTATTTGTGTATAAAATTTAATGAATATTTTTCAGATAGCTCATCAGAATGCAAATTTTATCTGTTAAAATGTCACATTTCTTGGGGTTACTGTTTTAATCATTTATTATTTTTTATAAACTAGTGAAAGTAAATTGAAAATCACTGACATTAGCTATATATTAAACTTTAGGGGTCTGATACTTCTAAGAACAACTAACAACTGTATAGTAACTGAAAGCTGATAAAACATTTTCACCAATATTTGGCCCTCACAACATCCCTGTAAGGTACATTTGTAATCCAAGTTTTACTACTGAGAATACTGAGATTTCCATTAATAAACTAGATGTTTGGTCCCCCCCCAAGCTTTATTGAGATGTAACTGACAAATAAGATTGAACATGTTTAAAGTGTATAGCGCGATGCTTTGTGAAATGATTACCACAGTCAGGTTAATTAATATGGATGTTTGCTTCTGACCAGCATACTAGATGTCATTTACTATATGTTGCTGAATAACCTGAAAAACTACATCTAAATTGTTTGTTAGCAGGAAATAAGGATGAATATAAATACTTAATTTGCATGGGATATTGTGGCCACACAGGACTGGTGTGTTTCCAGAAAGTTGTCATTCAGGTCTGCTGCATAATATTATTGCTAGGTAGACTTGGTTGTCATGAACTTAGATGTATTTTATATTTATGTATTCATGTAAATAGATTAAAATATTTTTAAATTTTTTAGTATATATTTTTTATTTATTTCAGAGAGGAAAGGAGAGAAAGAGATAGAAACATCAATGATGAGAGATAATTATTGATCGGCTGCCCCACTGTGGGGATCAAACCTGCAACCAGTGGATGTGCCCTGACCGGGATCGAACTGTGACCTCCTGGATCATAGATTGACACTTCAACCACTGAACCATGCTGGTTGGGTTAAATTGATTTTTTAATTTAAGTATAGTTGGTCTACAATCTTATATTGGTTATATTAGTTTCAGGTGTACACTATAGTGATTTGACTATTTTATACCTTACAATATGATAACCCCACTAATTAGATGCATTTTAGATGGTGCCTGTGCCATTGCCAGTTTATCATCAGCCCATGAAAAGGCCAGGATTCTGTCAATAAGGTGTAAGGTAAGCAAGTGCTTTTGATAGATTCAAAGACTAGCAAGGACCCCACAGACGATTATCATTTTCTCATTCTTTCAAGAAGCCTTAAATAGAGAGAGTAGCTGGCTGTCATTATGGGTTTATTTGAGTACAGAAAAACTTTCTTACTTTTCACTACGTCTCCCTTAAGTATGATCTACCCCTCCCTCCTTCACCTATTTCAAATATAGGGATCATTCTACATAGTAATAGCCATTTGGCTGAAATATCTTCATAATTACTTTCATAGTCATGACATATTTTTTCATGTGTAAACAAATTTAGTGTTTTCTAGGCTGTCTCTTCCGTTTTTCCTTCTAGACATTTTTCCTGGGTAATTTTGTGCATTCCCAAGTGTTCAGATATTACTAATACACTGGATTCTTGATTCTGTAGCACATCATTTGGATGTTGCAGGCTTTTTGTTTTTCAAATTTAAATCCAATTCATAATCCTGTCCCCAGAATCTTCTTTGTCTTCATTAATGGCACTCCTATCTCATCAGATGCATAAGTTAGGACCTTCAGTGTTTCTCTTCTTATATGTAAAATAGGTTATTAATGTGTTGATTCTACCCCTCAAAGACTACTGATGCTGCCTTTTTCTCTCCATCTCCATGACCACAGCCCAACTTTATCCCCTCATCATCTCTTGCAGGGATCATTGTAACTGACCTTTGATGGCTCTGGTCTCTGTGCTGTGGTTCTCTCCTTCCAGTTCATCCTCTGTGCTCTTTATCACTGATTTTACAAAGCTACGCCTCTCTGCTAGATTAACATTTCTAAATGGTTTCCCTTAAGGTCAAGTTCAGTTTCGTAAGAGTTATAGTTGAAGACCTTCACAATCTGATTATAGTTTAACAACAACAAAATATATATGTATGTACATGTATGTTTATATATGCATACATGAGTATACACACACATGTATATGTGTATATGTATATATATGCACTCTAGCTTATTTTTGCTATTTCCTACCATGCTGCCTATGTGCTAATCCCACTAGACCAGCGGTTGCCAACAGGTGGTGCGCGGACCACTGGTTGTCCGTGAGGTCCGAAAGGTTGGCGACTGCTGCTAGACAACCCATAATTCCTTAAGTGTAATGTATATTTTCAAGCCTCCTTGCTTTTCTTTCTTCCTGTATGATAATATTCAATTTATGCTCTATAATCAAGCTCAATATTATTTCCTTGTGAAACCCCTGTTGACTATTTCTTCTCAATTCCTTGTCCAACCTTGTGCTCCCAGGTGGAATTAATGACGGAGGCTCCCCTCCCTCCCAGACACACCTTGTTATAGAATGGATATGAGCATTGAATTTAGAATGGATTCAGTGGTTGCAATTCTTCCCATTCTTAAAGGAGGGAAATAATCAAGATTTACTCATGAGGCTTGGTCAATGGTTATATTAACCAGTGGTCAGCAAACTCATTAGTCAACAGAGCCAAATATCAACAGTACAATGATTGAAATTTCTTTTGAGAGCCAAATTTTTTAAACTTAAACTTCTTCTAACACCACTTCTTCAAAATAGACTCACCCAGGCCATGGTATTTTGTGGAAGAGCCACACTCAAGGGGCCAAAGAACCGCATGTGGCTCGCGAGCCGCAGTTTGCAGACCACGATATTAACCTTAGCTGAGATGGTCTGATTTCTCCTCACCTGAGCCTATCAGATCCCTTTTATTCTCAGACTTTTATGGTTAAACCTCACCTGGGCAAAACTGTTGCCAAAGCTGGGGAGGGAAATTGTTCAGTCACCCAAGCTCTTCAGATAAAATTATTCAGTTTCTATGAATTTCTTACTTCTCAGAATATTACTGATTTTTCTGATTCTGCGCCTGACCTAACTTTAGATAGCTAACCCTGTGCTGTTAGCCACCTGCCTGATTATTTTCTTCTGTCAATTACCTGCCATCTGAATCCCTGGGTACTGGACTGCTGCCATCTGTACCTGCCATCTCTCTTGGCTATCCGCCAAGCTGTCCAGTATTCTGTGCTTCTGTGGGCATCTGAAGTATTTTACCTTGATCCTCCTCGTTCTGACTGGTGACCTCTAGCTCAGAATCTTGGGAGCCAAACTGATAATTTGTTACCTTTGAGGGGAGATATACTAAGGTAGTTATATTTAGAATATATTGTGGCTTTTTTTGTGTGTGCTGAAAATAGAGAATATGACTGAGAAAATGAGGCCCTGTACAGGTAATTTTGACAGAGACAAAAAATAGGGAATAGGAAAGATCTGGCATTTAGGGGGCTCTCTATGGGCAGGTCTGAGTGACACATGACAGTAGTATGGTATCTAGGGAAAGGATGAAGAGACATCAAAGACAGCTTCAGCAATTTCAGTATTTGGCATAGGCCCAGGCTGAGTTTGGCTGCATATGCCCTCATTGTGCAACATAAAACAATATTCTCATGGTAGATATAAATTCATTAGCTAATTTATTTAAGCTTTTAGAGTTGGGAGTAGGTCTAATCATTTAAATACATAATAAAAGCTCCATGTATCTCTTTATGCATACTATTACAGTTTCCAGGATCTAGCACCTGAAAACTGTTATTGGAGAACATAAAAATTTAATTGTAATATTTCATTTCATAGAAAAATTCAAATTTAATTGAATACATTTATAGTATACAGTTTATTATTGAAGTATTATTTAAGGTGGGACAGTGTACTTCCTATACATTGGTAGGATTAAGCATTCAAAGATTTACAGTGAAATAACATGACTTGAGTAGACATGGTTTGGGTATACTAGGTATCCAGAAATGCTGGCTGTCAGGGAGGGATTGGGATCTTTTCACCAGGCATAGGATAGGGGTTGGAGAAAACTTGCTTAGTGATAGAGGCTTGCCCTGGAGCAAGAACAGAATGGTCTCAAATTTATTCTGAAAGGAAAAGGTGGGTACAGCTCCAGGTAATCCAAAATCAAGGCAGGGTGATCATTGTTTTGGGATATCTTTCCATATCCATATGGAGAATGTGGAGGTAAATTCAGATTCTAGCATGTAAGCATAACCAATGGACACAGACACCAGGGGGGTGAGGCATGAGCGTGGGGGGTTAGTTGGGGGGCAACGGGGAGATAAGGACACATATGTAATACCTTAATCCAGACGTCCTTAAACTACGGCCCACGGGCCACATGCAGCCCGCCGAGGACATTTATCTGGCCCGCCAGGTGCCGCTGCCTGTCCTGCTTAGCAGCCGACTTGTCCTGGGCCCGCAGTGCACATAGGAATTTGTTCATAGTTTTTTTTTTTTTAAGCTATAGTCTGGCCCTCCAACTGTCTGAAGGACAGTGAACTGGCCCCCTGTTTAAAAAGTTTGAGGACCCCTGCAAGAAAGAAGACAAAAAGAAAGATAATAAGCATTTCAAGGTTATTTAAAAATTTTTGCTTTAACACAGATAAATGAACATATAATGAAAGCTAACAACATGTGATTCTGAAAATATTAATTTTCAGACTAATATTAAAGGGGGCTTTTTGTACCAGATAATGTCATATTAAATTGATTAAATATTAACATTACAATAGGTCCTACATTGATAAGTGTTGAAGTTGGGGGATGGGTGTTTGGGGATCATTATATCATTACTTTATTTTTATATGTATTTGACTTTTCATAATAAAGTTTTCTTTAAAAAAAATTCAGATTCTAGGGAAAGAGGCTGGAAAGATCTAGAATCCAGGAGGCAGTATGGTGCAGTGGAACAAGTACCACCTCTTACCTTGTCTATCAGATGATGGCAATAGCACTCACCTGTGGTATTGAAGGTTAAAGGAATAATATGAAGTAATGTGTTAAATATATGAAGAGCTCAGTATAGGGCCTTACTATTAGTAGATGCTCTTCGTAGATCAGTCACTATCCATACTGCCTAGCAGTCTTCAAGTATTTTTATTGGGCCTGGAAGTCAAAGTCACCTTCATATAATAGGACTCTAGCCAAAAATAATAAAAATGTGGGCAGAGGTCCAGTCCTAGAAGAAGCGCTGCAGCCACAGGAAGGGTAATAAGTCAAATGAATGGGGCAAAGGTGGGCTGCAGCTGCCTGGTGCTGTCACAAAGCACTGATTTCTGTTCCTGGCCAGCAAAATGAGGGGATTAGGAAATATTTGATCATAAAAAGACAGTTTATATGATTTATTGATGCCAAATGTGCATAAGAAGTGATCTCAAAAACAATCATATAAAATGTCCAAGTCATTTTCTGGGGTTAAAATAATGTTGTCTTGTCTTTTTCACCAAGAATGCTAAAGCATAATAACAATTATTATTATTACTGACCTCATATCCCATTAACTTCTATGTGAAACAGGATACTATGCAAATCTCTAGTGGCTAGACTAAACTCAAGGAAGACACTTAAAATCACGTGCCAACCAAAGAATGCCTTCCTTTATTACCCCGCCAGGGTGCTATATGACATGAGAAAAACAACCATGATGGGGTGATCTCTGGGGAAGATGCTAAGAGGGATAAGTACAGAGGTGAATGGGGTACTTCCCTGTGCTGTGGATGTAGCTTCCATGGGGATTATCAGTTGTCAGTAGAAATGTGATTTCAGATCATAATTCATTCATGGTAATGCCCCCTATTGCTGTACATGGCTGATTCCCCCCAAATAAATGAAAGCAGGGATTAAGAAATCTAGGGTCACTTATTTGTAAATCATACATTGGAGATTCTGTTGAAAACTTTAATAGAAAAAACTACATGTGAAACCTGAGTGAGGTTTGGAAAGTTCCTATTTGTTTATTCTGCAAGGCATAATCAGGTGACGGAAACACTCAGGCAAAACAACAGGTTTCATTTAGCAACTGTTTGTGTAGGCTGCTGCTTTTTCTTATGGTCCAAGAGCTAGTAATGGTGTTTACATTTTTATATGGTTGAAGAAAACTGGAAAGAAGATTATTTTGTGGCATCTAAAAGTTATATGAAATGCAAATTTCAGTGCCTATAAATAAAGTTTCATTGCAACATAGTCACATTAATTATTTTCATATTGTCTGTGGCTGGTTTTGTGTTTCAGCGACAGAGCTGAATAGTTGCCACAGAGACCCTACAGCCCATAAAGCCTAAAATATTTACTGTCTGGCCCTTTATAGAATAGAATCAGTTTGCTGAGTCCTGATCTTGACTTTCAGTAGAGCTAAAATAACAACAAATCATGACTATTTTACTCTCTCCTATGTATAAAAAATTTAGGTCCTTAGAGGTTGAACCACATTGAATGAGAAGGATTGACAAGTCCTTGCATTTATTATTTGAGAAATGTGAAATTACAGTATCTGACACATAGTAGGTCTTTTAATTATTTATTAGATGAATGAATGAAATGACTATGACCTGAGGCAGAAAACATGTATGCTGAATACTTAAATACGGTTTTTGGTAATAGGAAAGAGGCTATGACCATGATAGAAAATGGATCATAATATATATATTAGCAATATATCATATCATAATGCTGTTTATCTAAGATGATGATGATATGCTAACACTATTTCCTCCTTGGAATGTTATGGAAACCAAGACTATATGTAATAGCCCTATTAAATAATGGTGTTCTTAATAGTAAAAAAGAATAAAGGATTAAGTTCATTTGTTTTGGCAAGTGACACATATATTCTCAAGCTAGAGGGCAATTAATCTTTACCCCCAAACCTACTGTATCAATAAGGAATATGTTCTGCTGCAACTACTAGGCAGCCTGGTTAACAGAGGCTTAAACAAATAGGTGCTTATTTGCTTATTTATCTTTCTGACTTAACTATGTCATTGAGGACCTAAACCCTTTCTATTTCTCCCTCTAGTGTCCTTGGCATGCTGACTTGTAATTGCATGGCTGCACTACAGCTGCTGCAGGTCCAGACATAACACCTGTGTTCAGAGAAGGAAGACAGTGCCGTGAGGTGGGTTGGGATGGGTCATGGAGCATGTATAAACCTCATCAGGTTAAGCAGAAGTTTCCAGTGGCTGCTGAATGATTTCTGTTTATGACCCAACCAGTGGCCCAATGCACAGATTCGTGCACATTGAAAGGCAATTAACTAGAAGAATGATTTGTGCGGTAATTACATTACTGCCAAAAATTACATGTCAAAATAGTATATATAACATAGTATTATAAAATTAAAATACAAAATATTTTAATATCGCTATTTGCCCTTTCTCTATAATAAAAGTGTCAGAGATGAAAGGAAATTAGTAAAATGTATATGAAAATAATATATAAATTGATTAATAAATAACTAATAACATATAAAAATAACAAAGACATGATATAAAAATAACAAAAACGAAATAAAAACAACATTGATAAAAACAATGATTGATAAATTGATTAATAAATAAACAACAACATGATATAACAACAACGAAGTGCCAATAGTTGGTCTTCAGATACATTCTGGCGTTGCATGCGTTTGGCGCCAGCGAGAGCTTTATATGTATCATGCATGTGCGAGTCAACATTTATTTTTAAACTAGAGGCCCAGTGCATGAATTTGTGCATGGGTGAGGTCCAGCTGGCCTGCCCCAATAGGGGCCGATTAGGCCGAGCAAGCCAGGGGAAGGGGCTTCGGGCAGTTGGCCAGCTGGCCCCACCCCCTGGTTGAACTTCCTCCGGTTAGGGGGGCAATTTGCATATTAGCCTTTTATTATATAGGATCACCAGTGCACATCATATGTACCGGCCGATTGGTTGGTCGGATGGTTGGATGGATGGACGGTCGGTCACTTAGACTTTTATATATATAGAAGATAGCTAGAATTGTCGTATGTCCATTTCTAACTTCAAGAATAGGCTGGAGAAAGACAAATATCACATGATCTCACTTACTTGTGGAATCTAATGAACAAAATGAATTGACCAATAAAATAAGACCCAAAGCATGGAGGCAAGGAACAGACTGATGTACTTTGATGTGGGGTTGGGGAGACGAGAAGAGATAAACCAAAGAATTTAATATGCACAGTCCATGGACATGGGAAGTAGGGTAGTGAAGACCTGGGGTGGGTGGGTAGGGGCTGGAGGAGAGGGGTAAAGAGGAGGAAAATGGGAGATACCTGTAACACTATCAACAATAAAAAGTATATATATACTAGAGGCCCGGTGCACAAAAATTTGTGTACTTGGTGGTGGTGGTGGGGGGGGGTTCTTCAGCCCTGCCTGTGCCCTCTTGCAGTCTGGGACCCCTTGGGAGATGTCTGACTGATGGCTTAGGCCCACTCCCTAGGGGATTGGGCCTAAGCTGGCAGTCAGACATCCCTCTGGCAGCCCAGGAGCCCTTGGGGGATGTTCACCTGCCAGCTTAGGCCTGCTTCCTGGGGGATCAGGCCTAAGCTGGCAGTCAGACATCCCTCTGGCAGCCCAGGAGCCTTCGGGGAATGTCCAACTAACGGCTTAGGCCCACTCCTTGTGGGGAGCGGGCCTAAGCTGTTAGTTGGACAGCCTTAGTACTGCCGTGGAGGTGGGAGAGATTCCCATCACCGTCGCTGCGTTCTCCAGCCATGAGCTGGCTTCTGGCTGAGCGATGCTCCCCCTGTGGAAGTGCACTGACCACCAGGGGGCAGCTCCTGCATTGAGCGAAGGGCCCCCTGGTGGTCAGTGCATGTCATAGCGACTGGTTGTTCCACTGTTAGGGTCAATTTGCATACTACCCTTTTATTGTATAGGATATATAAAAGAATAGGTTGGAAATGTATTCAAACTTTAATGAAGGCAGGTAGGTAGAAGGATGGCAGGCAGGCATGGGTATTGGAAATATCTGCTACACCCACCAATAAATGTAAGTAACCACTGTAGACATAAATGCTCTATCTTTTTGTTTGTTTAAGTACACTCTTAAACGACATAAATGTTCTTAAGGGCCAAAGCCAAAATGGGCAATGAACAAAGCAAGATTGATAAGCACCTGCTGATTTAGATACAAGTGATAGCTATTTTAGAGAATATGTCCATGTTCATTTCCAAATTATCCCAGAACATCACGTTTTCTATAGTATACAAGCATAGTTAATAGTTATACATATTTCAAGAGGAAAGGGGCATTGCATCATCTTTGTGACTTTTGCAAAGCGATTAAACATTTTTGTGCAGAAACATTTCACATGAAACTAGAACTGGCTGTGAAAATGTTCATCTGTTTTCATTTCAATTCTTATTTTATTATCAAAATGCAAATCAGAATGTTGGAGCAAGTAGGAGGGTCTTCACAGACCGTTTAGTCCAAAGTCCTAATCTGTGATTCAAAGCGGGCGTCCCTGTGCCAGCCCTATGGGAAGGTATCTGTGTCTTCTCCAGGACGACAGGACGGAACAGTCTGTTATTGTTGCCTCAATGACTTCCCTGTGTTGATGTACAATATACAGGTCAGCACTTTCTCTTTCCAGATAATCTTTGCATGTTTAGCAGATGGAAACTTAGGGAGTGCCAGATAGTTTTTCTGCTCTCATTGCTTCTGTCTATTGGAATGGTGAGTGATTTAATGGTGCAAGTCCAGCAGATGCAAGTCCTGCTGGTCTAGAAACAGTTTTGAGAGGAGGAGTTGTTCTGTGTTACCTCTAACCTGATTCACAGGAAATCATAGATGCTGAAGAAGTTTAAGGAAGCATCCAGTTCAGTCTCATTTTTTTTGAATGAAAAAAAAACACAAAACAGCACCTAAGATTTGAGCAATATGCTAAGGTCATATATATATTTAGTGTTAAAATAAAAATTTGGTTCTGATTTCTAACCCAGTATTTTTCTCATTATACCATGCTACAGATATTATTATTTGAGGTTGTACATAGAAGCAAAGGTAAAATAAAACAAAACCAAAAATGATTGTAAGATCTGAGACCAAGATAAAAACCTATGTTTTTGTCTTTGACCTGATCTTTTAAAAATAGCTTAATTGAGGTATCCTTGACATACAATTTGATGGTGTTTGACATACATACAGAAATACACACAGGCATATATCCTATCTAATAAAGAGGGAATATGCTAATTGACCATCATGTCCTCACAAGATGGCGGCACCCACAGCCACAAGATGGCAGCGCCCAGTCCCCTCAACCCCGCCTCATCCAGCCGGAGTCCCCCAGTCCTCTCAGCCCCACAGGGGATTGCCCGATTGTTGGGGGCAATCAGGCCAGTAGGGGAGGGCAGTTGGGGATGATAATGCTGGCAGGGGAGCAGTTAGGTGTCAATCAGGCTGGCAGGGGAGCGGGTAGGGGGCTATCAAACTGGCAGGCAGAATGGTTAGGGGCAATCAGGCAGGCAGGCAGGCAAGTGGTTAGGAGCCAGCAGTCCCGGATTGTGAGAGGGATGTCCGACTGCTGGTTTAGGCCCTATCGAGGGGTCCCAGATTGGAGAGGGTGCAGGCTGGGCTGAGGGACACCCCCCCCCCCCCCGCCCCCGTGCACAAATTTCGTGCACTGGGCCTCTAGTATGTATATATAAATAGAATGTGAAATAATAGCCAGAATCAAGATAATGAGCATATCCATCACTCTCAAGTGTTTCCAAGGGCACTTTTGGAATTTCTCTCCCTCTCCTTTTAAAATACAGTGTCTTTTATTTCTGGCTACTTTTATAATTTATCTTTTCCACTAATGATTATTTTATTTTTCCAATTTGATTATGATGTGCCTTGGTGTAATTTTGTTCTCAGTTCTTTGAGTTCACTGAGTTTCTTTGATCTGTGGGTTGATAGTTTTTAACAAACTTGGAAAAATTTCAGCTATAATTTTTCAAATATTTTTGTCCTCTTTTTATTTTTCCTCTTTTTCAGGACCCTGAAATCACATATATTAAGCCATTTAAATTTGTCCCACAGCTCACTGATGCTATGCTAATTAAAATATTATTTTTTCTCTTTGTTTCTCTTTTTGGGTATTGCTATGTTTTCAAGTTCAGTAATCTTTTATTCTGCAGTTGCTTTTCTCCTATTAATACCATCAATGTATTTTAATTTTATGCATTGTAGTTATAATCTTTAGAAAATCAATTTACGTCTTTTAAATATCTTCTGTGTCTCTACTTAAGATTTTGAAATAATGGATCATAGTTATAACTCTTTTTAATGCCCTGTTTACTAATGCCAACATTTGTATCAGTTCTAATAGAATTTTCTCCTCACTATAGATGATAGTTTTCCTTTTTGGTAGGTGATCTTTAATTGGATTCCAGACATTGTGAATTTTATTTTGCAGATTCTAATGTACACATATAATTTGTGGAGGTATACTGACTAAAGAAGCAGTGTAACCATCAAAACAAATATCATTTACATGCAGAACTTAGTAATGTGCATTTATTCATCAAGTATATGTGCAATTTGCACATTATGGTGATTTGAAGAATTAGAATTTTTTTCACTTAGTTGCCATCAAACATAATAAACTCTAAAATGTATAAAAGTATGGATAATTACATTGTCAAAATGTGGTTTAGAGTTAAAGTTTTGTATAGGAGTATTGTCTGATGGTGCAGCTACAATGGCACAAATATTTTTCAGTAGTTACTTAGATTATATGAATTTACATTTATTTTTTAAATAAACATATTGCCATCATACTTATATCTAAAGTTTTTTAGCCTGCCTTATTTACTATCAAGATAATAGTCATTTACCAATATAGTAAGTCCTCACTTAACATCATTGATAGGTTATTGGAAACTGCAACTTTAAGCAAAACAACATGATACCAATTTTACCATAGGTTAAATGATATTGAGTTTAGTTTCTACAGCATATTTCTGGCCACAGAAACATCAGCAAGCTTCTAAATAAAGACCCAAACAATTCTAATATTAAACATTAGAATGAATGTGAACCATACATACATTTAAGAAAGATTAATAAAAACAAAAGTAAGATAATTTCCAACCTGCTTATTCTAGTTCAGGGTCAAGGGTGGCTGGAGCCTATCCCAGCAGCTCAGGGCATAAGCTGGAAACCAACTATGGATAGGATGCCTTTCCATTGTAGGGTACACGCACACTCACACACACATTCACTCAGACTGGGACAATGTAGGCACACCAATTCACCTCACCTGCACATCTTTGGGATGCAGGAGGAAACGGGAGTGCCTGGAGAAAACCCACACAGACATGGGAGACCATGCAAACTCCACAGACAGTGGCCCCAGCAGGGAATGGAGTTTTTCCTTCATCAGGGTTATAACAAAACAATGTTGAATGACACAGCCTTATTCAAGGACCTTCTGTAATAAATTGGCATCTTTCTCTGTTATCAAAATTTATTGCTGGAGGAGGTAATTGAAAGGACATGATTTTGTATTCTGCAACTTTACTGAATTCATTTAGTTCTAATAGGTTTTTGGTGGTCTTTAGAATTTTCTATATGTAACATCATATCTGTAAACCTTCTTTCTGATTTGGGTGCCTTTCCTTTCTTTGTCTTGCTTGATTGCTCTGGCTAGGCCTTCCAGTATTATGTTGAATAGGAGTAGGGAGTGGGTACCTTTGTCTTATTCCTGATCTTAGATGAAAAGCTTTCAACCTTTCACCGTTGAGTATGATGTTAGCTATAGGCTTGTCATACATCACCTATATTATGTTGAAGTACATCATTCTATGCCCAGTTTGTTGAACATTTAATTATGAGGGGATGTTGAATTGTGTCAGTGCTCTTTCTGCATCTACTGAGATGACCTTTTGATTTTTATCTTTTATTCTATTAATATGATGTTGCACATTTATTGATTTGTGTATTGAATTATCCTTGCATTTCAGGAATGACTCCCACTTGATCATATTGTATTATCTTTTTAAAGTGCTATTAAATTCAGTTTGCTAGTACTTCATTGAGAATTTTTGCATCTGTATTAATTAGGGATAGTGGCCTGTATATGTGTGTGTGTGTGTGTGTGTGTGTGTGTGTGTGTGTGCGCGCGTGCCTGTGTGTGTAGTCCCTTTATCTGGTTTTGCTCTCAGGGTAATGCTGACCTCATAATATGAATTTGGGAGTACTCCTTGTTTTTGGAAGTGTTTGAGAAGGATTGGCATTTATTCTTTAAATGTTTGGTACATTTCATCAGTATAATGTTCTGGTCCTAGGCTTTTCTTTGTTGGGAGGCTTTTGATTATTGATGCAGCTTCTTACTCATTATTTAGTCTTGGTAGGTTTTATGTTTCTAGGAATTTTAAAATTTTTTCTCAGTTCAGTTTGTTCATATGTAATTGTCCATAGTAGTGTCTTAGGATCCTTTGTATTTTTATGGACTCAGATCTGAGCACTCATTGTTGCTATAAATCCCGTTCCCTTCTCCATTTCTATTTGATCACCAGTGGTTGGGCCTAGCAGATTCTGTCAGTGATCCCCATGGTATGAGACCTACGTGGGCCTCTTGGAAAGTGTCCCATAAAGCTAGGGAAGCTGAATGTCTACCTTGGGAAATTTTTTTTAAAATTTAATAAATCTTTATTGTTCAGATTATTACAATTGTTCCTCTTTTTTCTCCCCATAGCCCCCCCCCACCCTCTGCCCTTATCTCCCCCCAACTGTCCTCATTACCTTGGGAACTTCTTTAGCCACTGGAGAAATTGTAGACCCAGGGGAGCTCTCAGTGTGGTGCTGAACTGGTCTAGGGAGGGGCAATGAGTTCAAAGTGAAAACTCTCCTCTTCCCCTTCTAATGGGAGTCTTCTTGGTCTCTGTGGTCCAGCAGGGGTTTCAGCCTTACCCTCAGGATTCTGGGATTTTCACAATGGTGACTTATCTATGGAAGGTTGCTAGCTAGTCTTCTTATGAGGGGGTCTGAGGTCAAGAACAACCTATGTCGCCATCTTGATGATGATGTCATTAACCTGTGTTTCATTATTTTCATCTCTTTATGTCTCTGGATTTCATTTTGGGAGTTTTTTTAGTATCTATTTTTTAGTCCACCAATTCCCTTTTTAGCTGTGTCTTGTCTATTTTACCTCTCCATTGAGGTTTTAATTTAGTTTATTTTAATATCTGTATCTGTAATTCTACTTGATTCCAATTCTGCATGCTTAATTATTCTCTATGGACTCTTGTTTGTTTCTCATATTTTTAACTCTCTTATTTCTTTAAATCATATTCAATATGGATATTTTATTTTCAGTGCCTCAGAATTCCATTTGCAGATCTTTTGGGGGGGTCTATTTTATATTTCTCATTTATATTGCCTTTTTTTTTCTTGTGTGTTTAGTTACTTCTTTCTTACTATGGACTCTTCATTTTCTTTGGAATTCTATCTCTGAGCTCTGGATTGAAGCTGAGTTCCTCTTGGTGGGATTAGCATTGGCTTCTGCCAGTTGCCTAGTCCCAGTGGAATGACTAAATTGGGACTATTTCGAATTAAATTCTCTGTTTGGGGATTTTTGTCCTCACAGGTGGTGTGAATTTGGACTGCAAACTCAAGTGCAGCCTAGTTGTTACTAATTATCAGGGGATCCCCTCCAACCCCCTATTCCCCACCCCCCACTTAATGCCAAAGTGAAAATAGTCAAGATTTTGACATGCCTTTTTGTGCAGTGGGATTCATCTTGCACCGGAGACTGTAGAGTTTTAGCTTTATGTGTAGTTTTTTAAAATTAGTTTACTCATTTTGAGTAGATCTTAGGAGTGCTCTCTTATCCACTGAGATCCATGCAGCCATCAAAATAGAAGCTTGAAGTCCCCAGGGTTCAGCAGAAGCCTTCAGGTAAAAGCCAGCTTTGGTGCTTTGCTTACCTGCATGAGCACCTGTTTTTACTTCATTCCAGGGCTGTGTGTTTTTTACCTGCTCAGTTTTGTATTTAATTGCATTTAAAAATATTTTAAAATTTTATCTAACATGCTATTGTTTTAGTTTTGAGGACTGTTCATCCACTCTCATCTACCATGCTGCTATTTTCATAAATGAAAATTCGGCTAATCTTTATTTCTGCTTTAATCCTCATTTCTATATTTTTGGCATTTACTTTTGATAATAAGAAACGTCAATACAATTACAAAATAATACTTTCTAATGTTTAAATGGGAATACTAGAATCTTACAGAAATAGCTTCATGTATGAACAATAATTTTCTTAATAAAGAGTTTCCAGTTCCCCTAGCATTCTTGGTAAACTTGGCACATTGACTTCTAAACATTTATTTATTGCCATGTCCACTTCCCATTTCTTCTTTTATAATATTAACAAATGATTTTTAATTAAAGACAGCCATCCATTCTCCATTAGCTCAATCTTTGATGAACTTCTGTATTCTGTGCTATACAGTCTATAATGCTAGTGATATTTATTATTTAGCCAGGAACATTAAAATCACCAGTTCTCTTCAAAGGACTTCATTTAATAAACTGCATTAGCAATCCACTTAATGCAATCATAGGGTAATTGAATAAAAGAACACCAGTATATTATGCCAGGTTAAACTACTGGAATCTGTAGAGTTTGCTGGGAAAACACAGTTAAATTATAAAATCTTTGCTATATACTCTACTTCAGTTCTTTCTTCTTCAGTAGGAGAGACTCTATTGTGGCATCATTATGTAAAATACTTGATGGTACCCATAATGTGCAAAACTGCACTTACAGTATTTTTATTCATGGTATATTCTGGCATAAAGAATTATATGCATTTAAAAACATATTAAAGACAGTGTAAGATGGAGGATATAACTTGATAAGATTCTTTCCTCAAGGAATTTTTTTTAGATTGCTCTGAGAGAAGGTATATTTGATGTTGACTCCCCAAACCATCAGGTTATTTCAAACTTAGGTTAGCTAAGTTTCCATAGGAGTATATCTTTCTTAGGTGGCCAAAAGCATCATTACATAACTACGTAAAGTGAAGAGCATTTTCAAATGTGGATATCTTACTGCTCTGATATATTGAGTTAGTTGACCACAAACTTCCAGGTGAGTATGAGAGGCTGGAGGAGGGTTTTTCACTACCTGCCTGTGGTTTCCACCCAGAGCTTCTCAATGTGGGCTTTGGCCATTGCCTGAGAAGATATTTCCAATGCCACAGTTGCTTTGGAAAGCCAGATGAAATATTTATTTTCAGAGTTATCCTTTTGTTCTGCAAAAAATCTGCTCCAAATGCAGGGCCCCAGTGAGGTCAGGGGATCCTCCTGGGCTCTATAGCTCCCTGTAAGAAGCATGTGTCACACGGTCCTGATGTCTGTGTGTGTCTCCCACCAGACTGAAAGGCTTTTTTGTGCTCTGAAGGTGTTATGCACATAATAGGCATGCAGTAAGTGCCTATTAAATAAATATTTGGATGTTTGGACTTTTTTGGCCTTTTATAGTCATCCCTCTGGCTCTTTGTTGCCATTATCTCAGGATGACCCCTAAGTAGAGTTAAATCTAGAGTAATTCTTTATCATTTCAGCATGGATTTACTGGCAAAAAGGTCTCAAACTCAAATTAGTGCCTATTTCTTGGAAACTGGCATTTGACTCTATCCTCATACTCATGTTTGGCTTTTGAAACATATAAAACTAAAATCACATGCCAATTCTCCACTTACTAGTGAAAAAGGGGCTGTGCTGTCATGATATAATTAAGGCCCCTTTACTCTTAGGATTAAAAAAAAAATCTTTATTATTGAAAGAATTACAGATGTCCCCTTTTTTCCCCATTGACCTCCTCCACCCCACCCCCCAAGACTTCTCCACACTATTGTCTGTGTCCATGGGTTATGCATATCTATATATATAAAAGCTAAGCGACTGGAAAGGCGGAATGACCGGAACGACGGGTCGCTATGACGTGCACTCTGGTGGCCAACTGGCCCAATGGGGGCCCCTATCGACCCCCCCCAAGCGCCCGTGGCCCCTCCCCCAGCTGGCTCCAACCCCAGCTACCCCCCCCCACCGATTGAGGGTGGGGCCATCTGGCCAACAGCTCGCAGCTCCTCCCCCTGATAAGCCCCGCCCCTTATCGGCCCCCCTCCCACCTCAGTTGAGCGTGGGGCCATCCAGCCAACCTCCTGCAGCCCCTACCCTCTGGCTGGCCCGCCCCCATCAGGGTGGGCTGGCTGGACCACACCTGTGCATGAATTCATGCACTGGGCCTCTAGTCCTATCTAATAAAAGAGTAATATGCAAATTGACCATCACTCCAACACACAAGATGGCTGCCCCCATGTGGTCAAAGATGGCTGCCCCCATGTGGACACAAGATGGCCACCACAAGATGGCCAGCAAGGGAGGGCAGTTGGGAGGGACCAGGCCTGCAAGGGAGGGCAGTTGGGGATGATCAAACCTGCAGGGGAGGGCAGTTAGGGGTGACCAGGCTGGCAGAGGAGGAAAGTTGGGGGCAACCAGGCCTGCAGGGAAGGGCAGCTGGGGGGACCCAGGCCTGCAGGGGAGAGCAGTTGGGGGGAACCAGGCCTGCAGGGGAGGGCAGTTGGGGGGGACCAGGCCTGGAGGGGAGGGTAGTTAGGGGTGACCAGGCCTGCAGCGGAGGGCAGTTGGGGGGACCCAGGCCTGCAGGGGAGGGCAGTTGGGGGGGACCAGGCCAGCAGGGGAGGGCAGTTAGGGGCAATCGGGCTGGCAGGGGAGCAGTTAGGCATCAATCAGGCTGGCAGGGGAGTGGTTAGGGGGTGATCAGGCTGGCAGGCAGAAGCAGTTAGGGGCAATGAGGAAGGCAGGCAAGTGAGCAGTTGGGAGCCAGGAGTCCTGGATTGTGAGAGGGATGTCCGACTGCTTGTTTATGCCCGATCCTGGCAGTCGGACAGTCCCTCACGGGGTCCCAGATTGGAGAGGGTGCAGGCTGGGCTGAGGGACACACACCCCTGTGCATGAATTTCATGCACCAGGCCTCTAGTATGCATATAAATTTCATAGTTAATCTCTCATCACTGCCTAATCACCACCCCCGTGTTCCCTATGAGATTCGTCAGTCTGTTCCATGCTTCTATGTTTCTGGGTCTATTTTGTTCATCAGTTTATTTTATTCATTAGATGTACCGTTAGGATTTATACATTTCTTTTATGTGATGAATCTTGATTCTTGCTTTGACTTTTTAAACTGCCCCTTTGATTCTCCACTTATGCATGGAACACTGAATATTCTACTTTGATACATAAAGAGGGTAAGAATTAGACTCTTCTTGGCATGTTTTAGAACAACTGGGCAAGAAAGTGGTAGAGATGCTGCCAAGAAAAGTGTGCATGTGTTTGTCATTAATTGTTGTAATGAAAGCACTAAGGAGGGACAGACCTCCCACCTCCACCCCCTTCCACTGTGAATACCTTTTCCCCAGGAAGTTAAGGGCTAGGAATTTTCTAGGTTTGTTGTATTCACTTGTTCACCTATCCAACAAATATTCATGTGCCAGGAACTTGGAATCAGTACCTCTGCAATTGTTTTCTCACCACCTGAGGATGGGCAGACATTATTTGCAGACTGTCTGGCACATGAAGAACATTCCATAAATATTAGTTGTTACTGTTATTATTATAGTAATGCTACAGTATGGAGGTGCATAGACCAACAGTGTCAGTTACACTATGATTACATCTCAGCTATGGACACAGGATAACCACATTTCAAGAAGAAAATGTAGAAACTACATTTATTTATTTTAAATTATTTATTTCAAAGAACCCATCCACCAGGAAGATTGACAACCGTCCTTTGATGAGTCAATGCGGCAAGTTCAGGGACAGCCCAGTAAAATCGGAGGCTCCTTGGGGGCAAGTCCACAGCAGGAAGTGTAGTAAGGATCTTGATGGACAGTGTCATCCAGCCCTCATTATTGCTGCTCAACTGTCCAGGGCCCCTCATTCGTTCATTGCAGGTGACACCAGGCTGTGCCCTGGCTCCCTGTCCTTTTCCCTGCTCCAGGCTGCCTACCCTTTCAGTACTTGATCCATGTAGTTTACTCCTCTTTAGTACTATATTTGTTATGTTATTAGTTTCTCATTCAGAAAGTGTCCTTACTTTTTCTGGGACATCTTTTATTTTTCATCCTCACTGCAAATTAGAATTCCAAGACCTATTCCAGGTTGTGATACTGGTGTTGCTACGTAGGGTCTTAATTTATGAGCCTCCCACTTTAATAGGAGTATTTTGATTCAATTTATTTTCCATTTTAGTTCTGAGATTCTATCTTGGATATCATACCAGTGTGCTTAAACCATGGTTTATGAATCAAAGCCACAGGAAAGGTGCGAGACAGATTCCTTTCACTACTTCACATCTATAGTACTTCCTGTGTAGTGTCCCCCCGCAAATGTAACTTTTCAAATTTACATTGTGAACTTTCAGAATAATGTCATGTTCTGCTTTTTTTCCTCCTCTTGAAATAAACATGAAGCCAATTTGCAGCAGAAAAGAAATGTTATTAATCAAATGACAATGTATTTTTCAGAAGGCTCAAATTAAGCAACACTCTATAGGTTACATACCAACTATAATAATTTTATATAAAAAATGAATGACTTAAAATTATGATCATATTTTTAGCACATTATCAGATATGTCACCTGTAAGGATTCCCACGTGCAATGGTGATATGCTCCAATAAAACATGTCACTTTAATATGTTTTTATATTATTTTAAGTAAAAAACCTGTTTAACAGAAAACATGCATCTAATCTCTCAGCATTTTCCTGCACATTTCTAGATTATCAAATTTTCATGTCTCTTCACCTGTCTTTAGTTTCAATATTAAATGCCCTGGTTCAATTTAATTCAATCAGACATTTGACTGCACATTTACTATGTGTCAGTTATAGCTTTTTCCCTTTTCTAAGCTCCTATAAGCTTGCTGTCTGAATCACTTATATGGCACTGATTTATGTATTAAGGTTTTTTTTGTGTGTTTAAGTCTCATCTTCTTGACTATATTTCAAGGTCTTGAAGTTTAGAAAAATATATGTCTCTCTTCCTTTTATAGTATCTAATACCTAGGCATAGAGCAATCAATAAATATTAGCTGATTGGATTAAACAAGTTATTCTGTGTAACAGCACTTACTGGGACATAATAAGTAACTGATGGGCAAATAAATTTATTTTTAAGCCCTGGCTGGTTTGGCTCAATGGATAGAGCATTGGCCTGCAGACTGAAGAAGGGTCCCGGGTTTGATTCCAGGCAAGGGCACATGCCCAGGTTGTGGGCTCAATCCCCAGTTGCAGGGGTGGGGAGGGCATGCAGGAGGCAGCCGATCAATGATTCTCTCTTATCAGTGATGTTTCTATCTCTCTCTCTCCCTTCCTCTCTGAAATCAATAAAAATATATTTTAAAAATTTTATTTTTAAATTTACTGAGGAAATAAACACACCTAAGGTTGGTATATTTTGGGAAGTGGTGTTGGGCACACAGAAGGGAACAGTAAATTTTTGGTTAATTATTCAACTGATGATTCATATAAATCTATATAGTGGTAATTTTACTGAGGTTAGATCTGTTTGGAATCAACTAGACCGGGAGGCAGTGAATTGGTAGAAAGTTATGGGCCAAAGAAAATTGTAATAGGGATTAATTAGAACGTGATAGGATAAAGGATAATTTATCCTTGGCTGAGCATGTATTGATAAGAATTGGGGATGTTGGAATGAATTGGATAGACAGAGACTTGATTCCCCTCTTGGTTAAGGCGGGTGGATGGTTGGGTGTAGAATCGAGTGCTGGGAGGAAGTTTAGTTTTAGTTACCATCTTCAGTCTTAGATTCTATCCAGTAAGTAACTCTCAGCTTATGTCATGGAGATAGGGCTAAGGAGTCTAATGCAGAGAAGACTAGGATCAGATGCCAAAAAAGACACGCCCTCCCAATACAGTCTCAGCAGTGAAGGCAGAGCCAAATCTGTACTGGGATCATTCTATGTGGCATCTGCTGGGGAAGTTGGTCCCCTGTGCTCACACTGTCATTTATTTTGGAAGATATTACTGTTATTTATCCTACGTTACTGTGTCCTGAAGTTTGAAGACATCAGGTCTCCAAAGTCAATCAAACTATCATATTCGGAGCAGTAGGTCACCAGCAGAAACAGAATCTGGTACAAAGTTTAATGTCTAACAATAATTTTCCATTTCCTTGGTGCCAGGAGATGTGGATATATTGAAAGCTGATATGATATTCTCTCTCTCTCTCTCTCTCTCTCTCTCTCTCTCTCTCTCTCTCTCTCATACACACAGACGTAAATCCAACAAATTTAATTGTTTTGAGCTTTATTTTTTTTGGGGGGGTCAGAGCTTCAGCTGTAACATGTTTTTCATTGCAATTGAATGCACTGCTATTTTGTCTTATTTTAAAATCCAAGCTAAAATTAAGTGTTCCTTTAATCATTTTAACTGGTTAAGAGCCTCATCAGTTGGTGAGAACACATTCACACTAATATGCTATATTTTAAAGTCTTTATGCTTCCACTCTGACTTCAGCAATAAGTACAAACGTCACCAGGTTCTCTGGAAATCCAGATGCTTACCTGTACTAAAACGTCTGTACTGGTGTCAAGCCTCTAGCTTTGGAGTTTTGATTTCTGTGTTGCTCTGTACATGAACCTTTGTTTACTCTGCTTTAGGTCACCACAAGATTCCTGACTGGCATTTTTAAAACTTCTTTGTCAGAGTGCGTCCTCATTAGATGATTGAGATCAGACCACAACATCAACAAAACTGATGAATGTCAGGGTCGCTGAAGGAGGAACACACGAGGCCAAAGGGGTGAAGAATTATAAATTTATCAGGTCATCTGGATACCAGATGGGCTGAACCCCAAAATGGCGCCAGCTCCCAAAGATGGGGAGTCAGGTTTTTAAATGACTCTAGGCAGGCTTTTTCTGGACGGAGAATTTTCTGTGCAGGTCTGGATTCCGGGAAACTCCAGAGGGGAGAGATAATGGCCTTGGCAAGTGAAAATGTGGTCTAAGCAAGTGGAATGTCCATTGTGAACTGGCCTAAAGTCAGTTCCCAGGGGAGAGGGTATCGATTCAATTCTTTGATCAGACCTAACAATGAATATTTAAGAACAATGGAAGGGAAGTATACAATATGGAATTTAACCACAAACCCCTTCTAGATGAGGACCTTCTTAGTTCTCATAGGTCTGGATCCATGATAATGGGTCCCTCATGGTATCTTCAAGACTAGTGACACTTTAAAGGCCAGATCCAATTTCCAGAGAGAGAGAAATGAATTTATTTCTTCTTCTAGGGTATGCCTGGCTTCTCAATTTTCACTTTGTGCCCCAGGATCTGCTCTTTTCCAGATAAATTGGCAGCAGGGATATTTTCTCCTTTTAAAGAAATTCCCCGGCCAACTGATCTTGACCAATGGCTCCCATCAAGGCAACTATAACAAGTTATAATAGCCCAACATCTGCACATTAAGGATTTTACAGATTTAAGTGAGGTGGCATATAAAAGGAAGGTGGTGGTATTCCTGTCCAGTTTGAGCCATGCTGAGTCAAATAAAATAAAAAAGTTTAATTTGCTTTTAAAGCAGCTGAAGATCTTGCCTGCTTGTTTCTCTGCCATCCTGGGGGCCTCATATCCTTACCTATCTAAGCAACTCTCAATACAGCTGCCTTTTCCTGAACCCACGATTTCCAGGGAAAAGCAATCATATTATTTAAATCCATATATAGAAAAGAAGTAGTACTGTAAAGATAAACAATAAAGCCTTAGAGACATAATACTGGCAAAGACATTTTTACAACGATCTGTATCACCAATGGAAATGGAATCTTCTCAAACTAAACATCTGTGTTCATATTATATCACCATTTTCCTGAAGAATGATGAATGATAACATTTGATTAATCAAAGGGCTCATCTGAGATTATTTTTCTTTAAAAAAGGGAGAATCAGTCAGAAAAGTGAATTCTCCATTAGAGAGACCCAAATGACCTGCAGCTACTTGGCCAGCTATTGTGTTTTTCTTCCTCCTTTTTGCTTCTTTCTCTCCCTTTTTGTCCACTTTCCTCTCTGTGTACTTTGTCCATGGATTTGTTAAGGAAGACTAAACTATGGAAACACTTTGCCACAGAAATTCTCTCTCTTTTTAATCTTCTTCTTATAGAACTAGAGGCCTGATGCATGAAATTCGTGCATGGGCAGGGTCCCTAAGCCTGGCCAGTGATTAGGGCCGATCTGTGGGGCGACTGGTGGGGCACACGGCAGGGTGTGGGGGCGATGGCACCTACCTTGGCTGGCCTGGCGCCACCTGCTCGCTGGCCCTGCCCCCCCACTGCTGCAGCTGGTCGCCTCCCTCAGCAATCAGGGGGGCCCCTGCTGGCACCCACCTTGGCTGGCCTGGGGTTGGGGGCAGCTCCTGCATTGAGTGTCTGCCCCCTGGTTGTCAGTGTGCATCATAGCGACTGGTTGTTCCACAGGTCGTTCTGCCGTTCAGTCGATTTGCATATTAGGCTTTTATTATATAGGATATTTCAAACATATATAATAGCAGAATAGAAAAATGCATCTTCATGTACCCATTAACCAGCTTCAACAGCCATCAAATTCTGCCAATCTCTCATCTATTCCCTCCCCACATATTTAGTTTGGTGGCACATTTAAAGCAAATCCATGTCATCCATAAATATGTCAGTTTGTTTATAATATAGAAGGCTTTAAAAACACTACAATGCATTAGCAAAGATTTCATATAATCTGATTAAACAATTCTTTTGAAAATTTTCTCATTTATCCCCAAAATGCCATTTTAAGTTGTTTTCTTTGAATCCACACATTGCATTAGTTTGCCTCTTTCTAAAGTCTCTCTTGATCTCCAACAGCCCTTCTCGCCTCCACTTTTTCATACTGTTTATTTCTTAAAGAAACTGGGACAATGAATTCGTCTCATTTTGTAGTTGGCTGATTGCATCATCATGGTGTCTTAACATCCTCTTTAATTTTATATGTTCCTTGTGGACTGTTAGCCTGATCTAAAGGCTCAGCTAGACTTAGATTCAGTTATTTTGGCAAGAATAATTTACAGGTGGTGAGGCACAGAATGACTGTTTCACTTTTCATGGTATTTTAAAGTTGATCAGTAGGTTGTTTAGCCAGATTAACGTTCACCGTTAGCTTGTCACGTAATGGTTTTAGCTTCCATTGGTAATTAAGGTCAGATTCTTTATTCATCAAGCTTTATGTAAAGGTTTTTTTCTAATTACCTTATTTTCATTATTAGTGGAAATTCTTTTATGAAAAACTTTCCTTCATCATCATTTTGTTTATAGAAACATTTAACAATCTAAGTGGAACATATTCTTTTGCTATTGGCAGGCTACCTTTCCTAGAATCAGCTCTGGGGGCCCCTTTTAGCTCATGAGCCCCATGGAACACAGCAGGCAGTTCATCGCGTCTCACCACTGGTCTGTGGCTCCCCTCTTACCACCATATCCATCTCCTATTCTCTGGCAGTCTATTTTATAATCACCTAATGCTCAAAGGGAATCACAGAGCCTTTTGATAAAAGAGGTTTTCCTAGCCAAGACTATGGGGTAGGTCTTATCAAAACACTCTCATACCTGTGAAGATTGCCTGCACTCATTTAGCTGTTCCCTCCTTATTGATCCATGTATTGGAGTCCCCAGGACTTGGTATTTTTGTGAATCTTCAGGGCATTACTGGGATTAGACAGGCCCGACATGAACTTTGCATAGCTGTTTAATACTCTCTGGAAAGCTCTCTGCTCAGGAACACAGGAGCTGAGTCTGTTAGCCTTCTGCTTTGTGATTTCTCTATGTAGGAGGATTCCTTTTGCTGTAGGCTCATAAAAGCGCCTTGATCTGTAATTAAAGAGAACATTCATTGCTCTATTAATGAGTAAATGTGAGTCATAAACCCATATTCTCTATTGGTGCAAGTAAAATGAGAAGAAAGAATCTGTAGCTTTAAATTCAGCTGCTGATTTCATAAATTTCTTGAAAAATGTGTAGTATTCCCCCCGCCCTCCAGAATGGAGCAGTTAACAAGCAGCTCTCTAAAAAGCTAGTTAAGTTGTTATCTCAATTCTTCCCAGTACAGTGGAACTCCCCAGCCTATTTCATTATAATTCTAGATATTTTGATACTAACTCCTTTCTTAGAATTCCCCCTTAGCTGAAAATAAGTTGAAAGAATGGTTGAAAGATTTGCTCTAGAGACAACTTTTCTTCTCCTACTACCGAATCAATTTAATAGAATTTGCTACTTGGTCAAATTGAGCCCTCCCTCTGTGCTCTAGGACAGTTTTAAAATGGAAGCCCTGAGGTTTTCAGTGCATATATTCATTGCTTTATTTGAACAAATTGAAAAAAATTCCAAGAATTTTGATTTCTATGTCTGGTTTTATATTTTTTCTACGGATTTCTTCAGGTTAACATTTAGTATGGGATTGAGAAGGGGTTGATGGCTCTGCCATTGTTTGACAAAAATTTAATATTTATGTATGTTGACCGCCTTTGAGCAAGGCAGCTATTTCTTTTCCAGTCTCCTCATCTGAGACAGCAGGAAAAGGCATGAAAAATGAATGTGAAAGGAACTGGCTTTGACTCCCTGACATGCCGGATTTATTGAAGCAGAATCAGTGGCAAAACATGCCCAGCGTTGCCAATATATCCAAGGGGCTAACACCCTATAAATCGATGAAATAAATAGCTGCTTGGGGCTGTATTTTCACCTATTTATTAACTGGTAGGTAAGTCCCTTTGTTGCTATGGTAATATGAAAGTGGAAAAAGGAGAGGTAGTGGCCGGTAGTTACAAAGTCTAAAACTTTTTGAACTCCTTCCTAAAAATTGTACAATTTTTTGTTTTGTTGGTTTTTGGCTCTATTGGCATTAGTGTATTTTTGCAAAAGGTATTCTTTAAGGATTTGATGTCATCTGTGGCATCTAAATTTCTCTACAGAATTCCTCTAAAGACCACGAGTTCTTATCTTATAGGGGTTTGCTTTGAAAGCCGCCGAGACTTGATATGTCACATGTCAAAGGGACTTGGAAGGATCATTTAGGGGTAAGAGAAAGTTTTCCTTGAAAATTGTCCTTTGATTACAAAAGAGAAATAGATTTTCTATAGCAGAATCTTGCTACCTAATTGGATTTTCTTAAATACATTAGTGTTAGGACTCTAATATATAATCAGAGTATTCATACATCCTTTTCAAAGAACTTTCACATCCTCTTCCAGACTAAGCGTCCTAGTTGCACTGATAAAGGTAAGCCTTATCTCTACTTCCCAGACAGAGTGGCTGAAGCAGTAAATGTAGATGATTTGAGCAGATACAGAGTTACAGCTACAATTAGTGTTTTCTGTTCCTTGAACTTAGAGTTTAAATTTTAAAAATATTAGAGCAATGCTTAAATTATACCTTTGTCTGAGGTAAATTCAACCATCAGGCTCAGTGAAATCTCCAGAAATAGTTGAATGCATGAAATATGATTTACTTAATAAAAATATGACTGAAATATTTTATTGGTATCTTAAAACATGGAAAATTATGTTGAACTGAAATTATTGAAACATTTTAAATATATTATTTCCTAAGCATTGAAAGAACACAACCTTTTTTGGTGTATGAGATAATGCTCCAACCATGTGAGCCACCCAGCCAGGGCACATATTTCATTTTGAACCAAATGACCTCTTGATGATTATTAAATAAGAAATGTTTGCTAAGACAAGTTGAATGTTGAAAACTATAGAAAAAAATGTTCATTGTCTTTCTGAGAGTGACTGAACTTTTTATTAATCAACTGCTGCATCATTGCAGTGAAATGACTCGAGATTATAATTTTTCATCCCTGATCTTACTGGAATTGTTCATTGAGTCAGGTTTAGTATTCTCCTTTTCCAGCTCATACCTCATCTTCAGAATAACCATCTTGGGCCACCAAACAGTTTGTAAAATGTAAAACAAAGACAATAAATAACCACACAAAATATCACACACAAAAAAACAACACACGAGTTTCAAGATACAATTTATTTCTAACCTTGACAAACCACATTTTGCAATGTTTAAAATTATAGCAAAATGGCAGGAAAGCAATAGAATCACAGCACATAAAAATTCACTCTTTAGAATGAAAAATGTCCTCAAATTCTTTTTTTTTTTTTTTTTAACTAGAAGAACTTCTTTATTCACATAAACAGCCCATAAATAGACGTTGGGTGATGTAATTTTGGAGAGAGAGACTGATGTCTTCAGCCTGCCGTAGTCACCTTTATGCAGGGCAGCACTCACCAATTATTAACAACCTCCTTTATTTTATGTCAGAAACTGAGAATGGTGTTAATGCAAAAAACAAACAAACAAACAAGCAAAAAAACCCCCCAAACCCCACAATTCCTACAGTGCACTGCTGAAACATCTCTTACTAAATTGCTCTTACTAAAGACCTCTTATTAAATATTGGGCAGTTGAGTCACTGTCCATCATTTCATCACAAGGCATTTGGAGTTTAAAACTAATGTTGATTATTATTTTTTGAATTATCATCTTTCACAGAACCACTCGTACCACCTCCCAGAACCCTAGGGTTCCTTGAGAAACACAGTGTTAGAGGTATTTCTCTGCCCTGAGGTCAGTTCTACAGGAGGTTTTGTGAAGACTTATTGGTTGGGACCTTCCTTTTCTTGGGGCTATTCAGGGCTCTATTATATTTCTGCCTGGAGATAGGAGTATATATTTTTGGCTTTTAGTACTCTTGGATCTAAGCAATGCGAGAAGGTTGGATGAGAACCTCCCTATTCAGAATGTAGACTTTTAATTTACCACTCTTGTTTTTAGCATGGCACCTCTTCGCTACCTTCCACTATATATTTAGTGTCTGGGTTTGGAGAATTTCTGGTTTAATTTCTTCATAGATTTAATTCCAACAATGGAATTAAATGTGTCCTACTGCCCTTTGCGTAGACATTCAGCCAACGCTCATATTTTCAGCCCCATACTTCATCTGCAATAGTGTAAACCTGGTGCCACCAATTCCTATGTTCTTAAGAGGCTCATGGTATGAATTGATTTACTTCTCCTTATCACCCTTCATTGCAGGTTTTGGTATTCTCAGCTAAGGTAAATCCTCCATTTATTTTCCATCTTCCGAAAGTTTGTTGGCATCTCTCATCTGCATTATCGCCTTTCCTGTTATCTTTATTTTTGCAGTTTTCTCCACTCTTTTCTTAGTCCTTATGGAATTCTACCTCTTTAATTCTTTATTCTCATTAGTGGAGTTTCAGGAAGGAATAGAGATAAGCACATGTATTCAATGTGCCACGATTAACCAGATGTCTTTCACCAAGAGTGTTAATCCCTTTCCTGTTGAGGAATGATTTAGCATGGTGGGGGATGTTCATTAAAAATGTTGGAACTGGCCCTGACCAGTTTGGCTCAGTGGAAAGAGCGTCGGCCTGCGGACTGAAAGGTCCCTAGTTCGATTCCAGTCAAGGGCATTTAACTTGGTTGCATGTACATCCCCAGTAGGAGGTGTGCGGGAGGCAACTGATGGATGTTTTTCTCTCATTGATGTTTCTAACTCTCTATCCCTCTCCCTTCCTCTCTGTAAAAAATCAACAAAATATGTATTTAAGAAAAAAATGTTGGAACTGAAATCAGATGTTCAGGCTTAAGCTCAACCCAGAAGCAAAAACTAGCACCCTGCAGGTCCAAAACAGCCCAAGGCTGTGTTTTGTTCGAATATACAAAGCTTGCTCTTTATTTAATTAGTACTATTATAAACATGGGGGAGTGTTCACATTATAACCAAGAATTCAATTTAAAACAAATCAGAAGAGGTGGTCATACCTTATCACCTGGTACCAGTTGACTGGATATGAGGGGTGACTATGCATATGCTCATTGGCTTGCTACAGTTGTCCCAATATTAGCTCCATTCACAGCTCTGAAATAATTATTTTTTACTGCCCAACCCTGGAAGAGTGTTCCCTGGATTTAGGAAATTAACTACAGCTTATGCACTTGTTGTATTATTTTCTATCCACCGAAACATGTCATCACTAACCTCTTTTAGTAAAATATATCATTTCCCCCTCATTTGTTTTATACAAGTCTATCTTCATTCTTTCCTTTTCCTCCCTTTGAAATTATTAACTATAACTGTTTTCTTGTAATAATAAGACAATGACAATAACATTTACATAAGACAAAATATAGATAGTAGACAAATTCATGGAAAATGCTCAACCATGTCAGCAATCAATGATATATCATTTTGTGCCTTTTTAAAAGTAGATGATTTCTCTCCCTCAAAACCCCAAGAATAACAAAAACAACACAAATGCAATACTGATGAATTTATGATAAAACCAACACACTCATATTGCTGAGGGAAATATAAAATGATGATTCCCTTTGGGAAAACAATTGGGTAGCATGTATTTTAAAGAATGTATAAGTTATGCATGACGGTAGTTCTAAAAGTTAAGTATAACAGCGAGAGGGGAAAAAGAGGAGGAAAATTTAAATATCCAATGAAAGAGAAAGATTAGGTATATTGTGATCCAGCAATAGGAAGGGAATATTATAGGTTTATTTAAAAATATAATAGTTATATGTTAGAAAGATTATAATACAATGTTTGGTGAAAAAAAAATCAGAGTATTTATACTTTTAACAAATTATGCAAACATGAAAGCATACTGACCAAGACCAGAAAGTGTATTAGGATTTCCTGTATAGACAGTTATGTTGTCTCTGGGTAAATATAGTTTTATTTCTTCAATTAGAATATCTAGTACAATGTTAAAAGATGGAGGTAAGAGCAGAAATCCTTATTTTATTCCTGATTTTAGGGGGAAAGTAATTACGTTTCCCTTATCATGGAATTTAGGAAAGTTGCTTATTCTAAATACCAATAATTATGTCATATTTTAAACAAAAAATATATTGTGTTTCATAAAAATAGCTTCAAAGCCATTTTTCCTATGATATATATGAGTGAATGTTAGAATTTGTTCACTTTTAAGATGTAACAGAATACTTGTAAATATTTAAGTTTAGGAAGGTGTCATAGTAACTACTTTCATAGTAACATGTCTTTTCTATTTAAAAATTAAACAATGTTGGAAGAGGCAAGTAGCCACATATTAATAAAATGGTGTTTGTAGTCGCTGAGGGCTGTCAGTGTTGGATAGCAGTGCTGGTTCTTAGGAGACCAGAAAAATTTTTGCTTTATAACACTCAGATTGTTCTGGACAATAGACAGTAAGATTCTCCAAATCTATAAAGCTGCTCTTTTCTATCTACATACTTGAAATGCTGACCATGGTAGCAAACCCCTATTTGAGTCTAAAAAGACTTACTTATGAGTCTTGATGGGAAAAGCCTACATCATAAAATTCATCTTTGTCCTTGGGGTTTCGCTGTCAGACTCAGCAGTGTTCAAATATTTACTGAAGACCCAAAGAGTGTTTTCTTCATATGCTTTTCTTATCCTTGGTAACCATGGGGGTGTCATCTAACAACTAGGATTGCTAGAGCAGTCCTTGAAAGGGGTTTCAGCTCCAGAGGATAAAGAGGCTCTTAAAGCCACTCTGCCCAGAATTCATCTTATTTTCTTGAAACTTCTGTTAGTTCCAAAAGGATTACTTAGAGTGCTGTCAGAGATCTCCAAGGAGCTGTAAAACACTGCATGTAACATGGTATCTATACCAGCTAACATTGTTACAAGTCTTAGAAGCTTGCCTACTGGGTCTGAGAATATTAATTGAAGGGGTAGGCTGTTTTTATGCCAGAAATGAGTAAAATGAGTCAGGCTCTTTCCTCTCACCATCTGTACCCTTTCAACTCTTACCTGTCCTTTGGTCTCTCTGCATCTCCCTCCTCAACCTGGGCTGGATGAAGACCCTACTTTCTATTCTATTAGCACCTTGTGCTCCCCCTCACACACAGTAACTGACTGTGTCATGATTGCCCCTCAACGTGTTTGGCTCTGCCACCAGGTTATAAAACTGTGTGAGGTGCCACTGTGTCCAGCTTAGGCATTCTTATGCCACCAGCAACCTGCAACAATGCCTGGGCCATAGTTGGCATTGGTAGACATTTGTTGGATGAGTGTGCGAATGAAAAAATGTACAGAACAGATGCTGAGTGGGTAGGAATATTTCAATTCCCAAGTAAAAGTAATAAGAGAAAGTTTTTCTTCGTAATGAATAGAATTGGTTGATGAGGATTTGAAAAGTAAACGAAGGAATGAATTCAGAGTTTCAGGAAGAGAGGAAGATGACCATTGCTATAGAGGTTAGAGGAGACTACCATAGGAACCTGTGAAGGTCTGGTCGTGAAATTACCTGTTTGTGAGTGGGGTCTGGAAGGAGACTTAAGCATGGCTTCTATAACCTCAAATTTAGATATGTGTGCTCTTATCAGCAGGTTGGTGCATGGGTGTGGAACACTGTGGTAAAGACTCAATCTCTTATAAAAATGTAGAATATTCTGACAAAAAAGGGAAGGGAATGCTGCTTGTTCCTATTTGTATATACCTATCTGTATTGACCCTTGACATGTTTCTGACCTTTTCTTGACTCTGCCATTGTATTTGGGGGATTATAAGATTGAGAACTGGTGTTCTTTTGGTATATTTATGTTTCCTGAAATGTTCATGCACCTAGTTTTCTTTTACTCTCATTTTGCAAGGGGGTTCTCAACATAAGTGAATTTGAACTGGGGAGAAGATGGACACAACGGGCATGTACAAAATTTAACATTTTAAATATACATTTGTTTTTAAAATAGCTATACTATTGAACTCTCCTATAAGTTTCAATAATTATTTTTATTATCTTAGATTTTCCACCCAGATATTTTATTATGTATAAGTAAGGATAAAATTTCCTCCTCTTTTCTGATATATGTACTTCTTTTTAACTCTAGTGGTCTTATTTAATTGCCTAGAACTGCCAGAAGGATGTTAAAATATTAGTTGTGATGGTGGGCATATTTGTTTCATTCTTTACGTTAATAAAAATGTCCATAGTGTTTTAAAATATTTAAGTATTATATTTCCAATTAATTTGACTATGGAGATTCCATATCATATTGAGGAATATCCGTCTATTTTTAGGTCATAAATTTAAAAGTTTATCAATGGTTTTTTTTTTAAATCTATGAGAAAATTAGATGGTTTTTCTCCTTTGATCTATTAATATGATAAATTACAGATTTTCTAATATTGGCCCATAATTGCATTCATTCCTGGAATAAATCCTACGTTGTCGTGGTGTATTATTCTTTAAATGTCCTGACAGATTTAATTTTCTAATGTTGTATTAATGATATATGTATATATAGTTATAATTGCGATTGCCTAGGTCTGAGTGGGAATTTGACTCATAGCTATTCTGGCTTTCATCCTCTGCAGGTGTGAGCTGGGGTGGGGAGGCTATTTGTGACTTTTCCTTTGGGTTCTGGTCCCTTTTTTCCCAGCCAGATTGTGCTCTTTTCCTTCATTTTGTCTTCATCTGTTGTTTATGCAGCAGAAGTTTTTTATTTATTTATTTTTAAATATATTTTTATTGATTTCAGAGAGGAAGGGGAGGGAGCGAGAGATAGAAACATCAGTGATGAGAGAGAATCATTGATTGGCTGCCTCCTGCACACCCCCTACTGTGGATTGAGCCCTTGACTGGAATCAAACCCGAAATGCTTCAGTCTGCAGGGTGACGCTCTGTCCACTGACCCACACTGGCTAGGGCCAGAACTTTAAAAAATATCTTATTTACTAGTTTCTTCTAATTCAGAGTGCTCAGTTTTTTTTCTTCCTTTTCTATTTTCCTTTGCATTTTATTCATCAAAAATCGGGAAAGGGGGGTAGGCAAAACCCATTTTATTAATCCAAAAGGCCCTGCTACTTGCTTCAAATCTAAGAGCAATAAACAAAACAAAACTGCATAAGATTTTCACTGAATTCACATTTGAGACTAGCATTTCTACCAGTAAATCAGAGTTGAGCTTTTGAATTTTTCAATGTGATAAAAGTCTTTGCCTCAGGGAGGGAACAATACCACGGACCTGCTTCCCTTGTGGTTGGTCAAGATCGCAGCTGAGGAGGCTGACAGTGCAGGTCTTGAGTGCTAAGCCTTGTGTCGTGAGGAGTACTTAACAGTGAAGACTTTTATGTAGGTGCAGTAGAACCTTTTGTTAACACTGGTAATTGGAACGGTGCACACTTTTAAGACCACTGGAGTTCTACCTGCTTTTATGCTGTGTAGTATTGTGAGATAAACAGGAGACACATTCTGAATCTTGTGTATACTTATCCTAGGGCCCTGAAACACCTGGAGAACATACAAGTAAAAGCCTCATAAAAACCACAGTCACACCAGCAACCAACTGCACACATCAAGGATGTACAGAGCTTGTGCTAAACAGCACGTTTCCATCCATAGGGTTCACCTGGGGGATGGCCCATACAGCAGATGTCTCACTTGAGGGTACCTTCTCTGCAGGGTCTCTATCCCTTTTCCTTTTCTTTCTTCTAGCTTTCCCCTGGGGTCTTACTTTCTTTAGTTGGTGCTCCTTGTAGACAAGGCCAGAAATTCTAATTATAAATTCCATCCTGGGAAAAGATTGAGGATCTTTTTGGCTCAGGGATTTGAGGTTCTTTGTGGGTAGAGCTTCAAGTTGATAAACCTTTCTTTGGTTAAGGCCGGTTCTTTTTCAATAATGCAAATATACTGATTAGCAAAAGGAAAATTGCCACTCCACCAGGAGTGGCTGTCTGGAGGGTGAAGGATATAGAGGCCCCTCCTGTCACCTGTTTCCAGTGGTAAGGGCCATTTTAACAGCTGTTTTACCTAGCATTGCAAAGCTGGCTAAATGAATGTGTCACCCAGAGTCTCTGAGCTCAGGGTAATGAATTTGGTGTTCCATAGCCAATGGGTGAGCAGTCCGGACAAGAGTCCCAGGGCTACCGTCTCTCTGAGCCTCTGTGTCCCCGAATGACCTTGGGCAAATGCATTAGCTTCTCCCTCCGTGAAAGGAAGATGACTGTGCTATCTCCTCCATGGCAGAGCTGTTGGGAAGACAAATGTGAAGGTGTCTGTAAAGAGCTCTGAGCTTCCCGGAGAAGGGCACTCTGTAATTACAAGATGTTACTATCACCACTCCTGTGAGGTGCGTTGAGATGGTGGTGGCTGGAACGAAATAGCTGCACATGCCAGTCTTTTATCTTCATCTTTAATGCTTCCTGTCTCCCATACAGCCTGTAAGCAAATAAGTATTATTTTTCCAACTCAGGCTGCCTTCCAATGAGTCAGGGTTGACTCTTTTCCTATACCCTTGAACCTGGCCTCTTTGATGGACTGTGTGGGGAAGTGAGTTCTTTTCATGGCCAGACAGCCCCAGCCTCACTGCTGTCCAGCACAGTGACCTTGATCCTGTTATTAAACCTCTCTAAGGCTCTGTGTCTTCAGCAGTAAAATTGGGTTACTTATAAATTTTGTATGGATTAAATGAGATTTGTTCTCCAAAATTCCTGGCAAGCAGAAGGTGCTCAAAAAACATCAGTGTTGTAAAATTTAATTTTCTTTTATTCTCTCACTTTTTGGCCCTGGCATTAATGTGACATATACATTTCTATCGCAGCATTTTGTTTAGGGTAACAAGTGATATTTTGGATGCTTCGAGATATGGCGTCATTATTCTGTAAGATTTCATTATGAACCATGTGTCTTGATTCTCAGCGTCCTAAAAGCAGTTTAAACAAACCAAATACATAAAAGCATTTACTCCGTGACATTTATTTTCAATAGCTTGTGAGCCCTCACATGCTCTTAATAGAAAGCGAAAGCTGCAAAAGCTGGCCTGCTTGTTAGGAGGTGCTATTTAAAGCCTCAGTGGGCCAAAAAATGACAATTTGAAACTGACTGTGGAGTGTGACGATGCCAAATACTAGCAGACACCCAGGAAACCTGTCACATTTGCCATGTGTTACCAAAAATCTCAAGAGACTGCCGAGGTTTTGGAAGAGTTTTTCTCTTAGGAAGCTTTTGCCATTTTAATCTCTAGATTTCCCCTTTGCTGTGGATGGAACATGATATGGAAAGGAATCTCAGAGTGCACACTGGGGCTCCGTGGATAGGGAGGCTTTCCCCATGCAGAGGAATTTATGAGGCTTCCTGCTGAGTTCAGCTCCTTGACAGCTCTATACCCGGGAATAGTGATTCCATTGAAAAGTTTCTGTTTCTGCTGCACATGGTTGTTTCACAGTGGTGTAGAAGCCTGCTCTGCCTCTGACTAGCTGGGTGACCTGAGTTACTAAGCCTGTGGGTGTCCGTTTCACTGTCTGTAAAATGGGGAGAGTGACACCAGCCTCGTGGTGTTTTTGTAAAGATGTGTGGTAATGTATGTTAAGTCTCTACATTGGTATTTGACATATAGAAGGTACACTGATACATTTTAGTTGTTATTTTTTCTTAAATATAGGGCTCCAAAATCTATTTTATTATTGATTGAAAATTTTATTATTATTATTATTATTGATTAAGGTATTACAAATGTGTGGTTATTCCCCCATTGCCTCTAAATATGTTTTATATTTAATAGTTGCAATGGTTACTTAATGTACTCTAAACTCACTTAGCAATCTATTTTAGGATCTAGGCTGTTTCCAAGTTTTCACATTTCTGTATTTGATTTAATTTTCAGGATAGATGTCAAGAATTGGGATTATCAGAAAGTGCTATGCCAATCTATTTTTTCTATTCTAAGGTAGAAATGAAATCCACTTAAAATGGAGTATTGTTCTTAAAAGATCTCAGGCACAAGGAATTTCTGACCGGCTGCCTTTCCCCCACAGGCTCCGGCATCCTGCTATGTCCTTCGGCTCCCTCTCTTGGTCTACAATTCATTTTCAACCTTTCACTGCTCACCTCAAAGTTCCATTAATTTCTAAAGCACAATCATTTGGTCTTGCTCTCTTCTCACATTATAAGCCTTAGGGACCTCATCTTTGTCACCCAAAATGACTCATCAAGGTATTTTTCTTTAAAAAAAAATATATTTCTTTATTGATTTCAGAGAGGAAGGGAAATAATGGAGAGAGAGATGGAAACATCAATGATGAGAGAGAATCATTGATTGGCTGCCTACTGCACGGCCCCTACTGGGGATTGAGACCACAACCCGGCATGTGCCCTTGGCCGGAATTGAACCCGGGACCCTTCAGTTTGCAGGACGATGCTCTACCCACTGAACCAAACCGGCTAGGGCCAAGGTGTTTTTCTGAACAAAGTTAGTTCCCTCCCTATAAAGGCTCTGGAGCCAGTTGTAAAGATAATGCTTTCAACACTCCGTTTCACTCACTAATGCTTGAAAAATACCTATTTATTTATTTGAAAAACATCTGTGTATTTCAGATTCCAGAATTCATATTTATTTGTTTATTTAGGCTGATGGGTTTTGGCATCCTAATAAGGATGAGCTTTCTAGGTATAGTAGGTGTCCTAAGAAGAGAGTGGCTTGCAGGAAGTAGTGAGTTCTCTGCTACTGCAGATGTCCAAGCAGAGGCTGAAGATCATTTGTTGGGATAATTATAAATGGAATTCAAGTAACAGCTGACCATGGGGCTAGGATAGATGACCTTGAAGATCTCTGTACTCTTAGGAGTCAGTGAATCCATGATTTTTCAATTTGTCTAAATATTAGGACAGTTATTTATTAACTAGAGGCCCAGTTCGTGCCGGGTGCGATCCCTAGGCCTGGCCGGCGATGGAAGCGTGAGCATCTGGCGTGGAAGGGCAGGACCCAGATGACCTCTGGGCCCTGGGGAGCACCTGGACCCCCTCCACCTGAGTCACAGCGCTGAGTCCCCATGCAGGGATGTGGTGAGTGCAGCCGGACACCGCGGGCCGGTGCGCAGTGTGGGCCTCTGGGCTGCCCAGCAGCGCTGCCTGGAAGCTGAGTGGGCAGCCGGCTCTCTCCCGGCCGGCCTCGCAGACGGGCTCCTGCTTGAACCCATGGGGAGCCCCACCAGTCCCTTCGGTCCTGCTGGCTGTGGCCTGGCTCACCCCGAAGATGCCACACAGGTGCGAGGTGGCCTCCTTCTGGGCACCCGACACCTGACACCTGAGCGCGTGCGTGAGCTCTGGTGGGGGAGGGTAGCAGGGGGAGTGAGAGCGAGCTCGGCTGACACCCTGCATTCTCACCCGCACCTCCATCCCTGTCACCCCCAGGTAGCCGTTGAGAGGTTGCAGCATTGCTGACGCCCACCATGTTCTGTGCCACCCCCTGGTGGTCAGCGCACATCATAGCGAGTGGTGGAACTCCCAGTCTCTCGGTGGAATGACCGCCCAAGGGGACAATTTGCATATTAGGATTTTATTATATAGGGCGATCTATTTTTAAGGCCTCTTTCTTTAATAACAGGCAGGCTTAAAGTGTTGGGCCAGTGGGTTGGACACCTATATCATGTCGCTTCCCCACCTGTGATTCAACGTGTTAATTCCCTCTGGCAGGGCTGCTCCCAGTGGAATCCTTTTAGTTACTTTTTCTGCCTCTGAGACATTTCACCCTTTCACTATTTTAGGAACACACTTCTAAATTATACAAGGTTTTGCTGACACAAGGGCCATAACACCTTGCCCAGAGGAATTCTCCGTGAATGGATAAATTAAGAGAGAAAGCCTGTGAAATGTGTGACAGTGCGGCTCAGCTGCTCTTCCCCAAGTTCAGCACTGCCTGAGGCAGAGGATTCCTGACTCTCAGGACCGAAGGTGCTCTTCATATCTGAAGTTCGTTACATCAGAAGTGCTGATACCTCAAGCGGCCTGGGCCTGGTCTGGTAGCCAGCCCATGTCTATCAGCAAGTCACCTTCACTGGCTATTCACATCACCCACACCTTTTATTTCAACATCATGTTGCTGTTCAGGGTAGCTAAGGAGCACAGTACCCTAACTTGAGTTAATTATTGCACTTTGCTTAGAAACAGTCTCCTAGACCCATCATAATAAGCCCAAAATAACAACATTGCAAAGAACTTTGATTGATATAAATCCTGGGGCCGGAAAGATACCAAAAGTTGGATACACTTTTTATCCCAACAACTTTACTTTTACACTTTTTATCCCAACAACTTTACTTCTTCCTAAGGAAATAATGAGAGAGATGTTCAAGCATGCCTTATTGCAGCACTTTATAATATCAAAAATCTGGAACTCTCCTAAATGTGCTCAAATATGAGACCATGTTCTATACTTAAGAATCATGTTGTAGAAAAAGACTTAAGAGTATAGAGATGTTTATAATACACTACTCAGTAAAAGAACCAGGCTACCAAATAATTAACATTTTTTGTTGTTAAAAATGGGCATGTATTCTTAAAGACTGTATTTATTGAGTGAATACTATATGTAAGGTACTGCCCAAATTGCTTTACATGTATTAACTTATTTAATCCTTAACAAAACTCTTTCAAGGACCATTACTGTCCCCATTTTACAGATAAGAAAACTGAGGCATAGATAGCTTAGATATATTGTTTATAGCCACTAGGCAGAAGTGGGATTTAATTGGGTAAACCTTTGCTCAAAAGCCTGAGCTGTTAACCACAACACTGTTTCCAACAGACTAAAAAAAACAATATCAGAAAGCTAAATGTAAAACTAGAAGCAGGGTTACAGAGATACTATGCTACTGGCCTTGAAGATGAAGGGAACTGGAGATGGGGTGGGGGAGGGATGCACAAGCAAGGAATGAAAGCAGCTTCTAGAAGCCAGAAAAGGCAAAGAAAATGATTCCCCTCTAGCTCTCTTCTAGATCTCCAGAAGGATCTAACCCTGCCTACTTCTTGATTTTTAGCCCAGTGAGACCCACTTCAGACTTCTGACCTCCAGAACTTTAATATAATAAGTTTGTGTTGTTTTAAGCCACTCAATTTATAGTACTTTATTACAGCAGCAATAGAAATCCAACCCAGAGGATGACTCCCACTTTGTAGGTGAGGAGCGAGGGGAAGAAGCTTGCCAGGATTTGCACAGTAGCAGCTGGGAGCCCAACCCTGGTAATGGGATTCCGGAACTCGTGCTCCTAACCACTGCTGTACTGCCTATGAGAAAAGGATGCCTGGCTGTGACTGTCCTACCACCTGTGCTGATGGGACAAAAGTGAAGTTGGTGAGCTACTGAGAGACAGTGACTCCAGAGGGAAACAAACACTCATTTACACTCTTAGACCTTTGTCACACTAAACTTTTAAACCCTGCTGAGAACTTTGAGCCTGCAGTAAAAGTTTATCATCCAGACAACTTAAAATTCCTATTTACTTACCTTTGCCAATGGGTGTTTTTTGTTATTTACTTAAATTTTATAATCACTTTATGGTTTACAAAATGCATTGCATTTGTTACTTACTTGATTCTCACGATCATCCTGTGTGGTAGATAAAGTAGATGGCACTGAAGCTCAGAAAGCTAGTTTCATAGCTAAGCCCATACAACTAATAAGGGTCAAAGCAGGAATTCTAGGATTTCATTTATTTTTTAAAATATATATATTTTTATTGATTTTAGAGAGGAAGGAAAAGGGAGAGAGAGATAGAAACATCAATGATGAGAGGGAATCATTGATTGGCTGCTTCCTGCATGCCTTCTACTGGGGATTTAGCAGGCAACCCAGGCATGTGACCTCCTGGTTCATAGGTCGATGCTCAACCCCTGAGCCATACTGGTTGGGTTAGGGTTTCATTTCAGATCTAGAACTACATGCAATACATACAATATATCTTGATGTTGATATTGATAGATTCTGTTCGAAACTATAAATCTATTGGTTTTTTTCCCCATTTATATTGAGGACAACCTCCTCCTTTTAGAAAATTGTTACTCAGAGAGTCTGATAATGATACATGAGAGACTTAAGAGCATATCTGTCACTTTCAGTTACAATCCCTACACAATCCATCTCAACACCAAAGACAAATAAAACCCAATTTTTCTCTTGGCTTTTATTTGTCATTTTCTAGTGAGTTATTCATTATCTTCAATCATTAGTCTGTGGCTATTGCTTAAAGTCACTGTGCTTAAAATAACACTCAAACTATCTTATACAGCTGGGTCAAAATCAGTTTTTGTGTCTATGACAGGCAAAGCCAGAGGACCATGAAAAGAAAATTCTGGTTAAATGTAAGTTTTCTGTGTTTGAAGATCTATCCTATGGATATTAAAATGTCAAGGGTGGGAGATCTTGGTAGTATCATAGCTTGCTCACACATTGGGAATAGTCATAAAAACATTGATCATAAAATAACTCTGGGCCTGCATCAGCTAATTAATTAATATATTAAAAATCTTCTACAAAGGGCTTGCATTGCCCAGAACTGTGTGATAGGTATAAGAGAATCCAAAAGTGAATTAGACTTAGTTTCCACCCTCAAAAAGCTCACAGAATTCCAGTGGAATACTGACCCATAAACCATAAACCTCAAGGCAATTGAGTCCTTAAGGAGACTTAAGTCTTTTGCAGGTAGAAAGTAGGCTAAGAATAAAGGTGGTACTGTACAAGGCAAAGAATTTTCAGGAGTTGCAAATGGAGGCAAATAAAGTGTGTGTGTGTGTGTGTGTGAGAGAGAGAGAGAGAGAGAGATGTTGTGTGCCCATGGTAGGGCGTGTGGGTGTGTGTTCAAGTAGGTAATATGAATCATTGAAATATTTTAAGCAGAAACAGGTTAAATCATTAGAAAAATTTAAATGTGTCACCTTGGTTGCTATGTGGAGGCCTACCTGAGGATCAGTAATTAGATTTATTGCTGTAGTTATTTGATCCTCAAAGAAGTCCTGGAGTAGATAGATAGGAGACTCAGTAGAGCCCTATTTTCTTTTCATTAGCTGGAAAACAGAGATTTAGAAAGCTTAGAAACTTGACCTGACTGTAAAGAAGTAAGGCTAAGGGTTTGGACTAAGATAATGGAAGTGAGAATGGAGGGAAAGGGGTAGAATTGTGGGATCTCTTAGAAATGAAAGCCATGGGCATTTTTAAATGAATGGAGACAATATTGAAGGAATTATTTTAAATTTTGTGTTATTAATTTGTCTGAAAAGATACTCCATATAAGTATAATCTATTTGGCGCCCACATGGTTTTGATTTTATTTAGTCATTCATGCAATAAGCATTTGTTGAGTAGCTACCTAAAAAAACAACAACAACCGACACCCAATGTTTTAAGTATGTGGGACTGTGTATTTTATATATTATTTGGTCTTGACCCTTAAGCTTATAGTGTAGGGGAACTTATTTAAGGATCCTGGAAATATTGTTTTATTCTTTAAAAAATATATGTGTATTGATTTCAGAGAGGAAGGGAGAGGGAGAGAGAGAGAGATAGAAACATCAGTGATGAGAGAGAAGCATTAATCGGCTGCCTCCTGCACGCTCCCCACAGGAGATTGAGCCCACAGCCTGAGCAGGTGCACTACCTGGGAATCGAACCATGACCTCCTGGCTCATAGGTCAATGCTCAACCTCTGAGCCATGCTGGCTGGGCTTGTTTTATTCTTAAGTCATGCTCTCTTCTGGGATTAGTAAGTGACACAGAACCAATGGGTGGTGGTCCCTTGTAGGCTGTGCCGTAGAGCCTCTTCTCCCCACAGGATGGACTAAAGTTTCTGCATCTTTATCCTCTGGAGCTTCCTTGGTTCCTATTTCCAATGCTAACTTTCCAGCCTTTTCTTGATTATGTGAGTCCCTAGAAATCCTTTGAAAACATTCCTTATCTATATATATAAAAGGCTAATATGCTAAGTGTCCGTCTGGGTAATGATGTCATGTAGCAATGCCCAGCTTCCTCTCCCTAAGGTACACCAACCTCCTTGCAGTTTCTTCAGCCCAGGAACACAACTTGCTTTACAGCCTGGTTCAAACATTTCACACTTTAACCAAATGTCTGTGAAGCATTATCCTGTGCTTCATCTCATTTGATCCTCAAAGAAGTCCTGGAGTAGATAGATAGGAGACTCAGTAGAGCCCTATTTTCTTTTCATTAGCTGGAAAACAGAGATTTAGAAAGCTTAGAAACTTGACCTGACTGTAAAGAAGTAAGAAATGGTGGACCTTGAAAATGACTTCAGGTTTTCTCACTGCGCAGAATATAGTCAAACACTGCTGCAGTTAAATATTTTACCCTTTGTTCTCCCTGCATGATCTACAATAATAATCTGCTTTGTGTTGATATTTACGGCTGTGTTGCTGACAATTACCTGAAAGAGAAGTTGGGGTGCTTCACTGGGCTGGAAAAAGTTTAGCTAAATCAGAAAGCAGGTCTAATTAAGCAAGTTTATTCTATATAGTTAAAAGGCTAAGTTGATTAGTGCATTGCGCGATATATATAAAGCTCTTGCTGGCACCATTTGCACGTGTGTGTGTTTCGATCTGTCATTGTCGATCGTGAATTTGCTTGACACTTCTATTATAGAGAAAGGGCGAATAGTGATATTAAAATATTTCTTCTAATTAATTTCCTTTCAATGTGCACAAATCTGTGCACTGGGCCACTAGTCTATATATATAAAAGGCTAAGTGTCTGTCTGACCAGTAGTTATGACACGCACTGACCATCAGGGGGCAGACGCTCAACGCAAAAGCTGATATGACATGCACTGGCCATTCAAAAATAAACGGCACTGTGGACCTGCCGCCGACAAACCAACACTCAGCTTCCCCCAAGTGGGACGCAGGCCCCACCACCACCCCGGAGTAACACCCCACCAAATCGCAGCCAACGCTGCCAAGACCCCATGGCACAAAATGCGGCCCACAGCCCAGCCCAGCCCTGAAATGGTGGCTGTGGGTGCCGGGTAATGACGTCATGTAGCAACGCTTGGCTTCCTCTCCCTAGCAACTAGTCTCCTTGGAGTTTCTTCATTCCAGGAACACAACTTGCTTTATAGCCAGGTGCAAACATTTTACAGTTTACCCAAATGCTTGTGGAGCATTTTCCCATGCCTCATCTCATTTGATCCTCACAGAAGTCCTGGAGTAGATAGGTGGGAGACTTGGTAGAATCCTATTTTCTTTTTATTAGCAAGAAAATGGAGATTTAGAAAGTTTAGAAACTTGACCCGACTGAAAAGAAGTAAGAAATGGTGGAACTTGAAAATGACTTCAGGTTTCCTCTGACACTTCTATTATAGAGAAAGGGCGAGTAGTGATATTAAAATATTTCTTCTAATTAATTTCCTTTCAATGTGCATGAATCTGTGCACTGGGACACTAGTTTCTTATATTAGTCAAAATCAGTTTCATCGGTGTGTCTTCCACATGTGCTCATATTTTCAATTTCTTGTGTATCTTTGTTTTTTCCCCTCTACATTTATGGAAATTTTCAAGTTTGTCATTTCTATCATTGATTCCATTTTCTGAAGTATCATTTCTGCTCTTAATTGCTTCCAACGTTGATTCTAATTCCTCTGTTGCATGTTGCTCCTTCCATCTCCTTTTCTATTGCAATCTCATCACCATTGTTTTTTGTTTTAGACTGGTTTCTTCATCTGGGTATTTTTTCCTCTTCCACAGAGAATTTGCCTTTCTTCATACAATTAACTTATCAAAACATTTTATTTGGATCAAATGCCAAATATTATCTGACCACAGAAATAATACCTTCTTCCTTGAATATGGCAAAGTTATTATTTAATTCCTCAAATCAATTGCATTATTAGGGAGAAAGCCCAGGATACTGGAAATGATGCTTTGAAGATTATATCACAATGTAATTCAAATACATTCCTTCTCATTGTCCACATCAAAATGTCTAGGCTTCAGATACAAAAAAAAAAAAAAAAAAAAAAAAAAGAAAGAAAGAAAGAAAAAGAAAGGAAGAAAGAAAGAAAAAAAGAATAATAAAACAAAACCAATCATAGACACCCCTGGATCTGTGACTTTCAGTTTGGGGTCTTTTAATATTTTTCCTCCCATTGTATATGAAGTCTGCTTCCCTGGGATTCACAGGCCATTTCTTCCATAAGCAAGCTTATCACAGTGCATTTTTTATGCCTGCCTGGCCATGCTCAGACATACATCATAGTATTTCAATGGACTAGAAAGACTTCTTTACATTGTCACAAGATGAAACTCTTCTCTGTTTTGAAGCATCATTTTACTAATGCTCATAGGTTTTTTGTTTTTCTTTGCAGTCCACTGAAGATATTTTGGCTCACACCCAATTCTCATTTCCTTAGCATTACTATCATTTTCTACAGAATGGGAGATACGCTACTTTGCCTCTTTTGTTAAACAATGAGTATCTTTTCTTATTTTTCTTCTTGTCATCCTTCTGATTCTCATTTTAGAGGCTGAGAATAGGCTGAATATAAGAGATTGTGTAGACTTGCTCTTTCATATTTGGTTGAAGGAGAGAGAAATGAGGCAGAAAAACTTATGTAGTGTTGTTTTTTACTCCTTATATGCTTTGTATGTCCAACTGCCTATGACATTTCCACTTGGATAACTCACAGGATCCTCATATGTGCAAAACTATGCTCATCTCCCCCAACCCTGAACCCAACCTAAAGCCTGCTCTCTCTCTGCTGGCCCTGAATTCAGGAAATACCACCACTGTTCACCACCCAGAAACCTGGCACTCACCCTTGAAACCTCCACTCTGAAACTTCTCTTTGCCAATTGAAGTATATCAGCTGAGTATATCCCTTAAATCTCAAATTCATCACAGTTATCCATGTTTACTGCTACAACCCTACCCTTTGCTAATGGTATATCTTTCCTGGAGTACAGCCTCTTAAGGAATTTTTGGTGGTAAATAATAGAAAATAGCTTAAACAAGAAAGGATTTTATTGCCTTATATAATTGAAAAGGCCAGAGTTAGGGTTGGCTTTGGGCAAGACTTGATTGAGAATGTCAACAGTATCCCCCTAATTCTGGTTTCTTGCCATTTCTTTTAGCTACTTTCTGCTATATTATATTCCTGCTCAAGAAAAAAAAGTCATCCTGTTAAAGAAGGGGGCTACGAGGGGGTTCTAGGTCCTCACAATTCTTTGCTCATGATCTTCATAAAGAGAAAGTATTTCTACCAGCAGCTTCCATAGAATAGTTGACAAAGCCTCTTTCCTAGTAGTCTTTAAAAAAGACCCTCTTACATCTAATTTACCAAGTTTGGGTCATATCAATCCCTGTAGTCAGAGTGATGGGTTTTGCTGATTGTAGGCTCACTCTTAGAGTTAGAGGTAGAGAATCCCATTCAAACTACAAGGCTAAGAATGTCACATGGGACATAACTTGAAGGAATTTTGGGGACTTGTAAACTGAGAAGGAGAGTCAAGGGCAGCACACAGGAGTTATCCCTATACCACATTCACTTTTCCTCCCTTCGGTCTTTTCTTCACAATCTTTAAAAAGAGAAATTGTGTTGTGCCACTCCATTATTTAAGCCATTTTTTTTGGCTTCCTTTTGCTCCTTGGGTAAAGATAATAATTCTTAAGACACCTTACAAGTTCCTGGTGATGTGACCTGCCTACTCCTCCAGCTTCATCTGTTGCCACTCTCTGTTCTCAGTCACTATCCTCTCACAGAGCTGACTCTTGTTCATTCTCTTGGATTTTCAGGGCTTTGTCCTGTTTCAGAGCCTTCAAATAGGTTGTGCCATCTACCTAGAATGATCTTACCTACACTCTTTACCTGGACAACTCCTTTTCACCTATGCTTCTCTGTCATAGTCCTTTTCACTATTTAAAATGAGTTCTAATGAGATTGTCCACTTACTGCTTGTCTTTCCAAATAGATGGTTTGTACCATGAAGGTAAAAGCAGGGCCTGTATTTTGGAAAAACCACTGTGTCCCTGGTATCTAGAATAGTTCTCCAGTCTTGTTTAGTAAAGGCAACCACCACTTCCACTTGAAATAAAACCTCTCATTGGGTATCAGCAGCTGTTTCCCCTCCTGCCTCAATTGGTTTATTTGTTAGATGGGACAGCAATACCCAACGTACTCTTCACTTTGAGTGATAATCTTGGCTTTAAAGACCTTAAGTGTCCTTATAGCTAAAGATATTTACCTCTTAGGATGTTATGAAATTAAATTAGCTAAAGTATGTATAAATGCCTAGGATGCTTGGTACAGTCTGACAAATATTTACTAACTTAAAATTGGAATCTGTATTTAGGGAACTTTCCATCAGGTGTCTAGCACTGCATTAACTTCTGCCCTGGAAAATAGCTGAATGACTCTTGGAAAGTTATTTTGCTATCTATCATTATAAATATTTGTGGAAAGCTTGGGATATGTAGCATTTTCCCAAGATACTTAAGGACAAGTGAGGAAGAGCATATTGAAGACCGAGAGATAACTCTACAGAGATGCCAGTATTGTTTGCATTTCACCCCAACTTGACATTAAAATACTCATTTTGCATTGCAATTGTTTTCTATTATTAAAAACTGAACCTCATTATATACCAACCTCCAAGGTCTTCATGAAGGATTCGAGTCCTTTGCTCATGTTTTAATTTTTTAGGTTGTACTTATGCTTGGCTGGGTTTATTTCTCAGATGTGCTTTGTGAAAGACACTATCATAAAAAATAATCATTTTTACATGAATTATAATGTTAAGAATGGCTTTCTTCATATATTTCTAAATATTCACTAAGGTGAATTCTAGGTTAGGAGTGGCTAACATAGGCACTTTTGTATTCAATACGTCAGTTCATCATTTTAAAACTTACCATTTTTTGTGATAAAAACAATGCATGGCTTTTTGCTACTGAAAATTTGGAAAATATAGATAAGGAAATAAGCATTTGTACTCTTATCACTCAAAGATATAACCATTATTGACATTTTTATATTCTCATTTTACACATACACCCACATGTGTATATGGTCACACACAGACACAATTATGGACACTATTTCAGATAATTAAAGTAAAAATATTTATCCAGTTTTTTAATGTGTTCCACTCAACAATAAATTGTGGTCTTGATTAACTCTTTTATCAGTTCCTATAGTTTTACCACTGATTTTCTTGCATTTATCAGATAGATCTATCACATAAAGATATTTTGACCTAATTTTTGCAAATATTTATATTGCTGTTTTTGTTTTCTATCATAATTGTGTTGACTTTCCAGAACAATTATAATTAATTGTGATAAATAAGTCTGTCATGTTCTTGACTTCAGTGGAATTGTGTGTAACTATATGTATGCTGTGTATGTGTGTGTGTTGCATGTGTATGTTAGAATTGATGGTATTATACGAAAGGTGTCCTGAGAGTCTGCGATTGGTAGGTGGGGTGGGATAAGTAACTATCAATAAAGATTAGGGGACTGAATAAATTTAGAACAAATTGTTCCAGTTTTGGGGAATTAAGAAAGAATTCAAGACAACGGGAAATCAAAGCTCACTCCCCACTGCTCTTTCTGAGACAGTAGCAGCTGGTAGAAATTCCCTTACACACCATATTTTGGAGAGGGAAAGGTGAGCTGGGATACAGAACGCGTACAAACCATTTAGCTCTTTTGCTGACTTGGAGCAACAACACTGAGAGCAGCCCCGAATCCACACAGCAGCTACTAGTAAATTAAGCAAAGGCTGGCAGCCCGGCAGGGTGTTGGCACCCAGCAGAAAGTCAGGGAGGGAGGCTAGTGAGGGCCAAACCAGGGAACTGGCACGCAGGCAGACTAAGCACAAATCTTTCAAGAGAAAACTGGCCTGTGTCACAGCTGTGCAAGCAAACACTAGGAAGAAATGACACGTGAAGCTTCCTTGCCACAGCTGCCATTGATTCACTGGAGTGTGAGGTGAAGCTGTATAGAGCAGCAGTCATGCTTAAGGTGGAAGAAATTCCAACATCCACTCAGCAGTGAGGGAACCTGGGCCTTGGTAGACCTCTTCTAATTCCAGTGCGAGCAGATAAAAGAAAACCAATAGGGGATTCTTCAAAAGATAGGTGAAGCCATTAAAAATTCAGAAGAAGCACAAACTTTCTCATAAAGATTTGCTATAGGATTTACAAATTATTTTGATAGCATCTGTTTATAGGATTAACTAGATTTGTAGTGTTTCATCGACTCGATCATGCAAGGTCAAAGACAGTGTAATGAGACAGCCTGTTGAAATGAACACGAGCTTTTTGAAAGACATGAGGAAATAAAGACCTGAATTCAAATTTAAATGAAAAATATAACTTCAGGTTTAAAATCAGAATTAGGAGCCTACAAGACAAGAGAGATTTCAGAAAATTATATAAGATATGTAGAAGACAATTTTAAAATGCTGTGTTAGACTATAGATAAAAGGATATGAAACTATAAAGATGATAGGAAAACGATGGGAATGGAAACAGATGTTAGAAATATTATATAAAGGCCATTTAGAGAGATCAGGACAAAAGGAAAATACGTTGCTTAACATTTTTTTTTTTTCACTCACTGGAAAACCACCTGAGTTTGCAGGTCAAAAGGATTTACAGCATCTGAAATGAAAATCCTGGTAAGAGAAATACACTTCATGGCTAAAGGAAGAATCAATAGTGAGGGCCATGCCACCTGGAGCTCCTTTTTACACACAGATCAGTAACATTTGGAAGTGGCTCTGATGGGGCTTAGAGAGTAACAGGATCATAGCAGATAGGAAGCCAGCAGGGATCAGGCTTTCACGTGACATGCTTCTCTCTATTAAGATGGAATTCCCCCTGCTCCCCCCAAAAAAAATGATGAGAGTAATGTCAGGAAGAAGGAGCCCGCCAATCATCCTGAGTGCAAGGAACAGAGAATCAAATATAGAAAGGCAGCTATGGTTTCTCAACAAAGAAGTGATTACCAAAGACCACTGCTGCCATCCCCAAGTCCCAGGTCCCTTCCTCAGGCTGCTAGGTTAGGGAACTTTCCTTCATTTTAGGACTTAAGGGAGAAATTTACCAGATCATTTTGGTAAAGTAACGTTAACGTTATCCTCATTCAAGGATAATAATGCCAATACAAAACAGAATGGAATCTGACAGAATTGTGAATTATTCTGAAAAGCAAAGTAAGAAAAATAAAATAGAAAGAGGCAGAAAACATAGTTTCAAGAAAAATTTTCAGCAAGAAACAGAAATGCACCTATATTGTGGTATAAGTTTAAAAAAATAGGAACTTTTGCCAGGCTGGTGTGGCTCAGTGGTTGAATGTTGACCCATGAACCAGTAGGTCATGGTTCCATTTCCGGTCAAGGCACATGCCTAGGTTTTTGGCTCAATCCTCAGTAGGGGGTGTGCAGGATGCGGCCGATCAGTGATTTGCTCTCATCATTGATGTTTCTATCTCTCTATCCCTCTCCCTTCCTCTCTCTGAAATAAATGAAAACATATTTAAAAATTTCTAAAGAAAATATGAACTTTTGTAACCAGAGTTAATTCATGGGATGTTAGAAAAGGAGCTGAGTTAAAAATGGAGCCATCCCAGTCAAGCAAAGGATGTAGAGAAATGTCCCAAACACATATTAAAATGTCATTAGAGAAGTGCACATTAAAACAGCAAGGTATTACTGCATATCTACTAGAATGACTGTAATCCAAAAGATTGGTGATATCAAGTGTGGCAAGAATATGGAGAAAATGAAACCCTCACCTATTACTTGTGGGAATAAAAAGTGCTATAACCATTCTGGAAAACAGTTTAGCAGTTTTAAAAAAAATTTTGGATTTTTTTAGTTTTATTGGTAAATCCTTGACATACATCACTGTATAAACTCAAGGTGTACAGCATGATGGTTTGATTTACTTACTATGAAGTGATTACCACACTAGGTTTTGTTAACATCCATCATCTCATATAGATACAATAAAAAGAAAAGAAAAAAAATTCTCTGTGTAATGAGAATTCTTAGGGTCTACTCTCTTTATCTACTTTCCTATGTGTCATACAAGGTGTTAACTATAGGAGGCCAAGAGGTACAGACTCTAGTTAATTCTGCCCTATGACATATAGCTGATTCTTAAAACATTAAACATACAGAGCGGGGCAAAAGTAGGTTTACAGTTTTGAGTACAGAAATCATAGTTTATTCTTGCATTATTACTTATTATTCTCCGTAAGAAGAACTATAAAACAACTTTTGCCCCACCCTGTATTTATAATACTTAGCACAGCATTCAGTATATGGTTTAGTCACAGTAAAAATTTATTGAATGACTAACCAAAATAAATATTCTAACCATGATTATTTCTAAGAGGTAGTGATAATTTCTTCATAATACTTTAAATTTTTCTAAAATTTCCTTAATTGACATTATTAAATTACTATTTTATATTAAAATTATAAACAAATGAAAAAAAAATCAATGGATCTGAATCCAAGTGATTGTTGCCTACATGACTTTTGGGGAATTTCTTTGTATTACTTGGTTTTTATTCCAACTAAAAAAAGTAAGCTAAATCTGTCTAGAAACGAGAAGAAAATTTTTGATAGGTTGTTAGGTGACTGAATCATATACAAACCCCAGTTTTATTTCTGCAATTAAATAACATAACTTATAGTTAAATTTCTAAAGGTACTGTGAGGTCATGCTAATTGGCTTTTTAACAATTTGTTGCTTATTAAACATTTAATAAGACTCTAGTGAGCAGGGCTATCCTATCTAATAAAAGAGTAATATGCAAATTGACCACACCTCCACTACACCCACAAGTCACGCTCACCAGCCAATCAGGAGCAAGTATGCAAATTAACCCAACCAAGATGGCTGCGGCCACTGAGCGAGCAGGAGGCTTATGTTTCCCCGGTAATGGAGGAAGCCAAGCTTCCTGCACACCCTGGCCGGCCCAGGCTTCTGCTCAAGGCTACAAAGTTTCAATTATAGAAGATAAATAAATCCCAGATCCCAGGGACTCGGCTTGGGTCGCCGGGGTGCATGGCTGGCCTGCAAGCCACCACAGGCCCTTGGCCCAGGCTGCCCACACCCCAAGGGAACCCCCACCCTGATCCAGGACACCCTTCAGGGCAAACCAGCTGGCCCCTACCCGTGCACCAGGCCTCTATCCTATCTAATAAAAGAGTAATATGTAGACTGACTATCACTCCAACACACAAGATGGCTGCCCCCATGTGGTCAAAGATGGCTGCCACCATGTGGACACAAGATGGCCACCACAAGATGGCCAGCAGGGCAAGGGAGGGCAGTTAGGGGTGACCAGGCCTGCAGAGGAGGGAAGTTGGGGGCGACTGGGGCTGCAGGGGAGGGCAGTTAGGGGTGACCAGGCCTGCAGGAGAGGGCAGTTAGGGGCAAACAGGCTGGCAGGGGAGCAGTTAGGCATCAATCAGGCTGGCAGGGGAGTGGTTAGGGAGTGATCAGGAGGCAGGCAGAAGCGGTTAGGGGCAATCAGGAAGGCAGGCAGGCGAGCAGTTGGGATCCAGCAGTCCTGGATTGTGAGAGGGATGTCCAGCTGCCCATTTAGGCCTGATCCTACCGGGATTGGGCCTAAACAGGCAGCCAGACATCCCTCGAGGGGTCCCAGATTGGAGAGGGTGCAGGCTGGGCTGAGGGACACCCCGCCCCCATGCACGAATTTCGTGCACTGGGCCTCTAGTAGTATCATAGTATCATATGAGTAGCTTCCAGACTTTGTAAAGTTGAAGAGTTCAAGGCGATTCTCTATGACCATGATCCCCCAAAGAGTCAATACTGTAAATAAGCAGGATGTAAAGGAGCTGCCACTGACAAACCATGGAAGGCACACAGGAAATGTACTGCAGTACAACAGTTTTGTGTATTACTAATATCATTACTTACAGGTAAATTAGTTTTCAATTTCATTATAAAATTCCATTATTAACCAGCAGGTTCTCAAAGCTATTTATTCATTTGCTTAGTCTGTTTGTTTTTATACAGCATCTAATCTCTGACTTTTCTTAATGACTGTTGATGTTGCTGTAAACTGGATCACTTAATCATTGGATGGTGTAAATGGAAAATCACTCTCTGTGCTGCATTTCATCTTGCAATTACATAACTCTACAGGCTCTTTTAGGGCAAATAAAGTCAAAGGGTGGAGGATTATCAAGCATATATTGTGAATATGAAAGAAGTCCTTCAATTTGCTGCAATGTATAGTGTTCTTTTAAAAAATGTTTTTATTGATTTTAGAGAGAGAGCAAATGAGAGGGAGAGAGAGAGAAAAACATCAATGATGAGAGAGAATCAGCAATTGGCTGCCTCCTGCACGCCCTTTACTGGGGATCCAGCCCACAACCCGGGCATGTGCTGTGACCTCCTGTGATGCTCAACCACTGAGCCACACTGGCAGGGCTGTATAGTGTTCTTTGAATTACTCTTTGGATAAACTATACTGAGCCTTCTGCTTACACCAGCATGATAATAATGAATTTTACTATATCATCTTTGGTTTTAGTGTGATTTTGAATCCTTCTCTGTTATGAAATAGGATTAATAGAATAGACTGTCATTATGAATTATATATATTTATTTACATGTGCACTCACGTAGGTATATATTTGTAACAGCATCACTGCTTTATCACCATGTCATACCTGGGTACATTTGACTCATACTGTAGCATCAGGAAAAAGTATGGAGTCAAAAGACTTTTCATCCAATCTACCATTTGCTGGTCATGGGTACATCAACCCACCCTTCATTTTAGATCCCCAAGAAGGGATTTGATTGCATCCAATGTACAGTGAAAAAAGTCAAGGAAACAAAAGATCACTGTCTGTTGACAAACATGTTGTCTGGGCAGACTGCTTCTCATTTGATGATGAAAACAACCACCACCACCACCTCAGCAACATCTGCCATGACAACACGAGGCCAATGGAAAAATTGTTACAGAGCCAGGGACAGGAAGGAAGGACACTGCCTACCTCGGAGGCAGAGGCTAAACACTGTGTGTATGTGTAAATCATGAAGCTAAAAATTATGTATATGTGTGTATGTGTATAGTTTTAGAAAATTATTTCTTAATAAGAGTTACTGCTATTTTGGAAAAGGAAAAACTAGAGAAATAGAAGCAGAAGCAATAATAGAGACATAACAGCAGAAAAGTTTCCTGAAAGGAATCTATAAAAATGAAAAAGAATTAAAAGGTATAAAGAGAAAAATCACATAGATATTTACTGGCAAAATATGTCCAGATGAAGAGAAAAAATTTAATGCATATAACATGTACCTGCAAAGGAATAATAATCTGGCTGGCTCAGAATTCTCAGGAATGATAAGTGCTGGAGAACAATGGGGCACTGATTTCAAATTTCTGTGAGACTTTTGAACCTCACCAATTTAATACCTATTTAAGGTAGATTTCATGTGTAAAATGGAAGAAAAACACATTTTCATATATGTAAAGCATGGAGAAACACTTAAAATTATTGAATGTTTTATTCCCATGTCCCAAGAATGAGCAAAGCATATAGTTATAAAAGAACTGTGGTTATGTGAAACTAGTGAAACATAGGATTAAGCCAAATATTTATAGTAAAATGAGGTTTGTTTTTTGGTTTTGTTTTTTAATCCTCACCTGAGGAGTGAGGATATTTTTTCCATTTATTTTTAGAGAGCGGTGAAAGGGAGGTGGGAGGATGAGAGAGAGAGAGAGAGAGTGAGAGCGAGAGAGAGAGAGAGAGAAAGAGAGGAGAGACAGAAACATTGATGTGAGAGAGACACATCGATTGGTTACCTTCTACACGTGCCATGACTAGGGGTGAGGATTGAACCTGCAACCCAGGTATGTGCCCTTCAAAGGGAATTGAACCCTTAACTCTCTGGTGTGTAGATTGATGCTCTAACCACTGAAAAACACCGGCCAAGGTGTAAAATGAGTTTTAAATGAAATGCAAATTTCAAAAAAATTTTGAAGAATATGTGTAATTTTACAATTTTATTAACAACTAGAGGTCTGGTGCATGAAATTCATGCAACGGGGGAGGGTGTGTTCCTCAGCCCAGCCTGCACACTCTCCAATCTGGGACCCCTTGAGGGCAGTTGGACATCCCTTTCACAATCCAGGACTGCTGGCTCCCAACTGCTCGCCTGCCTGCCTGCCTGATTGCCCCAAACTGCTTCTGCCTGCCAGCCTGATCACCCCCTAACCACTTCCCTGTCAGCCTGATCAACGCCTAACTGCTCTCCTGCTGGCCCGATTGCCCCTAATTGCCCTCCCCTCCAGCCTGGTTGCCCCTAACTGTCCTCCCTTGCAGGCCCAGTCGCCCCCAATGGCCCTCCCCTGCTGGCCTGGTCACCCCTAACTTCCCTCCCCTGCCAGCCTGGTTGCTGCTAACTGCCCTCCCCTGCTGGCCTGGTCGCCTCTAACTGTCCTCCCCTGCAGGCCTGGTCGCCCCTAACTGTCCTCCCCTTCAGGCCTGGTCCTCCCCAACTGCCCTCCCCTGCCTGCCTGGTCCCCCACAACTGCCCTCCCCTGCAGGCCTGGGTCCCCCACTACTGTCCTCCCCTGCAGGCCTGGTCGCCCCCAACTGCCCTCCTCTGCCAGCCTGGTCACCCCTAACTGCCCTCCCCTGCAGGCCTGATCGCCCACAACTGACCTGCCTTTCAGGTCTGGTCCCTCCCAACTGCCCTCCCCTACTGGCCATCTTGTGGCAGCCATCTTGTGTCCACATGGCGGAAGCCATCTTTGACCACATGGGGGCGGCCATCTTGTGTGTTGGAGTGATGGACAATTTGCATATTACCTCTTTATTATATAGGATTGCTAAATACAGGAATGATAGGCAGTCAGCACACATACACTGGTTGCCCTGTGTTATTATACAATTTGTTTATAGCTGGTAACTTCTCTGATTAGACAAAGTGAACATTCTAATTGATTGTACCATTCCAGGTGTTAAATGTTTTGAATACCATCCAAGTTGACTGAATGAGTGGATAAATGAATTATTAGAGTTGATCTCCCTTCATCTTCACCCCTATATTTTTCAGGGTGTTTTCATCTGACATTTAAGAATCTCTGAGCAAGGTGTGTATTTTATTTACACTCAATAAAATTATTCCTCTCCTTTCTTCACATAAACCACAATCAACCATTTTTATGCAGCCGCCTACCAAGTCAGAGGATGACATTAATGTTGCATTTGTTTTTTTATTTTTTACAATATAAAGATTTTTTAGTTCTCTACCCATACTCTGTATAATAGTGGACGATCATCTGCGACTATGGCTATTATTTCTGAGTCTATTCTTAATTTTTGTCTTGTGGGCATCCTGGCTTCCTTGGGCATTACTTAATTCCTTCCTTGCCATGCTTGTTAGGTGTCCTTAGTAAGTGGATACATACCTCACTTCTTAATTTTCTCCCTCCCCATTAGAGATACATCGAATGCTAAGATTAGAAGGGCTCATGGACATTATGTTGCCCTTTAAAAAGTGACTAGGATGAAAGTGGTTCAATAGTGGTATTTAATTATGCTTAATTGAGGCAAAGCTTTGACCAATGTCCAGACTTCCTGCTCCATTTTCAGGACCTTTTAATCAGGTCAGTTAATTTTGGGGCAAACATATGCTTCTCTGTATTATTAACATGTGCTGCATTTCTAGCCCAAAACTTAGCATTTTGGTGTTTTAGCTTGCAGTCCAGAAATCTAAATTTCAATCCTTGACACCATCTGCGTAGCCAGTCTTTCACCTCCCATAGCCTACTTTCTTTGTGAAACTCCCAAATGTTAGTTGGAAGAAGCAGTGACAACACCACCTGTGCCCCTCAGATTCCTGATCCACACTCTCCAGTCCCAGAAGAAGTTTTCTGGAGACTACTTTATTGTGTAATTTATTTATTTATTAATTAAAATTTAGTGAGCAGCTATTGTGTGCCAGGAAATGTGCTAGTTGGTTCTCTCCCAGCTGAACTGTAGCTGAACCAATTATGAATATATGGGAATATTTCTCTTGCAGTATGCAAACAAGTAAGTTGCTTTTCTCCCTGCTAAGAGTATTTCTTGCTTGCTTTCCCCCTAAGATTCTAGAGATACACTTAAGCTATGTTGGAATAAAGTTTCCATTTCATTTTTTTAAAGCTTTTCTTTTTTTATTTTTAAGGTAAGCACTATGTGTTCATTTAGACAAATTGGAAAATTCAGGTAAGCAAAAAAGACAAAAATTGTATATGTGCATGCTTTAAAAAGATCTGAAAGAAAGTACTCTGACTTGAGACTTGAGGCAGGGAGGGGAAGAGGCTAGAGAAGATACATTGCTTTGTTCACTTCTGTATGGCTTGAATTTTTATGATCATATATTGTTTTTATAATTAAAGAAAAGATCTAAATATACAATATGAAACAAAAACATCAAGGTCACCTAGTATTGGCAGTCTTTTCCCTTTGGGGACACGTGGGAAGAAAATTTAAGGAACTAAACTATACTTGCATTTAATTGTTAGGATTTTATTAGCTTCAGAATGTGGCTTGTAATCTATTGGTGTTGTCTGGTTCTGACCTTGAGGAGGCTATTGATAGACAATTTTGAAGGATGCTGGTATGGGTTGAATTGTGTTTCCCCAAAAATATATGTTGGAGTCCTGACCCCCAGTACCTCAGTATGTGACATTATTTCGAGATAGAGCCTTTACAGAAGTAATCAAATTAAAATGAGGTCATTATGGTGGGCCCTAATCCAACATGACTTGTGTTCTTAGGAAAAGGGGAAATTTAGGTACAGAGACAACACAAAAGGAAAACACCATGTAAAGACGAAGGCTGAAATCAGGGTGATAATCTACAAGCCAAGTAACAACCAAGATTATCAGCCAACCACTAGAAGCTGAAAGAGAGAGACCTGGAAGAGATACTTTTCTAGTGCCTTCAGAGGGAGCATAGCCCTGCTGACACCTTGATCTCACGCGTCTGTGACATAATAAATTTCTATTGTTTAAGCCACTCAGTTTGTGGTACTTTATTATAACAGCCCTAGCAAACTAATACAGATGCTAAATTGTAAGGCATATTTCAGATGTTTAGTAAATTGGCCTTAGTAGAAATCTGACCTTTGAAGTTTAGCAAATGTAATTACCTGAATAAGATGTTCAAAATATATAATTCTTTAAAAAGCCATCTTTCTCAGCATTTTCACATACATATCCTATATAATAAAAGAGTAATATGCAAATTAACCATCACTCTGCTACACCCACAAGCCACGCCCACCAGCCAATCAGGAGAGAGTATGCAAATTAACCCAACCAAGATGGCTGCGGCCACAGAAAGAGCAGGAGAGAGGCTTGGGTTTCCCCGGCGATGGAGGAAGCCAAGCTTTCCACACACGCTGGCCAGCCTAGGCCTCCACTCCAGGCTACAAAGTTTCAATGATAGAAGATAAATAAATCCTAACAAAAATGGTGGCAGCCACGGAGCTGGAGAGAGCAGGAGGCTAGGGTTGCCCCCGGCGATGGAGGAAGCCAAGCTTTCCACAGCTCTGGCCTGCTTGGCCTCCGCTTAAGGCTACAAAGTTTCAATTATAGAAGATAAATAAATCCAAACAGAAATGGCTGCCGCCACGGAGTAAGCAGAAGGCTTGGCTCCGCTCTGGGCTACAAAGTTTCAATTGTAGAAGATAAATAAACCCCAGATACCAGGGCCTCTGCTTGGGTCACCAGGGGGCGTGGCTGGCCTGCAAACCACCACAGGCCCCTCGCCCAGGCCGCCCCACGCCCCAAGGGAACCCCCACCCTGACCCAGGACACCCTTCAGGGCAAACCAGCTGGCCCCCACCTGTGTACCAGGCCTCTATCCTATCTAAAAAAAGAGTAATATGCAGATTGACCATCACTCCAACACACAAGATGGCTGCCCCCATGTGGTCAAAGATCCTGCCCCCATGTGGACACAAGATGGCCAGCAGGGGAGGGCTGTTGGGAGGAACCAGGCCTGCAAGGGAGGGCAGTTGGGGGCGATCAAGCCTGCAGGGGAGGGCGGTTAAGGGTGACCAGGCCAGCAGAGGAGGAAAGTTGGGGGTGACCGGGCATGCAGGGAAGGGCAGTTGGGGAGGACCCAGGCCTGCAGGGGAGAGCAGTTGGGGGCGACCAGGCCTGCAGTGGAGGGCAGTTAGAGGTTACCAGGCCTGCAGGGGAGAGCAGTTAAGGGCAAACAGGCTAGCAGGGGAGCAGTTAGGCATCAATCAGGCTGGCAGGGAAGTGGTTAGGGGGTGATCAAGCTGGCAGGCAGAAGCAGTTAGGAGCAATCAGGAAGGCAGGCAGGTGAGCAGTTGGGAGCCAGCAGTCCTGGATTGTGAGAGGGATGTCTGACTGCCCGTTTAGGCCCGATCCCACCGGATAAAACACCCCACCGGTATCAAGCCTAAATGGGCAGTTGGACATCCCTGGAGGGGTCCCAGATTGGAGAGGGTGCAGGTTGGTCTGAGGGACACCCCCCCCCCCCGTGCACGAATTTCATGCACCGGGCCTCTAGTTTATGAATAAAAGTTCCTAATATTGTAAAAATTTTATGGCCACAATATAATGAAATGAAATAAAAATTCTTATGTTGATGTTTGTTTTTCTATAGATCAAAAGATCTATTGGGCTCCCAATCAATATACTTAAAGGTTAGATTTTTCTGGGGTTTTGGGTTTTCAGTGCAGGAACTGGTGGGGAGGTGTCTTTTCTTCTGTGTTTGATGGCTATCAATCAAATTACTAGTACTTGTGATTTTGGGATTTAGAAATCAAGAAAGGGGCAAAAGGAAGAATGGAATACTGTATTATTCAGAATTCATTTTAGAAAACAGGACCCACTCTAGGTATTTCAAGCAAGAAGGGGATTTAATACAGATAATTAGGTGCTTTCAAAACCATTAGAAGAGCTGGGGGTATAGAAGCTCAAGGAAAGCCATTGCTAGATTTCAGGTTTACCACCAGATTTTAGGAACATCACAATCCTATAGCACCAAGTTGGAGATTCATGAGGAAACATCTTAGAAGTACTTGTAAAATCCTGCATATGCAGAGGCTCATGTTCACTGTAGCCAGGGAACGATGTTTGGATTTCCTCTCTCCTACTGTCACTGGACTGATTCTGTGCCAGGCTGTGCTGGGGCTGGTCCTGCCCTGGCATGGTCTGTGACTCCAGGTTCTTGACTTGTACAAGAAAGATTTTAAGAATGAGTCTGAGAGTCCAAGTGAGAGCAATAGCAAGTTTTATTCAGGTAGAGACAGGCCAGGATGGGGGTGCCACTGTGAAAGAAGCTAAGTGGACATGAGCCAGTTTGAGAGTGAGTTGCACATGTGGTCAATCAGTTCTTGGATATTATGTGTTTGTGAGGGGTTGTTTCTACGTGTTGTGGTGCCGTAATCTGATTCCACCTTCTGGTTGGGAGGGTGGTCTTGTTCCTAATATAATCTGTTCTGAAAGTGTCGTGGCATTTGTCCCCTTATACCTGTGGTGTCAATTTCCATTATAATGATGATATAATGAGCTTTGGGGTCTGTCTTTGGTCAGTTTTTCCTCCATCTTGGATGTATCCGGTTTTATCTTATTCTTGTTGTTTTTGCTGTTAACTTCTGGACTACTGAAGGGTTTTCTGCCATAAACTATTACCCTTTGATCTTGCGGAGGGGGGCTCTGGTGAGAGGAACTAGCTGCTTATCCACCTGTGATGTCAGCTTCTACTTCCTCATTCCACTTGTTGGGATTTCCCCCTAACTTCTTTCGATCCTGCTTCACTACCTTTGAATCACACAGGATGCCTCTCATTGGCATTCTAAATCCAGAACTCTGTTGTAGGGATTTTGGGAAATCTACTAGTAGTTCCCAGGCAATCATTTCCTGAGATGAAGGTGACAGCATAAAGGGGTGGGGTTTGGTGGGATAAATTATAAATGGACAATCTGCACAGAAGCCTTAACCAATATTAGACAGAGGATCTTTTTTTCTATATTGAGTACAACTTTGAACTTTCCCAAAGTACAATTCCCATAGTCATTAAAATATATTATAGTTGAGTATTTTTACTATAAATACAAAGCATAAAGTCTAAATTTGCCATGAAAACAACATCATTTTTCAAACAAGGAAAAAAGCTCATTATTCCTTTTGAGAAAAGCAAAGGCCTTAGTGCATTTATTAATATGGTCAGGTATTTATTTATTTAATTTATTGTTCAGTTACAGTTCACCTACAATATTATATTAGTTTCAGGTTTACAACGTAGTAATTAGAAATTTATATAACTTCTGATAAGTCTAAGTATCCATCTGAAATCATACACAGTTATTTCAATATTATTGACTATGTTCCCTATGCTGTACTTTATATCCCCATGACTATTTTTATAACTGGAAATTTGTATTTCTTAATCCATTTCAATTTTTTTCACCCATTTCCTAGATCTCACTCCCATAGTGCGACCATCAATTTGTTCTCTGTATCTAGGAGTTGTTCTTGTTTATTTGTTTCTATTTTTTTTTTTTTTTGGTTTCATATAAGTGAAATCATATGGTATCTGTCCTTCACAGTCTGACTTATTTCACTTAGTATAATACTCTCTAGGACCATTTATGTGGTCACAAATGGCAATATTTCATTCTTTTTTATCGCTGAGTAATATTTAATTGTATATATGTACCACGTCTTCTTTACCCATTGGTATACTGACAGACACTAAAGTTGCTTCTATATCTTGGCTATTATAAATAATGCTGCAGTAAGTATAGGTGTGCAAAGCACTTTTCAAATTAGTGTTTTGGGTTTCTTCAGATAGATACCCAGAAATGGGATAGCTGGGTCATATGGTAGTTCTATTTTTTGAGGAACCTCCATATTGTTTTCCATAGTGGCTGCTCCAATGTACAGTCCCAACAGTGCACATGAGTTCTTTCTTCTTTATATCCTCAACAACACTTTGTTGACTTATTGATGGTAGCCATTCTGACAGGTGTGAGGTGATGTCTCATTGTGATTTTTAATTTGCATTTCTCTGATTAGTGACATTGGGCATCTTTTCATATATCTCTATGTCCTCTTTGGAGAACTGTCTATTCAAGTGCTTTGCCCATTTATTTTTAATCAGATTTTTTTGGTGTTAAGTTGTATGTGTTCCTTATATATTTGGGATATTAACCCTTTATCAGATATATCATCAGCAAATATTTTCCCTTATTTAGGAGGTTGTCTCTTCATTTTGGTGATGGTTTTCTTCACTGTGCAAAACGTTTCAGTTTGATGTAGTTCCATTTGCTTATTTTTTTTATTTTGTTTCCCTTGCCCGAGTAGACATACCCAAAAAATATTTCTAAGAGTGATGTCAAAGAGTTACTGCCTATGGAAAGTGGTTGTTTCATTATTTTGTGTTTTTTTTTGCATGTATCTGCCCAGTTTTCCCAGCACCATTTGTTGAAGAGACTGCCTTTATGCTATTGTATATTCTTGCCTCCTTTGTCATAGATTAATTGACCATGTAGGCATGAATTTATTTCTGGGCTCTCTATTCTGTTCCATTGATATGATCAGCTATTGAAACATCAATCAAGGTGGTGGGCTTCTGCCAAGTTAAGAGAAATACTTAATTGAAGCAACTTGCTCTATATGTTAGAAGAAGTGAGTGATTATAACTCACTAACATCCTGCTCAATGCTAGCAGCTCTCCCTAGTATGAAATCCTCAAGGCTGAACATACATCATAGCTTCAGTTTTCTGACAGCATCTGCAAAAGACATCATTGCCATAGCAGAACAGTCATTGTAAAATACCCGAGTTAGAAATACAAGGGTCCCACAGTAGAGAAATTAAAGGAAGAAGACAAAGAAGAGGGCATACTATGAATTTTACCCACTTATTATTTATTTTATTTCTCCCCATAGATGTAAATCAGAAATGTCACAGGTACTTTGTTTCACTACTTCTGTATTTTTAGGGTTGGAACAGAACCTGGTATATACCAGTAAAAGTTACTCAAATATTTTTGGGAAAAAATAAGGACTGAATTAGCATTTTAAAATACTTAGGGGATTCTAATTTAAGTAGTCCTAAAAATAACCAAATACTGGTTAAAATTATGGAATCCTATCTAATAAAGAGGGAATATGCTAATTAACTATCACTCCGTCACAAAGATGGCTGCACCCATAGCTGAGGCCAAGTTCCCATAAGGAGCCTTAACAAGCAATCAGCAGGGACCTGAGGCTACACCCTCTCCCGCCCCCATGGGGCTTGACAGGGGACCTCAGGCTGGCAGGGCTTGACAGGGGATCTCAGGCCACACCCCCATCCAGCAGGGCTTGACAGGGGACCTCAAGGTGCACTTCACGTCCTGGTGCTGGGCTAGGGGACTTCAGGCTGCTCCCCCGGCCCCAGCGCCAGGCCAGGGGACCTCAGGCCATGCCCCCCAGCAGGTGGGGCTTGACAGGGGACTTCAGGCCATGCTCCCCACCCCAGCCCCAGGCTGGGGGACCTCAGGCCGCACCCCCTGCCCCAACACCGAGCCAGGGGACCTGAGGCTGCAACCCCCTGCCGATGGGGCTTGACAGGGGACCTGAGGCTGTTCCCCCCTCCCGGTGCCAGGCCGGGGGACCTGAGGCTGCGCCCACCCCCCATCCCCGCCTGGCGGGGCTTGACAGGGGACCTCAGGCCATGCCCCCCACCCAGCGGGGATTGACAGGGGATCTCAGGCCATGTCCCACACCTGGTGGGGCTTGACGGGGGACCTCAAGGTATGCCCCCTACCCCGGTCTAGGCTGGGGGACCTCAGGCCATGCCCCCCTGTCCTGGTGCCGGGCCAGGGGACCTGAGGCTACATTCCCTGCCTGGCAGGGCTTGACAAGGTGGGACTAGCCAGGTCTGGATCTATCCCAATGAGGGGGGGGGGGGCGGCTGGGTCTAGGTCTCGCGATTTTGAGGTGCATGTGGGTGGGCGGGGACTTGACTCTGGGTCCCGTGGTGTGCCCCAGACTCTTGACAGGAGGAAGGTTTTCATAAACATTTTACTAATTTTCTTTCATCTCTGACACTTCTATTATAGAGAAAGGGCAAATAGCAATATTAAATTATTTCCTCTAATTAATCTGCTTTTAATGTCCACAAATTTTGTGCACTGGGCCACTAGTACTTTATAAGAAATTAAATTATGCTATTTATAAGGATAAATAATTAATAGATCAGAGAAATGATTTCTTAACCTGTTTTGCTTCAGAGTTGGATATGATTTCTTAAGACATAAAAAGCATTAACTATAAAAGACTGATAAATTTAATTATGTTAAGAGGAAGAACATTTATTCAACAAAAGGCACCATAAAGAGGATGAAAGGACAAGTAATAAACCAGGAGATGTAATGTGTAAAACATGTAACTCACAGAAAACTAGAATATGCAAATTGATGATTTTATTTATCAATAAATAATATCTACAAATCATCAAGAAAAAGAAACTAGAATATGCAAATTGATGATTTTGATAGATTCAAATTTCAGGCTAGCATGGAAAGAGGCAGATGAGGGGATAGGAAAGGAGCATGCAGGTTAATACAGGGATGCTGGGAACGTTCTAGCTCTGAGATTACCGAGTATTTACTGTTATGCTTCATAATTTATGTATACTTGACTTTTCTTTTGTATGTCTCCAGAATTATATAATTAAAAATTAAATTATAAGATTTATTTCTAAATAGGGAAATTTGTAGTTCCCAGATTATAAATGCCTTGAGTGTAGCCATTTAGCACAAACAAAATATCAAGAATGACTTGATTAACAAAGAATTTTGTGATAGTATAGTCTGATATTTCCAGAGTTCTTGGAAAAAAAGTAGTTAGAAGAGATTAAAGATTAATGTCATATGTGGATCTCCTATCACTTTGTCTTAATTTGCTTAGGATAGCAATTTTTTTCACAAACTACAGCTAAACCACTGTCATACTTCATGAGGGATATCAAATTAATGAGGTCTAAATGAAGTGATCTTAATAATCTGTATAGAATTGAAGACTGTCTATTGTAGAAATTTATCATTTGTTCTATGCATATGTATAAGCCTTTGCTTCAAGGTCTTGGGTATTTTAGGTATTCAATTGGCTCAGGTGGGGAGATTTAGCTTGGTAGAAAAAGTTCCCTATTCTCTTTAGGTAACTCATTAACCAGCAGAATGACTCTAAGCATCAAACACCAGGAAGAAATGGTATGAAGGCCTGTGAGGCAGTCACTGACATCCCCAACTTAACTTAGGAGTGGAAGACAAAAATAACCAAAAAGGAGCAGATTTATAAGAAAATTTAAAACCCTAGTTGCAAGGAATAATTTAATCTTATCCAAATGCTTTCTTAAAACAGAAAGGTAATGATGGCAAACTGAGTCCAGATGCAGTATAAAATTTTATCTTAAATCCAAGATTTGCAGTTGCTAGAATGTAAGTTGTCATGTATATCAGAAAATTTCAATATTCCAGTGTTGGGAAAATGATTGTCTTTTCCCGGGTTAATTTTTTCCACTTGAAGACTGTAATTGTGTGCACAGTTCCTGGTCCTTAGGATACAATGATGGTTTTATAGTCTTACCCCACTTAGTCACAGTGCCTCTGCAGTGCACTCTACAAAGCACTGAATAGACTTAAATAAAAGTCTTCTGACTGCACAGTAGAGAGATGATTAATAGCAAAACAGTCAGATCCGCCCAAAGTGATTGCACTATAGCTCATCCTCTCAGTTTCTCACATTTTTTATTAAAATGGTAGATTGATTTTTCTGCTTTCACAGCTTTTTCAGTGTAAGATGATGCATTTCTTGTCTAGCAGCCTGCAGTTGGAAAGTTGAGTTCCTGTGACTGTGTGCGTGTGTACATGTGTGTGTACATGTCTGTGTGCTCACACATTTGTATTTGTGTGTGCATGTATGCATGCTCATGCATGTGCAGTAGTGCGAAAGTTCTGGACTGAGTGCTAGGAGACCCAGGTTTTAGTTTTGCTCACTGTACTCACAGTCCAGATGACTAACCACTTTGAACTTTTACATTTTGCAACATCAATGGTTCTTTGATGTTCCTCACAGGTGTGTGAGAGCACTTCATCAGTGCTATTAGGTGAGTCCCTGAGGCACTTTGGTGTAAGGATCACTGGTGTTGAACACAAACAGATCCTGTTTGGAATCCTGCTCTTGTCCTTTATTCTCCGTGTGAATGTTGAGAAATTGCTTTGCTTCTCAGACAGTGTTTCCTCATTTGCTTGAATATGCTGCCATGAGCTTCAAATGAGAATGTGTTGATACCAGAAAACTAACATCTTCCAAAATGATGACAACTTGTCTTTTGATAATTAATAAATTTTACTCTCTTTCAATACAAAATAATAACTGATAATATATCTGGTATTAATCTTTAATCACTACCTTTCTGGTTCAAGAGAGAATTCAGAAGAGATCAGTTAAACGTCTTAAAGATAGGGTTTGAAGTATATGTATGTGGTTCTATTCCTTTCTTTATGCTTTTTTCTGCCTTACCCCCAAAATTCTTGGGGTCTGCAGTGGGCCTCAGTGATTGATATTGGAGGTTTTCAGATGAACCTTGCATTTTTCTAGTACATAAATAAAATCGTTAATATTGCCACTATATTATCAGTCAACGCTAAAATGTCTAATCTCCAAAACATATTCCTAGTGTCCTTTTAGTTAACCTTTGTTTCAGACCATCCATGGATATTTTATTTAAAAATGTGCTGCCATTTTAACCAGCCTGTTTTATGGGGAATCCCCCCAAAAGCTTGCTAGTTGCTTTGAAGAATTATTCATATTCTCCCCAATTTGCCACAAAAAGAAGAAAGATGTACATCATAGTGGTCTATTATTTATTTTTCTAGTAGCCATTTTTTTGCACTTTGGACAAAAAGGCATTGCTAAGCTCTTTTTCCTCGTAATCAGGGAAAGCAGTGAAAATCTGACAGAGAGTAAGTGTGATTTGTTTCCTTAACAGTGGCTGTTACTCAAAGTTAAGAACATTTCATCATTATCACTGCATTTGTAATATGTGCTTGGCAGTAGGTGTTCAGTTAGCAAAGGGAAATACCAGGTGGGAATAAAGTCAGGGAAAAGAAGATGTTCACTATGAGAAAGCTAATTATCTAATAAAAACGTGTCTTGAGTCTAAAAATGAGATCTCAATGCAAGGACCATTTTGGAATTTATACCAGGAAAAGAGACCACATTATGAGAGTCAAAATAAGCAAAACACTTTATTTGGTCAGACTTTGATGTTTAGGCTATTTGTATTCTGCCAGATTCATAAAATGACTTAAGGTATCACACAAAGATTCATATATGGTAGAAAGATAAAATAAGTTGGAATTGGAATGAAAAATGAAACAAAGGAAAAATAAAGATAGGAAAGTACAATGGACGAGTGGTGAAATCCTATGCACTTGCCAAGGAAGGGCCAAAAGTTGGCTCACACCTTCCTGTTGGTCAGTGTTAAAGGGAAATGTGATCCACTGTGCGATTCACAATATTAGTAATATAATGAGACATCCCTCCCAAGGATATTTATAGGGAGGGCATTTTGAAATCTAGTTAATGATATCCTCATCAACAAAATAAACAAACACAATTTTAAAAATTGTGATAAAATGCACATAACATAAAATTTACCACTTTAACCATTTTAAAGTGTACAATTCAGTTGCATTAAGTATATTCACATTATTGTGTGACTGTCACCATTATCTAGTTCTAGAACTTTTCATAAAATGAAAACCCTATAACCACCGAGTGGTCATTCCCCTGGCAGTCACAAATCTCCTTTCTGTTTTAACAACATTCTTGTAGTAAATGTAATAAACACTTTCACAATCCTGTATTATAATGTTACAGACAAAGTGGGTGACAGCATACCATTTTCATATTTATGTCTAGAAAAACGGACTTGACAGAAGAGAGGGTGGATGGCCTCCCTCACCTCTGAGACCACCAGGAGGAACAACTGGGGAGAATTGTTCTACCTAAGTGATTGGGTTGGAAGAATTTCTAAAGAGAGACATTCACCATGATTACTGTGGCCTTTAATTTGGTGAATAAGAAAGGCTTAGGTCGGGTTTGTTGAAGAATGACTTATAGCCAAGGATTATTGAACTATATTAGCATTTATCACAGCACTAAGGGTCAACTGAATTTCTTCTATTGGTGAGGCTAATCCAATGTGAGCAATAGAGGGAAGGCACATTGGTTCCTCTGAAGGAAAACGAAATGGAAGCAAAGATTTGAAAGCTGGAGGCGAAATGAGTATGATTTATGTCCACTGAGATAAATCCAAATAAGCAAGGTTTTAGGGTAGGGAGATGGGAATCACTAAAATCAGTGTGGAACTCAATTTGTAAATTGGGCTCCTTAATTTTTTATTCTAATGTGCTAAGAAGAAAGGCTCCAATATTTAATTTGAGTTTTGAGTCATGAGTAAGAGTAGGCATCCTATATAATAAAAGCCTGATATGCAAATTGCCTGACCAGTGGAATGAGTGGTTGCTGTGATGCGCACTGACCACCAAGGGGCAGACGCTCAACGCAGGAGCTGCCCCCAGCCCGCAGGCCCCGACCAGCAGCTGTGGTGGGGGGTGGGGCCAGTGAGCAGGCGGCACCAGGCCAACCAAGGCAGGTGCCAGCGGGGGGCCCCTAATCACCCCGCCAGTCACCCCACAGATCGGCCCTGATAGATGGTCAGGCCTAGGGACCCTACTCGTGCACAATTTCATGCACCGGGCCTCTAATTTGAGTATCAAGAATCAGCATGAGTTAAGATATGGAGGCTTACACTTTAGGGCAGTGGTAGGCAAACTCATTAGTCAACAGAGCCAAATATCAACAGCACAAAGATTGAAATTTCTTTTGAGAGCCAAATTTTTTAAACTTGAACTATATAGGTAGGTACATTGTTATTAACTTAATTAGGGTACTCCGAAGCTGGCCTTTGCTAAAAACTCAAGGGGCCAAAGAGCCGCATGTGGCTCGTGAGCTGTAGTTTGCCGACCACTGCTTTAGGGTATACTCAGAATCATCTTTTTTTTTTTCTTAGCCATACATCCAGTTATTTAATGAGGTTTTCTTATTTAATCAGTGATTTTCTTTCCCATAATTTCTCTTCCATTCTTAGAGTCATAACCCTAATGCACGTCCTTGGCATCTTTTGTCTGGTTGACTCCTGAGGCTTTGCAACTGGTCTTTCAAGCTCTTGACCATTTAATTATTTCTTCAAACTTCCCAGTATAAGTCCCTAAAGACTGTTTAGGGCACTCCACTCATATTACCCTTTTCTTCATAAGCATTTAATATAAGAAATGAGCATATGATAGTGGTGCCATCTAAATTAGCAGAGGAAAAAATGATATCTATAATAATAAAAGCATAATATCCTAATTAGGTCGGATGTCCTTCTGGACGACCTTCCAGATGAAGCCGGGGCTTTGAGGGAAGCCCGGGGCCTGGGTGCCAGAGGGAAGCTGGTGCTGGCAGCTGGGGGAAGGAAGGCCTACTCTTGCACAAATCTTGTGCATCGGGCCTCTAGTTTCAAAGAATTGTGCTCAGGCATAAAGTATTTACTTACAGAAAAACACCACTTAAATCTTTATCACCTATCATAATAAATTGCATTAATTAATAATCCTATGTAATAAAGAGCTAATATGCAAATGGTCATCACGCCCTCGTGCCGGGGCTGGGGGACCTGAGGCTTCACCCCCGACCTGGCAGAGCTTGACGGGAGACCTGAGGCCACACTCCTCGCCCTGCAGGGCTTGATGGGGGTGAGGCTGGCCATGTCTGGGTCTTGCACGATTTTGAGGCTTGTGTGGGTGGGCAGGGACTTGACTCTGGGTCCCACAGCGCGCTCCAGACTCTGACAGGAGGGAGATTTTCATATACATTTTACTAATTTTCTTCCATCTCTGATACTTCTATTATAGAGAAAGGGCAAATAGCAATATTAAAATATTTCCTCTAATTTCCTTTTAATGTGCATGAGTTTCATGCACTGGGCCACTAGTTGTATTAATAAAAGAATAAAATTACTCAAAGAAAATATAGGTGAGTATTTCTCTAATTGAAGGTTAGGTAAAAGACTTTCAATGGGAGAAACAACAAAGAAAAACTGATGGCTTTGACAACATAAAAATTTAAATTATTCAGGTAAAAAATATTGTAAAAGAAAATGTATGCATGAAGCTGGTCAAATGCATAATGAATATGAGAAATTCCTCTTGTGCCTTTTTATTCTTTTACACTTTCCTTGTGGCAGCTACTATTCCCTTGTATGTGCCGTCCCCTCTGCCTGGAATGCTCTTCCTGCATTTCTCTCCATTACTAGCATTTCTTTATTGTTTAGGTCTAAGGGTAAATATTTTCTTCTTAGAAAGGTCTTCCCTGTTAACCTTCTTTAAAGGAGCCAGTCCTCACCATTTCACCCTTTATGACCTTTACTCTGTAACATTACTTCGTAGCTGTTATCACTAACAGAAATAATTTAATTAGTGTTCTCACCTATCCCCTAGTATGCAAGATACATAGACTGTATAGACCTCATCTGTCTTGTTCAGCAGCATCTTTTTGAAACATGGTAGATACTCAATAAGTGTTTGTTGAATGAATGAATGAACAAATATATGTAGAAAAATTGGGAGGATATATAACAAAAAGTAATAGGTAGAATTTTGTAGATGATTAAATTTTTCTTTTAAAAAAAACTTTTATGTCTTTCCCAGATTTTCTAAAGTGAGTATTACTTTGTCAGAATTATAACTAAATGGTACTTAATAGAGGACATATTTTATTAAACGATAGCATCTATTGTGTCAGATTATTAATCTCAATTAGCATCGACAAAAGATAAACTAGCAGACTATAAAGTACAAATTTTCTACAAATAAGAGTGTCAGCTTACATCCTCTTACATATCCACATATTAAATACATCCAATTAGCTTAACTAATAATGAAGAAATTAGGCCAAAAGCACTATCTACACTGGACCTTCTTTTAAGATTCTAAAATAAATCTCTTCAAATAAGGAGAATTAAAAAAAAATTAAGTACCCCTGCCTATTTTTAAGAGATGGTTGCCAGAAGTTTAGTCTCCCTAAATCTGCCAGATTTTAAAAAGAGAGGTTGAGGAAAAGGTCTGGATATAAAACAATATGAAAAGTATTGTAGGGACACTATCTGCATTGCCTAGTCTTTTTGGGGATGCTTTCATTACCTTGTGAGTTTCTGCAGGTGTATGTAACAAATTAGCATGTACTTTACGAGGGTAAATATAAAAGACCAAGGTTGGACTGGGCCCTCTCTTTAGACAGACTCTAATGAGGAAGGAAGATTTAATGAAGAATGAATCTGACTGTTCTGCTGAAATTCTAGCTTCGGTACTCTCGCTAAGCAGGCAATGAGTAGAGACTTTTGAATTGGTGTGTGACCTATGAGCATGTGTAACAAATGACTTTGTATATCTGGGGAACATTGGCAATTCTTGAGTGTCTGTGTGTGACATTTAAACTTGAGTAACACTTGAGTAAGTCCCAGAGTCAGCTGGAGTCAATAAATGCTTTAATCAATATACCATGACATTTGTAACTTGTATCACAGCTCCTCCTCAATCTCTAGGTGCTTACTTCCTGCAATACAACATTTCCATGCTTTTCTTGCACAGTCCCAGCTGCTGCAAATCTCCTCATTGAGAAGCATTTTTTTTTCTACTCTGCATTTTCATAGAGTTCAACTTGTATATTCCTCACGGTGTAGCTCATACCTTGTCTTTTGTGATGGGAGTGATTTATATGCATGACATCTCCACTGGAAGATGTAACAACTCTCAGACTCAGGGCCTGCACCCATGGGAGCCTACCTCTGGGTGGCTCATAAATTCCCATCGGCTATTATTAAAGTCTCATCTGTAGCTACTGGTGTCTGATCACTACCTGGCAATCTTGATATCCTGCTTCTGTTGCTCTAATATTAATCTAGTCACTCTTTGAAGCCTATTGATCCCAAGGAGGGCTGTTAGACACTCTGTTTTTTATTGCCTGCTTTGGATGTGTGGAATGTAAGGTATGTTTCCCTGAGCCAGCAAGGAAGATATTCTATAGGTACCCCACAGTATCTCATCTGCAGTAGTTCTTTTCAAGTCTAGTGTCCTATGTCCCATGAATGACCTCCAGATAAGGATCTTACATTCTCTTTCTTTTCATTTATTTAAAATTTTAAAGCAGTCTAGTGTTTATTCCTTTGAAGGTAATCCTTTTTTCCTTTTTAATGAATTTATTGGGGTGACACTGGTTAACAAAATATTACAGGTTTTAGGGACATAATTCCACAACACATCACCTGTACACTGTATTGTGTGTTCACCACCTCAAATCAAATCTCCTTCCATCACCATTTATCCCACAATACCCTCTACTACTTCCCTTCATCAACCTTTCCCCCAGCAATCACCACACTGTTGTCCATGTCCATGAATTTTTTTTCTCTCCTTTTTCTCTTTTGCTCAATCCCCACCAAGCCACCCCCTCTCCTCATGACAGCTATCAGCTGTTTATGGTGGTAAAATACACATAATGTAAAATTGACCATCATTTTTGACTGCGTGGTTCGGTAGTATCAAATATATTCAGGTTGTTGTGCAATCATTACTACCATCCATCTCCAGAACTCTTTTTTAAAAAATGAAAACTCTATATGCATTAAAAAATAACTCCCCGGGAGACAAAAAAAAAAAAAAAAAAAAAATGGCGGCGGAACAGACAGACGTGTCCTGAGCCTTTTCCCGGAACAGATAGAAAGAACAGCTGAGGGTGGCACGGGGAGTGTTTGTTGGTGAGTTGAGGGACAGCTATACTCCAGGAGATGGTGGGGGACTTCTGGATGGGGCTCCCCTGACCGGGCAGCCCCCACTGCTGCTGCGTTCCCTCCCGGAGCGACTGGCTCAAACACGGAGACTGCGCCATCTTGAAGGGGAAAGTGGATGTTATCGGAAGCTGAAAATCTACAACTACGGCACCAACCAAACAGCTGCGAACCCCAGAACACAGGTCCCCAATTGATGCAAACATGCAGATTCAGAGGAGCTCTACACTCCACCATGGAAAGGAGAGAGAGAACTACATAACCAGACACTCAGAGAAGAGAGACCATGGGGAGACAAAGACACAGCCCGCATATGAAAGAAAAGCAGGCATCACCAGAAAAGGAAGTAAACGAAATGGAGGCAAGCAACCTGTCAGAGAAATAATTCAGAGAAATGGTCATAAGGTGGCAGAAAAGAATGGAAGACAAATTCGACAATAAGAGTAAGAACCAAGAAGAAATGAAGAAGAACCAAGAAGAAATGAAAAATGACATCACTGCTGTAAAGAACTCAATAGAAAGCATCAAGAGTAGACTAGAAGAAGCAGAGGACCGCATCAGTGAGCTAGAAGACAAGGTAGGAAAAAGTACCTATGTAGAGCAGCTTCTAGAAAAAAAAATTAAAAAGCAGGAGGAGAGCCGAAGGGAACTTTGGGACAACACAAAACAAAACAACATATGCATAATAGGGGTTACAGAAGGAAAGGAAACTGAGCAAGGAATAGAAAACCTGTTTGAAGAAATCATGACAGAAAACTTCCCTGGTATAGGGAAGAAAAAACCCACACAAATCCAAGAAGCTCACAGAGTCCCAAGCATAATGAACCCCAAAAGACCGACGCCAAGGCACATTATAATTAATTTGGCAAACACTAACGAAAAAGTAAGAATCTTAAAAGCAGCCAGAGAGGGACAGAAAGTTACATACAAAGGAACCCCCATCAGACTAGTGACAGATTTCTCAACAGACACTCATCAGGCCAGAAGGGAATGGAATGAAATATGCAAAGTCATGCAAAGGAAGGGTCTGAATCCAAGAATACTCTCACCAGCAAGGCTATCAATCAAAATTGAAGGTGAAATCAGGAGCTTCACAGACAAAAAAGGACTAAGGGAATTTATTACCACCAAACCAGCAATGCAAGAAATGCTAAAGGGTCTGCTGTAAAAAAAAAAGAAATAGGAAGCGAAGAAGGAACACAGGGGTAAAGAATAAAAATGGCAACAAATAAGTACCTATCAATAGTAACTTTAAATGTAAATGGATTAAATGCCCTAATCAAAAGACATAGGGTAACGGATTGGATAAGAAAACATGACCCATATATCTGCTGTCTACAAGAAACTCACCTCAGAAAAAAAGACGCACACAGACTGAGGGTGAAGGGATGGAAAAAGGTTTTTCAGGCGAATGGAAATGAAAAAAAAAGCTGGGGTAGCAATACTTATATCTGACAAATAAGATCTCCAAGCGAAGGACATAACAAGAGATAAGGAAGGCCACTTCATAATACTAAAGGGAGCAATCCAACAAGAAGAAATAACTCTGGTAAACATATACGCACCCAATACAGGAGCACCCAAATACATAAAAAAACTCTTGGAGGATATCAAGAGAGAGATTGACAGTAATACAATCATAGTAGGACAATGTAATACTCCACTATCACCATTGGACAAATCCTCTAAACAAAAAATCAGCAAAGAAACATCAATCCTAAGTGACTCACTAGACGAGATGGAATTAATTGGCATCTTCAGAACATTTCACCCCAAAGCCACAGAATATACATTCTTCTCAAGTGCACATGGGTCATTTTCAAAGATAGACCATATGTTGGGTCATAGGCAAAGTCTCTTCAAATTCAAGAAGATAGAAATCATATCAAGCATCTTCTCAGATCACAGTGGCATAAAACTGGAAATCAACTACAATAAAAACAATCCAAAAACATCAAACACATGGAGACTAAACAGCATGCTATTAAACAATGACTGGGTTACCAGAGAGATCAAGGAAGAAATAAAAAACATCATGGCAACAAATGACAATGAAAACACAACAATCCAAAATCTATGGGACACAGAGAAAGCAGTCTTGAGAGGGAAGTTCATAGCTCTACAAGCCTACTGCAAAAAACAAGAAACAATGGTAATAAATTACCTAACCCTACAACTCAAAGAGTTAGAAAGAGAGCAACAAGAAAATCCCAGTGTAAGCAGAAGGAAGGAAATAATAAAGACCAGAGCAGAGATAAACGACATTTAGACAAAAAAAAAAAAAAAAATTACAAAAGAGCAACAAAACCAAGAGCTGGTTCTTTGAAAGGATAAACAAGATTGATGAACCTGTAGCCAGGCTCACCAAGAAGCAAAGAGAAAGGACCCAAATAAACAAAACCAGAAATAAAAGAGGTAAAATAACAGACCCCACAGAAATACAAAGGATTGTTAAAAAACACTATGGGGAGAGAAAAAGATGGTGGCTGGCAGGACGGAGGTGAGGGAGAGGAAGTGAGTGAGTGAGGGTATGAAAGGAGAGTGTGTGGATGTGTGTGATGTGTGTGTGAGTGAGTGAGGGAAAGTTAAATCTCACAGGAACAGCAGGGGCTGGCAGACCAGGCTTTCCTTGATAGGTAGAGACTACCACCGCTGCGGGCACTCCCTGGATGGCGGGACTCTAGCACGGAGCCAACGCCATCTTGAAGGGGAGAACGGCCCTTTTTTAGGAATTCATCAACGCCACCAACCAGACAGGCCTTGGAACTGCCCCGTGACCCAGCAGCCACTCCAGCCAAAATCCTGCCACCCCAGCTGCAGACCCGTGGACCCTGGGACTTCCACCTCCAAAGGTGCACCGCTCGGCTGCAGTAGGTGCAACCTCCCCCTCCCAGCGGCAGAACTCGGGATTCGCGAGTATCCAGCCACAGGCAGCCAAGGCACTCCACTCTGGATTCGCGCGTTCCCAGCCGCACAGGGCACTCCACTCCTTAGGCAGCGCTTGGGAGCCGCTGAGAGCCCCTGAGGGTGTGATTCTGCACAGACAAGGGCGTGCAGCCCCGCAGTCAAAATTCTGAATTCCCTCTTCCTGGATAACTGCCCACATTCACCCCAGCGGCTCAACCGCGGTGCCAGAACCCCTCAGAATGCATCAGAACTCTGTGCCTGGCAAGCGCACATCCACAGAGGCGAAGTTCCAACAGGCAGGCACCCTGAGCCCATCTACCCACAGGGCGCTAGTGGGAGCCACTGTGAGCTCTCCCTGGGTGTGATCTTGAACAAGTGGGGTGCACTCCCCTCCAGCAGTAGAAGTTTTGAATTCACTCATCCTGGATACCGGCCCACAGGCACCTCAATTGCGCGGCTACACTGCCAGGGCCCTTCAGAGTTCTTCAGTGTGCCTCGCTGGCAAATGTACCATGGGTGCTCCTGTGAGCCGCCACTGGGAGTAAGCGCCTATCCTCCACAGGTGCAACAGCAAAAGCTGGGTCTGCCCATCCCAATACTGCAGAACTCTGGGCACCACAGTCACGCCTTTCCAGAAAGCAGGCCCCCTGAGCCCCATCACCCCAACAGACGGTTCCTGGATGCCACTGTGAGTCCCTGCTGGGCACGTGTGATTTCAATTAAGGGTGCAAGACAGCAAAAATTGGGACACTCCCCTCCATGGCGGCTGACTTCTAGACACCACAGTTGTGCCTCTCAAACTCACAGGCCTACAATCAAGAGAACATAAATAGCTCAAGTAGGGAGCTACACTAGATTAACAAGCCCAGGGAACTGAGAGATTATGCCTGTAGCACCAACCCCAAAAGAACCTGGGTAGCAAAGCAATTGGATCTACAATTAAAACATTAAAATATATTTTTTTATTGATTTTTTACAGAGAGGAAGAGAGAGGGATAAAAAGTTAGAAACATTGATGAGAGAGAAACATCAATCAGCTGCCTCCTGCACACCCCCCACTGGGGATGTGCCCGCAACCCAGGTACATGCCCTTGACCGGAATCGAACCTGGGACCCTTCAGTCCACAGGCCGATGCTCTATCCACTGAGACAAACCAGTTAGGGCTACAATTAAAACATTACAGGAAAACATGGGAAGACAAAAAAGCAATCCCCAAAGGAAAGAAAAAGAGGAACCACCAGAAAGGGAGTTAAATGAATTCGAGGCTAGCAGCTTATCAGAGATAGAATTCAGAGTAATGTTTATAAGGATGTTTAAACGGCTGGATGACAAATACACACAACTCAATGACAAATACACACAACTCAATGAGAATGTCACCAACATGAAAAGAAACCAAGAGGAGATGAAGAATGACATAGCTGCAATAAAGAACGCAATGGAAGGCTTAAAAAGTAGACTAGAAGAGGCTGAGGACCACATCAGCGAATTAGAAGACAAGGTAGGAAAAAAACACACAAACACAGCAGCAACTGGAAAGAAGACTTAAAAAGCAAGAAGGGAGCCTAAGGGAGCTTTGGGACAACACAAAACGAAACAACATTCGCTTAATAGGGATACCAGAAGGAGAGGAAGAGAAGCAAGGAATAGAAAACCTGTTTAAAGAAATAATGACAGAAAACTTCCCTGATATTGGCAAGAAAAAAAAACTATGCAAGTCCAAGAAGTACATAGAGTCCCAAACAAGTTGAACCCCAAAAGACCGACACCAAGACACATCATAATTAGATTGGCGAACACCAATGACAAAGTAAGAATCTTAAAGACTGCCAGAGAGAGATAGAAAGTTACTTACAAAGTATCTCCTATCAGAATATCAACTGATTTCTCAACAGAAACACACCAGTCCAGAAGGGAATGGAATGAAATATACAAAGTGATGCAAAGCAAGGGACTGAATCCAAGAATACTATACCCGGCAAGGCTATCATTCAAAATTGAAGGTGGAATCAGGACCTTCACAGACAAAAAGGGGCTAAGAGAGTTTATCAATACCAAGCCAGCAATGCAAGAAATGCTAAAGGGACTGCTGTAAAAAGAAGAAAGAGAAAGGCAAGAAGAAACACAAACACTAAGGAAAAATATGACAACAAACATGCACTTGTCAATAATAACATTAAATGTAAATGGATTAAATGCACCAATCAAAAGACATAGGGTAGCTGAATGGATAAGAACACATGACCCATATATTTGCTGTCTACAAGAGATCCACCTCAGAGCAAAGGATTCACACAGACTGAGAGCAAAGGTATGGAAAAACATTTTTCAGGCAAATGGAAATGAGAAAAAGCTGGAAATGAGAAATTCGTGCATGGGGTGGGGGGGAGGGGGGGTGTCCCTCAGCCCAGCCTGCAACCTCTCCAATCTGGGACCCCTCGAGGGATGTCCGACTGCCCGTTTAAGCCCAATCCCACTGGGATCGGGCCTAAATGGGCAGTCGGACATCCCTCTTACAATCCAGGACTGCTGGCTCCCAACTGCTCGCCTGCCTGCCTTCCTTATCGCCCCTAACTGCTTCTGCCTGCCAGCCTGATCACCCCCTAACCACTCCCCTGCCAGCCTGATTCATGCCTAACTGCTCCCCTGCCAGCCTGTTTGCCCTTAACTGCTCTCCCCTGCAGGCCTGGTCACCCCTAACTGCCCTCCCCTGCAGGCCTGGTCACCCCTAACTGCCCTCCCCTGCAGGCCTGGTCCCCCACAACTGCTGTCTCTGCAGGCCTGGATCCCTCCCAATTGCCTTTCCCTGCAGGTCTGATCACCCCCAACTTCCCTCCTTTGCCAGCTTGGTCACCCTTAACTGCCCTCCCCTGCAGGCTTGATCGCCCCCAACTGCCCTCCCTTGCAGGCCTGGTCCCTCCCAACTGCCCTCCCCTGCTGGCCTGATCACCCACAACTGCCCTCCCTTGCAGTCCTGGTCCCTCCCAACTGCCCTCCCCTGCTGGCCATCTTGTGGTGGCCATCTTGTGTCCACATGGAGGCAGGATCTTTGACCACATGGGAGCAGCCATCTTGTGTGTTCGAGTGATGGTCAATCTGCATATTACTCTTTTATTAGATAGGATAGAGGTCTGGTGCACGGGTGGGGGCCAGCTGGTTTGCCCTGAAGGGTGTCCTGGATCAGGGTGGGGGTTCCTTTGGGGCGTGGGGCAGCTTGGGTGAGGGGCCTGTGGTGGTTTGCAGGCCAGCCACACCCCCTGACAACCCAAGCGGAGGCCCTGGAATTTGGGATTTATCTATCTTCTACAATTGAAACTTTGTAGCCTGGAGTGGAGCCAAGCCTTCTGCTCACTCCATGGCGGCTGCCATTTCTGTTGGTATTTATGTATCTTCTATAATTGAAACTTTGTAGCCTTAAGCAGAGGCCTGGGATGACCAGGGTGTGCGGAAAGCTTGGCTTCCTCCATCGCCGGGGGCAACACTAGCCTCCTGCTCTTTCCAGCTCTGTGACTGCCACCATTTCTGTTTGGATTTATGTATCTTCTATCATTGGAACTTTGTAGCCTTGAGTGGAGGCCTAGGCCGGCAAGGGCAGGCAGAAAGCTTGGTTTCCTCCATTGCCGGGGAAACCCAAGCCTCCCTCCTGCTCTCTGTGGCCGTAGCCAACTTGATTAGGTTTATTTGCATATTTGCTCCTGATTGGCTGGTGGGCGTGGCTTGTGGGAGTGGCTTGTGGGTATAGCGGAGTGATGGTTAATTTGCATATTACTCTTTTATTAGATAGGATAAAATAGACCTCAAAGTAAAGGCCATAATAAGAGATAAGGAAGGCCACTACATAATACTAAAGGGAGCAATTCAACAAGAAGATATAACTCTAGTAAACATATATGCACCCAATGCAGGAGCACCCAAATACATAAAAAATCTCCTGGAAGATATCAAGGGAGAGATTGACAACAACACCATCATAGTAGGAGACTTTAATACACCACTGACATCACTGGATAAATCCTCTAGACCAGCCTTGGGCCAACTATGGCCCGCAGGCCAGATCCAGCTGTTCTATCCGGTTCTCTTGCTCTCCCCTCCGCTCCTTCACTTTGAATTTATATTAGTTCACACAAACACTCCATCCATGCTTTTGTTCCAGCCCTCCTGTCCAGTTTAAGAACCCATTGTGGCCCTAGAGTCAAAAAGTTTGCCCACCCCTGATCTAGACAAAAAATCAGCAAAGAAACAGCAATTCTAAATGACACACTAGATCAGATGGACCTAATTGCCATCTTCAGAGCATTTCACCCCAAAGCCATGGAATATACATTCTTCTCAAGTGCACATGGAACATTTTAAAAAATAGACCACATATTGGGTCACAAGCAAAGTCTCCCCAAATTCAAAAAGATTGAAATCATATCAAGCATTTTCTCAGACCACAATCTTATAATATTAGAAATAAACTAAAATAAAAACATGCCAAAAAATTCAAACACTTGGAAGCTGAATAGCATGCTACTAAACAATGATTGGGTTATCAATGAGATCAAAGAAGAAATTAAAAACATCCTGGAGACTAATGACAATAAAAACACAACATTGCAAATCCTATGGGACACAATGAAAGCAGTCCTTCAGAGGGAAGTTTATAGCTTTACAGGCCTATCTCAAAAAAACAAGAAAAAATGGTAATAAATCATCTAACTCAACAACTCAAAGAATTAGAAAGAGAGCAACAAGAAAAGCCCACAGTGAGAAGAAGGAAGGAAATAATAAAGATCAGAGTGGAAATAAATGACATAGAGACCAAAAAAACAATACAAAAGATCAATGAAACCAAGAGCTGGTTCATCAAAAGGATAAACAAGATTGATGAACCTCTAGCCAGGCTCACCAAGAAGCAAAGAGAGAGGACCCAAATAAACAAAATCAGAAATGAAAGAGGTGAAATAACAACAGACCCCACAGAAATACAAAAGATTGTTAAAAAAATACTATGAACAAATCTCTTCTAACAAAGTAGACAAACTGGAGGAAATGGACACATTCCTAGAAAAATACAACCTTCTAAAACTTACTCAGGAAAATTCTAAAAATCTCAATATGCCAGTAACTATGGAAGAAATTGAAGCAGTCATCAAAAAGCTTCCAGCAAACAAAAGCCCAGGGCCAGATGGCTTCACAGGAAAGTTTTACCAAACATTCAAGGAAGAACGAAAACCTATCCTCCTCAGACTATTCCAAAAAATTCAAAAGGAAGGAGTACTTCCAAGCTCCTTCTATGAAGCCAGCATCACCCTAATACCAAAACCAGATAAAGATAACACAATGAAAGTGAATTACAGGCTAATATCCCTCATGAACATAGATGCCAAAATCCTCAACAAAATTCTAGCAAATCGAATCCAGCAGTACATCAGAAAAATCATACACCATGACCAAGTAGGATTTATCCCAGGGATGCAAGGATGGTACAATATCCACAAATCAATAAACGTGATACATCACATAAACAAATTGAGAGATAAAAATAACATAGTCATATCAATTGATGCAGAAAAAGCATTTGACAAAATCCAAAACCCTTTCTTGATAAAAACTCTCAGCAAGGTGGGAATAGAAGGATCATATCTCAACATAATAAAAGCCATATATGACAAACCCACAGCCAACATCATACTCAATGGGCAAAAACTAAAACCATTTCCCCTAAGAACAGGAACTAGACAGGGATGCCCACTCTCACCATTTCCTGTTCAACATAGTACTGGAAGTACTAGCCATTGCGATCAGACAAGAAGAAGAAATAAAAGGCATCCAAATTGGAAAAGAAGAAGTAAAACTGTCCTCATTTGCAGATGACATGATACTGAACATAGAAAACCCTAAATACTCCATCAAAAAATTATTAGACTTAATAAAGGAATTTGGCAGTGTAGCAGGATACAAAATTAACACCAAGAAATCTATGGCATTTCTATACACCAATAATGAACTTACAGAAAGAGAGACTAAAAAAGCAATCCCATTTACCATCGCACCAAAAAAATTAAGATACCTAGGAATAAACTTAACTAAGGAGGTAAAAGACCTATACATGGAAAACTACATGACACTGAAAAAAGAGATAGAGGAAGATGTAAACAGATGGAAGAACATACCATGTTCATGGATTGGTAGAATCAATATCATCAAAATGTCCATACTACCCAAAGCAATCTATAAATTCAATGCACTTTCCATTAAAATACCAACGGCATATTTCACAGACCTAGTACGAACCTTCAAAAAATTCATCTGGAATAAAAGAAGACCCTGAATAGCCACAGCAATCCTGAGAAAGAAGAACAAAGTAGGTGGGATCTCAATACCAGATTTCAAGCTGTATTACAAAGCCACTGTTCTTAAAACAGCCTGTTACTGGCACAAGAACAGACATATAGATCCATGGAGTAGAATAGAGAACCCAGAAATCGACCCAAACCACTATGCCCTATTAATATTTGACAAAGGAGGCATGAACATACAATGGAGTCAAGACAGTTTCTTCAATAAATGGTGTTGGGAAAATTGGACAGATACATACAAAAAAATGAATCTAGATCACCAACTTACACCATACACAAAAATAAACTCAAAATGGATAAAGGACTTAAACATAAGACGGGAAACCATAAAAATATTAGAGGAATCCATAGGCAGAAAAATCTCAGACATATTCCGAAGGAACTTCTTCACCAATGTTGCTTCTAGAAAAATGGAAACTAAAGAGAAAATAAACAAATAGGACTACATCAAAATAAAAAGCTTTTGCACAGCAAAGGAAACCATCAATAAAACCACAAGAAAGCCCACTGTATGGGAGAACATATTTGCCAATGATATCAACGATAAAGGTTTAATCTTCAACATTTACAGAGAACTCATACAACTTAACAAAAAGAAGATAACCCAATAAAAAAATGGGCAACTGATCTAAATAGACACTTTTCTAAAGAAGACAGAAGGAAGGCCAAGAGACATATGAAAACCTGCTCAAAGTCACTAATCATCAGAGAGATGCAAATCAAAACAACAATGCAGCACCATCTTACACATGTCAGAATGGCAATCATCAACAAATCAACAAACGACAAGTGTTGGCGAGGATGTGGAGAAAAAGGAACTCTTTTGCACTGCTGGTGGGAATGCAGACTGGTGCAGCCACTGTGGAGAACAGTATGGAGTTTCCTCAAAAAACTAAAAATGGAACTCCCATTTGACCCAGTGATCCCACTTCTAGGAATATATCCCAAGAAACTAGAAACACGAATCAGAAAGGATATATGCACCCCTATGTTCATAGCAGCACAATTCACCATAGCTAAGATTTGGAAACAGCTTAAATGCCCATCAGCAGATGAGTGGATTAAAAAACTGTTGTACCTCTACACGATGGAATACTATGCTGCTATAAAATAGGAGTTCCTACCATTTGCAACAACAGGGATGGAGATGGAGAGCATTATACTAAGTTAAATAAGCCAGGCAGAGAAAGATAAATATCACATGATCTCACTCATTTGTGGAATATAATGAACGGCATAGACTGATGAACAAGAACAAATCCAGAGACTGAGAAACGTGAATCAGAACCTCAAACCTCAGGGAAGGAGGGAGTCGGTGGGAGTAAGGGGGAGAGATCAACCAAGGGACTTGTGTGCATGCATATGAGCCTAATCAATGGACACAGACAACAGGGGGGTGGGGCATGAAGGGGGGTGGGGGGTAATGGGGAAATAAGGGCACATATGTAAAAAAATAATAATAAAAATAATAAAAAAATAAAAAAAATAGAAAAGCAATTGTGAGGTAACCGGAACCCCAAGAACACCTGAGAACGTCTTTCTTGCCATGCTAGCAGTCATCAGCTGTACGGTAATATTACCTGGGGAAAATGGGGAAGTAATTTGGACTTATGTTCCTGACCCTTCATGGGTAAGATCCCTTACATGGGCTGATCCCCCGCCTAATGTAGTCACTAATAATACCAAACACCTTGGTCATCCAGGAGGACCATGGGTGGGGCAAGGAAGTATAATTACACAGGGGTCACCACCCAGCTTCCCTTTTGTATGACAAAATCAAATCACTGCTCCTTTGTGTGTAAAATTAAAGAGAGGTTTCTGGCTTGGGTGGACACCAAAGGAAGGGACTATCACTACTTGCTCCTGAGAGAGGTGCAGAAAATGTAACTAAGACCTTGTCTATACAAAAAGAAATTGACAACCAGTTTGAAATGGAATTGCCATGGCCTAGAGCAAAGAATATCCTCACATGATATTATTCTACAATGTCATTATAATTTTTCCCAGATTTGTATTACCCCCATTACGTATAATAGTACCTCGCACCCTTGGGAATCAATAAAAAATCATCTTTTTGGTGCTTGGAGATAAAGGTAACACATCTCTTGATATTTAAGAATTACAACAGCATATTGTACAATTATCCCAAACAAACTTACAAACTAATTCTTTGAATGTCTGGCAGCAATTTAAAAAGGACATGAAAGGATTTAATCCCTTCCACTGTGTAGAGGGCTCCCTGGGAAGGCACCTGAGCATTCTATATTGGCCCCTCTTGCCCTTTTGACCAAGAGGGACCATCTTCTCACAATCCAATTGCCCACAGCTATTGCCTGTGCTTTCTGTTCATGCTGAGGTTGAAGCCTTGTGGTGGCTGGTACCATGGATCTGTCTCTCGCCCAGTGGGGTGAGCTGGGCCCTCCCTGGAGAAGAATCCTGGGTTCCCCAAGATATGTGATTAGTGCTGGGGCCCCGCCAGCAGGCGAGGGGATCCCAAGGCAGGTGCTGGGCGTAGAGGCCACGGGGGCATAGGCTACCAAGGAGACAGAACTGAACCTCACATCACCATGCTTGGCCCCAGAGGATGGCTGCTTAGCCAGAGACAGGTAAGATTCCTCAGGGAAGGAACAACCTAAGACAGGCACAGTCACAGAGGGGCCATCAGGAGAGAACTTGGGGGTCAACAGAGGTGGGGCACAGACCCTCATCCCCCCAACTTTTCAGGGGCCTGAACCCTCACCCCTTCTGAGGGAGGTCTCCTGCCCCCATGGCTGCTTCACTTCCCATGCCCAGCTCAAATCAGGACCCAGGTAACAGACAGAGACTTGGCCGACAGCAGCTGCCTTCTCATTGCAAGAAGACTTGTTTGAGTTGTCTTGTACCCATGGTGTGGGGAAGTGGGTTTTTGATATCTAAATCCAGCCTAGCACCAGGAATGCTCAGGGCCTACTCAAGAAGGCAAATAATCATTTCCACTACTATTTACAGGGCAAAATAAGATTGTTGTTAGAGTATTAAATTTGATAGTAAAATAGTAGTCAAGTTCTCAGACTAATTTAAATTGGCTAAGTGAAATAAGCGAATATTCTAGAAAAATTAATGGTACTGGACAAAAAGGTGTTCCTAAAGTGTTAACTAAAATTTTTATTGGTAGTTCATCTCATGGTAAAATTGCATAACATGTAATGAACTAAAAGCAGTCACATTTTAGTGCAAAAAATTAAAATTTAAAAGCTATCAAGACTACATTATAAAATTTCCAAAAGCCTCCTAATATTTAAATTAAAAAAGGGGGGATAGTAGAAGAATATCATGTAAGGAAAAATATCCTGTAAGTAAATTACATCTAGAAAATTTTTACTTTAGAAAATTAACGTTCATTTGTAATGCTAACAGCAAGACACCCATGAAAAACACACATGGTGTCAAAACAAGCCAAAGGAAAATCGTTTGGGCAAAAAATGAAAAAGGATCCCAAGTCAAATTTATAGAAAAGATTCCTTTATTAACTTTTGGTCAAGAATATGTTTGTATATTTTCAGAAAACAACTCCAAGACCATGTGGATTCCTGCAACAGAGAGGAATTGACAGTACTGCTCCAGCCATGAAGATAGAAGAGAAACAGTCCAGAGATGAAAGACGCTGACGACACCTTGCGATACTAGCAGCCAGAAGCTGTGCATCGCTGCAGGTTGCCCAGGACCAAACCAGAGAGGGTCAGACCTGCATTACCACCATTTGTCCACCATCCAGAACTGAAATAACATCGCTGACATGTACACATAAGGAACTGTTTGACATTGAAATTGGGACTCAAAAGAACTGTTGGCCCAGAAAGAAACTCACTACAGACTAATTCATTTGCCTCTCAGCATAACCATTATTGCTTGTCTCATTTTCTGTTCTTATAAGTGTATTTCTAGTATCACATGATCTCACTCATCTAGGGGAAATAATGAACAACATAATCTGATGAACACAAACAGACCCAGAGACAGGGAAGCATTGATCAAACTGTCAAACCTCAGAGGGAAGGTAGGGGAGGGTGGGGATAAGGGGGAGAGATCAACCAAAGGACTGGTATGCATGCATATAAGCTTAACCAGTGGTCACGGACAACAGGGGGGTGGGGGCATGCGTGGGGAGGGGTCTGGGATGGGAATGGGGGGATGAAGATAAATATGCGATACCTTAATCAATAAAGAAATTAATAATAATAATAAAATAAATAAATAAAACCATACTTGGAAAAAAATACTATGAACAACTCTATTCCAACAAACTGGACAACCTGGAGGAAATGGATATATTACTAGAAAAATATAACCTTCCAAAACTCAATCAGGAAGAATCTAAACATATCAATAGGTCAATAACTATGGAAGAAATTGAAGCAGTCATCAAGAAGCTTCCAGCAAACAAAAGCCCGGGGCCATATGGCTTCACAGGGGAGTTTTACCAAACATTCAAGGAAGAACTAAAACCTATCCTCCTCAGACTATTCCAAAAAATTCAAGAGGAAGGAACACTTCCAAGCTCCTTCTATGAAGCCAGCATCACCCTAATACCAAAACCAGATAAAGATAACACAATGAAAGAGAATTACAGGCCAATATCCCTCATGAACATAGATGCCAAAATCCTCAACAAAATTCTAGCAATTTGGATCCAGCAGTACATTAGAAAGATCATATACCATGACCAAATAGGATTTATCCCAGAAATGCAGGGATGGTACAATATCCACAAATCAATAAACGTGATACATCACATAAACAAATTGAGAGATAAAAATAACATAGTCATATCAATTGATGCAGAAAAAGCATTTGACAAAATCCAAAACCCTTTCTTGATAAAAACTCTCAACAAGGTGGGAATAGAAGGATCATACCTCAACATAATAAAAGCCATATATGATAAACCCACAGCTAACATCATACTCAATGGGCAGGAACAAGACAGGGATGCCTACTCTCACCACTCCTGTTCGACATAGTACTGGAAGTATTAGCCATTGTAATTAGACAAGAAGAAGAAATAAAAGGCATCCAAATTGGAAAAGAAGAAGTAAAGCTGTCCTTATTTGCAGATGACATGATATTGTACATAAAAAACCCGAAAGACTCCATCAAAAAATTATTAGACTTAATAAAGGAATTCGGCAATGTAGCAGGATCCAAATTAACGCCAAGAAATCTATGACATTTCTATACACCAATAATGAACTTACAGAAAGAGAGACTAAAAAAGCAATCCCATTTACCATCGCACCAAAAAAATTAAGATACCTAGGAATAAACTTAACTAAGGAGGTAAAAGACCTATACGCAGAAAACTACAGGACACTGAAAAAAGAGATAGAGGAAGATGTAAACAGATGGAAGAACATACCATGTTCATGGATTGGTAGAATCAACATCATCAAAATGTCCATACTACTCAAAGCAATCTGTAGATTCAATGCACTCCCCATTAAAATACCAAAAGCATATTTCACAGACCTAGAAAGAACTCTCAAAAAATTCATCTGGAATAAAAAAGGACCCCGAATAGCCACAGCAATCCTGAGAAAGAAAAACAAAGTAGGTGGGATCTCAATACCAGATTTCAAGCTGTATTACAAAGCCATTGTTCTCAAAACAGCCTGTTACTGGCACAAGAACAGACGTATAGACCAATGGAATAGAATAGAGAATCCAGATATCTACCCAAACCACTATGCCCTATTAATATTTGACAAAGGAGGCATGAACATACAATGGAGTCAAGACAGTCTCTTCAATAAATGGTGTTGGGAAAATTGGACAGATACATGCAAAAAATGAATCTAGATCACCAACTTACACCATACACAAAAATAAACTCAATATGGATACAGGACTTAAACATAAGATGGGAAACCATAAAAACACCAGAGGAATCCACAGACAGAGAAATCTCAGACATATGCCGAAGCAATTTCTTCACCGATACTGCTCCTAGGGCAATGGAAGCCAAAGAGAAAATAAACAAATGGGACTACATCAAAATAAAAAGCTTTTTCACAGCAAAAGAAACCATCAGCAAAAGAACAAGAAAGCCCACTGTATGGGAGAACATATTTGCAAATGTTATCACTGATAAAGGTTTAATCTCCAACATCTACAGGCAACTTATACAGCTTAATGAAAGGAAGATAAATGATCCAATAAAAAAATGGGCAATGGACCTAAATAGAATCTTTTCGAAAGAAGACAGAACGAAGGCCAAGAGACACATGAAAACCTGCTCAAAGTCACTAATCATCAGAGAGATGCAAATCAAAACAACAATGCGGTACCATCTTACACATGTCAGAATGGCAATCATCAACAAATCAACAAGTGCTGGCGAGAATGTGGAGAAAAAGGAACCCTCGTGCACTGCTGGTGGGAATGCAGACGTGCAGCCACTGTGGAGAACACTATGGAGTTTCCTCAAAAAACTAAAAATGGAGCTCCCATTTGACCCAGTAATCCCACTCCTAGGAATATATCCCAAGAAACTAGAAACACAAATCAGAAAGGATATATGCACTCCTATGTTCATGGCAGCACAATTCACCATAGCTAAAATATGGAAACAGCCTGAATGCCCATCAGCAGATGAGTGGATTAAAAAACTGTGGTACATCTACACAATGGAATACTACACTGCTATAAAAAAGAAGGAATTCTTACCATTTGCAGCAGCATGGATGGACCTGGAGAGCATTATGTTAAGTGAAATAAGCCAGGCAATGAAAGAAAAATACCACATGATCTCACTCATTTATGGAAAATAAAGAACATTATAACCTGATGAATAAAAAGATAGATACAGAGGCAGTAAAGCACCGAACAGATTGTCAAATTACAGCGGGAAGGCTGGGGAGTGTTGGGGAGGGAGGGAAATAGATCAACCAAAGGACTTGTATGCATGCATATAAGCACACCAATGGACACAAGACACTGCGGTGGTGGGATGAGGGCATGCGACAGGGGGTAGGGGAGGCTGGGGGAAGGTCAACGGGGAAAAAGAAGGAGATATATGTACTAATATATGTAATATTTTAAACAATAAAAAGATAATAAAAAAATAACTCCCAGCCAACATGGCTCAGGAGGTCATGTTTGATTCCTGGTCAGTGTTGTGTGCTCCGTCCCCAGTGTGGGGCATGCAGGAGGCAGCCAATCAATGATTCTCTCTCATCATTGATGTTTCTCTCTCTCTCTCTCTCCCTCTCCCTTTCTCTCTCTCTGAAATCAATAAAAATATATTAAAAAATAACTCCCCATTTCCCCAATCCCCATCAGCCCCTGGCAACCACCATTCTTCTTTATTTCTCTATGTATTTGACTACTCTAAATACCTCATGTAAGTGGAATCATTCAGTGTTTGTTTTCTTATAACTTGCTTATTTCATTTAGCATAATGTACTCAAGGTTCATCCATGTTGTAGCATATGTCAGAATTTCCAAATTTTTTAAGGTAGAATTATATTCAATTGTATTTATATATCACATTTTGTTTACTTATTCATCCATTGGTGGACAGTTGGCTTACTTTCATGTTTCGTCTATTGTGAATAATGCTGCTATGGACATTCTCTCTTTTTTTTTTAAAGTTTGATTCTTTTTTATCCGTGGAAGTCCCTAAGAGATTAGATTTATTCTGTTTTGATATGTGTGAAGACTGAGAAAAGGATTGTGTGTAAGTGATGAATTAAGGAAGCTCCCAGGAGACTTAGTAAGGGATTGGGGGAAGTGGAATTGGGAAGAGGACAAAGCCTTCACCTGCACTTTCAGGAACTGCCAAGAAGGTAGTGTTAGCTTGATCCCATAGACAAAATTTGGAATGTAGATTAGGCTTCAGTGCTGTCAGTAGCAAAAGCAAGAGAACTGAGTTTCATACTTCTGTACATTTTAGTCACCCCCTGTGGGGTGTAGATTCCTAGGCACTTCTGGCTTTCGGCGTGCTCCAGCATCCCAGGCAGTCCTCCAAATTAGCACACCATAGCTGGGGAAGGGGCATACAACAAGAGTAGAATGGACCTGGGGGAATCTAGGTAGCGCACAAGCAGTGTCCACTCCAACTTCTCACCGGGTGTTTACATTTCAGTGTCCAAGGTATAAACCATCACTTACAATGTCCCCTTCATGGCATTTCCAGGAGGTCCATTAAGAATTCACGACCTCTTTCCACTGTCTTTCCATGCCACCATAATGGTGCCCATGAATGTCCTCCTGGCTGATGCTATCAAGATCAACAATGCCAAAAAGAGAGCCAAATACCAGGTTCTTATTAGGCAGTGCTCCAGAGTTGTCATCTGGTTTATAACTGTGATTATGAACCCTGGTTACATAGGCAAATTTAAAATTATTATGACCACAGAACTGGGAAAATTGTTGTGAACCTCATAGGCAGGTTAGACAAGTGTGGAGTAAGCTTCAGATTCCACTGCAACTCAAAGATCTAGAAAAATGGCAGAACAATCTGCCTTGGGCCTGTTAGCTTGGTTTCATTGTACTGACAACCTCAATGGGCATCATAGACCACAAAGAAGCAAGACAAAAGCACACAGGAGGGAAAATCCAGGGATCCTTCTTCTAGGGAAATAACACATACTTGCATATAAAATGCCTCAATGGAAAAAAAGAATTCATAAAATATGACTCCTATTCACCTTCTTCAGTATGCCAGCATTTCTTAGAGGGATGCTTCTGTAAAAACTCATATTTTCTAAGTCTTTCCTTAGATGTCCATTATTATCTGTTAGTATCTTTGCCAGCCTCCTGCTTCCATTGAAATTAGTTTTGAAGGCTGTTCACAAGTTATAAGAATGACTTCCCTCTTACAAACTGTGGAAGGCAAACATTTTGGGACAATATGGCAGAGAAGGGATATTATTAATGGTATTTTACAAATTCATGACTATAGCCTTGATTATATGAGTGAACATTTATATCAGTGTTCAGCTTCTAGAGACTTCCTGTTGTTGGCAATGCTGCATGGGGGAAAGATGTTATTAAAATCCACAAATCCATCTCTCCCACCGTGAACATAACTTTTAATTTGACAGTCATAAAAGTCATCAACTATAGCTATAACCACCATTTGAAAAATAGAGGAAATGAAGCAGAGAAAGTTAATAGCATTTCACTGAAGTTGTATTAATCTAGCAATAGATCCTTCTATTAACTACAACTTATTCATTTTCAGTCAAAAATAAATTTCTTTCGTGGGACATGATTAGTAATATGGTTTAAATCTCTTCAAAAAATTATCCCCTTTCTAGCCTTCATTTTTTCTATCTGCAATATACATTTAGGTTAATGCAAATGAATTTTGAAACTCAATAGTAAGATTGTGCTTTATGCTATTGGGGCCTAAGAATCTTTGATGTTTATAGTCAGGATATTGAGACAGAATTGTATTGAGTGAAGTTCAAATCAGATTCAGAGTCAACCATTAGGTGACTTCTATGTGTCTTGACCTCTGTGAGTATTATTCAACTCAATCCATACAATACTCTTATAAGAAGAGATTATTGGTCCCAACTTTACATTGAAGGTGACAATTTTAACAGATATAATTATTACCATTTATTACCACCATATCTAGCAACATCATTCTCCTAAGTCCCATGATCATCTGGAACTCTCACTTAAGAACCACGTAACTGGCACTCATTGATACTTTATCAAAATGGGGAAAAGAGATTAAGAAAATTTATGACCTATTATTAAAAGCAGTCCTTATTATGGATATTATGGATATTATGGATATTATAAGCAGTATCTATAGAGTTGGGGAATTTCCAAACATATATTTTGGAGAACAAGGGAAGTAGACATTATGAGAAAAGACAACAGACTGTAAAGGCATCTGTTAGCTTTTGCCAATGGAAATGTAGAAACAGTGTAAACATGTACTGAACAAGCATAGTGCATGGCATACAATAATAAATCAACTTTATTTTAGAGTCCTAGTGTATCTTTAAGTTGAATGTATAAAGATACCTCTCCCCCTTGCACTGGGTGAATACCCCAATGCCAGTGAAGACAGCAATAGCAGAAGTAACAACAATACCACTATATATTTTGATACACTTTACACTGTACAAAGTGTTTGTGTTTAGATGCTCTAATTGAGTATACATTTGAGTATAAAAAGGTTTCAGAAGTTATTACTCCCATTTTACAGTTGAGAAATCTAAAATTCAAGGAAGAGTAAGGACTTTTCTAAATGATTACAGCAATAATATTAGTAGATCATGTTTATTGCTCATTAATTTTAATGTTTATTTATTAACTATGGACCCAGTGCACGAATTCGTGCACCTTGAAAGGAACTATGGGCCGTGAGGCTACGGTGGGCATAGGGGTGGGTCTCAACCCATCCTCTGCATCCCTGCCCGGCCCCTCCCCTCACGGCCCCTGGTTTCCTGTCTGCCTACAGCCCTGCTCCCCCCGCCACTGCTCCTCATGTGCTGATGGCGCCGGCCCCGCTCACACCCACTGACAGCGTGGAGTGATTGGGGCCAGTGCCAGCCGCAGGTGTGAGTGGGGCCATTGCCGGCAGCAGGTGCGAGAGGTGGCTGTCAACTCCATTTGCCCCTCAGGAGCAGAGGCAGGTGGAGAAGCCTTGAAGGGCAATTGGGGCCAGCAGCCGCCGCTTGCACCTGCTGATGGCGCTGAGCGATGGGGGCCAGTACTGGGCACTGGCAGAGGGTGCGAGCCGTGGCTCCAGTGCTGGTAGCGGGTGCAAGTGCAGCCGGTGTCGGCAGCAGGTGCAAGCATTGGGCGTGACCACAGTGCGCAGGAGCAAAGAATTTTCAGTAATCACCAGAGGCTTGCCCTAATAACAGCGATCGGCGCCCCTACCTTAGTCTGGTGCCCCAGCTCACCTGCTCCACCATCCCGCCGCAGCCGAAGCCCACCATGTTCTGCACTCTGCTGCTGATGTCCACCATGTTTCACGCGCATCCCCTGGTGTTCAGCGCACGTCATAGCAATCTGTTGTTCAGTTGTTCCGCCGTTCGGTCTATTTGCATATTAGCCTTTTATTATATAGGATAGATGGTGTCTATTGACATTTAATATTATTAGCTACTAATAGGTAATATTATTGGCAGCTCAAGGAATTGCATAATTTAATCATCACAAACCTTTGATTAGATACCACTTTAAAATTTTTCCCATTTTCCAGATGAGGAAGCTGAGAGGGGAAGTTGGGCAACTTGCTCCAAAGCAGGGGTCCTCAAACTTTTTAAACAGGGGGCCAGTTCATTGTCCCTCAGACCGTTGGAGGGCCGGACTATAGTTTAAAAAAAAAACTATGAACAAATTCCTGTGCGCACTGCGGGCCCGGGACGAGTTGGCTGCTAAGCAGGACAGGCAGCGGCACCCAGCGGGCCGGATAAATGTCCTCGGCGGGCTGCATGTGACCCGCAGGCCGTAGTTTGAGGACGCCTGCTTCAAAGTCTAGGATTAGAACTCAGCAAGTCCTTTATGCTTGTATGTTGGCTTAGATTCATACTCTGGCCTTTCCTCTGTCCTAGCTCTGGCCCTTGAAATCCAAAGCTCAACATGGGCCCACTTGGTAATAACTTAGTGGTTCCAATTTAATTACCTTGTAAGAGAAGGAAATTTAACAACTGTCATGCCTGTCAAATAATCTAACAATATATATTATACTGAATGTACCCAATCTTCTTTGAGATGCTGGGTATTGAGGGCATATTGATGGTACAAACCAAAGCTGTTGATCAAAGGAACAAAAGACACGTACCTCTATAGAGTCAGCCTTGCATTTGTGTGCAGCTGAAAATAATTATGAGTTTTTGCTATAATCAAGGATTCTTAGATTGTATGATCACTAACCACAGTATGAATTCCAAAGCTTTACCATATTATTCTTATTCAAAGCCTCTTGCAATGAGGGACTTCTGCAGCAAGATGTATATGTATTTCCATCCAAGTCACATAATTTCAACACAAGTCATGGTAATATCATACATGTTTGTCCAAAAAGTGAGTGATTCTTACATTGGATTAAAACTTGTCCAGGCAAATTCTGCCTCCTACAATAAGCTATAGTTGGTCAAATATAGTTTCCTTGGTCTTGGGGAGAGCTTTTATTAGAAGCAGCCAAATTTTGGTCCCTTTAAGACAAAATAACACGGAAAGATAGAAGGGGAAAGTCCCCAGACTTTAGCATTAGAAGATTTAGGTTGCAGGTCCAGTTCTTCTGCCTTCTAGGAATATGTGTTTGAGGAAGTTTTTATCCAGTGTGAGTCTTCACTTTTTCATCTGTTAACTAGGGATCAAAAACTTGCCTCATTGATGTGTCAAATAAATGAAAAACACACACAAAAAAATCAAACCACTCAATAACTATCAATATCCATTTTTTTTCAATAAGCCCACTATTTTACTTGGTGATATATATAATGGATGCATTCCAAAAATTTGTGTGTGTGCACACAATTTTCCCTGAATTGCATTGTTCTAGTTAGTTTTATTTGATATTTTAGGTTTGAGTATACATTGTTTTGCAGCATGGCATCTCACTGTTCTCCATTATCAAATAATCATTTTAGATCTGTATTTACTTTAATTAAAATGAATATGGATTTTTTGGTCTTCCAGAGTGTTCTAGTCTTCAGATCATTTTGTTGTACATATTGAAACAAGTCATAGTGCTTAAGAGCCCTGGAAGCAAACTGTCCAGGCTCTTGCCTAACTCTGGTCTTACCAACTATGTGGCTTTGGAAAACTCTTAACCTGTTGTACCTCAGTTTCCTAATATGCAAAATGGAGGCAGAAATAGTACCTACCTTACGTTGTTATTGTAAGATTTACAACATCTGTAGGTGTTTTATATATGATAGCTATTAAAAATATTTTATTTATTTATTTAGTTATTTCCAAAACCTGGAACTTGTAAATTATAAAGGTGAAGCTAGCAGAAGGCATGCAAAATCCTGGGTTTATTTTTTCAACTTACTCAGAACACTATTCACAAAGCAGTTTTTTAAAATGAGGCTCTCCATAGTGTTTTTGAGATTTTTCTGGTATATATTTAATTCTATTGCTCTTCCCAAGTGCATTCAATATACTTAGATGGCTTCACAGTTGAATTTTCTCATCTGTTGTGGAATTTACTAAAGATAGTATACAGCTATAAATAAGCCTACTCATGCAACCGTAACCATGGCAACTACCAGCCTTCAACCAGGGAGAGTGGGGCTTCAAAACAGCCCGATATGTCCCTTTTCAAATTAGACAGCTCAGAATTGTGCTTTGCACACAACATAGCCATTGTTTGCTCTCCGCAGAGTGTCTCTCATTTACTTCCATCTAATATGATTCCTTTCTGACTTTTACACATTCTTTGAAAGCATTCTATGAGTTTCTTAGCTTAAATGACTTAAGCTAAGTTCTTTTACCAACAAACAGTGGGTCTTTCTAACAATTACATTTCCTGGGTCTCTCCCTTGCCAAAAACTCTTTGGTGGCTCCCTGGTGGACATAAATCTTGCTATTGCATACATTTTAGCTTTATTTCTCAATCTCCTTCCCATGATACCTTAAACTTCAGGCTCTGTCTGAAAATCCTGTGTTCTCAAATGCTGTTCTATTTCTAAAATCCTCTCCCAACTATCTTATTTGCCTTTCAAATTTTTACTTTTTCTCCCAGCCTAAGCTCAAATGTTTCCCCTTTGAAATTTTCTGTTATGGTTTGTGTTTTTTAAAAATTCTTTATTGTTTAAAGTATTACATGTGTCTCCTTTTCCCTCTATTGACCTCTCTCCCGGCCACTCATACCCGAGTACATGCCCTAACCCTCCTGGTGCCTGTGTCCATTGGTTATGCATATATGCATGCATACAAGTCCTTTGGTTGATCTTTTACCCCACCTCCCAACCCCCACCTTCCCTCTGAAGTTTGTCGGTCTGTTTGATGTTTCTCTGTCTCTGTATCTATTTTTCTTCATCAGTTTATGATGTTCATTATATCCCACATATTAGTGAGATCATGTGATATTTATTTTTCAACACCTGGCTTATTTTGCTTAGTATAATGCTCTCCAGGTCCATCCATGCTGTTGCGAATAGTAAGAGTTCTCTCTTTTTTACAGCAGCGTAGTATTCCATTGTGTAGATGTACCACTGTTTTTTTAATCCACTCATCTGCTGATGGACACTTAGGATGTTTCCAAATCTTAGCTATTGTAAATTGTGCTGCTATGAGCATAGGGGTGCATATATCTTTTCTGATTCGTGTTTCTGACTTCTTGGGATATATTCCTAAAAGTGGGATTACTGGGTCCAATGGAAGTTCCATTTTTAGTTTTTTGAGGAAACTCCATACTGTTCTCCACAGTGGCTGCATCAGTCTGCATTGCCACCAGCAGTGCATGAGGGTTCCTTTTTCTCCGCATCCTCTCCAGCACTTGTCATTTGTTGATTTGTTGATGATAACCATTCTGACAGGTGTGAGATAGTATCTCATTGTCATTTTGATTTACATCTCTCAGATGATTAGTGACTTTGAGCATGTTTTCATATGTCTGTTGGCATTCTGTATGTCCACTTTCGTAAAAGTGTCTATTTAAGTCCTTTGCCCATTTTTTGATTGGATTGTTTGTCTTCTGTTTGATAAGATGTATGAATTCCCTATAAATTTTGGAGATTAGACCCTTATCAGATATTTCATTGACAAATATGTTCTCCCATGCATTGGGCTTTCTTGTTGTTTTGGTGATGGTTTCTTTTCCCATGCAGAAGCTTTTTATTTTGAGATAGTCCCATTTGTTTATTTCCTCTTTAGTTTCCATCACCCTAGGAGCTGTATCAGTAAAGATATTGCTACAACATATGTCTGATATTTTGCTGCCTGTGGATTCTTCTAAGATTTTTATGGTTTCCTGTCTTACATTTAAGTCCTTTATCCATTTTGAGTTTATTTTTGTGTATGGTGTAAGTTGGTGGTCTAGTTTCATTTTTTTGCATGTTTATGTCCAGTTTTCCCAATACCATTTATTGAAGAGGCTGTCTTGATTCCATTGTATGCTCTTGCCTCCTTTGTCAAATATTAATTGAGCATAATGGCTTGGGTCGATTTCTGAGTTCTCTGTTCTGTTCAATTGGTCTATATGTCTGTTCTTATGCCAGTACCAGGCAGTTTTGAGAACTGTGGCTTGATAATATAGCTTGATATCTGGTATTGTTATCCCTCCAACTTTGTTCTTCTTTCTCAGGATTGCTGCGGCTATTCAGGGTCTTTTTTTATTCCAAATGAATTTTTGGAGAGTTTATTCTAGGACTGTGAAGTATGCCGTTGGTATTTTAATAAGGATTGCATTGAATCTACAGATTGTTTTGGTAGTATAGACATTTTAATGATGTTGATTCTACCAATCCATAAACACGGTATATTCTTCCATTTGTTTATGTCTTCCTCTATCTCTTTTTTCAACGTCCTGTAGTTTTCTTAGTATAGGTCCTTTATCTCCTTAGTTAAGTTTATTCCTAGGTATCTTAATTTTTTTGGTATAATGGTAAATGGGATTGTTTTTGTTGTTGTTTCTCTTTCTGTGAGTTTATTATTGGTGTATTAAAAAGTCATAGATTTCTGGGTGTTAATTTTCTATCCTGCTACATTGCCAAATTCATTTATTAAGTCTAGTAGTTTTTTGATAGAGTTTTTAGGGTTTTCTATGTATAATATGTCATCTGTGAATAAGGAGTTTTACTTCTTTTCCAATTTGGATGCCTTTTATTTCTTCTTCTTGTTTGATCGCTATGGCTAGCACTTGTAGTACTATGTTTAACAGGAGTGGTGAAGGTGGGCATCCCTGTCTTGTTCCTGTTCTTAGTGGAAATGGTTTTAGTTTTTGCCCATTGAGTATGATGTTGGGTGTAGGTTTGTCATGTAAGGTTTTTATTATGTTGAGGTATGATCCCTCTATTCCCACGTTGCTGAGAGCTTTTATCAGGAAAGGGTGTTGGATTTTGTCTAATGCCTTTTCTGTATCAATTGATATGATTATGTGATTTTTGTCTCTCAACTTGTTTACATCATGTATCATGTTGATTGATTTGTGGATATTGTACCATCCTTGTATCCCCAGAATAAATCCCACTTGGTCATGGTGTATGATCTTTCTAATGGAATGCTGGATCCAATTTGCTAGTATTTTGTTGAGGATTTTAGCATCTATGTTCATCAGAGATATTGGCCTGTAATTCTCTTTCTTTGTATTGTCTTTTTTTCTGGTTTTGGGATTAGGGTAATGCTGGCTTCATAGACAGAGCTTGGAAGTGTGCCATCTTGTTTTTTTTTTTTTTTTTTGAAATAATCTGAGGAGGATCGGTTTTAGTTCTTCTTTGGTAAAACTCCCCTGTGAAGCCGTCTGGCCCAGGACTTTTGTTTGCTGGAAGTTTTTTGATTACTGCTTCAATTTCCTCCATAGTTATTGGCCTTCAGGCTTTTAGATTCTTCCTGATTGAGTTTTGAAAGGTCGTATTTTTCTAGGAATATGTCCATTTCTTCAAGGTTGATCAGTTTGTTGGAATAGAGTTGTTCATAGTATTTTTTTTTTTGCAATCCTTTGTATTTCTGCGGGGTCTGTTGTTATTTTGCCTCTTTCATTTCTGATTTTGTTTATTTGGGTCCTCCCTCTCTCTTTGCTTCTTGGTGAGCCTGGCTAGAGATTCATCAGTCTTGTTTATCCTTTCAAAGAACCAGCTCTTGGTTTCATTGATCTTTTGTATTTTTTTTGTCTCTATGTCATTCATTTCCACTCTGATCTTTATTATTTCCTTCCTTCTGCTCACTTTGGGATTTTCTTGTTGCTCTCTTTCTAATTCTTTAAGTTGTAGAGTTAGATCATTTATTACCAGTTTTTCTTTCTTTCTTTCTTTCTTTCTTTCTTTCTTTCTTTCTTTCTTTCTTCCTTTCTTTTTTTTTTTGAGAGGCCTGTAATGCTATGAACTTCCCTCTCAGGACTGCTTTCACTGTGTGCCATAAATTTTGGATTGTTGTGGTTTCATTGTCATTTGTTTCCAGGATGTTTTTTTTTTTTTTATTTCTTCTTTGATCTCTTTGGTAACCCAATCATTGTTTAATAGCATGCTATTTAGCCTATAAGTGTTTGAATTTTTTGATTGTTTTTATTGTAATTGATTTCTAATATTATGCCATTATGATCTGAGAAGGTGCTTGATATGATTTCAATTTTCTAGAATTTGAAGAGACCTTGCCTGTGACCCAATATGTGGTCTGTCTTTGAAAATGTTCCATGTGCACTTGAGAAGAATGTGTATTTTGTAGCCTTGAGGTGAAATGTCTGAAGATATCAAATAAGTCCATCTAATCTAGTGAGTTGTTTAGGATTGCTGTTTCTTTGTTGATTTTTTTGTGTAGAGGATTTATCCAGTGATGTCAATGGGGTATTAAAGTCCCCTACTAATGATTGTATTTCTGTCGATCTCTCCCTTGATATTTTCTAGAAGTATTCTGTGTATTTGGGTGCTCCTTCATTGGGTGCATATATATTTATCAGAGTTATATCCTCTTGTATTGATCCCTTTAGTATTATGAAGTGGCCTTCCTTATCTCTTGTTATGGCCTTCACTTTGAGGTCTATTTTGTCAGATATAAGTATTGCTACGCCAGCTTTTTTTTCATTTCCATTTACCTGAAAAATATTTTTCCATCCCTTCACTTTTAGTCTGTGTCTCTTGTTCTGAGATGGGTCTCTTATAGACACCATATATATAGGGATCATATTTTCTTATACATTCAGCCACTCGATGTCTTTTGATTGGAGCATTTAATCTATTTATGTTTAAAGTTATTATTGATAGGTACTTGTTTGTAGCCATTTTTATTCTTTATATATGTGTTTCTTCTTGCCTTTCTCTTTCTTCTTTTTACAACAGTCCCTTTGGCATTTCTGGCTTGGTAGTGATGCACTTTTTTTTTTTTTTTTTTGACTGCGAAGCTCCTGATTTCCCATTCAATTTTGAATGATAGCCTTGATAGATAGGGAATTCTTGGATTCAATCCCTTGCTTTGCATCACTTTGTGTACTTCATTCCATTCCCTTCTGGCCTGATGTGTTTCTGGTGAGAAATCACTTGATAATCTGATGGGAGATCTCTTGTAGGTAACTCTGTCTCTCTCTTATATCCTTTAAGATTCTCTCCTTATCATTAATGTTTGCCATTGTAATTATGACATGTCTTGGTGTGGGTCTTTTGGGGTTCATCTTGTTTGGGACTTTATATTGTGTGACTTTTTTATTTCCCAAATCAGGGAACTTTTCTGTCATTATTTCTTCAAATAGGTTTTCTAATCCTTGCTACTCTTCTTGTCCTTCTGGCACTCCTATTTTACATATGTTACTTTATTTTATGTTGTCCCAAAGCTTCCTTAGGCTCTCTCCAATTGTTGTTCATATTGGGTGTGTTTTTCTGCCATGTCTTTTTACTTGCTCTTTCAGTCCTCAGCTTCTTCTAGTCTACTGTTGAAACCTTTCATTGTGTTTTTTTATTGTAGCTATATCATTCTTCATTTCCCCTTGATTCTTATATAAGTTGTTGATTTTCTCATCCATCTGGTTTAGGAACTTTATGACCCTTATCTGAATTCTTTTTCTGACATATTGCATGCCTCCGTTTCATTTAGTTCCTTTTCTGGTGATTCCTCCTTTTCTTTCCTTCTGGAGTTGTTTCTTTGTTTTCCCATTTTTGCCCTCACCAAAGGGTCCAGGCATCAGGTAGTGCGGGGCCTGTGGCTGAAGCAGCAGGCTTGGCAGGAGTGTCACACACTCTGAGACTCACTGGAGGGGCCAGGCACCAGGTAATGTGGAGTCTGTGGCTCAAGTGGCGGGTTGGCGGGAGGGGAGTGCACTCTGTGGCTCACAGGAGGCTGGAGCCCTGACATCTGTGGGTCTGTGGGAAGGAGGTATTTGTTCGGAGTGGCTGTAGGGTCCCTGATGTTGTCTGAGGCCAGTATGGGTGGTGGTGACAGCAGCTTACCCCTTCAAGATGGCTTGGTTTCTGTTAATGGTGTGGTTTTAAGGTTAATTTAATAAATATAGAAGCCAATCAATTCTTTGCTCACAGGAATGAATCAAAGGAATTAAGTATTTACCTTACTAGGTACTAGCAAATGGAAAACAAAACAAAACAAAACAAAACAACAAAAAATCCAAAACCTTATTTTTAAAAATGGATAGAAATTACAAATGTTACTTAGCCTGTCTCAAAATAGAAGGTGCTCATGATTTGATATTTTTCTTTAAATGAATGTGGCTGGTGAGAGTTATAAATGCAGGTATTTGGTGAAGGGTGTTGGGTGGGCATTGGTGTGATTGCCCACCCAACACACAAAAGAACTTGCAAACTTTAGTAAAGAACAAAATAAATGAACAAACAAAATAGAAAGAGACTCATAGATTTAGAGAACAAAATGATGGTTGCCAGATGGGAGGAGGCTTGGGGGCTGGGTGAAAAAGGTGAGAGGTGTAAGGAGTTAAAAAAATAGTTGTGGGATGTAAAGTACAGCATAGGAAATGTAGTCAATAATATTTTAATAACTATGTATGGTGCCAGGTGAGTACTAGAATTATCACGGAGATCACTTTGTAAATTATATAATTGTCTAACCACTATACTGTGCACCTGAAGCAAATATAAAATAATAAAAAAGAACTCTATTGCATGATGAGTAAGATAACAGATTATTATTAGGGAATTCAAAGCCCTTCAAAATCTAACATTTAGACACACTGCATATCCTTTGTATTAACAGTGTATACCTCTGCTCATGCTCCTTATTCTACTTGGAATACCCTTTTCTACTTTTCTATATGCTAAACTCTTATTGATCCCTCAATTGTCACTTCAATATTACCTTCCCTCTTCTTCAAGAATAGAAAAATGGAGAGTTTTCCAAACTTGGTTGTACATGGAATAACCTAGGTAACTCCAGCAGTCCTTCAGTTTTCTATTCCACCAGAGTTATCTCTTATTGACCTTATCTCTTGAACAACACATAGCTGAAGACCTCATTCTCTCTTTGGGGGAAAACTGCAGTAATGTCTTAACTAATCCCCTTTTACCCAGGCTCTTCCCTGTTAACTGTCTTTACCAATAATTGTTCTTTTTTTCCCTCTGTGCTGTTAGGGACATTGTAAAAATTGTTGTTACAGAACTTAAAATTATTTATTTGTAAGTTCACCTCTATTTAAAGACTATGAGCTCTTTTAGGGCAAGGTCTGTGTCTTATTTCATTTGCACATCTGGCTTCTTGCAGTGTTCAGGAACATAATAGGTACTCAGTTTGTACAAAAAAAGAAAAAAGGAATTTGGAGGTAAGTACTGTAGACAGTATTTTTGAGCCTACTTTAAAAGTGTGATTGAAAGCAGTCTCTAAAAATGTCTATTCCAAGAATTTAGATAAATAGGCAGATGTGAATATTAAGAAAATCTAAGACACATGAATTCATAAATCATGGTGCAGCTGTCATAGATGGTACTGGAGGAGTTTTTGAAGATTAATACTTTAGTAATTTCTTAAGCTCTTCAATAAAATTTTCTAATTCTCTTCCCAGTCCTCTTTCCTTCCCCTTCCATATTTGCTCTTAAACTAAACAACTATTATGTCATGTCCTAAGATTGGAACACCATAATTGGGTTAATTTCTTACACACGGACTCTTAGATCACAATGTTCCCTGGAAAAGAGAAAGTTGAGAAATTAAATTCTCTTTGCCAGAGAGGTGATGAAGAATGCTTCAGGGGATATTATAATAATTCTGAAAAGAAATATGATGATACAAAATGCTAAAAAGAAACCTGAATTTAATCTGTGTATTCTTTATGATTAAACGGAAAATTAAAACCAGCTTAATAGTCATGTTGTTTAAGTGTTCTGTGACACCGTAATCGCATATTTCAAATTTTAGTATAAAACTCATTATACAATATTTTAGATATCTACATTTTGCCATAACCACAAGATCATTAAAATATGCATTATTCTTTTCTTGTGGGAATTATATGCCACTTTTTATTTATTAGCCTTGAGGCATGTTTTGGGGTAGTTGGTATTGCTATTTATGATCCTAAGTAGACAAAATAAAAATGAATTACAGTCTCTGTTACTTGTTAAAATTTAGATAATTATATAAGACATTTCTTTTTAAAATTTATTTTGTTTTCTTTGAAGGAAATGACATTTGTCTTGTTGCTATTTATAGAAGTGATGCAGGTTAATTGTTTAACATTTTGAAAGCAAATATGAGCAAAACAAAGTAAAAATCTCTCATAATCTCATAACCCAACATTTTATTTTATATTTTACTAGGGGCCAGTGTACAAATTTGTGCACCTTGAAAGGAACTGTGGCTTGTGAGACTGCGGTGGGCACGGGGGCACGTCTCGGCCCATCCTTCTCGGCCCCGCCTGGCCCCTCCCAACATAGCTCCCAGTCTCCTCTCTGTCAGTAGCCCTGCTCCTACCACTGCTGCTCCCATACGCTGATGGCGCTGGCCCTGCTCATACCCACTGATGGCGTGGACCTATTGGGGCTGGTGCCAGCAGTGGGTGTGAGCATGGCCAGTGCCGTCAGTGGGTGTGAGCAGCAGCTGCTGCCCTGATCACCCCTCAGGAGCAGGGGGAGGTGGAGAAACTCAGGGGCAATCAGGGCTAGCAGCTGCTGCTCGCACCCGCTAATGGTGCCGAGAGATCAGGACCGGCGCCGGGCACCAGCAGTGGGTGTGAGCAGTTGCTTCGGTGCCAGCAGCAGGTGCGAGTAGCGGTTGCTGGCCCGGATTGCCCCTCAGGAGCAGGGGTAGGTGAAGAAGCCCTGAGGGGCGATTGGGGCTGGCAGCTGCCGCTCACACCCACTGATGGTGCCAAGTGATTGGGGCCAGTGTCAGGTGCTGGCAGTGGGTGTGAGCGACAGCTCCGGCACCGGCAGTGGGTGTGAGTGTGGCCAGTGCTAGCAGCAGGTGTGAGCGCCCAGCGGGACTGCGGCGCACAGGAGCAAAGAATTTTCAGTAACCACCAGAGACTCACCCCCATGACAGCAACCGGCACCCCGCCTTGGTCTGGTGCTCCACCATCCTGCCGCAGCTGACACCCACCATGTTCTGCATTCTGCCGCCTGCTGGCGATGCCGGTTGTGTTCCATGCGCGTGCCCCCGGTGGTTGGCACACATCATAGCGACCGGTTGTTCTGCCGTTTGGCCTATTTGCATATTAGGGTTTTATATATATACTACAGGCCTGGTACACAAATCCATGCATGGGTGGGGTCCCTCTACCTAGCCGGCAATCAGGCCGATTAGGGCCAGCCGGGTGGGGGAAAGGACTGCGGGATGTTGGCTGTGGGAGCACACTGACCACCAGGGGACAGCTCCTGTGTTGAGCATCTGACCCCTGGTGGTCAGTGCATGTCATAGCAACCGGTCGACTGGTTGATCAGTAGACCGGTCATAAGGGTCACTTAGGATTTTATGTATATAGATATATATAGATATCAGCCTTTTTTCTATATAAAAGGCATATATTACAGATATTGTTACATAGTTGCAAATTCAAATATAAAAAATATTTCTGCAGTTTAATTTGTATATTCATTGGTTGCTTTAGTGGAAGTCAAGGAAGGGGTAAGATATGTATTAGCTTAGTACCATCTTGTCCAGAAATCTTGCACAACAAGATTTCTGAACAAATGAGTTGAGAATAAAAAGGAACCAGAATCAAGTTACCACATGAAAGCTAGGAATACAGGTTGGGGAGTCAGGTGGGTCATGTTAGCTAATGTCAGAAAGAGCAGAATCAAAAACCGGAAGGAAGGGGAGACACAAAGGCGAGGCCCATGGTCTGGAACAGGCAGGGCCAGAGACCTACGGGACTCTGAGGGACCGCACATTTTTTCTTTTGTCCCATCCTATTTGTCATCAACTGCAAAAGAGAGTGCTAGAGACAACCTGTCACTCTCATCTTTCACTGTACTGATCAAAGGCAAATGCTCTGATCACTTCTCAACTTTACAGTGTCTTTGTTTCTGAAGGCAGAGTTTATCATTATGACCCTCAAAGAAAAAGGGGATTGGCAGTGGAAAGCTTACACTTCAGGTCATGATTAGTTGGAGGTGTGTGCACCATTGGGATAATTGATACTCAAGTCTCTTGCAACTCTCAGGCACAGCTGTTGCCTATTTCTACCTTTATGTTAATATCTATTAAACTAGACATCCCATAAGAGAGCTACCAAAAAGCCCAGTTTACATCCCAAGTAAAATGAGGTTCAGGTAAGTTAAATTATGTGTCAATGAAGAAGTACAGATTTCAGTTCAGGTCTATTGACCATGAAGGATGCTGCATGATTTTTAAGAATCTTTGAACTCATTGAGATGAATTTTGAAATATTAAAATTATGGGAACTCTGTAGGTTTTAAGGGTGTGAACAAAATCCTATAATGGGAAGAACAACTTCAATTATGGAAGTAATTTCCTTAAGATTTGGTGTCATTTGAGATCAGTCTGTTCAAGAAAGATTTTCAGAAAATTGCCATAGGAAAATTATGGATATTTGGATACATTTTCAACTTTTAAGGTTTTATGTTCCTAGGAGAAGAAAAAAAGCTTTGTCCTCTCACAAAACAGTTCTGTGAGGCACTAAGGTAGACCAGAAAAAGTGTGAGCCTTGGATGGAGACAAATGGGTTGTGGTCCAAGATTCAAATTTTAGCAGCACCGTTATCTGTATGCATTAGGTATAGTAATGTTTCTGAGTCTTTGAATTTGACATCTGTACAAAGGGATAATAATTCCTTTCTCATTAACCTGCTGTGATGATTAAGTGAGATTATAGATTATGAAAAGCTGTTTAGAATGTTGGTTATTGTTAGACAACAACTATTACTATATAGTGAAAAAATCGTTCTTCCAGAAAACACCAGATGTTATTCTTGGTTGTGTTTCAAAGTGCACTCAACGTGGTTGCATCCTTGGGGTGATTGCTTTGTAAACCAGGTGTGAAAAGGAAGCACTTGACCAGAGAGTATCAACAGTCATATCAGCCAACTCCCATAATTCTAGACCAACTCCAGGTACCTGGCCCTCTAGTGTTTGAGAAAATTATAATTTAATTCCTATTTGCAGTTAAAATAGACAAGAGCCTCTGCCATTGCCTAGTCACTGTCAATTTGTCTGCTCTCTGTATAATTTGTGGCATTTCAGTTGATTGTCTCCACATCTCAGCTTGGAATCGCCTGAAAAGAATTTCTGTAAGCTTGGCCAAATATTGAAACAATCAGTAGAAAATGCAGATCTCCTTTTACTTAGATACTCAGTGAACTGTGTTGTACTATATCTGGCTTCACCTTTGTAAAAAAATCCTTGACCCACAGAATAAAATATAAGCTCTTTAAAGGTGTGTGTAAAGGCCTTCACAAATTAATCTCTGCGGCTTCTGCCCTCATATTTCCTCTTCCTTTTTCATGCATTCTGCATTCTAGTCATGATGGCTTCTCAGGGTCCCTAACCCCTCACTTCTTTCCTTCTTGGTTGTCACACCACCTGCATCAGGTCATCCCTTTACTTTCAGAGTTGGATAAGCATCACAGCCCAATGTGGATCTGGATCCTTGATTAGCTGTCAGGGGCCAGTACACCCACTCTGGAGAGAACCTAGACCGATGGGAAAATATACATAACTTTTTTTCTCCCCTGTGCACTGCTCACAGGTGTGGCTCATCTGGAGAGGTACTGAGCAAACATGCTTGCTGAGTGATGTGCTCCGTCTTTGCTTGTGAAGCTGTAGCTATTGTAATGCATTGCATCATCCGGTATCACATTTTCCCTCATCTCCTTTCTGTTTTTGTTACATTTAGTGTCTTGGGTTTATACCTTCCAAATTAAGTGTTAGCTCCTTAATTCTTACTTTATGTTCTGCTTTCTAGAGGATCCAGGCTAAATTTTTCTTCTTCTTCAACCCTCCACACTCGTCCACACTTCCTCCATGTCCCTCCTCTTCCCCTGTTGTCACAGGAGGCTTTGATAGCAAAATGCACATGAAAATTTTTTTACATTTTTTTTAAGTTAAGCTAGTACAGAGGCATTCCTTAACTTCCCTAGTGTAAGGTACAACAGGTGTAAAACAAACAAACAAAAAAACTCCTAAGATTTTCCTAGCCAAATAGTATTGACCATTTATAGTCTTACATATGATCCCATGAATCCCAAAGGGGCATGGGTACAGAGAGGAGTGGATTCTGGGAAGTGCTGGAGACAGGGTTGGAGGATGAGCTTGTGATTCTGAACCAGGAGGTACTAATATTTACTGGATGCACTCACTATTCTAGGTATTTTACACATGTAATTTCTCCAATGACAGTATTGTGAAATAGGCATTATATCTTCATTTTACACATGAGGAAACAGGACACAGAAGTTTTGGCAATGTGTCCAGTGCTACACTACCAGGAAGGAACTGAACACTAAAAGTTGCCATTTGCGCACCTACGGGCATCACCCCTTTCAGATGTGGTGTGGCAAGGGCTCTCCAGGAAGAAGGCAGTTCTGCACTTTAGATGATTTTTCACCTTTGCCTCCATCTGTTTCCACTTTTGTTGAAATGCTTGTTATATATTAGACTATTTCAGGCACAAGACTACTTCCTGAAAGGGGAGCCATATCTCACATTGTGTTGGGTCGCCAACACAATGAAGATTGAATAGCAGTAGTTGAGACTGGCAATTCAAGAGTTAATGCCTGCTGGCATAAAGAGTCCTATGGAGATGAACAACTGAGTGGGGATTTCAGCATGTTGGACTTTGGCAGGCACAGAGTGCAGCAAATGAGCCTCCTGACATATGAAGGCATCCCATTTGATTTTACATCAATTGAAAAGCCTGAAGAATGTTCTAAACTTTCGCATTTTCTTCTCCAGCAGAGATAATATCCACATTATTTCTGAGGAGAGCAAAAAGTTTTTGCGCACTTTTCAAATTTAAGAACCCAGAAACAAGTTCTTACAATTCGAATAGTTCAACCGAATGTTCAGATAAAAGGATGTGAAAGCTTACCCCCCTTTGTCTCTGTAGTTATTACTGTTGAAAAACCACTTTAAGAGAAAGACTTTTCTTTCCTCTTTTCAAGGTAAAGACTCAAGCCCCAAGAATCCACCAAAATAAATTATTTCACAGAACAACTTACTCAGAAAAGAAGCTCATGTGAAAGTTTTTAAATCTTCCACAAAGCTCTCCTACTCCCATAAAGAAGAAAGTATTAAAATGTAATAATGAGGAGCTGGAGTCCAACAAATTGTCATTGTTGGGAGGAAAATTTAAAAGCAGGGGTTTACTCTAGGTGGTTCCATTTTAGAGTTTCCTTTTTAATGGCACTGTTTTTCATGTCTACTCTCATGTATTTACGAAATGCCTTCTCTCCTCATCTTCTGTCTGGCCATCATGTCTTGCCTTCTTTTTAAATTTAATGTGACAGAAATGGAATGCATCTACTTTCTCTAAAAGCCCACTTTCACTCTTAGCCCACCACCTGTTTTATTTTTAAAAAATATATTTTTATGGATTTCAGAGAGGAAGGGAGACGGGGAGAGAAATAGAAACATCAATGATGAGAGAGAATCTTTGATCGGCTGCTTCCTGCATGCCCCTTTACCGGGGATTGACCCCGAAACCCAGGCATGTGACCGGGAATCAAACCATGACCTCCTAGTTCATAAGTTGACACTCAACCACTGAGCCACGTGGCCAGTCCCACCATCTGTTTTTAAAGGAATGGCATTATCTTCACCCACTGCAATTCAAGGAGCCACCTTGAAGTCCTCTTTTTTGTTAGTTGCCTCTCCGAATAGTCACCCTTCTCAGTAGCCTTCTCATGTGCTTTTGCCTTCTTGTTTTCTAAGCCACCAAGCTCTTTCAGGCCATTGTCGCTTCAAACACAAATCACTGCCATGGTCTCTTAATTGACTTTCCCTCATCTGATCCAAATGTCATTGCTTCTCATGGCTTACCGTAGAAGATCCAAAGCTGTCTGAGTTTTTTTAACTAACTCCACTGCATATGGAACATTATGATTCCTCATTTGTGGCCAGGAAGTTCTGTTCATGGTTCTTCCAAAGCACGATGATATTCCAGGCACCATTTTAACCACTTTTCACACACCAACTAATTTTCTCCTCATAATAGTATAGTGAGTAAGAGTGCTGGCTTGTTGCATTGGGTATTGAAATTGGGTAAGTAATGTAACTGCTCCACGTGTTTGCTTTCTTATCCGTAAAATAAGGATAATACTACTAGCATCTATCTCATTGAGTTATTGCAAGGATTTAATACAGGCACGTATTAACAGTGCCTAACCCATAAAGCCTGCTCAGTAGATATCATACCATAGAAGGTATGATAGAAGGAGACACTCAGGCACAGACAGGTTACGCAATTGTCAAGTTGCTCTAACCAGTTAGTGAACTTGGGAGTTTGAACCAAATCTGACTTTAGAATGTACCCAAACATTATACTCCATGGCTTCTCTTTATATCATTTATACTTGCAATTCATCCTCAATCTTTTTCCTTTGAGGAATAGTTCAGAACTCTGTGACTATTAGTAGCTGACCTCCCTCTACTCTGAGATGCGATGGAAGCCATGGAGAGAAAGCAGGTGACCCCAGTTTGTGCCTCCAGACACTTCATCTTGACTCCTGTCCAGGCTGTGACTGTCATCTGCTGACCCCTCCTGTATTCTCAACACTTTGGGTGAACGTGCCTGGTTAGGGCAGAGTGTAAATCTGCCTGGACTAAGGCCCTCACTGAGGGAAGCAGATCAATGCTCTTTTCCACATCACAATAAAGCCTTCTGAAGAGACACAAACTATACTTTAGGATGCCAGATCTGGCTGAGCGACCCAATGTCCACCCAGGGATCACCTTCTGGTGGAAGGAGTCCATTTTCAGTGCCTGGGTCATGTTCATGCCTTAAAGATTTACATTACACTCCTGACTAGCCAATTATCAAACAGGAAAAAAACCCTCTTGAGATTCATATTATTAACACAGGACCAGTTAAGATGGTTAAGTCAGAGCAAGTTACCTAGAACGCTGGAGGAAAGAAAAGAAAGCATGAAACCTTTTATTGTGTGAGGGTCTCTTCTGTATCAGGCATTGTTTCATATGTTGTCATATATTCATTAATTCAGTTCATAAAAATTTGATGTGCACTTATTGTATGCCAGGGACACCTATGATAGGTCTTGGGGTGCTGGGATTACTGTGTCAGGCATCCTCCCCGACTTCATGGAGCTTAGAATCTAGCAGAGGGAAAGATGCAGAGCAAACATTTGTGTATTCTTTTCTTCAATTCATGAAAAGCAGGAATGTATTTCCATTCAAAAATGTGGAAACTGAGGCCCAAAGAAGTGAGCTATCTTGCTTACGATAGCAGGTGTATTAAGAAGTAGAGTTTCATACTTAGTTCTTTCTAGGCATTAATTTTTATTTCCTTCCATTTGTCACAGAGTATCTCCTGATATAGCTCTGTCGTTCACTTTTTGTAACATTCGGTTAAACAAATCATTTCAGAGGCAAGCTTATGAGACTTTCACTTATATTGATTGTTCTTCAGGAAATAAGCCAAATCGTTTCATTCAGCCTACTAAAATGCTCAACATCAGAATTTTGAATATCGACTCCCTTGCTTAAGCACCAGATATATTAGGCATAATTATTTCTGCGTAACTCAATACCAATAAAAGTTTTCTCTATCCAATTCCTTAAAATATACATATTGATTTAAAGTGAAATTATTTCCAGGTTAAATAGTGGCTCAAATGCTAGCATTTAAATCCTTCTCCTCTCAGCCCCAGCAAATAGATTCCCTCTGAAATGGTTGAAAAGATATAAAATTAGAGAACATTTTATATCATCTCTGGAAAATAGGAAAGAATGTATGTTAGAACAGGCTTGAGAAAGCCTCCTCAAGCTTGTCTGTGTGTCTGTCATAACACAGGTTTTTCCTCAGTCCTGCCCTCCTTCAGATCTTTGCTGGAATATTATCCTTCCAGTAAGTCCTTATAGTCAAAATTTCCTAGCCTTCTTCCTCTGATGCTATATTTTGTCTTCCCTGTTTTATTTTTCTCCATAGCTTAAAAAACATCACCTGCTTCATTAGTTTCATTACTTGTTTATTGTCTATCTTCCTATTTTGTACCACTAGAACATGATCTCCATGAAGGAAGAGATGTTTTTATTTATTTATTTATTTATTTTTATTTAATCTTTCATTGCTAGGTCCTTATTAAGCCTAAAACAGGTCCTGGTACCTAGTAGGTACTCAATCAATATTTCTTAAATGAATGAATCCCTGTTTTACTGATGAGGAAACTGGGGTTAAAGAACCCTATAGTCGCTCATTCTACCTCATTTCATGTTCATCATTATTTCTGAAATCTCTTCATGTTGATATACATAGATCCACTTAATTCCTTTTAGGATAATATTTCATAATTTGAATATGTCCATTTTACTTTTCTATTCCCTCATTGATAGGCATTTAGGCTTGAATTGAAACTTGTTTTCCTTTTCTTTTTACTTTAACCATATTCTCCTAAAGCCCAAAGTTTTAAACAAATTGACTGTTGTAAACAATTTCATATGTGATTGAATAACTCTTACTATGATGACAAAATGCCATTAAAATATAAAATGAAAATCATGTTGTTTTCAGAAGCTCAAATGGGATAGAAATAATTTTGATCAATTATAACAAAATAGTCTACACGAAGGCTTGAATAAATTAAAGTAGACACCTAAATATTAGAGTAGTTTTTAAGTATATCAAGAAAAGTGTCCAAGGTGCCTTTAAAATATTCTGACTAGGATTCATTTTTATAATGTAAAAAATCACACTTTAATATATATTTGAAGTGATTAAAAGCATCATATCATAATGCAATATCAAGACAATTCATATATGATTTAGTTAATAAGGCATTTCCTATTAGCACTTATTAATTGCTTTCCATACATTGATGGTGCAATTTCTGATTTTATCTCTCTTCTACCTAGAGTCCCTCCATCTAGAATGTCTTATCATTTTCCTCTCTGATGGGATAGCCTTTATTAAAGTTATGCTGAACTGAACTCAAGAGTCAAAGTTCTGATCCTTCACCCTGTGATTTCTCCTCACTCTTTTCCAAATATGCTTATTGCATATTATGTTTGAATTGGATTATATTGCCAAAGTTTTGATTAAGTAAATGCCATAGCTAGAAATTAAATTAGAAGCACTTATCAAATTGCAGCCAAGTGATATCGATCTATAAACTTAACCTATATATTCACTGCAGCATGCTATTTATGAAATGAGATGTAGCAATAAATTGGGTATGCTACATTCCTCCTCATGCTTTTAGCATCCATTAACCAATTACTAAAAAGTGGGAGGGGGTGGTGGAAAAAGAGCATGTGAAGTCTGGAGATTTAAAAATGTATAGAATTAGCAGTGAGGAGTGGGCATTACACTATTCAATTCTTTATAGTTCCTCCTTAGGCATTCCTTCCTAAAGGCGTTTCTCTACTGCCCTTCATTAGATTGTCGGGTATCTAATTTTCTGCATGTACCTCACTTGGTTCTGGAGAAATGCTCCTACAGGCAGAATTTTCTTTACATTACAGCTCTTTGTGAGTTTTTGTCCAATCACAAGGCATTTGCAGTGGTTCTCAACCTTTCTAATGCCGCGACCCTTTAATACAGTTCCTCATGTTGTGGTGACCCCCAACCATAAAATTATTTTCGTTGCTACTTCATAACTGTCATTTTGCTCCTGTTATGAATCGTAATGTAAATATATGTGTTTTCCGATGGTCTCAACCCACAGGTTGAGAACCGCTGCTGTAGAGCCTAAGACCATTAGTGGGGTTGGACCCCACCCATGCACGAATTTGTGCACGGGGCCTCTAGTAGTGGTATAACCTTCATCACTGAGCACACTGGTCATTTGCAAGGAAGGTTAGTGTGAGCACTGATGCAGATCTTGAATTTGTTCAACTTGTCCCCTGCTTCCTGATGACCCATGCTTATTGCAAAGTCCTGAACTTTGATGTTGGAGGTGGGGTGGTTTGGGTCTATTATCTATTGCTTTGTAACAAATTAGTCTAAAACTTAATGGCTTAAAACAACACTTATTATCTGAGTTTCTGAGTGCTCAGAATGTAGGCAGCCTCACTGGGTCTTCTGTTTCAGGGTCGCTCACAGGCTTCAGTCAAGGTGTAGACAGGGTCTGCAGTCTTACCTCAAGTTCAGCTGGGAAAGCAGCCACTTCCAAGCTCACTCACACAGTTGTTGGCTGGCCTCCATTCCTCAAGGGTTGTTGGACTGGGAGCCTCAATTACTTGCTGGCTGTTGGCCAGAGGAGTCAGGAAGTGGGAATTCTTTATAGGTCCTGTTTTTCAGGTATTGGTAACCTTATTCAGATGTCTAAAAGATTTTTAAAAATGTATTTATCTTGATTACCCAACTCTCAGTTCCTTGCCATATGGGCCTTTTCATAGAGCATCTTACAACATGAAAGAGTGAGCAAATAAGAAGGCAAGAGAGGATTAGCAAGACAGAAGTCACAGTTTTTATACCTAATTTCAGAAGTGATATCCCATAACTTTATTGTATTCTACTAGTGAGAAGCAAGTCACTAGGTTTAGCACACACACATACAAGGGGAGGGGACTATGCAAGGGTGTGAATTCCAAAAGGCAGAGATTATTGGGAGTCATTTCAGGTGCTGCTTACCATACTTGGTTTCCTCTTTAGCAATTGCTACACATATTTTAAATATTCATGATTGAACTTGGGAGTGGTACTTTACTCAGCCAGATTCTATTTTTACTCTATCTCGTAGAAATTCTTCCAACTTGCTGGCTGATTAATGCATTTATTTTCTGGGTCGCACTGAGGATGAAATTTTATTTTTGCTTTGAAATTTCAAAGGGAACTTGGGAAGGGAGTTAAATATGCAGGATCAAATGTTATTTTTATATGGAAAATTTTGACTGATTTTTAAAAAGATAGCTGCATAGGCAATACAGTTTTTGAGGTCTTACATATGAAGGTGTCTTGCTGTTGCATTTACCTGTAGAGTTGTGTATCCACATATTGATACATATTCACTTCTCAAAATTTTGCTGACATTAATTCACTACCTTCTATTATTTTTGTTGTTATTGTAGAGATGAAGTCTGAGACTAACAAGGCTTTTGGTCATTGTTAGTAGATCCTTTCAGTGCTCTCCTCACATCACCTAAATATCCGCCATTTCAGTATGTATGTGCCAGTAGTGTCCCACTGCAGTCATCTGGGATCTCCTGTCTGAGGGCTTCTCCCAGCATATGGGCTGAAGATGGATGGCAGTTCAGGATAAATATTCCCACTTCCTAGCTCCTTGGGTGGATAATAGAGGTGTGTCCTCAATATTCCTAGATTTCTCCATTAGGGATTGAGCCTCCATTGCTCATAGCTCATACCAGCTCAGTAAAGTTCCCTTGGATGATTTCTTTATCTTCTCTCATGTTCCCACACCCGTACAGATGCCTCCTGGGATCACCAAACCCCTATCTCAGAATCTGCTTTTGGGGGAACCCACTAGAAGACAGTTATTTTTAGGTGAGTTTGTTCAGGTATAGATAACCTTACTCAGATGTGTAAAAGATTTCAAAATATATATGTATCTTGATTACCCAAAATTTTGTCTGATTTGCCTAGAAGTTACATTTCTTTAACTCATTTTCCCTGGACTTTAGAAACTCTTTAAAAATATGCACTGGTCTTGCCTCAGTTCAAGGACTTTATCTATAGCTTTGATGATTTCTTTTTAAATTTTTCTGATTTCTTCTTCATGAAGTTTAATTTATTCTGGTCTCATTTCTATATCATTAAGCATCACTAAATATCTGAATATTCCTTCTCCATTTTCTTATTCCATATCTATAAACATCTCATAACTTAGGTGTATTTGTTCTTATTCCCTGCATTCTAAGATGGCTTTTCAAGTTTTTTACCCACAATGCTCCTTCACTTTTCTGCAGCATCAGGTTTGCTCTTTATGCCCCCAGTGTGGTCTTAAACTCTACTATTATGTTTTTCCACTTCCTCATTATCTCATCTATCTGTCCCTTTCATCTCATCTTAGATTTTAAAGTGACTTTTTTTTTGTTTCAGATATGACATATCTTTTACACGTTACTGAATTTTCATTTGGATCCTGCACTTAGTCATATAATAGTGGTCTGCTCTTCTCTTGGTCTTCTGGCTGTTGATTTTCCCTCTTGTTCTATAGTTTTATATTTTGGTTCATACTGAAATTTCTTCTCTACTCATCCTTGGCAAAGTGTATCTATCTAGATTTCATGTTTATCAACAAATAGGGTGATTATTTTGGCCCATGTGGTTCTTTCTATTTGCACAGAAATAAAAGCCCTTTCTTAGGTCCCTTGTTAGGAGAGGGAAGTTTCATGTACACAAGTCCTGGAAAAATGTCCACTTTCTAGCAGGCATGAACCCAGGAGGGCTTCTTCATCATTGCCTAATTTGGGGGGGGGGCATTAGCAACCATAGTTACATTTTTTAAATGTCCCATGTCATTTCTAATTGTGCCCACTCTTAGGGCGTCCCCCTGTTTACTGCCCAGTTACTTTCCAGTGTTCACAGACTCTACAAGGAGGTAGGAGAATGCCAGTGAAAGTGGAAAGGAGTGGTTTTAGGAGTCCAGAGATTTCCACAGTGTACAGTACAGGTCTAAGCATTTTAGAGAGATGATTTCTCAGAGCAGGCCCTACATCTCATGTTATGTTGCAAGGGTGACATTAGATTTTTTCCTACCTTATTTTACTTGGTATGTTTTTCCTAAAGCAAAGCTGGTTAATGCCATGAGCTGGTGCTTGGGTGAGTATTCTAAATTCATGTTCGTATTTATTATACCTGTTACTTTGTATGAGAGTCTTAATTTCTAGTGGTCTAGTGAATTGTCTTCTTTTAATGTGTTATCATTAATATTTTTGTGAAAGTTTGGGAGATATTGGGTAAGTAAATGTTACTGAGACACTCTTTTGAATGAGAAATCTCATCTTCATGTCTATTAAAATAAGTGCATAACAGGGTTTGTCTAATTAGTTGAACACAATGTATACCAATAAGGCTTTGTGAGTTCTTATGTTTTAAACTTTATTTATACAAAACATTAGTTTCTACTACAGGTTTAAAATATCATCTGTGACAAATAACTTCATAAGCCTGCTTTGAATGTGCTATAAATATCTACCTTAAAATTATTTTTGAGGCAACAACCTCAACTTTAATCTACCTGCTGATATTGAGGAATATTGCTGTCAAAAATTATGACAGAATGCTCCAAAGTGTAGATATTCATGGCCATTGCTTCATGTCTATCCTCAGAATTCATGATTACATCCAACATAGTGACAGAAATTCAGGGGAAGAGATCCAAAAGAGCGAAACATAAGCCATGCAAAATACTCCTCTGTCTTTAACAGGCATTAAAACATCATCCTGAGAGTGATTGATGTACAACTGGATAACATAAAAAGTGCAAGCTTTTGAAGGCCTTTTCTGATATGCTAAATTAAAAAAAAAAAAAAAAAAAAAAAAAAGGAAGCCAAGCTTCAAATTCACCCGCTTGTTAATTTGAAATTTGAACTTTGGCCTTTAACCTTTGATTAAGATGAACAGTAGAACCACTCAATTTTTCATGGTATAAATCAGGGGTGGGTAACCTTTTATTTCTGCCAAAGGTCATTTAATTAACTTACCCCTGATGCCTTTGCAGGATCAGACTAAATGATTTCGCGGGTCTTATATGGCCCTCTGGCTGGACGTTCCCCAACCCTGGTGTAAAGAAGTACGTGTGGACCAGTGACCAAGTGTTGCTTAACCTATTGATTAGTAGCAAAAAAAACTGCACATTTAGTTATTTTTTAGGAGTGGGCTGGGGCAGCTTTTATTGATTTCTGAGAACCAATTGTACGAGCCTCTTCTGAGCTCTGCGCTCAATAACATCACAGTGGTAGACAGAAACCAACCATGTGGGGAGCATTTATATCATAGAAATTGGAAAATTATACAATTAGGGCTTTTTCCCCCCCAGAGAGCCAGTTGACAAACATTGATCAGAACCACCACTATTATTAAGGCCCTTTTTATACTCATTTCTTGATGATGACATGGTTATATATGGTTTATTTATATTAAACTCCCAGACTTCATTATAGTGATTAAATCTGAAAATGATATTGGATTTGAATTTTCATAAATTTGCTTTTACCCAAAAGTAGGAACTCATATTCAAGCAATGGTTTTTGTACCTTCTTTTTCATAAGGAATTGCTAGTTGTAGGTAATAACTACAAAAAGGCAACAACGATAAGCTAGATCCTCTCTGTATAAATCATTAATCTTTCCAAACTAAAAGTTGCACTTCTATTCCAGTGTTGTTGTTTTAAAGCTTTAACATCAATTAGAGGCTCAATACTTCCTTATAGCAACAATGGACTTAATTTCCTTTGCCCTAGAGAGTGTTTTATAAATGAGTGCCTCAGGCGTAGGGCCCTGCTCCAAGCTCTGTTCCTCACCCTGAGCATGGGGTCCTGGAGAGGAGACCCTGAGTAGTAAGGAAGCAGGGATCTGGGACTCTGCTGGCCTTGACCCAGCTGCCCTCCATTTTTCTCGACCACCTCACTCTTTCTTCCTCAATCTTTCCAATTCTCCTTTCATCATTATTATAGTTGATTGTTTATTTTGCTTATTAAGGTGCATTTATACCTCACACTTTAATGTAAAAAAAGAAATAGTTGATGGGAACAATGACTACACAGTCGTGTATGTGACCTAGAAGAAAAGCAGTTTGTCATTGCTTTAAACTGATATTTTAAAAATGCACGTTCAATATTTATTTGAGGAAGAGGGAAGGTCTGCACTTGTGAAGAACATTTTGTTGTTTCAGCATGAAAGCACTGTTCCTGGCTATTCTGCAGGGCCGAGATTTCCATGTACCAATAGTTAGTTGAGAAAGGAACTGAGGACACAGGACTCAGTTAACTGGCACCCTATTTTCAAGTTAATTAAGTAATACTTGAATGTTCCTCAGAGAAACATGTCTCAACTTACCATGTGCGTATCTACCAGCTGGGAATGCTGTTAACAGCAGGTTCAGTGAATTCTGATTATCTGTCTGAGGCAGGGCCTGAGATTCTGCATTTCTACCACTTCCCTCCATGATGCCGATGTTGCTGGACCAGGGACCACATTTGGGAGGGTGTGGGGGATGCCACCTCATCTACTTTACCCTGTTTGTAATATTTCCATATGAAAATTTGGGTGGGGGGGCGGTCCGCATTAGCTAGGTGTTTTTTTTTAACTTATTTACTTTTTAAAAAATATACTTATCATTTATTTATTTATATATCCTTAAAACATTTTTGGGGGTGGGGTGAGTAGTTTACTGGCTCCTAATATTAAATAAATTCCCTGCTTATTTTACGTATATTGCCAAAAATGGAAGTTATATTTTTAGGAGAGAATTTTATGATGCTGTGATTTTAGAATTTACATTTTGAAGTTGCTGCTTAGAATAAGAGATATAAAAGCCCTGATAGGCCTATACTCATGACTGTTTTTTAAAATTTTTTTTTATTGTTGACACTATTGCAGATTTCCCCATGTCTCCCCCCGCCCCACACACACTTTGCCCATTTCCACTCAGCCCTACCTCCCTTCCCTTGGCCCTCCCTACACTATTGTCTGTGTCCATGCGCTATGTATATATGTTCTTTAGCTAATCCCTTCAACTTACTTGTGACTGTTTTAAAAATGATAAAATTTTGATCTACTTAATAGGAATTTTTGTAAAAAAATATTCTTTTATAAATCCCTCCTGTAATGATTTAAAGTCAATACCTAGACATCTAGACAGTGATGCTTCTATAGGAATTGTCACGATAAAAATGTGAATGGGCATCTTCATGCCCCAGATTATTCTGATATATGAGTTTGGAGATACACAGCTACCATGCATAGAGCAGATTCCCCACTCCACGTGAAGTTTTCAATTATACAATTTTGAGCAAACCATAAGCTACCTGTGATGTGTCTTTGTCAGGCACATACGAGATACTCAATACATATTTGTTGAGTGAATTGATTTCAAAGGAAACTCATATACGTAACTTGCCTACCCGTCTGCGCAATTGAAAGCATGCCTGCCACAAGCACGTGGCTCCAGAATGATTCCTCCTGTACTGCCCTCTGCAGACCTGGAAGATGAGCAGTGCTCTTTCGTTGGGCTTTATGCTCTGATGCCCACCTCCCACCTATTAAGTGCCCCTCAAACGTTTAAACCAACACTGAGCTCTCTTCTTCCACAAACCCCTGGCACTTATTGTATTTCAGTTATCTGCCATTTGTATTTTGAAAAGATTGCATCTCCAAAAACACTGTGAAATTTTTAAAAGCAGAGACAACATCATATTATTCTTGTGGAATCCAGAGCAGGTATTCAATAAAAGGTTATTAAATTGATTTCCTGCGCCGAAACCGGTTTGGCTCAGTGGATAGAGCGTCGGCCTGCAGACTGAAAGGTCCCGGGTTCGATTCCGGTCAAGGGCATGTACCTTGGTTGCGGGCACATCCTCAGTGGGAGGTGTGCAGGAGGCGGCTGATCGATGTTTCTCTCTCATCGATGTTTCTAGCTCTCTATCCCTCTCCCTTCCTCTCTGTGAAATATCAATAAAATATATTAAAAAAAATTGATTTCCTGCTTTGATAAGTGATTGTTGATGGCCCTTCATTAAATATCTATGCCAGGTATTTCAGGCAAGGCCCTTCCAGACTCAACCAAACAAAATATGTCATTGCTTTAAGAAACTTTCTTATGATTTGGCCTTTGAAATGCCCACAGAATACTTATTAATTTATTTATTACTAGAGGCCCGGTGCACAAAATTCGTGCATGGAGGGTGTGTGTCCCTCAGCCCAGCCTGCACCCTCTCCAATCTGGGACCTCTAGAGCAGCTGTGGGCAAACTATGGCCCGCGGGCCGGATCCGGCCTGTTCGGCTGTTCTATCCGGCCCACGGAGCCGAAAGAGCGGAGGGTTCTCTTGCTCTCCCCTCTGCTCCTTTACTTTGAATTTATATTAGTTCACATAAACACTCCATCCATGCTTTTGTTCCGGCCCTCCGGTCCAGTTTAAGAACCCATTGTGGCCCTCGAGTCAAAAAGTTTGCCCACCCCTGCTCTAGAGGGATGTCCGACTGCCCGTTTAGGCCCAATCCTAAATGGGCAGTCAGACATTTCTCTCACAATCCAGGACTGCTGGCTCCCAACTGCTTGCCTGCCTGCCTTCCTGATTGCTCTTAACAGCTTCTGCCTGCCAGCCTGATCACCCCCTAATCACTCCCCTGCCAGCCTGATTGATGCCTAACTGTCCTCACCTGCAGGCCTGGTCACCCCTAACTGCCCTCCCCTGCAGGCCTTGGTCCCCCCCCAACTGCCCTTCCCTGCAGTCCCGGTTGCCCCCAACTTCCCTCCTTTGCCAGCCTGGTCACCCCTAACTGCCCTCCCCTGCAGGCTTGATTGCCCACAACTGCCCTCTCTTGCAGGCCTGGTCCCTCTCAACTGCCCTCTCCCTGCTGGCCATCTGTGGCAGCCATCTTGTGTCCACATGGGGGCAGCCATCTTTGACCACATGGGGGCAGCCATCTTGTGTGTTGGAGTGATGGCCAATTTGCATATTACTCTTTTATTAGATAGATTATTTTTTTTTTAGAGAGGGAGGGAGGGAGGGGAAGAGAGAGAAACATCTATCGGATGCCTCCTGCATGCCTCCTACCTAGGATCCAGCCCACAACCCGGGCATGTGCCCTGATCTGGAATTGAACCAGCAACCTTTCTGTGCAAAGGGTGACCCCCAGCCAACTGAGCCACACCAGTCAAGGCAGAATACATTTCTTGATAAGAAAAGACTGAGGTATGTTTCTCCAAGGTCCAACTAGGCTTGGTTGTTGGTGCATTTCCCCAAGGTATAGTTGAGAATAGCTTTTGTTATATTTCTATTAGGTACTATTGGTTCATGTTTTCGCTCTCTCTCTCTCTCTTTTTTTTTTTTTTTTAGGATCAATTGAACATAATTTTGGTGTGACTACTTCAACCAATCAATACTCTGAGAAGAGCAAACCCAGCTCAATCATGGGGAAATGTAAGTAAGTATTGTTAAATAAATATAATAGGTAACATTCTTAAAGCTTACTCTAGAATATATCCTATTCTAGGTGCTTCAGTTTAGAGTTTATTCTGTCTTTGCAGCAGTACTATGAGGTAACTGATATATGACTCCCAGATATAATGATAGACTGAAACTCAGAAGATTAAAGTCACTTTCCCAGTGTCATGGGGCCAGAAAATGCAGAGGTGGGACTTGGACTCAGGTTGTTTCTAAAGCTCTTTTGCCAATACAAATTGATTTAAATAACATAAAAATCCAGTTTTTTTTTCTACTAACAATGTTTTAAATGCTCAAGAGCCACATGTGGCTAATGCCTACCACATTGGACTGTGCAGATATAGAACATTTCCATCATTGTAGAACAAGCATGTCAAACTCAAAGGGTAACATGGGTGAAATAAACAAGGTTTAAGTTTATGTGGGCCGCAAAAAAACAAAAGCTTCAATTTTCATAGAAACGTAGGTTTATTTCAAAAGAGACATGCTGAATAGAAAGGGCTGAAATAAATGAGTAATCGTTAACATAAAATAATAGAACATTTTAATAAAAATTAATATGTTTTTGAACATTAACTTACCAGACACTGAATAACTGCACAAATTAATAAGCGTAATGCAAATAAACCTATTTTTCTTGTTCTTCTAAAGCAAAGTATTTCCTGTTGCACACACCAAACAAGCCAGTCCAAGACTAATGATGTGGCAATCAGCTGCTAAAATATTCGTTGCTAGTGTTAGTGGAGGGAAATGGTGCTCCTGCACGTAAGGCACATAAGGGAAATGAATGCAACATGATTTCAGTAATCAGTCATCAGCAAACATTGTAGTTTGTTATTAATTATTATGTATAACAGGATATTGTAAAAATTAAGTTATGAAATTTTTATTAAAACACTAGAGGCCCGGTGCACGAAATTCGTGCACAGGTAGGGTCCCTAGGCCTGGCCAGCAATCAGGGCTGATCTGTGGGGCGACCGGTGGGGCAATTGGGGGTCCCCCACTTGCACCTGCCTTGGCCTGCCTGGCACTGCCTACTTGCTGGCCCCACCCCGCCCCTCCCCACCCCCCTTCTCCCACCCTACCACCACTGCTGGTTGCCTCCCTCTGTGCACTGGCCTTAGCTAGCCTGGGGCCTGCAGGCTGGGGCCAGCTCCTACATTGAGCATCTGGCCCCTGGTGGTCAGTGCACATCATAGCGACCGGTCGTTCTGTCGTTCAGTGGATTTGCATATTAGGCTTTTATTATATAGGATTTCTTACACACTGTTATATTGGCTGGGCCACAAAAATATTTGTTGTGGGCCGCATGTGGCCCGTAGGCCCCAAGTTTGACATGCTTACTGTAAAAAGTCCAATTTGACAGTGCTCCTTAAGCGCCTGTACCTGCTGGTAGCATGCTGGCTGTGCTGACTTTTGAGGTCCTCACTAGGACAGGGACGGGGGGTTGGAGAGGGTAACTTCAGGCAGATGTAGAGGTGTGTGAATGAAGAGGTGGGTGAGGGAGGGAAGCACTCTGCTTAGGTCACTTGGGTCCTGGTTGGGAGCATCAGTAGGAACTGAGGTCCCCTGGAATATCTGATAGAATAGCTACAATGGAGGAAGATCTCCCTTCCCCAACCAGAGAGCCAAAGAGTTTGGGGCAACTACTTTAAAGGCTGAACGGCCAGCTAGAGAGAAGAAGGAGGAGAGAGGAAGTCTGTATATTAGTGGCCACCAGTAAGTATCTGCTTCCATCTGGCCTACGGCTGCCCTTGGGGCCCACTCCCCCTGGAGAAGCTGGATTTTGCCCAGGCCTGTGAGTGGGTATTGGGGAAGTATGGAAGCACAGCCCATAGCCTGATAGCCTCCAACTGCCTTACCACCCTGGGTTCACGGGGCCTTGGATGACCTGACCAGAACCACTGTCCTTTCCCTAATTCCTGACAGACTCTTTGGACCGGTATTCTGATTGCTTTACACACACTGACCAGCATCTATCTCCATGCAGACTGACCATCTCAGACACACTGACCACTCCAGATACACAATGAAATAAAAATAACAACAACTGTGGCTCACACACACAAAATACATATAACCACTATCACTTATCCTTAATACTTCCATGTACTGTGTCTAGGTACTATAATGTAGTAAGCACAAGTTGTAGTTGTTATTACATTTTATATATTTTATTTATATGTATTCTTTGAATTTTCAGAACAATTCTATGAGGTATGTATAGTATCATCATTATCTATAAAATAAAAGCCTAAGCGACTGTTACGGCAGAACGACCAGAACAACTGGTTGCTATGATGTGCACTGACCACCAGACGCTCAACGCAGGAGCTGTCCCCTGGTGGTTAGTGCGCTTCCACAGAGTGAGCGCCACTCAGTCAGAAGCCGGGCTCACGGCTGGCAAGTGCAGTGGCGGTGGCAGGAGCCTCTCCCGCCTCCATGGCAGCGTTAAGGAGCAGCAAGCCGAGTGGTAAGGAGCAGCGAGCAGGCGGGCAGTAAGGAGCGAGGTTTCCCAGACTGCAAGAGGGTGTAGGCCAGGCTAAGGGACCACCTCCCCTCCCCCCCATGCACAAATTTTGTGCACCGGGCCTTTAGTTTTATATACTGTATGATGAAACACTGGCACAGTGACTTGACCACACAGTTACAAAGTGACAGAGCAGTTGAAAAGTCATTCTGGGCCCTTAGTCCACTCTATCTATCTGTCTGTCTATCTATCTATCTATCTATCTATCTATCTATCTATCTATCATCTATCTATCTACCTAGCTATCTATCTGTTTTAGAGGATGGGAGAGGGAAAGAAAGAGAGATATCAATGCCAGAGGGAAACATTAATCAGCTGCCTCCTACATGCCCCTTACTTGGGATCAAGCCTGCAACCCAGGCATGTGCCCTTGACCAGGAATTGAACTAATTGGTAACCCTTCAGTGCATGGAATAATGCCCAACTAACTGAGCCACACCAGCCAGGGTAGTCCACTTTCTTCTTCTTTTTTTTTTTTTTTTTATTAATTAAGGTATTATATATGTGTCCTTATCTCCCCATCCCCTCCCACCCCACCGCCCCCCCCCGAACTCATGCCCTCTCCCCCCTGGTGTCTGTGTCCATTGGTTAGGCCAGTGGTCTGCAAACGGCCTCTTGTGAGCCACGTGCACCGTGTCTCCCATCGCCCGACCGACCGACACACCCACTTCTTCTAACGCCACTTCTTCAAAATAGACTCGCCCAGGCCGAAAACCGACTTCTGCGCATGGGCCACGAAGTTTCAATCGCACTGTACGTGTGCGCCCGCACGTGGTATTTTGTGGAAGAGCCACACTCAAGGGGCCAAAGAACCGCATGTGGCTCGCAAGCCGCGGTTTGCTGACCACTGGGTTAGGCTTATATGCATGCATACAAATCCTTTGGTTAATCTCTCCCCCTTACCCCCACCCTCCCCTACCTTCCCTCTGAGGTTTGACGGTCTGATCAATGCTTCTCTGTCTCTGGATCTGTTTTATGTTGTTCATTATATTCCACGAATGAGTGAGATCATGTGATATTTATTTTTCAGTCCACTTTCTTAATCGCTGTACCGAACTGCTTTGCTTGTCCAGCATGGATGTCACTCCAAGTTGCAATTCTCTGTGTTCGTTATCTATATACCAGTAAGCACTCGGTTGGGTGTTCAGTTTGCCATCGTTTCTCACATGATTACTCCAGCTACAATCTGCCAAGTGTTCATTGAGCTTCTAGAAACTACTTATTTAGTAACTGGCAGAATTTTTCATCTTTTTTGCATCCAACTTAGAATTTCTATCCTGCCCAGTGGTAAATACTTTTTACTTATTTTGCATTTCATGCAGTGTATTATGTAAGTGTTTATAAATGTACTAGTAGGTACTTTTGAATTTGTCTTAGGGACAGAGTTTGATTTAAGTTACCCCTCTTCCTCATAACTGCTTTTAGTCAAACAACTGAGTGTTACTCTCTCAGGGGCATGATTATTAAGCCAGGAAGCATCATCTGAGAATAATATCAGTGGTAATTAAAAAAATAAATGTAAATATTAACAGCATTAATCCATTAATTGTTAATATAGGACATGCCAATACTGCTGTATAAAATATAAAGGGTTAATTTTTGGAAAATTGGTACAGTGTTATAAACATAAAGCAACTGGAAAAACAAAACTAAAACTCAGAGGTTACCAGCCTTGTTAGACTGATTGAGAAAGCAGATAGCTATCAGTTAATTCCACCACATAAATAGCACTCTTGTCAGCGATGTGCTGAAGAATGAAGAATTGAGAAAATGGTTAAAAATTTAAGAACTTCCTCTGAAAGTATGATAGATTTGGCACCAAACTCACTGCCAGATACAAATCTATCAATAGGGGCAATATCCTATCTCCTAGGTCCATGGTCAGCAAACTGCGGCTCGCGAGCCACATGCGGCTCTTTGGCCCCTTGAGTGTGGCTCTTCCACAAAATACCACGGCCTGGGCGAGTCTATTTTGAAGAAGTGGCATTAGAAGAAGTTTAAGTTTAAAAAATTTGGCTCTCCAAAGAAATTTCCATCGTTGTACTGTTGATATTTGTACTGTTGACTAATGAGTTTGCCGACCGCTGTCCTAGGTGATTGGAAAACTCAGATCAACTCCAAGATGCCACACTGGGGGGTTTGGGGTTTTTCATAAACCTAAATATGAGCCAAAACTAAAGTGTAATTTTGGTGAAACCTATCAAGACTGTGAGGATGTAACACAGCTGAACGAGGCCATGTGTGGAGAGGAAGTAGATTGCGACAGATGATAAACCAGCTTGTATTGGATGAGCTCGAATGGGGCTAACCCAAGAGCAAGGTCAGGACATAAACTTATGCTCAGCCTCAGTGATAGCTTCAAACAGGCCACTTGGGTAAATATGACTGGGAGAATTCAACAGCCAAGGTAAGGCTCTGAAAATTGCACTGGTGTTCACAAAACAAACACAGCCTTAAGCAGTGGTAATGAATCATGCGTGACAGCCACACCGTACAGGTCCCTAGCATCATTCCTCAAAGGAGGGTGAAATGAGCTAGAGATGTACATTGTCTCATTTCAGACTTAGCATGTGTAACTTTTAATGAGGCTGATGGGGATGATACCTTTGGACATTAATCTTTAGACATGTCTTTTGAGCTCTGAGAAACCTAAATATTTTGAAGGTTGGTTTGTTTGGTGTTTTGTTTATTAATAATCTGAATGTAAAGTAAGAATGTAAATAGTGGTGAAATTTAAATAAATAATACAGGGAGGCAAGAGCAGACTATACGTAGATATGGTTGGGAAGCCCACAGTGAGATTTATGTAGCCTGATCTGTTTGTCCCTGTAGTTCTCATACACTGCAAGCCCAGCTCCCAATAAAGCTTGTTTGACAAGTGACAAAGGTTCATTGGAATGAGCCGGTCATGTGGATTGCAACATTTGGAAGATGGTCTTTTCAACAAATGGTGCTGGAACAATGGGACATCCATATGCAAAAAAAAAAAAAAAAGTAATCTAGACACAGACCTCACACACTTCACAAAAATTAACTCAAAAAGGTCCACAGACCTAAATGTAAAATGCAAAACTATAAGCCTCCTGGAAGATAACAGAACACCTAGATAACCTTGGGTATGGCAGTAACTTTTAGACACAATATCAAAGGCATGAAACATGAAAAAAATAACTGATAAGCTAGACTTCATTAAAATTAAAAATCTCTGCTATGTGAAAATGTTAAGAGAATGAGAAGATAAGCCACAGATTGGGATAAAATACTTGCAAAAGACATATCTGATAAAAGGACTGCTATCCAAAAATATATAAAAACTCTTAAAACTCCACAATAAGAAAACAAACAAACTAATTTAAAAAATAGGTAAAAAAAAAAAAAAAAAAAAAAAAAACCTTAGCAGATACTTTACTAAAGAAGATGTACACATGGCAAATAAACATAGGAAAATTTGCTCCACATTATGTATCATAAGGAAATTCAACCTAAAACAGCAAGATATTGCTGCCCACCTATTAGAATGGACAAATCTGGAATACTGACAACACCAAATGTGGGCAAGGATGTGGAGCAACAGGAACTGTAGATCATTGCTGGTGGGAATGAAAATGATATAGCTACTCTGAAAGGTGGTTTGGTGGTTTCTATGAAACTAAATATACTCTTATCATGTGATCTAGCAATCATGCTCCTTGGTATTTATCCAAAGGAATTGAAAGTTTATGTTTACATAAAACCTGGTGGGGATGTTGATAATGGGGGAGGCTATGCATGTGTGGGAACAGGGGGTATATGGGAAATCTCTATACCTGCCTCTTAATTTTGTAGTGAACCTAAAACTGCTTTTCAAAAACACAGTATTGACCTAACCGGTTTGGCTCAGTGGATAGAGCATCGGCCTGTGGACTGAAGGGTCCCAGGTTTGATTCCGGTCAAGGGCATGTACCTCGGTTGTGGGTACATCCCCAGTGGGGGGTGTATAGGAGGCAGCTGATCGATGTTTCTCTCTCATTGATGTTTCTAACTCTCTCTCTCTCTCCCTTCCTCTCTGTAAAAAATCAATAAAATATATAAAACAAAATAATAAAAAATTTAAAAATACAGTATTTTTTAAAAGTCAAAGAAGTGCTCCTTTACTACCAAAATCCTGAATCCAACCATCTTTTTTTCCTTCAAAAGGTAATTTAAAAATCCCACAGGCAATAATCTCTTAAACCTAGGGAGTCAATGATGTTTCAAATGAAGCCTTTTGAATTTAAACTATATTTGAATAAATGAAGAAGAGGTGGGAAATTATTTTTTATATTATAAATGCATTTATTCTATAGTTACTTCTATGCTGGAAGGAAACATAAGGAAAGACTTTCTAAATTCGTCTGCCTCCTTACTTGAAATCTCTTAAGGCAATCATTTCCTGGATCTCCCACCAGCAGATAAACTGGTTGATAGTGTTTTCAGAAGGCTGTAGCCCAGCCACATAATGATTGTTAGCAAGGAAGAGGGACTTTGGGGGACATAAATGAGAGAAGTTGAAAAATGAAATTACATGAAAAACCACACAGTCAGTTTGCGTTTTGTAAATAATTCAGCTCATGATTTGATTTGCTTTGATAAATCAAAGTAAAAAAAGATTACTATTTACTCAGTTTTTAAGAAATGAAGGTTTCTTCATTTCCAAATTATAGCTATAGAAATCAAGTGTTGGTTACATTACTCAGTCTTCTAGAATGATATCAGCTATGATGTTTTTAAATGGCAAATAAATGAAAATTCAATTTTGTCTTCCCTCCATTTTCCCCTCTCTCCTTCCCTCTTCCTTTTATTCAATTGGTTTGTTTGTTTTGATGAATTTAAAACCACTGAGCTCTGTAAACTAATTTGTGAAATACCCAGTGGGTTTAATGCACTCCTTGGGAAAAAGGTTTATTTTGATTGTCTGCTTAGTATTTTACTCATACTCTCACCTGGTGGTCTACAGTTTCATCCTGTCTTTGGTGGCTGCAGGGCTGGATGCAGGTATCAGGGGAGAAACTAGAGAGTACACATCCTTAGAGCTAGGGCAGCTGGATGCAGTCTGGGAGGCCGAGGGAGATTGGCCTTGACTTTCTACTCTAGGGGCTACAACAGCAGATAAATGAATGAGATTAATAGAATGACAGAGAACACTTCCCTGTTTGATCTGCTCAGAAGGACTTGTTTCCTTTTCACCTTTTCTAGTTTTGCATTTGACTGTCCCAGATTGGAAAATCTAATGAAAATACTCGGAGAGAAATCCATGTTGCATTCCCCCCACCCCATCCCCCATGACTCCCATTCTTACACTTACCTGTTATCCCCCCCAAAACACTGGCTATTCTAAATTGATGAGTGGGTTGGGATTGGTCTTGGCAGCATGTTTTTATGCTTATCTTTTCTGGGTTGATGTGTTATGGGGGAAAAGAGTGATTCTTTTAACATGTGATTCAGTGCCGATCTGTTTTCATTTTAGGGTCTTTGCATATCTAGCTGAAAATCTCTAATGTTGAAAGCCAATGCTTGGGATGAAGGTGACTGGAATGCCAGAACACACCAAAATCGGAAGGTGGGTCATTCATTAATTTATTTGTACATGTGTATATTAAGTGTCAACCATGGTTCTAGACAAACTATTAAAGGAAGAAGCCTGGTTAAAAGGACTCTGTCTGTAAAAGATGGCTTGAGTCCAGTGTTAGGAATTGTTACTCTCATGCATTGTTCACCAAGGTCATATTCATTTATATACCTGGAGTCCTGAGTGCCCATATAGGATTTGGCAACTCCCAGCTCTGGTTCATTATTTTCAAGGATGCCCGAGGAACACAGTTATGAACCACCAGGTTGTTTCTTCCTGAAAGTTTTATATGTTTTCTCTTGGGGTATCATTTATGAAATTCTTGAATAAATTGTTTTCAGGCAAAATCTCAGCCACATCCAACATTAACACATGTGTAATACAACTTTAACAACACAGAACAGTATTTAAAATAATCTAACACAGATCCCTACTTACAGCTTCACTGAAAAGCCCAAGTATCCAATTTCAGTTAGGGCCTCTACTACAAACCCTTAACACCTCCCACAGGGGCTGTATTGAGAAAGAAACTTGAAGGCCCCAACTAGGGCCTTTCTTCACACAATAATAATAAGTGAAGATACCAAGAACTGAGTATATGCTAAGTGCCATACATTAATTATAATGTCACCCATCCCTCAAGTTTATAAAGGGGGAAAAAGAGCCATTGTAGAAGCCAGAAAGTTTTCTTGTTTGTCTTTCTGTGTGGATATTTGTTTGGTGGTTATACATAGATCTATTGAAGTAATGTCGTGTTTAGACAAACAATAGCCAAAATATTCCAAGATATGCAACTAAATATAGTCTGCTACCACCAATCAGGAATGGAAAAAGCTGCATTTCTTTATTCTCAGCTATTGGTTGTTGCTTTTTATCTTTTTTAAACTATACGAATAAAAGGATAATTCCAAACAATGATTGTTAGGTTAAACTATCAAATCCCAAATAGCTGACTGAAATGAGAACACCTTTATTCAGCTGTAACTGCTAATAAGAACCTGAACCAAGAGATGGTTGGGCCCCCACAGGGACTCCTTGGGGAATATGTTAATATTTTGTGCATGCTCAAGTCCTTGCACCTGTAGGCTGGGGATTAGAAATGTTCTTAATTTATTTGTTCAACAGTATCAGCAAGTTAGTCCTTAGAATTTATTGCTAATACTGAAGCAGCTGTAAAAAATCACATCAAGATGAAAATGCTGATGATTACTGAAATAAGTATTATGTGTGTAGTGTATCTTGACTCCATAGACAAATATAAGTGTTTGACTTAAATAATTGCAAGACTTTCTAACTTGTCTGACTCAAGGAAAGGAAAAATGAAGTATTTAGTGAACATTGTCATATAAGAGGGATATGCTGGGGTAAAACATAGAACCAAAGAGAATTTTCTGGCTTTGGTTTTCAAAATCCTAAATATTTAAGATTATGTAGAGAACTTGAGGCACAGACAAAATATTTGGGAGTTTGAATAGAGAGGGGTCCCTTTCTTCATCTCCAAAACTCAGGCTAGAAATGGTTTTCTCCGAAGGAGTGTTGGGGGTATGGGAGAGAAATGGAGGGAAAGTGAAACAATAGAGATATTGAGGGTTTGCAAAGAGTGGTCTTGTATCCTGCTCCCAAGACATAGTCCGAAGCTGAGCTGATCAGTGGATTTCATCTTCTTGGCCACTTGTTCTGGAATGATAAAGCAGAGTGAATCTCAAGACTCCAGCTAGTAATTCTGCAACAAATGCTCATTTCCTACCTTTGGGGAGTACAATGAACCATTTTGTCAGCATGAGGGACACAAAGCTGAATTAAGGAGGAGAGCAAAAAAGGTGATTTCAGAGAACACGTGGAGTCCTGATTGACATTAAGAGCTATTGTGTGAAATTGCATGTGAATCCCACTCTATTTTAGAACTTTTCAATCTACATAAAACATGATATCTCCTTTATGATTAAGTCAATCTGAGTTAGGTCTTCTGTTATTGGAACCATAGATTCTCACCTGATAACTACTATCTTTAATGTACCTTCTGTGTATGTCCAAAACTTTAGCCATAAACTCCTTTAATAGATGTACCACCCCGGAAGTGAACATCATTACCTCTATGATGTAATGGCTATTTACAAATCAGAAGCCAAGACTCAGAATTGTTGCTGAAGATGGCAGAGCAGGAATTTGGATCTGGGTCCATCAAAACCCAAAGCCTGGACTTTCCCTTTTTTTTTTTTATCATATTACCTGTTATAGAGCTTCAAGTCACCTGTAGATGTCTTGTCAAAGCTGTGTGTTCAGTGTTTCACATGCCTTTTGTTGACTTCTGTCTGGAACTTTTTCCATCCACACATGTTTTTGCAGATTAGGCCACACAGTGTATGAAGCACATTTTCACTACTGAATTCCCTGATGGGATTAAGGAACTACAAATCAAAGTAATAATAAAAAATTATAATCTATTTTGAAATAGATCCAAGTATGTAAGGAGCAGGATTGGATGCACTGCATTTAAGGCCTGCCTTAAATGCAACATGAAGTAGCAGAAAGTGTGGGGGGTTGGAGTTAGATAGACATGGATAAACATTTCAGCTTTAGGACACCTGGATTAACAGGGTGGCAGATTAAATGTGCCTAATAAATATGCTATTAAAATCCCACTGAAAAATCCAAAAGAATGTGAAAAAAATAACAATGGCAGTGACAGTTAAAGAGGAGACTAGAGTTTAAAATCTGGCCTGACTTTTCATTAGCTGCATCATCGAAGGAGGATCCAGAAGCCCTTTCCTAGATGACATGCCATGTGCTTGACATGAAATAGTCCCTCTGAAGGTGTTGGAAAACTCTAATCGGCCCCCTCTCTACAGAGCTACTCCAGGGTAATGAATGGTCACACAGAATAACCCAGAATCATTATATAGCTGTGCATGAAATGGTCTCCAAGCCAGACTAAGCTGGAACCATCTCTTCCCCACTCTGTTACAATTTTCCAATCTGTCAACCCTCAAATGGCAAGTCTCTTTCTCCAATCCATGCAGTTAATACAACTCCAACTCTGCAGAAGGAAGAGGAGCCCAGGAAAAAAGTGCATTGTCTGATGTACTATGAGAGAAGTCTCCTGTGTGGATCTTTTGTCAGCCCCAGAAATGAAAACAGAGAGAGAGTCAGAGTAGTGAATACAGGGGTGAGAGAAACAAACTACTGGGGAAGTGAAGATCCAACCTCAGCCCAGTGGCCCATCACTAGATAGATATCCTCTAGGAGTCATGAATGACGCTGTGGGCTCCACACAGACCTCTAGACCCTATATTTAGATATATATGAAAAAGTGACAGCATCTGAATGGGTTGTAAGGAGGATGAGCAATCATCCAGCAAAGCTGTCTCATGACAAAGGCTGGACTGGGACTGCAAAATGAGGACATAGAAAAACAAAACAAATGACACAAATGAACCATGGGACACAATTTAAAAAATATGTACAAGGGGAGGACACTCAGTAAGTGTGAGTGTGGTGAGATCACATTTTGATATAATAACCTATTGTTTTTCTTCTGGTGCTTCACTTGTCCCTATACCTGCACTCCCACCCCATTCAAGGAGCTGGCAGGTTTGTGCTCTTTGCTCAGGGCAGCGATGGGACAGGACAGAGACAGAAACAAAGAAGTATTATTGAGTTTGTCTGCAAAAGCCTAAGACCTTCAGGGGCTGGAGAAGACTTTGTCCTTGGCTAAAATATTAGGGTTAATAGAAAGAGGTTTACATTTCTATCCAAACTGGAGGAAGGGGGATGGATTGTTCAGGGATAGCAGACCCTGTGTCCTAATTTCTGGAGGAAGCCTGGGAAATACATGTAGTAGCTTTAGAAAGAAAGGATATTGGCAGTTTGGCAGAGATTGTGGTGTCCTAGCATGACATGGAAATATTAGAATATACTCTGTGCCCATAAAATGAAAGGAAATAGTAGAGAGAGCCATCAGATCTGAAGAGAAGAGAGAAGCTAGTGATACTGATTTCAGTGGTGATCTGTATAGATTAATAAGAGAGAACTAGAAGAGGAAATAGCTACCCCGGAAGAAATTTGCATGGTCATATGATATTGAAGACCAGATTAGAGTCCCACCCCTTGTATCAAATGCCACAGTCTTGTACAAGTCACTCAGAACTTAGGTAAAACTCTATGATAACAAGAGGGGGCCCCAAATTACCTGAGATTAAGTTTCTGCCATCTTGGTGGAATGGGAAATAGACATTACATCAAATTATTAATAATTATTATAAAGTTATATTTATTTGCACATCTGATATGTAAATTGAGGTAAATGTTATCTACATCAGCTATAGTTGCTATTACTTTGATATTATAATCTTTGCCTGAATTCATTCTTTGCTTGATAAAGTGCAATCTTTGACAATAAATAAAAATAAGTTGTATTGATAATTTTAACATAGGTTATAATTTGCTATATAATAAAACAATTTCAAACTTAATCTAGAGATTTAATTCAGGTGGTTCAACAGTTTGGTAACAAGGACCCAAGAGTCAGAATAATTCTCAGTGCAAATTTGACATCATTGATTTCTCACTCCTGTGAGTCAAGTAAACCCAATGGTGTAAAACAGGAGTTCCTCTTCATGAAATACATTTGCATGCTAGTTCCCTGACCTGGGGCTAAACAAGCCCAGTAAAAAGATAATTTATATAACTGAAAACTATCCCTAAAAGCAGGCAGCTTTTAAGCTGCCTTCAGATCAAAGGAGAGAAGCTGCTTACGAGTCTATAACACTTTGATGTCAGTCCTTTTCCGTGGAGGCTGGTGAGAGTTGGCAGGCCTCTGGAATCCCACCCCAGCATCCGTACTGTTTAATTTGCAGGTAAGTTTTTCAACTAACCTTGTGGGACAATTCAAATGATGGCATGTGAAATTTTATTTGTGTCTTCCACAAATAAAAAACAGTTTATTTGCTGCCACAATTTCTGAGTGACAGAAAAAAAATATATGTTTTGCTAATTTTTATTGCATTGTACTAAAAGCTTCAGAAGAACTGTATGCTGCTCTGTTCGGTTATCTGTATAAATTTTCACCCTGTGAATTCTGGATAGCTGTTCCCACCCTACCGTTCTTTCTAACTCCTTAGAAGTATTTCACTTGGAAATATTTTATTTGGTTGCTTTTTCCATTTGGTAATTCCAGGTTCCTCCTATGTGCTGAGTACTGTGCCTTGCACTGACTTTGAGGAGAGGAGAGACAGTCTTCCTCAAAGCCCTTGGGCAAACGAACATGTACACAGAGCATTATAATTCCATGATCTATATATATAAAAGGCTAAGTGACTGACCATCCATCTGTCCGACCGTCCGACCAACCAGCTGGCTGGTACATATGACGGGCACTGGCAATTTAAAAATAAACGTTGACTTGCACATGCGCGATACATATAAAGCTCTTGCTGGCACCAATTGCCCATGTGTGTTTCGATCTGTCATTGTCGATTGTGAATTTGGTTGACACTTCTAATATAGAGAAAGGTTGAATAGTGATATTAAATATTTCTTCTAATTAATTTTCTTTCAATGTACACGAATCTGTGCACCGGGCCACTAGTAATTTAATAAAGACATGGAGTCAGCACACATTGTGAATGGCATGGCTAAATGGGAAAATCTCACACCATCACTGATGGTGAGGATGTGTAGTGCTGGCCATGTGCAGAGTCATGTTCAGCTGTAGCTCTAATCCTGTAACAGAGTTACCCTTCTCTCCAAAGGGTGCCAGTTTTCTCATCTCTCCCATCCCGTTAGAGCTGGTAAAACCACCTGCAGTATTCCCAGGGGCAGAATTGAGGACTCAGAGGCCCCAGCTTGGGAGAAGATAGACAGAATCTCAGGCAGTGTCAGGCTGGCAGAGTGAGATAAATCCTTACCAGAAGCCGGGACGTTACTGAGAATTCAAAATAGCAGAGGACCTACTGGGAAGTTTCTTGTGCTTTATTTTTTGCTGCTGTGGCTTCTTCAGCAAGACCTGGAAAGGCATATAGATTACTCTTTTAAAAGGTTAATGAAGGCATAGGTGCCCAAGGCCGTGGCTCTCCTTACTTCCAGAAAAGGCAAATTAGAAAAAAAAAAAAAAAAAGCTTTTAGGTAGTCCTAGATCCCACTGGCAACAAGATACTTCTGGGGATTATCAGGGGCTGCTGGGGGAAAACAAAAGGTAAGGGCGGACCCCTTGTGTTTCACACTAGTGGTACCATGTGGCCATAAGGGGCAACATCAAGTAACCATAGACAGAGAGGCAGAGCTCACCATCCCAAATTGGAAGTCCCAATGATCCTTTTTCAACCCTAACATAGACCTCAAAAGGAAAGGGAGGAAGGGAGAGAGTCCCTGTGTAACTGATACTGGACTTACCATGAATCTTGACAGATAGTTCTCTGAATTGGTTATAAATCAGTTTCTCAGCCTTGGCACTATTGACATTTTGCAGTAGATAATTGTGTGTGTGTGTGTGTATGTGTGTGTACACTGTTCTGTGCATTATAGGATGTTTGGCAGCATCTATGACCTTGACCTACTGGATTCCAGTATCACCCCCATCTCACCAGAGTGATAATGAAAATTGTCTCCAGACACTGCCAAATATCTCTCAGAGTTCTCCAGTTGTGTACCATTGTTCTAAATAAATACACTGAGTGGCCAGATTTTTATGATCTCTGAAAGCATAATAATCTGATCACTCAGTGTATATCCTATATAATAAAAGGCTAATATGCAAATTGTCCCCTCGACCAGGAGTTTGACCAGTAGGCAAGCCAGCCGGCCAATCGCCCATGTCCCCTCCACCTGGCCCAGCTGGCCGGACCCACCCATGCATGAATTCATGCACTGGGCCTCTAATGTGTGTGTGTGTGTATATATATATATATATGTACACACACACACACACACACACACACACACACACTGAGTGGTGATTATTATGCATTCAGAGATCATAATAATCTGGCCACTCAGTGTATGACAGCATGGGAAAAGTCATTATTTGAACCTGAACCTGTAGACTAGCCTTATAATGGTTGCCCATTACACCTTGGTAACAAGTGATTTGTGCTGCAGGCATTTTGTAGACTTATTGACACAAGCGAACTTCTTTAGCAGTGCCAGAGGGCAGCATTCAGGGCCCCAAACCAACAGAGATATCCTAGTGCAGGTGGGGCTGGGGCTGGGGACAGAGCAGAAGCCTTCAGTCAAATCTGGTGAGGGCTTCTCACCAGGTTCCTAATGAGGACAGCTGGACATTTATATCAACTCTCAAATGAATAAACTTTATACTTTTTATGTATAAGTAACCCATAAACCATGGGTATAGAATTTCATTCCAGAACACTCATATTATCAAATTTACCTTATAGAGTCCTTCATTAAAGAGTACTTTAGCTAGTTTTGAATCCTGGGTGAGCCCTAATTGAATATTTTAGAGTCAGGTATCTGGTGCTTGGGCTTCCTGGAGCAAAACCAAGTGAGCTCTGAGCGGCCTTTGAGAGAGTGTTGCTTCTATTTTGCTTTTCTGTGTCTGGGTCAAGAAGGAAGGAAAAGGAGGCAAGACATCCTCCCTCTGGTGACATTTCCCCTTTTCAAGCTACCTTTGGTGTTTATTAGAGAGAATCTCAATGGGGCTCCAAGGGGGTGAGATCTACAGGGTTGCAGCGGCCTGGCCCTCAGGTCATCCCTGGGCCCTGCCCTGAGCTGTGGTACCCAGTTCTCTCACGATATCCTTCCTGAGACTCATTCTCCCAAGCCTATCTTTTTCTCACCCAGGACCTGTAGCTCTCTAGCTCCAGTGTCATGTCCGCTTTCTGAATTACTGTCACAGAATTTGAAGATAGGATTCAAACTCATTTAGTCCATTATTTTCTTCCCTCCACATATGTGTAAAGTGAAGACCAGAGAGGAGAAGTGATTCACCGAAGGAATTGCAGCTTAAGGAGAGTATACAGGAGAGAAGACTGAGGATGAAACATTACCAACACCAACTTGTAAAGGATAAGAAGGTAAGACAAGCTGAGATGGAGAGTCAGACATGTTCAAGGAAGGGCAAATTTGAGGAATGATAGGGAACCCCCCAGGGGAGGGTGTGTCAGGAAGAAGGAAGTGTCTAGGATTCTTGAGCTGTGAGAGGGGAAGCATACTTTGCCCGGGACCATGGAGAAAGGGCAGAAGGAAGCTCAGGAGTTTGCTGACGAAGCAGCTTTGTCTTGCAAAAGAGAGAGGATTCATTCTCCACTTACCTGTCTCCTGAATCTCTGGAGCACTTGGTGGGATTTGCAGCAATGTAAACAGCTAAATCCTGAGCTTGCGAATAGCTCCTTGATTGCAAACCTCCTTGGGAACCATAGGATTTCTATGGGGCAGAGAAGCAGACTGGATAAGCAGAGGGACAACGCAGAAAGAGGCAACTTTAGTAATTCTACATCGTTTATTTTGGTGGCGCACAATGGGCTCTCAGCTCCATCAGGAAATTAGGTGCATCTGCAATATAATTTAAAATGTGTTTTCCCCTTCAAATTTCTGCAGCTCTTATTTGAGTAGCTGATGAAATAGACTACCTGCTAGTTACATGTTGCAGGGTTATTTTTCTGCCTGGGGGTTTTATTCTCAGGGGAAAAGGATGCTATTTCTGTAAATCTCAAACATTATATGCATCAGAGAACTCAAGGAAAAAGCTTTTATTCTCTTGAGACAAACACAAATAGCTCCAGTTTCTTCCAGCTTTTGTTTAAAGGCACCTCATAAAGTGCTATCACACACAAGCTCTGAGGATGAATTGCTCAGTGCTATAAGGTTTATTTGTGTGCAAACACGCTGCATTTCCACGCCACATGGAGCTATACTATACTCTCCAAGAGCACTTTAGAAGACTCAATATCGATTTTATTCAGTGGAAAATCATAAATACAGACCAATAAGAAACCCATGTGTTACAAGGTAAATAAATGGTGGGTGTAAGTCTAGCCATTTGGTAATGGAATGCTGATTTCCTACTTGTGTTGTTTTCCCTCTTGAGACCAGATGGTAATTCTCAAAATTCAGGTTGTAAAGTTGTAGCACAACTTGCATATATTCCCCTTTTGTGTTAAATGGTAAACTTTACACTGGCAGAGTGGTACCTCTCTCTGATGACCTACCTTTTCATGGCAGAGACTGACCTTGTGCACCATCTTTCCCTGCACAAGGGAATTAGGTCATCTAATTCCATCTCCACTCAAAATACCATTTATTAAACGTCTTCCTCTCAAACGAACCTTATTTTTTCCTTCATATTTTTTTCGTAGTCTTCTTTTTGAAAGTCCTTCAGTTGGGAGTAAGATTCCATAAATATCCTCAAAGTGAGTGTGAGTAGGAATGATCCTGGAAGAGTGTGATAGGCCTACATGACCCAAACTGGTCAGGCAACTTTAAAGCTAAGACACTCATTCAGAACTGAGCCTCATATGGCTGCAGAAAATGGACTTTTAATTCCAGACATTGTCTTATTCTCACTGCTGTATCTCTAGCCCCTAGTAGAATATCTGACAGATAGTAAACTTGCACTAAATAGCTCTTGCATTAATAGATGGAGGATAATTCTGCTACTTCAGACATTTCCAAAGAAATAAGTATATTTTGTTTAATCTTGGTGACTGTTTTTTTTTCAGTTTTGTTCACATTCCAAAGCAAAACATTCCACTATTTGTGTGTGTGTGTGTGGGGGGGGGGGGGGAGGGGGGAAGGAGTGGAGCAATACATAAAAATCCAAAGCTAATCTCTTTAATGTAGATGTGTGTATGACCAGGCAGCAATATTTACCACTATATTTGTAAGCAGGGATGATCCAGTTGAAGTCTAGAATTTGGGGTTCCAAAGTGAGTGAACTGCCGAAACCGGTTTGGCTCAGTGGATAGAGCGTCAGCCTGCGGACTGAAGGGTCCCAGGTTCGATTCCGGTCAAGGGCATGTACCTTGGTTGCGGGCACGTCCCCAGTAGGGGGTGTGCAGGAGGCAGCTGATCGATGTTTCTCTCTCATCGATGTTTCTAACTCTCTATCCCTCTCCCTTCCTCTCTGTAAAAAATCAATAAAATATATTAAAAAATATATATACAAAGTGAGTGCACTTATTCTTCTCAAGGGTCACAGGAGTCTTACATTGTCCTAGATGTAGGTATATACATGGTTAAGTTACAGCTGGGCAAAACAGAAGAGATGACAGTGGAAAGATTGCTACGTCTATGTGTAAATGACCTGGGATTTGACCCCATTTCAGTTCCTGAATTCCTGCCTCTATCTCCTGTGCCATAAGAGAGAACTTAAGTGGGGGCTAATGTTTAAGTAATAAAACCTCTTATAAGTTACAGGCTCTCCATGTAGGAAGGCATCGTTTGCAAAGACAAAATCAAAACTGCTTGCACTGTAACAGATGTGAGGCAATATATAGCAGCACAGGATTTACAGCCTGGAGTACCTATCATCAGCATGGTCACTAAAATAATAAAACCACAAAATCAATTCTTACATGAGCCAGTGATTTAGCATTCTTTTAATCATTCTCAAAGCGATTCGATATATAATACGAAGACTGGCTCCTTAAGGGGATTGTTTAGTGCTCCTTATTTCAGGAGAAAAATAATCAGCCAACAAAAATAAAAGTATAATGACAAAGCATTGCACACCTGAGTTGTCAAATAAATACCCCAATTCTCAACTTCATTTGTCAGTGGACATTTAAAATAGCCTTGCAAATGATTAGCAGTATTCCATAATAAAAAGAAACTACTGGTCCTGACCAGTGTGGCTCAGTTGGTTGGGTATTGCCCAGTGCACCTAAAGGTCGCTGGTTTGATTACTGGTCAGGGCACATGCCTGGCTTAATCCCCAGCAGGGGGCATGCAGGGCAGGCAGCAGATTGATCTATCTCTCTCTCAAAGTCAATACAAATATATTTTTAACAAAGAACAAAAGAAACCACGGACTAGCATAAAATTTATGAATTAAATTTTGATTCAACATCTAGTTCAAATGCATGTTTTGAAGTAGCCATGGTGCTCTCAAGTACACCAAGACAGATCCTGTAATACTGTACCTTGTTATAGAATGAACTTGGGTATGCAGCTCCCTGCATCAAGCCCAGCAGCGTTTCTAAGTTTGTTTGGAAATTCTCGAAGTTCCCTGCAAACTGTAACTAAAGTGAGGTCAGTGGTGGAACTGAGGCAATATAGCCGATTGCATTGCATCAGGTCCCCTTGGGCTATGAGAAGCCTTTGTGACTTGGTAAGTTTCAAACGGTAATGAATGTAGCTGTTGAATAGTCTTTCTAGCTTACTCGCCATTTTATCCCTAATCTAACACACTGCCTAGTTTATAATTGCTGCATATATTTGTAACATGTATTTGTAGAGTAAATGAATTCAGAGCTAAGCAAATTGGTGGTAAAGAATGTGCAGAGAAGGAAAAAAATCATCCTCTGTGCAAGTAAGTTTGTTAAATAGTAAATGAAGATAGCAAGTTTCTTTTTTACTCTGGAGCATTGCGAATCTTTAGTATGTATTATGAATCTTCAGAAGGATTTAACAAAGCAGTGTCCCAAGCTTTTTTTTTTTTTTTTTTTTTTAGTGTAAAAACACTTTGTTCTCACAGTACTGATTAGCATCTCTCTGCAGTGCTTGGGATAATGCATTTAAAATAAGTATGATATAAAAAATATGCTTGAACTGAATTTTGTTTGCTACTTTCAGAGGTTGTGTGTGTGTGTGTGTGTGTGTGTGTGTGCGCTAGACATCAATGACAATAGAGAATGAAATTTTCTAAATATTTGAATATATCTATATCATCTATAATCTATCCTAATAATGATTGGAATAATAAATTATTCTATAAACTCTGAAATAACATAAGTTCTCATTGTAATCTGTCAAAACAGTTGCAAAAACAGATTATAATACTGAAGACCCTGTGAGCACATGGGATCTGTGTGCATCTACATCGGAAATACTAGGGGAGCTTGTTAGTTGTTAAATAAGATTACTGAGTCCCGCCTGCCCCTCAGAGTTTCTGGAAACAGACATAGGGAGGCCTAGAAATCTGCATTTAAAATTTGTCTTAGATGATTCTAAAGCAATGAGGTTAGTGGACAACAGTCTGAGTAATACTCATGTAAACAACATCGCACTATCTCATTTAACTGGCTAAACACATCCAGTTTTCCTAATCCAAGGTTTCCCTCTTTTGCCAGTTCATACCTTCTAAGTGCTTATATCTCCAGTTTTGGAAGAGATTATAGCACCCCTTATTTCTGATATAGAGATTTATGTTCTTGCAGGGCATTTTTACTACTTATACTCATTTGTAAGATCTTGTTTCAGCAAGTATTGATCTTATAGATTGAGTTGGAAACTACAGGGATGGTGAGAGGGGTGGGGTGCCATCTAAGCAAGGGAGATTGGGCAGATCCCTTTTGAGATCCAACTCCCTCACATCTGTCTAGTTGACAAACAGGCAGAGGGACTGGTAGGATGGGGATGCATGGTTAGTAGTCATAGGCTATGGAGTCGGGATATTTTAGCTCTACTGCTTAGTAGCTGTGGGACCTCAGCAAGTTATTTAACTTCTTTATGCCTTAGTTTTATCTTTTTATTTGTAAAATAAGAATAATAGTAAATATGTATCCCATAGGGTTACATTTAAGGTTTAAATGAGATGGTTTATGTAAAGGTCGTAGCCCCATACCTGGCAGATAGTAAGCAATTATTTTCTTGAATGGCCGTGGCCTCCAGCTCCTCCATTATATTATTTTCCATCTCAATTGAATCCAATGATACTGTCATTAAAAACAAAACAAAAGTACATCATCTTACATCAAGTACCGCTTGGGAGCTCAATAAACGTGGGGTTGAATATTAGCTCTGTGCCCCACATTTACAAGTTGTATGAACTTAGACAAATTATTTAACCCATATGAACCTGTTCTTCACCTATAAATAGGAATAGACTACCTAAGGATAAGTGATGGCAATTAACTTTGAGTTGTTCAAGCACTTGGCAATTTAATGTCCTCATGGGATTGATTTGTATTCCTGCATCTTTCTAAACCTCATTTCATTACATTGAGTTCATTGAGAAGATTCCCTGACTTCTCAACAGAAGTGTAAGAATTCCCAGAGCTGAGGGCCAGCTGGAGTTCCAGGATCCACCCAAGTCAGGGAATGAATGAGACTAGCAGGCAACTGTGAGTGTGGAAAGGAGAGAATCAGATCCTAAGTCCTAGGCAAGGATGAGCTCAGGTAACAGAGAAGCTCCAAAGTGTTAAGACCTAGGAAGGAGTGAAGAGAGAAAGCAGTGCATTAAAGCGAAGGTTTGGAAACAGGGAACAGGCAAGGTGAACTGAATGGGAGGAGCCTTTCTGAAAACTGCTGGATGGAGCCCTTGGTTAATAAAGAAACTCTTAAGGAAGCCACGTCAGTTTGGACAATCATGAGTAGTGCAGAAGTTATTATTGTTCTTACTTTCCATATTATATGGTGAGCTCCATGAGATCAGAGCCTGAATCTAATCCAATTTTCTGCAAGTCGGAGAGTAAATGTTTAATATGAGTTGGTTCAAAGAGATCAAAGGATCAACCTTCTGTATCCAATTTCCTTCTATTTCTAGGTCACTTTTCAAATATGTAGGGCTCCTTAAGCTTAATTATAGGTTTTGCTGAGAAACTTTTTTGTGTGTGTTTTAATCAGTCTAATGTTCTTTGAAATAAGAGCTCAAATTTATTTTATATACAAAGAATAGTTATTGGATCAGAATATATTTTCTAACTAGTGTGTATATTGTACAGCAAGAGAAATCTAGGAGCATTTTGAAAGCTTCTGTATTTTCCATACCTTCTTTGTTTTATAAAAGATTATAAAAACTTATTGAAAAAAAAAACAATTTTCACTCCTCCATGTAAGTTGTATATTATTCTTGGATATAAACTTGAGCAAGTTAAAACTTAGCCCAAATAAGGAAGTACAATTTTGGATTTCAATGACCATGTGTGAGGATTTCTTGTAAGTCAGACTGATATGCCATATAGGGACACGTATTTGTGATATCATGGATAGAAAATGAGAAAAAAGGAAAGGAAATTAGGAGACATTTTGTACAAACCTCGTCACTGTCTCTTACTTTTCAAAGACAGTAATCAGGATCATTTAGGAATATTTACATTACAATATCCTTTCAAACATCAACATATATTGAAACCTGCAATTTCCTTAATCAGAGAAGATTTCGTTTTTAATTCTTTTAGTTGGGAGCAGCACTGGGATGCAGAGGCTTAACTCTTGGTAAACCAGACACTCAGAGCCTGTGATTAGAAGCTGTCCGCTTCTAATTCTAGATGGGAGCTGTGTGCTTTTGATTCTGAAGGTGGGACACACTGTGGCCTCTAGACTGTCACTGAGTCTGAGAGTGCATGTGACTTTCTGGTGTGTCCTTAGAATGGACAGACCTCTAATTAGTGATAGTTGCCAGAATAGTGATGGGTAAAGTCACTTAATATTAAATTCTGATTTCGGAGGGACCTTATCTTACTTTTACTCTTTTTTAGCTCTTCTCTATTTTATTTTTTCCAGTGATTTTTATGATTTTTAGAGAGAGTAGAAGGGAGGGGGAGAGATAGAGAAACATCGATGGGGAGAGGGACACATTGATTGTCTCCTACATGCTCCCCTGATTGGTGCCCTTGACTGGAATTGAACCTGGGACCCTTCAGACCAAGGGCCAACACTCTATCCACTGAGCCAAACCAGCTAGGGCTAGCTCTCCTCTATGTTAGAGTGGCATCATTACCATTATCTGTAAACTCACTAATAACAGAACCTGCTGTGCGCTGAATTTCTTCAGTAGTGTGCCCTCTGCTATTTCAACTTTAGTTCTGCCTTTCTTTGCTGTTGACTATAATCATAACTTAAACAATAATGACAGTTATCACTTATTACATATTTACTCTGTCCCTGACATGGTGTTAAGTAGCACATACATATTTTTTCACCGTGACAATCACCTGTACCATAATCATCCTAAATGTAAGTAATTACTAACTACATTGCAACTTCAAAGAGACTTAGTCCTTGCTTCTGATTTGGGAGTTTTATGTTTTTCCAATGCCTTTTTCTGCTTGTGATTGCTGCATTGTAGTGGTGATTGCTGAAGACTCCCGATAATGCTCCAGTTGGTTCTGAAAATCTTCAGTGGTACTCGTGACCTAAAATTTTCCTTCTACTGCCTTTCTCAAGGATCAGGGTATCTTTTTGGGAATTGTTCAATTTTGGCTTCTACTGTTTTTCATCCTTTTAATATTATTGGTATAACTTTGTATTTCTTGTTCAAAGTTACAGTTGAAGGAAAAAGAATCATCAATTTCATAATGCCTAAACTTCTTTATCCCTACAGACATACTAATGTCTTTACATAAATGTCTGCTTTTCACTTGTAGTTATTAGATGATAATATTCATAGTTCCGGGCAAATATGAAACTCTTTGAACTTTCACGAACATGATTGAATTCTGAGCCAGGGAGTTACACTTTGCGCCAGTGTCCCCACTATTGTCAGAACCACGGCTGAGTACAGTGCTCTTGACCTTCAGCTCTTTTTCTTCCACCTCTCCAGAAGTCTTAGTATTTAATATTTACAAAATACTTAAAGTCAAGAAATACCATAGGATAACCAAGCCCTTATCAGGAGACTTGCTTTGTGAATGAAGGGGAGAGAGCTGTTCCTCCCCGGGAGCTCTGCGTTGCTGGCAGTGGGCATTGCACCGGACACAGTAGTTGTCCAGTTCAGCATGCTGGCAGGGGAGCAAGTGATCCTTCACCTCAGGGAAGTTATTTCACACACCGAGATACAGAAGTCATCAGTGCCTTTGGATCTCAGCTGCTTTGGAATGCATTTTGACTATGAGCACAAATGAGCCTGTTTTCATTCATTTGTGTGAGTCTGCAGCAGCACCATGTCTAACGTAATGGAAAGCTGAGCTGCAGAAATCAGAGGTCACTGGCCTTAGGCTGGGAAGATAATTTATTCTAATCAACTTCAATGATCTTTTTTTCTTCAATTTAAAAAAGACTTTCCTGATCCCGTCTCTCCCAGGGTGGATGGACACTGCTGGTTCCATTTCAGCAGGCAGTGCTCAAGGTCCTAGTAAAGAAATCTACACATTATATATACACATGCCCCGAAATACGTGGTGTGTATGTGAAACATTGAATATTGTCTGGAAGTATATCCAGGTAGATTTAAAAAGTGGTGGTATATATACATATAAACCATACTCATATTATCTTTGTATAATTGAACCATAAAATGCACACTCCTTTGAATTCTCTGTTAGAGAGCCCCTGTATGGTTAACTAGTGCTTACTCTGGGAGGAGTGTAAACTCTATAGATCCTAGAAATCTGTTAGCATCACACAATGCCAAATGCCCACTCTATGACCTTCCAACTGTCTTCCATAGAAAAGGGAAAGTGAAGGTGAACCATGAGCAGAAGGTTTAAGATACCATTCTTTCAAAGTCTGTCTAAAATTGGAAAAAGCATTATTGAAATTGATGAGAAGAAATGATCTTCCCAACCTAATACCGGCCACCTCTAGTTTCTGAGCCAGGCCTGGGGCCCTCTGCTGGATGGGGCCCTGTGGTGAGCCCTGGAGCTGGTGGTCTTCCAAGGCCTGGAAGCAGAGAAACACAAAAACACAAAAATACCAGAGAATAAGAAGTGAGCTATAAACTACAATTACTAATGTCAAAAACTAAAATTTTACAAATCATTTGAAGATAACATGGTAAATCAATTTTGTCCTGGTAATGAAACCAAATAGCTTTAGGGCAAAAGTATGGGGACTTTTTTATGTGTATACTAGTGGCCTGGTGCACGGATTCATGCATATTGAAAGGAAATTAATTAGAAGAAATATTTTAATATTACAGCAAGCTAACCCACAGCCGATTCCACGAGGATCGGGCTCCCTCCTCCCTCCTCTCTGAGTCCGGGGTGCAGGTGAACCAGATTTGGGGCCAACAGGGCCCCAGCAGCAAGCTAACCCAAGGCCAGCAACCTAACCTACCGGTTGGAGCATCTGCCCCCTGGTGGTCAGTGCATGTCATAGCAAACGGTTGAACAGTCGCTTAGGCCTATATATATCTATATATATCTATATATATCTATATCTATATATATCTATATATATCTGTACATATATCTATATCTATATCTATCTATATATGTAGATATATAAAAATATATATCTACAGATATATATAGATAGATATAGATATAGATATATGTACAGATATATATAGATTTTGGGATCTTTTGAATTTTGAATCATGTGAATATATTATCTTCACATGATTACAATAAAAATAAAAAAAATTTAAGTCTTGCCAAAATCTCTTTGGCCAATTATTTTATAGTCCTCTACCAAAAAAATAATGTGTGATGTGACATGGGTGGAGGCCTCTAAAACTGAGAGTTCAGAGTTACAACAAAGGTTTTTAAACAGTCCTGTCCAAGAGTTCTCTCCTAAAATAGCACTCAGTCTAGATTTTTTTTTTTTTCAAGTTAGTTTCCGTCAACCTTTTAAATGGGTGATTTCCATGCTAGTTAAACTGTCCTATCCATGGAAGAAGGTATTCTTCATTCCATTTTAAAGGGTAATTCTGACATCAAAACCTGATGAAGGCAGTATACAAGAAGAAAAATACCTGCCAATTTCCCCTTTTTTTTTGAATAGCAGGAATATTTCATAGCTTTATTGTCCTAATTTATGCTTACCCACTATTGGGAATGAAATTCAGAAGGGTCTGTCAGAGACTCTGTGTTTCTGCCTAAATGTTTTATAGATGAAACTTTAGATGCAGATAGGAAGGAAGAACAAAGAGGGAGGGAAATAGATTATCAGCTCTAGCCTGACTATTTTCTTTTATTACATTTATGAACTAGATCCCCATGGAAGTCTTCTCTGCAGTACATACACATGCAAACAAAGCACTCACAAACATATCACACCATACACAGACCTACTTCTCTGTTTTATGCATCTTTACCTGTACACATCTCTATAGTAGTCCTCAGTATTGGGCCAATTGCTGCCAACGTTTTAGGTTGTGCATTTTCCATCAATTCCTCAGCCTACACTTTTCCTCAAGCTCCTACCCTCCAAGATAGGAGCTTTCTTTCATTTGGTTTCCAGGTATGTTATTCCTTTTCAATAACAGCTCTTGGATCAGTTTTCAATAGATTCCATTAATCTGGTCCATTTAGTACTATTTATTCTCACAGGGACACATTTCCAATTTTCAAAAAAAATATTTTTGTTGATTTCAGAGAGGAAGGGAGAGGGAGAGAGAGACACATCAATGGTGAGAAAATCATTGATCAGCTGCCTCCTGCACACCCCACACTGGGAATCAAGCCTGCAACCCGGGTATATGACCTGACCAGGAATCGAACCATGACCTCCTGGTTCATAGGTTGAAGCTCCATTACTGAGCCATGCCAGCTGGGCATTTCTGATTTCTTATGTGTGGATCCTATTGTACATTTTGTTCTTCATTTTCTAGGGAATTTGGGGAAGGGAAGCCCATGCCCACATCCTGTCTGGAAGTATCTTTGTAGCACTTAATTAAAGAATGTTCCTGTACACTTTACTGAAACCAATTCTTAGATTCTTTGTCTAAAGAGTTCCTCTTATCACAAAATGAGAAAATAAGGGCATACTTTTTATGTTTTCACCATATTTTTTATTGTGACAGCAATTTGTTGATTTTTACTTTGAGTGGAATTTCATTCTTATACACTTAGAATAAAGAGAAAATAGATTTCCTTTATTTCTGTCTCACATGCCTAAAGTAATGCTGTTATCTTATATTTATCTTCCTCTGGTATTCCACCCAGAACAATTAACTGTCTCTGTACAATTATTCTTGCTCCTGTATAAAGAGTTAGCAGTTGTTCCCAGGCATTTTTGAAATTCTGTTTCTTATCTTTTATACCACATTACTCTCTCATAGCCAGTTCTAGCTGCAGATCTATTATGAATTATTTTATGGGCAATTTATTCTTTTATTTTCAAAGTCTGATTATTTTCCCCATTACCACTATGTGACAAGTATTTCAATTTATAATTTTTCAGGAATTCCTTTAATGTCCAAAGCATCTGATAAAATACACAAGGGATCGCAAGCCTCCATTTGCTTCAGTACATTTTCAATTACAGATAGTGGAGTGCTTAGACCTCCTGAGCTCCCAGAACATATATAATCTGCTGTAACTGCTGCAGATCTCCAGCTGCTTCATCATCACTCAAACTGGGGGTCTCAGGTGGATCTGTGTGAGAGATAGTCCACTTGGGATTTTAAACTGTGTTTTTTTGGAATTACAGATTGATGCTTGCTACCACTATCTCTCAAACACATTCAAAAGGAATAGTAAAAAGCTCTAGCATCCTGGTGCATTTTTCTTCCACCCCAACATAACTATTGAAGAGGAAACATCATGGTGAAATGGAAATACTACAAACTCAGAGCAACAGATCTGGTTTCAATAGAGTTTTACCACTGACTACATGCACGATTTTGGACAAGGCACTTCTCGGAGTCTCAGTAAAACGGGGTGGGTATTAGAATCTACGGCAGAGCTAGGACTATTCTGAAGATTAATAAGGCAATGAGGGAGCCAGTAAATGAGAGTTTTTGAAATAGAATGAAGCGTCACAGTGGTCTGACTTGAGCATCAAAGTTTACATAATTGTAATCCATGGGCCCAGATTGTAAAGGCTGGTGGTAAGGGCAGTTCCTCTCTCCCCTGATGCTCCTGCCCATTAGTCGCTGTAACTTTCCTCTGCCAGCAATCCCCTGGCTCACACTTAAGAACAGGTTTCTCGTGAAGCAGAAAGCACATCAGAGTGCCCCGACCAGGGGTGGGCTCACCCTCAATACTGCTCGGTTTGGGCCATGTTAATTTTCAAATGGAGGAGTCCAGTATGCAGTTGGATTTAGAAACAGGGAGCTCAGTAAGCTTGCAAATCATCCCTGAGGACTCAAGCCAAGGAAATAATCCAAAATGGAGCTAGGACTTCTGCATTAGTATACCTATAGTATTCCTAACAAAAGGAAAATTAGAGGCTACCCAAATTCCAGTAGCAGAGGATTAGTTAAGTACACTGAAAAAAAAAAATAGACCCACTTGGTGGGTTATTATACAATTTTAATGATTATATTTATGGATAATTTAGGTAATTCAGAAAATACCTAGGTTGCAATGCTTAATAAAAAAAACAAGATGAAAAACTGAATATACGATTCAATCTAAGTTATATAAATATTGTTAAAAAATATAGCTCAGGTCAAATATACCGACATGTTAATGGTGATTGTCTCTGGGTTGTGATTTCAATTTTCTGAATAATTTGCTGTAATTTCAGATTTCCAGTCATGGCCATATTTTGTAGGCAGAAAGGGTGGGTTTTGCCATAAGACTGGCAGGGGTCTTATAGGGGCTTTATAACACTGCATTATCTTGGAGAGTTTGCCGTGGCCCTGGGTCAGCCCTCAGGTTATCACCTTCCGGTATTATCAGAAGGTCACTTGTCTAGCCTGTAATCAGAGCAAAGGAAGGTGGTTAGTCTTGAGAGATATTTTATCATGGCTAAGGGGAAAGGCAATAAATCACCCTGCCCACCACAGAAATCGCTTCTCCACTGGCAGGAAAGCTTGTGCTTATCCCCTGAACAGGGCTGAGCAAAACAGTCAACTTCTGGCTTTTTGCATTTCCTTTCCCATGAATTATGTTGACTCTCTTCTTCACATGGAATGCATTAGATTTCTGCTTACCAAATAGTATCACAATCAGGGTCCGCTTCCCCAAGTTTATTCCCTAGTCACATCTGTTTCTCTCACAGGCATTCTTTTGGTTTGTTTTTATTTCTGACTAGTCATATCCATTGTGTGTGCAATTTATTTCTAAATTCTTGAAAAACACTTTAATATCATCCATGTTCTGATAATAGCATACATTTATTTTCACAACTGGAACATGACTTTTGAAAAAGGAGCATGGGCTAGTTTGTCTGTTTTATAAACAGACCCATGAATGCTCCTAGTTGCATGTTTGAAAAGTAAAGCCTTGGGAGGCAATTTTAGTGTCATTGCCAAAAACATTCCTGTGTTTGTCACCCTAGCTTCACCACCTGCCATGTTGTCCGAATGCAAAATGATTTTTGGCTGTTTCTGAATTACTAATCAGCCCACAGAGGGCATAGAAGATGTCCTTAAAATTCTACACTAGGCTCTGAAGGCAGATCCAGAGAGGAGATCCAGAGATTACTTGTGCTGGGCTGTGACAGTTTCCCTGGAGTGGTGTCCACATGGAAGAGTAAGTTAATCAGGATCCAAAGTCCCAGAACGTCAGCTAAAATATCTTGGTAACTTAGAGGCACATCTTATCATCAATCAGACCTTGGCATACCACAGCTTAGAGGAAATTGGAAATCCTTGACTCCTGCGTTGACTTCCAGTGTACAGCAAACAAAACTCTTTTATGGCCTGTGAGAAGGTCTTTATTACCAGTACATTTAGCAAAAATTTAAAAGTGTAGGCCCAGCTAGAATGGCTCAGTTGTTGGAACATTGGCCTATACGCTGAAAGGTTGCTGGTTCAATTCCGTCAGGGCAAATACCTGGGTTGCAGATTCCATCCCTGGTTAGGGCACATACGGAAGGCAACCAAGCAATATTTCTCTCTCACATGGATGTTTCTCCCTCTCTTCCCGCTCCTTCCTCTCTCTCTCTCTTTCTGTGCCTGTCCTTGGGTGAGAATTAAAAAAACAAACAGTACAGTGTAGTTTCTAAAGGGAGCATTTCCCTGCCCTGGCCGGTGTGCCTAAGTAGTTAGAACGTCAGCCTATGCACCAAAGGTTTGATTCCCTGTCAAGGACATGTACCTGGGTTGCAGGTTCAACCCCCAGTCCCGGTCAGGTAACATGGGAGAGGCAACCAATTGATAAGTCTCTCTCACATTGATATTTTTCTTTCTCTCTCTCTCTCTACCCCCCTTCCTCTCCCTTCCATTCTCTCTCTAAAAATCAATGGAAAAAATATCCTCAGGTGAAGATTAACAATAAATAAATAAATAATAAATAAATAAATAAAGCATTTCCCAAATGTGGAGGATTTCAGCTAGCATTTATGTTCTCTGATAAGTTCTAAGATTGTCAGCATATAGAGGACTATATTATTTCCAGAGAGGTATCTGGAAACAATTCATAAACATGGTATTTGGTATCCAAATCTTTTTTTATGTTGGTATTTTCATTATCTACATGCTTCTTTCCTTGATTAGAATCTTACCCTAATGATGACAAATGGTATCACGGGGGCAGAAAACAGAAACACTGAAAGAGCACATATACATTTTTTGCTATAAAATTCTCGCCCAGGGAGCTGAATGCTTGCAATAGAGCACAAATATAATTGAATGCTTAAAACTGAATATAAACATAATTAGTGCTAGAGTGGATTTCGTTTCCAATAAAAATACAAATTATTTAGTTTAAATGTGTGGGATAGAAATATTAATTCTAGGTTGCAAATTTAAGAATGCATTTGAAAACAAGGATTAAGCAGATGGAAGTAGAGTTTAAACAAGGTGTAAATTTCTACATGTAACTTTAGAAAGCAAGTAGTTAATATTTAATATTCATGCTATAATTTAAATTAAGAAATGTACCGTATTCTTTAATAAAATACTTTAAATTAATATGATTTAAAATTAAATAGAGTTTAATGGCAAAATATAATAATAATATAGTAATAATTGTGAGAAAAATTTAGAATATGAAAAGGAATTTCATATTTACTGGCCATGAACTTATACTAATTTTGAGAATCACCTGGCTATTGAGCATCTGCAGAGCTGGAAATGCTAGTGGCATTCAAAAAGGAATTGATGAATGAATAAATAAATATATATTATTTAACTATTATTTTTACTTCAGCACATCTGAAATGTCCTTTTTTTTTCTTCAAAAGGACTCCAAACAAACCTAATAAAGACATATTATTTTTTTTCACTTATAAACTTTTTTCTAAATTACTGTTAAATTCTGTATATTGACAGTGAGCAAGAAGATGATCTGGAAATTCAAGAAACAGGTACTTCTGTCTCTCTAAAATGAGAAAATAGTTTGATAAAGGGGGTAGCACTTTGTGAACAACATGTTTATTAAACACAACTAGGATAGGTTGCTTTGTGCAAGAGCTACCTGAACTGTACTAATGTTTGCCCATATAACCGGCATTCTAATTTTATAATTTGGAAAAAAAATTATGGGTCAGCCTTAAACATGGATGAGACTTAAATTTTAACAAATTATCAATATATTTAAAAATTACTTTATATCTCACAAATGAGTGAAAAAATAATTGTTCTAGATAAATAAGTCAATGGAACAGAACAGAGAGCACAGAAATAGACCCACATAAATATAGCCAACTGATCTTTGATAAAGGAGCAAAGACAATACAATGGAGCAAAGATAGTCTTTTCAACAAATGGTGCTGGAACAACTGGACATCCATATGAAAGAAAATTAATCTAGACATAGACCTAACATCCACAAAAATTACCTTGAAATGGATAACAGACCTAAATCTAAAATGCAAAACTATGAAACTCCTAGAAAGCAACATAGGAGAAAGCCTAGATGACCTTGGGTATGAAAATGAGTTTTCAGGTACAATACCCAAAGCATGATACACGTAAGAAATAATTGATAAGCTGGACTTCATTAAAATTAAAGACTTTCTGCTCTATAAAATGTCAAGAGAATGAGAAGACAAGTTATGGATTAGGATAAAATATTTGCAAAAGACATATCTGATAGAGGGCTGTTATCCAAATAGACATCTTACCAAAGATATACAAATGGCAAATAAGCTTATGAGGCGATGTTCCACATAATATGTCATCTGGGAAATGCAAATTAAAATGAGATACCACTACACACTTACTAGAATGGCCAAAAGTTGGAACAGTGATGCTACCAAATGCTAATGAAGATGTCGAGCAACAGAGCTCTCATTCATTGCTGATGGGAATGCAAAGTATAGCCACTTTGGGAGACAATTTGGTGGTTTCTTACAAAACTAAACATATTCTTACTATACAATTGAGCAATTGTGCTCCTTGGTATTTATCCAAAGGAGTTGAATTTTGTTCTCACAAAAACCTGCATATGGATGTTTATAGCATCTTTATCCATAATTGCCAAAACTTCAAAGCCAAAGCTGTCCTTTAATCAGTGAATAGATAAATAAAAGGGTACATCCAGACAATGGAACATTATGTAGTGGTAAAAAGAAATGTGCTATCAAGACATGAGAAGACATAGATGAAACTTAAATGCATATTACTAACTTAAAAAGTCAATTTGAAAAGGCTTCATATTATATGAGTCCAATTATGGAGACAGTAAAAAGATTAAGGGTTGGGGTTTAGGGAGGGATGAATAGGCTAAACAAAGAGGATTTTTAGGGATGTGGGATATACTTGATAAGATACCACAATGACAGATATATGTCATTAAACATTTGTCCATGTATATAGAATATAGATCAAGAGCGAACCCTAAGGTCAACTAAACTATGTACTTTGGATGATTATGATGTGTCAATATAGCTTCATTGATTGCAACAAATGTACCATTCTGGTGGGGGATGTTTATAATGGGAAAAGCTATACAAATATGGGGGCACATGGTGTATGGGAAATCTCTCTACCTTCCTATTAATTTTGCTGTGAACCTAAAACTGCTCTAAAAACACAAAGTCTTAAGAAAAACCATCAACATCTTATTAATACTCTGACTCCCATGTTCTGGTTTTCTGCTTTGCATAACCCTCAGTCAGAATCTTTACTATGAGAATAAACATTGATTTTTCTTAAAGAAGTAATTGTTCTATAAAATGCTACACTATGTTATAGAACTGAAAATTAATTCTTTAGATGTCTTATGGTTAGTTCACATGATCTATAATAATAAAAGCATAATATGCTAATTAGACCGGACGACCTTCCGGATGAAGCCAGAGCTGCTAAGGAAGCCTGGGTCCCAGGTGCCAGAGGGAGCCCAGGTCCCAGGTGCCAGGGAAAGGAAGGCTTACTCTTGCATGAATTTTGTGCATTGAGCCTCTAGTTTCTATATAAAATTATAGTGGAAGTTTTTTATATAAAACTAGTGGCCTGGTGCACAAAATTCATGCACGAAATTCATGCAGGGGGGGCCCTCAGCCCCGCCTGCACCCTCTCCAATCTGGGACCCCTCAGGGGATGTCCGACTGCTGGTTTAGGCCTGATCCCACAAGACATCCCTCTCGCAATCCAGGACCACTGTCTCCTAACCGCTCACCTGCCTGCCTGCCTGATCACCCCTAACCACTCTGCCTGCTGGCCTGCCCACCCCCAACTGACCCCCACCAGCCTTCTTGCCCCCAACTGCCACCCCTTGCTGGCCTGATCACCCCCAACTGCCCCCTCCCCGCCGGCCTGCTTGCTCCCCCCACTGCCCCTGTTGCTGGCCTGCTCACCCCCAACTGTCCCCCACCCCCGGCCTGATCAGCCCCAACTACCCTCCCCTCCTGGCCTGATCTCCCCTAACCACCTCTGCCTTGCCCCTGCCACCATGGCTTTGTCCGGAAGGATGTCCGGAAGGTCTCCTGGTCTAATTAGCATATTACCCTTTTATTAGTATAGATTATATAGTGGAAAAGGTGAAATGTCCTGAAATTTTTGCAGGTAATTAGATGTTTACCCCCATGAAGCCAGAAGAAGAGCACAGCAAATTTGTTCTCAAGTCTGAAATGGTATCTCACACAAATATACTGCTTAACTGACACACTGTGATCAATAATACTAGTAATAACTGTGCTTTCCATGCCTAGATCCATTCTACGTAGCTTACATGTGCTGACTCAGTCCTCAGGATGACCTTATGGGAGGACACTATTACAGTTTTCTCCTTCTCTTTCTTAAAGATGAGTAAACTGAAGCACCAAGAAGTTAAGTAAATGTTCCAGAATCAGAAACCACCAAGAGCAGTGCTCAGAGTTCTAAACCAAGGTAGTGTAGAACCTGAGTGGGGCTTAACCTGCACAGAGGCCAGCCCCCAGGACTTAGTCAATAGCAGTCACTAGAGGTGGGTGGGCGTTTGTATTGTTAGCCAGCTCTGTAGTTAATTTTGATGTATCTTTTTGAGTCAGATAAACTTGAGTTCCAATTCTTCTGCATTCACTAGTTGTATGAAGTTGGGCAAGTTATTTTTGTCTTTCTGAGTCTTAATTTCCTTATACGTAAAATGGGCGGGTATTTATCTCAGAGTTATGGGTGAGTTAAGTGATTTATCATATGGGAAGCACTGGTACAGAGTGCATGTTTAATAAAGGGAAGGCAATAAAAAATAAGGGGGGGGGCAGGCAGTGCTCTTATTTCTGGAGGGTTTATCAAATCTTTTTATGCTCAGGTAACACTCTCTGAGAAGCATTCTTTGGAGGGTGTGGGAGTGGCCATTATATCTATAGCTATTTGTTTGGGCTTACTTTGGAATTATGGATTCAAGAAGAAATGAATGTATCTGTGTTTTATTATGACTTCCAATAAGCACCTTGACATGATTTCAGAAAAACTCTTGGTGTCTCATAGAAATACATTGCTTAACTAGAGGCCCGATGCACAAAATTCATGCAAGAGTTTTATAAAAAGAGAAACTGTTTGATTTTTTTGTCTTCCAAATTTAGCTCTTGCAGTCTGACTCAGAGAAACAGTTATGAAGGCAAAGGTTTTGATGTGTAAGAACCAGGCTATTAGAAAGCAAAAAAGCATTTCAGAAATCTAAAGGTAAAGCTCTGAAGAACCAGAGCATAAAGTTAATCCATACACAATAGAAATTAGGATGACAGATGACTAGTTAAAAGTCCCTAACCTGGGGGTGACGGGCGGGTAGAGGTTGGGGAAACCCAGAGAGTAATGAGAGAAAGGGGACTGAGGAGGAAGCCAGTGGGCTCCATTGCTTGGGGAGTCCTCATGAGATTGAGGGGTTGTTACCTGTGAAGAGTGAACATGATGAACTTTGAAAAAATGATTTATGTCTTGTTTTATACAATAAAGTTGGTCACTGTATTAGTTGATGAATAAACTAGAGGCCTGGTGCATGAAAATTCATGCACTGGAGGGGGGTCTCTCAGCCTGGCCTGCCCCCTCTCTCAGTCCGGGAGCCCTCAGGGGCGGGAGGTGACCTGGTGATCAGGGGAAGGCGATGCCCCCATCACACCTCTGCTGCTGCCACTGCCGGCAGCGCAAGCCTTGGCCAGCCGTGGTTACCTGAGCCTCTTGTGGCCCTGGGCAGCTGGGCAGCCTCCATCCAAGGCTTGCCTGTGCTTCGAGCCAGCCCTTGGGGGCTGGGCAGCTGCCATCCAAGGCTTGCCTGCACCTCGGGCCGGCCCTGGTTGGCTGGGGGATTGAGGGGACTGGGGGATTCCGGAGGCAGGCGTGCAGAGCAACGGGACCCACCTGGGGGTGGGTCCAGCCATGCCACGCACCCTGCTGCCCCAGCGAGGCTGAGGGGACTGGGCGCCGCCATCTTTGAGGGTGTGGCAGTCAATTAGCATATTCCCGCCTTATTGGCTGTGGGCACTGCCGTCTTTGTGAGGGTGTGATGGTCAATTAGCATATTCCCTCTTTATTAGATAAGATAGTGGGAAACTGTTGAATAGCAGAGACTATGTTTAATAAAAGGTAGCTGTCTCTTTTTTTTTAATCATCACCTGAGGATATTTTTCCACTGATTCTTAGAGAGAGTGGAAGGGAGAGGGAGAGACAGAGAGAGAAACATTGATGGGAGAGAGATACATTGATTGGTTGCTTCCCACATGAGCCTTTGCCCTTGACTGGAATCGAACCTGGGACTTTTCAGTCTGCTGGCCTCTATTTACTGAGCCATACCGGCTGGGGCAAGACACCTAGCTGTCTCTTAAGTGTGAGGAAAAGCAAAGGTACTAAAAGCCTTAGTTTTTGCTTTTCTGTTGCAAAAATCATTGTGAGACAAATGCTGCTTGCAAAGAGCTCATCCTTTCTATTTAACTTGCAGGAAACCATTTAGAAAGTTTACTGGACTTGGCTGTGTGGCTCTTTCAGCTCCAATGTACTTTCATGAGTATTGTTCCATTTGTTCTTTTTTATACCCTTAGGAGGAAGGAAAGCAGATATTTGTAAATCCTGCTTTACAAAGGCCAAAGTAGTATTTGTAAGTAGGGAAACGGAGGAACAAAGGAAATAAATGACCTTGGAAAAAGCTATTGCTATGGATCCCTTTTGACACAAAAAGGTAATATTTACAATCATTTGGTAAATACATGTATGGATAAAGTGTAGATTGTTCTGAAATGAATGTTTTCAGAGTTCTCTGGGAACGTTGACGAATCTGAATTTCTCCAGGAAATCAAGGACACTATTTCCATGCAATTTAGGGACTTTGAAAGGTGAACAGCAGCTTTGATTTTATAGAAATACTATTAGTCACTCATTTCTCTTGAAGGGGACTTCATTTGGAATTTGAAGGGCTCTTCCCCCGAAATCAAAGCTATTATGGTAAATAATGCTTATCTAACGCTCCCTAGCAACAGTCACTGCTTTAGTCCTTTATGTTTTAGAATATTTTATCACTTCCTTAGCATAGACATGTAAGGTTTAAGTAACTTTATAGTAGTCTGTCTTGCTGATGCTGGATACTTGGAAGCATCTTGGTGCCAAAAGGCAATGAAAGCCAGGATCCATTTGGAGACTTTTACATGCTCTCTGTCATAAGGGGCTGATGGATGAAGACGGTAGAACACTCATCAGGATAAACATCTCTGACTTGGGACTGAAAGTTGCATTAGCAAACTTATTCCTCCAACATTAACCCTGATGTTTGTCACAGAGTGTAATCATGGTGATGTGGGTGGAAATGAGTGGCAGACTGAAAAGAGTTTTACTGGATGATGTAGTTTTTGTGACACGTATAAGCCTAAGTTTTAAAAAGGTACCCAATGAGTCTCATACAACTCTATGAAATAGGTAGGGAAGGTATTATTAGCTCTATTTTATGGATGAATAAACTGTGGCTCAGAAAGGGAAAACAACTTGCCCAGAATCCTACACTCAACAATCTTTTATTCCTGATGAAGAAAATTCTCCATGTGAGAATTCTCCAAGAGAAAGTGCAGGGTTTTGATATACTTACCTGTAACTCAGTTCATTGCATGGAGATGGGGGAGGCAACGCTTAAGCGTTACTTTAATTTCTGGGGGTAATGGAAGTCTCCTTATGATCTTCTGGACTGTGAGTTTAAGTGGGAAGGGACCTCAAACTCAAGGTTAAAGACCAGTGCTGTATGCCCTAACCGGTTTGGCTTACTGGATAGAGCGTCGGCCTGCGTACTGAAGGGTCCCAGGTTCGATTCCGGTCAAGGGCATGTACCTTGGTTGCGGGCACATCCCCAGTGGGGAGTGTGCAGGAGGCAGCTGATTGATGTTTCTCTCTCATCGATGTTTCTAACTCTCTATTCCTCTCTGTAAAAAATCAATAAAATATATTAAAACAAAAAAAAAGACCAGTGCTATAATCTAACATTAACAGTAAATGGCCTGGGTTAGAGACTTCAGGTGGTGCATTTTACCATCAACACAAACACCCAGAACAGACCAACTGAGTCAGCCAAGATTCAAGAAAAGTGGGGCCCACCAAACCTCTGCAGTCTTTGAGAGCTGAGTGGACAATGGGCTCAGCAGGATTTCAGGTAGAATTAAGCAAAGGAAGCCCTCAGGTCTCAGGCCCATTTTTATACCCCTGACCTTGCCAGGCAGCCAAAATACCTCTTTGCAAATTCTCCTGAAATTATTTCCTCAGATGTGCCATTACAGCGACTCCCTTTGATTTTAGGAGAGCCCTCGACCTGGAGTTGGCAAACACTGGGCCGTGAGCCAAATCTAGCCCACGGCCTACAACAGTAAATGCAGTTTCATTGGAGCACGGCCACCCTCATTTGTTCACATATTGTCTTTGGTTGCCTTCATGCTATGAAGGCAGAGTTGAGTAGCTGTAACAGAAACCATATGACACACAAAATAAAAAGTATTTACTCTGGCTTTTTACAGAAAAAGTTGCTGATCTTTGCCCTAGTAGACCTTTAATGGTAAAATGCTTTCATCTCAATGCCAGCACAAATTAGTCAGGAGTGGCTGCTTGGGCTACTGTGTTGAAAACTTTAGAACTACGTCTCTCGTCTATGAGCATGAACATGAGTGCTGAGATCAATGAGCAAAGTCTGCTATAGTCACAGAAACTAGAACGGGTGGCACTTGTGCCAAGTGTTTGCCATTCCCTCCTGTAGGCTTTAATTTTCCACTGCTGTGAGACCACCCTAAGCCAAGAAATTCCCTTAATAAAAGGGCCGTCTTTAATCAAAGACAGAGCAGGTGACATAGAATGTAAGGCAATTCCAGCACCTTACCAAATAAATTAAGAAAACTAATCATGGCTATGGCATGAATGCCATAAACTTTGCTCTACACTTGACGAATCCTATCATATTTATCCCTACACATCTGACAGATAGACATTTTATGGCTGAGGCAATGAAGATACAGGAAGTTCAGCTATTTTTAGTTTTGAACCCTAATGTGGTTCCAAAGAGTAATTTCATATGTCTGTTGGGTTAAGTTCAATTTGAGAGTAATCACAATGTCATTATCAGCCTTTCCTGCTGTGAAAAGTTCAACTATTGAAAATTAAAGCTGAATCTCTAAGAGAAATATCCCTGAGAGGCTAAAACTATTGGCATTCACACTTTAATGTATAAAACCTTAATAAGACCACTTTAACTCTTAAAAAACAACTGTATTTTTTGTTTGTTTTAGCAAAGAAAATTTGGGAAGTAATGTTGTAGCCTGAAGTGTTCTTAGGGGAAACCAGGATAGTCAGAGATCTAAAGTTGGCAAAGGAGAATATTTGAACCATAGCTGAGGTACAATAGGTATATATGAAATCAATAGAAATTAACTATGTGGTGAGGGTACAGATGATGTTTATTTTTGTCTACATTATTGAATATACTATAGAGATGCAAACTAACTTTATATTAAGAAAACAAGACCACACATTAATTGCTTAAGGATAGAAATTGAAGAAAAACTTCTGTAATTATGGAAAAAATTCTAAAGATTACATGATAATTACCTCTAAAAAGTATTTATAGACTGACCATTTAACGATGAGTTCTCTACTTTCAGGTTGTGGAAATCAAAATTAGTATATGTGTCTCATAAATTAAACATACTCATAAAGAATATCTAGTTACTTGGGTAATATTCATGAATTTTAAGTAAAAAGCACAAACTTATTAAATAAAACTGAATACACAATATGACAAAATTTTTGCAAAACATAGTATAAATGTAGCTGGCTGTGTACACAGAAAAAAATGTAAAAATTAATTAAACAATTATTTCTGGATAGTAAGATTATGAATATTTTGTTGTAATAATTCTGTGCTTTCTAATTATTTAAATCTTCATCATATAATTTTTGGTGTCCAGGAAAGTCATCCAATAACAACATTAAAAACAAGAATGAATAACAGTAAGAATTTTACAACAGTATCATTTTATTTGTAGGCTCAAATGAGCATCCCGAGTGCACATGATGAAATCTAAGAGAAAATAGAGGAATCTAAAGTTTTTATTGCTAATTTTTTATAATTGTAACATTCCAACTAAGCAAGTTTATAACCACCAGTTAGTAAAACTGAGTAAAGATTTACAAATCTTTTTCTAATTAAAGACAATTTCTCAATTTTTTGACAGAATGGGGTTACACTATGTTTTCAAAAAGCACAGTATAAAAGATTTTGCATTTAAAAATAATCTACTTACTATCAATTTCACAGTGGTATTAGAAGATATCAATACAATGCCCTTCAGTTTTTTAATTAGAGTTGACATACAATATTATGTTAGTTTCAGGTGTACAACAGTGATTTGACATTTATATTCTTTATTATGTGATTATCCCAGTAAGTCTAATAACCATCTGTCCCCATACAGTGTTATTACAATAATGTTGACTGTTTTTCCTCTTCTGTACATTATATTGCGGAAACTTTTCTTTTTTTATAACTGGAGGTTTGTGCCTCTTATTTTCCCTCACCTTTTTCATTATCCTTCCCCATACCCCTCTGGCAGCCATCAGTTCTCTATAATTCTGTTTCTGTTCACTTTTGGTGCTATCAGTACATCAGCAGCTCTTTCAGGAATACCCTCCCGCTTTGTTCTATGTGTGCAAACTGGAGGCCCATTGCACGATATTCGTGCAAGAATAGGCCTTCCTTCCCCTGGCTTCACTCCCAGCTGCCCGGGAACCAGCAAGTCCCTGCTCCCGGCCAGCCCAGAGCTAGCAAGTCCCCGCTCCCCGGCTGCCCAGGAGCCGGCAAGTCCTCGCTTCTGTCCGGAGCACTGCTCCAGTAGCTCCCTTCACCACCTCCCTTCCCCTCATAGCAGGCATCAGTTCCTCCCCTCCAGCCACTCCGCACCTGCATATGCAAATTAACCTCCATCTTTGTTGGGTTAATTTGCATACTCACTTTGATTGGCTGTGGGCATAGCAGAGTGATGGTTAATTTGCATGTTTCTCTTTTATTAGGTAAGATTATTGAAGTCTTCTTCCTGGGTCAGTGATATTTTCTTCTGAAAGACAAATAGACACATTCTTAATCCCAGTGAGCTAATCTTCCACTGCAGTCTGTTCTGTGTTTTAATGAGGAACTGTATTGTCAGGGATGAGTCTTTTTCATTGGTAGTGAGAATGCATGTTTCAAAATCTCCTGGGGGAAAAAAGATGAAAGAAAAAAATCCCTTACATACAATGATGCCTATGTGAAATTCCTCTGAATACAACTGAAAGTGAAAAATCTGAAATCGATTTCTTATAGTATAGCTCCTAATGGGTTTTCTTTGTGTCCTGTTTTTAACCTTAATGTCTTGGTCTGAACTTCCCTCAAGTTGTTTGAAGGTTCAGGTAATGGACCTCAGGCACTTGAAGCTGAGAAATGCGGTTGTCATTGGTGTCTGACATGTCACCAGGAGAAGGGATGATGCATTTACCATTAAAGTTTAAACTAGTTTCATCATACTTAGGCTGTTCATTTGCCCATCATATAGAAAATAAATATTATGAATTTTATGTGCCAATTCTGGAATGAGTGAATGAATAATTAGAGATTAACAGGGATATTTTCAAATTTAACCTTGGCAAAGAATTGTTCTCAGTTTTCATTCTGAAATAGTTTAAAAAATGAATATGACTCCAACAGGGCTTAATAATTTACAAAGTTTTCCCACATCTTCTATCAATTCATTTTTTTCTTTATTGATTAAGGTATTACATATGTGTCCTTATCCCCCCCTCTATTGCCCCCCCACCTCCCCCCCACTCATGCCCTCACCCTCCCAGTGTCTGTGTCCATTGGTTAGGCTTAACATGCATGCATACAAGTCCTTTGGTTGATCTCTCCCCCTTACCCACACCCTCCCCTACCTTCACTCTGAGGTTTGATGGTCTGATCAATGCTTCTCTGTCTCTGGATCTGTTTTTGTTCATCAGTTTATGTTGTTCATTATATTCCACAAATGAGTGAGATCATGTGATATTTATCTTTCAAGGACTGGCTTATTTCGGTTAGCATAATGCTCTCCAGTTCCATCCATGCTGTTGCAAATGGTAAGAATTCCTTCTTTTTTACAGCAGCGCAGTATTCCATTGTGTAGATGTAAAACAGTTTTCTAATCCACTCATTTGCTGATGGTCATTTAGGCTGTTTCCAAATCTTAGCTATGGTAAATTGTGCTGCTATGAACATAGGGGTGCATATATCCTTTCTGATTGGTATTTCTAATTTCTTGGGATATATTCCTAGAAGTGGGATTACTGGGTCAAATAGGAGTTCCATTTTTAGTTTTTTGAGGAAACTTCATACTGTTTTCCACAGGGGCTGCACCAATCTGCATTCCTACCAGCAGTGCATGAGGGTTCCTTTTTCTCCGCATCCTCGCCAGCACTTGTCGTTTGTTGATTTGTTGATGATAGCCATTCTGACAGGTGTGAGATAGTATCTCATTGTCATTTTGATTTGCATCTCTCAGATGATTAGTGACTTTGAACATGTTTTCATATGTCTCTTGGCCTTCCTTATGTCCTCTTTTGAAAAGTATCTATTTAGGTCTGTTGCCCATATTTTGAATGGGTTATCTTCCTTTTGTTAAGTTGTATGAGTTCCCTGTAAATGTTGGAGATTAAACCCTTATTGGTGATAACATTGTCAAATATGTTCTCCCATTCAATGCGCTTTCTTATCAATTCATTTTTTAGTGAACAAGTGAAGTAGATAAGGCTTTATCATCATCATCATCATTCCCATTTTATGGAAGAGGAAAGAGGTTCAGTGATAAGTGCATTGCTCATGATCACCTAGTTGAATTTTAAAGGAAAGGATTCCAATACAGGTCATCTGATTCTTTCCACAGTATAATATTGTTTGTTTATTGGATCCCAAAACATCCTAATGCAGTTACCCAAAGTAGAGAATGTCCAGTGTGGCTTCTTTCATAACTCATTCAAAGTACCAAATCCCTGGATACCAAAGCAGCAACTTTTAAGAAAAGGATTAACTTATGCCAAGTATTTCCATTGATATTAATTTGCATTTTTATGACTTATTTCCCAAACCATGCTATTTCTTTGAATCTGGAAGATCTAAGAATAACAGTCATGAAAGGATATGGAATCAAGGAAATGATGTAAATCCTGTCCCTGGATTCAATTCTGTAGAACTGTTACTGGTAGTAGATGCTGACCTTTAATTCAGAGTTCCTAGAATCCCAAAATAGGGACATAAATATAAAAAATAACTTTCATGGCAATACAAAAATTAAGATTGATGGGAAATAAAGTACAAGCACCTGAGAGAAATTTCCGCTAAGGCAGAAAGGGCAGCTTTGAGAAAGAACTTATTCAGGCTTCACATCTGGAAATAGACACCATCTGAGAAGTTCAGGAGTAACTTTGTACTTCTCCTTTCATCTGTCTCCTGAACTAGAGGACCAGCGACTGTACCAGTGAATCAGAAAACGTACCAGTTGTCCCTGATTACAGGTGCTTCTCCACGCAATGGCTAAAGTACTGTACCTCACATTTGTATATTTATTCAGAAAAGGTAACTGGAAGATGTGAGAAATGTACCCTTTAATTGCTGTAAATGCTCTGACAGGAGTTTTTTTAAAATATATTTTTATTGATTTCAGAGAGGAAAGGAGAGGGAGAGATAGCAACATCAGTGATGAGAGAGAATTACTGATCGGCTGTCTCCTGCATGCTCCCAACTGGGGATCGAGTCCACAATCCAGACATGTGTCCATGACTGGAATTGAACGCAGGACCCTTCAGTCTGCAGGCCAACACTCTATCCACTGAGCCAACCCGGCTAGGGCTCTGACAGGAATTATAAAAGAATTTTATCAGTTCAGAATCAGAGAGAATTAAAGCAGTGGGAATAGGATATTTCATATGAGTAGAGCAAAGAGGCACCAGAAGATGGAAGAAACTGCTGGAAAACTGGTTTGGAATGCAAATCATGCAACCATGTGTCCTCAGGTGAGGGCAAATCTCATGGGCAGATTTGTGTTTATCTGAGAAGTGGTGTTAAGAGCAACCAATTTATTATTAAGTTTGGATAGACTTTACCTAGTGTGAAGATAAAGAGATAGAAACAAAACTAAATAAATAGAAGCTGTAGTAAATTATTACAAAACAAGGGGAAGGAAATATTCTCAAGAGTCAAGGATACGTTTGTCTGAGAAAACTATTAACTGTGGGATTCGGAAGAATATTTCATAAAACCTGACTTTGTCATTAGAAAGCAAGAAAGCCTAGTTCTTAAGAGACAAAGTACTATAAAGAAAACTAAAAATTATAAACTAAACATGGGAGAAAATGGAACAAGATATGAAGGAATATGGATACTATAATAAGGATTTAGAGGCAATAAAATGCAATAGCAGCACTTTAAAATATGCTACTGGTAATGGTGGACCAGATGGCTTGCATCGTTTTTCTTGTTGAGAACAACTAGAAAAGCTAGACAAAATATAAACTATTTGTTTGAAGCCATTGGTGAGCCACTAAAATGGAAGGAGTTTGCAGGAAACAAGATCTGGGAAAGAAGCAAACCTTGCGTCTGGTACTGCTTTTCTTTTAAAGAAAGTTGCTGATTCTGAATGTGTTAGCCTAGAGTTCATGACAGACGAATGGCTCTGGTGGTGTGAAAAATGAAGTTCAGACTCTACCAAAGCAGGGAGGTCCTAGTCCACACACGTGGCTTTCAGTAGAGACCACGAAAGGCTACGACCTAGGAGAGAATAAATCAGAGGGAGAAGGAGAGCAGCCCTCTATATTGGGGGTCAGCAAACATTTTTCAGGGTCAGATGATAAGTATTTTCAACTTTTCAGGCCACAGTCTCTGTTGTAAGTACTCAGTTCTGCTGTTGTAGCATGAAAGCAGCCATAGACAATATGCACACGAATGGATATGACTGCCTGTTCCAATAAAATTCTATTTACAAACACAGACCTAGGATCCTAGTCACCATTAACACTTGGGATTATGGAGCAGCTATTGGCCATCGTGCCAGAGTTAACCAAACAGCCACAGTGATAGACACCTGCTTCCTGAGTGGGAGAGGAAGACAAGGAGGGATTCAGGTAACCTCTGGTGAAGTTTGAGGTTGCTCCTTATGTGGTAGGCAGAATAATGCCCCATTCATAAAGTCCCAGTTCTAATCCCCAGAACCTGTGAATATATTTTGTTACTGGCAAAGGGAAATTGAGGTTGCAGATGGACTTAAAGTTGCTAACCAGCTGACATGAAAATAAGGAGAATATCTTGAATTACCTAAGGGGTTCCAATATAACCACAAGGGTTTTTAAAAGTGGAGGAGAGAGGAAAAAGAGTCCATCCGAGTCAGAGAAGGAGACATGACTACAGAAGCAGAAATCAGAATTATGAGATGTGAGAAAGATTTGATTGGCCATTATAGCTTTGAAGAAGGAAGAGGGTTATAAGACAAGAAATTCAGGCAGCCCTAGGAGTTGGGAGATACAAGAAAATGGATTCCTCTTAGAGCCTCCAGAAAGGAATGGAGCCTTAGTTTTACCCATTTCTAGCCCATTTGGGACTTTTGACCTCCAGATACATAAAAGAGTAAATTTGCGTTATATTAAGCCACTAAGTTGGTGGCAGTTTGTTGCAGCAACAATAGGCAACTAATACACCCCTCATTCCTGGGAATAGGGCTAGCAATGTAAATGGGGTGAAAGGAGACCTATGTATCAGGAGAAGACAGAATGCTGACATGGAGAATGGGGCTGAGACCAGCACTACTCACTTCCTTTGCAGCTAAATTATGCAAACTAACAAGGTATCAATTCCCTAAACTCTATTCTAGGGATTAAGATCAGGAACAATTACCCAGCTATTCATAATACTTCATGATTTAATGTTTCTTTAAAATGAGCAAGTCCATAACTAACTCAGTTATTTATCCAGTTCCAGTTATGTCCATCCATACTGTTTTATTAGAACCCAGCTAATGAGATTGTGAGTATAAAATTTGCAAATGAATATTTCTTCCTATGAAAAAAAGGAGTTGACATTCACAACCTAAAGCTGAGTAAGTCTCATTACGTAAAAATTCATAAAGATGCAATAGTGGCAGGATTTTACCTTTGCAGACTCAAGATGGTGACATAAGAACAAGAGGAGGAAACATGAAGGTTACCTTATAAAACTCCTTTAATTTAAAAAAGAAGAATATTATCATGGGATGCATCATCTCTAGCTGTTGATCAAGGCATAAAGACAGTAGATAGTATGTTCCAAAGTGAGAGCTTTTATAGAACTAAACACTCACACAAATTGAGACTGTAACAGGGTAATGTTATTAGCAACAAGAGGATTTTGTGAAAATTTCTTTGTTTAGAACTATACTGTGATGCCTGAAGAGGGTGGGGAGCGAGGGAGGAGTATATTTCCCTCCCCTCAGTTCTAATGAAAGGGAGGATTCTTTCCTGCATGTTTAGACTAATGTTTGACCAATACCTGAAAATACAAGAGGAGCTATTGAAGCTGCCCATGGAAGCAGAGGAAAGCCTGAATCTGGAGAACAACGCATTTCCCTCCAATAGGAGGTGAATGATAGGGAGATCCCGAGGAACTGGCATGAAAATCATGTCCATTATGTTGGCCTGGAGTCATTTAAAAAGACATTCTGTCCAAAAGGGTACCTTCCAGAGAATAAGGTGATCTTAGCAGATAGAAGCTGAGGGTGAGTCACTAGGCACAGAAATCCTCCTATCTAATAAAAGAGTAATATGCAAATTGACCGTCACTCCAACACACAAGATGGCCACCCCCATGTGGTCAAAGATGGCTGCCCCCATGTGGACACAAGATGGCCACCACAAGGTGGCCGGCAGGGGAGGGCAGTTGTGGGCAATCAGGCCAGCAGGGGAGGGAGTTGGGAGGGACCAGGCCTTCAAGGGAGGGCAGTTGGGGTGATCAGGCCTGCAGGGGAGGGCAGTTAGGGGTGACCGGGCCAGCAGAGGAGGGCAGTTGGGGGGACCAGGCCTGCAGGGGAGGGCAGATGGGGGGGACCAGGCCTGCAGGAGAGGGCAGTTGGGGGGGACCAGGCCTGCAGGGGAGGGCAGTTGGGGGCAACCAGGCCTGCAGGGGAGGGCAGTTAGGGCAGCCAGGCTGGCAAGGGAGGGAAGTTAGGGGTGACCAGGCCAGCAGGGGAGGGCAGTTGGGGACGACCAGGCCTGCAAAGGAGGGCATTTAGGGGTGACCAGGCCAGCAGGGGAGGGAAGTTAGGGGCAATCGGGCCGGCGGGGGAGCAGTTAGGCATCAATCAGGCTGGCAGGGGAGTGGTTAGGGGGTGATCAGGCTGGCAGGCAGAAGCAGTTAGGGGCAATCAGGCAGGCAGGCAGGCGAGTGGTTGGGAGCCAGCAGTCCTGGATTGTGAGAGGGATGTCCCAGATTGGAGAGGGTGCCGGCTGGGCTGAGGGACACCCTCCTCTCCCTCCCGTGCACAAATTTCGTGCACCGGGCCTCTAGTAGAAGGATATTTGTGATGGCCAGATGAAGGGGAACCACTTCTAACTGTCAGGCAGATCGGGTAGGAAGTCATCAATAGGTGAGAAAAACATCCCAACAGCTAGAGTCATTTAGAAACATCTGCCAGGTACAAGAAGGGGCTTGAGTCAGCAGTTAAGTGAGACCTTTCCTAACTCTTCCACCCTCCACCCTCTGATGGTTTATCTTACCTCTCTCTGCTCTGAGCACAGAGGGCCAGGGGAAATGTGATGAGACAGTCTTCAGCGAGCTGGATATGGTCCTTGCCTGAGTAATCTAAAGGCTGAGGCTATGGCAGCTGGCCGGAAGCAGGGCAGAGGGAGAGGGAGAGGATAAAAGGCTGCACTATAGGTGGAGTTACATATTTGAAGGTCATGGAACATAAATGAATGCAGGGGACTGAGTAAGATTCCCCGGGCAACCTTCTCCCTCCCCCTGAAAATAGGAATATGGAGAATGAATCTGTGGGAAACAATTAAATGGTGGGAAGTAGAGTAGAAGTTTGTTTTAAATACGAAGAACAGCTCTTCATCAAGCCCTGCTTTTCGTCAAAGGCCCCCATTTATAAGTCCTCTTTCGGACACTGGGGCTTCTTTCTGTAATCATGTAAGAGATCATGGGTAAAAGGTCACTTAGCATTTAAGTCCATAAGCTTGATCTTACAAGTCTGTAGAACGAATGAATGGGACCATTTAGCCAGAAATGTAGAAGTGAATAGAACTACTATATGATTTTATGATTAGTTATTAGTACTTTGAATCACAGTCTCATTTGCTCTTATATTTGAATAGTAATACTGCCAGTAGGGTCTTCTAGAATGCAAGGAAATGATAATAACTTGAGTAGCAATAACTGTGATTTACTGGTCTATACTTTTCCAGGCTCTGACTATGCAATTTTGTGCACAATATTATTAATCTTCCCTTGGACAAAGAAGGGAAAATGTATCAACCAAGGACAAGAATTGGGTCATGGCATAGAATTCTTATTTCCCAGGCATACCATCAGTGAATGGTTTGTTTCAGCCTATTAATTATTTAAATAGTGATTATCTATGTTTGTCCTTCTTGCTTAAAATGAAAACTGCTGATCTAAGCTTATCTGTGTAACATCTTTTAGCAATAGATAGAGTGCACTCAGGACCTTTTTAGCAGAGAAGAAAGAGAATGGATCTTACTATGAGCCAGGCAGCACGCCCATCCTTTTAATATACATCATCTCATTTAATCATGACAACAAATTTGAAAAATAGGTATCTTCCCTTCGCTTTATAAATGAAAAGACCAAGGTCACTAAGATAGTTTTTGGGAGCCAGTAGTCCTGGATTGTGAGAGGGATGTCCCAGATTGGAGAGGGTGCAGGCTGGGCTGAGGGACACCCTCTCCCCACTGCCCCCCGTGCACAAATTTTGTGCACCAGGCCTCTAGTAGAAGGATATTTGTGATGGCCAGATGAAGGGGAACCACTTCTAATTGGTATCTTCCCTTCGCTTTATAAATGAAAAGACCAAGGTCACTAAGTTAATAAGCAGCAGGGCTCGGGATATACTAGTAATCCCAGTGTCTGATTCCAGGACCTAGAATGTACAATTAAGTCCTATATTCTTTCCATGATACCATTTAGAAAGTGATTTATATGTCCTATCTCATTTTTTTCCACTTGCCCACTAAGTAGGCAAGAATAAATTATACGATGTTGATTCTATAGACTGAGCATTTGTAGAAATGAGCATACGAGCCAGCCTAGGTAATCCAAACAGTCCATGGGTTTTTTAGCCCCCCTCCCCCAAAACTATATGTGACCTGGAAAGCCTGTTATTTTCAACTATGATTGCCTTGTTTGGCAGGCTGAAAAAAATGGCCTTTCCTCCAAAAACATAAACTCACTTCCTAATCCTTGGAGCATGTAACTATTACCTTGTTGGGCAAAAGATATGATTAAGTTAAGGATATTGAGAGGCAAGAGTTTATCCTGGATTACCTGGGGTGGAGGAACCCTAAATGCAGTCACATGTATTCTATAAAAGAGAGATGGAGGGATATTTAAGACAGAATGTAGAAGACACATACACACAGAGAAAGTGATGTGAAGATGGACCAGACAGAGATGCTGCCACAAGCTAAGGGATACTGGCAGTCATTAGAAACTGGAGGATGCAAGAACAGATTCTCTCCAGAGCCTCCAAATTAGTACAGCCCTGCCAACTCTTTGATTTCCCGTTTTCTGGCCTGCAGAACTGTGAGAGAATGCATTTCTGTTGTCTTAATGCATCAGATTTGTGGTAATTAATACCTACTATTAACTCTTAATTGGGAAGTTACATATTCAATAGATACTTTTCCTAAACCCTGGAATGATGCTGGGAGGCAAAATAGTGTGGTGATTATATGTTTCTGGAATCATAAAAATATTGGTTTAAACCCAAACTTTATCACTTATGATCTTGGGTAATATATTTAATTCCTCTAAGTATTAGTTTCCACATTTAAAAAAATTGGGAGAGTAATAATATCTACCAAATAGAATTATTTGAAGAATTAAATGAGGTAATTCAACAGTAATGTAAAGTACTTAGCACAACACTAGGCACATGATAAACATTTAGTAAAGGCTAGCAATAAGAAAAAGAATAAGAGCCGAAGGGACATGCTGAAAATATAAAAAGTAATAAAACTATCTTGCTACTAGTATGTCTTACTGGTATAAGAAAAAAGTTATATGAAAAGGCAGAAAAGGAAATGACTTCTCTGAAACCTCATTTAGGAAACCTTCTTATTTAGATGATTTTGAGTTTGCTAACTTAACATTTACCATGAAAATAGATGAAAAAATCCTAAACAAAATAATAGCAAATTTAATCCAAAAATATTTTTTTTAAATATGCCATGAGCTTGTGGTACTTATTCCAGTAATACAAAGTTGGTTTTATGTTTAACCAATGTAACATACCACATTAAAACAATAAAAGAAAAAGATAAATTAAAAAGGGAGCCTTAAAATTATATCAGTAGATACAGTAGAAAAACCATTTGACAGAATTTAACACCCTTCGTGATAAAATTCTTAGTAAACTAGAAATAGAAGAAATTCTCAAGCTGATCAAGAGTATCTTTGAACATAACATTGTACTTAATTGTGAACCATTAAACCCGTCTTTCCTCTGAAATTAGAAACAAGAAAAGGATGTCTACTCTAACTAGATTTATTAAGCAATTAAAAGGAAATAATGGCATAAATATAAAAATAGAAGAAATAAAAGTGAAAAAAGTAACTAAAACTAACAAATTTAGCAAGGTTGCAGAATACAGTGTTAGTGTGAAAAGAAGTGAAAAATTGAAGAACTTATACTACTTGCTTGTAAGCTACACTATAAAACTAGAGTGATTAAGACAATGTGATATTAGTAAAAAAGAGTTAGAGTCTAAAAATAACCCTACACATAAATCATTCATTGATTTTTGACTAAGGTGCCAAGTCAATTAAATGAAGATAGAAAGTCAGTTTAGTGAATGTTGCTGGAATATCTGGATATCCATAGGAAAGAAAGAGTCTCAATATCTTTCTCACACTATATCAAAAATTAACTTGCAATGTATAATAGGCCTAAACATAAAATCCAACTTCCTAAAGCTTCTAAAAGAAGTGTTCTCTTTCTATTTGCATTTTAGTAACTATTAAAAAAAAATAACTGTCCTTCAGTGGAAGGTACCACAACATGAATGTTTCAATGTAAAAATGTGTAACAAATTAATACACATTGCAGCCTTATGGGAGAAACTTTATAGTAAGAATCAAGTAATTCCTTTTATTTATCTAGATTCCCTATTATATTCCATTGACCAAAATCCAATTTATTGGTTTATAGGTGTATAAATTTGCTAGGGGTGCCATAACAAAGTACCACAAACTGAGTGACTCAGAACCACAGAAATTTATGGTCTCACTTTGCTGAGGCCTGAAGTCTGAAATCAAAGTCTGAAATCAAAGTCTGAAATCGGTAGGGCCATGCTCCCTCTGAAGACTTGAGGGAAGGATCTGTTCCAGGCTTCCCTCCTAGCTTTTTTTTAAATATATTTTTTATTGATTTTTTTTAACAGAGAAGAAGGAAGAGGGATAGTTAGAAACATCGATCAGCTGCCTCCTGCACACCCCCTACTGGGGATGTACCCCCAACCAAGGTACATGCCCTTGACTGGAATCGAACCTGGGACCCTTGAGTCCGCAGGCAGACGCTCTATCCACTGAGCCAAACCAGTTAGGGCACCTCCTAGCTTTTGGAATTTCCTTCTTCTGTGGCAGCATCCTCCAATCTTCACATGGCATTCTGTGTGTGTGTGTGTGTCTCTGTGTCAAAATTTCCCCTTTGTATGAGGACATCAGTCATATTGGATTAGGGGCCTTCCCCACTCTAGTTTGGCCTCATCTTAACTAATTACATCTACAGTGACCCTGTTTCCAAATAAAATCACATTCTGAGGTACTGGGGGATAGGACTTCTAGAAAAGAATTTTGGGGGGACATAATTCAACTCAACTATAAGTGTGTACCCCCCCAAAAGAAGCCTTCCACTAATACGTTAAATTGGAATTTATAGTCCCTAAAATGGAAACCATAAATTTCAACATTTGTCAAAACATAGGAGAGAAGAAACCTATTATTTCTCCCAAAATAATAACCGTGTCTTCTCATTGACAATTACTATAGTTTTTAGCACACTCATCGAGAGGCAGTAAGAAATGAGAATCTCATCGAGTGTTGCCTGTTGGGCTAGTTTGTTCCCCTTGGTAAACACACGTGACTGGAGACCAGTAAGGAGTTGTCTATCTTACAGTTTTTTATTTGCAGACATTTACATGTGTTTCCCACTTTATGATAGCTTGTCTGTATACCAGTCATTCAAGTACAGCAGGCCTGAAAGACTGACAGGGAGTCTGGGTAAAGGCACATTGACATTGACAGGTGGACAGGTTGACAAATTCAGAACGGCTTCCACGCAGCCTCCATCTATTGAACTGGAGCCGATCAGACCCCCAGACATATCGGACTCCTTTGGAAAATGCCATTAAGTGTTTGTTTCTCCATTTTCACAAAGATCTAGCTCAGGCAGTGAAGTGAAATATGTCTATAATAAAAAAGGTGATGGCCTAATTTTTCTGCGGAATTTCTCACTATGGAAAGGACTTCATCATTGGCAGAGAGCACTGCTTCTGAGGGCCTGCCCTGCTGCTCCTCACTCCCATCCCAATGGAGAATTATGACAGGAGCTGCAGGAGGAAGCAGTGCAGCTGCATTTTCCAAACCAGTCCCCCGGGTGAATCCTAAGGAGCCTTTCCTCATTAGCGATGTGCAAAAGCATGGAGCTGCCCACCATAGGTGACATTGGTGAGGGTCCAACACTGTCTGTTAGCTGCTATGAAACGGGTGTTAAAGGGGAAGCCTATGCCTTCATGGGGCTTAACTTCAACAACAACAATGACAGAATACACGATTTGCCAGAAACTGTGATGGGTGCCAAACATGTTATCTTATCGAATCTTATTTATATCACTACTTTACAGATGAAACCAAGCTGGGTGATTTTCAGCGATTAGAGAATCTATGTTTCTTAGCATGATGCTATTTCCTCTCATCTATGGTACTCCTCTATTGAGTTTGCTGTATATGTTTCTATCCATATGATAAATCCATGAGATCTAGTTGTGTGTGTGTGTGTGTGTGTGTGTGTGTGTGTGTGTGTGTGTGTGAGAGAGAGAGAGAGAGAGAGAGAGAGAGAGAGCGCACATGTACTTCTATGCTCTTTGAGCTGCATAGGAAAGCCTTCACCACTTCATTCACCTACTGCCCTGCTTCACAAGAAATTGTACCTATGATATCACTGCTCCTTTCTTATAGGTCCTACTGTGCCTTGTAATTTCCTGGTGACTACAGCATAATCCCGTCATCCACATGCTCTAGGACGTGCCCTTGTGTAGCCTGTGACCTTCATTAAAGTAAGAAGTCTCTGAAGAGTGGCTCTTTGCCATTCATACCTGGTGGTGAAGCTGTGTGTGACTTTTGTTTGGTTGTCCTTGGCGATATCTACCCACAATCAGCAAAACCCTGTGCTGTTAAATAGGCAGAGGAGAGTCCAGCTAACTACTCCCTGCAGCTTCTTCACCCCTCCCCTTCCTCAGGGGCACAAGACAGAGCTCAGTGGGACTGTGGGAACCTCTATGGATACCCAGGAAGTGGGATTGCTGCATCAGAACCTTGAAGGCATCTTTTTCACTGAAATGAAGACTCAGGTCCTGAATATTTTTTCTACCCAGCTGCAAACCATTGGCAAATGTCAATCCTTTCCCCCAAACTGAGGAGAATGATGTGACATGGAGAAAGTAAGGATTTATCAATTTATCCTGGCAACATTTCAGTGCTGTGTTCAGAGCTAGAGATAGATCTGTCATATTTCCATTCAACAAATATTCATTGAGCATCTTACTTGAATAAAGTATCATGCTGGGCAGAGTGGCTGCTGATCACAATTCATGTTTGTAGAGCACTGACTTAAATGATCTTACCTAATCCATAAATTCATCCAGGGAGGTGGGTCTTTGTTGTGCCTCTGAGACTTAGAAGAACCTTACCTAACATCAGTGTGAGAAATAAAGAGCAAAACGAAGATTTAATCTCAAGTTTTGGGGCTCTATTTCAATACAGTCCCTAGAGTTGTAATGTTATCTTAGGCCATACCAATGTAGAGGGAATTATCTCAATGCGGTGGTGTGGGGCGGGGGGTGGGGGAGGGACGGGGACGGGGGCGGAGAAGCAAACAGTATTCCCCTGGCTTCTTCTAGTTTGTTATGGTTATCAAATGGGGTCACAAGTAGAGATGAAAAGATCCTCTCTCTACCACATAGAAACAACCAACCATTTTTCTATTTCATCCTGGCTGCTGGCAAGGGAAAACCATTACACTGAAAGAGGGAGCCGCAACATTGCAAATGCTGCTGATGTCCATCATTACTGGCACAGATGCTGATCTTTGTGACAAAACCAATACACTGAGCCAGCATTGCAGGTGCCATGGAAGTCCCACTGCCCTCAATACTGTTGACACTTATTAACATAGGCATGAGGTGGCACAGCAGCTACTGGACCTGTGGGGGTACTGGCACCACTAATGAGACAAGCAGGGCTGTATTCCCTGGGTCTCTGTGCACAACCATGACATGCTGCTGTTTGGGGAGTGGGCACAGAGCTCAAAGTGATCTGGCTCAGTGGAAGTGATGATGGGATGCTCCAGAGCCAAGACGTCTTTTTTCTTAGACCTACTGGTGGAGGGATAATGTGGCGAGAGTCCTCCTGCTTCCTCTATGTCCAGGCCAGCACAGTCCACATTCACTTTAGATCAGGCACTCTTATGGATGAGCAGAAAAAGACAGTAGCATTTCCCCCGAAATGAGACATCCCTTAAGAACCCAGCATTTACTGCCACATTTCACGCCCTAATTCTAGTAGGGAAGCATGCCTATTCATATCCCATTTATTCATTCAACAAACATAAGCTAAGCACCTATTATATACCAGGTAGAAGACCAAACTCCTATCTTCCATTGGTTCACAGTTAACAAAGGGAGTCATGAATATAAATGTGTAATTGCAATACAGTATGAGAAGTACGAGGCTGGAGGTAAACGGAGGGTGCTATGAGATCACAGAGGAGAGGGTGCTTCATTTCCTCCATCCTACCTGGGGGGTTTCAGAGAAGGCTCTCTGAATGAGGTAGTGTCTGAGCTGACAGTTGAAGGACAAGTAAGATTTAGGTTGACATGATGGGGAAAGTCAGAACAGCGTGTGGGAGGTACTGGGGAGAGAACACTTGGCACACTTGGAATGGTTGGGGAGGGGTGACAAGATTGGGTGGTTATGAATGATAAGATTTGGGGCTGATACTCATGAAGTCTTTGTCAAGATCATGAAAAACCTTGAGCATTAGGCTGGGGAAAGTCACTGAAGAGTTAAACCAGTCAGTGACATGGTCAGATGACGTTTTAGATCAGCGGTCGCCAATGGGTGGTCCGCGGACCACTGGTGGTCCGTGAAGTCCAAAAGGTTGGTGACCACTGTTTTAGATCACTCCTGGGTACAGAATGAAAGATGGAGCTGGGGGGTCAAACAAGAACATTCTTCTTTCTCTGGGGAGTTGATGTGTATGAACTGAACAGCTTTGGGAGCTGTGTGAAAGAAGGGAACGCCCACCAACCCAATCAGATGGGCCTGGCAGTCAGAGAGGTGACAGCTGCTCCTGGCACTTTCCCCGACTCCCCCTGTAGTGCAGGAGCCTCTGGGATTGGGGGCAGCTTCAGCCTGCCTGAGTGCCAAGGGACACCTGTCTGACCATACAAAGCCATGATTGGCACATGAACCCACCAGGCCTGGGAGGATCAAGGAGTTTCCAACACCACTGTCATCTTCAGGAGCCTAGAGAAGCTGACAGTTTGGAGAACCAAGACCACCCTTAGCTGACAGCAGCAGTGGTTATAGAATAGGGCTGGGCCTCAGGCCAAATGAGTTGGCAGGGTCTGCCTGGCCTCTGCCTTGCCCCCCTCAGCTCCATCTGTCTAACGGTAGGTGTCAGCCTTGAAGAGTGCCAGCCTCTGAATCTGGCCATTCAGAAAAGGGGAAGAGGACATGCAAGATGTATGCATATGGGTGGAAGACTGCCTAAAATGTTCAGTCCTAGAAATCAGTCACAGTGTATGATCCTTGAAACATTGTTCCCACCCTTTGCTGGCTTTCCCTTTTGCCATTTATTCTTAAAGAGTGCCAAAATTAATATATCATAAAGACATTTTCAGTGGGGCCAGGGAATAAAAACCTAATCCAAAATGCCTTAAGCAAAAATGAATTAATTTCTCAAGTAATTGAAAAGTCCATTGATATTTTAAGGCGCAGCTAGGTTCAAGAGTTCAGAACTGTGTTAAGGCTTCTCTCTTTAGAGTCTTTGTTGTTAATCTTCACCCAAGGATATTTTTCCATTGATTTTTATTTTTAGAGAGAGATTGAAAGGGAGGAGAGACAGAGAGAGAAACATCGATGTGATCGATGTGGGAGAAACATGCCGATTGGTTGCCTTCCACAGGGATGGAGCCTGCAACCACATGCCCTTGACCGTAATAGAATCTGGGACCCTTCAGTCTGCAGGCTGACACTCTATCCACTGAGCCAGATTGGCTGGGGCTCCTTAAAGCCTTTTAAAAGGAGACATTATCTTTCCTGTTAGCAAAAGTCCTGGATTTTAATCTAATTTTCCTGGTCTGGATCATTTGCCATTCTGAGACACTATAATGGCTAGGACAGTGGGCATTTCTGATAAACTAGGTCAGAGTTCTATGCCCATGCTTGCACTTGGAGGTGGTTTTCATCCCAATACTATATGGGTTAGTAGTTGGAGAATGGTGGTTTCTTGGAGGAAACATGGATGCCATTACTGGTCAAAGGGGGAATATTGCAAACCAAAATAACAGATACCCAATCTTTGGTTTACCAAGCTATGTAAACTAAAATTGACTAATTCTGATGAAGATTATCTGTTGATGATAATATGGTCATGCTAATTATCATTGATATTTTATGAAGAGATTTGTATAGTTTGGTATATAGTTCAGTAATTTCTCAAGATTTCCTATTCTATAGTTTAGGCACTTTGCTAGGTTCATGTATCATATTCCAGTTATAAGGACTATGGGATGATCTAAGGACTAAGAGACATACTCTTAAAAAGTTTTATCAAATAATTTTGTTACAATTTATGTCTATATCAAAGTTAAATAATTAAAATAAAATTTTCATGTGATTGTTGTACTGTTCCAGTAACACTGTTGTTGTTGAACTGTAGTTCTTTATAAATCCTATTAACCCTTTATTAGAAATATAATTTGTAAATATTTTCTCCCATCCCATTGGTTGCCTTTTTATTCTGTTGATAGTTGCCTTTTTATTCTACTGTTAGTGTCCTTCAATATAGTACAGTTTGTCTATTTTTTTTCTTCTGTTGTTTGTGCTTTTGGTGTCAGATCCAAGAAATTATTGCCAAATCCAATGTCATGAAACTTTTCCTCTGTTTTCTTCTAAGAGTTTTATATAGTTTTATATTTTATTTTAGGTATTTGATTGATTTTGTGTTTCTTTTGTACATAGGGTAAGATAAGAATCCAACTTCTTTCTTTTGCATGTGGCTATCCAGTTTCCCAACACCATTTGTTGAAAAGACTGCCCTTCACCATTGAGTTGTCTTGACATCCTTGTTGAATAGCATTTGACCATATATGTAAGGATTTATTCTTGGGCTCTCTATTCTATACATTGGTCTGTACACTGAGTGGCCAGATTATGATGATCTCTGAACACATAATAATCTGGCCACTCAGTGTGTGTGTGTGTGTGTGTGTGTGTGTGTGTGTGTGTGTGTGTGTATTAGAGGCCCGGTGCATGGGTGGGCTCCAGCCAGCCTGGTCAGGGGGAGGGGACATGGGTGGTTGGCCGGCCTGCCTGCTGGTCAAACTCCTGGTCGAGGGGACAATTTGCATATTAGCCTTTTATTATATAGGATATACACTGAGTGGCCAGATTATTATGCGTTCAGAGATCATAATAATCTGGCCACTCAGTGTATATCTATCTTCATTCCAGTACCACAATGTTTTGATTATTGAAGCTTTGTAGTAAGTTTTGAAAACAGGAAGTATGATATTTCCATCATTTTAAAGATTGTTTTGGCGATTCGGATCCCTGAGATTCCATAGCAGTTTTAGGATGGATTTTTTCTGCAAAAAAAAAAAACAAAAACAAAAACAAAAAAACACAAAAAAACCCACAAACAAACCCAAAACATTATTGAGATTTGGATAGTATTATGGGCTATATTGTGTCCCCCTCTCCCCCAAATTCACATGTTAAAATTCTGATCCTAGTACCTTGGAATGTGACTGTATTTGGAGATAGGATTTTAATGAGGTAATTAAGTTAAAATTAGGTCTTTAGGGTAGGCCTTAATTGGATATGGCTGTTGTCCTTCAAAGAAGAGGAAATTTGGACATATACATACAATAGAAGGAAGACAAGATGAAGACACAAGGAGAAGATAGCCCTTTATAAGCCAAGGAGAGAGGCCTCAGATGAAAGCAACCCTGCAAACACCTTGATCTTGGACTTCTAGATCCAGAATTGTGAGAAAATAAATTTCTGTTGTTTAAGCCACCAAGTCTGTGGTCCTTTGCCTATGACAGGCTCGGTAATCTAATACAGATAGGGATTGCATTGATTCTATAGATTGCTTTGGGGGAGTGAAATTTTTACATAGGCTGATTTCATAACTTTGGACTAAATGTGTAAAAATGTTCAGCTAGCAGCTCAATTTGTGTGAGTCCAACTTAGTAGAGGTGTTGTTCCTACATTGGGACTTACATAAGAATGTATTTTTTTATTGGGGTTGAGTTTATTTATCTTTAGAGAGGCGGTTTTCTTAAGGTGGTAGTGATGATTAGAATAAATTTACCTGCTCTATTTTAACAGGCAGTAATATTGTGCTCACACTATTTTTTTCCATTTTCTTTTAAAATATTCCTCTCATTAAACTCCTACACTATACACGTTGGTTTAGACTAAAAATAGAATAGTTGCTGTTGCTGCCACTGTTCCATGTGGAAAACATAGTCAACTGCTGGGTAGAAAAAAATAATAATTTTCCGAGTATATTCTTAAAATACTGTGAAAGCCATACTGACAAGGATCCTCTAAACTGACAATGGAGTAAGATTTCCTGTATCACTTTCATGGTTTTTATTATTTTCCTACCGACAGGACAGAAAGCAGGGTTCTTCAGGTTCCTTCTACCCAATGCATTGCTGGTGGCAGAAGTAAAGGGCAGAAAGTGAAGAATTTGACTCAACTATAGCTTGTTGGCCAATGTCAGTCCATCACCTGGTTTTGCAAAAAAAAAAAAAAAATTGGAACACAGCCATTCTCATTCATGCATTGTCTGTGGCTTACAGAGTTGATTGAGTAGCTGTGACAGAAACTGCATGGCCCGCAGAGTCTAAAATACAGGGAGGGGCAAAAGTAGGTTTACAATTATGAGTACATGAAACACAGAGTTTACTGTATTATTTTTTAATTATTGTATCCTTTTCCATATGAACAACTGTAAACTTACTTTTATCCACCACTGTATATATTATCTGTTTCTTTACAGAATAATTTTGTTGACCCCTGAGCCAGACTATTAATAAGTGATGATTGAGAAATTTGTTCAGACTCTCATTTTGAAGGTGAGAAAAACAAAGACTGTAATACCATTGGGAGTGAAGGGTTCCATGTTGGCAGCATGGGACAGACTGAAGAAGAGGGATAGATGAGCTCTTGCAGACCAGTCTCTCTCTCTCCTGGATTGGGGAAGGGTCAGCAGACAGAATTGCTAGCAGTGGAATGTCTACAATGTGTAAAGACCAAAGGAGGTTGAGTCATAACTCTAACAATTCCTGGAGAATTTTCCAAGAGGAGATAACAAAGATGGCACTGAGGACAGAACCAAACAGTGTGGCAATCAATGATAGGTGTCTGGTTCCCACTTTCTGGGATGTGAAGACTACATAGGAGTTTCAGCAACAAATGTACTTGGATCCTGGAGGTTGGGCCACATAAAGTAGTAACCCAGAATACAAATCATCCAGACAAGAGAAGTGAAGTAGCAACAAGCATAGGAAGTGAGGCCACTGGATATATTTGCTGGAGAGCAAATATAATATATATATTAGAGAGGGAGGAAGAGAGAGAGCAGGATGTGAGAGAGAGAGATACATTGATCTGTTGCCTCCTAAAAGTGCCCCAACTGGGGGATTGGACCCACAATTCAGGTATGTGCCCTGACCAGGAATCGAACCTGCAACATACCAGTGCACAGGATGACACTCCAACCAACTGAGCCACCCAGCTGGGGCAACATTTTGATTCTTACAATAAATCACTAGTTTAGTGCTTGGCATTTTTACTGAACCAGAAAAGATTGCTATATATACAGTATATGAAATTTATACAAGAAGAAACACTTAAAAGTCTATTTTTCTCATTAGGGTGGATTTGAAAAAACAAACGTATAGGTAGAACATAATTCAAATGTAAATGGTAAGTATGCCTCATAATTATTAGAATACTAGAGGCCCGGTGCACAAAATTTGTGCATGTGTGAGGGGGTGTCCCTCAGCCCAGCCTGCACCCTCTCCAATCTGGGACCCCTTGAGGGATGTCCGACCGCCCGTTTAGGCCCGATGATTGGGCCTAAACGGGCGGTCGGACATCCCTCTCACAATCCAGGACTGCTGGCTCCCAACCGCTCGCCTGCCTCTGTCTGATTGCCCCTAACTGCTTCTGCCTGCCAGCCTGATCACCCCCTAACCACTCCCCTGCCAGCCTGATTGATGCCTAACTGCTCCCCCGCCAGCCCAATTGCCCCTAACTGCCCTCCTCTGCAGGCCTGGTCCCCCCCCAACTGCCCTCCCCTGCTGTCCTGGCCCCCCTCAACTGCCCTCCCCTGCAGGCCTGGTCCCCCCCAACTTCCCTCCCCTGCAGGCCTGGGTCCCCCCAACTGCCCTCCCTTGCTGGCCTGGTCTCCTCCAACTGCCCTCCTCTGCTGGCCTGGTCACCCCTAACTGCCCTCCCCTGCTGGCCTGATCGCCCACAACTGTCCTCCCCTGCAGGCCTGGTCCCTCCCAACTGCCCTTCCCTGCCGGCCATCTTGTGGTGGCCATCTTGTGTCCACATGGGGGCAGCCATCTTTGACCACATGGGGGTGGCCATCTTGTGTGTTGGAGTGATGGTCAATTTGCATATTACTCCTTTATTAGATAGGATATTCACAGCAGAACTTACTGATCACCATAGGGTTGTTATATTACTTTAGCAATACATAATCTAATGGAGCTACTTTCATATAATTTTCTAAGAACTGAGACATTTCTATTGCTTTCATAACTTTGGAGAATTTTAGGTTCAGCACCGTGCCTATTACTGTTTTTTTAAATTATTTCTGGATTTCTTTTGTATATATGTTGTTCTGAGCACCAACAATACTGGGTTATTTTACTAACATAGGAAGTGAGGCCACTGGATATATTTGCTGGAGAGTTGATGAGTTTAGTGATTGTCCACTACGTAGGAGGATGAATGCTAAGTCTGCAATCTGAATTTAAGGAGCATTGAAAAATACCTGCAGCCACTGAAATTCTTTCCATTAATCTCTCTCAAAACCATCTGCAGATGTGTGCATATTAATTGGCTTTGGGCATTCTGTTACCTAGGAGGAGTAACACATTAAATGGCTAAAATTAGAAGGAATGCAAAAAATTAAAAAGGTGAAAATACAAAGCTTGGTGAGTCAGTGTAGGTGACGGGGGGCGGGGGTGCTACAGCAGGAGACCAAACTGCTAGGTGGGAGGGGGCCTCAATCTCTGTGGGATGTGAGGGGCAAAAAGCATTTGAGGCATATTACTGAAAAACCATGCCATCTCACACTTATGTCTACATCCTAGTGTGGAGGGTGAGGGTGGGGTTATTCACCATTCACACTGCCACACATTTTTATAGCATGCTTTCCATTTCCTGATTTGAATACATCAGTGATCAGGGTGAGGGGGTGATGGAGGAAGCCAGCAGGAAAATTGGAAGATAGTTAGCTTTCATCTGTTTTGTTGAAGCTTAGCGGGGAAAAATATCTCCTCAGCCTTTAAAAAAATATTATAATAATGAAAATGTTAATAACCAAAATAATAACAGCTATTAGTTACAGAGGGCTTGCTTTGCTGGGCACTGTGTTTTATGTATATCATCTCATTTAATATCCCCTGTGCTTCCTCTATGCTCCCCAAACAGTAAAATTCTCTTCTAGAATTGCCAGTTCACCCTCTCATAGCAGCGCCATAAAGGCATTCTACTTTATTTGCAATTCCAGATTTACAAAGTCTCCTTCACCCTTGGCCTTGTTAGAGCTTTGCGATGATGAACAAGATGTCCCTATTCTCATCACCCAAGGCCAGGCTCTGACAAGGGAGAGTGTGCTTGTTGGTCAGGCAGCCCTGCACACTTACCATAATAGGAGGAAGAGTCCCAGTACATCTCTACTGATAGAACTATAGAGTTGAGACCTACAGCTACCCCAGCCCCACCTCCCTGTTTCACCCACTTCTTGGATTCAGAGCCCTCACTCACCTCCTGATTATACAGTGCCAGGACAGGAGGATGGCTTTCCTGCCCCAAGGCCCTGCCAATCCTAACACCCTGAAATCCCAGGGAACACTATTCACTGTTCTGAGGATAATGTGGTAACAAGGCAGATCAGTCTTGGATGCCTTCCAAGAAGCCTGTGCCAAAAGGAAGGCCTGAGAAAAATAGGCAGGGAAGTAGGAGCCCCAGATACTGTTAGTGGTTCACTATAGCGACTTTGCTGCTTTTCAGGAGAACCTGATCTCCCTTACCTGGTGCATAGAGACTCAGACTCACTGTCCTTTAAACAAAGAGATGCTGCAATTCTATTCCTATCAACAAGCTACCGATAGAAGGAAGCAGTCACTAACACTCAGGGCACTCTTACTTTTTAACAACTTTCCCTTTCTTCTTTCCTTCCTCTATCTTTTCTTCTAAACGTTGCCTTTGTTGGGGGCATTTAGATATGCTGTGTTCTCTCCTCTGGGTGTGCTCTCAGGTCTGATCTAATTGGCCTGCTGTTCTAGTGTCACCAGGCATTATTGGGAAGACGAATGGGACTGGGGTCAGAGTTCAGCAAGAAGGCATCTGCTCACTTGCATTGCATAGAAGTGACCTATAATGAAAGCTTGGGAAAGATTTGCATAGAGTAGGCTGTCTTCTATCCCTCCAAAGCCTGGTGGCCAAAAGGTAGCCCTTTCCTGGAAGGACCAAAACTGAATAAACAGGAGGTAGGCATCCCTCTTTGGGATGTCTTCTGCAGAAAGCAAGTGGTGGGAGGGAGGGAAAAGGGTGATTTAACAGGAAGGAGGTTGAAAATGGAAGCTCTTGATTGGGTCCTAACTGGCCTGTTTTGCTCATAGAACAATCTCATCGAAGAAGAGTTTCCACTCCACTCACAAAGCCTCTCACTCAGCGTCTCCACGGGCCTCAGGTTACTGCGCCAGCGCCATGGCAGGCTCAGGTTCCCACTGGACTCCCTTCGCGTTGACAGTTCTTCCACTTCACCAAGTAGCAGAATCGTCACCTACGAAGAAATGCTTCTTTGGCATTGGGCGGCGGGCGGGGGTCAAGGGGGAACAATGGATCTATTGTTCTTTTGGCCTTCCTGAACAGGGCACATGTCTCCCGGCACTACCCCTGTCACCAAAGGAGGCTGAGTATGGAGCCCTCCGAGACTCACCTTCCTTCCACTCCTGCTTTGTTCTCTGGAAGAGGGTTTTTGTGTGACCCTCCCCGCCCTTGTCCCATCAAACCTGTTTGGGGACCCGAGTGGACAGTGGACAGTTGTCTTCTGCGCTTCACAGAGTGGAAGTTGGGAGGGAGAGAACGAAGCACAGATCAGATAACTCATTTTAGTTCAGGTGAGACCTGCTGCCTGCGGTTCCTGCTGGACCTCTGGGGAGACGCACCGTGGTTCCCCGCAGCGCAGAGGCTGGAGAGCGGTGCACAGAAACCGCGGAGCCAGCACTGAAGATACAGGCAGAAGAGAGCTCAGCGTTACCAGGACTCCAGACTAAAGCGGTCCCCTAGGATGGATGGGGGAACCCGCCCGGGCTTCCTGCACCGCGGGCTCAGGGAGTCCCCGAGCAGAGCGAGCAGAGCGCACCTTTGCTGTCGGATTCCCTAGTTGCCTTCCGGGAACCCCGTGGATCCCCTGCGGCTCGGGTGGGCGCCGTCATTCTCGCCTCGACCTGCACCTCCCTCTGCCAGAGCTCCAAAGTGAGCGCTCAGTGTCCCTCTCTGAGCATGCGCAGCCCGGCGCTCTCACCGCCTCTCCCGCCCCCCCCCCCCCCTCGGCTCCCTCCCCGCCAGCCTTTTGCTCCTTCCTTTCATTAAACAAACACGAGATCTTGAAACCTGGACCCCGCGCAAGCGGCAGCGCTAGGAGGGGGCGGAGGCGGAGGCAGAGCGCGCGATGGGCGCCGAGGGGGATCTGTGATCCCGCGCACCCCCGCTCCGCGCGCGCGCGCGCACACACACACACACACACACACACTCACACACACTCGTACACACGTATACTCGCACAAACACACACTCGTGCACGCCCGCGCCGCACGCTCGCCGGCTCGCCGGCTCGCTCTCCCACGCAGGGGAATGCAGCAGAGCCCGGGGAGCGTGTCTCCGGCCGCCGCCTGAATGCACCTCGCGCGCGGGAGCCGGACGGCCCAGTAGGGCGTGCAGGAGGACGCTCCGCCACCAGAGGTGAGTAGGGCGCTCGCAGCCGCGGGCAGTTCCCAGACGCCTTGCAGGGGCCAGGTACCCGGCCGGACAAGCCGGCGCAGGTGGCCCAAATGCGGCTTGTGGGTTTCAAGGTGCAGATGAAAGCGGCGCTGGGGCTGTGCGAGGCAACGGGGAGATCCCAGAGAGGCTCGCCTCCCGCGAGGTGTCAGATTGACCCAGCAGAAAGCTGCACCGTCCCAGCTCGTAAACTTTCCTCCCTTGTCATTTGGGAAACGTGGAGACAAAGGGGGCGTGGAGGCTCCCTCTGTCCCATTCCACCCTCCTGGCTGCATTCCGGGCTGCGACGGAGCCGGTGTGCGGGCGGGGGCGCCCTGCAGGTAGCAGATGCCAAGTATCTCCCGCCTGGGCGGGGGCTGGGATTCTCACCCAGATCTGTAAGCCTGGGCGTTGATTTTCCCTCAGGCGTGGACACCTGTCATCCTTGCCTTCTCCCAACCCCCGCACTCTAGGCGTATTGGGGGCTGGGGTGGGGTTGTCACCTGGAGAATTGGAGGGGCAGCCTTTGGCTTTCTCATTCAGCGCCAGTGCCAGAGGCGCCGGGGTGAGGCTCGGGTCAGTGCGGGATGAATGATGAGTTACTGAAAGGCTTGCCATAATCACCTCTAGAAACGCTGGGCGCCGGGATCTCCTCCCCCGGGAAGGTGCTGTCTTCACGCACACCCAGGCGGCAGCAGGCGCTGGGCTGGGCTGCTGTGGCAGCAGCGGCAGCAGGGGGAAGCTGGGCTTTATTTTTGCCCTGGGGTTTTGTGACACACGTGGAATATGTGGAGGATTCTGGGTTATTTTTCTTTGTGGGGATATCATTTTCCCTTTTAGCCTCTTTCGTGGGAAAGATTCTTTGCAGCCTGATATCTAGCTGGCGGACAGGCACCATTCTGATATTTTTCGGTCCCAGGGAAGAGGTCCCCAGAAAAGGATTCCCTAAAATGCCAGGTCCATTGGGGCGGGGTCTCAGAATGCTCCTGGGAATTGCTTCAAATCTAATGGCTCTTTGAAACCACAGAGACTGGGTCAGCGTGTGAGGAGTCCAGTACTGGGACAAAGGCAAGCAGAAGAGGGACAGTCATTTAGGAGAGGAGTGACTAGAGGCCCATTAAGGCAGGAAAAGGTCGAGCGTGAGGCAAGGTATTCAGCAGCCTTAACGGAATGCATGTATCCCTTCTACTTCTGCTGTGGTTAGTGGCTTTATTCATCAGTGGGACTCTAATTTGGAGATTTCTGGAATGTCACATCTGGAGGATAAAAGACTTGGTTATTCCTGGGCTAACCTTTAGCACAATTACAAATCCGTTCTTCAAGTCTAGAAAGTGCCATGTGTGAGAGTTTCTATCTTGATGCTCTGTTTAGACCCGGACGGTGGCATGGGCAGACAGGTGTGTTTTGGGTTCTGTACCTCAGGAGCTTTGGGTTTCTAAACGTGTGGGGAACCCGGAAGCCAAGCTGGTGAGGAAAACACCCGAAGCTCATATCCAGGACTCGTGGGCTGTCGGAGGGTGTTCTCTTCCATTAAGATGACAGGTGGAGGTCATCGCTCTGCTGTTCTGGGGACCATTTTTAGTTTTTAACATTTTGTAACTTTTTTGAAGTGGGAGAGAACATGATATGCGTAAGGCTAATTGAGAAAGTTCACATATGAAAGGGACCTTGATTCAGAAGTTAACACAGTGACAAGTGAAGAAGTTTTTGGGAAAGAAATAAAAGGAAATTGGAAAAGTGATGCATATTATTAAAAACGGCTTTGCTTTTATGATACTTAAAAAGCATTCAGTAAGATAACCTGAAAGTTTGTTTTTTATTTTTAAAACAACTAGTGAAGTAAAGACCTTTCCAGAAATATTTCCAAGTTGAAATTGGCATAGAAGGGGTTTAAATATAATTGTCAGGATATGCCCTTTTTATTTCATGGTGAACATTGTCATTTTCTTTGCCAAACGTGGCAAGAAAAGATTAAAATTATTATTTTTTGCTTTTTACTAGAGCTGTATTTTCTACCTTTATGATCTATTTCCTTTTCCTACATCTGCAAGTTCCATTCATTTGATTATATTAGACTGTATTTACAAGTATTCACTGAACTCCTATCCCATACTTAGCATTGGAGTTCATATCAAAATGTGTAACATAGTCCTGGCCCGCAAAGGGTTTATGATCTAGTTGTAAATACAAGATTAACACACATGAAATAATTAAAAGATAGGATAGCTCTGTACTTGACTGTAAGCCCTTAACATACATGCTATTCACTCCATCCTTACTCCTGGGTTTCCCCACATTTAGACAACATACCTCAGCACTTATTATGTGCTGGATGCTGGAGAGAAAAAACTAAAACCAAAAGGAAGTTAAAAAAAATAGCTCCAGCTTTCAAGGAAGAGGAAGCATAATATAGTACTTAGCTAACTGTGATGCAATCTGATTAATTGGTATAATTGTAGGGCAGATCAAGTGCCAATAGCACAGACATGTAAGTGATTTTTTTTTCTTCCTCTGGGGGATTGGAGCAGGTGATCTCTGGGATATTTTTTAAAACATGAGTAGTCTTTTACCAGATAGGGAAGGATAGAAAGGACATTCCAGGCAGAGGAAATTTGTGAGATTGCCCGATGAATTAGGGTAACTGTAAGCCATGTGGGTAGAGCACATGGCACTGGAGTGTGGATACAGAGATAAACAGCAACTGGGTGACACTAATTAACAACTAATGTCATGGAGTAAGTGTTTGGATACAGATATGCCCAGGTTGCTCTTGTAAGCACAACGGGAGGAGACATCATCTACAGGAGGGAAAGAAGGTCAAAAAGGTGTCTCAGGGAGGTTGAGGTGAGCTGAGTCTTAAATGACAAGGAGTAGAGAAGGGCTTTCTAGGCAGGATAAACTATATCAGAGTTGGAAGTAGTTCTGAGGGCTGCAGTGAGAGATGTGGATGTTTTGCTACATGGCATAGCAAACCATCAGGCCAGAGAGATAGTCAGAGATCAAGTATGAATGGAAATATCCCAAGCAAAAGAGCTTCAGTTTTATTCAAAAGTCTAGGAGAGAATTCGTTGGGAAAGTTTGGGATGATAAGATTTGCATTATAGGAAGAAAGCTGTGACTACTGTGTGGAGGATGGATTGGAGGTGGTGAGACTGAAGGCAAGGAGCTTATTGTGGAAATATAGGTGTGAAATGATGTGGATGGAGGCAGTGGGGCTGGAGCAAAAGAGCTATGACTGGGGACAAGAGAGAAAAGAGAATCCTGCTAATCTAAGAAGGGCCTCCTTCTGTGTGCTCCCATCCTACCCCCTACTTCCTCAGCATTCACTTGTGTAGCTCACTTTCCTGTATTTTGCAGGAATGGTGTTCATAGCTGCACCTCCAGCATTCATCACAGGCTTGCTACAGAGTAGAGATTCAGTAAATATTTGTTGAATGAATGATTAAATCAGTGAATGAGGAAATCCAGTCATGAAGTGATGATTCCTGCATAAGAATACTAGGTGTACCGGTTAATAATGCGGATTTTTTTTTTAATCGATGGAGTTACACATATGTTGATATATATGTGCTTTGATATGTATGCTATTTTGTTGTATTGACAACAAGCTTCAAAACTTCATATGTCAAATTTTCTTAAGGTGTTCACATCATAGGTAGTTTTACGCTTAAAAATGTCGAATTTTATGCCAAAAAAAGAGCATTTTCTTCATTATTTTGAAGAAAAGTGCTGCTGAAAGTTATCGTATACTTCAGGAAGCCTATGGTGAACATGCTCCATCTCAAGATACTTGAGATGCATTATTAACCGGTACACCTAGTAGTAGACTTCCATTTGTCCAAGGTGATCAACCTTTGGGAAGTCAGTGACAAAATGATCCAAGGAGACTACCTCTATAAGGAACTGTCCTGTGAAGGGCCAATAAGAAAGCAGCATTGTGACATCACATTTTTATATTTAAAAAATTATATTGTCAGTCCATCTTGGAAGCAACAGCACAACTTAGTGCAATTCTTCATTCGTAGTAGGCTGTTAGTAAATGTGAGTCCCCTTTCTCCTTCCTGCTGATTTGTTAGGATTTTTCTGATTCCATGTGCTTTGCTCTAACTTTTAAGATAATCTTGGGCCAGGGAGTCTGTAAGCCCCATGGTCTCATATAAAGAGCCCATAGCATCTTAGTGTCCTGGGATGTGGGCCTGAGCACCCACATTCCAGTCATAATCATGCAGCCCTAGGGATTGAATCCCTTACTGAACCAACCCCACATATACTGAGTCACAATCTTAAAATCTTTAAAATCCCAATAAGAGATGTTAGAATGGACAAAAACATAAGACTTTGTTTTCAAGTTGACTACAGGGGGTGAAAGAGGAGCTGTCAAAGGTAGCACTTTGGGTTTGACCTTTGGTAGCTGGATAAATGGTGGACGAGGAATGGGGGAGGGAGGTGAGCTCAGAGGAGTGAAAGGCTTAATGCTGTTTGTGGAAATTGATTTTGGGGTGACACTGGAACATTTGGAAGGCACATCGCATAGATCCCAGTGTGTAGTGATTTCACGGTAAACGCCAACTATTATTTTCATTAAGGGAGAGGACGGAGAGAGCAGGAAACCATGAAGCCAAAGACTAAGTCTTAGCAGTTAGCAAAATTTAGGAAGTAGGGGAGAAACAACTACCATAGAATACTTAGACAAGATGGGAAAGAATTGGTGTGAAAACAAAAGCCTAAGAGAATCATGAGACGTGGTGGTCAGACCTCACTGAACCCATCTGACTTGTGGGTCAGGCCTAGTGTGAGGGCCCACATGTGGAACCTTGTTTAATCCCCATGCCACCTGAGGTTCCCTTCTCCACTTGACAGCTGAGGTGCCTGAGACAGAGATTCCATAAGCTTGTCCACCGTTACTTAGCTTGTCCACAGTTATTTAGCCAGTAAGTGGCAGAATGAGGTCTCAACACCCATTTTAATAATCCTACAAACTGTCTCCTCTCATCAGAGGTATAAATTACCAGGATGATTTTAAGTGCAGAGATGTTGAAAGGACAGAACGTAGAGAACTGAAAAAAGACAATGAAAAAGTTCGCTAGTGACTATTAAGAAAGCAATTTTATTCCAGCAGCATGCTCAGAAGCTGTATTTCAGGGAGTTCAGTGGGGAATGGGAGCTGAGGAAATCCAGGTGAGGCATTCCTATCAGTCATTTATGATGTCTGCTGAGGGAAAGAGTTATGGGGCCAAAGGGAGAAGGTTCAGTGAGCCTCAACTGCAGTGAGTATCAGGGGGTAACAGATGGAAAGAGCTGGTGTCTAAGGAGAAGTGAGAGCATGAGAGAAGAGATAGGGGAAGAGGGATAACTCCAAGAATATGGAAAGGTGGATTTGAAGACAGATATGGGGCATGCTCTTCTCCCCCAAAACTAAACTACTGAGCTGCTTACTGATGCCCAGAGAATTCAGATCCTTGAGTGCTCTGGAAACTTAAGCAGTCTCTGAGTGCTGTCCTTTAAGGGTGACCCTGTGGCATGCAGGATGATAAACTTTGTTTGTGTAGCACAGTGACCAAGAACACAGACTCTGGAGTTAGACAGGCTGTGTTTAAATTTTGGTTGTGCCACTTATCAACTGTGTGACTTTGAGCACACAATTTACTTCTCTGTGCTTCAGATTACTCCTGCTCTTAAGACGGAGATAACCATCTTAACCCATCGCCTGCAGTTGTGAGGATTAGATGAGTTAATATGTGTGAAGCTTGGCAGAGAGTAAGTGCTCAATAAATAGTAGTTATTATGTATGACAACAGTGAGGTTAAAAACACCAAGCTTTGACTTTATGCTCGAGGCTCTAGAGATTGTGTGTTTCCTCATTGGTTTAAAAATATTTCAGTTGGTTATAAATATCTGGCGGTAATCCTATCTTCCTAAGTGCAGGAATTAAACCAACAGACGTGAATATGGCAGGAGCAGACCAGGCCTGCCATCATACGTCTAGGTGGAGGAGACGCATGCTGCGTGTGTCTACAACAAAACGTTTGCTTGTTTTTAGGCTGGTCCTCACATTATTCAGGCTCATGGGCATCACACAACAGCTACTCAGCCAATTGTTTTCAGGGTAGTGACTACGTGTATTAAGTACAGCGCTTCTTTGCTACCAAGGGATGTAAACTCTATATACTTCATCTATGAAGTTTACAGCATTTGCGGGGAATTAAAAGCCTCCCTTGTTCATGGAAATGTTTGTGGTGTGTTAGAAAATAGAAGCCTGGTGGTATGGAAGCCCTGTTATCTAGCCAGTTGGCAAGAGGGCAGTGACTGGAACCAAGGACTGACCAGTGCTCTTTGCGTTACATTCTGCCAAATACGTTTTTTATTGTTCTGCAATCAGACTGATTTTTTTGTTTTGTTTCATTGATCCTATTTGTTTCCAGCCATACAGAACTCATAGTTTTCCAACTGAGGTTTTTGTTTTTTCCCCTCAGGTCTTTGGCCATGCTGTTCTCTCTCTCTCTCTCTCTCTCTCTCTCTCTCTCTGGAATTCCATCCTTACCTTCCTAAGCCTAATCCACTAGTCCTGTGGTCGGCAAACTGTGGCTCGTGAGCCACATGTGGCTCTTTGGCTCCTTGAGTGTGGCTCTTCCACAAAATACCACGGCCTGGGCGAGTGTATTTTGAAGAAGTGGCGTTAGAAGTTTAAAAAATTTGGCTCTCAAAAGAAATTTCAGTCGTTGTACTGTTGATATTTGGCTCTGTTGACTAATGAGTTTGCCGACCACTGCACTAGTCCTTTTGGTCAAAGTCATTTTCTGGGAAAAAGTGTCCTGACCTTTTAGCATTAGGGTTGGCTTCCTTTTTTGTGTGTGTTTCTCTAGTCCTCCACTTTGTATTTTTAGCACCTAACAAAGTGCTTTTCACATAATAATTGCTTAGCAAACGTTTTGGATTGAATGACTGACTGAGCAAATGACTCTTATTCTTTTGAGTCATTCCTAATGCCCCTATAATGCAACTTCATGTTATAGAAAATCAGCATTTTCAAGTTCAAAGCTTCAGTGGAAGTTTTAGAATCAGACTTCCAAGTGAAACCAGATGGGTAGACGGAGAACCCGAGAGGCTGGGTTATTTGCTCGTGGCCATGTAGCTAAATAGTGTGAGAACTGGGGCCAGAACCCCAGTTCCTGATTTCAAGTGCAGGGCCACCCGGGGCAAGGATCAGGGTGAGCTGAGGGAGGCAGTATCCTGCAAATCCGAGGTTGATTCCTGTCTTTATTTAAAATGTTGATGTTTTGTTCCCCGTGGATATTTTTGCATTAATTTTGATTTTTTAAAATATTGTGTTAAACATATTGTTTATATTGATTACTGAGTTTTTGACATCCCTTTAAATTTTGTGCCTTACCCTCCTCACACTGGTCCCAGCTCTGCTCTTTCCAACACTGGTGTAAGAATACCATTACACTGTGTATGGCAAGGGCCCTAATTGAAAATAACAAAGGATACACCATTGGACATGGTGGTGTGAGCTGTTAATAAACCGTTTCTTGACCTGGCTGACCTGCTAATTAGTACACATATTCACAGTATAAAAGGCCAAGAGGAAAAAAATGAAAGTTGAATAAAAGCCCTATCTAACTATTACCTGTCTGTCTATTCATACATCTCAGGGCTAATGGACATAGTAGAGATTGTCTTCATTTATAAGTGTGTGTATGCTGTTTATATATATCTACATTTTTTAGTTTTTTAAGATCCAAGATGGAAAAAGAAGGAAATTATTCTACCCATCAACTTGGCTAGTCTTGACTTACAGCACTACTGGCCTATTTTGAAGATCTGAGGTCAGAAGTTAAAAACAAGCAAGCAAACAAACAAATAAAAACTTGGTCTTCTGCCCCCAAAATAGGAAAGCCGGAAAAAAAGCATTGATGGAAAGGAGAAAGATATAAATGGAGGACATTTTTTTTGAGGAGGAATCTATCTACTAAGTAGAATCCAAGGTACAACTGTCAAGTATAGAAGGGGCTTTACATATATTATTTCCTTAATTTCTAGAGCATGCTGGAATGAGCAAACCAAACCTCGGAAAAGTGTGTTAGCTTACCCAAGCTCTCAAAGCTAGGGCTTGAGTCAAACCCAGGTCTGGGTGTAAAACCTTTACTCATCCCACTTAACCCTTCTGATTCTCAGATCACCCTATTACCTTCCACTGTCCCCGCATCCTTAGGTGCAGGGCTTTGGGGGCGTGTCTGGGTTCGATGGATGGGAAGTAACAGTCAGCTCCTCTCCAGCCATTATTTTCTCTTCCCACGCTACATTTATCTTTTCCCATTCATCAATCACAGCAGAAGGCAGAAATGCATACACGTAGGAAATAAATACCCCTCTTTGTGCGAATGTCATAAATTTTTATGCGACACGAACGCACAGATTTTACATTGCCTCCATTATGCTAGAAGGGGCTTTTTCTCTAGGCATGATGGCATCGAGTGTGCTAGAAATGCTCCCAGACACAGACTGAAGAAAAGGTGATCATAATTACTGGAGCATATCTGTCACGACGCGGGGGTAATGTGTTTGCACGGTTGATGGTCAAGGGCTCCTAGGGTGCTCTTTCTATTGATGTTTCTGATGAATAGCATGGAGCAGTGACCGCCCCCCACCCCCATCCCAGTCTCCCAACATTTAAAATTCAATGATATCCATAATAAAGTGAAATCAGATATAATTAACAGGAAATAAAATCTGGTTGAGAGTAATGCTGTTCAGTTCACAGCTCTACAAGCTGAGAATGCTTTCTCATTATTCCCATTTCCAGGCCTGGCTAGCTGTCGCTTCCAGGTAAACCCCCACACTCAAATGCTCTAATAATCAGCCTGCAGCCTTCTCTCCTGAGGGTCACAGGAACCGGGGGGGGGGGGGGGGGGGGGGAGAAAAGACCTTTTCATTCACACTTGTATTAACTGGAAAAAACATTGTCTCTCTGTGTGTGTTTTTTCTCAGTGTAAAAGCAAAAACAGTATCTCTAGGTTTGAGGAAATCTTTGGGGTTTCGTTTTTTACCATGGGCTTACATATAACATGTGGCACAAACAATTCCTGGCCTAGCTGGTTTGGAACAATTAGAGTAATTTTGCAATATAAAAACTAATTAAGCCCATTATATATGCACTACAATGTTGTACAAATGCAGATGTAATGAAGCACATGGTGTAGAAGTCAAAATCAGTCATATTGCTGCTGTAACTTCTTTCCCAGAAAACGACTCTCAATTGTTTTGTGTACGTTCCTTCAACATTTTTGATGCATTAACAGTTATATATCTTACATTTTATTTCCTTTTTTTAAGGTGGGAATATGCTTTACATATTATTTTACTATGTACTTTTAGTTACAGTTTTAAATGAAAGCAATTTCTTTAGATTAGTAAGCATTTGGTAAATATTAGGATGAATGCTACTTCCCATCCTAAAATAGAGCTCAGCTGACATACCCTAGGGTCTTTGGCCATCTGTCCTCGTGTATATTTTGTAGATACCATCAATGAACAATTTTCCGAGCTCCTCCTAGGAGCCACCTACCATACCATGTGCTTTACAGGAGGTCACATTCTAGCAAGAGATAAAGTAATGAGAGGATTTAATTTGAACCCAGTGAATAGCAACAGCTGTAAATTCTCCTTCATTCACAGAATTGCTGGAAGGGATAATCTATTCCAATTGTCTTATTTTTCCAGACGAGAATTGAGGTCCATCGGGGTTAAGCGACTTGTCCAGGGTCCCACAGCTGGTGATTGGAGAGGCTGAGATGACAGGCTGGTTTTCAGCCTGTTATTAAGTCAGTGCTGATTCCATTATACCTGCCTGCAAAACAACCCTCACATCTGGAAGAGGGAACTAGGGAATTCACTTTCCAACACTAGTTTAAGCAATGAATCCCTAGCAGATTGAAACTTATACCTTTTTTTTTTTTAAGAGAGAGAAGCATTGATTTGTTGTTCCCCTTATTTATGCATTCACTGGTTGCTTCTTGTACGTGCCCTGATGAGAGATCGCACCTGCAACCTGGACATATCGGGAAGACGCTCTAACTAACTGAGCTTCCCAGCCAGGGCAAAACTCATGCTTTATGTAAACATTTTCACCTACAAATTGCTCCAGAGACCGCCTCCCTATCCTCATACCCCTCTGTGCCCGTCTAATCTCTGCCCAAGCTCCATCTCCCTCTCCTCCCTGGCTTGATAGTCTCCAGATTTAGTAACACTTTGAAGTTAGGCAACAACCTGACCATAATGTTGAGAAGAGATGGTGCTCACATTGCCTAGGGAGGGTGTTCTATAAACCTACTTACAGAGATTACTTTTCAGTTTTGCTTCTTGCCATCTTGAGCCTGAAGGAATGATTTCCACAATAAATGTGTTTTACCTGCCAACTTTAATTAAGGCATGAACCCTTCCTTATGTTAACTGATGACTTTTCTTTCTGGTGGAAGCATAAGTAAAGCCCTGATTCTTAAATACTCTAATTGTCTTTTCCTGCTGTGGAGGCAGGATCCTGTGGTGGGTGACAGCTTGGACTGTGGAGTCAGATGGAGCTGGGTTCCAGTCCCAGCTCTGCCGTTCACTGGCACTGAAATGTCAGGCCAATCCCTTAGTCTTTCTAAGTCTGAGATCTAAGTGGAGGTGGAGATAATAAAAGTACCCCTCCCACAACCGAGATTTTGTAAAGAATAAATAACTTATTTGCCTTAACACAGAGTTGAGAATATAAGGACTAAGGAAATTGCAGCAGTTATTATTCATTACTTATGATGTACACATGACATACAGCTGATATAGCTCTCAGAACCACTTGGATGTCAAGCTTTAAAATACTGGATTATAAAAAATACTGGGTTATTCCCCTTTCTTCCATAACATTTTAATCTCCTTTTTTTTAAAAAAAATTAAGGCTTAAACCTGAAACTATGTCTCATTATTCTGGAAACCACCCAAAATTTGTGAGTCTTTGTCAGAATATCACCTTCAGTTGCTGCTGACCCATGCATGAACCATGGAATTCAGAAGCATAGCAAGAAGTGGGTAATGGAGGGATTTGATTATACATCGAAGCTTTGCTTTAAAGAATAAATCTCAGCCCTCTTTCTCTGCATAATTGTACTTTCATGGAAATGCTTTGGAACAGATGAAAATGTATGCCTTTCTCAAACATTAAGCCGACGTTATTAATTCCAATTGGTTAAGTGCATGCTTTAAGTCTCATTTTCCTTGGTTGTACTGGTAGGTCCCCTAGATTCCACTCATTTGCATAGAATCTTCTTCCTCTTATTCTTCCAGCAACATGTACTGACCACCCAAAGGATACTTCCTGTCAAGGAATTTTTCTGGCCTACCACATCCTTTAGTAGCAAAGAGATATATCTACACACCAAGAGTTTTACTCAATTTTTTTCTCCCAGGTGTGAGATCCCCACTTCCCTCCTAACCCCTACCCTACCAATAAAAATAATGGTAAGTTACTTTTAAGGTAGATTCAGCTTTCAAGTAAACCTGCTTCAGAGCATCTAGAACTATAGGAAGAAACTTGAGCTCTCTTCTTTTCCCTCAAAAGTAATTCTGAATTATTTCTTAATTTGGGTTTAATGACTATAACTTAAGTGATTATACTTTTGAACAAAAGGACGTTTTATCAAATTGTAATTACCTGGGAAAATTATCATTACCTGGGCAATATTTCATAAATGAAGGTGATTTAAGTATTGTTAAATTGTGAATGAAAACAAATGATTGTTTTATTATCATAGAAGATGAAACACAGACTTGACTGTAACAATTGTTCTGTATGGGCTTTACTCAGGGTAGTTTCTCCTCTGACAGTTTTCCAGTCTTCTCCCCCCTTTCTCCAGAGTCCCTTCCCTTGCATTTGTTTTGTCTACATTCTTGCTGATTGTAAATAGCCACTGCTGCTAATCCTTAGTGCTTGACTCCCAACCTTCCTCCTGGTAACTTTGCAGCCCAGACCCACCCCTAGCACTTGAAAGAGAACATAAAGATCATTTGGAAGTGGGGGGTTGTAGTGGAAAGGATGAGATTTCAATGAAAAGGTGTGAGTTTGAGCCTTGACTACATCACTTACTCACTGCGTGACCTGAGAGTTTTCTTAACCTCTCTAGATTTAAGTGCTTCATTTGTAAAATGTGGACCAGAGTAATTCATAAAGAATCATTCTAAGATTCTGCAAAAATGCTCATTTATTAATACATTATTATTAATTCAGCATCATTGTTCTACAGAAAATGTAATTCATAAAGAATCATTCTAAAATTCTGCAAAAGTGCTCATTTATTAATACATTATTCCTAATTCAGCAGCAGCATTTTTCTATAGAAATGAAGTAACTATTCCAGGAATGCAAGGCTCAAATTTTTACTGTTCATTTCACAATTGAAATTCAAAGCATGTACGATGAATCAGATGGAAATGCCTGTGCTGGTTGCAGATATAAATCACCCTGGGATCAGATGTGTTTCTCTTTGATGTGACTGGGAAGTGTTCTCTGGTAAACAGAGTGCATGCTCAGCATTCATACAGGAATCACTTTACCTAATTTGCCCAAAATTACTTACCTAAAGCTATTGAGTTTTATGGTTACTGTGTTCCCGTTTTAATATGAAGTGTGTCTGAGATTACCCAGAGGAGTTGAGAAGGTTCTCAGACTTGATTTTAAAACTGTAGGTGGGTGGAAAGTGGGACTGCTTGCAAAGGAAAATGAAGAGGTCAGAGAGAGGAGGGGTCTGAACTGACCCAGAAATAACCATTTAGTAAGAACCTAAAATAGAAGGATGAGGCCTGCCATATAGGGCTGGGTGGTTTGAAAGCATCAAATTCAATAAAGAAATAAAGGTCCCATGCCCTTTACCTTCGTAGAGTTGGAGAAACCAAAACCATTTGGATGAAAATCACCAGAAAAATTCAAGTGGATGAATAGGCAAAACCTGGAGAGGCTGATTGGGGTCTTAATAGCAGGCAACAGTTGAAACTGGACACATTCCTTTTCTTTGATTATTAGACATATTTGAGTATGCAGCAAATATTTATTGAATGGGTAAATGAATGGAAAAGTAAGTTAGCTAAAGGAGTCATGAATGAGTGGAATTAACCCTGAGCTTCTGAGAGTTGAAAGCTAGATGCCTAATGGAACAACTTAATTGGGCAAAGGGTAGGGGACAGTGAGGCAAAAATATGCTGGGTTAGAGATTTCGAATGATTGCTGTTAACAAATGCATTTTAGCTAGAGGTGTCAGTTGAGAGGCTTGCCCCAAAGCTGTGTAGAGAGTAAGCTATTATGCCACCTAATGCTTAAGGAGTTTGTGATAGCCTGGCTGGTGTGGCTCAGTGGTTGAGCGCCAACCTATGAATGAGGAGGTCACAGTTTGATTCCTGGTGAGGGCACATGCCCAGGTTGTAGGCTCCATCTTCAGTTGGAGCATGCAGGAGGCAGCCGATCAATGATTCTCTCTCATCGATGTTTCTCTCTCTCTTTCTCCCTCTCCTTCCTTTCTGAAATCAATAAAAATATACTTATAAAAAAAATAGTTTGTGATATCCTTGTCCTGCCCCAGAGATATACATAGTATAGAATGAGATGAGTGTGTGGATAATTTCCAGTTCTTCTTTGTTGGCTTTAACATGGGCAAGATATTTAACCTTTCTGACCTTCAAGTTCCTCATCAAAAAGTGGGCCAATAACACCTACCTCAGATGATTATTGTAAGGAATGTCTAAGCTGTTTCTAAATCTCCTTCTTAATAAATGTCAGTTGCCTTCTCTTTTATTTACTCTTACATTGGCAACACCATTTAGATACAGACATGTTGAAAATGAACAAAGGATTGTAACTTCTTCCAACATTCAGAAATGCATATTAACTATCCAACACTCCTACAATATCCAACATATGCATTTTTAAGCATGTTTGTGTTTATAAATGCATTAGTTTGAGGGCCTGCTAAACACAAATTTCACCTTATCAGTAGCTCCATATGGACTTCACCCAAGATAGCTTCTCCTTTGATATTTTTCCATTCTTCTGCCCTTTTTCTATGAGCTGCCTTTCTTTTGCATATCTTTTTATCTACTCTCTTGACCATTTTAGACAGCCCTTGCTACTGACCCCTAATGCATCCCTCCCTCTCCCTCAGACAACTTTGAAGTCCCTATCTCCTCCCTGATCAATAGGAGAATTACAAAATTCCATGTTTTTTTCTTTTCCATCATCTGCCCCCATTTGCCATCTCTCTTATGCTAATCAGAGCCAATGAAACCCCCATTTTCTCTCTTAACTTTTTCTGAACACTTAGTTCCTTCACTTTATTCTTGCTGTTACTGTTCTTACAAAGCTTATAATTTATTGTAATGCATTTATCTTAGTTATGTGTCCCTTTTAGCATGTAGTCTTTAAATTGGAGCTTATTGAAACCCAATCTTGTGTAGTCATACTGTCCTGTCTAGATAATTCACCTTTCCTTCCCCAGAAGAATCATTTAATGTTTTTGAGTCATATGTTCATGCTCAAGTCTCCCTCCCCCTGCCTCACATACATACATCTAGCTCTTTTAAACACTTCTAGACTTTTAGATTAAGGGATATTGCTCCCTTCTTCTCTGCAGTTCTTGAAATATTCGTCCTTGGCTATCATGAACTCTCATGTTCCTTTTTTAAGGATGTTTCCCTCACTCCACAAAGCTGTTTATCAGAATAAGTTACAGAGTCGTCCACCCAATGACTTCATCTGCTCCTTGAGAAATGAAATCACAAACAGAATTTAAGTGTGTATCTGAGCACCGCGTAAATCCAGTTCTCATGTAGCCAGTGTATCTTCCATCCCTGCTCTGCCTCACCCTGCTGTCCAGTCTGTGGTTTATATCAGGAGCACACCATTTATTTTCTTCATTAGCCCAAGCAGTGTCCATTATACTCTTACAAAGTTATCATTTTAATATCTCTCTCCTTTTACTTTTTTTTACCCCCGTTTTAGGTTGTAGCCAGCACTCCCAAGTCTGAACCATGTGATTTCCTCGTCATTTGATGTTCCGTATTTGTGCTTTAAAAAAATATGTGTTTGAATGATTATTGGCAAGGATGTGGACAAAAGGAAACCCTCATGCACTGTTGGTATAAATGCAGATTGATGCAGTCACTATGAAAAACAGTTCAGAGGTTTCTCAAAAAATAAAAAATGGAACTGTTATTTACAATATTTACAGTGCTGTTTACAATAGCCAAGACATGGAAGCAACCCAAATACCCATCAGTACACAATAAAGAACTGGTGAGACATATATAGAATCGAATATTACTTGGCCATAAAAATGAAGGAAATAAGTCAGTCAGAGAAAGACAAATACCATGTGATTTCACTTATATGTGGAATCTAAAGAACAAAATAAACAGGCAAACAAAATAGATACAGACTCATAGATACAGAGAACAGACTGATGATTGCCAGAGGGCAAGGGGGTTGGGTGGCTCGGTGAAAAAGGTGAAGGGAGTAGGAAGTACAGATTAGTAGTTACAAAACAGTCATGAGGATATAAAGTACAGCATAGGGAATATAGTCAATAATATTGTAATATGTATGGTATCAGGTGGGTACTGGAAATATTGGGGCAGGGGGGAGCACTTTGTAAAGTATATGATTATCTAACCACTATGCTGTACACCCAAAACTAATACAAGATAATATTGAATGTAAAAATAAATAAAATCAACTTAATTTTCTTTAAAAATATGTTTATAATGGTCATGCTATAGATGAAAAAAAATAAATTCTGTCTCTAAATACATCTGTGACTAGTTTTCCTTGAACGCCCGCCTATCTTTGAGCAACCCTTCCATTTCTTTTCTTCTTGCCCCTGTTGATTAGTCATGTGTTTCTTTTTCTAAGACTGCTGGCTTTGGCTAATGTTCCTAAGATATTTAGGAACTGAATCTTTATTGTGGAGGGAGGACTTTTAGCTTAGGTAAGTCTTGTGATTTTCCTCAAATAGTATTATATCCAGCCTATTTCATAAAAGAGACTCAATTAGTATTTGTAGATTGACTGAATGACTGAATCTCCTCCTTCATTCCATTTGCCATACTCAGGAGCCATTTGGCCCAATTTCATTCTTTCTTTCTCTGTGTCTTGAGAACTGTGTCAGGAGAAATGTGCCAAAAAAACAAGTCCATAAATAGATCATTGCTCAGAGGGAGAAATGCCAAATGGCCTTGTTCTGGATCCAAGAAAACATCGGGGCTCTTGAAAAGCAAAATGAAAAATGACAACTGAGTTTACCATTTTATTGGGAAGACAAAAAACATAGCCATAAGACAGACAGCAAGATCCTGATCCAGTGAGTGTTTGTGGTAAGATACACCAGGCCTGCCCTGGGCTAATTGAAAACCACAGGGGTCCTAGAGCCCTCTGTGTAAACTTCCTAGTGAGTCATATATTTCCATAAGGTATCAGAGAAGAACACAGCACTTTGGGATGTGAGACTGTCCTGGTAAAATGGTCATAATGAGATAATGAATAAACCAGATATCCCTTTTTAGAAAAAGGTTTCTTTTTTTTTTTAAGGTAAACTGTAAAGATTGATGTGATGTTGTTTCACTTCAGGGAGATTCTTAGAAGTATTGATTTTATAATAGGAAATATGCCTATCTCCTAATGCTTTTGCATTGAATGCTCATCCTTCAATAGCCACAAATCCTCAGAGGCCAACAGAGATTTTGATTCAGAGTCATTGTCTCAAGAGTGGCCATTCATTAGAACATGGATGATGAAGCCTTGAAAGATAGGCATACACATGGCATACAGTGGGTTAATAAACGTGCTATCAAAGAGCATCATATACAAAATGATGAGAAATAGATAATAAAACGAGCAAAGGTGCAAATAAGAAACCCATAAAAGGTAAAATGCAAATAGGCAATCATCATACATAGGGAAGTCCAATTTTATTAGTAGGTAGAAAAACGCAAAAAAGAAAATCAAGATACCATCTTATAGCCATTAGATTGGTTAAAAATTGTTTTAATGTTTTTATTCAATGGTGGCAAATGTGTATGGGTACTTTGTACTGCTATTGATTGTATGAGTTATTACAACAGTTTCAGAACTTAATTGGAAAATATTTTCAAAACTGAAAATGTGTATTTCCTTTCACTCCATAATCTGAATTTGGGAAAGATATCCTAAGGAAGTGAGGGTCTGAATTTATACACACGCACGTGCACAAAAATACAGCATTTAGTGGCTAAATTATGGGAGAAAAAACTGAATACTTATCAATAGGGCATTGAATAACTTACAGAATACAAAAATAAAATGAAATATTGCACCACTTTGAAAAATGAGGCTTTATGTTTATTCACCTAGGGGGATGTCCATTACCCCTTGGCAAGTAGGAAAAGAAAATAATAGTAACTAAAATATATATTACTTACCATGTGCCAGGACCTGTTCTAAGCTGCATATATTACTTCATTCAAATGTCAAACTATCGATTACAGTTGAGAAAATAAAGCAGAGAGAGGCTGAATGACTTCGAAGTCCACACAAGGCTTAGTGGTAGAGCTAGGATTTAAACCTTCGTGGTAGCTCCAAAGCTGGCACTATTAATGACCATGGTGCACTTTTCCTCAAGTGATGGTTAAGGTAAAATCCCATTTTTGTATAAAAACACAAAAATAACCACATGTACGTATCTGTGCATATGTGCTTATGTTAAAAATGATGCTTCTAATAGCCTTAATGATTTAAAAAAAGTAAGATAGTGAGATCAATTTGTCTTTGAGCTTATCACACCCAAACAAGTAAAACAAGAGCCTCCTTAAAGATTCCAGGATATTCCAGGATCTGTGAATTTTGTGTTCTCAAAATTGATTTGGATCCCCCTCAATGGTTCTTTGTTGTTGTAGTTTTTAGCAACATAACTTATGTACTGGGAGAATTTACTGTCCACTCTGATTAGTAGGGAGGAACCACAGAGCAGGTTGTTTTAAACATGAAGTCATGAATATAAAAGACAGAAAAGCAATGAAAACTAAGTATAGTTGAGCTTTCCAAGTGGGGCTTGGGTCTAATTTTTGATCCTGTAATATATGTGGAAAAGATATCCCAAATGAGTAGCTGCTGTGTTTTCTGCTCTTTCAGTTGTTCCTGGAATAAGTAAGTGTGAAGAGACAGGGGATATTGTAAGAAGACTTTAAAGTATTGTGGAGTAGCTAGATTAAAGGTCCCAGGAGAGGGAGGAGGTTCCAAAGGATGATGAAAGAGTACTCATTGGATCTTTTAGAGTACTCATTGGATCTTGTAGAGTACTCATTGGATCTTGTCTCGCTACTGGTAATGCTAAGTCGATAGAAAACATATCTATGAGTCAAAATTGGCCCAAGTTGATGCCGGTTAATGGTGTTATTGATTGATCCCAGACAAACCAGAACTGTTCTGCTTCTAAAACTTGAACTTCTGAGCAGTTGTGTACCACTATGTCTTAGCCTTTCATCTGACTGACTCTGCACTTGCCTTTCATCCATCATCTCTTACCTGGACTCAGCCTTCTCTGCACAAATAGAACATTTCACTCAAACTCTACTGTCACTCTAGATTCACTTTGTCTCCTCCCACGGCTTCCTTTCCATGGTCCTTTCTGAGTGGGCGCAGCTGACATGATTGAGATGACTGGGTGGGTGAGGTTTCTCTCTACATTGTCTTTCTTCCTGTAGGAAGCTAGCTTGGGCTTGTTCACATGGTGGAGGAAGGTTTCCCAGCAGTAAGAGAGGGCAAACCCCACTGTGTAAATGTTTTTCACTGCTCTGCTTGTGTTGGTTTTCTAGTGTCCACTGCCCAAATCAAGTTCTTTGGCCAACCCCAGGCTCAAGGGGTAGAGAAATAGACTCCACATTTTGCTGGGAGGAGCTACAAACCACTGGCTTTTTAAAGATCTACCACGTAGGGTCGGGCACCCTTTTTAACTGAGACTGATCCTGCTAACCTGCCCTCCAGGAAGGCTGTACCAATTTACTCACCCAACAGTTGCCTGTATTTCATTATCTCCCCAATACTTCTAAGTTGGTGTTAAAAAAGATATTAGCACTTAGAGTCTTTGATCAGTCAGGTGAAAGCAAAAGGGCAGGATAGAAACAGAACAAATTAGATACTTTATATTATTCATTTTTGTTGTTTCCTCTCAGAAGAGCCGTGATTCATGTGGTAAACAGCCTGGTGGCATCTCAATGTGGATGCCACACAATATCTAAGCCAAAAGATATGAAAGGATTTCTTTTCTCCCACAAACCTGCTTTCCCTGTATTTCCCATTTCAGCTAACGGCACCAGCATTGCCTAAGCCAGAAACTCAGCTCTTCTCCAGGAACCTCCCTCTCCCTCACGTCCTTTTTCAATCTAGCCTCCCATTACTATATCTCCTAAATGTTTCTCATATTGATTCCATGTTTCGCTATTCCCATCGGCACAGGATTAATTTATACTTTTATTACTCCTTGCTTGGATCGTTACAATATCCTCCGTGTCCACTATCAATTACCCCAGAACACCCGCCTACTCTAATGCTTCTAGAGTTGTGTTTCCAAAATAAAAATCAGACCAAGTCAATCTGCATGTCCTTCAGGAATTAAGTTCAAATTCCTTAGCAGAGCATTTACGTCCCTGCTCCAGGAGAAATGATAACACTCTACCCATCTTACAAGATTGTTCAGATAAATACATGAGATGCTGTGTGTGTGCTGAATAAATGGAGGGTGCATGAATCAATAAATGAACCAATGAACACAAAGGAAGTACTCCTGTGTGGCTGGAGTAAAGGATTTGGAAGTTGTTGGGAAAAGATGCAGATTGAAGGGTAGCTGAGACTTGATTATAAATTGCCTTGTGTGTCAGGCCGAGAACACAGAATGTGGCTCTGCAAGAAACCAGGAGCATATGAGAGCCTCTGCTACTTGAAATAATCACTAGAGAGGGAACTATCAAACCCTATTTACAGTATAGTTCAATGTCAAAAAATGATTATCGTGAGTGTTCTTTTCCATATTGAATCACAATTCCCTGATGAAAATTAATCTACCTGATAACCTGAATTCTATAACCCGACTTCCACAGAGTCTTCGAGTTCACAAAATGATTTCTGGAGCCCCTCTCATGCAGTCATTTCTTTAGACACAACCTTTGACCTGTGTCGGGAAATGGGCCCGGCCGCATTTCTGTGGCAATGACACAGTCGATTGGAACAGAATCCAAAATGGTTCTGGAGTACTGAAGTCAAGGTGTCATATTTCTAGGAGGCCCTCCCACCTGTCCTCAGCTGTGCTTTGCACAAACCCAGTAGCCCTCTTTCACACAGGATTTGCTCTTCACAAAGACTTAACGCTGATTATCCAGTGCCCTGTGATCTCTGAGGTTATTGAAAATTGATTTCTCCCACTGCCTCTCCCTGGCGCCAGCCACTGAAATCCTTGACCATCGACGGAGGGAGAGAATTGCAAACAAACAAATAAATAAATAAATCTAAAAGGAGCCTTCTTTGTTTCAAGTCCCTGGCTCCTGCCAGGCTGCAAAGCTCTTCCGTGTGTGTGCATTTGCTGTGTCAGCCCGAAGTGAGGCAGACAGAATGGGAATTGAGGAAGGCCATTAGGAGCTGAACCAGCAGGAACCTGATAACGAGAGTCACTGGCCCTGCTGCGAGCAGGGGAGCGGGGGTGGTCTGGGGCGGGCGTGGGGCCAGGTGCGCTTCTCTTTGCTCCTGGGGAACAGCATGGCCATTTCATAAACAGAAGGGTCCATGTGGGCTGCTGAACCTGAGCTCATCAGTTCAGTGTCTAGGATTGGGAGACGCTTTTACTAGTTGTTGAAACCAGTGATTGGAAAAAGAGTGTATCATCGGAATGAGGTTTTTTCACGCTTCAAATAAGACCTTGAAGGAGCTGCCTTCTGTACAGCATCATGTGTAAAACCAGTTTGTTTTTTATTTTTTAGGCTGACAATGAAAAAGATCTTAAATGTATTAGTCCTTTCCTCTCCTTTGCTAATCCCAGAAGCATCCTTTTGATAACCATCTAATAAAGACAATCTCTAAAACCAAGTAATAGATTGAAATGTGTTATGGGTTCTTATTTCATTCAAGACAGGGCTTACCTTTAATTCTCCAGCTGAGACAGTTGTGTTTGTCTTTCTAAAAGCAGTTTGCTCAAGTGTTTCAAGTAACTCAAAGATCAGTTTATTAATTCCTTATAGAACTGGATTAGACATTCTCATTTCACATGGCAGCTTTATGCTTACTCATTGTCTTGAATAACCCTAAGTATTGTTGCTACCTTCCTGCTCCATTACTTAGGTAATCACTAGCCCTTGGTAGTCTGCTTCAGGTCATAGAAAATCACTTAGAGATATTTCCAACATGTACACGGAGGCCCTTTATGTCATAATCCAATTGGATGGGTTTTTCCCCTTCATTACCTCATGTGGGTATTCTTGTTTAAACTTTATTGATCTACCTGGTTTATTTGCTGGGATGTACGGTTCCAGGTCACATGGGTGGGATGGAGAGGTGCAGTGAACGGACTTAACACATTTTGAGTTTTCTCTTGCCAGTGGACACAATTAACTCCATCTCTTTTGAACTGTCAGTTTAAAGTTGTAGTTGGTTTAAAATACAGGAACAAACATTGTTTACATGATGTCAATTCCCCAGAGCTAACCATCTCCTCCCTCTGCAACTCCTTCTGCAGTTGGCAACTTCTACTTTCTCCTGTTATTAGCACAAAAACAGTAACAATAAGTTTCCATTGATTAAGCCTTCTTAAGTGCCAGATTCTATATAAGGGCTTTATATATATTTATCTCATTAATCCTTCAACATTCTAGGGAAGTATGTACCGTTATTATTCATCATCCTCAGGTGGAAAAGAGCCTCCCCAAAAAGTTGAGTAGCAGAACCAGTATGAGTTAAACATCAGGATTCCCATTCATGGTTTTCTGATTCTCGATTTTATCATATAGGCTGCAGAGGTAACCTGTTTCATCTTTGGTTGTTGAAATGTTTGATCTTAAATGTCTTTGAAATCTGTCTTCCTATAGCTTTTATTCATTGGTGTTATTTTGGCTAGGTGAAGTGGCTTTCAGTTCTCCCTGTGGATTATTCTTTATAGGCAAAGCATTCCTAGTTCTTTCTGGAAGTATGTATTGGGCACTTGACCCATGGATATTCCCATGAAAGTGTTACTCACTCCTCAGAACCACATATAACTTATACAGAGATTATTTTTCAGCGTCTCTCCTTCATCCTTATATAACAATAACACTGTCTTGGGTTATTTCTGTCCCTTAATTATTTTTTTCTGGTCACGTGTCTCTATCAGATCTGGACCAGGCTGCACCTCTAGCATCCTCTCTAAAACAAGGGCACCTTCAAGTTTCAGCCATTCCCAAGTCATCTGCAGATTCTGAGATCATCTTACAGAGTCGGGACAACTCAGTGGACGGCCAAGGGATCCAGTTTGATGAGGTCCCCTCATTGCCAAGTTGGGCCAAGATGTTACACCTACCCACACATACCTGAACTTCTCAACTAGGATTAGATGAACATCAAATCAGAATTTCATTCCTTGGCCCTGGGGGCTACCTGACTATAACTCATGATACAAAAAATAATAAATTAATTTAAAAATCTACCTTTAGTATTCTATGAGAGACCTTTAGTATTCTATGAGAGACCTTTTATATCCCTAGTGTCCTTTTGGGTTTGAAGATTTCCAAGGCTGGGAAAATGTTATTTTAACAGTTGCCTCCGGCTCATTTAAGTTTTCTTAATCCAGTCTCGGAGCAGTCATTCAGCTCTTGGGTATATGGCTCAGTTTCAGCTGCAGGGGTCACTGCCCTGGATAGTGGCCCTTGTTACTGTCTGGGTTCAGTTGCTCCCGGGATTATTAGGGTGTCAGGAAGAAACAGCTTTGGTAAGTGTTGTTGGGTCACAGGACTTTCTGTACACAGTCTCTTATGCTCAGAGTTTCCCAGAGAGAAATGTCCACTTGAGTCCCTTCTTCCGTTTCCTCCCTGGTGACTTGTTGAGGTATTTAGAAAGCAATTTGAAAGTCCCAGGTCTCAAGGGCCCTGTTTCTTCTCCTTTAGGCCACACACACCCTTGTCCATTTCATTGAGGGAGCAAAGAAAAAGAAAAGGCAGAATTTCCTCTCTGCCAGAATAAGAAAAAGAAGTTTCTAGACACATTAAAAATGCACTGCAGAACAATAATGACCACACTGATTATAGTAAAAAAAAATAAATAAATAACTACTTCACTTCTTCCAACTAGTCAGAGTCCCCCAGCCTGGAGGGAGAGAAGGCAGGGGACATTTCTTACTTTTTCAGCACCATTTTTGTTCTATATTCCACACATGTCTTGTGATGGAGAGAGCTAGAGGGAAGCAAGGAGAGAGCCCAGCTGAGGACTGGACCAGAGGAAGGGCTCTACACCTTCCTCCCCCAAGCAGAGCCTGGGTGGGGGTGAGAAAGAAAAGATAGGTCTGAGGATACAAGAGCAGAGGGGACTCATCTCCCTTTTCTTTGTGAGAACCTAGGAAAGAGCTTGATCTCAGAATTCCTCCATGGTGCACAGGGCCGCCAAGACTTGGTTCAGGAACTGGTGAAAACTTTTGGGGGGTTTCCCTCAGCAAAGGTAGGTTTATATTGACATGCAGAGTAGTCGGACCCTGATTCCCTCGTGGCCCACTAGACCTGTCATTTGTATGGCTTCCTCCACCCCCATCAGCCTGATAGTTACAGGAAAGCTGACACAGGAGAGGAAGAGCCTAATAAGTGCCATGTGACAGGAACTAAAAGAGACGTTGGTGAGCACATAGGAGACACCTCGTGGGGGCCACCAGACATCCCTGAGTGCGACTCTGAGGATGTGTGGTGTGGGGTTGCTTGTAGGTCCTGTCCGAGTCTATGGAGAAGGGACCAGTGAAATTTGCTTTGTTATGATTCCATCTGTTGGTGAAGCTGGGAGAAACTCAAGCATCTCAGATTGAAATGACCAAACCCTGTGTGTCCAGTCTGAAATGGCACAGGGAATTAGGTCTTTTATTGTTCTTTGTAAAGCAGGCAAAATAACATTATGCATTTCATGACAATATCCAGCAATTCATAGCATTAAAATGTTCTATGTCATCTCATTTATTTCTCACTGATCAATTAGGTAACTGTCCCATTTTATTGGAGAAAAACTGATGCCCAGTATAAGTAGAGTTGCTCAACTTAATAATTATATTAATAGTAACAACTAATTAAGACCCAGATACTATGCTAAGAATGTTATATGTATTCTTCTATTTAATCCTTAAAATCACTTTGTGAAACAAATATTGTTAGTATTTTCTTATTTTTGATGAATAAATTAAAGCTCAAAAAAGTTAATTACCTTGCTCAGAGTCATACAAGGTCAAATAGCTGAGTCGTTCTTTAAATCCGTATCTCTCTGACCTCAAAGTCCACACTTCCAGCTACTTACTATTGTGGCGGAAGCAGAACCAAAAAGTCAGATTTTGTGATTAACTATAAAATAACCTTTCTATCTATTTTACCTGCAGGGGAGTTTTTCATTGCATGTAAGGTAGATACCCTCTTCCAGTAAGTTTTTGGTATGTGAGCTTTTCATGAATCAAATGGAAGCATATAATTTTCAGATGGATTCATTTCTCATTTTGAGTGCTTTCATTAATTTGAATATCAAAGCATTTGCTGTTTATACACACTGAAGATTGAGCTCTCTAAAGAGAGACAAAAACAACTCTCTGAAAAGGTTTTGGCATGTTTTTATGAGTAAAAAATAGTTTGTGCGAATCATTTAGGGTTTGTGTGTATTACACACAATAAACCAAATGAGTATAACAAGTTAAATTTGTGAATTAAAGATCTGGTAATTCATCAGCCACCTGTCTGCAGAAGACTTTTTAATTCAGTGCATATAAAAATGCTTTATATCATCACACAGAGGAAATATGCAATATGGCTATAAAGTAATGACATTTAAAATATATAAGAATGTAGATAATCCTTAGCACAAATTTTCTTTAAAATACATTAAAAATAGTATATCTAGTATAAGCTCTCCACTCTAGAGCAAGCTTTGAAGGACTTTATATATCTCCACATGTGTTTTCCTCTCCAAAGCAGTCATTTTAGAGTTTATTTCAATAATACTGCCATTTCTTAAGACACTTTCAAAATGTCCCTGGGTGAATTTCTCCCAAAGCCAGTTTATAAGGAGTAAGAAAGTAATTTTCATTAATTTATTACCAGCCTCCTTTCTTTAAAAAGTGGTGATTCTCTATCCTATATCTAATCTCTCTTACCAAACCAAGCTCTGAGCTGCTTTTGACTGTCCCCAAACCAATCCCAGAGTCTCAGTGTCACCTCTGAAGAGAGCCACAGGACTGGAGGAAGTCCCTAAAACGCTGGGACTAATTTAGTAACTTCCCAAGGTGGATAATACCTGACTGGGCCTATGTACCATTGAGTGGATAGATTCAGGTCTGTCCTTAAAAAAACAGCATTCCAGCTCCCTGATCTCATTTTGCCATTCATTTTTCAAAGAATCCAGAAGCAAATTTCTAGATATTGTGAGGTGTTCTTTTGAACTCTTCATCCTACCGTATTAACTTCCGTTTCTGATATTTTTTAAAATAACATGTTAATTAAAAACTTGCAAGACACTTCGTAATTTCTTTTGAAGGAGGCTTGCAGTAATTGAGGATTTTAGCTGCAGGATATACTTCTGACACCGAATTAAAAAACAGCTCAGCCAGACATCTTGATTATGGAGCATAAGTCACATATTAAACAGTTGAAGCATATTCTTTTGATTTGGTTCCTCTTTTGGATCTGCAGCAATTCACACAGTCTGGTAGGGAATTTCTTTTTGCATTATCTGGAGTTTACTTTAAAAAAAGAGGGGGAATGTGTGTGTGTGCGCGCGCACTTGCACGCACTTCCTGGAGAAGTAATAACTGTATGTAAAGGAGCAGTTTATTGGGATTTAGAAGGCATTATCCTAAATAAGAATAATGAAGTAGGTGCATTTTATCACTAATGCCCTCCTCTTTAAAATTCTCAGAACCCCTCTCCTACCTCCTGGAACCTCTGACATTCCTAGTATTTAATTGCTACAGTGCATGTTTCTCATCTTCACAACCACCGTGGAGGTTACTGACCCAGAAGCATTTGTAAACAGGTTAATTTTCAAAGCAATAGATTTGTATTGGTGGTCTTTCAGGCACTGGTAATATGTAGTAATTGGGGACAGAATGGCTTCCCAGGAAACCATAAATCCAAACACACTGATGACTGTAGACCCCCGGGGCTAGCTAGAAAATGGAGGCTAAATTTTCACAGAACTTGGAATCATTAAAGGTGGCACCTTTACTTGGCAATAAGAACTCCCCCACCCAATCCCTTCTTTTCCCATTCCCCAAATTCTCTGGCGCCTCTTTACCGTTACTAATAAGCATCTCCTTTCCTGCTTTTTCCCAAAATACTTCTACTTTGTTGCTTGAGAAATCTCAACACATTCCCCTTGCCCTGCATTAAAATTGCAACCCTGGCCTCTCTCACTCGGGGCTCCCATGCCCTCTGTTCTCCTGTACCCCGGATTTTCCCCTGGGTTCCCACTCTACTTCAGACCATTGTTTAATCATCTACTTTTACCAACCTATCTGTGTTTGAAATCCACTGTCTCCTCTGGACTCCAGCCCTCCTGTAATACTATTATTAAAGTATTACCTGAGGGTGGACTTGCTGTCCTCCCACGTTCTTAGGCTGTTTGACCTTTCTGCAATGTTGGGCAGTTAGTCTCTCCTTATTTAAATTCTATTTTCAAATTCTCATACCTTCTGACTTATCTTTCTCAGTCTGGTCAAACTTTAACAATTATTGTTATCCCGTGCTTTATATTTTCCCCAAGCATGAGCTAATCAACACTAATTTCCACAAACTCTCTTGAATATGATTCTTTATTTCCACTTCCACCGCCCGCACTCTAGCCCCTTTCCCAATGGAATAAACTTCTGAAAACATGTCTCCTTGTTTTTGTCTTTCCCTAAATCCTACTCAGTTTCCATTATGTCTCCAGAGTCATCTTGCTGAAACAGATTCAAGTAACACACACACACACACACACACACACACACACACACACACACACACACACAGTACAAGCTACTGCAGGCTTTGAGGGAAAAAGAAGGTGAGAAGGGAGGGTGCAATCCAAGATGATGTGTTATACTCTGGTCACTGCTTCACAAAAAGCCAAAAAAAGAGAGTTGAATGGCATGTCTGTCTGCTTGCCACATGGGCTATCTTCAGAACAGCTCGTGCACAGATATTGTACCTTACAGCGGGCCATGGAAGTGAGGGAGGAGATGAAATTTATCTCTCTGGATCCCTATCATCTTCTGGTTCTTCATTGTTGAATGTCTGATGGAGCTTAACTCCCCCATACTGTGACTATCAGCTTAGAAGTCGGATCTTGTGCCTGTGGGTGGCCTTTCACCAGTCAGTGGCAGGAGGAGTCACAGAGCTGGTAGGCCTGAGCACGCTGACAGCCAGAGTGAATCCTGCATTCCTGAGCAGGGAACTGCTTGGCTCTGGGAAGGACTCTCACAGGTATGTGTGAGGTCCCTTGGTTGCTGCCACAGCAAAGGCAAAGTAAGAAACTGAGAGCCCCAGAAACAAGTGAGGCCAAGAGATATAAGTAGGCAGATAAGATGTGTCCAATATAATGTTCAACCTCACTCTTTATCAGGGAGAAATTGATGAGATTCCATTTTTCACATATCAGATTGGTAGGAGCCAAATTGACAATATCTGGGGTTGGCAAGATTGTGCGGAAACTGGTAGTCTTACAGAGAGCAGCCGGGCACGCTCCTTGAATAGTAAGAAGTATACTCATGCAGGAGCGTGCAAAGAGCTTTAAAGGGCTTGGTCTAGTCTGTCTGCCTGTCTCTCTCACTCCAATGGGTTCCAATAATTCTGGTCCCTGCCACAAGTGAGTATGAGCTCCATGGAGAAGAAGATTATGGACAGAAGTTGAAAGCTGTTTAAATGACTAGAAAACCAAGTGTGATACTGACTGTGAGAGAGGAACCTCCTCCACTCAATATCACTCCAACCATTAGATGCCCTGGCCTGTCAGTGACAGAGCATGAAGGAGACTGGGATGACCCGTGGACATAGAGGCCTGGTGGGAGAGTGGAAAGATTATATGAGATGCCTCCTAAAGATGCCTTGAAATATTAAGGGAAGGCTTTCCTCAAGATTGAGGTCTTGGAGGAAAATTACTGAACAAGCAAAACTTGAAAATGCATTTAAGATTAACTCATTAGACTACGTGGGTGAATTGTCCCTTGTCTATGTTCTCAAAACCTGTTTTGCATTACGTTAGAGATTGTTCTGTCATCAAGGGTAAGGATGATGTCATATTTATCTCGGTCCTCAATATATGGTATCATAACTGGCACCTAGTGAAGGCTCCTTAATGGTTGTATAATGGATGAATAGATGTTTGGTTGGAGTCTCTGGAAATCAGGTTCAACTACATTAGGATGATAACCCTCGACAGCTTCTCTCAAATCAGGTGGGAAAATCAGAAAATATAATATGGCTGGCCTGAGTCTAGAATCTTCAGGATAGACAAGAACTATCATGCCATTTAGGAATCACTTTGAATATTTGTAAACAGCTGCATTTTTGTCCTTTGGGTCATGTAATTGCATGGGTCAAAGCTAAATAAGGGTAAAAGCTAAAAATTGTTAATGCATATAGTTGCTTGCTATCAATCAAATTCTGCCTTTTGTAAGTAGTTCTGGGGCACTCACAGTTATGACAAGGTTTGATGTGTGTATGTGTTATATAGGATCTTCATAAAACCTGAGGATTTTAAGCAGATGATAAAGACCACATTAAAACCACATTAACCATCACAATACAAAAACAAAAGTCCCTTCAAACTGACAGATGTTCTCTGAAAGAAGATAATTTGAATTCTTTTCAGAAAATAAATGTGTAAATGGGGCTAACTGATGCCTGGATTTATTTCAGTTTAGCACTCCTGAGGCCACATGTTGGCTTATTTATTTACTAGAGGCCCGGTGCATGAAATTCGTGCATGGGGGAGGGGAGGGGAGTGTCCCTCAACCCAGCCTGCACCCTCTCCAATCTGGGACCCCTCTCACAATCCAGGACTGCTGGCTCTCAACTGCTCGCCTGCCTGCCAGCCTGATCACCCCCTAACCACTCCCCTGCCAGCCTGATTGATGCCTAACTGCTCCCCTGCTGGCCTCTTTTCCCCTAACTGCCCTCCCCTTCAGGCCTAGTCACCCCCAACTGCCTTTCCCTGCAGGCCTGGTTGCCCCCAACTTCCCTCCTCTGCCAGCTTGGTCACCCCTAACTGCCCTCCCCTGCAGGCTTGATTGCCCCAACTGCCCTCCCTTGCAGGCCTGGTCCCTCCCAACTGCCCTCCCCTGCTGGCCATCTTGTGGTGGCCATCTTGTGTCCACATGGGGGCAGGATCTTTGACCACATGGGGGCAGCCATCTTTTGTGTTGGAGTGATGGTCAATCTGCATATTACTCTTTTATTAGATAGGATAGAGGCCTGGTGCATGGGTTGGGGCCGGCTGGTTTGTCCTGAAGGGTGTCCCTGATCAGGGTGGGGGTTCCCTTGGGGCGTGGGGTGGCCTGGGCGAGGGGCCTGTGGTGGTTTGCAGGCCAGCCACACCCCCTGGCGACCCAAGTGGAGGCCCTGGTATCTGGGGTTTATTTATCTTCTACAATTGAAACTTTGTAGCCTGGAGCGGAGCCAAGCCTTCTGCTTGCTCTGTGGCGGAAGCCATTTTTGGGGGATTTATGTATCTTCTATAATTGAAACTTTTTAGCCTTAAGCGGAGGCCTGGGCCGGCCAGGGTGTGCGGAAAGTTTGGCTTCCTCCATCGCCAGGGGCAACCCTAGCCTCCTGCTCTTTCCAGCTCAGCAGCTGCCTCCATTTCTGTTTGAATTTATGTATCTTCTATCATTGAAACTTTGTAGCCTTGAGTGGAGGCCTAGGCCAGCAAGGACAGGTGGAAAGTTTGGCTTCCTCCATTGCCAGGGAAACCCAAGCCTCCCTCCTACTCTCTGTGGCCGTAGCCATCTTGGTTGGGTTTATTTGCATATTTGTTCCTGATTGGCTGGTGGGCGTGGCTTGTGGGCATGGCTTGTGGGTGTAGCAGAGTGATGGTTAATTTGCATATTACTCTTTTATTAGATAGGATTTTTATTGTTTAAAGTATTACTTATTTCTCCTTTTTCCCCAATTGACACCCCTCCCCCGCCACTCACGCCCCTCAGGACAAGTCCCCACCACCCCACCCCAGTGTCCGTGTCCATTGGTTATGCTAATATGCATGCATACACGTCATTTGGATGATCTCTTACCCCTCTCCCCCTCCTGCCTTCTCTCTGAGGTTGGATGGTCTGTTCAGTGTTTCTTTGTCTATGGATCTATTTTTGTGCATCAGTTTATGATGTTCATTATATCCCATATATGAGTGAGATCATGTGATATTTGTCTTTCTCCAACTGGCTTATTTCGCTTAGCATAATGCTTTCCAGGTCCATTTATACTGTTGCAAAATAGCAGCGTAGTATTCCATTGTGTAGATGTACCACTGGTTCTTTTTTGTTTGTTTTAATTTTATTTTATTGTTTAAAGTATTACAAATAGTAGTATGTACCACTGTTCTTTAATCCACTCATCTGCTGATGGACACTTAGGCTGTTTCCAAATCTTAGCTATTATAAATCGTGCTGCTATGAACATAGGGGTGCATATGTCCTTTCTGATTGGTGTTTCTGGTTTCTTGGGATATATTCCCAGAAGTGGGATCACTGGGTCAAGTGGGAGTTCCATTTTCAATTTTTTTGAGGAAACTCCATACTGTTCTCCACAGTGACTGCACCAGTCTGCATTCCCACCAGCAGTGCACCAGGGTTCCTTTTTCTCCGCATCATCGCCACCACTTGTCGTTTGTTGATTTATTGATGATTGCCATTCTGACAGGTGTGAGATGGTACCTCATTGTTGTTTTGATTTGCATCTTTCAGATGATTAGTGACTTTGAGCATGTTTTCCTATGTCTCTCAGCCTTCTGTATGTCCTCTTTCAAAAAGTGTCTATTTAGGTCCTTTGCCCATTTTTTGATTGGATTGTTTATCTTTCTTTTGTTAAGTTGTATGAGTTCCCTGTAAATTTTGGAGATTAAACCCTTATCGGAGATAACATTGGCAAATATGTTCTCACATGCAGTGAGCTTTCTTGTTGTTTTGTTGATGGTTTCTTTTGCTGTGCAGAAACTTTTTATTTTGATGTAGTCCCATTTGTTTATTTTCTCCTTAGTTTCCATTGCCCTAGGAGCTGTATGGAGTCTTCTAAGATTTTTATGGTTTCCCGTCTTACATTTAAGTCCTTTAACCATTTTGAGTTAGTTTTTGTTTTTGTGTATGGTTGTAAGATGGTGATCTAGTTTCATTTTTCTGCATGTATCTGACCAATTTTCCCAGCACCATTTATTAAAGAGACTGTCTTGACTCCTTTGTATGCTCTTGCCTCCTTTGTCAAATATTAATTGAGTATAATGGCTTGGGTCGATTTCTGGGTTCTCTGTTTTGTTCCATTGATCTATATGTCTGTTCTTGTGCCAATACCAGACAGTTTTGAGAACAGTGGCTTTGTAATATAGCTTGATATCTGGTATTGTGATCCCTCCAGCTTTGTTCTTCTTTCTCAGGATTGCTGCGGCTATTTGGGGTCTTTTTTTATTCCAGATGAATTTTTGGAGAGTTTGTTCTAGGTCTGTGAAGAATGCCATTGGTATTTTAATGGGGATTGCATTAAATCTATAAATTACTTTGGGTAGTATGGACGTTTTAATGATGTTGATTCTCCCAATCCATTAACGCAGTATGTTTTTCTATTTGTTTATGTCTTCCTTTATCTTTTTCCAATGTCCTGTAGTTTTCCAAGTACAGGTCTTTTACCTCCTTAGCTAAGTTTATTCCTAGGTATCTTAATTTTTTTTTGGTGCAATGGTAAATAGGATTTTTTTTTTTAGTTTCTCTTTCTGTGAGTTCATTATTGGTGCATAAAAAAGTCATAGATTTCTGGGTGTTAATTTTGTATCCTGCTACATTGCCGAATTCATTTATTAAGTCTAGTAGTTTTTTGTATATTTCTTAAATACTGGTGACCCTGAGTCTTGCAGTATAAGAAGCCTTTTGATAGACTACTCTTAAAAATAGAAAGCAACAACACCCTTGTTATGCTAAATTATACACATAGTATATTTTACATACTTTAGCCTCTATTATTTCAGACTGATTTAACTAGTTACATTTTGAGGAACATGTTAAGACTACCTTATGACAAATCATAATAGTGCATTGAGAGTATACTAACTCATGAAATATTATATAGAGAGGAAAGATAACTTAACTTTGTGTTTGGCTAAAGAGTCTTTCTTTAGAAAGGACTCTAATGAAAAATCCAGTCAATAACAATTATAAGATAAAGCAAAGAAATGATAGACTCTATATTATCATTTGACATAATGCTTCTTTGCCTGGTTAAGCTCAAGCTCTGTCCTCTGGCTCTGCTCACCCCCATTACACCACCTCCTGCCAACTGGATAATTCCTGGCCTCCTGGATAATTTGGAATGAAAGTGTCCTGTCTCCTGTTTCCACTGGATTTGCGTTTGAAAGTATGGTTTACTTTGTATTATTTATTCATCAGTGTGTCCACCTGATTTATTCAGTCTTCAGAATGATGGTATCTTAATTTGCTATAGAGTCTTAGGTCATGCTCTGAGTTTGGTTTTCGGAGCAGCAAGAAGGGGCTTGGCTTGATGCAGATCACACTGTCTGTGTGGTCTCCGCCGACTGTTCTACATATAATTCAAGTGGTGAGAAGCCCAACATTTTAGTTAATGTAGCCAGAGTGAGATGATATGAGTATATGTTTTCTAACATTTAAAGTGTTTATTAAGAATCCCAGAAAATCTAAAAGCTTCCAGGTAATGTCCATATCACTCTCTTGAACCAGATGGTTATTCCTTTTCATTAAGAAGGAAAAAAAGGTTTTGATTCTGTGAACTGTACTCTTCTGGACCAAGCTGAGAATTCCAAGTTGGCAGAACATGGGACTTCGATTTCTTTTCTTCACGTTGACCTTTTGTAATAACCCAGCACAATACTTTCACTCTTTTGCCTCCCAATCCAATCTCTACAGAGACCAGAGTAAACTTACCGTATAAGTTAGATCATCTCACTTCCCTGCATACAATAATAGGTTCTCAATGCTCTCAGAATAAAAATCAAATTCCCCACTGTTTGATCCAGCCCCTCATTATGAATTGCAACTGAATTTTACATCACTCTCCCTTATTTGAGTTAAGGTAGTACTAGCTGCTCTAACAGCTAAACCCTGAAATCTCATGGCTTGACACCCGTTGAGGTTTATTTCTTACTCACATAAGCCCAGTTGGTAGAAAGAGAGAGGAAGGATGGGCCTTTGCTCCATGCAGTTACTCAAGGACTCACATTGATAGTGATAGGGCATCTCACACGCAATTTTCACGAACACTCTAGGTATTAATGTCCAACTGGCACTTAAGTAAATACAGTGGAGTATTTGTATGGGCCAAGTCTCATGGTGGCATTTCCACCCACATTCAGTCACGTGATTATGTTTGCAAGCAAGGTCCTCAATATATAGTATCATAACTGTTACATAGTGAAGGCGCATTAGTGGTTGTGTAGTGGATGAATAGATGGTTGGTCAGGGTCTCTGGAAATCAGTTTCAACTACATTAGTGAAATCGCTTATTGGAAAGCGATCTTTCCAAAACAACTCTACAACCCAAAAGGGGCATCTTTGGTGGAAGACTGGCTGTCTCTTCCATACTCCTCTCGCACAGTAAGCTCAGACCACACTGACTTTACTCTGGTCCTCGCACATTTCTACCACAGGGCCTTTGCCGCCCATGTTGTTCCTCTTCTGAGAACATTTCTGCTTTTTCCTCACCTTTTGGTGTTGTCTTAAATGCCATCTCCTGAGAGAGACCTTTCTTAACCACTTGTCAGAAATAGGATTTTCCTAGCACCTTGTTGGTTTCCTTTGCAACACTTATCATTATTGGTAGTCATCTCTTTTGTTTACTTGTTCATTTCTGTTTCTCCTACTAGATTCTTTGCTCCATGAAACTAGGTAAATATTTGTCTTTTATACCACAAAACTCCAAGTGCCTATCACCGTGCCTGACACAGTAGGTGCTCAACAAATATTTTATAAATTAAGGCAGAGGCTGTGGGTAATAAATAGTTAATTACAATATTAAATTAAAACACCATTATTTACCATTAATATAAATGTATATATTTATGATTCTATGGCTGGCTTTGACACAGCCAATGAATCATGATTACTCTGTGCTGACTCTTTATATTAACCTAACACTTAGACCAGCCGTGGGCAAACTACGGCCCGCGGGCCGGATCCGGCCCATTCGGCTGTTCTATCCGGCCCGCGGAGCCAAAAGAGCGGAGGGTTCTCTTGCTCTCCCTTCCGCTCCTTTACTTTGAATTTATATTAGTTCATACAAACACTCCATCCATGCTTTTGTTCCGGGCCTCTGGTCCAGTTTAAGAACCCATTGTGGCCCTCGAGTCAAAAAGTTTGCCCACCCCTGACTTAGACAATAATAAAGTGACTATTTCAGTTAGCTATTGCTGCACAATAGATTGCCTCAAAATTTAGTGAATTAAGACAACAGAATTTTATCCCCTGTCACAGATTTTGTGGACCAAGAATTCAGGAAGTATCTGACTTTAGTCATCCTGGCTCAGAGTTCCTCACGTGGTTATGGTCAAACAGCATTGGAGCTATAACAACAGTGGGGCCAGAGCAGGCACAGGGACTGAAGGCCTCGAGAGCAAGTATCCCAGTGAGCAAAGCAGGAGCAGGTTGATTGTTTAGACCTGCCTTGGGAAGCATTGGGTAACTTCTGCCGCATGCTATTGGTCGAAGCCTACAGTTTCAAGCATGGAGGACACAGACCTGGGTAGGATGAGTGTCTGAGACTTTGCGGACACATTTTTAAACCACCATACTGACCAGGAGGGAACGAATCATTGAATTGTAAAGTATTTGAAGGAATTTTTATTACCAGGCTTTCTCTCTCACCCTACTTTTTACCCAGGCCACCAAGGAATTCCCTGGCACTGACTATTTCCCTGCACAGAACTCTTTTCGTAGCCAATATATGTATGTATTCAGGACTTTGTACTTGAAAAGTGCCTCCTTGCAGGGTGTTGTAGATATCATATTGTGAGCACTCTGACATTGAATTAAGTATTCACTTCTTTTCATACCATTGGAATTAGGCTGCATTAAATCCTTACCGTTGCTTTGGCACATTTGGAGAAAAGAGCTTTTCTCAGAATAATTGGTTTTGGATTTCTAGCCTTAATATTCTACATAGCACATTCCCTGTTTTCATTAAAGCAATTTTAAAAAAAATAAATGTGTCTAAAATGTTTTACTTTGGTTAGAATTCCAGAGGAAGGAATTACTGTGAATTTTGTGATCCTACTTTTTAGCCATCTCATTGAATTTACTTAATGAGATGTTTTAAAACATGGGTAATTTGGGTTAGAAAAGTCACAAACTGCTATATTGCTCCAAGCTTCAAAATGCACTCATTTTACTGAGACTTTATAGTTAGAAATATTATACTGTTCCAAGTGTGACCTTGAACAAGGATTCATTGATTTCTATAAAGTTGCAAGAATTACCAAGAGTTCTTATATAACTAGCACCCAACTTCCCATATTGTGGCATGTTTTTTTAAATAGTTATTAAATTTTATCAAGTGTTTTCTCTGGCTCTCTTACAACAATAATGTAGTGTTTCTCTTTTATTTTTATTTATTCTTTATTTTTTTATTGATTGAAGTATTATTTATGTCTCCTTCCAACTTCCCATATTGTTAACATTTCTATGGTACATTTGCCAAAACCGATAAATCAATACTGATGCATTATCCTATCTAATAAAAGAGTAATATGCAAATTAACCATCACTCTGCCACACCCACTAGCCACGCCCACCAGCCACGCCCACCAGCCAATCAGGAACGAATATGCAAATAAACCCAACCAAGATGGCTACAGTCACAGAGAGCAGGAGGGAGGCTTGGGTTTCCCCGGCAATGGAGGAAGCCAAGCTTTCCGCCTGCCCTTGCTGGCCTAGGCCTCCACTCAAGGCTACAAAGTTTCAATGATAGAAGATACATAAAACCAAACAGAAATGGAGGCAGCCACGGAACTGGAAAGAGCAGGAGGCTAGGGTTGCCCCCGGCGATGGAGGAAGCCAAGCTTTCCGCACACCCAGGCCGGCCCAGGCCTCGCTTAAGGCTACAAAGTTTCAATTATAGAAGATATATAATCCCAATAGAAATGGCTGCCGCCACGGAGCAAGCAGAAGGCTTGGCTCCGCTCCAGGCTACAAAGTTTCAATTGTAGAAGATAAATAAACCCCAGACACCAGGGCCTCCACTTGGGTCACCAGGGGGCGTGGCTGGCCTGCAAACCACCACAGGCCCCTCCCCCAGGCCGCCCCACGCCCCAAGGGAACCCCCACCCTGATCCGGGACACCCTTCAGGGCAAACCAGCTGGCCCCCACCCATGCACCAGGCCTCTATCCTATCTAATAAAAGAGTAATATGCAGATTGACCATCACTCCAACACACAAGATGGCTGCCCTCAGGTGGTCAAAGATCCTGCCCCCATGTGGACACAAGATGGCCACCACAATATGGCCAGCAAGGGAAGGCAGTTGGGAGGGACCAGGCCTTCAAGGGAGGGCAGTTGGGGGCGATCAAGCCTTCAGGGGAGGGCAATTAGGGGTGACCAAGCCGGCAGAGGAGGGAAGTTAGGGGCAACCAGGCCTGCAGGGAAAGGCAGTTGGGAGGGACCCAGGCCTGCAAGGGAGAGCAGTTGGGGGGTACCAGGCCTGCAGGGGAGGGCAGTTAGGGGTGATCAGGCCTGCAGGGGAGGGCAGTTGGGGGGGACCCAGGCCTGCAGGGGAGAGCAGTTAGGGGTGATCAGGCCTGCAGGGGAGGGCAGTTAGGGGTGATCAGGCCTGCAGGGGAGGGCAGTTAGGGGAAAACAGGCTGGCAGGGGAGCAGTTAGGCATCAATCAGGCTGGCAGGGGAGTGGTTAGGGGGTGATCAGGCTGGCAGGCAGAAGCAGTTAGGGGCAATCAGGAAGGCAGGCAGGTGAGCAGTTGGGAGCCAGCAGTCCTGGATTGTGATAGGGATGTCCCACTGCCCATTTAGGCCAGATCCCACCAGGATCGGGCTTAAACAGGCAGTCAGACATCCCTCGAGGCGTCCCAGATTGGAGAGGGTGCAGGCTGGGCTGAGGGACAACGCCCCCCCCCCCCCCCGCCCCGTGCACGAATTTTATGCACCGGGCCTCTAGTTAGTAATGAAAGTCCATACTTTACTTATTTTTATTTAGTTTTTACTTAATGTCTGTTTTCTGTTCTTGGGTCCCTTTACAATACCACATTACATCTATTTGTCATGTCTCCTTACGCTTTTCCACACTCTTACAATTTTCAAGCTGTCCTTTTTTCTGGCAGCCTTAACGATTTTGAGTTGAGAACAGCAAAAATGGATGGGGAACACTAAGCATCATTCTGTTAGGAAGTTGAACATCGTGACTAAGAGGAAAAAAGACGTAAGGACAGAATACCATGTGTTTGATTCCTACTTCTGGCACCTACCAGCTGTATGACTTTGACTAAGTTCTTTCCCGTTCCTGAGCTCCAGTTTCTTTATTGTGTAAGTGAGGAATAACAGTACCTTCATTTTAGGGCTGATGTGAGATTTAACTGAGGTAAATAAAGCATATACTGTGCTTAGCATAATGCTCAATGCTCAGAAGGTACACAGTTATTATTCAAAGGTGTCTAAAATGCAGGTCAGCCCACAAAAGACTCTTTAAGGTAAAATGTAGCTGACAATAATAATATATTAATGCCAAACATTTACTGAACATATACCATGTACACATCATTAGTGTAAGCACTTTGTGCATATGAACTGAATTAATTGTACTAATAATATTACTAAATTACTAAATCCAACCAGTCTTTATGATAGTATGTCTAGGGAAAATACTTCTCAAATTTCAGATGTGGGAAAGAAGACGGAGAACATTCCAGAATGAGTAAAGTCATGGGAGTAGAGTAGATGTGCAGGTTGGTAGATTGTTGGAAGCTGTGGGAAGTGAACAGAGCAGACAGGTCTGGTTTTAAACAGGTATTAGAGCACAATTTTCAACCCTCTTTGAAGGGCTCTACAGACCTGAATTTGTGGTACACTTTCCCATATCTTCTTTCTCAGGACTTGCTAGCCAGGCCTGGTGGGGTGGGGGCAGGCAGGTTTTGAGGACCACCCTAATGCTTAAACTTTTTGTATGGGTGAGAATTCATGCACTAAGAGCAGGGAAAATGGTCTCACTTTAAGGAATCTCATGGCTTGGAAGAAATGGAAACCTGGCCTCACTGGCTCCATGATCTCTTCCCCAAACACCAAGACACAAAAGTGCCCGTGTCTTACTAATTAGGTGGAACCATCTTAACGCTCTCATGGCTGCTGCAGCTTCCACCGGGAGAATGTGTGATTCATGTAAGGCCGTCAGAACCGTAACCCACGGCTTGCAAATGATGACAGACAAGAGTGTTATTCCTAGTGAGTGTATCAATTTGCTTAATTTGCACAAGGATAACCGGGGATAAGAAAAATGGTCTGTTAGCCAAAAGACTACTTAAAATTACTGTTTATTATTATGGACAAATGTTTCATAAAATAAAACAGTAGCTTTCTCCTAGGATAGCTTTGGGAGCTGAAGACGGAGGAGGAAATTAACGACTGGAAAGAGTTCCCCTGATGATGCTTATGCTGATCCAGGCTTCCCTAGTGGCTATTTTCCATGCAGATGCTTTTAAGGAGGAAAGCAAAAGAACAAACTAGCATCTTTGTTTAATAAAGAAGCTGCAATACTGTAAAATCTAAAATTTCACATCAACAGCAGCCCAAATTACTGGCTACTTGCAAAATGCTATGTATAACCACCTTTTAAAATCCTTAGGTAGACCAACGTGTTAGACATTATGACTTTCTCTGTAGAGATGAAGAAACTGAGGCTGAGAGAGGTAAAGCAACTTGTCTGAGGTTAAGCCACGGAGCTGGGATGTGAACCCATCCACACCTGTCATTTCTAGAGCTCTTTCTTTGATCTGAGCCACTGTGCTGCAGACATGTGTCTAGAATGGCCACATCCATGTCATGCCTGAGCAGTGTTGTGGTGCTCGGTGTGGGAAGACCTAGTCATCACAGTGGTAGCTTTCTGGGTTAGAAGGGATTTTAGAGCCTCCACAGGTTCTCAGCGGGCCTGCACGTTGGAATCATCTGGAGATTTGAAAGTATACTGGTATACCTGAACCCCACTCTCAAGACCTCGGATTTGATTAGCCTCATGTGGCCTTGTTATGGAGGGGAGAAGTAGCTAAAAGTTCCTCAGGTGGTTCCAATGTGAGCCAGGACTGAGAACCACTGACCTAGACCAGCCCTTCAAGACAGGCCACTCCTGTGGCTCATAGACTATCAGCATCAGCATCACCTGGGAGTTGGTTAGACATGCAGACTGCCGGATTCCACTCAGGTGACTTGTATGCACGCTAGAGTATAGAGGACAGCATGCCCAGCTGGTGTTGCTCGGTAGTTGAGCATCAACCTATGAACCAGGAAGTCACAGTTCGATTCCTGGTCAGGGCACATGCTTGGGTTGCAGGCTTGATCCCCAGTGTGGGGTGTGCAGGAGGCAGCCAATCAATGATCCTCTCTCATCACTGATGCTTCTATCTCTCTCTCTCTCTCTCTCTCCCTTTCCCTTCCCTCTCTGAAATCAATTTAAAAAAGAGAGAGGGAGAACGGCAGTGCCTGGCTCACTCCTAAAGTACGAGGAGGAGTTACAGAAGTGGGGGGCATTCTAGAGAGATGGTTTAACTCCCAGAAGAGAAAGAATGGCATATTCCTGAACTAGACGTGGATCTTTGTGGCTGAAGCAAAGATTACCAAGGGGGTATAAGGTCAACCTTTGCGCACAGGCCAGATACGCTTCAGCTGCAGGACTTGGCGCTGGCCACTTCCTCTAGCTCTCTCAATACTCTTTCAAATGACACCTTCTCAGTTAGGTTACACTCTCATCGTTCCTCCAGATTTCATTATTTGCTCTATTTCCCCCTGTAAAACTTAGAAACTTCTAACATGCTACCTAGTATACTTTCTCTTTGTCTTATTTGCCGCGTGTCTCCAAGCTAGAATCCGGCTCGGGGAGTGCCCTGATTTTGTTGGTTGTGCACCAGCACAGAGAACGGTATCTAACACTTAGAAAAGGTGTTTCCTATGTGTTTCTTCCGTTAACTAAGCAGAAGAGCTGAGCAGGTCACGCTGACTTGCCCTACAACGTGATTGTGAAATTCAAGAGCCTTTTCAGGACTTTAAATGGGTAAAGAACAAGATCAGATTTGCCTGTGATTTTAGGAGGAACCTCTGGCTGCTGTGTTGCTAGTGGGCTGTGGGTGTGGGGAGGTTAAGGGCTTGACTAAAGGCAGGAGGGCCAGTTTGGTGACAGTGGCAGCCTGTGCTAAGGGGAACAGGGCTGGACGAGATGGGATGGATTCAAGGCCTGCTTAGGAAGTAACGTCGCAGGGATTAGCTTAAGGGGCTGAGGGAGAGAGAAGACTCATCCCAGGCTTCTGGTTTAAGCGCCTGGAAGGATGAACAGCCTCTCTGAGATGGAGAGTGCTGAGGAAGAACAGATATTTGGAGAGAACAAGCAAAGTAATTGTAAAGCATTAAGCTCTAGACTGTTATAACCTGAAGGAAATTTGAATTTTACATTCATTAAATAACTATATGTTTGTAATTCCTGGCATTACGTTAAGCCAATGAGTAAGTCACAGTCATTCAAAAAATATTGGTATGCACGCCCTTTCCGGAGCGTACCTTCCTTTCTCCCAAACTCCAGGGCCCTTCTTTTGCCTCTGTAATGTATTTCCTGAGCCCATTTCCTCTACAGCTCACTTCTTCTCACTCTGACTTTCTAAATAAACTTTCTCTTAGAGTTTGGGGAAAAAAAAAACCACCTACTACGTGCCAGGCATGGTGCTGGCTCCAAGGGATACAATGATGAACAATTCCACATCTCCCTGCAGTTGTGGAATTTATATAAAGAAGCAAAGTGCTGCGGCAGTTGGAGGAAGAAAGAGAGAGGGGGAGAGGGAGGGAGAGAAAGAATGAATGAAATAGAGATTGGGAGAGACCCCAAAGGAGAGATTACTTTCATCTGTGAGTCAGGGAAATGCAACATTCTGATAAAGGAGTTTACACTGGAGCGTAAAGGAAAGCCTTTTTAGAAACAGAGAGAAGGCAATGGAGTCAAAGCATGGAGGCCAAAAAAATCTAAATCATATGTCAGGAATAGCAAATAACTTAGATGGTCAGAAATTCAGAGACGTGGGGCATTTGGTGCAATGAGAGAAAAACTTGTGAACACAGATGGAGAACCCTGAAAGCCAGGGGAAGGGTTTTCAACTGCAGGATTCTGTAAGAAATTAGCCTGAAACATAATAGATGCTCAGCACGTGTCTATTCAGTACATCTATGAATCATTTTTAGTGGGGGTGATAGTTACAAAGTGCTGTTTGGGGAAGATAAACGTGATTTCAGTACATATGATGGATCACAAAGAGGAGAAGTCAGGAAATGAGGCTATTTTACTAGTGTATTATTCAGATAAACTGGCTTCTGTCAAATAGCCACTATATTTTAGTGTCAACACCATGAAAGTTTGCATCTGGTTTTTGCAGTCCCTTACAGGTGTTTCTGGTTAGGTGGCTCATGCAGACAGATAGCTCTCCTCCAAATTGTTAGTTAAGTCAAGCCCCAGCCTCCCTATATGTGGTGGGTCAGCTATGCTCTCTTTGGAGTCTCCTCCATTTAGCTCAGGGGTTGCAAAAGAGAAAGGAAGATATGTGCTCTTGAGAGGGTCCTGTGGGCCATCCTGAAGGAGCAGACAACACTTGCAGGCACATTCCATTCGCCAGAACACAACTCGATGGCTTTAGCCAAGCACAAGGGAGGCTGGGAAATATAGTCTGTGGGCCCAGAGGAAAAGGGAGCTGGTTTGTTTTATAACTTAGACTCTGCCACAGTAATGACAGTGGGAGATACAAAGAGTGATTGAGGGAATGAAGAGGAAGATTTGCATTCAATATGTTTTGGGAGAGTACCATTGACAATAAGTTGAGTGGGCATGGAATGCCGGGGAAAAGGGGTGGGGGGGAAGGTTGGCTATGGGCAAAGGATGAAAAGATTCACAGGCCATTGAAATTGTTATTTCCCTGATGTTTTCTATTTGAGCAGACAAATAGTATTGTAGCAACTCATGGGAAGGTTTACAGAGAAGTTTAGAAGTTCTTGTGTCAATATGAAAGCTTTTTATTCTCCTTTGTTTTATTAAAGAAAATAACGTCACCATTCATGTATACTGTTAGTTCAAAGCTTAAGAAAGCATGCATCTAGCCAGTGGGAAGGCTGGGGAGTGTTGCGGAGGGAGGGAAATAGATCAACCAAAGGACTTGTATGCATGCATATAAGCACACCAATGGACACAAGACACTGGGGGGCTGGGATGAGGGCATGCGACAGGGGGTAGGGGAGGCTGGGGGAAGGTCAATGGGGAAAAAAAAGGAGATATATGTACTAATATATGTCATACCTTAAACAATAAAAAAAAATATTTAAAAAAAAAAGCATGCATCCAAATCGGTGAGGTTTAGGAATACCTATTGGTTTAATAAGAGTTAAACATTGCAACAAAATGGGAAAAATCTGTGTGTGTTTTTTTAATATACCTTGACAGATTGTTCTGAGGATTGAGGAGAAACTATGTGTAACACACCTACCACAATGTTTAGCGCCTGGAAAATAAAAGGTAGTTACTATCATTACGTGGCTATAACAAAGGCAGTTCTGGAGGAGTGGGTCTGAGTCAGGTGAACTAGGCACCCAGTAATAAATCATAGCATGTTTGTACAGCGTGGTGATACTTTAAAAGTCTAATTTTGCTGGGTTATTTCTCAAAGGAACTTCTACTTCAGTAGTAGCTCACCAATACAGGATTCTCAGCTGAGATCTGTTTTGCAGCAGGCCTATTGCACAAATTGAGGCAGCTGTGCACAGCATGTGCTTCATCCCAATGACTGCATCATGAAGGGTGTTATTCAAAGGGCCACTAATCCGGGGAAAGGCGCTCTTCCATTGGCAACTACTCAGAGCCACATGCAAAGGAAAATTTGCATGTTTCATTAAGAATGAACCGACGTATAGCTTTTGTGTGCAGCCTGAATTATTTACATTTTCATTTAAAAAAAAAAATTTGCTCAGATGTCATTTCCAGTCCCATGTCTTCCCCCAGTTCATTAGCCTGAATAAACTGAGTTCCCTTGGCGGAGAAATTGATTGCTGAACCGTGGGTTTCTCGGGGTGGTTGTCGCCGCATACCCAGATAACCTTAATAAGATTAGCCTTGTGTTTTCCTCTGGGCTTTGAAGATGGCAATCTACTACATTCTCCGACGAAAACCCTTGTCACACTTGACTTTGGTTTTGCTTCATTTTTACAATGTGTTCAGCTCCAAGAATGAAAGTAGATGGATCTGTTTCATTCCTTCTGAGTTGTTACTTACACAGATTTCCAGGCCTGGCTCCTGTGTGTGTGTGTCTGTACTGAAGCAGACAGGGCTAATCTAGATGAATGTTTCATGGAGAAAGAAGACGAAACCATGAATATTAACATCCTATTATTGTGTGAGATATTCTAAACACATTCACCATAAAAATCCCAAAATATGAAAGGAAAGGATCCTGGGGTCACCTGTATCATTTGCGTCCCAAAGCAATGAGCTAGGAAAGAGCATGAAAACAAAGTATGATGTCAGACTTTACCACAGGAACGAGCTGTGGCTCTGGGGCTTCAACTCCTAGTTCAGTTGTAAAGTCCTTGGTGGTGTTATTGATGCATCGGGAAAAGTAAAGCAGGCATCCAATATCTTTGTGGATCAATAAAATGAAAGACGTTAGCCTGATGGTTTGTGAAAGCTCGCTTATATTTCAGCTTAGGTGATTAACTATTACAGAAATCATATAGGCTATAATATTTTTCCATTTTCCCAGAAGGGGTTGCTAGAAATGGATCAAGTATTGGCTTTTCAGATTTCATTAATCATCTTAACTCCCTAAATTTCCCCCCAAAAGTGAGGTTCAGAGGGATGAAGCAAGCTTGCCTAAGACAGCACAGCTAATTAATGACTATTTTGCTACATCACATGATAGCCCATTTGCAGAAAAAGGTCCATAAATGCTCCTCTCCTAAAATAAACATCAAAGGTCTGTCTATTCTTACATAAAATATTTTTCTGAGGTCATGCGCAGTACAGGTCACCATAAAAACAGGTGTATTTTTTCCCTCTAAATATGACTTTATTCTCTTGTTCTCTTTGATTGCTGTATTGGTCACTTATTCATTAAGTACCTGGTAAACATCACATGTGGTGGTTATCCTGCAGGGTTTAGCCAGAGAATGGTGAATATGTTTATATACGAATGGGGCTGAGTAGTGGGCTAATTATCACATGATTACCCAGAGAAAAGTCCACATCATGGGAATATATTTGGTACAATGACTATGAGTGCAAAGATTGCAGATACAAGTTTATGAAGTGCCATTAAAAACCCCAGCAGTGATCTGATTCTAAAGTGCAGGGGTTCATTTCCCTTCACAACTGAAAGAAATTAAGGGAAATCACTTACTGTGAGCCATAGAATTTGAACCAAACATTAAGCTTCTCATGGAAACAAGTTTTCATGGCCAGCAGTTGTGAGAAACCACTCAAATGAGTGCTGTAAAACTTAAGATTTTTGTAAGAACTGGACAACAGACCATTGTTAGATAATCCATTGTCTAAGAGAAGTGATTTTTTCATTTTAATTTAATTTTTTAATATTTTATTTTATTTTATTTTATTTTATTTTGAGAAGTGATTTTTTTAAATGTTTTTGTTTAGTTTGAAAACTGTCATTCTAATGGCTCTAACAACATAAAAAATCTTGAAAGTCAGCATTTTCTTTTATGGTTTTGCAGTTTGGTGATTGCCAAGAGTCGGTCATAGGCTTGGGATCACAGATGTAGCTTCACATCAAAATAAATCCCATTCTGCTTCTTTTTAAAACGTGTTTAATTTGCTTACAACACCATTATCCTTTTCTGTAAAATAGCTTGATTTTCTCTGACTAAGGCTAATATTACTATACTTCTCCTTAGCTGAACTGCATTCCACCAGCTTTGTTATAAATTCTGCCTCCTGGTCTAATTTTCTAATTACGGATGACATGTGGAATAAATTTTTTAATTACAGATGTCATAGGGAACAAAAGGTTCTTGGATGAGAGTAATGGAAAGAGACCAATTGATATAGAGTTGTTAGATGCCTATTTGGCTAGAGATGAAAGCCCTCTTGTTACTAGATCTCATCTCCACACATTTATTTGTTCATCTAAAAATTGGTTATTATTTGCTTTCAGCCACTACAGATAAACCTAAGAGCCAGAGGAAGTGCCTGTACACATGGATCTTACTCTCTCTAGGGGAGACAAGCAAATAATTCTAGCATACCTTCAGGTAGAGACAAGTGTTAGTGGTAAGAAAATGAAATAGGACGATGGTATCGATGAAAGTGGTCAGTGGAGAGTTCCTCTACCTAGGGTGGTTAAGAAGGCCCATCTGAGAAGATGAAGATCAAGGAGAGAATAGATTTAGGCAGAGGGAACAATAAGTGCAAAAACCTGAACTGAAAGAAGCATGAGGTGTTGAGGATCAGAAGGCGATCAATGTGGCGGAAGCATAATGGGCAAGAAGGTGGGTAGTATTTAGGAAATGATGCTGGATTTGACAGAGACCTGAGCAGGTAGGGCAGTAGCTCTTCAAGTGTTGACCCTGGACCAGCAGCGTCAGCATTGCCAGGAGTCTGTGAATAATGCAGATTCTCAGACCCCATCTAAGACCTAGGAATCAGAGCCTTGGGAGTGTGGCCAGCCAATGTGAGTTTTAACCAGCTCTCCTGGTGATGGGCGCGCAAGCTCCACACCCACTGATCTAGAGCCTTGTTTGCCATGATAAGGAATTTGAATTGTATTCCACACTGGAGGGTTTTAAGTGTGAAATAATGTGAGTTAGGCCTTGAAAAGATAGCGTTGGCCTTTGTGAGGAGAATGGACAGATTGGTACTTACTTTTTAATGGATATATTCTAACTAAAAATTGTAGCTCAGTAGGAAAGAACAATTAGCGGATTCATGCCGGGCTCTGTTTACTTTTACTGTGAAGGATAATTGTGTTCAATCTTATGCCTGAATTCCAGATGTCCTTACCTAAAAATGCAAATAGTAATTCCCTACTGTGAGATGTCAGATAACTGAAACTCAAACATACTTGTGGAAATGCAAACCCGTTATCAACTGTGATTTTTTCTAGTTGAAATAAACAATTGGCTTTAGCAATGAAATATAATTAGGGCAATTATAAATTAATGTTGTCTATTATACCCTGGGTGTCAGAGCCCAGATTTGGTAGGGGGTGTGTGTGTGTGTGTGGTGTAAAACATGCTTCATAGACTGGGAACTTAACCTTCTTATCATAAAATCCCTTTGGATATTTATGGAGTTTCTAAGAGACGATTCAAGAGTGTTCTAGAACAAGTCTTCTCAGCCCCACTTATATCTGCCATTTTCCCTTCACTTCGTCCCTCTTTTCCTCACTTCCTGTGTTATGGCTAGTAAAGTTATATGAGGGTGTGTAATATGTGCCACAACTACCACAGGTGTACCTATGCTATCTCCCATTCCTGGAGGCGTTGCCTGTTGTAACATGCCCTCTGACTCTGTGCCAGCACCCCAGTAGGGCTAATGCTAAGGCTGCTCCCACAATTAGACACACTAAGCCCAAAGGAGTGCTGACTCTATCTCTCCAAATCTCAGACATTGTGAGAGAAAGCCACTTTTCCATTCTGTTTGACTCCTTGGGACTCAGGCAGGATGCCTGCTACTTCTACCCCTCCCCCACCCCCCCACCACCCCCAAGACAACTACTTTCCATTGCTTTAGAGTAAATTTCTTCTTGTTTCTCAATAGGCACGCTTTACATCTGATGTTCTTGGAGAAGTCTCTCCTAGAGTCTCCTGACATAGCCCAGTCTGGCTGGTGAGTCTCTAGGCAGGCGCACACCACTCTTCACTGACATAGGAGGATCCTGTTCTCTGCGTTCTTGTGTAGGATTCTCTGTTCCCTGAAGGCATGGTTTCCACTTTCTTACTTTACTCTGTTTTGCTGGAACACACCCCTTACTTTCTAAGAAGGGTGCATGAGAGCTACAGCTTTTTTTGTTTTGTTTTTTAGAATTTTCATGTCTGAAATTGTCTCTTTTATCCTCACACTAAGTAATAGTAGTTGGAAAGACTTCTAGATTAAAAGTCATTTTTTTCCTTAGCATTTGGAAGACATTGCTCCATTTCCTTCTCATTTTCAGTGCCATTCAGAATCTTTGTGTAAAAACATATATTTTTTCTCCATTTAGGAGTCTCTAGCATCTTTTCTTTCTCCCTAGAGTTCTGACATTTCATTGTGAAATGCCTTGGTATGGGTTTATTTTCATCTTTTATACCAAACCATTATGCTGGTCAGAACTTAAAATCTGATATCTGTGTAGGGAATTTTCTTGAGTTATTTCACTACTGATTTCCTCTCCATCTTCTCTGCTCTATCTGGTGATTATTTATTTATTTATTTTTAATGTGAAACTATTTGGAAGTTCTGAGCATGCCAAGAGGCTCGTTGACTCTGGTCTTCACAGTCAAGTGATTGGATGAACTCTTTTCTTGGGGAATTGCTAATATCAGCATCTTTAGAATTTTCTTTTCAGTTACAATCCCGAGAAGACTCTGCCAGTCCCCTACCTGGCTGCCAACCTCTGGGAACTGAGTGGATACGGAAAAGGTCTGAGGTCTGAACATTCAGTAAGCAAATGCAGGGTCATTCCATTGTTTCTCAATATGGGGCCCAACTGTCAACTGTGCCTGGTGTCCGCCAGTTCAGAGAGCCTCTGTCCCCTTTCTCACAAATAAAGCTCCAAGCTTCCACAACATGGAAAAATGACTTTTTGGGGAAAAGACTTTGGGGAGACCACTGCTTCTTAAACATTCTCTCAACACATTTCTTGTAATTAGCCTCATCTTCTCTACCCCTTCCAGAAGCATTGGGTGCCATTTATTCCTGAGCCTACTGGGAGTTCTGCCATGTAAAGCAAATTGCTTCTTGCCTTTCCCTGCTGCTGATTTAGGATTTTTGCTTTTGTAAGTCTACTAAGTCAGTTACCATCCAACCACCCACTTCTAACCCCCAGCTTTTTGGTTTATTGTCTCCTCTCCCATTTTCCTTTGTGAGTTCATGCATTAAAAAAATATTTTACATGAGACTTAATAGGGTTTGAGAGGGAGCAGAACTAAATGCATGTGTTTCATTCACTATTTTAAACCAGAAGGGTTTCAAACTTATTTTCTCCTCTCTAGTCTCTGAATTGGGTTGGGAGAAGTAGAGAGTCATATGAATTGTGGCATCTCTATCCCTACACTTCTCGTTAGAAAGCAGAAAAAGCTACAGTAAGTTAGATTTAATTTTTCCCCTGTGCTGCATGCTGACATGGTTCGATTTTGTCTCTGCTTAAGATGAGCAGGATTTATTTAAATTTCAGAAAGTGGAATGGAGATTAGATAATAGCAGAAATCTCCTTACTGTGTGGACGTTGAAATGCGTTATCAGGGGAATCCACTGAACTGAGGAGCTGAATTGACAAAAAGCTGGGAGCATAAGTACGGATCTTCTCTTGGCTGGCGTTGACTTGGTGAGGCCCAGCTATTAGTTCAGGAGCAAGCGCTCTCTTCTCCTTGTTGGGATTAAGAAATATCTGTGTTATAAGCAAATGCAATTTGCTTATAACACAGATATTTCTTAATCCCAAGATTAAGATGCACGTTTAGATATTGCAAAGTTGCCTCTGAGATCAGCTCACATCTTTTTTATGCTGAGGGTTGGGGTGTTGGGGTGAGCAGGAAATCTTTTTTTTTTTCAAGGAGAGGATTACAATTGTTTAGCGTGGTCACACAGGCAAAGTTCCCCTTAGGTGCGAGTGTTCCTAAGGGGAACTTTGTGTGTGTGACCATGTTGAGAAACCAGTGCTGTCGGGAGAAAGCTGTAGTTGCCATACCAAGAAATTGGATTGGATTTATGTTTAACTGCAAAGTCAAACTCAAGAAAATGAAATAGTCATTTACTACTTTGCAGTGGGAGCTTGGCAACACCCTGTCTTTTCTGGATTTTAAGTTTGGAAGGACGGCACCGATATAATGCTTATTTACTTGGCCAGGATTTTCTAATCCCTCATTTCTGGGGGGCATGGTCACATGTGAGTAAAGAGTGTGGGTTTTGCAGTGAGACAAATGTGTGTGTGACTTTGATCAAGCTACTTAATCTCTCTGCATCTCAGCCTCCTTGTTTGTAAAATGAGAATTATGTTCATTATGTATGTCTGTGAAGATTAAATGAGCAAGTATAAGTAAACCGCCCAGCACATACCGATGAGGGACAGCTTTTGTCGTCACCATGACTATGATTGCTATTATTACTAGTCAAAGGAAGAATGGGATTGTCAGAGGGAGAAGCGGGGAGGCATCTCAGAAGTGGCTTGCGAGTGACCAAAGACAGCCAGTGAGCTCAGCCTGCTTCTCCTGCAGAATCTTGTGGAAAACCCGGATAAACTTGGTTCCACGGCAGACTAGTGAATGACTTGGGAAATACAGCCATTTGTGACAACCTGGATGGATATTGAGAGTATCATGCTAAGCCAAAAAGCCAGACAGAAAAGGACAAGAACCATATAATTTCACATATATGGGATGCGAAACAGAAAGCAACAAGTGAACAAACAAAACAAACAAACAAAGTCGTAGACACAGACAAACATAGGAAGTTTACCAGAGGGGAAGGGGAGTGGGGAGGCAATGAAGAGGATAAAAGGGGTCAAATATATGATGACAAAGGGAGACTAGACTACAGGTGGTAACCACCCAATGCAATATACAGATGATGTATTATAGAATTGTATACTTGAAACTTAATATGATCTTATTAATTAACTAGAGGCCTGATGCACAAAATTCATGTATGGGAAGGCCTTCGAAGCCCTGGCTGCCTCGCGGCCCCGCCCCCGTCACCTGCGGCCCTGCCCCCTGCCCACTTGTCATTCAGGAAGGTCATTCCAGAAGGTTGTTCCACCATCCGGTCTAATTAGCATATTAGCTCTTTATTATATAGGATGTTACCCCAATAAGTTCAATTTAAAGAAAATGAATCCTGCTTTATGGAATGTCCACCAGTTCTCCCTATAATTTCTCTTCTCACACACCAGACATCCTTGTTTTCAAACCTCCTAGCAGATATGTTTTCAGATCTGGAGAGAGTATTGGGGAAAAAAAAGTTGAGCCAGGAAAATGAACAGGACTCAAAGGATCTGTGACTCAGAACCGGGTTTCTGGCATTAGCTAAAAAAGGATTGCAAACTTGACTGTGAAAAGAATAGCCCTTAGTCAATGAAGCTTTTTCCTTTTTCCTGTGTATCATTTCAAATACATTTCATAAAGGAGCAGGAGCCTCTGCAAATAAATGCGATGATGCCTCCTTTAAGCAGTTACTCCAGGGTCTAATGAAAATCAATTGTCTACTGCAGGTAGATCTTTAATAAAAGATTGAATCAAAATGGGATTGGAAACTGTATCATGCTATAAAGAAGTGTCCCCTTAAGACGGGTAATTGCCCACCATGCAGTACCAGTTCCATTATCCATTTTAAAGGAGAAGCCTTGAGTGAGGAATGCCATGGTGAATACAAAGGTCTATCCCTCATCTGTTTACTTATTAATGATCAGATTCATTATCTTAAATGATAGAGAGGAAGAGAATATTTCTAAGCCCCATAATAACGAGCGAATATATTTATGTGCAAACCTCAAGAGAACTCCACTTGGCTGATGTCGCCTAATTAATCTTTACAGTTTGCCCGTAAGGAGGATGCAGTTTTAATGTCCTCCAATCTGTAGATCTAATAACTGAGGAACAGAGATGAATCGTGTTTGCCCTGAATAGCTGGTTTTAACAGATCTTCCTACAGACACCGTGATGGAGCCTATTCTGAGCTTTGAACACAAGGGAACTTTGACTCAGCTGCCTGTGTGGGGATGCCTGGAGGCTGTTTAAACAGGGAAAATCTGTTAGAAATGTTCAGGTGGTCTTTGGTTTCTGGGGAGCAGCTCAGCCTGTGCAATGCCGTTGGGACCTACTAGGGCCTATTCTCTTTTCTAAATTCCAGGATCTGAGTGGGTCTGGGATGCTCTGCCCAGCAAAGTGCAAGGTGGCAATCGTACCAATGTTAGAGAAGGCTAAAACTCTGTTGTACATCACTACAGCCTTGTGGCTGGACCTATTAAGAGTGAATGCAGAGGTAAAGATGATGATAACAATGGTGACGATGACTTCATTTATTAAAAGCTACTCTATGCAGGCCCAGAGCCAAGTATTCTATGTGCTTTATTTTCTTTAACCAACACAATTCTCTGTGAAGTTGATCCTAATGTGATACCCAGGTTACAGGGGAGAGAGAAAGGTATCTGATTTTGTTAGTAAAGAAAAAGTGGAAAATCAGAGCTTCACAGAGGGAGTCTTTTTTCCTAATGCAAAATAAGGCAATTCTAAGTTCCGTCAAGACCAGGAGTCCTATCTTGCTTCCTAGGCCTGGAGTATTTTAGTGCCTCGTTGGTACTTGATGTATTGTAAATTCTCAATATAGATTTGTTGAGCTGGAGAAAGAACCAGTATAGTTCAAATCCTTAATCAAATGAAGTGGCTCTGCGGGGTCCAGCCCTGCCCACCTCTTGAAGTGCATCCTGCCTCTCTCTCAGTCTGGATGTGCGTGATCCGTGCTGCCAGGGCCGCTGCTCCCTTGCGCTGCAGAATCATTGCCCATGCTGCACCTTCTCTTTGGAATAAATTCTCACACCCATACTGATCCTCCAGACCTCAGCCCAGGGCTCACTGCTTCAGGGAAATTTTCCTTGACTCTCCCCCTGTTATGGACCGAATGTTTGTTTTCCTCCCCCTGAAACTCGTATGTTGAAGCACTGAACTACAATGTGATGGTTGGGCCTTTGGGAGGTAATAGGTTTAGATGAGGGTGGGCCCCCCATAATGGGATTAGTGTCTTTATAAGAAAAGGGAGAGGCCAGAGTTCTCTCTCTCTCCTTCATGGGAAGATGCAGTGACAAGGCAGCCAGCCACCTACAACCAGGAAAAGGGTCCTCACCAGACACTTGAATTGGCTGGTACTTTGTTTATGGACTTCTCAGCCTCCAGAGCTGTGAAAAGTGTCTGCTGGTTAAGCCACCTCATCTATGGTATTTTGTTGTGGCAGTTCAAACTCACTAAGACACTCGCCATCCCCTTTCCCAGTCAAACGCTCTTGTTATATATTTTTCAAAAAACACTTCTATTAGAGCCATTACCTCGGTTAGTATTTATGCATTAATTAGAGGAGATACTTAATTGATGTTTGCCTCACTAACAAACTAAATTCCACGAGAACATGAACTATCTATTTTGACTCATCATTATATCTACATTCAGCCACAAATAAGTATTTGTTGGATGGAAAAAACGAATAAATTCCTCTCCTTTTATACTTTCATTTAAACTCTTTTTCTCTCCCTTTCTCCCTTCTTCCACTCCACTAGCTAGGCAACTTACTATAAACACATAAGCATAAAAAGAGTTTCTTTGTCTACATTCAAATGGCAATGGTAAGATCCCGAGATCATCAGGACCATCTCATACCAGGCAGAAGTATATTCACCAATCCTGGGGCTTGGGTGGATAACTTACGAACTTTTTCGGTTACCGGTGGCTATGACATGTCAACTTATATAAATAAAACCCTAAGAGACTGGTCACTATGATGCGCACTGACCACCAGAGGGAAGACGCTCAACACAAAGCTGGTCCCTGCTGGTCAGTGTGCTCCCACAGTGGGAGCACCGCTCAGCTGACCAATGGGTGCCAGACGCCGGGCTCAGGGCTGGTGAGCGCAGTTGTGGTGGCGCAAGCCTCTCCCACCTCTGCAGCAGCACTACCTAGTGGTGGCAGCAGGCACAGGGGGGCCGGGATGAGTGGCGCGGTGCCAGCCGGGCTCAGGCTCCTCCCAAGCCACCTGCCGCTTCACCCACTACTACATCTCTCGGGGGATGTCAGGCTGAAACCGGCAGTCCAACATCCCCCAAGGGGTCCCGGATTGCGAGAGGGTGCAGGTCAGGCTGAGGGACCCCACCAGTGCACAAATCCATGCACCGGGCCTCTAGTACATTATATTTTTCAATAGTTCTGATTGTTTGAAAACTCTCCATTTATCAAACCAACAACCATCTTCTTAAATTTCTTCCATTAATCTTATCTCAGCCCCCTGTTGCAATACAAGATAAAGAGATTTTCTCTTCTACTTGAATTCCTTCAAGTATTTAAAGGCAGTTAAGACTTGTCCAGGACTATTTTCTAGTTTCTATTCCTTTCAACAATCACTACCCTGTTTGTGTTTTATGGCTCTTCTCTTGCTTTTCTCCCTATCTCCTTTCTTCTTTCCCTTCCCCCGCCTTTCTTTCTCCCATTTTTTTTCTTCTTCCATTCTTCTCCCCCACCCCTTCTCATTATTTATTTGCTTTATTTTCTTCCTTCCTCCTGCTCCCTGTTCCCCTGGTCCCTTTGTTTCCTTCCACCCTTTCCTTCCTCTCTTCCTCTTCCTTTCTCTACTTAGTTTCCCCCAAAATATAAAGCAACTAGATGATCTCTAGTTCAAATTTTCCTCTTCAGGATCAGACCTGCCCTGATCATCACAGAGGACAGGGAAGGAAGGACAGAGGAAAGGCATCAGCTTTGAGTCATTTTGATAAAAATGACAGTTGTGCTTTCATCCAAACTCTAGACAGAAATGTTGAATAAGATTGAGCTATGAACAGAAACCTGGGAATGCCACTAAAACTTCCTCTCGTGTTAATACTGATCCATTAATCAACACTCTCAGTTATTAATATGCCATCACCAAGCCCATGTAGAGAATATGAACAGTAATATAATCACCAGGGAATCTTGAAAGCTACATTTAATATTTCAGAGAAATCCATTCATTTATTTAGTCACTCAATTCAGTGCCCACTTAATATGTAACCCTGACACTTTTAACTGAATATTTTGGTTGTGGCAACTAGAGTAGAGCTTTGAAATTCAGAATGCCAAACTTCTGTCCATTCAGAAGTCATATACTTGGTTTCCTGTCTGTTTTGACACAGCCAGCAAATACATTGTAGCTACTGACCAATTTTTCACTCGATCTGGGTCCTTCCACTTTAACTTTAGAATTTCCATTCGTCAACTCAATTGACATGTAAGTCCATCACTGTGGCAGCTGCTTCTACCATCTCTGCTAAATGAAATGGAGATTGTGACCATCTCTTTTCATTAGCTCAACTGTGCTGCTTTATCATCCCAGAAGAAGCAGTTAAAGCCCCAGAATGCATTACTGACTGGATATCTGCGGCTCATGGCCAGTGTTTCTGGATGCTTCAACTAAGGTGGCCCCATAAGAGTGCCAGATATCAGAGCAAGTTTTTGACTTAAAACTTGCAGTTATTCTGAAACTGTGATAGGACATACATCTCTGTCTCCCCAACCCCTTGTTCAAGTGATCACCAAATCCTGTCATTTCTAGCTCTTAACTTTCTGTAATTTGTGTTCCCATATTCATCTCTCCTGCTACTACTTAATTCAGACCATCATCTTCCATCTGAATTTCCAGCAAGAATGCAATCCTAGCAGGGCCTCGTTCTTCCTGCCTTGCCTTCCTTCAGAGTGATTCTCCTAAAAGATAAATCAACTCAAGTCACTTTCCTGCTCCAAAACCTTCAATGGCTGTCTATTGCCCACAAAGGAAAAACCATGTGGTTAAAAGTACATTCAAACTCAGTGAAAGGCTTACTGTTGCTAGAACAACTTTGCACAAGTAGATAAGCATATTTGAGTGTGGCAAACTGATCTAAATTCTACACAAACAATGGCATGATTGGGCTACCCTGAAGATCACAAAAAGCAGTGAGGCAGCTGGTGACTCAGCACATTCTGTGAAGGGAGTGACACACCAATAGCATCTCAGAGGCCAGGTGCCAGAGAAGACCAAGTGAAGAGTAACCTTCCAAAAACCATAATCAAGGAGGAGTCAGGCCTGTGTAGCTCAGTGGATTGAGTGTTGTCTCATACACCCGAAGGTCCCTAGTTCGATTCCTAGTCAGGGCATATGCCCAGGTTGCAGGCTCAATCCCCAGTGGACCATGTGAAGGAGTCAGCTGATTGATGATTCTCTCTCATCCATGTTTATCTCTCTCTTACCCTCTCCCTTCCTCTCTGTCTCAAAACTCAATCGAAACATATTAATAAAAAAAAGGGAAGTGGCCAGAAGAATGGATGCCCTTTATCTCTAGGGTGGATTGGTTGGCAGTGCATACAGGGCATGGACGGCAGTATCTGAATGAGTGAGCATACAACTGAATGGTCCCTTGGACATCTGATTGAGCATCGTGATCTGAATAAGCATATTTACCATCAGAATCGGTTTGTGAAACACCTATGTGTGCTGTGAAACATGTATGAACATGTGTAAGATCTGAGTAAGCATGTGTATTATCTGAAAAAAGATAGGTGACATCTGTGGAAGATCATAGTGAACAGTTTAACAAATGTAAGATTCAAGTAAACATTTCTAGCAACACACTGAATCTGTGTGTCATCTCAGCGTGCATGTGTACTGTCTGATGGGGGTTTGTGATGTCTCAGGTGTGATTTCCATACAAGCACATGCATGATCTGAATATCAGTGTGTAACCTTTGAGCTGTTTACTATCTAAGTGAATATGTTTTATAAAGCTAACATGTGTAATATTTTATTAAATGTGTATCACCTGCAGTAGTAAGGATATGATCTGCACAGGCAGGTAGAACATCTGAATGAGGATGCGTAGCATCTGTGTCAGGGGACTCAAACTTGGGAATGCGCCAGAATCACCTCCAGGGTATATAAAAACACAGATTGCTGGGAACTCATCCCCAGCGTTGCCCATATACTTGGGCAAGTCAGGCCCAAGTATATGCATTCAGGTGATGCTGATGGTGCTGGTCCAGGAACCACATTTTGAGAACCATTGTGTTAAGTGTGTGTGACACCTATGTGTTATGTTTAAGTGCGCTGATTAACATGTACACAAACACCTGGGGAACATTTGAGTGATGTGTGTAGATAAACTGAACCTAAATATTTTTGTGAAAATCTCTGAACCAGTACATGTGAAATCTAAGGGTATGTGGGGGATCTGAATAAGGGTGAGCACCATCTGAGTAGATATAACATAGAAGGTGTGTATGTGTTTTATACCTGAAGGCATTCATTGTCTGTAGGACCAGACAGACATTTACAGAAATAACTACTGTACATTGTGGGAAATGCAGCAATGGGTGTCCAAGGAACAAGGATGCACAAGAAACAATATCTACATTAGGAGCAGAAGCTACTAGGGGAGGGTGTGTGGGAAGAAGAGATGACATGTGAGGTCTGTTTTAAAAGCTGATTAGGAATGCTCTCAGATGAGAGGAGGAGGTAAATGGGAGAGGTATTTCTGTAAGAGGGCCCAGCAGAGGCAAAGGCATAAAGCATGAAATAGCTTTGGGGAAGCATAAGTAGCTCAGGATTTCTAAAATAAAATATGAAGAATGAGCAGGGGGCTGAGGCTAGTGTTCCCTAGATTTCAGACCACGGAGATCCTTTGCAGGCCAGGATGTAGAACACGGTGTTTTGTTCCTCCCAGTCCATGATAGAGGATCAGTGAATGATTTTAAGCAGGGGAGTAATGTCATCAGTGTAGATTTAGAAATATCACTCCGGAGCTCGAGTGGAAGTAGATTGGAAATGAAGCAGAAGTCAACCGCAACATCTGTTTATGACGGATGATGAAGTCTTAAACTATAATAAATGCAATGGGATGTAAGGGGCAAAATTAGAAGCTAGCTTATTTTTATTTGTTTATTTTTTAATCCTCACCCGAGGATATTTTTTTTTATTGATTTTTAGAAAGAGTAGAAGAGAGAGGGAAAGACAGAGAGAAATATCGATGTGAGAAAAATACATCGATTGATTGCCTCCTGCATGCACCCTGACCAGGGCCCAGGCCAGGGAGGAGCCTGCAACCAAGGGTCAAGCCCTTGACTGGAATCAAACCCGGGACCCTTTGGTCCACAGGCCAACACTCTATCCACTGAGCTTGAGCATTAGAAGCTAGTTTAGGTGATAAAAATCAACAGGACTTGTGGACCTGTGCATCAGGTGCAATGAATGGGAGAGACAGGAGAGGAAGGGAGAATGAATTGGAAGGAATGCTGTATTTGGTATTAGACACCGTCAATTTAGGCAGTTATGCAACATTCAGAAGGAGATTTTGTACATAATTCAGGCCAAAGTTACAGCTTTGGAAATGATTTGTCAGTGATAACTACACTCATGGGAATAGGACTGACTTGGTGAGAAGTGTCAAAAGCAAAGAGGCCAAAGATGGGGAACCCAAGGGGTCATCAACATTTGAGAGGTGGGCAGAAAAAGAGACTCAAGTAAAGGGAAATTATGTGGAACCGTCAGAAATATAGGGGGATGCAAACATATGGCCTCATGAAGCCGTGAGTCCCTTCTAAAGTAGGGGGAAGCCATTAAGTGACTTACAGGTGGTCCCAGACAGGGCGTGTGGTTCAAGAGGGAGTCTTGCGTTCCGTCCTGGCACAGTCACTGGGTACATTTGTGGCCTTGCTCCATTAATGTGAATATCTGGGTCTGAGTTTTAAAATATAAAAATAAGGTGGTTTCTGTCTTGTGGATGAGGCGTTAAGGCTGTCCTTGGCCTGCTTGTTACAAGAGCAGGATCTGGAGTTGCTCAGTTCTGGGTTAAAATCCTGAAGGAATCTTTTACTGGTTCTCTGACCCTGGGCAAGTTACTTAATATCTCCAAGCTTCAGTTTCCTATAAAGTAAGTCTAGCAGCAGTAGACTTGTGGATTGTGTGTGTGTGTGTGTGTATTCAAAGAAGCCACATAAAGTGCTTCACACACTATGCCTAATGCAAAATGTTCAAACTAACAAACACAAAAACCATCAAAGGCAACAACAAAACCTGGTGAAAATTATGATGATGGAGGAAGTTGAACTAGGTCATCTCTAAAGTCCTTCCACCCAGCACCCTTTGCTCTTTTTTCTTTTCTTTTTTTTTTTTTGTCTGTGATCCTGTGATGAGGGGCTCAGTAGATAACTTTATGGCCTAAATATTGACTAGGAAGAAGGACTTGGCTTCTGATTTCTGACATATATACACAGTCAAGAGAAAGTTATTCTGATTTTTTGGAAAAACAGCATAAAACGCAAATACACTAAAAAAAAAAAAATATGGCTCAGCGAAAGTGCCCCTCCCCCTCACCCCTTGAAGCAGCTGAGCCGCCTGAGCTGCATGGAACTGAATAAACTGATGACCCGTAATAAACTGTTTCCTAGATCCAGTCACTGCGGCTGGTGATTATTTGTTTCTCAGAATATTGCAGTTAAATGAGGAAGAGTTATGGGCTTGGGGAAAATGTGGTGGCTGATTAGTCCTCTCCCTTTTATCACATCTGGTCAGAGGATCTCATTACTTCCTTTGAGAATCACATCCCAGGCATACCTAGAAATATGTGAAGTTTACAAAAAGTGTGATATTAATGCAGATTTCTGACTAAATCTAGGACCCAGTGAGGTGGAAGTATAAAGACTCCAGTTGCACTCAGAAAGTGAAAAGATTTTACCTTTGTGGTGACAACCACTACTTTGCAATTCTCATCTCCATGCAAAAGCAGGCTAATGAGACCTAGTGCGGTAAAGGCTGGACCTGGAAAAGGAATAAAAATTTGTTTTTTTATTTGAGAAAAAAACCTAGGATTGCATATTCTAGGTATTAGTTGAATGCTCATGTCTGTGTACGTCTTCCATCCCAACTCCTCACACTTCGCCCAGCTCACCTCCTTGAAATACAACATCAGTGATCACAACCACTGAAAATACTGTAATTACAATGGAAATGTATTTTGGAACATACATTTTTATATGCTAGCATTTAAGAATTTGTATTCTGATATTATATGGGATAAACTTCAGAAATAATTTACTGTTGTTTTGTGTGTGTGTGTGTGTGTGTGTGTAGTTGTGATCATAGCTCACATTTATTGAGCTCTTTGAATAACAAGGTGCTTTCCACGTTCTTTATGATTTAATCCTCACAGGTAGGATGCCACCATTAGCTCTACAATGACACTGTTAGAGCCCACACTTAGGACTATTTTCCCCATTGTATAGCTGAGGGAACCGTGGCTAGTGATGTACAGTAATGCACCCAAAGTCACACAGCTAAATGTGGTGGAGTCACATTTCAACACAGGCCTGCCTGACCCTGAAACCCAGGCTTTGAGTAACTATGCAATACCTGTGTGTACAAAAAGTATGTGCACTCAAATTAATTCTGAGGAAGTGTGCATTCTTTTACCCATTGTAGCTTGTGTTTTGCTTAGCTTGGGGCAGGATATTTGTGTATTCTTTATGATATCACTTATTGCTTTGTGTCATAATTGGTTTATATTTCTTCTTTAATTCTTTACCTGTCTTTGTTGCCATATGTCACCTGTTGGTCCAGCTGAAACTCCAGAACCAGCTCTGGACGCTAAGTTGGGACCTGAGGGTAACTTGACGTACTTTAAGAGGGGACAAAAATAAAAGAAAAACTAATAATTGGTTATCAGACATAACGCTCCCCAACATTTTTTTATTGGTCACTTTACCCAATAGTTGGCCATCTTGTTGAATATATGGAATAAGTGGATGAATGGAAGAATAAATCTATGGATTCTTTAGATGGTAATGAGCCAGGTAGTTTAAACCCTTGCACAAGACAGTAAGCTCCATAGGGGCAAAGTTTTTTACTGCATTCTTTACTATTCTATACCTAGAAACCGGTGCTTAAAAACTATTTGTTGGATATATTTAAAGAATAAGTCCACAAACCTAAGAAAGACAACCCTTGTATGTTGGTAAACTGCAGAGCAGATTAGCTTCTCTTTTTCAAACTTCTTCCTTTAAAACCAGACTAGGAGCCTTTTAAAAAGTATTTCCAGATACAAGAGCAATATTTCTGCTAAGAGTTAATCTAACCTCCTCTTACCATTATTAAAACATCTGGCCCTAACCGGTTTGGCTCAGTGGATAGAGCGTCAGCCTGCGGACTCAAGGGTCCCAGGTTCGATTCCGGTCAAGGGCATGTACCTTGGTTGCAGGCACATCCCCAGTAGGGAGTCCGCAGGAGGCAGCTGATCGATGTTTCTCTCTCATCGATATTTCTAACTCTCTATCCCTATCCCTTCCTCTCTGTAAAAAATCAATAAAATGTTAAAAAAAACACACACATCTGATTCCATATTTTCATAACCCAATTCTATTTTCTTAGTTCAGTAATGCTACTCATGGCTTGACTTGCATGCCATGGAATTCCTATAATACTGATGCATTCATAAAACCTTGTCTCTGTAGCAGTCAGACCCTTTAATAAAAATATTTTGGAGCTTGTGTGGTGAAATATTCTGGGAATAGCATTTTTCTTTTATACTTGTATTTATGTAACTAAACAGCATTAAATGATCAATGCAATTCATTATGGTTTGCCAATATTCTGTTGGTGCTATTCTGGCCTTTATAAATACACTAGAGGCCCAGTGCATGAAATTCATGCACGGGGGTGTGTGTCCCTCAGCCCAGCCTGCACCCTCTCCAATCTGGGATCCCTTGGTGGGATTGGGCCTAAACAGGCAGTCAGACATCCCTCTCACACTCCAGGACTGCTGGCTTCCAACCGCTCACCTGCCTGCCTGCCTGATTACCCCTAACCGCTTCTGCCTGCCAGCCTGATCACCCCTGAACCACTCCCCTGCCAGCCTGATCCATGCCTAACTGCTCCCCTACTGGCTCAATTGCCCCAAACTGCTCTCCCCTGCCAGCCTGGTCACCCCAAACTGCTCTCCCCTGCCAGCCTGGTCACCCCTAACTGCTCTCCCCTGCAGGCCTGGTAGCCTCCAACTGCCCTCCTTTGCAGGTCTGGTCCCTCACAACTGCCCTCCCCTGCTGGCCTGATCACCCACAACTGTCCTCCCCTGCCAGCCATTTTGTGGCAGCCATATTGTGTCCACGTGGGGGCGGCCATCTTTGACCATATGGGGGTGGCCATCTTGTGTGTTGGAGTGATGGTCAATTTGCATATTAGCTCTTTATTATATAGGATTTTATTTATTTTGGTAAAATGGACAAACTGAAGCATTGTCAGTTGCTTTGTGAAAATTTCAGATACCAGGTGGTAAAACCTTAATCACACCGTGATAAACACTGTACATTAGGATTTTCTGAGTCTCCCTCCCTGATCACAGAACAATGCAATGCTTGATCTAATTGAACCATGTCATTTAAGGTGACAACCAATCCAACCAGCCTATTAATGAGAAATTTAGAGGGGCACTGAATACTAGAAAGACTTTGTAGCAGAACAGGATCGAATTTTTTTCTCTCAAATACCAATTATTTAAAACCAATACAACGTTGCTTCAACGTTAGCTCCTCCCTCCCTAACCCCCACATTTGCTTTATTTAAACAAATTTGAGCTCAGAGGATTTTGAGCTCAGAGGATCATTTGGCATTTCCCTACCCCCACCTACACACTCTTACCAGCAGGAATACATGCCAGTCAATAATCATACGTAAAGACCATGTGGTTTTCCAACCCTATTTGAACACCCTACCTGTATATTAGGTTAATACTGACTTAATCACTTATACCCCAAAACCATTCAGGATGGCAAAGACAACTTGTGAGGTGCTGTCATTTCTATATGGTATCATGGGGCTCATGAATGTGTCTTTATTTTAAACCCACAGGCAATAAGTCTCCACACAGAATTAAAAAGTGAGTACAGGTGGAAATAAAAGCCCACCTTCATGAATAACATTTAGCCGAGTTGGCTGTTTATACAGTCCTTATCCATTAGTACTGTGTTCATATTCCCATAGCTCTTTAGAGTTTGACTACTGTTTCCATCTAAAAATATCCCAGATGATCAGCTTCAAATGCAAGCAGCATTGTTAAGTACTCTGCGTGCTGCAGAACAGAAATTCCCTCTTCCTGCATGTAATCATTGTCTCCCCTGCGTGCAGGACACGTACACTGTTCCTTGGTTACCCCAAGCCGTGCAGAGCTGAGCTTGACAGTTTCCGAATGGTGCTTTGCACTTTGGGGAAAATGTGCGAGTGAGGAATGCTGAGGGTGCACTTTCTGTCCCCCAAACTGAGACAGGAAGGGGTGCTGGCAGCTGTCTGACTATAGGCAGCTTGAGCAGGAGTGTGGAAACTTCATCCTTGCACTGCCAAATGCCAGGGAGTGGCACTTGCTCGCTTATCATTTATGTTGAAATAAACCCAGCAGAAATGCGTCCTTGTCAAGTCACACAGGATGAAGCAGAAACTAGCCTCGCCATTCAGCCGTCTGCTTCAACACTGGCCATTTGTAATGAACACAGTTTGGGGCTTGTTGGGGTCGATCCTTTCCTCTGTTTTTTGTTTGGTTTTGTTTGTTTTGTTTGTTTGTTTGTTTTTGTTTTGTTTTTTTACTTCTTTGGGATAACTTATGAAAGATATCCCTAACTATCTGTTGGGATATTTGTAGATGCTAGGGAACCTCAACTTTGGCTGTCTTATTCTTTTAGGTGTAGACCCTCAAGTTTAGGAGGTGCTAGAATGAGAATCAGAAACTGGAGAGAAAGTGATAAGAAGAATTTTATTTTGAGCATTTTAATGCTTCTTACCTTGGAGCACGGTTCAGGAGCCTCCAGTGAGAACCCTGGTTCTGATTTACCCAAATGAAAACTATGCTAAACCAAAGCAAACCCAAACACAATAGAAAGAAGCCAGGTCAGTCAGTGTTTTTGTGCATTTTTGCCTCATACTCTGTTCGTTTTTTAGAGGGGCAACAAGAAAGTGACATGAGTAAGAGATAGATGATTGTTACTGATGTTTTTAAATTTTCTGCAGATGCATGAACCAGAAAATATATCATCCCAAGATCTTTACAAATCAGAATTCAGATATACCATGGAACCGCAATTTGCATTCCTAATGAAAATTTTTTTGCAGCTTCTTAAATAAAGTCGGTATTCAGTCTGCTTCAGGGGAAATATGGTGGTGTTAAGAAAGAAGAGTAAAAAATCAGACTTTATTTTATGCTGACACTGCAGCTGTTTCACATGCAAAATCGCCCCCCCCCCCAAAAAAAAACCCAAAAAACAGAAACCAAACCAAATACAAAAACCAACCAAACCCTTGCACTGTTGATAAACAAATGAATTTTTTCCACAAAAAACTTTAAAAATATTTTTTAAATATTAACAAAATAATTTGCACATTTCTGCGGAAACTTGGGCCTTTATGGCTCTTTTGGTTCCGTGGCTGAATTGTGGAGAGAGGTCTCTGTCTGCCCAGCAATAAGTGACTAAGTGACGGCAGGCATGGAAGCCTGGTGAGCTGAGGAGGAGGGGAGGCCTGGGACCTGGAAGCAGACCTGTCAGCAGCTGGTGGGAGGGACACAGCCGGAGAAGGAGGGAGAGGCAGCAGCAGGAGTGGGTGGTGACTTGACAGACAATAGGGAAGCTAGCTGGGTGGCCCCACAGGAGATCAGGTGAAGAGGGAGGTAGGTGTCCTGAAGAGTGGACAGGAGTCAGAAAATAGGTAATATTGAAAAAATCAGCAAGGCCAACAGCAGCATCCAGACCTAGGATTCAGAGCCTGGCAATGGCTTCCCATTGCACACAGGAAAAGTCCAAAGTCCTTACTTCCCAAGGCCTGCAAAATCTGGCTCTCACTTTCCCCCTTAGGCCCATCTCTCTGCTCTACACGGCCCATGGTGCTCTTTTCCTTCTTTCTTCCTTTCTTCTCCTTCTTCTTCTTCTTCTTCTTCTTCTTCTTCTTCTTCTTCTTCTTCTTCTTCTTCTTCTTCTTCTTCTTCCTCCTCCTCCTCCTCCTCCTCCTCCTCCTCCTCCTCCTCCTTCTTCTTCTTCTTCTTTGCATCAAACAATTTCATTATTTAAATCTTTATCGTTGAAAGTATTACATATGTCCTCCTTTTCCCCCCATTGACTCCTTCTAGCCCACCCCAGGCCTTCACCACCCTATTGTCTGTGTCCATGGCTTATACATATATGCATACAAGTTATTTGATTGATCTCTTCCCACCCAACCACCCTCCCCTATCTTCTATGCTCCCGCAAATTCGCCTGCCTATGGTTCCTCCAATATTTCAAGCTTTTTCCTAACTCGGGGCCTCTCCACATTCTGTTTCCTCTGCCCAGAATCCAATATTCCCCCTTACTTTCCACCCACTGTCCCCAGTTTGGCTGACTCCTGCTCCTCCTTCAATGCAACCTTCAGAGAGGCCTTTCCTGACCTTCCAATTTACAGGAGTATAACCGCTGCCTGCTCTGTCATAGCCCTTTTGAACTCTCCACCTGTTACCCCTGTGACCTAGGCCCTATCATCCTTCTCGACATAAACGGAAGCCTGAGACTCACGGAGGTCAAGTAACTTGCCCAAATCACGTACTAATAATCGATGTGTCAGCTAGGTTCTCAGCAAGGGACAGACAGTACACTTGGACCTGCCTGATTTAAGGAGCCCATAAACCTGAAGATCCAGGAAATAGTGTTGCTTAGAGAGGGTCACCTGCAAAAGACTGAAATATTTGTGTGACGGGAAGGTAGCTAGCGTAAGGTGACCATGCAGAGAAGGAGGCAGAGGTGGAGATACCAGACCACGCTCTCTCCCTAAATCTCCTGCTAGTGCCCTTCCTTGCAAAGCAGGAAGGTAAGGGAGGCTGCCGATGTGATTCAAACTGAGCAGCCCCTAGGACCCAGAGCGGGGGCGGGGGTAAGATAGGTCGATTGCAAGGCAAGTGGCAATGGAACAGGGATTTGATTTCAATCTGGTTCCAGAACAGATGCTCTTATCGATGGCATATGTCTGTCTTAACTGGTGCTGGTCCCCATTTAATGAGACCTGAGTGGTCTGAGAGGGTTACTGAAAGCAGAGTAGGTGAATGCTGCTTCTCTATAGGGGAGAGCTAAGGGCCATTTATTAATCCACTTAGTACTTTGAAGGGGTGAAAGAGGGGGCTCTTTTATTTTGTAACTGCTTGTAGCTAATTTTGTTTCTTAGCATAGTCTGATCCTGGCAACTGCTGGAATGACTCTCCAGGTAACTTCGACATCACACCCCCGGGCCATCCTGCGTTTGATTCTGCTGCCTCATCCCGTTCTGTCCAGTCTCTGCAGTATAGGAAGGGCGTGCATTCAGGACACCTTGTTCAGTGCCCCCAGCAGAGGCCCAGTGAAACAAAGTCCCCACTCACTCCTAGGGGGACGCTTTCCTCTTTCCAAAAGGAGCTTCTGGAACACATGGAGAAAGAGGCGACCTACACATTACATGCATCTGTGCGCCAAGGCTGACTCCCACAGAGGATCAGCAACCTGTGCAAATTTAGCCTACGAGGGCGGTTGTGATCATTGTGAGAACAGAGACTGATTTCAATTATACGATTATTTATTGAGTGCTTACCCTGGGCCCAACACTTGGGGCTACAATAATGAGCAAAACAGACATGGTCTCATCAGACTTTCAGAATTTCACTTTAAAAAACGCAAATTGCCAGCTGAGATTGAAGGATGTGTCTTTTCCTCCCTTTGGGAATAAAGAGAGGACCAGGAATCAGGCCTAAAAAAATCATAGCTGCAAGAGACATAAAAAACCCACATTGCATAATAGCCCTTATAACAACCATTACATAAAACCTGGTGGTGAAGACTATATACCATATGGATGTGTGCATTACGCTCTTATCATGTAACTTGAATGTACACTTAGCTGCCACTCATTTTAATGAGAGGGATTACTTCCTCTCTGTAAACTGATAGTATTCCCTCAGACTTAGTTAGGAGGGATTCTAATAGCAGCAATAGTAGTAAGCCACTCTATTTAGGACCATCACTTATTGCTGAGTTCCAGACCATGCTCACTGCTTAACAGTGATTCTTGGGGTCCATTCAAATCTTTCCAATTTGGAAGCTTCCGTAGAAGCACAGAACTTGGAAGATTTTTCTGGGAGTGACTGCAAATCCCAGTGTGGCCCTGTGGCCAGATGTCAGTATCATAGACAATCCAATGTAGAGCACTTACTCTCCGCAAGGCAGGCAACCAGGAAAAAGATGTGGTGAAGAGTGCAGGCTCTGAAATCAGATGTCTGAAAAACTTAGGCAGATTATTTAATCTCTAGAGTCTCCGTTTCCTTCTTCGTAAGTGAAGATGATTATGAACACCTCCTTCAGTCATTAGCTGTGGGAGTTAAATAAGATAATGTACCCAGCCCGGAGCCCGGCACATGGTGAGCACTCAGTCAGCCTCACCTGATCCTGCCCGTGTTCTCATCATCACTTTAGTTACGTCTGATTCCCTCTTCTTAAATCAATGGGGCCCTAGGATATTGGGGATTTCCTGCCCAAGGGCTGATTTGTCAGAAGAGGGCAACAGAAACAGATTCTATGTCAGAAATGGTTTCCAGAGGAAAGTATGATGGAATCACTCAGATGGCAGCCAATGGGGATAGAAGAGACGATCAAATGTTCAGAGTAGAAAGTAGAGGCTTAGTCCAGAGAACTTACCCAAGGCACGGTGTAGCTGTAACAATGTTGATTAATTACTAACATCCTGGGAGAAAAATGGGCCTGAGGCAATAAAGGCAAGCATAACTTGTAACAATGTTAACTTGTTAAATGCCACTGCCCACATGGGACAAAGGTGCTGCCTGCATGGGTTCTGGGGTTCTGGGTTTAGTGGGGCTGATATGAGGGAGCTAAAGAGAGAGAATGTGTCTGGAGCCACATCTTAGAGGCCAAATTTACTTTCAGGGAAGCAGGGTCTAAAAGAGAGAGCTGAGTAAATGGAATGGGAGATGAAGAGATAGATGTTTAGGAGGAGGGAAGCACAGAAGATCTAGAACTTGTCCCATGAAATGAGAAGGGATGCCTGGCATGCTGTCTCTGGGTTCTGGCCACACCTGGAGATAGAAGTGCACTTTCAGCTGGACCAGCAGATGTTAGTGACGAGAGAGGCTCTTCAGGAAGGTAGGCAAAGGTGATGACGCTTACCTTGGACATGCTAAGGGCTTTCCATCTGAGCCTATAGACAATGCGGAGCCATAAAATTATTTTCTTTTAAAATATACAAATGGCATGATGAAATTTTTGTTTTAGAAAGACCTCCTTACATGCTTCTTCTTATCCCCACTGTCCTAATTAACTGCATCTTCCTCCGCATTCCCACATCAAGCTCGGGTCTTACCACATCATGACTTATGTCCCAGTTATTCTTTTCCAGACCATTGCTGAGTTCCAGACCATTGCTGAGTACTTGTGCTTTTTATTTTGTCCCATTGCATGGTGTGTTTGTTTTAATAAAGTACTTTTTATTACCTTCAAAAGGTAATAAAGTGCTTTTATTCCTTCAAAAAGCCTGGCTGGTGTGGCTCAGTCTTTGAGGGTCAACCTATGAACCAGGAGTTCAGGGTTCGATTCTCAGTCAGGGCACATGCCCAGGTTGCAGGCTCGATCCCCAGTAAGGGGCGTGCAGGAGGCAGCCAATCAATGATTCGCTCTCATCATTGTTGTTTCTATCTCTCTTCCCCTCTCACTCTCTGAAATCAATTAAATAAATACACAAAAGAGAGACAAGGACACACAGATAAAGTGTTGTTTTGGATGACATCCCATGAGACGTTTGTTTCCGGAGACTCTTGTTGGCTCGGGGCTCCTGTAGGAAGTGACCGCCCCCCTGCACTAGAATGGGTCCGCTGTAATTGGAAAGGCAGCACTGGAAGCTTCTGAGAGTCCTTTCCCTGTGTCCTTTCCATCTGTGTTTTCCAGCCATAACCTGTGCTTGGCACATACCACTCAACATGTGTTTAGTAAATGAAAAGCTGGTACCTCTTCTTTGGAAGGTGGTCTTGGATGGAACCTTCTTCATACTGTTGCCTTCCCCCCTGTTATGGTATCTGTTTGTTCTACAGACAGCCATGGTAGTATGTTGCTTTAGCAATGTGGAAGCCTACCCAGTCTCCTGGGAAATGCTTAGAGTAAAATGATTTCATATTTTATTGCCCAGAGCCGAACAGCAAACCCTGGCCATAAGAGGTGGCCAGCAGAGGGCAGCAGAGGGCTGCAGAGCAAGGTCCAATTTCTCATAAAGAAACTTTCCTCTGGAGGCCATTGAACTACCAGGAGATGTCTCTGGATGGAGGAAGTAAGAGTGAAGAGTTGACAGGGAATGTTCATAGGCAACCAAGAAGAAGAGCCAATAGCCCCTTAGGAGAAATGAAGGAGCTGTCCCCTTGAAAACCTCACAACAGGTTGGGAACTACCAATGGCATCCTAGGAACTTCAGCTGAGCACAAGGAGAAAGGAATAGCCTTGCACCTTTATACAATCCCACCGCGTCTGTAGACCACCAGAATCATTGGTGAGCTGGATGAGACCCACTTGCCAGAGGACCTCAAAGGGAACCTCAGATGATATTTTACCTTTTGATTTGCTCAAAGAATGCAGTGGTTCTACTCTCTGGAAAAATTCCCTCCCCATACCCTTTCCCACATTCCTCCCCACCTAAACCACTCTTTTGTGCCTCATCTATTTGTTCTATAGGTAGTTGTGGAGGCTAGTCTTACACCAAGGTACAAACTCAGGTTTCTGTTGGTATCTCAACAGCCTCAGTAGGGGCCATTGATCTCAGTTTACTGCCATGACTAGCAGAATTTAAGAGATGTTCCTCCCTACTTTTAGTCTGTGCTTATTGCATTTTTTGCTTACTGCCTAAGAGAGATCTCTGGGTTCTTTCTGGTGGCTGATTCAGGTCCCACATCTTCACATCGAATGTGGTATTCCAGACTCTTCTTACTATGGCTTCCTTGGAGAAAAAGAAATATTTATCTGTACAATAATAAAAATAACCATCCACAAAGAGGGAGAAAGAGATATGGAATGAGATATCTCACTCACTTTCTCACAGTTTCTTTTTCCTTTTTTTCTTTTACCCTACCTATAACAGTCAATGGAATCAATTGTTGTGAATTCTCATTGTTGGCCTTGATGGTTAGAATTACTGACATTAGGCTTTGTGACTTACTTAAAAGAGAGGTACTGTTTGAATATTCTATTACTTTTTTCAAGTTCACTGGCCAGTGCCTTATTAATCGACGTCTTTGTTGTTTTTGTCATCTAAGTTTATTCTTCCTCAAAGAAGCATCAATAGCCTATTGGGTAGAGCCACATTGCCTGATAAGGTGTTTTTCTAAATGTGTTATCTATGGCTTTTCCCCCCAGAGTTGGTTAGCAATAGGTGTTATTTAGTTAGCAGCAATTGCTATTGAATGAATGGCTGAGTGAGTGCCTTATGTAATAGGTACCATCCCCTTCTTTTCACCTAGGACTGTTCTATTTCTTCACTAAACAAGGGAAATGGTTCCAATCATATTCTTTTAATGGATGTACGTGTGGGTCCTCAGCAATGGAAAGACTGGAGGGTCATTCGTTCAGCCACTGATCCCACTTTCATTTCAGAATCTCTGTACCCTTGGGAGAGAGGATGACCTATGAAGCCCTTCCTCATCTGTCATTTCCAGGACTTTGTGGCTCTTCAGTCTCATCACCACAATTCCATCACATTGGACATTCAGAAATTATTCTCGGTGGTTTAGAGGACAGAATCAGAATCCATCAGCAGGTGTTCTTACAGAGCAAGAAATTTGGGCTCAATTTAAAGAAGCATTTTCTCACAGTGGAACCTGCCCAAAGATAGCCACTTAGGCAGAAGGTGGAAGGCTTCGTACCATCACTGATCTCTCTGATGCTCCGATTGTTTTTAAAGTCTTTCGTAGCATTCAGGACCCATAATGATGATGACCTTCCAGAATGGACTTACCTGAGCCTTAGCCAATGGAATACTGCAATGCATCTTAGAAGCAGCCATTAGCTTCTTTTTACCTGATGAAGAATGGATTTGCTTTTTTTTATTATTTATCTGTATTGGTGAAAGTATTTATAGATGTCCCCTTTTCTTCCCCAGTGACCATCTCCACCACACATACACACTCCTAGGCCTTCACCACACTATTGTCTGTCTTTATGGGTTATGCATATAGAACATATTTGCATTTATTGAACTCCTATATGCCATGTACTCTATCAGAGGCAAGGTTTGTTTTGTTCATTCCACAGGTAAGGAAACTGAGACTGAGACTCAGAGGGTTTAAGTCACGTATTCAAGTTTACATCATAACAGAGCCCAGATTTGGAGCCAGATCTGTCTGTAGGTCTGTCTTTTCAACACACTGGGCCACCTTTAATAAAAACAAAGAAGAAAAGAAAAGAAAGCTACACTTGCCAAAGCTTTGTCCTCTGAGCGCTACCATGCATTTTAGTCACAAGTAACAACATTCACAATAGTAATTTATGATCAAGGAGCAGTTGTAATTCTTTATAAACCACTGCAGGGTAAACATAGCTCAGCCTCATTCTACATTCATTTCAGCACATGTGTACAGTCAATCAGTTCTCACACCCCAGCAAGGGGAGTGATGCTCAAGGAAGGTGAAGAATAATTGGCCACGTTAGATTTGCAGGGGTAGCAGGTTTTGATTACTGGTTACTAGTATGCTGCCAGAATGGTGAATGGGGGCAGGTAAGAACGAGTTCTTCCAGAAGGTAGCAGCTTTTCACGCCATTCTTCTTCTGGCCGAGTCTCTTTCCTCTTCTTTGGATATGGGATGTGCACTAGGCAAGCTATTTGAGGTCTGATCCCAAATGCGGCATGGCATATGGTCAAGCGATTCCACTAACTTGTGGTTTGAAGAACTCAGAGGCCAGAGTCACCTCAAGGAACACGGACGTCGATTTCCCAGTGCTAGCTGGAAAATGGGAGCCCATCCAAACCGTCCACCACTCAGTATTTATTTCCTTTATATAAAAGCAGACACTGAAACTTACTTTGCATTCATTTGTTTTCCAGGTTAGCTTTTGCAATTTGCTTTGAATGTGCATAGAGGGATGTTTTTCAGAAGTAGCATCTGAGCCTCAACACGGAATCTTGTCTGGCAGTCTTCCCAGATCTGCCACTAAAAGCTAATCTCACCGCAGGAGCTCTGTCATACATTATAGAGATACATACCCTTTCCAGACATTTTAAACCTTGCCATCTTCCCTTTGTTGAGCAAACACTGACTTTGTCTACAACTGTTGGTTTTCATGGTATTACTAGCAAACAGTTCATTGCACTTGCTCTGCGCCCAACACCGTTCTAAGAGCTTTTTATCTCACAACTCTGAAGTAGTTCTCATTTTTACAGAGATAGATATTATATCAAGCTTATTTTTTTTCCCTAAACAGACTAGGAGAAATATGAAATGTTGAAATAACACCACCACCACCCCCACACAAGCTTTAGAGTGATATTTAATTTAAAACAAAAAACAATTTCAAAGAAGTGTATTCTAGAAGTTATTTGTAGAGTCATATTTACTGTTCACCTTAGTTTTCAATCTTTTCTAACAATTTCTGTAGCTAATCAGAATCCATAGTCCACTTAATCAAATTTATTGTGAGATACTTGATGTCCCTATGAAAAAACTGCCTGTTAAAAAACTGACCCAGGGTAAACTCTGAGTTGAAGTCATTGCCTTTGTTGTATAACTTCCATCTCCTAACCCAATACCTAACCCATCTTTCTTCTAATACCTAGTTAGCACCTGGTTACTTTCAGAGACTGCTGACTTTCAGGTCTGTCTATAGAAGCTAGGTCAGTATTTTTCTATACTTGCCTCCAGAATTGCAAATGGTGACATTGAGTATATAAATGGCTTTATTAAAACAAACACGCCATGCAATGTTTTTAGGGCTTTTTAATATCATTCTTTCCCTTAGACCTGAATTTAGTTCCATTGTGATAAATTCACCTGGGCTTATGCCAAGGAATTGGTGTTCCTGAAGTCCCTCAGAGACTTTGTTATGGGTGGTTTTCCTATAAGCGAACTCAATGTATCTATACATTTCCAAAGGGGTTTTGGAAATGTATAGATACATTGAATTCCCTTATAGGAAATCGAGACCAAACAGTCTGGAAGTCCCCCCACGTTAGGAATGTTGAATGGCTCTACCTATAAGCCAGTGCGAAGGCTTTTAAGACACTAAGTAGAGCATCTCAGTGAAGCCTTCACACTTTGAGATCATACAGCCTAGTTTATACCAGGAAGGGCAAATGTGGATGACAATAAATATAATGTGCCCAGTGATGGCTGGGTGCTGATGGGACAGTAGGGAGTCCATGGTGAGGGGTGGGGTATGAGCAGAGTAAGAGCAAGTAGATAGTTGGAGTATCCTTTCAAGATCAGTGAGCAATGGGGCAGGATAGAGGAAAAATGAAACCACAGCGGACATGAGGTAGGGGCTATTGGATTAAGGTTGACATAATGTCTACAAAGGGTAGTCCAGGGATTTGTGTGGGGATCTAGAAAAGAATTAGCACTTTGGGATATTGGGAAGTTTCTTGGAGGGCCTGGGTGCTGTGTCTGGAGATACACTTAAAGAAAAACAGGGACCTCTAGTATCAAAGAACCAAGAGGTCTGTGGCTTGCATGGAACAACCCCCAGAACATTTCAGTGACAGAGAAATTCCAAGGAAGAAAAACCACACTAGAATCTGATAGATTTTTGTTGAAATTCAGAGAAGTTCTGTTCTTAAAAGAATGAATGCTTTCTCTTAAGGTAGATAGAAATCATTTTCCTTTGAGATGTAATAATGATCTTATCTACTCTTGCCAAATCTTTGTGTCATTGAAGTCGACCTGTGGCAGACAGTTTACCAATTGCCAAGCTGAGTTTCCAGTTGCTGGCCTGAGGGTGTGGGAAACCCGCACTCCCTGAACAGCAGGAATTGGATAGGATGTTTGGCACCCAGCAGAGTGCAAGTTTAACGTGACAGAAGGGTGGCATTTGTTCTGTTGACACACCCAAAGTCATTGGTGTTCTCTCTCAAAATACAGTATGTCGGTAATTATTCACTTCTTTGCCTAAGTCCATGGAATCTGCAGGGTTGACACACTTCTCTGATGAGAACTTTGGAAACAGGTGACTCCACAGTGCTCTGTCTTATAGTTTGATGTGGGTCATTCAAGTATAACCCCCTGTTACGAGGAACAGAGAGATTCAACAACTGACCCAAGTTAGCCCAGGTAACAGAGGATTCTGACACACCACCTTTTTCTTCTAACAACACACATCCTGTTGTTCTCTCAAGATTGGTACAAAATTTGTCTGTTACCGGAAGCTAAACCTGACCAACTATACTTAATAATGCTATGCTCTTATTTTCTATTTCCCCTTTACATTATTTTTTATCATATTTAGATATCCTGTTTATCTTGATCATATACATAATAGATCATAGACATAGGTACATGCAGAACTAAAGGTGATCTAACTATTTCATTGTCTCCCCAGGTAGACTTTGAGCTCCATGGGGTTTCCTTTGTCCTCTGATTGTTTAATGTCGCCATGCCCACTTGCACAATGAACAGTACACTGTAGGAGCCAAAGAAATCCTTGTTGAAAATTAAAAACACTGACTGTCCCAAATGTTAGTAAAGATGTGGAGCAACTGGAACTCTTATTCACTGCTGGTGGGAATGTAAAATGGCACAGCCACTTTAGAAAACAGTTTGGAAGTTTAAGTTAAACATGCATCTACCATATGACCCAACCATTCCATTCCTAGTTATTTATCCAAGAGAAATGAAAACATATATTCATACAAAGACTTGTACACAAATAATCATAGCAGCTTTATTTGTAATAGTCTAAAACTGAAACAACCAATATATCTACAGGTAAATGGATCAGCAAATTGTGATATATTCATACACTGGATTACTACTTACCAATAAAAAGCAGCAAACTATAGCCCTGGCCAGTGTTCTCAGTGGTGGGAGCGTTGGCCTGTGCACCAAAGGGTTGCAGGTTCGATTCCCAGTCAAAAGCATGCACCTGGGTTTCAGGTTCACTCTCCACCCCCAGTTGGCACAGAAGGCAATTAGTCGATGTGTCTCTCCCACATCCATGTTTCTCTCTCTCCCTCCCTTTCACTCTCTCTGAACAGGCAATCGAAAAAAATATCCTCAGGTGAGGTTTTTTAAAAAAGCTACAAACTTAATACATACAACATGAATAAATCTGCAAATAAGTATACTGAATGCAAAACAGGCAGACAAAAAAGAGTATATATTGTATTTCCATTTATATGAAATTTTAGGAAATGCAACTAATATGCCACGTGGCTGCCTGGGGATGGGAGGCTGGAGGGTTAGATTATGAAGGCAATGAGGGAGCTTTTTGGGTGATGGATACATTCATTATCTTGATTATGGTGATGTTTAACAGATACATACATATATCAAAAATCATCAAACTGACAGTTTAAATATGTTTGGTTTATTGTCAACTATACCTCATAAAGATAGGAGGGAAAGCAAAAGGAAAGCGCTGAAACTATTCTGCACCCATCGCTTTCCCATTAGTATTCCACTGTGTCCATGTTTCCATGGAGAGAAGCTTCCCCTGTGAGGCCAGCATAGAGATGACATGGAGCAGATGGGACATGTCGGTCAAGCAGAGCTGGTGGGACCCAACTGTGCTACTTACACAGTGCATAACCACGAGCAAGTTACTCAGAGTCCTTAGACCTCAGTTTCCTCTTCTATAAAATGGAACTAATTATATACCCACCTTAGAGAGATGGTATAAATAAATTAGGTAAAAGGCCTAGAACTTTATAAATGGTAACACATTACATATTGCTAAGACCCTTTTATTTTCCTTTTTTTTATGAGGCTGGCACACAGTTATTGAGAGCTTTCCCAGCTTGATTTAATTCTCACTGATTCCCAACCAATTACTGAGAATAAAGCAACTAACAAAGAAGGAGTTGCAAATATAAATAATACAAAATCACTTCTGGGCACCTGTCCACTTCACTCTCCATCATTCGTGCTCAGCTGAGTTGGCAGCACATGTGTGTTCAGATGTTCTAAGTGGAGAACAGGATCATACAGAGAATGTGGATCACGAGCCAGGAGGGAACTGACCAACTGAACAGCATCCAGAGGTACTTGAAAGAGGGTGCGTTTTTATTGAGAGAGTCTGATTTTAAATGTGAGCTCAGCCACTTACTATTTGTATGTGAAACCCTGGACAGGTTATTAAACTTCTCAGATCCTCCCTTTACTCATTCGTGAAATGTACATAACAGTCCACATATCACAAATTTACTGTAAGAAATATATTAATATTAGAAATAATTTCAAGAGTAAATATATGCAGAATGGCCCTTATTCCACTTCTTATTATCGAGGAGGGCAACTTGTGTACTGATGATAAACACACAATTTAACCTGACAGTAATGGTGTTATACCAAACTATTAAAATGCCTTTTAAAAACTTATCCTGGAATAAGTGTGTGTGTGTGTGTGTGTGTGTGTGTGTGTGTCCCCTCACGCGCATGTGTGTGAAATTGCCCCATCTCTCCAGTCCTTCTATTAATATTTCTTTTAAGGAGAAAATTTTGTCACATTAAAAACTAAGTGCTGGGCCTGGCTGGTGTGGCTCAGTGGTTGAGCTTCGATCCATGAACGAAGAGGTCACTGGTTCGATTCCTGGTCAGGGCACATGCCTGGGTTGTGGGCTCGATCCCCAGTAGGGAGAGTGCAGGAAGCAGCTGATCAATGATGTTTCTCTCTCATTGATGTTTCTGTCTCTCTATCTCTCTAAAAAAACAATTTTAAAAAGCATATTTAAAAACAACAACAAAAAACCCACTAAGTGCTGGAAGGCAAAAAACAAAACAAACAAACAAAAAACGAAAGCAGTACTTTTGTTTCAAAGCAGTCAAGGGAGGTTCCCAAACCAAGCCTCTAATCCCTAAGGCAGGCCCACACTCCCTGGCCCAGGTGTGTCCATAGTTGGGACCATAAGTTATAAAGGGACCAGCTGAGGAGGAGCTGGACCCAGAAGCTCTGTCTGGGAGATGGAGGCAGAAAGGACCAGAGGGAGCCAAGGAGACGGGCTCTCCTCGAGGCAGGAAGCCCCTCGACTGGCTCTGGGAGGGCTCTTTTTCACACACAGCATCTGCTCATGGATATGAAAGACTTGCCACCACTTCTTGTTCTTAGCTCACTTTCCATGGAGCGTTAACACAACCATGGTTGATTTTACATGGCTGTCCTGGGAAGGGGAGGCAGCCGGAAACTCTGCAGATAAAATGCAAAAGTACTATATAGCATGAGCTGTGATTGAGGTTATGGGATGTAGGGGAGTTTCCCTGCTATTTTTTTCATCAGTTTTAATTCTCCTTCGCCTCTGAGTGGGTGTAAATTACTTCAGAGTTTTTCCCCACCTCACCTCCTCCTCTTCCCTCCCTCCATTTCCCTTCACAGCCTCTAGAGGCAGGTGAGTCAGAATTAGTGGAGGAATAATTACTTCATCTGCTTCTCCTTTACCATTTATCACCCACCCACTTCCCATTACAACCTGAGATACTGCTTGCATGTTGCCAAGTGCCAAGAGTGCCCTGAAGAAGCATGTAGGTTCATAGGGACAGCTTATGCTGTCAGCTTTAGAGTTGAGAGAATAAATGAAGGTATGTCAAATCGGAGACCTATGTCACTGGATGTGTTAAAATCTGAGAACAAGAAAGACGCCTGCGTTCTCCTTTGCTGTCTTACTTGATGCCATTCAAACATGGTTTGCATGACAATGTTCTCTTTTCCTCCTACTTTAAGCTGTTTTTATCATGCTAGTCAAGCTATCTTGTTACTACTGAACATTTTGCTCAGAAATCCCTTGCTTCCTCTTCAGTTTTGGTTCACTAGGTGTATGTGTCTTTCTTTATGGACTGCATTTATTCTGTTATGTTTGCTTTGCAGAGCTTTATGTACATTTATGTGTGAAAATACGTTGTGTGGTTGTTATTATTATAAACCACAATTACCTGGTTAGGACTTGAATGTGGGCTGTGGTTACCCACTTTCTGAGTGGCAACATTTGGCTCCTCTGACCTGTAGTCTAGATGGACTGCTCACAACACCTGTTTCTTCAGGTCTTCAGGGCAGTCCAAGGGGTGACATTCTTCAGCAGACTAGATGGCAGATCTGGAGGGAGGGATGTTCTGTGTATTGGGCCTGGGAGGTATATACAGTCAAGAGAAGAAGCAGCTGGCAGGGAGGGCACCATGTTGGCTTGAACAACAGTTGGCAGCACCGCCAGCTGAGAGGTGGGGGGAAGAGAGAAGAGCACAGGCCAGAAGGAATGGAAGTTGGTGGGATAAAAAAAAAATAAGAATTAATTGGACAGAAGTAGATAGACGAATATAAAAGAAGAGCACAAAGTCTAAGCAGGGACACCGCTAGCCCTTTGGGCGAATTAGAAAAAGTTGCCTGTTACTCTGTGGGGAGGTGGTCCTGGGATCAGGTGCACAGCTTGGTGAGCAGTGACTAGGTTGGATTTTAGCTACTGTCTGCCTCCTCAGTGCGGTGTCCTTGTGCAAGGCACGGCTTGCCTACTGTCCATGCAGCTCTGAGTGAACTGAAGAAGAATATGCTCTAAGCAGTGGTCCACTTTTAGTATGTTACCTCTGGAGAGAAACCTTCCTCTCTGGTGGTCATATTATAATATTCTTTTACATAATCTAGTGGGATTTACACAGTTTCTGAACATCCCTGCCTCATTTGCTCCCCCAAGCAGCCCTGTGAGTACACTGCTATCCCCACTGTGTGGATGAACAGACGGGTTCAGATCAGGTTGCTCATAGAGGACACATGACACCAATCAGTCATGATTTAAATCCAGATCCTCTGACAGAAGTCCTGGGCGTTGCTGCTGTATCAGGCTCTCCGCATTGACAGCACCCAGATAGAATACATGAGGCTGTGTTTGTGAACCATCATTGCCATTCCTCATGGATAAGCCTCACTACACTAGGCGTATGCAATAATCAAGACAACTCTGCATCTTGTCTATACCAGTATAACTGGTGGGTTCCTGTCACCAAGGTCACTTGGAGGAATGAACTCCTATGCCTCAGTTTCCTCGTATGTAAACTGAGGCTAGCAATATCTACCTCAGATCTCACTGGGTTGTTCATAATCATAATTATATTTCTGAATATTAAACTCCACAGGGCAGGGTTTCTGTGTGTTTCCTATAATCACTATCTCCAAAGACAAGAACAATACCTGGCACAAATAGGTGCTCAATATATATTTGTTAAAAGAATACATGGATTTGAATGTTTACTGCATTGTTGGTATTGGGCAAACGTTATTTTATTTATTCCTCACCACAGATCTGCAGGCCGGGTATAGTAACCTCTATTTCACAGGTGAGGAAACCATGACGCTGAGGGTGAAGTAACCTTCCAGATGTCACACAGCTAGTGAGAGGCAGGGCTGGGGTTGAAGCACAAGATTGTCTGATTCTACAGTATATGCTCTTAGCTACTAGAGTTGTTTGAAAGATTAAATAAAATTAGGTACTGGATCCAGCACTGTGTGGAACACTGAGATGCTTGATTAGTGAGAATTTCCCTACTCATTCTAAATCCAAAATTCATGATCACTTTCATTTTTTGTATTTTTATTTAGTTATTGAATTTATTGGGGTGACATTGGTTAATAAAATCACATAGGTTTCAGGTGTACAGTTCTATAATACATCATCTGTATATTGTGTGTTCACCACCCCAATTTAAATCTAGTTCCATCACCATTTATCCTCATTTACCCTTTTCTACCTCCCTCCACTCCCATTTCCCTCTAGTAATCACCATATTGTTGTCTGTGTCTGAGTTTTTGTGTGTGTTTGTTTGTTGTTGTTGTTTTGCTTAATCTCTTCACCTTTTTCACACAGCTTTCAAACCCCCTCCCCTCTGACAGCTGTCAGTCTTTTCTCTGTATCTATAAGTCTGTATCCATCTTAAAATGTCTTAGGAAGCTTGGCCAGCATGGTTCAGTGGTTGAGTGTTGCCCTATGAAGCAGGAGGTCACGGTTCGATTCCTGGTCAGGGCACATGCCCAGGTTGCAAGCTTGAACCCCAGTGTGGGGCATGCAGGAGGCAGCCAATCAATGATTCTCTATCATCATTAATGTTTCTTTCTCTCTCTCTCCCTCTCCCCTCTTCTCTGAAATCAATAAAAATATGTTTAAAAAATCAAAATAATAAAGAAATTTATTAAAAAATAATAAAAAAATTTAAAAAAATAAAAAAAGCAAAAGTGGAAAAAAATAAATAAAAATAAAATGTTTTAGGAATAAACAAATAAAATGTCTTAGGAATAAAAGGTTTTAGTTGGTAAATAACTGGAAGCCCAGTTTCTGAAGGCTCGCTAACAAGATTCTCTCTCCCTGTCATGCTCTCTGTGATGACAATTTCTTGGGGGAACCAACTGATGGCTTTTTCTTCTTTAAGCACCTACCCACGTTAGCTTTGGTGAGGCTTGTTCTCACCGTCTCACAGCATGGGAGACAATGATACTGGCTTCTCTCCAAGGATAGAGGGGCGGCCAAAAGCCACTAACATCCCATATGGTGGTAGACACAGTTCTCTGTCTTCATAATGTGTGCATCCCAAGAGGCCTCAAGTAAAGCACTTAATATTGCAATTGGTAGGTTTTTTGTGTGTAATCAGTAATCTATATTTCTTCACCTTTCAGAAATAGAAAAAAATGGCACTTAGAAAATATCAAGCAAACAGTTATAATAAATTCTAATGATACAAACAGAGTTGCTGGAGCCCCATAACCCCTTAATATGAAAAGCAGACAACTGTGTACCAACAATAAATAGACACGCAGAAGTGACCACTGTTCATGGAAAGAGGAGCTCCCATCCTACCAAACCTCATCTACAAAGAAAAAACATGACTTTGAAATAAAAATAAACACGCGGTAGTTATAAAATAGTCATGGGGATGTAAAGTACAGCATAGGGAATCTACACTAATAAAAGAGAAACATGAAAATTGACTGTACTACTACTACTACGCCCACAAGACATGCCCACCAGCCAATCAGGAGCGAGTATGCAAATTAACCCAACCAAGATGGCTGCGGCCACGGAGAGAGCAGGAGGCTTGGGTTTCCCCAGCAATGGAGGAAGCCAAGCTTCCCGCCCGCCCTGGCTGGCCCTGGCCTCCGCTCAAGGGTACAAAGTTTCAATTATACAAGATAAATAAATCCCACATACCAGGACCTCTGCTTGGTCACTGGCGGGCGTGGCCGGCCTGCAAACCACCACAGGCCCCTCGCCCAGGCCACCCCACGCCCCAAGGGAACCCCCTCCCTGATCCAGGACACCCTTCAGGGCAAACCAGCCAGCCCCCACCCGTGCACCAGGCCTCTATCCTATCTAATAAAACAGTAATATGCAAATTGACCATCACTCCAACACACAAGATGGCTGCCCCCATGTGGTCAAAGATGGCTGCCCCCATGTGGACACCAAGATGGCCACCACAAGATGACCAGCAGGGGAGGGCAGTTGGGAGGGACCTGGCCTGCAAGGGAGGGCAGTTGGGGTGATCAAGCCTGCAGGGAAGAGCAGTTGTGGGGGACCAGGCCTGCAGGGGAGGGCAGTTAGGGGTGACCAGGCCTGCAGGGGAGGGCAGTTAGGGGCAATCAGGCTGGCAGGGGAGTGGTTAGGGGGTGATCAGGCTGGCAGGCAGAAGCGGTTAGGGGCAATCAGGAAGGCAGGCAGGTTAGCAGTTGGGAGCCAGCAGTCCTGGATTGTGAGAGGGATCCCAGATTGGAGAGGGTGCAGGCTGGGCTGAAGGACACACACACCCCATGCATGAATTTTGTGCACCGGGCCTCTACTATAGTCAATAATCCTATCTAATAAAAGAGTAATATGCAAATTAACCATCACTCTGCTACACCCACAAGCCACGCCAACTGGTCACGCCCACCAGCCAATCAGGAGCGAATATGCAAATAAACCCAACCAAGATGGCTACCGCCACAGAGAGCAGGAGGGAGGCATGGGTTTCCCCAGCAATGGAGGAAGCCAAGCTTTCCGCCTGCCCTTGCTGGCCTAGGCCTCCACTCAAGGCTACAAAGTTTCAATGATAGAAGATACATAAACCCATACAGAAATGGCGTCAGCCACGGAGCTGGAAAGAGCAGGAGGCTAGGGTTGCCAGCGGCAATGGAGGAAGCCAAGCTTCTGCAGCCCTGGCTGGCCCAGGCCTCCGCTTAAGGCTACAAAGTTTCAATTATAGAAGATACATAAATCTCAACAGAAATGGCTGCCGCCATGGAGCAAGCAGAAGGCTTGGCTCCACTCCAGGCTACAAAGTTTCAATTGTAGAAGATAAATAAACCCCAGATACCAGGGCCTCCACTTGGGTCGCCAGGGGGCGTGGCCGGCCTGCAAACCACCACAGGCCCCTCCCCCAGGCTGCCCCATGCCCCAAGGGAACCCCCACCCTGATCCAGGACACCTTTCAGGGCAAACCAGCTGGCCCCCACCCATGCACCAGACCTCTATCCTATCTAATAAAAGAGTAATATGCAGATTGACCATCACTCGAACACACAAGATGGCTGCCCCCATGTGGTCAAAGATCCTGCCCCCATGTGGACACAAGTTGGCCACCACAAGATGGCCAGCAGGGGAGGGCAGTTGGGGGGGACCAGGTCTCCAAGGGAGGGCAGTTGTGGGCGATCAGGCCAGCAGGGGAGGGCAGTTAGGGGTGACCAAGCTGGCAGAGGAGGGAAGTTGGGGTGACCAAGCCTGAAGGGAAGGGCAGTTAGGGGTGACCCGGCTGGCAGAGGAGGGAAGTTGGGGGTGACCAGGCCTGCAGGGAAAGGCAGTTGGGAGGGACCCAGGCCTGCAGGGGAGAGCAGTTGGGGGTGACCAGGCCTGCAGGGGAGGGCAGTTAGGGGTGACCAGGCCTGCAGGGGAGGGCAGTTGGGGGGGACTCAGGGCTGCAAGGGAGAGCAGTTGGGGGGTGACCAGGAATGCAGGGGAGGGCAGTTAGGGGCAAACAGGCTGGCAGGGGAGCAATTAGGCATCAATCAGGCTGGCAGGGGAGTGGTTAGGGGGTGATCAGGCTGGCAGGCAGAAGTGGTTAGGGGCAATCAGGAAGGCAGGCAGGTTAGCAGTTGGGAGCCAGCAGTCCTGGATTGTGAGAGGGGCAGTCAGACATCCCTCGAGGGGTCCCAGATTGGAGAGGGTGCAGGGTGGGCTGAGGGACACCCCCCCCTGCATGAATTTCATGCACCGGGCCTCTAGTATTGTAATAACTATGCATGGTGCCTGGTGGACACTGGGGATATTTGTAAAGATGTGATTGTCTAACCACTATGATTTTTACCTGAAACTAATATAAAATAATATTGAATGTAAACTGTAATTGGAAAAATAAATAAGTAATGGATTCGGATCCTAGCTTTGCCACTTCCTAGCCTTGTCATTTTGGGTGAGATAGTCACCCTTCTGAGCCTCGGCCATCCTCTCTCATACGAGGGTGGCAATTCCTGCATCGCCGGCACTCTGTGAGAACTAAAGGAGGCAACAGATGTGGCCAACCTGGTCTAGTGGGAGCTCAAGGGTTGCCAGTGTGGTAAGTGGGTAGTCAGATAAGGTGCAGGCGGCGCCCTCACATTAAGAATGACATCATTGTAGTAATTTTTGCAGGCAAGGAAGTGTGAAACAAAAGTTATGTATGATTATAATTGATCAATAGAAGGGCCATTTTGAAGTAAAAGATGCAAGTGATTGCGAGGCCAGTGTCAAGGGCTGCAGGCCCGGAAACCAGATCCAGACCTGAATCAGCCGGAGAGCTTCTCTACTCCTGCCTCAGCTGCTCCCCCAACAAGTGGAATAAAGATCTACCACACACTGGCCACTTGAATGAGGCAAAACTCATGAACCTCTGGTATCTCCAAATGAGAGGGATGATGTGATCTAGTAGGTGTCCTTGTCCCTCTCCCCACTCCCCTCCTTTTGTCATCTAAAGGGCAAAGGCTGAAAGCAAGGTTAATATGTAGAGAAAAACACACACAACAGATTCCCTGAATGGACTGAAGCTGAGTCTAAGTTCTATTCATTCAACAAATGTTTGTTGAGATTCTATATACCAGAGTCTCTGCTCGGCACAGCACATAAGAGATACAGGTATTTGAAACACCAGCAAGAATGAAATGGCATTGAAATGGTTAGGGTGGATATCACTAGGGGTGAGAAAGTTTCTTTGCATTTCATGTGCTTTGGCAGGTGGTTGAAAGGCAGAAGAAGGTGCCTTATGTATTTACAGAACAGTCTCTTTCTCCAGGGACTTCCCCCCATTTAAATGCTTCCTATCATTTCATCTGTTCTAGAAGGATAAATGGCCCCTTCTGAAGGGTACAATGTTGTTTAATGACACATAATAATAACATGAATAACAGAGAAAACACCAACAAGATAGTACTACCCTTTAGGAACAGTGAGGGAGAATGGGGGTGAGAAGATAGCAGCCAATTACCTACCGTAGAATTTGGCTGTTGTGTTGGGAGGATTGTTCTGGTGGAATATGTAATAAGGCTTATTGAACTTGCACAATTTGATATGTATGTCCTCTTCCTAGCCAAACAGAAAGTATAGCAACACAGTGCTAGGATGAGCAGAATAACAAGACATGAATGTGAGAAACAGGTGGAGAGCGTGCTGCACAGATGAGTGACACCAAGGCCTGTCAGTAGGTAACACTCTGCTTAGAGGTGTCACAACGATGGCACCTGACAGAAATCCCATGAGAAAAGGATTAAAATATGGAATTTTCTATCTGGAAAAAAAAAGTATAACACTCCAGTATCCCTGTGTAGGAGTGTCATGTGGAATAAGAATTATTTGAATAGAAAATAAGCATTAATTACCAACTGCAAAGGTCATGGGGTTCTGTTAGACGTTTTGAGGAGAGATGGGTCTCCTAGGAGAACTTACAGGAATCTCCTCTGACAACAGGGAACATTCCAGTCTGTGAAAATATTAGCTCTTCTGTCTCATGTCATTTAATCATTAGCATCGTAATATCTTAGGCACAAATGGGGGTTGATATGACAAATACAACCATAATTTATTGAGCATCTACTCTGTGCCAATCACTGGGGTAAGCCTTCTGTGTAAATTACCTTATTTCTCATGATGATTTATGAAGTAGCTATTATCATTGACAGTTTTCAGAATAGAATAGAGGATTAGAGAGATTAAATACCTTGCCAAAAATCACACTGTAGGTGGCAAATCTGAGTACTCCCTGTTTGATAGAATCGAACTCGGGTCAAAGCTCATGTCTTAATAATAACGATGGCTTTTTCCTAGCACAAGATGACCAAGAGGATTCTAGGTTGTATATGGGTAAACACTTTAAAACCTATTTATTTATTGAACGAAGATTAGAAAAAAAATCTAACTCATGATTTCATCCTGGGTATTTATAAAATGAGACTAAGTAGCCCTAACCGGTTTGACTTAGTGGATAGAGCGTTGGCCTGCAGACTGAAAGGTCCCAGGTTTGATTCCGGTCAAGGGAAGTCAAGGGCATGTACCTTGGCTGCGGGCACATCCCTAGTAGAAGGTGTGTGGGAGGCAACTGATGGATGTTTTTCTCTCATTGATGTTTCTAACTCTCTATCCCTCTCCCTTCCTCTCTGTAAAAAATCAATAAAATATATTTTAAAGATAAAATAAAATAAAATGAGACTAAGTAAGAATAGTTGAATTAAAAGTAATTTTTTAGCCATAGCATGGATACGGGAAAGCCTTGAATAAGTATGTAACTGAAATTGAGAAGCTGCATTAGGAAATGTCCTTACCTGATTCTTGAACTTCTGTCACCAGCACCCTGTATGTTTATGTTCTCTAAATTTCAGTTCCTGTACCCACTCTGTGATTCCCCAACTAGAGTAATTCCTTTGTTGATCTTCTCTGCTTCTGTTTCTTTGATGCCTAACAGTATAGGGGGAAAGAAAGCATGACCCTGCTAATTGGCCACATCACTGCATATTGTACCCAGCCCCAATTTGGTTCTCCCTGTTGGTATGAAATTCTGTTCTCTATCCCAACCCTTTATCGTGTTTCTCAATCCAACTCCATCTGAACATCCCTCTCACTAGATGATCCAAGTTTCCTCTTTCACCAAGAAAATACCCCATTAGAGTTTCTCTTACATATAAGTCAACTGAGGCACAGAGGTTAAGTAACTTGCTCAATGTCTCACTGGTAATGGTAGAGCTGGGATTCAAACCTTGTCAATCTGGCTGTAGACTTTGTCCTATTTTTTAAAATATATTTTTACTGATTTCAGAGATGAATGGGGAGAGAGAGAGAGAGAGAGAGAGAGAGAGAGAGAGAGAGAGAGAGAGAGAAAGAGAAACATCAATGATGAAAGAGAATCATTGACCAGCTGCCTCCTGCACACCCACACTGGGAATTGAGCCCACAACCCAGGCATATGCCCTAACCAGGAATGGAACTATGACCTTCTGGTTCATAGGCTGATGCTTCACCATTGAGCCATATCGGCAAGGCTATACTTTGTCCAGTTAGTTAATGATGCCACATTGCCTCCTTCATCATATATTTTGAATGGGTTCATTAACAAGCGGATGGATTAAAGAAAGACTAGAACTTGATACTTGGGCTGCTCCTGACCCATAGTAGCCAGGTCAGCTCTGCCTGCCCTTCTAAAGCTAGTGATCAAGTGTAACTCATATATCAGACCCTGCAACGGAGGCCACCCCAGTGGCCCAGCCTATGCCACAAAAATAAACCTAAGTCAGTCTGCACTTATGGGAAATACCTGTCAAGAAAACCTAACACACACCGATCACAATCCTCCGACTCAGTGTTAGCTAGTTTACCTTACCCTGGAACACAGGACCCGCTAGCCTTATCAAGGAAATCCCCAACCTCCCAGCCACCCCTGCCCTCTCCCCATGTTGCCTCTTCTAATGTCCGGTAAAACTCACTCTTGCCCAAACTCTGGAAGAGTGCTTCTGAGGCTGTGCTCACCCCTCCGTGACTTGCTTCCCCTTGAAAAAAGGAGATCAAGTTTTGAGCACAGTTTCACCTCAGTTCTGACACAGTGCGGTCACAGCCCAGCCACCCAATGACTTTAGAAGGTCGCTTGACATTAGGTGAAAAGAGTTTCAATAAAGAGATGATGGAGAAAGACGCCAGATTGCAATTGGTAAAGATGAGAAAATTACAACATATAGAGCACTCTTTGGATTAGATGAAAAGAAAAGGAGAAGGGGAGTTAGGAAAATAGAAAAAAAGTAAGAGGGTTTCTTCATGGAATGAGAGATTGACTCCTAGGAAGAAGAGGAAGTCAATGGGGGATAAAGTGAGATGGGAGATGACAGGACCAGAATTCAAGTGGAGGAACTGGCCCTCATCCTAGAAACTTGTGAGACAAGAAAGCAAGTACAAGTCCTTTCTTTGGGATGTGTAGGAATTACCAGTAGAGGATGGGAAAGTGAGACTGGGAAGGAAGGCAGCCGATAAAAGATAAACTCTCAAGCCAGCTACACTGGGACCTAGATCTCAATCCCGTGGGGGAAGTCTGGGAAACAGTGTGGAATTCATGCCTCAGAGTTTTCTCATCCAAGGGGGCGGGGAGCTGGGACATTTTACTCCAACTACCATCAGCCATTGGCTGGGGCTGCTCCCAAGAGCTTTTGTTTTGTTTTGTTTTGAAATGAGCACATGTTGCTTTGTTACAATAAACACAGTATATTTTGAGAATAAAAGTGCAGGGCCTGGCTCTATTTAGTATTATGGCAATAAAGGAATGAACTAAAGGTTATTCAATGTCCAGTTTGCCCTATATAGCAATTTGTGCTCTCACGGTGTGTGATAAAGTGTTTTAAAATTACATTTCAGGTTACATTGTGATATATCCATTTGTCTATCTGCCTTTCCTGTAGCCAAAGCTCCCCTAGGACTGAGATGATTATTATTCATCTTTATATCCCTAGCACATAGGTCAGGAATTTAGTAGGTGATGAGTAAATGTTGAATAACCGAGTAAACACTAAACGAAAGAGTGTTGACAGATTTTGATTTTAGTTCCAAGGCATGATGTTGGCAACCACACCATCCATCCTGCTCTTACCGAGGGACATAGTCAATGTACTTATATTAAAACAAACTCTGATTGGAAAAAAGCAGTGGTTCTCAAACCTAGCCAACGATCAACAAAATATCTGGGAGCTCTACTCCCAGACAACCCAATAGAAGTCTGATGGAAAGAATCTCCAGTTGTAAATAACATTGTGGCAAAAATTCAATCCACCACAGGAAGTCCTTCAGACAAAGTTAACATAAAAACATCTGTGTCCAAAAGTTCTCATTTTCTGGCTCTTGCAGCCTGCATTGCAGGATTTGAGCCATTGTCCTCTGCTTCAGGTAAAATGTCCCCAAGCGAAGAGATGTAGATAGTGCAGAATTGGGAGCTTGGCCAGATTAACTGAAGTAGTAAGGCTCAAGGGATATGTGCTGGCAACAAGAGCTTCTCCTGTGCTTGGAAGAATGGGATTTAATGGACTCTCCCTTACCTTTCATGTAATAGGTGTGTGTATGTTAAATTTAGCTCATACCTTTGTTATATATCCTTGATTTTAAGAGTTAGAAGTGTGTCTAGATAGAAATCTATAAGATAAAGACCTTTTTTTCCATCTTACATATATAATTGATCATCTTAATGATGCCTGACTCCATTTTCAATAGAAGTAGAAAGTCTTATTTGATTTCTCATAACTGATCTTTCAGAAACACCTGGAAGTGAAATTTCACTGTGAAAAATCAAATTTATGTGACTAAATACATAGAAATTAAAAATCATCCATCAGGCAGTCTAGATATCTGAGTTAAATTCTCCCCCTACAGAATTCATATCCTTAAGATAAGTCTTAGAGCCCTGGTTGGTATGACTTAGTTGGTTGGGCACATGCCCAGGTTGAGGACTCAATCCCTGGTGAGGGGTGTGCAGGAAGAAGCCGATCGATGTATTGCTCTCACATGGATGTTTCTCTCCCTCTTCCTTCCTCTCTCTGTAAAAATAAATTTTAAAAATCACTTAAAAATTAAGTCATAACATGTTTGGGCTCTCTTATTACAGAGACTTAAATACAGGCATTAATCTCAGATTCATCTTATTTTGAGTTGTCTTGGTGTGAAAGAGTTGAGGGGTCACTTAGTCTATAGTAATATAAGTTTTTTTTCTGGACTTTCTTCTCTGGAGTTTAGATCAAACTGAAAATGACTTTTCTCCTCCATAAAGATACTAATAACTTTACTTTCCCTTTAATGTGTGAGTCTGCTTATTAAACACCAGAAGAAAGAATTAAAATATTTCAAATGGATTGCCTCCAAAGAGTAGGATATAGAGGTGAGAAGAGATGAAATGGGAGACTGCTATTGGGGTCATAAGCTTGTAGTTTTATCTGACCTTTTAAACTTAGCACATAGATTACTTTATCAATAATGGTTTGTGGAACAAGAGAGAAAGGCTAAAAGAGAGACAAGTGGGAAGAGGTGGTGAGTCAGAGCTATAGGATGAAAGAACAAAGACTCCAGGGAGGTGAGGATGATAAAGTGGCCACATCTGAAACAAGCTGGAAGGAATACCACGCGAAACACATGTAAATAGAATGAGGGCATTGGTGGGGACTAAGCTAGTTGAAATGAACAGCCCTTGTGTTGTAAGAGGGTGTTGCTAGTTTTGCTTTGCACCTCACTTTCCAGGGACCAAGACCCCAAGAGTCAGACCCTTAAGACTGTAATTAAGATTCTCCCACAGAAAGGAATTATTTCGCTTATGGCATGATGATACCAGAACACAATGCAGCTCTTTTTGTACCTAGAAAAATTTGGTGGTGGTGATAGCATTACCTTATGGGGTAAAAAGATGGAGTGAGGCCCTAACCAGTTTGGCTCAGTGGACAAAGAGTGGCCCACGGACTTAAAGGTCCCAGGTTCAATTCCAGTCAAGGGCATGTACCTCGGTTGCAGGCTCAATCCCTGGCCCCAGTTGGGACATGTGCAGGAGGCAACCAATGGATGTGTCTCTTTCACATTGATGTTTCTCTCTCTGTTTCTCCCCTCCCTCCCTCCCTTCCACTCTTTCTAAAAATCAATGGAAAAATATCCTCGGTGAGGATTAACAAAATAAAACAAACAAACAAAAAGATGGGGTGAGGATACCAAGTTAGATGAAAAGGTGTGTTGGGTTCCTAAAGTGTATACCTGGGGAGACCTTGAACTTCTAGAAATGCGTAGAACAGAGAGAGTGGTTTTTTCCTCTCTGGCCTTCCTCAGTAACTAAAGAAGTGGTGCTGTGTCTGAAGACCCAGCTGGAGAACTACTTTGGTTTAACTCTGTGTGATACTGAAGTTTCTTTCACAGTTAAGTAGAACAGTAATCTCCACTTCCAAGGGTGGTGTGGGGACCATATGAAGACATCAGTGTAGAAGGCTGCCTGGCTGATGACATAAAGCACCAATTTGTGCTTTTTCCTCTCTTGGTTTTGGGGGCATTTGGTACTTTACTCCTCTTTGATCAAAATGAAAGCATTCACCCAAGAAAGCCATTTTATCATGGGATTTGAGTCTTCAGACTTTTGTCCAAAAACAAGGATTATACATTTCATGATGTAATATGCATAACAAATGTGAGAATTTAAAATGTAGCCTTTAAGGCTGTTGAAACAAATGCTTATTTAATATGGACCAAACCAAGATCAGCAAAGAGCTCAGGTTTCACGGACAGCATAAAATTGGACAAATTCCTGGATAAAAGGCTTATAATCTAATTAGCCATTGGGATTCCATAAATATTTATGCAGAAGTCATAGGACTGGAAAGAATTTCAAATTAAATGCAAATGCGATTTCTAAAAAAGTCTTTATCTCCCTTGTTCACTCCAACCTCTTATGTGCATTCAAAATGTCATTGAAATATTAAAAAAAAAATGTGGCCATTTAGTGTGACAAGTTGTCTGTAGCGGATTGGGTGGCTGGATATAAAACATTATTCCCCTTCAGCTATTAAAGCTGTCCTTGAAAAAGAATCTCTCAATTTCCTTCAAGATCACTTGTGCTTCAGTGAATAGCATTAAACCTCTTTGCTTTTGATAATGTCACTTCATCCACAGGATTGTTTTTGCCCTTGACCTACAAGAGATACAAGTGGGAGGTCCCTAACTGAATTGCCTCGTCAGCTGAAGATAAGAATGATGTCCTGATCATCAGAGCTGCTCCTAAAAGGAACAAGCTGTGAGAGTATTTTCCTTCACTGCAGATGTTGGAATATAGGCTCCATACATGGTAGTTAGCATGTTGCCTCAGTTACTCCAAAATGCTCTGACTCTAGGAAACCAAAGAGAAGTTGGACGTGCCTCAGATTGAAGAATGTATTGGGTTATTGGATATCTTTCCAATAACTTGCAAATAAGCACAACTGTCTGCTGATGTCAGGAACTCATTAGGTTTGTTTTTGTATTTCACTGTGTCTCCACATACCTTGAAGAACACGTTAATAAACTGGGTTTGTATCTTTGGTTGTGTGACCTAGGACAAGTTGTGCAGCCATTCTAATCCTCAGTTTCCTTACCTGTAAAATGGGGATGTTAATAATAGTGCCTGCCTTGTAAGATTACTGCGGGGATTCTTAAGGCAAAGCTGGCATGCCTAGCACAGCATAGCACATGGTAGGCATTCAAAATATGTTGTTTATTAAAAGGAGGAGAAAATAGTGCCTTGTAAAAATATTTCCTCATACCCCAAGATTTTTTGTGTTTATGGAATGTTATTACCTTGTTGCAAACTGTGTAAAAGTCCTTTTCTGAAATTCTAAGCATAGGATGGGTCCTTGGACTAGGGTGACTTCCTATCCTGAGACTCCATTATTTTTGGATAGTTGATTCAAAGTATTTATTTAGGGTAAATATTTCACTATTTCTTATCCCCAGATATCAATAGCGTGGCTATCCTAGGTAAGCATCATGTAGGGCGAGGAGCTAGGAGGGAGTGGTACTCAGTGGAGTTTGGAGCCCAGTGGGCCTAGTTTATGTTGTAGCTTCAACACTTCCAGTCTGGTAACCATCTGAGGCAAATCACTTAACCTGAGTCTCAATATCCACAACTGTAGAATGAGGAGGACAGAATATGCAGAATATCTGGAATGAAGCGGTAATGACTTAGTGCGTGTTCTATCCTAGGACACTTGGTCTCCAGGAAACAATCTTTCTGTTGGCTGCAGCTGTCACTTTTCAGCCAGGTATGTCTGCGTGATTAAACCCAGCCTGACAGTGCTTGATCTCCACCCCAAAAGCACGAATAGCTTCTGCCTTGCCTTGGTCCCAACACAAAATCGATGTAACATGTTGAATTACATTCAGATTGTGTTACTCTAAAGGCCTTAAATAAAATGCTTTGGTTAGAGATAGTTTGGGCTCATCCACAAATCAGTGACAAAAGTACCTGACTTCCCAAGGGCAAAGCAAATGAGTTTGTGACTGGCTTTATTTACTTAGGGGAAAACTTGGGAGTTTTGTGCCAAGTACAGGTTTCGGCAGCATTCTTTCCCCTTTTCTGAGCTGTTGTGGCAAAGTTGTCTTAGCATGATGTGCCAAACTTAAGGAAATTTGATTTATTAGTTACTATTAAGTGTAGGATATTCTAGCTCCAACCTCACCATTACTTTTGATTCTTGATTGGCGGGGGGTAGGGGGTGACTTCTAAGTTCTTCAGGGCCTGACCTGTCACTGTGTAGCATTGACCCATCCCTGAGCTCTACTGGCTGTTGTTATTTTGGGTTGCCCAGACGGGTTTGCTCTGTGTTGTGGAGAGTATGGTTAATTAAGAGCTCCAGGCAGAACCCACAAGTGCTTTTTAATTTTTCTTGCTGTTTTCTCCACCGCTCCCCTTATCTCATTGTCCACATTTCTCTTCCAAACTCCAGCATGAATTCCCTCCTTGTAAATCCCTGCTGTCTGAAAGGTGGCCTGCAGACTGCTACCTGCTTAGTTGCCCTGTGGTTTCTCTGTGAGGGGGGAAAATGTGAAATTAACTCATATCCAAGTCTGAAGCTTTTCTGAAAATGGATGTGAGCAAATTATGTGTCCTGGGAATTAGCCAATGTTCGATAATTAATAATCTTTCTATCTGGATGAATAAGGAGATGTTTAATAAGTTTTGTTGCTGTGCTTTCAAAGCAGTCCCTTCTGATTAAGCAGAATAGTACAGTAGTGTTTCCCTAATTGATGGTGTCTGGACACGGAAGGGAAAAGCAGAAAACCGAACTGCAAGTGCTGACTATAAAGAGCTTTCATTCAACAGATGTTTACAGAACACCTGGCATGTGCTGAACACCATGCACATTGTGTCATTTGCCCCTCAGAACCATTCCCCGGTGCAACCACAGCGAGACAAAGGAATAGACAGAAACACAGCAAGGCACAGGGAATTAATATAATTTTCCTTCTGTTGTGACCTGGGTCCAGATCCACACCTGACAGCTCTAAATCCAGTGCTCAAGTCCATAGTACTGGGGCTTTTCATCGAGAATCAAAGTTACATTTACCCCTGTGATGAGGGTTGTGGCTGACTGTGGAGGAAACCCTACCATTCAGTGGCATTCTCAGACATCAGGCTGCTGCGTAGGCTGCTGGTGAACCTGGCCAGGTTTCACTCTGTAGGTTACAAGCTAGCATGGTACAGGGAGAAAGGACATTATCGCAGAGGTGGTGAAGTGAAAGAAGAGGGTGTTGGAGCTAAGGCAAACTTTCATCACCTCTTCCACACTTCTCCTTGGAACAAGCATAAATATTCACCACTTTTGTCATTTAGCGCTGTGCTAGCTGCTGTGAGAGACACAGACTTGCAAGTGAGCTCAGTCTTGCAGTTCACAATCCGAAAGGAAACTTAACCCATTCACCCATGGAAAGTTAACCAAGAATTTTGGAGCTTGGCTGAAAGATAAAATGAGAGCACAAAAGGGAAATCATAGACTGGAAAGAGGCTAAGAGATTGCCCTGCCTCATCCTGTCGTGGATGTCCTACTGTTGCCTGAGGTTAAACGCCACACCAATGGCTCGTGGCTTATTGGCAGATCAAAGCATGATTGTTGTGAATGACTGACTAACTGAACTCAGAAGGCTTCCTGGCAGAGGCAGAAACGGAACTGTGCCTCGAAGGGTATGTGGAGATCAGAAAAGTAGAAAGGAAATAAGGAAAGGCATTCATGTATATTTAGGGACCCCAGTTTATCAGGGGAATACATTTACAACAAGGTATTGATTTTTTACATTTTTCTTTAAGCACGGTATTTTAAAAGGCGATATGTTGATTTTCAAGAATAGTCTGTCTCACGCTGCGCCTGATTCTGGGCCGGAGGAAGCTGGTGCGGAAAGGACACCGTTGGGATTCAGGAGGGGAGCTTGAAGAGGAGGCTGCCGCTGATTGAACAGAGCAAACAGAAAGCTCTTATCACCCGTTCATCACGACCGGAGACAGCACACAAAAAGATGCATGTTTTAGTCTGAGGGATTTAAACAAATAAGAAAAGGCATTTTGACATTCCCACCAATCCCACCCTAATCCTTACTCAATCTTATTTGCTCTTCTAATTATCTCTTGAATTCACTCGCAGGTCTGTCTCTATTGCCTTATCCTTACCCCAAACTACCTTCTCCTCTTGTCTAGATGATCGAAGGTCTCTTCAATTGGCCACCTCACTATATTCATTCCTTTTTTTCTGGGGGGTGGGAGGGAGAGATAATTTTTAATGCTTTTTTTCTTATTGTTGTTTATTTTGCTTTCTGTTTGTGTTTTACAAATACACCAGAGAATCGTGCGATGCTGCCAGCATTGGACGCAATCCTGGGCCACAAATCTGCACACTCTTTTGCAACTGGTCCTGTGATGGCAGACTTTTCATCTCACCTTTACCTTTAACTCTGACCCCCACATTATCTTTAAAATAAAGAAACACGCCATCTTTTCTCCCATATGACTTTGTTGTTGAATTACCATCATTGGATGTGCCTTCTTTCTGAGCTCTGGTTTGCCTCTTTTGACTGTGGCCCTCACCATGTCACCCACACCTGCAGTCAGCAGTCTGTTCAGTCATCCCTGACCCCCTTCCCAGAGGCGATAACACAGATTTTTGGCTCCTGTGGGGTCAGCACAGTTGATCACGGCTCCTACCGGAAGACTTGGGGAAACCCGGAATTTCCCACCAGAGGAACCATCACGTCCTCACTTCTGCATCTTGAATGCCAGAAAGGGACAGAAAGGACCCTTTTATTCTTGTCCCACTGTTCCAAACTACTCTCTGTATCCTGAACAATTCTTTCATAAAATAAAGCCGGGCATAAGCAGTATTCTTCCTTAAACCTTTCAATAGTTGACTAGTAGTCTTATAACTATTTCCAAACTTTTTAACAAGGCCTCCTGGCCCTGAATCATCTGGGCCCTCTCTGCTCTGGTCTCTACATGTCCCATTGCCGGTGCTCTTCATGCTTCAGCCACGTGGCCATGCTTTGTTTCATGTCAGGCACTTTCCATATGCTATTCCCACCACCCTCTTCACTCCCATAGATCACTTCTTTGGAGGAGACTTTCCTGGCTCCCTATAGGTTAACCCCATTACAGGACTCAGAGAGACATTGTCTTTATCTGACTTGTCATTATTTGTTGAATGTCATCATCTTTCCAAGAGACACTTGGGGTACAGTTGGTGAACAAATTAGGCAAGGAGTTGTGAAACATACATTCTCGCAGTTAGAGAAATATAATAAAATAAACATAATAAATTATAAAGTATGTTAGACCACAGAGGTATAAATAGAAAAGAAAGATATAGCGTAAGATCAGGAATGCCAGATGAGGGAAGCAGGTTGCAATATTAAAAGAGAATGGTCAGCATATCTCCAATACCATATGCCAATTAACTCAAGAAGTGTTATGGTAAACATAAAAACTATGACTATAAAGCTATAACTTTGTATAAAGCCTGGTATGGAATAGTAAGCCCTCAATACATGTTGATCAAAGAGACAAGTGGGTAATATACTCATACTAGAGGCCCGGTGCACGAAATTCATGCACAGGGGCAGAGGGTCCCCTCAGCCCAGCCTGCACCCTCTCCAATTCAGGACCCCTCAGAGGATGTCCAACTGCCAGTTTAGACCTGATCCCAGGGATCAGGCCTAAACCGGCAGTCGGACATCCCTCTCACAATCTGGGACCTCTGGCTCCTAACTGCTCACCTGCCTGCCTGCCTGATCGCCCCTAACTGACTCTGCCTGTTGGCCTGGTCACCCCCAACTGCCCCCCCTTCCTGGCCTGGTCGCCCCTCACTGCCCCCCTGCCAGCCTGTTTGCCGCCAACTGCCCCCCCGCTGGCCTGGTCACCCCTGCAGCCTGCTGTTCAGACATTTGGTTGTCCCTCACTAACCCCACTGCCGGCCTTGTGGCCCCACTCAGCCTGCTGTTCGGTCATTACTGAGGGCATCCTGGATAATTTGCATATTACCCTTTTATTAGTATAGAAGATACTTACACTCATTCAAAATCCAAGGTTGCTTCCATTACAGAACAGATGCAATCATCCTATGATCACGCAGCAGTGTAGGCAAAGCAAGGCGGGTGCCAGTGTTATCTGGATCCTCCTCTGAAATCTCTCGTGGAGAAAGGGAATTTGTCTCACTTCTTTCTCCTGTCTTTTGTGAGACCCCAACAGGGCCCTACAGAGCTACTTAATTAACCTGTCATGAGGGCACAGGGACTTCCTGGCAGTGAATCCTGAGAGCACCCAAGGACCAAGGAGCTAATGACACACACACACACACACACACACACGAAACTACTCTGTTCTAGAGATTTGACATGAGGATAGATTTGGTATCTCAACTCATGGTTGTCTCTCTCTGTCTCTCTCTGTCTCTCTCTCTCAGTCTCTCTCTCCTTCTGTGTCTTCCTCCTTCCCTCCCTCCTTCCTCCCCTGTCTTCTCTTCTGAAAAACAAACAGCTTGGTTCCTGGGCAGCTGAGCTTTAAATTGGAAATGCAGTCTTCCTTGGCAGAACAGCAGTGTCACAGCCTCCCCACTGCTCGGAGCAGCCTGTGACATACATCCCTGGAGTCAAGGCCATAGAGGGCTGTGTAATATCCTGGAACCACCCCCCTAAAGGACCTCCCTGCACATTTCCTTTAGGATTCTACTCCAGCGGTGCATTTCCTCTCCTCTCCAGCAGTTTCTCACCCTGGATTGATCTTTTGCTTTTTTTTTCTCTCCACTTAATTACTGATCCCATTCCTTGGATCATTAGAAACCACCATGGCCCTGACAATGAGGACCACGACAGACGTCAAAGGGAAATGTGGAGGGACCAGTGACTGGGAAGTCTGACAAAGCGCTCTGGTCCCCCCGACCTTCATAAGATAAATTTTCTTTCTAGGCCGTTTCCGAGAGGCCCAGGTGCAACCAGGGGCTCTTATCGATCTCTTCTCTCTGCCAATCTCAAAAATACAAAAGTTGGATTGAAGCCAGCTCCTACATGGTTCTGATTCCTTCTCACCAAGGTGATTGTGGTCCCTGATAAGTCTTCCTAACTCCAGTAGTCACCCACTTGCAGGTAAAGGAGAATTCTTTACCTTTAATCTAGTCAGTCCTACAACATAGAGCATGATGACAACATCATCGTAAAGTTTGTTGTTGATAACTGCAGTCACTTTTGAAATGTTATAACCAGAGCCAGATGCAAGAGGATGCAAATACTGAAGTACATGTAAGAATCACATTTACTGCCCTGGTTGGTGGGGTGCACCAAAGAGTCGCAGGTTCGATTCCCAGTTAGGAGCATGTACTTGAGTTGCAGGTTCGATCCCCGGCCCCGGTCCAGGCAAGTGCAGGAGGCAACCAATCAATGTGCCTCTCTCTCACATTGATGTTTCTCTCTCTCCCTCTCTCCCCACCCCCATCCCCTCCCTTCCACTCTCTCTAAAAAAAAAAAAAAAAAGAAAAGAAAAGAAAAGAAAAGAAATACCCTTGGGTGATGATTAAAACAAACCAAAACAAAATCACATTCACTGCCTTTCAATTGAGAGCTTTGGGGACATACTCTCTGCCTATTTTCTCCCCAGGCTTTAAGCTGAGCACAACTTTCCCTGGAATTTACCCGATGTCTGCGCCCTTCAGGGGTGGGTGCGTGCATGTGTGTCCCTGGCATCGAGATTCCAGTTTAACTGAGCATCAAAACCTTATTTCCTTCCAGCCTTTGATTTTACTGAAGGAAACATTAACTACGCTTTCATTAAGAAAAGCTCTTTGTGCCCTGCTACTTTTTCCAGCTGTGTGTTTGGTGTGTTTTTTTCTGGTGGAAAGTTAGGGGTAAACAATATTAACAATTTAAAAAGAAGTTCGGACCATTCTCGGCGTGTCTGGGCATGTGTTTTCCTATTAAGCAGTTCTCCTGGTGGTGGCCCCTAGATGACCCAGGGTCCCCCTTTCATCAGCCAATTAGATGGTAGCATGTTCTCTGCTTTCTCCCCAGCTTCTGGGCGTCTGCTGAGCTCTGTGCTCAGCACATCCTGGTGCTCCAGCTTGTTTTGGAAAGACTGGTCTCTACCAGAGATGGCTTACTTCTAGGTAGACTTGGACCCCCCCCTTCCCCCCCATTTTACTTCAGTTTTTGTTATATCTAATTAAGAAACACATCTTTTAGAACAGCAATCGAAAGTGACTTTTTTTTAACAATCAAAGAGACCCAGAGGTAGAATTCAGTGGAATAATTTCTCCTTTCAATTTTACATTTTGAAATATGTTTTAGGTTTATATTTTTATTTCTAGGCTTTCCAGACACTTTATTTTTCCTTGTTGTTTGGGTCCAAGGTAGAGTGGGTCTTATCTGGACGGAGTAAGCATAAGGGACTCACCTAAGACCTATATTAGGACCATATAATTGGGTTCATGCAAGACCTAGAAAGAATGGACCCCAGACCTAGATTAGGGCTGGGTCAGGAGCTAAGGAACTGACGCAGGGCAAGTGTGATATTGAGTGATGGAGCTGAGCAAATTAAGCACATTGTTAGTGTCAACATTTGTGTACCTACTATGTGCAAGGTGCTAAGGTTACCGTTCTGGTCACATGGAATGAAGCAGACTGACAGTCTAGAAAGGGAACAGATATTAAATAATTATACAATATCATGAAGGAGGAGGATGAAAGTGTATAATAGAGAGATCAGAGCCAATCAGGCAGTTAAGGATACTTTGCCATTGAAAACCGGTGTTGAATGCCGGTCTGAAGGAGAGGCAGACATGTGCTAGGCAAATATGGAGGAGGAAGAGTGCTCTAAGAGGCGGGATGTGAGAGGGCCCAGGCCTGAGAAAGAGCTTGGCATGTTGCAGAGACCCAGTGAGAGGCTGACGTACAGGAAGGTTGGGGTGAGCAGGGAGTGGAGACTGTTATAAAATGGGACTGGAGAGATTTAAGAGGGTCAAAAATGATTGCAAGCTTAGACATTAGCCAGGCAACCTTCTGCCTCAGCTCTGAGAAGCCCAGGAATAGGGGCCCTAGACATCAAGTACTACTCCAGTGATTAGAGGCAGTGGCTGTCTTGCAGACTGTCCATTCAGGCTTAGAGCTGAAGTGTGAGCCAGGCATGCTAGTCTGCGTGAAGGACAGCCATGGGTAAACTGGACACCTGAATCAGAGTGATTCACCATATGTAAGCAGTAGGGACAGAGCTAATGACTGGTCACAAGGACCAGGCCGGTGCCCTAGGGGAGCCCCAAGGGAACCAGGAATGTCCTTAGGTCTAAAAAGCCACTGACAGCAATGTGGGAGCCTGGTATCCTCACAGGACCCCTGAGTCCTGTGTATTTTGTGAAAATTTGACTCAATTCTGGATTTCCCTGGATTGTGAATTTTATGCCCTGTGTATCTCTCTGCTTTAATCTGGGCTAGTTCAAGGGCTAAATCATGGATATTGCTTTAATTTGGGCTAGTTCAAGGGCTAAATCATGGATCTAGCTGTGACAGAATGTGGAGGGGGATAGATTGGAGAAAAAAGGGAATGGCAATTCCACCCTAATGTCATATGTGGGTTTTCACATTGTCATTCCTTACAAGCTTTGAAAAGCATCTCTCAAACTTAATAGTCAAGTATTTCTCTTGAAAGCCTCACTAGTGCCTTCTTAAATCCCACACCATCTCTTGATGAAATCTAGTTTGCACTCATCTACAATCCCATTTAATTTGTTCCTATTGCTTAATGTCTTTGGTGCTTAAAAAGAAAAGAAAAGGTTTTTCAGCATTGGGAAATTAAATGCAGACTGTGATCCTGGTTGGAGATAATGTACTGAATAGAAATGATCCAGAACAGTAAGGGGTAGCTCAGTGAAACCAAGGAAGTTAATGCCTCTTCAACATGTGTTAAAGATGAGTTAGATTTGGGGATTGTGGCTAACTCGTAATATAAATTTTTCTTTATTTTATTTTTATCATTTATCCACTTATACCCCTTCCACCTGCCTCCATTCTCCCTGCCCCCTGCAATCACCACACTGTTGTTCATGTCCATGAGTTGTTTCTCTTTATATTTTATTTTTTGTTCACTCCCTTATATTTTTAAATATATTTTATTTTACATAAAATATAACTCCCACAACTTATTTTTTTCTTGCCTTTTAATTTTCTCTTTTCTACTGAAACATCCCACCCCCGCCTTACTTCCAATTAAGATTTGGACCACATAGAAATAAGCTCTATTTTTCCCCTTTCTAGACATTACCTCATTTCAATCCTACACCACCTAATTCTGAGGAACTTTTGGAAAGTTTCACCACTTTGAAGGTTGTAAAACTCATGTCAAAGACCTGGGAATGGATTGTGCTGTCACATTCTTGCTTCCGGTGTCCCCTGACACCAAGGAAAAGTACACTGCTCAGTGGCCCAGAATCTCAATAAATAATCAGTATTCTGTATCAGAGAAATTAAAGGGGAAAAAACAAAAACAAAAACAAAAAACAATACTCTGCAAGGAATACTTCTCAGCGCCACTAGGGGTCCCTGTTTGAGAATTGTGTGAGCCCTGATGATGATTCACCTCAATCCTTGGATGGTTTCTCTCTGGCCCTTGGTCATTTCTTCCCATGGCCCTCAGTACTCTGCAGAAGACTCAAGGGGACCTCTGCAGAGCCCCCCAGCTCTGTGCAGCCTTCCTCTCTGGTGCCTTGTGGTCTCCAGTTGCTTTGGCCACCCGACATTCCCAGCTCTAACTACTCACCTCGGGGAGACCACCAGCCACTTTTCTGGGTTCCCCCTCTCTGTGCGTGGCCTGGAGAGTATCTCCAGGCAGTAAACTAGGGCAATCACTTCTTTTGGTTCCCACATTTCAGGGATCACTGCCCTTCATTGCCTCACAGCCAATGCCTTGAATACCATTGTCTCCTTTATTTTATCTCTATCTTACAGTTGTGTCAGGCGTTAAATCCAGTCACAATCATTTCCTCTTGGCTGGAAGCAAAATCCCTCCAGGGCTATTTTAAGGTTGTTTAAGATTGTTTTCTGTGTTCGCTTTTCTGAGGTGCCACTTCATATGATAATAAACACAGAGAGAGTATCTGATGGTAAATTTTTATTTTGTGGCAAAATAAAAATTTAAAACTTTTCTCTTGGAATTATGTTCCTGTGTCATTAATTTAATTTACAATCATTACCATTTTTCTGCAAAGGAATTTTTAGAATTAAGAAAATTTTACCTACAAATAATTTTCAAATGAATTAAATTGTTATGAACAGTAATATTTAGTCATGCATGAAGTTGTGAGAATTTTCCACTTTTGGGTATATACTTACATACTTATTCATTTGGTTTGTCACAGCTTGGGTGCCTTTTTGTTCACTTCGTATATGTTCATGGGCTCTTAACTAGCTCACAGGCCCGAGGAATTGGGCCTTATTGCACCCACTGGATAAAACAGCCCTGCTTTGCTTTAGGGGTTTGAAGTGGTAATAACCACCACTTACAGGAGCTTTCATATCACCCCAGTCATGGTCTCTGAGCTTGAGGTGTCCTTCATTTCCCCAAATGTCAGTAAGGCACCTCAATCATTTTCAGATTTTCTTCTGTTAGGTACCAAGCAAGGAAAGGTTTGTCGCCTTTGGCAAAACTGTGACCTTTATCCCAGATGAAGCAAGTTCTTCAGCCAAAAAATTCTCATGTCCCAGGGGATCGCTTTCTGTCTCCCTAAGGGGCCAGGGGCCACTTGCCCCCCCCCCTTGCTGTTTCTCCTGCCCGCCTTGAGGAGACAGCTGGCAGTGTCTGGAGGCATGTGCAGTTGCCACCGCTTGGGCAGGAGGGCTGCTGCTATTGGCACCTCGCGGGTGGATGTAACTAAATATTCAGCAACGTCCAGCATAGCCCTGTAACGGGTGCGGGCTGCATGTCACACATAATGTTGAATTTGATCAGAGAAAGTGTTAATCAACAAGTCCAAAGTTGGTATCTTAGAAAAGGAAATGTGTCTTAAAGTTTCATTCTGGAAGAGGTAAGGAAGGACTTAGTTAAAGGAAACACGAGTTTAAAAAAAAAAAATTGGCATTAATTCATGACCTTTAAGAAAAGTGCGGTTGGCCATAGGTACTAGCAGCCCCTGTGTCACTCTTCATACCACGGGGAAGGGTGACAGAGAAACAAGACAAGCAGAAAAGAGGAAATAAACAGCAGACCCCTGAAGCGTTTAAGTAAGCATTCCTTTGCATAGAGAATAGAAGGTGTAGAGGAAAAGTCTTTTTATCGGGCCTCGGAAGTTTTATAAAAGTCTAAAATCTCTGCTTGGTTGTTTTGGGGTTTTTAAAAGAAGACCCAAAATGGACTCATTTCCTAATAGGATAGTTTTGGGTCAAAAGAGGACAGAAATGTTCTAAAATTATCTACTGCTGCCCAGCTGCTCCATTCTTATAAGTTAAGAGAATGTATTATGGCATCAATGTTTTGTATTTGGGACACACACACACACACACACACACACACACACACACACACACACACACACACACGGCTGAAGGAAGCCAGTGAGAGGGATTAGTGATGTATTGATCCAAAGTGGTTAACAGCCGTGTAGTCAAGGGAGCCAGGGCAAAGAGTGGCCTTGGAAGGAAATCAGAGATGAGTGCGTGGGCACAATTGTCAGCAGGGGCAGAAACAAATAAGTCCCTAAGTTGCAAACCCAGAGGATGGGGCACAGAAAGAGGAGATCCATGCAGGGTGGACAATACAAACATCTTGTAGCAGAAACGGTTTCATGGCACGGGGCACTGTTAAGTACCAGGCAGTTAGAATTCTGCTGATTACGGCTGTGTGCACAGGGGCTCCCTATCCGGTCATTTTGTCTCTGAGACTGTTCATGGCTTGTATATATTATTTTCCTTTCCCTGGAATGATTATTAATTTGACTTGACTGCATTGTAGATCACTATTTTGCATTGTTTGTATACAGCTTGCTTAGCTAGAGGACAAGTGATGTTTTTAGGTAAATACCTAAGGGACTGGTGAACATATGGTATTACACCATTACCATGCTACATATTTTTGTTTCAGCCTGGACAGTTGTCGACGGTGCAGCCTTGCTTCATGGTATAAGAAATGGCTGTAGGAAACAACACTCAGCGAAGTTATTCCATCATCCCATGTTTTATATTTGTTGAGGTATGTGTATTTTTTTTTTACCTTTATGGAAAAATTGGAATCATAGTAGCAATTTTTATGCTGAGAAATTGGAGTAAAATTATTTCATCTTATGATTGATAATTACATTTTGATAGCACAAAGCAGATAAAGATTTAATAAATTATGCAATGTTTCTTTAATAGGAAGCCATATAAATGTTACCTCCATAGGGGTACAAAATAATTGTGTATATTATATTTCTTTTATATTCAGTGGTAACTTCAATATAGTATTAATTATGAGTGCAGCATTTAAATTAAGCTGTTTTTCAAAAATCAATGTCATGTTTCAGGAATTGACTACACCAGGCAGTTTACAGATGATGTTAGTTGATGGTCCTTTGCCTTGGATCCGAATAAAGAAAAAAGTCTTAAAGTTGTCTATCTCTCCTGGGCATTTTTCTTCAGTGGGGTATTGAAAGCTTGTGTACTGTGCAATTTTCTTTGGTCCTGAATTATTTTGTTGAGTTGCTCCAAGTTTGTACCCGAAAACAGTTTCTCTGGCACCTTTTTGGTTAAACTTCTTACATCTCCCTCTGTCTGTGTTTGCTATGGAGCAGACAAAGGTAAGAAAACTTCAAGAAATGTGGAATTATATGATTCACACACATTAAAAAAAAAAAAACTATTCCAGGTTATCTCAACATAAGATGTTCATTTGCCAGAGACAGTGGTATTTCTCCCTTCTCAATAGATACGAAGCATCTAATGGTATGTTTTTTATCCTGAAGATCAGGTTTCAAATATGAAAATGTGAACAGCTGAAAAGTAACTGTCAGAATATCCTTTCTGGGTAACTGCCTGGCAGTTTCCACATCCCAAGGGTCCGTCAGCTGTAGCATGTTCTTGTGTTGTGGGATCTTTTTAGCTGAGTGTCACAGGAACATGGATGTTGATCCATTTAATTCGCCAGGTGAAAACAAACACTTGGATTAAGCCTCTACTTATATTAGCAGAGATACACTTTCAGTACACATGCTGTTTAAATACACCCTATGAATCAATGCAACAAGTGTTTTTATCTTCTAACTCTTGAAATAACTTTAGCTATCTATATAGTCAGTTGGATAATTTTGAGCATTCTGATTTTGGACCAATAATATATGTGTTTGACTGATCCTTAAGTTTCACCTTATAGACGCCCCTTTGTAGTTTAGATGAACAAATATTACTTGATGATTTACTTTCTAGTGATATTTGTGAATCTGTTTGTATTGCAGAATCAGGTGGAAATAGGAAATTAGGGTAGGACAGAGGTATTAATATAAACTGAGATGTACATAGACGAGAGCTAAGCTAAATTTCTGAAAGGGCAGGCAAAGAACTCATCTCTCATCATAAACACATATTCTTAATACTCTTTCTTTAACTTGCTATCCAAGACCAAGGGTAACTCCATTCAGACCATAACTATCCATCATGTATATTGTGGGTTCTGGTCACTGTTTTTCATATTGGGATTGTAATGCAGGAAAAGGAGTCCTTTCTCCTGCTGCTCACCCAGGAAAGGGTAGAACGCTACAGAAATAGTTTTTGATGGTAAAACTTGCTTTTGTTATAAGAAAAATGAATTTTTAAAGTGAGCTGCAGAAGTTGAAGTATAAGTCATCTGTCATCATCTTTATGCTTCCGAAAGCTATTTTATTTGACATTTTCTTAAAAATCAAACAGGAACTAATCCTCAAAGTAAGAGGTTTAATTTATTGCTGGAAACTATATCTCTGAAGATTTTTTAGCCCGCTAATGGGTGAATGATGAGCTTTACTGGTAGAGCAGGCAACAAGAGACATAAATCAGTTTTTTCTGTGCCTTAACCCGACACAAACATAAATATCAGTCTAAAAATCTGGGAGAGGAAAGATAGTTTATTCTTTTTCTTGCTGTATTGTCACCCTTATTTTGCATGGGAATTTAAGATTTATCAGCAACTTCTCTCAGAAACAAGCAGGAGAAAGAAAAAAAAGGAAATAGAATTAAGTAGAAATTGAAAGAGAAGGAAGTGAATCTCAAAGTGGCTCTTACAACTCTCATGTATTTCATTCATCAAACACTTCTTGCTTATCTACATTATTCCAGATATCCTATCTAATAAAAGAGTAATATGCAAATTAACCATCACTCTGCTACACCCACAAGCCACACCCACCAGCCAATCAGGAGCGAATATGCAAATAAACCCAACCAAGATGGCTACGGCCACAGAGAGCAGGAGGGAGGCTTGGGTTTCCCTGGCAATGGAGGAAGCCAAGCTTTCCGCCTGCCCTTGCTGGCCTAGGCCTCCACTCAAGGCTACAAAGTTTCAATTATAGAAGATACATAAATCTCAACAGAAATGGCTGCTGCCACGGAGCAAGCAGAAAGCTTGGCTCCGCTCCAGGCTACAAAGTTTCAATTGTAGAAGATAAATAAACCCCAGATACCAGGGCCTCCGCTTGGGTCTCCAGGGGGTGTGGCCGGCCTGCAAACCACCACAGGCCCCTCGCCCAGGCCGCCCCACACCCCAAGGGAACCCCCAACCTGATCCAGGACACCCTTCAGGGCAAACCAGCTGGCCCACACCCGTGCACCAGGCCTCTATCCTATCTAATAAAAGAGTAATATGCAGATTGACCATCACTCCAATACACAAGATGGCTGCCCCCATGTGGTCAAAGATCCTGCCCCCATGTGGACACAAGTTGGCCACCACAAGATGGCCAGCAGGGGAGGGCAGTTGGGAAGGACCAGGCCTGCAAGGGAGGGCAGTTGGGGGCGATCAAGCCTGCAGGGGAGGGCAGTTAGGGGTGACCAGGCTGGCAGAGGAGGGAAGTTGGGGGTGACCAGGCCTTCAGGGAAAGGTAGTTGGAGGGACCCAGGCCTGCAGGAGAGAGCAGTTGGGGGGGACCAGTCCTGCAAGGGGAGGGCAGTTAGGGGTGACCAGGCCTGCAGGGGAGGGCATTTAGTGGGGGTACCCAAGCCTGCAGGGGAGAGCAGTTGGGGGGGACCAGTCCTGCAGGGGAGGGAAGTTGGGGGTGACCAGGCCTTCAGGGAAAGGCAGTTGGAGGGACCCAGGCCTGCAGGAGAGAGCAGTTGGGGGGGACCAGTCTTGCAGGGGAGGGCAGTTAGGGGTGACCAGGCCTGCAGGGGAGGGCATTTAGGGGGGGTACCCAAGCCTGCAGGGGAGAGCAGTTGGGGGGGGACCAGGCCTGCAGGGGAGGGCAGTTAGGGGTGACCAGGCCTGCAGGGGAGGGCAGTTGGGGGGGAGCCAGGCCTGCAGGGGAGAGCAGTTGGGGGGGACCAGTCTTGCAGGGGAGGGCAGTTAGGGGTGACCAGGCCTGCAGGGGAGGGCATTTAGGGGGGGTACCCAAGCCTGCAGGGGAGAGCAGTTGGGAGGGACCAGGCCTACAGGGGAGGGCAGTTAGGGGTGACCAGGCCTGCAGGGGGGCAGTTAGGGGCAAACAGGCTGGCAGGGGAGCAGTTAGGCATCAATCAGGCTGGCAGGGGAGTGGTTAGGGGGTGATCAGGCTGGCAGGCAGAAGCGGTTAGGGGCAATCAGGAAGGCAGGCAGGTGAGCAGTTGGGAGCCAGCAGTCCTGGATTGTGAGAGGGATGTCCGACTGCCCGTTTAGGCCTGATCCTAATTCTCCTGAATGTTGTGTCTGCTGTCTATACATTTGCCAGTTGTCTATTGCTGCATTTAGGCCCACAGGGATCGGGCCTAAACAGGCAGTCAGACATTCCTCGAGGGGTGCCAGATTGGAGAGGGTACAGGCTGGGCTGAGGGACACACACCCCCCCCCTGCCCCATGCACGAATTTCATGCACTGGGCCTCTAGTTCTGATATAACTGAAATATCAAGAAACTTGGTCAAAAATAACTTGGGTAAAATGTCAATTTGATCAATGAATATCTTTTCACTGTTATTTTTTAATCATGAAAGAATTCCAACAGAGAAAAAAATGCAATAGACATCCTTGCTCCCACCATCAAGACCACATCTTGCTATATGTTCATCAAGTATTTTTTCAAGGAAAATAAAATATTACAGCTAAGGTTAAAGTCTTACTGTCTTGAACCCAGAACTAGATTTTTGAAGTTAGAGGCTTCATTCCTCTGTATGATTCTCATGTGCTTTTCATATTTTTTTCTACATGTGTATATATCCATAAATAATATTTTAGGGAGATTTCACATAAATTATACTGTACTGAACTTTTCTTTTTTTGTGTGTTTGTTTGTTTGTTTGTTTGTTTTGCAACTTGCCTTTTCATCCAACATTAAGTATCTGAGATTTATCCAGATTGGCAATTATTCATTTTAATTGTTGCATTTTATCCTATTGTGTGAATATACCTTTTGAGGGACAATTTGGTTGATTCTTTTTTGTTTGTTTTCCTAATTTTTTTCACTTTTACAAGTTTTGTGTTTCTTTTTGTTTTTTGTTTTTTTACTCTTACAACTTTTTCTTTTGCAGAAAATATTCTTATTTCTGTTTTCATGTGCAGGTGAACAAGAGCTTCCCTTGGATTAACACCTAACAGTGGAATTGCTAGGGGATAATTACATTTTCCAGTTGTTTATTGCAGCATTATAGGATCAATGTTGATATTTTATATCAGTTTCCTTGAAAAAAAACATTGTTAAACTCTATGGGTATGTCTGTAGTTTTCTTACATTTTCTTTTCAGACAGTTACATCATTTGCAGGTAGTAGCAGATTTGTTTCATTTTTTCTGATTGTTATGACTTTAATTTGTTTTTCCTGTCTTATTGCTTTGGTACTATATTGGATAGAAGCAGTGGTAGAGGACATCTTTGCCTTGTTTCTGACTTTTACATGAATGTGGACTCTCACTTGTTTTTTTTCTGTTCTCTGACTGCTAGATTAGATTTATTTAACCCATTTATGTTGTTAAAAATCTGCCTGTTTTTATACTTATGGTTTTACTTTTACGTTCTTTCAGATTATTCTGCAATCTGAAATTATTGGTATCCTAATTCTCCTGAATGTTGTGTCTGCTGTCTCTAGCACATGGTGAATTGTTATCTCATTTATTTTTATAATTTGTTTTGAGCTAATTTTTAGCAGAACTTGCTTCTTCTGTGGGATTCATGTGGGCCTTAGGTTTAAGAGTATGTCTTCGAAGGAATTTTGCATGCATGTTTCTCTTGAGCTTAGGCTTCTTTATCCAGAACCCAAACTTGTACATCCCGAAAATGTAATTAGTCAAAGTTCACTTTCCTTGTAGTCTTCTTACGCCAGCAGGTGGATTTAGATAGAACACATTTTCTCTGAAATGAAAAGCAAACTTTCAGAATTCTGGCTTTTACACGGGAGTCTCTGTTCCAACTGGAGTCCTCATGTCCTATCACCATGGACATTAAAGCCCAAATCCTGTTACTGAGATTGACATGTAACCCTTTCTCTACTCCCATCTAGGTCCACTCTATCATCAGGTTATTCACTTACTACTATTATTTTTGAGGACATTTACTTTCTCGTTTCTGTTCCTTGAACTCAATAATATTAACTTTTGGTGAGGATAAAGGCACAACAAAATAGCTAAAAAAAAAAAGTGATCTAAATAATCAAATATTCTTTCTATGGTACTTTTTCACCCATGGTACTTCTTTCTCTCTTTCCTTCCCTCCTTCCACCTTCCCTACGCTCTCTGCCTTTCTTTCACAATGTTTTTTTTTCCTTCTCTCCCTCTCTTGCTGTGTTCCTCCTTTCTCCTTTTCTCTCTGTCATTTCAGCAACCTCTCTCTTACTTGACGACCTACAGAAGGAGGATTTCCCTGGGGAAAAACACACTCATTTTGGTGATTAGAGTATCAGGTTTCCCCTAAAAATAAAAATATGAGCTGTATAAGGTCTTTTATGCCTCCACAATCAGTTCCAGATATATTCTTCCAAAGATGCTTAGGACTGAGATATCCCTTTGACAAATCTTCGCAGATACCAATAGATTCTTCTCAACAATTTCACTGAATTCCCTGTAAACACATGGATAACTCAGTCAAGTCTCTTTCAAATATATCTATGCTAAGAGCAAAACTCCAAGTGGAGCTTAGCTTCCTTGGAAGACAATATTAAGTACCAGGACTTTGGGTGTAATGAATGCAATTGTTGCTTAATGTGTACAGATGTGACAGTTTTATCATTTTGACGGTTGCTTGTACCTGCGATTTTTATTGCCTGTTTTTGACAACTCATTTTTCTCAGCTCGAACCTACCAGGTGAATGTTATAAATCCCAGCCTGGAGATAAATAATCTTATGAAGTTCTGCAAGAACTTGATGATTCTGAGTATTTTTCTCAGGGGCCAGAAGTTAAAGAATTTCACATCATCATTTTTGGGAATGTGCCATCTCAATGTTTCTCATTTTTTGTGTGCCTCAGGTTATAAAAAACAATGAGTCTTGGTCTGGCTTTCTGATCTTTACTTACAGGTGCTTAGATTTAGCAGTTCTGAATGTTTTATTCCTAAGACTTAGATTGTTACTGTCTTAGATGTTTATGTTTAAGTCACAGTGAGAACTTTTTTCTCTAATTTTTTTAAAACTCAGTTGGTTCTTGCCTAGGAGAATTCGAATCCTCATGTATAATTGAGTAGAATGAGAAAATAACTTGATGTCGAAAGTCCTAGTTTCAGTCAGCCATCTGTTGCTGCTACACAGTAACTTCTTTGGACCTCAGTTGCTTCATCTGTGAAATGGAAATAAAAACTTCCTCGTGGGCACTTTTAAGAAATAAATGAGGTAATGGACCTGAAAGTACTTGCCAAGTAGTAAGTATCCAATAAATATTAACAAAAATAATTTAAAATAACTGCTCTTACCCTCTATAACACAGATAAAAACAAAAATAACAAATGAAACAAACCAAACACACACACACACACACACACACACACACACACACACACACAAACACCAAAATCCTGACACTTAGAGAGGGACATTGGCAATACTGCTAAGTTTAGGGGACCAATATTTTAAAATATATACTGAGGTGCTATTGGATAAGATTTCAAACAAGGCAATGAAAAAATTGTGGCCTTCTAAATTGCAATGACAAACACAAATTGTAAAATACTTTCCCATTTTGTATTATTTAATCATCATTTTGACCAGTGTTGGTCATACTGGAGCAAAAGGACAATACCAATATTTATTTTCCATCATATCAAAACACCAGTGTTTAGTTTTAAAATGAAATGTGGTGGTCATTACCCTTCACCCTTATCCTCAGATGCTCGTCAGCTGAGGGCTCCTCTGTTCCTCAGCACTGAGTCTCTCCAAGTGGGATTTTTTGAGATCAGGGTTCCAGTTAAAACAAGTTATCACGAGGGGAAGAGAAGTTAGGACTAAGCAAATGCATCTGGCCCCAGGGACAAAGGGTCTGGAGAGGGGAGGTACTGCTCTGCAGGAAATCCAGTGCTTGGACTCAGAGGGAAGGACTGGGCATTGGGCCTGGTGACCTTCCAGTTCCTTCTTTTTGTAACCCTCCCATCACACCCTCTTCTTGTTTTCTAAAAATGGTAATGGTCATAACAATAAAATATCAGGGCAGGATTTTGCATAGGCAGGGGTGAGGTCAGAAGAAAAGCACCTTTGCTCCTGTCGACATTGTGATGAAATACATAACTCTCTGAGTATATTATTTTGCACAGTCCGCAGGTGAAATGATTTTGATGCATTTTTCTTGCATAAAATGTATCCTTTAAATATAATATGAACTAGTCTACGTTGTCATTGGCATGTGTGGCTGGCCAAGCTCTTTATTTATGTTTTTGAATCTTAATTCCAAGATTATATGAAACCTAATTTCTAAGTCAATGCAAAGTTATGATTATTTATTCCAAAAAAAATCAAACAAAAGCATTCTGATCTATCTCACAGCATATAAAAATACAATTTATAGGAATGCTCACTTATAAGAAAAGAGGTATAAATTAGCGATCTGTAGGGAGAGCAGTTTGGAACTGGGTACCAAAATTTTCAAGTTTTTGCATTCCCCTTTTTGACTCCAAAAGTACACTTCAATTCTACTCTACAGAAGTAATCATGTCTATGGAATATTTTGCTATAAGGCTACTTATCATAAAATCATTAATGATGAAAAAGCCCTAGTATTAAAATACAGGGGGTTTAAAATTCTTTTTTTTTTCATTAAAAAAGTGGAACAATATGCATCCATAAAAATTATATTATAGAAAAATACTTCATTCCATGACAAAATACTCACATTAGAGTGTTAGGGGAGAGGGAGTGGGTTCAGAGCTGTATATGACCTGCGTTTCTCTAGGCTTCACCAGACTCTGCATATGGCTGGCATGACATCAGTAAGAACCAAAATCTCATTGTCTGTTGCTGACACCTGCTCACAGATGATCCAGCAGCCCTGCAGTCTTCCCCAGTTAAGCCCAGGATTGTCGTGTGCGCTCATGAAGCTGGCTCTTGTTACTCAGAGAATTAGAGAATTTTCATTATCTCCAGCCATGCACATTTACTTCCTCAAGCAAAGAAGCCACAGAAAGGCGCCTCCCTCTTGTCATCACTAGCATGTTCAGATGGGGAAGGCTGACCTCTGAGCCCCTGGTACTTTCCCTACACAGAGGCTGGGAAGAAGCCCTGCTCCTGAACTCCACATCTCACTCTGTCACCTGAGCAACAGTGGATGCCGCTGTGTCGGATGTTTTTGTCTACAGCCCTCCTGTTCACAGCACTTAGACATGAATCCATGGGGAAGGACCAATACCTAAAAGCACACACTTTAACTCTCCTACCCTCATTTTTTTCCTTCTGCTTTCTCCGTGCAGATTAATTCATGGGAAATGTTTTTGGGGGACCATCAGACTCAGACATGTTAGGATCATGGCAGTAGATATTACAGCCTCTAAGCCAGATCACTTTTTCATTCCAATTCCTCAGTAGAGACATAAAATGGAATGCCTTTTTGGAAATATGTATATGTGCCTATGCAATCATATGCCTAGAAAGAAAAGATATGCACAAATATCAGTACTCATCTCTGAGTGTTGGGAATATATATATATATATATATATATATATATATATATATATATGGCATGAATTTGATTACTGTTTCCATCAGAAAAAGATTAAATAACTTTTTTAAGGCCGCAGTAAGTTATTGACATCTAGTATGAAATACAGAATTCTTTATACAAAAGTAGAAACACTTAATTTTGGGTATATTACATGGAATTTAGATAACTTGTGAATTCATTTTCTTTTGATAGTAGACAAAAGAATACTTAGCCAAAAAAAAAAAAAAAAAAAGAAGGCATTTCAAAGACTCATTTTCCTTGGAGCTATATGTTATTTCACCAAGTAAAAATTTCAACTTTATTTTACTAAAACAGAAGTTTCTCTCAACTGATAATTGTTCAGATTCATCTTTGGCATTTCCTGAGACAAAACCCTTTAAAGCTTAAATATTGGTGTGCTTTCTTTTCAGCCCTGAAGGAAGACAGTGTGATAATTTGGGGAAACTTTAGATTGGAGTATCTGACAAAAATAGTTGTATGCCCTTCAGCAAGCTACTGAGCATCTCCAAGTTTCCGTTCTCTCATTTATAAAAGGATAATAATACCTGCTTTACTCGGTTGTCCTGAGGATAAATAGTTTTTAAGGTCCCAGCACACTGCAGGTAGATGCTCTCTAATCATTAGCTCACAGGACAGACCAGCTAGGACCACACACCATAGAAAAGCAGGCATTTGATCAGCTCAAGGGTGCCCTTGAGGTTTCTTTACATGATGTTTATTCAACTTACTCTGTTTTGTCATTTTTATTCGGTAACCTGTCGTGGGCTGAAGGAGAGTTATTTATAGGGTTCCATGCAGACGAAGTCTGCGACCTGCACATGTTTGGGTGACTTTGGCACGGCCTCTAGCTCCAGTGAAAACTCAAATTGCTGACTTGTCAACCTAAAGACACACAGCTTCCCTGTTTAATTTGTTTGCTTTCCACAGGAATTAGACTATTTTGACAGAGTTGAATGAAAAAACATAGTTTTGACCCACTTCAAACATAAGATGCAAAATAGCCAACTAAACTTGTCCAGCCAGTTTGGGGGTTTCTGACTTGATCTGACCACTGAAAAACAACCTTGGGTTGGATGAAATTTTTCCATTCAGACTGAATATTTAAGCTTGCATTGTATAAGCAGCGACAAATTCTGACACATATTTCCAGGTGAAATCAGGACCTTCATTGTTCACTGGATGTGTATAATGTTACCACATTGCCTTCCTGCTGTAGAGAATTTCATGCTGTGTTCTTTTTTTTTAAAATACATTTTATTGATTTTTACAGAGAAGAAGGGAGATAGTTAGAAACATTGATGAGAGAGAAACATTGATCAGCTGCCTCCTGCACGCCCCCTACTGGGATCGAGCTGGCAACCAACGTACATGCCCTTGACCAGAATCGAACCCGGGACCCTTCAGTCCACAAGCTAATGCTCTATCCACTGAGCCAAACCGGTTAGGGCTCATGCTGAGTTCTTAATGGCAAATTCCACTTTTCATTGTGAGACTCCTTCATGAGTGAATATATTTATTTTATTTAAATTTTATTTATTTTTAAATTTTATTAAATTTATTGTGGTGACATTGTTAATAAAATTATATAGGTTTCAAGTGTACAATTCTGTAATACATCATCTGTGTAGCACATTGTGTATCCACTACTCAAAGTCAAAGTTACTGTCACCGTACATTTGACCCCCTTTACTCTTTTTTACTGCCCCCTACTCCCCTTTCTCCCTGGTCACCACAATACTATTTTTTGTTCGTTTATTTGTCTTATTTGTTCATTTGTTGTTTTTAGTTTTATATCCCACATGAGTGAATCATATGTTTTTTTACATTTTTCTGTCTGACTTATTTTGCTTAGTATGAGATTCTCAAGATTCATCGATGTTGTCACAAATGGCAGTATTTCCTCTTTTCTATGGCTGAGTAGTCCTCTATTGTATATATGGTCCACATCTTCTTTATCCAGTCATCTATCAAAGGGCACTTTGGTTGTTTCCATGTCTTGGCATACAGATATATGTACTCCTGTGTGCATTGCAGCATTATGCATGGTGGCCAAGACAATCTTTTTCATCTTCATATCTATTTTTCATCTTTATATCTCTTGATAGCTATTATAAAGAAGTTATTTTTACAGAGTATATGCTTATCTTGGGTTGGATTCCTCCAGAAACAGAGCTTGAAACAAAGATTTGAATTCAAGTAGTTTATCTGGATGATAATCCCAGAAAGTCCCCATGGAGAGCAGGGAAATGGAGAGGAATGAAGCAAATACAGGGGGCATGAAAGAGCAGGTTCCCACGTGGAGGTCTGCGGCTCAGTGCATGCTGGGGCTCAGTGCATGCTGGAGATGGTGGAAGGCTACCCAGATTATGCCTCAGAATTATCCCAACTGTGGGGTGAGGAAGCAGGAGTATTTATCATACGGTAGCTGCATTGTTGTTTGAGGGTGTCCAAGGGGTGTTGATTCCGGACACTGTGGCCAGCCCTGCATGCAGCCCTCATACTCCTACACCTCAGGAAGCCCTCAAGCAGAGAGGTGCTTTGTAAGAAAACAGTGAATGCCAAGGGACTATGGGCAGGGCACTGGCTGCCTCTGCTGTTAATGTTCAATAAACTCATTGCACAGAATTGAATGGAATTTGCCAAGAGCTATCAGAAATGTCAAGTGATCCTAAAGCCTGAAATCATTGATTTTTACTCACCTCCTGCAGATACAAGTTTTCCACAGTTTCAAGTTTGTCAGGACAGAGTGACTTGAGGGCAGTGCCATCCCTGAAAGCAGCAGCAAGGCAGTTTTTCTTCTAACTCCATCACTTTTGGGATTCTCCCATGCCCAGGCTATGTTATAGATGGAGCAATAAAAGTACTTTTTGTGCTTTTTTTAAAATTAATCTATATGGGATCCCAGTAGAGATGCTGTGCGGGGCGGGGAGTCAGGGGGAGGCAGATACTTCATGGTCCTTTGGAAACAGTACTAGGCCAGGAGGTAGGGAATGTAGGTTTCCATCTTTTGTCTTGTGTGACCTGTAGCCATGTGGCCTTGCAGAATTCACTTTGAACCTTCTAATCCTCATTTTGCTCATCTGTAAAATGTACAGATTGAATACAGAGGTCTCTTCTAGCTTCAAGTATGATTGTTCTATGAAATAAAGCAATGACACCTATATCTGTTATGTGGATCAAGTAGGGATTGGTAGAAAAAATATAGCCTTAAAACATATGTGCAAATACACATATTATTTCTGAAAGATGTGATGTGTCTATTTTTTCTATCTTTATTTTTACTCCCAAAATGAACAAACAAATTTTCATGGCATTCAGAATATGTCCTTTTCAAATGGTTGTGTGTGTTTTTCCTTAAAAACAAATGATTTCTGCCCTGGCTGGATGGCTCAGTTGGTTGGAGCATCGTCCTGTACACCAAAAGGTTATGGGTTTGATTCCCAGTTAGGGCACATACCTGGGTTGCCGGTTTGATCCCTGGTCAGGGCATGTATGGAGGCAACCAACCAATCAATGTTCTCCCTCACAGCAATGTTTCTTTCTCTCCTTTTTCCTCTCCCCCTCACTCTCTCTGTCTCTCTTCCTCTCTCTCTAATAATCAATAAAAACATTTTTCAAAATGGTTTCTTTTCCCGCTTACAAATGAGACTATTACATTTTTCATGTATCAGAACAGGGGATGGAATTTGAGAAAGACAATTATGTCTTTTGTTTTTCTTGTGACTGACATGATTAAGAGGTCTGTGGAGATTAATATCTATTGAAAATTTGTGTGCTCCCCCATGTGATGCAAATTTCTCTGAGTTTCTCGTTTGTCTTTATAAGCTCAGCAGAGTTAGAGTTGTATAAAAGATCCCCATCTCTTAATATTTTAAAAAAACTTTGTAATTTTTTTTTTTGCTGATTAAACTAAGTGGTGTGCAGGGGTTACTAGCACCCAGCTCAAGTCAACTGGGGATTTGTAGGGCTACTTGCCCCAACCCCTGTCTCTTTGAGGACTTTATATCACACTATGAATAAGGGAAATCAAATATTTCAAGATAGGGATGAAAAGTCATATCATGATATCAATGTTGAAGAGAAGGAGGACTCACATCCCATGCTAGCACTACCTTTAATCACCTTTGGCTCTGACGTCCCCGCCTGGATCCTTTAAGGGCGGGTGTTCCCAGGCTTGGCCGATGCTCAGCTGAGGATGCACGTGGACCACCAGAACAATCCCTCCATTGCCTACTCAGGACTTAGGGTGATCATAGCCCCTTCCTGCTGGAATCCCTCCAAAAAGGAACATTGCTTATCACAGTTTGGGAGAGTAGACATGCAACAAATACATGTGGTAAGAGGTTTTTCTGCTGTGATTATTTGCATTCTCTTGATTATTTGCATTCTCTTGATTATTTGCCAGATTATACTTTTTACAATCTGCAATTATCTTAATTTTCTTGTGTGTTTTTTTATTGTCTCACTCAGTGTACTATATGTATAGCAAATGTAAGATAATAAATATTGGTTCAGTGGATAAATAAATAAACCCTCAAGGAAAATCTAAATATCCAGTTCCCTTTTCTTCCATTTTCAAGAAATGAAGAAGAATGAGATAGAGAATGAACTAGAAGCATCAGAATACACTAATCTATAGGATTATTACAAAGGCTGCCCTCTATTTCATTGTATCTGGACTGGGAGAATTAAACAGAGTTGTCTTTATACCCTCTAATGCTTTGAGTTAGTGTGTGTGGTTCTTTGGGGTTTGTTTGTTTGTTTTGATACTGTGGTTTTTCTCCAGCCATGGTTTGAAGGTTTTCATACTCTAAAGTCTAAACTATTGGGCAAAGTGTTCCCTTTCTTGGAGCCCACGTGCACTTTCAGAACGTTTTCAGGGGGCTGAGATGGAAGGATGGGGTGAGGAGAAAGTGGGGGTAACCATGGGGAATATAACCCAAGCTTCTACCCCTTAAGTCAGCTCCAGGCTATGTGACATTGGGCCACCCTTATTCCCCACCAATGGCAATTTTATCGCCAATGGACTGTATTTCAGCATGTGAACTGATCAAAGAATTCTTGATGGAACCATGATCTGCCTGGCTTGTCCTTCAGGAATTAGAAGAAGAAGAATTAAATAGTGAGATAGTTAAGAAAACGGTGCGCACTAGAGTCTAAAGAGAGGTCCTAAATAAAAGGCTAGTGGCCCCGTCCTAACTACAAGCATCATTTGTTCAGGTCACACACCATTTTACTTATTTATTTTAATATATTTTATTGGTTTTTTTACAGAGAGGAAGGGAGAGGGATAGAGAGTTAGAAACATCAATGAGAGAGAAACATCGATCATCTGCCTCTTGCACACCCCCTACTGGGGATGTGCCCACAAGCAAGGTACAAGCCCTTGACCAGAATCGAACCTGGGACCCTTCAGTCTTCAGGCCGACGCTCTACCGACTGAGCCAAACCAGTTAGGGTTAGGGCTCACACACCATTTTAACAGTCAGGAAACTTACCAAGCTCTGATACCTCTTGAAAAATTGAAAGATGTGGTAATACTGGGATCATATCCCATAATGCAACAATCTCCTAGAGCTTGGAAACAGCATCTCCTTTAAATAGAAGCTAGAGTTCTTGGTTAACCAAGTCCCATTATTACTATTATCTTATGTTCTTCTAAGTTCACTCAACTTACATTGGTCCCTATAGACTTATAGGATTTCAACTCTGGTCTGTGAATAGATTTAGGAATATTAAAGGGACAGTACTCACTGGATATGTATTTCATTGTCAGGATGGAAGTGAATGGGCTGTCACTGCCGGACTACACTGGAGAAAATCAAGGTGTCTGAGAAGTTGTGGTTCTTGCTTGGGCATCTTTAGGAGACACACACATGGAGATGTCTCTTGAACCTGAGTTTCTGTTGGTGGTTGAGAATTTTTTGGTAGTGGTGGTGAGCTTTCCACTCCCTTGTGATAGTTTCCTTTGTCAGCATGCTGAGCTTTGCATTTTAGTCAATTTGTGCTGTTCTCTTTGTAAACACCCTCACCTCTTCTGGATACTGCAGCTATTCTGCAGTCTTTATACTTCAACCTTCATTTGTTCCAAATGGATAACTATCTCTCTACTGGAAAATTTGCTTAGTCTCAGTAAATGTGTGTCTATTATTAGTTCAGATTAGTTTTGCCAAATCACTGAATATAATATCCTTGGGGCAGAATAAATTAATACATTTGTAAAGGTAATTTCATTAACTACCTTTTCCACAGCAGTGAGAAAAAGGAGATAGAAAATTTCTAGTGAATCCTTAGAGTGATTTTCTAAAAGACCCACACAAATTCTAATTAGTTGTAAACTGTAATTTGGTACTTTTCCCATTTACAATGAGAGATCTCTCTGGCCACTACCATCTTTAGTGGTTTCCTTTGGGCAAGACTGAAAAAGAGAAATGTCTAAGTTGGGTATGCCATTTTGGCCCTCTGGTCCTTTGGTTCCTCACGCACTCTCTAGCAATCATTTATTGAGTGTGCCTGTGAGAGCCCTGTGCAATGAAAGCGAGAGCTCAGAAACTAATAAAGTGAAAGAACCAGATCTATGATTCTCAAAGGGTAATCTCCAACCTGTGGCATCAACATGATGTTGGAACTTGTCAGAGATGCAAATTCACAACTCCCACTCCAGATATAATGAATCAGAAAGTTTAGGGGAGGGCCCGATAATTGTGTTGTAACATGCCCTCCAGGTGATTCTGACATATATTAAAGTTTAAGGGCTGGAGTGTTCTGCGTTCCATGTACAGCAATCTATTCTGAGTTTCCTCACAAAGCTTTCTCTGAAACTAAACGAATAAACAAAGGGGTGAGGTCCATGGTATTCAAAGAGGCAGCCTTTTTTCTTCTGTAAGTTCTGTCTAGTAGAGATGTGTGCTGCATGGGTATTGCAGCATAGGGGTGTTATAGACAGGACCAACCTTTAAGGTAATTCTGGAGAGGCTGAAACATTCGCTTCTTATTTATCTTTATATTTAAGGTAATTTCTCAGATTTCTTGGGCATGTTTAGTCAGCCAGTCCCTCCACAGCCCAGTAGTCAATGCTTCTTCCTTTCCCACAACCTCCTTTCCATTGTCAATTGATCAGAAAGACAGGATCGACCAATTCTCACAGTGAAGGACTCATGTTTAGTCCAAACTATGGAAATGCACAGGGTAAAATTGGCAACATATTGTGAGCAGTTGACAGTGCAATTTCCTTGCTAGCCAGAGTATTTGATTTCAATGTCACATGAATATAAAGGAATCTAGTTATTCCAGATTTGCCCATTTTTTTCAGCTACTGAGGCAGTCCCTTAAATGAATTTCTGCAAATGTGGGTTATTTTAGCAGCGAGAAGTTTAAAAATAGCACATCAGCTATCTTCTGGATCACAGCCTTGCAGATTTAATCATTTGCTTGGTCTTCAAGATTAACACTGATTTCTGCAGACAGTTTGATTGTGCAGTGACTATTAACCCAGGTCTGAGCCCAGGAATAATGGATCCCTACATGTGAGGAATGAGCAGTATTTCTTGGAAATATGTGGATTATTTTCATAACCACTTAAGCTTCCTTCAGATGTAAAATGATTATTAGAATTATGAAACCAAGTATATTGGTTTAAGCATATTTGCTATGTCCTGACAATTGCCTTAAGTTGATCATGAACCATACTTTGCTAAGCCCACAAACAATGGTCAGTGCTGCAATCAAATACGCAGAGGCATGCTGCCATAGGCAAACGCACCACTGGCTTTGGGGTAGTGAGGTATAGATTGTATGCACCTCACAAGAAATTAATGTAACCGTGCTACTTCTTCAGAGCACTGAGGGGATCATTCGGGAAAAGATAAGGACATGTGTAGATAATGAAGCAAGCAGTTCAGAGGCCAGTGGATCCTTAATTTAGGGGTCACAGGAGTTCCCTGGGCTCTGTGGGGTTTGTGTGGGGAATACTCAGTAGTTAGGAACAGACAGGGAAAATGAGTTGGTGCATTCCACCCACCCCACTCCCCAGAGCCCTCTGCAGGGGATACTTGATTTGCCTTGAGTATTAGAGGATCCATAGTCTCTCATCAATTTCCCCCCAACATTTGTCAGGGTATCCTATGAATATGATGGAATGTACACATTCCTGTTGGCAACTTTGTGGGCAAAAATAGAGGCATTTAAAACCAAGAACTTGGAAGAAGAATGCAATTTTCTTTTTTATTTATCTTTACAATGGAAATTAAGCACGCCTCCATTTTTTAATCTTAACTAATGTTAATTTTATACTCATGCTTTAATTATAATTATAGTATTATGAGCCCCTGGTTAATTTCAGAGTTAAAATTGCTGCTGAAAATAGTAATCAAAAAGATAGGAGTGGAGATTTCACAGGGGACACCCGCCCAGTCAGAAATGAGCTTCATTACGGTGGAAAGAGGAGAGCAGCCCTGACACCCAGGAGCTGGCCTGGCGCTGTGGGCGAGGCCGTAGCGTTCTGCTGAACACAGACAGCTGCACAGGACATCAGCGTCGGACGAGGCCACTTTGTGACGATGATGGATGAAGACAAAAACAAGACCACTCTGAGGTCACATCTGAGCCGACAAAACACACACATTATCCAAGCAAGAAAACGCCAAACCTCCCCTGTCTCAGCTAATAGGAGTGACTATTGTTTCTTTACTAGTCACAGCTTTAGCCTCCCTCTAGTCTGCCTGCTCTTACATAAGATTTATTCAGATACTGCTCTTACATAAGATTTATTCAGATAATCATGAAATTATTCCTTCTTTCCCAAATTACCCGACCCAGAGAGAAGCCTGCTTCTTTGGATCTTCATCAAATCCCCAATCCTGTCGTCCTTTCTAACATCCTCTTACGGAGACTCCCACAGTTCCCTTTGGTGGGCCTTCTCTCTCCCTGCAGTGAGTGACAAACCCAGCTTGCTCAACTGCAGGTGTGTCCCTGGTGGCCTTGGCTAGAGAGTATTCTGGAAGTGTGTTTATTATTTGATTGTATCCATTCTGGAAAACAAATTTGAATTGTTCTAGTTATGCCCACCTTTTTGACCCTGGGCATGGCTTTCTGATACAATAGCTCTGTCCCTTTCTGATTTCAGTGTTTCTGGGAGATTTGTTCTTAATGGGTTTATATGCTGAAAAGAGTGTAGTCCTTTGGACCAAAAGAGTCACCTTAGAATCCAAACTGAAAATGTGTATTAGTCAGGGTTCTCTAAAGGAACAGAACCAACAACAGGGTGGGTGGGGCGATGAGGTTGATATGACATTAAACATCTTAGTATACTGCATGGGAGAGTAAAAGTTTACTTAATTTTTAATTCAGTTGTTATGGTGTTATTTGTGCACGTATAGAAACTTCTAACAGCTGTCTTTAAAAATGTAACAGTTAAGACTACAGCAACCCCAGCAGGTAGCAAACTAAACTTATTAAAGCATGGAAAACAGAAAGACTATTTTAAAGATTTCACCAATGGAAAAAGAACTGCTCAAATGTCTTAACAGAAGTTGCTAAGCAGAGTCACAAAGGCAATTAGAGTGAGCACAGGGGAGGGAAATGAGTGGTGATCATTAAAGCTGCCACCAGATCCACCACAGTGCAAACCCACCCTCATCTCTGTATCCTTTAGACTGAGGAAGCCAGCACGGGAGCAGAGAAAGGGGTCGTTGCTAAGCCAGTCGTGTAGTGAACCCTCCCCTCTGCCCGGCTTCTCCCCCGTGGAAAAGAGAAACCATGTCATCTCGTCATTGCCAGGAAGCTCTGCCATTCACGCCCCGTCCTTGCCCTTGCCTCTCACTGAAGATGAATGGGTCTCCCCAACACCCTGCAGCTGGGTGGCCCCGTTGAGTTATTCTCAGCAGCTCTGTCCAGGGTCTGGGGTGCTGGGTACATGACACTTAATTCACTCCAGCCATTTGGTGACAAAAGCTTCATGAGAAAAGAAGCATTTGGTGCAGAAATCTGGACGCATTTTGCAACCTCTTGATGATTATCGTTACCACTAAGGGCCGAGTTATGACTGCTAGGACTGTCCCATCCTTTTTCTCTCTTACACCTGGGAAATACCTGTTAGGCTGCATTAGGCAATGTTGCTCTAGTCTTAATTGTTACATTTTTAAAGACAGCTGTTAGAAGTTTCTATAATGTGCACCCTCAGCACATGCACACACACATAACATAATTAATATGACATAGTAATACATACAATTGTGTTTAAAGAGTATAAAACAATATATCACATAGAGGAGCTCAGCAGCTGGTTGATGAAATTAAGATGTTCTATTCCTTCTGACTCCAAGTTCTCAACATTTTGACCGCATTTCACCTCACAATACTTACAGATGTGGGGAGCGCTCCAGAGCTGTGTCTGTGTCCTGCGCCTCTCCACCTGCCCCCCACCCCTCGGGGTGACATTCCTCCTCCTACTGCAGCACTGTCACGAGCCCTCGCTGGGAACTCAGGTTTGCACCCCCCAATGCTCCACAAACTCGGCATTTTCTCAGCTGACACTTATCTCCCTGGTTCACTCTGAAACCCACCGATCCCAAGTAGAACTCCCTGGCCTCAGAACAGGGGCAGGGGGTCCCCCCAGTTTTCCCCTTGGTGGTACCATCTCATATACTTGCCATCTCCCATAGTGTTTTGGCAGAAATAATGCGGCTCCACACCTAGTTTGAGTGCTCCACTGACACCAGTAGGCCTGTCTCCTAGATCTGAGTTTCTTAACCTCAGCACAGTGACATTTTGGACTGGATGATTTTGGGGGTGGGGGCTGTGCTGTGGATTGTAAGATGTTTAAGAGCACCCCTGGCCTCCACCCACTAAATGCTAGCAGTGGCTCCCCTTCAGGTGTGGCAACCAGAATTGTCTTCAGGTCAGTTTTGCTAGGGAGGGCCAAATAATATGTCTTTACACCAAATCTTTTAACCTGTCTCCTACAGTTGGTAGTTTTCATTACTCAATACCCCCCTTATTCTATCACAGATTTTTTACCATAGACTTGTGTAGGCTTTTTGTTCAACCTGGCATTTCTGGAAACCACTTGACAACTGCCCAGTAGACCAATGTGGTGAACCAGTACCCACAGAACAGATTTCAGCCTAGGACAGGACCAAGTTAGGGGACAGCCCACTGCTTCTTGGAGAGCCTCCCAGCCAGTCCCTATCATTCAGACAGAACCAATCTTGATTATGGGGACTGCAGTGCCCAACTGTCCACACTGCAAGAAGGATTGCTCTTCATTCTTCAAGTGCAAGGGAAAGTGACTTAACCTTATTGAGCAGCTAGTGTATACCAAGCAAGTCACATACACTGTATCATGTCTTCCTACAACCACCCTGACATAGGTATTACTATCCCACTTTAAAGATCAGGAAATGAAAACTCAGAGAGGTAAACTAGCTTGCCCAAAGTTATACCACTTATAAAAAACAGACCACAGACCATGGATTCAAACTGACATGTCTTTCATGCCAAAGCCTGTGTTTTTTGTCATCAAAAGTGAACTCCCACCCTAGCCAGTTTTGCTCAGTGGATAGAGCGTCGGCCAGTGGACTGAAGGGTCCCAGGTTTGATTCCAGCCAAGGGCATGTGCCTTGGGTGTAGGCTTGATCCCCATGATCAATGTGTGTCTATCACATCAATGTTTCTATCTCTGTCTCTCCCCCTCCCTTTCACTCTCTCTAAAAATCAATAGAAAAATACCTCGGATGAGGATTAACAAAAAAAAAACAAAAAAAAAGTGAATTCCAAGGAGATCAACCAACAAATATATATTTACAAAGAATCTATTATTTATCAAGACATTTAACATTATTTGCTTAAGAGTGAATATAAAGCCTTTCCCCTATCCTTCAGGAATAAGTGAATGGAAGAGGGAAAGAAAGAAAATAGGAAAGATAAAAGTTGAGTGTAATGACATCCTTAGCCCTTCTAGTGGTACACAGAGTGCCTGGAAAATCAGCATCAAAATGTAATAACAAGAGCATCTGTAGCAATGGCGAAGCAAGTTCTTCAGCAGAAGTGCAGCACGTGACTTCTTCAGGCAGTGACACCGAGTCTCCAGAGAAATTAGTAGCAGCCCTGCAGTAACGTGGGAATCCAAGTGGCACTTGAGAAAGAGGGTAAGCGAGCAGTATGTATGACAATTATAAAGTATTCCGGCTCTGCCCCCAGATAGGTGTGCCCTAAGGGACTTGAAGAAAGACAGTACACAAATGCACAGGAGCATGGGTTTTGCTAAAATTCTAACTCTGCCGTTTGGAGTAGAACAAACAGGAAGAATGCTCGTTCCTGGGCTACCTTGAAAAGCCAACTTACCCATAAAATTTGTGCATGCTCTTTACCTGATAGGGTGTCATGTGGATTTATTTCAGCTCTGGTGAGAATATGGCTTTTAGCTACACCAAAATGCATCAGACAACCCCCTAACCAAATCAATCTCTATATACCTTTTAGCTGTCATCCCAAACCCACGTAAACCTCTCACAGATGGTGAGTTAAACTCAGTCCTTTGCCATGATCCATATTATATAGTAGGATGGCACAAACATAAATAGCCATTTCTCTATTATATGTTCTGAGAATGCGGACAGCTGTATATGATTGGGCTTTTTCTGCAGATAGCTTAGAGCAGGAGTCCTTGAATTGGCTTCTGCAGAAAATGAGGCTTCTGACAATCTCCAAGAAGGCAGGGGATGGGGCCAGGAGGAAGCCGGTGTGATTCCTCCCTCCGCCTCATCTCCTGGGCACCCCCATGGCGGTATGCTTCTAATACTGGAGCCCTGGAGGAAATTGTGTCTGCAAACATTTCACTACTCACAAGGCTTTAAACCACAGTCCTGAAGGAAACACCATGTTTCTGCCTCTGAAAGGTCTGAGCTAGTCTCAGGATGACAGGCCCTAAAATGACTAGAAGTCAACAGCTATAGAGGAGACCAACTTTGGGGGACAAATGTCTCCTGAATTTGCATGACAACATTCTAGTTGGCATAGACTAGTGCTGGCCATGACATCCAGAAGATAGAACTTCCAGAAGTTTAGTGAAGACCATCATATTCTGAGAGACAACTCCCCTCACCCCCACCCAATTATTAAATCCTTTTGCTAATTTACCTGCAGCAACAAGGACCTATAATGATAAGTTCTAAGGGGAACTTAAGCCTTTGGATTTCCCATCCCAACTATGGGACAGCAAAAGAAAGCCACAGACTATTTTCTGCCTGACCAGCCAACTAAGAGTGTTAGAAAATGCATTTAATACATGGGTTTGGAAAATTATGCTCTATTTTGAGGTAGCTTGAGCTCCTCTGGGAAATGATGGCACGACAATTCTAGTATAAATGAAAAGCCCAGTTAGTTTAATTCTGTCAATGTAAAGAAAATTATATATAAATATAGATGTGAAACATATACACATAATACCTAGATGTATGTAACCAAACCAGTACTTCATCATTGTAGAAAACAAGTCAATCTTCAGATTATAGTTTTATAAACATTTTCAGTAAATTATGGAACAATATGAAACCCTTGTTCAAACTCCTCTCCTGTTCCTATTACTGTGCAGGAACCTGTGGCTTGATATCTGGGACTAAATCTCCCCCATCTTATAAAGATGGGCTTACAAAGCCTCTCGCTGCCCTAGATGAGCTGTTGTAAGGAATAATAAAAAGATGCCACTAAGCTTTAGCCTCTGACAATTGACAGTGGGAGAGGCTGAATGAGATGGAAAGATTCTGCAAAGAGTTTTCTCTCCCAATCAGATGGTAGATTCTTTGCTGTTGTTGATGGCTACACACTAACAATGGTTAACTAGGGCCTTACCCCAAAAGATACAATCCACTATTAAATTTTGATCATTCATTTCAGATATGGTGGGAAACTTAATTAAAGCTTCCACTTAGATAACTGAACTTCTTTTTCCTTCTCACTGAACCTGAAGTTACCGATGTCCAGGCCTCTGTCATTGAGCCTTAAGGGAGTGTTCTATTTCTTCCTTATGAAGAGGATACCCTGGTGACAGTTTCACTTGGTGGAGAAAATGCCCTGTGGGCTCCTTCTCAGTGCCCATCGGTGGCCCAGGGTTGGCACTTATCAACACTCTGGAGAGGATCTGTGGGTGTGAAAGGCTGTTCACATGTGGGGCCTGAATTTGAGCCTGCTCAGCAATCTGTCATTTGGGGTCATTTGAGGAATGGATTTTACCAGCAATTCCTCCTTAAGTGAAAAGAATCATTAAGTCAATTCCTTTCAAGCACATGGCATCTTTAATATTTCTGATGTACCATTTGTAGAGAGAAATACTGTCACTGCGCACATGACAGGATCCCAAAAATAGAAGACACTGCAGACAGATTTAACAAGGGCCCTTCCTCACCTCACTGCGCAGGGCTGATTGGCTCATTCTGGTCCCACACAGCTCGCCCAAAGCAAGAGCCAGACAGACCACTACCTTACAAGAATTCACCCATAAACTCCCAGATTCCCAGAACTTCACAACTCAGGTGCAAAATGTGCAGCTGACCATGGAGCATGCAGTGAAGATGGCCAGAAAGGAGCAACATAGGAGGGCCCACCGCAGTCAGTGGGAGTGACATGCTTCAGACACACCTTTCTGCCCATGCTTACGTATGTACTACATTTGTCTCTGGAGGCTTCATACACCCCCACTTCACATTACTTCCCCACTGTTCCCTGTACCTGTCCAGCCAAATAATAGCGCTTAAAAGTGTCAAGATTAGGACAATAAGTTGGTGACTATTAAGATGCTTTTGTAAAAATGATCGATCTACTCCTGTTACACCAAACCAGATACACATACTGGGGCTTGGAGGGCCCTTAGGATCAACCCACCCACACCACTTATTTAGCATTGGGGAAACTGAGGCCCAGGGAGATTAAAATCTCTTGTCCAGTCACACAGTAACTTTAGTGAGAGAACTAAGACCAAACCCCATGCCTCTTGACTCCCACTTCAGTGTTCTTTCTATAAGACCAAAGAGCCCATGACTTCTTTTCATCTTTTACAATCTCAGTCCCTTTTTTTCCATTTTATTTATTTTCCATTTAATTAATTAATTTTAAATCTTTATTGTTGAAAGTATTACATATGTCTTCTTTTCCCCCCATTGACCTCTTCTAGCCCACTTCCACCCCCCACCTACCCCCTGGCCTTCACCACCCTAATGTCTGTATCATGGGTTATGCATACAGATGTTTTGGTGGATCTCTCCCACTCACCACATTCCCCCCCACTCCCCACTTCTCTCTGAGTCCCCAAGTTTACACCCTCACCTGACCTGAGGATCCCATTGCATTCTTCTGGGCAGGTGTCACAGTAGCTCTTCTAAAAGTGAGTTTCCTGGGAAACATGTAGCTTACGTGGCAGAACAAAATAGTGAGATAATAATTTGTATGTGTGTTTATCCCCACTCCCCTACACACACACACACACACACACACACACACACACACACACACACCCCATTCCATTCCATTCCATTCCATTTCAACACCAAGCCAGTAGCCAGGGGCTCAGTGTACTTCTCAAATACCGGGGATCCATGCCAGGAAAACAGCTAAAGCTACTTAGATTCACTGACTTTTCTTGTCTTTTAGCAAAGCTTATATTTAGAGGAGAAGGATATTCCCCAAGACCAGACAAGAGGGAAAAAATGGGTGGGTCTTTCAATTAATGGGGCAAATGTCCTGCTGGATGGCTCAACTTCTGTGTGTTGGCAAGACCTCAAAGGTGACAACCACATGGGACACCAAGGAGGCTGGACTTTGGGCCCAGAGGCTTGGAGTCCCAGCAAAGATACCTGTGACCAAACTGTGGCACAGAAGTAGCAGAGCCACTGGAACTCGAAGGACCTGAGTGAGCAGGAATCTGAGGGCTTCAGGGCTGCGCAGCGCAGTACAGAGCAGCACTGAGGCCTCTCTGATGCACTCTTAAGATCCTGGGGAATCCCATTAGTTACTACAGAATAAATTTCTGTGGCCCCATGTGATGGCAGCTCAAACTCAGATATTAATTGACATTTTTTAAAAAGGGAATTTTTAAAAAATATCCTATTTTATAGGCAAAATTTTTATCTGCTACGTTTGTATGAAAATTTTTATGAAAGCATAGGTATTATGTTTGCTTCAACAACTGGAATCCTAGCAACATTTGTTCTCAGAATCTAAAAAGACCCAAATTCAAAACTAATGATTTGCCCCAAAAGATTTATGGTGGGGTGGAGGTTTTGTTTGCTCTGTGAAACCTTTCCTGACCAGACATCACCTCTCTGGGCTTCTACTGTATCTTCTAAATGCATCTAGAATTGTGCTTGACCCTGTGCATTAGACTAGTTTTGTATAGGACTATCTCCCTTCCTACACTGTGAGCTCATTAAATGTAGTGTGTGCCTTAGTCTTCAGGGCATCCCCGGGAACCAGCACGAACTCGGGCATGTAGGTAAATCAGTGGATCTGTATTATGCTGCAGTCGGAGCTGTGGCTCTCCTGTGCCTGAAAAGAGGTTCAGGATGAATTGGGGATCAGCAGTTCAGGCTATATGTCATTTCATCTTGAGGTTAAAAAAAAAAAACACAAAAAAACCCTGTGCATTCTTCATTTGACCCAATGAAAATCAGAAAGCCCTAAGTTATTTAGAAGGTGTGAGGTGTATAGCTTTTCAAATTTGGTGCTGCTGTTGCTTTAACTCAGGTCAATTCAATAAACTTAAGGGGAGTACCTAGTATATTTGGGGCATTTTGCTATGAGAAAGAGTGTGCCTATGTGCTTGAGTATACACACACACATACACACACACACACACACACACACACACACACAATCTGGAAGCTCCTGGCCTGCTGGGGAGGGTAGGCAAAACCAATACAAATGATGAGTAAAAACCATGTTGCAAATTCCCTTATGGTCATACCCACTGTAGGACCCTCTTCCAAGACTAGCATAAACACAGCTTAATTGTAACTCTGGTACATAGACCAGCCCATGCAAGTCACATCAGGGTGGGGTGCAGGAGTACAAAGGCTGGATTCTGAAAGCAAGGAGTCCACATCCTTTATTTGGACCTGGAAGTGGATATAGTATTTGCCTCAGAAGTTTGGTGAGAATATATCACACTTAAAAGTACAGTATAAAAAAAGGTATAAAAAGGCTGTCGAAGAAAGAATATATATATGCCTAATATGCAAAGTGTTCCCTCGGGAGTTTGACCAGGAGACCAGGAATTCAACTGCTCGCTATGATGTGCTGACCACCAGGGGTCGGCACAGAACAAATGAAGGCCCTGGCCAGCAGTCGGGGAAGGAAGGCCCCGATCGGCCCTGATCGCTGGCCAGGCCTAGGGACCCTACCCATGCACGAGTTTCATGCACCGGGCCTCTAATAAATATATGAAACAGATATCAGGGAATTAAATGGAGATAGAAAGGATAAATAAGGTGCATTTAATCAATAAATTTAAACACAAAAAAAAGAAACTGGACAGAGGTTGAAATTGACAATAAATTCCAGTGGGACTATTGGAGATATGATAGGTTGGGAAAGATGAGATTATTTAAAAGCAGAGCCCATTGAGTTCACCATAAATGCTACACAGAAACTGGGGAAGCCATAATTTAAAAGAGTAAAATAGTCAATTCATTGTAGAAGTGATTGGACCAGGTTGCTGCTAAATTTGGAGGAGAATGAGTTGACTGGGAGGAACAATAGGAAGTTAATAAATTTTCAGGGGTGAAATACAAACTATGTGGGCTGAAGGAGTCAAATGTCAAAAAATCCCTCTCCCCAAGTCACTATATTTTTTACCCAGCAGTCAATATAAAGTATTTTGGGCTGCAGCCCCCAAGGAGATTCTTACAACCAAATTAGCCATTCCCATGACCTGCCCTGTCAAAATCAACCAGTTCTTAACCCAGAATGAAAAAAGTGATTAGGTCTGCTTCCATAAGTTTGCCTTATTTATTATTGGATCAGAGGTTTGATATTGAATCAAAGCCACAATGATTTATTAATCCTTTTTTTTTCAATTACAGTTTATATTCAGTATTATTCTGTATTCATTTCAGGTGTACAGCATAGTGTTAGACAATCATGTACTTTTAGAGTGGGCCTGCCCCCCACTCCCCGATATTTCAAGTACCCATCTGGCCTCATAGTTATTATGATATTATTGACTATACTAGAGGCCCAGAGGGGGAGGGGGGGTGGGTCAGCTCAGCCCAGCCTGCACCCTCTCCAATCCGGGACCACTGCTCCTAACTGCTCACCTGCCTGCCTGCCTGATCACCCCTAACTGCCCCCTCCCGCTGGCCTGGTTGCCCCTCACTGTCCCCCCCTTGCCTGCCCCCCTGTGGGTCTGGTTGCCCCACGCAGCCTGCTGCTCAGTTGTTTGGTCGCCCCTCACTAAACCCCCTGCCAGCCTAGTCGCCCTATGCAGCCTGTTCGGTCATCCGTTCGGTTGTGATGGTCGCTTAGGCTGTTACACATATAGATTCCCTATGCTGTGATTTATATCTCTGTGACTATTCTGTAATTACCAATTTGTACTTCTTAATCCCTTCACCTTTTTCACACCCAGTCCCCTATCCCATCCCCTCTGTCCACCATCAGTCTATTCTCTGTATCTATTTTTGTTTTATTTTGTTCTTTAGATTCCACATATAAGCGACACATTAGTTCTCAATTTTATATTGAAATAAAAATAGTGTCTGCAGTCGTTTAGTAAAACTTAAAAAAAAAAGTTCAGTGTAAAGTTTAAATAATATCTGTTTATTTTCCAGTTCATCAAATTTTCCACATCTCCAAGATCATAGAAACAGAAACAAAAGTTAGTTTGGCATCACTGATTAACTCTCCCTGGAGAATCAGTAGACCTTTAGAAATGAAAATTTATTTTTTCCATGTATAAAAGCAATGAGCATAAAATGCAGAAAAGAAAAAAAAAAGAAACTATCCATTGTCCAATCATTCAAAGAAATCTACTGCTAATAATTTGATGTTGTTACAAATTATTAGCAGTAGATTTTTAATCGCCCTTTTTATCTTTGTAATTAAAAGGGTGATTAAAAAGGCTTTTTTGCAAAATAAGATGCCTAAATCTAAAGTACTGGGTATTTGAAAGCTTCCATCTCTGCAACAAGATCTTAACAAGCTCTTTAATGGGAAGTAAAATTCAGCCTTAAAACTGACCATACATTTAGAGGACCCATTTGGCGGCTGCCGCAGCAGGTCAACAGATTCTAAGGCCTCTCCAGTCTTGCCAAGTGACTGAGGTGGAGAGGCAATGTAACCATTGCTTTCTGACTTTAACTAATGTTTAATTCTCAGGAGCAGAAGTATACTTCCTCTTGTAAGTTCTCATTAAGTTTCTTAGAATCAGCTAACACTCTGTTTATAAAGATGTGGATATTTTCCCTAATTACTGTGATTTTGATTACTGCTGTCAAAATCAGTGCTCTGTGTCAGAGATCGTGACAGCGGCGTACATCCTTCTCCCCTCCCTCCCCTGGAAACGATCCAGTCCTCTCTGGAAATTAAATGCAGTAAAAGGTTTAATAAAGTGAAGAAGGGGGGGTGGGGAATCCAGACGTATCACGTCTCATTTCGAGCCACTCCAGAATAAAACCAGAATGTATTCATCAGAGTGATGAAATGTGCGGTCTGTTTAAACATTAAGGATATGGATGCAGAGTTCTGTTACTTATGATAAATTTCATTATTGCAAAATCCAATTCATTCTGCTGAACAGGAATGCTGACATGATTTATGCTCTCAGAAACACATTTCCCACTCCTGCTTTTTCCTTTCATGTGGAGAGATATGGATGAGGGTATATGTAAATCCTGGCTTCTCCACCCCTTCAGCTGCCCCTGCTCTGGGGTAGAATAAGTTTCATCACTGGCAAAGTTTGGAAGAAGCACTAGACATGCATGGCTCAGCTTCTTCCTCTTTCCTACCCATTGGGAGCCAGATACCACAGGAAACATGTTCTGATCTGTGCCTTCTTTGTGGGGAAGGACTGTGGTTTTCTAGCACTGTCTGTGCTTAAGTAGGTAAGTCCACCTAATTCTGTGGTTCAGTATTAGAAGGCCATCTAAACCACATCCTCCAAACCAGCCCTTAGAAATATCAAGGGAGACTAGCTTGATCTCTCTTACACCTTCTCTCTTAATTGATTCAAAATACTTGGTGGGTGAAAAGGGTGCTCTTTACTGTCTCCCTTAAAAATGAACATCACCTCCTAACCAGTTTGGCTCAGTGGATAGAGCGTCGACCTGTGGACTAAAAGGTCCTAGGTTCGATTCCGGTCAACGGAATGTACCTTGGTTGCGGGCCCATCCTCAGTGGAAGGTGTGCAGGAGGCAGCTGATCGATGTTTCTCTCTCATTGATGTTTCTGACTCTCTATCCCTCTCCCTTCCACTCTGTAAAAAATCAATAAAATATGTTTTTTAAAAAATGAACATCACCAAACACAAAGGCTGGTAATTAAAAAAACAAAACAAAACAAAACAAAAGAAAAACACCACTCTATTTTTAGGTATATTTTTAAGGAGCTTTTTTTTTAGTCACTCTCTATTCTAAATTTTCAGTGTAAATTCTGTAACACATCCTGCCTTTTAGCATTTAACTCTGGATCTGTTTAATTAAAAGGAAGGATAGAGAAGAAGCCTAGCTATCAATGGCCAGAATTTTCCTTGGTAGAAGGCTTTTATCTTCACATATTGATATTTTCCCCCTGTTGAATTAGGAATGATTTTCCCCGTTTTACTGAGATGAGGTAAGGTTGAATGACTAGCCCAAGTTCTCACAGCTGGTTAGCAGCAGAGCAGGGAAATGAACTGTACAGTTTGAAGGCCAGAGCTTTTTCTTTTTTTTTTTTTTTTTTTTTTTTTTACTTTCTTTTTTTTTTATTTTTTTATTTTTTCAAATTTTTATTAAGGTATTATATGTGTACATATCTTACCATTGCCCCCCACCCCCACCCCACTCCCATACATGCCCTCACCCCCCAATGTTTTGCATCCGTTGGTTACTCTTATATACATGCATATAAGTCCTTCAGTTGATCTCTTATTTCCCCCACCTCTCCCTAACCTTACCACTGTAATTTGACAGTCTGTTTGATGTTTTACTGCCTCTGTAACTATCTTTTTGTTCATCAGTTTATAATGTTTTTCATTATCCCCAAATGAGTGGGATCATGTGGTATTTTTCTTTCATTGACTGGCTTATTTCACTTAGCATAATGTTCTCTAATTCCATCCAAGTGCCTACAAATGGTAGTAATTCCTTCTTTTTTACGGCAGCATAGTATTCCATTGTGTAGATGTACCATAGTTTTCTGATCCAGTCATCTGCTGATGGGCACCTAGGCTGTTTCCAAATCTTAGCTATTGTAAATTGTGCTGCTATGAACATAGGGGTGCATATATCCTTTCTGATTGGTGTTTCTGGTTTCTTAGGATATATTCCTAGGAGTGGGATTACTGGGTCAAATGGGAGTTCCATTTTCAGTTTTTTGAGGAAACTCCATACTGTTCTCCACAGTGGCTGCACCAGTCTGCATTCCCACCAGCAGTGCACGAGGGTTCCTTTTTCTCCGCATCCTCGCCAACACTTGTCGTTTGTTGATTTGTTGATGATAGCCATTCTGACAGGTGTGAGATGGTATCGCATTGTTGTTTTGATTTGCATCTCTCGGATAATTAGTGACTTTGAGCATGTTTTCATGTGTCTCTTGGCCTTCCTTCTGTCTTCTTTCGAAAAGCTTCTATTTAGGTCCGTTGCCCATTTTTTTATTGGATCATTTATCTTCCTTTTATTAAGTTGTATAAGCTGCCTGTAGATGTTGGAAATTAAGCCTTTATCAGTGATACCATTTGCAAATATGTTCTCCCATACAGTGGGGTTTCTTGTTGTTTTGTTGATGGTTTCTTTTGCTGTGCAAAAGCTTTTTATTTTGATGTAGTCCCATTTGTTTATTTTCTGTTTGGCTTCCATTGCCCTAGGGGCAGTATCACTGAAAAAGTTCTTTTGGCATATGTCTGAGATTTTGCTGCCTGTGGATTCCTCTAGTATTTTTATGGTTTCCCGTCTTATATTTAAGTCCTGTACCCATTTTGAGTTTATTTTTGTGTATGGTGTAAGTTGGTGATCTAGTTTCATTTTTTTGCATGTATCTGTCCAATTTTCCCAACACCATTTATTAAAGAGACTGTCTTGACTCCATTGTATGCTCATGCCTCCTTTGTCAAATATTAAATGCGCATATTGGTTTGGGTCGATATCTGGATTCTCTATTCTGTTCCATTGATCTATATGTCTGTTCTTGTGCCAGTACCAGGCTGTTTTGATGACAGTGGCTTTGTAATACAGCTTGAAATCTGGTATTGAGATCCCTCCTACTTTATTCTTCTTTCTCAGGATTGCTGTGGCTATTCGGGGTCTTTTTTTATTCCAGATGAATTTTTGGAGAGTTCTTTCTAGGTCTGTGAAATACGCCGTTGGTATTTTAATGGGGAGTGCATTGAATCTATAGATTGCTTTGGGTAGTATGGACATTTTAATGATGTTGATTCTACCAATCCATGAACATGGTATGTTCTTCCATCTGTTTACATCTTCCTCTATCTCTTTTTTCAGTGTCCTGTAGTTTTCCGCATATAGGTCTTTTACCTCCTTGGTTAGGTTTATTCCTAAGTATCTTAATTTTTTTGGTGCGATGGAAAATGGGATTGCTTTTTTAGTCTCTCTTTCTGTAAGTTCATTGTTGGTGTATAGAAATGCCATAGATTTCTTGGTGTTAATTTTGTATCCTGCTACATTGCCGAATTCATTTATTAAGTCTGTTAGTTTTTTGATGGAGTCTTTCGGGTTTTTTATGTACAATATCATGTCATCTGCAAATAAGGACAGCTTTACTTCTTCTTTTCCAATTTGGATGCCTTTTATTTCTTCTTCTTGTCTAATTGCAGTGGCTAATACTTCCAGTACTATGTCAAACAGGAGTGGTGAGAGTGGGCATCCCTGTCTTGTTCCTGTTCTTAGGGGAAATGGTTTTAGTTTTTGCCCATTGAGTATGATGTTAGCTGTGGGTTTATCATATATAGCTTTTATGATGTTGAGGTATGATCCTTCTATTCCCACCTTGTTGAGAGTTTTTATCAAGAAAGGGTGTTGGATTTTGTCAAATGCTTTTTCTGCATCAATTGATATGACTATGTGATTTTTATCTCTCAATTTGTTTATGTGATGTATCACATTTATTGATTTGCGGATATTGAACCATCCTTGCATTCCTGGGATAAACCCTACTTGGTCATGGTGTATGATCTTTCTGATGTACTGCTGGATCCTATTTGCTAGAATTTTGTTGAGGATTTTGGCATCTACATTCATGAGGGATATTGGCCTATAATTCTCTTTCATTGTGTTGTCTTTATCTGGTTTTGGTATTAGGGTGATGCTGGCTTCATAGAAGGAGCTTGGAAGTGTTCCTTCCTCTTGAATTTTTTGGAATAGTCTGAGGAGGATAGGTTTTAGTTCTTCCTTGAATGTTTGGTAGAACTCTCCTGTGAAGCCGTCTGGCCCCGGGCTTTTGTTTGCCGGAAGCTCTTTGATGACTGCTTCAATTTCTTCCATAGTTACTGGCATGTTGAGCTGTTTAGATTCTTCCTGATTGAGTTTTGGAAGGTTATATTTTTCTAGGAATATGTCCATTTCCTCCAGGTTGTCCAGTTTGTTGGAATAGAGTTGTTCGTAGTATTTTTTAACAATCCTTTGTATTTCGGCGGGATCTGTTGTTATTTCACCTCTTTCATTTCTGATCTTGTTTATTTGGGTCCTCTCTCTTTGCTTCTTGGTGAGCCTGGCTAGAGGTTCATCAATCTTGTTTATCCTTTCAAAGAACCAGCTCTTGGTTTTGTTGATCTTTTGTATTGTTTCTTTGGTCTCTATGTCGTTTATCTGTGCTCTGATCTTTATTATTTCCTTCCTTCTGCTTACACTGGGCTTTTCTTGTTGCTCTTTTTCTAACTCTTTGAGTTGTTGGGTTAGGTAATTTATTACCCCTGTTTCTTGTTTTTTGCAGTAGGCTTGTAGAGCTATGAACTTCCCTCTCAAGACTGCTTTCGCTGTGTCCCATAGATTTTGGATTGTAGTGTTTTCATTGTCATTTGTTGTCATGATGTTTTTTATTTCTTCTTTGATCTCTCTGGTAACCCAGTCATGGTTTAATAGCATGCTGTTTAGTCTCCATGTGTTTGATTTCTTTGGGTTGTTTTTATTGTAGTTGATTTCCAGTTTTATGCCACTGTGGTCTGAGAAGATGCTTGATATGATTTCTATCTTCTTGAATTTGAAGAGACTTTGCCTATGTCCCAACATATGGTCTATCTTTGAAAATGACCCATGTGCGCTTGAGAAGAATGTATATTCTGTGGCTTTGGGGTGAAATGTTCTGAAGATGTCAATTAATTCCATCTGGTCTAGTGAGTCATTTAGGATTGATGTTTCTTTGCTGATGTTTTGTTTAGAGGATTTGTCCAATGGTGATAGTGGGGTATTAAAGTCTCCTACTATGATTGTATTGCTGTCAATGTCTCCCTTGATATCTTCCAGGAGTTTTTTTATGTATTTGGGTGCTCCTGTATTGGGTGCATATATGTTTACCAGAGTTATTTCTTCTTGTTGGATTGCTCCCTTTAGTATTATGAAATGGCCTTCCTTATCTCTTGTTATGTCCTTCAGTTTGAGATCTAATTTGTCAGAAATAAGTATTGCTACCCCAGCTTTTTTTTCAGTTCCATTTGCCTGGAAAACCTTTTTCCATCCCTTCACCCTCAGTCTGTGTGCGTCTTTTTTTCTGAGGTGGGTTTCTTGTAGACAGCAGATAAATGGGTCGTGTTTTCTTATCCAATCTGTTACCCTATGTCTTTTGATTGGGGCATTTAATCCATTTACATTTAAAGTTATTATTGATAGGTACTTATTTGTCGCCATTCCTATTCTTTACCCCTGTGTTACTTCTTCGCTTCCTGTTTCTTTCTTTCTTTCTTTCTTTCTTTTTTTTTTTTTTTTTTTTTACAGTAGACCCTTTAGCATTTCTTGCATTGCTGGTTTGGTGGTAATAAATTCCCTTAGTCCTTTTTTGTCTGTGAAGCTCCTGATTTCACCTTCAATTTTGATTGACAGCCTTGCTGGGTACAGTATTCTTGGATTCAGCCCCTTCCTTTGCATGACTTTGTATATTTCATTCCATTCCCTTCTGGCCTGATGAGTTTCTGTTGAGAAATCAGTTGCTAGTCTGATGGGGGTTCCTTTGTATGTAACTTTCTGTCTCTCTCTTGCTGCTTTTAAGATTCTTACTTTGTCGTTGGTGTTTGCCAATTTAATTATAATGTGCCTTGGCGTCGGTCTTTTGGGGTTCATTTTGCTTGGGACTCTGTGAGCTTCTTGGATTTGTGTGGGTTTTTTCTTCCCTATATCTGGGAAATTTTCTGTCATTATTTCTTCAAAGAGGTTTTCTACTCCTTGCTCAGCTTCCTTTCCTTCTGGAACCCCTGTTATGCGGATGTTGTTTTGTTTCGTGTTGTCCCAAAGTTCCCTTAGACTCTCCTCCTGCCTTTTAATTTTTTTTTCTAGAAGTTGCTTTTCTTGGGTATTTTTTTCCATCTTGTCTTCTAGCTCACTGATGCGGTCCTCTGCTTCTTCTAGTCTACTCTTGATGCTTTCTATTGAGTTCTTTACAGCAGCGATGTCATTTTTCATTTCTTCTTGGTTCTTCTTCATTTCCTCTTGGTTCTTGCTCATATTGTCGAATTTGTCTTCCATTCTTTTCAGCCACCTTATGACCATTTCTCTGAATTCTTTTTCTGGAAGGTTGCTTGCCTCCATTTCGTTTACTTCCTTTTCTGGTGATGCCTGCTTTTCTTTCATATGCGGGCTGCTTCTTTGTCTCCCCATGGTCTCTCTTCTCTGGGTGTCTGGTTATGTAGTTCTCTCTCTCCTGGGTTGATTTAAAGGCACAAAATACAGCACTACCAGGTACAACTCACAAGGCACTGAACAGGAATGTATTCACGATATTAATAACCTCCAATAAAGGTGACCACCAGAGAAAGGCAAATTAGGTGATAGAAGAGAAAGAAGAAGAGGAAAAAAGAAAGAAAGAAAAAAAAAAGAAAAAAGGAGTGTGAAAATGAAATTGGGAAAAGGGAAAGTAAAGAGAAAAAAAAAAAAAAGTAAGAGAGACAAGAAATTGACTAAGAGAGAAAGGGGAACAGACTATATATATTGGGGATAAAACTCCAATAGAACAATCACTAATCCCAGCAAATGCCAGCAACAAGTGCCTGGGGATTAGTACAAACTACAACACCAACTAATATGGAGTGAGGCAAGGGAAAGCTGAAGCACAAAACAAGCAAAAAAATAAATAAAAGAAGAATAAGCAAAACAATCTCACAAAAAAAGCATAAAAATTGGATATAATCTACATTCAAGCAAACAACAACAAAAGGACAGAGATAAGGACAAGTTTATGGATAACTCAGACAGCGAAGGGAAAGGTGTATGTGGACTTGGAGCAGGGGATTGGAGATTAGATATGTAAGTAGGGTGAAATTTTAACAAGGGGTAAACAGAAAGAATAGGGAAAATCTAAAGCAGTAAAAGGGTAAGACAAACAGGACACTGAAAAGGGGGAGGTTAGGAAGAGAGTGATGGCCTAAAGGTAGAGTTGAGATAGAGTAAAACGATGCTAAAGGAAAGATAAAAAATAGAATGTAGAACCCTAATCCCAAAATAAAATGAAGAGAAAATAAAATGACACTTTAAAAAAAAAAAAAAAAGATAAAATAGCAGTAGTAATAATACGGATTGAAAATAAAAATGTAATCATTAAAAAGGTAAAATCAAGTGATGAAAAAAGAAAAAAAAGTTTCTTGATTAAAAGATGCAAAAAATGAAAATTTAAAAAAAATAAAAAAATAAAAAAAATAAAAGGTAAAAATAAAATGTGGAGTAGTGAAGGTCATTCACTTCCTCTGTTTTTCTGTTTGGCACGCCTGTTTCTCAGTCCAGACAGTATTGCAGTTCCCTGCGATCCACTGCTCTTCGGTGTTGTAAGCCAGTCCTGATTTTAAGCAGGCGGTGTGTCTTAATTTCTCGTATTCCTTTATTTTTGATTACACAAGAGTCAATTTGTGATTCAGCCCCTGGGTGGCAGTGTTTCTGGATTGACTTCCGGGTCTATCTATGGCCTCTCTAGGCAGTGTTAGAGCCTTCTTTCCCTGTGGCACTCGCCACGGGCCTGTGGGAATGGGCTGCCTCAGAGCTGGCTCTCTGATGGTCACTCCCCGCTCCGATCCCCAGGTTCCAGAAAAACAACCTTCCCCTGCAGTCTCCCAGCGTGTCCCCAACTGGGTGATCCTATGTATTGGGCTTAGTAATCAGATGCAAGGATTTGAAGAGGAAAAAGCCCAAGTGTGCGAATTCCGGGACTGCGAGTAAGCCCAGGCACCCAGGGAGCGCACGGGCTGCGCGTAAGTCTGGACTGCCTGAAATTCTTAGGGTGTCCCTGCACTTCAGATCAAAATGGGTTGCTTTTTAGAGTGCCCTTCTCTTAGCAGCTCTGAGGACCCCTTTCCACAGTCACAGATCACGCCAGCCCCTACAGCCACGGATTTTTCTAGGCACAGACTTCCCTGGTCCTCCAGCTCCCGCAAAACGCGCGTTCCTCTCTCCCGCCGGGACCAGAGACCTCACCTTATCCCAGGCGAAATCTGACCTTTCCGTGGTGGAGTGTAGAGCTTCTCTGAACCCGTGTGCTTGCGCCAGTTGGGGAGCGTTGTTCTGGGGCTCGCAGCTGTTCCTGGGGTGCCGCCGTTGTGGATTCTCAGGCTTCAGATAAGCTCCACTTTCCGGATCAAGATGGCGCAGACTCCGCGTCCAAGCCCGCAGCTCCGGGAGGGGACCCAGCCGCAGTTCGTGCTGCCAGGTCAGGGGAACCCCGTTCAGCAGTCCCCCACCTCCTTCTGGAATTCAGCTGTCTCCCAACCAGCCAACAAACACTCCTTGCGCGACCCTCAGCTGTTCTTTCTTTCTGCTCCGGGACAAGGCTCGGAACACGTCTGTCTATTCCGCCGCCATTATTCCCTCCCCCCACCCAGAGCTTTTTCTTCACGTAAGCTTTCATTACTTCTCTCCCCACAACCCTTACCTACCTTTCATTATCAAGGCCACTAGGAGAATGGGAGGAGAAATAAAAAACAAAACATGGCTGCTTGCTGCAATGAAAGACAAACTCATGAGGCAGGTGTTGGTGCAAAAGGAAAGAGATTTATTCAGGTGCCATGCAACCTGGGAGAATGGTGGACTCTCATCTCAAAGACCATCTCCCCTTCCTGCTCAAGCCTGCAGTTCTTAGAGGGGAGGGATTTTTTTTTCCTATCCAGTTATCTTGCTGGCTTTTAGAATACTCATTTCCTGTCCACTCATCTTTCTAGGTTTCAATGTATTGGAGCCCTATCCATGCATCTTTCTAACGTTTGGCATGCTCAGTGGCTCAGTGTTAACCTCCCCCAGAGCCATCTTGGTCAATGGGGGAGACTTCCTGGCACTCTGACTGATAGTATCAGAAGAGGGCAGTGATTTGCCTGGAAGCCATTTTTAAAAAATATATTTTTATTGATTTCAGAGAGGAAGGGAGAGGGAAAGAGACATAGAACCATCAATAGTAATAGAGAATCATTGATCAGTTGCCTCCTACATTCCCCCTACTTGAGATGGGGCCCACAACCGAAGCAAGTGCCCTGACCAGGAATCAAATGGTGACCTCCTGATTCACAGGTTGACACTCAACCACTGAGCCACACCGGTTGGGCTGGAAATCTGCTAGCTATAAATTGAGTTTTTTTAAGTATTGGGTTTTTGTGTGTTTTTTTTCTGCCCCCAAACATATTAAGCCACATAAAACAGGGATTTAGCAAAATTTATCCTACTGCAATAATTTAATTTTTCCAGGTGCTTTTGAAAAAGACCTGTGTGAGATCCCACATTTTAAAAAAAAAATTCTTATTTGAATATGCTTTTGATTTTTTTTCGTCTAAAAATTAGTTGCAATTGCAAAACTATTCTGATGACTCTTTTCTTCCAAATTTGTTGAACTGATTTGAAAATGTCACTACAAAAGTCAAAATTTTTTGAGTTTATTTCTCAGAGAATTCTTGCCTATGAGAAGGTTAAGATTCATTCATGTCACCACAATAACAGAACCCATATTTTACAGAAACATCCAAGTAAACTTTGCTCACTGTTTATTCACTTGTAGAGTGGTGCTGTTTTCTTCCTGTGCCTGTAGGCAGTATCAGGGAGAAATACTCTAAGGGTTTATGAAGTTGAGGAAAATATAACTCAACTGGAAACTCATATTCTAGGAGTTCAGAGTATGAGCCTCAGGGGTAAAGCAAATGTTATAGAGGAGTATGTACTCCCAGCTCAAGTCTGCCACTTACCTGGAAGGGCTTCATCAATGTATACAGAATGAACTAAGGTAAAAACCTGGATGAGCCTTAAGGTGGGTTGGAATTAGACAGCCATATCATGCTTCATGAGAAATCTAGAGGTGTGCCTGTGTGGGTTTGATGTATTCTTCCTTTGTGTTGAATTAACTATGAGAAATCTAGAGGTGTGCCTGTGTGGGTTTGATGTATTCTTCCTTTGTGTTGTTCCTTAAGATATCAAATTTTAAATCCTAGAATTCTAACTTCTAAGGTGTAACACTGAAAGTATTTTTGAGGATAGAGGGTGAGAAAGCTAGGATATTAAAATTTTCTATAAAGTGTAACCATTCATAAGTAATTATATCAGCCATCTGGCATTTATATGATGGTAGATGTGGGAAAACTTGCATTTATTTTTTATTGGTATTTAATAAGTTTTATCCCTGACAAATTACAGAGCTGTGTGTGTTCTAGAGTGAAGAAATGCAGTTCTTTGTGTCATACACTGTGCATTCCAAATCTACATATTCTCCCTTTTCCCTCCAATTCCTTTCATGATTGTGTGCCTTTGCCTATCTGTACCAGTGGAGGGGGAGAGACCAGATCAGTATTTGTTGTATTAGAGAAGTTTCTCACACAGAGAACTGTTAAATTTTACTCTCATTACAGCTAAATGGGAGCTCTAAGCATCACTGATGCTAGTTCATCACCATGCAGATTCAGCTGTCTCCTCAATTCCTAGGGCTTGGAAATGCTGAATCCACAGCTGCTGTGATATTTTTTTTCTGCTCAAAAAAAATTTTTTAAGGCCACCAACATCTTTCATTTATTTTGGAAAAAAAAAAAACGAATATGTACATGCTGTACTTTTATTTCCTTCAGTTTCATTTAAAACAGATGATGTTTCTATGCAGATTTTTCTAAGAAAAATAGTTTCCTGTCCACTTTGATTTGTTGATCATTTTATAGTGCTTATAGAATTACCAAGAGCACTTATTCTTCTCCTGCTGCTAGAACACCAATGCCCCCTGCTGATAAATTCCCCAGAACCTTCCTTCAGAAAATGAGAACATAACCCTCTGTGTTACAACAGGCACGGTATTCACCAGCCTTGTCTGAAAGGGACACGTGCTTCTAGGTCATCTTAGTCGGCTTTATTAGCCTCTCGTTAGTGTAATTTCCTCTATTAGCTTTTACTAACACAGTTAGAAATTATTTCATGCTTGGCTGGCTTTATTATAAAACAATTTTAAAGGTATTGATAGGGCTTTGCACCTGACAAAATGGGAACCAGAACTAACATTTGATTATGATAATATAATTTCTGTTATATTATATTTACATTTAATGGGAGAAGTCCCTCAAAATACTTTTGTATTTGTCTTTGTTTCTTTAGTATTTTAGAACTTATGTCATAATGAGATTTTAAAACCTAATGCTCTTGATTTACTTGAATTCTTTCTAATGTCACCTCCATCAAGTAATTTCTTGGTTTCCCTAGTGATAGAAAACATGTCACCTACCAAACCAACCTATTGCATCTTTGCCTGCTATAACAGCTTTTGCTATAACAAATCTAATTCCTCTTAATTCTTCAGAAGTTGAAAAGAAAGATTATGTTCTTCTCTTGACATTCTTCTCTTTCCCGGAAAGAATATTGTCAACTATAAGGAAAAAGACAAATACATTTATGTTTGACCAAAGGGACAAAATGTCAGAATGCCAGTAGAATATAAAATTGCTATTTTCAAATGGTATGTTAATTTTTAGTCTTCTCTCTCTCTCTCTCTCATTGGTTACAATACACTTTAAAAAGGGTTATTTTTGGCCCTAACTGGTGGTTTTGCTCAGTGGTTAGAGCATTGGCCTGCACACTGAAGGGTCCCAGGTTTATTTCTGGTCAAGGGCACATGCATGGGTTGTGGGCTGGATCTCCAGTAGGGGGCTTGCAGAAGGCAGCCAATCAATGATTCTCTCTCATCATTGATGTTTCTATCTCCCTCTCCCTTCCTCTCTGAAATCAATAAAAATACTTTTTTTTAAAAAAAAAAAAAAAGGTTATTTTTGAACTCAATAAAGGAAAGAGGAGACAAATTCCATTTCTGTATATTATGATTTGAATGTTCCCAAGAACATGCAATCTCAGGGCGTCTTCATAAATGCCTAGAAATTGTTAGATCTCCTGGCTCAGCCCACATATTCTTAAGAAAGCAGTGTCATGTCAGATGCGGATTTCTCATGAGTTTGGAAAATTAGTGAATTTGGACTGAGATGTTTTAATCAGCACAAGGCCAGTTGGATCTTTGTGAGACTCATCATTCCATTGAGCTCTGCCATGACTCTTCAGGCAGATGCAAAATCAAAGCTCCTAGTGCTTTCTCTGCAACCCACTCCCCACTCCTTTCATTTGCAGTTAATTTTGCTGTCCTGGTAGCCAATAACCAATAACAAAACAAGCAATGACCTTAAACCAAGCACCAATAGCCACATTCATATTGCTAGGCTTATTCTGCCACTAAATCTTAAAAGTTGTTCTTTGCTATTAGTGTTCCCTCCCCCAACCCCCTCCCGCTAAGGCTCTGGGCACTGGAGAATCTGGGCCCAAGAAGCCTGTAGGAGGAGAGTGACCCCAACGCTGATCGAGACAGAGTAGCAGCTCAAAGGGGGTAGAAGGGGCAAAGCTCAACTGCAAAGATGTAAAGTAAGCATCACCGCCATCTTACCACGGCTCAGAAAGAAGAAAAATAAGAGAGAGCAGTATTTCCAAGGAAGACAAACTAGTTAGCAACTGAGAGTGAACAGGCTTTCCCCTGCCTTGTTTAAGTATTACTGTTCAATTAAATTACATTTAATGTTCCTCTCATTACCATCACCCAGTATTTGAACAATAGATTTTAGACCCAAGTGTTAGGGCCTTTGTTTATCTTTATGAAATTTCTTTAAGTTAAATTTAGTTGTTTATTCCAGACTGTTGAGAACTTTCCAGATTCTGATTTTGTCTTTCAGTACATAGGCTATCCTTCAAAGCCCACATCATTCACAGATTTGATAAGGCTGACTTCTAACTCACTGGCATAAGACTGAGAAATAACCACATCTAGAATTCTCCATTAATATTACTACTGACTCATTAATAAACTCACTTTGAGTTCCTCCAATATTCAATATACCTATTATCCAGTCCACTTTTCTATCTTGTCCACCAGGTTCTCAAGGTCACATTTTGCCAGATTCCTGGATGTGATCTAAATATACCACAAATAACTCATTTCCCTGCTGTGCCAACCTAGTAACTCCATTAAAGAATGAAATAAGATCAGTCTGAGATGAACTGACTCATGCTTACTGAACCCATTCTGGCTCAGAGTGATCAATGCTTCCTCTTCTAAGAGCAAAGAAAGTTGCAAATCAACAAATAGCACATGATAATACCACATGTATAGTACTACTTAGAGACTATTCTAAGTTTTTCATATGTAATTAGTTCATTTAATCTTCACATCACCGATCGGTTGGTAGATAGTATTGTCTTCATTTTATAGAAGAAACTGAGATATAGAGAATTTAAGTGACTCTCCCAAGATCAGTGAGGGACAAAGGCAGAATTTGAACCTAAGCTCTCAGCTGCCTTTATCACTGAATTATACTACCCCTTAACAGTAACGGAAAGTGGCTGCATCTGGTGTCTTTGGCCACAATAATAACGCACAACAAACCACTCCAAAACTCAGTGGTGTGCAACAGTGATCATTTATTTAGCTTATGTGTCTGTAGATTGCTTTTTAGACCTTACTGGGCAGTTCTCCTGGTCTTGGCTTGGCTCACTCATAAGTCTGAGAGTTGACCAGCTATTGTCTGGGGCTCACACATCTCTGTGGGTTAATTGGCTGTCACCTGGGGTGACTTGACTCTCCTCCATATATCTAATAGCTCCCTCTAGCAGGCTAACCAGGCATGTTCTCCTGGTGAAAGCAGAGGTGCAAGAGCAAATGGGAACACACAGATGCTTTTTATGCCTCTGCTTGTAGTCACAGCCAATGAGGTTTTTGCTGCAGTGCCCAAGGATTCTCCCAACATCAACACTGTTCCCTGAAACCATGGGCAGCACCTCCCAGAAGGAGGGAGACCCCAATAATATGTCACCTGGAGCCAAACCCTTTACAAAACTAGATTCAGAAATCTGGCCTCCAGAGGAGATTCTTCAAAAAGAGAGGAACACACAAAAAATAAGCAACACAAAAGCAACTCCAGCTTCCTCTCACTCCTCCTGCCTTGGGCTTCTAGATAATGTCACTGGGGGCTTACATCAACCTGTTCTTCACCTGTAATGTCAGAGAAGAGGATTTTTACAATCATCACAAAGAAGGGAAGGGACTCTAAAGAGATATTTAGGAGGAAACGTGTTTTTGGTTTCTAATGGGGTTTAGATTTTCTACATGGCAATTTACAGAGTATTCCTTGTTATTAATGGTTGTCCTGAGGCGCTTGAGAGAACATGGGCTGTAGGAGCAGTGGTTTGTGGGTATTGGCACCCATCTGGCTAGCATCTGGATCTTGAATCCTAGTCTGGCTTTTATTCATTTACTGAACAAGCCCTCATGGAGTACCCACCACATACCAGGCTCCGGGAACATAATGGCTCTGCTGTATGCACCATCCCTGGGGACCTCTTGGTCCAGGGCACTGATTTTTTACAGGCTCCCACGTGGAAGGATATATCTTTCAGACTTAGGGTACTCACTGGAATCTCTTTAGGAATTAAAGTTGCATGATTATTATTATTACTAGAGGCTCGATGCACAAAATTCGTGCAAGAGTAGGCCTTCCTTCCCCCAGCTGCTGGCACTGGCTTCCCTCTGGCACCTGGACCCGGGCTTCCCTTGCAGCCCCGGCTTCATCCGGAAGGTCGTCCGGAAGGACATCCGGTCTAGTTAGCATATTACGCTTTTATTATTATAGATTCTCTCTCCAACACCTCTGAGTTCTTGAACTTGCTGAGTGAATATAACCGCCTCTTGAATATATCCAGCTAAACATATTTTTTTTCTGATTTCAAGGGAATAGAGTTGCTGTCCTCCTTCATAGGGAAACAAAGGAGCCATTGCCTGGGAATGGGTTTGGCTAAACCTGGCTTAGCTCATACAGCAATAATAATAGTTATCAGAATCTACTTTTGGAGACTCTATGATGGTAATGATGCAGGTTGGAAGGGGACAGTTGGCAAAGCTCAGACCAGCACCCTGACTACACACTCTGGTTCTGACATAAAAAATGCCATGAAAATGTAAAGACACCATTGAAATGATCTTTCACACCCTGGGCTTTCTACCCTCTGAGGCCATGTGACAGGTCAAAAGGCAGAGGCAGCAGTCAAGAATGACAAGGTGCCCAATGATAAACAATTATTAACTTCCTAATATGTAACTAAGTCCCTGAACCTTTTCAGCTCAACATGCCCAGCTAGAGCAAATGCTCTAAATGTATCTTCTGAAGTAATTTCACATTTCATTGAATAAATTTCCATTGACAAGGCATGCTCAGCCATAAGAACCCTGGTATAATGGCAGAGTATTTAGAGTGCTAAATGATACAGATTATGCATTGTGCCTTGTTCAGAATGTTTTAAAATGGAACAATCATTTCAAAAGGAACAAATAATCAATCTGAGAGTATAAAAGCAAGAAAAGGAGGCTTAGATTACTTTGCAGAACCTCCAGTCAAGCAGAGATAGCCAGAGAGTGACAATTTTTCATAAGAATCGGGGGATCATGCACTCTGGGAGCCTTTCCCCTATCATGGGTGTTAGAATAATTGCTCCCCTAATTCAGATCTCTAAGCAGCTTAATTCCTGTTCTTATCTCAGTTCAATTTAGAGAGAACATAAGAACAAAAATGCCAAATCTTTTCAGTATCTGCTTCTCTAAATGAAACTCCAAGTTCTGAGTTTATGTGGTTGACCTCATGGCTGGACATTCCTCTCAAAGACAAGGTAAAGAAAGCCACTCCCAAGCAGAGACTCAAATTGAGACACAGTTTTAGGATTATTAGCGGCGGGGGGGCGGGGAGGTATAATAACATCTTCCTAGTGAAATACGTTGGCGGACACCTTAGCCTAAGATTAGAGGGGAGAAAATCTTTGCTCCATTCAATGCTCTAAATTTAGTAGAATTACCATGTTTACATCAATTTTCATGCCAAACTCCATGATACAGCAACAATATCAGATGCCAGAATTGGGGCCATCCCTGGGGCAGGAGATAGCCATCTGAACTGAAGCTACTGGCTTCCTCCAACATTAAAATAAACTGTCATTGATGAGCAAATAACTGGCCATACCCCCATGCTAGGTTGCCTCTTGTGCCCTCTCCCCTGGAGAGGATACTTTGGAACTAGTTTTTTTTTTTTGTCAGGAACATGGAGTACTTTGAAGGAGCACAGAAATCCTTCCAGCATCTACTAAAAACCTTGTGGTATTCCATTTCAGGACCCATTTTATATGTCTGAACAGGTGGTGCTCCTTTGGTCATCAGAGGTGGCCTAGTTCTAATCCATTGTAATGACTGGAGTACCATGTGGAAAGAGATTGGAAGACCGAACTGGCTTCATCAGGAAAGAACCCCAAGAATTACTGCTGTCTTTCATAATTATGGATGGAGGAGTTTGGCATGTTTTGATCATTCTAGTCCTGTTGACTTAAAACTACTATTTTTTTCTCATTTCTTTAAAAAACAAGGGAATCGGCCAAAACTGGTTTGGCTCAGTGAATAGAGCGTAATAATTCACAACACAGAAGAGCTCTCTGTCTCTTCCTTCCTTCCTTCCTGTGGACTGAAGTGTCCCGGGTTCGATTCCGGTCAAGGGCATGTGCCTTGGTTGCGGGCACATCCCCAGTGGGGGGTGTGCAGGAGGCAGCTGATCGATGTTTCTCTCTCATCGATGTTTCTGGCTCTCTATCCCTCTCTCTTCCTCTCTGTAAAATATCAATAAAATATATTTTTAATAAAAAAAAAAAAAAAAAAAAAAAAAACAAGGGAATAGGAAGCTTAGTTGGGTGTGGCAGATGGGTTTAGGTCCTCCACATTTTGAACAATGAAGATGTCGGTCCTGTATGCGTGTCATCTGATAGTTTATTAGGTGCCTGTTATAGAATGGTGCAGGCATTTCTAAGCTGCAGCTATCCAACACTGGAGCACTTGGAGAAGTGGACAAGTGGTTTGCCCTGGAGACAAAGGAGGAGCTGCACCTCCAAGGAGCAACAAAAGGTTTGAAACTGCCAGGTCTCTTCTTGTCACCTGCTGGCAAGAGACACAGCTGCATGGGAGGACACACGTTTCCTAGAGATGACTGCCTTCCTTTCTCTTCATCCTCTCCCATGCCCAGTACAGTATAGATACTTGACACGTATTTGTTGTGATCAGGGTTGAATCCATGCTGCCTAGAGATGCCTACTGCTAAACTGGCACAACTTAGAAAACACATTTTACGATGAAATCATTTATTAAGGGATCACATTCCTGCATTAGCACTCAAAGGTTTATTGTTTTTTAATTCACAACACAGAAGAGCTCTCTGTCTCTTCCTTCCTTCTCCATGCATCCCCACGGATCTGCCTCAAAGAATACTGGGGCTAATTCTATTATGTTCTTCATGCCTATCTATATTCACCACAATTAGAAAACAAGGACTCAGGTAATCTCTCACCCTGTGGCCTCTTGTGCTCACACAACACCATCTCTCATTGACTCTACCTCCCACCTACCTCAACCCTGAATTGCAGCCCTGTGAACTCTACAACTCACAAGTCTGTCATCACTGAAGTCCCTTGTCTTTGTAACCTTGTCTGAACAGTTCCTTCCTCTTCTTACTGTGAGCTTGGCTTTTGCAATTATATAGCTTCCTAGAGCTCTCCCAAGTGCTTTGTTTTATTTCCTCACACCCTTGTGCTATTGGACTTGGAGACAAGGTAGTTGTCCTTGCTCCTCATCACTTCTAGACAGTTGCCCTATTCACCTTCAAAACCACCAAGTTTGGAAACTCATGCCATCAATTGGTACCACTCACTCTGCCTCCTTGGTGCAGTTACCCAAAGTTCTGGACCACTCCCTCCCCCATTCTTTGAAGATTCTAGTTCATGGCTCACTATTACATTCTCTTCAACTCTGTCTCCTTTGCTTATTCATCTCATTTCTTTGACTCCTCTTTTCTCTCTGTGTGCTCACTTCCTAGGTAACCACATACTCCGATGACTCCCAATATGTATCTCTAACTTGCATATCTGACTGCCTCCTGGACATATACACTTAAATATCTATTTGGTATCTCAAAATGTATATGTTCAAAATTAAACGTCTTATTTTCCCCATCCCAAATGTACTCTTTTTTTATGCCCTCCCCGTGTGACAGACTTCACTTTGTGCACTGCTATTTCCCTAATGCCTCGCATAGTTTATCAATAAAAGTTCAGTGAATGAATTTCTTTATATCTTCATAATAGTAGTTGAAAACTAACCTTACACGGTATTTTGCTTCCTCTCTGTTGTGAGAGAACTAAGTGGGATTTTGTGAGCTTGCTCCGGAAATGCCACTGCACAGCAGGATCAGTGATATGCCGAGTCCCTGGTAACTGACCTGTAAACAGAACTTTCTACCAACTCTGATTTCTCTGACAAGGGACTCTGCTGCACTCTAATGTGGATTACTGCCAAGGTCACCCTCTCCAGTGACAGGTTTAAAGGTGTCACTTCCCTGCTCAAAACCCTTCAGTTGTTTCCTCTTGAGTATAAATAATGTTAACGACTTCTGCCTGCATGCACACCTCTCCTCTTCTGAGTTTGCACCTACTTGTCATCTTTCATCCTGAGAAGGAGCCCTTGGTACACCCAGCAGGCTACCCCGAAAGGTGAAACTGGTCCCTGAACACATCTGTGTCAGTTTCCTTGATGGGAAGTAACAAAAATGAGACTGGCTTAGCAAAAAAAAAAAAAAAAAAAAAAAAAAAAAAATGGAGGGGGGGATATGTTAACTCATGTAACTAAAGCTCTCTATTTACTAACATAGGAAGATAATCAAAATATGCAAGCTATGGAGTAACATGTACAGTGTAATTCTACCTATGAATCTACCTATGATTCTGTGTGTTCATATGGGGAGAAAAAGTCTAGAAAAATGAATAGATACTACATGTTAATAATGATTAATGAGTTAAATTCTGATTAGAGTGTTTTATAATTTTCTAAAAGGTTCAAATTTATGTTTGGTTCATGGTACAACCCTGCTAATGCAAAGTCATCATGTACTGTCCCATATGAAGCCACTAGACATGTGTGGCTACTTAAATTTAAATAAATTGAGGTAAAATAAGATTTAAAAGTCTGTTCTTCAGTTTCAGTAGCCATGTTTCAAGGGCTTGGTAGCCACACATGGCCAGTGCCTACCATATTGAGAGTACAGACAAAGAACATTTCCATCGATGCACAATGTTACTCCCACAGAGCGAAACCTGACAAGCGAAATGAACCTAGATGCTCATGAAATTGCTTTCAGTAGGATAATTGACTTTGCTTAGATGCAGCTGGAGTGAAGCAGGTGCAGGCCTGAGCACCTGTGATCTGACAGTCTCCAGGAGTGTGAGTGAGCATCGGGCCTGTGTTCATTTATGCAGCATAGTGTGTTTGGGAGAGGCACTATTACAGAGGCAACTTAACCAGAAATTTTAAGGAACATATGGAAAATCCCTACCTGGTAATTTTTAAAGGAAAATGAGAACATCTAAATATTATGCAACATTGAGATTTACCTGTTTAATTAGAAAGAAGAACAAACTGGTTGATTTGGAAAAATGTGTTTTTCCTTTTCTTCTCATTTGCCTAATTCCCAAGAAACTTAGCAAGGCATTTGGAGAAAGAAGAATCATGTTGCTTTCTGGTAGGGAAATGAAAATGGTATCTTAAGTACGTCTGTTGAAAATTATTTTAAAGGAAACAGGAAGCTCTACCTTGTTTTGTTTTTTTTTAGTGTTGCTGAGTTTTTTGTTTGAATCATTAACATTTGTTCTACACTGCATGCAGAATATTCAGTGTTTGTTATAGGTTTTATTCTAATTTAGAGTCATAAAATCATTTATAGTGCTTGTTTTCCCCCCAAATAGATCTGTAATTTAAAGACTCATGATGAGAGAAGGATTCATGTTGCAAATAACAAAAAAGAAGTCTCAATAATTTTCATTTAAGAGATAACAGTGTGATTTTAATACTTAATAGCAACTGATTATATCCATTTAAAATCATGAAACAGTAGGTCCATGAAACTATCCCTCATTTTTTAGAGCAAAATAATGACAACTCTTTCTTTTCAAAGCACCTATTAAGATCTTACATACCAGACATCACTGTTCAGAACATGTTGATTTATATTCAAAACTTTAGTTTTAGTCAATATGCTAATAAGATGTCTTAAACAGTTTCAGGTTATATGTTTGTTAGATGCCAGAATTACTGTGAGTAAAATGAATTATAGATTCTCATCTACTCATTCAACTGATACGTTTTAAAAATCTATTGTGTACCTGTGCTCAACTGGAGTCACAGATATGAAGGACACTCTCCCTTCAGGCCTCACAGTTTGGTGGATGGAGACACAGGAAAACCAGAGATGGCAACGCAAAGCTGTAAGGGCCGGGGTCCTGTAGGTTTTCCCAGGGAGCTGTAGCAGCACCGGAGGAGACATCTCATCGCACTGCAGAGGCGCTCGAGGGGTCTTCCGGAGCCATTTCAGGAACTCTAGTGTTCGTCTAAGCCAGTGTGCATCCACTCTGGGTTTTTCTTTACAGCATCTGTACCTAGTATCCTATACCAAAGCATTCCTAGGGATGAAAAACACATTACATGCCCCCACCCCACCCCCAAATAAGGAAAGTACAGAATCAGACACACCATGGAGCCCCATTGAGCTCACCCCCATTCCAGTGGAGCCATAATGGCTAGGCAAATTTCTTTTGTTGGGCTGAAATCCTATTCTCTCCTGTTTCTCCAAGCTTAAGTGGATTAGGATGTCGCAGTTCTTAAGTAAATTACTTTTATTTGCAACATGATACATTAGGATTTTTAATGTGGATATTATTATAACATGGACAGGCCAAAGGAAGCAACAATGAAGTTCTCTTTTTTTCCTTCAGAGGAGGCACAGGACTCAAAACGATTTGTTAGGACCAATTAGAAAGCCATTCTTTATGCAGAAAGACAAACCAACCTCCCCCAAACCAGTGCAGTGCTCAGTTAGAAAACAAAAACTGCCATGATGATGACTCCAACACTAGGCTTGTGCACTCACTTGTGCTATCAGGGTTTGCTCACCCGGTGGCTATGTCTGCTGATTAAAGCCATATCTCTTTTACTGGAGACCTCTTTTGATTATTAATGAAGGAAATTTTAAAGATGGCAAGAAAATTACATTTCCTTTGGAAATTATAGTTTAAGTGTAGTTTCTTCAACTGGCTTTTTAAAAATTGAGAAGGTCTCAGCCTTATAGATTAATGAGATTTTCCTCCCTTAATTCCCACTCAAAGCCCCTCCCCCCTACTTATTTACATAATAAGTCTTCTGCACACATCTCACCTGTCAGAAATGACACAAGTCTTCATTCCCTAGAGTAAGGCTAACTATCCTGGATGTTTGGACAATTGTATTTCCAAAGATTTTCTTTTCTTTCTTTTTTTTAAACAAATATATTTTTATTGATTTCAGAAAGGAAGGGAGAGGGAAAGAGTGATAGAATCATCAATGATGAAAAGAATCATTGGTCGGCTGCCTCCTGCATGCCACACACTGGGGATCAAGTCCCCAACCTGAGCATGTACCCTGACCAGGAATTGCACCTCCTGGTTCATAGGTTGAAGCTAAACCACAGATCGATGCCAGCCAGGCTCTTTTTCACATTTTGTACAGTGTAAGGCTTTCCTCCACTATAAAAATCTCTGATATGAAGTAAATTTTCAGCTGTATATACAGGCTGTACAACATTCTCTACATTTGTAAGGTTTCTCTTCAGTATAAAGTCTCTCATGTACAGTAATACAAGAATGCTTTTAAAGGCTTTTCTACATTTTTCATATGCATAAGGCTTCTTCCCAGTTAGAATTCTGTGATATTCACAAAGTTCTCACTACTGTTAAAGGTCTGATGACACTCCTCACATCTGTAAGACTTCTCTCAAGTATGAACTCTCTGCTGTACAGTAAGTAAGGGTTGAGGATTTGCTAAAGTCTTTGCCATATCCTCTACATTTATAAGGCTTCTCTCCAATATGAACACTCTGGTATGCAGTAAGGTTTGGGAAGCTGCCAAAGGATTTGTCACATTCTCTACATGCATGTGGCTACTCTCCAGTATGTGTTATCTGATGGTTAGTAAAGCCGGAGGAATGTCGAAAGGCTTTGCCACATCGTCTTTATTTATGGGACTTCTCTCCAGTATGAACACTCTGATGATAAGTAAGGGATGCTGAGGCAAGTAAAAGTTTTGCCACATTCTCTACATTTATAAGGCTTCTCTCCAGTGTGAATTCTCTGATGTGCAGTAAGGGTTGAGGCCTGCTAAAGACTTTGCCACATTCACTACATTCATGAGGCTTCTCTCCAGTATGAACTTTCTGATGCATAGTTAGGTGTGAGGACCGGCTAAAGGTTTTGCCACATTCTCTACATTTATAAGGCTTCTCTCCAGTGTGAATTCTCTGATGTGCAGTAAGGGTTGAGGCCTGCTAAAGACTTTGCCACATTCACTACATTCATGAGGCTTCTCTCCAGTATGAACTTTCTGATGCACAGTTAGGTGTGAGGACCGGCTAAAGGTTTTGCCACATTCTCTACATTTATAAAGCTTCTCTCCAGTATGAATTCTCTGATGTGCAGTAAGGGTTGAGGCCTGCTAAAGACTTTGCCACATTCACTACATTCATGAGGCTTCTCTCCAGTATGAACTTTCTGATGCATAGTTAGGTGTGAGGACCGGCTAAAGGTTTTGCCACATTCTCTACATTTATAAAGCTTCTCTCCAGTATGAACACACTGATGACGATTAAGGTGTGAGGATCGACTAAAAGCTTTGCCACATTCTTTACACTTGTAAGGCTTCTCTCCAGTATGAATTATCTGATTTAGAGCACAACCTGAAAGCCAATTAGATGTTTTACCAGAATCTTTACATTTATAAGGTTTTTCTCCAGTATGGATTTTTTCAATTTATTTTGATTGAATATTTGACTGAAGACTCTACCACATGCATTCCATTAAGTCTCCTCCCCAGTATGAATATTCTCTTGTTCAGTGTAATTTGAAGATTGCAGACAAGATTTGACACATTTACTTCCTTTTGTGTGTCTTCTCCACAATAGAAATAACCTGATGTATATTGTGATTGGACATTTGGACAAAGACTTTTCCACTTTTATAAGGGTTCTCTGCAAACTCAGTTCTCCAATGATTATTAAGATATCACTTTTGCTTAAAGTTTTTCCAATGTGCATTCCATTGATAACTTGTGTTTCCATTATATGTACTTGGTATTATTTCAGAGAATAAGTCTTATATTCTGGGCTTTGGAAAAAAGGCCTGGGTATCTTCAGATGACATAGCCACAGAGACCAGGTTGCTATAGTTCTCCAACATCACATCCATGTACAACTTCTGCTGAGCTGGGTCCAGGCATTCCCACTCCTCCTCAGAGAAATGTATGGCCACATCCCTGAAGGTCAGTGGTCCCTGAGAAGCAGCCATTTGGTCCTGGTTACTGATCCTGGTCCTGGGATGTTTTCTCAGGTGACAATTGAAGAGTCACAGAATGTGCCTTCAAAGGTGTCCACACAGCCTGTTAATCAGCTCACCTCACACACACAGTCAGAAGGACTTGGAAATGAGGAAAAGGCCATCCCTTCCTGTCCGCTGTGAGAGGCTTCGGAGCGGGGACTTCAATAAGGATTTCAGTGCCTGCAGGACCCTCAGCCTTCACTGCATGGGGAGGTGGAAGGAGAACATCAGCTTTAAAACCCCAAAGATTTTCTTTAGTGTTTTTTACTAGAGTGGATGACATAGCAAAGGCTCTGATCTCACATCTTCACTTTTCTCCCCTTCCTCTGCAAGAGGGAGGTGATGCCTTTGGTGTCAGTGTCTAATGACTGGCATTCAGCTAACCCACTTGTTATTCTTACCTTGCCCAATTATATTCATTCCTATAAAGAAGCCGGGCACTGGGACAGTCGAACCTAAGAGTATGTGTGGATTTGGAGCATAGGTTGTTCCAGAGCCCTAAAGGACTATATCCTATAAGAACAGCATAGGTTGTTTTGAATATAGCTCTTTAGATTCATAGAACAAAAATCAATTGCATTATGTGAAGCCAAAAAGGAATTTTTTAAAGAAGGATAAAAGTAAATCCTATGAATCTCTGAAGCATAGCCTAGCTTCAGCATAAACTAAAATGAGAATCTGAAAAATCACCAGAACCAAGGTTGTTCTTTCTCCCCAGGCTTTCTGGTCTCCTGACTTTGCATGTCCACTTTATTTATTTCTCTGTGTGTCTGTCCATTAGCTTTCATAGCTGTTCCAGGTACAGATGGCCATGCTAGGCAGCTCTGTAGTTCTTGGATCTGTAAGTCCTGAGTTCAGGTGGTCAACAAAGACACACAAAGGTCTGTGAATCGTCCAGCCGGCATGTTTCAGTGGTTGAGCATTGACCTATGAACCAGGAGGTGACAGTTCAATTCCTGGTCAGGGCACAGGGCCAGGTTGCAGACTCGATCCCTAGTGTGGGGCGTGCAGGAGGCAGCCGATCAATGATTCTCTCTCATCATTGATGTTTCTATCTCTCTCCCCCTTCCTCTCTGAAGTAACATATATTAAATAAATGTCTGTGAATCTCACTTCAGATTCTTGAGAGAGAAGCTCAGGCCATAATTCAAGTGGGCTGCAAGCCAGGAAATCAGTCTTGCAGTAGAAGCATGACTGGGTTCATGCGTAATTCTCAGAGGACAATCAGGGTCTGGGTGAACATCTCAGATGATGTCAACTACCAGGACCAGTGAGATATTTTCTGTCTTTTAAAAAGCTTGAGTAGAAATGAAATGTACATTTATCCATGTTAAACCTATAAGGAATAACAAAATATCTGATTTCTTTGATTTGGGGTTTGGTTACTCTGTTCATTTCATGCCAGTCAGAATACCTGCTCTTATATTTAATTTAAAAATAATTATTTCATTAAAATTAGAAATCAAGTTAATTATTCTAAAGTAAACAAATGCACCTTGCTAAGGAAACATGTTTCAAGTTTGGGAACCACAGAGGAAAAAAAAAAAAAAAAAGAGGATCCTGGTGTTGAAAAGCCAACTCCGGGATCCACTGCATAATGAAGGAGATTCAGAGAAAGCATAAAAGCTACAATTCTGCTGCCCCATTAGGGCAGTCCCTTTGAGATTGACCTGCTAATAGAGATCACTGAGAGCTTCTCTGCTTACATTAGTATTCTGTGCTATGTAACAAATTGCCACAAACATAGGCATTTAAAACCACACGGCCTTATATCTTGCCGTTTCTGTGGGTCAGGAGTCTGGGTGTGAGTTAGCTGGGTTCTCTGCTCAGTGTCTTATTAGGTGGAGGTTAAAATGTCAGCTGGGACTGTGATCTCACCTGAGGCTCAAGGTCTTCTTCCAGGCTCACTGGTTGTTCCAGGAAATCAGTTCCTTGCAGCTATAGGACCGAGACCCTGAGCTCTGAAGTCAGTCTGCCATTCCTGGCCATGTGGTCTTTTCCACAATGTGGTGGTTTGTTTCTTCAATGTCTCTGATGCTTTGACTCTTTTGACTTCACTTAAAGGTTTCAGCAGATTAGGTCAAGCCCACCCAATATAATCTCTCTTTTCATGAACTCAAAGCTAACTGATTAGGGACCTTAATCACATCATCACAATTTCTAAGTCTTTGTCATATAATGTAACATAATCAAGGGAGTGACATCCTATTATATTTATAGGTCTTGCTGACACCCAGAAAGAAGGATTACACCAAACATGTACACCTGGGGCAGAACTTTTGGGAGCCAGCTCAGAATCCTGCCCATTACAGCGGTCACCAACCTTTCGGACCTCACGGACCACCGGTTGGTGACCTCTGCATTAGAATACAATGAAGACTGAAGATTAACTTGGTTCAAACGCTCCTAGACATAAATGCACCAGTCTTTGGCATAAAGGAGAATTGGGCCATGGGCCTAGCTATGTTCATAAACTAAAGGAAATCCAAATAATGTATGCATTTATTCCACCAGAACTGTTTTTGGCTATTCTTCTCTTACATTGGTCTGACTTCTTTTGTTTCTGAATTTTCTCATTGATTATAGATACTTGTATAACACACGTACTATTATATAATGCTTTATGTATCATATGCTACACAAAGACTTTCTTCATGTCTTCTCATTTAATCCCACTTTCCATATTATGTTATACCCCTTAGAGTATTTCCCCCCGTGTGGCTCAGAAAAGCCAAAGTTATATGTCTAGGACAGTGGTGGGCAAACTGCGGCTCATGAGCCCCGGTTTGCCGGTCTGTTGACTAATGAGTTTGCCGACCACTGACCTAGACTCTCCATTCCAATAATTACAGGCTGTTGTTGTTCCTTGTGATTAAGCCCCTATCCCAGTGGTCGGCAAACTCATTAGTCAACAGAGCGGCAAACCACGGCTTGCAAGCCGCATGTGGCTCGCGAGCCGCAGTTTGCCGACCACTGGTCTACGATTATAAAGCCAGTCAGTGGAAGAATAAAGACCAAAGGTTAGGCCTTCATCTCCAAATTATGGGGGTATTTTCCTTCTTAATTCTCCCTTATGTCATCAGAGTATAATGGCTAAACGTGACATATCATGACCAAGAGAACATTTAACTACCCTCAGGAATGATTCCCAGGGCCACCTTCCTTTGGTACTTAACTGAGAAGAGATTGAACACAGTTTGTGTATCCTTTCTCTAACCCTCAGTATCATCTTTAAAAGCTGAGCAGCCCAAGACCTTGCTAGCATATCCTACTCCCACAGGGCAGCAGGCCTCTACAGATTGACATAGTGGGCAACACCTTCAATTTTGTGGAGTTTCTGATTGGTTGGTTGATTTTGGGTAAGTCATGGGCTTATGTGGCTTATGTGTCTGCCCTCACTCTCTGGACACGTTGATATGCTATACACACACACACACACACACTCACTCAGATGAGTCTATACCACCATTACCTCTCCCCCGCTCTCTCAGCTTCTATCAGGTCATATAAATGAGTGCTCCGCAATTGCTCCAGACTTTACAGACTGATGGAAAACATTCATATCATCTCAGCCTCTTCTCTCAACTTTGTGACCTTCCCAGCTATGACTGTTTGTGACATTCACTTTTCTCTGATCAGCAGAGATCCTGGGTAGAAACACAGTGCTCTCAACCCTGAGATGCTGGATTTCAAGTAGTGGTGGCTTCTGCCTTCTGAATCCTTGTGGAATGATCAGGAATTAATGCATTTTCGTATACAGGGTATATTGTAGAGACAGCTGAGGAAAATCCCTGGTACATAAGCTCCTTACACCTCGTTATCCCCCCACCCCACAGCCATAGCTGCTCCTTTCTCATTGACATTGTCAACCCTTCCACCAGCTCTTGGGTCCAGCACGGCTTCACCATCTGCTCATATGACACCAACATTATGGCTTCCCTCCATGCATCCCTAAAGGGGGCTGGAGAAGGCAACAGAGATGGCAAGTGTGCCAGCTGGCACCAGTGGTGTAAACCTAGACAGTGATGAATCGTGGCCCAGACAGGGAGGAAGAAGGGAGGATGCTGATGGCTAATTGTGCAGTGTCATCAGTGCAGCAAGGCAGACAGGCCTCTCTGCTCCTGGAAGTGGAACCAATGTGGTGTTTCTGTCCCTGCAGTAAATGCATAAGCTTTTTTTTTTTTTAATATATGGTCACGAGAGAATGTTTCGTGGAAAAGAAATCGAGAACTGAATTGTTCTATTTTTGCATCTGTGCATCTCTAACTGACATCATTAGGGACTCTCCAGGCAGTATGAGATTGGTTGAAAATGATAAGGAGGGGTTTATGGCTACTCATGGGGGAGCAAAGGCAAGGGGACTCATGCCAATGGGTCCGTTCTGTCCAGGGGTAGGCAAACTTTTTGACTCGAAGGCCACAATGGGTTCTTAAACTGGACCGGAGGGCCGGAACAAAAGCATGGATGGAGTGTTTGTGTGAACTAATATAAATTCAAAGTAAAGGAGCGGAGGGGAGAGCAAGAGAACCCTCCGCTCTTTCGGCTCCGCGGGCCGGATAGAACAGCCGAACAGGCCGGATCCGGCCCGCGGGCCGTAGTTTGCCCACGGCTGGTTCTGTCCCATAGGCGGCCCAAGTTCCCACCCACCTCTACTACCCTGAGTCCCCAAGCATTCCTGTTCTTTACTTCATGCCCTGCAATTAATTGATTCATTCACTCATTCACTCAATGCTCTCTGGATGCTGCTTTCAGGATTAAATTGATCAGGCAGCTATTCAAAATTTCCAATTTAGACATATGACCATTATTGTTGATTTCGATGTATTTGATGTTAAGACAATTCTATGTCCTAAAAGTTTCTATTCTCTTTTCTATTGAGTCCATTTACAATTTACACCATGTGTATGTTTTTGCTTTTGTTTACTTCATTTTTATCTTTCCCTTTTTTCAATAAAAGTGGTAACACAGAGGCACAGAAACGTAATACTCTTTCTCAAAGAGGAAGCTAGATGCTATTTTTGATTTGGTTTTGTCTAAAAAGCCCTCAGAAATCCTGCCTTTCTCCAAACATATCTCCCAAGGACTGATGATGCCAAGAGAGAGACAGATGTGTTTCTAGCCACATGGATGAGACACACAGAAATTGTAGATCAGCCCCATGCGGGAGACAGACAGCTCCAGAAGCAGAGCCCCTAAACTGTTGGCATCCTAGTGTTATCTCAGCTTCAAATCACTTAGGTCAACTGGCTAGATTCCTTCCCATCAGGTCAGCTCAGTTGACTGGTCAAGCACAAAAGAAATAGAAACATCATGGCCTCGAATTTATAAACTGGTTTCTGGCTTTAATACTAACTGCGTATGACCCTGGGTTAGTCATTCCAAGGCTGGAATAAGAACTTTAGACTTCCTAAACCCTGAAAAGATTATGGTTTTCCCCTACTGCCCCAATTTAAAGCCATAAATGATGTACGAATACATCTTCCAAGTTCTGTATTTTTCCCCATAATGCTTACATTGACACTTTTAAGCAAATCAACATTTAAAAATAATTCTCTCTCCATTTGAGTTTCCCTGCTTTGCTGCTGTTCAGTCTAAGCACATGTTTAGTTTACTTGATTGATCATTGGCCAGTTGTTCTTGCTGGGCCTCGGTTTTCTCCCCTATGAAACAGGATGTTAGATGAGAAGCTCCCCAAGATCTCTTCCAGCTTAGTTTTCTGTCATTTCATAGTCTCGAAGATGTTTACTATCTACTTTTATCATCATCTTATCTTGGCCTTTTGGTTTCTTCCAAATACAAATGAGAAAAATAATGTTGGCATTTCCATATCCCCTCAACTCCACATACCTATTAAAGCAATATCTAAACCTTGGTGAGTATCTGGGACATTGCTGAGTCAAAATTAAAGGGTAATCAAGTCCCTTTTTATGTCTAACCTTATGAAAGATACAGGTCTATAATAAGATGTGATCAGCAGCAGAATCCTTGATTTATTGGTAGAAAGCATTTTGGAATAAAGGCAAAAGCTTTTTGGAAAAGGACAAAAGTTATAAGTGATGTAGAATACCTGCACTGTTTTCATCCCTACCAATAATTTAGGGTGTGGTTCTGAAAATTTCCCTTGGCCTAAAGCTAAATTCTAGGCTTTAGCTTTCCTGTTCCCTCCCTTCCTTCCTCCCTCCCTTCCTTCCTTCCTTCCTTCATCATTCATTCATGATTTCCCTGCCTCTAATATTTTATAATAAGGTAAGTCTACCTCTCACAGTTTATGGAACTTCTCATGAACAGATCTCACATCTACATCTTGCCAATTCTTCTGCCACTGCCCTTTGACTTTTCACCTCTGTCCTGAATGGAAATATTGCCTTGGCTCCCAGGTACCCTCTGAGAGGGTGTCCGCAGAGGCTGTGTCTCCAGCACGCCTTGCTGTGCTGTGCCTCTCAGATGGGAGCTGTGCGTTATTTGCTGGAAGGTTTAGATAACAGATGTTACAAGGCAGACAGGCAAGCACACACTCCCAGAGCATGCTGAGCCAGGCACGCACACACTCGCCAATACCAATACCAGGAGAGCTGCGGGGTGATGGAGGGACTGTGCTCTGAGGGGCGAGCGCTGCTGCGAAGCCCTGCTAATGTCTCTGTGTGGCCATGCTGTATTTTCAGCTTGTCATCATGGCCGGGACAGTGCTGCTTGCCTACTACTTCGAATGCACTGACACTTTTCAGGTGCACATCCAAGGATTCTTCTGTCAGGACGGAGACTTAATGAAGCCTTACCCGGGGACAGAGGAAGAAAGCTTCATCACCCCTCTGGTGCTCTATTGTGTGCTGGCTGCCACCCCGACTGCTATTGTAAGTACAGAAATAGACTCGCTGCTTTGTCGTCAGATGCTAAACCACATTCCTGTCTGCCTTCTCTCCTCTTTCCTCCCTTCCTGGGCATTCAGCAGCAGCCTTATCAGGGGCGTCCTGTTTCAGCCAAAACAGAGTCAGTGTGACTCTGCATAAAAGCTCACTGAAATAGGTCTTGTCTTTTATAAGTGGCTTTTGCTTTCTGGTATCTGAATTTAAATATATATATATATATTTAAGCATGTGTGAATGTCATAACTCAACAGGCATGGTCAGCTAATGTGTGAAGGACAGCTACTGTGCTCTTGAAAAAATATACGGTGGGTGGTGTGCATTAAAAGAGGTCTTGAATACAAATGCCGGGGTTGATGTAAAGCCTCTGGATCAGAGTGGCGTAGAATCCCCGGGGGCCTGTGTCTCCTGCTGTTTTGATTGAACTTCCAGAGATGAGAGCTATCGCTTGACATGATGTTTGCTCTGATTCATTCTTGATGCTCTGGTTCTGTTCACATTACATCACATTCAATTAAGTTGTAACTTTACCTTCATTTATTTCATTCCTTTCTCTCATGAGGCCAAAATAAAGGCCAGACAATTCTTTAGGGCAGTGGTCAGCAAAACGCTGCTTGCGAGCCACATGCGGCTCACGAGCTGCCGTTTGCCGCTCTGTTGACTAATGAGTTTGCCGACCACTGGACTAGACTAAATGTTACCGTGTAGTTGGAAGCTGTGAGGATTAGGTAATTGTGGCATATTGTGTGCAAAGAGGTAAAGGGTAGTATATGACAGTGGTCTGCAATGTGGGAGTAATGTGACTATTTCATAGAGTTGTCTCAAGACTTAAACCAGATGATACATAAACATGACTTAGCTCGGTGTCTGGCATGTATGTACTAAGTGGTTAGAAGCAGGGGAAAAAGAACCTGCCTAGAAACAGAACGACAAAGCACCCTCAATAGTCACAACAATCTCACTTAGGATTGTTGATGCAAGCATATGGAAAAGGATTGGTAGATTCGTCTACCTAAAAACAAACATTTCTATCGAAAGAAAAAGTATATAAAACCTGCAAAAAAGTTTGCAGCATGTGAGACTCAAATGTAAATATCCTTCATACTTAAAAAGATGAACTTTCCGAAGTAAAAATGGGAGAGGACAAGAATAGACAAGTAGCAAAACAATGAGTTGGCTGTGTGCATATAAACAATTTTAAACTCACCGATTATTAAAGAAAAGTAATATTTAAAAATACAGCATTTTTCCCATAGAAAATTGACAAATGTTTTAAAGAGACATACAGCCCATGTTGTTGAAGGTGCAGATGCTTTTATACAATTCTAGTCAAAGTGTAAAGTGATATTTTCCTCCTGAAGAGCAGCTTGTCAAAGATGTATTAAGAGTTTTATAAACCAGACCCAAGCATTAACTCCATTTTCTGAACTTATGTTATGGAAATAATCAGAGTTTTAAAGAAATGCAAAGATTTGTCTATAGGGATTTTCATCTCAGCAATAGTTTAAATAGGTAAAAAACAAAACAAAACAAAAAAACTTGGAACTAACTAAATACACAATATTATAGGATTGTGTAAATACAGTATGGGTCAGCCATGTTTTTGAAACACCTTTAATAGCAATGAAACCTGCTTGTGATTTATTGTTAAGATTTTTTAAAGGCTAAAAATTGAATATAGAAGGGAAACCTTTTTCCCTTCCCCAAGATAATCTAAACTTCTCTTAATTTTCTGGCTTTGTTTCCCTAGAAAAAGAAAGGGAATAGAATAAATGTTTAAAGATGTCTAAAATGCTCTGTGTTACTAGGCAAAACTAAGCCCTGATTGGTGAATACATCTGGACTCAGAGAACTATAATTAGCCAAGGAGGTACCATGCTTTGATGTCTGAGTACAGAGATGCCGGAAACTTGGCATGTCCGTTTTGGATCCATGAAAGCTACGCCTATATCGGCTCCTACAGGGCTGAGGCTTTTCAGCCTGGTGGCTCCTGCATCCTCTTGTAAACCTGTGGTCCCCTTACACCTGAGCTGTAATGCTCTGCTGGACCATGGCAAGGACACGTGCTGAAGAGGAGCATGTGATGCTGCCCTGTGGGTAAGCTATGATTCCTCCCAAGGGGACCAAGGCCACGTGTAGGATGTGGTTGTCTATGGGTCTGAATATTTAATAGACCCTAAGAAGATACCTTGTGCGTGTTGCAAGTATACTCCCAAATGTATACTTATATATAAAAATACTAGTAAGAAATAAACTAAAATTTACAATGATTATCTCTGAGTGTTAATGGTACTGTTCATTTTTTTAATTCTCTTTAATACTTTTATATATTTCGTTCCACTTCTGCATGAATGCATATTATTTTCAAATCAAAATATATATTTTAAAACAAATTGTATACTCCAGTTCTTCTGACGATAAATTATGAAATGACCAGTCTTTAATAAGACTTGAAAATGGCAATTCTAAAAAGCATAGACACACATGGTCAAAAAACAAATATAGAAAAATAGAACTTTGTGAAGAATTTTCTCTTCTCTATAGGCAAAAATCATAGCTCCTTTATACTAAGTTTTTCAGCAGAAACTCTTCTCTAGGCTGCAGATTTTGATCATCTCTCTTTCATCGATTTCTTACCCCAAATGACACAATTAGAGAGATCAAATGCTCCAATGGGAGGCCAAGGCAATAGAGCCAGTGGACAGTAAACTGAGTATTAAGAACCTACAGCTCTATTCCAGCTCTCAAGTATTGAACCCTGATCCAGACTTTCTATTCCTTTGCTTTTCCTGAAAATGTGACCAAGGATGCTGGCAGGTCCCTAAAATACATGCTGAGGAATAGTCCATAAAGGATAGTGCTAAGAATAACATCTTTTAATTTACTTATATTCTGCAGCCCTGCCTAATTTATCCTTACAACATGCCAGTGAACTAGAAAAGAGACATCTCAAAAAACATAGAGAAGTTATATGATGCAATTCCCTTCGTTCTGAGTTGAGAACATTGAGACTTAACTAGGTCCAGTGATTTGCCGAAGGTCCCAGCTAGTTCTATGTATGACTGGGCGGATATTGGATCTACTTTTATTTTCTTCCTGAATGAGGGGCCTTGCTAGGAACCAGGGCTGATTACAGCTGATGGGTTAATGGCAGAGAGCCATGTGGTCTTTGAACCCTGCTGATGGTGCTTGATCTTCCCCCAAGGTCTGAAAGTAAGTTAGCAGCATCAGGTCAAAAAGCAGAACTCTCCAGACACTCAGAAACATTGCCTGGGAGCAAGGAGCTGTGTTCATTTCTTCTGCCCCATCCTAGGGAGGGATGGCTCATCCAAAAGAAGCCTTTATTGGGCCACAGGGACACAGATCCCAAGAGCCTAAATCAGCACAGGCCCTGCTTCTGAGTGTGCACCCTTCATTCTTCACCTTGCAGAGTGATCCGAGTCAGGTTTGATCTGACAGGTGAGGCAGGGATCCCCAGCATGGCTTTGCTTCCAGTGACTATGTGACCTCTGGTAAGTCATGTTCCCTCTATGGGTTCCCTGTCTCGTCTGTAAATAAGAGGAGGGGTTGGGCTAAATGATCTCCAAGATCTCTCCAGTTCTAATATTTCATGAGAGCTAGAAAAAAAGAACATTTTGATTGATAGGCTCCAAATGTCAGATTCTCGATCCCCAGGTCTAAACTTTCTTTCTGGAGTTTAATTTTACAACCCTGTACCTGGTCAGGTGACTCATGGAACTATAGCTTTTTGGTTATATTCTCTTTATTTTTTTATTCCTCCTTAAACGCATATCCTATTTTCCCTAGAGTCAAAAGAAGGCAGGGGTCCTCTGGGGTAACTCATTCGTGTGGCACTAACTAATGGCAATGTTCAAAAAACTAGCTCAAACTAGACCAGCCCTTGGTTTTCTCTGCATTCTCAAGCACATTAGCCATAGGAAAACCTAGCACCCTACGCTGCACTGTGTCTCTATGGACACACATTAACAGCCCCATTTAAACTGCAGGGACACACAAGAAAGATACAGGGGGAAAGACAACGTGTGTTTGACCTGTCATTTCCTATTTCTCCTTGGTGCTTTGTCAGAAAAGATCAGCATCGTGTTGAGGCAAGGTCACGTGGGAGAAACTGCACAGGGACAGGCCCTGCTGTCCCAGACCTTCAGGAAAGGTTAGAACTTGGAGGATTTATTGTGTCCAGACCGTTTATCTGAAAGTGGTGGCCCACGCTTCCAAGAAATCTACAGGGCACACTCTGACTAACTTGAAAAACCTGGCTGACTACTGCCTCAGGCCTCCTCAATAAACTCAGCCACTCCTAGTCCAAGGCAGAGAGCCGTTTAGATAAGAGGATTTAACTGGGCAGAGAATCTGATTTACCTTTGTTTGATCTCTGCTCCAGTGCCACAGGGCATGAGAAAATGGCTCTTAAACCCTTTTCCTGGCCTCACAACAAACTAACAGGGGAGTAGTTAGCATTGAAGCTGCAGAGCATTTGATGCCCAGCTGAGAGAACTGGGGCAGCCCGCCATTTGCATGCAAGTGTGCACGCACGCACAAGCTTGGCTAAAATTTCCCAGGGAAGGAAGGGACAAGCACAGTTTGATAGAAAGGCTCAATGTGGAGGAAGTTGTGAATCTTCACTTAGGGGGTGTCGGGGCTGTAAGCTCTCACAGTGAATAGGAAAGCCCCAAGCACACTGTGGATCACAGAGTGGGCTCAGTAAATGCAAGTCTGTGTGAGGGCTGCTGAGCGCACAGCTGCTGAAGCAAGGGGCCATTGTAGGACCTTGTCCTGCCTCATCATCCGCCCCTTCCAGGCTCTGAGCATCTCATCTGTTGAAAGTCCCTTTAAGGCCTCATAATTCACATCTTTTTTCCTTTTGTACATTACCACAGGACTTTTGTTGTTTGTTGTTGTTGTTGTTGTTGTTTACCATGAACCTATTTTCTTTGTTGCTAATGTACAATTTACAATTTTTTTCTGGGAAAGATTTACGTGAATTTTTAACACATGGACACAGACAATAGGGTGGTGAAAGCCTGGGGTGGTGGATGGGGCCGGCTGGAAGGGGTCAATGGGGGTAAAAAGAGGAGATGTGTAATACTTCAACAATAAAGATTTAATTTAAAAAATATATAAAGAAAATTAATTTCCCTATATTCGGTCCGTGAGTGCTCTCAATTCCTTTACAGATTGTTTTCTGCCCTGACATTGTTCCACAGACAGATTTGCTTACCACCTTCGAGATACCCCTTCTAATGGTCAGTGACTAGTGACTGTGTTAAGGAGCTTTGATCATTCATGTCTTTAAAAGACTATTGTTTGCCTAAAAGACATGAGGATCAATTTCCTTGGTGATCACAACGCATTTTACTTTTTATTGAGAGCAGTATTTTAACTAACTCGTTTTAAATTCCCATTTCTCTTGTATCCACTGTCAGAAAAAAGGCATAAGAGATGACTATGCTTTGGAAATGTAGGGTATCACCTTGGTGCTACATTTATAACCAGTGTGAATTTAAGGCAGCCTTCTGAATGGGTAGATGCAGCCCCTGGATTAAGACCAGCAGGGAGGCTGTAATCGATGAAACACTTATTATCTCAGTTGCTGAACGGTTTTCAAAATGCCATCATCATCCCAATGACCTTGATTTTATTGAAAGCCTTGAGCTTTGAAAGACATAAGTGCCTAGAGCTGAATTCCTTTATTTATACTTAGGTGTGATGAAGCAGAAGTCAAGAGCTCTTAAAACAACCAAAACTGAGCAGCGAGAGGACCAGCCCCTCTCGGCAGACCTGGCTGGCCAGTGGCACCCATGAGGAAAGATTTAAACGGAGTATGAAGATGTTGGCAGGCAGGACTGGCTGCATAGTCTACGTGTATAAAAATCTCCTGTGTCACTTTTAAACAAAACCTACAGCAAAAACCATGTCTGTCTGTCTTGGAAATGCTCACGCCTATGGAAGCTTCTCAGAGAACTTATTGGAAGCTTCTAAAAATCCCTGGGACTGCCCAGCCGGTTTGGCTCCGAGGATAGAGCATCAGCCCAGGCACTAAAGGGTCCCGGGTTCAATTCCGGTCAAAGGCACGTACCGCGGTTGCACCCTGGCCTTGGTCGGGGTGTGTGGGTGAGGCAACCAACTGATGTGTCTCTCTCAAATCAATGTTTCTCTTTCTGTCTCACCCCCTCCCTTTTAGTCTCTCTAAAAATCAATGGAAAAATATCCTCAGGTGAGGATTAACAAAAACATTTATAAATAAAAATCCCCGGAACTGAAAGCTCTGAAGCCACTTAGACACTAATATTGGCACCTGTGGAAAGAACCCTCTCCTCTTCCTCAGTGCAAAACCCAAAGAGGGGGCTGCCAGGCTCTGCTGTCCTTCGGGAACCCAGTGACGGGGCATCCGGACATCAGGAGTGTGAGGACTCAGGAGTAGGCTGCGTCCACTTTGCTTCCAGGGAAGAGAACATTCATTATCACTAACATGTTCGAGGCATTAGGTCAGTAACTGAATATAAGGTTCCACCCTGGGCCTGGACAGCTTAACCAACGGGGCTGAAATTGAAGCCTGTGGTGTGATTTCAGTTTCCCTTAATCAGCCTCTCTTGTCAGCTGCTATCATAAAGCAGAGATGTTGGAGCTGCAAAGGAACCTTCGTGGTCTTCTAACCCAACAGATAAGAACCTGACGGATTGACAGATCAGAAACTGAGGCTCAGAGAGGTCAAGTGACTGGTCCAAGGTCAAACACCTGACTGGGGCAATGCAGAGCTGGAGTCACACCATGGCTCTGGCTCTAGGACTAGGGACATGATTTTTTAAAACCAATTCCAACAGGCATGCTTACCTAGATAGACCAGGAAGCAAAGGCAACAATCATGCTTTGAGCACCTAGAGGTGCTTTGACATACATTTTTTAACACTCTCAACAATTTTCTAATACAGTTATTACCCTCATGTTCAAAATCATGAAGAGAAGGGGAAAAGTGAGGCTTAAAAAGAATCAGTTACTTCCCCAAAGTCACACATCAAGAAGGAATAGAGCTGTAATTTCAACTTCACAGCCCACAGTCAAAAAACAGCAGTGACTTGGACCTTGCTAATGATCAGAGCTACACCTAGCATGTGTGTGCACCTAAACCATATATTCCAATAATTCTAGATGCCCTTTTTAATGACAACTACATACAACATGCAGTGAATCCCCCTTACAGTATAAAATTATAATACATCTTACAGTGTGTATTTTTTTCTGTAGACTGTTTATATTTTGAAATCTAAAAACTGTTCCCTAAATATTTTACATTTATATCACTTATTAATCACTCACCAGATCTCCTACAAAACATTGTGAAGAAATGAAGTCAAAAAGATAGCACACCAAAGTAATATACTACATTCTAGGGTTATTTGTTTATTTACTTGCCATTTGGGTTTCCATATTTTAAAGACAACTTTATCAAGATAGAATAGTTATCCTCATTACTTAAAGTATATTTACTGTTATCGAAATGTCTTTTGTCCCTTGGGATTAACGCAGGTATAGCTGGGGGGTGAGAAATGTACTAATGGAATCCATTTGCAGTTCATTCATTGCCAGATCTAGAGTTTGGCCTTGATGATTTCTCACCAGAGGGTGTTCTCATTTGCCATGAGTGATATGATGTTTGTCAGCTAACAATGAGAAAGGCCATAATAGGGCAGCCAGGATGGAACACATGGTGCATCCCACATGCCCCAGCTGCTCTCTGAACAGAGTGGTAGATAGAGGCAGAGTGTGTGTGGCAAAGATACAGATGGAGGAACCCAGCCATTGCCAAAATCAGAGTCATAAATCTGACACAATGTGCTAAAGGCATCCAACGTGGGCTGGAGGCCTGGCAGCAAAGGAGACCCCTTCCCCTGACCAAGCAGAATCCTCCCTCTCCTTTCGCCAAGCAGAATCAGGCCCTATATGAAACTATAGGATCCAGTGGATGGAGAAATAGCACCCTATGTGTGGTCAGGAAAATGAACATCCACGAAGCCCACTCACTGGGATCGAGAGCTAGATTGTTTCCCATCAGTCCTAACTAAAAACTAGGAAGAGCTTCCTAAAAAATGTAAGATGACCCCCCCCTTCCTCCCTTCCTTCCTTTCTTCCTTCCTTCCTTTTGTAAACATTCATTATCACTTAATATATTCTAGGCTTTAGGTCAATAACTAAATATATAGATTAGTATAGATATCCTTGCTCTGATTTTTTTTTATGCTTCATACCTCAATTGTGATTTGAATACTGTTGGCTATTGATAATATTTTTTTGTGTGCTGCTAATCACTTTGACATGAGAGTCTTGAGACAGTTCACTTATGGATTTATTTGAACTCCATACCCTTTTGCCTAAGTTCTATTTGGTCTGCTATACCTTGAAGTGATTTTGTTTCAATTTTTTATGTACTTTAAATATATATATTGATTGATTGATTTCAGAGAGGAAGGGAGAGAGAGATAGAAACATCAATGATGAGAGAGAATCATTGATTGGCTGTATCCTGCACGCCCTCCACTGGGGATCAAGCCCGCAACCCTGGCATATGCCCTTGACTGGAATCAAACCCTGGACCCTTCAGTCCACAGGCTGACGCTCTATCCACTGAGCCAAACTGGCCAGGGCTGTACATGTACTTTTTTAACAAGAATAGGCTGTATATAGATTTTCTCACATATCTTCTTGCCTTTTTTTTTTTTTAATCCTCACCTGAGGATATTTTTTCCATTGCTTTTCAGAGAGAGAGAGAGTAGAAGGGAGGGAGGGAGGGAAAAATAGAGAGAAACATCCATGGGAGAGAGCCACATGGACTGGTTGCCTCCCACCACACACCCTGACCAGGGGTGGGGAGCGAACCACAAGCTAGATACATGCAGTCGACTGGGAATTAAACCCATGACCCTTCCGTGCTCGGGCCAACACTCTAACCACTTAGCACACTAGCCAGAGCCATTTTCCTGCTTGTTTGCCCTCTTACACGAGTAGTAGAAAGCTTTCATGAATGCAGAACTTCCAGAATTTGCAGAGCTCTTTCCTATACAGTAAGAATGTTTTCGTCTTCTGAAATGGCTGTGGCAAGCAATGCTTTCTTTTTTTTCTTACTTTTCCCATGTTTATCACTCTCCATCGCATTTCCCCAATTTACATTTTAATCATTTCATGAAATTACATGAGATATTTATTAGCTTGTTTGTGTCATTCCCCTAACCCCCACAGATGTGTCACCAATGTTAGGACAATTCCCTCTCCAAAACTGGTGAATAAAAAATGAATATATAAGTAAATCTAGTTTGAAAAAGATCATTTACTGTGTGTTCCTTAGTCCTTGGTTTTTATTTATTCTTAAGCAATACACCACTAACTGCATAATGTCTAGTTCATATTGGGAATTTCATGCAGTGTTCATCTTCAGAGAAATTAAGGTCAGAGGGTTCTATCCATAAGTAGATCCTCTAAAAATTCAATGTTTTATTTGTTCAACAAATATTGAGTCTACTACATACTGGTCCTGTTCTAGGCACCATACAAGGGAGGGCAAAAGTTCTTCCCATAAGGACATCAGAGTCAAATAAAAAGGGACATACAAACAGTAATTGTATTTAATTGGCTAGATATTAGGATAGAGATCTATATGATGTATTGTAGGAGCAATGACAAGACAGGGTCTCCCTTTTCCTGAGGGGGCCTGACAAGGCTTTGAAAAGAGCAGTGACATTTTCAGTGAGTCTGGAAAGATAAATAATAGAAATCATTTTTCTTTTTTTTATAATCTTCCTCATTAAACCTATATTCCAAAAGACCTTCATTAATCTGACATGCTTAATTCATTCAACATTGATTAACTACCATGTACCTTCCACTGGGTTAGGCCCGTGGGATACAATAGAGAATAAGAGAGGCATGACATCCCATAACAGAGAATAACAATAATACTATGTAATTATTTGTGATAAGACCTAGAAAGGAGAAACACGAGGTAAGAGATTCATGTACAACAAGAATGCCTGAGCTGGTCTGTGGAATAAGAGAAAACTCCCTCAAGGAAATATGGTTCCCTGTATCCAAGCATCCATGAATTTATCCCCATCTGTTCACGAAGATAAAGCAGAGCAATGCAGTTCCATCATGAACAGTCGGGACAAACAAAGCCCCTTGGCACCTTATTTTGGCAGCAATAGGTCTTGGGGGCAAAGAGGGAGGACTGGGTTCCTGAAGCCATTGATGTATTGTAGGAGCAATGACAGAGCTACATGACAGAGCTCATTAACTCGTTGTTAATTCCAAGGGGTGTTAGGCACAGAATATTTCTGCACCTGCCAAGGTGATCCATGCTGGCCCATTGTTTGCCTGTCTGACCCTGATTTCTGTCTATTCCAATTGACTTCCCACTACAGTTCTATTTCTGCTATTATTATTCTTTCTTGTACTTTAGCGTCATATGAGTTTTTCAGTGATGAAGGCATATTGCATTTAACTTGTTTTGTTTTCTATGTTCTCATTGTTAAACACAAATTCAACAGGTATTTTTACTGAATCACTAGTAAGTAAGTGTAGTGGTTAAGAGGAAGAACTCTGGAGCCTAGAGCCAAGCTTTCCTGGCTTCAGAGTTAGAGTTTGTGACTCACTAGCTATGATGACCTTGGACAAATTATCTAACCCCCATATACGTCAGGGGTCTTAGCTGCACAATCAGGATGACAGTGTCTATTTAGAGGCCACATCCTAGAGCTGCTTCAGACACAGCCTGGCTATGTGTGGCCAAGTCCCCGAGACTTTCAATTTCCTTACTTGTAAAAGGAAAGGGAAAACATCTATAAATGATTCCAATTTAAAAATTCTATAGTTTAATTTCCATCACCCATGTGCCATTCATGATATTGTTATTTGTATTCATCTAAACAGATATTAATGACAAGGGGAATGTAAGGCATGGGAATTCTTAAACATTGCTAGAGTTTATCTGAAACCACAGGATATATAAAGCAAAGGAGAGCATCTATCCGATCACATTCTCCTGGGGCAATGTTGAAATAATGAATTAGGAAAATAAAAGTGGCATGTGAAGTGGTGGGAAGTGTGGACTTTGGCACTCAGCTGTCCTGGGTATCTCACGTGCCAGTGTGTGTTCTAGAGGGTCAGTTACTTATTCTTGCTGAACTTTCGTTCTTCACTAGTACAGCAAGAGTAAGAATACCTGCACTGGGGATCTTGTGAGCATGAAAAATGCTATGATAACGTGCCTGACATCTAGTTTTTTAAAAAAAATATATCTTTATTGATTTCAGAGAGGAAGGGAGAGGGATAGAGAGTTAGAAACATCAGTGAGAGAGAAATATCGATCAGCTGCCTCCTGCACACCCCCTACTGGGGATGTGCCCGCAACCAAGGTACATGCCCTTGACCAGAATCGAACCTGGGACCCTTCAGTCCGCAAGGCCGACGCTCTATCCACTGAGCAAAACTGGCCAGGGCCTGACACCTAGTTTTTAATAGATGATGATAACTATCAATTTTCTGCTCTTTGTTAGTGGTTCTCAGTCTTCAATTATGGCAGTGTCAGAGCTGGTGACAACTTGTCTCATGCTAGTTCCTTGTTTTAAATGGGAGGACACTGTGCTGGGAGCTATAAGCATAAGGAAGAAATGTAAGATGTAGTTTCTGTCATTAGGGAGCTTACAATCTATGCAAAGGCATTATGATTTAAATTATAATACACCTGTATTAGTTCAAGATAACAAGAAAGAAGAGCCAATCATAAGAAGGGACAGTCAGCCAGTTCAGAGGAGGAGAAGTATAGCTCAGGCAAACATTCAAATAAGGCTTTATCATGCCACTAAAGATAGGGCTGCATATCACAAAGCAATAACTTACTGTGCTGTGGGCATGTAGTGCCTTGGTGGGAACATTGGCTTTTCCACTTTTCCATTTATTTCTCAGTATTGCAACTCACATACTGAGTTTAAAAAAGTCAATCCCAGCATGAGTAAACCTGGTCATTACAATTTTTTATTTTAACTGATGTTTTATGACCTTAGAATTTAATATTGTAGTCTGAAATGGATCTGAGATTATTAATTATTGCTTTCTCTAATACTCTCGACGAGTTCAGTGCAAACTATTCCTTAACTCACCACCTCCCCAACATGAGACCTTTTAAAAGGATTCTAGAGCCTCAGACACTGTGTTTGTGTTTTTGAAGCCACTGGTCTTTTTTTATCAGACAGCTCTCCAATTTGACATTTCGTACACATTCCTTTTGCAGATTTTTATTGGTGAGGTATCCATGTATTTCATAAAGTCAACCCGAGAATCTTTGATTGCCCAGGAGAAAACAATTCTAACCGGAGAATGCTGTTATCTGAACCCCTTACTCCGAAGGATCGTAAGATTCATAGGTGAGTACAAGAGCATGCTGAACTGAGTCACACTTATGGGTAAAACCTACTAAACTTAGTAAAGACAAACCCACTTGAGCCAGGTGCTGTGAGGCTTTTGCCAAATGCAGAAACTGAGCCTGGTCATAGTGCCAAGTCACATTTTTGATCCTTCGAGCGGAATGGTACTTATTTTAACAAAAGAATGCTTTATGCTACCAAGGATGAGAAGAAACTTGGGATTCTAATAGATTTCTGGGGAGGTTAAGTTGAAAAACCTTTCTGCATAGTGATTTGACAATGTCTTTCAATGGTCTTAAAAATAACTGTTATTTTAAACCCAACATTCCACTTTAAAGTATCTGTCCAAAGGAAATTATCAGAGATATAGATAACTTTTTATGGACTAAAATTACTTTATCATAATATAAATTAGAAATATCTAATAATACAGTTTTTAAAAATAATGCTACCACCATAAGTTGCAACCTCAGAAAATGGTATTTGTAAGAATTTTTAATGAAAGGAGAAATATTCAAGGTACAATGTTTGCGAAAAAAGTCAAGACACTATGAATCTATAATTATTTCAAAATAAAAAGGATACAACATTATATAAATGTATGTATGTGGTATGTGTATATGTCTTTGTGTATCTGCATCTCAGAAAAAAATTAAAGGAAATATGCTAAAAGTTAACTATTGCCTCTTTTGTCTTGTAGGATAATGGGTGAATAATTTTTATTTTTTTGCTTTCTGTTATCCTGTATTTTCCAATTTTTTATCATGAATATGTAAAATTTTAAAATAAGAAACTGAGCTAAACATTTTTTTTTTTTTAAAGAGGGGTGGCAAAATAAAGGCTATTCAGAAAGATGGCCCCGTTCTTTAACATCATCTGCAATGCACAAAGCATTGCGGAAAGTGGTACCACAAGGTCCCCAGTTCCTTGTCTTCTCTAGTCTGTGTGGCATAGACTTCAACAGATAGCCCCGCACCCCACTCCACAGATCCAAATTAAATGTTAAATGAGAAAATGACAAGAATAGGAAAGTTAAGGGGAAAACATTCTAATTAAGCCACCTCCTCCTGTAGATAAATGTTATTGTGTTGACCTTGACAGGGAGGATTGAATTCCTTGGATTCACAAATCCAACAATACATTTTTCCCAAGGTTATCATTATAAGAAGATGTCCCACCTCCCAGGCATTATGTATAAACTCTCATAACTAAACTCTTCTACCCATTTCTAAACCATTGCATAATTTCTTAAATTTCATGTACATGATGTGTGAAGGAAGGAAAGGCATTGACTGAACTAACAAATTTGACCAACACTTTATAAAAACAAATGTAGTGAAATTAGCAACAGATATTTGGATGTCTCCCTTTTCTCATTTCTTCACTCTCCTTCCCTTCCCTTATTACCATTTCCTTTGGTATTGCATGACATTGAAGAACAATACGGAGATTTAAATTCTCAAAAGATAAGCACCTATATTTTGCTTTTTCAGCAGCAAAACAAAATAAAAAAGTCACATTTTCCCCAAAATTCATGAAGATAAGTTGAGTTATATCCTTTTCATACACAAATATACTTGAATAAATATATTTATGTAAATATCAACTATTGAATAGTAACTCTTTAAATTAATATTGAAAAGCATTAGAATTCGCTGAGGGTTTTTGGATTGTTTCATATAAAAGGAAAAGTAAACTAACTTTCTCTTCCTGAATAATTACCTCTTTTGTTTTTGTTTTTGTTTTTTTTAGTTAAAGAAAAAAAATGGATCCTAATATGCTAAGATTAGACTATTAGCACCTAAAATAGCCTGTTACCCAGAAGCTATTTATTGTTGGCTTTTCATTTGGAATCACATAATTGCTTTATTATTACTTCTATTAAAAATTTAATTAAATTCCGAGCAAGTCTTCTGCCATTTAGGTCAGGTTTAAGGAGTTGGTAGCACTGGGCAGAATAGAAAGTGCCATGGTAAACAGTTAATTCATGTAACACTAATTAATTGCCATAAATTAAGTGTGATCTAAATGAAGCATGAATATTTTAAATGCAGTTTCAAAGGTCACAGTGTTTTATGGTTATAAGAATTGATACCCTGAGACAAGCCTAATGTTAGCCTTTTCAAGAACTAGAAAATCCTCAGTTTTGAAAATCATTAAAATGTACTTTATCTGAAAAGAGACTTTATTTGATTCAATCAACCCATTTCTACTTGCATTTACTTTTTTTTACTTCATATAGAAACTGGGAGACTGATCATATTCATTCAACCTTGAATGAATAATTTGTTGGGCATGTACTATACGTTAGGCACTGATTAAGGTATTAAAGACATATTAGTGAACCAAATAGGAAGAGATTTGCTCCTCATTGAATTTATATTCTCGTGGGAGAAACCAGACATTAAACAAATAAGTAAATTATAGTGTTTGTTGGAAAAGTGCTATGGGGGAAACAATAAAGTAGAAAAGGGAAATAAGGATTTTGTGGAGGCAGAGATGCAGTTTTAAATGGGGTGGGCGAACCTGTTTCACAATGAGAATTGTCTAAAGGTGGCAGTGACTTCAGAGGAAGACAAGGACCATCCCAGCCAACCAGGTGCACAGTGAACTAGATTAGCTCCATGTGCTAATTGAGGAAGTTGAGCCTAGTGGGTGCTCTAAAAATAATTTGCAGTGCCCAGGCACCCAACTTTAGTTCTGAGACAAGAGTGGACCTTAAAAGAAAAATGTCAGGAGCAACCCAGGTGGAGATATTTCTAGACTCGACAACAAGAACCGGAGTTGAAGAAAAGATATATAGATCAGGTGGAAAAGCCAAGATGGATCTTAGGGGAAGTAAATGGAACCTCAGCTTCCAGACTCCATGAGTAGCCACGCCACCGGACTCTGAGACTAAGATGTTGGTTACTTCTGCCTGGCCTGGCTCGGTGGTTGAGCATCGACCTGTGAATCAGGAGGTCACGGTTCAGTTCCCAGTGGGGCACGTGCTCAGGTTGTGGGCTCAATCACCAGTGTGGGGCCTGCAGGGCCAATCAATGATTCTCATCGCTAATGTTTCTATTTCTCTCTCCCTCTTCCTTCCTCTCTGAAATCAATAAAAATATATGTATTTTTTGCCCTAGCCAGTTTGGCTCAGTAGATAGAGTGTTGGCCTGCAGACTGAAGGGTCCTGGGTTCAATTTCAGTCAAGGGCACATGCCTGGGTTGCGGGCTCAGTCCCCAGTAGGGGACGTGCAGAGGCAGCCAATCAATGATTCTTTCTCATCATTGATGTTTCTCTCTCTCCCTTCCTCTCTGAAATCAATAAAAATATATTTCAAAAAAATATATATATACACACATATATATTTATTTAAAAAGATGTTTGGTACTTCCTACTACATATCAGGATTGGCCCTGTGGGGGGAGATCAAGGGTAAAGGGGGGAGGGATGCTGAAGCTGGGAGCCTTAGTTGATCTAAAAGGCATAGCCAGGGATCAGCACTGCTCAAAGCTCAGGAAGTGTGATGAGGCTGTTTTGGGTTGCTCTGCTCAGTGCGGAGAAGAAATCTCACCTTTGAATGATATTTGAGAGAGAAAGCACTGAGCTGCTGTCCTTAAAGGTGAAAAGTAAAGAAGATACTCTTGTTGAGATTTTTTTTTAAGTCATTAAAAAATTATTTAATTTTATGCTCCAGGGAAGTAGAAGTATATTTGTTATTTCATTAGTAAAAATATTTGGGGTGTTTCTAGTGGATTACTCACCATCTTTATTAAGTAGTTATCCTTCATCTTCACTTATGATGATGAATTGTTATAATATGACAAATAGAGGATATTTTTTAATATCATGAGTATGATATTAAATGTGTTGTTTGAAGTTGTTAGAATTATAGGCTTCTTGTCTCTTTCCTCTGTTTCAAAACTATTTTTATAATCAACTTATTTAAAATACTGTGGGCATCTACTTTCCTCAGATATTAAAAAAAAATAATAACATATATATATAGCTCACAATTTACAAAATGTTTTTATAACTATTTCTATGATTTGCATAATAAACCTGTGATATAAAATAACTGAGTTTCAGATTAATTAATTTAAATAAAACCTCTACTTAGAATTAAAAGCATGTCATCAAGACAAGTAGACTGCTGTCAGTCATGGGTGTTTTTGTGAAGTCTAGAGAAGAACGAGACCAGAGAATCTTGAGTCCTGAAATTAACTATCCAAGGAACTGATACATTTAATTCTGTCAGAAACTTCTTTTTGAAGCATAAGATAATATTTGATATCTGTAGATCAATTTACACCAATGGTGTTTATATTATACTATAAAAGAAGCCGATTCATTGCCAAAGGGATGAGAAAAGCGCCTCATTCAGTGATTACATATAGATATTCTGTCATATGCTTGGTGAAAAATTACTAGCTAAAAATTCAAGGAATTTTTGTTCTGTTGTTCAAGGCAATACATTCATCAGGGTCATACTCTAAATCCTCTCATCTTCTCAGTGTGAGTGTGTGTGTGTGTGTGTGTGTGTGTGTGTGTGTGTGTGTGTGTGTTACCAAGCATACAGAGCTAAAGCACTTTTTTCATGGCCTGATGTCTACCCATATTTTTTAAAGTATAAGCTTAGATGGTAACGATTAAAAGTATGGATTCAGCCGAAACCGGTTTGGCTCAGTGGATAGAGCGTCGGCCTGCGGACTGAAGGGTCCCGGGTTCGATTCCGGTCAAGGGCATGTACCTTGGTTGCGGGCACATCCCCAGTGGGAGGTGTGCAGGAGGCAGCTGATCGATGTTTCTCTCTCATCGATGTTTCTAGCTCTCTATCCCTCTCCCTTCCTCTCTGTGAAATATCAATAAAATATATTTTAAAAAAAAAGTATGGATTTATAGCCATACTTTATAATCTCAGCTCTGCTACTTATTAGCTGTGTGAACTTGGTCATGTTATTTGACCTCTCTATGCCTCAATTTCTTCATTGGTGAAATGTGGAAAGGATAATAGTGTCTACCTCATAGAATTGTGGTGAGGATTAAGAGCAGTAATACTTTGAGGTATTTAGAACACCTAGTACATACTAAACACAGTGTACTAACTTCCATTATTTTATTTTTATTATTATTATTTTCTAGTATCCATGGCAGTCCTAAACAAACATCTCTCCAGCTCAGTATGTCCTTGCAAGAAAATGAGACGGACATGGTAACTGCAGATAAGCAACCTTCATTAGGAAACTTGTCATTTGAATAAGGCGTGTTAAAGAGAAAGCATTTTCCTATCTTCCCATCATGCTAATCAGGCACCCTGTTGAATGTGAATGCTGAATGTGAAACTTCTCTGATGGGGTGTGCAGGGCTTCTGAGCTACACCTTGAGAGGCACAGGACTCACTTCAACTGTATTTCCCAAAATTATTCTGGAGATTGTTATTGTCCTTTCCCTGGAATTTGACAACCATCATGAGGCAGGAGGCGTGGGAGTGGCCCTTGACTCCTGCAGCCAGATCAGGAGGGTTCTTTCTCCTTCTTGGATGGGTGACATCCTCAGCCAAACCCTCCCCTATCCTAGAGTTGATCTCGAAACCCAGTGGTCCGGTCCTCCAGACCATGGCTCTTGGTCATCGCAGCCAAGCCTTTTCACAATTCCAAAGAAACAAAGCAACAACAATAAGGCTGGAGCCCATAGCTTTAGACTTTTGTGTCTGCTGTAAATCCATTCAGAAACATAACCAGCTCCTGAAGCAGGGAGCACCACTGGGCGCCGAGCCCTACGATAAATAGAACCCACAAGGAGGAAGGGTTACAGGGATGAAAAAAAGTAGCTGTTAAATTTTCAAAAATAGGATCTCACCTAAAGGATTTTAGACACCAGTTTGGGGGCACCTAAACATTTTTAAAATGCCTTCAAATAATACCTTGCAATATAGACCATCCGTGGTGTTCCAGCTGACTCGGAGGACAAATGCAGCTATTTTTAGCTCCTGAGGCTTGTAAAATACACAGGAGGAGCTCAGAGTTAAGCGCCAGGCATGGCTGGCGTTTCTTACAAAAGCGCCTTGGGATCTGCCATTGTCGGTGAGTCACCAGCGCTGCAGGTCCCACTGCCCTTTGTTGGCGTGGCCCGTGCCAGGTAGGTGTTGCCCAGGCTGCTGCAGTGCCCTTTTGAGGCTACATCGAATGCACCCGAATGAAATGTTTGGGAAGCAGATGCTTGTTAAGCCGTCAGGAGAGGTAGACCTAGTCCAGGGGAGGCGGAGGAGAGGGGAAAGCAACTTTCAGCAATGTTATCACGCGACCGCCGAGAGAACTGGCTGTCACAGTCACTGTGGCCACAGAGCTGACACTGCAGACGCGAGCCAAGGAGCCTCGGAATCCTCTGTCTCAGAAAGAACAAGCCGCCCTAATTGGAAGCACTTCTGACAAATACAATGCCCGATGAAAACGCTGTCACTTTTCCCCTTTCAAAGCATAAATTACCCTCGTTTCCTGGAAAAGAATGTCTAGACGGACTTACTGCCCCCTCGAAAAAGCCCCAGACCTGCTCTTGGAGAATCCTGCTTGAAAATGAAAAAATAATAATAATAACCATTCTAACCATTCAGACTTGCAGAATGTAGGGGTGAAAATTGCCACGAATGATCAATGAGCGCCTGCTCTGGGAGGTCAGACCCTGCGAGGGTGAGCTGGCTGACGCCATTGAAAGAGCCAGTTCTTATTGTGAGAATGCAAATCCTGGCAAAGCCACAAAAAAGAAAATTATAGCAATCAATACAGATCACAGTGAAACCGGATGAAGCTTTCAGCCACACCTGTCTCCATTCTACTAGAATGGATTAACTTCCGAGTGCTGATATCAGCACAATTTGCAGGTTCAGGACATTGAATATGAGAGTTAAAATTGGGTAGAACTTTAATGGAAACTAGAGCAGACCCTTGACATTCACCAGGGTAACGCTGCCTCTCACGCGTGCCAACTTCTCCCATAATTGATCTGCATTTGAAAAGTCAGCTTTATTCCTTTAAGCAACTTGTATACACCTTGGCTCTGAACAGCCTCTCTCGATATGTTTAACAGATAATCTCTACATGTACTCTCTAGGCTTTGGAAGAATTCACAGTGAGGCTTCCTGTAAGGAAATCTGCCTATCATTTCTAAGCTTAGTAGGGTGAATCCTGTGGAATTTACCAGAGAACAGAGAGAATCCAGGAAATAAAGCCCATCCACGGGATTCTCAGCCAAACAGCAGTGTGGTAGGAAGAACGATGCTCTCCTCTCCCAAAATGTCCACATCTAATCCCTGGAAACTGTGGACATGGTACCTTACATGACAAGAGGGAATTTAGGGGCGTGATTAAATTAAGGATCTTGAGATGAGGATCATGTCCTGGATTATCCAGGTGGGCCCAATACAATCAAAGGGTCCTTATAAGAGGGAAGCAAGGGAGAGTCAGAGAAGGGGAGTGGAAGCCAAGGACATAATGATATGGTTGCTGAAAGGGGGGGTCACAAGATAGGAATGAAGGCATCTTTTAGAAGCTTGAAAAGGCAAGGAATACACTTTGATATTAGCTCGGTGAAACCTATTTTATATTTCTGACCTTCAGAACTGCGCGAGGATACGTTTGTGTTGTTCTGAGCCACTCAGTGTATGGTAATTTGTTACAGCAGCAACAGGCAAACTAATACAGTCAACAATGTTTGTCTTTAGCCCTCTTTACTTCTTCTCACTTTCTCTTCCCAACATCAAAAGAAACATCCAATTCAATCAAGGTTTCCGGAATGATCTTTTCTCTCTCTTTTAAGGACAACTCCCCAGCCTCCTTCACTCTGATAGATAACACCTGCTAGGGGAAGTTCATTTCCAAACAGCGCCAGGGAGAAACTGTTTTCTATAGAAAGAATGCTGTTGAGTAACCACTTAGCGCTGGGCCCCATCACGGGTATTTCACACCTTAGTTCATCTTTCCAACTCCTTTCTGAGGCATCACTCCGCCCATCATTTTGTGACTGAGGGTCCCAAGTTTCAGAGACGGTAAATAACTTATTCTGTGAATGAGCCACCAAGGGTGGGACTAGAGCCCAGGTCTCTCTGACTCGGTAATTCAGAAGTTTTTCCCAGTAGAACATGCTGCTTCTAATTTACTTACACAAAGTAATGCAATGCTAACAGCAAGATGCCTACATGGAGATGCAGGTGCCACACCCTGGGAAGTTAGAGGTGAGGGGACAATTTGACTCTGCGGAAGACCTTTTCAATAGGTCGTCCTGGACTCAGTGTTTCCTCTTGGGGATAAAACCAGTCAGCAGTGTGTGGCACCATTTCTAATTCTTTTAAATCTTCTTCTAGGGGTATTTGCGTTTGGGCTTTTTGCTACTGACATTTTTGTAAATGCTGGACAAGTAGTCACTGGGCACCTAACACCATACTTCTTGACGGTGTGCAAGCCGAACTACACCAGTACGGACTGCCGAGCCCACCACCAGTTCATAAACAATGGGAACATTTGTACCGGGGACCTGGAAGTGATCGAAAAGGCTCGGAGATCCTTTCCTTCCAAACACGCTGCCCTGAGCGTTTACTCCGCCTTATATGCCACGGTGAGTATGCGAGTCTGGCTGTCTCTCCCAAGTGGAGCTGCGGCTGGGATGTGTGTCTTTCTGCCCTCCCCACCCCCATTCTTTCATGACTGTCACTTCTAGTGGTTTTTAGACTCTTGTTACAAAGTGTTTCTCCTATGTGATATCATGCTGTTGCCCCCACCTTGCCAGAGGATATTAGTTCTGGAAAGAATGTTGATAATCAATTAGTCAAATCTCCCCATTTTACTGATGCAGAAACTGAGGTCCTGAGAATAGCTAAGAACACACAGTTAGAACACACCCAGGCTTCTGGCTCTGTGTCTAGGATTCTCTCACGGCCCACAACAGCACTCTTTGCCAAAGTTTTGGTTGGTTCCAGACGGCACAGACTCCTCACACCTGCCTACAGATTTGCAGGTGTGGGCCATAAAGGCATGGCCAGCCCTGCAGTGCACACACCCGGGGAAAGACTTTTCTTGCTCCTCCTGACACTTCTCCATCACTTTGCCACCCTGATGGCTGATCCCACAACCCAACACTTACTTCCCCCCCTCTCCAGAGCACTCAAGCCTTGGTGCCCCCACTGAGGTATAATGTTCTCTACATTTTTTGCTGTTATCACAGAGAAAACCTAAAGTGCAACTCATCTTAAAATACAAGAAGAAATTATTGTATTGCGCTTTTTTTTTCTACTCTTTAATTTCTTCCATGCGGGAAATGATCTCATTTCACCTTTCTCTGGCCTGTGCTTCTGTGGGGGCTAGAAGAAATAATATTTTCCCTCCCACCTTCTAAGTGATTCTGGCTGTGCTAATTATCAAATTAACAGAGATAGATTAACAAGGGCAAAATCAAAGTTCAATATATGTGCATGGGGGGTTCTCATGGGCATGAAAATTCCAAAAACAATGAAGCCGCCTTGGGTATGTAAGACATTTTAGACAAAGGAGAAAGGTGGGGAACAGGAAGTTAGATTTCAGGAGTGAGGATAGGCCAGTCACAGGTAACTGAGAGAAAGCAGAACACACCTGGCAGGAAAACCCTTGCTAGGCAACTCAGAAACGGTGGGACACAGGGTCAGCTTTCTGATAGGCTCCAGCCCCAAGCCCTCTTGTTTACCATGCTTAATGCAAATTAGGCTAAAGCAGCATTTCTCTGTCTGAATCCCCTGGGCAGGAAAAGTGGGGAGGTCCTGTTTCTTAATAAACAGCTTAAAATCAATATCCCAAAAAGGCAGCTTCAGGTGGAAAAACTTTGGTTCCTTCACTTGCATAGAACTGAGAGTTAGGGATCAGATCAAAGGCTGAATATCATAGGCAGTTAGCGTGGAAGCGCAACTATTGGTGGAAAATATCCCTTTCCCTTCCTTCTACGCATTTTATACTCAGGAGATGACTGGTCTAGTGATTCTCAATGAAAGGTGAGGGAAGGAGAAGACAGAGAAAAGACCCCTTTCAAACTGCCCATTCTTCCCAGAGCTTCTGAGCATGCCCCCACCCCCGGGAGCACGTTCCCATCCCCTCCCCTCCCCTGAGAGTCTGCCTCTGACAGGCAGAGAATTCCTGCAGTTACTCTAAATGACATACATTCAGGGAGGAAAAAAGAGTGGCTGACTACTAGTCTATCTCTTTAGAGACAGACTTTAAAATAAAAAGCTAAATATTCGCTCTAAAACAAAGTTTCCTTGGAGTCCCATTTACAGGATCACATCCATAGGGCCAATTTACCAACCACCAATTATCCAAAATGTCTTAATTATTCCTTTAAGATCTTTCTTTAATGAATACGTGATAAAAGTTATCTCAGCTGCCCCTCCACCCCCACAGTAAGGAAACACAAACATAAATCATACAGAAGCCTCAGTTTACAAAGCAGATCCCTTATAGCTCAACGAGGCTTCTTCACTTTTTAAACCAACAAACTATGCCAGGTTTCTTTGTTTTAAGCAAAGGAAGTCCTCTCAGGCATTCACCCTATTTTTTCATATTCAAAATATTGACTTGCCTTAAATTATCTAGAACTTAAGTTATATGAAGCAATGTACTTTTAAAATACTTTTGATTTTGAGAGAGAGAGAGAGAGAGAGAGAGAGAGAGAGAGAGAGAGAGAGAGAAACATTGATGTGAGAGCATTCAACCCAGGCATGTGCCCTGACCAGGAATCCTTTCAGTGGATGGGATGACACCCAGCCAAGTGAGCCACACCAGCCAGGGTGAAGCAATGTACATTTGCACCATTTTCTATATTTTCATCAGGCTCAACTCATTGCTATGTGAAATTAATTTTGCAATACCATTATAAAAATTAAATAGGTTACTTGTAATAAACTGCTCTCATCAAGTAAGATATAATTTTATTTTGGGGAGAAAAAGTAAGCAGAGCCAGCTCACTCAGAATAGATGCAGCTATAGCACATTTTCAAGGATTCAGATATAATCCAATTCAAGTCATGCCTCACTATCATCAGATAAACCCTGATACAAGATTCTAATTGTGCAAACATTTCTGAGTCCCCATTATGTGTGAAGTCCTTTCAGAAATTACTCAACAGATATTTCCTAAGTACTAGTTCATACTGTGAAGAATACTAATTAACTGTAGGCCTCATACTCTTACTAGTTTGTAAATTAATAGGAAAGATTTATAAAGGTTATATTTAAAAACAATATAGAAAAACGAAACTTAAATATACCTGGTATAAATGTTACATAGCATTGCTTACACAGCCTCAGAATGGTAATAACATGTTGTATTTATGTAGCTCTGATCTAACCACAGTTTTTCAGGGTATCTGCTACATGTAATGAAAAGAATCCCATCACCCTGTATTCATACCCTATTGAAACATCATCCTAGGAAATTAACAGTTTCCATTGTAATATTGTAAAATGCACCCATTGGAACTTGTATGTGCTCAGGCCACACAAACACACCACAGACTATATAAATTGAGTATCAGCATACTATTTTTCAGGGTTGCAAACTCATTTCACACTTTTGAAATGATGGATTCATAGTGCCCTCTACTGGTTACTTGTAACTATTACCAAAGATGATCTAACAAAGTGTTTACTTATTTGAAAGAGACACATCTTCCTAACTAGGCCACCAGGAACCCATTTGATAACTGAGCCTATGGAACTTGGCTCAGCTCCTCACAGTGAAATAAGAATAGCCTACATATTACACTTGAAACTAATATAAAATAATATTGAGTGTCAACTGTAATTGAAAAATAAAATTAAAGAACAGCCTACTTATATTTAGGCTTCATAAATTTCAAGTGTCATAAATTTAATCACTCTTTACTTAGTTTAAGTCTTCCCAGTCCTTTGTATGTCCTGACACAATTTTTTTAATTAATATTTTAAAATACACTAGAGTCGCCCTAACCAGTTTGGCTCAGTGGATAGAGCATCGGCCTGCGGACTGAAGGGTCCCAGGTTTGATTCCGGTCAAGGTCATGTACCTTGGTTGTGGGCACATCCCCAGTAGGAGGTGTGCAGGAGGCAGCTGATCCATGTTTCTCTCTCATTGATGTTTCTAACTCTCTATCCCTCTCCCTTCCTCTCTGTAAAAAAAAATCAATAAAATATATTTTAAAAATGGGGATCAGTGCACCCACCTTTTAAAAAAAAATACACTAGAGTGGATAGAGCTGATCACAGTTGTCCCAAGGAATGTGGAAATTAATTTCCAGCACAACTGAAATCTATTTGTGTAACACACTGGTTGGGAAGTTCTAATTTAGTCAAACAACTAATCAATAATGCTTTTGTATTCATTGCTTAGCAGTGTGAAGAATCAGCTAGCAGTATGGGGGATGCAAAAAGGTAAAATGTAGAGCCATTCACCTACCTGATCTTCTCCATAAACTTCATTCTCATAGAAGGATTATTTGGTATCTGAGAATCTCACATGGGTTTCCTAATACCCAAAATGGTGCTTAAATTTGTTACATGAAAACTGCACGGTGTGGTTCAGTGGTTGAGCATCGACCTATGAACCAGGAGGTCAGAGTTCCATTCCTGGTCAGGACACATGCCTGGGTTGCAGGCTGGATCCCCAGTAGGAGGCGTGCAAGAGGCAGCCAACTGATGATTCTCTCTCATCATTGATGTTTCTATCTCCCTCTCTCTTCCTCTCTGAAATTAATAAAAATATATTTTAAAAAAATACACCTGTGTCTTCTGAATCTGATCATTATTCCATGCTCATTCTTCCTGTCAAACATAATTTTTGTTCACATGTTCCCTAGAATACAAAACACCATGATTAATGGACATCTATCCATTGTTCTTGCTGCAGTAGTTTTCTACCTAAACTCTACTGCGGAGCTGAGGGGAGCTGTTCACCTGATTGATGTGGTTGCTTTGGCACAGCCCCTGTTTGCGTGTGTTGGTGCGTGTGCATGTGTGTGCACTGTATGAGGAGCCTCCGGGTCACTCCCCAGTCTCTGTCCTGTTCCAGATGTACATCACAAGCACAATCAAGACAAAGAGCAGCCGACTGGCCAAGCCAGTGCTGTGCCTCGGGACCCTCTGCATGGCCTTCCTGACGGGCCTCAACCGGGTCTCTGAATACAGGAACCACTGCTCCGATGTAATTGCAGGCTTCATCCTAGGCACTGCAGTAGCCCTGTTTCTGGTAAGTCAGCTTCCCTCTTTCTACCTTTCTCCCTTCCGTGTCCTCTGAGAGGCTGCCCATGGGGAGTCAAATTCCCAGAAGTCACAGTCTAAACCCAGGTTTCTCTGGCTGAACCTTGCGAGTTGCAATTATTCTCCAAGTATTACACATCCTATTGTTGCAAGAATGATTTCTAAAGCATCCTTTCCTTCAGAAATGTGATTGCATATCCCCCTGGGGTTGGGGTTGGGGCGGGGGGGGGTGGGGAGGGGAGATTGCCCAGGAAGAATGGTTGCTCCACTTTCTTCAACACTGTGATTGGGATTGGGTTGGGGCTGGGTCTGGGGCTGGACAGACTAGTGTTTGCATACCTTCAAGCCATTGTTCTAACATATTTGTTCAGGATGTGTGGGGAGAAGCTAAGTGTTGACTGGGGGAAGAACAGAGAACAAAGACCACTGGTGGAAGCAGGCAGCCCCTTCCCCAGCATCCCAGGAAACTGAGCTCGGGCCCACTTGCATATCTCACTCAGAAATAGGAAACCTCTCAGCTAACCACAAACTTCTTAGAAAGCCTCTGTTATTATGTGAGCATGCCCTCGGACATCTTGTTTCTGCAGCAAGTGGCTTCTCAACAACATATTATACTCTTCCTAGAGAAGAGCTGTGAATAATACAGTTTTCTCCATATTTTCATAATTCTGATGATATTTTAGTTTCTCAAATACATGGGGATCTGGCTACCTCTTCAATTAGGAAATCCCTTAATCTGAGTTGGATTGGAAGAGACGAGGTTAATTTTTATTGTTTTTGTCTTTTTTTACAATTTTATTGAGGTATGATAGGCCTATAACATATGGCGCAAAAAGTGTACAATTTGATCAATTTTGACATATAGATACATCCTTCTCTCCCACCCTCTCCTTCCCCTCATTCCCAAGCTACCACTGATCTTCTTTTCTTCACCCTATATTAGTCTTCGCTAGGATTCCATAGAAATGCAACCATATAGTATGCATTATTTTTCTGGCATCTTTCACCCAGCATGATTATTATGAGATTCATTCATGTTGTAGCATGTATCAACAATTCATTCGTTTTTCTTGCTGTATAGTATTCTGTCGCATGGGCATACCATAGAGGTGTGAGTTTTTAATAATCCTCAAGGGTTTAAAATAGACCCAAAAGGATTTACAGTCACTCACCAGGCCTGGAGAGCCACATGTTGCACATTAAGTGAATCCCTCACAATATTCAGCCAGCTTCCCCTCTGAGACTGAAGCCATCACAGTCTGGATGTCCCCTCCCATTCTGCAGTCATTCAGACTGGCATCTCACATAGGAGGATTTCACAGTCCTGTGACCTAACTCCTCCTTGTCCTCCCCAACATATATAAAATACACACATGCCTCTCCCAACCACTAACAGTTTCCCAGTGTTTTTGCTGGCTAAGATAACACACAGAAAATGCTCACGTTTATTCAGAACACTGATTGGGAAACTCCATTCTAATTCAAAATTATTTTTAACAAATCTCGGCTTTTCTTCTATAATGGAAGGTGGACTTAAGTGCAAAATCTCTGGGTGAAGGCGCAGCAAGAGTGGTGCTGAGGATGTTCTGAGGCGCTGATGTCTCATAGGGGATATTTTCCTAAGGTTGCTTTTTTTGAAGAGGGAAAGACTAGAGGTGACTTCAGAGAGGATAGAGTTTTCAAAGAGACATTAATACCGCATAAATGAGATGGCTCAAAAGGAAAGCCAGCCAATTTTGCTGTCCTTCAGTCCTGGGGCCAGCCAGCCCCAGGTAGAAAGAAAGAGCAGTGCTGACTATCCCCCAGAAAATGTGATGGGGTTTTTCTAGGATGAAATCTATAAAATGCTTTGTGTTAGCTAAGGCCCCATATACAGATTCTGCTTTAACATTAAACTTGTTTTCTCTCAGTGTCTCATAGCCCTGCTTCCTACTGTGTGGCCTATTATTGGCTTCCCAATTGATGGCAAATGTCAAAATTTGTTTTCCACAAATGATCTTTTTGTAAGACCCAGCCCTGCTATTGGGTTGCTTGGCCGGTGACAGACCACACTAACTACATGTGCACATGTACACAACCTCACAGGCACACTCAGGAAGCTGGAATATGAAAGGGGGAGGATGTTATAGAAAAGACTGGAAGCATTCCAAAACAGGAACTTGGAGAGTAGACAGAAAAAGGGAGGAGAGTCTAAGAAGAGGAGCATACTTGTGGCATATGTTCATTATTGTTTTGTGTTTCCTTTGAAGATGAGAATGGTGGGTGGAGGGGGAGATTATTAGTTGAGCAATTACTATATACCCTACACTTTATGTGCACCAAATCATGTGCCCCTAGAACAACCCTCCCAGTATTCTTATCCTCGTTTTATAGAGGAGGAAAGTGAGGCTCAAAGATAAGTAACTTGCCCAATGGCTACACAATCAATAAGCCATGAATCTAACCTGAGTGTTTTCAACTCCAGAGTCTCTTCAACTTCAACACCTTCCACTCCTCCCATTTCCTGAATGGGGGGAGTTTAATCAGAGATTGGGGGAGGTAGGGAATATTTATGAAAATGTTCTGCAGGATTGGAGGAATGACAGGAAAGATTCAGAAGCACTGGATATAGAAACAAAGATGCAGAACAATGAAAGAAAGAGCGTGGGAAGAAACAGACAAGCTACATGGGCAACAGAAGCAGGCCAGATGGTAAAAACAGACTGAGGTATGAAGGGGAAATAAAGAAGAGTAGGTAGTAATTTAGAGGGAAAGTTTCTTAATGGAAGCAATAAAAGCGTCACTAATGAGTTATTTAATCTCAAGCATATAGCGGTCACATAATTTAAGGGTGATCATTTTAGGTAGAAGTTCAAGACTAGCTAACAGTGAATGAGTACTTGCTCTATGTTTGGCACTTGTTAAGAGGCAAAATATTATAGTGGTGTGAGCTATGGAGTTTAAATCTCTGTATGACCTTGGGCAAGTTATCCAGCTTCTCTGTGCCTCCTTCTCTAAGTTGTAAGATTGTTGAGAAGCTTAAATGAAGTAAGTAAAACTCTCAGGACAATGCCAGACACATAGTTGCCCTCAATAAATGTCAGGCGTTTTATAGTCATCGTGTCTTTTCATCGTTACAGATTTATGAGGTAGGTATTACATTGCCCTCATTTCACAGGCCAGGCTCAGTGGGTGGATGGGTTCTCACTGGCCATCTGGTGATTAAGCAGGTGCTTCCTCAGCACTCAGAATGTGCTCGCAGGCAACCTGGGCCACACCCCAGGTCTTTCCATGGAACCTACCCACTGGCTCAAAGGAAGAAGTCACTATGGCAATGACATTCTAAGGGAACGGCCTGCCACTCTCAGAGATGGCCAGGCACTGATGGCTGTAGTCTGACCCAATCTTTTTACCCCTCATCCTGCAGGGAATGTGTGTGGTCCATAACTTTAAAGGAACACAAGGATCTCCTTCCAAACCCAAACCCGAGGATCCCCGTGGAGTACCCCTAATGGCTTTCCCAAGGATAGAGAGCCCTCTGGAAACCCTAAGTGCACAGGTATAGTAAAGTGGCTGTAGCAACCAAACCCACAGGCTCAGGCCTGTCCCTTAGAAGGGCAACTATTCCATGCAGCTATTCTATTGAAAGCAGGCTCCACTGCATCTGCCCAGCAGCAGAAAGTCTGGTGTGAAGGCCCTCAGGAACTTCACAGCTTCCCTCGGTTAGTCCTGCCTTTATTCTGGGGCTGGCAATCATGAGACCTCAGGAAGTTCTTAGCCTCACGTAAACCTCAGCCTCGGCTGCTTCAAGATATCTTGGCTTCCAGGGTAATAGCACAGTTAGGAAATCCAGACCAATTATGTGGGAGGTCCATTTGATTTAGTAACTAGGATAATATTTGAAAAGAAAACGGTTTTGTTATATGTACTGACAGATGTAAACTAGAAGCACATTTATAAAGTTATTAACAAAATATATGCACGTGTCCTTTTGGATCTGTTCTGATGACAACCATCAATAACTCGATGCAACAATACTTGCTGATCACTTATTTACACCAGGGATACAGAAAATAATTAGCCACACCATCCTTGCACTCAAAGAACTCTCAGATGATTAGGGAAGGCACAAGTCAGTGAGTCATCATAAGCTGGCATGATGAATCACAGGTCCAAGATTTGCTGTGTGAATATAAATGAAGAAAGATATATTCTGCCCGAGAAGACAGGGAAAGCGTGGAGAAGATGGCATTACTCACTCACTCACTTTTACCTTGGACAGTTGCGAGGGGCTTTACAAATAGACTCTGATGTGAACAAAAACCTACTGAATCAATAGTATCATCCCCATTTACAGGTTAAATATAGGAATACTGAAGATCAAGGTGTTAAATCACTTGCCCAAAACCACATACCTCGTATGTCAGAGAGCTAAATGGGTAGTTCTTTAAGTAGAGAGGGGAGTGATTTCTGCCCAAATATTTACTTTCTATAACAATCTATCTTGAAATGTGGTTTCCATTTGGCCTTTTCTTATTAATATTTGTATAGATCCTGCAAAGGAAAGTAAGTCACCTCCCCCTAGAATTAGTGTGTGCTTCACATCAGTACAGCATAAAAATATTTCTCACTATTTTATTTAAAAATTATTAATGCCCTAGCCAGTTTGGCTCAGTGGATAGAGCATCAGCCTGTGGACTGAAGGGTCCCAGGTTCTATTCTGGCCAAAGGCACATGCCCGGGTTGTGGGCTTGATCCCCAGTAGGGGGCATGCAGAAGGCAGCCGATCAATGATTATCTCTCATCATTGATGTTTCTATCTCTCTCTCCCTCTTCCTTCCTTTCTGAAATCAATAAAGAAATATATTTTAAAAATAAATAAATAAAGATTATTAACTACCAGTCATCTCTCTAAGATAACTATCCTCTTAAATATTATCAATAAACCAAAAGAAAAATCCAATAAAGCTATTTCCATCTGGGGAAAAATATGTAGGGCTCTCCCTTAAATCCAGTGCCAAGTATTTTATTTGTTTATTTTCTCTTAACCTGTACTAAGATGAAATTTTTGACTCAGTCTAATTAGAAAGAATGTACTGAAAGATATCTTACTGGTTTATTTATATATAGCCTGTTGATGCAGGTGGAATGGCAGATTAGCTTAAATAATGAGACCTTGTAATGAAATGGTGAAATAGACCCTCCCTCATTTTTTTCCCCTATCTAATTATGTCTCTATACCTGGTGAGGTCAGAGTGGTTCCCTATATTTTTTGAAGTGAAGCAACTAAAGACAAAGGTCAGTTTGAAAAGGAAACAGAAATATTTGCTGAGTTCCACAAACATGTCAATCTCCCTGTCCTTGTAAATGCTGTTTACTTCACCCTGAACATTCCAGTCTAAGGACACCTTGTTTCCACCCATCCTTCCTCCCAACATTGCTCAAGTGTAACCCTCTGTCTGAAGCCTTCTCCAGATTCCTTCTCTCTTCTCTTCAAGACCATGAGTATTTGACCAGGCCAAGAGACAACCGGGCCATATTTTGGGAGATTCCACTTACATTGAAAAATGAAGTGCCAAACAGGGTTTCAAAAACTGCTATTCACAGGATATGTTTTAAAATTTATTTTAATTAATATATTGATTTATTGCTCACAATAGGCAATGATGGAACTTCTTTCACATATCTTTGTATCCATGTAGATCACCTCATCTGGGTACAACTTGAGGCCTTTCCTGAATACCAGTCTTGGGCCAGAGGACCCTCAGAGTCCCTCTGGACCACCCCTCACAATTAAAGCCAAGAATATCCCCTCACGTCTGCCTCCTACAAAGACTTAGAGATCTTTGAGGATCTGAACTATATCTTCCTTACTCTTCATATTTCCTGGCATTCACTAGGTGTGAAATAATGTTTGGTGAGTAGACAGATGCAAGCCAGAACCAAAGCCTGAACTAGACACTTGAGTCAAAACAAAGAACCTAAAATCAGGCCATAACCTTGCTGGAAATTAGAAATGTATGAGCAACAGTGAAACAGGACTAATGCAGACTAGTTCAAGTAAAGCTACAGGAAGCTGGCTGGAAGTTCTTACCTCTCAAGTGATGGCTTCCATACCAACGTGGGAGATTCAAGTAACCACCCACCTGCTGTTAATGTCAAATATTTCCACAGGGTTAGTGAGGAGAATATTCCCTTTATTTGTTGGTCAAGAAAGTTGGCTTATGATGAGCCATCACATTCGATCTCACAAGAATCCTGCAATTGGCATCATTATTCTATTTTATAGATGAAGTAAAGTAAAGCACGAAGGGTTTAAGTAATTGCCCAAGGTCGCCCAGTCAAAATGAAGACACAAGCCCATCTATTTCTAAAGGCCCATCTATTTCTTTTTATATATATATATTTTATTGATTTTTTACAGAGAGGGATAGAGGTAGAAACATCAATGAGAGAGAAACATCGATCAGCTGCCTCCTGCACACCTCCTCCTGGGGATGTGCCCGCAACCAAGGTACATGTCCTTGACCTCCCTTGACTGGAATCAAACCTGGGACCTTTCAGTCCGCAGGCCAATGCTCTATCCACTGAGCCAAACCGGTTAGGACAAGGCCCATCTATTTCTAAAGGCCTGATTTAATTCAAGGGACATTTCATTTTGAAATCTGCAACTCTCAGCAATTGAAAATGGAAACATGCCATAGGGGTTAGTGTGTTTGAACTGAGCTACAGCTCTTCCCAAATAAATATGTATGCCCTGCCTTTTCCCCTGAGTGCAAGAGCTCCCTGTGCAATTCCAACATCCGTGTTTTCTACTAGAAGCTAGTCCTTTGCCATTTCTGAATTAGAGCCAACTACCCAGGAGGAGGATCTGGGGGATCTGAGAGATCTGAACCTCTCTTCAGATCACCATTCACACCCATGAAATCCATCCCACTGTTCAAAATACCTCAGGAGAAGAGTAGATTGTCTGGATGGGGAAGGGTACCCAGTCACCCCTCTTTCCTTCCTCCTGACACTTTCTTCTTCTTTTTTTTTTTTTAATATATTTTATTGGTTTTTCACAGAGAGGAAGGAAGAGGGATAGAGAGTTAGAAACATCCATGAGAGAGAGAGACATCCATCAGTTACCTCCTGCACACCCCCCACTGGGGATGTGCCCGCAACCAAGGTACATGCCCTTGACCAGAATCGAACCCGGGACCCCTCAGTCCCCAAGCCAACGCTCTAGCCACTGAGCCAAACAGGTTAGGGCCCTCCTGACACTTTCTTTCCCCTTTGCCACATAAAGTCTCCAGAGCTACTGTGTTGCTTTCCTCTCTCAAATATCAACTCAAATTTGAATGTCTGCCTTCTGTGATTCCCCTTGATTGAGTTGATGGAAACAGGGTGCATTTTTCTAAAATCTTTCCCAAGTACTGAAGAGAAACCAGAAAGTAAATAATTAGAGAATGCAAACAAAACAAAAATGGCCACGTTTCTGAAGCATTATTCTGTGGTCCTGTAGAGTTATTTGATCTTAAAGACACTGGCTGCAAGCCAGCCACGCTCTACACGCCCACATTCCCCAGAGCAATCAAGCTTAGCGCTGAACAATTTATCTCCTTGTCAAACACAAGAAACTAGAGATGAGACTGTTGTGTTAACTCATTCTGGGTTTGGTGTAAAGTCTCCTTGTATCTCCAGATTGGGGGGGGTCGGGGGGAGGACTTTCTTTTTCTTTTTTTCTTTTTCCATTAACACACACAAGAATCTAATCCATGGGAGATCCAAATGCCTGGGACCTTACTCCAGGAGATTCTAGTTCAGCAATTTGGAGGCGAAAAAGATTATATTTAAGAAAAATTCCCAGAGGAATTCTAATGGCCCCCTTTATGCCAGTGATATCAAAGATTTCATATTCTAAGTAGAAAAGAGGACTTGGAGAGAAAGAAATCTGCCCAAAGTCACCCATTTAGTTATCTTAGAGTATTGGATGACTTTATCTTGACCTTTTACTCTTAATATTATAAATGACCAAAGTATTAGCCAAAAATCAATTTTCAAAAAGAAGGCATACTATAACACAATTATTTTTCACCTTATGGTAAAAATGCATCCAACCTTAATTTTTACAAATATGACAGATAAGAGTACCTTGAAAAATACAAAATAGTCAGTTTCTAAAATTCTTAGTTGAGCTCTCAAACCAGAATCAGGAAACCTGTAATAATTAATTAGAGCTATAGCCACAGTTTCTTAAGGTATTTGCCAATTCTATGGACTTGGGAGCTGAGGATGAGATGGGGGAAGTGGGTGGGGAGAGGTTAAGTTCAAACAAAAGAGGAAGCTTTGGGCTGCAAAAGGTGGGGGTTATGCAGTTAACCCTTGAACAACATAGAGGTTGGGATCTGACCTCCCCCCCACAACACACACAGAGTTGAAAATCTGTGTATAAATTTTGACTCCCCCAAAACTTCACTAATAGTCTACTATTGACCAGAAGCCAATAACATAAACAGTCAATTAATACATATTGTATGTTATATGCATTATATACTGTATTCTTACAATAAAGTAAGCTAGAGAAGAGAAAATATTATTTTAAAAATCATAAAGGAGCCCGGCCAATGTGGCTGAGTGGTTGACAATCGACCTATGAACCAGGAGGTCTAAGTTCGATTCCCGGTCAGGGCACATGCCTGGTTTGTGGGTTTGATTCCTAATAGGGGGCATGCAGGAGGCAGCCAAACAATGGTTCTCATCATTGATACTTCTATTTCTCTCTCCCTCTCTCTTCCTCTCGGAAATCAATAAAAATATATTTTTAAAAAAGAAAGAAAATCATAAAGGAAAATACATTTACAGTATTTATTGGAAAAAATCTGCTATAAGTGGACCCACACAGTTCAAACCCATGTTGTTCAGGGGTCAACTGCATATATAAGTTATATAAACAAAAGATAGGGGTTATATAAGCAAGCATATAAACAAAAATCAACTACAAAAAGCTGCAATCGTAGGAGATTTTAACACATTTCTCTCTGTAATTAATAAGCAAACAAAATATAGTAAGACATCAATGTTTAAAAAGGGTGATCTAATGTGCATTATGTATAATCCTTCTCAAAACACATGAAACATGAAAACAGACCACATAGAAGACTATAAAGTAAGTCTTGAGGAATTTTAAAGAATCTATGTCATACAGACTATATTCTCTAGAAAAAAATTTCAAAAATACCTAAAAAAAAGCCTATATATTTGAAAATATTAAACTCACTGCTATATAACTCATGACTCAAAGAATAAATAATATGGAAATTTTTCAAAAATTAGAACTGTCCAATATTAAAAACATCTATAATAATAAAAGCATAATATGCGAATTAGACTGATGTCCTTCCGGATGACCTTCCGGACAAAGCCAGGGCTGTGAGGGAAGCCTGGGTCCCGGGTTCCAGAGAGAAGCTGGTGCCAGCAGCCAGGGGAAGGAAGGCCTACTCTTGCATGAATTTCGTGCAGCGGGCCTCTAGTTACCTTATAAAAGATGTGGGAGATAGCTATAGTTATTTGAGATCCTATATATAGTGAGTAAGTATAACATAAAGCAGAATTATATACAGAGAAAAAATTTAGATGAAAAAAATAATCTGATTTGGGTTGAAAAATGAGGGAAGATTTACCAGGAGAGGTAATATTTCAGAGGTCTTAGAAGAGCATATCAAAGAGAGGGAACAGCCTGTGCAAATTCGAGGAGACAAGAAAGCAAGAGATATTCAGGGGCAGAAAATGAGTGTGTGCTTGTAGGTGTCAATCAACCCAACGCTCAGATTGTATCTGCTTGTGTTTGCAGAATCACTCTGCCTCCATGACCGAAGTTACCTGAGACGGCTGCTGTGTCACAAGCTGTTGTTTTTTTTTAATCACTCTCCAATTCGATACTTCAAGACACACAGTTACTCGATGTCAAACTGTGAAGACAAGTATTATGTTTATCTAGTTAGAAGCTAATGTTTTGTACATTTTTGTATGAGGAAGTGATGTAGCTTGCCCTGATTTGATTTTTTTTTTTTTTTTTTTTTTTTGGTCAGCTTTAATATATTTATGCCAGAATTTCAAACCAACAAAATTTTCTTCTTGTTCAAGTGTGCATTGAAGAACCACATTTATTCAATGATTGATGTTGTTTTGTGATATTTGTACACAGATCTTTTCTCAGTTTTATAGACACAGAAATAAAATTAATATTAACAATTCACTTTAACCTTTATTATCACAGTTGCTGCCTCCTCCAGAATTTTTGAATATTAATGAAAGTTAACTTTTGAGTTGCAGGGAGGACAATGTTGGATAATGACAAATCTCAAAATCAAATTGTACAGAAAGAAATATTACTTCAAAAAGAACTTGGTGTTCTGATCTCTTAATGTGTCATTGCATTCTGAGTTAAAGTAATATATGAATGAAGTCACTTCGTTACACAAGACAATTGGCAGAAAAACCCTGAATTTGAGGGGTGTTGGGATTCTATGATTCTTTCTTAGGCAATGGTCTCTCCCACCTAAGAAACTCAGATGATTCTGGAATTATGCCCTTGGGCAGGCATGTGACACTCGCCTTCTTTCAAAAGCAGCCAGCACCAGCCTCCCCTGTCAACTCAATAGTTTTGTATATCATATTGTATGGACTTTATATGAAAATGAATATTTTACAGTTTGCACAGTATTATTTTACAGAAAGGTTATCAGAGCATCTACAACCCAGAGCCCAGAGCAACAGCTTGATTTTGTGACTTTTAATTGTTCTAGAATTTTAACTGCATCTCATTTTTCTAGCATGGTGATAACCGATGTGAAACTCCTTTAAGAGAGGAGCTCCCTTGTTTATACCTATCCGAACGATTTCTTGACACTTCCATGTTGGCTCTTCTTACCTTTTTTTGTACATTTTTTTTTTCTAAAGAGAAGGAAAAAAAAGTTATCACAAAATGTATTCTGGCTCATGTCCTCTGTTTCAAGCTTCATCCACTGGGCGGAGGTATTGGAATCATCACAATGAAGTGTCCTCAGTACACATTTACACACTGCAGTTCCAAGCCTGCTGAGCTAAATCCTCAAAGAGGCTGCACATACGGCACCAATGTTAGAATCCAGGTCTTCCTGGCTCCGAATTCCACTCTTCCCACTACACCACGATACCTTCAATGCAGCCAAAGGCTTTTTTCTCAAAACAAAAACAAAAAACACACACAGTTACCTGCTTAGATGGTTCAGGGGTGGTGTAGGTGAAATACCTACTTAGATGGTTCTGGGGATGGTGTAGGTAAAAAAAAGCATGTCATGAGAAGGAACTTGCAAGCTTTGGGCTCTTATATAAGCTATCTACATGTAATGTTGCCCAATTTCAGACTGATTCATTTTCTAAACATATTTTAGGATTTTTATTTTATAACAACAGTGAGAGTTCAACTCTATTTCATGCTCATGGAAAGACATTCTGGAAAATGCTGTCAGGCTATACTGATTTTACATTACCCATTTCTTGCCTCAACGAGAGGCCATTTAACTATCTAACTACCAGATGGTATTTTCAAGAACTTAAGTTGACAATTTGAGCATTAGCCTCATATTCTTCTCTCTGGTTTCAATCTGGAAGGACCTAGTAGAAACATCCCAAGCTCTCTAGCCACAGACCCCTATTTCCTGGCCTTTGGCTTCGGGTGTATTGGTACATAATGGAGTCATGTTCCACAGGACACCACACTGAGGTACTTAGAACTAAGGGGCATGTCTGGGTTCACATCGCTGGGACCCCTGGGCCAGTCTGATTCCTACCGTTACGCCATGGCAACCTTGGTGTTGCCCCTATGTAGCCCCAAGTTGTTTCATGGGCCTCACATTATCTTTCAAGCCTGCCAACTGAGATTCATTTCTTAGGGCTAGGGACGCCTCACATGGGCCTCCTACCAAAGCAAAGCCCCCTGTCTACATAGGACAAGTGGCCACTTAGCCTCAGAAAGAACGAATTCTGCAACGATCTTTTCTTCCTCTTTTAAAGGAAAGCCCAGAGGAGCCTGAGAAGTCTGACTCACTGTGAGAGGGAAGTAGGAAGAAACAAAAGAAAGGCTAATAAAGATTGTTGATATAAGCAACCTCATGAGACTATTAGCCCCTGAGGATAACTATGACATATTTCATTTCTTTGATTCAGCACCCAGAACAGGGTTTGACACAGAGTAAACAGTTAAAATGTGTCACGTCTATGGATTACAGACTTCCTCCTAATTTGGCTGAAGGAGACCTGACTCACTTTGGACAAAAGAGAATTTGAGTGGTTCCTAAAGGTATCTGAAAGATAAGTTTATTTAGATACAGGAATAATAAGGGTGAGGAGACTGCACTCAGCAGCTATGAACATGTGGGTATCTCTTTCAGTAAGGCCTAAAGATCTCCCTGTTAGGCTGTGATTGGCAGAAGGGCTGTATGTTGCTCTACTGAATAAGAGAATGCAAACAGGCATAATCACATACTCAGAAAGAGAGGGAGTCGGTATCGTTGGGATGATTTAAAGAGCAGAAGAGCCAGGAGTAGAATTTTTGTTTCAAAAAGTTGACTTGATTTCCATATTATGTGCAACTACCAGAACCTCTCAAGGGTGTTAAATACCTTGGAAGCAGATACATCAAATACTAGATGCCTTTGTTTTAAGGAGTATTTACATTAAAGCTGTTATACTATTTCTGCCCTGTTGAATTCAATATGTGGCCTAGAACTAGCCTGCCATTTCCTATCATCCCTGGTACTACCATGGGAGTTTTGTAATGAACACCAAACCTCTTACTTGCGTCTTTGTTCTTGATCCAGATGTCCCAGGATCGATTGGTACATTTATTCCTTCGATACGTATTTAATGAGCTTCTATTGTGTGTCAGGAATTATGCTAAGAACTGGGAATGTGCAGCAAAATAAATTGACCTACTTCTTACCCTCATGGAACTTAGAATCAAGTAGAAGAAAAGGAAAACAACCACAAGCCAATTCATATATAATTAGTGCTTTGAAGGGTGACCTGATTTAGATAGAAAAGGCTTCTTAAAAAAAGTGACATATATGTTAGAATGAGTAGGAAGTGACTAGATAGAAGCAGAGAAATGCATATGAGCCCAAGGAAACAGCATGTGGAAAGGTCCTGGGGCAGGAAAGAGCTTTATGCCTGTGAAGAAGTAAAGGGAAGCCAGAGTGACTGGAGGACAGTGAGAGGTATTTGATGATGCTGGTGAGCATGTTGGTGGCTTTGGAGGCCTTGTTGTGGATTTTAGAACTTACTCTAAAGTTACAGGAAGCCCTTAGAAGACAGAAAGCCCTCAGTAAGCAAGAGAATAACATAATCAGGTTCATCTTTCTAAGAAATCCTTCTGAGCTGCTTCTGTGTGTAAAATGAGTTGAACAGAATCCAGAATGGAAAGGAGATGATCAATTAAGAGGTCACTGTATTGGGCAAAGCATGATTATGACTTGACTAGGGTAGTGGTAGTAATAATGGAGAGTGGGTTGGAAGGATATGAAAAACAGTGGGGAGGTAGACTCAACAGGATTTGAAGCTGGATTGGATGTGGTAAGATGACAGCTTTCAGTAACACTTTCTTTCTAGAGAAACTTTTCTAAATTTAACTCCCCTGCTTGGGAGTTACAATTACCACCACCACCCATCCGTATTTCCATAGCTTTTCATAGTAACTTTACCACAACTGGCGGGGCAGGGTGTCAAGGCAAGGAAGGTGTGGTCTCTGATTCTACCTGATCACTCAGGCAGGATTCTCAAGACGGAAGTCACCACATGCCAGGTCTGAACCTCAGCCTTGCGGGGCTGAAACCAGGCTCTGAGCTCCTCAAAGATGACCAGTTTTTTATGAAGGTCTCTTACCTATTGAATGTAGCAGGATAACCCATTTCTCTGCATAAATGTTTTCTAACACTAATATAAACCGCCTAAGGAGCTTCTCTATCCCACTGAGTAGAGGGGGAAAAATAGACTTAATTTGCTAATTAAGTGTATTTGCCTCTCCTCCAGTTAATCCAGTCTCATAATGGTAAAATCAATCCCTTTGGGGGACATTAACACTTTCCTTCTCTTCACATTATCCTATATAATAAAGAGCTAATATGTTAATTAGACCAAACAGCAGAACGACCCTCTGGACCACCTTCTGGATGACCTTCCAGACGAAGCTGGGCTTTGAGGGCCGGCCGAGGCTGCGAGGGGTTGTGAGGACCGTCTGAGTCAGCCGGGGCTGGGAGGGCTGAGTCTCTTGCACGAATTTTGTGCATTGGGCCTCTAGTTTTTGTAATAATCCTAAACCTCCCCAAGGCAAGTAAATAGCACGGGGTAGGGGTAGGGGAAGCAAGGGAATGCAGAGAGAAATGCATGTAAATGTACTTAAAAATATTATCTCTAACACATCATAACCTAAAATAAAAAACCATTTATTAATTGATTGTAGAATCATCTCTCTCTAGTGTCCAGAATTTGACATTCCTTACCCACACCCCATCTTGTCATTGAGATGTCTACAAAGCCATTTTATTAGTTAAAATGTTGTTAGGTGGGCATGAAATCCCAGCAAGAAATAAAATAAAATGATGTATATGGATATTCCAATAAGCCCTGGGAAAAGCTTACTATACAGCCCTGGTCCCATGGCCAACATGACTTTTCTCTGGTTTTCCTCAGCTGGTGGGTTTTCTTCTTCTCTGTCCCAGTTTTTCTCATTCAGGACAATGCTGAACACTCACTGGACCTTTCTCACTGAGGTCAGAACACACCTCTGTTTGGCCTGCTTTATCGTTCTGTGCCTGTGGTTATATCCAAGTATTTGCAAAGGCCCTGTGTCTTTGAACTAGGAGAAAGTCTGTCTTTTACTATTATGTAAGAGACTTTACATAATACTTTTTTTTTTAAACTACCAAAGTCTATCTTTTACTATTACATGCTGAGCCAATCAAACTGAGAAATTATAAGGACACTTACCACATCCAGCCTCAATTATAGTGGAAGCCATAACAGAAAAGCTACAGCAACCTGGGTAGATACTGTCAGCTGGGTAAAATAATAGTTACATGAGTCTTGGGAAAAGACTGTAAGTTCAATCCTATTGTAAACTTATCTCTACTTATGTGAGTTTAGGTAAAGTAAGCTCTCCACAGCTTAATTAACACAGCATTAAAATGGAAATATTTTAGTGTCTCCCTATGCTGTAATGGTTCATTTTATGTCAGCCTAACTGAACTACCAGGTGCCCAGACATTTGGTCAAACATTATTCTGGGTATGTCTATGAGGGTGTTCAGGATGAGATTAACTTCTTGAATCAGTAGATGGAGTAGATTGCTTCCCCTAACGTGGGTGGGCCCCATCCAATGAGTTGAAATCGGAATAGGATGAACCTTCCTTCAAGTAAGAAGGAACACCCCCTGCCTGGCTGTTGGAGCTAGGACATTGGTTTTTCCCTGCCTTCACACTCAGATGAAGCATTGGCTCTTGGACTTGAGCCTGCCAGCTTTCAGACTGGAACTTACATAGTGGCTCTCGTGGTTTTTAGGCCTTCAGACTAGACTTACATCAGCTTTCCTCGGTTTCAGCTTGTCAATTGCAGCTCTTGGGACTCCTCACCTTCTATAGTTGCATGAGCCAATTCCTTACAGTAAATGTATTTCTCTGTATACATTCTGTTGCTGTTGTTTCTTTGGAGAACCCAAGCTCATACAGATTTGGGTACTGACTGGTTGGTACACTAACGAATGTAAGATCACCTAGCTGCTCTTAATGTCACTGGACAAAGTGAAGAAGAAAAGGATGAACTCGGGGATTTTAATTCCAAGCTTATGTGCCCCATAAGTGATCTGAAAGCTTCTATGTGTGCTCTGACGAATGTCCTTATCTCCTCTAGCCACAGGGCTGAGATTGCTAAAAATCAAACTCAGAATCTTATTTTGTGATTGGCTGAATTACAGTGCAAGTTGAACTCCCAGCCTCACCAGGTGCTCACTGTTGAAGTGAGAGCATTGAATGGGGAAGGTACACCAGAAGTTAATGTGAGAATTAAATCAGGTAACTAACTCTTGAAAAGCCTTTAGCAGAGTTTTTAGTACACAGTAAACATTCAATAAGCATTTTTGTGTCTGCGTTTCTATAAAATAAGCGGCTTATTTTCAGCTCATCTCCACTCCGGAAGTGACTCTACTCACCGTAGATTTCACTTCTCACTATCCCTCAAAGAAAATGCAACACAGTCACCTCTCACTACATTACCTAACCCTCAGGTTATGCATATTATGTGAGCTTACAAAATTTTAAGAGTCAAATAAATAAATTCAAAATGGTTATTGATTTTTCATTCCTCTCACTCAATTTTCTTTTTAAAATGTTGGCTGTGCAATTTATCCTACTATACAGCCTCAGTCCAGATCAAGGGAGAAGTGTCCATGATCCTGATAGTCTTCAGTACAAATAACAGACAAGCCCACAGTCAGTAGCTTAAACAAAAAGGAAATTTATTGAATCCAATAACAAAAAATCCAAAGGTTAAACAGCTACAAAAATAACATAATTAGAGCCCTACTTCCACTCTCGGCAACTCATTTGGCTCAGACCTTGTGTGTTGGTTTTGTCCTCAGTCTGGCTCCTCTCATGGCCCCAATATATCCTCAGTCTTAAGACAAAAGAACATCCAAAGAGAAGAGCTGCCATATATTTGTTTTCTAAGACAAGGAAAACTTCACCCCAAATTCCCAAATGTCTCTTTCAATCTCCATTATCTTCAGATGTCTCTGACCTCTCATTGGCCAGAATGATGTCACATGTCCAAGCCTACACTAATCACTGGGTGAAGAAAAAAGACCAATATGATTGGTCCACACCAATTAGTACTCATTAGGGCTGGAGTAAGTCTAGAATTCTCCAAGCAGAGGGACCCAATTTGATACTACTAGAAAGGAGGAAGGTTAGACTACCAAGAATACTAGTATATGCAGCACAGATTTCAAAACCAATAAAACTTTCTACCAGAAGCAACAGAAATCTGTGCAGAGCACATACGAAGAATGAGAGAAAAATACCCAGTCATGGTTAAAACATGACAATGAAACAATAGGTTGGCAAGCCTTAGAGATAAAGAAAATCCAGAGACTGGGAGGGTTGACAGATCTAGAATTATTTGTGTATTAAGAGGCACATAAACTGTTGCCTTTTGTCTAACTACCATAGAAAGGGAATCTGACTTGGTAAAAATCACTGGGACTCACATATGCACATAAATAGGAAAATAACAAGTGTTCCACATATTAATTTAAACCAAAGAAACTTCTGCAGTCAGCCAAAGGATACATGGAAGGAGGGAATAGCTTGGAGAATCAAAATGTCTGGACAAGTCAGTTCAGAAGTAATCTTTGTCCATAGGTTATAGAAAACACTTGAAATGTGGTTTCACCAGAAGAACACTCCCCCCCCTCCAGCTTTCATTTGTTATGAAGATTATTAAGGAAAATAGGAAAAGCAGGTGGGGCAAACCATGCTGTTGGGCAATTCAATAGCCCTTGTTAGTAATGGATCTCATTTTTGTTCACTGTCCACCAAATGGACATGTTCTTCAATGGATGCTTGGCTTATCCCCATGGGTAGTAAATCTTGATTGTCTAAGATGTTATGGTGGTCTCATTTCCCATGCCTGTGATTGTTTTAGGCATGAACATGTGATCATTTTTGGCCCATAGAATATCAAGCAAAATAAAACAGAAATAATAGACCCACCCCTGGTCACATTTTGATGGACTCTCAGAATACTAAGAACCAACAGAAAATTGTAAAAAGCTTTCAAGGAAAGAAGAAAAAAACCCACAAAGGAGTAACAATCAGACTTCTCATTGACAACCATGATGCCAAAATAAAAAGACCAGAGCACTGAGGGAAAATAATTGTTAACATCAAATTCTATATGAAAAGTTCAGATGACAGTCTGAGCTCTCCATTGCAAATTTTTCATGCAACTAAGTTGTGAAGAAACCAGGTCAGTTGGTAATCAACTTGTAAAGAGACCACGTCCTGGAATGACCCACAATCTGGATTTGTTTGACTGTCTCTTTGTAAGTGCCATTTAATTTGTTCTCTAGCCATCACATTAATAAGACATTTGATTTAAAGGCTTAAGTTCAAATTCAACATTGTTGTTAGAGGTTGTTCTGGGCACTCTACCTTACATCTCATCATGAAGCACACATCAAATTGACCATTTTTAGAGATGCTAACTTTGATGGGAGAGTTCAGGTGGTGACAAGTCTGATCTCTCCATTGCAAAGTGACATCGTTCCTCCCCTTTCCCCTCTTTTTTATAACCAGCGAGTGATCTGTAGGATGAGTGTTTGTGTTTTATTAAAACTACTCTTGGGTTTAAGGGGCGGGGGGGGGGGGGAGTAGGAGGGAGAGAGATCAATTAGAAGCTATTTAGAAATTAACAAAATGAGAACTACTGCATATCAAGAAGCCAAAAAAAATAAATACAAAAAGGGCAGAAGGAATGCATTTATTTTAAATTAACAGAAATTGATGAATCAGATTTGACTCATAACCAAACCAAAATCTATTCTTAGAAAAGATCACTAAAACAGACAAGTATCTGGTAAGTCAAACTAAGAGGAAAAGGAGATAGCATGTAAATAAACAACAGGGGATATGTGAAAAAAATATAAGAGAAAAATGTGTTCTAGAAAATATGGGTGAAATTCTTTTTTTTTCTTTTTTTTCATTTTAATTTCTTTATTGACTGAGGTATTACATATTTGTCCTCATCCCCCCATTACCTTCCCAACCCCCCCACCATGGGTGAAATTCTGAGAAAATAGAATGACCAGGTTGGCTTCACAATAAATTTAAAAACCCAAATTAGTCAATATGAAATATTCATCTATTAAAGTTAGATGAATAAGCAAAATTAGTTCATTAATGAATGTAATTCACCATATTAACAGATTGAAGGAGGAAATAATTATGAAAATAATAATAGCTAACTCATAAAAATTGCTGTGCACCAGGCACTGTTCTAAGAGCTTGAAATATATTAACTCATTTAATTTCAATAAATGCTACAAAGGCACTTGATTAAATTCAATCCTGTTCCTGATTGAAATTGTAATAAGAAATATATTTTAGGAATAAAAAGAAGCATCCTATTCTAAAAAAAAAAAAATTAAAGTATCAACTGGAAATCTATAGCAAGCATTATACTTGATAGTGATATTAGAACTTTGCATATCAAATGTCAGAAACTCAACTCAAAATAGTTTAAACAGAAAATGTATTTCTACAAGTAACTTGGACGTTCCAGGGAATTTACCTAGATTGGCAATACCTGGATTCAAGGTATCCCCAACTGGGGTACAAAAGATTATTCAGTTTGTATTGAAATAGCAACATTTCCTGGTGCATATAAACTAATATTCAATTTACAAAAATTCAAAGTACATACAAATTTGTCATAAATACTTCAGAGGCACCTATTCCCTAGTCCTTTGATTTCGTCCAGTTTTCTTGCAGTTCATTCAAGGTGACTGTGAATATAGAGAAATCAGAAGGGCTCCTCTCCTCACCACATTCCTGCCTTATCCTCCTTTTTCTCTCCCTCCTCCATCTCAGCCTTAGCCCTTGCTCAGAGCTGGCTTCTGGTTTGAGTGAGGTGTTGCCTGAAGAATTTCTGGATCTCTCCCCAGGCGTGCTCCTGGGCTGCAGCATGCGCAGCAGGGTCCCCTCCCCAGAGCAGCGGTTGAGAAAGGGAGTAATTAGGGGAACTGGCAATGGGGTGATTGCGGGCAGCGGAAGCGGAAACAGAGTAAATACGGGAAGCATAGCACAGGGGTGCATAGGGCGGCTCTAGAAGGTGGCCTGCCCCCGGGTAGACCAGCATCCTTCCATTGCTTCTCCCATGGCTCTTCAGCTGCTCCAGGGCCTGCTTAGCGTATTCTTTGCTATTGATCGATTGGTCATCCTCCCCTATAATGAAGAGGATCTGACCCTGGGCCTTTTCAATAGGAAACACGCTCCGCTGATTCAGCTTCTCCCGAGGGTCCCCCCTGTAGTGGAGGAGGCTCACAGCCCCTGAGACGTGCACCTGCATGCGCTCCAGAAACGAGGGGATGGGTGACATAACCAGACCCCTGTACCTGAACGGAAAGTCATAGAGGGCATTAGTCCCATTGATGCAGACGGTGGCTACCACCTGCTTCAGGAAGCAGGCCATGGCCAGCCCGATCTCTGCACCTTTGCTCACAGAAAGCACTCCGATGCCTGGCCCTCGGATCTGAAACACAAAATGAAGGGAACCCATGGCAGGCCATCCACTGAGAAGCCGTGCCACAGGCCACTAGCAAGTATGACGGGCATTAAAACAAGTAAGTAGGAGTCCTGGCACTCCGGGTCACCAGCTTTTGTGACTGAGAGCACTACCCATGTCCCCTCTCTAAGCCTATTATCTTGTGGGGGGAGGTGATAGTATTACCTACCTTGCCGAATTTTTATTGAGGCTCAAGGGAAACAATAGAAATAAAAACTCTTTATCAGCCCTAACCGGTTTGGCTCAGTGGATAGAGTGTCGGCCTGCAGACTGAAGGGTCCCAGGTTCGATTCTGGTCAAGGGCATGTACCTTGGTTGTAGGCACATCCCCAGTGGGAGGTGTGCAGGAGGCAGCTGATCGATGTTTCTCTCTCATTGATATTTCTAACTCTCTATCCCTCTCCCTTCCTCTCTGTAAAAAAATCAATCCTATCTAATAAAAGAGTAATATGCAAATTAACCACCACTCTGCTACACCTACAAGCCACGCCCACCAGCCAATCAGGAGCAAGTATGCAAATTAACCCAACCAAGACGGCTGCGGCCACGGAACAAGTAGGAGGCTTGGGTTTCTCTGGCAATGGAGGAAGCCAAGCTTTCTGCATACCCTGGCCGGCCTAGGCCTCCACTCAAGGCTACAAAGTTTCAATTATAGAAGGTAAATAAATCCCAACAAAAATGATGGCAGCCACGGAGCTGGAGAGAGCAGGAGGCTTGAGTTGTCCCTGGCAATGGAGAAAGCCAAGTTTCCGCAGCCCTGGCCTGCCTTGGCTTCCGCTTAAGCTACAAAGTTTCAATTATAGAAGAGAAATAAATCCCAACAAAAATGGCTGCAGCCACGGAGCAAGCAGGAGGCTTGGCTCCGCTCAAGGCTACAAACTTTCAATTATAGAAGATAAATAAATCCCAGATCTCAGGGCCTCTGCTTGGGTCACCAGGGAGTGTGGCCGGCCTGCAAACCACCACAGGTTCCTCGCCCAGGCCGCCCCACGCCCCAAGGGAACCCCCACCCTGATCCGGGACAACCTTCAGGGCAAACCAGCCGGCCCCCACCTGTGCACCAGGCCTCTGTCCTATCTAATAAAAGAGTAATATGCAAATTGACCATCACTCCAGCACACAAGATGGCTGCCCCTATGTGGTCAAAGATCCTGCCCCCATGTGGACACAAGATGGCCAGCAGGGGAGGGCATTTGGGAGGGACCAGGCCTGCAAGGGAGGGCAGTTGGGGGCGACCAGGCCTGCAGGGAAGGGCAGTTTGGGGGGACCCAGGACTGCAGGAGAGAGCAGTTGGGGGGAGACCAGGCCTGCAAGGGAGGGCAGTTGTGGGCAATCAGGCCAGCAGGGAAGGGCAATTGGGAGAGACCAGGCCTGCAAGGGAGGGCAGTTGGGGGTGATCAAGCCTGCATGGGAGGGCAGTTAGGGGCAAACAGGCTGGCAGAGGAGGGAAGTTGGGGGTGACCGGGCCTGCAGGGAAGGGCCATTGGGGGGGACCCAGGCTTGCAGGGAAGAGCAGTTGGGGGGGGGGGCCAGGCCTGCAGGGGAGGGCAGTTAGGGGTGACCAGGCCGGCAGAGGAGGGAAGTTGGGGGCAACCGGGCCTAAACGGGCAGTCGGACATCCCTGGAGGGGTCCCATATTGGAGAGGGTGCAGGCTGGGCTGAGGGACCCAAACCCCCGTGAACGAATTTCATGCACTGGGCCTCTACTAAAATATATATATATATTTTAAAAAAACTCTTTATCAAAGGCAGAGTTCTATAAAAGCCTGAAGGATCTAATGCGCCAGCCGCAATCTACATTCTAAAAGCAGAGGCAGGTAAGCTTTCTGAAGAATCAAATTCTTCTCTCCAGCTAGGAAAAGAGGTTTCCTGGGTTCTTTCAACTATTATGTCAGTGTGGTTCCTATTTATTTATTTTTAAATATATTTTATTGATTTTTTACAGAGAGGAAGGGAGAGGGATAGAAAGTCAGAAACATCGATCAGCTGCCTCCTGCACACTCCCTACTGGGGATGTGTCTGCAACCAAGGTACATGCCCTTGACCAGAATCGAACCTGGGACCCTTCAGTCCGCAGGCCGACGCTCTATCCACTGAGCCAAACCGGTTAGGGCGGTATGGTTCCTATTTAAATAGCATGTTGCAGCTACAGAGGTTTTGCACGTCCATTAACCGAAAGGCTAATCCTAAGGAGGAAAGACTTGGATTACAACAGGTGAATTTCAGGACCCCCTCCAAGAGGAAAAGCAGTAAGTCAGAGGAGTGGGTCCTTCCTTCTGTAATAGGCTGAGGGAGCTGAGGGGAGGAAAGAGTCTGAGAGACAAGGGAGGAAAGGACCAGCATCTGGATAGACAACAGCACAGAACAGCCACCTGGTATGTTATTTTGCTCACAATTGTATTCCCAACATCTTTCTGTCCTCACAATCACCTGATAAAACATTGAAGAGCCCGTTGTAAATAAAAAGCAAGCACTTTAAATGCAAGAAGTCTTGGCTTTTTGCCCACTGAAAATAATCATAATATATCCAACCTTTTTTTCTTGTCTTCTTCATGCCAGTAAGCACTAAGCTGATCTCTGATCAATCCCACAGTCCCCTAAGGTAGATATGAGCATCAATCCTACACGGTAGACAATAGCATTCCCATTTTAACTGTAAACTGTTGTACTATGCCCACGTTTAAACAGACTGTTAAAATGATCAGAACAGTCATCTGTGATTTTTTTTTTTTTTGTCTTTTGCTATAAGGTTGCAAGGTAAAATGAAAATTATTTTAAATACCTTGGGATGAGCTAGTAGCAAGTTGGCAGCTTCCTCAAAATATTCCAGGTCCACCTCCTGCAGTAGCTTGGGCAGGTCTTCATAGGCAAAGTATGCTAATGCCAGGACCGCAAAGCCATGGGCAGCCAGCAGGCTGGCTCGGAATTCAATTAGACCCCCCACGCCCCCAAACAAATCCATGATTCCTGGGAAAGGGCCTTCCCCTGAGAACAACAAAGAGAGGAGAGAATGAGATTAGAAAGAGGGAGAAGAGGGTCAAGCAGAGAGCACAGGCAGAGCAAAATGAATTCCACCTTCCCACACAAACACACAAGGGCCAGTTCGTTTTAATAGATCGTGGGAAATACTGGTTCTTTAATTTTGTTTTTATTTCCATCAACACTGTTTTCTCTACCACCAACGATCAGCCTCACCTGGAGGGAGAAAAAGGGCTCCCCGCACGCGGCCTTCTCGGATGGGCACCCGCTGCGTCCCCGGGCGGCAGAACCAGCGCTGCACCACCTGGCTGGCCCGGGGCTGAGCCGTGGCTGGATCTTGGAAGCAAACTGAGTCGTATAGGTCCAGAGTGACCAAAAAGGGGCTGTTCACATCCCTCTTCAGCAGCCTCCCAAAAGGCCTCTCAGGCTTCAGAGACCAGAAGAGGCCCATGGGATGGACCCCCACATAGTCGCCTCCAACTGAAGGAGCCTGCTTCAGGTCCAGCTCACCGGCCTCGTCAGCCCTGTAGAAGGCTTTGGACTGGTAGAGGTTTCCCTTCTCATCCTTCAGAGATGCCGTGAGGGTCACCAGCTGCAACGGAGGCAGGCCTGTCGCTTGGATGTGCACGGGCTCATCAGAAAGGGCACTGGCTGGGGTGGCTGTCAGCTGGAACATTGGCGACTGCCCTGCAGTGGAAGAGGAGGCTTTGAGTTGGAGAAAATTCCAAGGAAAAGGTCCAGACCAGGCTTATGTGAGGTCCAGCCAAGTTAGATTTCTGGAGACAGTGCAAGGTCTGCAGAACATTTGGAGGAGGAAGTGCCCATTACCCTCATTTTAAACAGGAGGAAACAGGTTAAGTAACACATTCCAAGTCTCATAAATAATTAATAGTAGAACTGGAAATTCAAGCTGGGTCCGACACCACAGTCTCCTGTCTTATCCATTATATAACAGTGTGTTAAATCTTAGTTGTGTGGTGTTAAGTAAGTTGAGCTTTAATTCCTCAGTTGAGATAATACCCATGGGACCAATTTCAGAGGGTGTTTGTTAGAACCCAAAGGTGCATGAGGAAGGGCTTAGAGGAAGGATCAGTGCTGCTTTTCAGCCCCCGGCCTCCCTGGGCTACAGGCACATAAACACAAAATATTCTGTGGTATGTTGACTTTCTGTCTCTAATCTCTCCCTGCCCTTGTAAATCTGACCTCCCATTCTTTTCATAGTTCCTATTATTGGTTCCTTTAAGGGAAAAATAAAACTTTATGATCTTGTCTCAATGTTGTTTGTAGTAAAGAGACTATAATGTATATTTGATCAGCCATTTCTTACTCTGCTCAATTATGAGGAAAATTTGGGGTGTTCCTTTCTTACCTTCCTACCTTCCTTTTCTTTCTTCCTTTCTCTCCTTCCTTCCTTTTTTCAAATCCTCAATTCTCAAAGGATTTGAACCTGTTTAAGATAAACAAATACAGAGTAAAATAAAAATACAATAGGGACCTGGGAAAATATGAACTAGAATCAGAGGCATTGATAAAAGAAAACCTGAAGCATGAAAAGTAGCTCATTTTGTGGGCTGTGAGTTTGGCACTGAATTTGTGAAAGCCGCAGGGAAAAAGGCAACCTGGTCGGTTTTGTTGTTCTAATTATTCTCATAGAAACAGTTACCACTTCCTCCGGGGAAAGAAAAGAGTGAGGTCTTTCCAAAATTTAGCTCTGAAAAAAAAAAAAAAAATTATCCTATGAGACTCTGACATAGGTATGGAGTGCGGCGGGTTTTCCAATAATAACTTCACACACATTGTAGCAGTAGGTGTCCCCTCAAAAAGTTTGATTCTCCAAGGGATCCTTAATTTTTTATGGGGGAATATGAATTCAAGACGTTCAGGGCTAAATTTGTGAGAAGAAAAGCCTTGAGAAAATAAAACTGGCAGGGACAGAAAAGGGGCTCTTGATGTCCAGTCCTTCACTGTGGAAAGAGAGTCATTGGAGGAAGGCGATGGTCAAGAGGAAAGTGATTTTCTGCAAAGACCTCATTCCCTCCCAACCTGATCTCCTATCAACAACCAGCATTACTGCCCTAACTGGTTTGGCTCAGTGAATAGAGCGTCGGCCTGCGGACTGAAAGGTCCCAGGTTCGATTCCGGTCAAGGGCATGTACCTTGGTTGCTCCCCAGTGGGAGGTGTGCAGGAGGCAGCTGATCGATGTTTCTAACTCTCTATCCCTCTCCCTTCCTCTCTGTAAAAAATCAATAAAATATATTTAAAAAAAAAAAAACAAAAAAACAACCAGCATTACTGGCCATTTTGTGTAAGCCTAAACTCTTGGACCATTTGAGTTAATTGAATAATTGTGAATGTTTTTCCTTAATATCTGGAAAGTTCTTAACAGAAGAAGGTGGCATCAGTTCAGACTTCATGGATCTTTCATTCATGTTAGTGAGACGGGACTATCTTTTTAAAAATCCCATGTCCCATGCAACATTTTGTTACTCTGTGGGTATTTTCTGATCTGATCCTTCCTGTAAGCCTCTATATCAACTATTTCCTTTGCCTCCCCCACCCCCCCCCCCCCAAAAAAAAAAGAGATCATAAAGACGGGATCAGTTATTTCCCCTATTTTACAAATCCATTCCCAGGTCTTCTTGGTACTTTCTTTCTCAAAACTTCTATACAAAATATTGACTCTAACAGATTTTATTTTCAAGTTGAATTAATTTGAATTGTTTCCGTACCCACTCTCCAGCAGGCATCCCACCTCTGTTCTGATCCCCTCAAGTGAACTACAAACTCCTCAAGGGCAGAAATAATATGCTAAAACTTGAAGGATCCTGTTGATACTCATGTATCATACCATGTACATGCTTAGGAGCTATGAGATTCATAATGTGCAAGAAAATAATAACACTAGAAATGTAATAAAAGTACTCTACTTAAATAGTGCTTTTGTAATAATATAAGATGTTGAGATTTCTTCCCAAGACCTGATTCCTCTTTATCTGAGAATTGCCCCCCCAAAAGCCAGAAAATAACTCTCAGTACCTATGTTTACACCATGTGACCTCAACCCTAGGTTCACTGTGATTGGATCAGGTCCAGATACATGATTCTAGATGTGCCAGGGGTGTTCTCCTCCCACCAATTTAGAATTGAAACTCAGAGATCACTGGTTACTCTATCAGGGTCAGGACAAAAGGTGAGGCAAAAGGGCACTTAGGTAGCAAAATGTATTGGCATCGCCAAGCCCCTCAAGTTCTGAAAGTTTGGATCCCAGGAGCCTCTCTGGCCTCATCCTACTCCTGGTCCTGGACTCTGTATGTGGCTAACTTCCCAACATTCAGAAGCTATATCCAGGTAATCACAGAAAGCCTGTCTTGGGGTGGAGTGTGGGCGTGTGAGGAGAGAGGGACAGAGACAGAAATGAGATGGTTTTTATCTTGAGAAACCCCTGTTCCAGAACAGCACGGCACTTTCCACCTCACTCCCCCGGCCCTTCAGGGCAGAGCTGCAGGCTCTATGACCATTTTGTGCAGGCTAGAGTAGCTTCTCACCAAAGGGAATGTCCCAACTGTGTGGAAGTCATCGGGCTCCTTTTGTTTCAGAGCTGCCCTTTGGGGTTGTGAGATAAGGAGAGAGAGAGAGAGAGAGAGAGAGAGAGAGAGAGAGAGAGAGAGAGAGAGAGAGAGAGCCGGCACCTTTAGCTACGCTTGTAAGTAATAGGTTGTCTGAATCTAAACAAGGCTCATTATTTCTTTATCAGCTACATCTCTCCGTTTTAGCCACATGCAGCTAATCAAATTTCAACCCATTAAAAATAAAATTTAATGCCTCACACACACCGCATTTTAACTGCTCAGTAGGCACAGATAACTAGTGGCTACTGCCTTGGACAATGCAGATATAGACCATTTTCATCACTCTAGAATATTCTATTGGATAGCACTACTCTAGATTATAAATTATTCCTTAAGGGCAGGAATTATACCTTGTTCCACACTCTATTCCTTGATTCCTAAAATAGTGCCTGGCATATATTAATTGCTCAGTAAATGTTTGAGGAATTATAACTTTTTTAAATGATAGATAAGAGAGAGAAAAAAATAAAATTGAGTGAAATTTCTCAGAGAGGATGAAGAAGAATAGAAACCCAGTTGAATTCTGATGCACTTCTACTGAAGTTGGGAGACTCCTCAAAGTCCAATATAAAATTGCCAGGCTTCCCCACTTCTTTGCAGCAGAAAGCAGAACCCTGCACATTGCAAAGTGTGAATGAAACCAAGGATAGGAAGCAACCAGAGGCCAAGAACCCACAACTGAACCGCCTCCCACCGGGTTAGCCTTGTTGTTGGAGTGGGAGCCCTCAGCAATAGGGATACAACCTGGTAGGGGCTGAGAGCTTAAAGCCACATTGGTGAGCTGGTCCCAGACCCCCACATTCTCAGGGGAAAATGGATCAAGTCTATGCCCACCAGGAGAACTTGACTTTTCAGAGGAAGAGCAGTTAAAAATTGGCCAAACACCAACACACCAGGGGGCAGGACACAAAAAATAAAAGAGAGCCGAAGGTCACCCATAGTTAACATTCCTAATCAAGAAACAACAATTTCATTTCCTTTAGGAGCCTAATGCCTTTCTTTCTTCATCAGGAGCACGTCCTCCCGCTCCTTCCAAGCAAAAAATCCTAAAAACACTGTCTTGAGTCAAGAAACAATCTCTCCACGAATTCACATGAACTGGACCCTGATTTTTGCAGCCAAGTATTTCTGATCAATAAACCCTCACGCTTGTGAATCGATGGGCCCTCTGAGAACTGTGCTACCTGCTGAGATGAGAGAAACACACACAGCACAATGAAGGCAATCTTCCCCGGTGCCCTGCCACTGAAACCAGAAAGCAGACCATTTCTGCCCACGCTGGGACAGCCCTGCTTCCCCAAACACTCACCCTGAATTCCACTGCAGGAAGCAGTCAGGAGCAGAATGCTTGCACTGGACTGCAAGCACTGGACACTTGCCTGTGGCCTGCTAATTTGTATCATTCAAAATACACCAGCCTTCTGTTCAAAGGTCAAATTGTCTCCCCAGAAACGGCAAGCAGCACTTTCGTTTTAAGGCCCCAGTAGGCGGCAGGTCTGGGCAGAGGCTGTTTAGCAGCTGTGCCTTTCAGTGCAGAAGTTTTATAGTGGAGTCTCATATTTCATCACACAGCTCTGATTTTCAGACCTTGACTCCACCTCTCAACTCCCAGCTCTAGTCTCCTTTGCTTCAGTTGTTCTGGATCTTCTCCTCTAAGTCTGTGGCCTCTTAGGCAGCTGCCTTTTTGGTGGTTTTTAAAAAGATGAATCCCAAATATCCATCTTCAGAGCAGTGTGGGTTTCTTTCACGGGGAGAGAAACACTTTGTAAAGCATGTGATTAAAGTATATGATAACCACTATGCGGTACACCTGAAACTAGTACAAAACATTAACTGCAAAGTGTAATTAAAAAATAAAATTTAAAGTTCTTTAAATATACACACACACACACACTAGAGGCCTGGTGCACAAAATTCGTGCACTGGAGGGAGGGGGTTGTCCCTCAGCCCAGCCTGTACTCTCTCCAATCTGGGACTGCTGGCTCCCAACCGCTTGCCTGCCAGCCTGATCACCCCCTAACCACTCCCCTACCAGCCTGATCTACACCTAACTGCTCCCCTGCTGGCCTGATCACCCCCAACTGCCCTCCCCTGCTGGCCTGATCGCCCACAACTACCCTCCCCTGCCGGCCATCTTGTGGCAGCCATCTTTAACTACATGGGGGTGGCCATCTTGTGTGAGGGTGTGAGGGTCAATTTTCATATTACCTCTTTATTATATATGATAGCCCTGGTGGTGTGTCTTAGCTGGTTGGTGACATCCAGTGCACCAAAAGGTGGCCAGTTCAATGTTGCGCTTTCACATCAGAGTTTCTCTCTCCATCTCTCCCTTCCTTTTTCTCTCTCACTCTTTAAAAAAAAATCAATAAAAACTTTAAAAAAATTTTTTTAAAGACAAGACTCTCTAGATGAGTATGCCAAAGATTCCTGAACCTTGCACCCAGGGATTCTGACTTAATAGGTCTGAGGTAAGGCTCTGAGATCTAAGGTTCTGAGATCTGTACTTTGAACGGATGCTATTCCATATCTGTTTGCAAACCACTCTTCCAAGTAACAACAGAAGCCCTCCTGGTCCAGAAATGCCTCCCGTAGAACCTCTGAAATCTGCCCGTTGTTAACTCACTCAATATCCATTGTCATAATGTACAAATGACCCAACCTACAGATTATAGTCTGTGCTTTCAGGTTCTGAATTTCTCAAGGGAGGGGACCTTGTCTTTTAATTTTTGCTTATTTTGCAGCCAGTGAGGTGTAGTTGAGGGACCACTGGTCTCTGGAATCAGAGACTCCAAGATTGAAACCCTGATCCTCTATCATCTATCAAGGTGACTCACCTCGGGCAAATTACTTAACTTTCCTTTTTCAGCTCTCTAGTTTATAAAATGGGAGTGATGTGATCAAATGTATTAAAAGTGAAAAACAAGCCTTGAGGAGAAGGGGCTGAACTTTGGAAGTCATGGGCAGATTGGAATGTCTGGAAGAGCAGGGTACCTGGCACAGTGCTCCCACACTGGATGAGAGGAACCTTGGCAGGATAGCAAGGCTCCCAGCCAGTGACTAATTCCCAGGACCATATCCAAGGATGGGAGGAGAGGGCGGGATGGGGGCTATAGAGGAGTGCAGCAGAAATAGTGCTGTTTTTCTAAAACTTTAAGAGAAGCACAGAAAAGGGTAGGCAAGTCATGATGCTTTGGTACCGAGGTGACGTAGCAAGGTGCAGGTTAAACTGGCACCGAGCCAGGCCTTTTCCACTCTTGTGACCAGAACAGAAGACATCAGGAAACCTGGTCCTCCACGAACCCTTAGGGATGTAGCAAATGAGGAGTGAGGGCACCGCGGGGAGCACCGGGCAGGAAAGTGCCAACCGCGTACAAAGGGAACATTAGCAATTGTCAATAGGTAGGTGCGAACCATGCAGAAGACTCTGAGGTCTTTTGAGGAAAAAGGAATTGAACCTCCAGCCTGCCTTCAAACTACAACTCTTTCCTGGGTCTCCAGCCTGCTGGCCTGCCCTGCAGATGTCCAGCCCTACAATCACAAGAGCCAAAATCTTAAGTCTCTGTCTCTCTCTATCTCTGGCCAGCCCTGAAAGTGTGTGGATTCCTCAGATACATATATTCATTTCTAGGATAAACACAAACACACAAATATTTAATTAACCCAAAAGGAGACAGGTGTTCTGATTATTTTGGCTGTGTAACAAACCACCCCAAATGTAGAGGTGTGCAACAGTAATTGATTTTGCTCATATATCATGTGGGTCAGGAATTAGGACAGGACTCAGTGGGATCTGCTTATCCCTATACCATGATGTATGGTATCAGAACTGGAAGATGAAAGTCAGGGATATAAAAATCAGCTGAAGGCTCATTTTGTCATGTCTGGGATTTGACGCTGGCTCACAGCTGGGGGCATCATTTCTCCTACATTGGGGTCTAAAAGTGGTCTTTCGGCATGGGCTAGTTTGGATTTCCTCACAGCTTGATCTGTGTTCCAAGGGAAAACCTCCTGAGAGAAAACCAAGTAAAGACTATATCCCTTTTATATCGTAGCCTTAGAGGTCATACTGCATAAATCTCTGGTATTTTATATTGGTCGTAGCAGTTACAAGTCCTCATCAAAGTTCAAGTAGAGAGAACATAGCCCACAGGCAGGTCTGTCAGAGTCCCAGGCCACTCCAGGTGAGATGCCTCCGTGGTAGGGACGATGGGGAGTCCCGAGGTGGATGGACCTCCATGGCTGTCTTGAAGGAGGGCTGTCTGCCCCCTGCTTCCCACCCTCCCCATGGGGTAGGAGGCAGCCTGTGAGCAGAAGGTGATCTGGGGCTGTGGGTGTTAGGCCTTTAACCCAACTTCCAGCGATTTGGGAAGTCCACCCCTCCGCGTGAGGAGTTATTGAGCCTGGTCAGTGGGGTGTAGCGGTCAGGTGAACAACCGTGAGGCATCTTGGGAACAAGGGGGAGAGCCCAGGTGACCAGCGGGAAGTGGTCAAGTGAACAAGGGCCATGGGAACACCCGGAAGTCAGGTGAACACAGGCCTGGGAACAGCCTGAAGTGGTGACTTGACCGAGGGGAAGGGCTAGGCCCAGGTGAACAGCCAGAAGTGGTCCAGTGAGCACAGGTGGAGGGGAGGGAGAAGAGGGAGGGAGGGGGTGCCCAGTGGCCAGCTGGATGTGGTTACATCATCAGGGGCCAGGTGGACAGCCGGAAGTTGGTCAGGTGAGCCAGGGCCTGGGGAACACCCAGAAGTGGTCCATGAGCCCGGGGGGTGGGGCCCGGTGGCAGCTGAACCTGGTTACGTCATCAGGGGGAGGGGCCAGATGAACAGCTGGAAGTGGTTACGTGACCACCGGAGTGGGCTGGTCCCCCTCGGCCCAGGTGAACACCCGGAAGTGGTCCAGTGAGCCAGGGCTTGGGGCCTGGTCAACAGCTGGAGGTGGTCAAGTGGGTAGGCTGGTGGGGCCACCTGAATGTGGAGGAGGGTGACAAGGGCACGCAAAAGCTCCACTTTCCTGTGGTCCGGACCCTGGATGACACCAAGAAGGTCCCTGTCCTCAAGGAAGGGCGTTCCCCGTGAGTGAGGCAGAAAGCTGGCCCTCAGGGCACGGCCACCAGTAAGTGACTCTGGAGGGGCCAGGGCATGGCTCCCAGACCCAGAAGGGGAAGGGTGTTCAGGAGCTTAACACAGCTCTGGCCGGGATTTCAAAGCCTGCAGGCAGGGCTGTCTGGGTCACAGGCCACTCCAGGGTGAGATGCCCCCATGGTGAAGACAATGGGGAGTCCCGAGGTGGATGGACCCCCATGGCTGTCTTGAAGGAGGGCTGGTGGCCCCCTGCTTGCCGCCCTCCCCACGTGGTCGGAGGCAGCCTGTGAGTAGAAGGTGATCTGGGGCTGTGGGTGTTAGGCCTTTAACCCAGCAATTTGGGAAGTTCACCCCTCCCCGTGAGGAGTTATTGAGCCTGGTCAGTGTGGTGTAGTGGTCAGGTGAACAAGGGGCAGTGTCTCCAAAACAAGGGGAGGGCCCAGGTGACCAGCTGGAAGTGATGAGGTGAACAAGGGCCTGGGTAACACCTGGAAGTGGTGAGGTGAACAAGGGGTTAGGGCCCGGTTGCCAGCTGGAAGTGGTCTCATCATCAAGGGGGAGGGGCCGGGTGGACAGCAGAAAGTGGTGATGTGAAGGAGAGGGGTTGGTGGGCTGGTCCAGGTGAACAGCTGGAAGTGGTCAGGTGAAGTGGGTGGGGCCCAGAACCAGCCGGAATTGGTTATGTTATCAAGGGGAGGGGCCAGATGGACAGCCAGAAGTGGTGAAGTGAGGGAGGGGGTGAGCTGGGCCCAGGTAAACTGCCCTAAAGTGGTCAGGTGAACAAGTGCTTGGCACCAGTTCAGCAGCTGGAAGTGGTCAAGTGGATAGGCTGGTGGGGCCACGTGAATGTGGCAGAGGATCACAAGAGTACGTAAACACCCATAGACCCCCTCCTCATATTGGGAGAAATAGTAGTCACATTGTTTTCAAAAAAGCATGTGGACCCTAGCTAGTTTGGCTCAGTGGATAGAGAATTGGTCTGTGGCCTGAAGGGTCCCGGGTTTGATTCCAGTCAAGGGCATGTACATTGGTTTCAGGCTCCCTGTCCTGGTCGGGTTTGTGTGGAAGCTACCAATTGATGTGTCTCTCTCATATTAGTATTTCTCTCAGTCTCTCCCTCTGCCTTCCACTCTCTATAAAAATCAATGGAAAAAATATCCTCGGGTGGATTGAAAAATTAAAAAATGTTAAAAATAACTTTTTTGGATGAAATACATGTGTATAAGCACGTCTATTCGTGCAGCTGTCTTTGGGAAATATAACCTGCCACAATAGGAAAAGAGAAATAAAAGATTCAATAATAAAGGTCTAAGTATATCTGTCTAGGAAAAAAACAGTATATGTTATGGTATTGTCCATGGTTTCAGGCATCCTCTGGGGGTCTTGGAATATATCCCACTTAGATATGTTATTCTCTAGCCATATCTAAAGTCCGAACAAAAAATAATTCCTGATTAATCACATCCTCGTTTAATCATTTTGTCATTCAGAACCATTTGAGAAATTTCCACAAATTAAGTACCCCAAAGTGTACAAATACAACCCTACTGGATATTCATAGGTACTCAAGGGTACTTTTAAAAGTTATAAAAAAAAAAAAAAAGGTTTGAAATAAACACTATCTCTTTTAAAGAGAACACCCATTTATAGAATCTGGTATATTTGTTACAGAAAAAGTCCCAGCACTTAATAATTGGCACATATTCTTTTTTTTTCATTTATAATACTTACACTAAGGAAATGGCAAGGCAGAAAAACAAACTTCACCTTTAAAAAAATTAAAAACACAACACAATTCAAGAAATCTACTTTAATTTCAATAGAGGTTACTTCAGAATGAACAGAAGAATCATTTGCTACTATTTCTAGTTGTGCAGTAAACCAAACAGTGTAACATCTTTCTATAATATCCCCCACAGACTTTTATATTTCTATTATTCATATCTAATCTGTTTGCTCAACTGTATATATACTGCCTATAATACTACCTTAGATTTAAGAGTATTGACAGAATTAAAACATTTTCTTGCCTATGAAGAATGCAACCACTTCTGAACACGCCATAGCCTTATACTTCAGACACCCAAGTTAGAGTGTCTGAAGAAGAAATTTTTCATAAATTATTAATAACCTGTTTCTATTTTTTAGTTTCAGCAAATGTGAAAAAAAGAAAATCTTGTTATTTGTCAATTCATGATGTTATGAGAAAAAAAAAAAGAATGCATTCTTCCACAGAATAAGTGGTTTTAGAGAACAGTTCTGAGAGTATTTCAAAGTCTCAAAAGGTCTGATAGGTAGCCTCCTTGTTGCGGGCGGAGGGTCGATGATTACAATAATTTCAGTTCCTCTTCTGAATTGCTCAGTAGCCCCAAGTGATTTTTATATTGGGAGGCAGATTACTGGCCACAAGTTCATCAAATTTAGAGCTATCCTGAACAGGCACATTATAGAACTCAAGAACATCTCTGACCCTGCACATCTCATGGAGCCTGGAGTTAGGCACTGCATGGCCCAAGTCATCAGCTAACCGTGCCAAGAAACTGAACTTCAGACGACCATCGTCCAGGGAGATGTCCTGCCAATTGCTAGAAGCAGATGAGCCAAAAATGTCTTTGACACGGGATTCCAAACGACTCTGGAGATCTTCAGGCGGTATGTATGTTCGGCTTCGTAAGGGCGGACACACCAGGATAGGTTCTTTCTTCACCTCCTCTACTGTCTCGGCTACCACTGGCTTTTTCTGTTCTCTGCAATGATCAAAAACTAGCATGTGAATCTTTGGCTCACTGCATTAGTGAAGCTGGCAACCACCACAAGTGGATGGATGCCCCACCGCTCGCTCGCGGAGACCGGCGCTGAGCCCAACGCGGAACCCTAACGCACTAGTCCGGCGCAGGACCACGGTCCCATCTTAACAGCACGGCACTCCCTTTGGAATTCGTCCCTTCATCTTCCTCCGTTTCTTTCCTTACTTTCCATGAGTGTGACCCACCACCGAACCTTTCGCTTTACCTGAATCGAGACCAAAATTCTCGACGTGGGACCCCTGTGATTATCCACGTGAGGCCTTTTCTCCAAACGCCGGGCACTGACACCGCCGCCATCTCTGTGGAGAGCTACCCGACGGAGCTCCGCCCCCGGCCGACAGTGACGCTCCAAGACTAGCCAATCGGGTGTAAGCTTAGTGGCAGATGTTCTCCGTTCCTAGTAAGAATCTCCTGCGGTATGCGGGGAAGTGTAGTCCTGAGGAGGCTGGACCGCGACGCTCTCTCGGAGCATGACGGGAGTTGTAGTTCGGCGGAGTCCCGGGAAGGTTCCGGGTGACGCCTTCTGGTCTGGGGGCGGGCGGTCAAAGCGCTCCTGGGCTGAGAGGAGGAGAAACTGACAACGGGGAGGAGGCTCTAGCGAGGCCTGGAAGGCTGTGCAACCAGCAGGGGAGGGAGTTCGGGGTCTGGGGGCGGCCAAGAAGCGCTTCTGAAATGCTGCTGGGGTCGTGACCGCTCGGGGACCTAGACGGGACCTGGCCAGATCCAGCCTGGAGGCCTCTCCCCGGTCGGGCCTAATCTCCAACGGTCGGATAGGCCTCGTCAGAGACTCCTTTCCGTGCGCGCTCCAGGTTCCTGCCCGAATTTCTGGCCAGGAGATGGCCTCCCCGAGCCCCCCGCTGGACCCAAAGGTAAGTCGCCCCTCCGGGTATCCCCGTTCTCTCAGCATTACTCCAGCTAGGCCGCGCTCCACCGCCCCCTTGTCCCCCGACAGCGGTCTTTAGGGCCCGCACAGTGCGGGCAAGTATCATTCCCTGCTGCTCGGGGGTGCGGTTCGCGATTAAGCTGCCCACTGGCTCCTTTTTATCAGGAGCGACCTGATAAATTAGTAAATGCTCCATTCTAGGGCTCTCATTTGTCAGTATTCCAGGTGAGGCGTCATTTTTGACCCTCCTCTGTGCCTTCTGCGCCTGTCACTATGCTTGGATCCACAAAAGGCGCTTAGAGAACTTAATAGAATTGAACTGAACAGGATCACAAGCCAGTGCGAATAGAGAACTGGAGCGGGGTAATGAGGTGAAGAAAGCTTGAGGGGGCCTTGGGGAAGCTTACTAAAATTAAAATGTTAGGATATAATTATTAAGCCACAAAAGCCTTATCCTTAGGCCCCTGACTCCCAAGGACAAGGATGCAGCTCAGTTACCGTCTATTCTGAGGTGCCTGTCTGTTGGAGTCCGTTCCCAGAACGGGGTCCCATTTGGAACTCTTAGTTCCCATGTTCCTTCTAGCCTACCCCGCCCTGATAAGTGCCACTGTCAGTGGTAGAATTGTCCTTGAGACAACAAGGACTGACCACAGGAATCATACTATTTCAGGGGTTGCTGACATTTGAGGATGTGGCTGTGTTTTTTACCCAGGAGGAGTGGGATTATCTGGATCCAGCTCAGAGAAGCTTGTATAAAGATGTCATGATGGAGAATTATGGAAACCTGGTCTCACTGGGTAAGAATCTGCTGTTCCTCTGATTAAAATACCTAAGAGGCTGTCAGACATCAGACTCTGAGAACACTTGGACCAGTACCAGTACCAGTACCAAAACTGCTTTGTTCCAAACTTCTGATTCAAACCTTCCAGCCATTAATTGTTTTCATGACTCTGACCCCTGGAATCCTTGCAGTGACCAAAATACAAGCCTTTCTGGCTTCCTATCTTCATAATCTCTTTCCCATATTGCTCTGTACTTTCCCTCCTGGCTCATCCTCCCACTGCTTTCCTCCCACCCCTTGTCACTCTGCCTTCTGGAGCCGCTGTTCTCTTCACATAATGTTCCTTGCCCCTCCTGGCCTTAACTGAAACCTGGCACTGTCCCAAGGACACCACTTCTTTGGGAGGGACTGCTTATTCTCCCACATCCTCTTCCTTTCCCATCCTCTGTCTCAAGGCTGGAAGGGAAAAATTACTCTTCTCCCAGCTTTTCCATGTTCTTTCCAAAGTATTTGTTTTCCAGCTTCAAGCACAATATCTCCCCTTAGAGGCCTCAGCAGTCTTGCTCTATCCACTCAATTCCTTTTCACTGCCATTTGTCAACTTTTTTTGGATCCTCACACATAGACTTGGTCACATGTTTCAGAGTCCTCTATGCTAACCCACACCATTGATGATACAGTCATTCCTTAAGCCTCAGTGTACCTTGACGACATTGCTTTCAGGGACCCCGCTTTCCCTTTTTTTTTTCAGCAACTCACATCAAGGATCATATCCTTAATACTATCTAATAAAAGAGTAATATGCAAATTGACCATCACTCCAACACACAGGGGAGGGCAGTTGGGAGGGACCAGGGCTGCAAGGGAGGGCAGTTGGGGGTGATCAAGCCTGCAGGGGAGGGCAGTTAGGGGTGACCAGGCTGGCAGAGGAGAGAAGTTGGGGGTGACCGGGCCTGCAGGGGAGAGCAGTTGGGAGGGATCAGGCCTGCAGGGGAGGGCAGTTAGGGGTGACCAGGCTTGCAGGGGAGGGCAGTTAGGGGTGACCAGGCCTGCAGGGGAGGGCAGTTAGGGGCAAACAGGTGGCAGGGGAGCAGTTAGGCATCAATCAGGCTGGCAGGGGAGTGATTAGGGGATGATCAGGCTGGCAGGCATAAGTGGTTAGGGGCAATCAGGAAGGCAGGCAGGTGAGCAGTTGGGAGCCAGCAGTCCTGGATTGTGAGAGGGATGTCCGAGTGCCTGTTTAGGCCCGATCCTACCAGGATCGGGCCTAAACAGGCACTCGGACATCCCTCAAGGGGTCCCAGATTGGAGAGGGTGCAGGCTGGGCTGAGGGATACCGCCCCCCTCCCCTGTGCACAAATTTCTTGCACCGGGCCTCTAGTTTTATCATAACTGGAGCTTACTATAACTTCTTTTTTACTGTTCTTCCTCTCCTACTCCTTTCCTAATAAACCTGTTCATTCTTCTTAATGGTGTTTCCTGTTCCTTGACTTCTCTGGTTTTTTTCTCCTCCTGCTACACCTCCTCATTTAATTCATGAATCTGTATTTGAAGTTATCACCAGCATGCTCTCGTCCACCTTGTCATTATGCTCTACCCATTCTGCAAGCTTGAAATCCTGTATTCATTATAAAATCTTCCTTTTCTCTCCTCCCTGAGTTACTAAACACAGCAGGAAAAATTCTTTAACAGAAAGGATTGATGCCTTGTATATATGCATGGTTTTTCTTCTAGTCGCCCCTGGGTTTTTACATCTCAACAAGTTTTTATTCTTAATTTGCTCATTCCCCTGTTTCTTTAATGACTATTTCAAAAACAAGATTTTTCATTCAGTCCATCACTCAGTAGCGGACCTCACCTTCTGTTTCACAAAGAAGACAGAGGCCACTAAACATGAACTCAACTTTTTAGCCCCTCATCTGCACACTTAAGGCTGCCCCTATCTTCCTACTTCTCCAACTACTTAGATATCAGTCATCCTTTGCTTTTTCCCCTCTTTAGTTTCTGTCTCTATTCCTTCTCCTCTGATGTCTTTATTCTGACATAAGGTATGTTCATGGCTCTTTCAATTGGGGAAAGAAGAAGGAAAAGAATAAAAAAACTATCCTTTGAGCCACTGTCTGCCTCGTGCTGCTCCCTGTAACCTGCTACTTGTTCTCTTCACAGCCAGGTTTTTCTATGTGTAGTTAATGTGTTCTGTACTTTTTTTCTCTAAGCCCTTTTTTTGCCTATACTACTCCCCTTTAATTGTTTAACATTGGTCTATAGCCCAGTTGTCAAATGCAAAAGACTCTCTTTGGACCTTATTTTTAAATTCCACCTCTCTATAGATATTTGAAATTCATTATTGCTTCCTTCAGTTGCCTTGCACTCTCAGACTTCCTCTCAGTCTATATACTTTCCTTGGTGGACCTTATCTACACTCGTTTCATCGGCTACCATCATGTGATGATAAATCTCATATTTCTCTGTCTACCTAAGAGAGATGATATGGAACCTAACTAAAATAAAAATCCTGGTTCCACCACTTACTAGTCTTGTAACCATGGGTCAAGTACTTAACTTACCTGTGCCTCAGTTTCTTTTTTTATAAAATGGGAATGATAACAGCACTTACTTCTTAGGGTTATTGTGAGCATTGCCTGAGTTAATATATGTAAAGCACTTAGGACACTGACTAGCATGTAGTAAGTACAATAAACATGTTGATTGCTATCATTACTACCATTGTCATCTTCTTTGCTGAGCTCTGAATTCCTAGTCATCTCTTTTTGAAGACCACACAAGACACCTGACAAATCTCAAATAATTCATTAAGATCTCAAGGGCCTCTTCTTCAGAATTGAGCACTCCTTTCTCTGCTACCTTGTATACACATACATTGTTTAATTTATCACACTTTACTGTAGTTATTCTTTATGTTATTTTTTTAACGAGATTGATCTCCATGAGGTCAGTAACTATTTTTTTTCCCATTTAATTTCTCTAGCACTTAGGACAAAACCAGGCATATATTATATGCTTCTTAAATATTCATGTGCCTGAGTGAGTATACTTAAAAGTCATAAGTTGGCTACATTATTGCATTAGCCCTCTTATTCTAGTCTCCCTTTGTTTTAATATGTTCTCTTTTTGCCACCAAAATGATTTTTTGTTAATTGCTTACAACTTCTGGTGATTCATGATAGCTTAAAGGATAAAAATCTTGATTTCTTATCATATATACTAGGACCTCCTTAATATAGTCTCTGCCTAGCTTTCTAGCTTCATCTATTTCTGACCACCATTTCAATCTACAGCAAAATAAGCTGCTGATTTTTAAAAAAATATATGTTTATTGGTTTCAGAGAGGAAGGGAGAGGGAGAGAGAGATAGAAACATCAATGATGAGAGAGAATCATTAATTGGCTGCCTCCTGCATGCCCCCCACCGGGGATCAGCCCACAACCCAAGCATGTGCCTTTGACCGGAATTGAACCTGGGACCCTTCAGTCACCAGGCTGACACTCTATCCACTGAGCCAAACCGGCTAGGGCTGATTTTTTTTTTTTTTTTTTTAACATTTCGTGGTGGTGTCTTTGAGTTACTGCCAGCTTTATCCACATACATGGTATCCTGGTTGATAGAACCAGGCAAATGACTAGCCTTTCTGTCCCTAGTGCTGCAAAATGTGAGTACCATATGGATAAAGGCATGGCAATGAGCCCATTTGTGATATCCTACTCTCGGGCTCTCTTCTTTGGTGAAATACAGCTTTTCATCATTTATTCCACAGTCTCTTTATTCTTCTCTATAAACCCTATCTCCATCCCCTTGATGAGACCTCCCTTGATGAGATATCACTATTACTCGATTGTTCCAATGTAGTGCTTTCCTCCACTTTATCTTGTTGCTTTACTTAACACAACACTTATAGATTTGTAATTTTGGTTCATTATTTATACCTTTCTTTCCTTGCTGATATTTCTTTAAAAACTTTAATAGCTACATTGATGATATAGCTGACAGCTTGATTTCTCAGTTCTTGATCTTTCAGTCCTTTCTATTGAAATGGACTTCTTCAGTTTTAATGACTTTTATCCAGTCTACTTGACCATATTAGACTTTGACAGAAATGGGAATTGCTGTACTTATAAGACTGTAAACTTGTGGTTTCCTTCTTTGATTATAATCTCTCCGTATTTATTTGTTCCACTACTCATTCATTTAATAAATAGTTATCAAGCACCATGTTAGCTCTAAGAATACAAGTTCTTCCCCATCCTCCCATTCTTTTACCAAGAAAATTGTTGTTTTTATACTCCATTGGATAGTAGGGTTGGCAACTGTTGTCCATAGGACAAATGTGGCCCATTACCTGTTTTTGTACACAAAGTTTTATTGGAACATGGACTGACCATTCTTTATGTATTATCTTTTCATGCTATAGTAGCAGAGTTGAGTAGTTGCAACAAAGACCACATGACTCACAAAGCCAAAAATGTTTATATCTGGCCTTTAACAGAAAGAGTACCAACTCCTGTTCTTTCCTAAAGTTCAGCCACTTCCACTTTGCCATTTCCTTGCTTTTCCTCTCTCACCTCAGCTACTATATTATAAAACTGGTTAAAGGTTATAGAAATCAACTACTTAAACTAGCTTAAGCCAATAGGAGAAGTTATTATAGGGACATAGATGGCTCATCTATATATATAAAAGCCTAATACAGGCAGTCCTCGGGTTACGTCAGACTCAACGTACATCGTTTCATGGTTATGTTGCCATCTCCCATTTATTTATATTAAAAAAAAGTTCCATCATTTCAATGTATGTACATATGTGCTTTATGTTTTTTATTATTTATTTACCGCAAGTAAAGGTCAGGAATTGTTATCTTTCTTTTACATTTTTTTTACTGTTTCACTTTATTACTGCTGTGCTCCACGTGAGTGATGTAGGTGCTTATGTACATTGGTTCCGACTTATGGTGAAAATCGCGTTACACTGAGCCGTAGGAACAGATCTCCTATGTAACCCGAGGACCTACTGTATGCTAATTGTCCCTCCGACCATTCGTTCAGTCGCTATGACGCGCACTAACCACTAGGGGGCAGATGCTCTGACCAGTAGGTTAGCTTACTCCTGGGGTCCAGCTGGGACTGGGTGAGATGGGCCAGACACGCCCTGGAGCCCTCCCGCAGTCCCTCCCTGGCCCCAATCATGCACCGGTGGATGTTGGAGAGCCAGTTTTGGCCCAATCCCCACAGGCCAGACCGAGGGACCCCACCAGTGCACAAATCTGTGCACCAGGCCTCTAGTGGAATATATGAGCAGGATTGCAACTGGACATCAGAAAAGAACTAAAACCAGAAATTGGATCACTGTCAGGAAGTTGAGAATTAACTCTGTCTTTGTGTCCTGTTTCTTTCTCCTTGGCAGAATAGTCTTTCCTCCTATGTTCACATGCTTATGTCCCTTTAGTTTTTAGTTTCTGTCTTGATATGTTACAATTCTAGTCACATTTAGACTATTTCAGTTTCAATTCCAAATTCCTGTGAAAGATGCACTTTGAGTGAGCTATCTTACTCTAGACAAATTAGCTATACTCACAAGATGGGAACATATAATGCAAGTATGGCAGATAACTCAGAAGGTGATTATAGCTACCAAATGCAGATCAATTGGGTAGTCATTTCTAGGCTGCTCCATGTAGAAGCCTAGACTCATTAATTTCTCTGTCTATCTGCTTGACCTATATATTTTCATGCCAGTGCCTCTCTATTTTATTTACTTGAACAATGTTTTACATTTTATGTCTGTTAAGATAAGTCATTCTTTTACATTCCTTTTCAGGATAACTAATTTTCTGCGTTCTTCTGGTTGGAATCTAGATTGGTTGGGGTTTTTTGTTGTTTTATAGGATTTTGATTAGAATGCAGTTAGGTTCATAGATTGGTTTGGGAAAAATGAAGATCCTTGTAATATTGAATCTCTCAATCTCTTTGTTTAGAAAAGAGATGTCCTTCAGAAAAATTTTCTGGATGATTTTTATGGATCTTACACTTTTACTAGGTTTATTTCTAGTTTATTTGTGATTTTTGTTATTACCATGAAGAGCATATTTTAATTTTCTACATTTCTATAAAATGGCTTTTCTTGGTAGTAAGAAACAGTATCTATTTTATATGTTAGTCTTGTTATTGCTATTACATCCTAATTAATTATTTTAGATAGATACTAATATCATTTGCAAATAAATAAAAAAAGTTTCTTATTCCTTTTAAAACATCCTCTGGAATAATATCTATTGAGTAAACATGAAGAGACTTTCCCTTCTTACAAGAAATTTACAATCCAGTGAAACAGACAAAAATAAACAGTTAAAAGTACAGTGTACTAATAGCTTTAATGGAGTTATGGACAAGGGCTAGTGATAAAAAACAGAACACCTAAATATGTTTAGTAGAAAGAGTAAAGGCTTTGTTGAAGAACTATTGCTTTGAATTGAATCTTAAAGAGCAATCAAGAGTAGCCCAGCTGGTGTGGCTCAGCAGTTGAGCCCTGACCTAGGAACCAAGAAGTTGTGGGTTCCATTCCCGGTCAGGGCACATGCTGCTGGATCCCCAGTAGGGGGTGTGCAGGAGGCAGCCAATCGATGATGTTGCTCTTACTCATCGATGTTTCTATCTCTTTGTCCCTCTCCCTTCCTCTCTCTAAAAAGCAATAAAAACTTATTCTAATAAATAAATAAATAAATAAATAAATAAATAAATAAATACATACATACAGTAATCAAGAGTTTTCCAGGTAAATAATGTTGGGGGACATTTAGTAAACAAGATATGCAGTGAAATGGCATGTAAGATCACACAAGCAGTTTGTTCACTTAAATTATAGTAGAGTAGGTAGCAGGGTGAGTTACAGTGTAGAAGTGGTGAGTATCATAGTGCAAAGAGCTTTGATTTGATCTTAGAAGTAGAGTGCTGGTGAATCTACAGATGGTGACATGAATAGAATTCCATTTTGTGATGATTTCTCTGAATTAAGTGAAGTAAATATAGTGTGGAGGCATATAGAGTGAGATGATGTAAACATGGGTAACAATAAACAGTTGACAAAGGAAGAGAAATCCATGAAGGAATTGTATTATAAAAGGTCTAAGAAGAAGTAGGGAGACAACTAAAAGAATATAATGATACAGAAACCTAAAACAGATAGTGTCAAGAAATGGGAGTGGTCACCAGTGTCAGATGCTGCTATAGGAAATAAGGACTGAAAAACATCCATTATATTTTTACTCAAAAGTTATTGATGACTTAATAAGTTTCTCTAGATGCTGGAAGCAGAAACCAGATCTCACTGTAGGTTGTAGAATAGATTGAATGGGAACAGGTTGGGCATGGAAAACATAGTTAGGAAATGAAGAGCTACACCTAAGATTTTTTTTCCCCAAGATTGGCTTTTATCAAGAGAAGGATTTCAGATTCATGGTAAATGGTCATATTTGTATGTTGGTAGGAAGGTGTCAAAGGAGAATACAAATTGAAGAAAGAGGAAAAAATGCTACTAATTAAACAAGTTCCCAGAGGCAAGTGGGGTCAAGAGAGGGTAGATGGATTAGTCTTGGATAGGAATGGGGTATATATTAATGTACAATTGCAGATCATTTTATAGGTAGGGGGCAGAAAGTTGAAGGAATTCTCCTATCCTTTTTAATTGTGTGAAGGAAAAACACTGCAATGAAATTGTATTTGAGAGAGAACACTGTAAGTAGCCTAAGTAAAAGTAAAGTTTCTAGTAATTTGTACAGGGAATAATGTTGTTGTTTTTTTTAGAATAAAATAACTTGACTGGTTTGGATTAAGTGAAAAAATTCAAAGATGACCTCACAGAAGAGTAGAAAGTTGAGAGAAAAGGGGAGCTCTAAAAAGGAAATTGTTTAAGCCAAATTTATACTTAGTAGTGATTGAAACTTCCAGTGAAGTTATCCAACAGGCAGCAAGAGATAGAAATCAGGAAAGAAGTCAGTATGCTACTCAGTTATATCATAGACCATTATGTTATCTTTCCTCTAACACATGTGAGATTTTCATTTCTCAGTTGTCATGCAGCTTTTCATTTGGAACTAAAGGATTCCAACTTGGGTCTTAATATCTTTAGAGTGAGAATCATATATACTTGAAGAATGTGGTGTGATTTGTTGTAGGTGAAATCATAAACTACCACAAACTGCTCTTTTTCTTCGTTTCTTCTATTAGTTCTGACCATGTTCCTTTATATTTATTTTATTCTGTCTTTCTGTATCATGGACTCCATGTCACTTCAACCTATCATTATTTTTGTTAAAAGCCATTTTCTGTCTTGGTACAGGAACTGCTTTTTACTTAATATTTTCTTTCTCCACTTATACTTATTGTTCATTCCATTTAGTAGGAGGCTTTATGTCTTATCGCTGAATCCTGGCTCATTACACAATGCCTGGAATACTTTTTATTGTAATAAATAAATTCTTATTAATGAGTTAATTTTTGCTTTCCCTGGTTTTTGTTTTTTATCTTTTTCAGTGTCATTTTATGTGTTCCTTTTTGTCAGTTATTTGGTCTACTCACTTTACAATAATGCTATCTCATTCTAAATTTTCCTGAACCTACTGTTTTCTTCCCATGTTATTCTTTCTTCCTTGGTAGACCAGGTCATCCCACCACTACTTGTTTTAATTCTTTGTTTATTCACCTTACCTTGCATTAATTTACTATTGATTTACCAGCCCTTTCTCTCAACTCTGCTTGCTCCAGCAGACTCATTCTTTGCCTTATAAACACTCTTTTCATACCTGTTCTCCAAGAAAAACATTTCATTGCATCAGATAACTAATACTCAATAATAGTAATTATGTAGTTTATACTCTTTACCAAGTAATGGGCACTGTTCTGAAAGCTTTGTGTATATCAGGGGTGGGCAAACTTTTTGACTCGAGGGCCACAATGGGTTCTTAAACTGGACCAAAGGGTCGGAACAAAAGCATGGATGGAGTGTTTGTGTGAACTAATATAAATTCAAAGTAAAGGAGCAGAGGGGAGAGCAAGAGAACCGGATAGAACAGCCGGATCCGGCCAGCGGGCCGTAGTTTGCCCATGGCTGGTGTATATGAACAAATGTAATCCTCAAAACAATATTGTGAGGTAGTAAACTACATTTGATATAATAGATTAATTTATCTTAATTTGATTTATATGAATTATTGAATTTTCTGACAGTTTCTCCTTAATAGGAAAGAACTTGGCTGATGTTTCTGTTTTCTATTTATTATTCTAGATGTTTTAAACAGAGATAAGGATGAGGAGCCAACTGTGAAACAAGAAATTGAGGAAATTGAGGAAGAAGTGGAGTCAAAGGGTATAATAGTTACAAGAATCAAAAGTGAAACTGACCAGGATCCCATGTGTAGAGAAACCTTTGAACTTGTTGGTAGGTTAGATAAACAGAGAGGAATCTTCTTATGGGAAATACCAAGGGAATCTTTGACCCAGGAACAAAGAATGTTCAGAGGAAACACTAACATTATTCGTAAGAGACCTAACTCAGAAGAGAAATGCCATAAATGTGAAGAATGTGGAAAGGGTTTTGTCCGCAAGGCCCATTTCATTCAACATCAACGGGTCCATACTGGTGAGAAACCGTTTCAATGCAATGAATGTGGGAAAAGTTTTAGTCGCAGTTCATTTGTTATCGAACATCAGAGAATTCACACTGGAGAAAGGCCCTATGAGTGTAACTACTGTGGAAAAACCTTTAGTGTGAGCTCAACCCTTATTAGACATCAGAGAATCCACACTGGAGAGAGACCCTATCAGTGTAATCAGTGTAAACAGAGTTTCAGCCAGAGAAGGAGCCTTGTTAAACATCAGAGGATTCACACAGGTGAGAAACCCCATAAGTGTAGTGACTGTGGGAAAGCCTTCAGTTGGAAGTCACACCTTATTGAGCATCAAAGAACTCACACTGGTGAAAAACCTTATCACTGTACCAAATGTAAAAAAAGCTTTAGCCGAAATTCATTACTAGTTGAACATCAGAGAATTCACACTGGAGAAAGACCCCATAAATGTGGTGAATGTGGGAAAGCCTTTAGATTAAGTACATACCTTATACAACACCAAAAAATCCACACTGGTGAGAAGCCTTTTCTTTGTATTGAATGTGGAAAAAGCTTCAGTCGGAGCTCATTTCTTATTGAACATCAGAGGATCCATACAGGTGAAAGACCTTATCAGTGCAAAGAATGTGGGAAAAGCTTCAGTCAACTTTGCAACCTTACCCGTCATCAGAGAATCCACACAGGAGATAAACCCCATAAGTGTAAGGAATGCGGAAAAGCCTTTAGTAGAAGCTCAGGTCTCATTCAGCATGAGAGAATTCACACCAGAGAGAAGACATATTCATACAATGAAACTAAGGAAAGTTTTGATCCAAATTGCAGTCTTGTTATACAGCAGGAAGTCTTCCCTAAGGAAAAATCTTATAAATGTGATGAATGTGGGAAAACTTTTAGTGTCAGTGCTCATCTTGTACAACATCAAAGAATCCACACTGGTGAAAAGCCCTACTTATGTACTGTGTGTGGGAAAAGCTTCAGTCGGAGCTCATTTCTTATCGAACATCAGAGAATCCACACTGGTGAGAGACCCTATCGATGTAGACAGTGTGGCAAAAGCTTTAGTCAACTTTGTAATCTTATTCGACATCAGGGTGTTCACACAGGAAATAAACCCCATAAATGTGATGAATGTGGAAAAGCCTTTAGCCGGAACTCAGGCCTTATTCAGCATCAGAGAATACACACAGGAGAGAAACCTTATAAGTGTGAGAAGTGTGACAAAAGTTTTAGTCAACAGCGCAGCCTTGTCAACCATCAGAAGATCCATGCAGAAATGAAAACCCAAGAAACCCATGAATGTGATGCTTGCGGCGAAGCCTTCAATTGCCACTTATCTCTTATTCAGCATCAAAAATTGCACACTACATGGATGCAATAAATGTAGAGAAATATTTAAGCTTAGTTGGACTTGAGACTAGCTTACCCAAGTGCAGTTTCAACATTGCTCAGATTTAGTAAGAAAGGAAAGTATCTTTGGCCTAAGGCAAATGGTTTCTAGAGATTCTGTGAATAGTGGGCAACCAGCTTCCCACAGGCATTTTTCATTACCCTTTGTTTTGATGACTCAGTAATTTATGCATCTTTTTTAAACAAATCTTTCAGGTTAAACCTGGGCTCAGAGCATTTGGCTATAATAATGAAGGGAGAATGACAAAGTTGCATTGATACAAGGGAGCTAGAACCACTCATGTTAGAAAACTAGAATAATTCTTCAGAGACTTTTGCCACCATCTAATATGGTAGTTCTTTCGGTTCTATGATATGTTTGGCTATGCATGCCAAAGTCCAGTAATTGAGCATATGATGAAGTTTTCAAGGAAACAGCCCAGATTTTTTTTTTTTGAAACTGATATTCAAAGTTTTTGTCATTGTTTTAAGCCAGTTATTTGGCTCGTGAGTTACAAGAAAGCAGTTCCAATGCCTTGTGGTTCTCAGAAATGTGAAATGAGTGGACCATTAATTTTACATGTAAAGATTATGTGAGTAACAAACCTAGCAAAGGTGTTACCAAGGAATCTTTGGGAGTGCCTTTTTTCCCAAGATGGGCCCAAAAAGGTGGAGGAAGACACTATTCTTTTTGTGTCCTTCCATCTGTGAAAGATATTTGTAATCCTATACAAATAATTTTATTCCTTCACTACCAGTAGCATGTGAAAATGTACATATTTTGATTGCCAAGAATTGAAGATAAAGAGACCTGGAGTCTATGTTAGAAAGCTGAGATATTTTGGTATTGCTTTGGTTTTTATAGTAACTAGACTTTGCATGCAGTTTTAAAATTCTTATCTCTGGTTCTAGGGCTTCCCTTAGTTAAAGGTTACTATAAACCTATTAATTCATCTGTTCTAATCATTAAACCTGTTTTGGTATTTTTTGTTTTGTTTTGTTTTGTTTTGCTTTGTGTAAGAGTTCTTTGTTACTATGGTGTAAAATCTATCCTGTCAAATATATACTATGTTTAAAAATTAGAATCAAGGTTTAAAGGAAATTGCTCTCACTTATTCTACCTGTGAGACAGTAAAGATATCCAGAGATAATTGGAGTTGTGGACATGATACACAGGGAAGATATCTGGGCTAGAAATTTATTTAGGATTCCCAAGTGTTTACACTCAGAAATGAATTAAGATTTAACAAGAGGATAAAGTAAAAAAAAAAAAAAAAAAAAAAAAAAAGGAATCAAAAAATGGAATCCCAAAGCCCACTCTTGTTTATTGGGTGGGCAAGATGTGAAAGAAACTGAGGGAGTTTCCAGAAGTATGGAAAAACCAATATGTAGTGGTAGTTGCTATAGGAAAGTGGCCTAGAAGGGTACTGAGGAGATATCAGTGAGGGGTTGAAGAGTATCCTTTAGATAATTAGAAAGTCAATGAGTTCTATAAGAGCAGCTTTTGAATTTGCAAAGAACCAGGTTTCAGGGGGTTAAGTAATGTCTGGAGAGTCTAAATCAGTTCCCAAATTCTATCAATTCATGACTTCTACATTCAAATGGTAAAAAGGATAATATAGTATCTTTGTAAACAAGTTAAATTGATTAAAGACCTTACTTCATTCTAAAATTATGCCCCCTGCTTTTTTAATTTAAAAAGTTCTTTTATAAAATATTAGTAATTTTAGGTGATGGTCTGTTGACTATATGTCTCTGTAGGTTTAAAAAAAAATTGGCAACCTTTTTTCAATTATTCTTCTTACCCACCTAATTTTATTGGTCTAAGGCAGTGGTCGGCAAACTGCGGCTCGCGAGCCACATGCAGCTCGCGAGCCATGGTTTGCCGCTCTATTGACTAATGACTTTGCCGACCACTGAATTAGGTGATGCCCACCAACAGTGGTAAAGGCAATCTTTATTCAGTTTACAGATTCAAGCGCAAATTTCTTTCTGAAGCACACAGACACACCCAGAAAAAATGTTTACCAGCATTCCTTAGCCCAGTCAAGTTGAAAAAATTAACCATCACAGTGGGTAACCTAAAACAACCAGGAAAAAGGAGTCCTTGGTAGTGAAAGAAAAAAAAATGGAAATCACTGTAAATATTCCATTTCTCTGTAATTTTGATGAGTGAGGCATTTCACTTTCATCTGTCTTCTTAAAGGAGGATGTCAGCAAATCTAGGCATACCCAGTTGAGCATGATACATGCACTATAAATTTCAAATTTTTCTGTAGTCCATCTATTACAGTCACTGTAAAAGTTACTGTTCCTAATCAGTATTTGATACCTTTCACCTTCTGTCTCTTTCAAAAGTGGCCTTGGCTGGTTGATGGCGGTGGATTGATTGGCTTCTTTTTAATTAAAGTCATCTCTATTACCATAATGCATGGACAAATAGGACAGAAATATTTAATGCCCAAATACTGTAAGTTCAATTAACATGTATTCTTAAAATACCCTCTAAGTGCTATATTAATGCAATAAGTTTTTGTTGCATCAAACAGTCCTTTATCCTCTAGGAGACTTGAGGGAGTGACTAGTAAGCCAAATGTATTCCATCTAGTACAGACAGAGAAAATCACCTAACTTTCCAAAAACAGTTCTAACACATCTCGTACAAATGAGACAGAGTGGTATCTCTGCCTGTGCTATCTCCTGTTCAGAAGTGGCGTTCTCAAGAACACTTTCCTCATGTCTGTCCAATGGCTACAGTAAATTTCCACATCACAGGACAGTCATTGCATTCCTGGAAACAAGAAGTGCATTCTGATTCCTTTGGCCTGTAAATTCCCCCAAAGTAAAACCAGGGCAGGCCAAGGAAATGTTTCAAGTGGCTGCAGAGAGATGACTTGACCTTGGCTATCTTAGGATGGCAGGTAGATTTCTCTGACACCTGAACTCTCAGGTTGCAGCCTAGCACTGGTTGTTCTGACTGTTGGAAGAATCGGTGCTATGTTTAAAATATGCTCTGTTTCATTATACCACCATGAGCTGAGTCTGTATGTATAAGCCTCTTTTCAAGAACTAGATGTAGAATTACTTTGAATTTTCATTTGTCCCAGTACTTGTCTCCCAAGTTGGAATAAAAGAGAGACGTTATTAGGATGATAAAGGGCTATGTTGCATAAGGAGAAATTTGTTGTTTTCCTCTGTCTAATGATGTCATGTCCACTCACCAACTTCCACCAACAAGGGGCTAACCCCTATGCTATTATACACACTTAGCTGGCTCCCAGTTTCCTCCCAATCTTGTACATTCTAAAAAATAATTCTCAGCAACACTCTTATCATGTTTTTCCCTGTGCAAAAATTATTCACATTTCCCTATTTCTCATTTCATCAAGGCAAGACTTGCCATAATATCTCTGCCCAAGCTCCCTTTCTCTTACTGTGCCACTCCACTTGGTCTCATCATTCTAGTCAAATTCCCCACAATTTCCTCAATACGTGTAATCTGTACTCTTGTCAGGACACAGCTAATTCATCTTCACTCTCAAGTGCCTTTATCATTCTTCAAGAACCAACTGACAGCGGAGAATAGAATATTTATTCACAACTTATGTATCTGGCACTGTACATAAAATATCGCTAATCTTACAACAGCACTGTTTTACAGATGAGGAAAAGGGCTCAGAGAGAGGAAGTATATTTCCCAAGATCATACAAAAAACTGTCTGCAGCTCATCTTTGTAAAGCATTCCTTCCCTTTTGATCTCAGCACCTGGCCCATGCCACTGCGGTTTAGCACATTATTGTGTGCCATTTTGTTTCCTAATTGTATCCTTGTTTTCCTCATCTCAATGGTAAGCATAGAAGGACCCTGTAGTACTTTACAGTGCAAAGCGTACAGTAAGTGCTGAATTGATACTTGACTGATTTTATATGTTTACATATATTGATAGGCTATATACTGTTAGGCTATTTTAGAAGGCTTGGGCCAGTTTGTGTTACAGCCAAAAAAATATGTTTATTTGAGTAATGGAAAGAGACCTGTGTCTGGCTGTGTTGAGCTTTGCTATTATTCCTATCCCTTAATTCATCCTCTAGAACAGTGGTTCTCAACCTTTCTAATGCCGCGACCCTTTAATACTGTTCCTCATGTTGTGGTGACCCCCAACCATAAAATTATTTTCGTTGCTACTTCATAACTGTAATTTTGCTACTGTTATGAATCGTAAGGTAAATATCTGTGTTTTCCGATGGTCTTAGGTGACCCTGCTAGTGGTTCTCAACCTGTGGGTTGCAACCCACAGCTTGAGAACTGCTGCTATAGAGCCTAAGACCATCGGAAAACACAGATATTTACATTACGATTCATAACAGTAGCAAAATTACAGTTATGAAGTAGCAACGAAAATAATTTTATGGTTGGGGGTCACCACAACATGAGGAACTGTATTAAAAGGTCACGGCATTAGAAAGGTTGAGAACCGCTGCTCTAGAAAATGGGTTTAGGTAGGGAATTGGTAACATTGCATGAGTCCTCAGGCTCTATTGAGCATGGATAATTCACCTGGTACCCTAGAAGTATGGCAGATATTGTTCTAAGGGCAGGTTCACAATTCTTTATCTGAAAGTCTTGAGGACTTTGCAAATCACACTGGTCTCACCTACTGGTTTTGAGACCCTTGAGAAACTTCCTTAGCACACCAGACCCTAGAGGCTGATATTCTCATCGTTACAGTCAGCTTCTGCTTCTGCTAAATTCACATGAATCGTCTCATCGTTTTTGTAAAGCATGATGTAGACTCATATGTGAAACTAGACGCTTTCTATCAAGAAGACAAATATCTTTAGATTGCTTAATATCCCTCCTTACTAGTAAAAGTCCTTTAGTCATCTCCCCACAATTCCATATTGCCCTTGTATCTCCATGTCTTCTCTCTTCCCCCTCCTTTCTCGTTTCTTCCTTTCTCCTCCCTCTTTCCTTTTTTGAAAAATACATTTTTATTGATTTTCAAGAGAGAAGAAGGGAGAGGGAGAGAGAGATAGAAACATTAATGAGAGAGAAACATCAATCAGCTGCATCCTGCATGCCCCTACTGGGGATAGAGCCCACAACCTGGGCATGTGCCCTGACCAGGAATTGAACCAGTGACTTCTTGGTACATGGGTTGATGCTCAACCACTGAGCCACACCAGCTGGGCTCCTCTCCCTCTTTTCCTTACCCCTTCCTTCCCTTCTCTCACCCTCCCTCTTCAGAGCAAAAAACAAACTCTTCTTTTTATTCCTTCCAGTAGTTAGTAATTATTTTGGCTTGGCTTTTGATACTTATGCCTTCAGGGTATTATCTTCTCCCATTGAATTATCAAAGAATTTTCTTACACAATGGCAGTTCCGTTTCTGAGTTCCTTTCCTTGTTAACATCTTGTGATCTCCAACCTAGATGCCCTTACCTCCCTTTCTGTACCCAGCTACACTGATAGACTGTCCTCCCCACTCCTCAACCTCCAATCAATAGCATTTGTGTTTCTTGCTTAGCTGCCTAAGTTTAATTGTCTATATACAAATGCCTTGGCTACCCTAAAGCTGAAATTTTTCTTAATTACTTTCAGTGCCTTGTACCAGGTTTTATTTTTAGTGGGTGTTCAACAACTTCTAGAATAAATCTGACAGAATGCCAAAATCTAGGAAGCCATTAATATATTCATTCACTCAGTGACCACACAGTTAATAGAAATTGAAGCCTGTAGCTTCATAACTCTTGTCTTCATATTACCCTGAGTGGAGGAAATTACCTGGCTTGAGGTTTCAAAGACATTTGCAATTCTTTAGTAGGGAAATATGTCAGATAGTAGCCAGGGAAAATGCATTATATAAATCCTCACCCTCAGTGAAATGTAATTCAGCCTTGACCAAAAGATATAAATAACCCAGCCTTGATTATAAATTTGTGTTCAACCCATAAATGAGCTTCTAAGAGGTTTCTCTACCACAGAGGGCCCGTGATGCTGAGTAAGCTCTAGATAAAAGTTTTCTGGCAGAAAAGCTTTGTCACACCAGGTGTTGTGACAAAAGCTTTTAGGACAGCTTAGCACATGGTAAGAGCTCAAGTAGTGGCTGATGGAATAAATGGATGCAATAAGAAATTTAGAAGACCAACTCTGGTGGCAGAGGTATTGAACACTGCCTGTTGCCCGCCTTTACCTGCTCCCTCATTATGTGTACCTTTTAGGAGAAAGAGACTTGAATGTTAATCTCTCAGCTCTACCCGCCCAAAATGTGTGACCATCATCCAGTAATTTAACTGCTCTCACCTTGGTTTTATCATCTGTAAAATGTAAGACTTGGACTAAATGACCTTTAAGGTGGATTTGAATTGCTTATATGGATATAGTTCGTTGTCTTTAGAAAGCAATGCAGGTACATGGAAATAGCCAAATGTCCTGGAGACACATAATGAGTAATTTCTTATATATAGAATTTATAAATATATAACATATATATTACATTTATAAATAATTCCTTCCTTACACCTACTACCAGGTTTTTCTCATCGGAAGAAGGCCCTTTGGATTAATTCCACTTTATTCCTCTAAATAATGTGCTTATGCCTTTATTTCTTAATTTATCAACTCTAAGCAATAACATTTATCTTTGTACTCTTCAAGGCAAAGAATTTAGTTAACTTCCTTCTATATTTTAAGTATAGGTATTACTCTTGTAATGATTTATATCTATTTCCTTTATTACTTTAGTAAACTTAAAACACTATTTCTTAACCCATCAATTTTAAGTGGAATTCCTGACTCCCCACTAAGTGGATTAGTGCTCCCTTTGCTTTCCTCTATTTCTCCTCCCTTTGAATTTCCCTTCTGTCAGTTAAATTATTACTTTTTTTTTCCACCAGAATCATTACTTTTATGTCATCCAAAGTTTCAGTATTTAAATTCTCTTTTGTAACTATGGTTTTCTGAAAATGGAGAGTCAATCAAGTATAATTATGTGAATATTATTTACTGCAAAAGTAGATTGTGTGCTTGGCTGTGCAGAGGAACATGTAGTCCTGTATCATCAAACGTGGGCCACTTAAAGAGGAATGCTCAAAGCAGTAAAGTCACATTGATTTTCTCAATACCCTCTACATGTTTCTCAAAATCAGTTCACATTTTAGCTTCAAATTATAAATGGCTTTCAATTTTGGAGAGCCTCAAACTTGAAATCAGGGTTGGTCATTCTAAAACTTGGCTCCACATGGAATGATCAAAGGAGCTTTAAGAAACCCTGATATTTAGAGGATCCTATATCAAGAGTTTGATTTAATTGGGCTCAGGTGATTCCAATGAATAGCCAAAGTTGAGGACCCTCATAACGTCAATCACATCTAGAAGAGCCAAAGGTAATGAAATCTACTGAGTCCTTTGAAAACAAGAGCAAAAAGTAAAACCCAACACCAACTGAAGGTTTATAGCTTACTTTATTTCCTTTTTGTTGCAGCTGTCTCCTTCATAACCTACCACACCTAAGATCATTTAATAAGATGCACTTCTCTGCCCTCAGCGTCTGAGATGTTTCATTCAGTGGTTGTTATTTGGATGGAGAGCAGATGTCATTTTAAAGTCTATTCTTTTCGTAGGTGGAGACTCTGGGTCATGGGCAGCTGGAAGTGTGGCAAGGAAACCACTGTGTGAAATTTCATCAAATCCTTGACATTCAGACTTAAGTTTCAATAACTGATTTTTTTCCTTGTGTCTAAGAATTTAACATGTATTGTGTTTCCAGTACTTCAATCTAATTTGGTCTGATTTCCAGGGTCAGTCAAAAGGTAGTTGTTCCCTTTCAGCCCTCTTCCCAAGACACCTCAAAGAGCTGGAGCCAGCCGACCTTGCTGTTTCTAGTAGGTATAGTTGGCTGTGAAGAGCGATTGGGTGGACGCAGCACCAGAAGAACCTGTGGAAGTATACTTGCCTTTGGCTGCCTGGCAGTTAGCCTAAAAAACAAGGGTGACAGAGCAGGCCGAGTTAGAGCAAACACAACCATGTGCTTCAGCCTCTCATTTGAAACCAGCAAAATCTTCATTTAGACATTTCCCCCCTTACATTGATTTGCCGGCTGATATCATTGCCCTCCTTTTGTAACATGTTATCTCCTTTATCCCAGTTTTCTGAGCATTTCTTTGGCAAGACTGAGGTTTGTGTCAGTTACTGGGAAAGTTTCTTTTTAGTACCAACAATATTGCAACAACAATACTAGAAATTAAACTTTAGAAACTTCTCACTAGTATTGGGATAAAGGAGTGGGGATTTCAGGCTTAACAATGGGGAAGCTTGGAATACCTGTGGAAGTTGTCTGCTAAGAAATTGACCAGATATTATGGCCAAGCATCAGGCAAAGTACTATTTGTTATAGTAAAAACACATAAATGAAAGTAAAATTATTTTTTTTAATTTCCCATTTTTTACTTATATTTGACCACAAGAACATGTAATTTTATGTAGTTGTTATCACAGTATCATTTGATCCCCTGTGTAAATTCCAATTAAAGTTGAGTTCAGGTTTATAAAACCTGTAATAATATTCAAATGCCACTCTTCAAGTCACTGTTACTATTGTTTGCTCCCTTCAGGATTTATTTCTTCATATACAGTGATTTTCAAAGTGTGTTTCATGAGCCTAAGCACGTGTAAGAACTGGAAATCCTCTAGCTTGACCCCAGACCACCAGGATCAGAAACTCAGTGGCTGGGGCCCACCAATCTGGGTTTTAACAAGCCCACCAGGTGATTCAGATGTACGCACTAGTTTGAGAACCACGTCTCAGGCGATAAACTCAGCTTCCCTTCTTTGGCGTGGATTGGCCCCTGGCCCTTACTTTCACAGTCCCTCCAACTCAACAGCCACACACCAGCACAGCCATACCCAGCTCTCCATCATAAGGTAAAGCACTACCTCTACAATCTCACACCCCTCTTATGCCCCAACTTCTCTGGGGACTTCCTTTCCTTTAGTGCTTCATGGCCAAACCTCTGGTGAATTCTTCATTTCTTGCCCAGCCTTCTCTTTGATCAGCAAGCTACATAAGGCCATCACTCAAATTCAGCACTCTTCCATCTCCTTATTAAACTTTTACTCTTTTCTCCTGCTATTCCCATTTCGGTTGACCTGAATCTTCCTGCATGCTTAAGAGAGCTGTCAGGAAATTTTAGGACCTAAGTTAATGTACCACAAACTCACTCTCGGTTCAGCTGCACCTGGTCAATTTCCCAGCAGACGATTTCAACAGCTATTTCAAGCTCCTCCACTGTTAAGATTGAAATCTCTGTTCCCTTCTCACTCTCAAGGCAGTCAGCAATCAACCACTACACCTCTTTATCCCAACAGATCTGATTTCAACCCATTCTCTCTTCTTTGATGTCTCTCCCCTTCTTTCTAAGACCAACTCTGCCAACTGTATTAACATTTAGTTTCTGTAATCCTGTTTCCTCTAAGCCCTTGTCCTCTACATGATCTCCACTCTCCTCATCTCCACTCTGTCCTCTGGCTTTCTTTTTCTAATGGGTAGAAATGATATCACTTTGTGGGTTTGTTTTGCATTTCCCTGGTGATTAGAGATGCTGAGAATCTTCTCATGTATTTATTGCCATTTGTACTTCATCGATGGAGAAGTGTCTATTTGAGTCCTTTGCCCATTTTTTTAAATGGGTTATTTCCAGCTTTGTTACTGAGATGGATAATAAAACCTTATCACCTATCAGATTTACAAATATGTTCATTCATTCTATGAGGTGTCTTTTTACGCTCTTGATAGTATTCTTTACATCTAAGTATGCCAAGCTCTCTCCTACTTGGCTAAGCTCTAAGCTCCCTAAAGGCAGTGGCTGGTCTGCTTTATTCATCCCAGTCCTTGGCTCATAATAGGTGTTCAAAAAGGAATGGTTACTAGTTGAATAAAATCATTTTTGTCCTCATTTCTCCTGGTAACTTTTCTAGGTATTCTGACAAACTTCTTGAATATGCACTTTTTTCTTCTCTCTCTCTTGAAACTATTTTATTGAGGGTCACTGATAATCACCTAAATGTCCATCTCTGCCTTCTCTGAGCCTTTATTCTGAATCTCTCAGAAGTGTGTTGTTATTGACCCCTTGAAATTTGTTTCTCTTGTTCTCAGAATCCTTGGTTCATCCTATCATATTATTGCTGCTTGTTGGGTGGCTTCTCTTCTTCATCTTCCCAAAATGAAAGGTGTCCCAGTTCAGTGCTTATCCCTCTTATCTTTCCTCTGAAGTGCCTTTGTGGAAATTGTCCTTCAATCTCTGTCATCAGCTATGCACCCAGTGTGGATCACTCAAAACTCTTTCTAGCCCTCACCTTCCTATTGAGCTCCAGTGCCACATTTTCAAATACAGTAGGCATTATCTGGAGATACCTTCATGGCCTGAGAAAGCAAAGTTTTTCCACATTACAGAACCAGGCCCCAAGTGTCCATGTGATCAAGTACATAAGAGGTAGTAGCATCTTACCACAGCCCGCTTCATAAAAGCCTCCTGTGTCGCCTTCTTGTTCGCAGCCTTGCCACTCCAGGCAGCCAGTGCACTGGCCTGCAGGGCCCGTCCATAAGAGAAACTTAGTTTCCAGGGCTTGGGTAGAGGGCAAAGGTTGATAGCATTGAGGTTGAGGGTAGCATCCTCTTCACTCATGCCCCCAGACAAAAAGCAGATGCCTAGAAGGGGAGAAACAATTCCACTCAACTAGTCCGAGCTTGTGGACTCAGCTTGAGAAAGCAAGCAATGGGCCTAAAAGAAATGTAATGTTTCAATCTTTTCCCTACTTGATGTGCATGGGACTGGGTCAGGGATATTTATGTTCCCTTGTTGAGGCTAGTTGGGCTAGGGATATAAGGGCTTTCATAAGTAAGGAGGGAGGTGAAATGTTGAGGAAATCAATGGATCGTGTGCATTTGGGCAGACTCAGGATATGTGGTATCACAGAGTGTGAGGGGAAGTGCTGCTGCCTGTGAGGTGGCAGGGGTCTGCTTCATGGGTGGAAGACTTTGGACAAACACAAATGCTTGTGGAACATCAAAGGCTGAGGGCCAAGACCTGGAGTTAGAGGTGCAGGAAAGCCTTACCAGGCACAGCAGCAGGAACAGTACGGTGGAGAGCGGTGACAGTGGCCATGGCCACTTGCTCTGGAGTATACTTCTTGGTGCAGGCATGCCCAGCGGTCACCATGTTGGGCTTCAGCAGGGTGCCCTCCAGGTACACATGATGGTCATTCAGGGCCTTGTAGACAGCAGCCAGGACCTGATGGATAAGAGAGCCAAACAGATGAAACCCAGAGCCAGCTTTAGAGTCACCTGCCCTTGGCACTTATATGCTGCAGGGATGCAGAACGAAGGAATTCTCATATGTGGCTTGGCCAAAGCTTCCCAACCAGCCCCCAGGCCTCATCAGGGCAATGTATTGCAAACCACAGCCACTAAGCACAGACAAGCTGGCCTGTACCCGCCACCCCTACTCTAGCTGCCCACTGCATGGTCTGCTGGCATGGCTGCTTCCCCTCACTCCTTCCTTCCCATCACTCCCTTTGGTCAGTGGAGACTGCCTGGATTTAGTTAGTTGGACCCACAGGTTGAGAACCGCTAGCAGGGTCACCTAAGACCATCGGAAAGCACAGATATTTACATTACGATTCATAACAGTAGCAAAATTACAGTTATGAAGTAGCAACGAAAATAATTTTATGGTTGGGGGTCACCACAACATGAGGAACTGTATTAAAGGGTCGCGGCATTAGAAAGGTTGAGAACCACTGCCTTAGATGCTAAATGGTCATAAAAACATACATTTCAGACACAGAAGTGCTTTCAGATCTCATTTTAGTCCACCTAATTTTGCCAAGGAAGAAACTGAGGTCAGGTTACATTATGTCTCTTACTCTCCTACAGACATACTGTGGCTAATTTAGAAAGTCACAAGTAGACAAATTACTTTCAAATCGCATGTTTTTTATGTAAGCCTCATTTTATTTTAAAATTTCTTAATTTACACCTATTGGAACTGAGACCCCACAAGTAGGTACATGGATTCTCAAGCCCCAGTCTTGGTATTGCGAATCCTGTGCTTTTTTCATAAGGAGCATACCATGTACCCGAAAGTGGTAGGTTTGATAATACCACCTTACCTTCTCAATGCTACATAGTGATGCCGACTGAGAATATTTCTCATATAGCAGTTGATATATGTTAAGTAATAGCTGCTACTTAAAAGCAAGATTTTTCAACTAGAATTTGGACTTACCTTCTCAGTAACATATAGGCAGTGTTCCATGTCGTGGTCTCCATCAGGAATTACCTCTGGTTCAACAATAGGTACCAGCCCGTTCTAAAAAGGAAAAAGGAGAGAGAACAGAATGAAGCTCTGCTCACTGGGATTCTTTCCAAGAGATTATTCAACAGTTGGGGTTGGTATAAAATGAAGCCCTTTTGGAGAAATATCATGTAAGTGACTCAAAGGCAATGCAAAGAAATTTAATGAGATATCTGGTGAGCATGGCTTAGCCAAAAAAGAACAGTGAGATTAAAAAGAAAGAAAGGGCCCTAGTCAGTTTGGCTCAGTGGATAGAGAATTGGCCTGCGGACCGAAGGGTCCCAGGTTCGATTCAGGTCAAGGTCAAGGGCATGTATCTCGCACATTGGTATTTCTCTCTATCTTTCCCTCTCTCTAAAAATCAATGGAAAAATATCCTCGAGTGAGAAATTTTTTTAAAAAAAAAGAAGGAAGGAAGGTAGGAGAGAAGAAAGGAAGAAAAGTTTTTCTGGGAATGGGAAAAAATAAAAGCAAACTCTTAATTTCTAAGTCTTATTCTAGAAACTACTCTAGCTACTTCAGAAACTAGCTGTCACCCTTTTAGAGCAGTCAAGCTTAAATCACTAAGAAAAATGCCTTTTGTGTGGGTTAAGTAAGGAATTCAAGAAGTATTTACAATTCTGATTGGGAATCTCTAGGTGCCCACAACTCAGCACCCATCCAATAAAATCAGACTAAATTGGATCCCAGAGACATGCCAACATATGTCGGAAACTTTAGCATCAAGTCTCCATCCTCCATGAAATTATGTGGACTGGGTCAGAGTTATCACCCTGGACCTGGGATCTCAGAGGACCCTGTCTTGGACATGGTGGACACAGACAAGCAAGTGCCCTGGCCTCAAAAGCCTGACCACTTTGAAGAAGAACATCAGTTGATGGCATCTGCCTTTTGGGCTCCTAGCTGACTTGTGCAACCAGTTCTTTCCCTACCACACATGGCTACAGCAAAAGTAGTGAAAATGCTACCAGGCTGCACTGGTGGGGGGAGAAGAGGGCTCTGTGTGGGTATAGTAACATTAGAAAGATAGCTCTAAAGATAGCACTCGCCTACTGTTATTTAGCCCAAGGGGAAGCCTGAGCACCTGCTGACAGATGCTGGCGTAGCGAGCCAGGGCGTTGGCATTTTCCTGGATAGCAAGGGCGGATGGACACTGGTTATCAATCCTCAGCACAGCACGCCACTTCCCAAAGTCAACACCGTCTTTCTTATACTGAGCACAGCGCTGAGAAAGGCCGTCGAGCCCTGCAAGTCACAAAAGAGAGAATGGCTTCGTTGCGGCCCTGTCCCTGAGCCCTGGGGCCCATAAAGTGAAGGAGTTCTCCCTTGGCTTAGCTTCCAGTCAGCAGGGCTTGAGAGCCAAAAACAACCAGGCAAATAAACATGGGTCCCACCACTGAGCCGGGAGACCTGGATTTAATAAATACGGTTTCGACGCACATGTGGATACACCATAAGAACAGAGGGAATGAATATTTGGTTGGTATACTTGCTATGTTCCAGGAATGATTCTAGGCATTTTGCACACCATTTCTCATTTAGTTATCATAACAACCCTAACAGTTAATATTATATTCATTTTACAGATGTGGATATCCAGGCTCCGAGAGGTTGAGTGACTTAACTAAGTTTGCATAGTGAAAGAGTGATGGAGCTGGGATTCAAATTCTGCATAGCTAACCTAGTGTTGTGGCTTATACTTGTGTACATGGGCAGTGAACTACCTAGCAAAATTATCTAAGTTGTAAGTGATGGAACCAGGATTCAAACCCAGGTGTGTCCGATCCCAAAGCCTGGGACCATTACTCTCTACTGCTGCTGAATTTTTCTCTAAAAATAATATTCCCAGGTACAGAGTATCTTCTCTGTGCAATACACTGTGGTAAGTTCTTTATATATATATATTGTTTAATTCAATCTTCAAAACTTCTGCAAAGCAGATATTGTTATCCCCTAGAATGGACTCAGAACACTTAAGTGACTAACCAGAGGTCACACAGTTCTTAACTAGAGGAGCTCGGATTGAAAATCAGATGCATGTGGCTTTAAACCCCATGTGATATTCGTAATTTATTTTCATTTCCTCATTTCCAGCATATATTGGCATGATTCATATCAGTGGGCAGTATCCTTACCTTGAATGGTGGTTTCTTTGTTTGTTCCTGCAAGTGGAGCAGTTCCTTGGTCCAACTGTGAATTAAATAATTAACAAGTAATTAGCAGGTGTCAGGTATCCCAGTAAATAAAACACCAGCAGAGCCCCTGGTGCTGACTAGTAATTCCCATCTTTCACAAATCAAGGAGTTCAATTAAAAAAATGGATTAGTCATCTGGAGAGACACAACAGAGAGACACAACAGTCCATAGCAGAGGGGCCGTTACCTGGAAGAACAATGTAAGAGGGTCAAGGTCAACCCTAAGAGGATGGAAAGCACAGGCCTGGAGCTTGGGAAGTAAGAAGTAATCTGATAGCACCAGGAATATAGAGGTTCTGTATAAGAGCAGCATGCCTTAAATTATTCATTCATTTATTCAAGAGACATGGTGGAGCACCTTCACCTAGCCGGTACTGTGTTATTACAGGAGATGAAGAGAATAGTATGCAGCCTCTACTCTCAGCAGAGCAAAGGCTAGGTTCATGAGCCCGAGAGGTGGACAATCTGGGCTCAAACTGCCTCCAATTTTGCCTTCTGCGGGCAAGTTATGTTACCCCTTGTAATTCTATTTTTCTCACCTCACCTCTAAAATAAGGAGAATAACTGAGTCAGCCTCCAGAGGTTGTCAGGAGGGTTAAATGAGTCCCTGGAGTTCTAAGCACTCATTGAATACTTTACTCTTGAGAAGTGTGTGCAGTTTTGGAAGACCTAGTTAAAGATAGAATAGTGAGTGCTTTCATAATCACAGCTATCACGCTCTGAATAATCATTTTGTGACAGGGACTGTTTTTAAAACACGTTTCATCCTTATAAGAATCTTATGAGGTAGGTACTATTATTGCCATGTTAGAAATGAGGAAATTGAAACACTAAGAGATTTAGTACCTTATAGAAAATGGTTGAAGGAAGAGGGCATGGGAGGAAAAGTCTGGAAGAGGATCGGTTCTCAGGGGAAGGTGTGATGGAAAGCAGATGAGGAGATATGTTCGGAGTGCTGGCCCTGCCTCGGCCCCTGGGCTGGGCACTGGCCGGGCTGCGGTTAGAGGTGAGGGGAGTGCAAGTACTCACCTTGATCCCCACCACGATGCCCTTTTCCTTCAGGATGTCTCTGAACAGCTTTCCCTGGCTGTCCTTCTGGTAGAGGGTCTCATGGAACAGGATCACGCCCCCGATGCTCTGGCTGACAGAGTTGTCCACGGTGAAGAGGATTTCTCGGAACTGCCGTCGGTTCTCTTCCGTGTTCTCCACGTTGATCCTCTGCAGGCGGTTTCCCATTGTGCCTATGGGCGGGCAGGCAAAGGCAGTGTAAGAAGCAAGCCGGGCTTTCCTCCCCACCGTCTCAGCGACCCTCACTGGGAAGGTCAGCAAGACTATTCTCTATTCTCAGAGCTTCAGAACTCCTGCCTCTTTCTTGTCTCCTCCCTTGGCTGCTGGTCAGGAAGAGGATGGGCTGGGCATGTCTGAGTCAGGGTGGAAGCCACCAGTGCGTCCAGGTGGGTAGCTATGGCCCTCCAGCCTCTCCCCAGCCTCTCTGGTTCAGCCCTCAATCTGTTGATTTCTCTGGCTTCTATCGTTTCCTGGGGGCATGCCTGCCCCAGCTCTCCCTTTTACCTTCTCGGGCTTACTTAGACACAAGCTCTTCCCTGTGCCAGATGTGGACACTCCTTTGCCTTCTCTGCCCTTCCCTGGCTGACTTTAAACTGACTTCTCATTAGCAACAGCAGCGGGCTATGTATCTGACCTCATTCTGGTTACTGAATTCCTGGTCTTGCTATATAACCTGAATTCCAATGACCTCTGGCAAGGGGCCTCAAAATGGAAGGCTGAGTCTCTGTCTTGGGTTTTCAGAAATCTGCCTACTGGAATGACAGGACCCCAAAGGTCTCTGCTTCCTAAGCCTTCTGCTCCCACTCCTGTGTGCATAAGCCTTTACTCCTCTGAGAGAAAAGAGAACATGATTATCAAGTTGCCTTTGCTAAGTGTAGTAACAAGAGTATGCTTATTGTACGATGCTTCTTGCACTCACCTACAGACTCATCGGCAGCCAGGATCCCCTTCCCATTGGCCACGATGCGCTGGGCAATTTCTGAGAGCTCCTTCTTCTGGTCTGCGGTGAGGGCTGGGAATTTGTGGGCCATGGTGACAGGTCTGGAAAAGAGTGCAGGAGAGTCCCGAACAGAACTGAGAGTGGCTCACATGGACTCATGACTAAGGCAGCTGGGTGTGCAGACTAGCCCTACAGGCCCCTCTGCCATTTCTGGCCCGTTTCTACAAGTGCATGAACAAATGAGGTCTGGGGAAAGAGGGGTGTGTTTTCCTCCTTAGCCTAAGTAGTTGCAGTTAGCCATAATGGATGAAGGTGGGATGGTAAATGTTCATGGTGATGCTAAATAGAATGTCTTCCAGGGTACCTTTGGGATGACTGTTCCTGAGACTGAACCAGCTAGTTAGTGACCCATCGCATCTGACAGGTAGATGCACTGCAGTAATTGACTCTCTACTCTGTGGATTTCTGATGCCATCAGGTACCCTAGATGGCTTGAGGCCAGGACAGTGAGGCTTTTGGCCTGTGTGGCCATTCTGCACTTTGTTCTGTTAGCCTATAGCCCACCAGACTATTCTCCAGGCAATACGCTTGAGAGGAGAGACCACCACTTGCACTTGAAGCTAACATTTCTTCAGTGTTGGGATCTACCAGGTGGAGTGTAAGCTTCCTTTTTCCTGTATTCAAATACCTATGAGACCACTTGAGGCCAATGGGTAGGGTTTTTCCTAAGTGCCTCTGGGCTGGAAATTCCCAGGGCTCCAAGGGTGCTGAAGTCATAGGGTAACCCCTGTTCCAGTAATTCTCAGTTTCACTGCGTTAGTGAAGGGAGACTGCAGGGGTCCTCTGAAGGGGATCACTGCACCTGCTCAGCTGCCACTTTGGCTAGTCTTAAAAATGCAACTTCACAGGGCTCTTATATGTTATAAGAAGTGATTTTGCATAGGATGAGCTATCAAAAAGGACAAATCATAGTAAATATTATCTTGAGTCATTTCCTATCCAGTCCTGTGGCCTCCTCTCCCCCTCATACACTCATACACAAATAGCACAATAATAGTAGCAAATTATCATTTACTGCCAAGCACTCTGCTACTTGCTTTGCATGCACTATATAATTTATTCCTCACGATAATCCCAGAAGGCAGCTGAAATTCCCCCCTTCCCATGTAATAGATAAGGAAAGAATATAAAAGAGTTTAATGATTTGTCCAAAGACAAATAGCTAATAAGACACAAAATTGGGATAAGGGACAGTACTCCTCCATTTCAAGGAAAGAGTGAGCTTGGTGAAAGGAATCAGCCTTAGATGGCTCTCATGTCCTTGAGGACACCCTCAGAATACTTGGTGATGATACCCTCAAGGTACCCCAAATCCTTGGACTGTAGATCATTATCCCCACACCACTGACATTACCAATTCATAAGCATTTGACACACACACGTTTGCTGCTAGTAGAGCAAATAGACCTAGCTTAAGGACAAGCTCTGCCTCCCCTGGCTGGGACCATGGGCAAAGCAGTAATTTCTGAGTCTTAGTTTATTATGTATTAAATGGTAGTAATATCTGCTCTGGTTGTCTCATTGCCAGATGGATCACCTGTGACCCATGAGCACTCTACTCGTTGTGTTTGCTCAAAATAAATTTGTCGAATTGAGTGATAAACATGAAGATGCTTTATAAAGCATTATGAAAATGTAAGCTATTATTATTATTTCCTTTTTGACTGTTTAAAACAGAATTACCTAAGGGACTTCCATGTTTCTATTTGTCACCAAGCTATTTTCTTCAGGCCGAGTGTGCTGACTCAACCAGAAAAACCAAGAGAGGAAAGGTCGAATCAACCCAAATCTGTTTATAGGAAGTTAAACTTCTACAGAAGGATTAAAGGTCTGTACCACATCAGCACAAATGTTACCCGTCTGTTAATCATAAATCAGGGTCACAGGCCAACGTCCACCACCGGGGACAGGAGGCCAGCGGGAGTGGGAATGACAGAGTGTGATCTCTATGCCCCTGGCCTCTGCTCACTGAGGTCTCAAGTCAACATTTTTTAAAGTGCGATTGGGAATTGTTCACATTATATTATTAAGTGAAAAAAAAAAATCCAGTTTCAGAGAAGCATGCAATATATAATATCACTCTTTTAAAATTAAAAATGTGGTATACACACATACTGTCTGTACGTCTATATAAACAGGGAAGAACCACCCTGGGGTTACCCCTAGGGAATGAGATGGGGTGGAATGACTCTCATTTTCCCTTTTTAAACTTTTTTATGTTTGATTTCTTACTAAACAGGGTTACACGTTAATTTATTATATGTAATAAATTAACAGGTGATACATGTCTAAATCTGGGAGAAGGTTGTGAGTATGTACATATCTGAATAGAAGGTAACCACAGAAGAACAGAGCTGTAAGTGACCTCTGAGCACCCTGTATCAACTCTGCCAACTTGAGAAACAAGGAGACAGAGGAATATGTCTGATGCCCCTTCCTTCTAAGTTGTGATGTTTAGGCTTATAAATCACATCCAATTGGTGTATGACTTGGAATCCTAATTTCCAATCCTTCTCAGCAAAATAACAGAAGGAACTCTACAGTGTGACTCTTTCTGCCTCCCTAGGAGAGGTTCTAGGGAAAGATAATAATTTGTGAAATATGAATGTTCAACTTCTGGAGAAATAGAAGGCAGTGGAGAGTCCATTTGCTTCTCCATGTGCTTATTCTTTGGAAGCTGTGCTGGCCAAGCACTGTGAGCAGCACTTTTATGTACGGATGGAAGATGCTCACAGCCGCATCCCCCATCCCAATGCCACCGTGGCAACAGCAGTGAGATGCTCTGCCAGCCTGAACCCTGGTGCCTGTGAACAAACATGCAGCAGCCCAGAGAGAGGGGGTCGCCTTTTCCTCTAAACTGGCAAGGAACTCCCAGCAGCTACACTCCATTCCCCGGCCCGGCACCTCAGGTCCAGCCTGGGCCTGGGTCTTCCACAGAGACACCTTAGCCAACACAATGATGGCAGCAGGTTCCCAAGTGGCTCATGGAGCCCTAGGCCACCATTTAAAGTCAAGTTTCTTTTAAAAGGCAACATATCTTCACAACATGCCTGTTTTTGTTTTTGTTTTTTATGGAGAGAGTGGAACAAATACATCAGCAGCTTTTGGATCCAGATATCTTAAGCTTAGCCTTCGAGGTGCTTGGTGCCTCGAAGTAGGGAAATGTTGCAGAAAGCATCAAACCAGTGGAAGGTTTGAGAATTTATAATCAGGTGACAACTCTGCTCTGTGAGGTCTCCAAGCCTGTTCCATTTTCTCATCTGAGCAGTGGATGAAGGCCAAGGACAACACATGTCAAAGTCCATTTCTGTGACAAAGAAACTTCAGTGCTAACACTACTCCGTGTGGGAAGAGAATGAAGAAAGTAACAGAAGGTGACAGATAGGTAACTAAATCATCAAAATAAGCAGTGGCTGTGTAAAGAGTAGAAATGAGCCGGCATCTCTGAGTAGAACCTAACCCAATGGGTGTATTCAATTTGTTTTTCCCAGGCTAAGACTCCAGGGAGCCCTCAGACAGGTAACACAGGTAAGAGCAGCAATCTTGAGCAGTTTGCTGCCAGGAAAGGTGTGAGGAAAAACAAACATTTCAGCAGATCACAGTGTGTTTTCAGCCACCATCCTGTTTTTCCTGAAAACAAAAGCAAGCAAACTTCCCCCTCCACAAGCTTTCATTAACCCCTTAATCCCTGCTGCAGTCCAAGTAGACAAAAGAAGTTCTTTTACTTACAATTTGGGAGCAGAGCGTCCTCTTAGAGATCAGAAGCCTTGGGTGAGGCAGCAGCTGCCAAATAGGACGAATCTTTGGAAACACGCAGCTTTTATAGATTTCTCATCCAAGTTGTGTGGTGGTTGTTTTTTTTTCCTTTTGCCCTCCCCTTCCCACCTTGGCCTAATGGGGAGGCTCTTATCTAATACCTCTGATTGGCTCATAAACAGCCAATCCTTGTAATCATGCTCATATACTCATTGAATGCCTTGGATGTTAAAGCTACAAGGGCTATCTGCAGACCATGTAGTTCTTACTCCACACTCTTCATTTGACTGGTGAAGACACCAAGGCACAGAGGATTAGGGGATTTCCTCTAAGTCAAACAGCTAATGCATGGCTGAGCTCTAGAATCCACAGAGGGAAACTGGGAAGAATGTTAGCTTAGCTCCATCACTTAAAAAATACATGACCTTCGCCAAGGTTGCCTTTATTTCTCTGAGCCTTACTTTTCTCCTCTGTAAAGCGGAATTACAACTCTACAAGAGCATTATGTAAGTTTGTAAAGTGCCTGCATCCAGCAGGCACCCCTTCCTTATGCCCCGAAACCAAGCTGGGCTCCCTAGGGTTTTGAATGCTGAACACACTGTCTTTATTTTCATTCTCTCTCAAATTTTACATTTTTGTCTTAAAGTTGGTAAAGACTAGAATAAGACTCAAAGTGACTGATCTAAGCCATCATCTCCCCTAGATAATGGTACTGTCCAGGTATGGGTTCATTCCACAGCTTTTCTCTTGAGCATTAAAGCAAAATCTAAATCAAGAGAAGGTAAATAAAATATCATGTGCTTCCTGAGTGAAATAATGAACGAAGCAAATAAACCTTATGGGGAAATCTAAAAACAATGAAATCTATTTATGATCAATAAAACATGATCATAGGAATGTATAAATTCTCAGGAATATATTTCTTTGGGATAATTCATAACATGGGGGGAGGTGGAGTCAAAGTGCTCAATGGTAGGTATTGAGTATGACATTAGAATTTATGAGTGAACAAGTGAAACGTCAATGAAATGAAGGAAAAAGTACCGGAGAACTAGGTTGTCTAAATAGAGTTTAGGGGTCAGATAGCTTCTAAAAGTGGGTAGTGTTAAACATCGAATGTGATTATTAAAGGAAATTGAAATGTTTGAGACACAAAATTGAGGCTCATTTGTCTGGAGAAGTCTTGGCCACGGACTGTTCTAAGGAGAGTGGAGGGCTAGGCCAGGTGAAGCTCCCATCAGCACTCCTGAATCCACTTGCCACCCAAAGCCATACCTTCTGGTTTCCCATCTCCACCTGGTGCTCATTCAAGCACCTCGTGCTTGATTGATCAGACCAAGATGACCCAATCTGGGGAGGTTTCATCAGGTTTTATTTTGTCAAAGAAGAATGGAGGAAGTAGAGGTGGACGGTGGTGAAAGAATGGAGCGTGGGGTGAGTGACAGATGGTGGGGGTCAGGACTTGGGTGTTTGGAATTGTGACTAAAACAGTCCACCCGCTGAGAGCTGCATGGTAAAAACAATTTCACTTATGCTACTAATACTAACTATTCTTGTTGTGATAATGACAACAATAATAATAGCTCCTTTTTTTAGGTCCTGTGATGCATTGAGTTCTTTTTATAGATATCTCCAATCTGAGCCCCTGTCTAAAATCGCATGTTTTCTGGATAAGGAAACTCTGGTGAATTGTCATAAAGAAATAGAAACACTTTTTTAAAAAAATGAATGGCTTTGAATCTTAGTATTTATTGAGAAAGGCTAGTTGAATACTTTAGAATTTTGCTCTAGCCAAATTATTATTTAGGTAGACCTCTTGACTGCTTTCTTAGGTAAGTTGCTTATTTTTGAACTAAATTTTACAATCAGAATTCTGATGGCGTGACTATTACATGTTTCTGAACTTGTTATTATATTTAGAATACATGAGACATTAATAGAACATGATTAAGCTAGTTCTTTGTTAGCCTAAACATTCAGGTTATTAATTCAAAAAGAGCCTTTTCCCAAGACAGGCACACAGCCTAACTCAGTGGTCTAAAGCAGAGCTGTTCACATTTGGGTCACCAAAGACTGCATAGATTAGCAATTTCCCTCTCTCCCCAGCCTGGTATAACCTTGGACGCTAAACCTTCATTAATCAGGGAAGAATGACTTGCGTAGGCAGACCCAGGTGGCCCTGCTCCTGCTGGGCATCGTTTCACGTGAACAGCAGACTGGCCAAGCACGTCAGAGGGCATGGTGCACCTGTCCCCGAGTGGTGACACCTGCTGCTGCTCCTGTGGCATCAGCATTTGCCTGCTTCCAGGGTTTGATGTGTAACTGAAACTCAAAGTTCACGACAGCAAGGCTGCAGCTTACCAGGCCTTAGAAAAACAGTGACTCCCGAGCAACACAGACGGTTGGCAGGTGTGTGTTTTAAGTCTCTCAACTCCATAAAATATTCAAAATTGAGAGATCACGGGACTTGGAGGCCGTGTAATTCTGGGGAATCCTCCAACCTGTTTTGTCCTCAGTTTCATCATCTTTTGAAATTTCATAGGAATCCAGGCTGCAGCTGCCCCGAAATGGTGCATTCAAACCACCGTGCCCCCTCGCCTTTAAAAAAATGTGCTAAAATACACATAACGTAAAATTTACCATCTTAACCGTTTTAAGTGTCCAGTCAGCAGTGTTCATTACATTCACATTGTTGCTCAACCAATCTCCAGAACTCCTTTCCTCTTGCAAAACTGAATCTCTAGATCCATTAAACAACTCATCATTCCTGCCCTTCCCACCCCACCCCCCGCCCCCTCAACATCACCACCCTGGAAACCACCCTTCTGCTCACTGCCTCTGTGAATTTCACTATTCCAGGTACCTCATGTAAGGAGAGTCACACAGTACTAGCCTGACTGGCTTATTTCACTTGGCATCATGTCTTCAAAGTTCATTCATGTTGTAGTCTGTGTCAGAGTTTCCTTCCTTTCCAAGGCTGAATAATAGTCCACAGGCCAGTGGGCACTTGGGTTGCTCCCACCTTTTGGCTGTTGTGAAAAAAGCTGCTTTAAACATGAGTGTACACATATCTCTTCGAGACCAGGCTTTCAATTCCTTTATGGCCCTTTTATTAATGCAACAGTTTTATTGAGAGAGAATTTACATCCCATACAATTCACCTAAAGTTTACAATCCATTGTAGCTGGTGATAGTCACAGTTAGAATAGTAATGTCAGTTTGGGAGAGTGATGTGGTAATTTTTCTAAAATGCCAGAATCTGAGGGTACAGATGGTTTTTAAAGCACCAGAATGAAGCCTGGGGCAGGAGCCTTTCATTTCCTCGGGGTGACTTTTTTTAGATGCTCCTCCTCACTAGGAAATGTAAACTCTGTGTGTTCTAGGGAGACTAGAGTGCCTGCCTATATTCAAGTCTCCAGGGTCAGTGAATGTAAAAGTATCCAAATTCTAGGCCTTCGCGATACCACCCCTTTGAGACAAAAGAGTAAAATTGAAGCTTGAAATGTGGCCAAGAACTTGAAGCTTTCCTTGTCTGAGGAAGCAACTCGGTGTGGTTAGGGTGCTGCAGAGACAGGGGCAACTGGAAGGAATGGGCTGCAGAATTTCAGAATTACTGAGTGGCCAGTACTTTTCCGACAGGAAAGCGTTACTCTGGTCCGAAGTGACCGCCCAGTCCCCACATTCTTTCAGCATGAGGGCTGTACTGCCTCGTCAGTGTTTTCTCTCCGCCTCTTGCTCAATCATCTCAAAGTTCAATTTTCCCCTCACTATCTAATCAGGATTGTTGGTTATTTATGTCATTAATGATCCCAGCATATTTCTCACTTTTCCTCATCTCTTGGGTGAACTGTTTGGCCTGTAGGTTGGAAGGCATTGTGTGCTGTGGAAAGAGCCATGGGTGGGGAGGCACCAGGTCTGGGTGGGGGTCTAGCTGTGCCCCTGGTTAGCTGTGAAACTGAAGGAAATCACTCTCTCAGCCTCCCTTCCCTGATGTGTGAAGTCGGCCTAGCAATACCACCCCTGTCTAACTTTCCCTTGTTGTTGCGCTGACTGAAGGGTAGCCTCTAAATCAGCGATTTTCAACAGGTGTGCCGCAAGAAGTTCTAAAACACGCAATACCTGACGATTCAGTCAGGGCACTGACCTCTTTTCCCTTAGATTGTCAAAATATGACAACAGCCGACACAACAATAGCCGTCTGGTGTGAATGAATCAAAATTATACCCATTTTTTGGGTCAGATCGGCCAAAAATAATAATATATTTTTTGATGTGCCACAGAATTTTAGTAATTAGTTTCTCTGTGCCATGAGATGAAAAAGGTTGAAAATCACTGCTCTAAGTGCTATGAAAACGATAATTACAAAGTATTATAAACCATGTCACTTCACAGAAGCAGACATTACACTGCTCCTGTGCGCGCGCGCACACACACACACACACACACACACACACACACACATCTGAAAATCAGAAAACAAAGTTCTGGCCCTGGCTCTACCCTGAATAGCTGGATGACATTGCCCAAGGGCGGTCATTGCCATCTGTTGAGCGCCTCCTCCTTACAGGCCTTTTCTGGGCACTTCACATAGAATATTTCCATCCCCAGGAAGTCAGCAGGATAGGTGTTATTTTGGAGAGGAGGGAGTTGATCCCATCTCTGCCTCAAGGTCACACTATTGTAAGCATCAGGGCAAGGACTGAAGTACAGACTCTAAGGTCATCCTGGGACTTTGAACTCATCATCTATACAGTGAAGCACAGGGTCTCCTCCCCCCAAAAAATGCATGTTTTTGACATTCCTGGTTATCATAGAACAAAGAAAATTATTTTGAAGAATAATAGAAGAACTTAGGTTAAACTACAAAATGCTTTTTAAAGGAAGTGTTGTTGAAATGGATTATTTCTTGATGAGAGTACTTCAAAATACTGGCATGTATAAGAGAAACTAGGTGGTTCCAACCCCTCGCCTCTTCTTCCCCTATGATTCTTTGGGTTTGCTTCATCTCATCTCAGCCCTCTTTGGGAATGAAGGTGCCAGGCTGACCAGATCTGGAGTTACACTGTCCTGGAAGGCTGGGGAAAAAAAACCCACCCGGACGCTGAGGGGCAGGCAGCTAGCCAGCATATCTGCATATGGTGGGCCAGTCAATTGTTTAGTGACCTCCTTGGTGCCGCCTACGCTCCCACAAAATGAAGAATGCGTCACTCAGCCTCCAAGGTGAATGAATCCAGTCACCTACAAACTCAACTTTCTGCCCTGCTGAAGGCCTAGCCATAAAATTTCTTGGTGAGTCAATATAATTCAGTTATTAAGAATGTGGACTTTGCCCTAGACAGTTTGGCTCAGTGGGTAGAGCTTTGGCCCCCAGACTGAAGTATCTTGGGTTTGATTCTGGTTAAGGTCACGTATCTCGGTTGCAGGCTCAAACCCTGGCCCCAGTCAGGGTACATGCAGGAGGCAACCAATCGATGTGTCTCTCTCACATGGATGTTCCTCTCTCTGTCTCTCCCCTTCCACTCTCTCTAAAAATCAATGGAAAAATATCCTCGGGTGAGGATTAACAGCAACAGAAACAAACAAACAAAAAATGTGGACTTTGGAGTCAGCTAGCACTTGCCCTCCAAATTCCAGCGCCCAGCTTCCTACTTGTGTTACTCTGGGCAAGCTCTCTAACCTTTGTGAGCCTCAGTTTTCTCAGCAAACTTTCCTAAAACTTGACCTGTAACAGTGCTGGGGGATTGTATTGAATGAACAAAAAAGCAAAATGCCGGGCAAAAATTAAATATTATACAAATAGTACTGCTATCAGCACCATCATCCCTTTCTCCTCTCCGTATTCTCCAAATTCTGTCACCAAAGAGGAGTGGTTCCAAAAGTTTTGCTCCCACAGCACCCAACCTCATCAACTATGTTCTTTACTCTGAATCCTCCGTCTCACTCCCAGCCCCCAAAGCTTCCTCCATTTTATATGCAGATAAATTAATCTGGACCCCAAGTCCATCTCAGCAGTTGCATGCTCACACCCAAGAAGAGGTACCCTCCCCCTCAGAGGGCAGTCAGGAGCTGTAGGTGAGAAAAGATTTTTTCCCCCTGTTATGTGAATCCAAAGAGAGTACGCCTTACTCACTGAAAGAGATGAAGAGAGAAGAAGCAGGTTGGAGGAGACTGGAGAAATTGGCAATATTATCGGTGGAAAGTGTAAAAGGGAATGAAAGAGGAGAGATAAGCAAAGAGATAAGGCCAGGCACATGCTGCCAGAGTCAGAACAGACTGAGTGGCAGCAAGGGCCGCCTGCGGGGAAGGCAGACAGGCTGGCTGCATTCGCACCCCTGTGCCGACCGGGAGATGGATGGCTGGCCGGCACCACTGCACGCCCGCCCTCTGTGCCACAGCTGACTCGGGGCCTGCGAGGCCCTGCTGGGCTGCCAGATGGAGGTGTGAGTGAGAGGCTGGAACAAGTTATCTCTGTGGCAGGGAGCCCAGGGCGGTCCTCATCCCATCATGGCACCCAGCAGAGGAGGCCGCACACAGGCTGATCACAGCCAGGCAGCAGGTGCCCTGGCTCCTCCGGGGCAGGGAAGGGGCTGCATTTGCCCTTTTTTAATGTTTCCTGCGCAGGGCCTGCCCTCTTCTGCCGCTCATTTTGGCGACTCTCCTTTGGGTCATTTGTCAAGTGAGAACACGGATCTTTGATCCCAAAAATGGGAAGAAAGAAGGCAGTCACTTAATAAAAATAATTCCGTTCTGGAATGTTTTGATCAGAGAATAGAAACAGTTACTTCTTGCTAGAGCTCTTGCCCATGTGTGGGCAGGTAATTTCAGCAGCCATTTTTCCAGTGCCCTCCCCTCTCCCCCAGACTCTTACGGCACGGTCTCTGGGATCTTTTCCCTCATTCCTTCTCCCTCATCCATCCTGAACCCATGAGGTTAGCCATTTATTGTTGTTCTGCAAAAGTGAAGGTCTCTTTTGAATCTAGTAGGGAAGAGAAGGCAAGATCACAAATAGACATAAATAATTCCAATCTCAGCTCAGCTCTCCTTGCCTTTTTATTTTAATTTTTTAAAATATATTTGTATTGATTTCAGAGAGGAAGGGAGAGGGAGAGAGAGATAGAAACATCAATGATGAGAGTGAATCATTGATTGGCTGCCTCCTGCATGCCCCCTACTGGGATCCAAGCCTGCAACCCAGGCATGTGCCCTTGACCAGAATCGAACCTGGGACCCTTCAGTCCACAGGCCAACGCTCTATCCACTGAGCCAAACCAGCTAGGGCTTCCTTGCCTTTTTAGATCCAGATAAGATTGTCTTGAACTACCATTCTATAACCTCCAGAGAGCCCAATGCCTTCCCCCATTTGGGCAAAATTCCCAGGGGTTTCTCTTATCAAGGACACACTGAATCAGTTCAGTCGAGCACATGGATCACCCCCCAGCCTCAGTGCATCAGGCCTGTCCATGCCATGGTGACCTAGATGGGAAACAACTCCTTCATTAGATTTCCACAAAAGACCAAAAGCAAACAGTTTCACTTACACAAAGCCTTTTTGTCATGGTAAAAGATAAACTAAGGCCCACCTGTGTGTGGCTGAGCATCAACCTATGAACCAGGAGGTCTCGTTTTGATTCTCGGTTAGGGCACATGCCCAAGTTGCGGGCTCAATCCCTGGTGTGGGGTGTGCAGGAGGCAACTGATCAATGATTTTCTCTCATCATTGATGTGTGTGTCTCTCTCTCCCTCTTCCTCCCTCTCTGAAATCAATAAAAATATATGTATTTTAAAAAGATAAACTGAGGCATATTAAACTTTTAAGAACTTATTTGAACAATTCCAAATGGTCAAAAGCACTCCAACCAAGGGAGCTGGGCAGAAAATTTTATAGCGAAAAGGTGGAAGTAAAATAAAGAAATTATTGGTTGGCAATAGCTTAAAACCTTGCTGGCTGTGTGTGATTGGTTGTCCTTAGGTTTTGATTTCATAGCCATGAAGCACTTACAGGCTTAGGTTTTGGGATTGCTTATGTAGGCCACCAGGGTGTTAGAGTGGCCTCTTTGTTTAATTGATTTAACAGCAGACATAGCTAAAGGTTTGCAGAGAGAGGGAGGAATTATATGGTGGCCACAGAACAATTTGAAATTGAGCATTAGTCATCCCTATTCTTAAAAGTCTTTTGAAACACTCCATCAGGTGCCAGATGGACTGTCCCACTCATGGCGGCGGGCTCAACTTCTCTCTCTCCTCTCCCATGTCCTCATTTCCTTCCCCACACATTGTCCTTAGAAGTCAGAACTGTTTTTACTCTACAAGGTGAGGCAGTATGCCCAACAACTGCTAAATCTTTGTAACCCCAGACAAATCAACGTGCTGGGCTAATGGGCAGGGCCATCTACTCCCCTAGAGACCAGCCACTCAGCAGCCCTGAGACCTCCGCTAACATACCCCACCTTCCTTGAAAGGCACTTTGGTCTGACATCACAATTTTGTTCCTCTTTTAAGTATCTTCCAAGGTTGTGTGGTGAGGGCCACTAGAGAAGCAAGCCCCCTTGTGAGTTCAGAGAAAGATAGTGTCTTTCTCTGAGATTGTCAGAGAAGAATGCAGATGAGTTTGCACTACCAGTTAGGAGTGGAGGGTTTTCTGCTCAGAGACAGAACGTCAGCTGTGCGTTTTCTGTGGACAATGGAGGATAGAGGTGGGTGCCGGGCTGTGATGAGGAGGAGTCCTTTCACGGGTCTGTTTTCTCCTCTCCTTCTACTCTGTGACTGTGGGAGGAGAACAGAAATAGAAAACACCAAAGAAGAATTAACAAAGGACAAGCATTCCTTTATATCCAGATGATGTAATATTGTTTTCCATTAGTGATCCTGCTAGCTAATGGAAAAGAAGAAAGGCAAAGGGCAAACAGATATGGACAATTCTGAACCCCGAGTTATTTTGTCAGAGACATCCACCTCCTTTAAACTCGGTTGTAAAAATCTAGCCCACACAGGGTGGACGTTCTTACATGTTTGCTTAAAACCTGGAATAGCTTTGCTTTAAATTAGGTATGTATCAATGATATTTTTATCTTGGCCAAGGAGGAAGTCTAGTCAAGGCTAGAACTACTTGGCTATGAACATACAGTATGCAACAAGCATGTCAAATTCAAAGGCTAACATGGGCCAAATAAACAAGGTTTAAGTTTATGTGGGCTGCAAAAAAACAAAAGCTTCAATTTTCATAGAAATGTAGGTTTCTTTTGATAGAGACATGCTGAATACAAAGGGCTGAAATAAATGAGTAATCATTAACATAAAATAATAGAACATTTTAATAAAAATTAATATTTTTTCTTGAACATTAAACTTACCAGACACTGAATAACTGCACAATTAATAAGCATAACACAAATAAACCTATTTTTCTTGTTCTCCGAAAGTGAAATATTTCCTGTTGTGCACACCAAACAAGTCAGTACAAGACTAATGACGTGGCAATCAGCTGCTAAAATATTCACTGCTAGTATTAGTGGAGGGAAATGGTGCACCTGCGCATAAGGCGCGTAAGGGAAATGAATGCAATATGATTATAGTAATCAGTCATTAGCAAACGTTGTAGTTCGTTATTAATAATTATGTATAATAGGATATTGTAAAAATTAATGTTCTCTAGGACCCATGTCAGAGGGGGTTGGAGCTTCATCTTAATATATAAAAAGCGAGGGTCTGTCATGACCTAAACGACCAGACGGATGATCAAAAACCAGAAGGGTCCTGGCTGGCACAGCGGGAGTCAGTCCTGGGTCCCAGCTGGTGCGGCAAGAATGAGTCCTGGGTCCCGGCTGGCCAAGGCGGGAGTGACTCCTGGGTCCCAGCTGGCACAGCAGGAGTAACTCCTGGGTCCAGGCCGCCTGTGGCACTGCGGCAGGAGGGAGCTGTGGGAACAGAGCCATGCTGCCATTGGACTGGCCTCTGGGTCCCTCCCCCCAGCCCACAGGCCCAGAGAACCAGAACTATGCTGCGATGGGACTGGACCCTACCTGAAGGGTCCCGGATTGTGAGAGCGTGCAGGCTGGACTGAGAGACACCCCCCCACCCTGCCCCGAGTGCATGAATTTTCGTGCACCAAGCCTCTAGCATTAAAGAAAAGCCCCCATAGCTTGGCTATGGCAAATAATACTGCAACAAATATAAGGGTGCATCTACTCTTTCGAACTAGTACTTTGGGTTTCTTCAGATTTCTACCCAGAAATGGAATCTTTGGGTCAAAATTGTTTAATTTTTTTTTAGAAACTTCCACACTCTTTTCTATAGCGGCTATACCAATCTGGATTCCCACCAACAGTGCATGAGGGTTCCCTTTTTCCACATCCTCACCAACCCCGTTTGTTGATTTTTTGATGATAGGCATTCTGACAGGCATGAGGTGATACTTCATTGTGGTTTTTAATTTGCATTTCTCTGATGATTAGTGATATTGAGCATCTTTCCATATGTCTACTGACCATCTGTATGTCCTCTTTGGAGAAGTGTATATTTAAGTCTTTTGCCCATTTTTAACTGGATCGTGTGGGGTTTTTTTGGTATTGAGGTGGATGAGTTCTTTATAAGTTTTAATCCCTTATTGGATTAAATATTAGGAGGAACACTTTTATTTTTTAAAAATATATTTTTATTGATTTCAGAGAGGAAGGGAGAGGGAGAGAGAGATAGAAACATCAATGATGAGAGAGAATCATTGATTGGCTGTCTCCTGCACACCCCCTACTGGGGATGGAGCCCACAACCCAGCATGTGCCCTTGACTGGAATCAAACCTGGGACCCTTCGGTTCGCAGGCCGACGCTCTGTCCCCTGAGCCAAACCAGCTAGGACAGGAGGAACACTTTTAAAGTATATGATTGTCTAACCACTATGTTATATACCTGAAACTAATACAAAATAATACTGAATGTTAACTATAATTGAAAAAGAACAAAGAAAAAAAAAGAAAGGCCTCAAATTCACATATGTTATGGCCAAATGAATTATATGAAGTTATGGCTTTATGTGTGATTTCAAAACCACTAATTTGCTAATGTATACATTCAAATTATACCATAGTTTTGGGACTGTGGTTTTGCTATTTCTTCATTTTAAATATACGACTGGAAGCTTAAAATGATGGAAGTAGCTGGATTTTTCTTGGCCTCTAAGAGGCCCTGTCCCACACCTGTCTTGATTGCTTGCATATATATAAATATTTATTTCACAACAATGGAGTATAAAGTTGGGCTCCAGTCTCCTAATTATTTATGAGAAGATCATCTGAAAGAAATATTGAGAGAGGATTTTTGGAAGAATATACAGTCCATCCAGTCCGATGATATCAGAGCTACAAAAAAATGGGCACATTACTAATCCAGGCCTACACCATTCTTGCTGGGATAGTTTTGGATGAATTAGCATTAATGTGTTTTTGGGGTGATGCCATCTGACTTGCCCGAGGGCCATCATCAAAAATACATCTGTCCAACTCACTCTGGCCATCGTCCAATAAGATCTCATCACAACGTGGGCTCATTATGAATTGCTCAGACAATAATTCTGACTCAAGAAGAAACAGAAATAACCATAAAAAAGTTAAAAACTGAAGTTGATCTTACCACAAGGAAAATTCTAGGGACACACACTTTTATTGGTTTGTTTTAATCATGGAACAAGTACTTCTGGTTTTACATAATACTACTCCAGAATACAGAAAGAGGAGACACTACCCAACTTACTTATGAGACTAGCATAAACTTGAAACCGGACCTGACAAGATGGTATGAAAAAGGAAATTTATAGTCACTCTCTTTAGTGAACGTAGATGGAAAAATACTAAACAAAATCATAGCCAGTTGAATACAATAACTTGTAAGAGTGATTGTGACATGAGTTTGTCCTATCAGATCACTCCGATTCCTGCTGTTGCCAACAAACACCTTAAAACTACCATGCTCAGCCAGGAAGTTTGTTCAGAAGCAATGATCTTTTGTGCCCTAGTGACCTCTTGTGGTTAGTGGACTACTTGCTGGAAAATCCACGCCCGGAGAATCCCTGGCTTGTTGCCTCCTGAATGATCATCCTTAGGCTACAGAAATGGGCCACAGGGAACCAGGGACTTGGCCTTTTTTCATACACACTAACATCCTTGGAAGTCAGTGTGGAAAAGGGCATCATTCCAATATGTGTCATCTCTAAAATAAGCTGAGGAAATATGTCAGAAAGCCAGATTTTCTGTTTCTTGAACTTGCCTTTCATGTCTCTTTTCCTTCCTTCCTTCCTTCTTTCCTCCCTCCCTCCCTTCCTTCTTTTTTTCCCTCCTTGCTTTCTTTTCTTTTTTAATTTAGGTGAAGAGAGAATACTGTAATGAAGCATCAATCGGACTGGAAAAATAAATAGCAGTGATAGAATAGGCGTGGTGATTTAAATGTGTGTACAAGGGTGCTTACTGCAGAGCTGATTTGAACAGAAAATTTTAAAACAATACATAAACATCCATTAGTAGGAGATATTTTAAGTGATTGTATTACATTCATACAATGGGGTATAATAAAGGCATAACACTGTACATGGGCACCATACACACACAAGGTGCAGGGGCTTGGGCGGGGTAGGGGGGGTTGGATAAAGAAATTGAGTTCTATAATGACTTGTAGAGTATCCTGTGTTTCTACATCGGGTTTGTGTTTCCATGAGAAGAGAAAGTCACCAAAATATTAACAAGAGTGGTTATATCTGAGATGTGGTGTTAGGTTTTCTTTCCAATTTTCTCTACTTTTGTGTGTATGTTGTAATGATTCCCAACTTAGGCAGCACATTAAAAACCTGAATGCCATTCCCCTCTAGAGCAGTGAAGTCAGAATCATTGGGGTCAGGTCCAGGTGATTCCAACAGGCAATCAAGTTTGACACCAGTGTTATATCGTTTGATTCTTTCACCAATATACTTGCTGATGGCTTAGCAGAGGTCCTCAAACTTTTTAAACGGGGCCAGTTCACTGTCCCTCAGACCGTTGGAGGGCCGGACTATAGTTTAAAAAAAACCACTATGAACAAATTCCTATGCGCACTGCGGGCCTGGGACGAGTTGGCTGCTAAGCAGGACAGGCAGCGGCACCCGGCGGGCCAGATAAACGTCCTCGGCGGGCCGCATGTGGCCCGCGGGCCGTAGTTTGAGGACCCCTGGTGGGTTCCAGGCTCTGCTACTAAGGATGGAGAAGAGCTAGCCACAGTCCTTTTACCTGTAGGGGAGGCAAAGCTTTACCCTCTTAGGGTTTCCAGCTGGGCCTGAGAATTAAACCACGAAATAAGACATTAACAGGAGAAAAACAAACAAGTTTTTACATGGACATGGGGGGCCCCACAGGAAAGTGAAACCCCAAAGAAGACCCAAACACGTATCCGAGGTCGGACAAAAGTGGTAAGTTGTTAAAAGATGACAAGACAAAGGGACTCGGGTTAGGACAGTTAATGGTGACTGGGATGATAAGGGTGAGTTTATCAAGGTTTGTTTGTACAGATTACTCTCACCTCACCTGCCGCTCTGGAGATAATAATTTTTCTTTCCTCCTGGTCTAGGGAGGACATCTTTCACAAGGGCGTTTCATCTCCTGCTTCCAGGAATGAAAAGGGAGATCGGAGCGCCCATTCTTCCATCTGCTGTTTTTTGCGGTGCCTTTAACTCAAAATGAAAGTGGCATTTTGGGGGGTGACATATTCTGGTTTACTTCTGGGATCACTCGTGCAGGGTAGAGATGGCTGTCCCAGAACATAAAATGTGATAAGTACTATAAGAGGGGTCTGCTCCAGGAGGAAGGGGCTCGCCAATGCTTTTTTTTTTTTTTTTTACAAGCAGTTTTTTTTTTTATTAAGGTATTATATGTGTACATATCTTACCATTGCCCCACCCCACCCCACTCCCATACATGCCCTCACCCCCCAATGTTTTGCATCCGTTGGTTACTCTTATATGCATGCATATAAGTCCTTCAGTTGATCTCTTATTTCCCCCACCTCTCCCTAACCTTACCGCCGTAATTTGACAGTCTGTTTGATGCTTTACTGCCTCTGTATCTATCTTTTTGTTCATCAGTTTATAATGTTTTTCATTATCCCCAAATGAGTGAGTTCATGTGGTATTTTTCTTTCATTGACTGGCTTATTTCACTTAGCATAATGTTCTCTAATTCCATTCAGGTGCTTCTTGAGAAGGGAAGTGAGGTCCCAGTTCATTAAGCCTGCGGGGAGCCCAGAATGGAGAAGTCAGGCCACAGGCTCTGTCCTCTAGGGGGAGCTCGAGGCGTTTTCTTTGGATATCTGGAAAGAAAAGTGTTTCTAGGAATACTGAATGGGCAAGTGCTGGCCACAACCTCTGTCCTCTAGGGGAAGCTCAGGATTTTTCCTCTGATGTCTGAAGATAATTAGTATTTCTAGGAAGGACACAGCTGACGTGGGACTGTGCTAAGATAAATGCTCCCGTGCCTCTGGGTGTTGGGGATCTCCCTTTTTAGATGGTTTCTATTTCATTGCTTCTGTCTTTGCTCCTGTGCAGCTTTGGGATCCTCCTCCCGCTTGAAAAAGTTGTTTTCTCCACTTGGAAGACTAGGCAAGAACTAGAGGGAAGTCCCCCAGTTGGGAAGATACCTCATTTAGGCACAAGTCACATGGTCTAGCCCAACTCACAAGAATAGAGGATGTCAAGATTTGGGGACGATTTTGTCATGACTGGTCACTTGTACACATGCGCGGGTGGCCTTTGAAAGGAGCTGATGGGACAGAGTTCAGAAATTTGAGACCCAGACATACTCATCAAACTCATCACAACCAACAGATATATTTAAATTGTTTTCATTTTATTTATTATTTTTTTATTATTGTTGCGTGACTACACATTTTGTAGATTCGAGGTCCTCTTGAGTCTTGCAAAAACTTGATTTAGAAATTTTCTAAAATGTATTTGTTGCAGCAACCTATGTTTTATAGGAAGGTTTTCTTTGATTCTTAGATTGACTCCCTCTTCTTTACTTCATGTATTTTTATGCTCTACTAGAGGCCTGGTGCACGAAATTCGTGCATGGGGGTGTGTGTCCCTCAGCCCAGCCTGCACCCTCTCCAATCTGGGACCCCTCAAGGGATGTCCGACTGGCCACCGGGATCGGGCCTAAACGGGCAGTTGGACATCCCTCTCACAATCCAGGACTGTTGGCTCCCAACTGCTCACCTGCCTGCCTTCCTGATTGCCCCTAACCACTTCTGCCTGCCAGCCTGATCACCCCCTAACCACTCCCCTGCCAGCCTGATTGATGCCTAACTGCTCCCCTGCCAGCCTGTTTGCCCCTAACTGCCCTCCTCTGCCGGCCAGGTCACCCCTAACTGCCCTCCCCTGCAGGCTTGATCACCCCCAACTGCCCTCCCTTGCAGGCCTGGTCCCTCCCAACGGCCCTCCTTTGCTGGCCATCTTGTTGTGGCCATCTTGTGTCCACATGGGGGCAGGATCTTTGACCACATGGGGGAAGCCATCTTGTGTGTTGGAGTGATGGTCAATCTGCATATTACTCTTTTATTAGATAGGATAGAGGCCTGGTGCACGGGTGGGGGCCAGCTGGTTTGCCTTGAAGGGTGTCCTGGATCAGGGTGGAGGTTTCCTTGGGGTGTGGGGCAGCCTGGGCGAGGGGCCTGTGGTGGTTTGCAGGCCGGCCACGCCCCCTGGCGACCCAAGCGGAGGCCCTGGTATCTGGGGTTTATTTATCTTCTACAATTGAAACTTTGTAGCCTAGAACGGAGCCAAGCCTTCTGCTTGCTCCGTGGCGGCAGCCATTTTTGGGGGGATTTATGTATCTTCTATAATTGAAACTTTGTAGCCTTAAGCGAGGCCTGGGCCGGCCAGAGTGTGCGGAAAGCTTGGCTTCCTCCATCGCCGGGGGCAACCCTAGCCTCCTGCTCTTTCCAGCTCCGTGGCTGCTGCCATTTCTGTTTGGATTTATGTATCTTCTATCATTGAAACTTTGTAGCCTTGAGTGGAGGCCTAGGCCGGCAAGGGCAGGCGGAAAGCTTGGCTTCCTCCATCGCCGGGGAAACCCAAGCCTCCCTCCTGCTGTGGCCATAGCCATCTTGGTTGGGTGTATTTGCATATTCGCTCCTGATTGGCTGGTGGGCGTGGCTTGTGGGTGTGGCTTGTGGTGTAGTGGAGTGATGGTTGATTTGCATATTACTCTTTTATTAGATAGGATGAATGTTTCCATTTGCACAGTCTTATGTTAGGAAGCCTAAGTGTCTCTGATTATGTAGAAAATTAGATGGAGTCTCTCAAAGTTTGTGTGATATCCAGAAGAAAAGAAATTGGGCAATTTAATTTAGCTTTTATTTATTGTATAGAGCACAAGCAGAGCAGAGTTTTTGGACACCTATGGCAATACAATTTGGAGTCACTGTCAGTCAAGACACTTATGTCAAGTGCCATGTCAATCCTGAGGTAATGGGGTGTAACGGGAGCACCCTTAGGAGGGGCCCGGAACACCCCAAATCACAAGTGCGGACACTGGGATAAGGACTCCATCTGGACACCCGTTATGCGTGGGACCTCCGCCCCTGGTGGGCTTTAAGAACCCAGAGCTCCAACCCCCAACGCTCAAGCATTGCTTGTTCAGTAGCTCAAGCTCAGAAAGATGAGTTAATTCTTGAAGAAAACGACATTGAACTTGTACCAAATTCAGCTGCTTTACTTCAGCAAGCCACAACAGTGAAAAGCCAGGACATCAGAAAATGTTCGGATGGTATCTGTGTTTCTGAAAAAGGAACAGGTCAGCAGCTGACGAATAAGATCTAAGTTGTCCAGCTACTGAAACAGCAAGATGCCGAATGATTCCTCAGACTTATTTGCCATATTTTAAAGCAATTAAAGTTATGTTTGGGGGGGGGGGTGGCAGTGTGTAGAAATCATAACCTTCAGTTGTTAACTAGTTAATCCCCATTCCGATTTGAGTTTATCTGTACTTCCTTGAAACTGGCAATAATAACCGTACTGTTTCCGTGATGTTTCATGTTCAGTTGCTCAGATGGCCTCTCATATCAAAAAGAAAATGCCATCCTCTGGGCAACCCCTCTAGGAATCGAACAAGCTTAGCTTCTCAAAGCCCTTTGACGCTCCAAAACAATTCATCTGTAACCATATCTTTTCAAAAGGCTCTTATGGCCTAACCCTGTGACTACACAGTTAAATAAATCTAATCTAAATAAAATAAATATCCATGTTGCTTCCATTTCTAAATATCAAAGAGAGTGTCAAAAGCAGGAAGAATATTAAAAATCTTGCTGACTTCCCCTGGCAACAGGGCAGTCACAGCTCACGTGTTTCCCATGAGCTATCCACATACACGTCTGCCTGGCTAACAGAAGCCCCACATGGCTTGGGTGGTGGGTAGACAGCCTGTGAGGTAAAAAAAAAAAAAAAAAAAAAAAGGCTCCCACCCAAGCCACAAACAAATGCATTGTGACTGGGCTATTATCCCTTTTCTCTTTGCCTGTGATTAAAATCAGGCAGGAGACAAAAGGAGAGGTCAGCCGGGAGACTTCCTGAAATTGTTCTTCTTGGAAAAAAACACACACTACTTCACTAGGAAAAGCCTTTCTACCTCATCCCTTCCTTCCTGCCTTTGAAGGCAGCCCTGTGGCGACTTTGTATTTGAAGCTGCAGTACCCATGCCGTGGCACGAGATGGCAGAAGAGAAGGACAGACTGAGTCTGAGTCCTTGATCACATCCTTGTGTCTGCTTCTCCAGACTTCCTGTGAGTGAGAATATTAAACACCATTATCGCTAAGGCCCTGAGAGACTGGATGCTGTTAATGCAGCTTAATGCACCTTGATGCTACAGCCTCTACAACCGACTCGTGCACTGAAAGTAACCTGCAAAATTTACAACATACTTTCCTGACATAGGAGAGTGCAAAAAAGCACTCCACACGTCTCTTTCAAAGAAATAGACTGATAGCATCATTTTTTTTTTTTCATTTGAGCTGACCCATCTTTGGCAAGTAAAATCAGAATTTTCATATATAAGCCAAACTATCCCATTTTCTTATGGGCAAGTGGTTAGAAACTATTAGAAACTATTGCTTCCTAATTGGTTAAAAATTACCTTTGCACCTGTGGCTCAGCGGTTTTGTCGACCTATGAACCAGGAGATCATGGTTTGATTCCCAGTCAGGGCACATGCCTGGATCTTGGGTTGGGTCAATCATTCTCTCTCATCATTGATGTTTCTCTCTCTCTCCCTCTCCTTTCCTCTCTCTGAAATCAATAAAAATATATTTTTTTAAGGAATTACACTTGCTAAAAACTCAGGCCTTTATTTTATTATTTTAGGCTATTCGGCTTAGTTCATCCATATGGGGGAATCCTTGAAGGTAAGGATTAAAGGAGTTGAGGAATTATGAACAATGCTTGTGAATATCACAAAATACCCCACTCTTTAGGGAGCAGCAGCTTGGCCCGCTATTCTTAGAGCCAGATGGAGGCCTTTGGCCAACACTGTTTCATTGTGGATTGGTTTTAACAATTAATTTTAAAAAGTAAGAATGAGCCTCTTCAGGCTTGGAGACCCATATGGAAACACTGATGAGAATAGGTAGAGGAAATTCTGTGGCCCTCAGTTAAAAATTTTCTGAGTTCAAAGAAGGGTGTTCCCTCCCAGCTTGTGGTAGCTGAGCTCTGGTCATCCCGCGAGAAGGACAGAGGCTGCCATGACACTGAACTTGCAGTCAGTCACAAAGCAGATGAGCCATATTGAGAAACGGACTTTCCACAGGAAACCCAGAGGCCACGAGACTTGGGAAGGACAATGAACTAGAAAAGTTTTAGGGAACAAAACTCACCTTGAGGGAGTGGGGACAAGCGTGGACTTCACAATCCTCTCCATTGAGGGTCAGCAGGCTTTTGTCAGCAAGATGGGACGGACAGAACACTTTTGCTCGGCTTTTCTTGGTTCTTTTACGAGAAAGGCGTGGCAAGTTGCTGTCAACAGGGTGTGTCATAGTTGGGCAAGCAACGTTCTCTGGGGGTCATTTTTTTCTTTCCCAAATGTGTATTTTTAATTCAGTTTCCGAAAAAGATGTCACATCTTTTTTCTAATTTGGATTAAAACCTGGACATTAGAGAGCTGCTTTTCTCGAGATGCAAGAAAAAGAAATAACCTTTACTAGGTTCGAAGATAATATTCTGGTTGCTCCTCTTGCATCAAAAGCTACATATCTTCTCCCCAAAGCACATGCTCCAAGAGCCAACTCCCCCTCTTGATCTCTCTGTAGCTGGGACAGGCTAATTCCCCTTTCACCCGCCCTATTTCTGTAAATAAATCTTTGTGTCAATAATTTCTTTTCCACCCTAACCGGTTTGGCTCAGTGGATAGAGCGTCGGCCTGCGGACTGAAGGGTCCCAAGTTCGATTCTGGTCAAGGGCATGTACCTTGGTTGCGGGCACATTTCCAGTGGGGGGTGTGCAGGAGGGAACTGATCAATGTTTCTCTCTCATGGATGTTTCTAACTCTCTATCCCTCTCCCTTCCTCTCTGTAAAAAATCAATAAAATTTATTAAAAAAATAATTTCCTTTGTTAGTGGGAGGTTTTTTTAGGGGGCTATGTTGTCCTCAGCAAGAGGTTGCAGAGCAGTTGAGAAAGTTGGGGTAGCTTAGAGTTGTGGTACTCTGGGGCAACTTACATATGGCACCCTGTGAGCCTGTCACCCCAGGACTCACTCCAGTGTACTAACTCCCCCACCAGACACCAAGGTCCTAAAAGGAAGTGTTGGTAAAAGAAATTCCAAACCTAAAAGAAAGGTTTGGGTTAGTCCCAAAGCAAAATCTTAAGGGATTGAGATAATGCTCCAGAGAACAGCAGTTTTGCAGTTGATTTTATACATTAGAATCAAAGGAAAGACATAAGATAAAGGTTATATGAAATCCATTGGTGGCAGATTAAGGAGGGGGAAATCTTCAGGACTGGATAAAAAGTAAAATAGAGAGATACATACTTCTTTTACATTGGTGGGTGTGGACAGTTAGCATTTCACATGTATGGTTTATAAAGAGGGATGTAGGTAAGAGATAATAATGAGGAATTTTGGGGTGTCTCGCCCTTTACTGTACCAGGGTCTGGAGAAGAGATCACCTTGACATTTTAAGAAGGTTATTCGGGATGCACAAAAGCAATGGACTGAGCTTGTCAAGGGAGAGATTAATCTATCATATAGGCCTTAGGATGTGACTTCCCACCATAACTGGCTCAGTTAGGTTTTGAGGTTGTTGTTTGTCATCATCAAAACATCCCATTGTGGCTACTTTTAGTTAACTAGAGGCCCGATGCATGAAATTCATGCAAGAGTAGGCCTTCCTTCTGCCTGCTGCCGGCACCAGCTTCTCCCCAGACCCAGGCTTCCCTCACAGAGGGAGGCCCCACCCACCTGCTGCAGCCCCCTGGTGGGTGGCCTGGGCCTCCCTCTGCGGGGTGATCATGGGGCGATGGTCGGGCCCCAACCAATTGCATTGCACCTGCCTTGGCTGGCCTGGCGCCAGTGGGTGTCATAGTGTGGTCCCAGATGGCTGCCGGATGGTCTTTCCACTTCCGGCCATTCGGTCGATTTGCATATAATGCTTTTATTAGATAGGATGAGCTTGTCAGGCTTGCCTAGGGAGCCCATTTTGTTCACAGAAGACAGATGTCTTATTCACGCACCTCCGTGTCTCCACTCTCGGCACAGTACCAGTCACCCAGTAGGCACTCAGTGAAGGTAAGCTGACATGTAGGGCATGATACCTGGTGCCTTCTGTAGAACAAACATGGTCTAAAGTGTTCCTGGCATGTCATCGTGAATGTTAATGTCTTCTTTAGTGTGAGAATTAATGTTTAAGTGTGACAACAAGGGGTGAATTTGGCTGAAACAGTTCTTTCTCTGATGTTAACTGGTAAGGTAATGGGATTCTAATCTCACCAAAGCATTTTGTTTCAAATGTGGAAGTATGTTTCTACATCTCGGCGCATTTTTAGGTAATAGTTCAGCTACAGTTTTTAAAAAGCTGAGTCGTCTGAATGTTGCTAACAAGATTTAAACATTTGTTAATATGGGGGTAAACCACTAAATTTAGATTTACGTATGGTTAATTTGTTAGGTGTAGTTCCTTGCAGAAAAATACACAAACCGTGATTTTGAATATGACAGACACACTCTATTTTTCTTAAAAGAACTTTTAAAAGTTAAATGCTTTTTTCTTTACTTGTTCAAAAGAGGAAGACCTCTGCACGCAGATTCCAGGAAGATTAGGTCCTGCCTTCTTTATCCTAAGCTGCATTGGAGGAGGGGCTAGATGAAAGCCAAGCTTCTTTTGCTGAACCCCAGCTAGCGATGGAGCCTGGCTGTGTTGGGGTTGAAAAGGAGTATGGTTGGGGACAAGAGGAATTGCCCAAACACGTTACCAGAACGAAATCTACACAGACCGGTTGACTTGTGTTTCAAAAGTATGGGCTTGAATGTACAAACTGCCATGGTCTGAAGTCCCCAGGCCACAGCGATGCCAGGGCTTACATCATTTTCTGGATAAAAGCAGAAAATTGGGGTGGGGTACATTCTTTGTCTAACGTGTTGCCAATGCATGAATTTTGCAAAGGACTCAATTTATTCACCTTTAAACGAAGCTACACTAACAAAACATCAAAGACACCGAAAGTCACCTAACAGATGACTTTGCCAAAGGCCAACCCTAGCACTCAGAGATACATGGTCAGTTGAAACATATCACCCATGTAACTTGAGAGGAGTTCATTGGTACAATGTGGGGATCATTCCTTCACTCTTTCCTGCCTCTTGGCCTCAAAGTCCCAGAACAGGCTGTGGTGCCACCGTGGGTGGTGGCCAGGTCTAGATAATTCCCAGCAAAATGCAGCTGTTGCAGCCTAAAGAAGAAAACCCCGCCTTCCCCTGAAAGTAGCACACAGGGACCCCCTCTGTTACCCGCCCCCCACCACACACACACACAAACTGAAAACAAAACCATAATAACAACAAAGAACAAGCGTAGGTGTGTGGTTGTGCAAGAAGCTCCTTTTTTGTACTTGCCATTCTGTCTGGAATGCATGCAAAATTCGTTTACAGAGTCCACCTGCACATCATAGCTAACTCCCACTACCTCCCTTTTTGTTCTTCTTCTAATTTTCTTCCTTAGGCCTATTTCTCTTCTTCCAATATTCCTTTTTGTGGGCAGTTCTGTTAGATATGACAAGGGTCTCAAGGTCTGGGCAGTTCTAAATGTTATTTCTTGCTAAATGTTAAAATATAGCACAGTATTTTTGCTGATGCAGCAGTAAACAAACAGGATGAGCTGGCAGGAACTCAAGAAAATAAAAGTAATCAACGGCAAAGAAGAAATCAACATGTAATTGACCAGAGTGTATGAGAGCAATACCAAGGCTCAGTTGGGGGAGGCAGAGCTTTGCTTATGAATCCCAGCTCCTTCCCTTGCTGCAATAAAACCACCTGTGACAACCACATCTTGTTCTCAGTAGAACACCCCAAGCAAAGCTCTGAGAACCCCTTGAGTTCAGTAGCAGTTCCACTGTAAATCCCTTTTCTTTCTCGTTCTCATTCCTTTCCTACTATGTGTCAGGCATTGCTCTAGGATTTGGGGAAGGATTAAATGAAGCAGAGAAGACCCCTGATATTGTGCACCTTATATATTCTGTGGCAGGAGATGGAGAGGAAAAAAATACCCAAAATAATAAATAAGGGAATTTCAGATAATGACAAGAGAGAGCTGTGAAGGGAATCAATCTGGGTGATGTGATAATGTGACAGATGGGCCTGGGGGTTAGAAAGGGGGGAGGCTGCTTTGGAAAGGAAGTCTGCTGCGGCGTGAGAGGGAGGAGAATTAAAATTGAGTTCAGACCTGAGTCATAAGAAAGATTCAGGCAAAGGGAAAGCATTTCAGACAGAGAGAAAGGCTTTGCAGCAAGAAGCCGTGCAGCAAATGCAAGGAACTGAAGGGAAGCCAGTGCGGTTAAGGCTTGGAGAACCATGACCGGAGCGATGATAAGACATGAAGTCGGAGTTTGCAGGGGCCAGATCACATCTGGCCTGGGAGGTAATGTAGGGGTTTGAGTTTACTTTAAACGTACAAGAATGCCAGGTCCTACCCAGCAAGGTAATGAATTATTTATCCAGAACACTGACTATCCATTGTTGAGCTCCTCTGCATTATCCACAGACTGAGCCTATAAAGATTTCATGACAGTTGAACATACATAAAGGATTTATTATATCAGGGAGTTTGGGACACACAAGAACAGCTGACAAATGTGAGCCCTCTGCTTCACTCTAATCATGGACCTCTTCTCTCATTTCTCTGACATAATAAAGCTGCCTCATTCCTACATTCTTATGCCACCTGTTCCTTGTTCATTTTTTATAAATTCATCATTTGCCTTTGTAGTTTCATATTTTTATCTCCAAATGATGAACATAGATGTATTTTAAAAATCAGTTCATTTATCCATATTTCCATGTAGGTCATTAGGGAAAAGGTCATGATGATTTGTTCCATTCTAAACCAAAAATTCCCATTCAGAAGCGATGACTCACATTGTTGTGAATCATCCAAGTACTGGGGTGACCTGCCAGTCACAGCAGGTCTCCATAGCAGCTCTAATATATTAAGTACTTTATTTTTGCCATTAGCACTATTCAATTTCCAACTGTCTTTGACACAGCCCCAAGGGTTTTCTAAATAAAATCCAACCGGAAAAAAAAACAAAAAACCAACAGTGACAGTTAATGAACATTTCTCAGCAAATTCCTTGTAGTTGGGATAAAAATAGCCAGATTGTTCAGGTGACTTAAAATTACCCAGTTTTATAGCATGTGTTACCGCAACTCACAATGAATCTTAGTGTATCTAAAAGTCCCACAGTAATCAACTCCAATTAGAATGCCTCTCCACCCAAATTAAGTTACCAATTAAATAAGTTCTCCCAAATGAGAAGTGTAGCCAAGGTAAATTAGATTAGCCCTATCATTACATAAGTCCTACTTGTACTCTCCAGTTACACTGTAGTATTTTTACCATTTTTCCTTTAAACAACAAAAAAGAATGCACGATTCATGTGTTTCCATTTAAGAAATTCAGTTATGAATTTTCAAGTGAACAGCCTATACTTTTGAATGGTACTCTGGAACAATACAATGGGGTGTGTGTGTGTGTGTGTGTGTGTGTGTGTGTGTGTGTGATATACTAATTGCCACATCACAAAAATCCATCCCATCGAAAGAAAAGACAATGACAAAAAGTCTTCTCAGGATACCTCAGTGGAATGGATGCTTTTATTTTAACTAATATGTCTACACAAATACACTCAGTCACAAATGAGAGCTCCTTAGGCCTGACTATAATTTAAACACTGAAAGATGAGCAGGACTGTTAAGAGACCTTCACTGACCTGGTAACCTATGTCCCTTGATATGGGAAGGGAAGTTGGGTTCTCCTCTAGTCCCCTTGCTTGGGATTAAATGAGAGACTTCAGCTTTGGTGTGAAGCTGTTAGCTGTCCTAATCAAGGACAATATACAAAAATTGGGCTCTAGGAATGAGGGACAAAAGGGAAGAAAATCTAGAAGTGGGTAGAGATAAAAGGACAGCACTGAGCTGCAGAAAATGTCCAAGGATGGCAGACTCTGGTTAAGATCAATGGGAGGAGATTCTTGGTGTATAGATAGAGAAATTAGACAAGGCAAAGATGGCCTTGGCCATCCAGAATGAAGGAATCGGGGGAGGGAGTGTCTGCATGTGGTAGACATCTGAAATAGAAACAGCAGAAATGAAAACCAGCAATGGTTCCGTCTTGAGCTTTTCTAGCTTAGATGTGGCTCTTCTCCCACTGGACAAATAAATTTTCATGAGGAGATCCAATCATTAATGCAATAAACTCTCATGAGGTCTATAGGTTGAGGGTGGTTCTATTCTCAAACATGAGGCTTGTTCTGTTCTCAAACATGGGGGTGGACCAGTTGCTGGGAGAGGAGGAATGAAGCTGTGGAATCCGAACATCTTGAATAAGTCATCTAGTAGCTCTGATCACTTTGGACATTCCTGGGAGATACATAACAGGTCACTATAACAATACAACACACACTGATACCTGTTTGTTCCCCAAGGCCCACATGACAATGAGTTTCTACCATCTTAGTTTACAGAGATATTATTCAGTCCAGGTTACAATCATATTTTACAAAAGAGATTTGACTACACAGATATCTATAACATGGATGGGATTAACCACAGGGGCCGGAAGTCAGAAGAGCTATGTTTCAGTCCTGCTCAGCTGTGTGAACCTGGAGTTGTTTAACATCTCTGGGTCTCAGTTTGTTCATTTGTAAAGTGTGGTGGTGAACCCACTGCCACCTCCACCCCCACCCCCGTATACTCCCTCCCTGTTCTTGAGAGGATCCTCACATGGAAGCTCCCCGTGGAAATGTAAACGCAAACAGAAGATGTGGCACTGAAACAGACTGGACAACTGCGTGAACTCTCATGTAACCATCTGTCCTCAGGAAGGGACATGTTGCCCACTGGTTCCTTAAGTCTCATCAAAGGCCATTTATTTGTAATTCTCGAGAAAAGTAATTTTCAGATGATAGTCTTGGAATAAGTTCAAGAGGTGTCTCAGATCACTTCCAGTTCGAATGGAAAATTACTTTGGTTGGAGGGGGGCCAAGCTGCGTTCCCTCCAGAAGCCACAATGACCAGTCAGCCTTTATTCTAGCAGTGGTTGGTCTAGAACAGCAGCTTCACAGGTGTCAGCTCTGTGTCCTATCTCATACTCTAAACACTACCATTAACATCTTTATTCAAAATACACTTGAGTTTTGTATACTTACTACAGGAGAGAAAAGAACTAGAATTTACCACGTGCCCTCTCTGGGCTAAGCACTTATAAGGTGTTTTACATACAGTCTCAAGGCAACTTTAAAAGGTAGGTACCACTGTCCTCATTTTACAGGTGAAGAAACTGAGACTCTGAGTGGTTATGACTTGGCCAAGTTCACACCACCAGGACATAAGAGAAATCTGAAATAAAAATGCAGGTCTTCTGACTTCACAGTCCATGTTTTCTCATGCTACCTAGGAGAGAGAGAAATGAGGGTGACTGGTTAGCCAGAAAAGTTAGGGAAAGGGATATGCAGTTAGTAAAGAGCTCACCTATTCAATACCATTCTGCAATGTCCAATTTTCAAATAATCAGAATATGACAGAAATCTTCAATATTAAGTCGCTAATAAACATAAGCGATCTGACTTTGATGATCCATAAGGTGCTTTCAGATTCTGCTGTGCCTTAAAGTTCTCACTAGCAATACTGGCTATCAGCGCACTGCAGTGCAGAGAAGAAAAAAGGCAGGTAACGGAAGCCAGGTCACCTGCCTCCATGCTGCCAGCCCTGCACAGCTTTTATTGGCTTTCATTACATCAGGTCAAGGAAACAAGCAGAATCTATCAACATGGTCCTACCTGTTTAGACATAATTCGAAATACATCCATTCTCATGCCCAGTGAGAAAGAAATCAATTCAAAAGGACCTCACCTTTCACTAAGTTCTACCCTTAACATCCTTAAACAGTCATATCACTGTGCACAGTATTTTTGGCAGTCCCTGTGTCTATCACGAAGCAGAGCTGAAAACAACTGGAGAATGTAACCGGCATTTTAACGCCCCCTCATTGGGTGGGTCAGACTGCAGGAGGCAGTGTGGCTGTGTGGAGGGACAGAGGTCCAGACCGGTGGCCAACTGCTGCTCCTGCCAAGGTTCTTGACTGGTCTTTTCCTCTGCTGTCCCAGTGCCTAGACCCCCAGCAACGTTAGACAACGAAATATCTGCAAGCGACCGTGTCTAAATAAGGAGCTCAGTATTTGAATCTCCAAGAAGCAGCCAATTCCAGAAAAGCTTTTCTTGGCCCCCTAGAGCAGACTGGGGTGAAAGTTGTACCGGAGGCTGGAGAAGAGCCCGATGTGTTTCACAAGGTTGGGTTCCACCACGTAGGCCCGCTCCCCCTTGGCCCTCAACAGTGAGTACAGGGCCATGTCCTTGCCAAAGCCCTGGTGGCAGTACACCTGGGACAAGTAGGTGAGGGTCCGGCGGGCCGCCGGGGCAGGGAAGAGCATGGCTGGGGTGCAACACTGCGAAGCAGGGACCACACTGTACAGGGAAGGGCTCAGCCGCCGCAGTTCCAGGAAGTAGTGCCTGCCCACCAGTTCCACCAGACCCATGCTGTACAGGGAGAAGAAGAGCAGGACGGGCCAGCTAAAGCCCGGACGGCTGGCAAACCGCATGTATATCCAGGTTAGTATGGGCCCCAGCACCATGCCCACACCGATCCACTCCAGGATCCGCATGGGCTCTGGGTTGATGTAGTGCTGGAGCCTCTCGGGATGATAGAGCTTTAGATAAAGGGCATCTCTGAGGTGGGACTCGGAGAGGCGAGCCCGCAGAAGGTGCTCCAAGACGGGGAAGATCTGCTCTTCTGGAATGGCATCGTCTTCCACCATCAGGACGTAGTCTGGGTTGTAGGTCTGCAGGGAGGACTCCAGGCAATAGACATAGTCCTGCTTCTCTTTCTCAAACGAGTTGGTCGAAGGGTCGTCGCCGTAATCGTCCTCAGTGCCCTCATAGCGGTTGGCCACGGGGACGTACTTGGACAGCAGCTTGGCATCCACATGGCTCACGCTGCGCTCCACGTTGCACAGGAAGAGCTGGTGCCCCTCGCACTGGGGGCCGCACTGTTGAAGAAGCCGGTGGAACTGGGACACCACCTGCAAGACATAGTGGAAGCCAGGCTGCCTGTCCACGGTGACGATGGTGATGACCAGCCAGGGCCGCGGGGTGGCCTGCCAGACGATGGGCACTGAGCCGTTGGCGGAGGGCAGCTCCTCAAAGTAGTGGAGGGCAGCTTCACCCTCTTTCAAGCTTTGTTGCAGGTAATCTTGGCTCATTTGGTTCAGATGCCAATGGCGAAGGTAGAAGTAAGAGTGTAGAAGCCGGTGACAGGCCAGGGGGGCCAGCAGGCCAAACGTCACCACGGTCAAGATGAAGAGCTGGACAGCTGTGCTGCCCCAGGAGAGTCGCCTCAGCCTCCGGAGGAGCATGGCCGCGGGGGAGGTGGATGTGCTCATGAGGTCAACTTCTGGTCAGGTCTGGTCCCAAGAACAAACCATCCTGGACTGTGGGCGCAATTCAGTGCAAGTCAAACCTAAAGAAAGAGGAGGTAGAGAATGGTAAAGGGACAGGACTCAGCGTATATCAAACCAGAAATTCCAGTTCTAGGTGGTGTCGCTATTAGAAATGAGCAGGGGTGGGGAAACCTTTTTCTGCCAAGGGCCATTTGGATATTTATAACATCATCCTCAACTTAAAAATTAGCCTGCTACAACGGACCTAAATAGATACTTTTCGCAAGAGGACAGAAGGAAGGCCAAGAGACATATGAAAACATGCTCAAAGTCACTAATTATCCGAGAGATGCAAATCAAAACAACAATGTGGTACCATCTCACACCTGTCAGAATGGCTATTATCAACAAATCAACAAATGACAAGTGCTGGCGAGGATGCGGAGAAAAAGGAACCCTCGTGCACTGGCTGGTGGGAATGCAGACTGGTGCAGCCACTGTGGAGAACAGTATGGAGTTTCCTCAAAAAGTTAAAAATGGAACTCCCATTTGACCCAGTGATCTCACTTCTAGGAATATATCCCAAGAAACCAGAAACACCAATCAGAAAGGATATATGCACCCCTATGTTCATAGCAGCACAATTTACCATAGCTAAGATTTGGAAACCGCCTAAGTGCCCACCAGCAGATGAGTGGATTAAAAAACTGTGGTACATCTACACAATGGAATACTGCGCTGCTATAAAAAAGAAGGAGTTCTTACCATTTGCAACAGCATGGATGGAACTGGAGAGCATTATGCTAAGAGGAATAAGCCAGTCAGAGAAAGATAAATATCACATGATCTCACTCATATGTGGAATATAATGAACAACATAAACTGATGAACAAAAACAGATCCAGAGACAGAGAAGCATCGATCAGACTATCAAACCTCAGAGTGAAGGTAGGGGAGGGTGGGAGTAAGGGGGAGAGATTAACCAAAGAACTTGTATGCATGCATATAAGCCTAACCAGTGGACACAGACACCAGGGGGGTGAGGGTATGAGTGGGAGGGTGAGGGGGAAATGGGGGGATAAGGACACGTATGTAATACCTTAATCAAAAAAAAAATTTTTTTTTTTTAAATTAACCTGCTATAGGCTCACGCTCCCTCCTGGGAGCACACCCTCGCTTTTCCCTTCTCTTCTTCTCTGACAGGCACACATTTTCTCAACCCTAAGGGACCCCATGAGACTTGCAGCCAGGGGAGCAGTGGGCAGCAGCAGTTCCTCCTGGGCTAAACCCCCAGAACCTATCCCCCAGGCCCCTTTTCTCTGACTCCTCCAGTGAGCTGACTGCAGCCCACCCCCCACCCTAGGCTCACTTCTTTCCCATAAAGCTTCCAGAAAGCCAACGCAGCCCCGCCCAGACTCTCCTGTTGCTTCCATCCTAGGCCCTTCCTGTTTCACTGTCCCAGCTTTAGTAAAAGTGCCCTCACAATCACCTGGATTCATGCTGTGAAATCTCTCCTGCACAAATTAAAAAAGAAGAAAAAGAAAAAAAATTAGCCTGCTTTATTTGGTCAAACATTTAATTAACTCACTCCTAATGCCTTGGCAGGGCCAGACCAGATGATTTCGTGGGCCTTATACAGCCCGTGGGACGGACATTCACCACCTCTGTATTAGGGACTTAAGTATTTTCTCCAGTGCACTAGCTTTGGTTGTATCTGCCAATGACCTCCTGGATTCTTTTGTTATTTCTGTGAGTAATGAAACCTTGGTACTCCAACCAAGTCTCTACATCTACAGATGCTTTGTGTGTTTTTTTTGTTTGTTTGTTTTTTGTTAATCCTCACCTGAGGATATTTTTCCATTGATTTTTAGGAAGAGTGGAAGAGAAAGGGAAAGACAGAGAGAAACATCGATGTGAGAGAAACACATCAACTGGTTGCCGCTGACCAGGTCCAGGGCCTGAGTGAGGAGCCTGCAACCAAGGTACGTGTTCTTGACAAGAATCGAACCCGGGACCCTTTGGTCCGCAGGCCGACGCTCTATCCACTGAGCCAAACCAGCTGCAAGCATGTCAAACTCAAAGGCTAACACGGGCCAAATAAACAAGGTTTAAGTCTCTGTAGGCCGCAACAAAACAAGAGCTTCAATTTTCATAGAAACGTAGGTTTATTTCGATAAAGACATGCTGAATACAAAGGGCTGAAATAAATGAGTAATCGTTAACATAAAATAATAGTACATTTTAATAAAAATTAGTGTTTTTCTTCAACATTAACTTACCAGACACTGAGTAACTGCACATATTAGTAAGCGTAATGCAAATAAACCTACTTTTTTTGTTCTCCAAAAGTGAAATATTTCCTGTTGCACACATGAAACATGTCAGTACAAGATTAATGACATGGCAATTGGCTGCTAAAATATTCACTGCTAGTATTAGTGGAGAGAAATGGTGCACCTGTGCGTAAGGCACGTAAGGGAAATGAATGCAATGATTATAGTAATCAGTCATTAGCGAGTGTTGTAGATTGTTATTAATAACTAGAGGCCCAGTGCAAGAAATTCGTGCACTGGTAGGGTCCCAAGCAGCTGCCGGCCACCGTGGGTACTCCCTCCCTTCCCCTGGCCACCTGCCGCCGCTGGCCAGGGCCTCCCTCCCTTCCCCTGGCCGGCTTGCCCCCTGGTCAAACTCTCGGAAGAACTCCGGTCGAGGGGACAATTTGCATACTACACTTTTATTATATAGGATTATGTATAACAGGATATTGTACCAGTATGTGTTGGTCTGGATCCCAACTTGGCCACTGAGTGGGAAGTCACTTCACTCTCCACACCTTGAATTCCTAACCTCAAAAATGGATAATAATACCTATCGAATAGGGTTTCTGTGAGGATTAAACGTGTTTCAGAGCATGGGCAATGGTGTGGTGATTGCGGGGGAAGGGGGGGGAAGGTAGAGGTAGAGGGTATAGAATTCCAAACATCTCTACAGTGCAGCAGGTCCTCAAATGACGTTGTCTACTTCTAATATTGATGAGATGCTGTAGGAACCTAACTCTTATTTATATCAATTAGAGTCTAAGGTAAAATTGGTTTCATTATACATTATTTCCCTTATCGTGGTCCACAAGGCCCTTTATGATCTGGACCCTGCCTTTCTCTGTCATCTGGTTGTACTGCCTCCCTTTCTCAGTATGTTCAAGACTAGAAGTTGGCAATATCTTTCTGTAAAGTGCTAGACAGTAAGTGATACTTTAGGCTTTGTGAGTCACACACTGTGTCTGTTGCATATTCTTCATAGACTTGTGTTGTTGTTGTTAATCCTCACCCGAGGATACTTTTCCCGTTGATCTTTAGAGAGAGTGGCAGAAGGGAGTGAGAGAGAGGCAGAGGGAAACATCCATGTGAGAGAGATACATTGATCAGTTGACTCCCACATGTGTCCCGACAGGAAGAAGGGAACTAGGTGGCTTAGGGACTAGGGTGAGATAAAAACATTTTATTAAATACCTATTTACACCTTTAGGTTTAAAGGTACTGACTTACAGAAAATAAATTTTCAACTTTAATATATTTGACATAAAGATCCAATCCCAGCAATTTTATGTATAACAGGAGCTTGTTACAATTCCTAGCTAACCCTTGGTTCAGCCAGCCTCCCCCAGCAAAACATAAGCTTATCTGTCTTGATCACCATGGATACCCAGCACCTAGCACTCCTGAAGGGTAAAGTCCACAATGTTTACTAAGTGAACAAACTGATTGAGGGCACACCCTTACACCAGGTATGATTGGAGAGGCCCTGAAAGCACCAAGTTCTCCCAGGCCCTCGGCTTCCTGCTTGAATTGTGTAGGGCAAGCATGTCAAACTCAAAGGCTAACACGGGCTGAATAAATAAGGTTTAAGTTTAAGTGGGCCGCAAAAAAACAAAAGCTTCAATTTTCATAGAAACATAGGTTTATTTTGATAGAGACATGCTGAATACAAAGGGCTGGAATAAATGAGTAATCGTTAACATAAAATAATAGAACTTTTTAATAAAAATTAACATTTTTTTCTTGAACATTTACTTACCAGACACTGAATAACTGCACAAATTAATAAGCGTAATGCAAATAAACCTATTTTTCTTGTTCTCGGAAAGCGAAATATTTCCTGTTGTGCACACCAAACAAGTCAGTACAAGACTAATGTCGTGGCAATCGGTTGCTAAAATATTCGCTGCTAGTATTAGTGGGGAGAAATGGTGTGCCTGTGCATAATGAATGAATGCAACACCATTAGAGTAATTAGTCATTAGCGAATGTTGTAGTTCATTACTAATAATTATATATAATAGGATGTTGTAAAAATTAAGTTACGGAATTTTTATTAGAACGTTTCTTACATACCGTTATATTGGATGGGCTGCAAAAATATTAGTTGTGGGCTGCATGCGGCCCATGGGCCGTGAGTTTGACATGCTTGGTCTAGGACAGTGGTTGCCAACCAGTGGTCCGCGGACCACTGGTGGTCCATGAGGTCCGAAAGGTTGGCGACCACTGGCCTAGGATCTTGCTAAGGGGCCTGGTGTGCTTGCAGGGCTAGCTCCAGAATTTCTGTACGAAAGAGACTTGTGTGTTCCAGGTAGCAGAGGGGAGGGAGAGGACTTTCTTAAAGCTGTGTTTAAAAAGCAAGCAAGACGATGTTCCTTAGATTTCGTTATTTATTGGGATGGAAACTAAAGAACCTAGTGCTGATATAAAGAGGACCTTTAATCTCAGGCAATTTCCCTACTGGGAGCAATGAAATCATTAACATCTCAGAAATCTTAAAAATCTGGCGTGAGACTGCTGTTCTACTGATGATTAGTGAAGGAGCGGAGTTCTGTTCAGAGAACACATGGTCCCTGCTGACACTGATCAGCTCTTGCCAGGGTGATGAACAGCCCCAGACATTTTTTATCCTCTCCCGAGGATGATTTTTATTATTGGGGGGGGCGGGGAGGAGGGAAACATTGATGTGAGAGAGAAACATCAACTGGTAGCCTCCTGCACACTCGCCCACTGGGGATACAACCTGAAACCTAAGTATGTGCTGACCAGGAATCGAATCCGAATCCAAAACCTTTTGTGGTACAGGACAACGCTCCAACCAAATGAGTCACCTGGACAAGGCAACAGCCCCAGATGTTCATAGCTTACAATAACAACATGCATTTCTTGGTCGCTGGTCTGTGGGCAGCTACAGCTCAGCTTGGGTCCAGCTCCAGACTGCCGGTCAGAATCAGGCCACTGCACATACATCCCATTCCTGTCAAGTTGCAGAACGGCCACCTGAGCGTGCTCCTTTGCTGGATGGCAACTATACAAGAATCAAAATATGCAGATACATTTACAGCCTCGCTTAAGTGTGCCATAGGTCAAGTCCACTCACCATGCACTGGCCAAAGCAGTGAGCCAGAGAAAAGTACTCCTCCACAGAGCAGAGGAAGGGGAAGCAGCAGACTGGTTTCTAAGCCCTCAGGATAAAAGATAGGATCTCGCAATCTGCTCAGAGAGTCTGGGAAATTTCTAGAATGCTCGCTCATAAGGCATCTGGCTCCCTATCATGATATACTATATAGGTCAGAACAGGCTACAGCAATGACCCCAAAGTCCCAGGGGTTTATAAAAACTGAGGTTTGATTCTTACTCACATTACTTGTCCATTATGGGTCCAATGTCTCTGCTCTATGTCATCTACACTCCAGGACCCAGGCAGGCAGAAGTGCCTCTTCCCTGAACATGGTGGTTTTGTGGCAGAGGGGAAAGGGACAGATAGTGAGTCACATGCTGGCTCTCAGAGCTATAGCTCAGAATCACTCACATCATGCCCACCTACATTCACTGACCAGGGCAAGTCACTCAGTAACTCTGAAGTACAACAGGGCAGAGTTATGTAATCTTCCACAAGAAAGGGGGTTCTAAAAACATGTGGCCAAGCCTGAAGTGAACGACTAGAGAAATGTATGTCTCTCCAGGGAGGGGCAGAAAATGTCTTGAGCAACAATGCAATCTAGCACACCCACCTTCAGCCATGGGAGCTGGGATCAGATCCCCCATTCAATGATCAGACGTCTGCTTTGCCTAAAATCCAGCTACATGACGTCACGGAGGCATTCAGGACATGTTCTTGTTAGCTTTTAAAACCTCTTCTTAAAGGATTTAACCAATTGCTGCACAGTGGCATGCGGTGACCAATACCACCTAAAATTTAGTTCACTTTACTGACCTGGTTTTAAGATAACTGGCGTTAGGAGAACAGACCTGAAAGCATGGAATTTTCCATTGGTAGTTTGAGGGAAGGAGTTCTCCACTCCCAGCCCAGTCATAGGGGTGGGACAGACGAAGAGCTGTGTCTACAGTATCGCTCTGATTGCCTTTTCCAGAATTCCATGGTCTCCATGATGATGCCGGCTCAGGCCCATACTCCAACAATGCTGTCTACTGATTGGCATCGGGTCAGGTGGCCTGGAAGCAACCCTACCTTCACAGCCCCGATTCTAAGGCACAAGGATTTCTGAAATTCTTGTCTATCCCTTGCTAGTGCACTTTGAAACACAAACAGTTCCTAAACTGGATTATGCCTGTTACCATGTCTAGGATGGAGCTGTCAGGGAAGGCAATGAAGGACAAAGACACCAAGAAATAACCATGAAACAGGGCTAGGATGAATCAGTGGAGCGACAGTGGCAATCACATTTTAGTGCATCTTCTGAAAATTAAGCTGAAGGGTCACAGGAGTAGGGGAGGCAGAACACCAGGCTGAGCTGAGCACCAGGAGATAACGACCCTGTGACACGTTTCCCAAGTCAGCCTCCTCCACAAACCGCACCACCACTCTCCAGGCACCTGGTCCAAAAGACCAGGACGTTCTGACTTCTCACGCCTATCCAGTCACTTCCCAAGTCCTAGCCATTCCTCTTCTCTCCTCCCCTTGCCCTTCTTCACTTCCATTCCCTGGTTACTCCTCACAACCTCCATCCAGGCCAGCTGACTGCAACAGGCTCCCAAAAGGCTTGTGACTTCCAGAGTGAGCTGTTTTGGTCCCAATGAGACAGGACAGAAAGAAGTTAAGGGGAAATCTCAACAAGTGGAATGAGGATGTAGGAGCAGAGCTGACATCCTATCACCAGAGCCCCCACTTCTGTGCACGATCAAAGGGAAACAGTTTATCCAAGAACCCTCTGAGGTGGTCTCAGAAGTTAAGGACAACAAGGCCCCCTCCCAACCAGAGGCAGAGGCAGAATTTGGCACAGCAACGCTTAGCAACAACCGCTCGGGCCCCAGAAACATGTAAAGTCACAAGAAAAGATAGACCACGTGGGAAACTCACCCGAGTTGGCCCATGTCCATTTCGATGTGAACTTTTGCTTCTTTCACAGCCTCACCCTGGCCCTGGCCTCTTTCTTTTTCTCTGCCTGAATAAAACTTGCTTTGTTCTCATTTCAACCAGTCTTGAAATTTTTCCTGTGCAAATCAAGAACCTGGAGGTCACCTGACAGGAGTCCCTGACAGGAGTCCCTGACCCGCAGGCCCGGGGCCAGCCCCTGGCACTGAAGCGACCTGGTAACAGCAACACTTGCTAATTAGGGGAATTTGTGTAAAGAGATCATTTGATCTCTCCAAGGCTGGTTTGCCTCTCTGCAAAATGGAAAATAAAAGCTATCTCATTTATGGAGGTGTTGTGGAGATGACATGAGACAAACCATTATGAAAGGCCTTTGTCAGACACAAGACACTGTGCAAATGATGGGAATGTTTTATATTACCAGCATCTGACACTCGGCAGCACAGGTCTGAACGTGGCACTCTTATTCTGTAGAACTGTTCAAGGAGTTCCCCAATGACTGTAGAATGAACTCCAAATTCTTCACCAAGATTCTTCACAATCCAGTTCCCACTATCTCTCCAGACCCAATTCTTCTCCCAGAGGCTACATCAACCATGAGGAGCCAGCTCAGATATACTCTTCCAAAAGCCAACCCTGATCTCTGCCGACCAGAAAAAACCTTTTTTCTTCTCAAGTGCTGGGGCACTTTACTTGAACTTTGAGCGAAAGACATTCCTTTGTCACTTTCTACTTTAGACTGTACCTATTTATAGCTACCACTTATTAAGCTCCAACTACATATCCAAGTATTATACTAGACTCACATTATTTCTTTGGACCAAAATAACACTCTCAAATAGTAATGGAACTAATCCCATTTAGATGGGGGGTCGGGGGGGAAGCTACCAACTTCCAAACAGGAAATTCAAACACAGGACAAATTTCATAGCCCATGTTTTTCCCATGGTGCCTGCTGCCTTCCATGGCTTTATTCATGGCCCTTGGAATGTATAAAGCCCTTGTTAGTGGATTCAGTCTGATTTATCTTTGGTTTCCCTCACAGACCCAGCACAGTACTCCACACACAGAAGAGGCTCAGTACCTGACCATGGTCAAGTCAGTTGACCTCTATGTGCCCCAATTCGTCAGCTATGAAATCGGTCACATGAGCACAGATCAACTCATTTCTAACATTAGAAATGATAGAAGTCTTTCAGAACGTGGGCAGTAACAACATTAATATGTAAAAAAAATTATATAAATACACGAATCAGTTCCATCTAATCAATCACCAAATTAACTAATGGGATAAAAGATACCAGACAAAGTGGTATCTAAAATACACAGAAATAAATTTAAGACATATGCAGAAATATGCAACATATTATAAGAAGAGCATTTAAAAAGTCTTTAATAAATGGAGAAAAATAACATTTCCCCAGCTGTAGAGACTCACTAACGGAAGAGGAGATAGGGGTCTTTTTCTCCAAAATTCATCTCTATATTTAACATAAGGTCAATTTATTTCAAGAGGAAGTGGCCCGGTTCAACAAACGGGCACTTTCATATCAATTGGTGCAACCTTTGGAGGGAAAGTTGGAACGGTATCTATAAAAATGTTATATGGACATACCCTTTGACACAGAAATTCTACTTGTAGGAATCTACCCTGCAGAAATGCAAACACATGCTACCAAAGATGGATAGGGAATGTCCGGGGCAGTTTTGTTTGTCAAAGGAGGAAAGAGAGAGAGAAAGAGGGCAGATGTTTAGGATAATTACACCAGAGGATGATATGGGACATTAAGAAGAAAAGAGAAAGGTTTACATATACTGATAAAAGAGTCTTAGCTAGGTCTCTGTTATGGACTGAATGTTTATGTTCCTCAAAACTCATATATTAAAACCCTGATTCCCAGTGTGATGGTATTGGGAGACAGGGTCTTTGGGAGGTAATTAGGTCCTGTCCCTGGAGCTCTCCTCATGGGATCAGTGCTTTTAAAAGAGAGATAGGTGAGAGCTTGCTTCCTTTCTCTGCTTTGCCAGTGAGGACACAGCGGGAAGAGGTGGCCTTCTATAAACCAGGAAGAGGGCCTTCACCAGAACCCAACTAAACTGGCCCCTGATCTCAGACTTCCAGCCTCCAGAACTGGGAGAAATGTTTCTGCTGTTTAAGCTACACAGTCGAAGGTAATTTGTTACAACAACTGAGCAGATTTAAAAAGTCTCTAAGGGAAAAATGCAAACTATGTCAATGCAAACTGTAGAAGAATGTTCACAGTCTGATCATTTTATTTGTAACGGGGAGTATAATTTATTAGTAGTGCGGAAGAGATGAAAGTATGGGGGATGGAGGTTTCCTGTTCTGCTTTCTATATTTATGCAGAAAGCATATATTACTTTTGCAATCATTTGTTGAATTTAACAAATACCCATTCAACAAATACTGAGTCCTGTGTGTCAGGCTCTGGGAGGGTGAAGGTGACCCTACGCAGGACCCTTGTTATCAAAAACCAAGCAGAAAATGAACGTAGTTTGTTTTGGTGGAGCAGGAAGAGGTTGGTTCCCTTAAGCAAAGTAGTCTAAAGATCATCTGGAGTTAGTACTAACAGAAACTGCTAGGAAATGCCTCTTTGGTGGCACATATACTAAGATTGGAAGGCTATATTGAAAATTAACATGGTCCCTGTGCAATGATGACATAAAGCTAAAGGAGTACTCCATAATTTTATTATTGTGATGGTGGTTACATTTGACAAAACTCATTGAAATATACATTTAAATTGTGCATTTTCTTGCACATAAACTGTACCTTAAAAAAAAAACTGATTTTTTTTAAACCCAGGAAAATGATGATAGTGGGTAATAAGAATCTGCCAAACCAGACATTAAACCTCTTATAAATCTTCAGTAATTAAAATTTGGTGCACTGACACCAAAATATACTGAAATAGATGCAAAAATCCACATACAGATACAAATGTGTCATAATTTATTCTATCATAATTGTAGCAATTTAAATCAGGGGTAAAAAAAAAAATAGGCTTAATAGGTTTGCAGCAACTGGCTAACCAGTAGCTCTCCATTTTACAACTCAACCTAGAATAAATTCCACATTTAAATTTCTAAATGAAAGCTTTAAAGTACCTGGAGAAACTACAGGAGACTATTTATATAAACTTGGGTTAGGAAAGGCCCTTTTCAGCAAGGCTCTCAAGCAGAAACGATAAAGAAAAAGAATAATAGATTTGACTAAATAAAAAGTTAAACTTACATATGGTCAAAGATAAAAAACTGACAAAAAACATTAGGGAAACTGGGAAAGGCTGTACAACATAAATGACAGAATTACTACTTTAATGTGTAATATATAGTGTTTAAAAATCACGAACAGAAAGTCCACTGAAAAAGGGGGCAACAGCCCTGGCCGGTTTGGCTCAGTGGATAGAGCGTCGGGCCTGCGGACTGAAGGGTCCCAGGTTCGATTCCAGCCAAGGGCACATGCCCAGGTTGTGAGCTCGATCCCCAATAGGGGGCGTGCAGGAGGCAGCCGATCAATGATTCTCTCTCATCATGGATGTTTCTCTCTCTATCCCTCTCCCTTCCTCTCTGAAATCAATAAAGAAATATATTTTAAAAAAAAGGGGGGGACAACAGAATTAAGTCAATTCACCCACACAAATGCAAAAGGCCAAGACATTTAGGAAGAGGCGTTGATTGCCCCTGGGACAACACCACCTTGGAAAAGGTGGTAATTTCCCTTGGGTAATCAGACATGCAAATTAAAACGATTTTTTTTTTTGGGGGGGGGCATGTTATTGGTTTAACTGTGTGCATGCAGGGAAAATTTAACATATCCAGAAAAATCTCCACAATCTAAAAGATGAAGTTTAAGTTATCTTTATTTTCTCCTTTACATTTTTGTTTGCTGAATGTTTTGTAATAAACTCTTTCTTTAAAAAAATTTCTAACAATTTTAGTAACGTTGTGTTAGACTTGTCTCTTCTCACCTCCTCAAGTACCTGGTAGAGTGCACTCTAGAAATGCACCCCCAAAAGGGCTCTTCTCCCTTACAAGGGGTTTCATTCTCTGGGGGAACTTCGCGCAGGTCTGCACGGTGAGACCCCTGGAGCCGCCCGGCGGACCCCCGTGGACCACAGGGGACGAGCAGGGGACGCCCGGGGTCACGCCCAGCCGGCACGAGCTCTCGCCCTCCGACCCCGCGGGCGCAGTGCGGCACCGGCACCGGCGACTCCCGAGCCCAGGCCAGGGAGCGGGCGAGACAAGCCGGCGCGGTCCTCGCTCTCCCTCGTGCAAAGCGAATGGGAGCGGAAGACCAGAGTCCCGGATCTAGCGTCGTCTGCCGCTGACCTTGGGCAGTGCCCGCCGCGCTTGGGCCTCAGTTTCCACACCCGCAGGCCCAGGCTGACGGTCTTGATCGCTGCGCTGGCGCCCTTCGGCCGGCCTTTCCGGGACCTGGGAGGGTCGCCTTCCCGTGCCCGGTCGCCCTTTCTCGGGCCCCGGGCTGCGAGGTCGCCCGCAGACACCCATCACCGCAGCAGCGCGTTAGAGCGCGCCGGGCTGGCCCGAGGGCTGGAAGTGCCGCGGCCCTCGCCGCGGGCGGGCGGCCATTAGGCAGTCTTGGGAGGCTGCTCGGCCCCGCCAGGCTGAGCAGGAGCGGGGCGGGGGAGGGTTGAGGGGGTTTTACCTGGACTCGCACACGCCCCGCTGGCACCTTCCTGTCGGCCTTGCGGCGCAACCAAAGCGGGCGAAGGGTGGGGAGGCGCCCTCGCCGCGACCCTCATTCATTCCTGCGCTGACGCGGGCCCCGGCCACGCGCGGGGAGCCCTTCCAGGGTCCCCACAGTTTTCTGTTAGGAAGCGGCCGGCTCCACGGCTTGGGCCAAAGCGAAGCCCGCCTACCCAGAGCGCACGACCCGGCGCAGGCCCTCCCTGGCTGAGCCAGCCCGCAGCTGCTCCCCGTGCCAGCGGCGGCCACCCCTGATCCCGGTCCCTGGATCTGGAGTCTCTCCGGTGAGTGCTCCAGTCGCGATGCCAAAGGTACTGGGAAGATCGTGCGCAGAAGAAACCTACCCGGCGGGGGCGGTCAGCTCCATCCTCTGTGCACCCGGAGGGCCGCCTCTGGTGTTGCCTAGACTGGCTGGTTCCGTCCCATGCAGGAGCCACTGCCGAACCCAGAAGCGGTTTGGGGGCGCGCCTTAGCCTCGCCTCCTCCCGCGCCGCGCCGCGCAGCTCCATGTGACCTGCGAGCTGCGGAGCGAAGGCAACCCCCAAAGCTAAATTGGGATAAAAATGACGGCGAAAGGCGCCAACTGATGGGCAGAGAGGGAAAAGCAGGCTCAGGGCAAAGGAAGTTGAAATGAGGTAGGGATTGAGTCTCTGCGCGGTTCGCAGCCTCAGCTGTTTGCTGGAGGGATGTGTTTTTGCCAATAATAAAAACAAAACAGGTTCAGAGACATGGAAGCATGAAACAGACTGACAGATGTTAGAGGGAAGGGGGAGGCGGAGGGGAAAAGAGATTAATCAAAGAATTTGTACGCCTATATGCATAACTCATAGACACGGAAAAGAGGGCGGTGAAGGTCTGGGGTGGAGCTGGAGACAGGTGGAGGGAGGCAAAGGGGAAAATGGGAGACGTCTGTAATACGCTCAACAATAACAATACGTTTCAAATAATAACAACGGACACCACTTCCACCCCCAGTCTCCACTGTATCCAGCTTTACCCCAGGCACCTTATGAGCATTCCCCTAGCTATCACTTCACTCCTGTACCTTAGGGATTGCCACCCCCAATTCTCAAATGATGAAAGATTTGAGAAGATAATTAGCCAAGTGCAACCCTTATTCCAGAAGCCAAAAATGTAAATATTTATTTAAAAAGCAGAAAGATCACCTAGCCAAGCATGGGGTTTAAGTCTGTAGCTCTTTCCACTTACCTGTCAGACTCTCCTAGGAGAGGCCTTGGTGGTTCATTTGAGTTGGAAGCAGTACCATCCCCACATTTAATTTTGACAGATAGATGATAACATGCCCATCTTACAGATGGAAAAATTGGGGTTTGGCCAAATGAATGATCTTGTCCAATTGACAGAGCTGGTCAATCTAGTCTGCTAGTTAATAATGGAGTGGTTATTTGCTGGGCACTGTGTAAAACACAGAATTCACATGATTTTAGTACATACAACAATCTTATAAGGAAACTACTATTACTATTACTATTACTATTACTATTACTATTACTATTACTATTACTATTACTATTCCAAGTTAAGAAAACTGAGGCACAGAGGGATTGTGAATTTGCATGCCGGGCGGAAAAAAACAAAAGAGAAAATACTGAAAAAACGAAAGATAAATTTTTGAAATTAAAAAAGAGATGAACCTGGCGGATGTGGCTCAGTTGATTGAGCGATGTCCCATGCACCAAGAGGTCACCGGTTATATTCCGGGTCAGGGCACAGGCCTAAATTGCAGCTTGGTCCCCAGTAGGGGACGTGCAGGAGGTAGCTGATGGATGTTTCTCTCTTATCCATGTTTCTATCTTTATCTCCCTCTCCCTTCCTTTCTCTGAAATCAATTTTTTAAAAAAAGATGAAAGGAATGTCAAAGAGGAGAAATTAATAAAAAAAATTTCACAGTTAAACACATTTTAGTGACATTTAAGAATAGAAAGGGCAAAAATTCTAAAGGCTTACAGAGAAGAACGTATCAACTACACAGGAACAAATACCAGATTGTCATTAGATTTCTTCAACAGCAATCATGGTTGCAATAAGACAGTTGGAGAAAGGTTTACAAATTATTAAAGAAAGAAAACTTATTATCCAGAATTTTATATCCAGCAAACTTATGCAGATGTGTAAGCATGACAAAAATGTTCTCAAGTACAAGCGGTCCTCACTTTTGCACAGTAGTGCAGAATTGAAAAATGATTGTGCATGCTGAAATCATACAAAACCATTTAATCAATCAGAAAACATGATTATTCCATGACCTTAACATTTTTTTTTTTTTGCCAAAACTTTAAAAACTCTCATACTGTTGGTTATAAAAACATTCTTACTGTCTGGGAAAATGAAAAAAAAAAGTCAAACTAATAATTATTTAGTACATTATAATTTACATTTTAGAAACATTGAGAATTAAATTTTTTTGGTAAAAACATCAAAAGTAATTTAAGTAGTGCTTGCCCTTTTCGATGTATAAACTGCCTCCTAATAAAAAAGTTACTCTATCTTTAACTCTTTATTGACCACTTTGAAGTTCTGTCTTCCTTTGCTTAAATTCTTGGTGTTGCCCTTGAAAAAGGCTTGTCTCATCAATATATAATATTTGGTGATCATTATAACCAGCTGTGTGTGTTCTTATTTCCACAAAATGCGGACTCTGACCTTGAACTAAACTTAAAGCTTTGTGCTGATCTCAGCCTATCAGTAGCCAATGTGTGGTTGGACTAGCCCTGGTGGTCTTATTATGATTACAAGACACCCTTTTCCTGGTTACATCAGGAAACTTAAAAAAAAATAAAGGTTTGTTATTTACAGGACCTGGAAGTTACACAGCACACCCGGGCCCACACAACAGGTCTCTGGTAGAGAGACAGAGGGTATGCATGGGCCTGAGGTTCTGCTTTTATTGGGGTTGAGGGTGGGGGCCTACGGTTTCCAGCTTACTCTTTTTTTGGTGAATTTAAACCTTAAGGGTAAGAATTTAAAGCCCGGGAAGGAAAAAAAAAAGCACAAGTGGCCCAAATGGTCAGTCACTGAAACCTAACAAGGTATCTTAAGCAAAGGAGCCTCAGTCCCAGAGGCGGCCTGGCTCTTTATCTGGTCTTGTGACTGGAAATGTGTCTGTTCCATATGGCCATCATTGAAATGGATGCTTCTTTGAAGTTTATGCCTCAACAACCAAAGCTTAAATCCGGCACTTGCATTACAAAAATGAAACACACACACACACACACACACACACACACACACACACACACACAAAAACTGTCAGTGCTTACACTACAGGTTTCTTGGTGTACTTACAGATTACTCCAAGGGTTAACAAAACTCCACCCAGTAAATGTGGAGCTCTAATTGGCGTTAAACAATCGGGCAGCAACTCATCTAGCAGGCAGAGAGACACTCCAAGGGTTTGCACAAAATGGAAGCCTTCTACAGGAAGGGTTGGCAGGGGGATTTTTAGTAAAAGAACACAAATGGGTTGGATTTAATGGATTATTTTTAGATCAGGACATTTTCTTTTGGGTGGAAGGGAATGGCTAGGGTTTTATCTGCAGATTGCCTCTTGTTCCTCGGGGGAAATGGGAGATGTGGAGAGGGCATGTAACATTACTTTGCTCATGCGTGACGGGTTGATAAAGATTATGTTTCTGGGAGAGGTTGAAACTGCAATTAAATCAGGTATTAAATCTAGGTTTGGCATCTTGGGCGTTAGCACAAGGAAAGCCTTTGGGGCCTATGATTCTCTCTTAAACACTAGCAAGTCAGCTACAAACAAATAAGTTTACGCAATGAAATGAAATGTAAGTTTCCAGTAACCAGTGACAATGCAAAGCAAGGTACTTGCTCATTCATGTTTTATACACCGACTGTGGGCGAGCTGCTTGCTCGGTCTCCGGACGTCCCTGATCAGGAATCAAACCTGCAACCCAGTTACATGCCCTTGACCAAGAAGTGAACCAGAAACCCCTCGGTGCTTGGTCCTGCGCTCTAACCACTGAAGCACACCACCCAGCCTGGTGTAGAGTTTTTATCTATACACCTATTCCTCTGACGTGATTACCCTTCAGCAATACCTTGTAAGCTTATTTCATGTTAACAAATACAGCTCTCTATCAAACTTTAATGGTTAAATAGAATTCTATGTTATAGACATATATAGACATCAACCATATTTGGGTTGATTATAAAATATAAAATTGTAAACTGTGCCATGATAAACATTTTTCTATGGTTACATTTCAACAATTATTTGACTTTATTTTCTTTAGAATACATAATTAGAATTATGTACTCTGATAGCTGGATCATTGTATATGACATTTTAAACTTTTAATACAAATTTACAGATTGATTGGCACTCATTTTAAAAGTAGGACAGCCTTCATAAGAATAAAAAAAAATACAAAACAACATGTTCAGTACTTCAGATATTTTAGCATTTAGCAGCTTGATACCACATATCTCTTCCTGTTATTTTAAATGTTAAGGTCACATTTCAACAAGCTGATTTAATTAGGTTTGGCCATCAGTCAGTTGTAAGTGTCCACACACATAATTATTAATAAAAATGAGCACAAGCCAAAAAAAAAGGGGAACCATATGGTCTTAGAGGGAAGTAGTTTTCAAGGTTAACTGAACATTTGAAATGCCAGTGCAGTGTCAAAATGTGCTCCATGGCCCGGACATGTTCAACTGATAGAATCTTTATCCTTCTACCTTTGAAATGGCTGTTACCCTGGCATCCAATTACTTGTAAAGCCTTACTCAATTATAAGCTACAAATGAACCCAGCTTCTAGGCTGGTGCATAAATTATAACTTGAGGTTTTAGTTCAATAAGTAAGGCATAACGACGTGATCCATCGTGAAGGGTGAAAGTTACCAACCAGAAGTAAGAATAGGGAAGGGAGGCCACCTGAACTGCCTTCCACCTGATCGAAGTAAGATCTTCGTGTCTCCTGCTTTATAAATGTCTTCAACAGGATATAATATCGGCGTCCTGCAGTTAAAGGTCAAGCAAGCTTCAAATGAGAGAGAGCTGCTTTTGAGAGGTAACACATCAACTTTAGTTCACAATAGTTAGTATGTGTGTGTATGAGGTCAGTGTTTCCAGAGGTTCGGAGTGAGAGAAGAGGGAGGAGTTGGCTCAGTGCCAGAAGGATCATGGAGGTGGCTCCCCCTCCGCTCCCCGCCCCCAGAGGACTTCACAAGAGCTGGGATGCTGGAGGCAGTCTGCAGATTTCACAACTCTGTAGTGACTTCACTAACTGTAACTGTTAGTCGTCAGTGGAGTCAGCTTTATTCTTCCTCTGAGGTATGGAAAAGGTGCTGATAAGACAAGATTCTAAACATATACCACTGGTCCTGGTCATATACCTCTGCTCATGACCTCCTTTTAACTGAATTTGGCCACATGCCTCAGGCACCAGAAATTCATATCTTTGTGTAGCAGAATGAATGTGAATGACATCTTAATACATGCAATTTGTTAGAGTCAATAAATGTTTAAATTGATATACTATGTCAGCTATATTGATATCAATTTTCCTTTATTGATCTCAGAGTAATTGAAAAGGTAGGGAATGAAAAAGACTAGATATAACTAACAATCATGAACCACACAAGACAGTATATATACAATTAAGTAATACATAGTATTTTTCAAACTTAAGTAATGTACAGACCCCTCTCTAAAGGAAAACAAATTTCTCATGGACCACGTTAGTATTTACTTAAATTATTTTTGTTATAATATTAGCTAAAAATGTATAAACATAATCTTGGTATATTTACAAATTGAATATAAATAAAGCCAAATAAGCTTTACATGAACTATTTTTTTTATCTGACACTTACTTTGCTGAAATTCAGACCCTTCTTGCAATGTGAAAACAGCATGATATAGATTCTTTGGTGTTCAATGATCCATCTCACCACTCTTGACTAGTCATCAGAGAAGATGCCTGATCTCTATCCATGTGAATTCTCTTGAGACTTCTATAAACTCCAGGCGTGAGGGAAGGTATGCCTGGAAACCCAATTGCCCCAAATTTTTGCTCTGAGGGATTGAACTGAACAAGCGCAATGACCCTGGGCTGGGATACTGTTTTTAAAAATTCTGTGGGTTTTATTTGTGTGTGTGTGAGAGCATTTAAGTTGTAGGCTCTTAGCAATTTTAAATTATACAATACAGTTAATTTTTAAAAATGAAAAAGAGATCATATATAAATCACAGTGAAATGTTGGCTCATTTTAGCACCCATAAGTTTAGATACATTTTTCATTGTGAAGCTGTAGCATCATTTAGCCAGCACTTCGTGATAGGTACCATTAATCTATATAATAAAAGCCTAAGTGACCATCATGGCGGAATGACCAGTCTCGATGATGCACACTGACCACCAGGGGAAGAGCTGCCCCCTGGTGGAAGCTGGGCTCATGGCTGGTGAGCAAGAGGCGGTGGCGGGAGCCTCTCCCGCCTCTGCAGCAGCACTAAGGAGCAGCGAGCTGGGTGGTAAGGAGCGAGGGGTTCCAGACTGCGAGAGGGCACAGGCCAGGCTGAGGGGCCCTGCCCCCCTCCCAGTGCACGAATTTCATGCACCAGGCCTCTAGTATTAAAATAATATCTGTAATTCTGCTTGATTCAATTCTAGGTTCACTAAGCAGCCTCCTGAGTATCTATATACTAGAAGCCTGGTGCACAAAATTCTTGCACGGTTAGGGTCCCTAGCCTGGCCAGCATCAGGGCTGATTGGGGCCTTCTGGCTGCCAGCCGGGGCCTCCCTTCATTCTGCACCACCCCCTGGTGGTCAGTGCACATCATAGCGAGCAGTTGATTTCCCAGTTGGTTGAACTCCCAAGGGGACAATTTGCATATTAGTCTTTTATTATGTAGGATGTGGTTTCACCCACAGACCAGCTACAGGGAGAGAAATTAATGACCAAAGAATGCAAGTGTCTGGTCTTATTGAAATAATTAACAAGTAGGCTAATCATTAAAAAATGGTTAGGACATTGCGTATAAGTTTGGATAATGAGTGTTTTCTTTAGTTCTAGATTACCTATGAGGGGTCCTAAAATGTAATCAGTTTTGTGTGTGTTGACCCAAGGTGACTTCACCTAGGAGTTATCTTCATGCTAACCAGCCAGCCTTCTCTAGGGCATGCCTCCTTCTTGCATTGCATTTCAAGTTTTAACACTACCTTCATTGTCGGAGTTGATGAGCTTAAGCAACAAGAGTTGGGACATTATCTAGACTTAATGGAATAGAGACTTAAAATGGATCTTAAAAGACAGATATGATTTAGATGGGTGACTCAGATAGGGCATGGTGATTAATAAACAAGGGTGAAATTATACAAGCTAATTGAGCTGCTAACCTCTGAGAGACAAAGTGTAAGGTGGTTGGCATGGACTGTAAATATACACTGTGGGAAAAGAATACACGAGGTAGGGAGTATTCAGTGCCACCATTCTCTTCATGACAAATGAGATAAGAAACCATGAAACTTCATGGAAACACAAAGGAAGACTTGACAAAATGGAGGTCCATGATGTGTTTTTAGTTGAAAAAAACTAAATATCGGACATTTTCATTTCTCTCTAAATTATTTCATAAATGTAATGGACTATATAAAAATTTTAATGGAATTTTGCTCATGAAGTTTATATAGTGTTTTGCTTTCCTGCTCTTTTCATAGGCTCCATCTCTAAATAATGTTACATTGGGAGTCACATATTGCCAGGACTGACCAGCAGACCCTGAGCGATGGATGAATGGATGACTCTGACACACATTTCTATGAAAGAGAAAGCTAAGGGGCTGGTTGGCATAAGGAGCCCAAACAGCCCTGATTGTCTGCCTCCTTAGGCTTTTATTGTAACAAAAGCTTGAACTAGATACAATCAGCAGGGTAAGTATTCTTGAGAAAGCACATGCTTCTACAAGACTAAAGACTAAACAGAGATTCCAGCAACACCGGGGGGCTCGGACTTGTTTGGAAACATCAAGGCAGGGACTGCTGCCTTCGGCAAGGTCCCCTCAAATGCCCCTGACCTTTCGGAGAATCCTCCTTACAGACTTTCCAACCAAGTCCCGTGCTTCCCCACAACTTATGGGTTTGAAGGGGACACAATTCGGTCCATAGTACTGTTATTTAAAGTGTTGGAAAATGGGCTTTCCTTTCATTTTCCTCTCTTTAGGGAATAAAAACAGAGTAAAATACATAGTCTTTTTACAAACCATCATCTGAAGGAATCAAGGGAGTGCCTGTGTGCTAGGACAAGGACCACCTTTCAGCAGGCCTCCACACCTTCATTTGCAGGAGTCAAGTGGGAACCCCAGACCTCTGTGCCTCTTCACAAGACTCCAAAGTGACATTCTTTCAACTCTGGCTTTAGGACTTCCAGCACAGGTTCTTTCTTTCCTTTGGTCATCCAGTGGATGCTGTGGTGTGCTGTCAACATCTTCCCAACCTCCCTTTAAAACTGAGGAACTCGTTCTCCACAGATGCTGGGCATGTTGGATGTTGACAGCTCTCGGCTGAGTTTCCCTCCAAGTTTGCCCTTGGCTGGAGAACGCCAGCTAAATCAAGGTTCTGCCCCCTTCCCCATGCCGCCCAGTCTCCACATCCAATCACTGATTGGTGGAGTGGGATAAAAGCCTGGCCCCCTTGCTTCAATTCAGGGCAACTCTGAAAGGCTTCCCCAGTTCTAGAGCTGCTCGTGGAGGCCATTGTTGTGCAGTCCAATGCTCCTTCTGTCCAATCCTGTTTCCTTCGCCCCCGTACAGATGTTAAACCTCTCGCACACAAATCTCCAGCTCAGAGCCCATTTTCTGCATATTCCAAGAAGGAACAATCTCTTATTTGTATTTGTCTCTGCCCGGGGCCTTTGTGGACCCTTCTTCCACTTCTCTGCATTCTTTGAAATTCTTTCTAAGTGCCCTTTGTAATTTCAGATCAGTCGGTAAACATCTTTTCATGAAGCTTTGAAACAGACAATCTTATTTCACTCCCTTGGATGTTAAAATGGTTATTCCCAGTTTACTTTTATGGGGAGGAGTCTCTAACAGGCACCCAGCATTACGAGTCCCTGGGCTTTGTCTCTGGCCCCCCTTGCCCTTGAAGACCATGAAAACCTAAGTTCACATTTACTCATTTTGAAAAATGCCCTTACACTGAAATCCAGTTGTAGTCCTCAGTTTGTTTTCTAAAGGGTGGTCATGCTACAGGGCTGGTAATGAAAATTACAAATGTTATCTTTGTAATTATGCTTCATCTCCATATCAATGCCTACTGCAAGCATTTCAGTAACGCTGTTCTTTCTCCTCCAAGGCCAGGTGGACTGCCAGTTACCCAGTAATAGCAATATGAAATAGTGGATCTACCCGGTGAGAATTCACAGAGACATTGTGGCTTCTCATCCAAAATTTCATGCTCTAATGAGGGAGTCACAGCCAGCACACGTGCATAATGAAAATCAAAATTATTAATAAAAAATATTAAGAACCTAACATTTTTATGGTAGCTGGAGAGTATAGTTTTCTACACGGTTACATGGTATAAATCATAAAAGACCAATTCTGTGACTAACAGATACATCACAGCTTTCTAGGAGAGCGTTAACTAAAGGTGGATTTCTCTGACAATTTGTGACTCTCATCCTTCAATGAATCTATCAGCACTCATTCTTCCATAGACCCTGCTGGGATTCACTCTCTGGGGATGAGAGGCCTGGCTTTGGCTCCCTGAACTAAGCCACCACCATGGTCCCCAGAAACCACAAAGTAAGAGGGCTGGACATGGCATAGCATAGCAGACCAGGTGATCTGGGGAGGAGGAGCCAGGGATGTACAGAAGAAAGAGAAAGATGCGGCAGTGGTGAGTTGCTATAAGGTGGACGGTGAGGACAAGAGAAGGGCTGGTTTCTGTTAACACTTTCAGGCAGAGCTGAATAGCATCACTTAGAGCAGTGTTCCTCAAACATGCTCAGATAGGGGCCAGACTTACAAAAGTAAGAACTTAACATTTCCAGAGAGCTTGTCCCTGGAGGTTCCGATTCAGTAAGCCTAGAGCAGGGGCCATGGGATCTGCATGTTTCTGTTTAACAAGTGATATCATGGCAGATAAAATACAGCCTGACTAAAAGTAAGGATAAATACAAATCTTCTAGAATCATGTTTTGTATACAAATAATCCAGTCATACATGGAGATAGGACAATCACACAGCAGAACATTTGTAGGGAGCACAGACAAAATAGTGAACAAAAAATCCAAACTATCTTAATTTTGTCCTTTATGAAAGCATTAAGCCCACCCTAAGTAGGTTTCTAAGAATTAAGTTAAAAATATCGCCCTAGCTTGTTTGGCTCAGTGGATAGAGCGTCGGCATGTGGACTAGAGGGTCCCTGGTTCAATTCCAGTCAATGGCACATGCCTGAGCTGTGGGCTCGATCCCCAGTGGGAGGTGTGCAGGAGGCAGCTGATCAATGATTCTCGCAGCCGATCAATGATTCTCTCTCATCACTGATATTTCTATCTCTCTCTCTCCCTCTCCCTTCCTCTCTGAAATCAATAAAGATATCTTAAAAAAAAAAAAATGACAGAAGCCTGACACCACCACTCCGGACCCAAAGCTTTAGAAAAGGAACTGGGAGGAATGCTTGTTGTCTGCCTTGTGGCACAACTGTGTAGTTAATGAAGAGGGGTTGCAAGCCTACAGATGGATCCCTTGACAAATATTAATTTGGAAAAATATCACTTGAATTACGAATGCCTTTTCCTTTAAAAATATTACTACTTAAAATTTATAATGCTGTTGAGACCAGCAATGAGGACTTTCAAAGAAAAGTGATATAAAATATTAAGTATTCTTTTAGCATAGCAAACGCTATTCTGCCATTTATGTGTGAGTGACAAACTTATTTTTCCAGGGTTATTTTTTTCTCTCGAATAAGATGGTGAACAGGTGGTGACAGGTAGGAAATGGGGGATGTGTCAATGAGAATTCTCTGCCATCCTATCCTTCATCTCTCCCATTTTCCCAATTCTCTGGGTGAAGCTACTCTCTGGAACAGGATAGGCCAGTGGTCGGCAAACTCATTAGTCAACAGAGCGGCAAACCGTGGCTCGCGAGCCGCAGTTTGCTGACCACTGGGATAGGCTATTGGGAAAGGTGTTAGATGGCTGACTGAGGCTTTTGGAAAATATAGGCCTCAGCAGTAGCTGGAGAATATGGTTATCTACATGGTGAGAAATGAAGATCTGCTCTCTTCTCAATATCTTCTCTAGCACTCTGAAGTGTGCGTTCAAGTTTAGGGGTATCCTAAATTGATCTGGCTCCATTTCCCTGAGCTGCTTCTTAGTTCTGTCCACCTCTGTGTTGGTTTCATTAGGCTCCAACAGTTTTGGGCTTCATATAAAAAATTCAGAAGATAAGTAAACTGCTTTAGTTCTACTACACCAAGCAATTCACTCTGATTAAACTGTCAATTTTTACTGCTAGGACTTTGGCTTGGGGAATGGAGCTTACTATTTATATTAACACATTCCTTGGAGATGTAAGTGAAGAAGTCAGCTTCCCCAAAGACATACAGAATGAAGGGAGCTGAATAGACACATGAATAAAATCCTGGTTGTGCTCTGTTAAGAGGTGAGAGAGGGGGAATGGATGCCTGGTAGGCAATCAGCCCTATTCCCTTAGTATCAACAATTGATTTATCGCAATACAACACAATTTCATTTGAGGTGATGATACTCAAATGAAACTCAACTAGTCTGAGGAAATTGATAATAGTGGGGATTTTAGCAACAGGAATAAAAGTGGAAACACTATTCAGCTCCAGGCAATGTGGCCATGCAAGGATATAAGCCCAGTGTTGCTAGATCTTCCATATTGTCAAGAGAATTTGATAATGTGGACTTTCATGTAAAATGTCTGATTTTAAATGTTGTTGACAAAGTCAGTTTTTGTTTTTAACCACAAAAGGCAGCTAATACTGTTCAGAATAAACAAAGCATGTCTGTTGACCAAAGACAGCCTGTGAAACTCTTGCTTACAACTTTGGGCTAGAAGAATTTTGCTTGCCATTCAGTGTTCTGTGGATGTAAGGTTTGCCAGGAGTCGAGCGGCTAAAGGAGGGAGATCAGAGAATTAGTGTGGTATCTCATACAATGCAGTCCGGCAGGTGGGTCCCCAAACACAGTTCAGGCTTCTGCTTTCCCTAACAAAACGTGAAGTCCATTTGAAGCCACGTATTTCCAGGCTAGTACATGAACACTTGTTTTCCTCTTGTTTACCTTCTTACTTATCCGTAGGTAAGACCCAGCAGGCTCAGGGACCAAAGTCTTCCCACTATTAGAAATCCAGTATGGATTAGATTTTTTTTTCCCAAAGATGCCTAAATTCCACTGTTGTTTTGTTGTTTTGTCTTTAAATATAGCAATTACTCTTACATCTCTGGACCTCTATCTGATGTCATTGGGTAGTTTTACATAGTTCTGCGAGACATACAGCTTTTTACTGATGTTAGATTGATTAGCTCCCTATCATTAAAACATTTAGTTTAATTGAATAGGAAATAGCACTTTATCCACCAAAAAGCTGAAAATAGACTAACGTTGAAATCAGAAAGCAGAAACTATTGTGTTTCTTATAGTTTCCCTCATTTATTTTCTTGTCCCAAAGAAGCACGAAAACAGTAATTGTCAATACTGTTTGCACCTTATAATCTTGGGGAAGGATGGGAGCGTGGGGTTGGGGAATGCCTTTTAAGAAGTGTCGGCGTCCAGGACCTACCCTAGACACCAAACTCCCCCAAGTGTTTCTAATGTCTAGGCAGGGTGTATCTACAGTTCCCCTGTGAGAAAAATCTACAAGCCGAATCACCCATAAAAATCGCTAGCATTTTCACCCGAACCCTTCCTTCAACACGAGGGCTCCCTGTTAACATTTTTCCCGTGTCTGAGGCTATTTTTTTTCCAGCTCGGAGATGGACAGGACCCTCAGCCAATCGGCAATTTGAACGAGTCTCGGTGGAAGTAGTAACAGGCAACAGAACAAGGCACTTTATCTAAGTAGCAAAACCAGGTTGCCATGGAGGCCAACGAGACAAAAAAAGTCAGGGCCACTGTCTCCATCATCAGAGAGGCCGGGGTACACCTGGAGCTCTCAGGGGACCGCCCAATCCCCTGCGTTGCCAGAGAGACGGCGCCTACTTCCGGGCGCTCGACGCCGGTCCCCGCGGCGCGTCACTTCCGCCCGCTGGTAGAAGCGACACCCTCTTTTTTTTTTTCCCCTTCCTTCTCCCTGGCCCCGCCTCCCGGAAGTTCCGTTGGGTCAGCGCCTGCGGGTCAGGGGTGAGAGGTGGGAGGGCTCCGTGGACGTTGGAGGGTAAGTACCCGGAGTTCTCTCGGGCGTAGCGATTTGGAAGAAGCCAGGTTAGATCTCGGCCGAGGGTGCGATGGATTGTGCGGGCCGCCGGGAACCTCCACCCTCTCCGGCTCGGGGCCTCCTCCTCCCGGGCCTGCATTTGTCCGTGCCGGAGCCTGGGTCCTGGGCCACTCGCGAGTGAGATTGAGGCCCTTGTCCTGCCCACCAGCTCCTTTCTCTCCACGCGAGGGCCGACCGATACCCCTTCCCCTGGAGCTTGAATTGGAGGTGGTGTGTAGTCTCGGTGATGGCAGGGCCGCTTTCTAAAGTAGCAAAGCGCTTTGGCATCCATTCTGCTTCCTTTGAGCTCGGGAACCCTGGGAGACAGGTAGGACAGACAAAATGCTTGTTCGCTTCCCTTGTGCATAGGAGCAAAAATGAAGCTCAAGAACTTACTCTTTCAAGGCAGCACGGCTCCCTAAAAGGTAGAACTGGAATGCGCACCGAGGTCTAGCTTCTTTAGGGTTGCAGAAAATCATGGGGAGAACATTTGGAAATAGAAACTGCAGCTATAAAAAGGAGAGGTAGCATTTCTGAGAGCATACTTCATGTCAGGCTTTATGCTAAGTTTTTTCTCTACTTACTCATTCCTTATAAGAGGATTAGGAAGCTTATACTACTCTTGTGTTGTTTTTTTTTATTGTTTGAAGTATTACAAATAGTACATATGTCTCCTTTTTTTCCCCCCATTGACCTCCCCCCAGCCTCCCCTACCCCCCAGTACATGCCTTTACCTGCCCGCCCCCCCCAGAGTCTTGTATCCATTGGTTATGCATTTATGCATGCGCACAAGTCCTTCAGTTGATCTCTTCAGCCCTCCCCCCCCCCAACCTCCCCTGCCTTCCCGCTGTAGTTTGACAGTCTGTTCAATGCTTCTTTGCCTCTGTATCTATTTTTTCCCCATTTCTTTCCTTTAAAAAATCTTGCCTCTGCAGACAAGAAATAAACATATAATAACAAAAAATGTTTGAGTCCCAATTTCAGTGTCCAACAGTTCTGAGTCCCCATTGCAATGTCAAACAGTTCCTTATGTGTACATGGCAGCAATGATATCTGGATGGTGGGCACATGGTGGCAATGCAGGCCCGACCCTCTCTGGTTTGGTCCTAGGCAACCTGCTGCATCGCACAGCTGCTGACTGCTAGCGTGGCAAGGCGTCGTCAGCGTCTCCCATCTCTGGGCTGTTTCTCTTGTCTTCGTGGTTGGAGCAGACCTGTCAATTCCTCTCTGTTGCAGGAATCCACATGGTCTTGGAGTTGTTTTCTGAAAATATACAAACATATTCTTGACCAAAAGTTAATAAAGGAATCTTTTCTATATAATTGATTTGGGACCTTTTAATTTTTGCCCAAATGATTTTCCTTTGTCTTATTTAGACACCATGTGTGTTTTTCATGGGTGTCTTGCTGTTAGCATTACAAATGAAAACTAATTTTGTAAAGTAAAAGTTTTCTAGATGTAATTTACTTATAGGATATTTTTCCTTACATGATATTACTCTACTATCCCCCCTTTTTTTGATTAATGGAGGCTTTTGTAAATTTTATAATGTAGTCTTGATAACTTCAAATTTTAACTTTTTGCACAAAAATATGACTGCTTTAGGTTCATTGCATGTTCAGGAATTTTACCATGAGATGAACTACCAATAGAAATTTTAGTTACTACTTTAGGAACAGCTTTTTGTCCAGTACAATTAAATTTTCTTGAATATTCACTTATTTCAATTAGCCTATTTAAATTAATCTGAAAACTTGATTATTATTTTACTGTCAAATTTAATACTCTACCAACAATCTTAGTTACCCTGTAAATATTAGTGGAAAGGATTATTTGCATTCTTGAGTAGGCCCTGAGCATTCCTGGTGCTAGGCTGGATTTAGATATAGGGCAGCTGCTGTCGGCCAAGTCTCTGTCTGTTACCTGGGTCCCAATCTGAGCTGGGCGTGGGAAGCAAAGCAGCCATGGGGGCAGGAGACCTCCCTCAGACGGGGTGAGGGTTCAGGCCCCTGCGAGGTTGGGGGGTGGGTGAGGGTCTGTGCCCCACCTCTGTTGACCCCCAAGTTCTCTCCTGATGGCCCCTCTGCGACTGTGCCTGTCTTAGGTTGTTCCTTCCCTGAGGAATCTTACCTGTCTCTGGCTAACCAGTCATCCTCCGGGGCCAAGCAGGGTGATGTGAGGTTCAGTTCTGTCTCCTTGGTAGCCTATGCCCCCGTGGCCTCCATGCCCAGCACCTGCCTTGGGATCCCTTGGCCTGCTGGCAGGGCCCCAGCACTGATCACATATCTCGGGGAACTCAGGTTTCTTCTCCAGGGAGAGCCCAGCTCACACAATTGGGCGAGAGACAGATCCATGGTACCAGCCACCACGAGGCTTCAAGCTCAGCATGAACAGAAAGCTCAGACAACAGCTGAGGGCAATTGGATTGTGAGAAGAGGGTCCCTCGTGGCACAGAAGGCAAGAGGGGCCAATATAGAATGCTCAAGTGCCTTCCCAGCGCCTTAATTCCTTCTGAAAGGGATTAAATCCTTTCATGTCCTTTTTTTAAAATTGCTGCCAAACATGCAAAGAATTAGTTTGTAAGTTTGCTTGGGATAATTGTACAATATGCTGTTGTAAAATATCTAAAATTATAATGACATTGTAGAATAATACCATGTAAGGATATTCTTTGCTCTAGGCCATGGCAATTCAATTTCAAACTGGCTGTCAATTTCTTTTTGTAACTTTATATAAACTTTGTCAGGGAGGCAAAAACACAAATTATTTACTTTAGTTCATGAGGCCAAATATATTGACTTTCAATTACAATCCTTACGACTTTTGAAGGAAACTTTGTTTCCTTCCAAAATAATTTTTAGGCTACAGAGAGTTTCATTTAAAAATCTTTGTCACATGAAACAGTTTCTCTTAAGGTTATGGTGACCACTAGTATGCATTAGATTTAATATTTTAATTTTATTTTTTTATAATTTTTTAATATATTTTTTTAATTTTTATTTTTTACATATGTGTCCTTATTCCCCCATAACCCCCCACCCCCCACTTATGCCCTACCCCCTTGTTGTCTGTGTCCATTGATTAGTCTCATATGCATGCACACAAGTCCCTTGATTGATCTCTCCACCTTACCCCCACCCTCTCCTACCTTCCCTGAGGTATGACGTGCTGATCGACATTTCTTAGTCTCTGGATCTGTTCTTGTTCATCAGTCTATGCCATTCATTATATTCCACAAATGAGTGAGATCATGTGATATTTATCTTTCTCTGCCTGGCTTATTTCACTTAACATAATACTCTCCATCTCCATCCATGTTGTTGCAAATGGTAGGAACTCCTTTTTTACCGCAGCGTAGTATTCCATTGTGTAGATGTACCACAGTTTTTTAATCCACTCATCTGCTGGTGGGCACTTAGGCTGTTTCCAAATCTTAGCTATGGTGAATTGTGCTGCTATGAACATAGGGGTGCATATATCCTTTCTGATTGGTGTTTCTAGTTTCTTGGTATATATTCCTAGAAGTGGGATCACTTGGTCAAATGGGAGTTCCATTGTTAGTTTTTTGAGGAAACTCCATACTGTTCTCCACAGTGGCTGCACCAGTCTGCATTCCCACCAGCAGTGCAAACGAGTTCCTTTTTCTCCACATCCTCGCCAACACTTGTCGTTTGTTGATTTATTGATGATAGCCATTCTGACAGGTGTAAGATGGTACCGCATTGTTGTTTTGATTTGCATCTCTCTGATGATTAGTGACTTTGAGCAGGTTTTCATGTCTCTTGGCCTTCCTTCTGTCTTCTTTCGAAAAGTGTCTGTTTAGATCAGTTGCCCATTTTTTGATTGGGTTGTTTATCTTCTTTTTGTTAAGTTGTATGAGTTCTCTGTAAATGTTGGAGATTAAACCCTTATCGTTGATATCATTGGCAAATATGTTCTCCCATGCAGTGTGCTTTCTTGTTGTTTTATTGATGGTTTCCTTTGCTGTGCAAAACCTTTTTATTTTCATGTAGTCCCATTTGTTTATTTTCTCTTTAGTTTCCATTGCCCTAGGGGCAGTATCAGTGAAGAAGTTCTTTTGGCATATGTCTGAGATTTTTCTGACTATGGATTCCTCTAGTATTTTTATGGTTTCTGTTTAAGTCCTTTATCCATTTTGAGTTTATTTTTGTGTATGGTGTAAGTTAGTGATCTAGCTTCATTTTTTTGCATGTATCTGTCAAATTTTCCCAACACCATTTGTTGAAGAGACTGTCTTGACTCCATTGTATGTTCATGCCTCCTTTGTCAAATATTAATTGAGCATAGTGATTTGGGTCAATTTCTGGGTTCTCTATTCTATTCCATTGATCTATATGTCTGTTCTTGTGCCAGTACCAGGCTGTTTTAAGAACAGTGGCTTTGTAATACAGCTTGATATCTGGTATTGAGATCCCACCTACTTTGTTCTTCTTTCTCAGGATTGCTGCAGCTATTCGGGGTCTTTTTTTATTCCAGATAAATTTTTGGAAAGTTCGTTCTAGGTCTGTGAAATATGTCGTTGGTATTTTAATGGGAAGTGCATTGAATTTATAGATTGCTTTGGGTAGTATGGACATTTTGATGATGTTGATTCTCCCAATCCATGAACATGGTATGTTCTTCCATCTGTTTACGTCTTCCTCTATCTCTTTTTTCAGTGTCGTGTAGTTTTCCTTGTTTAGGTCTTTTACCTCCTTAGTTAAGTTTATTCCTAGGTATCTGAATTTTTTTGGTGCGATGGTAAATGGGATTGCTTTTTTAGTCTCTCTTTCTGTAAGTTCACTATTGGTGTATAGAAATGCCATAGATTTCTTGGCGTTAATTTTGTATCCTGCTACATTGCCGAATTCATTTATTAAGTCTAGTAATTTTTTGATAGAGTCTTTAGGGTTTTCTATGTACAGTATCATGTCATCTGTGAATAAGGACAGTTTTACTTCTTTTTTTCCAATTTGGATGCCTTTTATTTCTTCTTCTTGTCTGATCGCAATGGCTAGTGCTTCCAGCACTATATTGAACAGGAGTGGTGAGAGTGGGCATCCCTGTCTTGTTCCTGTTCTTAGGGGAAATGGTTTTAGTTTTTGCCCATTGAGTATGATGTTGGCTGTGGGTTTGTCATATATGGCTTTTATTATGTTCAGGTATGATCCTTCTATTCCCACCTTGCTGAGAGTTTTTATCAAGAAAGGGTGTTGCATTTTGTCAAATGCTTTTTCTGCATCAATTGATATGACTATGTGGTTTTTATCTCTCAATTTGTTTATGTGATGTATCACGTTTATTGATTTGCGAATATTGTACCATCCTTGCATCCCCGGGATAAATCCTACTTGGTCATGGTGTATGATCTTTCTGATGTACTATACTACTCTTGTTATTCCTGGTTTAGGAAATACAGGCTCAGAGATGATAAATGACTTGTCTAATATTAATGACTTAGTAGACATCTCCCAGATCTCTTTTCAGCTCTGATTCTTCCAACACAGTAGAATTAACTTTTGTCTCAAACTGTGTTTTTCTGATTTTGGCATATCAGGAAGTGAGATTTATTTTTCTCGTCATCCTTCACCCATGATCTTTTTTCTTACCAGCATCCTGTTTAGATATGTGTAGTCGTGTAAATTCAGCCCTCAGTTGTCCTCCACAATTTGCATCTTTCTTTCCAAGAGGAATTTGGGGAACATGATGGTTGGTGTGGAGTTAATGGATCCAGGTTGAAAGGTTGGCCAGAAGAATGGCTAGTCCTATATAATAAAATGGTAATATGCAAATTAACCATCACTCTGCTACACCCACAAGCCACGCCCACAAGCCAATCAGGAGCGAATATGCAAATAAACCCAACCAAGATGGCTATGGCCACAGAGAGCAGGAGGGAGGCTTGGGTTTCCCCGGCAATGGAGGAAGCCAAGCTTTCTGCCTGCCCTTGCCGGCCTAGGTCTCCACTCAAGGCTACAAAGTTTCAATGATAGAAGATACATAAATCCAAACAGAAATGACGGCAGCCATGGAGCTGGAAAGAGCAGGAGGCTAGGGTTGCCCCCGGTGATGGAGGAAGCCAAGCTTTCCGCACACCCTGGCCGGCCCAGGCCTCCGCTTAAGGCTACAAAGTTTCAATTATAGAAGATACATAAATCTCAATAGAAATGGCTGCCGCCACGGAGCAAGCAGAAGGCTTGGCTCTGCTCCAGGCTACAAAGTTTCAATTGTAGAAGATAAATAAACCCCAGATACCAGGGCCTCCACTTGGGTCACCAGGGGGCGTGGCCGGCCTGCAAACCACCACAGGCCCCTCGCCCAGGCCGCCTCACGCCCCAAGGGAACCCCCACCCTGATCCGGGACACCCTTCAGGGCAAACCAGCTGGCCCCCACCCATGCACCAGACCTCTATCCTATCTAATAAAAGAGTAATATGCAGATTGACCATCACTCCAACACACAAGATGGCTGCCCCCATGTGGTCAAAGATCCTGCCCCCATGTGGACATAAGATGGCCACCACAAGATGGCCAGCAAGGGAGGGCAGTTGGGAGGGACCAGGCCTGCAAGGGAGGTCAGTTGGGGGCGATCAAGCCTGCAGGGGAGGGCAGTTAGGGGTGACCATGCCGGCAGAGGAGGGAAGTTGGGGCGACCAGGCCTGCAGGGAAAGGCAGTTGGGAGGGACCCAGGCCTGCAGGGGAGAGCAGTTGGGGGGGACCAGCCCTGCAGGGGAGGGCAGTTAAGGGTGACCAGGCCTGCAGGGTAGGGCAGTTAGGGGTGACCAGGCCTGCAGGAGAGGGCAGTTAGGGGCAAACAGGCTGGCAGGGGAGCAGCTAGGCATCAATAAGGCTGGCAGGGGAATGGTTAGGGGGTGATCAGGCTGGCAGGCAGAAGTGGTTAGGGGCAATCAGGAAGGCAGGCAGGCGAGCAGTTGGGAGCCAGCAGTCCTGGATTGTGAGAGGGATGTCCGACTGCCCTGATCCCCACCGGGATCGGGCTCATTAGGGATGTCCGACTGCCCTGATCCCCACCGGGATCGGGCCTAAACAGGCAGTCGGACATCCCTCAAGGGGTCCCAGATTGGATAGGGTGCAGGCTGGCCTGAGGGACACCCCCTCCCCAGTGCACGAATTTCGTGCACCGGGCCTCTAGTTTTAACATAATAGGCGGTCTCTTTTTATTGTTGCTTTCCTAGAATATCTAACTTAAGTTTCTGTCTTTTTTCCCCTCTAGGAAAACAGCTATCATCTTGTGCCACGATGTCAGGAATTGGAAATAAGAGAATGGCTGGAGAGCCTGGCACATCCATACCTCCGGAGAAGAAGACAGCTGTTGAAGACTCAGGGACCACAGTGGAAACGATTAAGCTCGGGGGTGTCTCTTCAACGGTATGTGGAAACAATGCCATGAGAGTGTGCTTTTCTTCTGTCAGTTACAACCTGAAAGTAAAAAATTTTGGAGGCCTTCTGGAGTAAGAGGAACTGATTTGAAAAAAAGAGGGAAATAAAAGAGCCAAAAGTAGGTCTGTTCAGTTCTGAAGAAGAAATACTGACATTTGATCTTTATTTTCAAAGGTGTGCTTATATTCTTTGGAGAATCTGGTGCCTCATACACATCGATGATAGGTATTTAGCAGTGGGAAACTACATTCATTTTTCATTCACTGAAAAATTAGGTGCCAGGTACTAAGAGGTAATGTAGCAAAATCATAGAAAGAGTGAAGACTCAGAGTTGGAAGCCCGACTGCCTGGAATTGACTGTCAGTTCCATCACTTCTGGCTACATGGCCTTGTGTTAGCCTCACTGTGCCTCTTGTCTCCTTGTCTGCAGAATGCACTTATAAATACCTATCCCATTGGGTTATTGAAAGGATAAAACAAAAGTCCTTCTTAAGGATTAAAATACTACCTTTAACATGGTAAGTACTCAGTACATTTGAGCTATTAATTATTGGGCCAGATATTCTGAAAATAATGGTGAATAAAACTGCCCTTGCTCTTATGAAGTTGACATTTTCATTAGACTATTGTACTCCAAAAGTTAATAGTAATGTTATGTGTCTATTGGACATCAGAAGCCCACTATAATAAGTTTTGGTTTAGATCAAGAGTCGAGTTTGTATTTTGGAACTCAGCCATGGGGATATGCTGTTAGAATGCTTTACATTTGATAGCTTATGAAACCACATCTGTTATTTATTTGAATGGAGGCTGAGGATCAGAGAGAATAATAGGAGCATTCAGAGTAAATTGGTGAAGTGTCATTTCCGAGTTTGTCTGGGGTTCAAGTACTGCTGCCAGAAGGTGATTTTTTCCTAGTGCTCTCTCACATCATGTATCCCAAAGATGTTTATTCATTCAATAAATGTGAATATTTGTTAAGCATCAGTTATTTGCCAGACACCATGCTTTACACTAAGCATAGCTCCTGGACTACAGTTTGTAGGATGGCACTGACAAGGGAATAGACTGTTAGAATAGAGTGGGATGTGTGCTGTTCTTAGGGATAACCACATGTTCTAAGGCAGTGGTTCTCAACCTTTCTAATGCCGTGACCCTTTAATACAGTTCCTCATGTTGTGGTGACCCCCAACCATAAAATTATTTTCGTTGCTACTTCATAACTGTAATTTTGCTACTGTTATGAATCGTAATGTAAATATCTGTGCTTTCCGATGGTCTTAGGCGACCCTGCTAGCGGTTCTCAACCTGTGGGCCACGGCCCACAGGTTGAGAACCGCTGTTCTAAGGGAAGCAAGGCACACATACCAGTTTGGACTTTATCCAGAACACAGTGAGGGGCCATTGGAAAGTCTTCAGCAGGGAAGTAACTAAGACTCCAAAGTGTGCTTGAAGTGGAAACTAACAGTGTGAATGGAGCTGTCCACCACAGCTGTGCTGAAATTGGCAGGCTGATGGGAGATGGCATGGGCACTAAAGTGCTTTCTACAGGAAGCTATTGCAGTAATCTTGATGCGGGATCATGGTGGTTGGACTACTGTGGAGGTAATGTCGGCAAGATATGCTGATGGATCAGATGAAGCATATGAGAGAAGGGCAGCAAGATGACCCCGGGATTTTGGAAGCATGGCATTTCCGCTTACTGAGATAGGGCAGAGTGTGAGAGGAGCAGGTTTTTGGGAGCTGTGGAGGATGAAACATAATTTTAATTTTGGATATGTAAGTTTGAGATATCTATTAGACCTTCGAGTGAATAGGTAGTTGGACATAGTAATATGCAATCTGGGGAGAGGTAGATATTTAAGTCCATGAGACTAGAGGCTGGCCTCTAAGGAATGAGCATAGATAAAGAAGAGATCTGAGACGGAGCCCTGGAGCACTGCAACATTTTGATGTCAAGGAGATAAGAAGGGACTAACCAAAGAGACAGAAAAAGGGGCCAGTGAAGTAGGAGGAGAACCAGAGAGAGGGGTCCCAGAAGCCAAGGGAAGAAAGTGTTTCTGGAAGGACTTGATCAGGTGCTGCTGATGGGTTGGGTAAGAGGAGGACTGAGTGGTAATTTAGCCTTAAGCTCACTGGAGACTTGACAGGAACTGTGTTCATGGAGTGGTGATGATAGAAGCCTGGTTGCACTGAGCTTAAGAGAACATAGGAAGAGAGGAATTAAGGAAAAGAGGGTAAAGACAATGTTTTTGCAGGGGTGTTGATGTAAAATAGAAAATGCGGCAGTAGCCAGAGGGAAATGTAAGGTTGAGGGAAGGGCTTTTGTTTTTTTGTTTTTTTTTGTAGGAGATATAGCAATTATGTAGATAGAAATGACTGTGTAAAGAAAGAAGATAAAATTGATGATGTAGCAGAAAGAGGAGACAGTTAGTGGTGTGATTTCCTTGAAGAATGGGGGAATTGACCTTAACTGGAGCAGTTACCAACAAGAAGGAGGAAAGGGATAGATATACTAGTAAAGAGGTCAGTAGTTGTTGCTATGGGAGATAGATGTGAACGTTTTCTTCTGATTGCTTCTATTTTTTTTTTTTTTTTCAGTGAAATCAAAAGCAAGACTCATCTGAAAGTGAGGATGGGGGAGGAAGTTTGGAGGTTTGAAGAGACAGGAGAAGGTATGAAGTAGTTGTCTTAAAGAGAATGAACTAGAGAGGTGGAGTGGGGTTTCTGTGCAGCATTGAGGATCTTCTTGAATTTGTGATCATGAGTTTAAAGTGAGAGCAATCAGCATGGTGCTTTCTTTTCTCTAGTCACATTAAGCTGCGTGGAGGTAGGCCTGTGTGGAGTAGGAGCAGAGTTGGATGTTACCAAGCTTGGGGTTTTTACCAGGCAAGTATGATGAAGGAGAAGGTTATAAAAGGGCATGATTATAATGACTAATGATGAAATTTAAGTGTGATAAAGAAGGAATTGAAGTGAGAGGAATGAAGGACATCAAAAAGTATAGGACCAATAGATTGTAGATCCTGGAGGAATTGAAGAATTGTTGGAGTCAGGAAACTAGGGAGAGTAAGCTGGAATATGGGTGGTAACTGTGGAGAATGGGGTGTTTGAATTGATCTTATATAGAACATACAGGTACAGCTAGGACTAACTGAGAGTTGGGCGAGTGAGGGAAGTAGAGGAGCAGATCACTGGAAGAGAGGAGGTCAATGACTTGGTCCAGTATTCATAGGAAAGATCATCAGGGTGGGAACTGAAATCAGTAAGAATTTGGACAGGAGTTAGTATTGCAGAGATATGATAATCTAGGGCTAAGTCTTCAGGAAATGTTGGGAAGGGACCTGGGCATTTATAGATGAGTGCAGCAAGGCAGGGTGGCAGGTGGTACAGACCAATGGCATGAGCTCTGCAGAGCTAGGAGGTTTTAGGGAAGAAGGTGGGATAATGGCCTGGGAGTGGCAATGGGGAACAAGGGGAACACCTCCCCGTCTTTAGATCCAGGTCTCTAAGGGGGGTGGGAGGGAAACAATCACTACTGGAGAAGCCTATGGGGAAATGGTTTTTTCACCCAAGTTTCAATTACTCAAGAAGGAGAAGAAGTGCTCAGAAAAAGAGGTTGAAGATATAGTTTATTAACAGTATTAATAAACTGTACATTGGGAAACTATTGACTCTTTTGGTATATCAAGCATGTTTTAACCAATATGGAAGAGAAATGAAAAACAAGAAATTGGAGCTCTAATAAATAGTTCTTACCTTAAAATATTCATTAATTCCTAGGTAAAGTAAAAATCTCCTTTCCAGTCCTGTTTTTTGACCTGGAGTACTGCCTCCCCTTTCTCTCCCCCTCCCCCACCCCCCCCCCCCCCTCCCGAACCCTAGGGAAGGGGCTAGAGAGAAACAAGTTAAAGATATTGACAGGACTGTGGAATTACTGATGGAATGATGTCATTGCAGAAACGGTTCTGAGCCCTAGTTGAAGTTTAAGAATATGTGCACAGGTTGGTTAGTGGTGTGAAAGGGGTCAAGGAGATGGGGAATTGAGGAGCTTCCCATCTGATGCCTTTTGTTTTCTGTTTAAAGTGGGAAGCAGATTTGTCTGCTTAGTGTGACGTGAGAGAAGGCAGGGCGTGGTAGTTTGATATTGTTTTGATGGAGAACAGGAGATAGCTCCCTTGTTAAAGAAACATTTCCAGAGAAATTTCAAGATCTATTTAGATTAGGAATTTATTTTATAAAGGCAGCATTCTCCCTGATTTAATGACCTTATTTAGAAGTCTCAGCATACTGGGTACAGGAAAGGAATAGTCAGATATGTGGATTAATTCCAATTGGGGCTTGTTCCCAGAGGTGAAATAAAAGGATTAGCGCAGAGAATTGAGGGGCCTGATAGGCAGTTTGAATAACTATACTGTAGGGCAAGCATGTCAAACTCAAAGGCTAACATGGGCCAAATACCAAGGTTTAAGTTTATGTGGGCCACAAAAAAAACAAAAGCTTAAGTTTTCATAGAAACATAGGTTTATTTTGGTAAAGACATGCTGAATACAAAGGACTGAAATAAATGAGTAATTGTTAATATGAAATAATAGAACATTTTAATAAAAATTAATATTTTTTCTTGAACATTAATTTACCAGATACTGAATAACTGCACAAATTAATAAGTGTAACGCAAATAAACCTATTTTTCTGGTTCTCCGAAAGCGAAATATTTCCTGTTGCGCACACCAAGCAAGTCAGTACAAGACTAATGATGTGGCAATCAGTTGCTAAAATATTTGCTGCTAGTATTAGTGGAGAGAAATGGTGCACCTGTGTTTAAGGCCCATAAGGGAAATGAATGCAACATGATTATAGTAATCAGTCATTAGCAAACGTTGTAGTTCGTTATTAATAATTAGGTATAACAGGATATTGTAAAAATTAGGTTATGAAATTTTTATTAAAACGTTTCTTACATACCGTTATATTGGATGGGCCATAAAAATATTCGTTGTGGGCCGAGAGTTTGACATGCTTGCTGTAGGGTATAGTCAAGGTATGGAAGATAAAGAGGGGACTGATAGGGAGGAAGGCGACATTTCAAAATGTTGGAGATCTAGTTGAAGATTGGTGTATTCGGATAGGGCGTGAAATACCTGGGAAGATACGGTTTTATTCAGGGAATGAGAAGTTGAAATTTAAGATTTGAGATGTGGCATGGTCACAGACAAAAGTTCAAGATGTGGCTTTTGAAGTGCATGACTGAAGCACAGTAGAAGAGAGAATCATTGGAGTTAAGGAGTCCAACTACAGCCTAGTAGGTGCTAGAGGATGTAGCTTGTTCACATGTGGACATGTCCACACATATATTGAGGCCTGGGGTAGAGAAGGTTCCAAAGTCTTGAACGAATGAAGGGCAATGCTTAGGTGATAGAGGACTGTGGATCGGGGTAGAGATGATTTGGCAGGATGGTGGAGCCTCACAATAGTAATACTTTGTGGACTTGAGTAGAACAGTGAGATGAGTGAGGTCGAGGTTCTAATATATTTCTTTGTATCATTTTCTCCTCCCATCATATAGACCCTTTATTTCTTCTGCTCCTACTACTTATCTAATTATTTACTGTAAACCTTTAAAAAAGAAAAAGCTTTATCTGTAGGAAATACTAACTAAAGAGGCCTTGTTGAATTCAACAGCTGATTGTCTAATTTCATTGTGGAGACTAATAAGATTGATTTCCTGGGGCAGGAGGAGTCAGACATTCGAACACTGCAAGCCAAAAATCGCAAGTTGGCAGAAATGCTGGATCAGCGGCAGACCATTGAAGATGAACTCCGGGAGCACATTGAAAAACTTGAACGAAGACAGGCCACTGACGATGCCTCCCTGTTGATTGTCAACCGGTACTGGAGTCAGGTAGCTAACTGTCCGTTTGCTCAGGTTTTTATTTGAGCATTTTTGTTCTACGGAGCAGCACTCTTCATTTCCAAAGTTGTGTCTTTGTTTTGTCATAACTGCCAAATTTGTATCATTTTGTTTTTTTATAACTGTACCTAATCTTCTCCAGTTTGATGAAAACATCCGTATCATCCTTAAACGTTACGATCTGCAGCAGGGTTTGGGGGACCTTCTCACCGAGAGAAAAGCCCTTGTTGTGCCCGAACCAGAGCCGGACTCTGACAGCAATCAGGAACGGAAAGATGACCGCGACAGAGGTGAGTACTATCAGGGACTCACCACCGCATGCTTTATTATTATTATTATTATTATTATTACTATTATTATTTTATTCGTTTTCTTTTTTTTTTCTTTGAAGAGCCTTGCTTTGAGGCTTTCCATTTGAGGGGAAAAATGAGTTTTGATATTTCCAGTTGAATAATTTGGGGAGGGGCTTCTTTTTCCCTCTTCAGGGGAAGGGCAAGAGCCAGCCTTCTCTTTCCTTGCTACTCTGGCCAGCAGCTCCAGTGAAGAGATAGAATCTCAGCTGCAGGAGCGCGTGGAGTCCTCCCGCCGAGCTGTGTCCCAGATCGTAACTGTCTATGATAAATTGCAAGAAAAAGTGGAGCTCCTATCCCGGAAGCTAAACAGTGGAGGTGAGGCTAGATCCAGGAGATGGGGAGCAGAGGGGGAGGACTAAGAACTCACCTTTGCATGCTAATTTGTTCTTACATATTTATTTTTCATTAAATTTCTTGGAATTCTGATGTTCAATGTTACTGGTTACGTCCTTACTGTGACATGCTGGTATTTTATGAGTGCTTCACATTTTGAGCCACATGGCAGTCCTATAAGAAGCTGAGGAAAGACTTTATCAGCCCATTCTGATACTCTATTAATAGACACTTTTAGGAGTAGTAGAATTAATTTTATTATTTAAGAAATAGTCTGTTTCTGTATATTTGTGTAGTGTTTGCCATTAATTTACTAGTGATAAGTATTTTAAATATTGGTAATTATATTTTTTAAAATTTTTCTTTGTTGATTAGATATTGTTTTTTTTTTTAATTTCCAAGAGTCAGGTTTTTTTTTTTTTTTAAATATATTTTATTAATTTTTTACAGAGAGGAAGGGAGAGGGATAGAGAGCTAGAAACATCGATGAGAGAGAAACATCGATCAGCTGCCTCCTGCACACCTCCCACTGGGGATGTGCCCACAACCAAGGTACATGCCCTTGACTGGAATCGAACCCGGGACCCTTCAGTCCGCAGGCCGACGCTCTATCCACTGAGCCAAACCGGTTTCGGCAAGTCAGGTTTTTTTTTAAATGAAATATTTTGTTCTTTTTAAAAAAATATGTTTTTATTGATTTCAGAGAGAGGAAGGGAGAGGGAGAGAGAGATAGAAGCATCATTGATGAAAGAGAATTATTGATCAGCTGCCTCCTGCATGCCCCATGCTGGAGATTGAGCCCACAATCCAGGCATGTGCTTTGACCGGGAATTGAACTGTGACTTCCTGTTTTATTTGTCCATGCTCAACCACTGAGCCAAGCCGGCTGGGCTATGCTCTTTATTCTTTATGACTTTATAGGTGCTCATTTGAACAAGGTAATTTCTGCCCTCTAGCCCCCTTCTCTCCCAGCACAGAGACGCTTCATGTTGGTATTAGTGAACAATAGGAATTTGTGGTAGCCTTATAAAATAGAATTTTATTGCTGTTAAGTCTGACAGATTAGAGATGCCTCTGTCTTCTAAAATTGTTTTAGATAATTCTGCCTTATCTGAATAAAGTTATAGAAACTCCCAATTTCTTTTATTAAGGCATTTTTGACTCTATAGAAAGGGATGGGAGTTAGGTGACCTTAACAGTGATCATTTCCTCACAAAGGTCACCTAATCTCTGGGTAATTAATCTATCTTGTGAAGATAATGAAAACCAGCCTAATTCTTGAAGTTTTCTGGAAAATAAAGTGAGATTTCATGTTAATGTTTTGGTGGAATATGCAGTTCTAAAATGTGACACTGTAGATGCTAAACTAAAGTTCTTCTCCCTCAGATAACCTGATAGTGGAGGAAGCAGTGCAGGAGCTGAACTCCTTCCTCGCACAAGAGAACATGAGGCTGCAGGAGCTGACAGACCTCCTTCAGGAGAAGCACCGCACCATGTCTCAGGAGGTACTTGGCCTAGTGTCTGTGGCAGACATTGACTCAGAGTTCTGAGTGCTGCAAAGGTCAGCTTACTCTAGAAAGTCTCTTTATATTGAGGAGCATGCAGGACATGCTAAAGCAACCAGCTCAGAGAAATCAAAATCTGAGATATGTAAAAGGAAGATAATCATTGAATGTTTCTCCTAGTCTCTTCCTGTTTTTTAAACTGACATTTTAGGATCTTAGTCTTTAGGAAGAAATACTGTCATGTGGGGTTTTGCAGAACAACACACCAAACCCCCAAATAATGAACTACCCCAAATATAAAAGACCATGTATAATGTTACTGAGGAATGGGTTGGTAGAAATTCATCTGAGAATGGGGCAATAGGAAATACTGCATTATTGATGACCTAGAACTTGAGGAATGTAGGTTTTCAGTCCAAACTTGTACACAAATGGTGCATGTTCAAACCACAATTTGGGTATGTGCTTATTTACATAAAACTAGAGGCCTGGTATGAAATTCGTGCAGTCAGGGGGCTGTGGGGGGAGCCTCAGCCCAGATTGCTAGAGGGCTCAGGCCAGGCCGAGGGACCCCACTGGTGCACCATTGGGGCCAGGGAGGGACTGAGGGAGTGCTCCAGGGCATGTCTGGCCCGTCTCGCTCAGTCCCGATAACCTACCGGTTGGAGTGTCTGCCCCCTGGTGGTCAGTGCACATCATACCAACTGGTTGATCAGCCAGCTGTCTGCCCCCTGGTCCGTGCACGGCATAGCAACTGGTTGACAGGTCGACTGTCTGCCCCCTGGTGGTCATTGCACATCATAGCGAGTGGTTAAGCAGCCTTAGGATATCATTAGCATATTACACTTTGATTGGTTGAATGGATGAGTGGACACTTAGCATATTAGGCTTTTATTATATAGGATGACTAAGTGATGATAGGTCTTACAAGACTCTTCTGATTCTCTTGATTATCATTTTAGTTTAGAAATTTGACCTACCTTAGTTTGGCCACCAAACTCTTATGTTTATTAATAATTTAATAGTTACCATTTCCTCAGTGCCTAACACTTGGGTGCTTTATACATATTAATTCCCATTTTACAGCTGAGAAAACAGATTCAGAGAGGTTGGTGACTGGTCTGAGGTCACACAGTCACAAAGTGATGGAGCTATGATTTGGATGTAGGTCTGTTTAACTTCAAAGCTTGTGTTCTTCATTTGCCCTTGTTTCCTAAACTCCAGGGCCAAGGTCCCTGCTGGGCTGGTTGCATGAAAATCATCTGGGAAGTTTATAATATACTAGTGACCCAGTGCACAAAATTCATGCACATTAAAAGGGGATTAATTAGAGGAAATAATTTAATATTGCTATTTGCCCTTTCTCTGTAATAGAAGTGTCAGAGATGAAAGAAAATTAGTAAAATGTATATGAAAACCTTCCTCCTGTCAGAGTCTGGGGCTCATCATGGGACCCAGAATCAAGTCCCCGCTCACCCACATGCACCTCAAAATTGCGTGAGACCCAGACCCGGCTGACCCCCTCACCCCCCATTGGGTTAGATCAGCCGTGGGCAAATTACGGCCCGCGGGCTGGATCCGGCCCGCGGGCCGTAGTTTGCCCACGGCTGGGTTAGAGTGTCGGCTGTGCTCCAAAGGGTTGTGTGTTTGATTCCTGGTCAAGGGCACATACCTAGGTTGTAGGTTTGATCTGGCCCAGTTGGGGCACACACAGAAGGCAACCAGTCAATGTTTCTTTCTCTCCCCTCTTCCTTCCCTTCCACTCCCTAAAAGTCAATGTAAAAAGTATAGGAGAAAAAAAAAGAGTAACTTTGTGGTCACATTTTAAGACAAACTACTTGCTACCACGATGAAAGAACCTACCTCTTCCAGGCCTTTCCCAAGTCTCACTTAGCTTTACAAAGCTGGAGAGGCACATTACTTTGCTCAGCTGAGCTGATGTCCAAAATGGCTCTCGTGGCTTGTGTTACTGCTACCAGTCAGCTGGGAGCTCCCCTTAGTCCACCGGAACACCTGCATGTCGCTCTCCAACGTGGCACTTTCAGGGTAGTTAGACTCCTTATGTGGCAGCTGGCTTTCAGAGAGTGAACCGCAGGCAGAACCTTCATGGCCTTTCAGACATAGCCTCAAAGTTATGTAGCATCATTTCCACTGGGCCTCTGAAGTTGACTCAGTTTCAGGAGGAGGAAACAGTGATCCCACCTCTTGACTGGAGGACTGTCAAAGAATTTAGGGGCCACATTTTATTTTATTTTTATTTTTATTTTTTTAAATATATTTTTATTAATATCAGAGAGGAAGGGAGAGATAGAAACATCAATGATGAGAGAGAATCACTGATCAGCTGCCTCCTGCCCGCCCCACACTGGGGATTGAGCCTGCAACCCAGGCATATGCCCTTGACCCGGAACCCTTCAGTCTGTAGGATGGCGCTCTATCCACTGAGCCAAACCAGTTAGGGCATGGGGTGGGGCAGCACATTTTAACACCAACACAAAGGATATGCATAGATTAATGTGAGCATGTGACAGATTCATAATTAAAGCATTAAATAGTATTAGCTGGTGTGTAGTTCCTAAATAAACAGAGAACACCAAAAATTTTTGTATCTCTGTTGTACCTGATTCAAGATTGTCCTGGGTGAGCTTAAAAAAGAGAATGGAAGCTTTCCTTTTGTTCTCTTTGGGTATCATTTGCAGAAATGAGAAGGGAAAGTTAGGGGTAAAGATAGGTGTCTTTTTCTGACTATGTATTTGAATTTTTGTCTCCTATACTATGTGTCTGAAAAAAATAATATTATCTTTTGTCTCTTAAAAAATACACATTTGCCCTAGCCAGTTTGGCTCAGTGAATAGAGCATCGGCTTGGGGTCTGAAGGGTCCCAGGTTCTATTCTGGTCAAGGGCACAGGTTGCAGGCTATTTATGCCCAGGTTGCAGGCTCAATCCCCAATAGGGGGTGTGTAGGAGGCAGCTGATCAATGATTCTCTCATCATTGATGTTTTATCTCTCTCCCTCTCTCTTCCTCTCTGAAATCAATAAAAATGTATTTTTTTTTAAAAAAAAAATTACACATTTTCTGCCGAAACCGGTTTGGCTCAGTGGATAGAGCGTCGGCCTGCGGACTGAAGGGTCCCAGGTTCGATTCCGGTCAAGGGCATGTACCTTGGTTGTGGGCACATCCCCAGTGGGAGGTGTGCAGGAGGCAGCTGATCGATGTTTCTCTCTCATCGATGTTTCTAGCTCTCTATCCCTCTCCCTTCCTCTCTGTAAAATATCAATAAAATAAATTTAAAAAAAAATTACACATTTTCTGATGGGATTCTATTCTATCTAGAGAAATGATATTTCCCAGAGGTAGAAAAAGTATTGAATCTTAAGTAGTCTTCCTTGTATGAGAGTTCTTAGAGACTTCCATGATTGTAACTGACTCAGAACTGTTAAAAGAACCTGTCATTTCATTTTTATACTCATGCATTGGGAAGAAGGTATTGATGTGAGGCATTGTTTTTCTAACTTGGTTTTGTTTTTTTGTTTTTTCTATGCTTATTTGAATGCCCATCTTTGGGATGCAGTTCTCCAAGTTGCAGAGTAAAGTGGAGACAGCTGAGTCACGAGTATCTGTCCTAGAGTCCATGATTGATGACCTGCAGTGGGATATTGACAAAATTCGGAAGAGGGAACAGAGACTAAACCGACACTTAGCAGAAGTCCTAGAACGGGCAAGTGCTATTTCATTCATAGTTTGGAGACTAGAATCATTTTCAGGAGTCTGCTCAGAAATGATGGACTTGGGTAGTAGTTTTTGGGGACAAACAGATTCCTTTGAAAGTACTTTGCTTACCAGATTGAAATCTCGGGTCCCTCACTGAAGAATCTTTGTCTTCTCTGTAGGTGAACTCGAAAGGTTACAAGGTATATGGAGCGGGGAGCAGTCTCTATGGCGGCACAATCACTATTAACGCCCGGAAGGTAAAGTCTCACTCACTCAGGATGTGTTTTTTGCCCTGGTGTCAGTGTTGTGCCAGGTACTGGGATTGTGTTCACAGTGGTCGGTCTGGTGGGGTTTTGGCAGAAGAGTGGATCAGTGAAGACGGAAACTTAGGAATGGGAATGACTTAAAAATTCTTTGTTTCCATTTTACTCTTTTCCTTCACCTCTCCAGTTTGAGGAAATGAATGCAGAGCTTGAGGAGAACAAAGAGTTGGCTCAGAACCGCCACTGTGAGCTGGAGAAACTTCGGCAAGACTTTGACGAGGTCACCACACAAAACGAAAAGCTGAAGGTAGGAGACACAACTCTGACGGGGAGTAAACTGAAATGGTTTTGCTGACCAACTCATGTCCATACTTGTGAATTCTCAGAATTTATGAGGGGAAATTGGTATGTTGATTTATTTCCTTATATATTTACTTAAATATTTGTACCTTGCTTCCTTCTGAAAAAGATTGAAAGCAATTTACAAAGATATATAGACTGAATTAACATGTTGCAATTGTTGAGAAAAGTGAGCATAGGATAATATAGGGTGAGGATCCAAAATGGATTTAAAAAATGGGACTTGTATACCAGATATATGCCAGGAGCTTGTGCATACTGTAGGAGGGTAGGCCACTCACATGTTAGTAATTGCCAAAGGTGGGCACAGCATTTGGCTCTGCAGTTTCTAGCTGCCAAAACAGAAAGAAACCTGGTCTGTGATCCTGTTGGTTTGCAGACCTGCCCATTGGAATTTACTTTCCCCAGTAAACTGGGGGGAAGAAAGTGGATTCTGAAAGTCTTCCATTCCTCTTTCAATCACAGCCACCTGTCTTTTGTAATTTGATTGATTTCTAGGTAAATAAAGGTGTTTGAACTGAAAAACACACAAAAACAATCTGAGTTAAATTAGTGGAAGCGTTTGCGTAACTAAAGCAGGCAGTTACTTAGGAGAAGCATAACTATTTTTGATTCAATGTCAAAAATATTTTTCTGTGATTATTAATAAAGAGAACAAGTTTGTGACTGGGGTCCTCAACTATGTTCTTAAAGTAAGCATCCTGACAAATTTCGTAGTGCTCATCTCCCTCTGAATCTGGCAAATTTCATAGGCTTTTCTAGAGTCCTTGGATCTAGGCTGACACATAATGTAGAACACTTATCAAGTAAAACAATTCTTGGGTGGAAGAATACAGGTACCAGGTACTACCTCTTGGGTGATCTGATTTAATTTGGGGTAGATTTTTACATAACTAGAAGAGTGGGTAGAACTACTTTATAATCTTCATCAAGCTTGTCTCAATTGCGCAGGACATCAGTGAGTTTAACATTTTTGTGTGTTTTTTTTTTCTTTTTCTTTCCTTATTGATTAAGGTATTACATATGTGTCCTTTTCTCCCCCAAGTTTAACGTTTTATTTCCTGTCTAGTATTGAGGGTACAGATGCTAGGTTATGCTTTGACTTTCTTTTCTTTGGATCCCCCCGAGGTGGAATTGCGGAGTGCAGTGGAGGAAGTGGTTAAGGAGACTCCAGAATATCGTTGTATGCAGTCACAATTCTCCGTCCTCTACAATGAGAGCCTACAGTTGAAAGCACACTTGGATGAGGCTCGGACCCTGCTCCATGGTACCAGGGGGACCCACCAGCGCCAGGTGGAGCTCATTGAGGTAACAGCTGGCTTTGTCTTCTATATATAAGCTTTTCTGCCTCATAAATTTTTAATTTTATTCTCTCATGTGCAGTTAATCTCTTATTCATTCAGCAAATACTTATAGAGTTGCTGTAGGTCTTGCCTCTGCTAGATGATGGGCATCTTGCCATCAAGAATCATACAGGCTAGTGAGGAGAATCACGTCCATTAGAATGCAGTGTGGTACAGTAGAGGCATATCCCACATTTGCAGTGATAAAGGAGACAGAGCATCTGATTTGACTGTGGAACCTTCTAGATTCCACTAGCCAAAGTGAAGTATGAATTTTAAGAATAAATACAAGTTTACTGGTAGATAAAAATAAGAGAAGGGCATTGAGCAGTGAGAATAACAGACATAAAAATAGGTTAGTGTGGGTGGAGCCTTATGTGCATGTTGGAGAATAGTGGGTAGAAGCTGCAGCTCTGCTACAAGCCATTATAGCCTATAATACCTGTGTAAATACTTTTCTTTAAAGACAGAAACCTGTTTAAAAAAACTGATTTCAGAGAGGAAGGGAGAGGGAGAGACAGAAACATCAATAATGAGACAGAATCATTGATTGGCTGTCCTCTTATGGGGATTGACCCAAAATCCGAGCATGTGCCCTGACCAGGAATCGAACCTTGACCTCCTGGTTCATAGGTCGAAGCTCAACCACTAAGCCACACCGGCTGGGCTAAAGGCAGAAACTTTTTATTTGTGTGTTCACTTCTGTATCTTCTATAGTCCTTAAGATAATGTTTTTTTATGGTAGTCAGTCTTTTGCTGTATTTCTGCCAAATGAACTGAATTTAATGTAGTGTATCTTACTTTACATATGTTTATATTTTGTTTTATTGTTTAGTTCTCCAATTAAATTGTAACGTTCTCAGAGTTAGGGGCCATTTCCTTTATTTCTTTAGTATCTTGCTGATTCTCAAATCAGTATTTAGTAGCCGTCTGGTGTACATTAAGTATTGATGAAATTGGAACTTTTCGGAGTAATCTCTCTTTTCTTTGTATTTTTCTTCTTCTTCTTTGTTCTTTAAAGATTGAATTTAGGGAACATAATAGAACATGATGATCTTTCCACATTTTGATAAGAATTTTTTATTTTAATTTTTTTTTTTTCTTTCTGTGTGTAGCGAGATGAGGTTAGTCTTCATAAGAAGCTGAGGACCGAAGTGATCCAGCTAGAAGATACCCTGGCCCAGGTCCGCAAGGAATATGAAATGCTGAGGATAGAATTTGAGCAGACCCTTGCTGCCAATGAGCAAGCAGGTACAACTATTCTTGCTCCTCCCTGCAGTTTGGCTGCTGCAAATGCTTTCCTTGAAAGACACATATGGTCGCCAGGATTTGTTAGTACTAACTGGACCTCAGAAGTCCTAGAGAACCTAAAATCAAATCCTGTAATTCATTTCTGTTCCCAGCCTGAGTGTTTATTTTTAACTCAAATTGGCCAGTTTTGTTTTCATCTTCTGAGAAGGACTCTTGGCAATTCTCCCTGTTTCTTCGAGGTCCCTGATGTGTTCTGTCCTCTCTCCCCTTATCACAGTTCTTCATAACATTGCTGTTGCTGTGTTTAAGGCCCCATAAACCGGGAGATGCGCCACCTCATCAGTAGCCTCCAGAATCACAATCACCAGCTGAAAGGGGAAGTCCTGAGGTATAAGCGGAAACTGAGAGAAGCCCAGTCTGACCTGAACAAGGTAACTGGGAGGAGTAGAATAAGTATTATTTGCTATTCAGTTTGTAAAGCAGTTTTCGAGTGAGGAAAGCACTGTGGTTGCCATAAGTGATGTGCTTCTCCCATTTCTTTGTCCCCCCAGACACGTCTGCGCAGTGGCAGTGCCCTCCTGCAGTCTCAGTCTAGTACTGAAGACACTAAGGATGAGCCTGCAGAGGTGAAACAAGATCCCGAAGACTGGTCTGCCCAGTCCTCCGCATCGAAGGCATCTCAGGAGGAAGCCAACGAAATGAAGTCCAAACGGGATGAGGAAGAGCGAGAACGAGAAAGGAGGGAGAAAGAGAGGGAGCGAGAAAGAGAGCGGGAGAAGGAAAAGGAGAGAGAACGAGAGAAGCAGAAACTGAAGGAGTCAGAAAGAGAGAGAGATTCTGCTAAAGAGAAAGAGAAAGGGAAACATGATGATGGAAGGAAAAAGGAAGCAGAAATTATCAAACAATTGAAGATTGAACTCAAGTAAGAGCAATGTTTACGTAACTTTCTGATTCAAAAGCTAAGGTTAGGACATCACACATGAAATGTTCCCTGGATGGCATGGCTTATCTGATAATTGTATCACTTTGAGTGTAAATGAGCAGTTAGCGTGGTCTCAGTTCTTGATCAAGTGTACATACAGCCACAATGACCTGCGTGGCTACTGTGGAGTCCAATTCAGTGGTCAAGTCTCAGTAAACCTGGTGGTTGTGGCCTTATTTTTCATGAATCCAAATTATGGGAAGGGGTGTCATGATTGAAGTAACACTCATGAGAATTATGGAAATTAACTACTGGCAGATCACTGGCATTAATTGTAATTTAACTTATATTAGGTAGAGTATGTATTACTGTTTGAACAATATTGATCTGTTTGCCTGGCAGTTAACTAGTTTGGTACATATTGGGTCATTTCAAGAGATTTCTAGGGAGGTTTATTCCTGCAGGCTTTAAATCAGTGCCAGGGGTCCTCAAACTTTTTAAACAGGGGGCCAGTTCACTGTCCCTCAGACCGTTGGAGGGCTGGACTATAGTTTAAAAAAAAAACTATGAACAAATTCCTATGTGCACTGTGGGCCCGGGACAAGTCGGCTGCTAAGCAGGTCAGGCAGCGGCACCCGGCGGGCCGGATAAATGTCCTCGGCGGGCCGCATGTGGCCCGTGGGCCGTAGTTTGAGGATGCCTGGAACACCGTATAACCTCACACATCGCCCCTGCTCTTCCTGTTTAACTCATAACTGCTCTGGTAGAACCGGGTAATTCCTGCTCCCCATTGGTCATGGTTGGGCCTTTATTGATGTTTGGATTTGAGGGACCACTGTGCTTAAAATGTTTGAACTTCCTTGGTACCTGAAAGTATAGTTAAGAGGTTTGATAATTTAGTAAGAGATGAAATTTTCGTCTTTGGCTGATGGTTAATCACTTAACTGTCAAATCTAGGAACAGCACTATATTTTCAACTTTCTCCTTTTTTTCCCCTCCCTTCCTCTTGGCCTCTTTAAGACAAATGTTTTTTTCAAGTCTGGTTCAGAATCATGTGGGTGACTTATTTAAAATACAACCCTGGACCCCTGCCCAGACCTATTGAATATCAGTTTCTAAGAGTGAGGACCCAGAAATGTGCCTGTTTAATAAGGGCCACAGTGTTTACTTGATAACTTTAGAACCTGGTCTGAAGGGAGAAATGATTCCTTTATACAGCTTACTTTTCTGTCCTTCCTGAGTATATCCAGAAGTCTCTTGATAGTTGCGAAAGTTTTGTCTATTAGAGATGTGATGTAAAGTGTAAAATAGAACTGCTGCAAAAATAATTTTGCTCCATTAGAAATTCCCTTGTTCTGATGTCCTTTGTTTTCTCGTTACACCATCCCCCTTCCTCTGCCACCCCCTTCATAGGAAGGCACAGGAGAGCCAGAAGGAGATGAAACTGTTGCTAGACATGTACCGCTCGGCTCCAAAGGAACAGAGAGACAAAGTTCAGCTGATGGCAGCTGAGAAGAAGTCTAAGGCAGAGGTAATCTAGCCTGCCATTACCTGTCATTCAGATTAAAATCGTCATTGTGGGATTTTCCTTCACACTTCTGAAGGCTATGGTTTCTTTGTTTTTAAAGTTAGAGTTTAAAACTTAGCAACATTTTCTTCCCTTTCAAAACCATCTGAAATAGAGATTTCCAGATTCTCCACTAGGTGGTGGGTAAGGTCACCAGAATTACTGGGAATAGGAATAGTCTTTTCAAATGTTTGTATTCCCCCTTACCCCATATAAATCGTTATTATAATGATTCCCTTTTCTGATTACTTTTGGGAAGAATGTCTTATTTTAAATTTTGGAGTCTAGGAAAAAAGGGTGAGAACTATTTTAAAGAAACATATATGTGCACTGCTCAGAAATGTTGCTATGGAAGCATGGAGTGTTGGAATGAAGTGATGTTAAAACAGTGCTGAGATGTGTATATCATTTATCCCCTTTCATAATTCTATAAAGGTTAGTTTGATGTTATGGGCCCTCCATCTGTGCACAGTATTGATTTTTGAAATTTTATCATAGCTTTTCTTTGTTTTTGTGTGATTCCTTTCCTCCTGTAGTTGGAAGATCTAAGGCAAAGACTCAGGGATCTAGAGGATAAGGAGAAAAAAGAGAACAAGAAAATGGCTGATGAGGACGCCTTGAGGAAGATCCGGGCAGTAGAGGAGCAGATAGAATATCTGCAGAAGAAGCTGGCCATGGCCAAGCAGGTGGGCACACTTTCTTTATTCAACCAGCTTTTGAAGTCAGTATTACCTGACAGGTATGCTATTGACAGTGACATTGGCTCTTTCATTTCAGTCTTTGTTTAAATATTTTTTTTCCTATATATGTTGGTTTGTTTAACATTGAAGTCCTTCATCCTGCAGTTAGTTTATTTTGTGTATTTGTGAGACATGAAGTTTACTTTTTACTTTCAAATGGATAGCATGTTGTTCAGAATTTGTTTATTGAGGGATTTATCCTTTTTCTTTTGGTCTGGAATCAGGGGTTATAATGAATATAAAATTAAAATGAAAGATAGAAAATATTATATACATTGTGCTTATAAGTATAAGAAAAAACATGTGCCCCAAACAAGTTATAAATACCCAATATGTTAACCATGGTTGTTTGTGGGTCCTAGAACTGTAGAGACCTTTTCCCTTCTGATAATGAGCATGGATTGCTTTATTTTTAAGTCCCAGTGAATTTATTGACATTCAACAAAAGGATACCAAAAATGGTTGGAAAAACCATATATGTTCACTATGAGGAACACCTTCACTGTTTCTAAGAAATAGCAACATGACAATGAAATGAAGTAGTTTTAATGGTGACTTGATCATTAAGTACCTTTAAAAGAGGAACTTGATTGGAATCTATATACATTCATTTTATAAAAAGTGGGGTTTGATTCTTCTTAAGTCTGTTGATTGCCACTTTTCTTTTTTAAAGAATAATTATTAGGAAATTATACTACTATTGGTTTTAGCACAAGTAGAAAGACCCTATATTCATTATCTTAATAGTGTTAATTCTTCCTAAAGATTTGGAGTGGAGAAGACCCTTCTAGCTATTACTAAGAGTCTAAAAACATGAAAGAAGATTGATAATTTTGACTTAATGAAGGAAACTCCCCACAAAATTTCTATATGGCAAAAATGACTGTTAGCAAAGCCAAAAGATAAACGACCAGCAGGGGAAAAAAATTATCACAAAAGGGCTTATATTTATAATATATATTTTAAAAACTTCTAAAATGATAGGGAAGAAAACACACCAACCCAATAGAATAGGCAAAAGATAAGAATAGTTCACAGAAAAAAAAATACAGATGGTTCTTAAACATATGAAAACATGCTCATAATAACACAAATGTAAGAAAACTATGTCAGATACTGTTCTTCACCAGTCAGATTGTTGTGCAATGCTGTTGGAAAGTTTGTAGATTAAATCCAGTATTATAATTATGGAAAAGTGAGAGAATGTTAGGTTTTGTGTTAGATGTTCTCTTAATCAACTGCTACTGGATCAGTTTTCTGATTCTGGGATGTATAAAATTTTTGTCTGTTGTGACTGACTTGGAGAAGAGATAACTAATGGTGACAGACCAATAGACAGTGCCAGTGGCTTCAGATAATAGGGCTTCTTTTGCATTCCTAGGGCTGACATAATGACAAAACGAAGCTTCTTGAAACTAAGTGTCTCCTTGTCAGTAGGTTAATTTATTTCTGAATGAACAGTGGGGAAGCTTAGCTTCCTGTGCTAATTTTTTTGGAATTAGAAGATTCCATTAAAATGAAGGTTTTTCCTCCTTATTTTAGGAGGAAGAAGCTCTCCTCTCTGAGATGGATGTCACAGGCCAGGCCTTTGAAGACATGCAGGAGCAAAATATCCGCTTGATGCAGCAGTTGCGGGAGAAGGACGATGCCAATTTCAAGCTCATGTCAGAACGTATCAAGTCCAATCAGATCCATAAGTTACTCAAAGAAGAGAAGGAGGAGCTGGCTGACCAGGTTTTGACTTTGAAGACTCAGGTAATTAGAATAAACAGCTTTTCAGAATTCTGTTGAAGTAGGGTAATTTCTACATGAAAATATGCATTAAAAATGATGATTGTGGCATTTTTTTGTAATAGGAAAAACAAAACTAAATGTACGTTATTAGGTTACTGGTAAGTAAATTATATGTCCTTACAAAGGAGTACAGTGTACCAGCTGTTAAAACAAATATAGAACTGCTAAGATGAAAAAATGTCTAAAATATACAATTAAGTGATTTGTTTTATTATCCCTTTTGTGCTAAAAATGCATGTCTTTGTGTGCATAGGCTGTATATTTTTAAAATTTGTGGAAGGTTGCATGAGAAACTAAGAGTGGTTACCTGGTTATCTCTGGATGTTGGGATCAGAGTTTGTGGGTGCATGACTTTACTTTTTACCCCTTAATATTGTTTGATTCTATTTTGTGCATGAGTTTCAAGAAAAAGAATACTTTTGAACCTCTAGCCATTCTGAAAAAGATACACTTGGACTTTCGTTTGAGCTATGATTTACATGTTCTGGTATGAATTGCCAGGCTTTGGGGATTAGTATGGCCGGAGAAGATAAATACCTATAAATGTAATTCCTCTGTTCTTGGCAATTTGGAGAAGAATCTTCTCCGTGGTTTCCTAGACTCTTTGAATCATCAAATACGTATATGTATGTGTACTGATATATATGTGTGTGTGTATATATATGTGTGTGTGTGTGTGTGTGTGTGTGTGTGTGTGTGTATATATATATATATTATATATATACTAGAGGCCCAGTGCACGAGGCGGGTGTTCCCTCAGCCAGCCTGCGCCCTCTCGCAGTCCGGAAGCCCTCAGGGCATGTCCGACTGACGGCTTAGGCCCGCTCTGAGCAGGCCTAAGCCTTCATTTGGACATCCTTAGCGCTGCCGTGGTGGTGGGAGAGGCTCCTGCCACTGCAGCTGCACTCACCAGCCATGAGCCCAGCTTCTAGATGAGCAGCGCTCCCCCTGTGGGAGCGCACTGACCACCAGAGGACAGCTCCTGCATTGTGCGTCTGCCCCCTGGTGGTCAGTGCGTGTAATAGTGACCAGTCGTTCCGCCTTCAGGCTGAAACCAGCTCTCTGACATCCCCCAAGGAGTCCCAGATTGCAAGAGGGCACAGGTCAGGCCGAGGGACCCCATTGGTGCATGATCGGGGCTGGGGAGGGATGTGGGAGGTTGGCCAGCCGGGGAGGGGCTGTGGGAGGGCTCCAGGGTGTGTCCGGCCCATCTTGCTCAGTACCGATCTGCCGGACCCCAGAAGCAAGCTAACCTACCCGTCAGAGTGTCTGCTCCCTGGTGGTCAGTGCATGTCATAGCAAGCAGTTGAGTGGCCTTAGCATATCATTAGCATATTATGTTTTGATTGGTTGAACGTCCAACTGGACGACCGGACACTTAGCATATTAGGCTTTTATTATATAGGATATACACACAAATACATATCCTATCTAATAAAGAGTAATATGCAAATTGACGGTCACTCCAACACACAAGATGGCCGGCCCCATGTGGTCAAAGATGGATGCCCCCATCTGGACACAAGATGGCTGCCACAAGATGGCCTGCAGGGGAGGGCAGTTGTGGACAATCAGGCCAGCAAAGGAGGGCAGTTGGGGGTGACCAGGCTGGCAGAGGAAGGCAGTTGCGGGGGACCAGGACTGCAGGAGAGGGCAGTTGGGAGGGACCAGGCCTGCAGGGGAGGGCAGTTTCAGGGGACCAGGCCGGCAGAGAGCAATTGGGGGCAACCAGGCCAGGAGGGGAGGGCAGTTAGGGGTGACCAGGCCTGCAGGGGAGGACAGTTGGGGGTGACCAGGCCTGCAGGGGAGGGCAGTTGGGGGGGACCAGGCCTGCAGGGGGGGACAGTTAGGGGCAACCAGGCCTGCAGGGGAAGGCCCTTAGTTGGGGGTGACCAGGCTAGCAGGGGAGGGCAGTTAGGGGTGACCAGGCCTGCAGGGGAGGGCAGTTGGGGGCGACCAGGCTGGCAAGGGAGGGCAGTTAGGGGTTACTGGGCCAGCAGGGGAGGGCAGTTGGGGGCAACCAGGCTTGCAGGGGAGGGCAGTTAGGGGCAATCGGGCCGGCAGGGGAGCAATTAGGCATCAATCAGGCTGGCAGGGGAGTGATTAGAGGGTGATCAGGCTGGCAGGCAGGCAAGCAGTTGGGAGCCAGCAGTCCTGGATTGTGAGAGGGATGTCCGACTGCCCTCAAGGAGTCCCAGATTGGAGAGGGTGCAGGCTGGGCTGAGGGACACCCGCACCCCCTCTCCCCGTCCCCCTCCCCCCCCCCCCCCCCCCCCGTGCATGAATTTCATTTCGTGCGCCAGGCCTCTAGTGTGTGTGTGTGTGTGTGTGTGTGTATTGCATTAAAAGTGAAGCTTTTAATTATCCTAATCTTGCATGTGCTTTGCAGGGGTCATGGGTAAAAATCAGTAATAGTTTACGATTTCTATAAGATTCTCTTTTGTGGGCCTGTGAATTAACAGAGCCTAGTCAGTTTTGTTTTTTTCCTTCCTATTTATGTTAAAATCTGATTTTCTTCTTCAAAGGTTGATGCCCAGTTACAAGTAGTAAGGAAATTGGAAGAGAAGGAGCATCTGTTACAAAGCAACATTGGCACCGGGGAGAAGGAGCTGGGTCTTAGGACACAAGCCTTAGAGATGAATAAGCGCAAGGTATGATTGATTGCTCTGTAATCTAAAGTGACCATTAGTCGCAGAGGAACAAGCAAGTATGACACTGATAAAATCATAGCTCACCTTACTCCTTGGACGTGGGTTAGCATTTTACCTCACTGGAAATACTAAAAGGTGACAAGATGACGTTACTGTCCATCCCATGTAGGCAATGGAGGCAGCCCAGCTTGCAGATGACCTCAAAGCACAACTGGAGTTGGCTCAGAAGAAGTTGCATGATTTTCAGGATGAGATCGTGGAGAACAGTGTCACCAAAGAAAAGGACATGTTTAATTTCAAACGAGCCCAGGTAAGAGCAGTTTTTTTCCTTTTTATTTCACTTGTTGGGTGTTTTCTGAGCCGTGAAGTGACCCATCTTGTGGGAGAGTCACTGGTCTAAAGCAGTGGTCGGCAAACTGCGGTGTGGCTTGTGAGCCGCGGTTTGCCTCTCTGTTGACTAATGAGTTTGCCAACCACTGGTCTAAAGTATGTCATTTCCTATTTGACTGCAATTGCTCAAGAGAAAAGACTAAGTCTGTTTTCTTCACTGCTGTGTCCCCAAAGCCTGTCATGATGCCTAGCACCTAGTGGGCATGAAATAAATACTAGAGGAATGAGTTGGTAATTAAGTAGCAACATACTTAGAGGACTTTAAAAGGTCTCCTGCTAGCCCTGGCTGTGTGGCTCGGTTGATTGGAGCATTGTCCCATGCACTAAAAAGTTGTGCATTTGATTCCTGGTCAGGATACATGCCTAGGTTGTGGGTTTGATCCCCACAGGTCAGGGTGCATACGGGAGGCAACTGATAGATGTTTCTCTCTCTTTCTCTCCCACCCCTTCCTCTCTTTAAAACAATAAAAATATATCCCCGGTGAGGATTTAAAAAAAAAAGGAAAGTTCTACAATTTTTCTATTTTTGGCATGTCAGCTGTTTCTTACTATGCTTTTGTGTCCTTATCCATAAATCCGTTAATTATTTAATCCAAATACCTTCAGCTTAAAACTGATTGCCTTAAAATGAAGTATCCCATCAAGCTTTTCATCTTTAAAAATCCAGTCCTTCTCATTTCTTAGACTGTATTTTCACAGTACTGAATGGACCGTAGTCAGGTGCAGCTCCGGTTTGGCAATATGATCACAGTTGCCCGTTCTGAAACAAAAGAAGTATCTTCCCACTTGCAATTCTCTACATTTCTAAAAGACAGCTGGGCATGAAAGGACTTCCCACAATGCTGAAGTTGGAGGGATTATTTTTGTCACAAATGGCAGGTTTGGGAGTGTGTCTGATGGGTAGCCTATCTGTCCTTCCGCAGGAGGACATCTCTAGACTTCGAAGAAAGCTGGAGACCACGAAGAAACCGGACAATGTACCCAAATGTGATGAGATTCTGATGGAGGAGATTAAGGATTACAAGGTTAGAAAAACTGCCTCAGTGATTGCTGTGTGGCTTTTGTTTTTTGGGTTTTTTTTGTCAGTCAGGGCCTGATGTGGCCCACTAATAGCTGGGGAGAATAAATATTGAACTTCTGTACGTGAAGGTAACGGGAGAATGGTTTATTTTGTGGGGGAAATGGTGCTTGGTAGATCTTGTTTGCTTGGTAGATCTTGTTTGCTTATGTATGAGAGCCCTTTGGATCATAAACCTTTATGGTTGCTCAGACTTTGACTTCTTTCTTTTTCAGGCACGCCTGACCTGCCCGTGTTGCAACATGCGTAAAAAGGATGCTGTCCTTACCAAGTGCTTTCACGTCTTTTGCTTTGAGTGTGTGAAGACTCGCTATGATACCCGCCAGCGCAAATGTCCCAAGTGTAATGCTGCCTTTGGTGCCAATGATTTCCATCGCATCTATATCGGTTGATCTAAGCCAGGAGAAGAGGAGGGGCTGGCTAGACAGGCACTTACTCATTCACCGTCAAGCCGCTACCTCTTCTCTCCTGGACTGCGGCCTGCAGGCGCTTTGTCTGTCAACAGTTGTCCTTCACAGACTGTACATTGAGGCTCTCTCTGATAGCTGGATGACATCAGGGGAAAGGACTGCTGAGTGCAAGTCTTGGCTTATAAAACGAATTAGAAACAACTCTTGTCTCCCTACCAGCCTTGTGTACTTCCTACTTTTAGGCTTTTCAACATTTTCTTCTTCAGGCTCATTCCACCTGAAGAAGTGAGGTTGGTATATTTGGCTTGGAGGAGGAAAATAAAGAACAGAGGAGACACATGGCCATTTGGGGAGGGAGTGTAAGTAGGGGATCCTTTAGAAATAAGCTATCTATGGGCGCAAACATTTCTTGATTTGGGTAGTGAACTTTTTGTAAACATGGATTACATAGGGTTATAATTGTGCTACTCTTCCCCAGATGGTTTGAAGCCTTAATGAATTATATCCAGGATGACTCAGTTCATTTTTATTGACCAGTGAAGTAACTTGTGAAGGTGCGCTGGATTCCTTGTTGAAGTTAAGTTTTGAATGTTCTACACACATTAAAGTCTTTAAATTTCTTGAGGCCTATCAATTTCAGATACTGTAGCCCCTTCTATCTTAAAATATAATCAAGATTGAAGAGGATGGGGTCAGGGCTGAGATGGAAGAGGTCTGGGTACTCTGGGAACTCCATACGGGGTGGGGGCGAGGGGGTAGGTGAGCGATAAATTTCTCTCATCGGCCTCTCCACAGGGAGAATTTCATCAACCTCTCCACGGAGGTTGTTGTGATCCCTGTTTTCCAGAAGATTCTCTCTAATCTTCCTGTAGGACTTTATATATTCCACAAGCTTCAATAAAGCAGGATTCAGATTGCTTTTACGTTTTTCTTTGAAACTTTGTATTTGCCATTATTAGTTGATTTACACCTGCTGTTATAGAATTGAATTCTGTTGAACACAAATCATCAATTTAGATTAAGGGGCCTACTGTGATTAAGTTATTTATTTATTTGTTAATTGAAATACTTTCTCCTGGTGGTTTTATTGGGTCTGTTCTGAGATGATGCCTAAAAGATGATGGTTTATTTGACTGTTCTGGGTTCTCTTTCACAGCTTACTGTTGGGTAACAGATTGTGACTTGTTTTCCAGGGCGTTCTTAAAGTTGCAGGTTCTTGAATCTTAAGTTTTATTGTAACCAGGCAACCAGAAGTCATAAATCTCTGGCAAAGGGTTGCATAAAATGGGTTCTTTCTGGATCACCACCTGTCCTAGGAGAAGGGTAAGGACAGTCCTTTTGTGGTCACTACCTATAATGAGCAGAACTTGTGATGAATTTCAGTCATGTTGGATGGGTTCAGAAACGGGTTTAACTGGGGAATCTTACCGTATCACCAAAGAGGTCACGGTCCCTCGATCCCCTCACCTGCCTGTCCCAACACAACACATAGACACACAGTCATCATGGGGTCAAGTCCTGTTGCTGGACACAATGCATGTGCAGTCAGCACTTTCCGTGGCTGCTCTGTGCTTTCAGGGCAGTCCTGGGCATCACACTGTTGGTTTGGGGACAAATAGACTACTCGGCAGCAGGTGGTTTGGGTTCAGATATTAACAGTTTATAACAGGTAGGTGCCAGGCACTGTGCTAAATATTAACTTGTATTGTGAATAAAGAAATTGAGGGGTCAATTTTTCTTCATCTTTGGAATCTAGACCATGTGTGTTTGTCTATGTTTGTCTGTCTCTAAGTCCATCAGTCCTGATTAAATGATGTCATGGCTAAGTCATTCCAAAACATCACAAAACTAACTTCATTTGCTTATCGCCCTACAAACTAAATGCATGTGACTGACAGCCAGTTCCACCCAGTGGTGAGGATTCTGATCTTTTATTTATTTTTTAAAAATACATTTTATTATTTTCTTACAGCGAGGAAGGGAGAGGGGTAGAGAGTTAGAAACATCGATCTTTTAAATATGTCCCTCTTCCGATTAAAATCCTTTAATGGTTCTTACAGTCTTTGGATACAGATTCGATTTAACACAGTGATCTTGTCTCTGCATTTCTCTTTCTGTCCTTATAACTTGCCACTCACCTGTACTTTGTCATATTGAAATATTTGATGTTCCTAAGCTGTCTGATTGCTGTAGTTTCCCAGCTCTGGAACTTTGTATATGTTTCTTTTACCAGGGTGGAGGATTTCTGTTATTCTCCACCACACACACACACACACGCACGCACGCACGCACACACACATGCACACTACACAGAAGTGTTTTCTTTGTTCCCATAGCACCTGATGTGCATTTCTTTATCAAAGTCCCCACCATGTTGTTTTGCAAGTTTGATCTCCTCAATAGACAGTTCCACGGGATCAGAATCTTTTTTATCTTTCCATCTCCAGCAGCTAGCCCCAATGCCTCGCTCAAAATCATCCAAAAAATGAATGACTGAATGATGCAAAACATCCTTGGGTAACTTGGTGGCTGAATTAGGTTATAGTAGGTCTGTGTTTTACTGAGATTTGACTTAGGTATATGCCAAAAGAATGTGTGTGAAGAATGCATCCAGCTAGCAGATTCGTGACGGCAAGTTTGCCAGCAACTAAAACTGCCCAAGTTGTCAGAGACACCAAGATGCCTGAGATAGCAGGACTGCCGAGCTGTTTGCAGCTGTGTTTATACCAGGTCTTGGTTGGACTAGGACAGTGGTCGGCAAACTCATTAGTCAACAGAGCCAAATATCAACAGTATAACGATTGAAATTTCTTTTGAGAGCAAATTTTTTAAACTTAAACTTCTTCTAACGCCACTTCTTCAAAATAGACTCGCCCAGGCCGTGGTATTTTGTGGAAGAGCCACACTCAAGGGGCCAAAGAGCTGCATGAGGCTTGCGAGCTGCAGTTTGCCGACCACTGGACTAGGAAGCAAAAAGAGATGCCTAAAACTATTTCTGTGAGACTCGGGGACTACAGTGTTGACAATGGACTAGTGCAGGTGCATTTACCATACTAGCTTCCCTCTGTGGAGCTGGGTCCAGGCTGAGGCAGGGGCCGGGGTGATATAGTAGAAAGAGCTCAGAGGAAAAATAAGATATTGTAAGGCAACAATCAGAATCCTGACAATACAGTATGGTTGTTCTGAAAACAGCACTGCCTACATAAGAATCTCCGCTACTACTGTCACAGCTGTGTGACCTTGGCAATGTATAAGATTCCCTGACCCCTAGTTTTTCCATCTGTAAGCTAGAGGTCTAGTTTACCCACTCTGGACTAGGTCCAGAGTTCATGTGTCAGGAAGGCGTTGGTAACAGCAACATTTGAATCCCCAAAGACAATGTCAACGAAAGTGAAGTCTCTATCTGAACGTTTATTCCACAGTCATAGAAACTAAAGATGGAAAAGACTGGAGGACATCTCGTCCACCCACGTGGTTGTACAAGAAAAGTGGCTGGAGCAAAGCAGCCTGTTCACGTCATGCTCACAAGACAGCATTGCAGGTCTTCCTGGAGCGGAGCGATTGCACACACATTAAAATGAACACACAATGCAAACACTCATACAAACCTTAAGAAAATACTTTTAAGTACATTATTTTCTTAAAACGATTAAGAACTAAACTAAAAAGAGTGAGGGAATCCTGGATTCGATGGATGGCGTCGGTGGGTGACGGAACAACTAAACAGTGAAGGCGGTGAAGTGGTTTTGATGACTACAAAGCAGTTTCTTCTGGAGACTGGTTGGATTTCCTGGTTTCCTGATCAAACATCTGAGTTGGGAGGAAGAGAGGCTCTAAGTCGTTTCCTTCCCCTTCCTTCTCTCTCCACACCCAGACGTGCTCACTAGCTGCAAGGCTCTGACAGACCCCACCAACCCTGAGAAGCTTTCTACCCAGGTAGCAAAGCTGTTCTTGGTAGTGGCTCCACTTACCACTTGTCCGGTTGGCACGGAAGCAGCAGATCCTGTACAGAGTTTGTGTGATCCATGAAGAATGGAGCGTCACCTCCAGGCACATTAAAGACCTCAATGGACTGGTCCCTGAGGCTGCCTCACTTGTCTGTCCCAGACACTCTCCCAACTTGTCTCACTGTTGGAAGAATCCCTTGTCTTCTACCTCGAAGTATCCACACTCAGGGGCCCAGATTAATATTTACATGAACGATCTGTTCTCACCCAGTCATGCTTTACCGTGTGCTTCCTGTACCAGGAATGCCTTGGAAAATAGGGTGGGGGGTGCGACATCATGCCACATCCCAGGTTTCCCAGCACCAGGGCTTGGGAAAGACTGGCCTTCCCAATCTCATGAAATAAGAGCCCACAGAGGAGGAAGGTAGCAGCCTCCTTTACATCTTCCCCCACACACCACCTCTGCCTGAGGACGTCTGGTCTTCGCGTGTTCTGAGCCTGGGGCGTGGAGGGAACAGGTGGAGCAGAACAGAAAGGAGGGTTTCCAAAGGACCCACCATTTCATGAAATCTTTTTACAAAAAACACAACACACTGTTTCACAAATTGCAAAACACTGTTCAATCACTACCGATAAAAATAATCACTAAGAAGTATGAAGACTGCTTCATTTCACCACAAGCAAAGATGCTTTGTTTTTCTGTACCCAGACCCGGAGGCATTGCAGGCAGAGCTGATGGCAGTAAGCCTGCTGCCAGCCCCTCCCTGCTGCTGCTTGCTGCATCCAGGCCCCAGCTCTGGCCAAGCAATTGCTCAGGGGACACCCCAGGAGCTGTGTACAGGCCATCTGCTCTGTGGAGAGGCAGGGCGGCCTGCCATATCATCACCCTGCTCAGAATGCCTCAGTAGAGAAGCTTAAGGTAAACCCGATATACAAAAATCCAAACTTACAAAACAGATACATTAAGGGACAATTAATTGCATTACAAAAGGATTCTTTACAAAAGAATTCACCTCTGGGTTCCTTTAAGTAGCCAGCTTCTCAAGTACAGTCAGGAGATGAGCTGAGTTATAAAAATGTCCATACAACATTAGGAGCATGGCTGTTACGTGAGTTGAGGTACACCTGTACATCCGGGCTACTCAGAGGTCAGGTGTGCACAGAGCATGACGGCAGCGTCTATAGTGTCCCAGCTGGTGCGGATGGGCGGGCACAGCTAAGGGGCATAATCTTTCAAAGGCAGCTGCAAACCTACTTCTGGGCCTGGGGTGAGAACAGGGGAAGATAGGGAGTTTCAAGGCAGAGTTGTCCTGCTTCCATGGCTCACCTGCTCCCTCCCTCACTGCTAAACTGTTCCATCTGTGAGGTGGATGGAGTCTAACGAGAACCTTCCCATCTCCTTCATTAGCATCTCTGCCTACATCCATCCCTGGGTTTTCTCAGACAATTAACTGATTAACAATTAACTGAAGTGTGATCTAATTACAGCTTAGGATGTTATCTTTCCCTGGGAGACTGGGTATCTCTTGGTGGCAATGCAGGGATTCCATTCAAAAAGTAGGCGGTGCCTTCCCAGTGATGGGCAGCTGTTACAGGGCACAGGGGCTTGGCTCAGCGCTGGGAACTCACTGTGGCCTTCAAATGGATCGGGGTGCAACAAAGAGTACTGAGAAGATAAATCAAATCACTGAAACACAAGGAAGCCTAGTCCTAAATGGTACCTGGGGGTGGGAGGGGCTGTATGGAAGGTGAGTCAGCAGGTGTGTGCTGAAGTTTTCATAAAACTCACACCAGACTGAAATCTGAGGGAAGATGAGGGAGGGTGGGTGGGTGAGATGAGATCAACCAAAGAACTTGTATGATTTGCATAACCCATGGACACAGCCAATAGGAGGGTGGAGGCCTGGGGCGGGGGACAGGGGCAGGCTATAAGGGGTCAATGGGAAAGAAAAGGGGACAGATGTAAAACTTTCAACAATAAAGATTTTAAAACAATAAATAAGAACTCTCAGAAAGGCTCTTCTCACTTCTCCCATTGCCTGGGACTGCCACACTTTTAGTGTTTCCTGAAGAGTAATTTTTGGACCACACATGTCAGTCACCTGGGGGTGCGGGTTAGCAGGAGGTTTCTGAGCTCACCTCCAGTCTCTCCCCTGTCCCCACCCATCCTCTGGGGAAGGGTCCTGACAACCAGCATTCTAACGAGTTCCTAGACGATTCCTGTCTACACTCACATGGGGAGTTGACGTTCTCTAGTTCCCATATGTCTTCACCTTCCTGCATGTCCAAGCAGTTGTACAGTGGGAAAGGGATGCCAGGTTACTGATAGTAATCTCTTTTTTTCTGATATCCATCTTTTAAGAGCATTAGATGAGGACTGGGAGAGAATTGGAGGGACCAAACCTATTCACAGCTCCTCAGAGAAAAGCAGGAGCGAGGCTGGGAGACTAACTTGGTTTTTATCAATACGGATGTGAAAAGCACAGGGCTCATTTCTGAATGGTGTAGCCTGTGATGTTCACACGCTTGAGGCTCACATGTGGGGTTCTTAGATCTAAGAGCTAAGTGACTGCTGATCTGAACGGCCTCGTAGATGGTCTGCAGAACTCTTTCACTAAACCCCCAGTCACAATAAGCAGGGATGTTCCGGTTGCATCCTAAGGCCACATCCTTGCTTTGTTTTTCTCTCTCCTTTACAGAAGGCACGCACTACCGTGGAGATGCTGAGCTGGGTTGGAAGTATAGCCCTGTTCATTTCTCAGCCAAATTGCTTTTCTGGCCCAGAGCTTTTGTTCTAAAAGCACAGCGTCTATTTTTAACGCCTCTTTGGCCTGTCCTCTGTCCCTGCTCACCACATCCCTGTCCCCATTCGTAATGGCATGTAAACATATTCCTACTAAATGTCAGGACGGTGTCAGAGAGCTCAGACCTTCTGAGAAATGAGGCTCTATGGGATCCAATCAAGCCTGGGCCAGCTGCGATACGGATGAGTTCAAGCCAATGTCTGGAAACACTCACTTCCCTGCCCTTAGCTTCTCTAGCTCTGACCCTGTTCCCTACTCAGAATGCAGGAACAAATCTAGATTGGGGAGTTGTATCAAAAACCACAACCCTGGCAACCCTGTTCTATACTGAGAATAAAACCAACAACCCAGTAAGACAAGGGAATGAGTAACAATTTTGCATCCCTTGTCAGTGCAGAGAAAGGACTGAAAACCAGAAGTAGTCCTGTGGCACCGGGTGGGAGGCTATCAGAGCTGGGGTTGTCTGTTATTCGCAGATCCCTTGCCCGGAGCTCACTCCTGACTAGTTTAGGATTCCTGCCCTGGAAGGCTGCTACCCTGGACACCTAGAGGGTGAGCGTGGGAAGAGCTGCTGCCGGACAGGGCGGACTTGACCTCTAAGACCCAGACCTCAGTCCCCCATACCTTCGTCAGTGGTTACAAAGGAGCATCCCAAGGTGTCCCCAGGGCTCTGAGGAAGGCCAGGGGCCGAGGTGGCGCAGCGTGGCCGCCTAGGACTCACGAGTCCGGCGCGCCCTCTGGTACTCCTCCAGCTCCGCCTTCCTGCTCACTGCCAGCTGCAGCTCCTGCCGGATCACCTGGATCTGCTTCTCCAGCTCCACGAGCTCCTGCATCACCGAGGTCCGCACTCCCTGCAGGGAGTCCGCCTTCCCGTTGGTGGTCAGCGAGGCGGGGAGCTCTCTCCTCCGTGGAGGGAGAGGGATGTCCTGGGGGATCCCCAGGCCCGGCTGGTTCTGTCCTCCCTCCTCACTAAAGATGTATTTTCGTGGGATGTCATGACTCTGATGGGAAGTATTCCACACGGAGAGCTGACGGGGTCCCACGTTGGACCTAGGAAACAAAGAGGCACTGTAGGCTGACCTTCCACGCCGCTTCCCATCTGCGAGCCGTTTCCTGGGTGGATGCTATAGGGCTGGGGACACATTCAGAGATGCAGGAACGAAGCCGTGGACAGACTGCCTGCTAGCTAGCACCATGGGGATGAAAAAAGCCAATACAGCTGAAGGTCAAGGTCTTATCAAGTCTTCTGCTGCCCTGAAACTGGAATGGGTGTATGCACTGGAGGGCTGATGGACCAGGGTGTGGCACATTCTCACATGAGAACCTTAGATGCCTTTTAGCCCCTTCCTGCCCGCAGGGCTCAGAGATCAGCACAGCCTTGAAAGGGTCTGTGGCTAGAAAGACGGCTTTAGTGAAAGTAGGAATGTTTCTTTAGCTGTGGGACTCTAAGCATGCGCCGCAGGGTGGTTACTATAATACCACTCACCTGTCGGCCACAGGACCACCTGATGTTTACTGCTTGAGTTTGAGAATAAAAGCCTACATGTTGCAGGTTTCAGCAAAACATTTCCCATCACAGGGATGACTTTATGTGTGTTGGGACTGACAGCTTAACAACAACATCATCAACAACAACAACAGCAGCAGCAAAACACAAGAAAGCCTCAAGTTCTGGCCTGGATAACGAAAGTCAAATAGAAACAGACTCCAACGCTCTATCAGGCTTGCGTCGAACCGCCGCCCACCACCATGTCAGAGAGAGGGCCGCAGACAGTCAGCGAGTCACTGCTGGCCAGGCACGGGGGGAGGAGGATCTGGTTTCTGAAATACACTTTGACAGTAGATGCAATGAGAAGAGCTTCTTGCTATAAGAACAGATTAGAACCCAAGCAGCAAAGCTGCTGATTTCTTCCAGCCTTGTTGGAGGAGGATAAGGAGGAGGAGGAGGAGGGGAGGGAAGAAAAGGAGGAGGAGGGAGAGGAGGGGGAAGAGAAGGAGGAAGAGGAGGAGGAAGACAAGGAAGAGAAGAAGGAGGAAGAGGAAGGGGAGGAGAAGGAAGGAGGAGGAGGAGAAGAAGAAATAGGAGGAGGAGGGGAAAGAGGAGGCAGATGGGAGGAGGAGGAGTGGAAGGTGAAGGAGAAGGAAGAGGCAGAGGGGGAGGAGAAGAAGGAGGAGGGGGGAGGGGAGGAAGAGGGGGGGGAGAGAAGAAGAGGACCACTTTTGCAATCTACCACAGGGCCAAACAAAATAAAAACGTTCTATCTGGTCCTTGTGCCTTGGTCCCTATCTATATAACTAAAGCAAGACTTTATTCCTGGACTCTCATTTGCCAGGAAGAGGAGAGGACCTGCAGGGGAAGGGATAACGAAGTCTTGATTCAGTTACACGAATGACTTCATAGGATGATTCTATTTCATTTCCCCCCGTGGTAGATGGCAAAAGTGGTCACAATCCTTTGTTCTTCCTTTCATCCCTCCCCTTTGAATTTGGTCCAGTCTCATGACTGTTCTGGGCAAGAGAAAGTGGCAGAAGTGGCAGAAGTTCTGCCGGAAACCGATCATTATCTCACTAATAGAAAGATGTGGACAGGGAACCGGGAAGGCTGGTCAACAACCTTCATTGCTCTGAAAGGTCAGAGCTAGTTCGCTCACTGTTTAGTTGAAACATTGTTAGCTGAAGCAGCCTCCTCCTCTGTTCCTTTTATGTAAATTTCTGTTATTGGAGTTTCCTGCCTAAGAGCTATGGGCGTATCCCATAGTCTCAATAAAGGGGATAGCAAGGCCAGCGCAGTGTGTAGTCCTCCCACTAGAGGTGGGCTCCCGCCTGGCCCCCAATATTCCCAAATTAATACTTTTTCAGTCTTTTTTCATTTGTGTGCGGCCTTCTCCAGAACCCGAACCCTGAACCGGAACCCTAAACCACGCAGGACGTGAAAGGGGTTCCTACAAGTCCCACGCCCAAACTTTTAAGAAACCTCACACACTTGCACTGTCTCTCAGAACTGCTGTTGCCACGTGAGCAAGACCAGACTAGTCCACTAGATGGTAGCAGACCATTGGAAAGAGTCCCAGTCTTCCCAGGTGGCCCAGCCAAGGCCATCACAGACAATGCCAGCCAAGAGCTGCTCCGCCCCCTCAACCCCCGCCCCGCGCCAACCCCCACCCCACAGGCTGCTGCAGACATGTGAGCAAATGCAGCCAACATCAACCAAGTCTGGCCCAGATCAGTAAACAGCACAGATGACCCATAGATTCATAAGCAACTCACTGTTATTTAAAACATTAAGTACTGAGATAATTTCTCACAGTAAAAATTAACTGCTACATGCCCCAAGCTATTAAAACACACAAACACATTCCAAACCACCCTGTAGTTCTTTAGCATTTCTCATAGTTTAAGTCTCATATACATGAGCAGGGGGTACTAGACCTTACCTCTCATGTATCCTGGGCTGGATACTTATACCTGGATCAGAGATGTAGTTATAATTTTCCTTCTAGCCTTATGCTTCCATTTAAAATTTTCTTCAACCGATTTTCTATTGAGTTTGAATAATTCCAAAACAATCTTATTTGCAATGTGTGTTATATGGTTTACAATTTTTGTGTAACTTGGAGTGAGAGGAAAGGGAAAAGGGGGGTGCATTGGAAACGCAGTGGGGCAAAGGAGAGACCAAAACTTACATGAAATCACATGTTAAAGGAAACCAAGGACTATATGTAAATAGTCTCTTGCAATATCCACGTTTTTTCTCTGCTTTAAACAAAAATAGAAGCAACATCAACTTTCAGACCATGGCCTAAAATTCTTCCCAGTCTTTCCTCAAACACACATGTTAGTAATCCATTTATTTATCTACTAGAGGCCCGGTGCATGAAAATTCATGCACTGGAGGGGGGGTCCCTCAGCCTTGTCTGCCCCCTCTCACAGTCCGGGAGCCCTCAGGGGCAGGAGGTGACCCAGAGATCAGGGGAAGGCAACACCCCATCACACCTCTGCTGCTGCCACTGCCAGCAGCGCAAGCCTTGGCTGGCCCTGTTTACCTGAGCCTCAGGCGGCCCTGGGCGGCTGGGCAGCCGACAACTGAGGCTTCCCTGCGCCTTGGACTGGCCCTGGGCAGCTGGGGGCCTGAGAGGACTGGGGGACTCTGGAGGCAGGCGCGTGGGGCGGGCCCAGCCTTGCTGCGTGCCTGCTGCCCCAGCGGGGCTGAAGGAACTGGGCGCCACCATCTTGTGGCTGTGGGCGCCGCCATTCTGAGGGCATGGCAGTCAATTAGCATATTCCCTCTTTATTAGATAGGACTAGAGGACTGGTGCATGAAATTCATGCATGGGGGCAGGGAGGGGTGTCCCTCAGCCCAGCCTGCACCCTCTCCAATCTGGGACCCCTCGAGGGATGTCCGACTGCCCATTTAGGCCCAATCCCACTGGGACATCCCTCTCACAATCCAGGACTGCTGGCTTCCAATCGTTTACCTGACTGCCTGCCCAGTCACCCCTAACTGCTTTCCCCTGCCGGCCCGGTCACCCCTAACTGCCCTCCCCTACTGGCCTGGGTCCCTCCAACTGTCCTCCCCTGCAGGCCCAGTCACCCCTAACTGCCCTCCCCTGCCGGCCTAGTCCCCCCCCCAACTGCCCTCCCCTGCAGGCCTGGTTCCCCCCAACTGCCCTCCCCTGCAGGCCTGGTCCCCCCCAACTGCCCTCCCCTGCAGGCCTGGTCCCCCCCAACTGCCCTCCCCTGCAGGCCTGGTCCCCCCCAACTGCCCTCCCCTGCAGGCCTGGTCCCCCCCAACTGCCCTCCCCTGCAGGCCTGGGTCCCCCCCAACTGCCCTCCCCTGCAGGCCTGGGTCCCCCCCAACTGCCCTCCCCTGCAGGCCTGGGTTCCCCCCAACTGTCCTCCCCTGCAGGCCTGGGTTCCCCCCAACTGTCCTCCCCTGGTTGCCTGATTGCCCACAACTGCCCTCCCCTCCCGGCCATCTGGTGGTGGCCATCTTGTATCTACATGGGGGCAGCCATCTTTGACCACATGGGGGCGGCCATCTTGTGTTTTGGAGTGACAGACAATTTGCATATTACTCTTTTTTTAGATAGGATTGCTTAATTCCTTCAACAAATATGGAGCACCCAGGAGGATGTCAAATTGTAGCAGACATGGGCATTTGCATAGATATTCTCCCCCTCAAAAGAGAGTTTTCAAGCCAATGAAACAAACACTAGTCCCATAGAATGATTCATAGGGGAAAACCTGTGAGTGGGGCATCTATCCACATGTCTTACTGGACTGTCCAGGCAACCACAGAAATCAGGTACAAGAGTCAACCTGGTTTTCTCCAGAGCTTTGAACACGTATCCAGGAATAGAACATAAAGTATAAGCCACACACGCTGGATTCCCTGAGAAACTCTAGTTCCTAGCATCACAAGTGCTCTGATAATCGACAGGTGGCTCTGGACCACCTGTGAATGCCAGTCGACAGATGCTGAGTGTCAGACTTGGTGTCTAGTTGGAAGGAATGAGTGTGATACATTGCTGCCCTCCCACAGTTTAGGTTGTGTGTGTGTTTTTTAAAATCATCCTTTTATTATTCTTGAGTATAAGATCCTAATAATTTTAAATGCTTTCTTTGTAATTCAATTGTAAATTGCAATGTCAAGCCTATTGTAAATTCTAAACCCAACATGAGTGGAGAGTTGTTTTATTTTAAATATATTTTTATTAATTTCAGAGAGGAAGGGAGAGGGAGATAGAAACATCAATGATGAGAGAGAATCATTGATCGGTTGCCTCATGCATGCCCCACACAGGGGATCAAGCCTGCAACCCAGACATGTGCCCTGACTGGGAATGACCTCCTGGTTCATAAGTTGACGCTCAACCACTGGCCACGTTGGCCGGGCTTGAGTGAAGATCTTTAAAAGATATGTTGTCTCTCAGGAGCAGATAAGGATGGAAAATTTTATAATCTAGTTAATCAAGCCCTAGACTTGACTTGAGGTGAGGTTCCCAGGGGTAGGTTGTGTTTTGTATCAAGCCTTTCTCAGCCTCAGAGTGTAAGGTGATGTGGCCAGCGAGTGAACTGTACTTAACACTGAAAATGAGCCAAGCAAGCTTCCACCAAGCAATGGTGAAACGGGGAGGTTTGATACCCACTAGGCCAGTGGTCGGCAAACTGCAGCTCGCGAGCCACATGCGGCTCTTTGGCCCCTTGAGTTTTTAGCAAAGGCCAGCTTAGGAGTACCCTAATTAAGTTAATAACAATGTACCTACCTCTATAGTTTAAGTTTAAAAAATATGGCTCTCAAAAGAAATTTCAACCGTTGTACTGTTGTAATTTGGCTCTGTTGACTAATGAGTTTGCCGACCACTGCTCTAGGCCATTCAGAAGGTGCACGACAGCTGTGGGACCTCAAACACTCACCACCTTTGAAAGGTTACAGGTGGGTGTTGGTTACAGGAAATGTGGACCCAACATAACCCATGAGGATGTGTTCTGCCTCAGGGTCTTCTCAAAATGAGGGGTTCTGAAAGGGGATTTGCCCAGAAAAGTGGGTAAGTTGAGTGAGAGACACATCTGGCCCTCAATTTAGGCGAAAGAGATGTGTTTAGGATTCACATCACAGTTGAAGCTGGGATCGCTGGGCTTCCTGCTTCTATTAGGTTGGAAAACAAATGCCTCATCATTATAAGATGATGTCTTTGCTGCTGTGCCTTCTGTGTTCCTCCGGTTAAAAATTTATGTCAAAATAATTATAGAAAAAATGTATGACACAGAACAGCTGTGACCCGACCAGCCTACAGCTTGCCGCTGACAGGGCTGCAGTATATGGCACAGGAAGACCACAGACTGAGCGGCAGGGGGGCTGCTCGCTGACTGGGAAGAGGGGCTTTAAGAGATGGCGAAATGATCCCGACAAGCTAGATGCAACCTGGAGAGAAGGGCGCTGCGGCAGTATCAGAGGAGGTTCAAACAAGAAAAACAAATCACGTTTTCCACCCTCTTCCCTTTTCTGCTATTAGAGAAGTGTGAGTGTCAGATTTCAGAATTACCCAGAAGGCCTAGCTTTGAGCCCAGCATCTGTCATCGATGACAGAATTGCTGGCAGGTAATGCCCTCCACTGGGGCCCCTGGCATATGAATGGACCAGGAACTTAGGCAGCCAAGCCAGGAACCAGACCCAAATGCTTCCGACATCCTTAGCCACCCACCACGAGTGAACAGGCAACAGTCGTTCCCCAGGTTGGATGTGGGGAAGGTGTGAAGTTCTGATTTTCAAATGTCATCTGTGCATTTCATGCCTGTTAATTCCTGGTAATGAGACGCTCTTTTCTGGGGAGTTTGTCGTGAGAATGGCAGGAAATGGATGAAGCAGAACACGTCTGCTGCATATTTCAATGCCTGGGAGTACTAGAATGGAGTGGGGTGTGGAAACATGCCCAAAAGGCAGTATTGCGTGAATTAATTACCTGCAGTAGTCAAGAATTCTGTTATATGTATTTTGTACACAGGAGCGATTGCTAAAATAGCTTTATTTTCAGGGCTTTCCATGTATTATCTCATGTAACTCTTACAGCATCTCTAGGGACCAGGTATGTTTTTAACTCAATTTCACATAGAAGGAAACGGAGGCATGGAGAGGCTAAATAACTTGCCCGAGGCCACCCATATTATAAGTGTCTGAGATGGGGTTTGGACCCAGCTGCTCAGCTTTAGAGACCATACCTGCATTTTTAACCTATGCTGCCTTTCAGTGTTCATAGATGCGCAGATATGGTTTCTGTCTGTTTTATTTCTATTTGAAACTACATCTACTTTTACCAGTTATGTTTAGCAACAACTTGGTCCTAATCTATCTGAATTATTTATACACTAGAGGCCCGATGCACGAAATTCTTGCAAGGGGCTCGGCCCTCGCAGCCCTGGCTTCGTCTGGAAGGTTGTCCGGAATGTCGTCAGGAAGGTCCTTCGGCCATCCGGTCTAATTGGCATATTACGCTTTTATTATTACAGATGATTTTCCTGTTGAGCACAGAGACTCAGTTCATCTCTAACATTTTACATGAACAAATCTGAAGAAACCTGGTTTCTTCTTACCTCTTATCCACACGTTTAGTCTTGAAACGCGGCTGCTTTTCCTCTACAGATGACGTGTTTAGCGCTCTGTGTAATCTCTGGCGGAAAGAACAGAGTCACACATAGAGGTTATTAGTAACACACAGTCAGGGCCAAAGCACCACCTGAGATTCCGTGGTGTGTCTCGCCGATACAAGCCTTGGCCTCTGTAAACAAATGTCCAGAGATGCCCGAAACAGATCAGCATTCAGCCCCAAATCTCAGGAGAACAAGAATTCTAAGTTATTCTACATGGAGGGGGAAAAAGTACTTTGAAGCTTAGAAAAGCTCTGGGTTGTAAAATGGTATGTGATACATAGAAGAGCTGTCGTGACTGAAGTGTGGCACTTGCTAAAGGTGAGTAAAAAAAAAAAAAAAGTCTGCCCCAGCCATGTTACGCTGCTGGGAGAACAGCAGCTGGAGCTGGTTGGCATTCTGGGCTGGTTCATACCAACTCTGTTGTTAACTAACCAGGATACCCGCATAATTAAAAAAATAAAAAAAGTCTGAACTTCCCAGCAGCTAAAACAAAGAAGGAAAGAACACTTGAGAACAAAACTAATCTGTGGAGTTCTCCTTTTTTTTTTTTTTTTTTTAAATATGTCTTTATTGATTTTAGAGAGAGGAAGGGAGAGCAGTAGAGAGATGCAAACATTGATGAGAGAGCCCCCACCAGGGATTAAGACCGCAACCAGGGCATATGCCTTGACCACTGAGCCACACCAGGCAGACGGGAGTTCTCCTTAAGAGACAAAGTACTTCCCAGGGTGAAGGTAGGAAAACAGGGCTCAAGTGTAACCAAACCAGTGACAGTAACCTACCTAGACAAGAAAGTACTGTGACAACAAAGTGGTCAGCAAAACAGATGAATGGGGCAAAAGTGGCCCCGTTTTCTGTACCACTGAAAATGCGGAGAGAACAAGGGCCGGTGAGTTAAAAGGGAATCGGGGACTTCAAGCTCGTTTAATGGGTTTCAATTTTGGCATGAAAAGAATCTGTAGGGAAAAAAAATCTTTCTCAACATCTCTTCAGATTGTCACTATTAAGTGAAACCAGGTTTTAAAAACCCAATTCTATTGCTTTCATTGTGAGCAGCAGTGGAGGGTTATAGAAAAGGAAGGAGCTTTATGGGAGAGCTTCATTTAAGGGGAAAGTGAATGAATGGGATGGAGGAAACTGTCTTGTACACTGAGGGTTTCTATACCACCTCAGTGCTCTTGGTAATGTGTCACTGTCAGTCTGACTTGGGGCTCTGGATCCTCCCACTACCGGGAATTCTGACGGTTAGGAGTATTGGAGCAAGATGCCCCCGGCACTCACCTGACTGGTGTGGAGCCAGTATTGCAGCCTCGACTTGTTCTTGATTCGTGGTAGCAGCAGCCGGTACACTATGTGCTCACCAATGGCTGTCAAGATGGACAGACCAAACCCGGCGCAGAGCAGCACGAAGAGTCCAGAGAAGTGCTTGATGCCCATCTGCAAAGTCTGGGGCAGAACAGAAAAGGAGAGGCTGTGGGTGCGATGCTCCATTGGGCCCCCCCACACCTGTTCATTCTTGTATGCAGATTCTTTTTCCCCTAGACCCAAAGGATGCAGAGTCTGTCTTCCCTGCGTGCCCTGTGGACCTCACCGCACTGTGAAAGCAGTCCAGCCAGGACAGAGCGCAGGTCCTGGGGTGCCACTCACACATGGTCCTGTCGTATGAATGGCCCTGGACTTGGCCAGAGGTCCTGAGTCTGGACCATACTACAGCCTCCACAGAGGCAGTGAGAGAGAGTCCGAGGGATGAAACAACTTAATATATGAAAACAGTGAATAGTTCTCAGGGACATAGAATGAGTAGGTTTCAGGGGAAAAGATGGTGAATTCAAAAATTCTGAAATGTAGCTCTGGCAGGAAACACGGAGATCAGCTAGTTCCACGTACTCATTTTACAGACGCAGAACCTAGGAGCAGAGAAGTGAGATAAATTGAGCCAGATCCCCAAATGAGTCAGCCGTGGAGGGGAAAGAGCAGCCACCTAATATCTGTTGATTGCTTACTCTTTTGCCTGGAGATAGGTATTATAATTGCAATTTGTAGTTGAGGAGACTGAGGTCCCTGCAGGTCTTAGGTGACAGCGTTGGTCTGCAAGTCCAAGTTTTTTTGCTCCAAAGCCTGGGCTCTGCTGCCGTTACAGCACCCACAGTGACAATAACTACATGTGGCAGCACTTGGCTAAGTGATTTACAGGTGCTACCTAAGAGGACCTTCCCGAGTTCTCTATGAAACAGGTGTTCTTCAGTCACTGACATCGATGGCAAGAGTCAGTCATGCAGAAGGATGGACCTTTGGATAGGCTGAGTGCCTACTGTGTGCCAGGCACTCTTCAAAGTCCCACGGGATGGAGACAGGAGGGCTTTGTCCTTGCCTTTAATCAGCCTGAGTCTGGGGAGGAAGCAAACAGGTATACCCTGTGATACCTGACCCACACCCCCTGGGCTCTGTGGAGAAGCTGACTCAGGAGATAAGGTTTAGACTAAGAGAGGCAGAAATGGAGGCTCGGTTGGAAAAGTGCCCATTCTAAGCTTACGGTGGTGGAAACAAAAAAGGAAAGGCGTGACCTTCTGGCACAGTGATGTAGGGGGTTGTGAAACGGACTGCGACTAAGGGGTAGGGTGCATGAGGCGTGCGTCGTGAGGGAGGGCCAGCCCTGGGATGCCTGGGTGTCAGCCCTTTGCTGGAGGCTTTTGGTCATCATCATCATCATCATCATCATCATCAATATTTACTTAACACTTAACATGTGGAAGGCACAGTTCTGAGCTCTTTATCAGTGCAGCAACTTGTTTCATATTCATAACGACCTATCCCGACCTATCCGGTGGGTCCTGTTATCTCCATTTTATAGGTGAGGGCATTTAGGAACAAAAGGGTGAAGTAACTTGTTCAAGGGCACATAACTAGCAAAGGTTAGAGCTGGGGTTTGAACCCAGGCAGTCTGGCTCCAGAGCCTACACTCTTTTTTTTTTTTTTTTTTTTAAGTTTTTATTGATTTTTGGAGAGAGAGAGGAAGGGAGAGGGAGAGGGAGAGAGATAGAAACATCAACATCAATCTGCTGCCTCCTGCACGCCCCTTACTGGGGATCGAGCTCGACACTCGGGCATGTGCCCTGACCTGGAGTCGAACCAGCAACTTCTGGGTGCATGGGACAACACTCCACCGGTGAGCCACACCAGCCGGCCAGAGCTCGTTTGACTGATGGGGGTGATCCTCCCATCCTCCGGAAGGGATTTTCCTTTCTTTCATTCTCCCCACTTCCACTCCCAATCTGGGAGAAACTGCCAGCCGGGCCCGGTTCAGGATGGCTAGGCCTCCCAGGTTTTCCAGGAAGTGTACCCAGGGGGCAGGGTTCAGGGGCAGAGCTTGGAGACCTCGGGCTTTGGTGGAGCCTGGACCACAGATCTGGTTTCCTCCATGACGCTACTTCAGGCTGTGGCTCAGGCTCCAAGACCGGCTCTAAGACCCCCGGTGAATTAATGACTACAGGCGAGCAGGGACACAGAGCAGGTCCAGGGCCAGGAGGCTGAGACACAGGCAGGAAGACTGGGCAGACCACCCGAGGATGCCAGCAGAAGCCAGCCCTAGGAGAGGAATGCTGGGCCACAGTAGGGCTTTGTGAGGAGGTGTTCGGGGCCCGAGGGCCACACAGGTACTAGAGCTTTCCTGGAACATCTCTCTACAGGTGGTGTCGATTGTATAACTTCATCTCTGGAAAGTATATGCAAATGTGTTTGGAAATAGCTTTTGGCCTGCACCTGTTGTAATGGATACAGGAACTAGCCATCACAGAAGGATTCACTGTGTTATTACTGCTACGGATGAGGAGCAAACTGCGGCAATTCACTTTGCACTTGAACATCACCAACCATTCGGCAAAACACTAAACAGACGGGCACTGCTTTCTTATAAGGCGCTGCCAAGATGAAGAAGAAAAGTGTAACACACAGTGAGTCATCTCGCCTTTGAACACACAGCTTCCCTCCAATAGTCTCATTTTCCTCTTACTACCTTAGTAACAAATAGGCTGTTTTCAGCTTATTTTATGCCTTTCTTTCTTTCAATTTCTGTTTACACCCACACACTAATAGACAAATAGAGGTGGTTACTTTATAAAATTGGGCATCTAATATGTGTACCGAATACCATATATGGGTAGTGTGATCTTGTAATAACCCCATTAAGTAAATTATCATCCCCATTAATCATAGAGATTAATGACCTAACCCGAGATCACACCGCTAATGAATGGGGCACCAGGCTGTGGATCCCGTCTGTCTGTGGCCAAAGCCACGTTGCCTTTCAAACGAACACCATTGACAGATCCCTGGCCATCTGAGCTCTGTCTATTCCCTCTAACAACTCGCAAACGTTTTTATTCAAAACTCACCATCTGAATTGAAAACCCAAAGTAATCTGCCTGTGAGCGCCAATGGAAATGTTTACATTGTGCCTGAGGCTGAGTGCGATGCACAGCTGTAGCCGCAGTTCCGCCGCTCGAACCCCGGTCCCCTGGGGTAAACGTGCCTGGGATACGTGCACCTGGCCCCCCCTGCCCCCCCCCCCCCCCCCCGCTCCACACACACCCCATCCCCGGAGAACTTGTTTTCGAATAAGGTGGGACCGACTCAACTTGACATGTATCACTGGTCGGAGGGAGGAGGAGGAGAGGAGCAATGAATATTCAGTGTCAAATCTTTAAAATAAATTTCAGGGAGGCACACAAAACGATGATTGCAGTTGTGACGCGAGAAGAAACATCACATCCAGAGAGGCAGTTAACAGCCCAGCCTCATGTTGTCGAGAGCTGCGTAATGAGAGCGAAGAAATGCAAACAAAAGTGTGTTTTTTATTTTCTTCATTGCTTCACCTGTGGCTTCGGCTGATAGCTCACAGCCCACACTTCCCAAGGGCCGAGGACAGAAGAGTGTCCCAGGATTTAGCCAGGGACAGATCTCAGTCACTGATGGCTTCCCTCAGTCCTTCCAAGCTCACTCTGGCCCACCCAGTCTCACGGAACGGTTTAATCAATAAGGAACCATTCCCCAAATTGCAATGGGTGGGGCTACCAGGTCAGATGCTGTAACTGTTTTGACTTGGCGTGTACCACAGCCACTGTTGACAGCCATTCCCAGTGCTGCCGGCGATGCCCCAGTCACGGATGCTCACTCCTCCAATAACCCTGCTCTATAACTAATCCTGCTTTCCTGTTTTAAATGGTCTCCTTTGTATTTTTCCAATCACTGAGGCTAGTTTCCAATGCTTGTTTCCCCCCTCTCCTTTTGTCTGAATCGTATTTATATTGTTTGCCCAATTACGCATTTCAGAAAAGTTTGAAAAAAGCTATTAACCCCTTTCCTAACATATTAATGTTTCTCCATTTTTAAATTTCCCCCCTTAGCTTTTATTAGACAGCGGTTTGAAATGTGATACAGCTGTGTTTTTGTTATGCGAACTCTTCTGTTGTTGCAGTTGCTAAAAATACCATTTGTTGGGATAAATATTTTATGACCAGCTGTTTTATTTTTGAAAAGAATGACCACGCCAGTCCATCTAGAGCTCTTGTCCTGAAGAGTGGAGCCAGTTAGTCAGTCTCTCCAGTGAGACCTCATTTCAGCCCACACTTCAGAGGCAATTTAGCCAAGAAAAGGCCACCCACCCCATCTTGGGATGGTTTGCATTCCTTTATGCTAACTTTGATTTTTAAAAAAATCTTCCGTTTTTTGAAGATTTTGGCAAATAAAGTATTTGTGAGGATAAACACCTTGCAAAACTAACAGCGAAACAATTTATTTGTGGGTCAGATTTAGCCTCTGAGCTGTTAGATTGAATCTGTTGATCTACAGGGCTTTACTGCTAGTGTCCGTTCAGTGTTATGATGTTTCATTTGAAAAAGACCTCTCCTTTTCAAGTCATGCAAAACAGATAGAACAAGGTAGCCAGAATAACTACCTACTCTACATGTTAACAGAGAGGATCAAAAGCATAAGTGAAGAATGGAGTTTGTAATTAAAAAAGAAAATTCCTCGAAGGTTTTTCCTTGAGAATTCTTCTAAAGCATGATAAACTTAGAGGATAAACCAACTGCTCTGGGTCCATATTTTTTTCTGTGTTTCAAAAGAAGCATCTAGTGGTTTGGGGATTGCAACATATGGTAGAGAGCAGACACAGGCAGTTAATACAGGATTCATGAGGACATATTGTTACTGATCTCTATAGACTCAAAGGATGCTGGTTGCTGTTAGCAGTTTAATCTAAATACTGTCACTATTTTTTAAGATGCGATGAAGACGGAAGATGATTTAAGACTGCCTTGCCAATATGTGTGTGTGTGTGTGTGTGTGTGTGTGTGTGTGTGTGTGTTTTAATGCATACCAAAGATGTGGGACCTCCTTGACAAGCTATTCATCTCTTTTCAGAAAACTAAGGCTTGATTTGAATTCAGTAATAAGACGATCAGAAATAATTTGAGGCAGTAAATACAGGCACCACCAAAATAAGAGACAATGCAGTGAGGTGGGAAAAGCTCTCCGTCTGGGATCAGAAAGGCTGGTTCAAGTCCTTGCTTTGCCACTAACCAGCTGGGAGACCTTGGAGAAGATTTAGATCTCTCTACAGCATCATCTGTAAAACTGGGAGATGGCACTCACCTCACAGTATTGCTGCTCTGGGGATTAAATAATACAACAAATGTAACTATCTGGGACAGTGGTTCAGTGAACGTTAACTACTTATCCTCCCCCCCCCCAAAAAAAAAAATTGTACAGATTTTGTTGGCAACCAGCAACAGGGAGAAAAGTCAAAGCATTCTAACTTGGAAGTAAATATGGTCTTCCTTCCCCAAAAGCCATATAAAGCCAGATCTTTCCAGTTGCTGAAGCTAGAAACAGCCTCTCAGTTCAAGGTTAATGCCACACAGCCTTGGGTAACTATAGTAAGTAGAGTGATCGAGCTATTGGCTTAATTCCAGCCACTCTAGACCTGAAATACTTTTCCTTGTCTTGTTAAATGTGAAAATGCAATCCACAGGTTTCAAACCCTTGGTCATGATTTAAAAATTTCTGTATTTTACTGTGCACATTGCAGAGAATATAAATAATGTCTCTTTTAGAGGTTATCCTGGCTAGCATTACATATGCTCAGGGATTTCTAGATGCATCATGAGGGGCTGCAGCCTGGGAAAGGGAAAGATGATTTCTGTTGCCCACAAAGTTGATTAAAAGGTGCTCAGGCAAGAGAAATATATGCGTACCTGTTGCTACAATGCGACATTAAAAATCTGTCAAAGACCTAAACACCACAAGGAAATGAAAACTGTTCACCTGACACCGGATGTGTACAAATATAAATCCATGAGCCCTGGCTGGGTAGCTCAGTTGGTTAGATTATTATCTGATAAGTCAAGGTTGCCGGTTTGATCCCCAGTCACGGCACATACAAGAATCAACCAATGGGCCTGGTTGGTGTTACTCTAAGTAGTTAGAGTCTTGGGTTTGATTTCCAGTCAAGGGCATGTACCTGGGTTGCAAGTTAGATGCCCAGTTGGGTCAGGGCGTGTGCAGGAGGCAACCAATTGATGTGTCTCTCTCACATCTCTCTCTCTCTCTCTCTCTCTCTCTCTCTCTCTCTCTCTCCTCCCTCTCTACTTTCCACTCTCCGTAAAGATCAATGGAAAAAATATCCTTGGGTGAGAATTAACAACAACAACAAATTGACCAATGAATGCATAAATAAGTGGAACAACAAATTAATATCGCTCTCAAATCAATAAAAAAAGAAAAGTCAGCCTTAACCGGTTTGGCTCAGTGGATAGGGCGTTGGCCTGCGGACTGAAGGGTCCTAGGTTTGATTCCAGTCAAGGGCATGTACCTTGGTTGCGGGCACATCTCCAGTGGGGAATGTGCAAGATGCAGCTGATCGATGTTTCTCTCTCATTGATGTTTCTAACTCTCTATCCCTCTCCCTTCCTCTCTGTAAAAAATCAATAAAATATATTTTAAAAAAAGTCAGTAAGTGAAAATTAAAAAAACCTGTACAAAGGCAAAGATATATATAAATACATATACACTGAGTGGCCAGGTTATTATGATCTCTGAACACATAATAATCTGGCCACTCAGTGTATATCCTATATAATAAAAGGCTAATATGCAAATTGTCCCCTCGACCAGGAGTTCAACCAGCAGGCAGGCTGGCCAACTGCCCATGTCCCCTCCCCCTGGCCAGGTTGGCTGGACCCCACCCACGCACAAATTCATGCACCGGGCCTCTAATATATACATATTACATATGTGTATATGTAATATGTATATATACTGAGTGGCCAGATTATTATGCATTCAGAGATCATAATAATCTGGCCACTCAGCATATATTTCTTCTTCAAAATACATTTTTATTGACTTCAGAGAGAGGGAGAGGAAGAGAGAAAGTAATGGGCTGACACCCCCAGCATGTGCCCTGCCGGGAATGGAACTGGTGACCTCCTGGTGCAGGGGACGACGCTCAACCAACTGAACCACACTGGCTGGGCTTTTTTCCTTATTATTATTTTTTTAACTTTTAAAGTTCATCTCCACTCTTTATAGTTTAGTCTTGGAATCAAAACAAAGACAAAGACATTTATAAAAGCCATTTCCTCCTCTTTCCCCACCAGGCTCCTTCCGGTGTTCCCCCCAATCACGGTGTGAAAAATTAACGACACTGAGTTGGTCATGAGGTTGGTGTCAGAAAATGCGGCTTTACAAAGAGAAATACTTCCAAGTGAGCCAGAAAGACCATGGTGGCTGCGCGTCTTGAGGTGACCTTGAAAGAGAGAGACGTCAAGGTCACTGCTGGGTGGCGCTCTTCCCCAAAGCTCACACATCCACCACCAGCTGCTTGTGGATCTCCAGGTCCCCCACCGCGGCTCGGAACTCCTCGAAGGAGAGTCTCCCGTCGCCATCCGTGTCCAGGTTGATGATGCTTTTGTCCACGACCTGCTGCAGCTCCCAGTCCTTCAAGTTGTTCCCCACCATCATCTTCAGCACCTGGAAGAGCTCCCCGTTGGAGATGTAGCCGTCCTTATCCATGTCGTAGATGTTGAAAGCGAACCTCAGCTTCTGCTCCTCGTCCCCCCTGATACTGAAGTGGGAGGTCCCCTCGATGAACTCCTCGAAGTCCACCTCGCCGTCGCCGTCCGCGTCGAACACCTCGAACACCCGCTGCGCCAACGGGTTGTGCCACAGCTCGGGCAGGGACAGCAGCTCGTCCGCGCTCAGGGCGCCCGAGGAGTCCAAGTCCAGCTTCTTAAACCGCTTGCCCAGCCTTTTAATCTCCTCGTCGTCAAAGTGGGAGCCCATCTCCGCGGGGTAGCTGGCCTCATTTCCCATCGTGGGCGCCCGGCAGGCTCGCAGGGGTGCGGGGGCGGTGGGCGCCTGGCTCCTGCGGGGACCGTTGCGCCGAGGGAGGGTGGGGGGCCGGGTGGGGTGGCTCCCGGGATTCCACCACCAGACCAGGAAATAGGCGGCGCTGGGGGCGGGGCGGGGCGGGGCGGGGCGGGGCGGGGGTGGCGAGAGAAGAGGGAGTGGAGGAGAGGAGACGGGGCGGGAGCCGGGAGCTTGCGGGGTGGAGGAGGTGGTGAGACAGGAGAGGAAGAGGCTGAGAGCGGGGCCGCCCTCCCCCCTTTCTGCTCTCCGCCCCTAGGTTTCCGCGATAAACCCCGTCCTCTGGCTGTTATTTCACCTTCTCAGCTCCTCACGGTCCCCTCTCTCCTTACACCGTAAGCTGTGAGGGGCAAGGGCTGCGCTGGTGCTGCTCACCGCAGTGGCCGGGCCGGGGTACAGCATGTGCCCCGTGAGTGTGTGCCGATGGCAGAGTGAGCTGCAGCCAAGGCTCCTTAGGCTTCCTCATTGACAGGCTTCGTGTAAGGACCAGATGAGAGAATACACCACACTGGGGTGCTATTCCTATTCCCTCAGTTCTCCGAGGGGGTAAGCCAGGACGGACATCCTTCGGGTGCCCTGGTCCCTGGCCCGTTTCAGGCCCTGGAGTCCAGGGTCTTTGTAAGAGGCTGCTCACACATCCCACACAATTTCTCCCGGGGATCATCGCGCTCCTGGGAATGCACACAATGCAGAATTCCGGGTCTTTTTCAAGACAGTTCCCAGGAGTAGAGTCTCCATCACCCTATTTCTTCGCATCCATGTCTCATGCACAGTCCCTGTCTCTGCTGGATGGTGCCTGGGTGGCCGTCCCGCAGAGCACCCTGTGCCCAACGCAGCCTTGTGCGAGTTGAGAGTGATGGTGGCTCCTAGGCCAGTGGTCGGGAAACTGCGGCTCACGAGCCACATGCGGCTCTTTGGTCCCTTGAGTGTGGCTCTTCCACAAAATACCACGTGCGGGCGCGCCAGTGCTATTGAAACTTCGTGGCCCATGCGCAGAAGTCGGTTTTCGGCTCTCAAAAGAAATTTCAATGGTTGCACTGTTGATATTTAGCTCTGTTGACTAATGAGTTTGCCGACCACTGTCCTAGGCCGTCTCACTCTCTCCCCCTTCACTTGAACTGACGTGTCCTTTTACTAGTTGAAGATGAATATCACACGCCCTCGCATTCTTTCTTCCTTTAGGAGCACATCAGGTGCTCCCACTGCAGGAACAACACAGGGACTCCGAGGAGCCCCAGGCCACAAAAATCAATGTGAAGGAGACAAAAATTCCCTCATTTAAAAATTGCTGGCATGTTCTCTGTGCCTCAGTTCAACTAAAAGATCACCTACAGGTAACCATGCTGAAACTGGCACAAGGCCACAGGATCCAGACAGTTTAACGGAAAAGGAGAGGTTTGGAGGCTCAAATATTTCATAACGGAATTATTATCCCAATTGGCTGAATTAACTAGATCCAAAAGAAGCATTACCAGATAGAAAGACCCATTATGAAATAGGGTGACCAGCATCAAATCTTACCTGGACAAGTTGCTTAACTTCAGTTTTCCATCTGTAAAATCCATCCAGCAATATATTTTGTACACTTGTGTGAGGATTAAAGCTGATGTTAGCCAATATGATAAATCATTATCCTTATTATTACTAATTTTATTATTATTTACCCTGCTGGTAGAGAAAGAATACTTCGCAAAGTGGGCACTTACATGCATGTTATGTCCCTTTAATGAACACACCCCATATATCATTTACAGTATGTCACTCACGGCTCTAAGCATTTTACCAGCATTACCTTTGACTCCTCCAGTCCAGCATTCTTTGGGACTGACTGCAGACTTTCCATCAATGGCTTGAGGAATCCAGTGACCGACCTCACTGGCACATCAGCCACTCTTACGGAATCCTCACTGACTTTCTCCAGCATTTGCACCTCGGTGGTCATCATTTAGAAAGCAGTCATCAGCGTGGAAACTTTTAGAAAGTGTATTACTTTAATAGGGTGTGTTAGTAGGAGGTATCAACACACCCTATTAAAGGGTGGTGGAGGGAGCACAGGAATTAAACAGACCCTTCCCAGCCTCCACTCTGCCTCGGTTAGCTGTGAGCTCTTACGGGAGCTATTCCTGTCCCAGCCGCAGCGTCCTCATCTGTCAAAAGTGATAATAATTACACCTGCTTTATCAACTGCATGTGGTTATTGTAAGGGTGAGATGAGGGAGTGCCTGTAGAAATAGTATGTAAGAGGAGAAATATTATCTCAAGAGTTAACTAATGTAATGAGCGAATAGACAATCTTGGGAAGATGGTACCATTTCATTGAATGTGTGCAACCAGACTTGCTTTCCTCCTGCCTCACGGAGGATGTGATGTGATGTTGGATCTGACATAACAACGTGAGGTTGAGCTCTATTATTCCCCATTTCATAAACTTTGTATTAGTTCAGCATTATTACGGGACTCACTGCCATTGTTTCCATTTTTCTCTGGTGATTCATCTTAGTCATTTCGATGGAAAAAAGTTTTTGTTACTCTTTCAGTTCAAAACTGCACTGTGGAGGCATCTGGAGAGTTGGACATTCACTGTAGTAACTGAATTAAAAGGGTTGACAGTGCGTTGGAAGAAATCAGGAGCCTGATGGTCCCTCCATTTCAGCAAGTTATTCTTTTCTTCCTCAAGAGTTTTCAGATGAAGAATTATGAGATGGTTACATGCAAAAATCGCTGACATTGGAAAATAAGACCGATAGAAATGTAAGCGATGAGACCCGAGGCTCATAAAGACCGTTCTGGGAGCTTTACAGGGAACCTGGACCTTTAGCTGGAATGGAAGCCCTCTCCTTTCTGATGTTTTGTGACATCTCACATCATGGCCACCAGATGGCAATCTTCACACGCTTTCATGCTTTGTTTACTTCAAGCCTGGAATCTCCAGAGCCTGGAGGCAACTACTTAGCACAGGGAATAATCAGGGAGGAGACCTGTTTCATGTGATGGATCACGCCTAGATTTCAGTGTAAGGAAATCTAAAAAAAAAAAAAAAAAAAAAATGGAAGAAAGACTCTCTCCCAATAGTCCTAATCAGTTTGTGCACTGTTCACACCTTTTAGTTGCATAGTAAATAAATAACATTCATAAATGTTCATGAGCTCACTGAATTTAATCAGAGGAAAAGCAAGAACGATTGACAATATAATTTATGCCCCAAGCATCTCTGGTGTATAAAAGAGGAGACCCTTATTCCATAAGATCTGTTTACTGGTCATTAGCCAAGGTGATGGGGCCCTTGCTGGAATTAGTTTTCATTGTATCAGAATTCAAACTTAGTAACCAGAGAGCCACAAAGAAGGCGCCCTAGCCTTGTGATGATATGGGGTGAGAGGAAAACACAATGAGAATTGTCGAATTGTCCTTTGGTCTCCAGTCTGCCTACCCAGCAACCCGACTTGAAATACCCTCCATCACATTTACAGTAAACAGTACTGTTTTTTCTTTCACTATTTAAACAGTGAATGGCTTGTATAAACCATCTTCTTGTTTTCTCACTCAAACCTCAAAGATGAGTTGGAAGAAAGGAATAACATGATACTATAAAAGATGGTTAATCAACATATGAAGATGTGGAACATATATACAATGGAATACTCCTCAGCCATAAGAAAAGATGAAATACTGCCACTTGCAACAACATGGATGGATCCTGAGAAGATAATATGTGAAATAAGTCAGAAAAAAAAGCTAAGAACCATGATTTCACTCATATGTGGGGTATGAAACTGAAAGCAACAAATAAACAAGAAAAACAAACAAAAACACATAGACACATACAACAGTGTGGTGATTACCAAAGGGAAGTGGGGTAAAGGGTAAAGGGGGTCAAATATATGGTGACGGAAGAAGATTTGACTCCGGGTGGTGAGCACAATGCAATATACAAATGATGTATATTGCAAAATATAGAATTGTACACTTGAAACCTATATAATCTAACCAACCAATGACACCCCTATCTACACTAATAAAAGAGAAATATGCAAATTGACTGTACCCCTGTGATGCCCACCAGCCAATCAGGAGTGAGTATGCAAATTAACACAACAAAGATGGCGGGTTGATTTGCATATGCAGGCGCAGAGTGGTCCGGCGGGGCAGGATGCCTGCTATGAGAGGAAGGGCGGGGGGCGGAAGGAGCTACAGGAGCAGTGCTCCAGCCAGAGCAAACACTGAAGACTCTGGCTGGAGCGAAGACTCTGGCTGGAGCGAAGGCGGAAGGCGACGGCGGGAGCGAAGGCCTGGGTCCCGGATGCCGGAAGAAAACTGGTAACAGCAGCCAGGGGAAGGAAGGCCTATTTTTGCATGAATCTTTGTGCAATGGGCCTCTAGTAATTTAATAAAAAACAAAAGTAAAAGCAAGAAAAAAAAAAGCTAATTAATCCAGCACTTTGCATAAAGAAAATGCCAGAATCATGTATTTCTCAAGTCCTGCCAAAAAAGTTTTCAGTTGTACAATATATATGTCATAACAAAGTTTATGTTGGAATTCTAAGATGCTTATAATTATAAAATACTCCTGCTTTTTCACAGTTGGGTCCCTGAGGGAGGGAGCACCAACTGTAATTTCTTGCATATGCTTATTTACCTGTGGCAAGCCGGCATGGCCATGGCACACTCAGCCCCACGTTGGGCGCCTTATGTGCTGCACCAGCTCAGCCAGGTTCGGTGACCCTGAGAGGGGGCGGTGAAGGATTGAGAAAAGACAGACAAGAGAAGAAAGCTGGGTCTGGGTGGGATGCTGTCCTCTCTGATGGAGAGCTATCGACAGTGCCACTGACTACAAGCCGTGTCTTTATTTCATAGCTAGATTCCACGAGGCAAAGAAGGGCGTGGTCAAGATGTTTACAACATTCTCATGGGTTTCAAGCCTACTCAATTACATGCACCTGAACTCCATCAAGCCCACATCACTCAGGCACGTGTGGCCACGCATTCAGACCATAGGTTCAAGATGACAACTATAGTTGTTGGCTATAATGGTGCTGGGACGGCTCTGCCCTCCAAGCTGGGACTTGCACGTGGCCATGAGAGGACTGTGCCCTCTCATTAGTCCGAGGCTTGAACCTGTCCAAACACTGTAGCCGCTCTCCGCATTTACCAAAAATGTTTTTCTTCTATGTGCACAGCTCTATACTCAGGAAAGAAGAAGGAAACATTTGTTATGCTAAGTATACTCCACAAATGAGCTCATTAAATATATTTCACTATTTACAAGTAGACACTATTAATAATGGTGTTGGGGTTAGGCTGTGAAGTTTTAGAAGCTGCATGGCTTGCAAAGACACACAATGATGGAGACAGGGGTCAAACCCTAGTGTGTCCACTTCCAGAGCAGAAATTCTTGCTGTTATTCCAGACTGCCTTCCATACGGAGACTAGAAAGGATGTCCCCGCTGTTGCGGAGGTAGGAGGGGACTCCAAGACAGAACACAGGAAAAGTGAAAGGCCTATCATGTTCTTCTGGTTCTGGCTGTGGCTGCCTAACAGCTGAGCTAGGGAAGGGGACCAACTAGAACTTTTGAATCCCCAAGGAGGGCACCAGTAGGAGGGCGTGGAGTCCTGTCCACCTGGAGGGTGGCATCTCTGGAGGATGGGGCCAAATGGCATTGCGTATCATTTCATTCTTCAGTGTCTGGCCCCCTACACACTTTACCTCCTCCAGGTAGCCTTCGCTGATTCCTTCTTGCTCTTGCATGAGTGAATCATGGGCTTGCCTGTGTCACAGGTCTACGTTGTAGCTTCTTCTACTGCTGCCCCTGTAGTGGTGTGGTAGAGGGGGTTTGCCCACAGATCTATCTCTTCCTGCGTGTGAGCTCTGTATTCATCTCTCCATAGGCTGCATCTGGTGCACGGAGGGCACACAGGAGTTCAATGTTTCCTGATGGATGGCTGGATGAATTTGTTCTGGGAGCAGAGTACAAGAAGATGAGGCTTTTCTGAGATTGGTTTCCCTTTCTTCGGTACAATTCCACTCCACGTCCTAAAAGGACACGTGAACAGCTTTGTGCTTCTTTAGGTTTCCAGAAAGCACTGCCTGGATAGGTTCCATGTGACCCCCTGCTTGGCTTAAATATTACACTTAATTACATAGGCTATTCCAAGGGAAGCACTCAGCTGTCAAGGTGGCTCTCGGCATACACGGGTTTTCAATTTAGAGCAATCTACAGTCATTAACTTTCCTCGCCTCTCCCTACGTTTCAGCAGGTTGAATAGCAGTGACATTTTAAATTGAAAAAGAAAGGGATAGGGACAAGAGGGGGCAGGGAGCTACTGAGACGTGACCTAGTTGTCAAGAGCAGAAAAGATTGCAGTACAACTCACCCCTCGCCCACCCCCGTACTATTCCATTTGGGTTTTAAAAAAATAAACTGGACAGAAAATTGACCAACATTGAAGCTTCTTGATGTGGCTGTGTGCTTTCTTTGGCTTTCAATGTATAGTTGACTAACCCTTCCTTCCCCCCTGCCGCTCAAATCAACAGAGGAAAGAATGGATCTGCCATGAGAAAACTCTGTTTTCTCAGGGAACAATATTAATAGGTTTCAAATGTGCATTTAGATGCACATTTTGGTGGTCTGGGGCCGTGGTCAGGGATGGAGGCCAGGTACTTCACTGTATCCTGTGTCCCAGGTAGGTCAGGGCTCCTCGAAAATGAACCCCCTTGAGACCCACGGCATTCTCTAAGCTGGACTGCTGCACTCTCAGTCTAAAGGTGAAGAAGTGAGTTTAGGAGAGCTTAAGTGATTTGCCCAACGTCACTCAGTGGGTCATGGTAGGGTCAGGATGGATATATATACCACCCACTCAGCACTACTACATGTCCGGCACTTTTATGTACATTATCTCTATTCCTTATGCTATGTCAGAAACCTCAAATATTCTACCTACAGTTTGCAGAAGAGGAAACTCAGAGAGGTTAGGTAATTTTTGTTCATAGTGTTTCCATACACCTTTTTGATGTGGATATTTTGACACCATGGCTATGTTTACATTTGTTCCTCTACAGGCTCCTAAAAACACACGATTTAAACTTAGGCTTTTAAAAATTACTTAATAGTGTCCTTAACAGACATCTTCATCCCTGCTCTGTGGCCCCATCCCTTACTGGAAGTTCAGGATTGTGGAGGTCAAGGATGGGAAGGGTGAAGAGTGCATTAAAGGTCAGGCTGAGGTTGGCAGCTAAAAATGGGGTGAGGTCAAGGAGTAAGTAAGTTCAGGGATGGGCTGAGGGTCAAGTTGAAGGTGAGGTCAAGGATGGAATGGGGCAAAGTTTCCTATTGTGCACTTGCCTTGATCATAATGAACGCTGAAAAGTGTGATGATCTACTTTTCAACTGTTTCAAACTTTACTTATCCTTTTTCCTACCCCATGTAATCGAACTCCCTGGATTCGAAGGATAGAGCTCCTTTCACCGCAACCTTTGACCTCTTGCTTAGTGAGTGTTTCCCTCAGCACTCAATAACATGAAACCCCTGGATTCAGAGACAGAAAACCTTGTAACAACGCAGCAAGATATGGATTAAACTGGGGCGTAGAGGGGCTGAGTAAATTTCCCAGCGACAGAAAGCTGCCGCCCTCATAGTCATGGAAGGGCCAGGGTGGTCTGACTCCCAAGACCAGGGTCGTTCAGTGGACCTGTCGTACTTCTCTCTCCTTCAAGCACAAGGCCTGGCCTCTGCCTGCAGGTGGGCCTCTGCGTGCAGGTGGGCCTCTGCCTACAGGTGGACCTCTGTCTGCAGGTGGACCTCTGTCTGCAGGTGGACCTCTGCCTGCAGGTGCAGGAGCTGCATTCTCAGATGGTCAGGCTGCAGCCCTTTCTTCTAACTGGCCCAGCCCTGCCTCCATCTGCCATGAGGGGGCATGTGGACATTCTCTTGGTTGCCCCTCCCCCAACCCCCAGATCCACTCTTCGCCTTTCCCCATCCTGCTTTGTGCTCTGGGAAGGTCTCCTATGGACCCCACAGATGGCTGCCTTGATCTAAGGCAGTGGAGGAAGATGGGAACACGGAGACTGATGTCAGGCACTTACTCCCTGGCCCTCGGCCAGGTCACTGGGGTTTTCCCTAACCAGAGGCGCCAGCTCCGGTAGAAAGCCCCCTCTGTTCCCCACTGGGTTCTAGGAATGGCGCTCTCCATTGTCCCCCCCTTAAGCCTCGGTGTGGTAATGGCTCCTTCACCTTACCTGTCTGGGAGACTGCACTCTTTCGGTTGGTTTCCTTAAACTGTATCTTTGCAAATGTTTTCTGGAAAACTCTGCTTGAACTGTTTGAGTGTGATACCTGTTTTGTGCTGTTCCCTCTTCCTTTTTTACTATTCCCAGTTGGTTAAAAGGTACATTATTCAGCCTATTATTTACAGTAGACTTTAGAAAAGAGGTATCATCATATATCTTAATAATTCCTTGAAGAATCTGGGGAGTGGGCTAAATTGTGATCTGCTGTCTTCCCTTTCCTGATTTGCAAATAACGGATTTTACAAAACTTTCCCTGGAGCTCTTAAATTCACTCAGTGACTTGGAAAAAAAATTAAAAAAATTTTTTTTTCTGAGTCAAAGAAAATGAAGGAAATGTAAAGCCTGCTATATGCTTTCCCCGTGGAACTGATCTACGATGAGTCTACTGTGGGCAGAGGCACAGTTGTGCGGGAAGGATCATGAGGAAACATCTAAGGGCAATTTAAAATTCTTCTCTGAAAATTGCCAGAGTCTGGTCTGCAGAATTGGACTTGCAATTTCCTAGGTGACTCTGGGGAGGAGATAAAGCCCTGGAATTTGGAAAAAATGAGTTTTTCCCCCAGAGAGACTGCCGCTAGACAGTTCTGGGATTGCTGAGAAATGAGAGGTGAATAGATCAAGGTTCTCACAAGGGACCAAGTATTAATGTCCAACTGCCAAAGGTGTCTCTCATGTCTTAATAGTATTACTAGGTGACCATATAATCCTTAGCTGAACTAGGATACTGTTTTTGGAGTGAAAGGGTGTTAATTACTCTGAGGCAATAGACATAGACTTGGACTGTACCTGGTAATTGAAAGGTAAGGTCAGAAATAAACAGCCCGGCTGGTGTGGCTAAGTGGTTGAGTGTCAACTATGAACTGGGAGGTCACGGTTCGATGCCACGGTTCGATGCACATGCCCAAGTTGCAGGATCAGTCCCAGTGTGGGGTGTGCAGGAGGCAGCCAATCAGTGATTCTCTCTCATCATTAATGTTTAAATCTCTCTTTCTCCCTCTCCCTTCCTCTCTGAAATTAATAAAAAAATATTTAAAAAGGAAATAAACAGAGAAACATCTTCCTCAAGAGTGCCTGTTAGGCAGGATACCCTCCAGAACATACCTGCTTGTGGTGCCCTGTGCCCTGCACCCCTCTCCCCACCCCCAGGAGAAGGAGGGGGGACATGTTCATTTAATGACTATTTTATTTATTCTGCACAAGAGCCACTGAAGAGATGAAGAAGCTGAGACTGAGGTAGGTTAGGGACTTGCCCAGCTAAGTTGATGGTAGAGGCAGGTCTCAAATATGTCTTGTCTGATTTCAAAATAAGTTCCTGGTTTCTTACACGAACACAGCCCAGCATTGCATGATATTTGAGGTTAAAGGAATAGCAAACAATCTTCTGACCTTTTCCGGGAGAAAGGTTAAAAAATAAAAAAAATGGCAGCAAACAGGTAGAGACCCGTGGAAGTTCAATCCATGAGCTGAGATTGGCTTCATTTCATTCCATTCCATCTTTAGGTTCGGTGACATCCTAAAATTCTGTCTTGGGTTGTTCCAGACAAATGTGCCAGTCATTGCACAAGGATATGTATTGTTGTTTAAATGCACACTGGTGAGCGTCATTAAAAGCAGTTTGTTATTGCCTAGGCCAGGATCTGCCATAGTGCAGACCACCATCCCTGGTGGTCCATGTGTGTTCTCAAGAATAGCTCCAAGTGTGTTCATAACATCCCCTGAGGATGGGGCTGGCCCTCCTAGCTCTACACACATGAATGTCATCAGAATCTTCTTTACTTCTTATATATATAATGGTAACTGATTTCAGAGAGGAAGGGAGGAAGGAGAGAAAGAAACATCAATGATGAGAGAGAATTACTGACTGGCTGCTTCCTGCACGCCCCCTCCTGGAGATCAAGCTCCCAACTGGGGCATATGCACTGACCAGGAATGGAACCGTGACCTTCTGGTTCATAAATTGACGCTCAACCACTGAGCCACACCGGCTGGGCTGAATCTTTTTTATTTCTGTCTTTGAAGTTCCAACTAAGGATATACCTCTTTTCCATTCTCCTCTTTCCTACACTTCTCTCTCCCTTCTAAATTCAGCTGACCTGGAAAGTGGGACCAGGATTGTCTTAACAACCATAACCTGATGGTTATGCAGAAACAGATTCAGAAGGGCCAAGTAACATGTCCAGTATCACACAGCTAGTAGGGTTCAAACCTAAAACTATTTACAGTTGTTCAGATGGAAAATAATACAGCAATTAATAAATAATAACGTAAGAATAAACTCTGTGGTTTGCACACTCACAACTGTAAACCTTTTGCCCCACCCTGTGTTTGTGTCTCAGGATGCTATAAAGGGAAACCATAGTCACTGTATCTAAGTTGGGAGGGCTCTTGAGGATGACCAACCAAATACATCACTGTATATATATATATATGGCTGGAAGTGGGCCAGTTGAGAGAGAGACACAACTTTCCCATCCACAGAGCAGGTGCAGAAGTAATTGGTTGTCTATTTAGCATCCATTCTCTTGTCTTCTCCTTCCTAAAGGAGTTCTGCTTTTGTTTAGGTCAGTGGTTCTCAACCTTCCTAATGCCGTGGCCCTTTGATACAGTTCCTCATGTTGTGGTGACCCCCCAACCATAAAATTATTTTCGTTGCTACTTCATAACTGCAATTTTGCTACTGTTATGAATCGTTATGTAAATATCTGATATGCAGGATGTCTTAGGCGACCCCTGTGAAAGGGTCGTTCCACCCCCAAAGGGGTCGCAACCCACAGGTTGAAAACTGCTGGTTTTTTTTTAGGTCATCACCCTTATCTGTATGAGTATGTTTCAAGAGAAGCTGTCCCATCACCAATCCTAGGGGGTGAGTCACAGTTGGTAAGTTATCATGGGGATCCCATTACTCTCACTGTGGGTTGGTTTAGACATGAGCTGATGACACAACTTTGGCCAATGAAATATGAGCAAGTTTACTGGTTGCAGAAACCAGAGGAGCCAGCCCTTCGAAAACCCCAGTTATTTGAAAAACCCCAGCCCTTTGAAAACTCCCAACCATTTGCGTACGCTCAGGCTTTTGCAACCCCTAGCCAACATTACCTGTAAACTGCCCATTTTGTATTCCCATTCTTTTTTTAAAATTCTTTATTGTTGAAAGTATTACATATATCTCCTTTTCCCCCCATTGACCTCTCCCCACCCGCTCCCGCCCCCCAGCACAGGCCCTCATTCTCCTACTGTCTGTGTCCATTAGTTATGCTTATATGCATGCATTCAAGTTCTTTGGTTGATCTCTTAGGCCACCCCCCCTGTCCCCCCCACTTCCTTCTGAGATTGGATGGTCTATTCAAATTGCAGCTGGCTTAAGTGGGGGTGGGGGTGGGGGGGAGAGCAGATTTTGGTGGATGACCTGCTGTTCTCCCATACTGCCAGAATTATTAGAATAAACACTCATATATGACTCAACCCTGTCTCTGCTTAATTGGTTCAAGTAGTGATAGGCAGCCCAGACCCATTGATTGTCCAGTTACACAACTGGTTTATTTGCGTTCTTGATGAATTAACTCAGCTGATCAGTGTAAACCCACAACTATTTCTTTTAGGAAAAGCTATGCAAATCTCTTCCAATAAAGTCAAGAATGCCTGCCTTCTGGGGTTGTAGTGAGAACCAATGAGTCAATGTCGCTGGTACAGTTTCTATTATGTGGTGAGAAACAGAACATGTTAGTTCTCTAATTTCCCATTTTCCCCTTTGCTTCCTTCAAATCTTTGCTCACAACTTCTATGAAGCATCAGTACAATAATTAGCCAGAGAAATATTTTTTTTGCATCTTGCAAACATTGCCAATTCTGTTATTAAAAAAAGAATTATTTTAGAATTTAGTACTAAAAACAGACTAACTTCCATTTCTTTTTCTCTTTAAACAGCTTTATAACTCATCTTATATTCTTCTCCTTTTTTTTTTTTTTTTTTTTGTCATGGCTGTCCAAAACAATAGAGGTAAACTTAATTGTCAAGGGCATTGACTAACATGTCTCAGTTTCTAGTTGTAGTTATTTACTGTTCTTTTGGAGGTTTTTGATTTCTGAGTTAGGAAAAGACACTTCTGTTATTTAAGTAAAATCAATATCTATCTATCTATCATCTATCTATCAATCTACCTACCTACCTATCATCTACCAGTATTAGGTTCCTAGAGCTGCTATAACAAATCACCACAAACTGGGTGGCTTAAAACAAGATTTTTTTTCTCTTACATTTCAGAAAATCAAGTCTGAAATGAAGATATCAGCAGAGTTGGTTCTTTCTGAAGACTCTGAGGCAGAATTAGCTCCTGGTGGTTGCAGCCAAGCCATAGCCTCCCTTGGCTTATGGCTGCATCACTCCACATCATCTGACATCACATGAGCTTCTTCCCTGTATGTCTCTACACATGGTCTTATAAGGACACCATCACTGGATTTAGGGGCCACCCAATTCAGTACGGCCTCATCTTAGCCTATATAATAAAGAGCTAATATGCTAATTAGACCAGGCAGTGGAAAGACCTTCTGGATCGACCTTCCAGAATGACCAGTGTGTGTGTGTTGGGGCGGGGGGGGGGGAGGGCGCAGTGGCGGGGCCGCAGGGCTGGGAGGCAGCCAGGGCCGCGAGGGCCGAGTCCTTGCACCGGGCCTCTAGTCTTCAATAATTATCTCCGAAAAAAACTCTATTTCCAAATAAGGTCACATTCTGAAGACATTAACTTTGGGGGGACATTATTCAACCTAATATACTACCAATATCACACTTGCTTTATGTTCTGACCTTCTGCTTCCCAACTTCTTCTCATATATATTGTTTAGTTTCTCTGGTTCATTTATTCTACAATTACTTACTGAATGCCTACTATGAAGCAGGCATTGAGAACACAACAGTAAACATGTTTGCCCCTAGAGGTCCTATAATCTAATGAAGGAGAAATACACTAATATAATAACCTGATTAAATATATGTTAATGAATAATAACATTTAAATGATGCCAAGGGCTATGAAATAATGTGAGATATAAGATATGATTCAGATTGAATCAGGAACAATGGCAGGCTCTGAAGAAGGGAGATTTCAGCTGAGAGTTTATAATGAGAAGGCATTAGCTGGGTAAGTGTCAGGGGGAAGAGTATTTAAGGAGGAGGAGGCAACAGCATGTGCAGAGACCCAAAGGCAGGGAAGTCACTGGGGTATCTCTATCTAAAATGACTACTGTGGTGGGGCTAAGAGAAAGTGGCATGAGATGAGGATGAAGAATTAGGCAGGGTCACATCCCATAGGGCACTGCAGGCCATGCTCAGTACTTTAGACTGTTCCCTAATTAACATGAGGCCATTGCAGGCTTCTTTTTTAAAAAATATATTTTATTGATTTTTTACAGAGGGAGGAAGGGAGAGGGATAGAGAGTTAGAAACATCGATGAGAGAGAAACATCTATCAGCTGCCTCCTGCACACTCCCTACTGGGTATGTGCCCACAACCAAGGTACATGCCCTTGCCCGGAATCGAACCTGGGACCCTTGAGTCCACAGGCCGACGCTCTATCCACTGAGCCAAACCGGTTAGGGCCATTGCAGGCTTCTAAGCAGAACAGCGATCTTCCATGTGGAGAACTAATTGAAGAAAGGCAGGTATGAAAACAGAGAGACCAGTGGGGAGACTTTTACAGTGGTCCAGGTGAGGGACAATGGCTTGGAGACTAAAGTGATGACTGTGGAGATTGGCATATTTGGGACATATTTTATAGAAAGAAAAGATGTGGCTTATTGATGGATATAGAGGTGAGACGTGGGAGGCATTAAGGACACCTGCCAGTTTATGGAAACAGTAACAGGATGGACAGAGGTACCATTGCCAGGATGTGAAGCACGGAAGGAAGAGCACATTGAGGCAGGAAGATCAAGGATTCAGCTGTTGACAAGTTACATATGTGATGCCTATAGGATAGTCGAGCGGAGATGTCAAATAGGAAATCAGATACACGGTTCTGGAACTCAGGAGAAGAGTCTGTGTTATAAAACATAGTTGGGCGTTATTGGTAAACGCAAGCTATTTGAAGCCATTATTGTTGGCTTTAGATTTTTCTTCTTCTTCTTTTAAATGTCAGGCTGACCTTGTGCTGGTTTATTTGGCTTCTCTTTTAAATGCCTGCGCTCTCGGGGCTCTTGTTTCACCTTTTAGTTTCCTATCTTAATCATCCAATTTCTGGCTCACTTTGCAGGTTTCTTTATAATTACATCGTAAAGGCAGAGCCTTGCCATGAAAGAAGCAGGTTCTGATGATCTGTACGCCTTGGGCAAATCACTTAAGATCTCTGGGTATTCGTTTCACATCTATAAAAGGGAATTGGTTGTTTTCAGTTCGAAAAAACCCTATTCTTCAAGGTAAGGCTATGCGAAGTGTTAATGTTACCCGCAGTTTTCCCTTACCTCGGTGACAGCAAAACTCCTCTTGCCACAGGGAACCACCTTGTACCACTTGTCGTGCAGCACATCCATAAACCCGTGGGACTTGTACTGACTGATCAGCTCAGATATGTTGGAGGTCAGTGGAGAGTTGGGGGGGAGCCCGATGCCGTATCCTAGGAGAAAAGATAGTCTCAGATGAGTTTTTCACCTGAGAGGCTCCTAAGAGGTTGCCGCTACACTCGTGTGATATGGCCATTAGGCCCGGTAACAAGTTTGGGTGAACCATCACCATCTCGCCTTCAAAGGACTCAAAGATATCTGAGGTATGATTACCTTCGATCTGCTGCCCCTCGGAGTAGATGAGTCTGGAAAGGAGAGGAATGGGCTGTGCACAGCATACAGGTGGTGCATTGTATCTCACGGCCTCTGCGCTTCCTTTCAAGATATTTCTTAGAAGCCATCGTTGAGGTCTTTACTAGGGCTAGGATCCCCTATCCGCCTCTGCTAGAGCCCTTCCTCTAGACCAGGGGTGGGGGACGTCCATCCTGCAGGCTGTATAAGGCCCGCAAAATCATTTGGCCTGGCCCTGCCATGGCATTCGGGGTGAGTTAATTAAGTGTTTGACCAAATATAGCAGGCTATTTTCAAGTTGATAATTTTGTATGGCCGAGGAATGTTATAAATATGCAAAAGGCCTTGGGCAGAAAAAAGGTTCCCCTTCCCTGCTCTAGACCTGAAGTACACAAAAGTGGGTTGTAATTATAATCTTTGGCTTATGACATAGTTTCATCATTGGTCATGCCTGACGCTCTTTTACTTTTATTTTGTTTATTTTTAAGCAGTAAGACCATGAAACATACGTTATAGCATAACTAAAATATCAATAACAACTTATAATTAACCTCAATGATTAAAAAAATGAGTCTGGTAATACCAAGTGTGGGAGAAGACAGATCAATAAGTCACTTACACATTGTTTGTGGTCATGCAAATTGATATGACCCCTTTGGAAAACAGTATGATGTTTCAAATACTCATTAAATTTGTATAGATGAACATTTATATACTGTAAGACCAGCTGTTTTAAGTACACTCCTAAAGAAGTCTTCCACAAGCACACCAGGAGCTATGCTATGAGAGCCACTGTTCATAATAGCAAAAGCCGCAAACAACCCCAAGGTGCTTTGACAAGAGAATGGTAAATAGTGGAGTATTTACACAATTGGAATATTATAGTAGAGTGTGAAACGTATTAATTAGAACTCCATGCATAATATGGATGACTCTTAGCAATAAGATATGGACCGAGCCTGGCCACAGTGGCTCAGTGATTGAGCATCAACCTATGAACCAGGAGGTCATGGTTCGATTCCCAGTAGGGGCATATGCTCTGGTTGCAGGCTTGATCGCCAAGCGTGCCGGAGGCAGCTGATCAATGATTCTATCTCATCATAGGTGTTTCTATCTCTCTCTCTCTCCATTCCTCTCTGAAATTGATAAAAATATATTTAAAAAAAAAAGATATGGAGTGAAAAGGGTCAGTTCCAGAAAATTACAGCATGAATCCACTGTGTAAATGTAAAAAGATTCAAAACGAAACAATCTATTTTTAGGAATTCATATGTATGTGGTTAAAGTATGTTTAGAAAAAAATCAAGGAAATGATAAACCAAAAATCCACGATAGTAGTTACTGAAGGCAAGGGAGTCAGGGGAAAGGATGCGGGAGGAACACAGGTGGAAGGAATTTGGTGTCAGCTCTGTTAAGCAGCTTGGACCCTATAGCCTCACTCTGTGTGCCTTCATTTGCTTTCCAAACTGTTACTGCACTGTGAATCTCTTTGATGAGCCATGTGGAAGAGCTAATTACCTGCATTTTATCTTGAGCTATTGAATAGCAGATTTTTTTAAAAAAAAAGATGTTTTGCCCTCAAGATAATTGAGGAAGATAAACTAAAAATATAGTTACTTTCTTTTTCACAGATAAAAACTAAAAGGCTGTCACGAGTCCAAAGATATTTACTGGTGACAAATACCTGCCAAAATTACTGTATCTTAACAATTTATTTCCAAGTAGATTAGTTTTTGTTCCTATTTTTATTGCAGATACATAAATTACACAAATCCTAATTTAAAAAAGGATGAGGTCTGAGATGTGAGCATAATCAATAAAAGTCAAGACATAATACGGAGAAAATTTTTGAGTTTTGAAGAGCTGTATGTTTTCTTTTCCCTGGTAATTTTGTTTGTTCCTTAACAATGGCAAGTCAAGGAAATGTTGACAATGTCAAGAGCATGATTAGAATTTTTCATACACAAAGCTATTTTGAGGGCCTGTTTTGTGCCTAGTTTTGGTTGGAAAGGCGAGACTGAGAATAAAAGGCTTTACATGAGCAGCCTGTTCTGCAGATGTTATCATAAAATAACATTTTTTGTGTGATGAATAATTGTAAGGATGTAGCAGTTTTCTTTAGAAACATTTCTTATAATGAATGCTATTGACAGTTCCTCTGCACATACATTCACTCAATACTTATTTACATGCCAGGCACAATCCTAGGCACGTGTATAATAATATTCACTGACTTACTGATTCACTCATTCATTCAGTGGACAAATACACTGAGTGAACAGGTACTGTGTTGAGTGGTCCGGATTTAGCAGTGAGCAAGGCAGATATGGCCCCTACATTTGCGGTGTATCCACTCTATTAGAGAGACAGATATTAAACAATGACTGTACAATGATTATTTTATTACATCTATTATATAAAAAGCCTGTGGTCATCACACCATCACTCATCAATGACCGATCAGCAGGAGGCTGCGTGCGCAGCAGGTGCACGCAGGTGGGCGGGGACTTGAATCTGGAGGACTTGACCAGAGGCACCGGTGGGTTTCTGGGTCCCCCCTCCTGTGGCAGCAGCAGCCACAGGACTCTTTCAGGGTCCTGCGAGCCGCGGGACTCTGGGTCCTGGGTCTCGTGCAATTTCGCGTGCTGGGCCCCTAGTATGAGATAAGTGCCATGAGGATGAAGAACGGAGGCATATATAAATATATGGTAGGAGGAATTGGAACTCTCTGGTGGAAGCGGGTTAATGGTCAGGATAATTAGGCCCGGTTTGCTGAATATTGTTGTATTTTTTCACAATATATTACACCAACTATTATATCATAAAAATATTGTAAAAATACAATAATAGTCAGCCCCTGTGGCAATAGTTTTCAACAACAACAAATACTCCTGATATTTATCGAGGGCTTACTATATACCAAGTCCTGCTCTATAATAAACCTTTTACAAACCTTAGCCTGTTTTGCAGATCATGCACTAGACTAAGATTGTGTACTCGAGTATGGCATACAGTTCAGTGAAATCACTCTGGGATTATAATTATAAAAAATAGAACATACTGACACCTACTGTGTGCCAGACACCATTCCACATCGTGTGTCTAATTCCTTTATGAACACAAGCAGAATATGTATTCCTCAAGTATTAAAGACTGAATAAGTAAACTGCCAAGGTCACACAGCTCATAGTTGGCAAAGCTAGCATTTGAAAGCAGGTCTGTTTGAGTCTAACGCCAGTGCTCTGTCCACTGTATCTAGTATAGCATGCGGCCAAGTCAAGGGAAAGCTTGGCTATTCCCGCCCCTTCAATGCAGGCCATAGCACCACAGTCATACTGATGTGATCCCCCAAACTAGGCAGCAGTTCAGTACAAAACCACAGTCATCTAAACTGGTGGTTTGTTTTCAACAGCAGACACGAATATATATCATTTATGGGCATATTTTGTCCATGTAAATGTGCGTGTGTATAGGCAGATATGCCATCTATACATTGGAAATTAACTAGCAAGGATGCTCCCTGCCTCTATTATTCCTCCTACAAATCCTCTTAAATTACTCAGCCCAGCTTAGTGTAGCAATGGCAGAATTGTTTTCATTTTTCACTTGATAAGCATTTGTTGCACACCTATGCATCTATTCATTAATCTCACAAACATGTGGTGAATGCTCATTCTGTATCGGACACTCGCCAAGTACTGCAGAGGCTGCCAAGTTCAATTAGACACTCGGTCTAGCCATGAGAAGCTCATGGCGACATGGGGAGATGAGACACACATACATAACTATACAACATGGTGGGAAGTCACAGGGCTTTTCTTGAGAAAAAAGATAGGCGAGGCATAAATTCAATATGGGTGAAATATAATGACTAGGATGCAAGGAGGAGAATGGATAAAACTCTGTGGAGTTCAGATGAATGATAGATTGCTACCGTATGAGAGGATGAGAGAAGACATCTGAGACTGATTCTTACAGTGGTATTTTGGGAAGATGTGACAAAAATACCTGATAAGACAGTTTAAAAATCTGAAGTTAATACTTGTAATAAATCTACATATTCTAAGAATTTTGGCACTACAACAAAAGTATAAAAATTGCCCCAGGGCGAAAGCTATGTTGAAGTTTCAGAGACATTTATAAAATATTGCTACATAGGAAATAATAAATTTTAAATCACTCCACTCCATCATGTCAAAGTTAAGCTGCAATTGCTAAAAATAGATTACTGTCCTTTTTAATTCTATTTTACTGCATATATTGAATATTGTCATTTTAATGATTTTTAACAATAATAATTATTAGATAATTAAAACAAACTATCAAGGGGAGAAATAAGAAAAAAGTTACATGGCAATGAGAAGAGGTATTTGTTAAAATACATAAAATTCCATTTTATTCAGAAACATAAAATAGTAAAAGTTAGAAGGTTTCATCCCCATCCTTCTCTTTATCAGTTGCTTTTCGAATTTGATGTGTTCATTGGTCAAATAATTCTTATTTTTAAATTGCTGACTCAACTTAGCAGCCTGAGCTGCTTTCATTATCATTAGAAACATGGTTTTGCAATAAAGACGAGGTTGACTACTTTGTGGCTGATGGATGAAGCAAAATGGAATCCTTCAACCCTAAAGATGAAGGCATCAGGCACCCTGGAAATTGCATACAGCTTAATAGCCCAAGAGAACAATTTTCAGAATAGAATCCCGATCTTTTCCCCATGGATAAATCAGCTTTACTCAGCTAAGAGTGGTGAAAATATATTTTGGCTAGGAAATGTATAGTTAAAAATTCATGGACTAAGAGAACTTCCTGAAATGTGGTTAGAAAATAGATATTTTGAAAATAAGATTTCAGGTAGCATTAAAAAAAAAAAAAAAAAGGCTTCAGGAATAAAGACTAAGAAAGACTAATTCAGTTTTGCAACCAGTCCTTGGAATACCATATTTACTAGTAGCTACTCTGAGGCAATGGTTGAGAACATATTGAAATAGTCTCAACTAGAAAGATGAAACTAAAAATGAGGTTCCTTTAACCCCAGCACATCACAGTGGAAAGAGAAGTGTGTGGGAGAAGCTGAAGGCTATCTATCCTGGGACAATTTTATGTGAATTGGTCTTAATCTCTTAATTCAACATACTGAATAATAATTTATTAGGCACTTACTTTGTGCTTGTACATACTTTACATGTCTTATTTTACTTAATCTTTACAACCCTATCACAGATATATTATTCATAAACCCATTCTGTAGATGAGGAACCTGAAGACCTGATTAAGAGACCTGCCCCATGTAGCACAGTAGTAACAGCAACTCTGCTCTAACCCAAGCACTCAGATTCACAGCTGGTGCTCCAAGCACTGTATTCAATAATTAGTGGAAAACAAGTAAGAGAACAAACTCAAAAATGGGCAAAGGTCTTTGGCAGAAAGGTCACAAATCATTACTGTGCAGTTCCATTTCTTTTTTCTCGTTTGACCTTTATTGTGAGCTAACGCCAATGCATAAATTTGGGACATGTATTCCTTTATCTCAACATTTTCTTCCCCTTTCCCCAACCCTCAGAGCACACACTACGTCTTTGTTTTCTCTGGTGTATGTAGTATTTAAAATGACCAAAGGTTTTCCACATGCTCTTAAATGCCTAATAGTTTTGGTTTGCTGTGCTAAGTACTCACGAAAAGGTTTCAATCTCAGCGTGGAGCCACTGTCTCTCTCATTTGCCTCACCTTTTATCTTTCAAGCCTAAATAAACGTAGAGTGGTGAAGTTGGGGGTGTATTCAGTAGTCGCAGTGAGTGGTGTGATATCGGTACTCTACAGAGTGAATGTACATTGAGCGTGAAGGAATCAATGTACTCCATTTTCCCTCCTAAGTTCCCAAAGTCGTTTAAGCACCTGGAAAAGTACATGCAGAACATCAGGGTGCTTTTGATGACTACATTAGGGACTGAATTAAGTACTTATTTCAAATCTAGCCTAATGAGTTATGTAATGGGTAATACATCATTTATCACATAACTGTTACATGCCTAGACCCTGTGAAAGGAAGCAGACATATGCAACAGTCCTGTAAGTAAAAATTGTTCATAAATTGCTTTGATGGTATTTTTATGCCTATAAAGTCTAATGAATTAATAATAAAGTCTACATTTTCATAATTTCCAGAAACCTAAATGTTGTTAAAGGAAAGCACGTAATATTTTTAAAAATTTCATTAAGAGAGAAAGATTCCCTGCAGTAGGCCTGTGGTAGGGGGTGTGGCGTGGAGGGGGATCCACAGGGGAAAAGAAGGGGGCATCTGTAATACTTTCAACAATGAAGATATATTTAAGAGAGGGAGAGAGGAAGAGAGAGAAAGAGAGAGAGATTTCCTAAAAATCTATAAATTAATATGCTTTTTCAAAGAGCAGCAATCAAGCCTTTCCCTAGTATCTTCATCACATTGCTGTTTATAACTTAAAAGTAACTTCTCTTTGTGTTTTGCCAAGTTCTGTTTTTAGGTTGTGAACTTGTTGCTAGGGGCAGAATTGAATTAAGTTTTTGGATTTGCACCTCACCTAGAATAAATCAGCAATAGTTCCCTGCCCACTCCCCCCACTGCCCAGAATAAACCAACAATGATGATGAGAATGCTCTCTCTGTTCAAGTGTGTATCCTTTCTGCTCTCTTGCAGAGAGAGCTCTTCCATGGGCCATTTTTGTGCTTATCCCCTTAGAAGACAACATGGTGTTTGGAGATGATGAGAATGGCAAGAGGAGAAGTCTCAGGAGCACAGATGGAAATGTAAACAGGGAGTCAGCAGGAGTTAATTGTGTGGCATCTGGCACTGGGTCCAGCAGAGGCCAACAAGCCATCTCACCATAGCCTTTTGATAAGACAGGGTTGTTCTCTGAGGACAAAAGTGGGAAGTGGAGTTCATCATTCTTATGCCCCCAGTCAATGATTCATTGTTTAGTAGCTGCTAATGGCAGAAGGGACCTCAAAATTACCCAGTGAATCTAGGACAGAAAAAAAGTAACATACCTTCTATATCTGCAGATTCCACACAAAAACATGGGAATTTTCCATTGCTACATCAAAATGGGGTTATATAATAAATGTTCTTTGGGTTTTTAAACTTTCTTCTTTTTCTTCTTTTTTCTTTTCTTTTTGAGCCTTTGCTATCTCAGACTGCAGTCTTTTTTTTTTTTTTTAAATATATTATTGATTTAAGAGAGGAAAAGAGAGGGAGAAAGAGATAGAAACATCAATGATAAGAGAGAATCATTGATTGGCTGCTCCCTGCACACCCCACACGGGGGATCGAGCCTGCAATCTGGGCATGTGCCCTGACCAGGAATCGAACCGTGACCTCCTGGTTCATAGGTCGGTGCTCAACCACTGAGCCACGCCGTCCGGGCTCAGACAGCAGCCTTAATAGAAGACCACTACCATGTAATCTCTCTCTTCCTGAATTCTATCCCTGGTTCAGGTGGAGGTCACTTTGCCTGGAGAGGAGATTGATTTTTTTCTGAGGAGAAGGTACAAAGAAATAGCATCAGCTGTTATATTCTCATTCATCACAAAAGCAAAGACTTAAGTATAAAATTTGCTGATGTGTTTAGGGGAGACAGAGACCAACTGTAGTTGGAAAACTGGAATCAGAATAGTCTTGCAGCACTACTTAACATACAGGAAAGTGCAGTTTTATGGAAACAGGACTTGGACATCTGCCCTGGGACTGTTTCAAGTTGAAGTGTTTTCTGACAAGTGAACATGGCTGTCTTGAGGGTCAGGGTGTACTGTCAGGGGAGGGAAGCTGGGAGCTGGGAGACATGAAATTTGCTGGTTCAAACTACCAGTTCCATATATCAACTGTTGTCCAGAATGAAAGGAGCTACTGACAAAACAATCCTTCTTTGGTCCTAGAGTTTGATTGATTGGTTGATCAACTTGGAAGCAAAAGTTTGCTGCCAGTGGGGAGAAAGGCAAACCTGAGGTCCCAAACAAGGTTTTGTTAGTACTCTTAAAGGTCACTAAGCTACAGAATGAGATTTTTTTTTCTGTTTATTTTCCAACTAGTAGAAAAACATTTATTTAAGAACCATGGGGTTGGGATTGTAATTCCAGGATTATCACCTAACTGTGATTATGAAAAAGTGATGTAACGTCCCCAGGCTTTTTTGCGTATGAAGTGTATTAGGTTAGCTCAACACTGGGGCCCTTCCAGTGGTAAAATGCAATCATTCTAGTTTTTTGCATTGGATTCAACACAGGATTTGGCCATTAGAAAATAAAGATTAATTTAAAATTGGACTCCCCATTTATGACACTATGCCACCACTCCCAGATACCTGCAGCAACATCATTTGAGTAACAACAACGTTTCTTTTTTTTTTTTCCCCCTCTTCCTAACAGCGGGTAAATACATGTTTGTGGAGTAGGTGAAAAATAAATCCCTAACTTCAGCAACTTAATAGCTAAGTGCTTATGCGTTGAAAATGAACACAAGGGAAGATGAATAGCATTTTGCCTCTGGCTTTGGCATTTGTGACTTGCTAGGTTGGCAAAATGAGCACATCCTGAGTAAGAGTGAATTGAGAGTGACTGATTAATACCTTCTATGGCAAATGGCTTCCCCACAGTAAGAAGCTTGCAGTCAGCATCTATTGACACTTCATAATCCAGAAGGGCTTTGTCCATGATGAAGGCGTCTAGTTTCTCTGGATCATTCCTACATTTAAGACCAAGAGAAGAAAAGTGAAAAATGATTCCTTAATGAACAGGAAGCCCTAAGGTTGACGGCTGGCTTTTGTTTAGGGGACAGAAACCTGGACACGAAGGGCAGCACAAGCTAACGAGCTGCTGACTCGGCCTTGTTGGCATCTCACTGACCTGTGGAGAAGAGACCATGGGAAAGAGCCTCTCTAATGAGAGAGCATGACCTCTTTCCAATGGGTCTATCCACCAGTCCTTCAGTACTTCTGGAGCCAACAAAAGAGCCAGAGTGACTCTGAATTGAAAGAGAAGGTTCATTTCTCTTTCACTGACGGAGGACTTCCTTTGTGCTAGGCATTGTATTTATTATTCTCCATACATTTCATCACTTGCGTGGAATCACGAGTGGGTGGTACTATCCCATTTTAACAGATGAGGACATTGAGGCTCAGAGAGTCAAAGTAACTTGATCCAGGTTACATAGCGAGTAAGTGTTGGAGCTAGATGGGTTCATTATCAGCATGTGGACATTCTCATTTCTTCCTGTCATGATCACTATCATATTTTTCAGAGACCAGGCATTATTTCACATTTAGGAGGAGATATAAGGAAATGCAAATACGAGATCTAGCATTCCTGGGGGAAAGGTGGTTAAGGTCTCATTCAAGTCTATAGGCTAGCTTTCAATAAATGCAAGGGGAATAATCTGTGATAGATCTTAGTAATCTGCTTTATTAATTTATCTCCGGAGATTCATGTCTCACTCTCATCCCAGGAAGCAGTTCTGGCAAGGATCATTTAAGCAGGTGTCCCTAGATAGTATCAGTGAATCGGCCACGGTGGGGATTAAGATGCCAATAGATGCCGTGCATCCTTTATGTGTTCTCCCCATTTTTTGAACTCAGGCACAGAGTTGGTCCAGAGGAGCTCCCACTTACAAAGCGGGGGGCGGGGGAGATGAGGAAAGGGGAGTTTCCAAGAGAATTGTTTAAGTTGTATGCAATGACTCTTGTTTTCAGTCTCCTCAAATCCTTTTTGGAAAGATGTGGACACATATCCATCTAAGAAAGACTTTCTGACTCTCAGAGTTTTCCAAACAGCTGGGCAAAAACAACTCGTCTCTGCCCCATCTGGGCTGAGTCATTCCTCATTTAGAGCCAAAAATTAGGCTGTTGGAATTCAATACAGAGAACATGGCCAGGGCCAATCAAGACCTAAAAGAGAAAGACAGTCCTAGACTCTAAGATTCATCATTGGGCAGGATGTACATCTTTACAGAGATGGCCTTGTTTCAGGCACACATGGACACATGTTAAGTAGGTCAAGTTCCTTCTTGGTGCCAATGACCATTGCTTCCTCCCAGGAAGTAAAATCACCAATTCACAATCCATCCCCTTTTCCATGGGGTGTTGGATTTAAGTTACAGTGAGGCCCATGCTTAACTTTACCCCAAATGAAGAACATCTCCTAGCTCTACAGTGCTGGGAAGTGTCAAAAAGGGTTCTCCTAGGAACTGATGATGAGGAACCTTAATGGAATCTTGGCAATAAAATAAAAAAGTGGAATTGAAAGACATTTCTCCAAAGTTTTACCACTATGTTAGCAGAATTTACCTTGGGAGCCACAGAGCAACCATTTACCAATACTCTGCAAATATTTACTGTTGCAATAAAAATTGGGGCTCAGTTTTCCTAACAAATAATTCGTGAGGTCCGTTCTCAGTGGTATCCTTAAATAATTACTGATTTCAGACTGCAAAGTGCGGCTAGCTATGACAGGTCTCTATTACATAGGGAGGCAAGAAGCAATCAGCTCACAGACTCTCATGGGGCCCTGAGCCACTGGTGAGGAAGTGGCTGGGTGTGAGCTGGGTAAAAGCAGCTTCTAGTGTGGCTGGATCATCCTTATTGTTGGTAGAGCCTCTAGTGGTTTCTCTCATTATAGACTCATGCTCTTTTTGAACATTCATTTCATAATACATAAAACACAAAACATAGTCACATATAAACATACTAAAATAAATCAATACTTTAAATAGGGATTACTTTCTTAGAAAAGGCATCATCTCAGAAAGCAGGGCCCTAAGTGAGTAGGACTAAGCTCAGGGGAATTTTGATAAGAGAGGGAGGGACAGGTTTAACACAGGAGGAACCTTTCCTGTACAGAGGACTCCAGGGATTGTGCCCTGCAGGCCAGGGCTCTGTGATATCAGGTAGGTAACATGAGGACTGTAGTTGCTTGGAGTGGTGGCTGAGAGTTAGGCAGTGACTAGGCCACAAATGAAGACAGAAGCCCAGAGATTAGAAGTGAGAAGGCATTAATGATAAGCTCTGCCTCTATTCCAATTTCACTTCAATCAGTGAATCACTGCGGGAGCTTGTTAAAGAGAAAGACAGTCCTAGACTCTGAGACTGTCCGGCAGATTCTGGGCTGAGTCCTGAGATTGTGCATTTCTCACATCTCCCAGGTGCTAACGGGAACACGGATGCTGCTGGAACATGGACTACTCTTTGACCATCCGGGACCTACTTCTCTGCTATGGTTCCTATACCAGCCTACAGTTGTGGTTGGATTCTAGAAACGTGATTCTAGTCCTGAGACTGCCACTTTCTATTACCATGGGCAAGTTGCTTATTCTGGGCTTCAACTTCTTCATTTGTACCTGCTTTTCTACATGTTTTTTCTCTCCAGGCTGGAGTGGAGTCAACTCTGAGCACTGGGGCCTTCTCAGGTGAAGCTTCCAGAATAAATGAATGCCCTGAGTGAGGTGGAGCTGGGGAGAGCACCAGTGGCCCATCACACCCGTTTGTGCCAGAAGAACCTGGTTTGCCAGCCAGTGATACCTAGCTGGAAGCCACTATTATCTCCCTGACATCTTATTCTCTCTCTCAGCCATGAGTTTGCCCGAAAAATGCAATACAGAAGAGGAGCGGGGAGGCCAAGGAGCACTTAACTCTGTGTATTAGAGGGACTCTACTGTTCTTGCAAAATTAAAAGTACCATTTCACAGTATTTGAGCATCATATAAATGTCGAAAATTTGAGAGCACTGGGCTTCCTCTCTAGACTCTAGTTTAACGTCCATAAGATTGTTTTAGGGCCCTATTACTAGGGGTCTTGAGAAACACAGAGCCAGCCATTCTGTCCCATGAAGTTATTTATTTTCCTTCTTTCTTAAAAAAAAAAAGAAAGAATTGGGTAAGATTATTGTGGTCAACCATAGAGAAACCAGTTTCCTGATGCTATGCAATTCTAGGGATTGGAGGATTGACAATATGTCATTGTCCTGGGACCATTAGGCAGGAGGGAGAGGACTACTTATTGGGAGCCATTCCTTCCCCTCTCCCAGGCCGACTAGCAGATCCATACCTACTCACCCTACTTTGCATTCTGCCTCACTGAATTACAGGCTCCAGTAATCTGCCATGGCAATGGCATTGCTCTTGATTGCCTCTCAGATTCTGATGGGAAGGATGCAGGCATGGGATCATTGCTTTTTATCTTATTTCCTATCTACAGGAAATCTCTAAGATAAATCCTTCTTCCTTGTGAAAAGAGGAAAGAGTCCATGGGCTTAGAGATTCACTGTGAAGGAAATGGGTGCTTTGGGACACTTTATTTTCTGGCCACATTCCCTGAGTGTTTTATCATTTCTGCACCATTGTTTTCTCAAGTGAAGTCAAGCCAACATTTGCTTCCCCCACCATCTGCTCCACTAATGACCCCACTGGCACTCTGAGCAAAGCTACTGCCAACTTGGGACTATGCAGGTAACTAGTAATCTTAGTCCCATAATTAAATGCAAACTATTCCATACTGTCTCCTGGATATCACACAGTGTGAGGTATTACTGAACACACAGTGGGTATATTGAACTGTCATTTAAAACAACAACAACAACTGACACTCACTTCAGATGCTCCACTCCATCGGGGGTGGCTGGTACATTGTACCTTCTCATATACTCATGCATTTCGGGGAAGCTTTGCCTCACATAATCTTCAGCACTGCTTTCCCGGACAGTTCCAAAGCGGAAGCCCTGGGATGGATGATGGAGCTATGAAGGAGAAAAAGAAATGTCTTTAATATAAATTAGAATTGTTTGCAAAATTTTCTTTTTCCACCACTCTTTGAAATCTAATAATGTAGAATTTTATGCCACACACAGGCATAAATATGCATATAGAAAATGCAGACAATAGGAGGGAGATGCTCTTTCATATCCCAGCGTTCACATCAGTAATTGTTCTATCTTCAAAAGCAAAGAGATGGAAACAATAAACAGAAAATACAAAAACAATTTTCTGCTTTATATTGAGAACCCATGACAATTTTTTAGAAGCTGTATAAACTGGCATGTAGAATAAATCTAGTTATTATAAACTGCATATCAGACAAAATACTATATGGTTAAGGTAATAAATTATGCTTCTCCTTTGTTAGAACTAGACAAAGACCAACTTAAAACTTTGCAATACTGTGTACCTGATCCAAAGTAGTGACTGTATCTCTTTTATGTTCATCTGTCTTTATGCTATACAGTAGGTCCTCAAAGAATATTTCACTCAATGTCATCCTATCTAATAAAAGAATAATATGCAAATTGACAGTACCTCCACTACACCCACAAGCCACGTCCACCAGCCAATCAGGAGCGAGCATGCAAATTAACCCAACCAAGATGGCTGCGGCCACGGAGCAAGCAGGAGGCTTGGGTTTCCCCGGTAATGGAGGAAGCCAAGCTTTCTGCACACCCTGGCCGGCCTAGGCCTCCACTCAAGGCTACAAAGTTTCAATTATAGAAGATAAATAAATCCCAACAAAAATGGCTGCGGCCACGGAGCAAGCAGGAGGCTTGGCTCCGCTCAAGGCTACAAAGTTTCAATTATAGAAGATAAATAAATCCCAGATAACAGGGCCTCCACTTGGGTCGCTGGGGGGCGTGGCTGGCCTGCAAACCACCTCAGGCCCCTCGCCCAAGCCACCCCACTCCCCAAGAGAACCCCCACCCTGATCCAGGACACCCTTCAGGGCAAACCAGCTGGCCCCCACCCATGCACCAGGCCTCTATCCTAATAAAAGAGTAATATGCAAATTGACCATCACTCCAACACTCAAGATTGCTGCCCCCATGTGGTCAAAGATGGCTGCCCCCATGTGGACACGAGATGGCCACCACAAGATGGCCAGCCGGGGAGGGCAGTTGGGAGGGACAAGGCCTGCAAGGGAGGGCAGTTGTGGGCGATCAGACCAGCAGGGGAGGGCAGTTGGGAGGGACCAGGCTTGCAAGGGAGGGCAGTTGGGGGTGATCAAGCCTGCAGGAGAGGGCAGTTAGGGGCAACCAGGCAGGCAGAGGAGGGAAGTTGGGGGTGACCGGGCCTGCAGGGAAGGGCAGTTGGGGGGGACCCAGGCCTGCAGGGGAGGGCAGTTGGGGGGGCCCAGGCCTGCAGGGGTGGGCGGTTAGGGGTGACCAGGCCTGCAGGGGAGGGCAGTTAGGGGCAAACAGGCTGGCAGGGGAGCAGTTAGGCATCAATCAGGCTGGCAGGGGAGTGGTTAGGGGTTATCAGGCTGGCAGGCAGAAGTGGTTAGGGGCAATCAGGAAGGCAGGCAGGCGAGCAGTTGGGAGCCAGCAGTCCTGGATTGTGAGAGGGATGTCCGACTGCCCATTTAGGTCCGATCCTGGTAGGGTAGGATAGGGCCTAAATAGGCAGTTGGACATCCCTTGAGAGGTCCCAGATTGGAGAGGGTGCAGGCTGGGCTGAGGGACACCCTCCCACCCCCGTGCACGAATTTTGTGCACCAGTCCTCTAGTTTCATTATAATGCTGGCAAGATGCCATGGGAACTTAACCCTACTTTCCCTTTGTGTAGCTAGTCCTTAAAGTCACTCTTCAGAGAAGTTTGCCTGACTCTCATTGTACCCTGCAATTTCACAGAGTAGATAACACTTGGAATTATTTGTTCAATGTCTGCTTTTCCTGCTGGCTCATAAGTTTTTAGCAGGGCAGGGCCCATGCCTCCCTCATTTGTGTGGTCATAAGTCCTGAACATATAGTTGCTATTACTGGCATCATCATCACCATCATCATCATAATTATGCAATACATACAGTGCTTGGAACATAGTAGATGCTTGAGAAATATTGGTTGCCATTATTAACACAAAATTCTTTTAGGTTAGATATATTACCAGTATAATATTTCTGTCACACTTCATGTTATCTTTCCCCTTAAAATTATTTTTCGCTTTAATTTTTATCTTAATTCATTCAGAACAATATGCTCTTTATAAATGTCTCTGTGTGAGCTTCTAATGGAAAAAAAACAATGGGCTGCTCAGCAGTCACAGAATAATAGAATCAGAAAAGGGATCTAAGAAGCGATTGATGCAACCCGATCGACTAGCATCGTCCACCCTGTGTATCCATGTGGTGTGTAATTCAAACAGCCAGGGATGTCAGAGAGCTTGAATCAAGGAGGGAGGATAAAAGTATACACAGAGCTGAAGCACTTGAGCTGGATTACAGCCATCGCCAGAAAGTCCCAGAGAGAAAAGAATTTCTTTAAAGTCTCAGCTAAAAATCTCACTGTCTCTTCCAAGTCTGTTTATATTTGCATCAACCTCCTCAGGCCTTGGGGAAATATGTGAGGTTAAACTACCTATTTGTATGTGAATTGTTCAGAATTAATGGGATACGGAACTCTACGCAGAGCGCCCACACAGAGAAGAGACAGCTAGACATTTCACAGGAAGCAGACAATGGGCTCAACACAAAACAGAAGCAAACTCTAGAAAGAATCAAGCGCCTACATCCAAGGTAATTGTGATGCTTCAGATTATAAAACAACCCTAATATTGAATATGTTCACTTAAGGTTTACATTTGTATTTATCTGAGATTTATACTTAAATAATAAATGGAATGTGTCATTGGACTTGGTACAATGCCCTTTCAAACTGGTTGGAAAGGACCATTTTTAAAAAATATATATTTTTATTGATTTCAGAGAGGAAGGAAGAGGTAGAGAGAGATAGAAACATCATTGATGAGAGAGAACCATCTACTGCCTCCTGCATGCCCCCCACTGGGGATCAAGTCCACAACCTAGGCATGTGCCCTAACCAGGAATTGAACTGTGACCTCCTAGTTCATAGGTCGATGCTCAACCACTGAGCCATAACGGCCGGGCCTAGGACACTTCTTGAAAAAGCAACTATTGATAATTACACAGGAACAGTGGGCACACTAGGATAGTCCCCAGCAAACATAAATGTGTGTTCGCTGCGTTATTAATCATGCTCTGAACCTTAGAACCTTTTTCATCTCATGACACACTAACCACTGAAATTCTGCAGCACACAAATATATATATATATATATATATATATATATATATATATATATATATATATATATGGCTGAAATGATAAAAATAGGTATTATTTCGATTCATTCACACTGGATGGCTATTGTTGTGTTGGCTGATGTAATTTTTTAAATTTTACAATCTAAGGGAAAAGAGGTCAGTGCCCCTGACTAAATAGTCAGGTATTACATGTTTTAAAAATGCTTACGGCACACTGGTTGAAAATTGCTGCCTTAGAATATAGAAAAATAAGGCTGAGAATAATATTTCAGAGCCCTACCCAGTTTCCAATGTGAATTACTGAGTCATTTATGTTGTAATGTTTTCCATGTTATTCTTATTTTCTTCTACAGAAGCTAAGTTTGTCCATTTCAACTTAAGCATTTTATTGTCTCTCCATTTTCGGTCTGAAGTTCCGTGTGTTAGGTCAGCTAATCTCTAGTCAACACACACTTTGACATCATGTTTGATTTATCTGAGCTTTAGCCCGGGTCATTCTGACAACTTAAGTCATTGCATTAAGTCCCTTGTATAGACTAAGGCTCAGCAAATTATGCCCCACGGACCAATCCAGCCAGCCACCTGTTTTGTAAATCAAGTTACTGGCACACAGCTGTGCCCTTTCACTTACATGTTGTCTATGGCTGCTTTCACACTACAACAGTAGAGCTGAGTAGGTGGAAAAGAGACTATCTGGTTTCACAACACCTTAAATATTTACTATCTGGTGCAAACAGAAAATGTGTTCCAGCCCCTGGTATAGACAATATTGATCTAATTATTTCCTGGATTCCCGCATTTCAAATTTTCCTCTCTATTTAAAAATCCCATTGGTCACTGAAGAGATGCCACCTTTGTGGGTGAATGAACAGAGTGGGTTTGATAAATCTCCGCAGGCTTCCTGGCACGGCCCAGATTTAGGCTTTAGTATGACGACACATCTCGTTACAGCTGCGTGGAGTACTCAGTCCTCCAATAGGAGGTCCTGACTAATCAGTACTTCCTTTCTTTCTAGGATCAGTAACAGGAAAGCTCTGGTTACAAAATTTCAAATAGAAGCATTAGTACGATGCTTGGACTAATTTTAAATTGAATTTTCTATCCCAGGGGCCGGGGGTGTTGCAGCAGCCTCCACAGGTTTGAGGATTTTGAGAAATGACCATAATACACGGATTAAATGTAGATGAGTTGCTTCGTCCATCCTTTTCTTTGCCACTTTCCTCCACTACTCATCCTTTTGATGAAGACTTCGTTAGAGATAGTAAATATTACCCATATTTGTAGATAATATTTAAACATTTAAAATATAGATAACACTGTCTATATTATTTCTTTTATTATTTTAATAATGGTAATAGCCAACCCTCATAGGATACCTCCATTCCAGGCACTATGCCAAGGTCTTAAATTCATCACTGCCTTTAATTTTCACAGCATCCTTCTGTGTACATATAATCATTATCCCTATTTTATTTTTTGTTAATCCTCATTTGAGGATATTTTTCCCCATTGATTTTCAGAGGGAGTGGAAGGGAGGAGGGAAGAGGAAAAGGAGAGGAGAGAGAGAGAGTGAAACATCGAGGGAGAGACACACATCAATTGGTTACCTCCCAGATGCGCCCCGACCATGGTCAGGGATTGAACCTGCAACCCAGGTACATGGCCTTGAAGGGGCATCAAACCTGTAACCCTTCTGTGTGCAGTCTGATGCTCTAACCACTGAGCACATCAGCCAGGGCATTATTCCCATTTTAAAGGAGGGGGAATTGAAGCTTGAAGTTAAAGCAACTTCTTGCCCAAGACCACACATAACCAGAAAGTGGCAGATCAAGGAACTGAATCCAGAAACCTGAGAACTTGTATTATTAATCTCTAGTTTATACGGCCTTTGGGAAGGATTCTTTTTTCTTTGAGGAGCTATAGATAAGATAGACATTCCTCAAGGCTAATGGTCAGTTTAATCCAAACAGCTAGTGCCAGCTTAAAGAAAGCAGACAAAGAGCCTATATCCTTTGGGTTTTTAAAGAAGGTGTTTATCAGTTATAGCAACAGCAGCAAAAACAGCCACATTTGACCTGTGCTGTTTACAAAACTCATTCATGCATATTATTCCATTCACCAGGCACAAGCAGTCTGATAGTTACTGTGTTCTATTCATTAAAGGTAAAAAATGAGCTAGGGGGATTGACCAAGCTCCCTATAACAAACACATTCATCCTGTATCCCGTGGGGGTCAAATGCTTGGGCTCAATATCCAACAGTCTTGAGGGTGGCTGTAGGAGGACTGAGCCCTATTCCTTCTTCCCTTGCCCGCATTACCACATCTTCACACTCATCTCTGTTGCCTCACTGTCATCTTATTGCTTCCTTTGTTCATTCTACCTGGGTTAGAAGAGAGATGTCGAAGTTGGGGAGGCTGCGAAAATACGGAATTGAGGCTAGAGGAGACATTAGTAGCTGCAGATGCTGAAGACCACTTAGTCCATTCATTTATTTTTATAGATAACTAGAGGCCTGGTGCACAAAATTCATGCATGGGGGGTGGTGTCCCCTCAGCCCGGCCTGTATCAGGCCTAAACCAGCAGTCGGACATCCCTCTTGCAATCCAGGACTGCTGTCTCCTAATTACTCACCTGCCTGCCTGCCTGATGCCCCTAACTGCTCGCCTGCCTGCCTGATCGCCCCTAACCACTCTGCCTGCCTGCCTGATCGCCCCTAACTGCCTCTGCCTTGGACCCTGCTGCTGTGGCTTCATCCAGAAGGACATCTGGAATGACATCCGGAAGGTTGTTTGGCTGTCTGGTCTAATTAGCATATTATGCTTTTATTATTATAGATAATTCAGGGAGCTTCTATTTATTAAGTGCTTCCTATGTGTCAGGCATTGTGCAAAAACCTTAACGTGGATTATCTACTATGTCTCATAACAATCTATGAGGTATTTATTATCATCTCTAATTTTCACACAAGAAACTAAGGCTTGTGTTTAAATAACTCGCCCTAAATTACTCTGACAAAAGTCATATAGGAGGGCTCTGAACTTTGTCAAACTCCAGATTTAGGCCCACGATGAGAATGGTAAAGAAGGGACTTACTCAGATCACACAAATAATGCAAAGGTGAGCTTGAAAAACCCTCACTCAACCGCAGATCTAATTCTGTGGAATGTATAATCCCCTTCCTAAATGAATATGGCTGATAAAAATAATTGTTCTTTATTTTTTCTTTATAGTATGTTCTGTCCAACATTTCCCCATCTACTCTTTATGAAACCACAACTTTCCAGTTTTTATTTCCTTTCCCAAAAAGTAATTTCTTGAATTAAATTTGCTTAGCGGCATCCACAAAATGGCCCTGACGTACTCACTTAGTAGGCCTCTGAACGTTCTTGATATCTTTGTCTCATGCATAGTAATACAAAGGGAGGGCCCATGATCATGGTCTTTTTAGTGTCTGTCCCTTAGACACTACAGAGAGCAACTCAAAGAATTACAGACTTTCTACAGGGGAATTATCACTATTCTACTATCAATGTTCTATGTCTTTGTTTCCTCGTTTTGTTTTCCATGTAAGTCATTTTGTTTTGCTTCTTCTCTGGTCCTGGTCTCAATGTCTTGTTCCATTCATTTGGAGCAGCCTGTCCTCTTCAGTTCACCGAGACCTTTCCCATCGTCTTCCTCAACATCCCTTTCAAATCCCATTTCATGTTGACTGATCTTGTAGTGCTAAGTCCATTTCTCCCTTCTATGTCAAACTAGTTATTTCACTTCTGATATCACCAACACTAGGGATGCTTTCAAGTAAAGGCCCCCGGAATGATAATCATCACAATGGTGGTGATGATGACAATGTGGCCCACCATGTGCCAGGCATTGTTTAAATGCTCTAAACATATTACCTTTTTTAATTCTTACAATAATCTTATGAGGCAGATCCTATCATTACATACATTTTGTAGATGAGAATCCAGAGGCACAAAGCAACTAACTAACTGGTCTAAGCGTATGGAGCTAGTAAATGACAGAACTGAGCAGCCTGTGTGGCTCCATTGTTTATGTTCTTGACCACTACAGTACACAGTATAAACATTATTTGCTTTATCAGCTATTCCCTTAACTGCTGTGACACTGACTCAGGTCCCTCATCCACAAAATTGAAAGAGTTCAGCCATTGTACCCGCATCCCCACAGCCAATCAAGGGAGCTTAATTAGCTCCTAACGATCTGTTAATACTGGTGTCTATGATTTATTGTGCTGATGACATGCATGGCCCTGCACATTCATCATGTCATTTCAGACTTCCTGTGCCCCTATGAGGTAGGTTCTGTTAATAACTCCGTTCATGGATGGGGAAATGAAGCTCAGAGACATAAAATAATTCCCCCCAGTCTCTTCAACCCAGGCTGCTGGAGCCAGTTGTGATACACACCTACCAGCTGACTCTAGAATCCAACCACCTGTAAGGTATTGTCTTACTGGGATTTTCAAAGTTAACTATGATCATAATGCAATTATTTTAGAACCATGATCCCTCTGAAGATGTGAATACACTGTAAATAGCAGAGTTGGGGCCTGAACAGGTCGCTGAGTCTAGAACAGACACCTCTTATGGAAAAAGGGAGGATTCCTTTAAGCCCATGGCATCAGAATAACCCTTTTGTCTATATAATTGACTTACTATCCAACCAAAAACTTCAAGGTGAACAATGACCTGTGGCCCATGGAACCCAAACTTCTCACTTAGCTGCTGCCCCTCACCAGCAGTACTGTCCTCGCCGACTGAGCAGGCAGGAAGGCCCTTGCCTGAACTAGAGTCACTAATTATGGGCTGATTAAATGCAAATGGATGAAAATAGCTATAAATTGACCTCCAGTCTAGTGATGTAAGCTTTTTGCCCCAACACTACCCAATCCTTGTGGCTGAGAAACAAGTTTTAGTGCCAGTTTTTATTTAATTATATAACTCAGAGGAATTAAATATTGAAGCATGACCTGAGGAAGGTGGCTTTCATTCTGCGTAGGTTGGGTGCAAAAGTACAGTAGGAGGTTTAACCTAAAGGTCTGTAATCCCACTGCTTGGATCCCAGGAAGCCAGCCTCTTAGAGAAGGTACTAAAGAAAAACATCACAGGCCCAGCCGGCGTGGCTCAGTGGTTGAGCATTGACCTATGAACTGAGAGATCACAATTCCCACTTGGGGCACATGCTTGGGTTGCAGCCTCGATCCCTAGTGTGGGTCGTGCAGGAGGCAGCCAATCAATGATGTTTCTGTCTCTCTCTCTCTCCCTCTCTGAAATCAATAAAAATATATTTTAAAAAAGAATATACCATTTTCTTTAAAAAGAAAAAACATCACACAAACAGGAAGACAAACTACTGAATAACAGTGAAGAAGAGAAATCCTTTCCTCTTGCTTTATTTTTCTCTGAGGCTAGTTTTTGGGAGTGAGTTGGGCTGTAACTAATAATTTTATTTGCCAATGACTAGTCCACCTGCCTGTGCTGTGGAGTGCTCAGGGAATCAGTGATGGTGCCATGATGAGGGGACCTCAAAGAATCAAGCACCTACTCTGAATCAAGGCATCCAGGAAGAGGTGATGCCTCCGCCCCCTCCCCCAGGGCAGCCTGCCTGTAGCATTGTCCCAGCTTCTCCACTGGAGACCATCTCCCAGTTTACAGCTGAGCTGTGTGTTTGCTTATCTTTCCTTTCTGTTCAGCACATTTGCTCCTGTTAAATGAATCACAAGAGCAGCGCAACTGAAGTAGCATTTTGCTTTGTGAGCCAAGCATCGGAGGGCAGCAGTCAGCTGAGTTAAAAAGGCATTTTCTTTCTCCTTCTTTTGCAAATTTGAGAAAATTTTCATGCAGCAACAATAAAAAAACAACGCACAATGATTCATAAAGTTTGCAGTTGAGAAAAATGAGGACCAGCAAGATTAAGCAATTTGGCCATCCCCACGTTTCACATATTGGACTTGTGTGCTGCCTCTGGAACTTAACCTGCATGGAAGTTCTGATTCCACTATCTTGAGTAATCCTCACAGCAAACAAACCAGAAGCATAAAATGAGTTTATTATTCATACGCAGAAACTGGCTTGGTGCAAACTGGAAATACTCCTACAGTGTAGAGAAGGAAAAAGTGAAAGTTGACGCAGAACCCAAAAACTCATGACATTAATTAATTTACACTAAGTTTAAAAGCATGCTTTCTTTTTTATTTTAGTTTTTTAAGAAGTTAAATGTATCTCATTGGTATAAAAAAGTAACTGTAACTGGAAGCTATTTTTAAAATTTTATTTTTCAATTACAGTTTACATTCAATATTTTTTTATATTAGATTATTTTGTATTTTTTGATTATAGCCTGGAAAATGGACTAGCCTTGTGTGAGGCTAATGTTTTATCCAAGGAACTAATGTTTTGTCTAAATGTATGGCTAGCTGAAAGGCAAACCACACAGTGACACTCATCTCTTAGATTTCCATAATAACTTGGTCTATGTTTTTTCAGCTAAAGAACTTCAAAACACCTTCTATACATTTCCTCCCAATAATCCTGGGATGTCAAGATGAAGAAGTTGTTAAACTCATAGATAGAGAATAAACTGAGGGTGGCCAGATGGGAGGCGGTTTGGGAAACTGGGTGAAAAGGGGAAAGGATTAAGAAGTACAAATTGGTAGTTACAAAATAGTCATGTAAAATACAACATAAGGAATATAGCCAATAATATTGTAATAGCTATGTATGATGACAGGTGGTACTAGAATTATTGAGGGTACATACCACTTGTAAATTATATAAATGCCTAACAACTACGCTATACACCAGAAACTAATATAAAATAATATTGAATGTCCAGTGTAATTAAAAAATAAAAAGATGGAGGGATTGTGTTTTCCACTTATAGAGTAGGAAACCAAACTCTATCGAGATTAAGTGGGTGCAGTTGATTGATTGGGTTAATGGGTCCAATTCCTCCCTTTTTGATTTCCACCCTTTGCCATGTGACCTTGAGTGCCCTCCCTCTTAACTCTGGTCCTGGCCAGGTGACTTCCTTTTGTTACTCGAATGCTAGCCGACAAGATGTAAGCAGTTTGGGAAAAGAGCTTGCACATTTCTACGTGTACTATCACCATGGGAGGACGTGCCTGGATTAGCCTGCTGGGAGATGAGCCAGGTGGAGCAGAGCCATGTCAGCCCAGCAAGTATTGAAGCCAACAACCAGCTGACCCCCAATATAGTGAGCCCAGACTAGGTCAACTAAACCTGACAAGCATTTGAGCTACATAAATGCTTTTCGTTGTGTGCCACCAATGTCTGTGGCTGTTGGTTAAGTGATATTACTGTACTAACATGTAACGGATATAGTGGTAACAACTATAACTGAAAGCCCAGAAATTTAATGAAGACCTTCTGTCTCTGAGCCTAGTGCTCATGACATTTGACCCAATTTTCACAGGGTATTTATTACCTCTGCCTGGGGTTCCCATTTATGTTGGTCCTTCTTATTCTTCCTTTAAAATCCAGGTTGATACTGTCCTATCTCCTTTTAGAAGCATTCACTGATTTTCCCCAGAAAGAGATAACTATACTTATTGGTGCCACCTCTCCCCCTTGTACATATTTTTATTTAAAAAAATATTTTAATTGATTTCAGAGAGGAAGGGAGAGGGAGAGAGAGATAGAAACATCAATGATGAGAGAGAATCCTTGATCAGCTGCCTCTTGCACAGCCCCATTGGGGATTGAGCCCACAACTCGGGCATGTGCCCTGACCGGGAATCGAACTGTGACTTCCTGGTTCATTGAGCCACGCAGGCCAGGCCACATTTTTATTATTTCACTAATCACAGTGTGGTGCAGGTAACTGTTTATTGAATGTATTTCTAAAGGGAATATGAGTTGCTTTGAACTCTTTTAGAAACCATCAAAGAGCCTCATTAATATTTTTAGAACTATATTAATTTATAGAAAGAAGATCATGGAAGAAGAAATGACTGATTTCTTGCTGAAAGATTTCAAACATGTTTCTGATTTGGTCTTGTCTGCCACCTATGTGTTAGGATCTCTGGGTCAGGTAATAGGTTTAAGAACAAAGAACCCATAAATTCAGCACATATATATTATATATCCTCTGTATTACTTAATAATCCCTATGAATAACATAGAAAAGGTCTCCACCCCTGTGGAGAAAAACAACTAACAAAAGGCAAACCAGATAGTTATCAATAGTGATAAATTAAAGAAGAGGGGGAAAATGAGAAAAAAATAAAGAAAAAAAAAATGGGATGAGGAGATAGAAAGTCAGGTGAGGAGGCTGCTTTGACAGGGAGGCCAGGATCCTAACTGGGTACTTAACAGTGAACACACTTCCTTTCTTGGTTTTACTGCAGTGTTTTCATCTTAATCATACATTTTCTGAGGATGAAATTGTGTTCATTGTTCTTCATATCCTTCTGCAGACTCTAGGTACAGAGCATAACTTGCCGGCTGATTTATTATTCTGACAATGAGGGGCACGATACATTCAGAGAGAGAGAGAGAGAGAGAGAGAGAGAGAGAGAGAGAGAGAGAGAGAGAGAGAGAGAGAGTTGTTTTCCTTTCAGGTTTTAAAATGAATGCCACTTGCCTGGAGGGTTAGTATAAGTCTGTAAATTATACAAATGAATTTCATATTCCCTCGTAATACTTCTGGGCTTCTTCTGAGAATTCCCATTTAAAAATGGTCACAGGCTTCATTTTCAAGATGTATCTCAAAGCATAAATCCTGAATGCCATTATCGTTGGCTGTAATTCTTCCCGGAGAAGCCAAGGATGCATTTGGTCGTGGCCTATTGTTAGAAGTATGAGCAAAATAACTAGAGCGGATCCTCGGCCCTCATATTAGGTATTATCTGTCCTTCTTCATTCATCCTGTCATCGGTAACGCGGGGATTATGGTCATCTACAATTCTACAATAGATTGAACAAATAATTACAGAACACTGATACAGGCCACTCACTGTGCTCAGGTAATGTATACACATTATCGCATAATTGCCTAAGGGCAGGGCTAGAAGTGGGTATTTTTATTTTCATTTCTGTTTCTTAGGCGAGAATTGGATGCCTAAAGTTTCAGTACCTCGTCCAGGATCACAAAGCCCAGTCCTGTAGCAGAGACAAGACCAAACACAGGTTTTCTGATGTGAAACAAGACTCAGAGATCTTTCTTCTTTCCCAACTAATGTTTATCAAGTTCCAGCCTCTGTAGGAGGTTCTGAAAATAAAAAGATGATCGAGATGCTTTCCCTGTCATCCACGAACCTCAGAAGAAGACAGGGAGAAGAGGAAAAGAAGGCAAGAGGAGTGGTTTTGAGTATTCTATGTAGCAGTTTGTCTACTTAGGAGAGCAACTTCTGCACTGGATTCCCTGGGGAGCCAGAGAGCTGGAGGTTCTCACATCCTCCTCGCATGGAAGGCGCTGTCCCCTACTGGTGGAATCGACAGCCAAAGGGTTGACAAAGGATCCCAGGCAGTAAGCCCTGGGCAGTGCCCTGATTGGAGTTTTCATGCTTTCCCCCACCCCTTGGACCAGGGATACCTGGGACTTGGGCAGGCTAGTTAGCTTTTATATTTCCTTTCTTAAAGAATAAACAACAGAAATGTAATTCTCACGGTCTGGAGGTTGAAAGTTTGAGATCAGAGTGCCAGCATGGTGAAGTGAGGGCCACATTCCGGGTGCCTCACTTCTCATTGTATCTTCATGTGGCTGAAGGGGGCACTTCTATATTTTCCTTCAGTGCAAACTAGTCACTTGTTTTTTTATGAGGCATGGTTTTCTATCAGCATTTAGTTTTTTATCTATTCAAACTTTTCTCTAATATGCATAACTGTTGAAAGAAAGGCTGTAGAACAGCCATGAAGTATGCCTTTTAGGGGAAGGAACATTGCAGCTAATGTTGCAAGACAACTTCCATTATAATCCTGTTTTCACATCCTTGTGATATTTGGGGTGGGGGGAAGAAGAGTTTTTCTTTAAGCTAAATTTTTCCATGGTTTGACTCAGCCCAAGGTGATTTTAAAAAAATGTGCACAAATGTCTTCATTTCTTTTTGAGTTATTGTATTTGGAAAATGTTGTTCATTGTTACTCCAACTATTATTAATGCATAAAAATTCCAAGTATGAATGGGTATTAAAACTTCAGTCATTACATGCCACTTGTCCCAGGAATGACATCTGAGCAAGATTTTATATTTATAATTCCTGAAGGCTAGATTCTTTCTTTATATGACTATATGATAACACTTAATGCAAAAATGTTAAAAATATTTCATTATTTTGAGTTTCATTTGCACATAGCTTTGCAGAGAGGAAATAATTATTTGAGTAACTTTTACAATTTTTGAATTTTTGATAAACTCTAGAGCAGTGGTTCTCAACCTTTCTAATGCCGTGACCCTTTAATACAGTCCTCATGTTGTGGTGACCCCCAACCATAAAATTATTTTCGTTGCTACTTCATAACTGTAATTTTGCTACTGTTATGAATTGTAATGTAAATATCTGTGTTTTCCGATGGTCCTAGGCTCTACAGCAGCGGCATTAGAAAGGTTGAGAACCACTGCTCTAAAGTGACAAAATACATTTTAAAATAATTTCTATATTTCTGAACTATATTATTCAAGCTTTTAAATTTTTTTTAGCTTAGATCTGTTTTAAGTGTGTTTCTTATAACTGCCACATTATTGAGACTTTCTAAAAATGTCATTTTTAAAGTGAAATCTACTTTTGGGGAACAGAATTACTAATAAATATCAGAAAATAAAAAAAAGCAATTCTGTCTCTATCTGAGGATCTTTATTTAGAATGTGGGGCACATTTTTAAGTAAGTCTTTTTTCTATAAGTCTTTAATTGACTTTTCCTTTCCATCTATTATTGATGTACTTTGAAATTCTGAAACATAATCTTGTATCTATTTTTTATTTTATGTGTATGACTTTAGATCATTTTATTTATATTTAGCTCTGTTAAAACTCTACTGTCAGTGTACCTAGTAACTAAGGTGAGGAAATATTATGTCTATTCCAAAGTGTGATACAATGAAAATTGTATTATCACTGAAAATAATAATATAATTTAATTGTTTCAAATTATATTGAAATATTGTTGAGTGATGACTTGTGTGATCAGTTACTTTTTCTGGGCTTTTCCATTTGATGGCAACCTTTATATTCGCCCCCAGAATGAATGATATAATCATTAGGTAAATGTTTTATTTAATGTACTTAACTTCTTAGTCTCTTTTAGAATCTTGTACCTATAGTTTCATTCAACATAATATTTTATGATCTTATCTGATTTCATCATCCTTATTATGTATTCCTTAAATATTATCTCTATAGTCTTTGAACCTTATTCTTTTTTTGTGTGTGTGCCTGGAGATGAGGCATTTTATAGAAAACTAGAGGCCCGGTGCACGAAATTCGTGCATGGGGCTGGGGGGTGTCCCTCAGCCCAGCCTGCACCCTCTCCAATATGGAACTGCTGGCTCCCAACTTCTTGCCTGCCTTCCTTCCTGATTGCCCCTAACTACTTCAGCCTACCAGCCTGATCGCCCCCTAACCACTCCCCTGCCAGCCTGATTGATGCCTAACTGCTCCCTTGCCAGCCTGATTGCCCCTAACTGCCCTCCCCTGCAGGCCTGGTCACCCCTAACTGCCCTCCCCTGCAGGCCTGGTCCCCCTCAACTGCCCTCCCCTGCAGGCCTGGTCCCACCCCAACTGCTCTCCCCCTGCAGGCCTGGGTCCCCCCCAACTGCCCTCCCCTGCAGGCCCAGTCGCCCCCAACTTCCCTCCTCTGCTGGCCTGGTCAACCCTAACTGCCCTCCCCTGCAGGCTTGATCACCCCCAACTGCCCTCCCCTGCTGGCCTGATCGCCCACAACTGCCCTCCCTTGCAGGCCTGGGTCTCTCCCAACTGCTCTCCCCTGCTGGCCATCTTATGGTGACCATCTTGTGTCCACATGGGGGCAGAATCTTTGACCACATAGGGGCAGCCATCTTGTGTGTTGGAGTGACAGTCAATTTACATATTACTCTTTTATTAGATAGGATAGAGGCCTGGTGCATGGGTGGGGGCCAGCTGGTTTGCCATGAAGGGTGTCCTGGATCAGGGTGGAGGTTCCCTTGGGGCATGGGGCGGCCTGGGCGAGTGGCCTGTGGTGGTTTGCAGGCCAGCCATGCCCCTGGGCGACCCAAGCAGAGGCCCTGATATCTGGGATTTATTTATCTTCTATAATTGAAACTTTGTAGCCTTGAGCAGAGCCAAGCCTCCTGCTTGCTCCATGGTGGCAGCCATTTTTGTTGGGATTTATCTATCTTCTATAATTGAAACTTTGTAGCCTTGAGCAGAGCCAAGCCTCCTGCTTGCTTCATGGCGGCAGCCATTTTTGTTGGGATTTATCTATCTTCTATAATTGAAACTTTGTAGCCTTGAGTGGAGGCCTGGGCCCGCCAGGGTGTGCGGAAAGCTTGGCTTCCTCCATTGCCGGGGAAACCCAAGCCTCCTGCTCACTCCGTGGCCGCAGCCATCTTGGTTGGGTTAATTTGCATACTCACTCCTGATTGGCTGGTGGGCGTGGCTTGTGGGTATAACGGAGTGATGGTTAATTTGCATATTACTCTTTTATTAGATAGGATGGCTTGGTGTTTTCTCATTTAGAATTCTGGTCTGGTACACACACATGTACATATATACATCCATACATGCACATAAAATGTACACATACTAGAGGCCCAGTGCATAAATTCACGCACGGGTGGGGTCACTCGGCCTGGCCAGTGATCGAGGTGATCGAGTGGGCTGGAAGGAGGGGCCATGGGAGGTTGGCCTGTCGGGTAGGAACCGTGGGAGATGGGCCAGCCCACCCTGCTTGGGGCCAATTGGGGCTGACATGCAGGGGGGAAGGACCGTGGGATGTTGGCCAGCCACGGGAGGTTGGCTATGGGAGCGCACTGACCACCAGGGGCAGCTCTTGCATTGAGCATCTGTCCTCTTGTGGTCAGTGTGCATCATAGCTACTAGTCGTTTGGTTGCTTAGTCTTTTTTGTACAGTAGGTCCTTGGGTTATGTTGGAGATCCGTTCCTATGGTGCGACATATGCGATTTTTGCTGTAAGTCGGAACCCACCTACATAAGCACCTACGTCACTCACATGGAGCACATACACAGCAGTAATGAAGTGAAACAGTAAAAACAATTTAAAAGAAAGATAACAATTCCTGACCTTTACTTGTGGTAAATAAATAATAAAAAACATAAAGCACATACGTACATACGTCAAAATGACGGAACTTTATTTTTTTATAAATACTGTAAATGGGAGATGGTGATGTAACCACGAAATGACGTACATCAAGTCCGATGTAACCCGAGGACTGCCTGTATATACAGATTATATATTGTGCTATATACACATACATTATATGCATATATTATACACAATATATTATGATATATATATGCTATGCTATATATACTATATGCATATGTTATAATGAGAAATATATATCACATATACATATGAAATATACATATATGTATGTGTACATATATGTGTGTATATACGTATGTGCATATATATTTCTTGTTAATGCTTAGGTTACAATATTTTTTGATCCCTGGTTTTTCCTCTAGCATATCCCTATAGCAGTTCCATCATTTGAGGGAGGTTAGATCTCTGTGTTCTGCTTTCAAGGTCTCTTTTTTCTCTCTCTCTCATTATCTGTTTGGTAAGAATGAGCTTTCGCCTCCTCTTCTCCCTCATAGTTCTGATTCACCCTTCAGAGTTCAGCTCTAGGACTACTTCTTCAAGGAGGCCTTCTCTGGTTGTGCCTCCCACCCCCAAGCTGGTCAGCTTCCTGTTAACACATTGGTAAAGTTCATCATCTAAACCCTTATCACAAAGTTACGGTCATGTAATGTCTAATTCCCCCACTAAAATGAAACCTCTCTGAGGACAGGGTTAGGGATCTGACTTGTCTGTTGTTGTAACAGCAGCCCTAATCTTAATGGTAGGTATATGGCGACTTACAAATATTTATAGCATAGATGGGTAAATGAATTGCCCGTCTGCCATTTTCATTAAAAACATAATTTGTATATTTAAAGTCATTTATCAAAATGACTAGGCATTTAATATAGTTTTTCCTATAATTGACATAAAGGACAGGATAGTAACGGCACTCAATGGTTGAAAGCATTTCAACAACTTTTGCCCACGGGGAGCTATAATTTCACCTTATGATATCATAAACCACTCAAGGATTTCATGTAGTTATCAGAACCTCAGGCTAAAATTATAACCCTGAAAGCCCTTGCTGCCTATTAGTCATGTGGCATATGACACAAAGTAAAATATATTCTGTATTTTTGGACTTGAGTTTGCCTCTCAGGATACTAGCTGCTTCAATTTATATTTGACCTGCAAAATATTCAGCTCCCTGGAAGGTTAAACCATCTAAAAACCTAAGGTAATTCACAAGTTCTAGGTGTGCACAGAGCAATAATTAAATGAACACATTATGAATTTCTTATTTGTTCTGATAATTATTTTCTCAAGTTACCTCCCTGAAGTGCTGAGCAAAGCTTTGGGAGTCATGAGCATTCTTACCTTTGAACGCCCAGTCATTTCTTTAGTATAGTTTAACATGAGGAAGCACTTTGCATTGAAATTGGGATGGATCTGAAATTAGAAAGCTTGAACTTTGGCAAAGTCACTTAACTTCTCTGAGCCTCAGTCTCCTCTCCTGTGAAATATGCTTTCTGCCAACAGATGTAGAGGATAAACTGGGGTGCTGGACTGAAAGGGTGTGGGAAGTAATTGGAGTGCTTTACAAATGGCTTGTGACACTATGAAGATAAATTGCTTCTTTTTCTTAGTGTTTGAAGTACCTGGAAGGGCATATTCTTGCTGGAACACTCTGAGTCTCACTTCTTCACGCCATACTCAGACATATACTGTGTGTGTACAAATGCCAGTGTCACAGCCTCAGCAGCAGTCTCTGCCCTTGAATCAGCTTTGTGTGTGAGCAGCTTTCTCAGACTAAGTTCAAGGGTCAAGAAAGGGCTGGTTGGCATAAATGAGGCTGTGGAGGACATTCTTACTGTATGTGCAAATAAAACATTGAATAGAAAATAATTTACAGTCAGATGTTGTTGAGTATGAAACCTGTCTCTACCATTGATTAGCTATATGGCCTTGAATAAGTTACATAAATTCTTTAAGCCCTATTTCCTTATGTGTATGAATGCAGTAAGGTTTACATGAGAAAAATCCATATGAAGCAGTTAGCATAGTCTTCAAACATAGAAAGTATCCAATAAATGCTATTATTATTATTTATTGACATTGATATTTCCAGTTCCTGTTAATGAAATTATATCTATATTTTTATTGTGAAGTTATGAAGTTCATGCAGGACCTTCAGGATGTTGATTGATCATCATTTTAAACACATAAACTATAGGAGATGTCCATATTTATATTCTCCATTCATTTACATTCTTATTTGTCAATAGATTCACCTCCATTAATTCTGTCTTCAGATCTTATGTGGAGGGAAAAATCTCTAGCTCAAACATAATTTAAAAATATTTTTATTTATTCCTGAGAGGAAGGGAGAGAGAGACAGAAACATCAATGATAAAAGAGAATCATTGATTGGTTGCCTTCTGTATGCCCCACACTGGGAATCGAGCCTGCAATCTGTGCATGTGCCCTGACTGGGAATCAAAACCTGACCTTCTGGTTCACAGGTCAATGCTCAACCACTGAGCCCGCTGGCCAGGCTAGTTCAAATATAATTTAAGGAAACATTGATAGATTGTGTTTGGGTTAGCATTGTTAAAATTTTTGGGCATTTGGCATTTTTTAGGCATCAGCTTCCTGATAAAATGCCAAGGTAAGTGCATTTCTTAAGTTTGAAAAATATTAATGGGATTCTGACAAAATGTCTTCCTGAACTTAAGTTATAAATAACTCTATCTATCATCTATCTATCTATCTATCTATCTATCTATCTATCTAATCTATCTATCTATGTAACCGGCTAGAGCAGGGTTGGATGCAGAACCAATCAGGAGAACTGAGCCCTTAATGGCCAAATTTCCCAGACTGAGTTAATAATAAGAGCTGAACTCAGAGTTCAGTTTCCTGACTTGCCAATGGATACACTGTTGGTTAGATCATGCTAGCTCCTGATCTGATTAAGGATCAAAGTGTGAAGTTGAGGCTCAATCATAAAAATCCAACATTCACCTTAAATCATACTGTGTGTGGAGCTAAAATATGTATTTTAGACATAAAAAGAGCCCCTTTGGGGGTTGTTTTCAACTTCTTCAGACACACGTAGATATTTATTGAGCATTAAAATGAGATTCTTCATGGGGCAAATCATCAAACCTAAACTGCATCATATTTCTATCTGTCCAACACCAGTACTTTTTTGTCCTTTGTATATCAGTACATCACCCCCTACTGGGGCTCTCTTTCTATTTGTTCCATAGCATACAGTGTAAGGATGGTTTTGAATGGTATGAATGGGTGTGAGGCCAAGCAGAGATGACCAAGATGAGTCCAGAATGATAGAGGTAGAGGGTGGGGCACCACTCACTTGAGGTTGGAGGGTATAGCCAGGTGATTTCACCTTATGTACAAGAGTGGACTGGAGTAACTTAGTTCTCCCAGATTATAAATGTGTGAGTCCATTAACCTGCATTAACTTCTAAAATAATATAAATGTATGTGAACATACAGTTCATAGACATGTATATGGATAATTGTTTATAATTACACTAGAGGCCCGGTGCATGAAAATCCATGCACTGGAGGGGGGGGTCCCTCAGCCCGGCCTGCCCCTTCTCACAGTCCGGGAGCCCTCAGGGGCGGGAGGCGGCCCGGAGATCAGGGCAAGGCGATGCCCCATCACACCTCTGCTGCTGCCACTGCCGGCAGCACAAGCCTCAGCTGGCCCTGGTTACCTGAGCCTCAGGCGGCCCTGGGCAGCCGCCATCTGAGGCTTGCCTTGCACCTTGGGCCAGCCCTGGATGGCTGGGAAGCCGCCATCTGAGGCTTGCCTTGCACCTTGGGCCAGCCCTGGGTGGCTGGGAAGCCGACATCTGAGGCTTGCCTGCGCCTCGGGCCGGCCCTGGGTGGCTGGGGGGCTGAGGGGACTGGGGGACTCTGGAGGCAGGTGTGCGGAGTGGCCGGGTCTAGGTGCCTGCCGCCACGTGCCTGCTTCCCCGGCTGGGCTGAGGGGAACTAGGCGCTGCCATCTTGTGGCTGTGGGCGCTGCCATCTTTGAGGGCATGGCAGTCAATTAGCATATTTCCTCCTTATTGGCTGTGGGCACCACCATCTTTGAGGGTGGGGCAGTCAATTAGCATATTCCCTCCTTATTGGCTGTGGGCGCCACCATCTTTGAGGGCGTGGCAGTCAATTAGCATATTCCCTCCTTATTGGCTGTGGGCGCCACCATCTTTGAGGGCGTGACAGTCAATTAGCATATTCCCTCCTTATTGGCTGTGGGCCCTGCCATCTTTGTGACGGTGTGAGGGTCTATTAGCATATTCCCTCTTTATTAGATAGGGTATGATATATGTGACTATTTAAAGATATCTATGACATATTCATTGATATAGAAAGTATGTGTATGAAGAGAGTGCTCGCTAAGCAGGTTAATAATGTAAACAAAATTATAAGTCTATTTCCCCCTATTTTATGAGAAAGTTTTGAAAAAATTTGGCATATTCTGTTTGTATTCAAATGAAGGAAGTGAACTTAGACATTCATTAAAGCAAATATAGCAGGGTGTCTAATTGAAAACGCTTTGCCGCAGTTAGTATGAATTAGTGTATCTATTCGAAAGTAATAAAGCTGCAGTTATTTTAAAATTTCTATGAAGAACCATCTCAAAATTATTTTGCATGTAGATGAGGAAATAAACAGATCACATGCTCATTTGTTCAGTTTTCCATTTATCAACCTGAATTAGCTAAGTCCTGATGGTTTTCCTAAAGTTCCTTGAAGAACATTGAGGAAGGGAAGGGAAATACACATTTTTCAACTCCTAATAAGTGTCGCCTACTGTGTGTCTCATCCTTTCTGAATCACTAAACGGTCTGACCTATCTACATAATCTGCCACTGGGGACCAAGAACCACCCAGGCTGGGCAGTATCATCTGTGTCACACTCCCATTCAAGGACACTGCACCTCTGACCCTTGGCTCAGAGATGGGCATCGTGGTCTTAGGTTTTCTTTGCTTTAATAATCTGATTATATCAATCTCAAGGCTCAAGTACTCCTGGTCAGTCTTGGATGTAATTTGGAACTCACGTGGGTACTCACTCCAATTTCAAGTGAGCGTGCTCCTCCCCTACCTCTATCCTACTGGACACCTCTGCTTGGCCTCATGGCCACGTCCATTATTTACCCAACACTTACCTAAATGAGTGGTTGCTGCATGCTTAGACTCTAGGGATACAGGTGAATAAGATGGATCTGGTCTCCACCTTTGTGAAGTTTATAATTAAATGGTGAACGGAATCAGAACTTTAGTTAGATCTTTAACATCCATTACCTACTGGAATACTGTCAAATTAAGACACAGGGGCCATGGGCAAGTAGTTTGCTAAATTTCACGCAACTAAACTCTGATTGAGGCATACATTAAACGTAGATCTGTCCAACACAGAGACTTTGCCCTTTGTATCATAGCACAGTACCCCTTACTGGAGTTTTCCTTCTATTTGTTCGATAGCATCTAGTATGAGAATGGTTATGAAAGGTCTTATCCAAAGCATTGGTTTCGAAGTTATCCCTGCAGAAGGTTCTACCCCTATTCCAATGATGCTGCAATTTTTTATCCATTTATTACAGAATATTTACTGTTCACCCAACACTGTGTAGATCTAGGGATGAGCGAAACACAGGGGGACAATTACCTAGTAAACAAAGAGATACCATGACAATTTCAGATTGTGTTAAGTCCTGTGAAAGAAATAAACTGGGTGGGAATGAAAATTTGCTTCAGAAAGTAACTGTGGAAAGCACAGCATCTTTAAGATGAAAACATTTCACTGTGGGAGTGCTCTTCATTGAGGAACTCATCTTCCTGGAGCTGAAAGGCTGCGGACAACGGCAGTACATGTGGAGCAAACACTGCTTTTGGGACTATTGTCTTTTTTAAAAAATATATATATATTTTATTGATTTTTTACAGAGAGGAAGGGAAAGGGATAGAGAGTTAGAAACATCGATGAGAGAGAAACATCGATCAGCTGCTTCCTGCACACCTCCTGCTGGGGATGTGCCCGCAACCAAGGTACATGCCCTTGACAGAATCGAACCTGGGACCTTTCAGTCCGCAGGCCGATGCTCTATCCACTGAGAAAACTGGTTAGGGCTGTCTTATGTCTCAAATATTCTCATTCTTACTTGGCTTATCATGTACTTTCTCATTACATAAATGATATATGGCCCATTGCAGAAATCATGGAGTAGAAACAATAAATATTTCCTATAATTACAGTGCTTGGATGTTGCTGCTGTTAACATTGTGCTATATTTCCTTCTAGTCACTTCTCTTTACTAGTATAGCACATGCATATGCATATTGCAAAACTGGAAATATAGATATGTTTTTATATCCTAACTTTATATTTAACATGATATTTTGATTTTTTGACATTTAAAAACTCTTCCAAATAACCTCTACTGGCTACATTTTTATAACACATAGGAGGAATATTACAATGTATTAATTGTGCTACTGTTGGACATTTACCTGGTTTTCAAGTTTTTGCTATTTTGAGTAAGACAGTAGTGAATCTGCAATAAATCGTTGTTCATATATTATTTCCTTTGGACAGATTCCTAGAAGTGAAAGTCAAGGCGGAGAGGGCATGACCCCTTTTAAGGCTCTTGATACAAATTGCCAAATTGATTTATGAAATTATCGTGCCAACTTACCCTCCCAACAGCAGTGTATGCTGGTGCCAGTCTTACGTGCTTCCAGCAAGACTGAGAACCAGCACTTAAAGATTCCTAATCTGATAGGTCTAAATAACATTTCAGCCCTAGCTGGTTTAGGTCAGTGGATAGAGCACTGGCCCATGGACTGAAGGGTACTGGTTTTGATTTCAGTCAAGGGCATATATCACAGAGATCATAGTGTGGGAGGCAACCAATCAATCAATGTTTCTCTCTCTCCCCCTCTCCCCTCCATGCTCTCTAAAAATCAATGGAAAAATATCTTCAAGTGAGGATTAACAAAATAAAAAATAAAAAGGAAAAAAAAATAGTATCATTTCATTACTGTTTCAGTTAGAATTTCTTTGATTACAAGTAAGATTTAACATTTTTATATTTCTCAGTCAATTTTATTTCTTTTTCTGGATTGCTGTTAATATTCTTTATTATTTGATTTGAACACGACTTAATGTATATCTTGCTCTCTTCCTAAAAGGATTTAAAGTAGCTTTAAGGTCACAAAATGCAGAATAGCATAAATTAAAATAGGATGAAGTAGAAAGGAAACAACACGAAGCCAGGAATCATGCTTAAATGCATACACCAATGACAATAAATCTGCTCTTAGTAGGCGAGAAATTTGCCTCCAAGCTTTCCAGATGTTAGCCTACAAAGAGAATCTTGCCATTTACCAAGTTCACATTGACAAGAAGGAAGAGAATGAAAGAGCGAGAACTAACTGTTCAGGATAAATATAATTAATATTGGTATTAAAATCTGATAAGACTTTATACACACACACACATATATATATTATTGATTTCAGAGAGGAAGGGAGAGAAACATCAATGATGAGAGAGAACCATGGATCAGCTGCCTCCTGTACACCGCCCACTGGGGATTGAGCCCACAACTCGGGCATGTGCCCCTGACTGGAATCGAACCCGGGACCCCGCCTCTCTGCAGGCTGACACTCTATACACTGAGCCAAACCAGTCAGGGCTCTGACAAGACTTTTAACTATTTTTGTTATTTTGCGTTTTTTGTATAAGTTGCTTCACTTGGATAAATTTCCATGACTACTTAATGGAGAGCGTATATTATATTAATGTGATTTACAAGAGTGTCTGGCATATGGGAGTGGTCAATGACTATTAGCTTCTCTGTTAGTTTTGCTAGTATTAAGTTTTTAATGTCAAATCCCTCGAATCTGTTTTTATATTAATGTTAATATATTATTTTTAGGAGATTAAGCAACAAACAAGAAAAGTCCTTTGGGATTTTGATTGGATTTGCTTTAGAGCTATTAAACTAAGAGAAAATTTGACATCTTTCAATATTCAGTCTTCCAATTTGGTAACATGGCAACTTACTTGTTTGCTTATTATTAAAACAGCTTTATTGAGATATTACTCACATATCATACAACTTACCCATTTAAAGTGTATAACTCAATGGTTTTTAGTATGTTGACAAAATGTGTGCCACCATCAGCACATTCAATTTTTTTATCCAAATCATCTTTTATGTTTCTATGTTACAGATTGCTTTAATGCAATTCCTATAGGGGATGCTTTTCTGATCTAGTATGAATTCTTGTTGCCAAAGTGAGTGGAACGTTTCCCCCATTATGTTTTCGATCTGGAAGTACATGGAGCTCATGGGAAATGCACCTATCCTCAGACTATAGCATTGCTTGGATTTTTCTTCTTTTGAGAAATTTTCTCTCTAGAACGTCTGATGATCAAAATCCATTTGTTCCCTTTTCCTGGTTTTCAATCTCTTAGCTCATGATGGGGTGGTAACAACTGCACCCCTCTCCCTCCAGTTTAGGGGCTTCTGCATATGCTGAAATTATGCAGAAATAATGTAGAAATATTATCACATTGTGTTAAATTGTGTAGCTAGCATGCTAAACAGTCACCCTGAGATGCTCTTCTCCTAATACCCTCAACTCCCGTGAACTCCTTTACATCCTTCAGATCTCAGCTAGATTTACTTTCCAAGGGGAAAGGATCTGGCGGGGGTGGGGATCGGGGGGGGGGGCTTCTCTGATTCTCTGGTAGATCAGGTCTCCTGTAAGGCTCTCTGATTCTGTTGTAATTTGCCTTAACTTACTTTGTAAGTTATCACGGTTTAATTTATTAGCTGGTTTATGGGCTCCCCTGATAAATGTCTTTCCTTCCCATTAAACTCCAGGTTGCAAGGACAATATCTGTTTTGCTCACTATTTAATACCCAGCCACCTAGCATGGTGCTTGGAACAAAAGTTGCTGTGATTGGATGAATTAAAGAAAGAATGAATGGTTTGGAGTAGTTCAGTTTTCCTTCCTCTCACCTCAAACTGTTTTCAGTGTCTTGCTTGCCTTGGAGTTCTGGCATCCCTCCCTTCTTCAAGGCCAGCTTTTATTATATGAACGCATATGTTTTATGAAGCAGCCACATGCTGCTTTATGAAGATCAATAAAGGTGGTCTTTATTGTTTGGGGAAATGCTTTATCCCTGCTAGAGCTATGCGAATGTCCTTTACTTTAATATTTCTGGTTAAAGTTTGCTCTTGCCTTCTCAGTGGGTCTATTTAACTTTAAATATTTACTTGAATGTTCACTAGGACTGTTTTTCCAAAGCAGTTCCATAATTTGTCTGTACAAAAATGACACTAGCTTCCTATTCTCTCTAAGGAGATGACACTTTTTTAAAATATATTAGAGAATAGGGCTAAAGGGGGCATTTTATGTGAGAATCTGGAAAAGAAGAACTAGAAAGTTTATTAAAATCAGCAGATAGCTCATTTCAGATGCTCACATATCCTTTCAGCTGGGCCACTTCAACTCCAAGAGCAGAGGTATAAGATTTATTTTTCAATGTACTTCACAATTTATGAAGTGATATTTCTCATCTTGTCTTATATCTCAGCACACTGGATGTCAATGGCTGGAAGGTTCTAAGAATGCCCAGGTCTATACCTTAGACCAGTGGTCGGCAAACTGCAGCTCACAAGCCACATGCAGCTCACAAGCTGCGGTTTGCCGCTCCGTTGACTAATGAGTTTGCCGACGACTGGGATGGGGCTTAATCACAAGGAAAACAATAGCCTGTAATTATTGGAATCGGGAGTCTAGGTCAGTGGTCGGCAAACTCATTATTCAACAGAGCGGCAAATGGCGGCTCGCGAGCCGCTGTTTGCCGACCACTGCCTTAGATCATAGACCCAGGTGAAGACCTTGTTGGATAAAAAATAATACTGAAATGTTTATCACCTGTCCATTATCTCACAATGCTAAGAAAAAATGACTTTGGATGATGGGCCAATGGTGTTTGTTTCCATCTGTCTACTTTACTCTGTTTTCTGCATTGCCTATAATGAATAGTGCTAGTTCTATGCCAGAGAAATATCCATATAATCTCTTAAATATGTCACTCAGAGATTCTTTCATGGTCTCATGCTTCAAGAGCCCACCTGCCTTGAAGCATGGAACTTGCTTCCCAGAAGAGACATGGTGGGGGGCCATGGTCAGGAGTCATGAGAAGCTACATGTATTACTTTTCGTGTAAAATAAATTATTCTGGCAAATAGTTAGGTGAGGATAGAACCATCCTCTTGAATTTCATTTGTGCAGCAGGCCAGTCCCTCTCCCTTGGGGTTCTCTGTAAGAGCAGCCAGAAAAAAAGGTTATTTCTTCCCTATGACCCTGCCAGAAAAAAAAAAAAGAAGATTCCAGCCTGCCTTGGCTACTGCAACATGTAGTGAATCACAAATTGTTCTGTCCTGCTCAGCCTTTTGCTTTTCATTTTATTTCTGATGCAAATTAGTTGGTTGAAGCAAATGAATCTCAATGCTGAAATGGTGATGAAATGTTCACATTCTTAACTCTTAACAGTTTTTTTTTAATTGTGTTAAATGTGTAGCTAGCATGCTAAACAGTCATGATCAATAAGAAAAATGGAGCTAGTACATTCATTGAAAGTTATCTGATATTGTGATTACAGATACTTAAGCAGCCAGGACTCAATTCACCGATGAACTGTGTATAAATCCAAATCACAAATCCTACTTTTTAAGTCAAGTATTGCTTAGTCAAATAATCTGGGTGTCTTTATATGAAAAAAAAAGGGGGTAAATGAGACTTTAACATATAAACAACACTAGGAAAAATATATACATTTTTGAGAACCTTAGCAGAAATTAATTTATTATCTCAAATTAAATGTGGTTACATTTAGGCCTGTCTCACTGCATGAAGAAATTGCTAGTTATAACAGAAAGTTGACCTTGTTCAGTTTTACTCACTCTGTCTTGTGGGTTGGGTTAGACTTATAAGTTCACCTTTCTATTGTGGTGGAGTGGGGAATGGAATGATTGTTTCTTTTGCTTACAAACTTGTTTTACTGCTATGTGTGGTTTATCTGTATGATTGTATTTTTAATCCCCTAAAATCATTGCTTTATATTTCTCCTGCATAGCATCCTGACTTCATTTTGGCAATCTTTGGTTCTGAATTGTGAAACTTACCACTGCTTTACCATTTCATCTGAACTCTACCCTCCTCCTTCCTTCTACCTTTAAGGTCAACTATCTAGAATATAAAAGGCAGCCTATATTAGATACAATTTTCTTAAATGTCCTTGGGCAATTGTAATGTAACTGTTGGTGACCTACCCCCAACCCAAGGTGACCAGTTCCACAGCTTTCTGTATTCTATAAGGACACCCTGTTCTTAGCTAATCTTGCCACCTCAGTTAGTTCAGTATTCCTTCTTATACACCCACTGAGCTCCCTAGCATTTGGTGTTGGGAGCTTATGATAAAATGTTAGTTCTTAACATTTTACTATTTTTAATGGTGACAAAAAGATGCTTTACTATTTAAAATATAAATTATACCATTTATTTCCATTAATTCTCAAGAGAAATAATCTGTTTTTGAAATCTGTTTTGGGTGAATATGCTTTGTAAGATTATTTCCAGATAGCCATTCTGTCAGTCAAACAACACAGGGAAAAACTGTGCTAATAGATGTTTCTACCAGAAAGACTTTCTCTAGAATAAATGCCCCCTGAAACTCTTCACTCTTTTTGTTTCATTTAATACAATAATAAATACATAATTCAACAATGCAACACATTTTTGGACTAGTCTACAGACAGCTGAGGGAATATTTTGTGTTCGATGAAAGAACATAGACAAACTACAGCATAAGACACAATATATGGAGTTATAATGGATGATAAAGAGAGCTAAAAAGGAAGCATTACCTTAGGGTCATGTATCCCGGAAAGCTCTTCATAGATCTTCTCACCTACCATGACAGCAGCCAAGTTTGCCGTGTATGTAGAAAGGCAAAACATACAGAAAATGGCCCAAAGGTTCATTAGAAACCTTCCAGTCCAGCATTTTGGGGGTTTGATGGCTGCTGTTCTACCAAACAAGAGGGCATAGCAGACATTCAAGGCTGAAGAGAAAGAGAAGACTTTACTCCTATTCCGCCCCTTGGGAGTCATACCAAAGGGGCTCTTCCATTCATATAGAGTGAGGAAGATGGCAGTGATGTGCAGAGCCACAAAAATCCCTAGCCACAACGTCCAGTGAAGTGGCCACATGAAGGCTCCAATGGGAGCTGCTGTGTCTCGGGTCCTCACTAAGATGCCCAAGCTGGTGGAGAAGAAAGGACTGGTGAAGTCTATCACCTGACTTCGTGCAGTATTGATGCTGAAGGAAGTGATTGCCATGTGGGCTGAACCACTCAGGAGATCACCCACTAGTCCAGTCCAGTGCCCATTTTTCCAGGCTCCATATTTTCCATCTCCAACGATATAGAGGTCAAAGTCAAAGTTCATGTCTTCTGCTAGCTTTTCCAGCAGATCAATGCAATATCCATAGCAGCACTTCTTGAGTTTGATGGACACTGTATCATTACTGCTATGGAGGCTACTAAAAAGGCTGTCCAATATGGAAGAGTCATTAGTCATGGGGTCAAGGCAGAGTTGGCCAGCAGGGCACAAGCCTTCATCATCTACCTCCCGTGTGAAGACAAACGGATGCTCGACCAGGGTAACCACTCTCAGGTGTAGCTTACTTGGGTTTTGGAAGTGGGTTTTATGCCTCTGGGCCTGCTCTGGCCAAATTCCATAGTCCATGACAACCTTTCCCCCCTGCCAGCTGCCCAAGCGGGTCCACATTGGCTTTCCCATGGGGTCATGTTGCAGATTCCAGATGAAAAAGTTGTTTTCTGAGCTGATGATAGAGGAACCTTTTACTTTGATGGAACCACTGAGGCCTCTGAAAGTGGTGTTGGCTAGAAACCTGGGAAAGAGGAACAAAAGCAAAAAGAAAGAGAGAGGTGAAGCCAAAGACAGAGAGCTATGCTCATTTTTACTTATTTATCTTAGTAAAAAGAAACTCTGATCTTTTAAAAAAAGGCATTGCCTATACTTCAGGAATGAGTAATCTGGACTATTTCTAGGAGAAGAGTCCTATCTTATTGAACCAATGAGCTCCTACCCTCACACCCTGGCTAGATGCTTAGCTCTTGGTCTTACTCCAAATTTCTTTATTCCTAGATAAGGGAGGTGTTAACTGTTTTTTGTTGTAAACTGGTAATTATATATTTTCCAAACTGTGGAGTTTCTCAACATCTTTAACATGTCTCGTTTCTTCTGGTCACTACATTTGATTGCAACTAATTCAGCTCAATAAATATTTTTTTGGTGCAAGAAGTAAGTTTTGGTAAATATACATATCCTATATAATAAAAGGCTAATATGCAAATTGACTGAATGGCAGAGCGACCAGTTGCTAGGATGTGCACTGACCACCTGGGGGCAGAAGCTCAATGCAGAAGCTGCCCCGGGTGGTCAGTACATTCCCACAGGGGGAGCGCTGCTCAGCCAGAAGCCAGGCTCACAGCTGGTGAGCTCAGTGAAGGGAGCCTCTCTGACCTCCGCGGCAGTGGGATATCCCCTGAAGGCTCCTGGACTGTGAGAGGGCGCAGGCTGGGCTGAGGGACCCCCTCTGAATGCACGGATTTTGTGCACCAGGCCTCTAGTACTTTTATAATTGCTTAAAAATTGTATTCATAATTCTAGAAAGCTGACAAATCTTGTTACCAGTGTTTTTTCTTGGTAGAGTGAAAACAATCAACATATCTGCCCCCCTGAGACCAGTTAAAGCTGCATGTGGGCTATTGTCCAGGGGACAAACAAAAAGATGAAAAATAGGTCTGCAGTTCTCTGGGAAGCCTCAGGCTATCCTCCCTCTAAGTCATTAGAGAATAACAATTGGCTCTGGCTTAGAAAGAGCTTCTGCCAGAACTCAAAGGGAGGAAAGTTATGAACTAAATGATATACTGATTCCTAACTCTGCTAACCAGGTCACTGTCAGTATATATATGTTTTGATGTGGGTGGGACAGGAAAATGCTTTGTCTCTCTAGAGCAGGGGTTCTCAACCTTTCTAATGCCGCGACCCTTTAATACAGATCCTCATGTTGTGGTGACCCCCAATCATAAAATTATTTTCGTTGCTACTTCATAACTGTAACTTTGCTACTGTTATGAATCGTAATGTAAATATCTGTGCTTTCTGATGGTCTCAGGCGACCCTGCTAGCAGTTCTCAACCTGTGGGTCGCGACCCACAGGTTGAGAACTGCTGTTGTAGAGCCTAAGACCATCGGAAAATACAGATATTTACATTACGATTCATAACAGTAGCAAAATTAACAGTGGCACCTATGTACTTGTGGCCTAGTGTCAAAATGGAAGCCCAGACTTTGACATCAGACACACCTCTGTGAATATTGGTCCAGCCACTTTCTAGCATTGTTCTTGGACAACTTACCAAATTCTAACCTTTATAATCAGCAAAATGAATAAGCTAATACTTCCTCCATGACAAGGGTTGGAAATAAGGCACATACCCCACCTCATGACATGTAACAAATATTCCAGATATAGTAGCAATATTTTTGTGTCATTCAAGTTTTTTTGACCATGGCTGTCCTCAGGTCACTTTCCTGTCTTTTAGTATAATTTTTCAGGTGGGAGACATAAAATTCTACATTATGATAAACTCATAGAGGGTACTCAAAACACATTTCAAATGAAGAGGAATTAAAGTGAAATGTGGGCTGTACCATAAAGTATTTTTTTGAGGAATTCAGATATTACAAGTTTAGGCTCTCAGCAAGACACATTCATCCATTGCCTGCCACAAACATTACCCTGTAATTTACAAATGCAAATACAAGCAGTAAGAAGTTATGCTGCCACAGAAGGGAGATAGAGAAATCAGCAAGTGTGAAGAATGTACTAATTTTCATTAGAGATATAAATGTAAATCATATTTGAAGATGCTACTATCACTAAATGCAATGGTGAAACTACTCATTTTGGTAGATTGCATGTAATGGTAATTATTCACGTTAGCACTCCCCAGTGGGATTTAACCACTTAAAATGAGTTCTATTTTGCAACAAGTAATGAAGTCTCAGTTATCTTAGACTTTAAAACGTTTTTCTGCTTCTTTAGAGAAGTAGGGATCTAAGTCATTAAAATATACAGATTAATCAACTGATAATTATCTAGGTACCATAAGGAAAGGATGACTACATTTGTGTTTCTGAGGAGCAACCTACTTTTAGATTTGTTAAGAAACACACACACACACCACACACACACACACACTCTTGCTGACATAGCCTAGGGCAGTGGTCAGCAAACTGCAGCTCGCGAGCCACATGCGGCTCGCAAGCCATGGTTTGCCGCTCTGTTGACTAATGAGTTTGCCGACCACTGGCCTAGGGAATCAAGTGGTTAGCAATAAATAGGTTAATTTCATTTGGTTACTTTAGTGGTTGGGAAAGTAAAGTTAAAGTTGTAGAAAGAGGAGCCCTTCATTATTTTAAGAATATTGGGGCTTAATGATTATAGATTTTCAACTGGATGGGCCCTTGAAAGACTACCAATGAATAAATATATACTTAAGTTATCTCAGGAAAGAAGGCACTAAGAAGTCATCAGAAATCTTTCAGAGATTACATAACCCCGTCATTCCAGTAAAACAATTCCTCCTTATCGGTGACAATGACACTGAAGATGGCCATGGCTGATGGACAGTGCTCAGTTGTCTATGAGGTATTCATTTGTCACAGGAAAGCAAACCAATCAGGATAGAAATGTCTTCAGTTTCCCCAGACCACAGTGCTAGTTTCACTATGCAATTGGCACCAAGAAACGGGGTCTCAGAGAATGCCCATTTATGACATTATTTCTGTTTATTTTATTTTCTGTTTGATGGTGAGGGTAAATTAAAATGATCTCATTGATAGCTTTAATAGTCACAGGTCACACTCTTTGTATTGTAATGACAATGTGAGGTAAAGTTTCAATGCTCACTATGTTAACTAAAAGATTAAAAGATTGATGTCCTAGTTTTGTTTAAATCAAATTCTACCATGTTCATTTTGATCTTGCTCGTGTCTCTTCTTGGATGAACAAAGAAAAATCAGGAAAAATTTTATTGCCAAGAAAAACTGATACAAACACCAGGCAACTGTTCTTAACATTAGAGTTATAGAGATGAAAGACACACTTGTTCACAAACAGTCTGGGCATGCGGAGAAAGCAAAGTGAATAGGCGGTTCTAAACCAATGTGTGTGCATCATAACAGAGGTAAACCTGGGTGCTACTGGAGCAGAGAGCAGGGCACTTGCACAGTGTACTCTAGGAGTGACAAGGAGGCTTCTTTAGAGGAAGAAGTGCCAGAGCTGAGTCTTGAAGAAGGAGCTACAGTTAGACAGGAAGAAAAGCTGGGGACTGAGGCTGTCAACACAGGGAGACAGTGTGTACAAAGCCAGGGACAGAGAGGGCGAGCCTTGGGATGATAAGCAGCGAGGAATAAGGCTGGAGATGTGGGTGGGAAATGAATTACAAAAGGTCTGAGGCCACGATGAAGGTAATGGAGAGCCATTGAGGAAATTTTACCTGGGGAAGGGAGTGATCATCAGATTAGATTTTAGAAAGATTTCTCCCCCTAGCTACATAGGAAATGGTTTGGAAGGAGGAGGGGGCTGAGAAAGTTTCAGATGTAAAGAATAATGTTCCTTTCCCCTCTTGCTTATTTTCCTCCCTCTCTGCTTTTTCCCACAGAGGCTTAAGGCAACGAGGGCTATGATAATAGCAGTAGAAATGGAGAGAAGATGGCACAATCAAGAGACACATAACTTCAAAAAGAAAAGTAGTGATTTAAAAAGAACCAAAGCCCTCGCCAGTCTGTCTCAGTGGACAGTGTCGGCTCTCGGACTGAAGGTTCAGGGTTCAACTCTGGTCAAGATTACATACCTTGGATGCATGCTCCATCCCTCTAAAAAAAAAAATCCTTGGGTGAGGATTAGCCAAAAAAAAAAAAAAATAACAATAAAATAAAATAAAATAAAATAAAATAAAAAGGGCCAATTGCAGACGGCTGCACTTAGTTCACAAACCATACTAAGAATGTGTGAAACTCGGCCCGATGGAAGGTCATATAAATAAGATCTGGAGTGCTTAATTGAATATCAGCTCTGTGTAAACCCATAGCAATGTCAGTATAAAAAAGGGGAAAAGTAGTCTTAATTTTTTAAAATAGAAATTTAGAGCCTGAGTCACAAGAACCAATAACAACACGACACTATGTGCTGACCACAGTGCTGCTCCAGCATAGACATGAATTCTAAATAAATCTTCCAGATCCAGGAAGGCTGTAAGGAAAGGTAAGGAGGTGGTAAGTGCAATGAGCTGATTGGAGCTCTGAAGACTTTTGAGCTTCATATAACCAGAGATCTGCCTTAGTAACACTGATCTGAGAATGAAACATACGTTTAAGAAGGAAGAGATGGTGACAGGGTAACCACTTAGAGGAATATTTCAGTAGCTTTGTCACAGTAGGACAAGGGCTTGGGTCTCACTGTATAAGTGAGAACCTGGTTTGGAATTGTGCCTTGCACCATTCCACTTAAAAGAATGTAGCTTATTAGTTCATTTGCAATGGGGTAACTTATTACTTTAATAAAAATTCCCAATTATGGCACTAAGAATACATGTTGATTTATATAGGAGCTGAGGTAAAATTTGCACTTTGCAAATTATGTAAAAATATTTTTGAGGCAGTTCACAGTATAAACAAGATCAGTGGTGAATGTATGTAAGATATATTTTAAAAGCCACATTTGCACCCAAAACTTGATGTACTAATTAAAGAATTTTTTTATTCATTAAAACAAATGAATAAAGATGTTAACAAAACAACACATCATCCATTCAATCATTTATTCATTTAACTAGAGGCCAGGTCCATGAAATTCCTGCACTCGGGGAGGGGGTAGGGGGTGGAGGGGGTCCCTCAGCCTGGCCTGCGTCTGTGCAGTCTGGGAGCCCTTGGGGGATGTCCAACTGACGGCTTAGGCCCACTCCCTAAGCCCGCTCTCGGTGGGGAGCGGGCCTGAGCCAGCAGTCGGACATCCTTAGCACTGCCGCGGAGGTGGGAGAGGTACACTTGCCAGCCATGAGCCTGGCTCAGGGCTTCTGGCTGAGCAGCGCTCCCCCTGTGGGAGCGCACTGACCACCAGGGGGCAACGCTCAACGCAGGAGCTGCCCCCCTGGCGGTCAGTCCACATCATAGTGACCAGTCGTTTCACCGTTTGGTCGATTTGCGTATTAGCCTTTTATTATATAGGATAATACTCACTATGTGCCAGGCACTGTTCTAAGTACTGGGGGATATAGTAGTGAACAAAACAGCCAAAAATCAATGTAACTTGTATTCTATTGAAGGAGACAGAATAAATATTACACATAGGTAATGTGTATGAGACATTAGATCCTGCCAAGTGCAAAGGAGGAAAAATAAAGCAGAGTTAGGCAATAAGATGTGTCAGGGGTTGGTGATAGTGGGGTGAAATTTTAGATCAGAAAGGCCAAAAAAGACCTTTCTGAGAAGGTGATATTTGAGAAAGAACTGAATAAAGGGATTTTTTGTTTTTTTGTTTTTAATCACTTTCTCAACCAGGAGGATATCTGAATAAAAAGGGCATTTTCTGTATAGGGAGCAACAAGTCCAGTGTCCTTGAAGTGGAATTGTGCCTGGTATGTTTGAGGAGCAGCTAGGGAAGTGAAAGGCAGGGGAGTTGAAGATGATGTCAGAGAACACCTACTAGTATAAGGAAGGGAGCTGGGGAAAATAGAATTTTGTGAGGACTTTGTTCTTCTCTACATGCGATGGAAAGCCACTAGTGGGTTTGGAGCAGAGAAGCGATATGACTTAACATTTTAACGGGATCATCACAGTGCTGTGCTGAGAGTAAACTAAAGACAAGAGCAGAAGCAGAAAGACCAGTTAGGAGGCTGTTTCAAACACCCAAATTAGGCTTTCCATTTATTTCTCTGAGTCAGTTTGGCAAATGATGTTTTCCTAGGAACGAGTTGCTATAGAGCCACATATATCATTTGTACTAACTTAAGGATTTTTGTCTTAATCCCTTCTTTCTAGGTCTTTTCCCACTTCTAGTTTTTTCAGATGAGGACATGTTTGTGTTCATAGATATTTAACAATAGAACATTAACGGCAGCAGTTACCTTCCCTTATCTGATTAACGACATTATTCTTGCCCTATTTTTACTTTTCGAAACCTGCTAAAATGTACTAGCTACTAAATTTACTCACATTACCTTTTACTGATATCTGAATATCTGTGGATCTCTTCCCAACTCTAAATTTGCTAAAACTTATTAAAGTTAAATGTACAAACGTCATGTTCCTAAAGATTTTAAGGCGTGTTGTTTCCTGATTTTTTTTCTATTTTATTCAGTATATAAAGTTTTACTAATATTGTGTTTTTATATTTATTATAAATTTGTATCTTTTATTGCTTTTGAACTAGTTCTATAATAACTGCATTGTTTCTAGTGTTTATTTTGGAGACATTTGAATCTGCCTTTTTTGTCTTTAAATGTACCATCATCTTCGTGTGTCTTCTTCCATGCCCAGTTGTTTTTTAGGTCGTATATTCATTTCTACTTTAATCTTTTTCACTCACCAACTTGTCTCTTTGTATATCTGCTTCTCTCATTTGTTGCTTATCTCTTATTAAGTTGCCCTCCTATCTTTGCTCTTTTCCTATATTGTTGCCATCTATTAATCATATGTGTACATGGGAATATCTATTTTGCTATGTAAAGCCTTAAAATTTATTTTTCCCTTTGGGAACTTTCTTTGTATTATTAAAAAAATCTGTACTCTCATTCTTTTATATCTTGAAAAATGAGCTGATTTTCTTTTCCCATGATCATCTCATCATTTTTAATATTTTCCCCCTGAGGAATGAGAGATTTGTTCATCTTCCATAAAGCTCTATACAATTTTTTAGCCTGTGAGAACTTTGTGTTGTTTTTTTTGCCTTTGCCTGATTAGAAATCTTTGGCTATGTTGTTGTTAGTGACATTCTCCCCAACTCCCCTACCTTCCCCTCATCAGCACCACATACTAGTAATTCTTGTCAGGCTTACTTGCTCCTAGGCACAGAATCTAAATATGTATTTCTTGGTCACATTTAATTTAGTTCCAGATCTATTGACTGTAGTAGAAAAGCTCAATAAAGTCCTTTCAGTATAAAAAAAAGGACTATTCCCAAAGTTTCCCATGACAGGGAGTTGGGAAGAGCTCAGTAGATGTTCAGAAATCCCATCTTTTCTTCATATGATTCATATCATGTAACAAATCTTCCAATCCAAACCTCACATCTTCCACAGTTCTACACTACTAGAGGCCCGTTGCACGAAGATTCGTGCAACAGCCTTCCTTCCCCTGGCTGCCGGCACTGGTTTTCCTCTGGCACCCGGGACCCAGGCCTTTGCTCCGGCCACAGCGGAGAAGCCAAGCCTCGAGGCTTGGCTTCTCCGCTTGGCCACGGCAGAGAAGCCAAGACTCTTCAGTCTTCAGTCATCTTCAGTCTTCGCTGGGGCCGGAGCCTTCAGTCTTTGCTCCCCGCCTGTGTATACAAATTAACCCGCCATCTTTGTTGGGTTAATTTGCATACTCACTCCTGATTGGCTGGTGGGCATTGCAGAGGTACGGTCAATTTGCATCTTTTCCTTTTATTAGTGTAGATTGCATTTAACACAAGCTCACACTTAAATTGTTGCTTTCTCTTCTTTATCACTGAGGAGCCTCAAACTATTCTCTTTGGATAATCTCATGTCTTTCAGAAAATGTACACCCAATTCACAACCTCCATAGACCTCCAGTTGTCTGAATTATCAGCTGTTTATATATATTTTTGTCTTTAATCCGTGATTTTTCTAAACCCTCTTATTCCAGGAATTATTCTCATGTTGTGTCTCTTCCTCAGGCTGTAGATTATCTCCCTTCCCTCTAGTATTTTCTCATGTGGGTTAATCAATGGTTATCTCATTATTCCTTTAATGTTCTTTGTTAGATTTTTCTTTTCCTGAATTTTATTTTCTGTTTCTTTCCCTCCTTCTCCTTCCTTTGGCGGACTTTGTACCAATATTCTGCCCTGTTAGGAAGAGATCTTGTCTTAAATCAGCTATTGACTATCTATAATTAAGTATTTTTTGTTGTTGCCACTCTAGGCCCCCTCCCACTACCCTCTGAGGTCTGTGCATTTACTGCCCTTCATGTTTTTCAATGTCTCTTTTGCCATCTTTCCTTTTTTATGGCCCTGGAGAACCATTGTCTATTTGTATGACAAGCTGTTACTAGTTCAGTTTTTACTCTGTGGCATCTTTCACTGAAGCAGACCCCTGTGGTATCTGCCTCCCTTTTATGATCACATGAATTGCCTTCTTAGCTGCAGAGCTCACCGATGGTCCAATTCCGTCAAAGGGCATTGCTTTGATTTTGTTTTCCGTACATGGGACAGCTCCCCAAATCAAACATTAAATGTAGATGATTTCTTGAACTAAGTGTAAAATGACTCAACTGTCTTCTTGAATCCTGCTTAATCCCCTAGCATATAAGTATTTGGCAGAAAATTAAATCCATATTCAAATTTTTAGACTGCTAGATCCTCAAAGGCATGGATTTTGAGATTGCTCTCAAAACGTGGAGAATGTCAAAATCCATGCCTTTGAGGATCTAGCAGTCTAAAAATTTAATTGTCTGCCAAATACTTATATGCTAGGGGAGTTGCTGTTAGGAATGAACAAACCCTCCCTTTCCCACTGCTCTGTTTCCTAACACTGCAGACTGTCAAGCCGAAAGAGACGGTCATCTAAGTGCCGATCTGAGGCACCTTTAGATCTTAGGCAACACACAGGGCTTGGCCAGAGTAACTGCTCGATAATACCTATGAGGTAAATGCAGTGGAACACATGTCTTCAGCACAAATCAGACAGGCATCTCTTAAAGATACCTCTTCATCACTTTGCCAGAAGAACAGGAATCTGCCTACTAGGAAGTATTTGTATTTGCAATCATAGATTGTTCCAAGCATTACAACTCCAATTCATTGCCCCCTGAATAATGAATGAATAGTATCAATAATAGAAAGTAGTTCATCGGGAAATCTCTCCAATGATAAGGAATTTAATTGGAAATAGAAATTGTTAAATTTCAATCTTCAGAGCAAAGGGCCCCACATATTGTAATCATTGATTGCATTATCTATTACAGCAACTTACAAAGTTCATCTTTTAAAATAGATTTTTATCAGTTAATGGACAACAGTAATTTAATAACATATTAAATGTACATATGTACATATATATATATATGAAACATTTGGATCTGTTTTTCCAATATCTGCAAAAATCAGTTACTTACAAGTGAAAGGAAGGGGTAGGAGACTGGTTTTATTATCGAACTATGTGATTGGGTCATAGTTTAATCTAAAATTTCAGCTGTGTTACTATTGGTGTATGTGAGGGGGTCACTATGCCTAGATCAGACACATGGGCCCGGCATTCTCTACTTTCTGTTTTCATGTGGCTCAGTGGCAAGCTGGAGCTTTTTTCCTGTTTTTCTCTCACATGGCAGTTAGATCTGTTCCATGCCCTTGGGTTGTTTTCCTTTCCCTTTGTTTTCTGGTATGAACCTCCACTCTTCCACACAACTGTGGTCTATGACCCCCCTTTGGGCTGCTCCTGGTTGCTCTGTGGAAAACTCCAACTGCATTCATCCTAGCTCTCTAGATTTGGCCCCAGCACTGGCCCAGGTGCTGACATCCCTTCCCTTAGCATAGCCCTGGCAACGGGACATTATGCAGTATTTACCAGTCAAGCATCCATGTGAAGGGTTACAGGGTCTGCAGATTGAAGTGAGCCCAAGAGACAGATCTGGAACTCAGGGTAGAGCTGCAGTACTGCCCACTATATCTTCATACCTCCTTTTGACATATTTCCAATTTTTTTCTTTTTTTCCTCCCCAAATTTTACAGTAGATGCACACAAAGTAAAAAAGTCAACAGAGAATATAATTACCTTTCAGGCAAATAAAAGCTTGGAAGCTCTCCTAAGTTAGAAACATTCCAATTTCAGACTCAGCTCTTGATATGACTTAAGTGATGGAGAAGGAAGGGCAAATTCAAAGGATTTAAGCCAAATTAGTCCAGTGATAGGAGTTCTTATTGAAAATATCTGGAAACAGATCTTAAGGGTTGGCCCTTAGATTCATAACACCAACACATGTGTTTTCTAGAGGTACTGACTCCTTGGTAGCCCTGGCAGAGAAACTATGTAGAAGTAACAGCTGGAAAAAATAGGTCAGCCCACAGCAATGGGTTCTCCTTGGGGATCCAAGGAACCAGTGTTACCAGTACTCAACCCCTGGCTTACATGTTCAATGCAAATGCATTCCTTTTCAGTACCTGTCGAACATATAGGCTAACTAGTTTGGCTCGATAGAGGTCCTTAGGACAAGAATGCCTATACGTGGGTAATCATACCTCCTGATTTATATAGCTTTTGGCAGAAATAATATAAAGCAATGAGATCCCAATTAAGGAAAGTTTATATTAATTCTGAGAGAACCTGGAACTTGGATTTTGATTAACTGATTTAAATCTCTCCTGATAACGTACTCTCGCTGAATGATCTTAGGCATACCACTTAACTTTTCAAAGTAGGGAGCCTTATAGTTCAGGAAATTAAAGCTTCACAGAGATTAGACCATTTCGGCAGGGTCACAATGCCAGCAAATGATTGTAAAGGTGGATGGAAATACCCCCAATTAGAATCACATTAAGCAGCCTCAGGTTCTCCTGGAACTCTCCTAATATCCGGGAATAAAATGGGGACCATCATCGATTTATACCCTTGTGGTTTCGGAATGGGTATTTGTTTTAGTCTTTTTTCTTTCTGGAGCTTCTTAGTGCCTCACAATACCTGGCACATAATAGGTTCTGAATAGTATGTGCAGAATCAATAAACAAAGCAACATTGATTATTAATGAAAAGCCAGTGAATCTTGGTACTGCTTGACCATATACGCATAAAAATGAACATAGCTTGGAGGAGAAAGAGTCTCTAGTATGTTGGGCCATTTTTTTAAGGACAACTGTGGAGGGGGCCTAACAATGCCAGCTAAGGCCAAAGGATAATCACTATAGAGTGGGTGTTGTCCCAAGGAAGAATAATCACTAAGCAGTTAGGTGGGGGAAAAAAGAATAAAAGTTATAGATAATAGGAGGAGCATATCCTCTCCTGGTTGGAAAATAAAAAAAGAAGGTTGTAAGTTTCCTGACAGCAGAGTCTCTGTCTTCTATTCTTTGTGTCTCCTGCATTAGCCAAGGGCCTAGCCTCATATATGTAAGCTTCAACAAACGTTTGTGAATGAATAAGTTAATTATTACCTAGTTAATACAGAACTGAACTGTAGGAGAAGGAGGCAAGCCCGGCTGGTATGGCTCACTGGTTGAACATCAACCCATGAACAAGGAGGTCACGGTTCAATTCCCAGTCGGGGCACATACCCGGGTAGGGGGGAGTGCAGGAGGCAGCCAATAAATGATACTCTCTCATCACTGATGTTTTTCTCTCTCTCTCTCTTCCCTTTCCCTTCCTCTCTCTGAAATCAATAATAATAAAAATGTTTTTTAAAAAGGCAAGATTCCATGTTCTACATAGAAACTAGAATAACTATCAGGACTATGATTAATTAGCCAAAGGATCAGGGGCTTCTTAGACCAAGGGGAACAAGGTGTGTATCAGTGTGGAGACTCTTGGAATTCTTAGAGTTTAATTGCCTTTGACCAGGCTCTGCGTAACCCAGGTATAATAGATTCATTAGGACCCAGGTTTTCAGGTAAACATGGGCAAATCCTAATCTTAGGAACAGCAGGTAAATCCCCCAAATCCTATTCATTTTCAACAGAGTCTTGTGTTTAGAACGCAACAAAGCAATAAATATGGGCCAGGTTAAAACCAATTTTCAGATATACAGAAATTTATATCCTAATAGTTTTTTAAAATGACTTGCAAGGTTTTCATGCTGTATTACCGCATTTGATTAATTTGTTACAGGATTATGATTTTATAATATGTCATGGCTAATGTTCTGCTTTTCAAGTAATATCCAGTATGCATATAAAATTCAAATTCCTTAGCTTGGTGTAAAAGCCCTGTGTGGCATGCTATCAAATTAACTGCTTTTCCAAAATCACATCAAATCCTCTTCATATGCAATGTATGCTCCAACTGTACTCAATTTCTCTTTCGGGTCTCGGTGATTTTGCATCGTCTGTGAATTTGCTCCAAACAGTGTTTCTCCTTCATCACCAAACCTCAGAGAAGAGTTAATTACTTCCTCCTCTGTGTATCTTAACATACCTCTATTTTTAAGAATCACGTGTCCTTTGTTTTATAACCATTTAGTTACTTTTCAACCTCATGCACTAGGCTGTCAGCTCCAAAATGGCAGCAGGCAAGTCTTTATTTTGTCTACCTCACCCTAGTTCAGCAAATACTCATTGGCTGCCCCAAACATCCATGCATACATATTTATGAAACCATACCAAATAATGTATCTGATTTCATTGCTTTAAATTATTAACATTAAAGAAAACAACTTGCAAATAAATTGTTAAAGATCATGTTAAGAATACGCCCCTCTCCCCCACCCCCCCCTTAAGTGGTTTTATCTACAGTTAGTTGTGATGGACATTTGCTCTGGCCTGTGGAGACCCAGGAAGAGGAAAATCCTTTAGACCTGTAATTATATCTATGTAGTCCGCCACGAGAAGTGATTTTTCTAGTCTAAAAAGGCTATGCTGGAAAAGCCATGCTTTTGGTGATTTCATTAACATTTAAAAATGTTAACAATTCTGTCAGCCCAAACTGAAAATGACTGCGTGAGAAATGAAAGCTTCGTAACTCTGACACTTGCTCTTCCTGGCTCATTATCCTCATGGCTTTCATTACGCAGCTAGGAAGCGGGGTCAACGTCACAAAATTTGGGAACAATTAAGAAAATTACTGCATGCAGATGTGACTTTAGAAAAGACTGATTTCGGCGACATAAGAAAGAATGATGAAAAATCCACAGATGTTTTATAGCTCAAGGCAGACTTTATCCAGGGTTTTGCCCACTTCCCTTGACCTTTCCTGATCACCTTGAAACTTTCTCTTTGATGGTATTCCCAAGGAGTTTAGGAAGTCCTGGGCATATTTCCTGAAGTTCTCTGAGCTCATTCTCAAACACATCCATGGAGGTGAGAATATTGTCATGATCCTATCACATTTGAATTGCAGTCGGGCTCCAAACCTTACAATCTTCTTTTAGAGCTTTTATAGTTTATGGAAATAGCCACAAGAACAAAGATTATTCACTAACCTAACATTTTATTTAAAAAAAAGTAACAGAAGAAAACTAGATGGTATCTAGGTAAGTTAAAAAACAACTATTTTTAATTTAGACAAAATGTTGTATATCTATCAACCACTTGTTTTTCTTCTACAGCTACATTTGACGTAGGATGTAAACATAATAGAAAATGTATTTTCCTTCAATTTATTTATTTGTTTGTTTGTTTGTTTATTTATTTATGTATTGTTAATCCTCACCTGAGGATATTTTCCCCCCATTAATTTTTAGAGAAACTGAAAGAGAAGGAGGGAAGGGAAGAGAAAGAGAAACATCAATGTGAGAGAGATACATCGATTCGTTGCCTCCTGCACAAACCCTGGTTGGGGCCAGGGATTGAACCTGCCATTCAGGTAGGTGCCCTTGACCGGGAATCGAATCCATGGTCCTTTGGTCCAAGGGCCAATACTCTAACCACTGAGAAAAACTGGCCAGGGGTCCTTCTTTCTGCATCAATTTCAATAAATGCTTATTAAGTGATTGCTATATGCTAGGTATTAAACTAAGCTTGGTAATATTTCCACTTAATAAAATTCATATTTTGGCTCACAAGTCAAACACAGGCAAACAGTGATGATTTGCACAAAATTTCATGTACAAAGTGCCATGGGATCCTTATGGAAGGAGATATAACTCACATATAAATTAAATCTGGAGAAGCCAGAAAGATCAGTATGATCTTGATAAAATAACCCCTTAAGCGATATGTTATAACCCATGTCAATAAATATTTCTCCCTGTAGTTTTTAAACATTTTTAGGATCCAAACAGAATCATTTTTCTTGGGCTCTCCCTTGTACACGAGACAGAAAGATGCTAAATAACTTAATGTAGTTTTCACAAGTGGCTTTTCCTGTCTGCTATTTGCAATTGTCCTTTCAAAATAATGACTATTCTGAATTATAAATAAAAACGTTGCTTATATTTTTGCTATGAGGGTGAATGTTTCTTATTCTAGATAAAATGCTGAGCCTCGCTTATGTACCTAGTTCAAAAATAGTAGATTAAATCTGGACATAATCTATAAAATAAAAATATTCATAGAATTTATCTTGTGGAATTTCAAATACAATATGAGAAAAATGAAAAGATCAGATTATGGTAGAACACCTAATTTTACCATTAAAAGGTTCCTAATAAATAATTTTTTCATTTTATTAACAATCTTCTTTAGGAAGTATATAGCTTGTACTTAAAACTCTGCCATATATATGGCATTTAGCATGTTGCCTTGCACATACTAGGTGCTCAATCCACATGTGTAAAATTAAATGTAAAATGCTTAGGCCCTCCTGACCTTTCATTAAATCATCATATCTTTCTAAAAGGGAAGACACTATGAGGTTGTCTTGTGTTTCTCAATATGGTCAGAGGCCGTGTTCTACTAGGATTGCCTCAAAATGGCTTCAAGCCTAGAGCTAAGCCTTTTCCTCTGAAAGACCAGTAGCACTATGATTTGTCTTCTCTGATCATAGGTGATCCTCTTCAGAAAAAAATCTGGGCCCTTATAAAATAACCTTTAAGGATACTCTCCTTTTGGGGGATCATGAAAACCATTTCTATAAAATGGGTTATTGTTTCATTTAAATGGGCTTTTTCATTTTAGCTCCTGAGCCAGACTGAGGGACTAGAGAGGAAATATACCTAAATTAAAAAAAATATATATATATATATATATATATATATATATATATATATATGTGTGTGTGTGTGTGTGTGTGTGTGTGTGTGTCTGTGTGTGTGTGTGTAATACTCTTGTAGGAACTCTTAGTTTGTTCTCTTTCTATGTATGTATGTATGTATGTATGTATGTATGTACGTACCTACCTACCTATGTATCTATCACAATGTCTCCATGGATAGTAGGATCTACTGATTACATTAGTGAATATATAACAGGAAACCAGGGCTCAGAGAAGTAAGGTAACTTGACCAAGTCACACAAGTGACAGAGCCAAATTCAAGTTCAGAGCCTGGTTCCAGGTTCTATGCCTATAACCCCTACGCATACTGTTTCAAGCACCTGGGAGGAGAGAAAAGTCTATTTCCTGCTTGACTAAATGTTTGTCCAGGTCTGTTGCTAGGGGAAAGTGTGGGCAGGGATAGAAACATTTTTGTGCATTTCTATGAGCTGAGCATCATGTTAGGTACTTTTCATATATAATTTCAAGGTATGTTTATTATTATATCAAGCTATTCAATATTATTAATTAATTAGCAAACTGAGGCCCAGAGTTGTTAAATAACTTGCCAAGGACATACAGCTAGTAAGGGACTACGCCAGGGTTCAAAAGTAGGACTGAGTGTTCCCCACTACACACCATATGCTAAAAGTCTACAGATCAAATTCCAGATGACAGATCATGAAATACTAGCCTCATGTAATCAGAAATATTATTAGAGCTTGAAGTTTCTCAGAATCAAGATTTTTGCAAAGGAGACAGACAGGGAAATTTTACTTCCTTGTCTCAGCCCTGTGAATGGGGATGTAACCCAGGCCTTGCTTCCTACCTTGACAGATATTGTCCTGAAGTGAGGTTTGCAGTTTCCACATCCATGCAGTTCATTGTGCTGGGAATGAGAGCAAGTTCTGGCTGGATCATGGTGGCTGAGGCTACAGCTCTTGCGACCAATTCCATGGCATCTTGCACATAGTACTCAAAGACCGACTGTGTTTTTTTCCCATGAGCGATGAGCCCTAAGGGAAGACCTTCTGTCCTCAGTTCGTCAACGTTCTGTGAGTCCCCCAGCACCCAACGAAGCTCAGAGGGCATTACCCAAAACTGGGTAGTTATCTCGAAAATCCGCCGGATACTGTCCATGTGGCAGCCGAACATCACCATTGTGGGCGTGCTGTTCTTAATGCTCTCTAGCTGGACCTGCAGGAAGCTTAGGAGGTCCTCGGTGGAGGAGAGGTTTGCAGTGATGTTGATGATAGACCCGAGGTGGAACTTGGCATTATCCTGGGTAAGGAGGAGGAAGTCGGTGATGTTCCAGTCTTCCTGGCACAGCAACAAGCTAAAATTGTACCAGTTGTTCATGGTCAGGATTGAGACAGTGACATCAGCATCAGAACTTAATGAATTTTCTAAACTCAGCTGTAGGTGAAGGGGATTCTGTATTTAAAGATATGAAAAAGAACAATTAGAAAGTACTGGCCAAGGATTATAACATAGGGTACTTTTGCTTTCTAGTGAGGCTTAATCCTCATATTTTCCCCTGTAATATTTAAATGCACATCTGGGATAAAATTCCTATAATTTAGAAAACTATGTTTCCTATCTAATGGAATTATTGATTCCTTACAACTGATTTCCTTATAATTTTTGCTAAGATTATCAGATGGTTCTTAGTGTAACTACTGGGGTGACACAACCATATGTACATTTGGTCTTTAATTTTTATCAGGCCTGTCTACTTCCTTCCAGACTGTGCCCTTTATGCATCCCGTTTCTAATTATTACTGTTACTAACCTGTTTGTTAAATTTTCCTCTCAGGTGAAATAGTTGAAAAAATTACATTTGGTTCCCTTTAAAATTAATAGCAGGTACTTATATAAGGACTAGAGGCCAGGTGCACGACATTTGTGAACTGGCAGGAGGGGAAGGGGGAGTCCCTCAGCCCAGCCTGCTCCCTCTCGCAGTCCGGGACCCCTTGGGGAATGTCTGCCTGCAGCAGAGGTGGGAGAGGCTCCCGCCACCACTGCTACGCTTACCAGCCCTGAGCCCAGCTTCTGGCTGAGCAGTGCTCCCCCTGTGGGAGCATACTGACCACCAGGGGGCAGTTCCTGCATTGAGCGTCTTCCCCGTGGTGGTCAGTGCATGTCATAGCAACCGGTTCTTCTGGCGTTTGGTTGATTGGCATATTAGGGTTTTATTATATAGGATGGCATATTAGGGTTTTATTATATAGGATGGCATATTAGGGTTTTATTATATAGGATGGCATATTAGGGTTTTATTATATAGGATGGTATGGGAAATGGATGCATCATAGTTCCTGAGACTTTTAGCTGCTGAAGAAGGCACTTCTAATATTCATGGTGCTATGGTCTGAATGTTTGTGTTCCCCCCAAGTTCATATGTTGAAATACTAATGCCCAGGAAAGTGATTAGGTCATGAGAACAGAACCCACATGAGTGATATTAAGGCCTGAGAAGCTCGAGAGACCTTCCTTTCCCCTGCCTCCATGTGAGGATCCAGTGAGATGTTGGCTGCCTGTGACCAAAGAGATGGCCCTCACCCAACCATGCTGGCACTGTGATCTTAAACTTCCAGCCTCCAGAGCTGAGAAATGCATTTCAGTTATTTACAAGCTACCCAGTCTGCATTCTAGCAGACTGATCAGAATAAGACATATGGCATAATTAACAATACATACACTAAGATTAAGTTCAATATTGAAGGCTTGCTTGCATTTATGTATCTACTGAGAATGGATTCTTGCTGTGAAATGTGAAATGTGTGTTTATATAGCTTCCATCACAATTTCATCTACTTATGGAACTCACCAATTCCATGAAGGAAGCATATCTTATTTGAAAAGTCACAAATTACTAATCAAATAAGTGGAAATAGTCCTCTAATGAATAAACTTATTAAAGTGTTCTTCCCAAGAGCAGACATTTAACACATTTATCCTTTCATATTGACATCCTGAGAATGTTTAGCACAAAGCCTTAGACGTATTAGGTGCACAATAATATTGGTCGCATTGAACTAAGTATGTTCCCATTGGGAGCTATTAGACTATTGAACTATTTCTGAGAAACTGTCCAACATTCAAGTCAATAATATCAGTAGAGAAATGAGGAGGACTTTATCATTAAAGTTTCAAGCCCTTGAACAAAAGGAAGTATGGCCTTTCCTTACCCACCAAAAAAAATGTTATAAGAAATAAGATTTGGCCCTAACCGGTTTGGCTCAGTGGATAGATTGTCGGCCTGCGGGACTGAAGGGTCCCAGGTTCGACTCCGGTCCAAGGCATGTACCTTGGTTGCGGGCACATACCTGGTGGGGAGTGTGCAGGAGGCAGCTGATGGATGTTTCTCTCTCATCGATGTTTCTAACTCTCTATCCCTCTCCCTTCCTCTCTGTAAAAAATCAAATATATATATATATATATATATATATATATATATATATATATATATATAAAATTTGATATGTGTAGAATAAGGAGGATTCCAAAGGGATTTATGGGAGACAAACTATGGCCAAAGGCAGTAAATGAACACAATAGGTAGAATGGAATCTTAGAACTTATTTCGAGAATTTGATTGTCCTTCCAAATTAAGCTGTGGGCAGGGCTTGTAATGATAAAAGCAGAGCATTTAGGGGATCAGCTATAGGCTGCATTCCATGGAGGGGAGAGGAACTGAGCCCTCTAGGATCTTGATTAAGTGCTGTTAAACTGGAAGCCAGTGCTGGCAATGATAGAAAGGGGGTGGGAAAAGTGTGTGTGTGTGTGCTTTTTAAAATTAAAATCTAATGACAAATTAGATATGAGAGGCAAAAAAAAAGAAAGGTGTCAAAAACCAGGAGACAGTATCCAGAAGGTAGTTCCTGGTTTGCAGGCTGGGGAAGCCCTGGGAGATCTTGAGATAAGAGGAATGAAAGTTTTGCTTCCTTACTCCTACTACTGATTCATATAAATTGCTCCAGCGAGTTTTTTCTGTCCTCCTCTTTCAGCTTTTTTTCTTTCCTTCTTCCTTTTTATTTCTTCCTTTGCCTTAACCCTCTTCTAGAAGCAAAGAGCACGGGAATGCAAGCTCCATATTTAGCTGGCAGAAACAAACTATTCCCAACTGTTTTCTTGTTTTCTTGGCTTCAGCTCCCTATTCTATTGCCAGTTTTCTTTCTAAAACATGAATATAACCATATCATTCTTCTGCACCACAATCTCTGAATCACCCATAGGACATATTTCAAAATCAATAGTATGGCTTAGGAGGCCATTCCTAGTCTTTAACCTCCAACACTCCAAATATGCACACCAAGACAAGTCACAGTGGACAGTGTATTTCTCTTGTGTCAGACCGAGCATTTCCATGCCTACACAAATATGACATCCTGGTCTTGCCACCTGGAAATGCATTTGTACTGATTAAAACTCAGCTTTTCCATGCAGATTTCCAGAAACTAGTTTATGTAGTGTTTATGACTGTTTCTGTTGCTGCTGCTACTAATCTTTTATCTTTTCTCTCACAATATTTTTGCCCTGTTGATTTCTGGCAGTGGTCAACTGGGTTTTTGTTTGATGGTTCCTCTGACTGCTGACCAACAGAATTAATCATCTCATGTCTGTGTCATGTTCAACCCTTTATTACAGAACTCTTCACACCATAGTGTAGCTATTTGGTTATGTGTTTATCTATCACACCAGATTGGAAGCTTCTTTAGGACAATACTTAGGAATATATCTCAACCACTTCTTCTAGCACAATTCTTATTCAACGTGAGAGTATTTGTCAAACAGGATTCTTTTTTTCTTGGCTTCAAGTCCTGGGCTATGATCATAATCTCTTCCCCGAAAGACTGAGAAGAAGACGATTCCTAGCAGAACTTCTAGATCTGGTATTTTTGTCCCCAGTTGCAACAAAGGCCCATCATACACTTTTCCATGAAGGGATTCATTAAACAGTATGTGAGGAGCAAGCTCTAATGGAGACAGGGATGAAAATGTTCTCTTCTTGCCAGATGCAGGCTGGCCCAGAAGGCTGGGCCCCCTCATTGCTCCCATATGCCAGCCACACAGGCATGCCATTCTAACCTATGTCAGGACACATCTTAAAGTGACTTGACCCATGGGCCTTTATTAAGTCTGCAAATGTTAAGTCTACAAATGCCAAGGCTTTCATTCACATGCTCATACCAAATGGAGGGAGCAGTACAGAGGACTGGCTGAAAGCACAGGCTTTCAAGTACTATAAATTTGGGTTTGGGATCCAGGCTCCCTTTCTTAGTAACTGCAACCTTGGGAAAATTATTCTTTCTGAGCCTCATTTTGGTCATCTGTTCAAGGAGGCTGATCATTACAGTCACCTCCTGAGGCCATTGTGAGGATAAAATAAGGCAACATGCATAAAGCACTAGGGACATCGGTAGCTATTATGAGCTTTTAATTTGTATTATTATTAGACTAGAGGCCCAATGCATGATGATTCGTGCAAGAATGGGCCTTCCTTCCTCTGGCTGCTGGCACCGCCTTCACTCCAGCAGGAGCCGCCTTTCCGCCTTTCCACACTGCCCAGAGGCCCGGAGTGGCTGGGGCAGTGCAGAATGCCTGTGTCCCGCCCCACCCCCAGCCACTCGGCACCTGCGTATGCAAATTAACCCACCATCTTTGTTGGGTTAATTTGCATACTCACTCCTGATTGGCTGGTGGGTGTCGCGAAGGTATGGTCAATTTGTATCTTACTCTTTTATTAGTATAGATTATAATTTCTGGGCAAGGTCCATGTATTATGTTTGCCTGATTCCTTAATGCAAACCTTTAATTTCTTTATAGGCCTGGGCTTTTAAAGGAGTAAGATTTAATTTTCAGGAAAAAACTGGGAAAGGTGGAAGACTGTTCTAGGAAAAGTTCAATAATTATGATTAGTAGGGGTAGGTGGATGCAAGTGTCTTACTATACAGGCATTCTCTAACTGAGACTTTATTCCGGTTGCATCATTTAGGAGCTCTGTGGTCTTTTACAAGTCATTCAGTATTTTGGAGTAAAATTCTTCATCTTCAAAACGAGATGAATTCACTTTGAGAATTAAATATGAGAAGGAGATAAACACATGGAAAGTGCCAGGCACAGTGAGGGTCAGTGATGGTGGCTGCTACAATCTGCTTGAGTTAAGTCGTGGCGTTGGAAGTGCTTGCTAAAGTGACTGACTGCGGGACAGCTTTTCTCTTTGCTATTGTTCTTTTTCCTTTCTCTTGTCTCTTTTCAAACAATGGTCCCTGAAATAGGTGTCTTTTACAAATACCAATTACACAAACTCTTTACCAGGAAAATAGCCACTCTGTCTCAGGCTGGGGGAGACCATTCATTTGGCAGATATTATGTTTACAGCAGAGTACCACCCGTCCCCCCCACCAAACCCCACCCCCACCCCAAGCCTCTTTCCAGTTCTTTATAAGTCTGGAATTTTATAAGTCAAGGAATAAAGCGTCACTTTATAAGTCAAGGAATTTTTGGTGCCAACTGCTGGAGATCCCCCATCAATCTTTGTTGTCCCTGAGAGTACAGATTAAGCTATTTTTTGGATCAGTAAGTTTCAAAAACAGGATTGGCTGCAGTGAAGAGCTTGCCAGAGAGCTTTGAGATATTCCCTTGGCAGAAGAAAAGAGGTAATGAAACCAGGTTTGCTGTAAGAGTGGAGAAAAGATGAAATTTTCTTAGCTCTTTCCTGGCAAGCAAACCTATTCAGTTTTGCCTTCTAGGCCAAAACTCAGAAAGCTCAAGTGAACATAATATTTCCACTCCTTTTAACAGAGACGAAATCCCATTCCTTTCATAAGTCTGCTGTTGCTAAAGTGTTTAAGGAGCCCAGACCCGACTTTCTATGCTGCTATAGCTTCTGCTCAGCCAAAGAGGCCGCAGGAAGTTTTCTGTTTCTCATCTCACACCTCATTTGACTTATGTGATATAGAAATCATTTTTTTCTGAAAAGTAAAGCTTATTCCTTTAGAAACCCAGGCCTTTAAAGAAATTAACTAGTTTTAGGGCTGCATTAAGGATACAGGCAAACATAATGCATGGACCTTGCCCAGAAATTATAATCTAATAATAATACAAATGAAAAGCTAATACTAGCTACTGATGTCCCTAGTGCTTTATGTATATTGCCTTATTTTATCCGAACAATGGCCTCAAGAGGTGACTGCAGTGATCGGCCTCCTTTAACAGATGACCAAAATGAGGCTCAGAAAGAATAATTTTCCCAAGGTTGCAGTTACTAAGAAAGGGAGCCTGGATCCCAAACCCAAATTTATAGGACTTGAAAGCCTGTGCTTTCGGCGAGTCCTCTGTGCTGCTCCCTCCATTTGATATGAGCATGTGAGTGAAAGCCTTGGCATTTGTAGACTTAATATTTATAGTTCCAATTATTTACAAGGAATCCTAAAGGCCCATGGATCAAGTCACTTTTAGGATGTGTCCTGGCATGGGTTAGAATGGCATGCCTTGTGTGGCTGGCATATGCGAAGCAGTCAGGGGGCCCAGTCTGCTGCCCAGCATGCACCTGGCTTCCCAGCCGTTTTCTTCATCCCACTCTCCCATTTGTAGCAAATTTTGTGAAATCAAAAGAGTTGAATTTCTTCATTAACAGCAATTTAACAAAGAAATTCAGTTGCATAATTAATGGCATCTGTTTTGTGTTTGGTAGAATAAGAAAATTTGGAAAAACTCAATTTTTCATTTAGATGCTACTGAATTTCGTGGTTGAAACTATCATCCATAATGGTGTCCAACCAATATGTATGGGGGTGTCAACAAAGATCTCAGGACATATCCCTCAGGATTTTGAGTGATCCTATATAATAAAAGCCTAATATGCTAAGTGTCTGGTCGACTGGTCGGCTGTTCAACCAATCAAAGCATAATATACTAATGATATGCTAAGGCCGCTCAACCGCTTGCTATGATGTGCACTGACCATCGGGGGGCAGACGCTCGGACCGGTAGGTTAGCTTGCTGCTGGGGTCTGGCCAATAGGGACTGAGTGAGACAGACTGGACACACCCTGGAGCCCTCCCGTGGTCCCTCCTCAGCTGGCCAACAGCCCATGTCCCTCCCCGGCCCCGATTATGCACTGGTGGGGTCCCTCGGCCTGGCCTGCATCCTCTCGCAATCTGGGACCCCTTAGGGGATGTCGGAGAGCCAGTTTCGGCCCGAGCCCGCAGGCCAGGCCAAGGGACCCTACTGGTGCACGAATTCGTGCTCTGGGCCTCTAGCATATTTATAAAACAATACATAACAGAGTAGTAAAATAGAATGGATGCTTTAGAAGGTAGCACTCTGGTTGCATGGTACACTTGGCATAATATTGCCACTCATGCTAGGTGTGGTCTATTTCACTGCACAATATTGGGGAGGCTGGTTTGACCTCCTGGAATAGAGCAAACAGTGGTAGACTGACCCAGTCTTAGCGAGTGTTGGCGTGCCTAACACTATCTTAAAAAAAAAAAAAAAAAAAAAAGAAATGGCTGATTTACTCATTCAACAAAACATGTGTTGAAAGCCTATTACCAGCCAGGCCATGGATACTGAGATGCATGTCTTCAGGCAGAAGAAACAGTAGAAGCATGCATGCGGTTCCCTTTGAACCAACTCAAGCCTTCTTTCCCCGGGCCCTATTTCCAAAAGTTGTGGCAATCACTCAAGCTTCCTGCACTGTGCTTTTGATCATGCATTCTTACCATTCTAATTCCATCTAATTATTGTTATTTTTAAAAAATATATTTTATTGATTTCAGAGAGGAAGGGAGAGGGAGAGAGAGAGAAACATCAATGATGAGAGAGAATCATGGATCGGCTGCCTCCTGCATGCCCTGCATGCCCTCTACTCGGGATTGAGCCCACAACCTGGGCATGTACCCTGACCGTGACCTCCTGGTTCATAGGTCGATGCTCAACTACTGAGCCATGCCAGCCGGGCCCATCTAATTATTAATACTCAACTCGTTTATCTGTATTCCACCCCCCTTCTGCCTTTTGTTCTGGATGGTGATACTTTCTCTTGGCTGACCCTTGGTATCTTTGAAAGCCTTTGGTTGCCACTCTTCTCCGAGCCCTATTCTCCCAGCCCACTCATACAAGATATACCTACCCAGGTGCAACCTCTGGGGATGAAAACTATCACTGGTATACAGTACTTGGGAAACAGAGAACTTTGATCAAGGGGTGTGGCTACAGAAGATATGTAGTCATACTGTGCTTAGGAGAGAGTCAGCTCAGGCAAAATGCCCCAACACAGGAAAGGGTGAAGCAGGAACAGGTAGTTATTGGAAATGTGGGCATTTGACATCAGGAAAAACTACCAGCAAGGAACAAGGTCCAAAACCTTGGTCTGGCGTTCAGAAAGTCACTGCAGTTCCCATGGGAGGCCACAGGAGGGAGCATGGTGGCTCTAGGTAGACTCAGATCTTTGATTTTATGGTTCTGCCATTTACCAGTTGTGTGTGGCAGGCTCTGTGAAAATCATTTTGCCTCACGGAGCTTCATTTTCCTCTTCTCTACAATGAAAATGACAGTAGCTGCCTTGCAAGGTTTGTGAGGATTAAATAACAAAGTATATAAAGCATCTGCACAGAGTAAGTAGTAAGTGGTATCTTATAATGATGATGGTGATGATAGTGATAAAGACAATAATATTAAGAACATTAATATTATTGAGAGAACTGAAGTATAAAGGCTAGACTGATACATTCAATTTATTTAACAGAGTTGAATCCTTATTTTGAGTACGTATTTTGGGCCAGGCATTAGATACTAACTACTGAGGCCAAAGTGGTGAATAAGACCAATGTGGTCCTTTCTTTCATGGAGTTTCAATCCAGAGGTACTATTATCAGCACAAGAACACGTATTGGGGGATAGTGTAGGTATAAGGCAATAGACTATGACAAGAAATAGGGTCTGAAATTTGAGTCAGACTAAAAGAATTAGTGGTTTTGTTTTTGAGTTTTAGATTATGAGGCAAATATCTTCACAACCTTCTTGCCTACATTTTGGACAAGCACTGGATACTGGGGCAAGGCCAAGTCTGCACTTGGCGGTCAAGTGACCATGGGCGGTTGGGAAAGTAGGACAAGGCTGGAAGAAGGCAGAATCTGACAACCATGGAGGCTTCATCACATACATGACATCTAGTACTTGGTACATATTAGCTTATTATTATTATTATTATTGTTGTTGTTGTTGATGTTGATGTTAATAAAATGATCACACTTCTGTGAGCTGGCATAATTGATCCTTCCCCGATGCCCACAGCATTCTGACGCCAATACCAGTCACTGTGCCTGGCTGCAGGACCGTGTGCCAGGAACAGGGAGGCAGCTGTTTTCCGTGTTGAACCAAGTGGAGCTGAGCTTCCGCTGACGCTGGAGCTCTCGAGCCTCTTTAGAAAGTGTATTGTCTCTCTCTCCTGCCATGGGGTCAGGTTCTCTGCTCTCCGTCCCTTTTCATTGTGTCAGCGTGCCTGCTCTTATCAACTCCTTGCAGCTCCTTTTAATAGACTTTAAGCTAGAGAAAGAGTATAGATCTCATATCAAAATTTTGTCTAAAATGAGAGTAAAACACATCAAGACCATCCTATAAGCAAAATGGGTCAGCTTTAGCAGTATTGAGGAGGCTGTGGACTGGACTGGAATTCAGGACTGTTCTGGGACACTTGATATCCATTTCTTCAACTGTGACAAGGGAATAGTGAATAGTCAACCACCTACTTCAGGGCAATGTTGGGACCACATGATGTTATACATGTGAAAGTGCTTTATGAAGTAGACAGCACTATAAAAATGAAAGACACAATGCATGTGAATATCTGTTTCCTGGACAGGAGGGGGCGGCAGGGTCAGTAGCCTAGATAAAGGTAAAAGAGGCATTTCTGGAGTAGAATATTAAAGTTAGATATAACTTCCAAATTCTAAGTCAACTTTTTCATCTTCATATTAAGGAGGACAATATTATTTGTTACAGTTTCAGAACTTTTGGAATAAAGATGTTGGCTTAAGAATGATTTCAGGTCCTATATCACCAATCCAGGTTTGGTGTCAAAGTAACACTTGAATGAACCAACACATTTATACGTATCAGCAAGCAGATGATTTTGCAGATAATGAAAACTTATTCAAATTACTGTCATAGACACTCTTGGTGACAAACTCTGGAATATTTTCTTTAAAGATATTTTTAAATTTTTGACAAGTGAGTTCACAATAGGGCCAGAAACTATTGAAATGTGCACCAGATAATTAAACTGTCTAGCATGCAAGTTAAATTTCCTATGGAAATTTGATTATGTCAATACAGCTTAAAACCATTATTAAGAGATGGCTTATGTCACATGCTAATTTGCTTTATTACACTAAGAATGAAAACTCAGCTAAATGCTGATGATTTCTTTTTTAAATGCCCTTTAGAACTAACACCATAGTTGACACAAATTTTTTTCCTCAATTCCATAGGCCATTTTTTAAATTGATACAAGTAGATACCTTATACATTTAAACCATGGTTCAACCAACTACTTGTGATGTAATATGGCTTTTATATGTACTAGTTTAGCACCTCAGATTAACTTCATAATTGTAAAGTCATTTTAATTGCATAATGGCTTATCATTTCATTTGGAAATGTAAAAAAAATTTACTGACTCCCATTCATTGCTTGATATTTGCCATGAATCAGTTTAACACTAGAAATAGTATTATGTGGTCACTTTGGCAGCACATATTCATTTTGGAAATAGTCTTAGCATGCCATTAAACAGTGTCTCAGTAAATTTCCATATTACCACCTTATCTCAAAACTTGTGATCCACTAATTACGATTAAGCTTTGCTGCAATGACATTTTATTTCACTTGCATTACTAGGCACACATTAACATAATTAATCCTTTGTACTTTTCAAATCCTGGTTCAAAGTAAGAAAGCATTGGAAATGTTAATTTTAGTTTTAAAGTTTCTGGTCACAGAGGCAGTACTTTCTTATGAATTAGTGATCAAACTCAAAGGCTCTTTAGCAGTTTGGGTGACCTCAGGCCCAGCACAATGAATTCTGCATGAACAGGCCTGTGTTCTTTCAGGAAGGTCTATGTGAGCATTGTCCCTGATGAGGAAATCAAAAAAGACCTACCTGGCTAGTTTTCCGATTTAAGATTTGGATGGCATCTGGCCCTGCGGTGAACTCACCTGTCAAATCACTGCCCATACCCCTTCAATAATCGAGCAATAATCCATCAGACGGGGCAGAAATATTAAATTTGGAATGATTCACCAAAAGCCAATTAGTGCACTTAGGCTTTTAGCCTTTTGTTTGAAAGGGGCCTGAAAGCTCACCTCACCCAGACTCCTGTACAGTTTATGGAATGCCATGAATTAGGCAGTGAGTAAGAGGCATTTCTCCTTCCATTAGAAAGGTTAATCATTTGCTTACTAATTGAGGTGGTCTGCCTTCATTATGGTCTTTAGTGAATATGGCTAAAATTTAATATTCAGGAATAGCTGCTTGTGTTTAATTTTATCTCCTGAATTTTAAAGGAAAGATTCAGGCTTTGCCCAACTTATACACTCTAATCTCTCTCTCTGGTCCTTAAGCCACAAGTAATTGCCCTTTATAACAGAGGTAAGAAGAGTGCACTAATTTAAGAATTCATTACTTTTTCTTCTCCACTGTGACAATCATATGCAATCACATCATGTCTTGAGAGCACTGTAACATTAATGACTAATATTTTAGCTAAAAAGAATCAAGTCAAATCAAATGAATTTTCTGAAATTATTTACTGTTCATATATGTTCACTCTGATAGCATTATTTAGGCATTATTTTCTTTAAAACTCTTGCACATCACACCAAAAGCTTTTAGGGAAGAACCTCCAAAGATCATCATTATGTTTTCTAAGTCAGTCCACAGACCCAGAGAGACAGCAGGGGCCTTGGGAAGTCTTTATTATTTTCAGGGGAAAAAAAAAAAAAAAGAGAATTGATAATCCAGCATTTCAAAATATGAAATTCACAATGTTAGTAATATTCTTTTTCCTTTCTGCCTGTGTCCTGGATGATCCTGCAGAGTTCTGATATCCCATCTCTTGCCTCCCTTTCCAGATTATGCCAGATCCATCAGAGCAGACTGTTACATCTCTATGTATTCTAGCCCTCACGCTTATCTCCTTTGACACAACAGTGGTGTCATCTTGTCCTGTTTATTCAAGTGTCTAAGTACATCTTAGTTTTCTTTTATCTTGGAAGCCATTCAAACACATTTGGAATTATACAAGCGCTCCGGCTCTGTTGTCTCCACATCCACAGGCAGGTCATTTTCTCTTCACCGCCCTTTTTACATCACCCACTCCCAGTCCTCTTTCAAGGCTGTGCTCCGGCCCTCTCTCCAGGTAAACATTCCTGACTTGCCTCACCCTCAAGGTGTATTACCTCCCTTACTTTTAATGGTTGGTCCACCACACCCCATACATCCCCCCATCATTTATCACATGGCATAGTCATCATTAGCTTACCCAGCTCTCTCCTTCCTGGACTATTTAGAAGCCAGAGATGGTATCTTTTATAGTAAAATTCCAAGTTAACGGTGCCCAGAAAATAAGAGACCCACAGTGAAGATTTGTGGGTTGAATGAATAAATGGTGATGTGTAGTTAGATTTAGACAGAGAAGCCTGACCTTTTGCTGAGCTGTGTGTCGGTTTTTTATGAGTCATTTTTCTTCATATTTGACTAATACAGTTTCTCTCCAGAGGGCAGAGTAATATTATCTGCATTCCCATAAAATCTTATCCTTCGAAGAAGACACAAATCTTCTCCGGTGTCAATCAAAACAGTGGCATCTGAACGTCCAGAGGACTGACAGAACTGCTCAAGTGCACACGCCCCTGAGGCACTGTTTACAAGTGAATCAGAATCCGCACAAACTTAGGGCAGTGTCGTGTCAGTCATTTTCTTTACACTCAAGATGGTTGTGGGCAAACATTTGTTGTGCTTTATAAATTATTCATAACCCAATTTGTTTAAATACTCCACACTGATGCCTTTAAAATATGATCCACTATATAGAGGTATCAATGTTGAGGCAACCTTTCAGTTACTTATCTGGTCCCTAAAGTAAGGTACCATTATAGAACTGGAGAAATAACTGAAATCGCAGCAACCAACCTAGAATAGTATTCTAACAAAGTAAATGGAAATAGTAGTAAATAAACAAGACTAGGTTAAAGGCTAATGGACTGTGCAGGGGCAGATAAAGGAAGATGACAGAAGTTTTATCATGATTTTAAAACTTAAAAAAAGAACACACGTATTATTACTATGCATCTATTATTACCAAGAAAGTATCTTGCATTTTGCATTAAAGGAAAGCAAGCAGGCTTCTGTTTACTTGAATTCAGAGACACAGCTACAGATGGCATGGAGGATGGGGAGAGGGAAATGCGGACAACTAACCTACAGTATAAACCTCTCCTTCCCCTGAATTAGTCTGGTTTGCCACAGTGTGTATCAGTGGTTCTCAACCTTTCTAATGCCGCGACCCTTTAATACAGTTCCTCATGTTGTGGTGACCCCCAACCATAAAATTATTTTCGTTGCTACTTCATAACTAATTTTGCTACTGTTATGAACCGTAATGTAAATATCTGTGTTTTCCAATGGTCTTAGGCTCTACAGCAACGGTTCTCAACCTGTGGGTCGCTAGCAGTGTCGCCTAAGACCATCAGAAAACACAGATATTTACATTACGATTCATAACAGTAGCAAAATTACAGTTATGAAGTAACAATGAAAATAATTTTATGGTTGGGGGTCACCACAACATGAGGAACTGTATTAAAGGGTCGCTGCATTAGAAAGGTTGAGAACCACTGGTGTATATGGTGAAGAGTGAAGATGCTTAACTTTCTCAAGGAAATGAAGTGCAGATTGCTCTGAACTGAAGCGAGGCAAGCCCAGAATGAGTTCCCGAAGCGTCTGGCAACTTCCAGTTGTAGAAATGATAGGCAGTTTTTCATTCCTCTCTCTCACCTCCCTACTGACCTTGTACTAGGAATTGGCTTCAGCAGTTTCTCTCCCCTGGGATCTCCCATTGGCTTACAAATTTCCTTAATATCAACCACTTTCCTCCTCTAGCTACTATTCCATATTTCACTCCTTCTCTTCAGCACAAGTCTGAATATTTATTGATGTTTAAAGTTTCTACTTCCTTGGCCTTGGTGGGGTAGCTCAGTTGATTAGAGCATTGTCCCTATAGGTTGTGGGTTCTATCCCCAGTCAGAGCACATACAAGAAACAATCAATGAATGCACAAATAAGTGGAACGACAAATTGATGTCTCTTTCTTTAAAATCAACAACAAAAAAAGTTTCTATCTACTCATTTTCCGTTATTAGGATTTCAAACCTACCATCAATTTTTATTAAAACAATCAATGACAAATACTGCTGAAATCAAAGGCTGATTTCATTCTACCTGTAACTCAACCTCTAGATACCATTTGACACAGTTGTCTACTTTTGAAACACGTCATCCTCTATGCTTCTCAATCTCATATGTCATTTCCTTCCTACCTCGCCAGTTGCTTCTTCTCAGAGTGTCATTTTATACATTTGAGGTAGCCCAGGGCTCTGTCCTTGCCTCTCCTCTTCTTATTGACACTCCAATCTACTAAACTTAAATACCATGTGTGCCCTTTATTCTCCAACCCGGACCTTACATATTTGACTGCCTTCTTGATATCTCCCTTTGGATTCCTGTTAGGCACCTGAAAGTTACCACGTCCAGAGACTCCTGTGTTCTTTCCTCTTAGGCCCACTCCAGATACCCGTGTCAAATCCACTTCCCTGAAAGTCCTCCCAAGCCACCATGATTGTACCATCATGCACATCAATTGCTCAAACCAAAAACTAAGACATCAGTTTTAATCCCTTTTTCCCTTCATGTCACTCATCAATCCATCCTTAAGTCCCATTCACTCCGAAATATGTCGAGAATTCAATCGCTTTCATCATCACACCGCCTCTGGAGTGAGCCTCCATCTGTCACCTGAGCTAACGTGACAGCCCCTCACTAGTCTCCCTGCCTCCACCACTGCCTGCCTGGCAATCAGTTCTACATAGAGCAGGCAGAGTGATATTTTTAAAAATCTAAATGCACATCATTCCTTTGCTTAAGACACTTTAATAGCTTCCCACTGCAATGAAAGCAAAATGTAAACTCTTTACCCCTTGTCCCTGATGATCTGGCCCTGCTCGCTTGCTCCACCTGTGTGGTCTCAAAGCCATTTTCTCTAACATTGTATATGCTGACCCTTCTTTATGCAAAGTGGGAACACTCTTCCCCCAGATGACTGATTCTTTCTCACCATTCAGGGCTCAGCTCAAATTTCTGGGCTTTCTGTGGAACATTAGCACCCTCCCCACTGACCACCCACCATGACATGCATCATTTTCTCCACAGAACAATTTTATCTTCTTCAGAGCACTGATCAATACAAAAATCATCTTACTTGTTGAATATTTTCTCACTACTGAAATGAAAGTTTCTAGAGGGCCCAGGCACTTGATCCTCACTATATCCTCAGAGCCAATGTTTGATGGTGTTTGTTGGCTGACTGACTCATGGACTCAGGATGTCTGATTTTAAATCATATATTAAAATTTATCTTTCTACTGAAAGCTTCAAGAGCTAATTTTGTGACTGTAAGACACATTCAATAATTATTTTGGGGTGGCTGACCGATGGAAAGCTGTCTTTCTTTGCTACCTCGGGCTCCATCCAAGCCTGTTGGGTGCTTCCTTTTCACTTCCACCTGTCTCTGTCTTGCTCTTGATCTATCGGGCTCTCTAAATTTCTTCATCCGAACATTTACCTCCTTGTGGCTTTATTATAGCTTTCTCTCCTGTTTAAACAAAAAGCTAAGGGCTTCCTTTAATAGGAGCACAATAATGGCAAGTGACTGTACTTACTGCGCACTAGGAACCATTATCATATTCAAAGAGCTTGCTGCTTTGGCTACTGTCTTAAAACAATGAGACAGTTTAGCTATTATTAAAAAACCCATTGCGACACAGCTCTTTACTGCAAAATTGGATATCAGTGGATCAAATTATGTTTCCTAAAATATCCTCATATAGTATATCTTCTATAAAAATGTTTTTGTTGATTTTTTTTAGAGAGGCAGGGAGAGGGAAAGGGAGAAGAGGGGAAAGAGAGGGGAGAGAGAGAGAGAGAGAGAGAGAGAGAGAGAGAGAGAGAGAGAGAGATAGGTTGCCTCCCACATACACCCTGACCTGCGATGGAATCTGCTACTTGGCTGTGTGCCCTGAATTGAACTGTCAACCTTTAGGACTCAGGGGTGGAGAACGTCCAGCTCGCGGGCCATATAAGGCCCTAGAAATAATTTGGTCTGGCCCTGCCAAGGCATTAGGGTGAGTTAATTAATTGTTTGACCAAATATAGCAGGCTAACTTTTAAGTTGATAATTTTATATGGCACAAGAATGATGTTATAAATATCCAAATGGTCTTGGCAGAAAAAAGGTTCCCACCTCTGCAAGTTAGGTGCATGGGAGGACACTCCAACTGAGTCTCACTGGCCAGGGCTCATCATCTTATCTAATAAAAGGGTAATATGCAAATTAACCGTCACTCATCACAAAGATGGCGGCACCCATAGCCGCGAGATGGCAGTGCCCAGTCCTCTCAGCCCCACCGGAGTCCCTCAGTCCCAGTGGGGCAGCCGCTGAGAGTGGGCAGCATGAGTGGCCTGGTGGAGTGCTTGCTTTGTCGCCGTGGCGACGAGGCAAGTGTTCCACCCCAGCTGCAGAGGGCCTCTGGGCAGTGAGCATGGAGCGGTGTGGGGGGCGGGGGGCAGGGCGGGGAGGGTGGGAATGCTTGTGTCATCGCCCCGGCAACAAGGCAAGTGTTCCGTGCCCAGCTGCAGATGGGCCTCTGGGCCGCGGAGAGCCTCTGGGCAGCGGGCACTAAGTGGCCAGGCCCTACAGAGAGCTACTGGCACACAGATTCATGTGCAGGGCTACTTGTAATATCTTGATAGAATAGGGCTAGTTAGTTCATTCAATACCTCAACATAATGTTATAGAGAGGCCAATTTAATCTTTTGGTGTTTGAGGTCATATTCACTTCCAGAGTAACTAACTCATGTTTCTAGATACTATATTTCATTCAGAAAATATTTGCTGAATTGCTATTATGTGCTAGGCACTGTAACATATACTGGGAATGTGATGGGAGTGAATAAAACAGACATGTCATCTGTCTTCACAGAGCTTAGAGTCTTAAGGTGAGGAATATGTTAATACAAGAAAAAATAATAATAGGTAATGATTGTCGGATGAATGCCTACTGTGTGCAAAGCAGTGTCCTAAGTGTTTTACAGCCATTAACCCATTCAATCCTTACAACAACCCTCTGTGATGTAGGAACTACTAACATCCCCATATTACTGAGGAAGGTCAGGCAACTGGTAAGAAGCCAAGATGGGATTCAAAATCAGGCTCAAGAGACATACTTTCAATCACTATGTTTTACTACCTCATGAGATTTATTTTTAAAAAATGAAGGGAAGTAAATTCATGATATAGTGGTAAGTTCTATGAACCTAAGGTAAAGAGTATAAAGAGAGTGCATTCCAGAGTAACCTAGAGTGGGGAATGAGGGAAGAGTTTCTTAGGGAAGAGGCATTAGAACTGAAATGGGAAGAATTTAATTGAATTATATTTCATTCCCTCTAATCCTGTTCTGCCCCACCGAATTCTAGTACCTTCTTTTCAGAGGAACACAGAGACTCCTCATTGACAATTTGGTAGTCTTTCTCCTGATCTTCCCACTTCCTACAATATAATCGATGTTGTTTAAGATAATGCGGAGTCAGGACAAATAAATACGGGTCAGATGCATAAAAAAAACTCCCGGGCTGGCCATGGTTTGTCTCAGGGTAAATGTGAATTCAGGATGAATATGGCACCTTCAATGATAACTCTAAGAAGTGAACAGTATTAACTCCCATTTTGTGACACATTCTAGCCATCTGTAGATAAAGCTCTAGTGTGAAGAGGAAGTATTTAAGGATGTCAGAGTATGCAGTCAGGGCACGGGAAAAACTGACATTATGACATTTAATTTATGACATATTATTAGAAAAACAGTCCTCCCTGCCCATGGGGCCAAGCACCAAAGCATTAGAATGTGCTGCTAGAGGAGGTCACCATAGGTTCTTTGAAGTAACAGTTTATTTAATTCCCAGAGTGACCAGGGAGCTTCAGTTTGTTCCTCGGTCACAGATTTCATTCTTTACCCAAATTCTTATCTAAAAATATAGAACAATGCACACAAGGGACACCAAAAGAAAGAAGCAGAATGAATGTATTGCTAAATGACCAAGTCCAAGAGGATCAATCTCCTTGTTTATTTAGAACTTTCAAATGAAACTCACAGATTTCAGAAAAGAAATCAGACTTGTAATAAGGTGGGAGACTAAATCAGCAAATGAGAAGCAAGTAACATCCCAACAGCAATTATTCAGCAGCCACTGAAATTTGCAGAAGATGCCAGCATTTCCCAGGAGAGTAAACAATCATGATGTTGAAATGTCAGCTGTGGAGATAGTACGTTAAAAATGCAGTGCAAAATTTCCCAGCAGCCTATTTTGTCTTATGGAGTGTAGCATTATGCACTACAGACCAAAAGTAGCCCAGGGCTGAAGCTACATCAGCAGAAATGCCTTTATTTTTTTATCTATGGTAACCATCAATCAACTGAACTGGGGGCGCACTGGCTAGCTTAATTATTACCACCAATAACTGTTTATGTGTAATAAGGTAAAATGATAAAATGCAAACCCAAATCCTTTGACTGTTCTACTTTACAGCTGGTTTCTTGTCTGGTCCTGCATATCTTTGGCACAGTCAAGAGAGACCTCCCTTTTGGTTGTCCCGGTGATACCTTCTCTATTATGCTTTTTAAAATATCCCAGATTGGCAAGCCCCAGAAATAAGAAATAGATATAGATGCGAGTCATCTAATTAAGAAGTAGCCCAGCTGGTATTGCTCAGTGGTTGAGCGGCGACCTATGAATCAGAAGGTCACTGGTTTGATTCTGGGTCAGGGCACATGCCCGGGTTGCGGGCTCAATTCCCAGGAGGGGGTGTGCAGGAGGTAGCCAAACATTCTCTCTCATCATGGATGTTTCTATCTCTCCCTCTCCCTTCCTCTCTGAAATCAATAAAAGTATTTTTAAAAAAGAAGTAAACTATTACTAATATACTTACGCCTTTGGTTTAAGGAAACATTTCTAACACTACATAATATGCATACAGTTTTAAGGTAATATCAAGGCAATTGTATATCAAGGCAACTGTTTTCATCCTTAACTGTGGCAGACCAATCATCCTAATGATTTGAAATTAGTAGATAGTGAACTTTTACTTCCCCCTTGGAATGGGAGCCTGTGGGCAAGGGTGATGTCCTACCCGTCTTCATGTTTAATGTTTCCGATAAGGAGGACAGCGGAAAGGTGAATGAAGTCAGAAGTTGCTTGCACTTCTCTTTCAATAGTTCTTTGGCAAGACTTTCCCCTAAATGGTAACCAGTTGCATTTTGCTGATTATCAGGTGAGGAAAAGAGGGAGTTCCTTAATGCAAAAGGTGGGAGGGGCAGTCCTTGGAGGTGCTAAGTGACAGACCTAGATAAAAAGAGAATGGGAACATCCTACCATTTGGATGAAGAGTCTAAAATGAGTTAGCTGATCAGAATAAAATATTATTCATCATAAAGGGTCCTGAGGCCATGTCAGGGACTGAGTGCTAATAGTAGTCAACAGATCACTAAGTTGACTAATGCATTCCCATTTTAGGACTTGAATAGCTAACTGAATTTTATGATTTCTCAGGGATTTAATATTATTTATTATGTAGAATGGGTTGTCCAGTGATAGACTGCATCATGTGCCTTTTAAATATATTTTCCAACAAGAGAATGTCATTTTTGTGATGACTTTCTACATAGAGCCAATTAAAGCATATTTTGCTCCATTGGCACTAGGGAACTATGTGACAGTATTGCTAAACCAGAGTGGGAGTAGAATGCTCTGCATGCAAGGAGAGATGGGGTACTGTGGCTTCCCTCCCACCCCACAAGGTCAAGATCACAGATAGAGATTAATGTGACCCAGGATATGATACCTACCATGCTAAGGTTCTATTTATATAATAATAATTAATAATGAATGAGTCATTTTGGTTTAGAGATCCAAATTAAATTTATTACCTGTTTAAGACATACACTGAGTGGCCAGATTATTATGATCTCCAAACACATAATAATCTGGCCACTCAGTGTATATCCTATATAATAAAAGGCTAATATGCAAATTATCCCCTTGACCAGGAGTTCGACCAGCAGGCAGGCCGGCCAACCACCCTTATCCCCTCCTCCTGGCCAGGCTGGCCGGACCCCACCCATGCACGAATTCATGCACCAATTCATGTGTGTGTGTGTGTGTACACACACACACACACACACACACTAGAGGCCCGGTGCATGAAATTCATGCACAGGGGGATGTGTCCCTCAGCCCAGCCTGCACCCTCTCCAAATCTGGGACCCCTCGAGGGATGTCCGACTGCCCATTTAGATCCGATCCCGGTAGGATCAGGCCTAAACGGGCAGTCGGACATCCCTCTCACAATCCAGGACTGCTGGCTCCCAACTGCTCGCCTGCCTGCCTGCCTTCCTGATTGCCTCTAACCCCTCGGCCTGCCAGCCTGATCACCCCCTAATCCCTCCCCTGCCAGCCTGATTGATGACTAACTGCTCCCCTGCCAGCCTGTTTGCCCCTAACTGCCCTCCCCTGCCAGCCTGGTCACACCTAACTGCCCTCCCCTGCAGGCCTGGTCACCCCTAACTGCCCTCTCCTGCAAGCCTGGTCCCCCCCAACTGCTCTCCCCTGCAGGCCTGGGTCCCCCCCAATTGCCCTTCCCTGCAGGCCTGGTCGCCTCCAACTTCCCTCCTCTGCTGGCCTGGTCACCCCTAACTGCCCTCTCCTGCAGGCCTGGTCTCTCCCAACTGCCCTCCCCTGCTGGCCTGATCGTTCACAACTGCCCTTCTCTGCTGGCCTGGTCCCTCCCAACTGCCCTCCCCTGCTGGCCACTTTGTGTCCACATGGGGGCAGCCACCTTGTGTGTTGGAGTGATGGTCAATTTGCATATTACTCTTTTATTAGATAGGATAGAGGCCTGGTGCATGGGTGGGGGCAAGCTGGTTTGCCCTGAAGGATGTCCCGGATCAGGGTGTGGGTTCCCTTGGGGTGTGAGGTGGCCTGGGTGAGGGGCCTGTGGTGGTTTGCAGGCCATCCATGCCCTCCAGCGACCCAAGCAGAGGCCCTGGTATCTGGGATTTATTTATCTTCTATAATTGAAACTTTGTAGCCTTGAGTGGAGGCCTGGGCCTGCTATGGTGTGCGGAAAGCTTGGCTTCCTACATCACTGGGGAAACCCAAGCCTCCTGCTCTCTCCGTGGCAGCAGCCATCTTGGTTGGGTTAATTTGCATACTTGCTCCTGATCGGCTGGTGGACGTGGCTTGTGGGTGTAGCGGAGTGATGGTTAATTTGCATATTACTCTTTTATTAGATAGAATATACTGAGTGGCCAGATTATTATGATCTCTGAATGCATAAAAATCTGGCCACTCAGTGTAAGTCTTCAGAAACAATGGTATTATTTCTTATATGCATGTTTATGGCTAGCCTTACATTTTTATACCAAATGAGTGAGCCTCCAGCTCCAAAATTTTAAGGTCTACACTAATGTCTCCCAGATGTTTATTAAAAGTCTTTCAAGAAACTTTGTGGACTCTCACATAAAATTCTGCAGTAAACTCCCAACATGAATATAGAACATATTTTCTGAATTTCACATAATAGTGGAAGGCTCAATATTAAATTAACTATTGTAAATGTTTTTAAAAAACCTCTGAGAAGGATTCAAAATGTTCATAACACATAGGCAATTTCAAAATGCTCCCATAACCCTTGGCAATGTACTCACTCTTTTAAGAACATGCTCACATTTTCCCATATCCTGGGCTGCAATTAGAATTTTTTCCCCCCTTTTGAAATTGATATTTCCTAGATGGGTTGCTTAAGGTTTCTAGAGGCTACACAAGAGTAAGAGGAGCTAATGGCAAATATGTGAATATGTATGCAAGATCAATACCGCAAATTCTAACAATCTTTTCCAGAAGGAAACAAGATCCATTATTTATCCATCTCAACAGCTTCAAATGATGATAAATTTTTCACGCCAAAGGGTAATCTAAAGGCAGTTTAAAGAATATATCATTTAATGAAACAGAGCACAACTTTCTGCTTAGGGGATCTTTGATAGACTACCCTTGGTTTTGTTGATGCAGCAGAGCCTGGTGATTAAAGTTTTCAGAGTTAGTGCCGTTGGTGCCACGGCTGCTCACACACTCACTACCTAAGTTTTCAGAAGAAGAATCTCTGAATCTGCAGTGGTTTAGATGACAGAGGACTGGATTTAAAATCAGAAAATTTCATTTTAATACTTGCTCAGTAAAATAGTCTACCCAAGGCTCAGTTTCTTTATAACTTCATTTGTAACTTGGGGGAGTAATACCTTCCTCCCAGACGTGTTGTAAACGGTAAAATCCTCATCAAATGAGACTTACTGTTGTTATTATACAGATATAAAAAAAGGCTCATGCTTTCTACCCAAGACCTAAAGGAAATGAGACGCTCTAGTGTATCTTCATACTGTACTTATTCCTCTTTTAGTTATGAAAGAATCTGTTAGAAAATGTAGGAATGGTATTTTTATGATCTACCTTATCTATAATATGAGGATGTTAAGGGCCTTTAAAAAGTGTCTTTCAAATATCACAAACTTAGACTTATTCTCTTTTACCATTAAAGAATAATAATTATTATTTAATGGTAAAAGATATACTTTTTTCATGGAAATCCTTTGTTTTAAAGAACTCTCAAGTGAACTCCAGTAATTTTCGAGGCCAGAAGAAGGGACCATAAAGAGATTAGATTTTAAGTATTGGCCATATCAGTCCAGTCTTAAAACAAAACAAAACAAAAACTCGTTTAGTACGTACAGGTAAGTGATCAATGGGAGTTTGGGCAGAGTTGGGTGGGTGAGTGGAAACTAAGGCGTTAAGATAATTAATGATCTAGGTCTCAACTATCAAAAAAATGTTGAATGATGAATAACAGTGATTGTGTATTCCAACCAAATTCTCTATGTCAGAAAATTCTTATTGTTTTTTAAGTCTCAAGCATAAATACAAATTAAGACAAAAATTATTTTTTGTTGCATGAAGAATACCAAAATATGTGCAAATATTAGTAATCCTTTGCAGAACTCAGTGGGTATATTAAGGTTTGGCAATGATTGATGCCCCAAACCTGTTCTTAAGGGCAATAATGTATTATCTAAATAGAGATCTCTAGAGACCTGCAGCAGGCTGATAGTTTCCAATTTCAACCCTGTTTCATAGATCCATCTTGTAACTCAGAGATTTCTATTTATGGCAAAGTTGCATAATCAGTTTATTCAAGTTGCTTTGCAAATGGAGAGGCTACTGAGGAGAGTCAACCTCTGGTGATGAGGTAGCCCAGGGAGGAATTTTGCCAAACAATTACAGTGACATTATGTGGCATAAAGTCAATTGGCAACCAGGCATTGTTCCAGAAAATCTAAAAGACAAAGTAGATGGCTAAAGCAAATAATTTACATTAATACATTTTTTCTAAATTTCGTAGTTGGATTCAACTATCTGTTTAGTAAAGATGAACTGGAAAATTGCCCAGTCTCCACAGCTCTCAGCAGTGAGGCACACATGCCTAACATACTAAGTTAAATGCTGTGAAATACTAATTTCATTGATAATAAAACAAAATCAAACAATGTTGAGCAATGAGATGTTAATTACTCATAAATGCATCTCATAAGAAAACTATAGCACCAATGCCATTCACTGTAGGAGCCAGAGCTGTGTAGAGGCTTTGGAGTTACAAAGACTGAACTTGATTCCTGGCTGTGCCTCTTACTAGTTGAATGGCCTTAAGCAAGTAAAGTCCTTAAGTGACCTTGAACAAGTAATCCCAATAATATGAGGATAGAAATATTTGCTATGAGAGAAGATTTAGTAAGAATCATATGGGATAATGCATGATGCTTTGCACACAGTAATGGTGCAATGAATGCTAGCAATCATGACTATTTCTTCATACTTTGAGTACCAGATATGGCTGTTGTCTCTCAGCTCCAAACCCACCTTTCTCTTCTGTTTTGGAATGCTAGAGCTAGTAGTCTACAAATCACATTTATGCTTTGCTGGGGGATAGGCTCCTGTAGGCTCTTCCAGTGGATGCTACTAAGGAAAGACTGCAAGGTTGAAGAAAGAGGGAGATCCTGGTAGGCTCTGCCAGTAGAGGCCACGAGGGGGAGGCGGCTTCCTCCTGTCTGCTTTCTGCTTGCTTCCTAAGGGTTTTCTGAGGTCCCTTAAGCATCACCCCAGCAACGCTTCTTCATCCCTTCATTCCTTTCCAGGAAAGCCGCTAAATCCTCTTCAACGTTTCCAGCACTTGCGAATCACTTTACCCTACTAGTTAGAGGTCTGGATCCAAGTCCCTTAGGTCCCTCCTTGGAGCTCAGAGACACCATGGCCAGCACTTCCTTTTCTCAGATATCTGAGTTTCAGCTCCACAGAGCTTGTCCTCTAAGCTTCTTAGCGTTAATATTCCAGCCTCTTCCTACTGATCCTCAGCTCCAGGGATGGTCACTGCTTCCAGAATTTGCTATCTTCACACCATAGAGTTCTCTTATCATTCTTCCAGTCATCTAACAACTTTGTACCTAGTTAATTATATATTATACTAGAGGCCTGGTGCATGAAATTCGTGCATGGGGGGGGGAGGTGTCCCTCAGCCCAGCCTGCACCCTCTCCAATCTGGGAACCCTCAAGGGATGTCTGACTGCCCGTTTAGGCCCGATCCTACTGGGATCGGGCCTAAACGGGCAGTCGGACATCCCTCTCACAATCCAGGACTGCTGGCTCCCAACTGCTCACCTGCCTGCCTGCCTGCCTTCCTGATTGCCCCTAATCGCTTCTGCCTGCCAGCCTGATTACCCCCTAACCACTCCCCTGCCAGCCTGATTGATGCCTAACTGCTCCCCTGCCAGCCTGTTTTCCCCTAACTGCCCTCCCCTGTAGGCCTGGTCCCTCCCAACTGCCCTCCCCTGCTGGTCATCTTGTGGCGGCCATCTTGTGTCCACATGGGGGCATCCATCTTGTGTGTTGAAGTGATGGTCAATTTGCATATTACTCTTTTATTAGATAGGATAGAGGCCTGGTGCACGGATGGGGACCAGCTGGTTTGCCCTAAAGGGTGTCCTGGATCAGGGTGGGGGTTCCCTTGGGGCATGGGGTGGCCACGCCCCCCCGGCGACCCAAGCAGAGGCCCTGGTATCTGGGATTTATTTATCTTCTATAATTGAAACTTTGTAGCCTTGAGTGGAGGCCTGGGCCCGCCAGGGTATGCAGGAAGCTTGGCTTCCTCCATTGCCAGGGAAACCCAAGCCTCCTGTTCATTCCATGGCTGCAGCCATCTTGGTTGGGTTAATTTGCATACTCGCTCCTGATTAGCTGGTGGGCGTGGCTTGTGGGTGTAGCGGAGGTATGGTCAATTTGCATATTACTCTTTTATTAGATAGGAATAACTTTTCTCTCCTCAAATAACCGGTGTGGTTTCTATTTCCTTTGCGGCACTTACTGATACACTCACCATCTGACTGTTTACTGAGTCATTAGGACAGCTTAGAAAGATCTTGGTTTTGAGCTAAACTTCCCACCTCGTGGCTATCACCCATGGGGGCCTTTAGAACCGCACAGAACAACTTCCTTCCTGGACTTCACTAGCTTATCCAGTACCAACATGTTTCAAACCAGTTACTACACCAAAGTCATAGAAGTAGATAGAATAAGAAATGAGGTAGGCAAGGCAGGAAATAGGAAATAGCATAAAGGCATGGGCAAAAATGAAATGATTGATTGCCTGTTCAAACTGAAATTACAGTGATGGATCACCATTCAAGGACTTATCCATAAAATCCCAATAAAACTCAGGAACTGATCTGATGCAGCATTCTACAATTTCCCACTTGAAGTATCAAATGAGACATGAAAATATGAAAGCCCAAAACTCTGTAAACTTTTATTCACAATCAACTTATTGCTGGAATGGAAGAATGTTCCATAAACTACAAGCTGGTAGAATCAGAAGGGAAAAAAAAATGAAGTTGATAATTGTGTCTGGAACTAATAGTAGTTAATATTTCTTCTTTTCTTTTTTTTTACCCTCATCCAAGGATATGTTTTTATTGATTTTAGAGAGAAAGGAAGGGGGAGAAAGATAGAGAGAGGGAGAAGGAGAGGGAGAGGGAGAGGGAGAGGGAGAGGGGGGGAGAGAGAGAGAGAGAGAGAGAGAGAAACATCGATGTGAGAAAGAAATAGCTATCAGTTGCCTCTCTTATGCACCCTAACCAGGGATCGAACCCACAACATTTTGGTGTATGGGATGATGCTCAACCAGCTGAGCCACCCAGCCAGGGCAGTAGCTAATATTTTTTGAACACAATAGTATACATCAGGAATTTCTTAACACTTCCTGTAAGTCATTTCATTTAGTCTTTCTCAAAACTCAGTGAAATAGATCCTAATATCCCTGTATTACAGATGAAGAAACTAAGCCATGAAAGGTGAAGGGATTTACACAGTAAATACACATACCTAGTAACTCGTAGGGATGGGATTCAAACTCAGGCAATCTGGGTCCTCTGGCTCTTCACTCCTATGACTATCATCTCCTTCCTTCTATCACTTAGTTCAATGAGAAGAGTCACCAGGACCCCTCTACTGCATGGGCTCTGCTTTTTGAAGCAGTCAGAATGATATTCAACCACTTCCCTTCTTTGATTAAAAAAATAGATATTTTTATTGTAGATGAAAACTGAATCTCCAAGTGGAGTGTGTATGGGAGAGATACAATTTTCACAAGAAAAGCATCATAGAAGGTAGCAGAATCAGAAATCATACTAGTAGACATGCAAACCATCAGCTGTGTCTTTATTGTTTATGTACTTCATTCAGTATATTGAACTTTTGGTTCAGGTCAGTGATTCTCAACCAGGTGGGCATTTATCTTTCACATGCACAAACCTACATCTCCTATGATGTTGACCCAGGAGGTCTAGAATGGAGCCTAGCTATATATTTTGAAAAAGCTACTGGTTCATATTATCAGAAAGCAACACAGCAGGGGAGAAGCAGATTCCAGGTCGGCACAGCAGGGCATAACACCACATGGGTGGTGACAGCTAAGGACTGGGATTTGTTTGAGGCGCCTGTGCATAGCAACTTCGTGTCCAGCTGTATTTATTAGAAGGGGATTCAGCTAGAGCACAAGCGAATTCAAAGTAAGGCAATTATCAATCTATGCCGCCTGTTTGTTGGCAAACAGAGGGTGTAGATAGATTTCTTATTGTTCTAGAATAAGAACTCCTCCACCCACCCGATAAAAAAACCAAAACAGCATGGGCCCTGTACAAATGCTGCAGAACAGGCAAAGAAAAGAAAAGGCATTTGGAAAATGATTTATTTGGGAAGCCAAAGGAAAATTAGATAAAAACCACAAAGATACTGACACTGAAACAATAAGCAGAATAACATGACTTTTATGAAAGATGAGTAATTCACGAGAGGAGAACATGTTGAGATGAACAATATAGGATGGAATGAAAAACATGGAAACAGAAAAACTGAAAATTCTATAATAAACTTCAAATATGTTTTAGAAGCACACAAGGCATGATAAATATTGCAAAGCACTGAATTAGTGATATGGAAGACAATTTTAGAAAATCTTTTAGGATACAGAACACAAGAATCAAGATCTGTAAATAATGGAAAAAGGATAGTCGGGGTGGCTGTGTGTCTCAGTTTGTACTCAGACAATTTTTTTTAATATATTTTATTGATTTTTTATAGAGAGGAAGGAAGAGGGATAGAGAGTTAGAAACATCGAAGAGAGAGAAACATCGATAAGCTGCCTCCTGCACACCTCCTACTGGGGATGTACCCGCAACCAAGTTACATGCCCTTGACCGGAATCGAACCTGGGACCTTTCAGTCTGCAGGCCGATGCTCTATCCACTGAACCAAACCGGTTTTGGCCAGACAATTCTTGTTTTATGCCTATTGTCCTGTGTAGTTGTTAACTGCTCCCCTTTTCACTTTCAAAACTGCCCTGGTTTGGATATAAACTAGTCACCTAATATGGGCGATAAACTTAAGAATTATGGTATACCTAAGAAAGAAACCATTATGGTAACAGAAGGACTAACCAAAGATATCTCTGAAGAAAAATTCTGTTTAAAAAAAAAAAAAATCTCAGCTTGATGGACTCATCTCATTCTTGGCAAACTCAATAAAAATGAATTGTACTTAGACATATCTGGCAAGATATTTTAATAAAAAAACTGTCAACCATTTTGGAAGAAAGAAAACCAAGTAAACTTCAAAGGGATAAATATAAATATCATGGGTTTCTCATTTCTGCTACATTAAATGCTCAAAGAGAATAAAGTGATAGGTAACTGAGTTTGTTTGGGAAAGATATTTATGCCTTGTCAATTTTCTTCTTATTTGTAAGAAAACTAACAAAGACATGCTGAGCTATACAAGTGTGTAGAAAATATACCCATATGACATAGATTCCTGGAAATATTCCAATTAACTAGCATTTATTTTTACCTTCCAGAAATATATGCTAAGGAAATAGTCTACAAAGTAGACAAAGAGTCTATAAACAAAGACATTTATTGTGAAACATTTTATGACAAAAACTAAAAAGAACTGAAATGTCAACATTCTAGGTATATCCAAAAACTTGGGATAATATGCAGTTAATAAAATAATGGTGACAGGCAACACGTGGCTGCTATGGGCTGGCAGGGAAGCTTGAAGGGAAACAGCTCTGGTCAAGGACATCCTGGGTGAAGCAGGGCTGCCCTGTGATGAGTTGAACCCATCTGGACCCAGAAGTTACCCTGAAGACCACAGAGTTCAAGGGAGAGTGGAAGAACTTTGTGGACAAAATTAGCCAATTTCAGAAAATAGTTGGTGACATGTACACATAAGGAACTGTTTGACATTGAAATTGGGACTCAAAAGAACTGTTGGCCCAGAAAGAAACTCACTAAAGACTGATTCATTTGCCTCTCACCATAACTGTTATTGCTTGTCTCATTTTCGGTTCTTTATAAGTGTATTTCTAGTATCACATGATCTCACTCATCTAGGGGAAATAATGAACAACATAAACTGATGAACAAAAACAGACCCGGAGACAGGGAAGCATCGATCAGACTGTCAAACCTCAGAGGGAAGGTAGGAGAGGGTGGGGGTAAGGGGGAGAGATCAACCAAAGGACTTGTATGCATGCATATAAGCCTAACCAGTGGTCACGGACAACAGGGGGGTGGAGGCATGTGTGGGGAGGGGTTTGGGATAGGAATGGGGGGATGAGGACAAATATGTGATTCCTTAATCAATAAAGAAATTAAAAAAAAAAGAAAATAGTTGGTGGTTTAATTGAGCTTGTTGACCAACTTGCAAAAGAAGGACAAAATGAGGAGATAAAGGCCATTTGTGCTCGGAAGCTCGCTCAAATCTATAGCAGAGCAGAGAAGCCCAACAGCAGCAACTCCAAGCACTAATAGCAGAAAAGAAAATGCAGCGTGACAGGTATTGAGTTGCATATGAAGCTTCGTGTAAAGTAGAAGCAGAACAAAGTGAATTTATTGATCAATTTATTTTGTCAGAAATGAACTGAAAATTTCATTTTATAGCAGGAGGGGAAGAAAAAAAAAGAAAACAACAAAACCAAAAAACCCTACCAAAAATCCTCTGTAAATTCCAGTGACGTGGACTAATGACCCAGTATGTCTTGTGAGATGGCGTGAATGGGATGCAGCATCTGTAAAGGCTATAAAGCAAGCCTGGCGGAGCTGTTTCAGACTCCAGTGCATAGACCAGCCGTGGGCAAACTACGGCCCGCGGCCGGATCCGGCCCGTTTGGCTGCTCTGTCCGGCCAACGGAGCCGAAAAAGCGGAGGGTTCTCTTGCTCTCCCCTCCGCTCCTTCACCAGCAGCAGTGTTAACATGGCAACGTCGGGAAACACAGCCGCAGCTCCTTCTTCTGAGTGGGCAGATTTATATCCGCCCATTCAGTAGAAGGAACAACCTCTCAATCTTCCAGAGGCTCCTTGTAATGCCCGCGGACGCGTCCCCCGACATCACCCTGGGAATGCGTAGACACGTTATCGTGGTGATGTAGGGAGACACGCCCCTGGAGAGCACAGTATCAGAGCATTAGCTAAAAAGGAGACCAACAACACTGTTCCCACTGAAGTTGATGTTTTAAAGACCAAAAACCTTTCAACCCAGTCTACATTGCCATCTACATCTACATCCCGGGCATAATTTGGAAGCTGCACTAAAGAAAATGTTTAATTTACTGTTTACACATTTTGTTCTTTTCTATTTGTTTTAGTTTTAAATTATTTTATTATATTTAAGTTTAATTTGAAAGGCTTTTGTACCTTTCCTTTGTTAGGCAATTTTATTTTGCCTTTGCCATCTTCAATATAAGGTATGTTATTGTGCTATGATTCCTCCATTTTTTGAAGTTTCAAATTATAATAATTAGTGTTTACATTCTTCTTGTTAAAATGTTTAAAATGAATAAAACTATTGAAATAAAAAAAAAAAGACCGTACCCTTTTATGTAATGATGTTTATTTTGAATTTATATTAGTTCACACAAACACTCCATCCATGCTTTTGTTCCGGCCCTCCGGTCCAGTTTAAGAACCCATTGTGGCCCTCGAGTCAAAAAGTTTGCCCACCCCTGGCATAGACCATAGTGGACCAGGTTCTCACATCTTGCATTCTGAGTCTGAACCAAGCAGTCTGTAAGTCTGTAAACTTTGATCCTTTTTTTATTTTCCATCTCTATATTTTTTATTGATTTTTTACAGAGTAGAAGGGAGAGGGATAGAGAGTTAGAAACATCGATGGGAGAGAAACATCGATCAGCTGCCTCCTGAACACTCCCTACTGGGGATGTGCCCACATCCAAGGTACATGCCCTTGACCGGAATCGAACCTGGGACCCTTGAGTCCGCAGGCTGATGCTCTATCCACTGAGCCAAACTGGTTAGCCACCCCCCCCCCTTTTTTTAATATAAATTCACAAAGCTTTGGATGAAAAAGCAATAAACTATTGTTCTCAAAAACAATAAATAAAACAAAATAATGATGACAGTGGGTTTCCCATAACATAGGAAAACACTAGCAATGTCACATCAAATGAAAGGATCTGCATAGAAACTCTCCACATTTAAAGAAAAAGTTTTATGTAACAAATACTACAAGAAATATCTCAGCAAGTAAAGAGTGATTGTTTCTGGAGTGAGATTAAGACATTTTTTTTCTAGGCTTTCATATTTTTCTGATTTTATAATTAGAAGAAAAATGAACAAAACAGGTAAAGAAATAAGATTTGTTTGAAGTTTGTAGAGACATAAAAGATTCATGACATAATAGAAGTGAGCAAAGCAGAATACAAAATTGACTGTACATGTATCACTTCAGAACTTCATTCATTTATTTCCTGGACAGATATTTGAGTGACTTACTATGTGCAAAGAACTGCTGTAGGCCCTTGGATTATTATGGCAAGTGAAACAGAAAACACTAAGCTCACAGAGATAAAAGCATGTACTGTACACGGGGATAACAACTGGACTGAAGGGTATGTGAAGGTGATAAAATTATCAGTCTTTAAAACTGTAAAGAATTTTTTTCACATAACCATCACATTGTTTTTAAAATATAAAATGACAATTTTTTAAAAAGGTCAATGATCCAACCTGCCTAAACAGAGAATTGTTAGCTTTTTCAGAATCATCCACAAGAATTCTCGAGACCATTTGCTTAGCAACTTCCTTGGCACAGGACTTAGAATCACTGAACCCTCAGTAGAGGAAAGAGAGCCAATAATGAGATGCAAGGACATTTTTGTATTTTGAAATGACATTTCTTATGAGGCACTTCAATCACTCTGTCATCACCACCTTCTTAATTACCTCATAGAAATATTATCAGTTGTCTTTAAAGAAACACACACACACGAGTATCAAGGGACTTCATCAGCTTTTTGCCATGAGCTCGTTTTTTCTTTTAGCGCCTATTGAATTTTAGTGTAACGGAACGAAGGCTTAAGAAAAGAGAAAATAAGGGCGCCTATATATCTATATTTATATCTATATCTGTACCAATAGATATAGATATATACAGATATATATTTCATGATGAGTACCTACTATATGTCACATGATGCTGCTAATCCACTTGATATAAACCATTCTACTTAATAAGTCAAACACTGTACATAGTTATCATTATTGCATCTCTATTGTCCCAGTAAGGTTTCTAAAATTTATTTTATTACATTCATTATCTTTTAGTGCTTTTTCCCTATCTTGTCTTCTTGCTTTCAAATTAGGTGGCTATCTCTCCTTTACAATATGTACTTATTCTAGCTCTTTCTAGCTGCACCTTAGAGTCATTGTACTTGCTATGGCTACAGGCCTATGCCACCTCCTATTACTTAGCATTGAGGTACTTCTGGTTAATACTTTCCTACAACAAATGCATGGACATTTCCTAATCCAAAAATGTCAAACTGGTGATCCTCCAGCCCTACTGAGCCTGCAGATTATTTTTATTTATTTATTTAAGTGTATATTTTTATTGATTTTAGAGAGAGAGGAAGGGAGAGGGAGAGAAACACTGACTGGTTGCCTTCTGTACGTGCTCCAATCTGGAACCAAACCCTCAATTCAGGTATGCGCCCTGACAGGGAATCAAACCTGCAACCTTTCAGTGCATAGTATGATGTTCAACCCAGCCCTCTGGCCAGGTGCCTGCAGATTAGTTTCAAAAATGTGATTTACTCAATTAACTTGATGGGGGGGATCCTTTCACAATGTATAGCTGACCCTTGAACAACACAGGTTTGAACTGTGTGGGTCCACTTCTATGTAAATTTTTAAATAAATACTGTAAATGTATCTTCTCTTTCTTAGGATTTTCTTAGTAATATTTTCTTTTATCTAGCTTACTTTATTGTAAGAATACAGTATATAGGACATATAACATAGAAAACATGTGTTATTAACTATTTATGTTATCAATAAGGCTCTAGTTAACAAGCAGGCTATCAGTAGTTAAGTTTTGGGGAGTCAAAAGGTATATGCAAACTTTCGACTGCATGAGGGTGTTGATGCCTCTAACCCCCATGTTACTCAAAGGCAAACTGTACACATATATCAAATCATCTTGTGTATAAATATCAGTTTATATAATAAAGCTTAATATGCTAAGTGTCCAGTAAGCCATTCAACCAATTAAATGTAATGTGCTAATGATATGCTAAGTCCGCTCAACTACTCGCTATGATGTGCGCTGACCACTAGAAGGCAGATGCTCCGACTAGTAGGTTAGCTTGCTGCTGGGGTTTGGCAGATGGGGACTGAGCAAGATGGGCTGGACACACCCTGGAGCCTTCCGGCATCCCTCTCTGGCCCTGATCATGCACTGGTGGGGTCCCTCAGCTGGGCCTGCACCCTCTCGCAATCCGGGACTCCTTGGGGGATGTCAGAGAGCTGGTTTTGACCCCAGCCCACAGGCCAGGCCGATGGACTCCACTGGTGCATGAATTTGTGCATCGGGCTTCTAATCTTACCTAATAATAGAGAAACATGTAAATTGACCGTACCTCCACTACACCCACAGCCAATCAGAGTGAGTATGCAAATGAACCCAACAAAGATGGCGATTAATTTGCATACATACCTGGGTCCCGGGAACCTTCTTGGCACCCAGGTCACTCCCAGCCGACCATCAGAGGGGCCGAGCCTGCGATCAGAGGGGCTGGGGCGCTTCCCAAGCCTAAAGCCTGGGGCTTGGGAAGAGGCCAAGCCTGAGACCAAACGCAGACCATCCGGAAGTCAGCGCTGGGTTGCCCAGCTACAGCCTGGTGACCCAACGCTGTCTGCTCAGGTGGCTGAGACCCAGGAAGTGAGTCAGGGTCTGATCTGCAGCCTCAGTGGGAGCTGTTTGATCAGTGTACTTACCTCTCTCTTTCTCTCCCTCTTTCTTTCTGATCTTCACCAGCAGCCAGGCTTTTCTTTCTTTCCCGGCCTCCGCTGGGGGGGGGGAGGGGGGAGGGGAGGCTGCTGTTAAGCCCCGCCTCTTTGATCAGGCCCAGAGATAGGCTTGGAGATGCCGACTGACATAGGAACCAACCAATCAGAACCAAAGGTGGGTGCTGTGGGGAACCAATGGCGGCTTAGGAGGCAGAGCTTCTGATGCTGACTGGCATAGGAACCGACCAATGAGAACCAAATCTGGGTGCTGTGGGGAGCCAATGGCTGCCTAGGAGGTGGAGCTTTTGACACTGATTGGCATAGGAACCGAACAATGAGAACCAAATCTGGGTGCTGTGGGGAGCCAATGGCTGCCTAGGAGGTGGAGCTTTTGATGCTGGTATAGGAACCAACCAATCAGAACCAAATTGGCCAGTAGAGAAGGGCAGTTGGGGGCGACATCAGGCCTGCAGGAGAGGGCAGTTAGGGGTGATCAGGCTGGCAAGCAGAAGCAGTTAGGGGCAATCAGGCAGGCAGGCAGGCAGGCAGGTGAGCAGTTAGGAGTCAGCGGTCCCAGATTGTGAGAGAGATTTCTGACTGCCAGTTTAGGCCTGATCCCAGTCGGACATCCTGCAAGGGGTCCCCAATTGGAGAGGGTGCAGGCTGAGTTGAGGGAATCCCCCTCTGTGCATGAATTTCGTGCACCAGGCCTCTAGTCTATTATCCTATCTAATAAAAGAGTAATATGCAAATTAACTATCACTCCGCTACACCAACCAGCCACGCCCACCAGCCACACCCACCAGCCAATCAGGAGTGAGTATGCAAATTAACCTAACCAAGATGGCTGCAGCCACGGAGAGAGCAGGAGGGAGGCTTGTGTTTCCCTGGTGATGGAGGAAGCCAAGCTCTCTGCACACCCTGGCTGGCCCGGGCCTCCGCTTAAGGCTACAAAGTTTCAATTATAGAAGATACATAAATCCCAACAGAAATGGGTGCTGCCACGGAGCTAGCAGAAGGCTTGGCTCCACTCTGGGCTACAAAGTTTCAATTGTAGAAGATAAATAAACCCCAGATACCAGGGCCTCCACTTGGGTCACCGGGGGGCGTGGCCAGCCTGCAAACCACCACAGGCCCCTTGCCCAGGCCGCCCAATGCCCCAAGGGAACCCCCACCCTAATCCAGGACACCCTTCAGGGCAAACCAGCTGGCCTCCACCTGTGCACCAGGCCTCTATCCCATCTAATAAAAGAGTAATATGCAGATTGACCATCACTCCAACACACAAGATGGCTGCCCCCATGTGGACACAAGATGGCCAGCAGGGGAGGGCAGTTGGGAGGGACCAGGCCTGCAAGGGAGGGCAGTTGGGGGCAATCAAGCCTGCAGGGGAGGGCAGTTAGGGGTGACCAGGTCGGCAGAGGAGGGAAGTTGGGGGCGACCAGGCCTGCAGGGGAGCATATAGACATCAATCAGGCTGGCAGGGGAGTGGTTAGGGGGTGATCAGGCTGGCAGGCAGAAGCGGTTAGGGGCAATCAGGCAGGCCGGCAGGCAGGCGAGCTGTTGGGAGCCAACAGTCCTGGATTGTGAGAGGGATGTCCAACTGCCCGTTTAGTCAGGCAGTTGGACATCCCTCGAGGGGTCCCAGATTGGAGAGGGTGCAGGCTGGGCTCAGGGACACCCCCACCCCATGCACGAATTTCGTGCACCGGGCCTCTAGTAATTCAATAAAGCTGGAAAAAAGTGAGTTAGTTGTCAACATTTAAGGACCTGTTTCTATTAAAAAAAAATCTATAGTCTGGCTTCCTTTGAAAAATTACATCCCCATGAGTTAACAGCAGGTTGCAGCTGAGGGGTGGCTGGCTGCCTCCTTTAGAAAGGTTAGGGCTCCTCAATTACCTACAGTTTTTATTACTCCCTACTGTATTATTTGGGACTGTTTTTCACATTTTCATTACCTTCTTGTTCCCCTATGAGGCATCTGAGTTTGAGACCTCTGCCCCAGGTCATTGATTCTCAAACTGTTCGGTGCATATATAAATCCCCTTGGGAGGTGTTCTTAAAATGTATATATTAGGCCGTAGCACATCATTAGTAGAACTCAGTGAGGCCAAAAATCTACCCTTTAAAAAATTACCTTATGTGATTTTGTTTCAGGTGGTTTCTGGTCCAATAAAAAAATCACATTAGGAGAGACTCTTAGGATAATGTGGTCCCAAAACACACTCAGAACTACCTGTGGACACAATCACCTGTGGAGTTGTTTGTTTTTAAATAGATTTCTATGCTCCAGCCCCAGGGGTTCTGATTTGATAAGTCTGGGAATCTATGTTTTGAAAAGTTTTCTGGGTGTGGTTAATACACAGGGGCCAGCCCTCCGGTGCTGAAGGGCTAAGGAATTGTCCTTGATGAAGGAAAGGCAGTGAATACATGGGAAGCTAGGAATAGAACAGGGTATTCTTAGCAGGTCTGAACTCTAGTCTCATTTCCTGATACGTTGTTTGATGAGAAGTGACATGATAAAATACAATTCTAGGTTTTTTTTCTCTTTTTCCTGGATGATTATTTCCAGGAACTACATTTCACCAACTCTTACTTTAATTTTACATGTCAAGAATCTTTGGCTTCAAAATATAGTGAAATTGGCTGAAGGAGGGGTTGGGGATGAGAATTAGGGAAAGCTGTGACTCAAAGACATGAGAACAATGTCACTTTCTGTCACTTGCAGTCTACAGGAAATGGAAAACCAATTGAGGGACAATGAAGGATGCATGAAAAGTTCAATAGGGTAGTAGAAGCAGGTTTTCTATTTCTTACAAAATCAATGTCCTCAAGGCCTTTCTCTTCCAGCTTTGTTCTACATAACATAGTAAATCCTGAGTGGTCATGAACTCTGTCCACCACAGTGAAAGGGGATACCTTTCTTTAAGGCAGTATACTTTCTGAGGTTCATATCAGCCCACCTTGACAGATGCTGGGTTTGCACAGATGTTACGAAGTTCTGTTACACTGGAAGAGCTGGAAATAGACCATTAATTGAGTTTAATCAACAGTCGCTAAGCATGAATTATGAGCCACACACTGTGCTAGGAGCTTAGGGTTCAGTTTAGCGGAGGAGTCACATGTTAACAAATAATGACACGGCTGTGCCACAGACCTTGAAAAGAGAAAAGCACAGGTAGGAAAGTCATAGGGAAGTGTTGGGGAGAGGGTGGGCACTGAACCGTGCACAGATGATATTTGAGCAAAGGTTTGGATGTTGAATGGGAGTTTCAGGCGGACAAAGGGCAAAGGGCATTCTAAGCAGTAAGAACAGCATGTGCCCAGGCTTGGAACAGCATTTACCTTCAGGCATTGCTGAGCACAGAGGACAAAAGGTAAGGGTTAGTATCTAGAAGAAATGAGAGTCAAGCAAGGCTCAGGTAATGAAAGGTCTTGGTTGCTGCTTAAATTCATCCTATGGTGGTTCATGGGAGAATTTAGGTTGTTCAGGGACCTGACATTAAATAACACTGAATCGAAAAGTAAGAAATTTAATCCCTTTTCAATTAGCATTTAATCCTCCTGTTAAATCAAGAAAAAATTTCAGTTTGGTATCAGTATGTTATTAATACTTCTTTAACATCTGGAAATTTTCCCACTTAAAAACTGGCTCAGGCAAGGGTATCTAGCCAAGATTGTTTTGATCTCATTGTGTACTTATTTTAACAGTTTACTTTTATTTGTGGCAAGGGTTTTTCATTAATGTCATGATGAAAAGACTTTTTTTAAAATATATTTTTATTGATTTCAGAGAGGAAGGGAGAGGGAGAAAGAGAGAGAAACGTCAATGATGAGAGAGAATCATTGATCGGCTGCCTCCCACATGCCCCTCTCACCGGGTATCGAGTCTGCAACCTGAGCATGTGCCCTGACCAGGAATCGAACCACGACCTCCTGGTTCATAGGTCGATGCTCAACCACTGAGCCACGCCGGCTGGGTGGAAAGGTTTTTAAAAAATAAATTTATTTAAGTAAAACAGTAAGCTAAGGAAAAACAATAATAGCAGTAGATGATGCAGAGATACAGCAATGATGATGAAGGCAGCACATAAATGCGTCAAGTCTGGAGAACAATGCTATTGTCCTCAGGGAGTAGTGAAAGGGTTTAAGCAGGCTCGTGGGCTAGTTGTCCACCTGATAGCAGCTTGGAGAACATCATGGAGAGTCAAGAATGGAGGCAGGCAGTTAGGTCACTGAACACTGCGGCAGAGATCCTAAGGCCACGGTTAATACTGTTGGTGTATTCCTGGTCTTTCCCAGTGCTCAAGGAAATCCTCAGCTTTCTCCTGGTCTAGGCTCTGGCTAAATCTGGATGGAATGGATGTACAAAGATCTTTACCTGGGCACTGCGCAGCAAGCGTTAAAAGGCAGACTTGGAATGAAGGTTAGAATGGGATTTAATTATTTGCCAGTAACCCAATCCAGTGTAAGGCATTATTTAGAAACAATCTCAAAAATCGTTAACTAGCCTATTTTATGAACAGAAGCAGGCAATCTTAGCTTTAATATCTGGTTTCCAAAGTGTCTCTCTCATTTTAATCTGTCCTGGCTGTGGTCCTCCTACCCTGTCAGCTCCTCAAATTCCCTCCTTCCCCCTAAGATAGGCAGCTGACTGTGGGGGCACTGAGTGCCTGTCTGGAAGTGGGAAATCCTGGTCCCCTGGCCTCCCTTTCCAGCTACTGCTGACTGTTTAGGAGAGACAGAGCGACCCCCCACTGGTTCAATGCAGGAGGTGAAACAAGGGTTCCTACTGCCAAATCGGTTCTGCGGAAGATAGGTCTTGGTTTCCAAAATTGAAGCTAGGAGTATTTTCCTGAAGAAAAAGATGTTTCAATAACGATACTTCTCATCTGTTTTTCAAATTTAAATTTACAGTGTTTTTATGTTTATTAAGTCACTGAGACCCATGTCAATTCTTTAAAATAGCATAGTAGGTACTCAATGAATACCCATTGTGTAACTAGTTGTAATTTATTACAGAGGAAACTGAGGCTCGGGGAGGTTTTCCAAAGCTTTACAGACGAGTCTGGAGCTATACCTTGAAGCCAGTCTTCTGGTTTTCCTCCTCGCTCCACATTCCCTTGGTCTCAAACAGAAAGAATCTGTTATAGACATTGTTTAGTGTCCACAGAACTATTAACGCCATCGTTCTGCTATATTATGGGTCAGACAGGCTTTTCGGCTTGGCCCGAAGTCTAAATAGCCGCAGATAACATTGTTTCAATGGAAAAATCAATTCTGAGTTGGAGCTTAATTCATCTGCGGATCGTTACGGCTTGGGTGTACATCTGTCTTTCTATAGAGGTACGTAACAGAGGAATGCTTTTTTACATAATGATTTACATTTATCAATAAAAATGTCACACACATATTTCTGTTTCTAGAGATCTTACGCTTTTTGGGTACCTATTTCTCAACAGAGTGTCACAAATTGCAAAGAGTTATTTGCGCATACCTGAGGAAGGCCTTGAGGAGGAGCATGTTCTGTAAGTTTGCTGATGATTAGTAGCCTGTGTTTCTCTGGCTTCAGGGGAGGCATGTCAGAATCTTGAGTTGGGATGGAATGCTTTTTTGAACTATACTCACAAAACCTGGAGAACGGATACATTCTCTTAAGGGTAGTGAATTCTATTCCAATTGTGCAAATTACTCTTGTAGTGAATCACTGATGTTAAGGTGTGTGTGTTCACCCCTCAGGAATGTTGGGGTATGAAAAAAAAGATTATCACTGTCATAGTAAAATAAAATGCATGTTGAGCAAGAGGGTAGCATGAAGCTCAGTGTTTTATACTTGACATGTGCTTGTTGAATGAATGAAAAATATGAAAGTTGCTCTGCTTTAGGAAGATTTATCTAGCAGCAGTGTGCAGCGTGGTTTGGGAAAGAAAATCTAGAGATATAAAGCCTATTCAAGAATAGCCTTATTATATCAACTAGAGGCCCGGTGCACGAAATTTGTGCACCCGGGGTGGGGGTGGTGTCCCCTGAGCCCGGCCTGCACCCTCTCATGGTCCAGGAGCCCTTGGAGGATGTCCGACTGCCACGGAGGCAGGAGCGGCTCCCGCCACCACCGCTGTGCTCACCAGCTGTGAGGCTGGCTTCTGGCTGGCTCCTGCATTGAGCTTCTGCCTCCTGGTGGTCAGTGTGCATCGTAGCGACCAGTCGTTCCACCATTTTGTCAATATGTATATTAGCCTTTTATTATGTAGGATAATCCCAATTCAAAATTTCTGGTGTTGCCACAGAGAAATTCAGGAATCTAAACCTTGAAAACTGTCCATATGTGTGTACACGAGGTCTTGCTATTGCCTTACTATTGGCATTTTCTTCTATGAGATAGTGCCCACTAACAAATCTCTAACAAATAGTGCTAAGGATATTTAGGTATTCAATAAATACTTATTGCTATGCTTATTCCTACCTCTGGGCCTCTGCACTTTTATTCTCTTTGCTTGTAATGCTCTTCCCTCAAAAATTTACATGGTTAATTCCTTTCTCCCTTCTTTACTCAAACATCATCTCATTAGACAATCCTTATTGACTAACCATAGTCATTCTTCTAACCCTTTTTACCCTGCCTTATTTTTCTGTATCACACTTGCCTCTACTTAGTAATACCATATTATATATTTGTTTGTATGTCTTTTCATATGTCTTCCCCACCAGAATGTAAGTTTTTTGAGAGTAGTGGCTTTGATATTTTACTTAATGCTCTAAGGTTTATATTGAACACTTAATCCAGGAATATGGCCAGTGCTGACTGGATTAAGGAAGGACATAGAACCTGGGGGTGCAGAGGTAACAAATCTATGTGGGTTGAGCCAACAGATGTCTGGAGAATGTAAACTAAGAGAAACAGGGACCACAGTTAGATGCCGTGATTAGAGTTATAAAGTTAGAAAAAGAGAGTAGTTGCCCTAACACTCTCCAGTAGTATAGCCCATCTCTACTTGCAATTCCACTCCTTCTCATTTTCTTACAGTTTTTCAGCACAAACCCCTTGTTTTTGAGCTCAGTGGAGTTTCTGTCCCTTGCAACCCCATGTCCCTAAACAGCAATAGAACTTCCCAACAAAACTTTCTGTGAAGATGGAAAATGTTGTATATCTGTACTGTCAGACATAGTAATCACTACCCGCATGTGGCCATTGAGCACTTGAAACTGGGTTAGAGTGCTTGAAAAACTGACTGTTAAATTTGATATAATTTTAAATAATTTAGACCTAAGTATTCATAGAGGGATAGCACAGTCATATTGGACAACACAGCACTATGGTTATTGCTACAAGGGGTCAAAGAAAGCACAATCAGTGAAAAACAATGGAAGAGCCAAAAATGCAGAAAAAAACATGATGGTGTCATAGAACTCAAGTAGCGAGTGCTCTATGGCTCCCAAAACTACAAGAATAATAAGGGAGAATAAAACTGGCAAAGGCCCACCAGAAGCAGTGTTATTGATTTTGTGATGGGAAAAACCTGAATTCAAACAACAGGGATTAAGAAAATCACCAAACAATGCATTCAAAGGCAAATTATCTGGCCATTGAAAATAATGGAAAAATATTAATAACATATAAGATATTTATAATATATGGATACGTAAAAAAACCTCATAACATGGTCACAATTTTATAACTCATACATATGTCTAGATCTTTGGGGTTGTGGGTTTATAGGTAACTTTTATTTTATTCTTCATCATTTTATTAATTTTCAGAATTATCTACCTAGGACATAAAATTTGGAAATGAAGGAATAAATGCCATACTTAACACATTAAAATGGCAGCATCTTTTCAGACTGCACAAAGAGCCAAATAATCGTAAATACAGCTACTAAAATATTAACCACACTACATTTCTAAAGTTAGTAAGAGTCACTCTCAATTTTCTCCCAGTCTTTCTAGGCATACACTTATTAACCTAGATTTTCCCACTGTCAAAAGTCTAGGAAGAGGACTAAAAGTTGCTTGGAGGCCTTTGCCTGTCTTGTAAGGTTGGATTCTTAAGATGCTTTAACTTAAAGTTATATTTCAGGTACCACTAGGTGGCTCTCTGTGCCTGCGACCAGGCGGAGGCACACTGGATTCACTCAGGTATAGATTTATCTTTCATTATCAGGTGTACACTGAAGCAGTTCCTTATGTGTATAACACAATGTGTGATGTGACTCAAATTAATTCTGCATACAGCACCAACATAATAACAGCTCTTGGTCTGTACCTATTAAATTCACCACACAGAGAAGCAAATTCTTTGTTTAATGAAATTCTTGTTTAAGTACCTTCGTTTGGGACTAAACAAATAAATTCCATAATTGAGCCAGATTGCGATTCTATTAGATAAAGACATGCTGAGCATCTAACTTTGTTTAAGGACATAATTTAAAAAAAAATTTGACCTAGAAAATATAAATAACTTTTGACTTTGAGTTGAGGTTTTCAATTCAAAAAATAAAATAAAATAAATAGGTTATATGCAGTTTGTGCAGCCATCACAGTGCTTGACACCGAAAGTTCAGCTAATAACCACCCCTAACGGCGAGGAGAGTAGTGGCAACCCATTTCTAAGAATGCTACTGGAACATCCAGACAGAGCTGTCTGTGTTTGGAACTGTGCACTCAGCCACTTTGCAGAATGATGACAATATAAAGCTAGACTGCAAATACAAAGGAAAATCCCACCCTTTAATATAGAAAGACCAACTCAAAGTGCCCAATCTTCAAAATTCCATGTCAACTCCGAGTTTTCTAAAACAGTTTTTTTTTTTTTTAAATTTGCTTTTCTCTATTCTTTGATGCCAGTGCCCAACTGGAGTGACAGTAAGGCTTGCTTTAAATTGTCCTCAACTGTTTCTAATTTTTTAAAACCATTATAGCCTTGAGAGATTAAAGGCATCAAAATGTTACTCAAGGTGATCTGTGGACGCCATACATTGCTTTTGTCATCATAAAAGCAATATGTGCTTAACAAGTCTCTCAAAGTTGCATGTATCAAACAGTTTTGATATATTTGGCATTCAATAAAAAAGAGTCTGCTTAATGGTTACCAATTTTCCGTAAGCCTTAGTATATAAGAAGGCTACTGTCCCTTAAATCATCAGCTAACCTATGCCACAAGTCCGTTACATTGGTACAAATAAGGTCTGAATATAAAGGGGGAAACTTCTGAACCTTCGATCCACGTCAAGTTAGATTCTGCCCTTTCTAAGAACCCCTTTCTCCCCTAAGAAGCCTACAACACCCATTGGGTCATGGTTACAAGGAGGTGGGGTCATTGTATCTTAAAAGACCCAAGTTCTACGTCTCTTAATTTTTTTTCTTTTGTCCTGCTGCAAAACATGTAAGCTGAACGAGAATCTGCCTCCCCAGGGTAAGCTGGGCCAGGTGGCCCTCTGTCTCCTTTTCACCTCCTCTGTGCATAAGTCTGTGTCACAGAATGCATGAGTTTTTACTGCGGCTATAACAAAGTAGTGACTTAACACAAATTTATTCTCTAGTTACTAATGACTGGAGGTCGTAAGTCTGAACTCAGTCTTACTGGGCTAACGTCAAGGTGTTGGCAGGGCTGCATTCTTTATGGAGCCCCTGAGGAAAGAATTCATTTCCCTGTCTTTTCACTTCTAGCAGCTGCCTGTATTCCTTGGCCAGGGCCCCTTCTTCCACCTTCAATATGCATCACCCCTATCTCCATTTTCATCATTACATCATCACAGTGACTTCGCCTCAGACTCTTCCTGCATTATTTTTATGTAATTACATTAGGTCCACCAGGATGTTCCAAGATAACCTCCCTATTTCACAATGTTTAATGTAATCACAGCTGCCAAGTCCCCTTTACCACAGAAGGTAACATATTCACAGGTTCTGGGGATTCGGACATAGAGCTCTATGGGAGACCACTGTCCACACTCCCACAGCAAAGTAAGCCAGCTCCTGTCCTTCCAGAACCCATATCTCTGGTCCACCACCTTTTTTTTTTTCTTTTCTTGCCACTTCCTCCTTTTATTTGCCTGGATAGAAGATGGTAGATATCAACAATTAGAATTAAAAATGCTGCAAAAACTTGAAGCCCAAGCCATGTGCTCCAACTCAATATTTTTTCAGAAGAGCCCAGCACCTGGGGACTAGACATCAATGCTTTTATTAATGAAGTGAGGCTGTTGTTTCCATTAATGAAGTGAGGCTGTTCCTTAAGTTTAGGTCCTGGGAAGCTCCTATAAGAAATTAGGGTAGGAGATAAGACAAGACGTGTGAATTGCTCACTAATACTAGCTAATAGGAATAGAACATTATTCTTAATCTCTCCTGTGACTGCTCCAGAAATCTAATCATTCAGAACCCATACAAGGGAGGAACCAGTTAAAACACGACCTCGCAAGTCACTTCATTGCTAACTTTTCACACACCTAACCTTCACTGGATTAGAACTCTAACATCAGTGGGGTTTCAAAAGAGCAGATTTTTTCATTTTTTCTTTGGGTTGGCTCATTCTTTTATATGAACATACATATAAAAGTACTCTGGAAAGCAATCTAGAATACTTGAGTTCTTATCCTATTTAGGTTTTTATTAATGCCATGTCAACAGATCTACACTTTGTGCTAAAAGAATGATCATTCTCTCAAAGTTGCATGATAATAAGAACACACAATGCTTTTGGTACTTTGCTTAGAACTCTGCACACATGATGTTGTTCTCATCTTAACTTCATGAGATATTCACATTTGAGGCACCAGGAAATCGAGGCAAGGATCTCAGGCATGCTTCCCAAGGTAAGAATGTCTAGAAAGTTGTAAAGTTAAGGTTCAAAAATAGGTCTGGGCTTCACAAAAACCTATTCTCTTCCTTCTATTTCTTCCCTTAATATGCTACAATTGTCTCATTTGCAAAATAAGAATAGTAATACTATTTGTCCTGCTTACCTCACAAAGTAATTGTGAGAATAAATGGGGGGAAAATAGAAATGTGTATGAAAGGACTTTGATAAATTTAAACATATACTCTACAATTTATTTTTTCTTGAAATCTATATTTTCATATTGAAGTATTGAACACACTGGTAAAGAAATGTGAAGGTAACTTACCTTTTTATTCTTATTGTTTTTCATTGTGTAGGTAATATGTACTTATTTTTAGAAAAATAGAAGTATGGATAGGAAAAGCATGTGGGTTTCTACCATCTAGTTACAATCACTGTTAATACTTTTATAAATAAAATTCTACACTTTATATGGGGTGGGGCAAAAATAGGTTTATAGTTTGTATGGAAAAAAATAATACAACTGTAAACCTACTTTTGCCCAGTGCTATATTTTACAGATGTAATGTCTTCTTTTACATAAATGTTTTTCTCTCTTTCTGTCAATAAATATATTTTCATTTTGAATAAACAGTATTCCATTGTAAAGATATATCATCATTCATTTAATTCAATTCCCATTATTGGATATTTAGTATGAAATTTCTCTTAACAATCAAACCTGGAAGTGGATCTCTCTTGTTTATCCTTTTTTTCCCCTAGGATAACTCAAAAGCAGTGATGGATCCAGTCTGTTTTTGGATTTTAGGCTGACAAATACACTAAATTCAAAAGGAGCTATTCGTCTTCTCCTTGTTGACAATGCATAGCTTTCTAGTGCTCTATATGTTATGATGTCTATACATTGTTATCTGCCTCCTAGGACTGCTAGGAGGATTATAGGAGTACATTTGTGAAGAAGCCTTAAAAAGCATAAATGTTACACAAATATATATATAATTTTTTTCCTGTATCTATGTCTCACATGAGTAATAATGAGGCATATTTCAGCCTGACTATAAAAGAAGTCATCTGCTTAATTCTTTACCACTTTGAAGGCTCATTTCCATCAGTAGACTATCCTGGCCAATCAGATACTAGGCTTTCAGTGTCAGGGTTAACTACCAGCCAAGATCAGTACCTGCTCCTTCAATACATAAGATCAAACACAGTCTCCCTTGAAAGTGTCTGATTCTTACACCTTCGAATGAAATCTGAACATCTGGCTGAGGTGTTAGGTTGAGGGAAGAAGAAGAGGTGGGAGGTGATAGACAACTGGCTTATTCTTTGCTTACTTTTCCCCATCCTATAAAAGAAAGACCTAAGGAAGACAAATGAGTGGTTTAAAGATTCTCATTATCTTCTTATTCATATATCTCTCAAAATGCTCTATAAAACTCAGCAGAGGCTGAGTTTTATAGAGCATTGTGTGTTCTTGCCTAGTTTTATGGAGTTGGCATCACATTTCCAGTGCTGTATAGTTACTCTTCTGTGTATGTCAATGGGAGTAGCTAGTGTGGTCAGGAGGAAAGGCAATGAGATTCCCATGTCTACATTCAGTTGTGTCACTAAGATGAACAATACCTTGCTATAAGAAGCCCCATATAATTGTCTAGGGCAGTGGTCAGCAAACTCATTAGTCAACAGAGCCAAATATCAACAGTACAACAATTGAAATTTCTTTTGAGAGCCAAATTTTTTAAACTTAAACTATATAGGTAGGTACATTGTTATTAACGTAATTAGGTTACTCCTAAGCTGGCCTTTGCTAAAAATTCAAGGGGCCAAAGAGCCGCATGTGGCTTGCGAGCCGCAGTTTGCCGACCCCTGTTCTAGGGCAATGATACTCAATGTAGCTGCTTTGCAAACTGTTATTTCTCCATACTGAGATAAGGAGCCTGTGCCAATGTGAACCAACACACTGCTTTCTTCATCAAGAAAGACATGCTGTGAAAATAATGTCAGATGGGCCAAACAGTGTGCTTAGTGGTATAGTAGGCGGCCTGGGGGTAGATAGAGAAGTTAGACTGTGTGGCTATAATCTCATGAACGATCTACTCTAAGTGTGTCTACGGTAGAAACTTACGACCAATAACAGACCAATCTTTCTGAAAAATCTTGGGCATCACACTGAAGCTTCTACGGCAATACCTAAGTCTCCAGAAACTGTGTTAGAGGTATCATAGGTAAAATGTTGCCACTGGTACAGAACAGTACCTATGGCATGTCTTCTATTCCTAGGCAAATATGCAACATACTTAGGAACCCAGTTCTTTTCTTGTTTTGTTGTTGTTTTGTTTTCCTTTATTTTGGGGGTGTTTGTGTGTGAATCCACTTACTTTAAAAAAATAATTTTATTGATTTTTAGACAGAGAGGAAAGGAGAGGGAAAGAGAAACATATGTGAAAAGGAAACATCGATTGGTTGCCTCCCACATGCCCCTCCCCTCCACCAGAGATTGAGCCTGCAACCTAGGCATATGCCTTGACCAGGAATCAAACCATAGAGACAATGCCCAACTAACTGCGCCACACTAGCCAGAGCTACCCTTTTTTATTTTTTAAAGAAAAAAATGAGGAAGTGGGTAGAGAATAAGGTGGATGATGAAGGTATGTGAAATCACATCCCATTTTGATTAATAACTACTAATGGAGAATTAGTGGAGATTATGACTTGGATGATTCTTATCAGATCCTAACCAACCTCTCTACTAGGTATTTAGCTAACATTATACATTTTCCACAGTACTTCACTTCATCATTTGATTCACAAAACAACTCTGTTGGGTGGTAAGGTACCTTCTTTTGACAGGTAAGCATAGATGCTCAGAGACAGAGACACCTGCCCAAGATTAAATGGAGAGTAAGAGGTAGAGGTAGATTGAGAGTCCTTTTAACCAACATGATTAGAATCTGATTAGGGGTATTCATGAAATAAAACCTTATGGCACAAAATCCATGGTGCTTTCTGCAACAGCAGAAGAGAAAACATTAAGGAATTAGACACTGAAATTGGTTTTCAGATGATTCAGATACTTAGCTCAGCTGATTCAATCATAAGTTAACTCCAAGATGTAATAGTCAAACAAGATCAAGATCAAATACTCTTTATGACTACATTGTGGCAGGCACAAAGAAAAGTGGGTGAGACAGACTAATTGCCTAAGGAATAGTGTTTGCTAGTCTCCTCTTTTCTATTTATCTAGAAAAATAAATTAATGTTATAAAGAAAAATTCCCAAATTAACAATAAAAATTTCCAAATTAATCCCAGGTCTCAGTTCTTCAAGAGGAACCTGTAAAAGATCACTGCTAAGAAAAGTTTTGCTTCACTTGACATTTAATTTGAAATCGTTTATCTTCAAGTCAGCAATAATTAGGTGCTGCTATCAGCCATTCATCATGAAATGTAGAAAAATACATTTCCTCCAGAGAGAGAGAGAGAGCAGTGCTTAGCTGGAGCAAGTCAAGGAAAGCCAACACAGTTGAGAGCAGATGTTTTAAAAATAAATGTCCTTTACTTATCCCCTCATGAGGTACCTAAGTTATGTAGTGGTATCATTGTTCTGTCCCCTGTACTGTACCAAAGTGGTACTGTGCTAGCCAAATTCTAATAAAAAGTCTGCAGTACTTAGCCGTGCATTGTCAAAGAAAATGGATCATCTAAAGCACTTATATTTCTAAGGGAATAAACATATATTAATTAGTACATATGGCTCAATGAGACATACAAATTGTGGATGGTACACCCAACAAGAGTTGAAAATTATAGTGTAGTCACTTTTTAATTGCATGTGTTTAGATCCAAGCCAATTACGTATATTACTCCATTAACTTTGCCTAATGGAACCAATATGGAATTACCATGAAATATATGTTTTAGAAAGAAATGTGTATCTGGCACTACCTTAGCCAGTAAATTTTAAGGAGTGTTAACCTAACTTTGGAGAAACTATACAAAACCCCTACAAGAAACAATACTATGGGGAGAGAAGAGAAAGAACAACTATAGAAACGTAATGTGACTTATATGTAAATGTAACTGGATCCATATGCAACCTCATCACTTGAAGGTAATAGAACTAAGAAGTGATCATCTAAATAAAATAAGTTAGCTTCAAGTAGAGATTTGAGTGTGGTAGTCAAGTCAGATTTTATTTTTTATGGAAACATGCTTTGACCCTATCCTGCGTGTAATATTGCTTTAAGCTTTTATTATGTTGTGATAATATACATATGGTTTCCAAAAGTGGGTAGTTAACTATCTTACTTTTCAATGGATTTCCTGCTTGAAGGAAGTTGATTCCTTCCAAGCTGATAACCTGTTTATGTTTTGAATAAATAGTATATTGAAATAAAATTGTTATGCTTTTCTTAGAGATTGGGTCATTTCAGTGGTTTCTCCTTCCATTCAGAAGTTGTGGTAGGTACCAGAAAAGCCGTTACCAACAGTCCTTGGGTTACATTGGACTTGACGTACGTCGTTTCATGGTTATGTCACCATCTCCCATTTATTTATTAAAAAAAAAGTTCCGTCATTTCGACATATGTACGTATGTGCTTTATGTTTTTTATTATTTATTTACCACAAGTAAAGGTCAGGAATTGTTACCTTTATTTATTTATTTATTTATTTTACTGTTTCACTTAATTACTGCTGTGTATGTGCTCCATGAGAGTGACGTAAGTGCTTATGCAGGTGGGTTCCGACTTATGGGGAAAATCGTGTAATGTCGCGCCCTATGAACGGATCTCCGACGTAACCCGAGGACCTACTGCATGCAGTAATGAGAGGCTCTATGTGAAAGAAATCAGCAGCTCTAATGAGAGAGAAAACACTGTTGCTGCGCCTGCTCTAAAGCAATTTTGATTTGTCTAAATGAGAGACACAATTTTATTTCATTGGTTGTGTGGTGAAATCCTTTGTTCAGGCACTGGAACAATCAATAACTTGAGTCACTGGGCAATAGACTCTAATGAGGACAGTGGCTACATTACGTCAATTTTATTTAATGTGTAAAATGAGTTCAACATTCTTTTATATTTAGATAATTTAAAAAAATCACATCAGTATATTAGAGAAAGGTCTACTTTTGAGGAGAAGCAAGGGAAAGATTAGTTATTATTTTTGCTGAAAGCAGATTATGGTCATATCCTAAAATTATATATTACAATGACTTGGCATTGAGCTGGACATTCTTATTACACAACACTAGAGGCCCAGTGCATTAAATTCATGCACGGGGTGGGGGTGTCCCTCAGCCCAGCCTGCACCCTCTCCAATCTGGGACCCCTCGAGGGATGTCCGACTGCCCGTTTAAGCCCGATCCTGGTGGGATCAGGCCTAAACGGGCAGTCGGACATCCCTCTCACAATCCAGGACTGCTGGCTCCCAACTGCTCGCCTGCCTGCCTTCCTGATTGCCCCTAACCACTTCTGCCTGCCATCCTGATCACCCCCTAAACACTCCCCTGCCAGCCTGATTGATGCCTAACTGCTCCCCTGCCAGCCTGTTTGCCCCTAACTGCCCTCCCCTGCAGGCCTGGTCACCCCTAACTGCCCTCCCCTGCAGGCCTGGTCCCCCCCAACTGCTCTCCCCTGCAGGCCTGGGACCCTCCAAACTGCCTTTCCCTACAGGACTGGTCACCCCCAACTTCCCTCCTCTGCTGGCTTGGTCGCCCCTAACTGCCCTCCCCTGCAGGTCTGGTCGCCCCAACTTCCCTCCTCTGCAGGCCTAGTCGCCCCCAACTTCCCTCCTCTGCAGGCCTGGTCACCCCTAACTGCCCTCCCCTGCAGGCCTGGTCCCTCCCAACTGCCCTCCCCTGCAGGCCTGGTCCCTCCAAACTGCCCTCCCCTGCTGGCCATCTTGTGGTGGCCATCTTGTGTGTTAAAGTGATGGTCAATCTGCATATTACTCTTTTATTAGATAGGATAGAGGCCTGGTGCATGTGTGGGGGCCAGCTGGTTTGCCCTGAAGGGTGTCCCGGATCAGGGTGGGGGTTCCCTTGGGGCATGGGGCAGCCTGGGCGAGGGGCCTGTGGTGGTTTGCATGCCAGCCACACCCCCTGGTAACCCAAGTGGAGGCCCTGGTATCTGGGGTTTATTTATCTTCTACAATTGGAACTTTGTAGCCTAGAGCAGAGCCAAGCCTTCTGCTTGCTCCGTGGCAGCAGCCATTTCTGTTGGGATTTATGTATCTTCTATAATTGAAACTTTGTAGCCTTAAGCAGAGGCCTGGGCCAGCCAGGGTGTGCGGAAAGCTTGGCTTCCTCCATCACCATGGGCAACCCTAGCCTCCTGCTCTTTCCAGCTCCGTGGCTGCCGCCATTTCTGTTGGGCTATATTTATCTCCTATCATTAAAACTTTGTAGCCTTGAGCGGAGGTCTAGGCCGGCAAGGGCAAGCGGAAAGCTTGGCTTCCTCCATTGCTGGGGAAACCCAAGTCTCCCTCCTGCTCTCTGTGGCCGTAGCCATCTTGGTTGGGCTTATTTGCATATTCGCTCCTGATTGGCTTGTGGGCGTGGCTTGTGGGCATAGCGGAGTGATGGTTAATTTGCATATTACTCTTTTATTAGATAGGATTATAGAGTGACATTTAAATAATATATTAAAAGTAAGTTGAGTTATATCAGTGGTCGGCAAACTCATTAGTCAACAGAGCCAAATATCAACAGTACAACGATTGAAATTTCTTTTGAGAGCCAAATTTTTTAAACTTAAACTTCTTCTAACGCCACTTGTTCAAAATACACTCGCCCAGGCCGTGGTATTTTGTGGAAAAGGCACACTCAAGGGGCCAAAGAGCCACATGTGGCTCGCGAGCCGCAGTTTGCCGACCACTGAGTTAGATATGTTTGAATTTATAACAAAAAGATAAATGAAATAAAATGTCCTCAGTTGGGCAAACTAGATCAGAGTTAATATCATAATCTTTCCTTTTCAAAATGTGTGCCATGAAAATAACAGTGGACAACAGTGATTTAAAGTAAGTTTCTGATTTGAAATATAGAAGTAAATGTGCTTGGCCGAGTGTTTATTTTATTGTCTGCTTGTAGAGGTTGTCCCTAGAGGACTCTGTTCCGCCCCTAAGGGTCCTAAACTTTGAAGTCTGCTGATGTTAGATGCTGCCTCACGGTTGCTCTGGTCCCCTTGTAATGTGCTGTGTACTGCACAGATCCATCCTGGAACACAGACAATTTTCCTTCTAACTAAGGAACACTAATTTTGGGAAAAATTCTTGCTATTTAAGACTCTTGCCAAACAATCTACAAATGGAGAGGCGTATGGAGACTGTGAACAGTATTGGCAACGTATGAAATATTAGGTAATAAAGAAGCAATGAAGAGAAATAAGTGATGCTGACTCTTGCATTTCATTAGATCTGATTCTGCACATATATTAATAATGACACACCCTGTGGATGCAATTTCATGTTTGTAACACTTGGGTCATTGGCAGCATTGTGCACCTGTGTTTTCTATGCCTTCCCATCTGCTGCCTATAGTCATTCAGATTCAGGTGACGGAAATATTTTAGATAAAAGTTAATTAGCCTGCACTCTGCAGATTAAATCTCTCTAGTTCAGCATTAAATAGGAATCTTCTGGGCAACTGCTGAAAGTAACTAGTGCCCGCCTTTCCTAAGATTAAAAATGTAAGATTCATTTTTCTAGAAAAATAAATCTTTAGTACTTTTTTGTATTTTATGCATGGATTCTATCAAACTTTTGATATCTGTCCTTGCTCATTTACATATATATATACATATATATATGTGTGTATATATATATATATATATATATATATATATATATATTCCTTAGTTTCTCAGCCTCTACAATGGGACCAATACCAATTACCTATTTGTTTCATACATACTTTGTGCTAGGCTTAATGAACCTTGATTATTTTGATAAAAAATAAGGCACAAAATGCATACGACTTCTCTTAAAGGACTCCGCCCTCTCCTTAAATATTTATATCATTATTGTCAACAACTAAGTTTACAAATAGCTTCTTTTATTGAAAATATATTTGATTTTTTTAACCCATAGGAAACTTCCTTTATTTCTAGATAACTGGAGCAGAAATGGATTGAAGAGAGCAGCTGCATACAGCCAGCCTTTGAGCCCACATCACATAGAAAGAAGATAGGGACAAAGACATGATCCCAAATGACTCATCCATTTTCATGCGATCACATAATAGCCAAGACTAATTAACCACCCTTCTTTATCTATTGCTTCTGTACTAGTTACAGATTTCTTATTTACTCAGGAATTCAGAGGGACGTGCTTCCTTCCTGACACCATCGCCCATGGCTCAGGCACATCTTCTAAAGTCAAAGAGAGCAGATGCTGCTCTTCCTGCCACATGCTCTCCGAATTCCTCAAGGGAGTGAAACTCTGGCAGTCACGGATCCTCCATCGCCCTTCCCACATTTCTCCCCCTCCCCCCGCCCCCAAGCTAGTCATTAGGACCCGGATCGCTCTCCAAGATCTTAAACTTAGACTTCCACTTCGTCCGGCACTTTTCCCCATTTTTGCTTTAAATGTTTTTATTTTACTTCTACCTACCAACTACCGATGTGGTCCAATCCTTAAACAGTATCAAAGTTGAAAATCCCTAAGTCCTTCAGGACTTTCCCGTCCCCCTTCTCCCCCAGCAACCCCCCGCGATGGTCCCAGCCCCCGCGATGGTCCACTCCACGCGCCCTAGTGCTCTCACCTGACTCTCCCGCGGAAACTCGTGGCGCACGATGCTGATCACTGGAATGTGCAGAACAGAGCTCACCAAATCGAGCTCCATCATCTCGCCCTGGCTCTGGGGGAAAGCCAGCAGCGCCGATACCCCTTGCACCACCACAGTGTGGCACACGCTCTGCAGAAAGGAGAAAGGGTCACTGCTCCACGGCGAGCTAGGGGAGGAGAAAGGCAAGAGCGGCAGATCGCCCAGGCCCGCCTCGATGGCCATCACTACTTCTAAAGACAGGTTGTAGGGCAGTAGCCCTTCCACGCGGTTCAGGTTGTCCACGGCGAAGAGGAGGGCGTCCCGAGGCCACAGGGTCTTGGCCCCTGAGCCCTCCCCGGGCTTCCGGACACCCGGCGGTCCCCGGCCATGCAAGGCGCTCCCCAACCAGCGCGCGCCCGGCGAGGGCGCCGGGGGCCGCCAAGTCGCGGGCTCAGGCTCATCTCGCTGGGCGCCTGCCCGGCTGCTGTCCGGAGCGCGGCTGGCCGCGCGGGGGGCCGTGGTCCAGGGCTGCAAGTGCACCGCGCCCACCCTCACCGCGTGTCCGATGCGCTTGAGGATCTGGCAGGGCTGCGGGTGCGAGGAGGAGCCGGGCACCCCGGCCAGCACCAGTGCGCAGGGCGGCGGCAGCAGCAGACAGACCCTGCTCAGCAGCCACCACAAACTCGGTCTCCTCATTACTGAGACCCGCAGGGAGAAAGCGCGCCCCCTCCTGCGTCCGGCTGGCCCCCCTGCAGCCGCCGCCTAAGGTCTCCGCCCCCAGGTCCCGCGCACAGCTCACTAGGCGCGGAGAAGCGGTCCCAGGAGCAGGAGCGGACCCCGGGCCATCCAAGTGGCAGCCTAGCGCGCCCTTGTCAGTCTCAGATCCCGCTCCTGGGTCCGTGCGCCTCGCATCCTCTGCCCGCCCAGTCCCTGCGCGGAGCCAGGCAGGCGGGCGGGCCGGTGCCGCTCACCCGCAGCTGGGGCGCCCGTTCCTTACCCGCCCCATCTGCAGGGCGGCTCTGAGTCCGGCCTCGCGGGGAGGCTGGGGTGAGAAGCACCCGGAGTCCTCGGGGGCAGCGGTGACCGAGGAGGTAATGAGCTCACTTGGATTCTTTTCCTTTGCCACCAAGGCGAGACGCACTTATTTCTTTGGGTTCGCACAGGAGCAGGTGTTCACGGCCGGGATGCGGAGAAGAAGCCAAATCCGCCTCGCTCCACCGTGGGCCATCCCCTCGCGGGCTTCCCCAGCCCTGGCTTCATTTTTCTACTTCCCCCGCTACTTCCTCTGTTCCTTTCGTCCTCTTTCCGCCCAGTCGCTGCTGCCGCTTGCTTCCTCCGAGGAGCGACGCGACTGGCCAGCAAAGGGTAGTTCTGCTCGGAGCGCAAAGTTCTCCCCGCCTCAGCCGGCGCCTCCCTGTTGCTGAGCCTTGGCACCGGCCTGACGCTTGGCTGCGCTAAACGCCCACTGGTGGTGAGATTCCCGGTAGATGCTTCCTGCGCGCCTGGAAAGGCCTCTCCCCTCAAAGGCTAGGAGTCCGCCGTTTGCGACATTCCCTGCGACCTCGGAGGGCGTGGGCTCCCAGCCGTGGAGAATTCTGAATCTGGAGTTGCGCCCGAGCAATCTGAAATCCAGTTGTTCACTGGGTTAAGTTCAAAGAGGCTGTGACTTTAAATGAGCTTCTCTTCGATGTGTTGGTTTACAGGTATTTTGAGTTAAGGATATTAAAGCAAGAATCGTTTACACATTTAATCCCCTCAATTCCTTCTCTCTAGCAGGTGGGCCTCTGCGGTGTTTAAGGATCCCTATGTTTTTAGATTCTCAGAATTAAAACAGTGAATTTAAAGCAATCCTTTGATCAAGAAATTAAAGAGATTCAACATACTTTTAGAGTTTCAAACCCAGTCAACAGCATTTCCTGGTTTAGACCAGGAGTTCCCCAGAGCACTGCTTCTAGTAAATTCTTTCATTTGTATGCTAATACGTGAGGTCAGTGGGTTATGACATCATCTTTTCCTCCATGATCTACATGATCTGGAATTAGAAGGAAGGGAGAAGATTAAGAGGAGGTGCGTGGTTCTCACACATACGATAAATTTATTTTATGCCACAATATCATTTAGGAGAGTAGGGGCCAAGCCCTGGGAATCAGCAATTCTGAATTTCATCACCAATTCAAGAGAAGCATGACCTTGGCAATTTATTTCACCTGACCTTGCCCTGTTGGTTGGATCTGTTAAATTGTTATGCAAATACAGTTAGCTTGGAGCTCTGGAGAATTGTTTTGATTCCTGATCTAAAGTTCCAATCATGCTTTAAATCCTCGGGATGAAGAGGCTCTATTTAGCTAAATAAAATCCCCAAGAAAGTTGCTAAGTGAATGCTGTTTTCCTCAGGCTTTTAAAGGCATCTCAGTGCAAAAGGTACCTGACTCTCAAAATAGCTCTTGCAAGGCTGGGGTGCCAGAGGGGAAAAAAGGCTTCCTAGAGGGAAATGTGAGCATCATAATAGAGGGTGAACCGCCAGGAAAAGTTTCTGGAAATTCCTCCGGCTCCGGAGGATTCCACGGATTGGGATCTGAGTAAGAAGAGTGTAGAATTCCTTGGTCCTTGTATTGCAGGAAGATTGGGACTCCATGACTGTGTAGTAAGGAGGTATGCTTGTCTGTGTAGGAGTTTGTGTGCATTGAGGAGGTTCACATTCCAGCTTGTGATCATGTCCCTGAGTGGGACTCCTACGTTCTTGGCATCACATATACATTCACATCTGTTTCCTAAGAGACTAGATGGTGATGAAGAATAGAGAGGTCTGATATAGTAGGCAGTTAGACAGACATGAGCGGAGTAGGAACGATAGGCCAGGTACAGGAGGTTACCAAGGTCTAATACCTGGTGCTGTTTTCGGTTAACAGATCTATTGGCTAATGCAGGGGTGGGCAAACTTTTTGACTCGAGGGCCACAATGGGTTCTTAAACTGGACCGGAGGGCTGGAACAAAAGCATGGATGGAGTGTTTGTGTGAACTAATATAAATTCAAAGTAAAGGAGCGGAGGGGAGAGCAAGAGAACCGGATAGAACAGCCGGATCCGGCCCACGGGCCGTAGTTTGCCCACGGCTGGAATGGCATCCTACAGTCACTGTATGCTCTTTGAGCCTCTCACAAGTCCACGACGACCTTGAGGGAATGGCTCAACTTGTGGTTCATAGAAGAGAGGATGATTCCCACAGTTCTGGGGTTAGTGCTACCCCAGGTCATGCTAAAACTGCAGCTGAGCCCTGGCCAGTATGACTCAGTTGGTTGGAAAATCGTCCCATGCACTGAGAGGTTACCATTTTGATTCCCGGTCAGGGCACATGCTAGGGTTTCAGGCTTCATCCCCAGTAAGGGGGCAGGGGTGTAGGAGTCAGCCAATCAATGTTTCTGGCTCCTCAATGTTTCTCTCTCAAATCAATGAAACATTTAAAAAACCTGTAGCTGAATTGTGTGAATACTGTGAACAGTGAAGAATAGCCCTTCCGTCCTGTGCTTCCTTTTGCTTCTTTCGTGGGCTTTGCAGTTATGATATACTGATTTCCCCTCCTTTCTTTTGCTGCTTGGTCCTCTTTTTCCATATCACTGTAATCTGAGCATCTCTGACATGATTCTTTTTTCTCCTTTCCCCACATCTTCCTTTTTCCTTTCCCCCTTCTCCTTCTCCTCCTTTTCCATGCTTGAATGATCATAATTTTTCAGATTCAGTCATCATTTCAACAACCATTTATTAAGCTCCTACTATGTGCCAGGCATTGCTGTAGGACTCTCCTGGGATAGATGATTAAAGTATAGTTCAGAGAATTTGAGTTTTCCCCCCACGAAGTCATATTATAGTTAACTCGAGGCCCGGTGCATGAAAATTCATACACTGGAGGGGGCGTTCCTCAGCCCGGCCTGCCCCCTCTCATGGTCCTGGAGCCCTCAGGGGCGGGAGGCGACCTAGTGATCAGGGGAAAGCGACTCCCCATCACACCTCTGCTGCTGCCACTGCCGGCAGCACAAGCCTCTGTCGGCCCTGGTTACCTGAGCCTTGGGCTGCCCTGGGCTGCTGGGCAGCCGCCATCCAAGGCTTGCCTGCGCCTCGGGCTGGCCCTGGGTGGCAGGGCAGCCGCCATCCGAGCTTACCTGCGCCTCGGGCCAGCCCTTGGTGGCTGGGGAACTGAGGGGACTGGGGGACTCCGGAGGCAGGTGCGCGGAGTGGGGCTGAGGGGACTGGGTGCTGCCATCTTGTGGCTGTGGGTGCCGCCATCTTTGAGGGTGGGGCAGCAATTAGCATATTCCCTCCTTATTGGCTGTGGGTGCCGCCATCTTTGCGACAGTGTGAGGGTCAATTAGCATATTCCCTCTTTATTAGATAGGATGAGTGAACAAAATGCTAACATTGAGCTTATATTCTAGCGGGAGAGACAGACAATAAAACACAAGTAAGTAAATGTAGGATAAGCTAGTTGATGATAAGGAGAAAAATAAAGCACCAAGAGGAAATATTAAGAGAGTGGCTTCTAAGCTTAGATAGAGCAGCCAGAGAAAACATGGCTGAGAAGATAACGTTTGAATCAGGACCTAAAGGGAGGTGAGGAAGCAATTTGTTTGGATACTTACAAGGCAAGAATCTCCAAGCTGAGGAAACAGCAAGTGCAAAGGCCCTGAAGCAGGAGTGTTTCTGATGTGTTTGAAGAAGAGTGAGGTGTCCAGAGTTGCTAGAGCAGAATGATCCAGGACAAGAGTGGTGGCAGGTGAGGACAGGAAGGTAAGAAGGATATGATGGATCCTGTGTCAATGAATAACATTAGTGTCTATTCTGAAAGGAATGAGAAGGCACTGGGGAGGGGGCGTTAAGGAGAGGAGTGACAGACCTGTGTTTTTACAGGGACACTCCAGCTGCTCTGTTGATAACAGATAAAAGGTGGTCACGGGTGGACGTCAGAGACCTGATGTGAAGCTGTTACAATAATCTACATGAGAGGTAACATTACTGTGAAATCATAAAAACAACCTTATCAGGTTGGAATTATTATCCTCATTCTGTAGATAGGAACTTGTGTTTGACGAAAGTTGGGTAATTTGCATGAAGTCCTCACGTAGCAAGGGAGGGGCAGGGTGGATCTGAAATTCTAAGTTCATCCCAGCTGCATTGTTGGTAGCAAGAATCAGCCCAATTCAGAATTGGCTCACCCAGAGACGATGAAGCTCTTTACATTACCAGGTTGGAAATGAGAACTACTCATCTACTCACGTTGGAAAGTCAAATAAACAAAAACAAATCCAAATACTGGCAATTTAAAAAGTGCTTTTGTGCACATCTGTGCTTCCTGGTACCCGCCATGGGGTGACTAAAAGCTGAGATATTCTGGAGGTGGCCCAGGAAAGCTGCAGTGAAGGACACGGTGGGAGTCAGAACTTGGATTCTTTTTTTTTTTTTTTTTTTAAATATATTTTATTGATATTTTACAGAGAGGAAAGGAGAGGGATAGAGAGCTAGAAACATGGATGAGAGAGAAACATCGATCAGCTGCCTCCTGCACACCTCCCACTGGGGATGTGCCCGCAACCAAGGTACATGCCCTTGACCGGAATCGAACCCGGGACCCTTCAGTCCGCAGGCCGACGCTCTATCCACTGAGCCAAGCCGGTTTCGGCAGAACTTGGATTCTATCCTCAGCACTGGTTCCCTATGAATGTGACAGTTAACATCCCAAAGCTCCTCCTTTCTACTGGGGTCCTTGTGACAGTTCTTCCCAATGGTCTACGTGGCTGCGTGTGTACCCCTGTGACTACTGTCAAGTCCCTTAGAAATGGGAGGCTTCTCCGGGGCGATCAATTTTGTCACATATTTATAGAAGTTTGGACAACTATTTTTTTCCCTATATCCTGACATAGTTCAAGTTCTACCCATATCTAGCTTTGCTTTGTAAATGGGAATAATATCAAGTGGAATGTTTTTAACTCTGGGTCAGGCTTGTATGCAACAGTAACAAGGTAGGTTTGCTTTTTTAACCAGTATTCAGATGACAGATGTGCTTACCGCTCATTAATAATACCCATAAGCCCAAATTGTATCCCTCCCACATCAACTTCTTTGTCTCTCTTGCCAGTGGTCCTGTTGTTATGAGAACCTTTCTGGGTAAAAAGAAACCAAAAATATGCGGAGTTGGTAGGGAAGCGATGGTAGCAGAATTTGAGGAGAGAGTGAATCTAGAAAAAATTAGGTCAGTTTAGAGAAGCAGACCCCATCTAAAGCCTAATTATTCTTCTCTCATTCCACCAATTAAAAACAAAAAAAAAGCTGATATTGCCTTGATACCTAATAACACTGTCCTATATTCTACTAATTAGGCATTAATTTTGTCAATAGTCATCTTTTTAAAAAATGCAAATAAGTCATGATTATGGGACTACCCATCAAACATTAGTGTAAATTAGTTTACCCTGAATGTTGTAAAATTGATATCCTGTTGGGAATTTGGGGAGCAGGAGGAATTCATTTTGCATTACACAGGAATTTGGGGACGTAGAAAAGGACCAGGTGGGGTCTCACCGAGGGAGTTTAGGACAATCTGGAGACAGAAGAAAAGGAGCACTAGGAACTAAGAAAACAGTATAAAGAAAAAGTAGCAAAACTTGAATTCCCTTTGTCTATTTCAAATAGTCCTTAGGCTTTGTTTATGCTGGGACATATAAAGGGAAAGGTCTTCCTTTTGCACCATGTGATCAGCTCTACCCAGGAAAACACATTCAGGCCAGACCCATTACCTAGAGATAAATTAGGGTTTGCCAATAGTTGTTTGCCTTTCAGAAATGAAAAAGAACACTGTGGTGTCCTCAGTCTAGTTGTTTTTGGGGGAATAAGCTATCAGTTGTGACAAGTGCATGGCCTTTTCAACATCCACCAGGATTATTGGCTGAGTGTTTAGATGTCTTGATTCCTCTCCTAAACCACACACTACAAGGGAATAAAATAGGACTTGGGGGGACCATTATGGCAGTGTCTCTCAGTCTCTCTCTCTCTCTCCCCTTTGGTGGCAATCATTCCAACATAGTGTTTATCCAAATGAGTTATGGAATAAAATTTGGCTCATCACAGACAGCGACATTTATAAGGGACTTTTTTGTGCCCAGTTTGTAGCACAAATTTTATACCTGTAGCCAAAAGGATTTGGGAATTTTCTAAGTGCTATTTGCCTTCATAGATCTCATGCCTTATATCTGTAAAAGCACTTTGTTTAAGAAAAATGGTTTTGTTTCTTTAGAAAGAGACTTTCAGGAAGATTTTCAGGACATGTATAGGAATTAAGCAATCTTTATTATTCTGGAGCTTATTATGATCTTAACTTCTACATGCCAGGCACTTTGTATGCATGATCTTTTACTTTCAGGAATAGACGGTTTATCTTTATTTTATAGATAATGCAACTGACACTTGGTAAGGTTGAGTCATTTGCTAAGAATGGGAAAGCAAACGCAGATTTGATCCCCTGACTCCAAAGACTGTGTTCTTTTCATGTCCATTTCTAGGTGAAATGGAAGTGTCATGAGCAGGCCTGGCTGACTCTAGAGCCCTTATCTAACCTATGGACAGGGATGTACATAATCACAAAGCTCTTTGATTATTAGCACTTGTTAGAGTATATAAATGAAAACTCTAAACGTTTTAATAGATAAGAAGACCTTAGGAAATGGCCTTCTTACTGTTTAATACTACACATAATGAATCATTATGATTTTCTGTTCTCCTATTGGCCCACAAAATATCCAGCAAATATCCTCTTTTCTGTTTCATATGTGAAATGACATCTACCATGGTTGCAGTTTTAAATGTCATTGAAAATATTGTAACTCATTATCCTCCTTACTCTGTTCAGCAACCACAAACTGAAGATAGCAAGGAATTTAAAAAATATATGTACTCTTATTGATTTCAGAGAGGAAGGGAGAAGGGGAGAGAAATAGAAACATCAATGATGAGAGAGAATCATTGATCAGCTGCCTCCTGTGGGCCCCCTACAGGAGATTGAGTCTGCTACTTGGGCATGTGCACTGAACGGGATCAAACCATGATCTCCTGGTTCATAGGGCAATGCTCAACCACTGATCCATGCTGGCTGGGCAGCAAGAAATATTTTAATATGTGAAAATCTGGGTGATTTGGGATGGTGCCTCTAGAAGGTTCTCACTGGGACAATTTCCATCGAGGGGAACTTTTATTCTTTATAAAACAGACCAGAGCTGCTTCTTCACATAATCTAATTGACAAGACTTTTACTAATATCTTGATCAAAGGATGAAAGAATTTGCTTGGTATAAGCTAGCTTACTAAAAAATGATTTGGGTCTGCTTCATATTGTGATGTGGGAGCTTTTGTTAAACAGTTGTCCTTCATCCATTTCCAACTGATGTCGGCAGAAAAAAAATCTCATGATTATGCTGAAGCGGAATCTTCTGGGAACTGAACCTCTCTTTGAAATGATTGCTAGCCATCTAGAAATTGTTATTGAAGGAGGAATGATCTCTTCCTCCTGAATTTGAAATCCCCTCAACACTATTCTTTCTTTTGGGGTGTTAATCATTGGGTTAAAAAAAAATAAGTTGCCCTGACAGGTATGGCTCAGTTAGTTGGAGCATCATCCTGTGCACCCGAATGTCATGGGTTTGATTCCCGATCAGGGCACATATCTAGGTTTCGGGTTTGATCCCCGGTAGGGTTTCAGTGTTTCTCTCTCACATCAATGATTCTCTCTTTCTTCCCCTCTCCCTCTCTCTCTAAAATAAACAAAAACATATCCTTTGGTGAGGATTAAAAAATAATGAGAAGTTGATCCTCTCCGCCAACAGTACCATCACACTATGGAGAGGAGACTGAGCAATATCATGCTGATTAAACAATAGCCATGGCGATTCGCTTATGATCACATGGAACTCTACCAAGAACTCAATGGGAAAACATTTCATCCATTAAAAATGCTGGTATAATGAGACTGATTGGGATGAGGCAGGATGGAAATAGCATCTTCCGTATTCTGAAATAAGATGACATGTCTTTTTTTAATGCATTTTTTTTGGAGATTTAAAAAAATTCTAAAGTAAGAAGAGGGAAGACATATTAATATATTTATATACGAGGTAGTTTTAAATCATTTGTGAATCGCTGATGGCTGAGGCAGACAGACAATAAATTGATAACCTAAGGTTCCACAGCATATGGCAGATGCAGAACTAAAATCCTATTTACTTTATAGCAGTCAAAACAGGAAAGCAACATTTACTACCATGACCACAGATGGGGGAGCTGGTGCTGTGTAGGCTGGGTTTCTTCCTGATCTGTTCCCACAATTAAAGACTCCTGTTTGGCTCTGACATTTGATGCAATTAGTGAGCAGAGATTTTCTGGTAATGAAAACACTTGTAGCCCATTTGTTTATAGCGACCATATCTGCCTCTCTTTCTTTCTTTCTTTTTTAACTGGGAGAGTTGCAATTTCCTCCCACCTTAGTGTGCCCTCTTCCTGAAGTCCTTGTCTGATTGGCAGCACAGTCATGTTTCTGTGAAGTTTCAGAAATGGTCTTCAGCAAAAGCAATCTTCCTTCTCTAGTGTAGCCTCTATTCAATCTTCCTCTTTAAGTCTCCCTACTGGCTCCCTGCTGCTTTCTAAATCAAGCTGTGATTTTCCTGGTTTATCAGCTTCTCCATCAGGTGGTTTAAATTTGCTATTACAGATTCCCCCCCCCACAATGGTATCTTCTCTAGTGCCAATATACGTCGTGTTCACTCCAGAAGTGGGTGGTCAGTAACCTATTATGGCAGCGTCCACAGTTAGTGGTGCAGTCATCTGTATGTGGATGGGATGAGTGGTGGAGATTGTCTATAGCTTTTTTGCTTTCAAGTGACTACAGTGTCTATGTGTTGCCCATACATTATTATTTCATTCTGATTCTACTAATGCCCGCAAGTCTTATTTGTCTACATAGTCAGGGGATCTGGTTTAAAGTATATAATTGTCTAACCACTGTGCTGTACACCTGAAACGTATACAAAATTATATTGAATGTAAACTGTAATTGAAAAAAATTAAAAAATTTCAAAAAGTAAAAAAAAAAATCTAAAATCTAGTCAGGAGCTAAAAAGCCAAAAGATGATTCTGTCCTCTCTGTGCTCCCTTAAATTATGCAATAAAACTTATCCTCTCTGTCCAGTTTTAATGATGGGATGGGTGCAAAATTAAAAACGTTAATTATCAAGAAGAAAAACATATCAGATGATATTTCAAAATAAATTGTTATCCATAGGCATAAAAACAGTGGGGAAATGCTATTTTTATTATTAAATGACTGCTTCTTGGAAGCTTGCATATCAACACTGAGAAAACTCACTGTTTATCTAATACTAGGGGCCCAGTGCATGAATTTTTGCACCTTGAAAGGAACTGTGGGCTGCATGCAAGCTGCGGTGGGCACAGGGGCAAGTCTCAGCCCATTCTCCTTGCCCCCTTCCAGCCTCTCCCACTGCGGCCCCCAGTCCCCTATCTCCCTGCTCCCACTGCTGCTGATCCCATGCGCTGATGGCGCCGGTCCTGCTTGCACCTGCTGACAGCGCAGAACTATTGGTGCCAGCACCATCAGTGAGTGCGAGCGGCACCAGCTGCGGGTGCAAGTGGGGCCGTTGCTGGCAGTGGGTGTGAGAGTAGGCTGCCAGCCCCAATTGCCCCTCAGGAGCAGGGGGAGGTAGAAAAGCCCTGAGGAGCAATTGGGGCCAGCAGCCACCACTCGCACCTGCTGATGGCACAGAGCAATCGGGGCCAGTGCTGGGTGCCAGCAGTGGGTGCAAGTGCCAGGTGGGACCACAGCATGCGGGAGCAAAGAATTTTCAGTAACCACCAGAGGCTTTCCCTGATGACAGCAACCAGCACCCCGCCTTGGTCTGATGCCCCCACTCACCTGCTCCACCATCCCACCATGGCCAACGCCCACCATGTTCCATGTTCTGCTGCCTGCTGCCAATGCCCGCCATGTTCCATGCACAGCCCCACTGGTCAGCGCACATCATAGTGACTGGTTGTTCAGTTGTTCGGTTGTTCTGCTGTTAGGTCTATTTGCATATTAGGGTTTTATATATATAGCCTAGCGGCCCAATGCACAAAGATACATGCAAGAATGGGCCTTCCTTACCCTGGCTGCTGGCACCGCCTTCGCTTTGGCTAGAGCTGCCTTTCCACTCCGGCCTGGAGCCACCTTTCCACCTTCCCACACTACCCAGAGGCCTGGAGTGGCCTGCGTATGCAAATTAACCCGCCATCTTTGTTGGGTTAATTTGCATACTCACTCCTGATAGGCTGGTGGTCAATTAGCATGTTACTCTTTTATTAGGTAGATAGTACAGTTAGATCAGCCGTGGGCAAACTGCGGCCCGCGGGCTGGATCCGGCCCATTCGGCGGTTCTATCCGGCCCGCGGAGTCGAAAGAGCGGAGGGTTCTCTTGCTCTCCCCTCTGCTCCTTTACTTTGAACTTATATTAGTTCACACAAACACTCCATCCATGCTTTTGTTCTGGCCCTCCGGTCCAGTTTAAGAACCCCTTGTGGCCCTCGAGTCAAAAAGTTTGCCCACCCCTGAGTTAGATTAAGGAGCTAAGTATAATCATATAGGAAAATGAAAATGTATATCTCAAAGTACTTAAGGCAACATTGTTGATGCTTTAAAAAAATAGGAATACTCCTATGCTAATTATAAAATCAAGCTATCAACACATGTAGAGGGCCACATAACTGTTAATCTTTTTTGATAAAATAATTTGCCTCATGAAAATTAATACCGAAAAAAAAGAAGAAAAATAAAAGGAAGAAAAACCAAACAGTGTAAGTAAAAAGGTATTTTGCAGCACAATTGGAACATTGTGGAACCCCCCAAAACAACATTCATATTTAGTAATAGGGAAATGATTAAGTTATTTATGGCACATTAATTCTATGTTACTTCAGTCAGTAAAAGTGATAAACATGAAATTTTAGTTTTTGGTAAATCATCTACAAATATGAAAAAAATCAAGTATGAATTGCATACACTTTGATTACAATCTTATATAATAAAAACCTAATATGCAAATCAACTGAACAGCGGAACGACCAAAATGACCAGTCGCTATGATGCACACTGACTACCAGGGGCCAGACGCTCAATGCAGGAGCTGCCCCCTGGTGGTCAGTGCGCTCCCACAGGGGGAGCACCGCTCAGCCAGAAGCTGGGCTCACAGCTGGGGAGCGCGGTGGTGGTGGGAGTCTCTCCCGCCTCCGCTGCAGGGGGGCTGTAAGGAGCGAGGGGCCCTGGACTGCGAGAGCCCTGGACTACAAGAGGGATGTCTGACTGCTGGCTTAGGCCCGATCCCTGGCATATATCCCCAGAGGGGTCCCAGACTGCGAGAGGGCACAGGCCGGGCTGAGGAACTCCCCCACCCCCTGCCCAGTGCACAAATCTCGTGCACCAGGCTTCTAGTTCTGTATATAAAATATTTGTTTACACATTGATAGAAATTGGAAGAGATCAGAGAAGTATTAATATAAAATAATGGTTATTATTTCTTTTAAATAAGTAGCACCTCATTTACACATTTTAGTGTGAAGAAAAATAAAAGGAAGAAAAAGTAATGTGCAAATTAAAGTTATAACTGAACTAGCAAGTAATTACGCAGTTACCTTTCATTTAAAAAATATATTAAGAACCAGAAAATAAGTAAGTACATGTTCAAGGAGCAAAAAAGAAGAAAAAATTCAATGCTCTGAAGTTCACACATTTTATTTCTAGAAAAACACTTCCAGCTTTTATTCAGAGCATTGCAAGGAGCCTGGCTCCTATCCCATAGCAGATAGATAATCAGAAGAGAGGGACCAAACCTCAGGAAATTAATGATAATTATAAGATCCATACAATCTCTCTCTCTTTTTTGTAAAGTGCGTTCGTATTATTTCATTTGAATCAAATAAAAACTTTGAGATATTATCTTTACATTGTGCCCATTTGACAGAAGAGGAAACTGAGACCTAAGTGGTTAAGTGTCTTTGCTCAAAACTGTGCAACTTAAGTTCAGTTTCCTTCATCTATTTACCTTCCCTGCATCGGCTGTCTTGTAATTGCACAAAGTGGCATCTGATTGTCTGCCAACTTGGAACGTCAGCATGGCAGGTTCCAGATTAGTCAGACTTGTTCTTGCTTCCTGGCTTCCCTGCTATATGGCAATTCTAAGCCTCAGTTTCTTCATTTATAAAATGAGGAAAACATTTATAGGGCTGTTGTGATCATTGAATGAGAAAATGCAGGTAAAGTACTTGGCATAGTGTGCAGCTAGCAGTATGGAAAACTTCAAGTATAGTACCCGTGTACTTAAAGTTAAAACAGAATATGGAATCAACTGACAAATTACTGTACTATCTATTCACTTTGAAATTTGACATTATTTTAAGGCAAAATAGCTTAAACGGACACATATGTGTAGATGTTGGTTTCTCTTTTTTAAGAACATCTTTGCCACTCTGATCTTCACAGTTCCCATACCTCTTTGGTTTTCATTCTAATCACAGAATAAAAACGTTAGGCGCACTGGGCTTTTTCAAATACAGGTGCCAATTTTCTTTCCTAGAACATCTTAATGAGTGGAAATATGTACAATTCTGCTTGATGTAGCTTTATAGCATGGCTTTTAGAAAGAAGGTAGGGCTGTGGAAAAATGGACATCAAAAGCTTCCATCATGAGCAAAGACTTGTGTGATCTACAGAAACCCGAGTCAAACGGTGCTCCTTTGAAATTAGCTTGCGGCATCGTGTTATTCTTTCTCATGTTGTCTTTTGACTTCACGAAGTATTTAATATTTTCTAAAGTCCTTCTGACCAGATTAATTGCCATTTTTTAGATTATCTTGGACCCACAAAAGGACTGCTCAGGGAAGTAGTTTTGGAGCTGGTAATTTTTTCAACGCACACAGAAACATGTGCCCAAACACACCACGCATCCTTGACATTTACTGTCTGGAATTGCATTTCTGTTGTGTCTTTGTTTTAACAAGTGAAACTTAGCACCCAGACGGATTGTGCGTACTAAGAGATAATGGGATCTACCTTCCCTTGGATGATATATGTGACCTTAACTCATTGATACCTTCCCAAACTTGCTTATGATACCAATTAGATGTGCGGTAACTACTGACAAATTCTGACTTTCCTACTACCAGCAGGAAATTCCTAGGTACTAGCTGAATTAAGCATACTCCACTTGTCATCCACCAATCAGGAGAGGAGATGGATCACATACTTGGGCTGATGAATGAATACTAAGTGGCAGGGCCACTGGAGGTTTCAGCACTGGCTGTCTTTCCCACCCTTCCGCCCTGGTTTGCAAGAATATAAGAGTATTTGTGATTCATAAACACTTGTGAAAAACAAAGCAATAGGCGAACAACAAAACAAATATCCTCACCCCCCGCCCCCCCCCCCCCCCACACACACACACACACACAAACAAGACAAAGAAGCACCTGGCAGAGGCTGCTGAGATCAGGGCCTACAACTGTAGACAGTCTCTCCAAAGTACCCTTCCTCTTTATCTTTGTAATACTGGTACATTTGAACTATGACTGGCCAAATAGACTCAGCCATATCTTGGACCTAATCTTAGATCGAAATGTTCTAATACATGTTCCTTTGTGTTAAGGTGACAAGTCATGGGGAGTGTTATTGGTGATTTTGGAAAATTCATGAAAAGAAAGTTAACCTAGGTGGTGTGTAGAGGGGAAGGCCTGGATCAAATATCAATTTGAGAACGTAGCATCTGGGTAAGAAAAAAGGTTCAAATTTTAAATGAAGAAATCTTTCTGAACTTCTAAATTGTCACACTGGTGCATAACTGGTGCACTCATTATTAACTATTATTAACTATTATTATGAATGACTACAAACTCTATAGACCATAAAAAAACAAAAACAAAGAACTGAAAAGTATGGGGCTTCAATAGGCAAGTTGTATAACGTAACTCAAGTCTTTGAGAACATCTCTGCATTTCAATAGAATGCAATAGAAGACAAAGATCAGCATATTCTCCCTCTCAATTAAATTGAATCACCAAAAACCTGTATAGTTGGATTGCATTAGTTCATTTCTTTGAAGAATTGCACATCATAAATTATATTTAATATTATGCACTTGTCATTTATTTTAATTGCTACAACAAAATATGCTAAAGCATTAGCTAGAAATAAGGTTGAACATTTTCTCTACCCAACTTACTTGTGCCTATATAAAATTCTCTGTAATTCTTTTAGAACTAATTTATAGAAAAAGCTTGATCTCCCTTTAAGAAGTATTATACTTCCTTCTTTTCAGAAATGAGAAATATAATGAGTTCTAATTATACCCTTTCACTGTCTTTACCAGAAAACTCAATACCAACTTAGAAATTTAGGTACAGCAAGTATATGGACTTTTTTTTGCCTTTTAAATATTAATTTCTTAATTTTGTGCTTAACGCCATCTGTATTCCACTATTGCATTTCATGTTTTTTCCCCCCAGTTGTCTTAAATCCTTTGTGGAAAATAATAGATCAAAATTCAGCCATGCATTCAATCAATCAGGTCCACCAAGTTCTGTGTATTCTGCATGAATAAAGAGAAAAGCATACAAATGACACATTATGCATTTATCTAAATGTATTAAATTTTATAAGGGAAATACTCAGCTGAATGTAATCAAAGAGTGTCTAGATGTAAGACCCTTAGAATTGAAAGAACTTCAGAATTCATCTCGTTATACCTTCAATCTCTTAGCTTTTGAATTCTTGTTGATATATTTTCTCAAGATTTTTTAAAGCATGGTGTATAATTCTTCCTTTTAAAATCTTATAATAAATAAGCATTTAAAAAACACATTCATTTAAATTAAGGTAGGAATGCTCAATAAGGATTATGTATATCAGCATATCAAATAATTTTAACTAAAATAAAAGTATTTTGCGCCTTTATTATTTTACTTCTGTAAATTATTTTATTTACTTATACATCATATATATCCTAAGGATCATTCAAGCCACTTATTTGTGAATTACATTCATCAGAGTGCTGGTGGGTAAGCACTCTCTGCTATCTAAAAATAACATCAGAGGGCCCAGACCTCCATCTCAGGACCCAGAACTCCATCCTGGGCTCAGACCTACATCCAGGTCCCAGACTTCCATACCAGGGTCCAGACCTCCATCTGGGACCAAGACCTCAATCCTAGGTCCCAGACCTCCTTCCTGGGGTGCAGACATCCATCTTGGGGCCCAGAATGCCATTTTCGACCTAAACCTCCATTCCAGGAACCAGACCTCCATCCAGGGCTCAGACCTACATCTGGGTCCCAGACCTCCATACTGGGGACCAGAACTCCATTCCAGGACTCAAACCTGCCTCCGGGGACCAGACCTCCAACCCAGAATATAGTCCTGTATCCATGGCCAAGATCTCCATCCGGGACCCAGACCTCCATACTGGGGCACAGACCTCCATTCCAGGACCCAGAATTCCCTCCAGGGCCCAGACCTCCTTCCCAGACCCAAACCTCCTCCTCTGACACAGACCTCCATATGGGGATCAGACCTACATCCGGGTCCTAGATCTATATACCAGGGCCAAGACATCCATTCTGGGGCCCAGACCACCAACCCAGAATTCAGTTCTGTATCCGGGGCCCAGATCTCCATCTGGGGACCAGAACTCCATACTGGGGCACAGACCTCCATTCCAGGACCCAGATATCCTTCTTGGACACAGACCTCCATCCGGGGGTCAGACCTCCATCCAGATCCCAACCTCCATACCAAGGCCCAGACGTCCACCAAGGAACCTAGACCTCCAAACCAGAATCCAGTCTGCTATCTAGGGCCCAGATCTCCATCCAGGGCCCAAAGCTCCATCCCCGGACCCAGACCTACATAAGGGGTCCCAGAGCATCATCCTGGAACCTAGACATACATTCAGGGTCCAGATCTCCATGCTGAGGCCCAAACATCAGTCCCAGAGCCTAGACCTTATTCGCAGGGCCCAACCTCCTTCCCAAGCAAAGACATCCATCTTGGAGCCCTGATTTATATCTGAGGACAAGAGCTCCAACGCTGGGCCCAGACCTCCATCTTGGGGTCGAGACCTCAGTCCTGGGGCCCAGAACTCATTCCCGGAGCTCAACCTCCTTCCTGGGGCAAAGACATCCATCTCGGGGCCCAGACCTCCATCCCGGGACCCAGATGTCCATTCAGGGTGCAGACCACCATCAGTGACTCAGACCTACATCTGGGTCCCACAGCTCTATCCCACCACCCACACTTCCAATCCAGGGCCCAGAGCTCAAACTGGAATCCAGTTGTTAATCCGGGTCCAGTTCTCTATCTGGGGCCCAGATATCCTTCCCAGGGCCCAAACTACTTCCCCGGCAAAGACACCCATCTCGGGGCTCAGATCTCCATCTGAGGCCCAGACATCCACCCCTGGGCCCAGACCTCCATCCTAGGGCCCAGGCCTCAGTCCCGAGGCCCAGATCTAATTCCTAGGGCTGAACCTACTTCCGGGGCAAAGACATCAACCTAGGGGCCCAGACCTCTATCCAGGAATCAGACCTACATCTGGGTCCCAGATCACTATCCCACGACCCAGACTACCATTCCGGGACGCAGAGCCCCCACCCAGAATCCAGTCCTCTATCCGGGTCCAGATCTCCATCTTGGGGCCCAGACCTCAAAATAGGGGCCCAGATCTCATTCCCAGGGCTCAACCTCCTTGCTGGGGCAGAGACATCCATCTCAGGACCCAGTATATTTTGGACCCAGACCTCCATTCCTGGACTCAGGCCTCTATCCGGGATGCAGACCTACATCCAGGTCCCACACCTCCATCCCACGATCCAGACTTCCATTCTGGGGCCCAAACCTCCAACACAGAATCCAATTCTCTATCTGGGTCAAGGTGTCCATCCAGGGCTGAGACCTCCATCCTGGGGCCCAGACCTCAGTCCTGGGCGAAGACCTAATTCCCGGGGCTCACCCTGCTTCCGGGCCCAGATCTCCATTGGGGGCTCAGAACTCCATCCCGGGTCCCAGACCTCTATTCCAGGACCAAGACCTCCATCTGGGACTCAGACCTACATCTGGGTCCCAGACCATTATCCCACTACCCAGACTTCCATTCCGGGGCCCAGAGCTCCCACCCAGAATCCAGTCCTCTATCCGGGTTCAGATCTCCATCCTGGGGCGCAGACCTCATTCTAGGGGCCCAGACCTCATTCACGGGTCCCAACATCCTTCCTGGGCAAAGATACCCATCTCAGGTCCCAGAATTCCATCCATGGCCTAGGCCTCCATTCTTGGGCTCAGACTTCGATCATGGGGCCCAGACCTCAGTCCTGGGGCCCAGATCTCATTTGTGGGGCCCAACCCACTTCTGGGGCAAAGATATCCATCTTGGGGCCCAGATCTCCATAGGGGGCCCAGACATCCATCCCGCGTCCCAGACCTGCATTGCAGGACCCAGACCACCATCTGGCACTCAGACCTACATCCGGGTCCCAGACCACTATCCCATGACCCAGACTTCCATTCTGGGACTCAGAGCTCCTACCCAGAATCCAGTTCTCTATCCAGGTCCAGATCGCTATCTGGCACCCAGACCTCATTCATGGGGCCCAACCTCCTTCCAGGCAAAGACACCCACCTCAGGTCCCAGATTTCCACCAGAGGCCCAGACCTCCATTCTTGGGCCCAGATCTCGATCATGGGTCCCAGACCTCAGTCCCGGAGCGTAGATCTCATTCCTGGGGCCCAACCTCCTTTCACAGCAAAGAGAAAGTATCTCGGGGCCCAGATCTCCATCTGGGACCCAAACTTCCATCCCAGGATCCAGACGTCCACTCACGGTCCAGATCTCCATCCTGAGGCCAGACCTCATTCACGGGGCCCAACCTCCTTCCTGAACATAGATACTCATCTCAGGCCCCAGATTTCCATCCAAGGCCCAGACCTCCATTCCTGGACTCAGACCTCCCTCTGGGACTCAGACCTACATCTGGGCGACAGACTTCCATCCCCTGACGCATTCCGGGGCCCAGACCTCCAACCCAGAATCCAATCCTTCATCAGTGGTCCAGATCCCCATCCGAGGCCCAGACCTCCATCCCGGGACCCAGAAGTCCACTCAGGGTCCAGACCAACATCCCTGGGACTAGATCTTTATTCAGGGGCCCAGAACTCCATCCTGGATCCCAGATCTCCTTCCCAGAGCCCAACCTCCTTCCCAGGCAAAGACATCCATCTCGGGGCCCAGATCTCCATCTGGGGCCCAGACCTCCATCCACAGGTCCAGACCTCCATCCTGGTGCCCAAACCTCAGTCCCAGGGCCCAGACCTTATTTCTAGGGACCAACCTTCTTCCTGGGGCAAAAACCTCCATCTAGGGGCCCAGAATTCCATTTTTGACCCAGACTTCCATTCTAGGACCCAGACCTCCATCTGGGTCCCAGATTTCCATCTGGGTCCCAGACCTCCATTCCAGGCATCCATTCCAGTGCCTGGACCTCCAAACGCCCACCCACCCCCCAATAAAGTAATAAATAAATAACTAAAATAAAAATAACATCAAATTTGTGCCTTTGTAAACTTTCCTAAGATGTGAAAAACAAGGTCAAGCATATTTTTTTAATCATTATTTAAATTTGGGCCTAGGCTCAAAATTTAGTAAGTAATAAGTTTAAAAAAAATTTAGAAACTTGTGAACAGTTCCTGTCCAGCTCGGAGATCAAGCGGGTCACTGTCAGTCACCTGCGTCCCACTTCCCCTAATACCCTGCCCAGTTGCAGAGAATATGGGAAAATTGTGTAGCAGCCTCTGGAAAGCCTCACTGAGGAACTGGGGACATTGGATTCATAAAAGTAGCTGCCAATGCAAATAAAACTGCTGGTTGTGGTTGGTTCTGTGCAGGAATGGGCAGTCGTCACAGCTGGGGCTGCTGGGCTGTGTTGACAAGAGGCTCCTGTTAGTGGCTGTGGTAAAATCCTGCCCTTTGACTCATTCACTCTCCTGATTCAGCTAGCCTCTTCAGAGGCATTGTCTGTGGAAACACTTTGTTCTAAGAAAAGCTGAGTCTGGTGTAAATGGTTGTGACATCCCTTTCCCTGATAAAGAAAGGGAGAAAAGCTTCACTTGTTTATTTTAGGTGGACTTAAAGTACTCCTGTGATGGAGAGCTTCTGCGGTGCTTAAAGAAGACTTCTTTCCTTGTGAGAACCCTGTCTTAGTCCATTTGAGCTGCTATAAGAAATACCACAGACTGTAGCTTGTAAACAACAGAAATGCATTTCTCACAGTCCTGGAGGCTGGACGTTCCATTTCAGGGAGCCAGCATGGTCAGGTGAGGGCCCTATTCTGGTTGTAGACTTCTCCCTGTGTCCTCAGGTGATAGGAGGGGTGAGGGTGCTCTGTGGGATCTACTTTATAAGAGCACTAATCCCATTTATCAGGACCCTGATCACATGACCCAATAACCTCCCCAAAGCCTCTCCTACTATTACCGTCACCTTTGGAGTTAGGATTTCAACATATGAATCTGGGGCAAGGGACACAAACATTCAGACTATAGAAAACCCTCTGCAACATGTTTCTTGTGTCCCCCAATTTAAATTTATAGCAGTGCCAGAAATAGTCTGAGGACTACCTGCACACTGAAGACCATGGGCATGTCTTCCTGGGCAAATGTCTGGCGTGTTCCTCAGAGAACTGCAGTCCTGGGATGACAGCTTGTGTTTGTGCTTTTCTTTCTCGTGTGTTTGTGCTTTGTTAGTATCACTTCAGAGCATCACATGCTCAGTTAGCCAATTAGTGAAAAATTACTTTATTGTCATATGTGGAAGTGTTTGGATACAGATAAAAATACACAGTCCTTTTATTTTCAAAATAATGCCAATAGAAGCTCACTCATTCATATTCCGACCAGACTTGGCCACTTGTCAAATGAGACAATATCCTTTGCCATGGCATGGCAAGTGACCATGTAAATCTGCTAGAATTAAGAGTGGATCATTATGTTTTTATACTCAGTCATTGAAGGATTATGAACATTTATTTTCCTCCTTTTTCTCCCCGGTTAATTTCATTAACCTTTATATAACTCTTTGCATAGAGAAGCTCTGGTCAGAGAAGCTCAATTCTGCCAGCCCAGAGTACTAGTATACACTGAGTGGCCAGATTATTATGATATCTGAACGCATAATAATCTGGCCACTCAGTGAATATATATATATATATATTTTTTTAGAGGCCCAGGCATGAATTGGTGCATGGGTGGGGTCCGGCCAGCCTGGCCAGGGGGAGGGTACATGGGCGGTTGGCTGGCCTGCCTGTTGGTTGAACTCCTGGTCGAGGGAAAAATTTGCATATTAGCCTTTTATTATATAGGATACACACTGAGTGGCCAGATTATTATGCGTTCAGAGATCATAATGATCTGGCCACTCAGTGTATAAAATTGCAGCCTCACTTGGGCCCCGCCAAGGAGCAATCTGAAATGGAGGTTCTGTTTTGACAGTACAATTTAGGAAAGTTGCAAGATTATTACCAACTTTCTGTTAGTAACTTGAGTTTTTAAGTTAAGAACATGAGAGCTGATGTTTGTGCATAAGTCAATTTAAGATTACTTTGAGAACGACATTCCAATTTACACAGCAACATTAAGAAACAAATGTAAGGCCATTTTAAATGGGGTATAATTTTAGATTTCCTTGGGCACTCTAAAATTTTGGCATGTTTTAATTTATTTTCATTACAGTAGATGAAGTGGCTCCATACTTGTTAAGTAATTTTATATAGTTAAGTAATATTACAGACTTTTATCATTAGCTTTTCAATGAAAATGTCTATGACAGGTTCAAGACAGAAGTAAGAAGGTACAGACAGGTATGTGTCCAGAAAGGTGTTTGGGTAAGAATGTGGCAATCAAGGAAAGATGATGCCAGAAAGAGTGGGCCCATCAGGGGGGCGTCCCACCCTCTGTGGTCTGTAGGAGATCTAGGTACAATTATCTGTGAGAAACCAGACACTTGTGGAGCATGCGTGGCTTTAGGAAGCTGTGCGGCACTGTGGAGTCTTCTCTTATGGTTTGGGTCAGGTTCTCCAGAAACAGACTCTGACATGAAGATCTGAATGTGGGGAGTTTATTGGAGGAGCAGCACCGTGGGGGATGAGGGATTGTTCAGAGGGAGAAGGTGATGCCGCTGTAACAGCTCAACAGACCCCACAGGAAGCTCTGGAGCAGAGCTGGCCTTTCGGGGTTGTCCCCATGGAGGCAAGGGGACGGGCCTTTGCTCTGTCTCCCCCAACCTTGCCTTAGCATCCAGACATTGGAAGAGGGCTGCCTCCAGAGGGTGGGAATCTTGGGAAAGGCTGCTTCCTTTATCAAAGGGCATTTTCCCAAAAGTGGCTTGGTTGTGAGTTACCTACCATCAGCGCTCCTGGGAGCTGGGATAGTGTGTTCTCTGTTCGGAAGGGAAGTTAAGGAGGCTTAGCCACAGCATGTCCTGTGGTTACCATGCCCTGTTGGGTGCAGATCATGTAATTATTATATTATTATTACTGATGATTAGAGCTAACATTGTAGTGAGACCTCTTTATGCATTGGACACTGTGCCTAATGCTTTACAAAGCTGGTCACTTTAAATGGGACCACACTGTGAGGCAATATAGAGCATTGCTTAGAAACACAGGCTTTGGAGTCCCAGTGCTTGGGTGGAATGCCAGTTTGGCTGGACAGCCCAGAACAAGATCCTTAAACTTACAGATCCACAATCTCACAGGGCACCTGGGAATGTTAAGTGAGCTTGATTGTAGCAAGCATTTAGAACAGTGATTGTCATGTGAATTATAGCTATAATTACTGTCTTTACCCATTTTACAAAGAGGAAACTGAGGCTTGGAGAGGTTCGGTAAATGCCAAGGCATATGAACTCAGGCAGTTTGACTAGTGAATCCATCCTCTGACTTTCTTGAACATTTCCTATAATAAAGTACTAAGCATATTGGAAATGTAGAAATCCAGAAAACCGAATAGATTGTGTTCTCCATGTTTTCTGGACTAGAGGGTCAAACTGAGTGAAGTTTAACTCCACAAAATAATAAGGGTTCTTCTGACGCTGCAGCAAGATCCTAACTTTAAAGGGAACACTATCATTATTTGCTTATTCATTCATCGTTCAGCAAAAACTTTTCTGAGTTGGACCATTGTATTCCAGCTATTCTGCTGGACTCTGGGATTACATTGGATAGTGGGACCATCATGGTTCCCATGCTTGAGGACTTATGGTCAATAAGAAAAGCGTGTGACGTTTTATAAGCTATGTGGGTATGAGAGGAAGGGTGAGGTTCAGATTCAGTTAGTACTTACATGCTTACTACAGTTATGGCCAATATGGCCATTCTTATATTCATAGCCCACATAAATCAATAATGATTACCCTACCCCTAGCTGGTTAGGCTTCGTGGATAGAGCGTTGGCCTGCAGACTGAGGGGTCCCAGGTTCCATTCCTGTCAAGGGCACTTACCTTGGTTGCAGGTTCCCTGGCCCTGGTTGGGGTGTGTGCAGGAGGCAACCAATTGATGTGTCTCTCTCACATCGATGTTTCTCTCTGTCTCTCCCTCTCCCTTCCACTCTCTCTAAAAATCAATGGAAAAATATTCTCGGCTGAGGATTAACAAAAAATAAAATAGATCATGATTACCCTATTTCTCCCTGACCCTTTGATGTGGCATCACAGTATATAGTAGAAGCATATTAAATGTGCTCAAAGGGGAAATTAAAAAAGTAAGAATTCAGTAGTAGAGGTGAGTCAGTGCATTCATCAGCTACATGCCCTGGAGAGAGAACATGAAATGGAAACATTCCCTTGCTATTCAATCGGCTTTATTTACTTCTTAATATGATCACCTTATCGAGCTGGGCATGATTCTTATGTTAGAGACACTTACTTTTCAAAAACATAACCTCTTTCATCTGTGCTAAATTAAAGAAACAGCAATCTGTTCCAATTATGCAGGAAACATTTCTGGCGTTGAACTTATTGGTCTCCAATGTGGTGTAGGATAGCCCACGTATGGTAGTTGATCTGTGATTAAAGGGATTTTAATGGAAATTTTTATTATATGCAATTTTGTCTTATATACTGCCTTTAGAACTTAACCACTGCATATGATGTGATTCCAAATAGTATGTCGTTAAATAAATAGACCCTGAAGCTAGGTAAACTTGGGTTCCAATCACATTTCCCACATTCCATGTTGGATATTGGGGATTTGAATGAAATCCTCATGCTTTATTAGGATTGTCATGAGGACTAAATGAAAACAACATAAAACACAATGTTTTATTGAGCAATAAGTGGTCTGTTAACAAAAATCCTTATCAAACAGAGAACTCTAGAGAGATAGGGTTGGCTCACTGGCTAAAAGTTATTTTGTGCTGATATGTGTATTAGGAGCCAATAAAACATAGAAAAAAGTTGTACATAAAACAGTGACTAAGTTTAATTTTGGAGTTAATGCTAGGCTTAAACCCCCACTTACTACACTTACAAGCTTTGTAACTTTGGACACGTTATTTGTCTTCTCTAAGCTGTTTGTCTGTAAAATGTGGCAACTAATAATTCCTAACTCACAGGGTTGTTGTGAGGATTAAATGAAATGATCCATATAATGCACTTAGCTGAGTTCCTGGCATTTAATATGCACTCAAAAGTGTTAGCCATTATTGTGGGAAAAAGTCATACACATTAGCTTTATAACTCCTACAGTTATTTATTTTACAAATGTAAGAGAGTTCAGTGACTTGTCCAGTTGGCAAGTGGTGATACTTGTCTCAATCATGCATCTTTTGACTCCAGGTTCAGAGCCTTTCCCACAACCTGCTTCCTGACCCTTGTCACACCCCTTTCTTCCCATCCTCCAGCTCCTTGTCCTTCCCACCCCCCAAATATGGACAAGATGCTTTTATAATTTATGCTGTTGATATAATTTTACAATAGCAGCAACCAGATACTCAAAATGAATCCTACAGCTGAAATTAAACTCATGAAAAGTCCCTGTAAAGCTTTAATAACATACAAATATGTCTAATTGTGAAAGGTTACAGTACCAGAATGAGTCTCCAGAGGATATGTCAAGATTAAACATTCAGACAGCAGTTTAAAAAGAAAGTGCAAGATAACTTTCTGCGAATACAAAGCATGAACCAGGAGGGGCAGGAGAAGGGCAGGGAAGTAAACTTTTCATTGCGGTATTCCTAGTTTAGGAAGAATTCACAATGATTATACTTCATGTTTTAGAAAAAATACAATCTCTTGTTCTCTCATTAATGTCATTTTTTTTCTAGTTACAGAAGCCTCTTAATATTTCACCTTTGAAAATACATTTTCTTGTCTACATTTACCAATCAAGGGTGCAGCGTTTCCTTGAGCAGAAGAAACAAATTAACGTTAACAATGTCCATTTGTTCGCTACCTAATAAAAGTGATCTATGTGTTTGAACCCTGCGAATCTAGCATGATAAGCAGATCCTTAGTGTCATATTCAGAGCCCTGAACTCAGAGTGCTTGCTGCATATCATGTCTGCGGCACAAAGGAACATTACACAAATTCAAGGCAGAGGTGGTGTTAGCCGGGTCCATCTGGATCATGGTCACTCTCCACTTGGTCTGGGTGGTGAATCCTTCTATCCTGTGCATGTAAGCCTGCCTAACATCCACTGGCTCATACAAGTGAGGCATATAGTTTCAACAAGACTGATACAATTGTCCCACTTCCTCTTCTCTTGCTGCCTGTTCTCATGCTGACTCAGCTCCTGTTCAATTCCTGGCACTGGGCTGCATCTCTCCCACTCTGTACGTTGTGTCTGAGGCGCTCCTAACTTTCATGGCTCTCAAAAGGATTTTGGCTTGGATGTTTTTCTGGCATTTCCTGCTTTGAATGTCCTCTGGTAGGACACTTGCTCATTTGGCTTTCCCACTACACACCCGCTTACCTAGCTGGACTCCAGGAGATAACTGTAACTCAAACAGCTAGTTGGCAGCATTAGGTAGACTTCTCAGATACCGATCCTCTCTTGGGAGATTTCATATTAATCACCAAGCCATTCCCCAAGTCACATGATGCATTCAAACACACAATTCTTGAATTGCTTATTAAATCATCACTTTTTTGTATAAACTCTGCTTAACTGCACATGTTTACAATCTTCCACCTGGAAATAATAATAATAATAATAATAATAATAATAACTCATACTTATATAGCACTTACTCTATGCTAGGCACTATTCCAAGCCTTTTCTACACATCAAACTCATTTCATCTTCAAAACAGCTCTATCAGGTCCATAATATCTCCATTTTACAGATGAGATAACTGAGCTGTAGAGAAGTGATTTGTCAAAGGTTACCTGAAACACTACTAAGTGAAAGTTCCACAGTATCCTATCTTATATTAGTAGGTTAAATCTACCCAGTGGCTAACAATATTGACTCAATTTAATCCCAAGTGAATCTGAGTTAAAATATTCAGTAACAATGTAATATATATGTTTGACTATAATGTTTTTCATTTCTCCTTTGAAGTACCATCCTTCCCTTCAAATCCCAATTCTTTGGATTGTCTTATCATGAGAAAAGTAATCCAAATAGAAGATGCATAGTTAAAAAGTAACACAGCTCAGAAGAAGAAATGCAAAAGATCCATGAACATATGAAAAGATGCTCAGCCTTACTAATAATCAGGAAAATGCCAATAAAAAACATAAAATATTTTCACTTACCACAATGACAGACTTTTAATCATGATAATCATGAAGTTGTGGGAAGTCCCATTTATGCTCTACTACTGGATGTATAACTTAGTATAACCTTTTTGGATGGCAATTTGGCAACATCTTACAAAGACTTAAATACGTGTAATCTTCAAGGTAGCAATCTTACTTCTAGGTATCTGTTTTAGAGAACTATTAATATGTGGACATATAAGTAGAAGGATGTATACCACAGTATTATTGATACCAATATAATTAGCTAGTTAGTTATAATAGGAAAGGAATAAAGGGAAGGTCAGACATTAAAGGCATGTCATTGGACAACTTTACCAGAAAGCTGCAACTTTGCACTCCCCAGAGAACCACCAGCCCATTCCCCACATATCACTGGGGAAAGGGGCCAACAAAGGGGAGACAGATGCATGCACAGTGAAGTTGGGGTGACTAGGGAAGGTGTCTGTCAGTCACAGCTGGGAATGGAGATAGGTTTGGCCACTGAAAGCCCATGAAAAATTGGGAATACATAATCCCCTAAACAAAGGAGCTCTCTCTCTTCCTAATTGTGAAGACCTTATTCTTGTAAAAGATTTTTCCTTTAAATCAGCTTACATGCAGATATCCAATGAAGACATTTTTTTGCACTTTTTAGAATCAGGAATTTGAGAAAATATATGTAGAAAATGTCTTCACATGATTTGTCTGTATGATCTTCGAAATAACCAAAGCATTTAGAACCAGGACATTCACACTATCTGTTTTCCCATCTACAGTCACTGAACTTTGTTTTCTTTCTCACTCAGATTTCTGAGATTTGGCCCAACACCCACGTCTCTAGGTGCAAGTGTTAACACAATCTGGAGGCAATAGAGTGCTTAGAAACCATAGCGATTTGTGTTGTTAAAAACAGATTTTTAAAGTAATAACAACTTAAACTTAAGCTTTGCTCTGGCAAAAGCTTGATTAAAAAGAAAGCACTTGCAGTTTGAAAATCAACTTATTATTTGTGCTCTAAGGATAATGAAAAGAAGCACTCAGCATAACCAACCAACAATCTTCCAAACTTAATGGAATGCAGTGAGAGTGAAACAACAGTTATGCAGTGAATCACATTCCTAGAAATTTAAACACAACAAACATTCATTGTTTTCACAAAATATAACTCGTCTGAGTGACCTCTCTTTGTCCTTATTGTTTCTATTATACTTACAGGATCGTTTTCAAAGACAATCAGGGGAATACAAATGTTTTTTGTAGCCCCTCACACCACCAGGAGACACTTAATTTTAGCCCTAATTCAATTATACTGAAGTCAAATAATTTGCTCTTTGTACATTGTTTATGTGCACCTTTCTTAATATAATGTGAAACGCTTCTAAATACTTGGCTTGGTTCTTCACTGTAATGCATATTTGCAGTCAGTCCTGACACAATAGGAATAATAATAACAGCTAACATTTATGGAGTGGTTACTATGTGCTTATTACTTCCATTTATAGCTATATTTCAGCAACTGACTCTTGGGTAGTGGCTTAAGTTGGCAAAGAGTTTCTTCCTGAGAAATTCTCCATTCAGTTCCACATTATCCTTTTCCTGCCTGGGTCCTGAAGGGTGAACTTATGAAATGGGTACTCATCATCTGGTAGGAGGCAGTTAGTTCTATTATGTGCTGGGAGGTATGATGATCACAGTTACACATTGTGATATTGTGATTTATAATAAATATATTCTTAGTCTTTGGCCCCTTTCCTGGCTCAGAGCTCCAAAAACACTTTGGAATCTCCTAAGAGATGAAAGTAAAAAGAGTCTTGCTATGTCCATGAAGTGACTTTAGGAACCCAACTAAGGATTGGGGCTGTTGCCAGGAAAACCAATAGTAGGGTTATAGGGTTGAACTTTCAGTCCCACTGCCCTGATCAATAGCCAATGATTTAATCAATCATGATTATGTAATGAAGCCTCCATAAAAATCCAAAGGACAGGGTTCAGAGAGCTTCCAGATGGGCAGACACAGTGAAATGCTGGGAGAGTGGTATCCAGGTGAAGGCATGGAAGTCCTATGCCTTTCCCCCATTCCTTTCCCTACGCATGGCCTCCATGTGGCTATACCTGAGTTATAATACCCTTTTGTAACAAACTGGTGATCCAGTAAGTAAAACGTTTCTCTGAGTTCTGTGAGCCTCTCTAGAAACTTAGTTGAACCCAAAGATGGAAGGGGTCATGGGAATCTCTTATGGATAGCCAGTTGGTCAAAAGTACAGATAAAAACCTGGACTTACAGCTGAAATCTGACAGTCCAAGGAAGGCATTATGGGAACCAATCTCTAGCTGGTCTTTTGGAAGCACAGGAATTAACTTGGGCTTCCAATTTGTGTCTGAATTGGGGGGTGAGGAGTCTTGTGGTATTGAACCCTTAACCTGCCAAATTTGACACTATATCCCAGTAGATAGTGTTAAAATTGAGTTGAATGTAGGACACCCAGTTGATGTCCAGAGAATTGCTTGCTTGTGTGGGGACTTCTCTCCCCCACAGTAGACCCTAAAGACACATGGTCACTAACTTCCATGATTATGTACTTAGGTACTGTATATTAAGTAGGGCATACAAGGATATCATATGCTTATCCCTATTGATAGGTATGGCTTTTTAGTTGTGTGTCTTTCAGTTAGACAATAAGCTCTTTGAGTTTAGAGACCATTCTATGTTTTCTAGCATTGACATATCAAATTCCTAGCATTGTGCCTGGTGCAAAAAATATTTGCTGAATTCATGGCCTAGTGGAGGAGATACAGATATAAACATGTGTTATAATAAATGACACAGGAACAAGAAGGTGAGATGATGTTGAAAGCAGAGATTGAAACCACAATATCCGTGTGTTGCTCTTTTCTCCCTGAAGACCTTACTTTCCCCTCATTACTAATGTCCACTCATTCTGCAGGTTTTGGGTTAAATGTCCCTTCCTCTGAATGCCTGCTTTCCTTGACTAATAATTCTAAAATAAAACTCCCTTCCACTTTATCTCAGCACAATTTGTAGTTTTTCCTCAGAGCCCTTTACAAAATTTGTACTTATATATTTACTTGTTTCTATGTTGAATATATGTTTTCCCCCACTCAGTCTTACACTTCTTAAGGGAAGGGCCTATCTTTGCCTGAGTAACATCTATGTCCCTCACACCTAACCCTACTGACACAGAATTAGACTTTAATAATATCTGAGTCAATAAGTAAATACATGGGAATCAAATCGATATAAAAGTAAGGAGTTGGGCAGTCCATTGAAACTAGTGTTTGCTTTCATTCAATACAAGATTATTATGGTTACCTAATATGATAATTTTCTTCTTACTATAAAACTTATTGCATTTTTAGTGATTTTAGGCTCTCTGAATACCTTTATTTAAAGCTTATGATGAATAAAATTTCTTTTCTTGGGTGAATTTTCTTGGTGTTAGAAGACTGACATATATTGAGTGACACTATGAATGATAGTCTTAAATAATTGCCTTTTAAATATATTTTTAAAAGAAAGTCACAGAACACACAATGTCATTTGTAAATGATGTTGCCCTTTCTTTGAAAAATTCTGCATTTCTTGATTTTAATTGGAAACCTAAGTATCATGATGCTTTTCTTTTTTTAGAATGAGAGTTTAATCCCTATAGCTTAGTTTATGCTGGCCCTGTAGAATTCAGCATGTCAAGAACAATTTTATCTGTTTTTCACATCAGTTCTAAAGCAAATTCATAGTTGGCTCTAGCAGAAGGAAGGCAGGGATGTCAGAGAAACAGATGTTGGCATTGTTAAAGCAGATGCTCTATGTTTACTTTTACATGCCAGAAAAAAGTCTATTATTAAAATTCAACACCTGTCTCTATTACTCACTCTCAACCAGGTTGAAAATAAGCTCTTGTATTCAATTACAGGGATTCTTTGTCTCCGAATATTATACATTTGAAAATCAAGTCAATAAACCAGAAGCGAACCTCTTCCAATATAAGAAGGCCTTCATAGTGATGGATGCAAGTCGTTTCAGACATGAGAAGTCTCCTATATGAATTGCATCTAATTTCTGCCTCTGGAACAGTCCTTCTCCACTGAAGAACAGGGATGCTGGTATCAGGCTACCCACTAGAAGGAAGACAAAGAGGCATCTTTGGTTCCTGAGGAACTAACGCCTGAGCCCAGGAGTGTTCCTGCGGAGCCTTTTGATCAGTATTGAAGGGACCTATCTGAGTCTGTGGTTTGAAATCGTGCATCCTTGATAAGGTCAAAGATACAGAGCTAGCTGCCCTAGGAACCTAATTAAAGCCCTGCCTCTCTGAGAGAAATTAAACATTGGCAGGAAGGAAGGCACCAGCAGCTGTCAGGAAGCCATTTCTTCAAGGACAGCTGCACCTTGACAACACTTTAAAAGTGTTTTCTTCATCTGCTCTGTGAACTCCTGAAAAAAAAAAATCATTCCTTTCATCTCTGATTTGACAGCTGGCCCTGAACAACTTAGAGTCTGTGTTGCTTCCCCCTGTACGGAACTGTGTTCATGCAAAGGCCTTCTCATTTGTGGCAACTCCAAGTCACAATGATTGGACAGTGAAGCAATGGATGGACCATTCATTAGGGAGGAGGTGAAAGGGAAGCATAGGATTAATTAAGGAACCTGAGTTTTCACTGCAATGCATTTCCAACTTAGACTGTCAGAGTTTCAGTGCAGCTTTTCACTTGGTTTTTAAGGGAGAGGGTGGGAGAATCCCTTTAACCCCACTGAAACTGGCTGGCAGAGAGGCACTGGGCACTCATCATGTGTTGATTTGTTTTCAGACAATCTGACCGCTTGGAGGAAAGGGTGTAATGCCTTGTAAGTTTCCATAATGCTTCCCACGGCGGGTTCTTATGAGTCCACTGTGATTCCCATCAGGAAACTTCAGGGGGAAATTGCTTTTCATCTGTGGGTTTGGCACCTAGATATTGATGTCTGAAAAGAAGGATTAGGGTTTGACAATGTCTAGGGGATGAGAAAATCCACAAGGGAGTTTTCTGAGCACAAAAGAGAAAAAGCAAAAACTTGTTAGGAAAGTCAGAGAAAAAAATATATTTCTGCTATAAGAAATCAAATATATACTTCACTTCTTGCTGAAGACTGAATTTGAAAGTTCTGAAGCACTAACTTTATAAATATGCAGGATTCTTATGTACTTGAAAGAAATCCACTTGGTAATGACTATAGTGGGGAAACGTCTCTCTCAAGAGCCAGGCGTCTTCAAACTACGGCCCGCGGGCCACATGCGGCCCGCCGAGGACATTTATCCGGCCCGCCGGGTGCCGCTGCCTGTCCTGCTTAGCAGCTGACTCGTCCCGGGACCGCAGTGCACATAGGAATTTGTTCATAGTTGTTTTTTTTAAAACTATAGTCTGGCCCTCCAACGGTCTGAGGGACAGTGAACTGGCCCCCTATTTAAAAAGTTTGAGGACCCCTGCGGGAGTCAAGACTATTGGGGGGTTAAATAAAATATCTGTAGCTATCCAGAACAGTATTTGTTATATAATGCTGATATCAGTAATAAAAGCAACGAACAGAACACAAACATAAAAAACGCATTAGATGGCCATTTCTTTTAGCATTTGATACTGTAAGCACTCCTTTTAGCGACATAAATTTGCCCTAGCACGTTGGCTTTGTATAGCAATGACTGTCACCTCTTTAATAGGGCCACTGATTCTTTCATCCAGCTTCAACTTGAGGAGCTGGGTACATTGAGACAGAATGGCAGTACCAGTATTTTCTCGAGCATATAAAGAAAATAGCACAGACACCAGAAATGTACATTATCCTTTGATCCTTCCCAAGGATGGTAGGCTCTGACAATTGGCTCGCACTCCCTCTGATGCAATGAGATTCTGGAGGAAGGAGTACTCAGATCTTCCTGAATGAATGAGAGGTTTCACAGAGCTGCTACGGTTTTGACTGGATCTAAGGAATGAGCAAAAGTTCACGGAAGTTGTGCAGTAGGGAGGTGTGGGCAAGTGCGGTATGCCCAGGAATCAACAAATTATGCTCCTAACTTTGCTTCCTGTAATTCACTTTTTATCCAGCAGCCAAAGTGTTCCTTTTAAAACAGAAAAATCCGGCCACATCAGTCCCCTATTTGGTATCATCTTGTGGCCAAACCTCTCATTTCTCTTGGTCCACTCCCTTCCCGCCCCAAACTCTTCAGACACATGCGCCTTCTTTCTGTTTCTTGAACTTGCCCACTTCCTTTCGCCTCACTCTTTACCCTTGCTCTCCCTCCAGATGATCAAAAGCTGGTTTCTTATTACTCGGGCCTTTCCTGACCACCTTCTCAATCTAGTCACACCCCTACCATTGTTTCCTGATTTATTTATTTTTATTTTTTTATTTTTTAAATATATTTTATTGATTTTCCACAGAGAAGAAGGGAGAGAGATAGAGAGTTAGAAACATCGATGAGAGAGAAACATCGATCAGCTGCCTCCTGCACACCCCCCAATGGGGATATGCCCGCAACCAAGGTACATGCCCTTGACCGGAATCGAACCCAGGACCCTTCAGTCCGCAGGTCAACGCTCTATCCACTGAGCCAAACTGGTTAGGGCCTGATTTATTTTATTCACAGCATTTATTCCTCTCTGAATTTATTAATTTTGCTCCTATTGTCTCCCTAAGGAGAACATAAGCACAATGAGAGCAGCAACATCACCTAGCTTCAGTAAATTTCTTGTTGAAACAATATTGTTACACTTGGGAGGTGCTCTACCAATGCTTATCGATTGGATGAGTGAAGAAGGAAGAAATGGGTATTTTTGTAAAGTTGAACAAGAGTAGGAGTGTCAGCAAATAAAGCTCGAGAGGCAGATAAGTAACTCCAGGTAATCAGGGCTGTATGCTGTGTTAGGAACTTGAAACTTAACCCTGGAAGAGTGTAAAAGGCACTGGATAATTTTGAGAAGGAGGGTAGCTTTCATAATTCCTATTTAAAAATGTTATATGGCTTCTGTGGGGAAGGATGGATTGATGAAGAAGGCTGGAATGAGGAGATGAGTTAGACCTATGTTCCAATGCCCTGGGAAGCAGGGGTGGAAGAAGAGGAAGCATGGCATGGTGATCAGTTGTGTGTGCTGCAAAGGCAGAGTGCACGGGTTTGGCTAATGGCGTCATATTTTTTTCATCTGTGAGACTGTGGCAAATTACTCATGCTCTGTGAGGCATGTATGAAGATCTTCAGCTGCAAGGACAGTACCAGCCCCACAGGCTATGCTCTGAAATCCATCTGCATTCCCCCGAGGCCACATTTCCCTGGGCCGCTTGCTGCTGGCCAGTGTGACTGAACACGGTGGGAATAGTAAGGCAGGTCCTTTCTGGGAGACATGGACTCCTCTGAACAGTGACATTGAGGACTCTCCATTTGCTTTTCAAAACTCTCTTAGGGCTGCACTGCAATCTAGGCATTTCCGACTCAGTCTTCCTTCTTCCCTCTCCTTCACATAGGTTGGACCTGCGTGTTGGTCTGGCAGCTCTCCCAGCCCCCTTTGGTTCCATCCCATTTTTCCCTCACAGGTGTTTTCCCCAATGGATCTCTTGCTAATCTTGCCTTGATGCCTGCTTTTTGGGGACCTGGACTGATACATTCTTTCAGTCTTAATTCCCAGTTGTTGTTATTATTATTGTTAACCCTTACCGGAGGATATTTCTCCTATTGTTTTTTCAGAGAGAGAGTGGAAGGAAAGGGGAGAAACAGAGAGAGAGAAACATGGATGTGTGAGAGACACATTGATTATTTGCCTCTCGCATGGCCTCCACCAGGTCCAGGGATTGAGCCTGCAAGAGAGGCATGTGTCCTTGACTAGAATCGGACCTCACTGGCCGACACTCTAATCACTGAGTAAAATGGGCTAACACTCATTTTCATTATGTGAAAGGCAACTTTAGAGAGAATAGATAGAATTTTGTGATTGCCTGGACGTTTCTAATAAAGCAGAAAGAAGAGTGTGCTCTCAGGTTCTTGATCACTCTGTCTTAAGTAACTGAGACAAAGGTGCTCCCTTCTATGACAAGGAACACAGAAGAAATAGGTTGGAGAAAAAAAGGGGAGGGGAATGGATTTTGTTTGGACATGCTACTGTTGAGACCCTCGAGGTCATCTTGAATAAATGCCCAGTTATCATTTGACCCATGGATCTGGAGCTCAGAGAAAAATTTGGGCCAGAGGTTGTGAGGCAGTGTCATCAGGGGATGAGTACAAGTCATGGGATTGGATGGGAATGCACAGCAAGAACAAGAGGGCATGAGGAGACAGCTGCAGGGAACAGGAGTTGTCAGAAAGGAGAGAGAACAGAGAACATGTGTCAGAGAATTGATTAAAAAGCAAAATTAAGTTGAGAAATAGAAATGTAGATCAGCAATTTTTAATCTTTTTCATCTCATGGCCCACAGAAACTAATTACTAAAATTCTGTGGTACACCAAAAAGTGTATTATATATTTTTTGACAATCTGACAAAAAAAATAGGTATAATTTTGATTGATTTATATAAATTAAATAATAATAATAATTACCTACCCTTTTTGCTCCAAAGTTACTTAAAAAAACAACAACCCAGGTGCCTTAGCTTGTATGTAAGGAATTAAACAATTAGACACAATAAGATGCAACTCTATTACTAGTATATGACCTATAGATTTATGGTTCAAGACAGGGCATTCACACTGGTCAACTATTGTTGTGTTGGCTGTTGTCATTTTTATATTTGAATATCTAAGGGAAAAGAGTGCCCCTGAAAATAGCCAGGTATTGCATGTTTTAAAAACTCTTGCAGCATACCAGTGTGCTGCGGCGCATGGGTTGAAAATTGCTGATATAGATCAAAGCAATAGTAGAAAACTCAGGAAATGACCTTGATTTATATAACATTTTTTTCAGTGACAATATAGTGAAATAGGGAAATTTTAGGAGTTTGGGGAAATAAAATTGTAATTCATGCTTTATATCATAAACCTAAGTATATATGTAAGCAGATAAATTAAATAAGTGTAATAGCCAAACTATAGAAAAAAACTAGATTATTATATACTCAGTTTTGACGAAAGTTGAGTAGAACTGTGAAATTTTAAAGTTAATAGTTTTCTATGTATTACATGGAAAACACCAAATTCAATTAAACATTTTAAACATTTGTAAAATTTAAATGAACATTACAAAGCAAAATGGAAATCAACAAATTCAAAGCTTTCTAGAAAATTTAGAAATATTATTAAAATGAGAGACAAAGGATTTATACCATTATTCTACAAAATATTACAAGTTCAATAGATAAACTGACAAAAGATATAGTTCATAAAAAGAGAGGTACAACTATAACCAAGCATATTGAAGATTTTTTCCTCATTAGTGATGAAACATATGGCATTGTCCTAGCACCTTTTTAAAAACTTTTTCTTTATTGATTGAGGTATTACATATGCATCCTTATCGCCCTTTGCCCCTCAACCCCCACTCATGCCCTTACCCCTCGCTGGTGTATGTGTCCATTGGTTAGGCTTATATGCATGCATACAAGTCCTTTGGTTGATCTCCCCCCCTCCCCCCCATCCTTCTCTACCTTCCCTCTGAAGTTTGATGGTCTGATCAATGCTTCTCTATCTCTGGATCTGTTTTTGTTCATCAGTTTATGTTGTTCATTATATTCCACAAATGAGTGAGATCATGTGATATTTATCTTTCTCTGACTGGCTTACTTCACTTAGCATAATGCTCTCCAGTTCCATCCATGCTGTTGCAAATGGTAAGAATTCCTTCTTTTTTAAGCAGCATAGTATTCCATTTGTAGATGTACCATAATTTTTTAATCCACTCATCTGCTGAGGGGCACTTCAGCACTTTTTATTAAGTGTTTAACCTCTTTATTTAACCAGGTATAAAAATTAAAAGCAAAATGTATGGAGGCACAATTTTATACTTACTAAAATAACAAAATAAAAAATAACTTGATAATAATTATAGATTCTTTTGGTTATTTTAGTTCTCATATTTAATCAATCATTACATTTATTGAATAATTTAGCAAATATTCATTAAATGTGTACTGTGTGCTAGATACTGTTGTAGGTGCTAAGGATAAATTCTGAATAGGTCTTCCTTAATATTATTCACTAGAACATCCTCTCCTTCTTCTCTCAATATTGCTTTAAAAGTTCAGTCATTGTTTCTTGCTTATGGTGGTAATATTCTAAATCTACTGGCTCCACCTTTTGTCTGTCAGTTCTTTACCTTGCTACTCGAGTGTCTTATTTTAAAACAAGTTTTGGTAAACTTCATTATATATACTAAAGAGTATATAAAATATAAAGCTTATAATTGTGCTTTTTATTTTTTTATTTTTAAAGAATGCTCATGTGCCTTCCCAGGCACTGTCTACATCTCACCTTTTTTGTTTTTAAGCTACTATAATAAAAGTAAAATTTAAACATCAAGAACAAAGCTCTAATATTAAAACAATTGCAAACAATGCCAATGCAAAAACCAAACTACTTAAATGTTATCATTTTAAAACTTGAATGTCAAGAGCAAAACTCTGGCTATTAAATAATAACAAAACAATGCCAATGCAAAACAGCAATAAGAGAGAACTCAAAACTACAGACATGTATAATTGTGCTTTTAATTTATGTTTTATTATTATTAATGAAGAAGGGCATCTTTTATGATTATGAGCCATTTATGCTTTCTTTTCTATGAAATGCTTGTTAAAGTCTTTCCCCTTCTCCTCTCTGCTAGTTTAGTTGACTTTTTCAAGATTTGGAGAGCTTTATGATCTACTAGAGGCCCGGTGCACGAAATTGTGCACTGGAGGGAAGGTGTGGGGGGTCCTTCAGCCTGGTCTGTGCCCTCTCACACTCCGGGAGCCCTGCAATTGATTGCCCCAAAGAGGTAGGCCCTGCCCACCCAGCCGGGGCTCCTCGATTGATTGCCGTGCACAGGGAGGCCCTGCCCACCCAGCCAGGGATCGGCAATTGATAGCCGCGCAGAGGGAGGTGGGGTGATCAGGGGCAATGGCGGGGGTCCCCCCTCCCCCCGACCCCTGACCAATCACATCACACCCACCTTGGCTGGCCTGGTGCTACTGCATGTCATAGTGTGGTCATCCAGAAGGTCATCTTGATGGTCATTCAGTTATTCAGTTGATTTGCATATTATGCTTTTATTATTATAGATACCTATGAATCCTTTGATACTTGTGTGTGTATTTGTGTGTAAACACACATACATACACGCATATGTTCATACATGTTTTTTTCTCCCTGATTAGCAGTTCTTGCTTTTAATTTTAATGTGGTTAAATTGATCAATATTTTCCTTAATGGTTTGTGTTTTTTGAGCTTTTTATGAAATATTTTCCTATTATGTGTTCATAGAGGTATTCTCCTAGATTGTTTTCTAAATATTTTATAGGTTTGCTTTTCATCTTAAACTTAAACTCTGTATAGGAGTTGATTTTACATATGGTGTATGGTGGAGAACCAATTTTGTTTTTTCCATATGAATAAGTAATTGGCCTAGCACCATTTATTAAATAGTCTATCCTTTTCCTACGGCTCTGTAATACTATCTCTGTGACAAATCAGTTTCCATACATGCATGGGTCTGTTTTTGGTCTCTGCTCTCCAGGGGTCTATTTCACTAACGTCAATGAAGCACCACGGTGACTTAACACGCATTGCTTTAAAATACAGTATTGGTAGTCAGTAGGGCACATCCTCCAACCTTGTTTTTTGATCGAGAGAGATTCTGTGTAATTTACACTCTTTGCTTTCTCATATGAAGTTTAGAATCAGCTTGCCAAGTTTCAATATTAAAAAATCCTATTGGATTGATTCAATTGCATTGAAGCCATAGCTCAAGCTGAGATAATCGTCATCTTTATGATTTTGAATTTTTCTATACGAGAATATGGTTTATCACTACATTTATTTGGGATGTCTTTAATAGCTTTTAATAAAGTTCTATAGTTTTGCATGTCTTTTGTTAGATTTATTCATAGACACCTTATATTTTTATTGCTATGATAAATGGTTATATTTCTAAGGCTACATATTCATCAAACGGTTGCTGGTGTCCAGAAATGCAATTGATTTTGTGTATTGATTTTATATTCAGCAACATCATTAAAACCTTTTAGTATTTCTAAAAATATGTCTGTAGGTTCTTTTTAGGTTTTCCACAGGGCCTCATTGCATTTGTAAATATTGGCAATTTGTTCTATTCATTTCTTATCCTTATGACTTTCTCCCCCCACCCCCCCCCCGCCCGCCCCCACCTCCACCCAGCCTCCCTGCATTACAGGGTTTCTAATAGGATTTCTAATACAATGCTGCATAGAAATAGAAGAATTGGTGATTGTATATATTGTTTTTGATTTTTAGGTTTAGGGAATGCTTTTAACCTTTCACCATTATGTTTGAGGTTAATAGTAGTGTTTGGTAACTAACCTTAATCAGATTTCTAGTATCATGAAAATATAATAGCCTTTATTGATTTATTTTTTAATAATTTTTAATTTATCTTTATTGTTGAAAGCATTACAGATGTCCCTCTTCCCCCCCCCCCCATTGACCCCACACCCACCCCTCCCAGGCCTTCACCACACTATTGTCTGTGTACAGGGGTTTTGCATATATGCATATAAATTTCCTGGTTAATCTCTCCCTCCCCACCCCGGCTTCCCTCTGAGATAATGACTTTTATCAGAAATGATTTTTCTCATCTATTGAGATTATCATGTGATTTTTCAGCTTTAATTTATTCATGGTCCATTACATTTTTTTTCTAATATTAAACTAACACTCTTGAGAGAAACCAATTTAATTACAATTAGTTATCCTTTTTAAGCATTATTGAATTTGGTTTACTAAAGTTTAAAATTATTTGTCTATGTTAATGCATGAAATAGACTGTTATTTAATCTTCTAATTCTGCCGTTGTTAGGTTTTGATATCAAAGTTATACTGGCTTCATACAGTAAGTAGAGAATTTCCTTTTTCTTTCTGGAAGAATTTGTGTAAGATTGGAATACCTGTCTTTGAATGTTTGGTAGAAACATCTGAATTTTTATCTGAACTTCCTATTTTCTTGATAGGAAGATTTAAGTTGGTTCAATTTTTGAAATGATTATAGGACTTACAGGGGTCCTCAAACTTTTTAAACAGGGGGCCAGTTCACTGTCCCTCAGAAAGTTGGAGGGCCGGACTATAGTTTAAAAAAAAAACTATGAACAAATTCCTATGCGCACTGCCGGCCCGGGACGAGTCAGCTGCTAAGCAGGACAGGCAGCGGCACCCAGCGGGCCGGATAAATGTCCTCAGCGGGCCGCATGTGGCCCATGGGCCGTAGTTTGAGGACCCCTGGATGTTCTGTTTCCTCTGAAATAATTCTTGGTTTTTTTTTTTAATGTGTTCATTTAATCTATGTTTAAAAAATATTATTCATCATGTCTTCTTATCTGTTTAGTCACTGCTACATCTGAGGTTTCATTCCTAGTATTTTCACTGTGTTTTCTCTTACATGCTCTAATTTTCTCCTGATTAATCTTGCTTCTTTGTTTTAACTTTTTGAAATACCAACATTTTGCTATTTTGATTTCTTTATCCCATGTTTGGCTGCCATTTCATTATTTTCTGCTCTACCCTCTCTGTCTGCTTTCTTTATACTTAAATTAATTAGATAATTAATTTTGAAAAAAATTTAATGAGAGCAATTAAGGCTCTGTATTTTTCTCTAAGTACTATTTTAGTTGCATTCATTAAGCTGCATGTCATAATTTCATTCCTGTTCAATTATTAATATTTTAAAAAATTCATTATTTTTTTCTCGTTTGACCTATGAGTCATTTAGAGAAATGTTTTTAAATTTCCATGACTCTGTAGGATTGCCAAATTTTTATAATTAATTTAAAAAATTTATTCCATTGAATTCAGCAAGTGTGGTTTGATTGACACAATTCTCTGAATATTGAAGCGATATTTGTGGCTCAGTAGTTGGTCAATCTTAGTAAATATTTCTTCCATGCTTAAAAGATGTGAAGTCTGCAATTGTTGGTTCTGATGGTTTATATTTGTTCTTTAGAACTAGCTCCTTTATTTCATCATTCACATCTATATCCTATGTTTTTTTTTCTTCCAATGTTTGAGAGAGGTATAATAGTCTTTCCCCATGCTTAGATATAAGGCTGATTTTAGGGCTGGAACAAGAAAATATAACATGAAGCTAGAGCATCTTATGTGCCAGAGAATAACAAAGTACTCAGATAACAGAGGGGTGAGGGCATGTCAGTGGGACCCAGGGGCCAACTTGAAAATCTCCTAAAGGCTGAAACAGGAACATTTTGAGCAAAACAATAAATAATGCAGAGTTGAATTATAACCTAAAGTAAAAATACATCTTTATGAGTTCAAACTGATACAAATAAATGATTGAAATAAATAGAGTAAGAAATACATCTTCCTTAAAGAAGAAATTCCAGATAATTTATGGAAATACACAGCCCCCAGAGGCGGATGGTAACCTCTTCCCCTCCCCATCCTCCCTCCTCAATAATGTGCACTGCATTTACCAACTTGCTTCCAAAGAATAGGGAATAAAAACGAGTAACAATAATTTCAAGTGGAACAGACTAGAAAACACTAGTTTGTCCAGGTGATCAATGCTAACCCCATCAGTGATAAGCAATGCAGAAGCCTGTATATCTTACTATGTACCAAGCACGTTCTATGCCCTGGAGATGTGTCAATGAACAAAACAGACCAAATTCCTGCCTTCATTGCGCTTACACTCTGGTACAAGGAGAAAGACATTTGAAAAAGAAAAGTATATTTCATAGACCTTTGGGAGGTGAAAGTTTCTTGGTTGGTAAACCTGGGGAGAGGGAAGGGAGTGCTGTTGCATTTTTAAATACATCAGACATCATGCAAAAGTGACTTCAGAACAGACACAGAAAGGAGAGAAAGAGACATGCAAACATCCAGGGGGAGGGTGTTCCCAGCAGAGGAAACAGGAAATAGAAAGGCTTTGAGGCAGGAGAGTGGCTGGGTATTCAAGGACTAGCAGGTTTGTTGTAGCTGGAGGAGACTGAGCAAGGGAAAAAGTAGAAAGGGAGGAGATTAAAGATGGGCATTAGTGTCCCAGGACCGCCATAACAAAATCCCACAGAGCTATTTTACAGGTGGATTAAAACAACATAAATTTATTCCATCAGGGTTCTGCAGGCTAGAAGTCTGAACTATTTGTGTTAGCAGGTTGATTCCTTCAGGGGGTTCTGAGGGAGAATCTGATAGCTTCTGGTGGCTGCTGGCAATTCTTGGCATTACTTAGTTTGTAGATGCATCACCCCAATATCTGCTTCCCATGTCTTCTCCGCCATCCCCCAGGCTACCTTGTATGTCTGTATCTCTGTTTACTCTTCTTATAAGGACGGCAGTCGTTGGTTAGTGCCCACCCTAATCCAGTATGACTTCGTCTTAATTATGTCTACAAAGGCAGTATTTCCGAACAAAGTCAGATTCTAAGATTCTAGGTAAACATGAATTTTTTGGGAATACTATAAAACCCAGTATAAGAAGTAACAAGGAGAGAAGAAAAGGAAAAAAAGAAGAAGAAGAAGTAACAAGGAGATCTCTCTGGGCCATAGTAACATTTAGTTTATACTCTGAGGGAGATGGGAAGTCACAGGAGGGCTTTGAGTGGAAAAGTGACATGATATGCTTAGAAAGAATTACCGGCTGCCATGTTTAGAATAGACTGCAGAGGTGGGCAGAGGGGAGACTAGTCTCCTATTATTACTAAAATAATTCAGATGCCAAAAAATGATGTTTTGGACTGAAGTGGGACCAAGGGAATGGAAAGTGATTATATCCTGGATGTTTTGAAAGTAGAGCCAATAGGATAGGATAGTTCAGTGGATTGGGGTGGCATGGGAGAAAAAAAGGAGTAAAGATTTCTCAAAATTTTTTATCTCAGTCACTGGAAGAAAGAAGTCGCCATCAACCAAAATAAGAAAGGCTGTGGGAGGGACAAGTTCAGGAGAAATATTGAGTAGTTCTTTTATATAATTTCAGATGCCAATTAGACATAGGATGTGAATATGTCAATTAGATAATCCTTTATAATAAAGAGGGAATATGCTAATTGACCCTCATGACATTGCAAAGATGGGGGGTGCCCACAGCCAATAAGGAGGGAATATGCTAATTGACTGCCCCACCCTCAAAAATGGCAGTGCCCACAGCCAATAAGGAGAGAATATGCTAATTGACTGCCATGCCCTCAAAGATGGTGGCACCCACAACCACAAGATGGCGGCACCCAGTCCCTTCAGCCCCGCTGGGGAGCCTGCCTCCAGAGTCCCCCAGCCCCTTCAGCCCCCCAGCCACCCAGGGCCAGCCCAAGGCACAGGCAAGCCTCAGATGGCATCTGCCCAGCCACCCAGCGCTGCCCGAGGCTCAGGTAACCAGGGCCGGCTGAGGCTTGCACTGCTGGCAGTGGCAGCAGCAGAGGTATGATGGGGCGTCACCTTCCCCTGATGGCCAGGTCGCCTCCCGCCCCTGAGGGCTCCCAGACTGTGAGAGGGGGCAGGCCGGGCTGAGGGACCCCCTTCCAGTGCATGAATTTTCATGCACTGGGCCTCTAGTTGGGCATATAAGTCTCAGTGCAGTGAAGAAGACTTGGAAAGTGACTGATATAAGACTGAGAGTCATTATTATCTAGATGGTATTTAAATCTATGAGATTGAATGAGCTCACCCAAAGAGTGAGGATAGAAAAGAGAAGAGGTTCAATGACTGAATCTTAGGCCACTTCACCAAGATCAGAGATTGGAAAGAATGTGAGAAAGAACAGCTGGTGAGAGAATATAAAAATCAGATAAGTGAGGTGTCCTGTTATCCAAGCAAAGAAAGTATTTTAATGAGGATGGGAAGATCAACTTTGTCAAATGCTGGGAGGAATATAAGGGAAACCAAGCACTGAACACTGAACATAACAATGGGAAGCTCACTAGTGACCTTAATAATCGCATATTTAATGGAGCTGTGGAAGTGAATGTCAGATAGGAAAGCCCTGAGAAAATAGGAGTAGAGGAATAGGATGGAGAACGTGGTGTGAGGTTTAGCTATAGAGCAGTGATTATCAGTTGGGACAGTTTTCCTTGAGGGAAATTTGGTAATGTCAGGAGACATTTTTAATTGTGACAACTGGGGCCAGGAGTGTTACTGACAACTAGGTAATAGAGGTCAAGGATGCTGCTAAACAGTTTACAATGCCCAAGCCAGTTTTCACTGTCATATCCAGAGCATTCTCCATCTTTCCTCATTAAAACTGAGCTTCCTTTGAAACTATCATCTATCTCTAATGCCCACTATCTCTTTATGCTGTAGTGACTACCCTTAGTTTCTAGCAAATTTTAACGTGGTTCACTGTCACTCTCTTCAACAGTTCCTAACTTAGTTCTTACTAATTTAATAGCCACACAGAAAATCCTTCCAACATTCTTGGCCTCTCAGTTCTTTGAATATCTTCCCTTTAGTGAGCTTGTTCTCCAGCTCACCACGTCTACAGTCTTCACCTCCAAGGCCTTTGTTGTTACCAATAACTACAAGCTCTCTATAAAGGCTTTTGAACCGGCTACTCCCCGACCACTGCCTTCTATCTTCCCAGACTTTTTACTCTGCTTTTCTGATTCAATTCATGTCATTCCATCTGAACCTTATACTTATTTTCTATCATATCTTAACTGTTTCTCACCCATTTCGTGTTCTCACTTTTTTTTCTTTACCTAGCCAAATCATTAATCACCTCATTTCATAGTTTTGTCTTCTTTGTTTCTATATCAATTAATTTTACTCAGTTTGCCCAAACCCAGCCCTTACTAAATCCAACTCTCTGCCTACTGTCTTCCTGTACCTCTGAAGCTGAATAGCCTTGCATAAAATTCATGACCACAAACCTCAAGATTATTAATGTTGCCAGTAACCATACTACATTTCCCTACTTCATTCACTCTTCAGCCCTTTTAACAATTATTCCATACTTTCTCAAACCTTTAAATCTTCCCACTCACTTCCACCTTACTCTCAGTTGATGACTTTGCCTTCCAACAATTATTATTATTATTTTTTAAATCTTCAAATTGAAAAATAGAAAATAAATACTAATACTGTAAGGCAAGCTAGGGCCCATGAGTCAAATTGAGTCCACTGCCTCTTTTAGCATGGCCTGTGAGGTAAGACTGATTTTAGCATTTCACAAGTCTGAAAAACAAGGAAGAATAATGTTTTCTGACTTGTGAACATTACATGAAATTAAAATTTCAGTGTCTATAAATAAAGTTTTACTGGAATACATTCAAGCTCATTGGTTTATGGGTTGTCTGTGGCTGCTTTAACACTGCTTTGGCACAGATGAGTTGAGGTGCCAGATACAGCATGGCCCAGAGCCTAAATATTTACTATTTGGCCATTTACTGAAAAGTTCACAGAGCTTTGCTATAAAGCAACACCTCTCAGGTTTACCCAAGACAGGTTGTTGAGAGAGAAAATTGCTAAGGAAGGGATAGCTCCTTTGTAATTCATGAGTATTTACTCCATATTATTTCTTGTTCAGACATGCCTCAGATTCTCTTTGGCACTGATGAGCAATATTTTCATGATACAAATCACATTATTTTTAATGACCTAATCTCCTTGATGTGTGTTACTGAGTTACCTGCGCCACATGGCAACTAGCAGAGTTCTGAAATTTCTCACTATGTTGCTTTTTCCACTTACATTTGCCATCCTATCTAATAAAAGAGTAATATGCAAATTGACCATACCACTGCTAAACCCACCAGCCACGCCCACCAGCCAATCAGGAGTGAGTATGCAAATTAACCCAACCAAGATGGCTGCAGCCACGGAGAGAGCAGGCGGCTTGGGTTTCCCCAGCAATGGAGGAAGCCAAGCTTTCCGCACACCCTGGCGGGCCCAGGCCTCCACTAAAGGCTAAAAAGTTTCAATTATAGAAGATAAATAAATTCCAGATTTATGCTGTAGGGCCTCTGCTTGGGTCGCCAGGGGGCGTGGCCAGACTACAAACCACCACAGATTCCTCGCCCAGGCCACCCCACGCCCCAAGGGAACCCCCACCCTGATCCGGGACACCCTTCAGGGCAAACCAGCTTGCCCCCACCCGTGAACCAGGCCTCTATCCTATCTAATCCTCCTATCTAATAAAAGAATAATATGCAAATTGACCGTCACTCCAACACACAAGATGGCTGCCCCCATGTGGTCAAAGATGACCTACCCTATGTGGACACAAGATGGCCACAAGACGGCCAGCAGGGGAGGACAGTTGGGAGGGACCAGGCCTGCAAGGGAGGGCAGTTGGGGGCAATCAAGCCTTCAGGGGAGGGCAGTTAGGGGTGACCAGGCCAGCAGAGGAGGGAAGTTGGGGGCGACTAGGCCTGCAGGGAAGGGCAGTTGGGGGGGACCCAGGCCTGCAGGGGAAGGCAGTTAGGAGTGAAAAGGCCTGCAGGGGAGGGCAGTTAGGGGCAAACAGGCTGGCAGGGGAGCAGTTAGGCATCAATCAGGCTGGCAGGGGAGTGGTTAGGAGTGATCAGGCTGGCAGGCAGAAGTGGTTAGGGGCAATCAGGAAGGCAGGCAGGTGAGCAGTTGGGAGCCAGCAGTCCTGGATTGTGAGAGGGATATCCGACTGCCTGTTTAGGCCCGATGGGATCCCAGATTGGAGAACGTGCAGGCTGGTCTGAGGGACACCCCCCCCCATGCACGAATTTTGTGCACCGGGCCTCTAGTATTTTATAACAGAAAATGTCCAAGTTCCATATAGTGCAGGAGTTTTCCATTTGCTCTGCAAAAACATATTACATGAGGAGAAAATAAAGACTACAGTTGATACTCATTAAAGCAGCTTGCTTTATTTCTGGGAGTTAAAACCATTTTGTCAAATAACTAAAAATAACTTTGCTCCTTTGGCAGAAATTGGACTTTCAGCAGCCGATGGGTAAGCTGATATCTGGAGGAAGGAATGCTCTGTACATTTATTGTGTAACATTTACAGTCATCAGCTCTGTTACAAATGTGCCTGAAATCATCTTCCATGGTGTATTTTTAAATCTTTCACTCAGCCTAGTGAGATTTCTAAGTCAATATGTGTGGAGGAACTTAAATTAGAGAAATTAAATAGCCTCTTTCCTCCCGCCCTCACATTTTGATTTTTCATTAAACAATAATGGTAGTAATTTAATAAGCTAGTTCCGGTACTGGGAAGAGATCCTGGAGGAATTCTGAATTACTCATAATATAATGGGAACCTCACATTTTTCCACACTTTGGCTTAAGATTACTTGAGAAAATTTAGCTACAAGAGGTTTGTTTCTGGGATGAGTTGGAGGTAATTAAGCAGTGGACCGAAGAGAGCAGGGAAGGAGGAGCTGAGGGCAGGGTGAATTTGCAGGGAGAATAGCAACATTGCAGGTCCAAGTTAAGAGGGGTGAAATAAGACATTTCAGAGACAAAGAAAAAAAATACCCATGTGGCTGTTCACAGGAAGGATTTTAAGTAAGAGCCATAAAATGGTGCTGTTAGTGAATAGTTTGTATGGGAGCAAGATCCAGTATTCTGCTTTTGTTTTTTGCACCTGGCTAATTTAAATGAGATTTATTCCTATTAGTAAGCATACCGTATTGTAAAATGCCATAACCAAAAAAAAAAAAAAAAAAAATTCTACTGAGATTTCTGGTAAAGCTAACAATTCCTCTGGCACACTGGAGAGGGAGGAGAAAGGGCAGGAATCATTCTGGCAAAAGGCAAAATCCCAGTAAGGATTTCCTTTCACTGCAATTATCGCTTCAACTTCTTTATTTAAACTAGTTAGCTTCATTTAGACCAGTGGTTTCCAATTCTGGTTGCACAACAATTAGAATCACCTACAGAACTGGCATACATAATATGTAATACATGTGTATATCTATAATAATAAAAGCATAATATGCTAATTAGACCAGATAGCTGAACGACCTTCTGGATGTCCTTCTGGACGATGTTCCGGATAAAGCCGGGGCTGTGAGGGCTGAGCCCTTGTATGGATTTCATGCATCAGGCCTCTAGTATATTATATGTATATGCCAAGGTCTACCTCAGACCACTTAGGTCTGAATTTCTGAGTAGGGGAGACCCAAGCAACACTCTAATTTTTAAAAGCTTCTGGGGTGATTCTAATGTGCAGCCAGGGTTGAGAACTACTGATGTAGGCTAGAGTTTCTCAACCTCAGTACTATTGACATTTTGGCGTGGGTAATTCTTTGTTATGGGGCTGCCTTGTGTATAGCATGATGTTTAGCAGCGTCCCAGTCCTCCATCCACCAGATGCTAGTAGCACTCTTTTCCCCCACTGGGTGTGGTAACTAAAACATTCTCCAAGTTTTACCAAATTTCCCCGAGGGGCAAAACTGCGCTGAGTTGAGAATCACTGAATGAAACCAGTAATAATCAGATAGGTGCTCTGAGACAATACCGTAAAGAAAACATCTTAATAAATAAGTTATACAGATACTGAGGAAAACAGTATGGAGGGTCCTTAAAAAGTTAAAACTAGAGCTAAATATGACCCAGCAATCCTACTCTGGGTTTATACCCAAAGAAAATGAAGTTAGGAACTTGAAGAGATATATGCACCTCCATGTTCATTGCAGCATTATTCACATTAGCTAAGACATGGGAACAACCTGTGTCCATTAATAGATGAATAAATAAAGGAAATCTGGTATATATACAGTGGACTATTATTCAGCCATGAAAAAGAAAGAACGCCTGTCATTTGCAACAACATGGATGGACTTTGTGAGCATTATGCTAAGTGAAATAAATCAGACAGAGAAAGATAAGTATTGTATGATCTCACTAATATACAAGGTGGGGCAAAAGTAGGTTTACAGTTATTTGTATGGAAGATAATACAATAATTAATAATAATAATACAAGAATACACACTGTTTTTTGTATATTCACAACTATAAACCTACTTTTGCCCTTCCCTGTATATAATCTAAAAAAGCCTAACTCACAGAAACAAAGAGTTAAAATGGTAGTTTCCAGGGGCTGGAGGGTGGGAGATGTTGGTCAAAGGGTACAAACTTCCAGTTATAAGATAAACTAGAGGCCCGGCGCATGAAAATTCATGCACTGGAGGAGGGGGTCCCTCAGCCCGGCCTGCCCCCTCTCACAGTCTGGGAGCCCTCAAGGGTGGGAGGCAACCCGGCGATCAGGGGAAGGCGACGCCCCATCACACCTCTGCTGCTGCCACTGCCGGCGGCACAAGCCTCGGCCGGCCCTGGTTACCTGAGCCTGGGGCGGCCCTGGGCGGCTGGGTAGCCACCATCCGAGTCTTGCCTGTGCCTTGGGCCGGCCTTGGGCAGCTGGGGTGCTGAGAGGACTGGGGGACTCTGGAGGCAGGTGCCTTGCCGCATGCCTGCCACCCCAGCGGGGCTGAGGGGACTGGGTGCTGCCATCTTGTGGCTGTGGGTGCTGCCATCTTTGAGGGCGGGAAGCAATTAGCATATTCCCTCCTTATTGGCTGTGGGTGCCACCATCTTTGAGGGCAGGGCAGCAATTAGAATATTCCCTCCTTATTGGCTGTGGGCGTCGCCATCTTTGAGGGTGGGGCAGCTATTAGCATATTCCCTTCTTATTGGCTGTGGGTGCTGCCATCTTTGAGGGTGGGGCAGTCATTAGCATATTCCCTCTTTATTTTATTTTTTTAAAAATATATTTTATTGATTTTTTACAGAGAGGAAGGAAGAGGGATAGAGAGTTAGAAACATCAATGAGATAGAAACATCGATCAGCTGCCTCTTGCACACCTCCCACTGGGGATGTGCCCGCAACCAAGTTACGTGCCCTTGACCGGAATCGAACCTGGGACCTTTCAGTCCGCAGGCTGATGCTCTATCCACTGAGCCAAACCGGTTTTGGCAGCATATTCCCTCTTTATTGGCTGTGGGCGCCACCATCTTTGAGGGCGGGGCAGCAATTAGCATATTTCCTCCTTATTGGCTGTGGGTGCTTCCATCTTTGCGATGGTGTGAGGGTCAATTAGCATATTCCCTCTTTATTAGATAGGATAAGTTTTGGGGATCTAGTCCATAGCATAGTGACTATAGTTAACAATACTATAATATATATTAGAAAGTTGCTAAGAGAGTAGGTCTTAAATGTTCTCACCACACACACATGCGCGTGCACACACAAACACACATACACACAAACAATGATTATGTAACTAACCTTATCATGGCAATAATTTTCCAATATATATGTGTATCAAATCGTCACATTGCACATCTTAAACTTATACAATGTTACATGTCAACCAGAGGCCGGGTGCACGAATTCGTGCATAGGTGGGGTCTGGCCGGCCCGCCCGATCAGAGGGCCAATGGGGGTGAGGCCAGCTGTGGGGAGGGGGCCATGGGTGGTTGGCTGGCTGGCCCCACCCCCTTGTCGAACTCCCAGTTGAACTCCCAGTTGAACTCCTGGTGGAGGGGACAATTTGCATATTAGCCTTTTATTATATAGGATTATAACTGAGAGCTTCATTAAATCTTTCTTACTATTTTTATATTTCATGCTACTGAACATGGAACTCATGTTGTCCATTGATGTGCTTACAGTGTTATCAAATCTGCTTTGCTCTGAGAAGAGTAAACATGATCATTAAATTTGTTATTTGCCCTATGTATTAGGAGTTTAAGCTCAAGAATATCACAATGAAACCCGTACTTTTATAACATATCTGTGGAAATGACTTTCTGATATTAAAAGTCAGAAAAACCTATGAGAACACTAAGGCACAATTTTATTCAATTCTTTTGGGTCTATGAAGCAAGAATTTTTTCACAGTTGCTTGGGAGTGATCTGGCAGTGATGTATGAAGGTTAAAAGATTGGGCTTAGGGATTAGACAGACCTTGGCTCTGTTCTGTATTTACCACTTGGGAGCTGCTTAACCTTGAACAATGTATTTAGCCTCTCTGAACCTCAGATTCTTCACCTATAAAATGCAGATAATATTACCTTACTTTATAGTGTTGAACTGAAATTAAATGGACAATTAATTTAAGGCACTTAGTGCTCAATTATTATTGCTATTAATATGTTCATGCTCCATACTTTCCTCATATTTATAAAAACTGAGTTCATACCATGAGGTTTGCCTAAAAGTATAATCTAAATGGCTTAAAACTCTTATGATAATAATAATAGCTAACATTCATTGAACTCTTTCTAAGCACTTTTATTTCATTATCTTATTAGATTTTTCAAAACACTGGGCTCTTCTTCTGGCTAAAAAATTACTAAAAAACACACTAGACATATTATATGAACATCTTTCAAGACACTGCACATGAAGCAACGAAGGAGAGATATCCCTGAGAGATGGAAAACATTTGAGGTTGGCCTTACAATTTCCCTAGCTTACTGACTTGAGAGGTATTCCCTGCCATAGAACAGGGAGGGGGAAGTCTAGGTCTACCCCAGGAGACTTCTTGAGTTGAGAGGACAAAAATGAGAGTGGTAAGATTAGGTAGCTGGAGTTCACGCAGTGGAGTATCAGAGAGGAGTGAGAGCACCCTGGAGTCCCACAGAGATTCCTGCTTGAGTATTCAACAGAATACTAATTCAACACATGCATGTGAAGAAACTACTGAGGCATGAAGAAAAGAACAACCTGAACTGATTGGAGGAAATTGTAGCTGGCACTTACATTGGTCCAGAAATAGTGCCTGTTCTCAGTAGTCTGACTAGAAACCTCAAAATTCAAGAGGCACTGGATAAAGCATTCAGGAAGGTTTTTCCCCAGTAGCAAGGAATCATTAACCCTCCAGTGGTTGGCAAACCGCAGCTCGTGAGCCACATGCGGCTCTTTGGCCCCTTCAGTGTGGCTCTTCCATAAAATACCACGGCCTGGGCAAGTCTATTTTGAAGAAGTGGCGTTAGAAGAAGTTTAAGTTTAAAAAATTTGGCTCTCAAAAGAAATTAAAATCGTTGTACTGTTGATATTTGGCTCTGTTGACTAATGAGTTTGCCGACCACTGCCCTAGACTAAATGCTGCTCTGGTTCTGCCTGACAAATGTAACAAGCAAGGGCCAAAAAGAAAAAAACAAACAAACTGTTTCTAAGTGCATTCTGAAAAAAGAAAAAGCTTAAGAATATTTATTGACATAAAAACAGCACCAGACAAGCTAAAATCCACAAACTCTGGCATCCAGTAAAAAATATCAGACATATAGTGGGAAAGTACAATTTGTAGTAAGAAGAAAAATTGCTATATTAAAACTGACCAAGAACTGACCCAGATGTTAGAATTAGCAGACATTGATGTTCAAATAGTTATAACTGATTTCTGTATGTTCAAAAAGCTAGAGTAAATATTAAATATGTTAAGTAGAGTCATGAAAGATATTTTTAAGAATCCAAATTGAACTTTTATAGATGAAAATTAAATCTCTGAAATAAAAATCATATTGGATGGACTTAATGACAGATTGGATATTGCAGATAAAAAGACTAGTGAATTTCATGACATAGAAGTAAAAAAAAAATCCTGTATGAAACATAGAGAGGGAAAAAGTAATAATAATAATAATAATAAAATAATTAAGAGTGCATTCATAAGCTGTGTGACAATTTTAAGTGACCTGATATGTGTGTAAATTGAAATTCATGCAAAGGTAAGGGCAGAAAAATATTTGAAGAAATAATGGCTGAAAATGTTCCAATTGGATAAATCTACAGATGCCAGAAGCTCAATGAACCCCAAGCACAAGAAGTGTGAAGAAAAGTACACCAAAGTACATTCTAAATAAATTTGTTCTGAAAACTAGTGATAAAGAGAAATCTTAAAAGCTGCTAGAACAAAACCCCAATACTTTATGTATAGAAGAAAACAATTAAGGATTAAAGCAGCATTTTCATTGGAAGCAATGTAAGTGAGAAGATAGTGAAGAAATATCTTTAATGAACTGAAATAAAAAAATGCCAACCTAGAATTTTATACCCACTACAAATATCTTTCAAAAATAAAGATGGTGAAAGAAGAATAAGAAAGTCCTTCAGGTAGAAGGAAAATAATATAGCAGGTCCTTGAATAATGATGCTGTAGGAACTTAACATTTGTTTATATCAATTAGCCTGTGGCAATTTGGTTTTGTCTTAAGTTGTTTCACTCAAAGTCATAGAACCTATTGACAATGTTAAGTGAGAACTTATTGTACCACATGTAAATGTGGAGCTAAATAAAAAAATAGTTTTAACACCTCAGTCAAGGGCAGAAATTGTCAGGGTTGGATAATCAAAATAAAACCCAAACTGTATGTTATCTACATAAAATGTACAAATGGATTAAAAGCAAAAGGAATTGGCTCACAAGATTGTGGGGGCTGGCAATTCCCAAATCTGCAGGCAGGCTGGCAAGCTGGAGATCCAGAGAAAAAATTCGTGTTGTAGTCTTGAGTCTGAAGACAGTCTAGAGGCAGAATTCCTTCTTTATTGGAGAACCTGTCTTTAATCTTAAGGCTTTCAACTGATTGGATGAGGCCCACCCACATCTTAAAGGATAATCTTCTTGATTCAAAGTTTTAATCATGCCTTAAAAATACCACACAACAATGTGTAGACGGGTGTTTGACCAAACAACTGGGCATCATAGCCCAGCCAAACTGACACATAAAATTAATCATCACAGGTAGATCATATTTTTAGCCTCATTTTATAGATAAAATAAACCAAGGCTTAGAAATATTAGATAACTTGCTCATGGACACATGGCTAGTTAGTAACAGAACTGAGATTCAACTCAGGGAGGCTGCCTTGAGAAAACAAACTTTTAATAAATACACAGAATTGATCAATATAAATATTGCAATAAAGAATTATCTCCTCCTTTGAGATAAACTCTATTTGACACCTTTATTAAATTTCTGCATATTACACATTTAAGAGTTAACTTGTATTTCTTAGATTAAATTTGTTAAGTGAGATCATATTCTCTTATGAGGTTTACTTTAGTTATTTTGTATTTAGCTCACGGATAAATGCAGCATAAAGGTGAACTTATGGTGATAAAAATATCTTACATTTATTATGTGTTCACGAGGCTAAGCTACATTCTCCTTTGAAGGTCTAGTCAGTTGGTAGATGGGCACTTAATTACTTATTTCATGTAATCATTAATAGGAATTCATAAGTTGCATTGATTATGCCCCAAGAGATGAGGGACCGGTGGTAATTTAGATGGGCACCTCTGAAAAGATTTGTCAGTTTCCTGTCTCGTGCTAACCAGATTATTTTGAAAACCTTGGGAAAAGACTGAAATTCCCCACCAATCTGAGACTGCATGCGAGTTTTTACAACATGCAGAATTCATTTTACATGTATTATAATATTTAATCTTAAAACATAGTTGCCGGAAACCAATCATTGTCTCACTAATAGAAAGAGGCTGGTCAACCTTGAAGCTCTGAAAGGTCAGAGCCAACAACTCCCTATCTAATTGAGACAATGGTAACTGAGGCAACTTCCCCATCTTGTAATCATGTAAATCCTTACTGATATGATAATCCGCTTATTACCTGCTTAAGGGCTATGGGTGTTTCCCAAAGCTGCTTAAGGGTAATGGGTGTATCCCATAGCCTCAATAAAAGGGATAGCAAGGCCATAGTCTTCCCACTAGAGGTTGACTCCCGCCTGGCCCCCCATTTTCCCAAATTAACTCTTTTCTAGTCTCTCTCTCTTCATTTTAGTGTGCGGCCTCCTCCAGAAACGGGACCCTGAGTGGGCCCTGAACCACGCGGGTCGTGTTAAGGGATCCCACACGTAGTAAGTGTTCTATAAACTTTATTTCAATTATAACATCTATCAAATGTTATGACTAAGTGATAACTTTAGGAAAATTATTTTTTTAAAAAATATATTTTATTGATTTTTTACAGAGAGGAAGGGAGAGGGATAGAGAGTTAGAAACATCGATCAGCTGCCTCCTGCACACTCCCCACTGGGTATGTGTCCGTAACCAAGGTACATGCCCTTGACCAGAATTGAACCTGGGACCCTTGAGTCCACAGGCTGATGCTTTATCCACTTAGCCAAACCAGTTAGGGCTATTTAGGAAAATTATTACTTTAATATATTGTTCTGAAAGATTTCCCTTGTGTATTTATCTTATTTTGTCTCATTAATAAAAATTATACTAGTGTATGCATAAGGTGTACAACATGATTTGATATACACATTTGTAGTGAAATGATTACTACAGTCAAGTTAATTAACATATCTTTTCCTCACATAGTTACCATTTTTGTGTGATAAGAACACCTAAAATTCACTCTCTTGGCAAATTTCCAGTATTATTAACTACTAGGGGCCCAGTGCACGAATTTGTGCACCTTGAAAGGAACTGTGGGCCATGAGGCTGCGGTGGGCACAGGGATGGGTCTCGGCCTATCATCCATGCCTCTGCCCCCTTGTCCCCTGTCTGCTAGCAGCCCCACTCCCGGCGCCACTCCCACGTGCTGATGGCACTGGCTCTCTCCTACATGCTGGGGCCAGCGCTGGCTGCAGGTGTGAGCAGCGGCTCCAGCGCCGGCAGTGGGTGTGAGCGGGGCTGGCGCCAGCAGCAGGTGTGAGTGCTGGGCGGGACTGTGGTGCAGGAGCAAACAATTTTCAGTAATCACCAGAGGCTCACCCGATGACAGCGACCGGTGCCCCGCCTTGGTCTGGCACCCCCACTCACCTGCTCCACCATCCCACTGCGGCCAATGCTCACCATGTTCCGTGTGTGCCAGCACACGTCATAGTGACTGGTTGTTCAGTTGTTCCGCCGTTTGGTCTATTTTCATATTAAGGTTTTATGTATATAGATAGTCATCATGCTGTACATTGGATCTCTAGATTTACTCTTCCTAGGTAACTGCAACTTGTACCCTTTGATCAACATGTCCCGATTTCCCCCACCCCCCACCACTGGTAACCACCATTCTATTCTCTCCTTTCATGTGATCAGTGTTTTAGATTTCACATATAAGTAAGAATATTCCGTTTTTGTTGTTTTCTTCTTTCTGTGTCTGACTTAGGTCACTTAGCATAATGTCCTCAAGGATCATCCATGTTGTTGCAAATGGCAGGATTTCTTTCCTTTTTAAGGATGAATCATTTATATACACCACAATTTGTTTATCCATTCATCTGTCAATGCACATTTTTCTTGTTTTTTAAAAAGTATTATTTGTATTTATTTGAACAATAAAGTAAATAAAGTATTTTAAAGCATACTTTATAAAAATTTAAGCTACAAGAATGTAATATCATTTTTTTCTCAATCATAGTTGCTCAGGTTTTCCTATATGCTGGGAATTTCATCAGCATAATGTACCTCTAGATCTGTTATGGTATTGGAGCCCAAATAGTTAAGCAGCAAGATTCCTGAGCTAATTCATGCAAAGAAAATGTTTACACAGAAAGAAAATGAGTTACACAGGAAGAAGAGTGGTGATCTTATTTCTTCTTTGAGTGTTACTCATTTTCAGCTCAGAGAAAAACCTGAAGGGCTTCTTGATGCCAAAAAGAAGTGGGGTAACCCCCTGTCAATCAAACAGCAGAGCAGAATATTGATTCTGCTGATATAGACAGTCAGCTGGAGACTAAAAAACAGAGAAAGAACCTGCTCAGCCATGCTAGGGGAAAGCAGACATAATCCCACAGAAAAAAGTAATCGGATGCAGACATTTATTAGATGGTAATGGAAGGTTTATAAGAACTCTTGTACTTAAAATTATTAGGTAGAGAATGAGGCTGAAGGTTTTCAAAATTAGTACTAGGTATCCTGATGAAAGGAAGCAATCACTGCATTACAGACTAGGATGCGTCAGTAATGGGATAAGTAAGACACAAAATCCAGAATCCACGGAGAGCGAACGAAGGAGCACAATCCGGGGTAGGCTAGAAAAGGAAATGTTGCCTTATACAAGTACCAGTGGTTCCCAACCTTTTTTTGGCCATGCCCTACCTAAGCATCTCTAAAATACTGATGCCCTCCCCGTGTGACATATAATTCTTATTATTCAAAAAGTGAACTCCTATTCACGTGAAGGAAGCCTAAAAGGCCATTAACTTGGTCTAAACAAGCTTCCAAAGAACATGGCACCCATGAAAGAGAAAAATAAAAAAATGAAAGGACAGTTGAAGTACCGAGGAAGAAATCACTAAGAAATTGTTAAAAAAATAAAAATAATACGAAGTGATATGAAGAAATAGCAAATAAAGTTTCAAAACATATAATAAAGAACTGAAATGCATAAATATGTCACAGTATATATTTATATACTGTATATGAGGCCCCTAGAAACATAAAAAATGCCAAAAATTCACTGTTAATAACTCATCTCAAATTGCCCCCCCCCCGCCCAAACCAAATTGCCCTCCTGTGGGACGTGTGCCCCACTTTGGGAACCACTGCCTTAGACAAACCAGGTGTAGAGTTTTTCTAGTTCATTAGGGAGGATAGACAAGTTAATCTTCTTTATTTATTTAATCATTCACCAAATATTTTCTGAGCACCAACTCTGTGCCCGCTTTAGACTAGATGCTGAAGAGAAAATGGAACAGAGCAGCTACGATGCTTGCCTTTTTGGAGATTACAGCCTAATGGAGGAGACAGACTAACAAAATCATCAAAAGAGAAATGTGAAATCACAACTGCGAGACGTCCTGCTGTCCCCTCTGCCTGGGGAACGTGTTTCCCTCAGCGCTTTGTTTAACCCCCTCACCTTTTTCAAGTGGTTGCTCACATCTTATCTTTCACGTGAAGCCCGCCCCGATCACTTTGTTCACATTACCACCTCCACCCACCTCCCTTGACTGGCACTCCCGATCCTTTTGCACAACACTACTTTTATTTTTTCACAGCATTGATCATCTCTTCACATATTATGTGATTTACTAATTTACACACTTACTGGTACTTTCTCTCAAGCTTCTTGAAAGCAGAAGCCTGTTAGTTTTGTCCATTGGGTTCATATCCCAAGTACGTACAACAATTTCTGACACATAGGAGGTGCTCAGTACTCATTCAATAGGTGAATAAATGAGGCTATGAGAGTCATCAAAACATCTCATAGTGGCCAAAGTTGTTATAAATTCATATGTTGACTTAACTCCATTGTTTTCTTTTCCTATAACTGACTCAGGTTTTTCAGTTTTCTCAACTAATTTCTTCGTGAAGTCCTAAGAATTATTATTATTATTTTTAAAAAAGGAAGGCTAACCCTCTCACTTTTCATTTCAATTCTGATACTGAACTCACATTGTACCAACTAGGAAAGTGACTTCCTTGCAGAATGTTGGCTTAATGTGATTAGTTTTTAATCTAATCTGTTTTTATACACATTTAACATTACATACCTAGACATGCATGATATGGGTTAGTATGCATTATTTTCATGATATCATGATACTTCCTTGACCTCCGATTTCTTGAATCTTTTCTGTTCTTTGTACTTTAACCTGTATAATTTTATTTCAATGCTTACTTGCTTGATCCTCTGCATGACTATTTTAATTAAAATTGTAACTCCTTGATTTACCAGGAGAATATCTGAAATCATGATTGTCCTAGAGAATTTAGGTTACATGGGCACAATCCCTGCAAGGCATCTTCAGCAGGTAGTTAAGCATTGATTATGTGCCAGCATCTGGGGGATTTAAAAATGAGAGGACACAGAGGATCTTCAAGGAGTTGTTTGGCTCTATCAGCCTTGGAATTGAGCATTGGAGATGGTTCACTGCAGCCTAAATTCTGGGCCAATCACGTGCAAGCGTAGTCATAATTTAGGGAGCTAAAATTTTCTTCATGGTGATTATTTTTTTCCCTTTTTCTAGTGTCCTCCCTCCCTCCCACCCATCCCAGGGCTTACAGGAATTCTCTATAGAAATCAAATCAACGTGTAACTACTATCTTTATTCACAAATCTGGGGTTCATTGACATAGGTGTCTTTAGAAACTTGTGTCTTCCTCTCTCAGACACTTAATAAGGAAGTCTTCTGCTCTGAGATGCAAGTGGAATTGTAATTGTTCCAAGAAACTTAAGGTTATCTCATCCTGCAGTGTGCCACCTAGTGGTTGAGCATGATTGGGGCACACCAGCCCTGGGTGAGGGGAGTGAAAGATAAGGCTGGAGAGTAACTGAGGAGCCAGATCAAAGAGTATGTTTTGCTTTACTGGGGAGTTTGAACTTTAACCTATTGAAGTGTTTTATTTTATTTTAGTTTTTCAAATCAGGGGAATGGTACAATGAGATTTACATTTCTGAATGATCACTATAGATGTAGTACAAAGAGTGGATTGGAGGGGTGGCTGGCTGAGATGCAGAATAATCTACAATGATCTGATTTAGAAAAATGGCAATGGAAAAGGAGGTAATATTGAGACGTCCTTGAGGTAGGTGTGCACATGAACTGGAGAGGGAACAATAAAAGATGAAACTCATGTTTCTAGCTTGAGCATTTAGGTGGCACTCTCAAGAGAATCAGCTCATTTGTGGAAAAGATGATGAATTCATCAGGGAATATATTGAGTTTAGATGTCTGTGGTCCATCAAAAACAATGTCTGTTTGAATAGTTAGGTATGTGTCTCTGGATCTCAAGAGAAATATTTGGATGGATAAATATTTGCTATTTAGTAGCACACAGATGTTAATTGAAGCCGCAATTGTAGCTAAGATTTACCAGGGAGAAGGTGTGGAGTGAGAGGAAAAGAGAGCCACACTGGTTTATTAGTACATGAATATACAGAGAATAAGATCCTGTAAACAAGACTGAGATGGAGATGCCAGAGATTAAGAAGAAAATCATATTTATAAGCAATGGACCCATGATAGCTCCCATCATATACATAGATCTTGAAATTCCACCGGAAAAGAGCAGAGTGGAGAGGAAGAGTGTTATTGCCAAGGTCTTCAAGGAAAGAGGTGATCAATCAGGTGACAGCAGATGATGGAGACTAGGAGGGGAGAGTGTGACTGGATGAGTGGTGAGAACAGAGTTTGGAGTGTGAGAGAATGAGAAATCTTCCTTTGAGAAGGTTGCAGGAAAAACAAGACTTTGAGAGGAGTGCTCAAGACAGGATGTTTGTGTCCCCCAAGATTCATATGTTGAAACCCAAGCCCCAATGTGATGATATTTGGAAGCGAGTCCTTCGGGAGATGACTAGGTCATTAGGGTAGAACCCACATGAATGACATTAATGCCCTTAAATAAACGACTCCAAAGAGCTCCCTCACCTCTTCTGCTTGTGAAGACACAGCAAGAAGATGGCAGTCTGTGAACCAGGAAGTGGGTCCTCACAGGACAGTGAATCTGCCAGCACCTTGATCTTGAACTCCTCAGCCTCCAGAACTAAAATAAATGTCTTGTTTATACACCATCCATACACCTATGGTATTCTGTTATAGTACCTGGAATGAACGAAGACAAGTTTAAATCAAGGCATGGGAGGGATGAAGGAAACAGTTAAAGGACTATGGATATAGAGGTATTTTATAACCCAGGACTTAGGATTCTAGAGGATACAGTGGAAAGCTTGGGGACAGAGAGGGGCACTAGGTGACAAATGATTGCAAACAAGAAGCTTTTCCTTTTTTGATATCTCAAGATAGCAGGGTTTGAGGTTGATGGGTTTAACTCTTAGTAAGGTTACTAGATAAACAGTCTTTGCTTTACCCTGTAGGTGCCTGGAGTTCTTGGGTTTCCTAGGAGTCATTTTGGCCAATGGCATGAGAGCATGTGATAAATGAATAGCTCTAGAAGTGAAATAAATGCCCCAAAGGTCTAGATTGATGGCATGAACTATGTGAGTGACCCAATTTTCCACAGAGTGGTGGAGCATGTTGGGTTCTATGTGACAATCGCTGTATTACATGGAACACCTGTCACCCCAATTTTCGGAGAGCAATTTGAGGTCTAAAGCCTTCTTTGTCTCTTGAGTCACAGTTACATGCCCCCTTTTAAATGTTTCTATAGCACTGTAAAATTCCCTGATCATAGCAATGGCCAAAATATGTTATTGCTGGTTTATGTAGCTATACCTTCCATCATGCCATGCTCTTTAAAGGACAAGACATTTCTGATCAATTGATGTATTTTTAGAAACCGGCATAGTGAGTGAAATATTTTCCTGTACACACACACACACACACACACACACACACACACACACACACACACACGTAGTGGGTGGGGTCAGTTTATCCTGTGCGTATTGTACCTTCTGTCTGAGGAACTGGTTTGTGCCTGTTCTGCATTAAGGTGGAGTTTTTCTGCCCTCCGTGGAGCCTCAAAGGGAGGCATTTAGTTGCTTGTCATCAATTCACATTGATCATGACCAAAAGAGGGCAGCAGAGGGTCACAGACCAGAGGTGATTTGAAGTGGTGCAGAGGACAGCTGGTGTGAGAGAATACAAAATGAGGAGAGTTCTGGGTGCCAGGGGTAGGGTGTCCCCTCCCTGTCCCCCCCATAAAGGCTAATCCTATGGAGGTAGGGTTATCAAGGAGAGAGTTGGGGAATGCCCTTGTCTAAAGAGGATATTGGAAGGAAAACTAGAATCTTAAAACCAGGGAATGAAGCAGGAAGTAATAAGGTATTTTCTTCTTGGTTAGGAGGTAATTTGCAATAATTGTGATTTTACTAATAATGGCCTCCTTTGAAACCCAGGCCAAGCTTCCACTCTGTTTCTAAGGTAACAGGTGTAGGAGTTTGACCCTGAAAGTGTGGCCTCGTAGTCATAGGAAAGAGAGGTGAAGGGATGGGGAAGTTTAGATGACTGAAGGGAAGCCACAGCTGTATAAGGGAGATGCTTCAAATTAATGTTGGAAGGCCTGCCTGCCTCTTAGAGGTAGATCAGATCCATCAATTCTGAATGGCCCCAAAGGAGAAAAACTGGGACTAATGAGTGGGAATAACAGGGAGAGTGATTTCAATTCAAAACCAGAACTTTCTCCTTCAGCCTCAGCTCATGCCACTCTCCTCTCTTGTCCACCACGATGGAGCCAAACTGGCAACCTTTCAATTCCTTAAACACACCCAGAATCTTCCTACTGCTTCACTATTCCCATGGTTGGATTTTCATCATCCTTCAGATTTGACTTAAATGTTATTTCCTAAGAGTCCTTTTCTGACTCTCCTCTGGTATTCTCTACCACAGCACCATGCTCACTTCCTTTAGAAAACTGCTAACTATTTATCACGGTGCATTCATTTATTTCTCTCTTCTTTATTGTCTGCCTTTCCATGATGGGCAAAGATCACTGGTGTTTTACTCTCCATTGTATACCCAGCAACTAGAATAATACCTGCTTAATAAGTGGCTTAATAAGCATTTCGTAGACAAATATACTGAATAGACTGCTCATAATGGAAAGTATTTAATATGATTTGGACCTGCATAAGATGACATTTGAAGTCCCTTTCTGTTATTTGATTCTATTATTCCAAGAAATGAAGAGTATAAAATTAATGACTCTAAAATAGAGGCAATAATGAGTCCATTGCTCACCAATATGAAAAAGAAAGAAAATAAATGTGGCTGATTAGAGAGTAATGAAGATCTTGTCAAACCATTAATAAAAGAGATTGTGTAATTTGTAGGAAATTTGGACCTTAAATAAGTCAGTAGACTTGGGTAAGTTTCTAGGGAAATATTTAGGTACTAATTAATATAAAAACAGACTTGCAAATAACTAACTTATTCTCTTTGCATCTTTAATAACTAGCACAGTATCTGGCACATAGTAAATGAACAGTAAATATTCGCTTAACAAATAAGTCAGTAAGCTTTTAGGAACCAACATCATACTTTTTCATAAATCTATCCAATTATAGAGTCTGAATTGGATCATCCTTAACAGCATAACGTGTATCCTAACAGTTTATCATGCATCTTTCTTATGTATAGGGGCTTGATTTTTCACTTAACAGCATGCTTTAAGGCTCTTTCATAAAGAGCCACTTAATTCCTGTTTACAGTGGTATTGTATTACATGCAATAAACACACCATAATTTGCTGCTCTATTGATGGGTTTTCTGGATGATTAGATGACTCTACCTCAGTGCAGCAAAGTGGACTAGATATATATTTTCTACAAATGAAACTTGGGTTGAAAATTGCTGGTCTTTCTTTCAGGTGTAGGTTGCAAAAATAGAACTCACTGTCACATGAAGTGACAAAGTGATCAAAGCTGAAGGCATATACAAACTTTCTCTAATTGTAAGAATTGATTTGACTAATTTTATCTTGTTCAAAGATGACTAAAGAGAAAAAAAAAAAAACCTATGAATAAATAGAGCAGAACAGAGGAAACAACATCCTGAAGACTTAGAGAAAAGTCTGAAAATTTTCTGAAATTTTCACATTTCTGAAAATCTGTACTGCAGGATACAGATAATTGGTATTCCCAATATGATGCAAGAGTATATGGTCAATACTAAAGAGCAGAAAGTCATAAATAAAAAACAACTTTAGATAAAAATCGAGCTTGAGGAAATAAGGTATCTAAAACCACAATGCGTTATTGACAGGAGGAAGCAAAATGAACATTATGAAAAAAGTCACATCAATAATGGACAAATAAAACGGAGAAACTCTACCTAAATACAGAAGGAAAGGAACAGAGTTAATAGCAATGAGAGCCAATGGATGGAGAGAAAACAAAATTCAGACTAGAATATGTAATGCATTCAGATAAACATCAACATATCCAAATTTCATATTTGAAGATAGGGGATGCATAGTTTTTTGCTCATTTTTTTTTTTTTTTTACCCAGAGCCTTGCAGAATTCAATAATTATGTGTTGAAGAAAAGGAATAACTTAAAGTTATATTTGAAAATTATTTAAGAAAAAGTTTTCTAGAGTAATTTGATAGCCAACAAACTTTGTACACACAGAGAATATGCTTTCTTTTTTAAATTCCATAGAAAATTTGCAAGCATTTCCTTAAACTAGGCCACAAAAAGGATCAACTAATTCTTCAAATCAGGAATTGTAAGATCATATTTTTTTATCAAAATGTAAATTATTAAAAGAATATTTATAATTTTAAATAAAAATTATCTATATTTTTACCAAAAAAGACTGAAAGATATTTTTAGTGAATATCTTTGTTCTTTGTAAAAGTCATCTGAGAAATTGCAAATACTTTTTATTTTGCTATTTAGTAAACTATTGTAAACATATTAATTATATTTGTAGAAAAACAGGGAAGGTATTTATTTTAAAAAGCCTTTCACATAAAACTTTAAAAAGTTTAAAAATAAAGGCATGACAGATAATCAGGATATTCACGATGTTAGTGACAACAGTTTAATATTCCACTATTTATTGTACTCTGAAAATTCTAACTGCTGTATCAGAGGAATATTACCATAGAAGCACATTTGGTGAAGTACTATGAGTTGAGAATGTTACTGGCTGTAATTGCATAATGACTTTCCAATATGAGCTTTTATTTATTTATGACACTATGGTTATTCTTCAACTAATCCCCCAAACCTCTCAGTTTAGGGGTCTTAGAGAATCTTAGACAGTCAGAGATGAGAGGAACCTTGGATCATTTGGTTTGATTATTTTCATTTCACGTCTGGGAACACAGGGACATTAAATGATCTCCTCACTGAAACAAAGCCAGAAGGCAGTGGTGATGATTCTGCAAACTTGTATAATAGCTTTTAGCTGAATTTAGTTTTATCTTTTAGATAGGGAGGTAAATTAAATTCCCTGTGGTTAGAAAGGAATATAGACATATTTTTGCCTAATGGTCTACATGAAAATTATAAGTGTATAACATATGGCACACCCACTTATTCAGGACCTCTACACTATATGTGTGGATTTACCAGAGCACAGGTATTCCCGGACCCAATTCCAATATTTGTGTGTATGTGGGGTGAGGTTTCCCCACACCAATAAGCAATTCTCAGACACCAGCTGGGTGTCAATTTTGACACCATGCACCTGGGATTGCATCAGATCCCACAGGTTTAGTCCCACAAGACCGCTTTGCCCCCCCACATATATCAGGCACCTGTGGTAAACTCAGGTTGTTATATGTACTTCTCACCTACCAACTACAAACGGGAGGTTCTAAGGACCCCTCCTTGGTCTTCAGACACCAATCACAAGTTCAGATGGTCACCTGTGCTTCTAACTGACTGGCTGTAAATCAGAGGTTCCCACAACCTCCTCACTGGGTTTGATTAATTCGCTAGAGAGGCTCTTAGAACTCAGAGGAACATTTTAATTACTGGATTACCAGTTTATAATAACAGGAAATAATTCAGGGACAGCCAGAGGAAGAGATGCAGAGGGAAGTATGAGGGAAAGGGGTGGAGCTTCCATCCCCTCTTGGAGCACGCCATTTTTCCAGATCTCCATGTGTTCACCAACCCAGAAGCTCTCTGAACTCTGTCCTTTTCCATTTTTATGGAGGCTTTGTTATATAGGCATGATTGATAAAATCATTGGCCATTGGTGACTGAGCCAAGCTCCATTCCTCCCTCCCTTCCCTGGAGGTCAGGAGGGCAGAACAGAATGTTCCAACCCTCTAATCGCCTGGCTGGCTCCTCTGGTAACCAGCCCCCATCCTTAGGTGCTTTACAAAAGTCACCCCATTAACCTACAAAAGGAACATTTATGTCTCTTATTACTTAGGAAATTCCAAGGGTTGTAGGAGCTCTGTGCCAAATATAGGGATGAAGACAAAATAGATCTTTTTTGATGGTGTGTGTGTGTGTGTGTGTGTGAGAAATATTAGGTCTTTAATACTGTACTAATTGCAGAGAATTCCAGTCTTTAGTTGTAATTTCTCATCTGTAAGATTTTAAGTGCAGTCCTCATCAATTCTTCATTTAACACCTTAGCTTTTTAATTAGAAATTGAGATCAATTTTCCTATGATACAAACTTGAAAAATTCTTGCTGAAGCTACTTTGATCCAGAATAGTTTCTGTCTCTTCTACCATGATATAACAGGACTTTAAAATATATATATATATTTTTTATTGATCTCAGAGAGGAAGGGAGAGGAAAAGAGAAGATAGAAACATCAATGATGAGAGAAAATCATTGACTGGCTGCTTCCTGCATGCCCCACACTGGGGATCAAGCCAGCAACCTGGGCATGTGCCCTTGACCGGAATCGAACCCAGGACCCTTCAGTCTGAAGGCCAACGCTCTCTCCACTGAGCCAAACCAGCCAGGACCACAGGACTTTTTAGATTGTGCTAGCTTTTGATTGAATGAGAATGACTTCTAGGTTGAGTACTGGCAAATGTTTTGCATATGATGCAAAATATTGGCTTCCTCTTTCTTCCCATTTTATGTTATAAAATATCATCCTCAACCTTCCATAGAAATAATTGGAATTTAACTTCTTATGCTTGTGTCCACATTACTCTTTACTTAAATTATTCACTATGTGTAAACTGCACATGTCCCCTAATTGCTTAAGTGGTGAGCAGCTTTTAGTAAATATACCAATTGAAAAGATTAAGGAAACAAACAATGAAATTTGTAGGAAATTCAGAGAGCAAGGTGTGCTGATGTCCCAGGTTTAAAATAAGGCGATATCCACTAGGGATTCTCGTTGTGGCTTAGGAGGGTCATTTAGGGATATAGTACAGTGGTTGAGTCATCATAATTCAGGGTCTGGTCTTCAGACTTGTAAGGCGGGAAATTTAGTTTTTTTAGAACTCTGAGATAATTAGACCTTGGGAAATGGTTTCATTCCAATGAAAAAGAGAGATGTATAAACTAGAATATCAATTTACTCATTTGTAATGAGAAATATGACTGTAGCTAGAACTGAATTACTCTTGTTAGCAGATCAGCATATTCTTTCCCTGTAGGCGATAGACAAAGGCTATAGTATTTAATCAGAAGGCTCATTTGATGAAAATAGATTTGTTTAAATTTAGGGAGTGCCTCTCCTAAATTAAGAATAGACTAAATTAAGTCGTAAAGATAGTCTTACCCCCTAGAGCACAGATACCTATTGAATCTATTGCCCTATAATCTTCATTCTCTAAATACATACTCACTGTATTTTATAACTAGTCCCTCTCTTTCTGTAGACTATTATCTCTACTTTCCATATTCTATGCGCAAATTATTTTAAAATTTTAAAACATTTCTAATATTACTCTGATGTTCCATACTCTAGCACTAGATATACTTGTACAATCTTATTTCTTCCTTAGGTACAGTTGTTACCTAAATGAATGTTTTGAACTCAATCTTCTGAGATATTTCACCATATACTTCATATAAACTTGCTACAAAAGTATAAATTATGTTTTTTAGATCAAACTAGTTTAGGTGTCAAATTAGATCCCCAAATATGGTCATACCTACATTTTTATACCTACATTTCTAGGTTTACTTGCACTCACTATGTGAGTTTTCCGTTCTCAAATCTCCTTGCAACTCTTTCTGGACGTTACTGGAGGGTATTGTACTCCTAAGGACGCTGATGCCCATGAAGAAATGGCTGCACTTCCTTTCTCTCTTTCTTTCTTTCTTTCTTTCTTTCTTTCTTTCTTTCTTTCTTTCTTTCTTTCTTTCTTTCTCTCTCTCTCTCTCTCTCTCTCTCTCTCTCTATATATATATATATATATAATCTTCATTCTCTAAATACATACTCACTGTATTTTATAACTAGTCCCTCTCTTTCTGTAGACTATTATCTCTACTTTCCATATTCTATGCGCAAATTATTTTAAAATTTACACACACACACACATATATATACTTACTATATATATAGTATAAATGTATGTATATATGTATGTGTGTGTGTCTATATATAAGCCATATTTACTATAGATTTCAGAAATTTAAAAAATATGAAATTTCTCACTTCTCAATAGGTGGTTGGTGCCTTAGAGGGGATCAGTACCACTGATTTGCAAATTCAAACTGTGAACATTTTCATTTGAGGTGAAATCCAGAGCTGGCTCTCAGCAGTGTATGTTAGAAGTGTGATACAATGGGGGAATCCCTGGAGGGAACATGGCCATGGAAAAATTTTAATATAGATGCATGCATATATTAAACCTTGGGAGAAAAATAACTACTATACTTTTTTAGCAAACTGATTTTCTGGACTCATTTCAAATCAGTTTCTAAGATTGCTATGGTCATTTTTAAGCTGCCTGAACCCTCCTGCATGTGTCCCTCCCCCAACTTTTCTCCAGCAAAATCCTCCTGTTTTTCAGATTTGGACCCGTACCTCCTGTTCTTATTTTTGGACTTGGCTTCTCTACACCTTGGGAAAGTGCTTCCCCTGAATTGGCTATGAAATAGAACGGTCTCCCCAGTCTCCCAGTACTTCCTCTCCACTCAATTTACATTCTTATTACACAACAAGCTGGGAACTAGAAATTGCTGGTTTAATGTTTTAGCTGCTGCACACATGAAAAAAACATACATTTTTCAAATCTTAAAAAGTCCTACTCAGTTATAGTCCTTCATCCAGAGATGGCAACTGATGGACCAGGTGAACACCTGTCTTATTTCTGAACATTGGGCTAGTAACAGCACCCACCTTCCTCTACCAGCGATAACAATTTTTTGGTGAACTCTCCCCTTAAAATCATCATCATCGTCAACAACAACAAAAATGTAAGGATAGAAGCCATTATTTTTTCAATGTAATCAAATACATTTTATTACTGATAAATTGTTACCTTTAGTACTTTAGACTGAGAAAATATTAGCTATCCTTTTCTATGTATTGATTTATTCTTGTTCCTTCCTTTTATTCCTATTATTTTTGGAACTGAAGTTCAGGTGTATTGACTGTTGTTTTTAATAGAACAGTAGAAACAACCTGAGTTCCTGCATCTGAAACCTGGGAAACATCTTTTAAGATCTACAATCCAAAGTGCTGAGTTTGTGATTTTCTGCTTGATCCCATTTTCTGTCTTCTTAGGACATTTAAAAAATATGATATAATAATACAGATTTGACCTCTAAGTTGTTTATTGCTGTAGGACCAAACTGCTTGACTTCTACAGCCCACATTGCAACAGAATATTGAACATTTTCCTGTTTGTTCAGATCATCAAATTCCATTCTACTGGGCTTGTTCTAGTCTATATCAGTCACTAACAATTTATCAAAAGTACAACTTTTTTAAATATAATAATCAACAATAAAATATCACTTGAAAGATATTTAAATATTGTTAATAAAGATAATTTGTCTTTATAAGATGTGATTTTATTTTTAAAAATCACAATCATTATATAATAGTATTTTAGTAGAAAGTGTCCTTTTTCTACCACTCACCTAAGAAATTAAAGTGAATGTTAAAGACTTAAGTAAACCACATCATCATTGTAAATCAAGTAAGTGATACTTTCTGGTATTAAATAACTTATGAAAATTAAAATAGAGAATACATTAAAGCATGATGAAAATTAGACATGGTAATAATGAAGTTCACTGTATGGTTTGCTAAAATCCATAGAGAGAAAGGCCAATGAAGCCAATGACCAAAGGGATTTAGGTGTCGTATAATTAAACTGCCCACTGAGCTGGAAAGAAAACCAAAGAAAGTTTACATGACTTACTAAGGCTTGGTGGTGGCATATAGGGATGCAGCACCCATTTCTTCTAACTCCCAGTCTTAAAACAGTTTATTAAACTGTGCTGGTTGTAATCATTCTTCCACCAAATTTTTGGTATCTTTTTCAACCTCATCATTACAACCATGAAATACATCTGGTGACAATGAGCTGCAGTCCCTTAAAAATATACTTCATTATTCCAAAAAATCTTATGGGAAATCTAATGAGATTTAGGCCTTGCCTAATTTATGAAGAGTCTTGAAGGAAAATATCTTAAGGCTATGCCGTTGATATTCTTTAATGAAGCTGCTCCTGCTGGTGCATTTCTTTATTTTTTATTGATTGATTGATTGATTTGAAGGAGAGAGAGAGGGAGAGAGGGAGGGAGGGGAGGGAGGGGGAGAGAGAGAGAGAGAGAGAGAGAGAGAGAGAGAGAGAGAGAGAGAGAGAGAGATTTTGTTGTTCCACCTATTTATGCATTCATTGGTTGCTTCTTGTATGTGTTCTGACCAGAGATTGAACATGCAACTTTGGTGTATTGGGACAATGCTAACCAACATTTATTTCATGTGAGTGTTGTTGGAGGGAGAAATCTGTAAATAGGAAAAGAGTCTTCTTAGTGATTGTATTAGTCAGGGTTCTCCAGAAAAACAGAGACCAAGAGGATACGCGTTGATAGCAAAGAGGAGATTTGTTATGGGAATTGGCTTACATGGTTATGGAGGAGGAGAAATCCCATGATCTGCCACCTGCAAGCTGGAGAATGAGGAAAGTCGGTGGCATAATAATCCTGGAGTCCAAAGGCTGAGAACTAGAAGTTCTGATGTCCAGGAGCAGGAGAAGATGGGCATCTCAGTTTCAGAAAAGAGAAAGAATTTGCCCTTCTGCCTTTTGGTTCTAATTGGGCCCTCAGTGGATTGGATGACCCCAGTCCACATTGGTGAGAGCAGATCTGTTTTACTCAGTCTAATGATACAAATGCTCATCTCTTCCAGAAACACCTCACAGACACACTCAGAAACAATGTTTTATCACCAGCTGGGCATCCTTGCCTAGTCAAGTTGACACACAAAATTAACCATCATAGTAGTTTGCTTTTATTTTCAGAAACTGACATTGATTGAGTCTAACTCTGAATTCAAAATTCTAGTGTCTACACTGTCCTATTGTTGAAAAATAATCTACCACTGAATCCACTCTTATCTCAAATTTTGTACAGCACTTTGGCTTGCCTGTGTCACTATCAATCAGCGTTTCCATACCTGTAACAATTCAGCCATGTCATTCTAAGTCAGAGGGAAACAACATTATCCCCAAGCATTACTGCAGTATGTTTCAAAGAGTATAGATCTATTTATAGGAGATGGGAAGCATCCTTCACATTTATAGCCACTTAATTGTTGCCTTAATAGTGAAGTTAGCCTTGACTATGGACTGGATCCTTTAAAGAGGCTTATTTATGAGGAAGATAAGTTTCCTTTTTCAAGGATTCTGAGGTGCCAATATACTTTGACTTGGCTTTGTGGTGCTCCCAACTGAAGATCTAAAACTGAACATTAAGGAAAGAATTTCGGTTTTCACTGAAATGTGGAAATTTATGACCATATATTTTAGCACTGTAGAGTTTTTCTATTACCTTGCTCTATACAGAGTCTTGTCAGTGGGAACTAAACAACATGTATCATCTGGTATATTCCTCTAAAATTCACACGGCTCAGAGGATGGAACGGTCAGATTTTCACAGGAATTATGGCATTACCCTCTTGTTTCCTTCTTTCATTTCCTGCATGTGACTCAGACATGGGGAAGGGGGCAACCTGATTTACCCGTAAACAAAAATACTTGACAAGACCTCACATTTCTTTAAGCCATGACTGTTTGCAAGTCTGATAAAGGTATTGAATAAAAAAGCAATCGTGGGTAGAGAATGACACTGACCCAGTTATCTCCCAGAGTGCGGTAAAGAAAATCTGGATTCGATCATTATAATGGAAAAGTGAGTACCTCATTGAACTCAACGCTTGTGGTGGCTATTGTGCTGAATAAAATAATTAGTTCACCAATTAGCTCTTGGCAGTTCACTCAGTTGGTTTTCAACTCTGAGGCAGAGGAAATAAATATAAGAAAAATATTCATGTGTATTTTCTGGAATGAAGGGTTCGAAAAGAAAACATAAATATATTTCTTTTTTCCTTTCCTTATAGAAGCAGAGTTAAAAATCATCTCTTACTTTTCACTCAACCCCAGATCTATTTTGATTTCTCCTTTCAATTTTAATTTCTCCAACAGAGAACTCTATCAAGCTGACATGTTCTTTTAGCGTTATCAATCAAGAGGTGTACCTACTGCCTGTATCAGCACTGTGTCAGGCACTGGAAGAACTCCAAAGACACAGCTATCATAGAACATGGAGTTTCTGTCAGGAAGGAGGGGGCAATTTAGCTGAGTGACAAGTGGTGCACACCCAAAGGCTCAATAAAAATTTGATAATTAAAAACATTAGAGACTGTGTGAACTGATAGGAAACACATTTATTCATTTTACAAAAAGGTAAGTAATCTTAACACTTGTTTTTGGAGTTTCTGAGGTATCACAGTGATTGGAAATGGTTCAGTCTTTCTAGAAACATTAAATTCTGCTTCTATGAATGTACATGTATAGGCCTCAGATGGTTAGCAAAAAATAAAAGAGAACATATTTGGAATCAGAAGACCTGAGCTTCTGACTCATTCTCATGGCTGATTCCCCTTGGACATCTTTTTAATATGAAAAAGAACAGCACATAGTTGTGTTTGGTAGTTGTTTGTATGGAACATAACTAATGGCATCCCTATGGCAACATCTTTTCCCTCACACTATACAGTAACTCTGAGGTCATCCATGAGACTTGCTTTGGTCAATGGAACAGTAGCAGATGATGCACTCTGAGGCTCAAAAATGTGCTTTTGCTCTTTCTCTTGTTCCTCTGCCTTATTATGAGAAGATGCCCAAACTGGGGGGTGAGGCAGGTGGAGCAGAATCAAGATAGCCCACTTTGCCCAGGTAAGGCCCAAGGCACCTGAAAAACCCAGCTAAGGTAATCAAAGCTGTCTAGGTGACCTGCAACTGATTGCAGGTGCATGAATGAAGCCACTGAACTCAGCTGAACTGTGCAGCCAATACCATCAACTCATGAGCAAAGTTAAATGGTTACTGTTTTATGCCACTGGGGTTTTGTGGTGATTTATTATGCAGCAATAGCGAACTGATAAGAATACTTCACTGCTACTGTGGGAATTAAATAAGACAATATGCATGAATAAGTTTTGCAAAGTATAAATTAATATGAGTTTTACAAATCCTTAAGATCAAGGGGTTATTGGAGATGAGGACACAGAAGAGTGATGTCGATTTTAGTCATTTCTAGCATCCATTCAAGCGTCCAAGTTATTCTGTCCCTGTTTATTTTTTGTTGTTGTAGTTGTTCAAATAAGTGTGATATATATTTACTGTGGCCACCTATTTATTTGTACAAATAGCTTAGAAGTGCTTATCACTTATAAATAATTATTTTAAAAAGAGAAATAGAGAAAGTCCAATGCTAAAAACTAGATATGGAAGAAAGTCACCAGATTGTGTTCAGTTAAATCATTTCGGTACAGAAAATGTTCATTAGCAAGTAGCCAAGAGTTTTTCCTTAGTAAGTTATTAATAGTTTGGTTTGATCAAAGTCAAAGATAAAAAATCCAAGAAGAGGATTATGCATTTGACATTATGTAACACTGATTTATGAAATATTTTTACATTGCTGACTTTTAAAAACAACAGATGCTGCAAAAATAAATAAAAACACAAATCCTCTATTTCTGAGTAGACTGTGCTCTAAAAGCTAGTTTTAAAAAAGTTGGCTCTTTGGATTTTGGAACACATTTTTCCAGTATCAACTATGGTATATTCTGAGGATAACCTATACAAGTCCATTTAGCAGAAATAATTTAACAAGCATTTACTGGGACACTTACATGGACCTGGGTCTGTTCCACAGGGTAGAGTTATGCAAGGGTGGGAAAAGTAGGCCTACAGTGGTTTGTATGGAAAAAGACATGCAGGTTATGATTATTACAATAGCTTCATTAACTCAAAAGAATGTCACTTAGGTACAATCTCTTAAGTGCTCATATTGCCAGTCTTCATTGTTTATACATTCTTGTGGTCTTTGAGAATCAGTAAATGAACCTGAATTTCAGTGACCTGCTTGGGTTAGCCCCACTGCCTTCTTTTTTCTTTTTTATTTTTTTAAAATTTCTTTATTGATTAAGGTATTACATATGTGTCCTTAATTCCCCCAATACCCCCCACCTCCCATTCATGTCCCCACCTCCCTGTTGTCTGTGTCCATTGATTAGGCTTATATGCATGCATATAAGTCCTTTGGTTGATCTCTCCCCCTTACCCCACCCTCCCCTACCTTCCCTGAGGTTTGACATGCTGATTGATGTTTCTCTGTCTCTGGATCTATTTTTGTTCATCAGTTTATGTTGTTCATTATATTCCACAAATGAGTGATATCATGTGATATTTATCTTTCTCTGCCTGGCTTATTTCACTTAGCATAATGCTCTCCTTCTGAGGTGGTTGAATTCAAACCTATTTTTGCCCACCTCTGTATTAGTGAATAAATGTAAGTTCTCATTGAGCTTACATTTTGTAAGGGGGGACTAAAAAAGGAAGACACGTAAGTAAATATGTAGTATAGTATCTGGCAATACGTGCTAAGCAGGAAAAAAGATCAGGAGGGGGATATGGAGTGTGTCAGTAGGACTGCAATTTTAAGTAGGTGGTTTCACGGCAGTGACTCAAGAAATGGGCTAGATTAGAAGCTGCCAACACAGACAAAAGGAACAATGCTTTGTGGCTGGCGAAGGATTATTTTTGGTGGTTTGACATTTCTTTTTCGGCTCTGTTCTCCCCACCCCTCCAAAGGTCATAGCTTTTATTTCGAATTTTTGGTTGAGATAAAAAAAATAGAGATAAGGTGGGAATGAGTGAGGAGGAAATAATGGCTGAGGGAGAAGTAGAAGAAAGATGAGGGAGAAATATAAGGCCACGGTGACTAGTCTCCCTGCCTGAGATGGCTGCTCACAGCAAGGTAAATCATAAGGCATGGAATGCAGGATTTTCTCTTATTATACACTTCCGTATTTCAACATCTTTTCCCTCTTTCAGAGTATACGTTACTCAAAGGTTGGAAATATGTGTGCTGGGGGAAAAATAAATAAGGTTTCCAGTGTGCTGGACAAAGAATCTCAAAATGTTTTGAGGTTGTTATCTAATATGTCACTTCTGCAGTCTTCAGTTCATTAAAGCAACCACAGAGCACATCCAAAATCAAGACCCTCACCTCCCCATGGTGAAATTAAAATGTTGCATGGAAAAAAATGTGTGTTATTCCTAGTAGATTGTCAATAATTTTTTAATCGTAAGATGTTTGGTTTACTATGTCAAACACACTGCTTATGGTTGTCATTGTAAAAGTTAATTTATTAAATTGAACAATTTTAAATTGCTCATTTTTTGAGGGGAAGTGTTTTCTAAAAATTAAAAGAGAATAAATACACTGAGGATCTTTCCTATAATGACTGTTTTAGTCTAAGCGGTCCTTGTTACTTCCCCAAAGTTACTTTCACGGTAGATAAGCTTGGCTGACCAACGGGACACTGGCTGTAAAAATCAGAGGGGGAAAAATTGCTTTCGTAAATTCAAAGACAGGAATGTTTTCTCAAGGATGAGCCTCAAAGACAAGACTGACTTAGGACCAAGGGTAGAACTGTTGGAAGAGTTTTAAAAGACAGTCATGCAGTGTTGATTTTAACTGAATTTTGTGTGTAGGTGTGAACAAACAAACCCATTCATCATTATTTCACTGATAAATCTGTGCTCAGTACTCAGCTGGAGTGCAGCCTAGTGAGGCTCATGGAAAAGTCACCTTTCATTTTTGTCTGTGTGGGTGTGTTGCTGCTTATAGAAAGGAATGCAGAGATTTTAAAAAACTTAAGAACAAAAGCTGACGCCTGTGTCTGAGAGCTAAATGTAACTGACAGCTCAGGGCTGCCTGGAGATGGGACCCAGTAGTCCCTTCACAGTGTGGTAATTCTTTCTTTATCCGGAGGGTCAGGAGTGTTGAGTTGGAATGGGTCCCTACTCTCCCGGACGAGACTGGAAACAAAGGGAAATTTGTATTTTACAAAAAGTTTTTCTAATGAGATCAGAAATTATGGTGATGAAAGAGGAAGCAAGAAATTAATCACTTTCTAGAAACTTTTTTTTTTTTTTTAATCAGCAGGGCAACTTAAAGAATGGACAAGGTGGTAACTGAGAGGCAACTTAGAGGCCAGTCTCCAATGGGTAGAAAAGTTGGTTCATGTCTGACTGAAAGTGTAATTGGGAGGCTGTGACAGTATCTTTGGGATGGCCTCAAAAGTCTTAACAATTTAACCTGAAGAGAATATGAAATGGAAAAAGGGACAGAGAGCGGAGGAACTGACACCCCACTCTGCCTACTGCCTGTGAGGTGTTTCTCTCCGTTTCGGCTTTGCAATCCTGTGGTTGGGACTCGGCAACCTATTGGTCCCTTTTGCCAGCTCAGAATTAGAGAGAAATTAAAAAGCTGGAGGAGGAAGAGGGGCCTGCCTTTTCTTTTTTTTGTGCCCTCATCCCTTCAGGGTCACTCTAGTATTGGTAGTTAATTTTTAAAATTTATTTAATACACTTTATTTAGAGCAGTTTTATGTTCACAGTAAAATTGAGCAGAAGGTACATAGATTTCCCATAAAGTTCCTGCCCTCACATGCTTCCTCCATTATGAATATCCCACCCCTGAGTGGCACATTTGTCACAACTGATGAACCTACATTGATACATCCTCATCACCCAAAGTCCGTTATTTACATTAGGGTTCACTCCTGGTGTTGTACATTCTATGGGTTTGGTGCTTCATTTTTTAAAAATGTATTTTTTATTTAAGTATAGTTGGTATAGAATCTTTTACTGATTATATTAGTTTCAGGTATATAAGACAGTGATCAACATTTTTATACCTTACAATGTGATCACTCCACTAATTCCAGTAAGCATCTGTCACCGTGCAAACGTATTTTATTTTAAACACAGCCGTGGTCCCAGCAGCCGCAGGTGGCTCCAGGTTCCATGTTCATTTTTACCTTCCCCGTACCAGCCTCATTGAATCTCTTCAGGTCACCAGCACTAGCCAGCTGGTGTCCCTCTGACTATTTAGTCAGGGGCACTGACCTCTTTTCCCTTAGACTGTCAAATAAAAAAATGACAACAGCCAACACAACAACAGTCATCCAGTGTGAATGAATCAAAATTATACCTATTTATTTTGTCAGATCAGCAAGAAGTATATTTTTTGGTGTACCACAGAATTTTAGTAATTAGTTTATGTGTGCCATGAGACGGAAAAGATTGAAAACCGCTGCCCTAGGGCAGTAGCTGCTTCCTGTATTTATCATTTCTGGAGCCTTTTTACTCCTTTTATCCTATTCATTCATTCTTTATAGTCAATCTCTGTTGAAATCACTGATGAGTGTGACTGTGCGGGAATGGATACAATTGGCTCCAGTGCCACTCTGATTTTGGCACAGAGATGCACAGCCTGAGCCTTCCCTATCCATTCCACACTGAGATACAATAATAATGTTCATTCTCAAGTCCTGCCAGGATGCAGATGATAATCAGTCAGTTACACATGCTAAAGGAGGGAAGTGTTGGATTCTGCAGAGGGGCCATTTAACTTGTTCAGAACTTCTGGAAGCTGACAAATCTCCAAGAGTCATCATTTTCTTCCATCAAATTTCCTTTGTAACCCTTTTTATTCACACCCCGCAACTGTGTCACCTCATGGTAGTCTGTTTGCATGTATGTCCCTGAGAATTCTGTCTTGTTCTTGGTCCTTATTGGTACTCTTCCTCCTGTTCATGGGGGATGAACTGAAGGGGAGTAGGGGGGCAGGGGTGGACATGGGTTTCACCAGTGGCTAGGGTTGGTGCCATAAAGACTTGAAGCAGGTTGTCCAGAACACAGACTAAGGATACCTAACCCATAGAGTGTGTAGCAGGAAACTCTTCCTGCAGGGGGTACATGTGAACTGAATCTTGAAGGACGAGCTGGAGTTAACAAGATGAAAAGGGAAGAGACAGGATGCTAGAACTAGATCAGATGTACCTAAATATCTTGGTAAGGGGAGCAAATTTGTAACATTTTGGCAAATTATCACATAGTGCAGGGGAAGGACAAAATCAAATTGGCTTTCCTAACATATCTATTTTCCAAGCCCAGAAAGACTTGTTGGGAACTGAATATTGCTGTATACTGAGGTACTCTTAAGTAAGCATCAGGTTATATAGAATTTTAATTGACCCTCATCAAAGTATATAATTTATATTATCCTGTTTACTAATTGTTTGGGATAGATATATCTTATTTTCCCAATTAGACTAAGTAGAGATAGAGCTAGATACTATTTTGTATCCATTCACCATTGCCTGGCATAGTGACCCAAACATCTTAGAGGATGAATAAACAAAAAAATTCAGTGGAATTCTTATAATACTGTATGTGTCATGAAAATAAACCATTGAGACCAGTATTCTATCTTGAAAAAGAACATTTTTTTCCCTTTTATGGTATTGTTCTCAAAGGTAAGGTAAAATGTACCACCTTATCCAAAATTCCCAAGATTTCCCTATAATACCTTGGTAACAAAATGTGTATATTGGGTTAACAACTGGATCAGGAATGATTTTCCAACTATAATTGGAAGCCAGCTGTCATAGAGGGGTTTGCTTTCTGGTAAAGTGATTTAGTTAATATTTCCCATGGCGGGGGGGGATGTTCAGCTTCTAGGCATGTTTCCTAGTTGTATTCCCATATTAATTGCGAGTCTTAATACATGAAGGGAATGGTCACGTCCCACTGTAGAAAGTAAAGGATACATGTGCCCTCTCTCTGTCCATCCCAATAAAGTCAGGCAGTAAAGCTATAGCATAGGCTTGGCCAATAGGTGTTGTCTTATGGGACTTTGAATCTTGAGCAAGTGACAGCACAGTATAGTGACTGTTAGAGTTGTGTGACCTTTGCTGGCCATCTTCTGTGTAGCCTTCCAGAGCTCCCTCAGTACCTGTCAAGTTTTTAACCTGGTTCTTCAAGCTTCCAATATCATTCCAATAAATTCCCTTTGTGCTTTCAGGTTATGTCATTTATGCCCTGCGGATATAGATGGTATCGTTAAAGATATAAGAAAATATATTACTCTTTAATCTTATTCATTACCGATTGCTTTAAAGAAGTACAAATATTATGAAGTAGAATTTTGACCCATAAAGAGAGCATTTCTGTCTTCAATAGCAACCATCTGTGAACAAGTTTCCCACCGGATACAGAAGTTTTAGACAGGTATTGTAGATGTCTGCAAGTGACACATTTTTGGATGGAGATTTCAGGGCTTCCCCAGTGCATGTGATGAGCTGTCCAGATCGCGCTCTCAGCAGAGTCTTTTAACGATAACAATAAATAGCTAACTACATGGAGTGCCTCGAATGGAGTCCAGTAGCTTTCATCTGATCAGAAATCCATTCCTGGGTAGATCCAGAAAAGAGAAAAGACTTCCAGCTTCGCCATCTGGATGCTCTTTTCCTCTTGCTCTCACCGCTGAAGAGGATTAGTGATGTCCATGACTCCCCTTGGAGTACACATTCTGCTTCTGGAAGCTGCTTAAAGAATAAGCCTTGCTGAATTAAAAAAAATTGGTTTTTGTTTCATCAAAGGCAAGAGTCAAGTTGGATGAAAATCCACTGTTTTTATGGAGGGACAAGAGAGAAAGCTTGGAAAAACTGCACAGATATTCTTGATGGTTCTAGGAATCAGGACGGACAAACAACTATGCTCAAACAAACGGAGCAAAATGCAACTGATTGATTCAGAGAAACATATGCTGCTTCTCCTATTTTTCTCCATGAACACAATTTCTCTTCACAGAAGATGTACACAGGAAATTAGCATTATAATAAAACTTGATCAATTTATAGACTTTTAGTTTAGAATTCATGACAATTCGGATAGAAACTGGCACAGAACAATTTTCAATGTCTCTTTTTTGCTTCCAGTGATAGCCCTGTCCACCTGACATATATAATTAATGCCAAGTAATGCTTCAATGGGGGAACAACTGAACATCATGTACAGATTTTCCATCTAGCAACTCTGTTTTGGTGTCACTGTTAACAGAGCCCAGAATCTATCAGGGGTGGACAAACTTTTTGACTCGAGGGCCACAATGGGTTCTTAAACTGGACCGGAGGGCCGGAACAAAAGCATGGATGGAGTGTTTGTGTGAACTAATATAAATTCAAAGTAAAGGAGCGGAGGGGAGAGCAAGAGAACCGGATAGAACAGCCGGATCCGGCCCGCGGGCCGTTGAATCATTGTAGGCAGCAGGTGGCTAAGGGGTGAAATATAATAAAATTGTATTTTCCCTCTGGAATTGGCCTCAAAACACAGTGTGGAGCCTTTAAGTTTAAGAGGCCATGTCTGTGTTGTTGAATCCCACACTTTTGGTTATATAAGTGACCCAAGCTGGGTCAATTGGATTTTATTTCCTGCAAATGTATATTTTGGAGGAGGGAGCAGAGAGGCTGTGAGTTTTGAAACGGGGGTCACATTAATGGCAATGCTCTAGAAGTATTATATTTCCATAGGTTCTGACATATAGTGTTTTTGTCGTTTTTGTACATATTCTACAACTTCAATTCAGTTTTTTAAATTCAAGTTTTTGTATCAATCAACACTGGATAGATGAACACTAACTTCATGCTCATTAGGGTCAGCTGGGGCTGTGCTGCTCACTCAGAATCATCTGAAATGTTTCCAGTCACTGCAGCAGAAATTGGAGAGAAATGGAGGATAGTGCCTTAAACACTCCTGATCACATTTATTGGCTAATTCAAGTCACATCCCCTTTTCTATATTCAAGGGTGTAGGGAAACAATCCTATTGTGTCCTGGAATGACAAAAATAGAAATATTAGAAATATTGATGACCAACACACCAGTTGGAGAAATCTTTGTTCTTGGTTTTGATATGATCAGAGAATATTGCCTGTACTTTTGACACTATGGAATTTCTTGATGTTTCATTAGTGGTTGAATATATGATAATTTTTTTTGTGACTGTTTCATGAACATTTAAGGGAAATATAATATCTATATTTAAGGTATAGAATTTTGTATATATCAATTACATATACTTTTCATTTATGACATTTAGTTTTAAAAAATATATTCTGTCCATTTGATTTACCATGAGCTGAAGAAAGAAAATAAAAACCCATTATTTAAAATATTTCTATTGATTTTGGAGTTATAAATGTTATCTGGTGCATACAGGAGTGGGCGAAAGTAAGTTTATAGTTGTAATACAAATAAATAATACAATAACTAACAAATAATAATACAAGAATAAACTCTGCTTCATGGACCCACAACTGTAAACCTACTTTTGCCCAGTTCTGTATATTAACTGTTGTCCCTTCATATAAATTATGCTCTTTATAATTATAAATCACGCTATTTTCCTAACTTTATTCAATTTCTCCTGAATTCAACCATATCTGACATTAACATCATAATTCCTGGTATCTTTAAAAAATGTATTTTTTTAATTGATTTCATGAGAGGAAGAGATAGAAACATCAATGATGAGAGAGAATCATTGATCGGCTGCCTCCTGCATGTCCCCTACTGGGGATCAAACCCACAACCCAGGCATGTGCCCTTGACTGGAATCAAACTCAAGACCCTTCAGTCCACAGGCTGATGCTCTATCCACTGAGTAAAACCATCTATGGCATTCCTGATATCTTTTAGACACATACTAATCAAACATTTCCTTCCTCTACTGATAGATTACTGATGACCTCCACTTTGCTTACATTGATCGCTCTCTCTTTCTTGAAAGACTATTTTTACTTGTCTTCCAGATACCATCTAATTTTCCTTCTATCTCTGTCTTTTCCTCCCCCCCGTCCTTTTTTTTCTTTAAATTAGTTGGAGTGCTCCAAAACTCACTCTTTGGAACTCTTATCTTCTCTATCTGTACTCACTCATTTGGTGATGCTATCTAGCTTCATGGCTTAAATACTATCTATTCTGGATTAGTCAGGGCCCAACTAGGAGACAGAAATCATCCAGTCATTTCAACAGAAAGAATCAATTCAAAGGATTATTAACTAGGAATAAATTTGCTGACTATATTACTAATAATTATCATTTTGAGATATTCTCTAGGGAAACATTTTCCATACGTAGATCAGTTGTCATTTTCCAATAACGTTTTTCTTTTCCCACATGTGAGCTACATTTCTACCTGTGAAAGCACTTCACATGTCTGAGCATGTAGACTATGCCAGCTATACAGTACTCTTGGCACTGGCACAAATTCTCTAGCTTCTCTTTTTATTTTCACTTGTTCGTGTGCTATTTATTGGTCTTTACTTGCCTTGGAGAGGTTCAGAAGGTAAGAGATAGAGATTTGAGTTTGACCACTGATATAGAAATAAGCAAAGCTGTCCACCCTACTTTGGTTCTATGCCTCTCAGAATCATTGGGTAAGGCAGGGAAGTTCTTCTTAAGGTCCCTACTAGTTCAATGGAATCCTCTATTAGAGTGCCGAATAGAGGTCTATCCAGGAATGATATATTCCTTTGCCATGCTCTACTTCCTCAATGTCCATATGTTCCATGGGAATTTGCTTGTCAAAAGCAGAAATGAACACTTACCTAGTTATAAATATCAATGGATATCTAATTTACTATTACTTATATTTTTTCTAATGTTTTTCTGCAGTTAGAAAGAAGAAGAAAATACACATGACAACAAAAAACTATGTTAAATCTGGATTGTATTTTCTCCTGTTCTGGTGTGGGATTTTCTCATTTACGTGCTTTAAAAATTATGTAACTATTATAATTTTGTCCATTTTTATGAATGGTTTTGTGCTGTTTGTGCTATTTAAATGTGATTATTACCAATTACATGCTCACATAAGTATATTCACTTAAAATAAAATACTAGCCAAAAAATATAATAGTAATGATATTAATAGTGTTTTACTTCTCCCCCTATCCAGTTTGACTCAGTGGATAGAGCATTGGCCCATGGACTGAAGAGTCCTGGGTTTGATTGCAGGCTTGATCCCTGGCCCTGGTTGGGGCGCGTTAGGGAGGCAACCAATCAATGTGTCTCTCTCACCTTGATGTTTCTCTCTCTCTGTCTCTCTGTCTCCCTTTCACTCTCCCTAAAAATCAATGGAAAAATATCCTCTGGTGAGGATTAACCCCCCTACCCCAAAATAATGTTTTACTTCTCAAGGGCTTTGCTATATGTTAATTTGGTTTCATTGCAATCTCATGAAATATTCTGGGCAGTGCTCTTGATCTTACAATGGAGGACATTGAGGCCTAGATATTTTAAATGAATTCCCCCCCTACATTGCTATGAGGGCTGAACACTTCATGCTGCCCACTAACAACTCCATTTTCTTATTCAAGTGGATGCTAAGACCCTTTCCCTGCTGAGACTTTTAATTTCTACAACAGGGCAGAGTTGGACCTACTGAATGGGCCTTTATGAAAGTTAATGAGGAATTAAGCTGCTTAAGAGACCTGAGATGAAAGATTTTTCACAGGACTTTTATGTATTATAAATATTCAGCAGCAGGGACTATAACTTGCCTTTATCCATTGTGAGGTACAGGGGAGAGATTAATAAACACGGAAGAGTGAACTGCCTGTTGGGTACTTCTAATGTGTGAGAGCTCTCAGTGTACTAAAGATCTGCATCCTCTGGTCTTACCCTGACATAAACCCTTGCCCTGATCATAATATGCTGATTGTAATAATGACAATGTTTTCAGTGGGTGTGGTTTGAAGGTTTTAGGGGAAGAAAATAGAAATCTGTGGTCTGGACATTGCCGAGTATGTTTGGTGTGCTTGAGAGAGAAACAAAAAGAGTAACATTGAATACAGAGGTGTTGATCTATACCCAACACTCAGCCACATCTAAACGTGAAGATTTTATAAGAAGAAACGACATCTTCCCAAGAACTCTAGTCTGAAGGAAAAAAAAAATTTACATATGTGAGCATGCCAAATGTCTTCAAGAAGCTCTTTTACTGATATGTTTTAATTGCCTCCTATTCAGCCTGTTAGTGAGGGAGAGATTCCCATCCTAGGGTTATGGGGATGGCCAAACAAATGACACTCAACGCTGGAGAGATGATTTCATCAGTAGTTTTCTGGTCATATATACTCATGGCGTAGGGAAGAGAATACTTTATGTCACGCAGGGTCACATGAGGTTGGACTCGGGGACAATGTGAACAGGCTTTGTAGTAATAAGGGATGCGGAGCGATGTGATTGGCTTGCTTGAATAAATCTGCAGGTTGGCTGGAAGCTGAATCCACTGCTCAAAGATGAGCAGGAACTGTGCTGGTCCCTTTGATAAGAAGGACTGTTTGGCTAGGGGGCCTTATCTGAGGGAACAGACCTGGAAGGAGACTTTGCAGGTAGACTATTATAGGCTCTCCTGATTTTACCAAGAGTCAAGGCAGCACATACTACTGAGCCTTAATTTCAGGCCTTCCCCCTGAAATGCTGTCGATTTCATTGGGCTGGAGGTTTTCTTCTCGTCACTGGAGACACATTGAATCAGGGAGACTTGAGTCTTTGTAGTTTTACATCTGTTTACTCAAGTACAGTGAATGTTCAGTGCTTGAATATTCCTTTCCTTTTAAAAGTATATTAATATTTATTTAGAAAAAACAATAGTCGTAGGATTTATAGTCTTGATACTATAATAGGTAAAGAGAGAACATTATATTGCTATTTTTTCCTCTGCAGAGGACATGCCAGCTATAGGAAAGCCTTTACCTGTAATAGGCAGGGGCCTGGTGGCATGGGTTTCTGGCAAAGGAAAGGAAGCTGGACTTGGGGAGGGAAATGACAGAGCCGCATAACTGGGCCGCAGTGGGGATGGTAAGCTAACTCAAACACAAACACCTTTATGTATTTTTATCTGTCATTTTGTTTTCATTAAATAATGTGCAGAAATTCTCCCAGATAAAATAATTTTCTTGTGGACTATAAATGTACTGTAGAAATTATATTTTAAGAGACAAGTGTGATCTAAGACTGTGAACTGACAAAAGCCTAGTCTAGTTGGAATAAATCAGCTCTGATGCCTAACTTGGGGAAGGTGCTGTGGTCAGTGTTAGGGGATAGGATCTTCTATTTCTGTAAAAAATGCCTCCGAAATTTTGATACGGATCTAATTGAATCTATAGATTCCTTTGGGTAGTATGGATATTTGAACAATATTAAGTCTTCCAATTCATGAACACAGGATGTTTTTCCATTTGTTATTCTTGCTTAATTTCTTTCATCAATGTTTTATAGTTTTCTCTATATAAATCTTTTATCTGCTAAATTAATTTTATTCCTATAGAAATAGAAAGAAGCCTGTTAGAGTTATCAGAGCAGGCATTTTAGTTTAGTTAGTCTCTTTGACTTTCTTTAACTGCCCCTGAAATCCAATGGGGCCTGGGCCCATGGGCCAGTCTGGTCCATCCCACAGAGTGCAGTCAGGTAAAAGATCAGAAGATGAGTCTTTGCTGGTTGGCTGATGTGAATATTATTCCTCTGACTCATTAAAAATATTTTATCAGAGTTTCATAGTCCTGCAAATTTGGGAGTAGCCTTTTAAAACTGCTACTAGGTTGGGAGTGGGTCAAGCCTTTAATCACAAGATATATGAGAAGGGGTGATAAAGTCTGGCGTTGGGTGAAAACAGGCACTTTGGAAAGTCTAGGGTTGGTTGCCTTCTCTCTTTTTAAAAAAAATATATATTTTATTAATATTTTACAGAGAGGAAGAGAGAGGAGAGGGATAGAGAGCTAGAAACATCGATGAGAGAGAAACATCGATCAGCTGCCTCCTGCACACCTCCTACTGGGGATGTGCCCACAACCAAGGTACATGCCCTTGACCGGAATCGAACCTGGGACCTTTCAGTCCACAGGCCGACGCTCTATCCACTGAGCCAAACCAGTTTCAGCTGGTTGCCTTCTCTTTGAAGAAACAAAAAGGCAACAAACATCTGAAAGAGGGAGGCTAAGAGAGCATTCGGATGTTTGTTATTGGCAAATAACTCCCAGGGCATCTATCTGGTCCCAAGAAGGACCATCAGCTGACTGGGGAGGTACTTAGAAATAAGATTATGTCTAACATTTCTCTTTCTTTATCTTTTTAATAACACACTTCCTTATAACCTGGGATATGGGCAGTTCCCAGTAACTGGGTTTCAGGTACAGGGGAAAAGCATGGAATGTAATTGCTATAATAGATATTCAGAGGTGAGAGTGTGTGTGTGTGTGTGTGTGTGTGTGTGTGTGTGTGTGTGTGTGTGTAACCCCGAGACTCTTGAATTACTATAGCATGTTTCACTCTTCACAAAAAAAGATACATTTCACAGCATATCACTTACTGTGAATGTGCCAACACGGCAGAGTTCAAAAGTACAAATGTTATAGCCAGAAACATTGGGTTTTTAGAAATGTGTTTGGGAAATCTTTTAGCTTGTAGCTGTCTAAAACTCTGCTATAAAGAATTTTCATGTGGGCTCTGTCATACCCTGTAAAAGACCAGCTCATCATAAGTGGGAGAACAATAGCTATGATGTAGAGTGATTGCATTTCAGCGCTCAATGTGAGACCTGGGATAAACAGGCAAGGAACTAGCAAATCTTCTGGAGGACAGTGCTTTATTGCTAAAAATACCTACCCTAGGCTAACTTCGCCCTAAATCACTGCAGCAAATGACGGTGCGAAGTCAAAGGAACAAAAACTTGCTGAGCATTTTGACAACTTTAACTAACACAGTATTTTAACCAACAAGAGGCGTAAGGGTGATGAGGTATAGTTGTGACAGCTCTGGCAACTTTGTTAAACCCACTAACTCTATTCAGGTTTGTGGGTTAACAAATGCAGACCCAGTGTATGAAATGAAAATATGTGGCAATTCCACTGTGACAACTATAATAAGGCAACAGTAAAGTGATAAACCTCAGTGAGGGCTGGGAAACTGAAGGATCCTTGGAAAAACCCAACTGGTGTTAAGTGACTCAGGGGAGTCAGGGAAACCGAGGAAGGAAAGAAGAAAAAGGACACAGTGCACACCTAATGCAATCCAGGTTTGGCCTGTGCTTTCGGGACGTGGCCTTGTCACAATCCCCGGGTGACTAAGGTGGTTATGGTGCTGCTTATCCATTTGAAATCCAGCTGAGATAAAATTCACGGTCTCTTTAAGATTCTGTGGGTGCAGAAGGGTTCTGAATTACTGTGAGGGTAAACAAGCAGGCAAGTATAAACAGCGCCTTGTCTGCCCATTAAGGAAAAGGAATTAAATCAATGGTCATGCACTTGGGACCATTTCTGTCTTATTTCTGTTTATACCCCATGTCCAAGGACGAGTCACACAGAAAATATTTTTTGAATAAGCCTGGCTAAAGGAATTTGATGTTTGCAAACTGAAGTTGGTAAGGAATTTTTATTGTTTGCAGGTATTAGATACACTTGAAACTATATCTGGGCATTGTATACAAATCTCTGTCAGTAACTCTTTAATATAAATAACACACACTACCAATTAAGTGTATATGTAATACAACAATGAATAATAATTAATATATAATACATTATATGTAATAATGTATTTGTAATTATATAACATATAATATACAATGTAAATATAATTCTATAATCTTATATATTATATATATAATTGACAGGCATTCTGAATGGGAGGGGCTGTGATTATTAAAAAGCATTCTCTGAGGAAAGAAAAATGTATGTCTATAAATGTACTATTTGACATCACTAAGACAAAATTGTTATGCTAGCACCATAACACAACAACTTTTGTTGCCTTCCATAGTGTGTTCCTTATAGAAGTTATTCTTGGTCACCTTTTATATTATACACTTTTCACTATTTTAAATATGAGTTAAATTAGTACAAAGACAAGCTGGGTTAAGCAACTGACAAATGACTAATGCTTCCTTCTTTATTAAATTTATAACAGATGAAGGTATACTAGATAAAAGTAGGCCACAGACCAAGGAGCAACTCTATCCTGCCTCAAATCATTGCTTCTCCTCTGCATACAATTCTGAAAAGAGATGAAGACTCAGGGAACTGTCACTCTATCATCAACTGGGTTTGTATCCAAAATTCACCCATGTGGAAAACTGGGCTAGTGCATGGGCCTTTCAGTTCCTACTGCTAGCAGCGCTCCTCTAACCCAAATCTCGGGTCCCTCCACCCTCTGGACAATTGTAAGAAAGGACAGAAGAAAGAGAGAAGTGAGAGGGTCTGTTCAGAAAGGGCAGACCCTGGGGAACCTTACTTTCCCAGCAATGGAAAAAAGGAGCTTTACCCAGGTATAAGACCTTTTGCTAAATAGTTATTTTTTCCACTAGCAATGGTGGGCTAATTATTTTCCTGGAATCTGATCAATCAGATTAATAAAATTCTTCTTTCCAATATGTGCAGTCTAGAGCAAGAAGGAAAAAGAATGTAAAGAAAGCCCAGCTGGCGTGGCTCAGTGAGCGTCAACTTATGACTAGGAGTCACGGTTCAATTCCCGGTCAGGGCACATGCCCGGGTTGTGGGCTTGATCTCCAGTGTGGGGTGTGCAGGAGGCAGCCAATCAATGATTCTCTCTCATCACTGATGTTTCTATCTCTCTCTCCTCTCCCTTCCTCTCTGAAATCAATAAAATACATTTAAAAAATAATGTAAAGAGAGAAGGAGTCTTGAGTAGTCTCTCTTCCTTAACAGTCTACAAATTTTTTTTTATTATATACAAATGGTCACAAATTCCAATTAAGTATTGGATCTATATATGCATTCACAACAACATGAAAATTAGGAATATTTTTCCAATGCTCTGCCAGATCCATGGAAAAATTTCCAGTTACCTTGGCATCATGTGGATCCAGGATACAAATAAGTCAGATAGGAAAAGGGAGAGAATAATTTCTAGTCTCCTCAGTGAATGCATCTATCAAACAAATGTCAGAGCATCTGGGGCCAATTTATCCCCCCCCCCAATCTTTCCAATACGCCTCTCTTTTTATATCTATTGAGGTTTTAAAATTCCTAGTAATCCAACATTGGTTAGGGGCAAAAAAAGTACCAATGATGCTTTTCATTCTGAGAACCGAAGGTGTTAGTGAGGAAGGGTGGCCATGGGAAGGTGGCTCTCTGTTGGCTCTGAGCTTCCCCCTCCACTGTTAATTGTGCAGGAATATAAGTCCATCTACACATTGGACTGACCAGGTGTGAGGAGAGTAGCCCCTCCTTAATCCAGCGGAGACACCAGATAAGTGATCACTAAATCCTAGAGTACTGCCAAGGAGATGGATATGCATCTCAATTGGAATTTTCCAGATTTCTATTTGAGATGGTGGTTTTAAGAACATACAGGTAGATGATAGTAGGGAAATTATGAAGAATTCCTATCCCCTGCCCCCAATTATGGACAGATATTATGTCTGATTTCAAAGATGAGTAAATAGGAAAACAATATATACTAAAACAAGGTCTATGAACAGGTTTTGTGGCATAAAAGAACATTTAAGATGCAGTTGCAAATATGAAAATAATGCATGTAGCACATGGAGGTAAATTGTAAAAGCTGTTGCTTTATAATTCTGATGATTTAAAACAGGAACACTATGAAACAAGTGGACAAAGAGAAAATAAGGCAAAAGACTGAGATGAAAACAGAGCCAGCCTAGGTAATTAAATATCAGGAAGATACTAAAAAGTGCCATACAAGAAATAAAATATGCATCAGCTATGATGAAGATAAAAACTGATACCACAGAAAAGGGAGTTGTGAGACACACATTTGAGAGACTTTTCCTGGATACAGGGAGAAAGGATTAACATATGAAGATGATGACAGTGAGGATGAACATGAAAGATGAACTAGAACAGACTTAATAGATAAATGAGCAAGATATGAGAGCAAGTGGTAAAAAAATCCATAATCAAAATTGTGACCACCAAACCTTTCCTACCCTGAAGGGTGCATCAAGTCTGCAGAATGAAGAGTCTCATTGAGAAGCAAGTGGCATTAGAGTGATGAAGTCCATATTTAGGCACATCCTGCTGGGATATCTGAATTTCAAAGAATAACGAAAAAAATCTCTCATAAACATCTAAGTGGGAAAAGTCAGATTATTTGTCTAGAGAAGAAATTAAGTGAATCTAGGATGTTTCCATTGCTGGAAGGCAATGCTAGAAGCAATCTTTATCCTGGTGAGGCAGACACTGGCAATATTATGAGTGAAGATCCCACTTGCAGGCATATTGCCTTTCTTGCGCAGTGGCAACAAAAAGAGATTGTATTTAATGCACAACTCGTGAGGTGTAACACACAAGTTCCATCCCTGAGGATATTCCTCAGAGATAGCCTCTAACCAACAAAGAGGTGAATCAATAAAGAGCCAGTGAGAATGGTAGACTTACATGTTAGGAGCATGGATGGTGAGTAGTAAAATCACTGAGATGAATAATACAAGTAATTATAATGATTACAAACAATCAAAATACAAATTTCAAAACAGATTTTAAAGAGATGATTAATAATATCCTATCTAATAAAAGAGTAATATGCAAATTGACTGTATCTCCACTACACCCACAAGCCACGCCCACCAGCCAATCAGGAGCGAGTATGCAAATTAACCCAACCAACATGGCTGCGGCCACAGAGAGAGCAGGAGGCTTGGGTTTCCCCAGCAATGGAGGAAGCCAAGCTTTCCACCTGCCCTGGCCAGCCCTGACCTCCACTCAAGGCTACAAAGTTTCAATTGTAGAAGATAAATAAACCCCAGATACCAGGGCCACCACTTGAGTTCACAGGGGGGACGTGGCCAGCCTGCAAACCACCACAGGCCCCTCACCTAGGCTGCCCCATGCCCCAAGAGAACCCCCACCCTGATCCAGGACACCCTTCAGGGCAAACCAGCTGGCCCCAACTCGTGAACCAGGACTCTATCCCATCTAATAAAAAAGTAATATGCAAATTGACTATCACTCCAACACACAAGATGGCTGCCTCCATGTGGTCAAAGATGACTGCCCAAATGTGGACACAAGATGGCCAGCAGGGGAGGGCAGTTGGGAGGGATCAGATCTGCAAGGGAGGGCAGTTGGAGGTGATCAGGCCAGCAGGGGAGGGAAGTTGGGAGGGACCAGGCCTGCAAAGGAGGGCAGTTGGAGGTGATCAAGCCTGTAAGGGAGGGCACTTAGGGGTGACCAGGCTGGCAGAGAGGGGAAGTTGGGGGTGACTGGGCCTGCAGGGAAGGGCAGTTGGGGGGGACCTAGGCCTGCAGGGGAGAGCAATTGGGGGGGGACCAGGCCTGCAGGGGAGGGCAGTTAGGGGCAAACAGGCTGGCAGGGGAGCAGTTAGGCATCAATCAGGTTGGCAGGGGAGTGATTAGGGGGTGATCAGGCTGGCAGGCAGAAGCGGTTAGGGGCAATCAGGAAGGCAGGCAGGTGAGCAGTTGGGAGCCAGAAGTCCTGGATTGTGAGAGGGATGTCCGACTGCTCGTTTAGGCCCAATTCTACCTGGATCGGGCCTAAACGGGCAGTCGGACATCCCTCAAGGGGTCCCAGATTGGAGAGGGTGCAGGATGGGCTGAAGGACACACACCCCCGTGCACAATTTTAATGCTCCAGGCCTCTAGTAAATCAATAAAATGTAATAATAAAAACCTAGGTATAAACTTCTCCATCAGACTATGAGTGGGGGAAGTTGGTAGAAACAGAAGCATTAACATTAGAAGGGTATTGAGTTTTGTATGCATTTTTGTATCTAACTGCGTTGGTGATATCTTAGAATGTTCATTTCCTTGTGTTTTTACATTATCATGATCATTTCACCTATAATTGCTCATAATATCGATTCCTTTATAAAACATTTGCCTTCTATTTCTGTGCCTTGTTTCTCTAAAGGTTTTGCAGAAATAAACCCCCAAACCAGCAAGCCCTGCATCCCAGTTACCAAGACTGGCTTACTGCCGGCTGGCATGGCTCAGTGGTTGAGCATTGTCCTATGAACCAGGAGGTCACAGTTTGATTCCCGGGCCCATGCCTGGGTTGTGGGCTCGATCCCTAGTGTGGGGCGTGCAGGAGGCAGCCAATCAATGATTCTCTCTCATCATTGTTGTTTCTATTTCTCTTTCCCTTTCTCTCTGAAATCAATAAAATATATAGTAAAAACAAAACCAAACTGGCTTACTATTTCTTCTGTTGTCCAGCGCATTCAGTCTCCTATAATTATCACTGGCAAGGCTGTTTCTGGCCTGAAGGGTCCAGAGCAGTTTCCTGGTGCTTGATTGCCTAGTACTGCCATGGTATTCAGATGCAGTCAGCTTTAGACTGTTCTGTGTGGCAAAAATATTCCCTTTGATTGTTAATTAGTTCTTTGATGTATATGAACAATGCCAGTCTAGTGAGTGTCAATGTCATCTGAGGAATGCAACATTATTCTTTCACATACACATTTGTTGGTGATTTTAGAAGCATATAACGGTCACTGGTGTCCTGTTCTGTGAGTGACATGTGGTCCTAATTAGGAAGCAGACTATACATTAAAAATAGCAGGAAGAAAACGCAGGCTGGCCCTCAAGACAATTTTGCGGTAGAGCCAACTTGCTTTCCTTGTTGCAGCCTGTCCTGTCTGATCAGAGGGTCCCCCAGCCTCTGAAAGCGGGGCTTCCACTGTGCTTCTCTATCCATGCATTTCCTTTAGGCCTCTCCTGTCTAGATGTGGCCGTTGTGTCTCCTCTGAACCCAGGCTTATGTTCACTGAGCTTTCTCCCTTCCTGGATTCCCTTCTGGTCTGCAGAGCCAGTCCTGCCCATAGTTCCTAGAACTAAGCTGACTGGAGACAGGAGGCACTGAAACTGTCCCACCTCCCAAAGTGTCCCACTTGCTGTTGGTCTGAACCTTAGATACGCCCGAGTCCTCTTCACTGAGACCGTTCTTATGAAGGGGTTCTGCTTGGATAACTGCGATGCTCCTCAGGTCCCCGGATGCTGCCATGCTCCCAGGCTTTGCTGAGAACTGCAGCCCTGTCTTCACATTCTGGTGGCTGAAGCCTGACTCTCCTGACTTGGACTCCACACCTCCCAGATTACCTGCTCCGGGCTTTATCAAACTACTCAGATGATTTTGTCCTTATGTGTGCAGCCCAGCCTCCACCAAGGACCCATGGAGCATCCCATATCTAATTTTTTGTGTGGCTCCCACCTCTCTGATGCCCTGCTCGGTAAATTCCAGCCACCTCAGCACCCTTCTCTGCAACCTCTGCTTCTTCGGCTCGGCGAGATCACTGCTTTCTTCTTGGGCCTCAACTCCCTTGGGCTCTCTGGCAGAAAACCAGGGCCAAGGTGGCATTCACCCATGTGCTTTCCTTCGCCCAAGAATTACAGTCCTGCCCATAGCCTAATGCCCCCAAACAGGGAGGTCATACACTTTCTCCAGGGATACGGCTGCTTTATGGCGGGGTAAGTCTGAAACAGTTACTCTGCCTTGGCTGGGAGCACAGAATTCTTTTTGTTTTTATTGATAAGGTGGAAGTTTCTGTCAGTTTCACAACTTGTTATTGGTCATGGCATGTACATTTTTAGTAGCTGTCAAATTTGGAAATTTTTATATCGAGTTTCCTTCATGTATGAGCTCAATACAAGCACTAAATATCCCTTTAGCTAAGTCCCCAAAGTGGCACAGCTACTGTAACATAACCCGACAGGCAGCACAGTGGAGAGAAAAACAGAGTGGAGAGACAGGGTCTTTTATAAATACATATTATTATTATTATTTTCAATTACAGTTTACTCTAAATATTATTTTGTATTACTTTCAGGTGTACAGCATAGTGATTAGACATTTATATATTTTACAAAGTGATCACTTAAGTCTAGTACTCAACCGACACCATACATAGTTATTACAATATTATTGACTATACTAGAAGCCCGGTGCACGAAATTCATGCATGGGTTGGGGGGTGTGTGTGTCCCTCAGCCCAGCCTGCACCCTCTCCAATATGGGACTCCTCGAGAGCCGTCGGACATCCCTCTCGCAATCCAGGACTGCTGGCTCCCAACCGCTCGCCTGCCTGCCTGCCTGATTGCCCCTAACCGCTTCTGCCTGCCAGCCTGATCACCCCCTAACTACTCCCCTGCCAACCTGATTGATGCCCAACTGCTCCCCTGCCAGCCCGATTGCCCCTAACTGCCCTCCCCTGCAGGCCTGGTCACCCCTAACTGCCCTCCCCTGAAGGCCTGGTCACCCCTAACTGTCCTCCCTTGCCAGCCTGGTCACCCCCAACTGCCCTCCCCTGCAGGCCTGGTCCCCTCCCAACTTCCCTCCCCTCCAGGCCTGGTTGCCCCTAACTGCCCTCCCCTGCAGGCTTTATCACCCCCAACTGCCTTTCCTTGCAGGCCTGGTCCCTCCCAACTGCCCTCTCCTGCTGGCCATCTTGTGGAGGCCATCTTGTGTCCACATGGGGGCAGGATCTTTCACCACATGGGGGCATCCATCTTGTGTGTTGGAGTGATGGTCAATCTGCATATTACTCTTTTATTAGATAGGATAAAGGCCTGGTGCATGCGTGGGGCCAGCTGGTTTGCCCTGAAGGGTGTCCCGGATCAGGGTGGGGGTTCCCTTGGGGCGTGGGGAAGCCTGGGTGAGGGGCCTGTGGTGGTTTGCAGGCTGGCCATACCCCCCTCCATGGCGACCCAAGCAGAGGCCCTGGGATCTGGGATTTATTTATCTTCTACAATTGAAACTTTGTAGCCTTAAGTGGAGGCCAAGGCAGGCCAGGGCTGTGGAAACTTGGCTTCCTCCATCGCCAGGGAAACCCAAGCCTTCCTCCTGCTCTCTCCATGGCCTCAGCCATCTTGGTTGGGTTAATTTGCATACTCGCTCCTGATTGGCTTGTGGGTGTAATGGAGTGATGGTTACTTTGCATATTACTCTGTTGTTAGATAGGATTGTCTGACACAGAGTTTCATTTCCTTGAGTTAATGCAGGGCTTTCTAGATAAAGATGAGACTACAATTTGTTTTTATCAATTTTGTTTTTACAATTTTGTTAGTATTGTATTTGAAATAACAGACTTAGAAATTCTACTTTAAATAGTGGAAAGATCCTGGAAGATCATTTAATTAAAATGATACTAAGTAGGAGATAACCCATTGCTTATGTAAGAAAAATAGGTCAAAGAAATGTATATATCGTTTTAGTTCCCTGGTAGAAATTCAAATTTATGGTGATTATTTTTAAATATATAGGTAAACTTTTCATGTATCACACTAGTATATACAACAGAAGAAGCCTCTGGGGAGGTACACAAAAACTAATTAGAACAGTAGAAAATCACTATTTAAGTAAAGATATCTAAAATAATTTTTAAAAGGAAAATTAAAACTTGACATTCCCAGTTTAGATAAGGCATCTTAGATAAGGCATCTTAGAGCAGTAACTTACTTGGGTGAAACGATAGTTCTCATTTTCTAGTCTTATCTCTATAAGCCATGAAAGTTTTTAGAAAGGTTAGTCAATATTGTGACTTTGATCCAGTTGGACTGCAATAAAACCTCTCTTATTTATGGCATAATATAGATTTTCCACCTCTGTAGGACTACCTTTTATTTAAAAAAAAATTATTGATTTTTTTTTTTTTTTTTTTTTTTTTTTACAGAGAGGAAGGAAGAGGGATAGAGAGTTAGAAACATCAATGAGAGAGAAACATCGATCAGCTGCCTCCTGCACACTCCCTACTGGATATGTGCCCGAAATCAAGGTACATGCCCTTGACCGGATAGGACTACCTTTGATAAAGGCTTCATTGCTTATTTTTGTCATGTGATTGGGGAGGGTGGTTACCATTCTGCCTACCCCTGGCCATTTTGACTTATGTCTTCCTTTATGTGCAACAGAAAAACTACTGTTATAAGATTAATTTTGTTTCCTTTGTAATAGATGATAATAATCCCCACAGAATATATATTTGGATAAAGAGAAAATGTTTTTAAAACCCTCTCTCAAGAAGTTTCTGAAAGGTACGACTTGCCAGGAAAATCTTACCTTTTCATAAGTGAGTTAGGTTTCATTATGATATCCACACTCACGCTACTAGTATATCCCTGGCTCAATGAAGTATCATTTACTCATATCCCACAATTTTGTCATTCACTTGTATAAAAGCTCAGATCCATGAGAGTTACTTACTTAACATGTAAGATTAGTTAGATCGTAAAAGGCAGGTGGGTAACGTCCAGCCCGAGGGCCATATAAGGCCCTTGAAATCATGTGATCTGGCCCAGCCTAGACATTAGGGGATTAGGGGCTAGTTAATTAAATGTTTGACCAAATACAGCTGGCTAATAATTAAGCTGATAATTTTGTATGGCCTGCGAATGATGTTATAAATATCCAAATGGCCCTTGGCAGAAGAAGGTTCCCTACCCCTGATATAAGGGATCTATGATCATGCTTCTTCAAACTCTCAAAGCTCTTATCATTCTATATTTATGCTGATCCTGCTTTATAATTTAAAAGTGCTTGTTTCATGTCCCAATCGAAGCATCTTGAAAACAAACATTTAATCTTGGCACTTACTGTGCTCCTCAGTGACCCAAAACAACTTCTAATTGAATTTTACATATGCGTCCTGTTCCTGAGATTAAAAAAAAGTACATATGCTCTTATCAGCTCATGATAAATTTTATTAATGTGTGCTAGTAATAGCCTCATTAGACAATCAGTCCTGTCTTGTAATTACTGTCAGAAAAATAATTTAAGATCAATCTTTTTAAAACCAAAAATCTTTTCTTGAGGGGGCAGACAGCTTTTACAGTTATTTGGCTAACAGTCAACCATTCTAAAATATCAGATCAAGTCACTCCATTACTCAAGAGTATATTTTGCAACTACCTATGTTGAATGGATAATCAGAACATTCCGTGGCTAAAATTAGATATCCTTTGTTTAATAAATTGAATAAAAAGAATCTAATGAATGAATGGCTCTTACACTGCCATCCTCCTCCAAAGAGTTCTCCAAGCACTGGATCAGGCCCAATCTGACTTTTTCCTACAGTGCTGTCTCCAAACCATTCTTGTTAAGATCTCTGACTCATGCATGTTATCAAATCTAGCATATGCTGTCTGTCCTCTTTTTACTCGACCTCTCAGCATATTGACATTAAGGAACCCTCTGAAACATTATTTGCTAACATCTCTTTTTCCTAGCTTTCCTCTCCCTTTGTTCTCAGCCACTATTGATTTCTCGTCTCTTAACTCATATCTTAAGTGTTTGAGTTCTTCAGTGTTTGGTAATAGGGCTGTTTCCCCCCCCCCCCCCAAAGGCTTTATTCAGTGGTAGATCTGCTATGTTTCCATTGATTTAAATAGTATCTATATGCCTGTGACTTACAATTTATATCTCTAGGTCAAACCTTTTCTCAGATTTCCAGTCTTATACATCTACTACCCATTTGACATTTTCATTTGGATGGTTTATGGGCATCCCACATTTAACATTAGTCTTGTGAATCCTATTCCATCCATTGTCTTCCTCATGTCAGTAAGTGGTACAACCTCAGCTTTAATCCAGAAACCTGATAAAAAATCCCTTATGTTTTCTTCTTCTAATCATTCCACTTCCAATCTATTAATAAGTCCTGCACGTTTTACTCACCAATTATATCTCCTATCTCACCACTCTGCACATCCATTACTAGCACTCCAATTTAAGCCATACAATATAGTAGTACTTGGAACTACTTCAACGGTCTCCTGATCCTCACCCTGCAATCTATTCTCCATATAGCATCCAGAATGATTTTTAAAATTGCTACTTGCCTGCTTTAAAACATTTGAATGGATTTCCATTGCACTTTGAATTAAAGCCAAACTTCACATATTGGCCTAAAAGACCTGGTATGGAATGACTCCTGCATATCTCTAGAACAGCCGGGGGCAAACTACGGCCCGTGGGCCGGATCCGGCTGTTCTATCCGGTTCTCTTGCTCTCCCCTCCGCTCCTTTACTTTGAATTTATATTAGTTCGCACAAACACTCCATCCATGCTTTTGTTCCAGCCCTCCGGTCCAGTTTAAGAACCCATTGTGACCCTCGAGTCAAAAAGTTTGCCCACCCCTGCTCTAGAATCTCAACTCATATCTTTCACTGTACTCTGCTCATATTGCCTTTTACTTTCCCTCCCAAGATTTCACCCACTTTGGGATATCTGTTTATTCTATTCTTTCTTCAGGGAACACACTTTCTCTGAATTTCACCTGGCTGGCTCCTTCTCAGCTTAATTATCACATCCTAAGGGTGACAGAAAGATTAATAACTCTTACTAAATAGGTTTCTTTCTCACCTTATTCTCTATTATAGTATTACATTTGATCTTTTCATTGCATTTTACACTTAATAATTTTTATTTATTAGTGGGATTTTCTTGCTTATTATTTTTACCTCTCCACTATATTGTAAACATCATGAAATTTTTGCCCATTGCCTAGCAATACAATATTTTAAATAGTTGAAATATGTATTGAATAAATAGATGAATAGGCAATGTTTTGATTTTTTAGAATCTGGCACATCTGTATGTAGTCTAAACATCTCATGTCTTAATCTAGTAGTAAGTAACTTTCAAGTGATCTTCACCAACATACAGATCTGATTGTGTGAAGATATGTGATGAGGACTGTCTGATGTGTGAACAGAGATGTGAAGTTTTCTCTTCCTGTGTAACCAGCCTAACTGACCAAAGTGGAGAGCGAGGCTGGCCAAGCACATTGGCCAATAATTAGATAGTGGAAAGTTATAAAAATACTGAAGTATAAAGTGTGAGAACTGCATACTTGACCTGGATGTCTCTCCTATAAAATAAATGATATTTAATATAATATCAGCTACTCAGTGGCTCCATATTTAAAGTTGAGTTAATAGTACCTGTCTTTACTCTCCTTCAAGGCAACTGGTAGAAATAAATGAAATATATGATAGCTCTTTGTGGAAAGGCCCTGTGTAACTCTAAGCATGTCTTAGTATAATAGCAAGGAGAGGGAAGTTCAGTTTCTTCACATATTGAAAGTATGTTATGAACATTTAAATGATATCTACCTTTATTGTTTTTAAAAATTTAATTCATCGGACACATATTGAGCACATGCTATGTAGAAGGTAACATATCAGAGTTTGTACCTTAAGGTATTTATAATTTAGTACAGGGAATAATGCATGCAAACATAACTATATATTTTTAAGTGTGTGATAAACACTACACCAAATATTAGAAACTACTATAGGAACCCAGAAGAAGGTGAAATAGAAGGGGGGGGGGGGGGAGTTAAAAGTTTCCAGCTATATGAATTTCCCCTTCTCTAATGGAAATAATAAAGTCATTCATATTTTGCTGGACTTAGAATAGCTTGGTACTCTGTAAAGCATGAATAATTATTTGTTGAAGAAATAATGTGATGAAAGAATAAGTTGGATGTCCTAACAGAGAAAAACATTGGTTCCAGGGGAAGCCACACATTCTATTACATTTTACTCTCCGTTGAGTCTTGTTTTCTGGTTTAGCCTCCTTTCTTCTTCTTTAGTTCACACGCTCAGTTGAATGAGATCTATAAAAAAATCTTGGCTGTGATGAGCCAAAATCAATGTTTAAAAAATAACACTTCCCACTTTAAATATCTAAACCAAATCTTAAAGTGAAAGCATAGTCTTGCATTTCCCTCCTCTGAACTCATAGCTCTGTTTTCTTTCTTTCTTTTTTTTAAAAAAATATTTTTATTGATTTTAGAGAGGAAGGGAGAGGGAGAGAGAGATGGAAACATCAATGATGAGAAAGAATCATTGATTGGCTGCCTCCTGCATACCCCACAATGGGGATCGAGCCCCCAACCTGGGCATGAGCCCTGACCAGGAATTGAACTGTGACCTCCTGGTTCATAGGTCAATGCTCAACCACTGAGCCACGCAGGCTGGGGTCATAGCTCTGTTTTCTTTCCCTACTTCCCAATTTACTTTGTTAGGCCTCTTCTATTTTAGCTCTGTTCCTTAGCATACTAGATCACTTAAAGATCCAAATGTATTCCTTTTGGTTTCTGTTAACCCCTCTTTCACCTTGTGGATTGCTTTAAGTCAGCAGTTAAGTCTGTACTAAAATTATGTTTGTCTAGAATGCCAAAAACAGAAAAATGATTAACTTGACCTACTCTATAAAATCCAACCTTCATTATATCACATCAATATAATAAAACCGCTCATCTTCTGTGAATCTCCAAAAAAAGAACTTTTAGATGGAAAGCCAACTTCTAAAACACACAAAAATGGCACTGCCCTGGGGGAAATGCTGGTAAGGCTGGGATCCCTGGGTCCTTGGCCTCCCTCTGCGGTCGCAGGAGTTGGTGATGTACCTCCGCAGAACCCCACATTTCCTCTTAACAGTTTGAAAACTACTGAACTTTACCATTAACCAGCTATCCTGATGGTCTGTGGATTTATCAGTGGGAGCCCAACCTACTGCAGAGTTGGAAAACAGCAGAAGACTTCCAGGGGAATTTTATTCCAGAGATAAGCCTCAGATGTGATTTAATTATTTCCACAATTGACTTCCCTCTTCTCTAGTTTCTATGAAATAGAATTTGAAATTTAGAACATAACACAAGCATTCATTAATATTGCTCTGTAGGTTATAAAAATTATAGAACTTGGAAAATTATCTAATGGTGGTATTTAATAGCTTGTATCTTACTGTTGTTATTGACTCTAAACACTGATGCATTTGTATTTTTATATTTAGAGGTTGCCACAGTATATTTCTATTTCTCAACTCCCAACTGATTACAATTCATATTCAGCTGCTATATAGAATGCAATTGTAATAAACAAATTTAAAGCTCATAATTGAATGTCAAAAAGGTTCAAAGAGGTAATGATATACATACCTCTAAGACACATGTTTTCTCAAAAACACAGCTCATATTTTGTATCTAGTAATGGAAAGCTCTTGGCTATGGCTGAGATAGGTGAATATTTACCTCTATCCTGGCATTGATACTTCAACTCCCATTTAAAATCAATAATTTATTTTGAAAGAAGACCTTCTAATGGTCTTATTTTCTTTCCAAATCAGAGTGCTTCTAGAAAAATATAACCCTGAGAAGAATTTATAATAATAAACTTTTGAAAAATACTTATTTCCTCAAATCTATTTATGTAGGGAGATTAGATTAATTAAAAATAATTATTTTTTTAATCAACTCTATGCTGAATATGTTACCCATCACTTTTTCAAGGTGACTTGTATTTTAAAAAATCAATATTTCACTCAGTGAAAATGTTATGGAATGAGACATGATAATTAGCATAAATAGATTACTTCTGTAATGCAATCTAAAGCACACAAACTCTCCCCATAATCATTAATCTTTCATCGTGGTGAAAGTGGTTGTTTGAGTTAGCTAACTATAAAGCATAAGGCACTGCTCAACATGAACACATCAGTTAATATTTGAGCATCAGCTGGGTATAGGGCCCATACGGAGACCCAACCAAGACATAGTTTCTGTTTCCAAGGAATTTACATTCTAGAGAACAGATGAGGCAAGCAGTATAAGAATTTACTTTGTCCTGGTGAGGATATTAAGAGAGATGCCTAACCAATTACTGGGTGTCTGTGCCCTTTAGCCCAACTGGACAGGCACAGTTGGGGCAAGTGCTCAGGGTGTTAGGCGATTCCAAAAAGTACGCTCCTGTTCCCAGATAGGTGGCATCAATCCAAAGCACAACCGTGACAACAGTTCTGAGATTCAGGCTCGGGTCTTTGTGCACAGCAGCTATAAGAAAACTGCCACCAGAGGCATAAGGCCACATTCCGGCTAAGGGTCACTCTGCCAGCTCAATTTGCTGAATGCCTCTGTAGCAGCCACAGGGTAGAAAATGCATCTCTACAGGCAGCCAACACATAGGGGCTGCTGGGAAGGGACTGTTGCTATTGCTGTCTGCGAGGAGATGATGCGCCGTTTTCTGACTAAGGTTAAATTATTGTTAGAAAATCAAATAAAATGAGAGATGCGGTACTTAACCATCCCTGAAGAAATACTTGAAAAGAAAAATGATATTGCACAGATGTCTTTATTGTGAAATTATTTATAATAGCAGAAAAACATAAAAGAAAACAAAAAATTCAACTGAGGTATTTAAGTACATTATGATTTATTGCCCTAGGGTACTATTGGAATGCCAGTACAATGATAAATATGAAAACTACCAAGTAACAAGAGAAGGTGTCCTTGAATTACATTAACCGAATACAATAGGAAACATAGTGATCATATGCTTTGTTTAAACTATATTGAAAAATTTGAATGTCAGTAGAGGCCATTAACAAAGAACATAAACAAATACTGACCTCGGAGTCAGACGATCTGGATTTATAACCTGAATTTGTCATGTATGATCTGCACTTGGGCAAGTCAATCAGTCTTCTTGAACCTCAACATTGTAAAATGGGCATAACGACATCAGCCTCATCCAGAGGCTGTGGGTCTCAACTATGATAGAGTGTCTATTATCTGCATGCTATAGTTAAGTGGGAAGTGGTGGGGAGGGAGGCCCACAATCAGACAGCTGCTCAAACTCTGGTTCTGCCACTATTATTTATAGCACTGTAGACAAGTTAATTAACTCACGAGGCCTCAACTTCCTCACTGGTAAACGTTTGGTTCAAGGTTTAAAAGCATGGATGTTGGAGCCAAATGCTTGCTTGAATTGATTATTTACTGGCTTTGGCAAGTTATTGAACTTCTCCCAGCCTCAGTCCCCTCAGGTATAAAAGAAGGGTAAAACAGTACCTGCTTCATGAGCTGTTGCTAAGATGACACGATTTAATTTGTTTAAGTGTTTCTGGCACGGTGCCTGGCACACAGTAAGCACTTAATAAACGTTAGCATATTCTTCTGAAAAAAATGGAAAACATTGGCACTGAAGCCGATTCTGAATTTGAATAGGAGCTGAAAGAAACCCAGATAAAACAATATGTTACTGCAGTAAGACCACGGGGGGAATTTAGTCCTTGTTTTAGATTGCTTTATTGCTGCTACAATTTTTGTTTACACAATAAATCATAATATAAGACGGGGGGGGGGGGAGGAAATGAACGAATTCACCCTTTGTACCATTCCTTGAGGTAATGCCTACTTAGTGACTGACTGATAAACTAATTTGTGTTGTAGTATTAATGTCTGGTGATGGATTAATATGTTATCCCTCCCAGGTAATATATTTGCATTTTAAACAGGCACCTTATGCTGAAAGACTGCTTGATGAGGGATTATCAGAGCCTTGGTACAGACTGGTGTGAGGAATTTTTTGATTCAAAGGAACCTTTGGGCACTACTGCGTTCCCATGTCTTGGTATTTGAGGATCACACAGAGGAAAGCTAAATTCTGGAGAGCCCCGAGGCTGCCCACAGCCATTCTTACTAGGTTTGCCGCTGCAGGAATCACACCCACCATTGGCCCTAACTGCCTCTCTTTCCCCTATCCCTGTCCAGGAGAGAAAAGCCTTTTTCACAGGGTGACCTAAACTAAATTAATCTGCCCACAAAACAAATACCGCTCACTACTCTGTGTCTATAAATTTATGTCACAGATAGGTTAATGATCGAAGGATGCTACCTCAAGTGCTCACTGAATTCACTGTTGGAAATCAGCATCCTGAATGTATTCCATCACAAGTATTTTTGAGCACCTACCAAGCACCGGACATGAGGGACTGAGTATAGAACAAAATCCGATTTACTCACACAGAGTTTTACCGATGGGAGTTATTTCAAAGTTGCATGAAGTGGACTTCTCTGTGCCTATAATGAGTCGGCTGCAGTCACCTCTGCCCAACAAACATGCTGTCTGTCCTCTCTTGGTCTGTATTCCATTTCCCTGTGCCTGTGACCCACTAAATCACTTGGCTCATAGAATCTACCATGTTGCACATTTTCTACCCTGACTACCCTAATGCCCTTGCTATGGGCATTAATATGCTACTCTTAAGGTATCTCATCCTCAGGAGACCAGACCTGGTCTGAGTTCCATGTAAATCGATAAAGGAAGATCTATTTGTTCCTTGACTATGACCTGACTCTGCCATTAGTGCCCTCAAAGCAGCCCTCCTGGTCTCCAAAAGTCTTATTTGAGAAGGGGAGTGAAATTCTGGTTATGCCTCTTGACTAAGCCCCATGCAGAAAGGTCTGTGACTGTCAGTTCTTCACCCCTCTAATAAGAGAGCTTAAACACAGGCCGAGGAGCCAGATGGGGACTTGCTCCTTCCCTTGCCACTTTCCGCTCTTAGCACTTCCCTCTGGAGCAAAGTCCTCCATTCTCCAGATACAGCTTAGGAAGGAATGACACCCTAAAACCTTGTGAAAATGTCTAGGTCTGATGTCAGACACCACCATTGTTCAGTTATATCCTTAAGAAAAAAGAAAAAGAAACCATAGAGGATTAGAGGGGAGAAAATTGAGGTCAATAGGATTAGGAGAACCCCAGTTCTGGGCACTAAGGCTAAGTCTAGGTGTGCAATCAACAACTATCTCTTCCTCTAGACTCTAGAGTCTAGACCTTCTTCATAGTCCATATGAAGTACTGCCTCGTTAGCTTCCTGATGGACAGAGACCAACAGCAACCTGGATCTTCAGATCTCATGGGACAGACATCTCAGAGAGGAATCATCTCCCTTGAGTGTCTTCTTATTTCTAATGCCCCAGTCAAATGAATACATTTGTAATGTATATCTTTTTCATGGAGAAGGAGCTGGAAGCTTGATTATGTCCTCTGATTTTTTCTAATGTTTTCTGGGAATCAGTTAATAGAAGGCAAGAGGGTAAAGAACTGTTGAAGTGTGAATGGATCACATAGCAGGTAAGCTCACATCTCTAAGACATGATTGAATGTCACATTATCATGTGATTCTTATTTTTCAGCCCATATCAGCTTGGGAGTAAAACTACATATAATAGTCTTATAATAAAAATGGCACTTTTCTGGATCTTTCTACAAGGCCAGCAACTTCAGCTCCATTCCAAGTCTTTCTTTAAGTTCTTAGTAGAGCCCGTGATATTACTGCACATGGTACATGCTGTCTGCCACATCCTTTTCTCCTTTTCTGTCTACAAGTTGTCAAAGTAATGACCGCTGATGAGGACGTTGGGTCCCAATGCCATGCTGAGCCTACAAGGCAAGTGAAGCATCTGTAAGCTTCTTGTCAAACAAATGAAATTTCTAGGACAACCCTGTAGACCCCAACTTTTATTTCCAGTGTTTTAGCGAGTATGGTGATACTGGCCCTTCTGTTTTAACCCTTTCCCCAAAACTCATGTTTTGGACTATCAAGCCTGGGTCAGAATACAGTTTCAGGGACAGCTCTGTTCTAGGCTTAGGATCCCCGCCCCTCTTTGCCCAGTCTCTGTCACTGGCTTGTTATTCTGGATCCACCCCGGGTGCCACTGCAACCCTCTCTATTTTGAAGATAAAGCCTTATGAGGGAGACTTCTAAGTCCTTCTTGTAAACTGATCTGTGACAGTAACTCCATCAATCATTAGAAACACTGAGCAGATCCTCTACTGGGATCTCTGGAAAAACGTGTTGAAATAATCACAAGTGTAGTAAGGAATCCTCTGACTTCATAAACACTCTCTTAGCTTGGTCTCCATGCCCTCTCCTCTATACCCCAAACCAATTCTGTTAAAAGGGATGTTGAAAGAAACCACAGCTAATTACACTGTAAGAAGAAGAATGAGTAGTAAATATTAAATGTACTGGTTTAAAGAAACAAGTTGATTAGAGTACTGAGGGGAAAAGGTGGGGATAAATATTTATTATTGTTTAATAGACAGGGAGAGATCCCAGATTTCAAATTTAACTTCTTTTGGATGCCATTATAGCAGGTAGAATTCTCTTAACTAAGCAAATTTCAACCTTTTTCTTCTCATAGCACATAGAAATTAATTGCTAAAATGCTGTTTCACACCAAAAATATATATTTTCCCAATATGACAAAAATAGATATAATTTTGATTGTTGTGTTGGCTGTTGTCATTTTTTTTTATTTGACAATTAAAGGGAAAAGAGGTCAGTGCCCCTGAATAAATAGGCATTGCATGCTTTAGATTTTTTTTTTTTTGCAGCACACCAGTTGAAAATTGCTGTTTAAACTGATTAAAATGATTTTTAACATATTTTTGGATGAATTTGTTCACTTTTTTCTTTAAATATCTTCTTCAACTAAAGTAAATAGATAATCTTGGTCGTTCTAGTGAGCCACATAAACATTTATAGTTCTAGGTTTGGAGGTAAGATTGATCAATTCTAAAGAAAATGATTTCAATTTCATTTTAAGAATATGTTCAGCCTTTACTGCTTTATCTTTTTGTGCTGTCCTGGGACTCCTCTTCTATGCTGATATCATTCTCTTTAAATTATATCATTTATTCCTACATGGCCTAAATAAGTGTGGGATGTGCACATTTTAAAGAATCCTCATTTATACAAAAGTAGGAACAAAGACAGATAATATACCATAACAAAAATATCCAATGCTATTCTTTCCCAATTACTCTGTAGTTTAAACAATGCATCTTTTAGGAACACTGGCTCATTGCTATGGCAGTTATGAACTCTGGAATTTTCCTGTGTGATTTACCTTCCCCACTACTCTGTAGTTGGTGGAGAACGTTAAAATAAATTCTTTTAGATAGAAAAAAAAAAAGAAACCAACAACAATAGCCAATTATTCTGCTGTTTGAAACCAAGAGGCAGCTTGAAGCCTCTAGAAAGCAAAACCATATTCTTTCAAGAAATACTATAAAATATTTCTGCTTTGATCTCTAAAAGGTATCCATCTGCAAGATTTTCATTTCGTATGACCCTGTTCAGTTCTGGTTTGCATTTAAGCCTTTGTTCATAGCGGTAGGGAATCAAGTCAGAATCAAAGCCTCCCAGGGGAGGAAGGGGAAGATGGATGTATAATGGGTGCTGGGTAGCCTGACCCAGCAACTCCGCAGTTCCACTAATGAGCCACACTGGCTCACGCCCCCCTGTCTTTCTGCAGTTGCTGCTGCTTCCTCTCCTGACTTGTTCTTGGCGCTGTTTCCTAGACAATCCTGTTTCTTCTTGGGACTCAGCTCAGGCCTTGGCTCATCAGGGAGCCTTCCCTGAGCTCCCAGTCTGGCAAGGTGTCCCCTCGGTACCCCCCAGCACCCTGTGCTCCCTCCGTCGCAGCAGATGTCTATGTGCTGTGATTGTGTCTGTGTCTGTCTTCTCAGTGACAGAGGTAGCAGTCTGATGGCCTGACTGCTTTTCATCTCTGAAATACCACGCCCGCGCCCGTCACCCGTGACTTGAGTGATTTAATGAACGTGGGTGAGGGGCCTCTTGCTCTTGGAAGGGACGCCCCACAGAGTGAGGGTTGTGTGTCTGACTTCCGAACATTTTTCCATAGTGGTAACTGGGCATAATGGAAAGCCCCTTTGCTGCTGCTTAGAATCTTTCTGTGTTTAATAGATGGATGTTGGGAGAGATGGGTGTTCTGATCCTCTTTTCACACCAAAGCTCAGGGAACAGATAGTGGAGAGTAACTATCTATTAAGAGCACCTGTAGCCAGGTGGCGGGCTGATGGGGTGTGGGTGGGGGCTGGGGAGATCTCTAGGTTCTTGTGTGGTACTCAGGCTAAGCTGAGGGGTGATGGGCGTGTCCTAGGGCTTGTGTGGAGGCGGTGGGGAGGGACACTGGAGCAAAGGCCAGCATGGACTGCAGAGCTGATTGGGTGGATGGAGGCCCAGGGAGGTAGAGTCATTCAGTGACTGATACCAGGCCTGACCCAACTGAAAGAATCCAGATAAAGAGTTATACCAGTAGCTGCAAATGCAAGGTGAGCCCCTATCAGGATAGGAGAGCCCAAGGACAAGCACAAGGTCAAGGGTCCCTTTGCCACCTCTGCCCATCCCTGATGGTCTTGTCATACCATACCTCCTCCCAGTATATTGATAACATCTTGGGAAGGGAAACCGGGATGTGGAAACTACCTGGGAAATGAAACATATTTGACTCAGAAAATACTGACAATTATCCAAAGAAACTATTTTAAATATTGCAGTTCCACTAATGAGCCACACTTAGACCAGTGGTTGGCAAACTGCGGCTCGCGAGCCACTTGCGGCTCTGTTGACTAATGAGTTTGCCGACCACTGGGATAAGGGCTTAATCACAAGGAACAACAACAGCCTGTAATTATTGGAATCAAGAGTCTAGGTCAGTGGTTGGCAAACTCATTAGTCAACAGAGCGGCACACCGCGGCTCGCAAGCCGCAGTTTGCAGACCACTGCCTTAGACTAAAGTTAAAGTAATGCAAGTTATTATTACTATTATTTTCACTAAGCAAATTGGGACTTTAGATAAACATAAAATTAGTTTCAAAAATTGCTATTTCTCCACATCCAAGTTGAAGTGTGAGTTAATTTTGCAAGCTTGTTCCTCACTTTACTCTGATTTAACTGAAAGCTGGTATGATGAGACAGGACTTTTCTTTTGCCATCCAGAGTCTAATCTGGTGCCTGACAGGTGATCTCTGCTCCATGAACATTGAATTTGACATGTGACATAAGGCAACACAGAGTACACATGTAACAAAACAGTCTGTAGCTGCTTTATTTTCTCAAGATACTATTAATTTGTTAGAGATGAAATGATCAAATTTATATGAGCTTTGTACAGGTATAGGTATCAGCATCTTCCTCATACAAGTAAGAAAGTGAAGGTAAAATACATAATAGCATCTTTAAAGACCACAAAAATTCTGCTTACACCAATAAAGTAAAAAGGAGAATGGTGTCAATTACCTCAATTATTCAGGAAGGCTGTTATTTTCATCAATTTGTACAAAATTTCCTTTTAAAAAATATGCACATTTGGCTACATGGGCAACAACTATCTTCTCCCCACCTGTGCCCCATTGAAAATTTCATGGACTTATGCCAGTGTAATTTCCCCAGACAATGCATATTACTATATTTTACTGAAACCCTACAGAAGCAAAACGAAGAGGGAATTAGGGAAGGGAGAATAAATGGGTTTTCAGGAGACCTGAATTAAATTATTCTGTTCATTGTTTCCTCCCTCATTTACAAAAGCAAAGTGAAGTCGGAAATTGAGGCGATTATCTGAATAACGCAGGCTGTCTGTCTCAGGCTTTATGTCTCTCTCAAACAAGATGGGTAGGAGTATAAGTTCTTTGTTCGGGATGGTGAAAGCCTCTCTGATTTCTCCAAGCTTCTGTCAGAAACACAGGCTTGGTTATTCTAGATGCAAAGCATCTAGTCAGGAACTATAGTGTTTCATCTGCAGTTCTGGATGAGATACAGTAAAGAACTTTCAACATCTCAAGTGGTTCTGGAGCAGCGCTCAGGGATAAACTTTTCACACCTTCAGTTACACTGAAAGGGTTCCTGCCTTCTCGGATGGTCCAGAGCTGTGCCTCTGTTGGCAGTCCGCAACTTGAAATGCTGAGCTATCAGCACTGACTTGTCCTTAGAGATGATCAACTTAAATACTATTGTCTATTGATATCATGCTTTGGAATGTATGAATGCTTTGTCCTGCCACCAACCCCTCCCTTTTGAGCTCTCTATATGATCAACCTCCCCTCCTGCTAACTTCCCGGGAGCGATGTCTTGGTGTACTTTCAGAAGGAATTGAAATTAGGGCATACCTTTTCCTTTTGTATCTTCATGCTTCCACATGTCCTATATCCCCACCCTTATGTACTCTGAATAATTCCCGATCTTTCTAGACTCATTTCAGGAATCATCCTTTCTATAATGTTTTCCTGACATCACCTTCCCTTCTGCCCACTCCGGGAGAAATGTCACACATTTCGTCCTCTCCTCTTCCCTAGTATTCAAAAACTCCTAAGGCAGAAATCTGTCACATTGTGTGTAAATATGGTTACATTCCCGTCTCTCCACTCTAGACTCTGAATTCCTTCAGGGAAATGGTTCTCCCCATTCATCTTTGCCCGCCAAGATCTAGAAACAGTGCCTGGAACGGATTAGGTTGTACCATACAGGATCTTTTTATTTTTTTAAGTCTTGAATGAGGTAGACAGGATTCATCTTAACATCCTTATTTTCACACTAAGTCTTGCAGACTTGGGAATTTAAAGGATGTACTCAAGAGTATAATCTGACAAAGGGAGGACTGGGAGCTTGAGTTCTAGCCACCTGATTCCCAGGAGAATGGTGTTTCCTCCTGGGGTGTCTGCCCTTTGGAGGAAGTTGTGGTGTTACCAGTTCCATCTTTCTGCAATTGGAAGAGCCACATGTTTTCTCAGCTAATTGGAAATTACAAATGGGTAACAGCACATGTAGAGCTAAAGAGCATTGACTCCAGAGAGTGGCTGCCTGCCCCAAATCTCAGCTCTCACCTGCTGCCCTTGCCCAACTTCTCTGCGTCTTGCGTGTAAAAATGAAGATAATAGTAGTTATCTCCTAAAGTGTCAAAAAAGTTAATGTATGTAATTCATGACACCAGCACCCAGCATGGTAAGTGCTGTATGCATGTGTTATAATTATGTGTTTGTTGTTACTAAAATGAAGAGATAAAGAATTCCTTGGCACACGTGAAGTTTGACAAGGAGCGAAATAATAACAGTATCCTAAGTGGCAAGAAGGTTGAGAATTATTGGAGGGGCCGTTTGTTCTTCTGGCTGAATTGTGAAGACCATCTAGTAAAATCAAATACTTCATGGAGTACACGAACAGAAAATGCCTCCTTTCCGGGAGGGTACTGATAAAGAGGTACGAGCAACTTTTCTAGTTGCTCCGAGCAATTTGGCAAAGAAATAATATAAGCGGACATCATTTTGAGTAAATACTCCCTTTATAACAGTCCCTTAAAAATCATTAAACATGCCTCCAGGTCAGAATTTACAAGAGAACCCACCAAGAAGATTCTGTTTGGAAGGGCCTCCTGCGGTTGCACAAGGAAGATTGAGGGACCTCTCACGTTGCAGAGCTATGTCTCATTTAAGCCATATTATGGATGCTCAAGATTGCCTCCAAATGCAATAGAAATCAAGCATAAGGGTGATACAATAAAATTCAAGTAAACTGCAATAATACACCAATCTGGAGACTCACCAGCACATCTTGGAGTCACACTGGTGAAATAGCACGTCCAGATTAAGTAATTAAGTCCGGGTTCTCATTTGAGAATGCTAAGGGAGTGCTAGTGCTGAATGACACTAAATAGGGTGTTGCTAAGTCCTGATGTGAGTTTGTGAGATCCCCGAGTGAAAACACAACAACGAAGGGAATATCCCCACGATCCAGTAAGACATTTAAAACGCCCATTGCTGACAGAGGCAGCATGGAGGAAGAGAAGCAACAACGGACAGAAGTCAGAAAATCTGGTTCTTGTCTCTGTTCTGTTGTTCTTAGCAACAAAGGTTTAAGAAGTTAGGTCATCTCTGAATTCTAGTCTGCAAATTGGGATTTCTAACACCTGTTCACTTTGCAGGCCTGTGGTTAGAATCAAATGACACAATGAATGTGAAAGCGCTTTCAAAACCTTAGTGGCGAAAAAATTCAAGTTGTTCCCAAAGAGAAATTTTAAAGCCAGCTTCAAAGCGACATATTTCCCATACACAGAGCCCACATTTCTATTCAAGGAAGATTGGAAATGAGCTGCTTATTTGCATAAAAGGGATAAAGTAAGAAAAAGTAATGGAGCTAGGAACAAAATGGTTAGTGTTTAACAAGTGAGCAAAAACAATTGTGTTTTGTTTTTCCCTGGGAGGCTATATAATTGAAAATTTCTGACTCTCAAATGAGCACAGAGCATGATTTTTGAAGAGGCCTTACTTAGCATGAATCCGCGGGAGTGTACTCTTCAGACCTAAGGGAATATTGAATGGAGGGCTTAGGGTTCCATTAGGAAGCAATTTTCCTGGGGCTGAGTAACTCAGGATAATACCAGCTGTGACGGGAGAAGCCCTGCCAGCCACCCTGGTGGCACTGGGATAGTTTGACCAAAGCTGCAGGGCTTGTTTTTCAGGAATGGTGCCCCTGACTCGACTGGAAATGGGGCCAGCAAACCCACAATCTGTGTTAACCAGTAGTTATTTTTCATTCTCAAGTAGAAGCTTAAATCCCTAACTCATGGGGTCTGACAGATGACTGCATATGGGGGGTTGTGCAAACTACAGGTTTTTCTAATTCAGGATTTGCCAATGCAGAGTGCATAAATAATTCATCCCATTTTCGTAAACCTGGAAACTTTTGGGAAACATAGTGGGGGTAAAAACACATTTGTAAACTCTCATACACTAACTGAATGCAATGACCCAAAAGAACAAAAGCTAGGGAAGAAAATGCCCACGGCACTGAAACTAGATATATTACCTCTTGCAAACATTTCAAAACTATTTCTCAGCTATAACATAGTTTAGAACACTTTCAAATATGACACCAGGAAGCAGAACATACCTTTTTTTGACGGATGCTGTTGGTGCCCTGCCCTTCACTGAGTGGATGCAACCTTCTCCCAGTTGCTGAGTGTTGGCTGCTAAAGACTCACATCTTCCCTTTTCATCCAAATCTCTCCAGACCCCTCAGTGACCGATGACGAATTGACACAGAGGACAAAGGGCTGGGCCCCTTGCCTAAAGGCAGAACCAATTCTGAGTGGCAGTTTTTACTCAGCTATTCCTAAGGGGCCAGGACTAAAGTTCGGCTCTCCCTGAGAGAACATACCTTGCTTAGCTTTTTCCTTTCCTCTCTCCTGCTTTACTCACTCTCCTCCTGAGAACACTCCCTCAATAAAATACTTTCTGAAGAATCCTCTTCTAAGTCCCTGCTTTTAGGGAACCAGATGGTTTTTTTAAAAATATATATTTTAGTGATTTTTTACAGAGAGGAAGGGAGAGGGATAGAGAGTTAGAAACATCAATGAGTCGATCAGCTGCCTCTGGCACATTTCCCACTGGGGATGTGCCCGCAACCAAGGTACATGTCCTTGAATGGAATTGAACCCGGGACCTTTCAGTCCACCGGCCGAAGCTTTATCCACTGAGCCAAACCGGTTAGGATGGGAACCAGATGTTTAAAAGATACCCTACAAGAATATATTGTTGTGGAATGCAGGTGGGAAGACATTCTGGAAAATTCTACCAATATCTCCTAAATGAGCGGGTCCAGGCATTGGAGGTATGAATAGGCTATGGGAAGAACTGAGAAAATCTGTTTTGGAGTTCTTTCTTATGAGAGATGTCTATTATAGTCCAAGACAGCAGTGGTTAAGTCAAAGCTATTTGTTTTTCTGAGATGGTTTTCCATTAGTGATGTTCTGATTTGAGAAGGAAACCTACTGTAGCATTTATCAATTGCTGCAAAACAAATCACCACAAATGTAGTAACTTAAAACAACACATGTTTTGTGGGCCAGGAATCTGAGCATGGCTCAGCTGCGTCTCATGCTTCAGGGTTTCTCACAGACATCAATCAAGGTTTTGTCTTGGCCTGGGGTCTCATTGGAGGCTCAACTGGGAAAGGATCCATTTCCAAGCTCATGTGGTTGTTGGCAATATGTCGCATTGAGGGCCTCAGCTCCTTGCTGGCTGTTGGCTGGAGGCCACCCTCAGTTCCTTGCCGCATGGGCCTCTCCAGATGGCAGTGTACTTCATCAAAGGCAGCGTGGGAGAGCATCAATAGAGAGAGTCTGCTAGCAAGAAAAAAGTTGCGAGCTAATATAACATAATCACATTATGACATTTCTTCATTTTTATTGTAGTTTAGTAGAAGCAAGTCACAAATCCTGCTCACAGTCCAGGGGAGGGGTTACACTGGGGCAAAATGCCAGCAGTGGGTTGTGGGTATTGTAAATTGAAGCAAATATTAAGGAATGGATTGTAACCAAACTGCCAATGATTCAGAGTAGAGATTTCAAGACAAAGATGAAAACAAGAGAATACAATGGTGTACAATTGCTTTTATAAAATACACATTTAAATCTAAATGAATAGCCCTAGCCAGTTTAGCTCAGTGAATAGAGTGTTGGCCTGTGGACTGAAGTCGCGGGATGGATTCTGGTCAAAGGCATGTACCTTGGTTATAGGCTCAATCCCCGTCTCTGATCCAGGTGCATGCTGGAGGCAACCAGTCCATCTGTCCCTCTCACATTGTTGTTTCTCTCTCTCTGTCTCTCCCTCTCCCTTCCACTCTCTCTAAAAAATCAATGGAAAAATATCCTCTGGTGAGGATTAACTAACTAACTAAATCTAAATGCATAATGACTGTGTGGGAAATATCTAAGTGCTAAGTAGGTTGTTTGAGACAGAGCTGAGCCATGCTCAGATTCCTGGCCCACAGAACACGTGTTGTTTTAAGTTACTACATTTGTGGTGATTTTTTTTGCAGCAATTGATAAATGCTACAATGGACTTATTAGTCTCTCTGTTGGGATCAAGTTCCTCAGCTAGGGACTTATCCCCTCTGGGTGCAGGAAATTGGAAGAACACACGAGTTTCAAAAGGTAGGTAGTATGAACAGAGCAGCCCAACACTGGCTGGTCAGTGGCACCTTATATACACGCTTAAACAAAAGAGGCCTCAAGCCAATTAGTGATGTGCATGCTACATTAACATCAACAGGTTACATAAGGGCGTGCCTGTGCAGTATGTATATTGCTACTGTAGAGTCATTGCCCTCACTAATGCATAGGGTAAAGGGACCTTTAACCTAGTAATACTGCTGTCCTTTCCTACATTCATGGGTATGGCGAGTGGGCCTTTAACCTCCGGCATACTCTGGTCAGGGCCCCCACACCCTCCCATTCCTTTTTCAGGTCCATGGGATCAGGGGCATTGTCTTTATTGCTGTATGCCCTGAATTTAGAAAACTTTCCCTTCTTCACATGGTCCTCTCTCTGTATATATGCAGGTCTGTGGCCTAATCTCCTCTTTTTATAAAGACAACAGTCATATTGGATTATATGAAGATCCCACCCTAATGACCTCATTTTAATTTAAGAACTTCTCTAAAGACCCTATGTCCTAAATTAATGTACACTACAGAGGCACAGTAAGTACTTTCTTAATTAAAAATAAGGGAAAAAGCACATTCTGAAAAGTATTTTAAACAGATAACTTAGTTTATTATAAATGACTCAATTTTTAAGTATTTAATTTTTGCTCTAAGTTTTATAGCCGAAACGACTCTACAATCTGGACCTTACATATGTATATAACTGTAAATACAAGCAAGTACCAGAGGGCTTAAAAGTAACGGACCCTCCTTTATATCTATGAAAGCATAGTGAGCCTTCTGATAATTTTTGAGTGTATCCCAGAATTTATCCTGCTAGCACTGATTTTATTGTAAGAATATTCACAATTATTGCTTGTTTTTATTTTAAGTTCTTTAACCACATACTGATCCTAAGACTTCTTTTCCTGTGATTCTAATGGAAGGAAATAAAACTACCAATTCCATACAGATGTCAGCGAACCAGCCTTGCAGACAGCTGGAAGAAACAGGTGTACAGAAATCCAGGCACTATTAACATATCTAACTGAATAAGTGTTAGTAGTTACAAAAGTAATTAAGAATGAAAGAAAGCTGTGTGAATCTCCTAATAAAAACATTGCTGGTAATCACTGCCAACTTAAAACTCATTTTGTGAAGTTTTCTTTAAAAATAGGAGCATTTTATATTGAATATTATCTTTTCTCTTATAATTTACATAGGTATCTTTAATGAACAGTTTGTTTATAGTTCTGCTATTTCCTGTGTGTGCTGCAGGTGTGTTTGAAACAGCAACATCAGCAATTTAGAGGCAGCAGGCTTCCTCTTGAATATTTATAGAAAATTTTCAAAAATATACCTAGCAATTTTCTTTAAGTTGTCTTTTTAAAATTACTATGTTTTCTCCTGTACCAGAAACATACTTCTTTTAGAAAAATAAAATGGCCCTTTTCCACCATGGCTTGTCATTAGGATTTTCAGATTTAATCCTGAGTATGGTTCCATACAATATTTTATGACTATTTTTTAAGTATCACAGAAGCACGTGGTTATTATAAAAAAAGGAAATAATTCATATAGAAAATAAATCACCCATGATGCAGCTACTAGAGAGCATGTGTTATATATAATGTGGAATAATCTCTTACCAAATGTATTAGTTTGATAGAGCGGCCATAGCAAAGAACCATGGGCTGGGTGCCTTAAACAATAGACATTTGTTTTCTCACAGTTCTGGAGGCTAGAAATCTGAGGTCAAGATGTTGGTAGGGTTGTTTCTTTTGAGGCCTCTTCTTTTTAGATTGTAGATGGCTATGTTTTCCCATGGTCTTGTTATCATCATAATTAGCTAGTTTATTGATATGAATAATAGGAAGAGAGCAAAAGGGAGGCCAGACGTTGTAAGCATGGTCATCTGGGCAGCTTCACCTGGAAGCTATAGCTTCATGCTCCCCAGGGAACCACCAGTTCATTCCCTGCAGATCACTAGGGGCAGGGATCACCAAGGGATGATAGGTGCATACACAGTAGAAGTCAGGGGGATGGAGGGAAGGTACCTGCCTGCCAGTCTAGCCCAGCCGTGGGCAAACTACGGCCCGCGGGCCGGATCCAGCCCGTTCGGCTGTTCTATCCGGCCCACGGAGCCGAAAGAGCAGAGGGTTCTCTTGTGCTCTCCCCTCCGCTCCTTTGAATTTATATTAGTTCACACAAACACTCCATCCATGCTTTTGTTCCGGCCCTCCGGTCCAGTTTAAGAACCCATTGTGGCCCTCGAGTCAAAAAGTTTGCCCACCCCTGGCTCTAGCCTGGGAAAAAGGTCACTCACTAGGATGGTGAAGCCACTGCAAGCACCTAAAATCCTGGAAGGGTAAAATCCCCAAAGACTTCTTTCTTTCACTCTCATTACTCCCTTTCTCTCTTGCTCCATGACTCACATTCGCCCACCATATCGCCTTATGCAGCCGCATAGCCCATGGTTATGTGGACCCTGCATGTGATAGATTTCAGCTGAGAACACAAGCTAAGCTAACCGGATGTTGGACTGGACTTTAATATGGAGCAGAAATTCTGGGAAGTAGCCTTAATTTTAGCCCTGCTTAAGATAAGATTGAACTTCTTTCATGGTGAGACAGATGGAGGTGGGACCTTGAAGGGGAACTCCCTTAAATTCTATATCATCAATAAAGCTTTCCACAAAACCCCATCCTCCCATGGGGGTCTCAGGATTCTTTCCCCCATGACACCCCAAGATCTCCACTTCCACCAGTAACAGTCTTCCCTGTATATGCATATCTGTGTTCTAAAATTTTCTTCTTATAAAGATACCAGTCATATAGTGTGGGTGTTTCTCTCTTTCCGCATACAGCACGGAAAGAGAGCAGGTCCAGTTCCTGAGTAGAGGAGCTGGGGATTGAGAGATAAAAGAAAGAAAAAGACAAGACACAAAGATAGAAGAAAAAAGCTGGGACTGGATGGGACCACTGTCCTCTCTGATGGAGGGACAGGGACTCAGAGCCAATCCAGCGAGTTTATTTTATATCCCAAATACCAGGAAGTTTCATCAAAAGGTCAAGACAAAAGGAGATTATTTGCATTCTTGAATAGGCCCTGAGCATTCCTGGTGCTAGGCTGGATTTAGATATCAAACCTACTTCCCCACACCACGGGCTGATAAGAGTCAATGCTGATAACACCCTTGCCCTTTTGGCAAGGCGTGTTCCCAGGGCGTGGCTTTGCCTGTCACCTTGGGTTCAGCTGACAATAATTAAAGAATGCCCATATGCCTTCCCAGGGGCTGTCTACAATATAGATTAGGCCCTACATTAAAGAACTCATTTTAATTTAATTACTTCTCTAAAGACCCTCACCACAAATACAGTCACATTCTGAGGTACAAGGGGTTAGGACTTCAACACAGAAATTTGGGGAGGATACAATTCAGCCCACAACATCTGGCTTTTAAAAAACTATGTGATGTATGTGCACGGAATGGCTTTATTGAGGTGTAATTTGAATGCAATAGACTGTGCATGGGTAATACGTATGATGTTATCCGTTTTTAAGTTTGTATGTGCTTGTGAAACTTACTATAATAATAAAGATCATAAACTTATCAGGCCCAGAACAAGTGATGTCCACCCAGCATAGTCCCTTCATGGTTGCCAAACTATAGGGGAGGACAACTTTTTCCTTCTTCCCTTCTGGGTCCTTGGCTATTCTAATAATCAAATTGACATAACGGAAAAAGAATTTAATTTCTTACAGATGATAGTCCCACCAAGATATGACACTCAAAGGCTGCCAGACAATCAAGGCTTATACAGCTTCCTGAGTGGAGGAGAGGGATAGGGGTCTGGGGCTCCAAAGGGGAGAAAGGCAATTCACAGAAAGAGGAGGAGAGGAAATGTTTGGTAAACAAATGTTTGCCTGCCCTACAGATAAGTTATTTCTCCTAATGGCTGTCCTCCTGCTCTAGGCCCCCTTTGCAACTTCTTGTTAGTTAACTGATGAAGGGAGAAAGCTCTCATTGAAGTTGCTCAGTCTTGAAGCTGAAGTGGCATATTTTGGGGTGGCACAGTCTGCTACCCCTCACTCTTACGACTTTAAGTAAGTGACCAAAATACCTTTGTGCTTGATTCTTCATGTTTTTAGGATTTTTTAAATTGCTTGTATTTTTAAATTTCACAGTGATGGGCCTGGATGTGCGTTTTATTTCCTGTGCTAGAGCCTTCCTCTCACCTTGAAGACAGGTTGGAATTCAGCACTGAGGAATTCCAGTGGATGATTTATTTAGTAATTTTTTTTCTCCTCTCTGTAATCTGAAATTTGTTTTTGGATATCTGATTACCTGGATAGAGATACTGATACTTTTGTTTTTGTATGCCTTCATATGTGCACTTATGTTTTTCATTTCTTTCTACTCTTGGTAAGGTTTTCGTAATCTTATTTCCCAACTTGACTATTGAAATTTTTATTTTGTTAATCTGATTTTGTAATTTCCCAAGAGTTCTTTCTAGTTTCTTTTATTGTTGTTGTGTGTTTTTTTCCTTTTCCACAGCAGCCTGTTCATGATTTATGCATATCATATTGTCTGGGCTATTTCTTAGAATACTAATTATACTATTTTAAACCTTTTTTTTTCTTTTTCTTCCATGACTTATCTCTATTTATTCTGGTCATCCCCTCCCTGTTTGTTTGTTTTGATCTTTTTTTTTCATACCATACAAAATTTTCCTCAAAAGTCTCTTGGTTCTCAGCTGTCTAATTACTTTTAATAATCAGTTCTACTTAAACTCTTCCCTTAATTTCTTAAAAAAACAAAACCCACAACAAAAATCTCTGAAGGCCTGGGAAGGGAGCAGGTGCAGGGTGGAGGCAGTTAATGGAATAAAAAGGGGGACATCTGTAATACTTTCAACAATAAAGATTAAAAAAGAAAAACAACAACAACAAAAAACTCTGCTTGTATCTCCCCCCTCCCTTTTTTTTTAACTGAGGGTAAATTCCTGCCTATAGGTTGTTATCTATGATTACCTGTGTTATTCTGGTGAGCAGGGATTAAAAATGGTAAAAATGAGAGTTTTGTATATAGAATGTCAGTTAACCTTCTTTTCAGTCCCACTTCTAACCCCTGCTCTACATTGTATTGAGAATTTCAAGATAATCCCTCTAGGGATTTGTTGGTTGAATAAATACATTCTTTTGCTGCATTCTCTACATGTTTTGATGTTGCAGCATTCTTTTTTTTTTTTTTTTTAATATATTTTATTGATTTTTTACAGAGAGGAAGGAAGAGGGATAGATAGTCAGAAACATCAATGAGAGAGAAACATCGATCAGCTGCCTCTTGCACACCTCCTACTGGGGATGTGCCCGCAACCAAGTTACATGCCCTTGACCGGAATTGAACCTGGGACCTTTCAGTCCGCAGGCTGATGCTCTATCCACTGAGCCAAACCGGTTTTGGCTGTTGCAGCATTCTTCCGAATGCTTTATCAGTCAATGTTCCAATATCCATATTCCAGAAATTCGTTCAAATCTACCTTCTGCTGACGATCCCTTTCTATGTTGTTGGTGTGGGTTTATGCCCTTCAAAAACTCCTGTTTTAGTCTTCTACAATGCTTTTACGGTCTTGGCTGAATCTCAGTTTGCCATCTTAAAGTCTATAAAGAGGAGCAGACTGTCCAACTTACGTAAAGACATTCTGAAGATTAAATGCTATAACATATGTCAAGTTTCTTACTCACATGTTAAATACTAGTCCCACTTTCCCATAATGTAAGAATGTCTCTCAACAGATGTTCTGCCAGGCAACTCCCCTGCACAGGTAACAAAATTTCACCCTATCTATGATTTAATTTTGAACTTTCTTGTCACGGGAAGTAGACATGCTTTTCAACCATTCAGAGGAGGATTTTATAGGTTACAGATGTTTTAGAAAACTGATCCTGGTTCTACTTTTTTTTTTTTTTTTTTTTTTTTTTCCTGATACAGCTTGCCTTCTACTCAATATTCTGCTTTCTTGCATTTTTAAAGTTGGGCAGTGTTGCTCCTCTTTATAGACTTCAAGATGGTAAACAGATCATGCCAAGAACATAAAAGTTGGCAGTCCCAAATTGGGCAGGGCTGCTATTTTAGCTCTATCCCAAGAAGATAGAAAGCAGAGCTAAAGCTGTCCTACAGTAGACAGTAACTGAGCTAGAAATAAATATAACTCCTTGAGATGTTAGAGCCTCCTCCTCCTTCTCAGTGGTATTGTAGCAGCAGCCCATGCTGATTGCTAGGCATGGGGACCATTTTACATAAATAAAAACAATTAAATAACGCCACACCCATAAACTGAAAGTATAAAACTTCTTTTGAGTGAAGGGAGGTCAATTTTTCTTTATTTATAAGAGCTGATGAAATTGACCTGAGGCATAACTCTAGCAAAGAATAGTTAATGGATGGAACAATCTCTGGGGTCTCTTGAACATAGACTGGAAAAGATAAAATACTATTTCATTAGGTCAAGAAGATGAGAAAATTGAGAGAATGAGGCAGCAGATAGGAAGCAGAGTGCCCGAGTTTTATGACTGCATAGTACTTTTCATATATTTCAGGGTGAGAACAGTTACTGACTAACTACAATTAGCACACAGAATGGGACTTATCTGAATTCACAGTTCTATTCCTGATGCTTAAACAAAAGACTTTCAAAGACCTGAGTGAATGATTATGAAACACAATGGACTTCCGTCTTTTCAAAAGAGAAAAACAAAATGTTTCGTTTTCTCTCATATGAGAAGGCTGCTCTCATATTAGTTCAGAGAGCTTGGATTTTGCATAAAATAGGGTAAGTTGACCTAAATGTGTAAAGTAGCACTTTGGTTGAGGGGTGGAAGTTCTATACTAGATAGTGGACCTGTTATCCTACTACTCAGACTGTGAGGTTTAAGGGCACAGTACACAAGACTGTCTTCACTTCTGACCCCAACTGTGAGTTTAAAGGGTTTTCCCTAGGTTAGATATCTTTCTAGAAGAATACACAGAACTACTGAAATAAATCACAATCACAGTTATGATTTATACAGGGAAAGGATACAGATAAAATTCAGCCAAGAGAAAATAACTACATGAAGTGATGGATGTATTAACTAACCTTATTGTGGTAATCATTTTGTACATCAATGTGAGAGAGACACATCAATTGGTTGCTTCCCGCATGTACCCTGACTGGCCCCAGGGAATCAAGCCTGCTACTGAAGTACGTTCCCTTGACTGGAATCAAACCTGGAACCCTTTAGTCTGTAGGCCAACACTCTAACCACTTAGCTAAACCAGCTAGGGCCCAAAGCACTCATCTTAAATCACATGATTGGTCTTTTCGGCATAGCCAGACCCCACTTTATTGGTTTGTTTGTTTTTTATTTATTTAGTCATACCCCACTTTATTTTTTAAAATGCTTTTATTGATTTCTTTCTTTCTTTTTTTTCTTTATTGATTAAGGTATTACATATGTGTTCTTATCCCCCCATTGCCCCCCTACCCCCAACCCCCACACTTGTGCCCTCACACCCCTAGTGTCTGTGTCCATTGGTTATGCTTATATGCAAGTCTTTTGGTTGATCTCTCTTCCTTCCCCCCACCCTACCCTGCCTTCCCTCTGAAGTTTGACTGTCTGATCAATGCTTCTCTGTCTCTGGATCCATTTTTTTTCATCAGCTTATGTTGTTCATTATATTCCACAAATGAGTGAGATCATGTGATATTTGTCTTTCTCGAACTCACTTATTTCTTTTAGCATAATGCTCTTCAGGTCCATCCATGCTGTTGCAAATGGTAGGAGTTCCTTCCTTTTTACAAAAGCATAGTATTCCATTGTGTAGATGCACCACAGTTTTCTAATCCACTCATCTGCTGATGGGCACTTAGGCTGTTTCTAAATCTTAGCTATTGTAAATTGTGCTGCTATGAACACAGGGGTGCATATATCCTTTCTGATTGGTGTTTCTAGTTTATTGGAATATATTCCTAGAAGTGGGATCACTGGGTCAAATGGGAGTTCCATTTTTAGTTTTTTGAGTTCTCCACAGTGGCTGCACCAGTCTGCATTCCCACCAGCAGTACATGAGGGTTCCTTTTTCTCCGCATCCTCACCAGCACTTGTCGTTTGTTGATTTGTTGATGATAGCCATTCTGACAGGTGTGAGATGATACCTCATTGTTGTATTGATTTGCATCTTTTGGATGATTAGTGACTTTGAGTATGTTTTCATATGTCTCTTGGCCTTCTGTATGTCCTCTTTCGAAAAGTGTCTATTTAGGTCTTATGCCCATTTTTTGATTGGATTGTTTATCTTTCTTTTGTTAAGTTGTATGAGTTCCCTGTAAATCTTGGAGATTAAACCCTTATCTGAGAGAGCATTGGCAAATATGTTCTCCCATGCAGTGGCCTTTCTTGTTGTTTTGTTGATGGTTTCTTTTGATGTACAGAGGCTTTTTATTTTGATATAGTTCCATTTGTTTATTTTATCTTTAGTTTCCATTGCCCTAGGAGCTGTATTGGTGAAGATATTGCTTTGGCATATGTCTGAGATTTTGCTGCCTGTGGCTTCCTCTACGAGTTTTATGGTTTCCCATCTTACATTTAACTCCTTTACCCATTTTGAGTTTATTTTTGTATATGGTGTAAGGTGGTGGTCTAGTTTCATTTTTTTGCATGTATCTGTCCGATTTTCCAAACACCATTTATTGAAGAGCCTATCTTGACTCTATTGTATGCTCTTGCCTCCTTTGTCAAATATTAATTGAGCATAATGGTGTAGGTCAATTTCTGGGTTCTCTAAACCATTTCACCTAAGAATAAGACAGGGATGCCCACTTTCATCACTCCTGTTCGACATAGTACTGGAAGTGCTAGCCATAGCAATTAGACAAGAAGAAGAAATAAAAGGTATTCAAATTGGAAAAGAAGAAGTAAAACTGTCATTATTCACCAATGACATGATACTGTACATAGAAAACCCTAAAGATTCCATCAAAAATTATGAGACATAATAAATTAATTTGGCAATGTAGCAGGATTCAAAATTAATGCCCAAAAATCTATGGCATTTTTTATACATCAATAGTGTACTTACAGAAGGAGAGATTAAAAAAACAATCCCATTTACCATTGGCCTCCAAAATTAAGATACCTAGGAGTACACTTAACTAAGGAGGTAAAATACCTGTACTCAGAAAACTACAGGACACTGAAAAAAGAGATAGAGGAAGACATAAACAGATGGAAGAACATACCATATTCATGGATTGGTAGAATCAACATCATTAAAATGTCCATACTACCCAAAGCAATCTATAGATTCAATGCACTCCCCATTAAAATACCGACAGCATACTTCACAGACCTAGAATGAACTCTCCCAAAATTCACCTGGAATAAAAAAGACTCCGAATAGGTGCAGCAATCCTGAGGAAGAACAAAATAGGAGGGATCTCAATACCAGATATCAAGCTACATTACAAAGCCTGTGTTCTCAAAACTACCTGGTACTGGCACAAGAACAGACATATAGACCAATGAAATAGACCCCAGTTTAAAACTACTGGGTGTGGCTGGTCATACCATAAAATCCAGTGTGGTCTGCCCCGACCCAAACAAAGACACCAACTGCAGAGTGTGACATAAATTACCTTCCAGAAGTCATTGGGCAAAGCCAAATTCTCTACTACATATTTGCCCATAAAAAGAGGTGCTAGTGTATTTCAGGAAGACAGAAAATAATTTGTGGTATCCCCTAAGTGAGAGAAGGCAAGAAGAAAGTGTTAAAGATGAGCTTGCTTTAGCTTAGTTCCATGATTTGAAATCAGCAAACAGGAGCCTGTACCCTATCACTGGCATGCAATAGGAAGATATCTTGGGGTCCTTTGCTTCCCTGTTCATTTCATATACCACTTCCCAGCCCCCTCCTGAACTAGATGCTTAACCTCTGGCCTCATTTTCCCCATTTATGGTCTAAATTTGGATCTGTAATCTGTCCTCCAATATCTCTGCTATCCTTCCAAGCTTTTTGTCCCACTCACGTTTATGAGTGTGTCTTCTAGATAAAACTTTGAAGAGAACAGATCAAAAATATACTTGTGGTAATGCATTGGAATTTATTTATATGCAAACTTTGGGGTATTTGTGAATCATCTTATATCATCTTCTTCACAATAATAACAGAATAAGAACCATAATAGGAAAAGTATATTTATAGGGATTATTTCAGGTCTGCCCCAGTCTATTACTTAAGATTTATAGACATGAGTTTGTGGCCCTGAAATTTTTCATGATTTTGTTTTTCATGAAAAGACCATGGCACTATACTCCTGTGCTCCTTTCAGATTTCAATGGCAGTCAAAGGCATAAACAGGATTCCTGTTTGTTATAACTCTATCTTGGTTTCCTTTATTGTTTGTATTAGTAGAATCATAAAAAATAGCTTTAAATAGATTTATTAAACCCACTTGGCTCTCTAAAAATTGCCTTCACTTGCACCATTTAAAAACCTTGTATCTAGTCAACAGGGATCACAAAAGGTGGCAGAAAAGCAATGTGTTTGATTTTGCCTAATTTGCTATCATAGTAATAAAGAATATTGACAAAAGGAAATTCCCAATATACTCAAAATAATCCCTTTAGATTTTTTTTCAATTCATTGCATTTTCATTGATTACCTTTGTCCTAGAAAAGAATAACCTCTATCACAAGACTACATTAACATATTTATTAGGCTAGTGGCATTTAACTTGAGGTATTTTGCCTACATATTGATTTCTGAGGGTATTCAGAAGGCTTCCATCACAGAGAAGCTTACAGGGCTATGCTAGCAATGTGAATTAAAAGAGCTTGACTATATTTTTATATACCCATTAGCCAATGACCATGATAAAATCCAATGGTGATAGGACTTAGGGCAGTATATTCACTGTGCAGGGGAGGGGGACACTGCTAGAGGATTTAATCTTCCTACAAAACAATTAAATATTATCCTAAAATAATTAAAAATTGTTCATGTTCTTCGACTAGAATTTACCCAAAAGGAAAAAGTAATTCAATTTGTCATTCACTGAATTGTAGGTTTATTTTTATATTGAAAAATTGGAATTAATCCAAATCTCACTTACAGAGAATAAACTTTCTTATCTAATGAAAGGGTGATATGCAAATTAACCATCACTCTGTCACAAAGATAGTGGTGCCCATAGCCACAAGATGGTGGTGTCCAGTCCTCTCAGCCCTGTTGGAGTCCCCCAGTCCTGGGGGGCGGAGGGCGGCCACTGAGAGCGGGCAGTGTGAGCGACCTGGCAGAATGCTTGCTTCGTCGCCGCGGTGATGAGGCAAGTGTTCCACCCCAGCCGCAGATGGGCCTCTGGGCCACGGAGAGCCTCTGGGAAGCAGGCACAGAGTGGCCAGGCCCCTCAGAGAGCTACTGGTGCACGGATTCGTGCGCAGGGCTACTAGTAACACATAAACATCATGGGATTCTGATCATTGGGAAAGTAGGCAAGCTTGCATTACTCCCCAAATCTGTGCATCAGAACCTCCATGGTAGCTTTCTACTTCCGTCTCTGATGTACCTTCTCCACAGATGGCATATGTATCTGGAATTTATGACATACAGGTGGCAAATGGGACAGGGAATATAAATGGAGCCATTGGCAATATTTGCCATGGGCTTTGTGGGAAAATGCACATTAGTGATAATAGTTTAGTCTATAGAGCTGCTCACCACGCTTAAATCCACAATCTTTTCTCACATGAATGTATGTCCCTGCTATCCTACATCAGAATGAAGAGAATTCTTACACTGAGCTTCATGGGATGGTGAGAAGAGGGCATGGTTTCCTCTGAGGAGCCCAAGAGTTGGACATCCTGGCTGTCCACTCTATACTCTTTTTCCCCAGCCAAAACTAGTTGAGTTTGTAAAACTTATCCTAGAAAGTGTGACCATGATATTTTTTTGTTTTATCTTCCAAAGGATTAAATAACAAAGGAAGAGGTATTTAAGGAATTTATAGTTACATGTTTTTCAGAACTGAGACCACAGAACTAGACTGCTTCATTTTAGATTCTCTGTGAGAAGCCATGACTGTATGACACTTGGAGCTACAAGCCCTTCACCCTTCTGAATGTCTGTGGCTAATGGCGGGGGCATTGTTGATGATACGGTTTACCTAGTACTATCTGGCAGACAGATGGGTGGACTTCCAGTCGGAAGAAAAAGCCTGACTAGTTCTTTGCTCTCCGAGCCTTATTTCATGTGCCTATGTATTTGTGCAAGACAGAGAACTGGAAGGTGGCCAGGTCAGAGGTGAATATCTCTGGAGAGTTCTGAGGCACTGGGTAGATGCTGAAATAAGCTGACTCTTTATGGTCTGATTCTTCAAACTTTAATTGCATTTGAATCCCCTACCAGTGGAGGGCACTATTAGAATAGTGTGAGAAAGGCAGCTCTGGAATAAGATGCGACCTGTCAATGGCCACTGGACAAAGGGTAGAGTGGGTGGGTGGGGTACTTGGCATTGAAAGCCCAGAACATATTCTTCTCTCATAGTGAATGAAGCGTGTAGGCCCTCTAAAATCCAATGAACCCAGGTGAGGATAAAGTCAAGCTGCGTTGGCTTCAGAGAGGCTATTGTGTATGCAACACAGCATTAGTGAATAAGGGAGTTCTTGAAATTCTCAACTGTTTGAGAATACCAGCTCCAACTTATTTCTCAGGTGACTCTGGAGGCTGGGATGGTGGGTGAACAGAATTCTTAACTAGGCTGGGGTTTCAGGAGCTGGAACTCATCATGGTAGCAGGCCAGGTGGTCCATACAAGGGGCACTGCTGTGTGAGCCCGGGAGGACAGCCCTCCCAAAGGTGCAAAAACAGTTTCCAGAGATGGGTGAAGTGAAGAACTTGAATCAACACGAAGGATCTGCAATGACCGTCAGGTAAACAGAGTGGTAGGAGACTGCAGAGCTCCTTGAAGCTAGAGTTGGAAGAAGAAAGCTATTTTACTGCAGTGACTTCTCATTAAATCAAGCTTACATTTTTGGTAAGAAGACAAATGCAAGATTTTTTTTTTCTTTTAAGCTTGATGGGAAGAAAACTACGTGTATATTTTCAAGCTATAAGCATTTGCTAAGAGTAGAGACTTGAATTTAACTTTGGTGCAGATTATGCCTTTGGTTTGGAGGAACCAAAGCAATTTTTTTTGTTATGCAAAAGTAAAATGGAGGCATGCTCCAGAGGATAATTTTGTGAGGCGCTGTGATTTGAATGACATGAACTACTCCGTGATGATACTAAAGATGGTATCTGATGGACAGGGTTGCACAGCTGTGGCTATATCCTTTAGGGAATTACGTCTATTTTAGATATGGATTAGGATGAAGTATGCCTGAAACTTTCTGCTTCATCATGTGGACAGATATCCTGCAGGAAGGATGTATAGCAAGCTGATCTTTACTTTGAATTATACAAAGGAATGAGGCTTAGTTTGGATAAACTCAAAATGTACTGGCATGTTATTATCCCAAACACTGTGTGAGTCCAGCCTTTACTGCCGTTGGACTGTTGGGATCCGGAGTAGCTCAGGATCACAGGGGTGACCCTCGCCTATCTGGTGAGAAGAAGATCTTGGAGGTTCACTTTCCTTTGAAGGTAAGTTATTTGTGTTATCAAACATCATTGGAAGAGGCTGATCATGGGCTAGAAATAAGAAGTGGGGATAAGGGTGAGATAGAATGAAAGTAATCCAGCCTCTCAGTGTCCAGGGTGGTGTGGGCCAGTGTGGGACTGTCCTAATGCAGGGACAGATCTAGTCTTATGAGCTCTAAGAAGAGGTATATCTAGTGGTGGTAATAAATTACTCTCTGGTTTCTACTTTCATTTCCTGTTAAGATTGCAGCCTGTTTTGTGGTTGCTGTTCAGGCTCGGGGGAAGGCAGTGTAGGGGGAGTGGTAGACACTAAAGGCAGGTGGTAACTCAGCCCTGACAGATCTGCAGCAGGACAGGGGGCGGGGCAGCAGGTGACAATGGGACGTATCTGTCGAGCATTTAATTGTCCTCCAGCAATTCTTAGTCATATTTGGACAACCTGTTAAGAGGGGACTTCCTGCAGTTAAGCAGGTTGGGGGCTTTAAGTCATTACAGTTGAAATAATTAAACCCGTCAAGGGACTCACCCTGGAGTTAAAATAAAATTCAAATCCTCATCACAGCCTAGAGCTTAATTATTTCAACCACTAAAAAGAAATGATTGCTATGGAGTAGGAGAGAGGTGCTAATGACAATCATGTTACAATATATAATTGTATCTAATTAACACGTTGTACACCTTATTACAATATACAAGTGGATCTAATCAACATGTTGTACACCTTACATTTACATAATGTTATATGTCAAATACATTCAATTTAAAAAAAAAAAAGCCTGTAAGCCCCTCTTCATTTTCATCTCATTTATTGTTTCAGCTGCCCAGGCTTCTTTCCATTTCTTGATCAAGCCGATCTCTCTCTAGACAGCATGGGAACTTGGCTATGCTGTGTAGAAGGGTCTTTCACTAGCTCAGTTTCAGATCTCACGCTTCAGATCTCAGCTTAATTGCAACTTCTTAAAATGGTCCTCCCTGGCAACACATGTAACTGTGCTTTCTGCTCTCCTGCTTTTCACGTTCCTGCTTTTCATGTTCACAGCACCTTCTTCATTTAATTCACAGCACTTCACAATTATAAATGTATGTTTGCTCATTACCTACATCTTCCCACAGACTACAAAATCTATGCAGACATGGGCTAGGACTATTTAAATAAGGACCTTAGCAGTTCATTAATCATACAAGCCCTTGATACACCATTTCATTAGATGAGTAGTGTGTTTATTAGTGAAAATGTGACTTCATATTAGTTGTCAGACTGGCATAGCCAAGGGACAATTAGGTTCCATAACGCTTATTTCCAGAAGCTTCTATCAACCTTATATTCCAAACCCTTCCTTTGTTTGCAATGATGCCATATTTTACAGAAAGACCTGCTTGTCCATTTGCCACATGCCTAATAGCATATAAAGATTAAATCCCTTTTTTATCAGTACTTTCTTTTTCTTTTTTTTTTTTTTGTTTTGTTAATCCTCACCTGAGGATTTTGATTTCCCATTGATTTTTTAGAGAGAGTAGAAGGGAGGGGGAGAGACACAGAGAGAGAGAGACACTCAATGTAAGAGGGACACATGGAATGGTTGCCTTCCTCACACGCCTGGACCAGGGCCAGGATCGAGCCTGCAACTGAGGTATGTGCCCTTGATGGGAATGGAACCCGGAACCCTTCAGCCCTTGAGCCATGCTCTATCCCCTGAGCCGAACCCGCCAGGGCTTTTTCAGCACTGTAAAAGCAGCTGCATGAGATTCTGCTCACTTCCTTTCTGTGCTGCTCCGGCTCCACTTGTGTTTCTTCCTGCTTTAGGCTTGGACTCACCCACCGATTTTTAATCCCCGTGACCCCTTTAAGGGCGTTTGCTTCTGGTTTCCTCAGCTTCAGCTTGAGGTGCTCTCTAAGGACTTCAGTTTGTACACAATTCTGTTTCTATTTCTGGCTCTCTCTCGTTATTACACTGGCTTGCCTATGGGTCAGGAGCTGAATTCCAATGCTTTTTGTCAGATCCCTGTTGGATCCCTAAACATATTGATTGCCCAGCTGAGGAAGTCCAGAGTGTTTTTTACTCGAGAGTTGTGGTATCTTCATCAAGTAGGAATATATCATAATTGTGACCTAGGGGTCTGTATTATGATAATAACATTTACTCCTCCTCGCACCGCCTCTGTCTTCTTTCCTCTTATCAGCACTCCACCCACACGAGGTACCCCCTGCATTTCTGAACTTGAGTAAAGCCCCACACGATGGGGTAGGGGTTCTGGCTCCTGAGATGTCTCAGGGACTGGATAATGAAACCAGAAAGTACAGGGCAGTGAGACCAATGTGAGATGTGAGACAGGAAGGAGCTAGGACAATTCCCCTCCTGTTTCCTATAGGCTCGTCCAAGACTCACTTCCTCCTTGAAACCCTTCTGAAGAAAGCCCGATGTTGAGTGGACATGCCTGTTGCATGATCTGCTGTGTCTCTTTACAGGTTATTGTGAAGGGAAAGCATGTGTGATAACACATCGTGTCATATCACATCCATCCTGCTTTTCCTTGCTTCACTTCCTTTTTCTCTTACCCATGCCATCCTAAGCTGCCACCTTCCTAGGCATTAGCACCTTGGTCCTTTCTTCATTCAAGTTTAGACTGGGTAGTGTGTCCAGATGGGTTGGCAGGGGCAGAAATTCTACTGCAGAATAACCAGGACAAACAAATGAAGCTGAATGCGAAGTAACAGATTCTGAAGTGTGAGTTCAAAGGAAATGGTTTAGATGAATTTTAAGTAAAGACTTTTACACATTTCCAGAATGTACTCTAGTGGGAATTTCCATAAGAGTCTGTGGCTTGGATACCAACTTTTAAAACAAAATGCAATATGTATAACAATATATACAAATAACATTCTAAGTATTAATTTGATTAATCAACAATTCAAAGACTTTTAAAAATAACTTACTTTTTATTATACAGGATTTCTTTTCAGTAAAGCTGTCATGTAAGCACTGGCTATCAACAGTTCATGTTCAGAGACAGCATTGTATGGTTTTATTGGGCGGGAGGGAGTTTCTAATAATCCTTAGAATATGTGACTTAAACAGTTCAAATTCAATTACTAATAAAAATATCTAAGCCTTTGGGTTTTCCTGTATTAGGTACAAGAAGGATGATAAAAGATCCTTTTGTGAAGACCAAGTTATGTCCTCCAAATAGGTCTCCCCTAAATTTTAGTAGATATAAGTCTATTTTTGGTGCAAGCAATGATTGACCTCTATTATTCCACCCACTATGCCTAAAAACCTTATATATAGAAGCATAATCGAAATAATTGCCCATATCTCTAGAGTTCTGTGAAAATTAGATAATGTCAGTAAAAGTGCTTTAGCTGCTACAGTAGTATTATGACCTTTATTCTCCACTCTGAATTAGTCTCAAAGAATTGCATGATAACCTCTCATTAAAGTTTTTGTGTCTGTTTCAAGCCAATGATATGGAAGGACAATAGCGATGGACCATATTAAATAACTAATAGGTAGAGTTTGGGGACAGAAAAAGAAAAAAGAGAAGTGCAGAAGAAAAATTTGTCAAACTTTTGACATAAAAGTTGGCTAGGGCAGTGGTCGGCAAACTGCGGCTCGCAGTGGTTTGCCGCTCTGTTGACTAATGAGTTTGCCGACCACTGGAATAGGGGCTTAGTCAGAAGGAACAACAGCCTGTAATTATTGGAATCGAGAGTTGGGTGTGGTAAAGTTATCTTTCAAATATATTAGCCTGCCTGCTTCCCTCCCTCCCTCCCTCCCTCCCTCCTCCACCCCCTCCCCCTCCCTCCCTCCCTCCCTCCCTCCCTCCCTCCCTCCCTCCCTCCCTCCCTCCCTCCCTCCCTCCCTCCCTTCCTCCCTCCCTCTTTTCCTTCTAACATATTCATCATGGGACAAAATTACTTATATATAATTATCACCAGTCTTTTGTATCTTCCTTTGCCCTTGAAAGGAGATTGTGGGTTGGCCCACTCAGTCTCCTGCCCTCCTCTGCCCTGTGAGAAGATTCTTTCTTCGCCAGATCAGTTTTCTGCTGGTTTAAATTCAGAAAAGGAGGAAAGAGGGAAAGGAGAGAACTAGAGGTACCTTAAGCAAGGGGCTGGCGGATGGATTTTTTTTTCCAGGAGAGTTTGGGAATATAGAAAACAAAAAAGTAGCTGAGATGAGTGAAGAAAGTACTAAGAAAGGGAAACATTAATAAAAAGAAAATTATTCACATATATCTATTTTAATGGGTAAAAATATAAATGAAAATATTTGAACTATTATAAAATTACTTTTTGGTACAGAAACTGTTTCTTTAGTGACTATAAGGGTTTTTTTTTTTAACCTAATGTTTTGAAAATGAATGAGATGCCAGGGAAATAAAGTAAAAATAGAAATAAGGAAGAGGAGCAGGCACATAAAGAGCCGAGGAGTAAATTGTTGATTGCTACAGTAGAAACCCACACGGGGTACTTCAGGGGCAGCCGGGAAGGAGTCACTATTTCTACAGGGAAAGAGGCCATTAAGGGCCACCACAAAACCAGTCTTAAAAAGTAAAACACAGCCCTGACCGGTTTGGCTCAGTGGACAGAGTGTCGGCCTGCAGACTGAAAGGTCCCAGGTTCGATTCTGGTCAAGGGCATGCACCTTGGTTGCAGGCACATCCCCAGTAGGAGGTGTGCAGGAGGCAGCTGATCAATGTTTCTAACTCTCTATCCCTCTCTCTTCCTCTCTGTAAAAAAATCAATAAAATATATTTAAAAAAAAAAGTAAAACACACACACAAAACCCTTTATTTTTCTCACTGTCAAAGAAAAAAATCATATAAACACTTCAATGTTCTTAATTACTGTGATTTAAAGTATTTTATTCCACCTGCTTCTTTAGGGATTAAAAAAGCAATCTATATGAGGCTAAAGTGTTACTGAAAAAATAGTTTTCTCCGAGAAAGCTGAGTTTTTGCAGCATTGCACAGCATCTGCATAGTGTGAAATTATTTTAAAAACGAAATCACTTGGTTCTGGTTACAATCAACTCCTACAGGAATGCAGAGGAGATGCTATCCCTCAGCTCATGGTAGGCACTCCAGTTCCTTGAGGTGCATGCTAATTATCAGCCAACCCTGGGACTGACTGATGTAGAAGAGTCTGGAAAGGCACCTGTGGGGGCATTGTGGAAGGGACACTAATATCAGAGAGCAAGTCGGATTAGAGAAGCGCTTGGGTACATTTCCAAACCGTATCTTTAGGATTCTGTGAATATTTTTAGACTAACAGTTTCTTATTTTAAATATCTTTTTAAAAAATAACTTTTCATTATTATAAAACTTCATTTGTCACACAGTTTTTAGACAATAAAAGAAAAATACATTCATAATTTCTAAGCCAAGAGACAGCCGCCTTCCTCTCTTCCTCTCTTTGCCGCTTTGGGAAAGGAGAAGAGAGCAGTAGTATTCACAGCAGGAAGGATGTCAGGGTCCGGATGCTTGGTCTGCCTCTTACTAACCACATGACCGGGACAGGTTGCTTTAATTTCTATGTGCCCCAGTTTTCTCATCTACAGATGGTAACAGTGTCTACCTCCTGGGTTTGTTATGAGGCTTAATTGAGTCAATAACTATAAGGCATTTAGAAGACTGGCTCATTTCCTATGCTACGTGAGTATTGACTATTGTTAGTAGTAGTTAAGAACATAGGCTCTTGAACCAAACTGCCCACGTATGAATCCATGCTCTGCTACATACTTGTGGGATAACTTTGAGTAAGTTGTTACTATGTCAATGTCATGGTCTCATAATTTTTAAAACAAGGTTGGAACAGGAGCTATTTCTTGGGTGGTGGGAAAAATTAAATGAATTAATACAGATACATTACTTAAAACATGTAAGCACCTAATCAATGCCAGCTATTTTGTTCATTTAAATATATTTTGAGTATTGATAATATACAAGAAGCTGTGCTACATATAAGGAAACATGATAGATAAAATCTTTCTTCTCCTGATACTTAAAAACCATTAGATGTAATACTTTTAACAAGTAAATATTATTTAAATGTGAGAAATGGGAATGAGAAGAATGGAGAGCTATCAGAGGAAACTGGTGTAGTTATCAAGGAATGTTTCTTCGAATATGGGATAACTTGACATGAACTCTGAGTATGAGCAACAATTCATAAGATGAGGGCAGTGTGTGTATGTGTGTGTGTGGAAGGTGGGGGTGGCTTACTAAAGGGAGGCTGCATTGAGAGACTATTCCATGCAACCTGAATGGCAAAGATTGTGGCACGTTGGAGGCACTGAAAAGACTTTCCACAACTTAGAAGGTAATGGGGCCGGGGGTGGGGGAGGAATGTCAGATGGGACTGCTGATGGAAGCAGAGGATCCTCAAGGAAGGCCTCAAGGGCATTGTTGAGAAGGTCTTCCTTTTCCTAAGTGTAACATCAAGCTATTAAAGCCTGTTAAGCAGAGGGGTGAGATGACCGAAGACTGCATTTCAGTGTTGATCACTCTAGTTTTAAATTTATGGCTGTACATTAAAAAATATGGTTACTGTGCAAACAGTACTTTTTCACCAGAATTAAACATTTTCCCATTTTTGTTGATTATTCTACAAGTATTTTTTATGATTACACTGGATTAAATATAAATAGTGTGTTTATTTTTAATGAACCATAATTTATTTAAAAAATATTTGCAGTGAACATTAGGCTAATGCCAATTTTTTTTTTTTTTTTAATATGAAGAGTACAGTCATGAACAAATTCCTACTCAAGTCCATGCTGTTCTCTCTCTAGGTACAGGGTTTGATCCTAAACAGAATACAAATTCTCCTAGATTTTCTTCACTGAGCAACTGTTTGAGATACAATTCTTCCTTTGAGTCAAGTGTAAACTGGAAAGCGGATTGGTATAAAAACACTGTATGTTGAATGTTAGCAGTAGAAGCTGCAGGGAAGAGAAGATGGATTTGGGCCTGGGGCAGCCCTACAAGGACATACTTGTTTCTGAGCCATTAGTTCAAGCTGCTGCACCAGCAACCATGATCCACTTTCCGATTTCTGGTGGTCAGGCTCCAGATCGGGTTTAATCTGGCCAGCCTCCTATTTTGTGCTGCTATAGCACCTTAGAGACAGGATCTGGTTTTCTGTTTGTCATAACTGCTACATATACCCTGTGGCCTTCTATGACCCTTACTTTCAAATGCTATTTACCCACAAAAATAAAATAGAGTTCAAGAGTATTTGATCTCTCTCTAGAGCAAGAAGTTGGCTTATGTACATGATATCAGGCAGAATTCCTTTGAAGTTGGTAGCATTTAGATGACAACCCTTTCCTAATTCCTGTGGTTAACTGGGTATTTTTTTTTTTCCTATCACTATTTCTTAGTAAAATTAAATGGAGGGCTGAGAGATAATGCTGGACTCACATATACATCTTCACCCAAGCCCTTACCTTACTCTTTAAAGGTAAATAATATTTAAATGTTGCTTTTAATTGGCAGTAATCTATAACAAGAAAAGCGTAATATGCTAACTAGACTGGATGTCCTTCCGGGCACCCTTCCGGACAAAGCCAGGGCTGTGAGGGAAGCCCGGGTCCTGGGTGCTGGAGGGAAGCTGGTGCCGGCAGTCAGGGGAAGGAAGGCCTACTCTTGCACAGATTTTGTGCATCGGGCCTCTAGTTAAAAAATAACATCCTTAGTTTTGACCTGAAGTCCTTACTTATTATGTGACTGTTAGTCAACAACTAATAATGAAAAAGTGCTGTGTGATATTGGGCAAATCGCCTATCTTTTCTTTTACTCACATTTCTTATTCATCAGTAGAAAGTTTTGATAACAAGTTCACTGAACTTGTAAGTTAATCTTAAAGTCTATATGTCATTGAATATAATTATACTGTATAAAACCACCATCTCTCCCAGAATTCTTCCTGTTAGAAAGAGCCTGATTTTGTTTTTTGTACTTTGAAAAGTTAATATGACCTTGATCCCGAACCCATTCATTTCATTCACAAGCACTCGGTTCAACATTGTGGAAGCTCCTCCATACTGAGAATAATTCATTGCCCTTGAGGAGCTCAGCCTGAGGGAGGAGGCAATCAGGTAACAGGACCCAGTATAATTCAGCATGGAAAAGGCCATAGCAGAGGAGGAACAGTTCGTTAAGGGAAATTGCTTTTTCTTGTCACACAAACATGTACAGTACAGATGAGGTAATTGCACCTCGAGATTTTCAGCTAACAGGCTATATTTAAACATAGACTTTAGAGGAAGACAGAAAGATATTTGCATCACTGGCTCATCATTAATTGGTAAAACTGGTAATTGGCAAAGCCATATTTAATCTCTCTAGGTCTGTTTCCTCTTTTTTTTTTTTTAAATCAATGTAGTTAACAACTACTTAGTAGAGCTCTTGTAAAGATGACCTGTAAGTGAAAAGTGTCTGGCTAAGTAGCAGTGGACTTCCAATATAGAGACTTTGATTCTTGAAATTTACTTGTTCAATAAATATTTACTGAGTGCCCACTAGGTGTTGGGAATAGGAGAATAAGACACACAGTGTTCTCCGTACAGGGCTTACTTTCTAGAGGGACAATCAGATAACATATAACAAGCAAGTTAATAATCCAAGCCATTGCAGGCTGTGATAAGATACATGAAGTAAATAAAGGAGGTTATGTGAGAGAAAGAACAGGGATGGACAGGGTGGGACTAGTAACTTTAGATAGTTGGCCAGAAAAGGTCTCTCAGAGGACCCAGAATTTAGGTGAACACCTGAAAGTTGAGAAGGAACAATCCATGGGAGGGACAAAAGGAAGGTCACTGTAGGCAGAGAATAGAAAGTTCCTTTTCTTCCTCCTTTTCTTCTCCTTTCTCTTGCTCTTTTACATCCTTTCTAGAGAGGCGGTCACTGTTAATATGAGGCCTTTTCATTCTGGGGTTGTTTCGATATGTACAACGGACTTCAGGGCCAAGTGGTTTCAGGTGTTAAAAGTAAAATTAACTGGGCACACAGGTGTTCTCTGGAAGTTTATCATTGAGATACACTTTAAAAAATGGCTTTATAGATTAATTCTGAGTAAAAATGCACTTAGTCTTACTGTAGGGTTTCCCATTCTTATTTTTTACTTTAAAATCTTGTTTCATAAAGCGTTATTTACCCCCAAATTGCATTTTTAAGCAATAATGAGCTTCTCTTTCTATTTGTTATTAATAAAGGCCATCAGTGTTAGTCCATTTCTGATTGGGTCAGATCTCTAATGAGGAAATTCTGATTGAAGGCAGGATTTTAATTGTTCTCTGTAATACTGAGGTAAGTAAGCACATAGTTTCAAAAAGCTTTTTGTTACATAAAATATGTCTTCGGGACTTTTTTTTTACTACACAGGAGGATTTGAGGTTTGGTATTCCTGAGACAAGATCCATTAATTTTGGAGAATTCAAGTTCATCTAGAAATGAAATAATCTAATCTTCCCTCAAGATGATCTATGTATATGATTCTGGATAGTTCTGTAAAAAATACTCTGCATATCAATTATCCATACTAGACATTCAAGTTTGGATGTAAGGGGGCCAGTTTGGCATTTGTTCTAAGGTTGGGGCCTATTCCACACTTTTCACCTACTGATTTGTCTTCCCTTTCCACTAGGTTATAAATACTAGAAGGCACAGGTCATATCTACTTTTCTTTTCATTATGTCCCAGCACACATTACAGGTAGTTCAAATTGGCCTGGGTCCTTTTTGGTAAACTTGAGTCTACACTTGAGGTCTTCTGCCTGGGAGGCATTCTTTTTTAATTTTAACTTCTGAAGAAGTCTTTCAAGCATTCTGATGCAAAACAGGTCAAATTGTATGCAGTCTCTGACTCCATTTATCTTGAAGTTTTTCACTGCTTTCATTTCAGAAGTCTAGCTTAACATGACCTTCAATGAAACATTTACTATGTGAGCATTTCAATATTTAATATTTTATCTTTAGTGTTTTTCACTTGCTTTACATGTTATCGGAAGTTTATGGGGAAATAAACGATCAAGACAAAGGGGCAGCCTGGTTGATAGCAAGTGCCCTAAATGAGAGCTGCTTTTTCCGTATCAGCTCCTTAGAATATCCTGTTAACTTTTAGAGTAGACATTCCTCTCAAGTCTAAGAAACCCACTTGATCAATTGCACTGCATTGTGGGAAAGGCAGACAGATATCCCAACCTCTGGATTTCTTAACTGACTTCCACTTAATTGAATTGCTGGATTAGCCATTCCTATCTATCCCATCTGTAAGATGCACTGATGGATGCCCTGAGTAGTATCCTTACAACTACTCTTCTCACCAGTTGGTGTTTTACTGATCAAGATTCAGTTGTGTTTGTTCATAAGCCTATTTAATCTACTTTAATTTTCATGTAATTCTATGGAATAAATATTATATTAACTGATGATATGAATGCACAAAGAAAATTGCTAAAATTATTAAAATAAATTAAAAGGTATGGGCATATAGATGTAAAGTATTAGAAAAATCATACAAATTTAAAATTTTTTTCTTAGAGTGCTTCAGAAGTATCACTAAATTCTTCACCCACTTAAAAATGTAGAGATTGTAGCCCTAGCCGGTTTGGTTCAGTGGATAGAGGGTCCCAGGTTTGATTCCAGTCAAGGGCACATGCCTGGGTTGTGGGCTCGATCCCCAAAAGGGGGCATGCAGAAGGCAGCCAATCAATGATTCTCTTTCATGATTGATTCTATCTCTCTCTCCCTCTTACTTCCTCTCTGAAATCAATAAAATATATTAAAAATGTAGAAACTGTAGATGTCACATTTTTGGTGCAATTTAGTTCATCATTGGACAAAATAAACAAGTGATAAGACAAAATAAAACTTTGGTCCTGAAACCATACAATATAGGGAAAAAGTTCCTGACATTGGTCTTGGCAGTGAGTGATTTATTTGGATATGACACTAAAAGAAGCAACAAAAGCAAAAGTTAATAATTTGGACTACATCAAACTGAAAAGCTTCTGCAGAGCAAAAGAAACAATCAACAAAATGACAAGGCAACCTATAGAGTGGAAGGAAATGTTTGCAAATCACACCTCTGGGAAGGTGTTAATATCCAAAATATATAGAGAACTCATACAACTCAATAGCAAAAAAATCAATCTGATTCAAAAATAGGCACAGGAACTGAATAGGTAGTTTTCCATAGAAGACATACAAACAGCCAACAGGGATGTGAAGAGGAGTTCAACATTATTAACCATCAGTTAAAGGCAAATCAAAACCTCACACCTGTTAGAATGACTCTCATAAAAAGGACGAGATTAAAGTGTTAATGAGAATGTTAAGAACACAGATTCCTTGTGAACTACTGGTGGGCACATAAATTGCTAAATTGGTATAGCCACTGTGGAAAAAAATATGGAGATTTCTAAAAAAATAAACAATAGAACTACCATATGGCCCAGTAATCCATGTGGATATGTAAAATGTGATATATAATGTCACATATATGTGATGGGATATTATTTAGTCATAAAAAGAAGCAAATCTTACCATTGGTAATAATGTAGATGGTGCCTGAGGGCATTAAGTGAAATAAGTCAGAGAAAGGTAAATATTGAATTATCTCACTTTTATATGGAATCTAAAATAGTCAAATTCATAGAGACATAGAATAGAATGGTGGTTACCAGGGGCTGGGGAAAATGGGGAAATGTTGATCCAAGGGTATAACTTCCAGATATTAGGTGAATAATTCTGGGGATCTAATGTACAACATAATGATTATAAATTGTATCATATACTTGAAAATTGCTGAGAGAGTAGATCTTAAATATTCTCACCACAAAAAAAAGAAACAGTAATTGTGTGATGTGATCAAAGTATTAGATGTACTATAGTGGTAATCATTTTACAATATACAGTATAAGTGTATCAAATCAATATATTGTCTTAAATTTATACAATGTTGTACATAGTTTATATCGCAATAAAGCTGGAAAAATATTAAGGGGAATGATTGAGTATTAATGTAGTTAATGTTAAGTTAAAATACATGTATAGCATTTAAAATGATTTTAAGTGATTATTCAATTAAATCTGTTGGCTAGGATAAGGGTACAATGTGCCAGTTTCTGAGATATCAGAAGTCCTGGATTAAAAAGAGAATTATAACATTGAACTGGAGCTGGAGCTACTAAAACAGAGCTATTTTCTCATTTAGATCTAGATAATTATGTTTCAAAAATCGACTTTCTTATTTCCTAGTACTGTAAAAATATAAAAATTGTTGTGATTAGGACATATGGATTGAAATCACAGTTTCTGTCATGTACTAATGATATTGTCTTGGTCAACTTTCTTAACTTAATAAAAACTCAATTTCTTCAGCTGCAAAATATAAATGGTGACCATACGTATGTCACAGAATTATGGAGAGGATTAAATGAGATAATAGACATGCAAGAAGTTTCTAAAAGTGTGATCCATCATAAAATTCTGTTTAAAATATACTTTGAAATAATATTTAATACACACTGCTTAAAATCAGTCATATCTAATTTGTCTACTTTCAAGTGTAAGAAAAAAAATGAGGAATAAGATAGAGAGGATCATTCAATTTAATATTTCCATAAATTTAACTAACAGATGGAATAACAAAGGCCAATGTGGTGGTTCCGAATATCTTTTGGTAAATTACCAGCATCCTATTTGTACCTGATTGCCTCTAGTCCTGGGCCTGAATTCCATCTGGCATGGGTATTTAAAGGGGTCTCTTTCTATTTATCACTCTTCAGTTCTCTTCTTTTATCATGGAATCAAACTAAAACTGGTCTTTCCAGGACATTTCTACATAGCATATGCATCATGAGTGGAGTCATATCTGGGCTGGATAATTAATTAATCTCATTAGATGATTTGATGAACCCAAACCTTCACAGATAAACCCCAAGAAGGATCTTAAAATACCACAAAGTCAGAGCATTTATGCAACACCAACCAGGACAATAGCTAGTTTTCTGTTAAGTTACTTTTTAACTACCAAGAAATAATTGAAGAGAATCATCTGAGTCCTCTTTATTTTATCTTGAAAAACAAACTGAAGGCTATTTGAAATTTGAAGACACTGTCCATAAAAGACTATCTGATTGTCATAGTCAAGTGATTTATATATATATTTAATCTTGGAATGACATACTTAAAGAAGAAAATGAGAAGCTTGTTTCCATTGTAATTTTAAGTATATGAGTTGTAGGACTGATAACACGATATTCTGCTGTTATGTTAATAAAAGTACTGCATATGCTCTTAAAATGGGAACCATTTTTAATGCAATAGTTTTATTCATCAGGAATTTGTGTTAAGTAAAAAATCCTTTGGTCCTAGATAATAAAAACAATATTTTTGCAATCAAGTCAGTAATCCTTTCAAGATGAAAGTAGGAATTCTTGCTGGGCAAATATGAAAGAAAAACACTCTCCGCCATTAATTGGAATTTTGAAAGCATTGCCAAAGAAATGTAATTGACATGACAAGGTTGCTTGTTTCACAAAATCCTATCACTTTTCATTATATTAGAAATCTATTCAAATTCTGGACTTGTCACAGTATACAATGTATAATTAGGTTATTTCAACTTGTTTTATATCTATAGTCAGAATATGGATCTATGTAAACTTGTTCTGGCCCTGGCCATTGGTTATCACTGACAGTTCAAATCAGTGAGTGAGATACACAGCAGCTTTTCAGCCTTAAATCAGTCTATGTAGGCAGTGTACAGTTTAATCAATGAGCCCTCTTCAATTGGGGATAAGATGAAAAGTTTACTCTAAACCTTAGGATGAATTTATGGATCTAGAGACATGGCCCATTCTAAGGAAGGTGTAAGGTTTTTATCACTGTGGACCACTACAGTTGCTTTAAAGCTTAGAGTCCACTCCTGCCTGATTTCTAACCTGACTATCAGTGGCAGGGGCTGCTTTCTTTACTCCTTAAACCCTGCAGAAGGGACTTGGGAGAGGGTCTCCACTCTGTAACATCTAGCTTCTACGAACCACACGACCTGGAGTGCAGAGTTCCCATCTCATTACCAGTCTTCTTTCCTGTCTGGTAAGCCCTTATTTTCTCATCTTGGATGTTCTCTTTCCTAAGATGATACTGGGAATATTCACTACATTAAACAATTATCACTCTGCTGAGGGAGCATGTTCATGACTTGGGCCTCTCCACAGAACCAAACCAGCACAAAAGAATATTAAAACATGAACCAAATTTGAGTTATTACACTACAACAGATCACACCTTTTGACAGGGTTCTTTCTCAGGGAGAGGGAGGGAAAAGACTTGACAGGTTTTTTTTTTTTCCTGCAGTATTCAAGATCTGTATTCCAGAACATCTGTGAGAAATTACATTTTCACAAGAAAATTCAACTGTATGTAGGCACAACACAAAGTTAAGAGACACCTATTTCTCCAAAAAGAGCTCAATACACCCTGGCTCCTGAGGCCCAGGCTGCGGAGGTCTCGGGCTGCTGCAGAGGAGCATAGAAAGCATATTAAAACAAGCTTCTGGGTCCCAGAGACAGAGACTTGGGTTTCATTTGGGGGCTCAGGAATATGCATATATATTTTTTAAAAAAGTGCCTCAGATGTTTCTAAAGCCAGCTTAGTTTTGGAAACACTAAGTTGATGGCCTTTTACAGAGCCAGTTTCACAGACACACAATTTGACACAACATTTCTTGGGAATTTCTCATTAAAATGATTGGGTTGCAACAGAATTGAATTTAAAGCTCCTTCTTCTGCAAAGTAGAGACTTTCTTAGTCTGAACTTGGAAATGATTTGGGGGATGGGTTCTTTTTATCAAATTAAATTTTTTTTCCCCAAGACTCTGGCTCTACATTATCTGTATTTATTTTCTTATTCTCTCTTCCCTTCAATTCTTTCAAGTAAAATGGCTCACAATTACATGGACTAAGAAAGTTAGCTTAATGGGGAAAAAAAAGGAGATATATGTACTAATATATGTAATATTTTAAACAATAAAAAAAAGAAAGTTAGCTTAATCCTCAGGTGAAAGTAGTTCCTTTTACTTCTTGAATCATGTGTTATTAGATATATGCTATTATCAAAACTACCTGACTTAAACATCAGTGTGATGTGTATTTAAATTTTTTTCTTCTAGTGATTTTTTTTTTAAAAAAATCTGTCAAACTTTAAGATTTTATCCTGGTTTTAGCTGATTAAATTTGAATGAGTTTTGAAATGTGGGAAATGTGCATTTAACAATAAATAAAAAGAAAAAAAACTCTTTATCAAAATTGAATTCAGAAAATGAACAAAGACATTAAATAGACATTTCTCAAAGGAGACATACAAAGGCCAACAGGCATATGAAAAGAAGAAGCTCAATATCACTAATCATTAAGGAAATGCAAATCCAAACCACAATGAGGTATCACTTCATATCTGTTAGAATGGCTATAAAAAAAGAGATGTATTGGCATGAATGTGAAGAAACTGAAACCCTTGTATGCTGCTGGTGGTCATGTAAAATGGTGTAGTGCTATGGATGTACCTCATAAATTTAAAATAGAATTATCATATAATTACACTTCTGGGTATATATCCAAAATAACTGAAATAAGGATTGAGAAGAGATATCTGCACTTTTATGTTAATCGCAGCATTGTTCACAATAGCCAAGGCATGGAAGCAACCTCAGTATTTATTAACAGATGAAATTATAAATAAAATGTGGTATATGCATTCAGTGAAATATATTTCATCCTTAGATAGGAAGAAAATTTTGCCATATGCAACAACAAGGAGAAACCAGAGGACATTATGCTAAACAAAATAAACCAGACACAGGACAATACTACATGATACCACTTATATGAAGAATCTAAAATAGTCAAACTCACAGAAGCAGAGAGTACAACTGTGGTTGCCAGGGGTTGTGGAGAGGGGGAAGCAGGAAAATATTAGTCAAAGGGTACAAAGTTTCAGTTATATTAGGTGAGTAAGTCCTAGAGATCTAATGTACAGTATAGTGACTATAATAAACAATACTGTATTATATAGTTAACGATTTTCTAAGATGGTGGATCTCATTTTGCTTTCTTAAAACAAAACAAAGGGTTTCTCCAATAAAAATGGCAGTTGGTAAAAGCAGTACTCTAATCTTCCCACAACCACATCAAAATTACAACTAAATTACAGAACAGCCATCATTCAGAACTGCCTGAAATCTAGCTGAACGGAAGTCCTACAATTAAGGATATAAAGAAACAGCCATGTTGAGACTGGTAGGAGGGAAGAACACAGACAGAATGGGCTGGTCCCACACCCACCTGTGGCAGGTAAAAATCAGAAGGGATATCTAGGTTGCAGAGGTCCCCCCTGAGGAATGAGGAGTCCCAGCTCCACACCAGTCCTCCCAGCACAGGGTCCCAGGGCCAGGAAGAAAAGTCCCCAACCCTCTGGCTATGAAAAGCAACAGAGATTGTGGCTGAGTGAGACAAAGGGCTGCTGGAGTCCCAGGTGTCTCTCTTAAAGGGTCTGCACATAGTCTTACTTGGACTCACTCCCTCTGAGTTCCAGCACTGGGGCAGCAGCTCAAAAGGCACCAGGAACATACAAGAGAGAACTGAATTGTTTGGCATCAGGACATGAGCTGGAGGGGCAGCTTTCTCACAGACAGAAGTGCTGGCAAAGGCCACTATTCCTCTTCTGTGCCATCCCCCCACAGACCTTGAAGGCAGGTGCCATATCTGAGACCTCATCAATCTAGGTAACACTGTTGGCCCCACCCTGGTGATTCCTTGAGTCCCCATCCTACCCAAATTTTGGGCCAACCCAAGTGGCTTCCAGTGGCTTTTCCATATAAACAGCCCATCTTAGCTAAACTCTCTCAAACAAGCAGCACCTGGCCTCTGTGTGCTCCATACTTCTTTTTAAGTGACTCCAGGCATGGCACTAGCCGTAGCAGACCTTGGTTTTCAGTTTGGTCTCTCTTGGGCACCTCCAAGCCCAGCACAAGTAGAAGCCATCTGCAAATTGTTATGTAACTCATGCCCAGTGGCCCTGGGCAGGGCACAGGTGGTGGCTGACCTTGGCCTGCACTGCTCAGGTAGCCCCAGAGCCAGACAACCCAGTGGCCAGCTTCAGACCATGCCAGAGCACCACCCAACCACCTCCACAAATGACACACTGAAGGGGCACTAGAGACCTGCTGAAGGAAGTCCTGCTTTGTGAGGTTGGACCCCTGCAAAACTGGTCCTCCATCATGGTCATAGCCAGTCTTCACAGCCAATCAGTCTGCGGGGAGATCCCTCCCATTGAAATGCCAATGGCAATTAAGGCTCAACTACCACAGGTAGGTGTACACAGCTCACATGGGCGGGGGGTGGGGGGGGATGAACTTGGAGTGCCCATATCAAGTGATTGGGGAGGCTATGCCACAGGAACATATAAGACACTTACTTCATAAGGCCGCTGTACCAAGCTGGGGAGACATAGCAGCTCTACCTAATACATAGAAAGAAACACAAGGAGGCAGCCAAAATGAAGAGACAAAGAAACATGTCCCAAATGAAAGAATAGACTTATGTGATCTTGGAGAAGTCATGATTCCCCAAACTTTATTTATTCATTGAACAAACTTTTGAGTGATTGCTACGCATGCCAGGTTGGGTTGTAGGCACATCAGACACTTACTTTTCATGTGTATAGTGTAGAGACATAATTAGATTGCATTCAAGGTCCCTTTCAGCTTTAAAATGATAAATCTAGGAGAAAATTCACACGTCCTGTTCATAAAGATTAAAGAGGCAGCTTGGATTTTCTCTGGAGAGCTGAATTGCAATCAGATATTTGAGAAAAGATGTGAAAGAAAGTAATAACTCCCTTAGAATTGCTAAAGGTCCTCTGATGATTGTAATGGAAAATGAGTCAAATGGCATTTGGAATCTGAGGGAGAGGTTTAGTGGGGAAGGTGTACCCCAGGGCTCACTCTCACATAGAACAAAAATAAATTGCTAGGAGTTGTCACAGCAACAAGAGCAGTGGCAGCTGCAGCTGCGGCACTGAATGTATTGAAAACACAGTATCTGGAGAAGTGAAGTCAGAATGAAGACACACACACACACACACACACACACACACACACACACACACACACAGAGGCAAGCCAACCCAGCATGATCCATCTCTGGATGATGACCAAGGCCTCCAGAAGGGACCCCTCCCCAAGTGTGGAGGCCCTGTTTTCAGCAGTATTCACTTCTCCAAATATACTTCCTAGGACTTAGGTGACTGTCCCTCTAGAGTGAACTGCTATTTAGGAGTGTGCCATGTGGTTACTGAACCTTCTGCTCCTCATCAGAGGGTGAGCCCAGAGCTATTTCCATACTTAGAGTCTGTGACACTCCAGAAGGCATCGGGTACTACATTTTTATGAGCAACCTGTTGGGTACAAATCAGTTTGGTCAAGGCTATGCCTTTACTCTTCTTTGTCCCTGTGCAACAACCCTGGTGCTGGCTCCTGGCGTAGACTTTACAAAGATGTGGAGAAATCATCCAAGAATGGAAAGATCCAGTGCTTGATCTCAGTAGATAAAGTCCTGGGTGAATATCCACCTCAAATTCAAACTAGCAATAGGAGGATAACAGTCAGGGAGACCTTAAATATAACATATTATATTTTTATTTATAATAAAATATAATGAAGATTTGTGTTGTTATATTTTAATCCGAGATCTGAAATATCTAGCAAAAGAGATGTTTATGATGAATAAAGATTATCCCAGGCAAAGGGAATGGCAAGATCAATGACCCCAAGACAGGTACAAATTTGGATGGTCAGAGAACAGAAAGATGGCCAGGGTGGACAGAGTTAGTGAGCATGGAAAGGCCTGGTACAAGATAAAAATGTGGGAACCTGGATGAGTTTGTTAACAAGGAGATGGAGTGAAGCAGATGCATTTATAATTCAGAGGGAAAAGTGATGGATTAATTATAGGTGCAAGAGAAGAAGAGAGTCCTGCATTATATCGCATAAAAGTTAATTCCCAATGAATTAACAATTTGAAAAAATAATGCTGGGGCAACTATATTTTTCTGTATAGAAAAAAATAAATGTCAACCCTCATCTTAGGCCATACACAACAATTAACTCAAAATGGATCAGATATATAACTATCAGACCTTAAACTATTAAAAATTTAGAAGAAAACATAAGAAAACCTTTGTGAGATTGGGATAGATAAAGATTTCTTAAACATGACACAAAGGCAAAAATTGAATATTGATAAAATGTCATCATCAAAATAAAAACCTTTATTTGAAAGACAGTTAAAAAATGAAAAGTCTATCTAAAAATTGCAAGAAAATATTTGCAAAACACAGAGTACTTGCATCCAGAATATAAAAAATAACAATTACAACTCTAAAAGAACCCATTTTTTTAAAGAGGGGACAATATTTAAGTAGACCATCTATGATTGGCAAACATAAGCACAGAAGCAGATGCTCAACATCATTAGTTATCATGTCAATTCAGATGGAAACCACAGAGACCACTGCACACCATTTTAATGGAAAAAATTAAGAAGATTGGCAATACCAAGTGCTGAGGAAAACATCAACTCTATGTATTTCTGTTGATAATGCAAAATGGTCAGCCACTTTGAAAGACAACATGGCAGTATTTTACAAAATTTAACATACATTTACCATATAACCCAGCAATCTCACCTTTAGATATTTCCTCAAAAAAAAAAAAAAAAAGAAAGAAAAAAGAAATAGATATGTCAATACTTCTATGTAATCTCCAGTAAAGCTTATATCGCTCACTAATGCTTTGGGAAATGGCTGGCTTTTTTAGAAATGTCTTGCTTCAAGACAGATGTAGGGTGAAATCAGACACTGAACATGGAGTCCATGCACCTTTGGATTTTAAGAGAATTCAGGAGACATAGGCCTTACTGATACAAAATTTATTTTTTCCTGTTTGAGAACTTTCAGAGAAACCATGAATCCTTACTCTTAAAAGAGATGCAAATTTAATGCACAAATAATTATCACAGGAAGAATTATATGCAGAACTTAAATTGTGGATTAAGGCAGGAGGTAGGAGGAAGAAATTACAAACACTTGAATACAGTAATCAATCTTGACTTCCAAATTGAATTGCAAAGGCTAACACTTTAATTGGGTAATTTAAGAAGTATCTCTTCCCACTGATAGCTCTCATTTTATGAGGCAACACCACAGGTACTAAACAAAACCAATCTAAAGTAAGTGAGATTGCATTTCCTAAGACTCTGGTAATAAATGTTGGTTAAAATAATGGTGAGCTTGATTATACCTGTTTATATTTTCAGTGACTTAAATTGATGATTAAATTTTCAGTTTTATTTTTTAAAATAAATTTTCTGTTTATTCTTCTAATCATAAAAAGGAAATGCGCAAAACAAGAGAAAATATAAAGAATGCAAGAAGCCCTAGCTGGTTTGGCTCAGTGGATAGAGCATTGGCCTGTGAACCAAAGGGTCCTGGGTTTGATTCTGGTCAAGGGCATGTACCTTGGTTGCAGGCTCCTCCCCGGCCCAGGCCCTGGCTGGGGCTCGTGCAGGAAGCAACCAGTTGATGTGTCTCTCACACATCAATATTTCTCTCTGTCTTTCCCTCTCAGGTTTATACTTGTGAGTACATGAAAGTTTATTTCTGTATTATTATTTATTAATTATTTTCCATAAAAATAACTGTAAACCTACTTTTGCCCACCCCTGTACTTAAGACTTTGAAGTAAACTTGTAATCACCTCTCAGATTAAGAAACAGACTACACGGGACACTGTAGGACTTCAAAAACTCCGCCCCATTTGTTTCCCATCTTATCCAACACCCTCCTGCACAGTAACCTCTGTATTAACTTATTTAAAAATATATATTTTATTGAGCTTTTACAGAGAGCAAGGGAGAGGGATAGAGAGTTAGAAACATCGATGGGAGAGAAACATTGATCAGCTGCTTCCTGCACACCCCCAACTGGGAATGCCCACAACCAAGGTACATGCCCTTGACCAGAATCAAACCTGGGACCCTTCAGTCTGCAGGCTGATGCTGTATCCACTGAGTAAAACGAGCTAGGGCTGTATTAACTTTTAATATCATCACTTCTTCCCACCTTTGCATGCACACATATACTAGTATGTCTATCTATTCTTAAACAAGATACCTGCTTTAGAAGCTTATAGTAATGGAACAATATAGTACTTATTATTTTCTTTCCTGTATATTTAGCTCTATACTGTATTATCCTATATGTACCCATGTTTAGTGTCTATGTGTGTGTATATATATATATATATATATATATTTACATAAAATTCTATTATATCGATATATCCCAATTTATTTAACCTTTCTATTGTAAACAGACACTTGTTTCCAGTTATGAAGCTGTGAATGTTGTGATGAGCATACATCCTGGCACATATGTACAAGCATATCGCTATGGCCTGGAGTAGAATTTCTGGATAGAAAGTATAAACATTTCAGTTGTATTGAAAAATGCAACCCTGTTTTCTAAAGTTGTTATACTCATTTATACTTCCACCAGTAGTGGATAAAATTTCTGATTGTTCTAATTTTACCAACATTTAGTTTTATCAGATATTCTAATTTCTAGCCAATCTACATAGCCATATCTAATTATTTTAATTTTCCTGGTTGCCAATGAGTTTAATAACTTTTCATATATTTGTTCAGTGTCTGTAAAGTCTTGGACTCATTTTTCTAATGTATTGCCTATACTTTTCTTATTGGTTTTTGTAATTAAATTTTTTATTTTGAGGGTATTGTGGATTCACATGCAATTGTAAAAAATAATACAAAGAAATTCCATTTGCCCATTAATTAGTATCCTCTTATGGTAACATCTTGCAAAAGTATTAAATAATATTATACTTAAGATACTGACATGGATAAAATCCACAGATACTATTCCAATATCTCATTGTATATATACACATATTTGTGTGTGTGTATATGTGTGTATATTTATTTCTCTGCAATTTTATCACATGGAAGTTTGTGTATTGACTGCCACAGACAAGATACTAAACCGTTCCATCATCAAAAGGTCCCCTACTGCAGACTTTCATAACCACAGCCTCCTTTCCACCTAACCCCCTCAACACACCCACTCTCTCTGAAAAACCAATAATCGTTTCTCCACCTCTATATTTTTGTCACTTCAAGGATGTTATATAAATGGAATAATACAGCAGGCAACCTTCTGGGATTGGCTTTTTCTCCCCTGCTCAGCCTAATTCCCTGGAGATTCATTCAAGTTGTTGCCTGATCATTTCTACCCATAGGTCTGGTCTGAGATATTCCCATCTGAATTTTCTTTGTTTTTGTGATTCACCGTATCCCTCCCTCCCCCCCACCCAATACAAATATCACTAGGAAGTATTGTCAGTTTATACACACTTCCCTCTCCACTCTTGGTGTACAGTGAGTACAGTTTCACACTTTTGCCTGAGTCAGAACACTTTGAGATACTGCCGCATGCATGTGTATATTACTGCCCTGGAAGACTGGGATTCGAATTTGGATTTAGTGTATGTGCTGTAAGGCAAGGTCATTCAAGTAAACTTTTGGAATAAAAATTTGAAAAAAAAGCATTAAAAAATGGGAAGGTTACCGGATTAAAATAATTGCTATTCTAAAATATATTTTAAAAATATCTACTTCCTCAAATATTTTGATTCATCAAACTATAGTTTTCAATGTCTTGCCTTGCTTTGAACATAGATTCCATAATTTTTATTTGCATTTGCTTCAGTTATCTTGTTTCTTTAGAATAACTATGAGTGAAGCAGTACTAAGGATAAACATTTATTTATTAAAATACAATTCTCTAAGTCCCAAGGTCTTCGTGAATGGTAGAAGTCTTTTGTTTGCACTGACTTTATTTCCTATCTTATTAAAACATCTCTAATTTGTTTCCTAGGTTCTAGAGTTAGCACAGTGCCTGACATTCCATTTAGATGTGTTGAAAGAGTGAATTGAATTGGTGGATTTTTTGTTTATTGCTTAACCAGAAGCTGGAGTTGCAAAAACAAGGTGTGCGTTGATTAACACAAATGCTGCTCCTTGCTGTTGCCAGGTTCCAGTGCATCCCTGAATCGCTAAAACCAGAGATTAGAAATTGCAATGGAACATAAAGGAGATGACTGAAAATCTTCTAAAGCAAACACAGGTACTGAATTTCAAAACTTTAAGAGAACAAAGGCTCAAGCCTCCTTATTATCCTCCTGATTTAAAAGTCTAATTTCCCTTTTATCATCTCTGCACACTTACACATAAACACAGCATTAGTCACAGGGCTCGCAGAGGTACTTTAGAAAGCTAGGTGGGAACCCGGGGACAATTCCTTCAGCACGTTCTAATGAGCTAACAGTTGAGACACATAGATCATCAACTGCAGGACCTAGAAGTCACCCTCAGGATCATTTCTCAACCCTGTTAATTATACAGATGAGAAAAAAATGAGATTGAAAGAGGGTTGTTGACTTACCCAAGGTTACCCTACTTGGTGGTGGCAGGACCAAGCTTAGATCTGATGCATTAATTCATGTCACAGTTGATCTATTACGATACAAATCAGGGAATGTTAACCTGGAAAACACTTTGCCTACTCAATCAGCCCATTCGTATTGGTCACCTACTCAGCATCAGGCAATGTGCTGGGGTATGTGTGTACAGAGGTGGATGTGATAGGGTCTCTCACTGTGAAGCTTGTAGTTTCTGGGGAGTTAGACACCTAATAAGATGCATCACTGTAAACTGTGTTAAGTGTGATGAGGGGACATTCCCAGAATACTGAAAAATCACGGAGGTGGGACTTAGCAAACAGTTTAGTGCCATGCATTTGTCATGTCCTCCTAAGTCTCTGAACATTTCTTTCAAGGCAGCTGTAGAGAGGGCATATGTCACATAACCTACTCTGGACTTGACAGAAGTGACCTGAATGTCCAATGTGCTTCCAGGTCCATTACAGTGCATAGACCTGTGGACTAGCGATTACCTTTGGTTTTTATTGTTTAAGAAGCATTGAAAAAAATAACCCCTAATATGTATCAGGAGATGCAGAACTGTTTGGATGTTTAAGAAAGGAAAAAGAATATATAGGGAAAACATATTTTACCTTCATAGGATGGCAATGAGAGAATTCCCACATGACTCTGGGAATCGTTTTGCAATCTGTCTTCCCAAAATGCAAGACATCTTGCATCTTTAATTTGCCCATGAGTATTTTCTCCCCCCCCCCGCCCCCAGAATAAAGCTCACATAAAAGAACTATGGCCCTGCTCTACGAGCCTCCTTTTCCCACCCTCCTCTTCACTAACAAATGCAGACAGATCAAACCAGAAATACTTCCTTTCTGTTTTCTGTATCTGTCCCAAGGTCACATTGCAAAACATTTGTTCTTGCACTTCCACTTTCCCTCCTTGTTATTCTCCAATCGTGGACATTTTTTTAGAGCCTCATGTCAGATTGCTTCAGCTCTCTACTGACTTCAGCTGCATCTGTGATGGACAGTTCTAAGCACCTTGACAGCATCCCATCTCAAACATCCTCTGTGCCTCTCTCCAAAGCCCTGGAAGTATTGCTCAAAGGCAGGTACCCTGGAAATGTAGGAGAATTCATACCACCTCCAGGAAAACCCTCCACCAATGTGGAAGTTTAATGCCTCAGCTTCTTGTCTTTTGGTGGGGAAATTCCAAGAAGCATGCTATACGGTATCTAGGCTAGTTCTCCAGGACAATCAAACCCCGCTTGCCTACCACATAGCAATAAGCAACTCAATAATGATCCTGTTATTGTTTATTGCCCTGTCTTATCACTCTGTCCCCTTACTATAGCAGTGATCTCCAGTGATCCCTTCCCAGATACCACCCATTCCCAAATCTTTGTCTCAGGCTTTGCTGTGGGGGACCAAGACTAAGACGCTTTAAAATTCTGAACTTTTTTCTAATCGTTGTCTCTAGATTTGGTCAACATGTGATCATTATGGCTTTGACAATAGGGTAACCCTTATTCATTGGCATGTCCATAAAACTATTTTAAATAATAACCGGGTCTCTAGTAAAAGATATAAAGGAGAACAAAACAGAAATTTTAGAATGGAAAATACAAAATGTGCTAACCGGTACATTGTAAAATGTGGCACGAAATCTATTCAATGATGTAGTAAATGGAAAAAGCTAGCAGGTCAAGGAAACCAAGAAAGCGATGTAAGCTGAGCTGAAACACTGCTTTAAATTTTGCTTCTCGAGAGGACTATATTGGAGAGAGTGAGAAAGTGTGACACATTTGCAGTGGGTCCACTTGTATTACTGCTCAAACAGTTTATTACTCCCAGCTGTTTGCTGAGAAACTGTCAGTTTTAGGTGAAAGGCTTACTTTATTATTACGTTTTTTCTTTTTTGTTTCACCTAGTTATAAAGGTAACTAGAGGCCCAGTGCACAAAATTCGTGCATGGGGGGGGTGTTCCTCAGCCCAGCCTGCACCCTCTCCAATCCAGGACTGCTGGCTCCCAACTGCTCACCTAACCACTCCCCTGTCAGCCTGATTGATGCCTAACTGCTCCTCTGCCAGCCTATTTGCCCCTAACTGCTCTCCCCTGCAGGCCTGGTCACCCCTAACTGCCCTCTCCTGCAGGCCCGGTCACCCCCAACTTCCCTCCTCTGCCAGCCTGGTCACCCCTAACAGCCCTTCCCTGCAGGCTTGATCACCCCCAACTGCCCTCCCTTGCAGGCCTGGTCTCTCCCAACTGCCCTCCCCTGCTGGCCATGTTGTGGTGGCCATCTTGTGTCCACATGGGGGCAGCCATCTTTGACCACATGGGGGCAGCAATCTTGTGTGTTGGAGTGATGGTCAATTTGCATATTACTCTTTTATTAGATAGGATAAATGTTAATTGTAGAAAATGTAGGATATTCAGAAAACCACAAAGAAGAAAATAATCTTGCATGATCCCATGTCCCACAGTTAACTGCTATGAATACTTATTGCCAAGTTGAGCATCTATGGAGTATGTTATTTAGACCATGGTATTTGGAGTGATATCTATTGGCCATAATCCAAATACAGTTGCTCTGTTCTATGATCTACATTGACTGGCAGGCCTGGATTCATGAGTACGTGACTGTGATCCAAGCCCTGCACGACTTCCTTCCAGGAGTCTGCACGGAGATGGCCTGTGCTATTTACTGTGGCTTCAAGTCTTACAACACAAAAGTATCAAGTAATGATGCTACCCATGCTTGAAGTATTAATGACTGTTTCATGTAAAAACTGCTTAAATGTAAAGTAAATACAAAATCACATTAAAGCACATAAAGTTTAAAAAAAAACACCACTGTTTACTGAAAACAAAACAAAACAAAACAAAATAACCAAGTAGTTTTAGGATGTAATTTACATAAAAATGTAGACAAATTTACCAATTCTTTAGAGATTGCTAATCAAAGAACATGTAATTGGCTAAAATACATTTAATTAAAATTATGTAGAAATTCAAAACAAGGAGGAACTTCCCAAAATTGTGAAAATGTTTAAAATGATAGGAGTCATTGCAAAACTGTCTCATGTTACTTGAACATTATGATTGTATAAAAACCAGTGATCAGGAAAATGTATTTTTAACCGACAACATTTTGACCAATTTCATTTTAACCACTTCATTTGCTGTCACTGAACACAGGCACAAGGCTTAAAATTGGAGAACAGTAGTGCTAATATACATTAAAATTTTCTAGAGCATTAAAACGTAGATTAATCTAGTTTAGTTTTTCTTTTTTGCTGTTTGATAGGATGATGTGATTCCTTATTACAACGTTGTTTTTGGTCACCTTGTTTGAAGCTATTTTAGTTGTGGTCAGCCTATCTAGCTCCCTTTCCTCGTTGTTTTGCAATTCCTCACAGAGCATTTATATAGTATATTATTTAGATAATATTATTTGGAGCAATATCTATTGGTCATAATCCAAATACAGTCCTTTCATGGATGAGAGTTGAGCCCAGTGCATACCATTTCATCCTGGTCTGCTATATTTTTCATTATACCCAACTTTGTTTGGTCTTCAGAAAAATTTTTAAATACTGCATCAAAATAAAGTTATCTCTCCCTATAATTTCAAACAGCCACATTTTTTTTCTTCACATTTCTTAAGCTCTTGTTATTTTCACAATATTTTCAGAATTCAAGCTTAGGCTTTTAGGAATAAGACATACTTTTATCTTTTCTTCCCACTAAGTAAAATGTATGTATAAAAGAAACATGAAAAGACTCTTAAAGATGGAGAGAAGAAGGAAGATGGGCTAGTGATATCAAAGCCCGAGGAACAAACCAGCAGTGAGTTCCCTTGGCTTTTTTTGCTTCACATGTCTCAGACTTGGAGCTGAAAAGCTGGCAACCCAGATATGCCAAAGGGTGAAAAAAAAGAGCCCCAACAAAACCTGCTCTCTCTCCAGGAGCCCAGAAAAGTGGCAGCCTAGCAAGACAGAAAACTTTTAGACAAAAAGCGCTGTACTCCAGAAAAAACAAAATGAAATGGTTAAAAAAAACCAAAACATAAAAAACTGTGACCAATTCCTAGTCATGCCAACAGAGGCTGCCTGGGAGCTTATGAGGTTATACTAAAGTACCCTAACATCCCTCCAACAAATACATCGACAATGCAGCAGAGAAATCCTATATAATAAAAGGCTAATATGCAAATAGACCGAATGGCAGAACGACCGGTTGCTATGATGCGAACTGACCACCAGGGGCAGACGATCAATGCAGGAGCTGCCCCCTGGTGGTCAGTGCGCTCCCACAGGGGGAGTGCTGCTCAGCCATAAGCTGGGCTCACGGCTGGCGAGCACAGCGGTGGTGGGGGGAGCCTCTCCCGCCTCTGGGGTAGTGCTAAGGATGTCCCACTGCTGGCTTAGGCCTGCTCCCAAGCCTAAGCTGGCAGTCGGACATCCCCCAAGGGCCCCTGGACTAGGAGAGGGCGCAGGCTGGGCTGAGGGACCCCTCGAGTGCACAAATCTCATGCACCAGGCCTCTAGTAAAAAATATAAAGGAGAACAAAACAGAAATTTTAGAATGGAAAATACAAAACCAAAACACAAATTCAATGGATAAGCCCAACAGCAGAATTTGAATGGGCAGAGGAAGGAATCAGTGACCTGGAAGATAGAACAATAGAAGTTACCCAATCTGAAAAAAATAGAAAATAAGCGGAAAAAACTAACAGAGCCTCAGATATGTGGAACTGTAATAAAAGATTTGTATTATTAAAGTTCCACAAGGAGAGAAGAAAGAGGCAAATCTGAAAAAGTGGCTGAAATAATGACAGAAAACTTCCTGAATTTGGCAAGAAACATAAACCTCCAGGATCAAGAAGCTAAGCAAATGAGAAGTAGGATAAATCTAAAGAAATCCTTGCCAAGATACATAATAATTAAACTCCTCAAAACTAAAAACAATATATATATACCAGAGAAAAACAATATCTTACTTACAGAGAAAAAACAATGACAAAGAGACAATTTTGAAAATCCAGACTCAAGATGTTGAAAGTCAGGTTTAAAGCAGTTGGCCAGTAGTCTTGTCTAAAAAATACTATTGTTTACTGACAAAACAACAGGTGTGTTAGTTGTCTGCTGGTGAATGTCTAGATATTTATATTTCTATAAAGAGTAAAAATTTGGGATGTTTACAATCCTAGATAATATATAAATAAAAAGAAAATAGGATTCTTGAAGCAACAATGGGAGAGTGATTCAATTGGATAATGACAATACTGGTTTTGACCTTTTCAGTGTTTTAGTCACATGTATGCTCTACCACAGAGAACTACTGAAGGCAGTGGGCAGAGCTAACGGTAGCTGAACTTTAGTATTAACAGACAACTTGTGTCGTGAGTAACCAGTCAGATGTGGCTTTGTCTCTTCCACATATCTATAATAATAAAAGCATAATATGCTAATTAGACCAGACATCCTTCCAGACGATCTTCCAGATGAAGCCGGGGCTGCAAGGGAAGCCCAGGTCCCGGGTGCCTGGCAGCAGCCGGAGGGAAGCCTGGGTCCTGGGTGCCAGAGAGAAGCCGGTGCTGGCAGCCGGGGGAAGGAAGGCCTACTCTTGCATGAATTTTGTGCATTGGGCCTCTAGTCCTATATAATAAAAATGTAATATGCAAATTGACCAAGTGGCCAAATGACAGGTTGCTATGATGTGCACTGACCACCAGAGGGCAGACGCTCAATGCAGGAGCTGCCCCCTGGTGGTCAATGTGCTTCCCTAGGGGGAGTGCCACTCAGCCAGAAGCCGGGCTCACAGCTAGTGAGTGCAACGGTGGTGGCGGGATCCTCTCCCGCATTCGAGGCAGCGTGCCGGACTCATGGCTGGTGAGTGCAGGGCCAGTGGCAGGAGCCTCTCCCGCCTCCACTGCAGGCAGGCTGTAAGGAGCAAGGGGTCCTAGACTGCGAGAGGATGCAGGCCGGGCTGAGGGAGTCCCCCCGCTCCCGCAGTGCACAAATCTCGTGCACCAGGCCTCTAGTGTAGAATAAAATACTATTCTTAGAAATGTCCTTTGGGGATAGTAGACAACAACAGAATGTATTCATACATCTTTTTCTCGGAGTAGCCTTGATATGTGTGTTCTCATCTCTATTGATTCATCTGGAAGCAATAGTTTTACTACATTTTAAGTGTCTTGAGGATGGTGACTTAGTGTCTTTTATGCGTGGGACATAGTATTCGATATTTGCAGAAAGCAGGCATTCACAAATAAACACGGGATTCAATAAACGTGCTGTTTGGATAACTAGATATACTTTTGTCCACAATAAAAAGCAAAACCCTCATAAAATATAGCATTTTCAGTACTTAAAAAAAACCTGGAGAAATAGTGTGCATATTTTTATTATTTTTTGATTTTCTATACAATTTTGCTTTTCTAGATCATTTTTGGCATTTTGTATAACCAGTGATTACAAACTAATTTAAATAGCCTTGAGAAGCTATTGAAACAAATAAAAGTGAAAGATTTTGTAATTTGTCAAGCAGTGAGGATTATCACCTTATTTTATATTTTAGATAGGAAATACATTATACATAATTATATAATTAAACACTAGCCCAATTGTGATATTTAAAGCAGGTGACATAATTAACCTTAAAATATTTAACCTTATTTTCTATTGTTTCACTATATAAATTATAGAATTTATTTGTCAATTTCCACACTTAACCACATAATAAAATGATTTTAAAAGAGTTTTGAAATTCTTTAAAACTTTAAAAGTGTAAGAACCTAGAATTAAAACATTTTTAAATTAATTGGTGTATGTTAGTATACCTGTATGTGTCTGTGTGTGTTTTAATATAATAGCTTTATAGAGACATAATTCACATACCATACAATTCACTCACTTATAGTGTACAATTCAATAGTGTTTCAGTATATTCATAGAATTGTAAAATCATTTTAATCATTTAATTCTAGAACATTTTCATCACCCCAAACAGAAATCCTATGCCCATTAGTGGTCATTCCCCATTCCTCCTTTTCCCCAGCCCTTGTCAACTATTAATCAACCATTAAGTGGATTTGCCTATTCTGGACCTTTTATGTAAATATGATAATATAATCGGTGGTCCTTTTTGACTGGCTTCCATTTAACAATGCTTTCAAGTTTCTTCCATTGTTGTAGCATGTGTCAGGATTGAGCATTGAACTAACACAACGAACAGTATATTTTAGTTTGGTTGAGCCAATTAGAAGATGGAAACTTAAGAATATAGTCACTCTCAGTTGGAATCATTACACCTTTATGTTTTTATGAAGAAAACTGTATCTAACAGGTACTTTGATGATAATGTTGCTTCATAAATGCTGAATGAACGAGTGAATGAATGGATGTGCAAAAAAGAGTCAACTCTAACATTGCCCAGGTTCAGTTGCTACTATATAACATTAGACAGAGACGTTAGCCAATGAGTTTCCTGAAATACATCAGTGTCAAAAACATAATCAGCTGAAACCGGTTTGGCTCAGTGGATAGAGCGTCGGCCTGTGGACTGAAGGGTCCCGGGTTCGATTCCGGTCAAGGGCATGTACCTTGGTTGCGGGCACATCCCCAGTGGGAGGTGTGCAGGAGGCAGCTGATCGATGTTTCTCTCTCATCGATGTTTCTAGCTCTCTATCCCTCTCCCTTCCTCTCTCTGTAAAATATCAAAAAAATATATTAAAAAAAAAAAAAGCTATCATGTTTTTATAAAAAAAAACAAAAAACATAATCAGCAACATTTAGGGAAGTAAAGTTTGAATGAAGTAGTTTATAAACCAGAGGTGGCTAAGAAATAACTCTTCCATTTCTAAAACTATTTATGGTCAATTAAAAAAAAAAAAAAAAGGTCAGAACTTGCCAATCAAGGAAGAGTAAAAAACAGATGTATAGACTGAAAATTGCCCAAACACACCAGTGGCTGTACTAATGTCTGCTTTCAAGAATGACCTGCCAGAAAACCAATTTGTCTTGATGAATACTGTGAGAACCACCAGAATTTTCACAGTGAGGCCCCTGTACATGAATAACTATCACATTTTTCCATTTCCACTCTCCAAGGGAACGTTGAGGGGAGAGCCAGCTGTGGGAAAGAGTGGAACCTCTGGGAGGTCAGTGAAATGCTATTCAGATAAAGTGAAAAACCTTCCAAATAGTGCCAAGTATCTTCTTAAGCAGACGTCTGATAGAACAATGATGCTTTCAAAGGAGAATAAAGGCTGGTGTGTGTTTTTAAGGAATCAGAATTCACTGTAAAATGAAAGTTTTGAAAGAAAACCTTGCTAGTCCCAAATATTCTGCAATGCTGCACAGATGTGTTTTTGGTTTCTAAGCAGTGGCTGTATTGAAATGCCAGCGGGCTGGGGAGTATTTCATGTGAGCTTTGTGGATGATTTGGCTGCCTTTGCCATTTGCCTGGGGAGCACAGGCTGAGGGCTGCAGTTAAGCTTAAAGGCAATAATAATTTGCATGTATAATCGGTGATCTTTGTCAAAAGTGCTTTTCAAATTCAATTTACAAACCAAAAATATGAAGAAACCGGCAAAGAGAATTACATTGCATAACTATTCCTACACTGGTAGAATGATTATTAGTTCGGGACTATTAAATGTAATTCTTTAACATAATCTGGATTTGAATAACTCTCTTTTTAGAGTAGCCACTTTAAAATTCTGTAACGTTTAGAGAACGTAAAAAGAGCTATAGATTTAATATTATGACTTAAAAAATAGTAAATACAAATAGATTCAAAATATCTAAGTATTTACTAGTATTGTAGTATTTAATGCCTAATTTTAGGCATGAGTATCCAATTATAAATTGAAAGTTGTAACTGGATAAACTGAACCTATAAATCTTAAAGCCATAAGATATTACTATTGCAATCATTGTAAAACAGTAGAATGTATGCAGAAATTTAGCTCTTGACTTCCCATTAAGGAAGTATGTCTTTTTAAGTAATCATAAATAAGATGTTAATTTTCTGGTTTCTGTGCAATTCAATTTAGTAACATTACTGGTTGCCTCTCATGTTCTTGGTACCTGATATATTTAAAATGATTAACACACAGTGCCTATCCCAACAAGTTTCTACTCTAATAGGGAAGAGAGACTACTATGAGATAATTATAATATAAATATATAGCAGGAACGAAAATTTCTTGGAGAATAGAATAGTTTATAATGCAGAGGTGTTGGCCAGGGAAATTTTTCTGGAGGAAGCTGTGTCTGAACAGGCAAGGCAGGAAGGACAGAAGATACTCCAGGATGTGGGTCTTCCGTGTGCAAGGCAAGACACCTGAAACATTATGGTATGTTCTGAGACACAGGGAATTGTAGTCATTGTTACCTAAGATGTAACTTTTCAATGTAGGTAAGAAAAGCGTTTTCCTAAACAGCAATCCCCCCTTCTTCGCTAGGAATGCATTTCAAGATCCCCAGTGGATGCCTGAAATTGCATAAAGTACAGAACCCTACTTATTCTATGTTTTTCCCCCTATACATACATACATACCCTTTCACTTAAAGGAAGCACTTAGTGGCTCTCGTTGGCATAGCTGACTTGCCAGGCTACTGTTGTGCTTTGGGAACCTAGTTCAGTAAAATAAGGGGAGCTTGAAAACAAGCACTGCCATGCCAAGACAGTTGATCTGATAACCCAGGTGGCTACTCGGCGACTAACCGGTAGCATGGACACACAGGTGGGATGGAGCAGGATGACTCGAGATTTTTATCATGCTACTCAGAATGGTGCAAAATTTAAAACGTATGAATTGTTTATTTCTGGACTTTTCCATTTAATATTTTCAGAATGGGGCTGACTGCAGGTAACTGCAACCTGAGAAAGTGAAACCATGAATAAGAGGGGCCTATTGTAATGCAATCAAATTTGACACTTTTCAGAATAGTGTGGAATAAACTAGCCAATTAAAAAAAATCCACTGGGACAGTGGTTGGCAAACTGCGGCTCGCGAGCCACGGTTTGCCGCTCTGTTGACTAATGAGTTTGCCGACCACTGCACTAGGATTACATCTTCTAAAAATACACAGGTTTTCTTTAATGGGATTGTTTGGGGTTTATTTTTGACATATGAAAAATCATACTTTTTACTGTGACTAAAAACAAGGCTCTAAGAGTGTAGCTCATATTATTTTTAAAATTGTAGCTTAGAATGCAAAATACATTATGCTTTTTAAATCTTACTTTTATCATTTAATATATGCCACCACGGGCAAGTCACTAACATCTATAAGCATCTGTGAACTAAGTATGTTGGTTGTAGTTCTTCCATGCCCATGTCCCTTCCAAGGGACACTACCCCGATCACAGACTGTCTTCCAGGTGGTCAGCTCTTGTATTATACTACATGACATTTCAACTGCATTCATCTTCCTACCTACCCTTCTCTAGGAAATATTCCTATTATTCCTATGAGTTACCAATGGTTAAGAGAGTATATACCTGCATCATTCATCTCACATATAAACAAAAAGGGACATTAAAGAGGTGGGAAATAGTAGCCAATGTTTTCTGTTTTCCCAGATAGAATTAAAATATTTGTATTAGGCACCTCAAGTTGCCATAACAAAACACCCTAGACTAGGTGGCTAAAGCAACAGAAATTTGTCCTTGTAGTTCTGGAAGTTGGAAGTCCAATACCAGGGTACCAGCATGGTCACGTTCTGGTGAGAACTCTCTCCCTGGCTTGCAGACTGGCTACTGTTTCACTGAGTCCTTTCAGGGTGGAGACAGAGTGATCTCTCTCTCTCTCTTCCTCTTCCTACAAGGCAACTAATCCCATCATGAGGTCCCCGACCTCATAACCTCATCTAAACTTAATTACCTATGAAAGGCCCCATCTCCAAACACAATCACATTGGGAATTAGGCTTCAACATATGATTTTTTGGGGGGTGAGGGAGAACACAAAAATTAAGTCCATACAACATTTCTTTTGATTTTCATTGTAGAATTTTATGTCCCCATTCTTTGAGAAATCTTGAATTGAAAGACGATGATCTTTGGGGTCTGATAGATAAAAATAGGGCCAAGGCCTCATTACCTTTTACCGTTGTGGTGTGGACAAAATATACCACTCCTGAGCCTCACTTTTTAATTTTGTTAAATGAGCAGTAGTGCTGATATTTTATTTTGCTTGTATAAATTAAGTATTTGCTATGTTCATTATTCACTGTTAAGAATGTTATAGCTATCTACTTAAACCCTGAAAATAACACTATGATATATTTCACCCTTATTTACAGAGGAAGACACAAACTCAGAGAGGTTACATAATTCGACTGTCACTTGGCTAGTGAATGGATATGAAGCTGATTCCAAAACCTGTGTCTCTATATGCACATTATACTTAATGCTGCCACCCTTTCAAAGATTGTGGTGAAGATTGAAAGAGATAAGGTGTATAATGAATTGTGATCTTCCTGGCAAATGTCAATTCCCTTTTCCCCTTCCATTCTTTTCTGCTATTTTATTTAAGGGTCCTATAAAGTAGAAATGTATTCATGAGCAATATATTTTACTACAAAAAAGTCATACAACAACAAAAAGATTTTAATGTACCATGGAACTCATTTATTTAAAATTTTATAAATATGATTTCCCTTTGGTCTCCAAAAATGAGTTTTAAATAAAATCTTAAGATTTCAAAAATTACTTTTCTTTATGTCAAATTTTTGACGAGCTCCTGGAGAAATTTCTGTAAGATATCAGTGACTTCTCTGTTATTCTCTTGGAGTACTTGATTGCTACTCAGAGACAGGCACAGACGCTGGTGAAGCTAAGTCGTGTGGCTGCCAGATTCTCTGGGGTAGAAATAGAGCTTTGCTATGTGAGAAGCACTTAATGTAAAATAGTGATGAAAGAATAAGAAAAGGGTGTGTTGCTTCACTGACAGTTCGACTTTTCAGATTTTAAGTGTCTGTAGTAACTAAAAAGGAATGAAATATTAAAGCTAGGAAGCCTATATGAGTCAGCCATCTTTATATTTCTTCTAAAGCAAAATAGAGCTATGTCCCTGTAATAAAACATAACTTATCCTTTATTGCTGTGTGAAGGACTGTTGTATTTCTCATTTGACTCAGATGTGCAGTCACACATTAAATAAAGGAGCTGCCATATTTTTTTGTTACTGGTGAGAATGCAGTATAATGTGAGTTATAACAGAGAACGACTTCTCTTTGTTCTACCAGGGTCCATCAACTCCATGGTTTAGCTGTAACCAAGATCAAGGTTTGGACATAAAAACATATTTAAATATGACATCAAAGCAGTTTTTCCTCAAATAATGGGTTAGGCATCTCAGGAGCACAAGGAGAATTATAAGATGACTTTGGATGATGGCTTCATGTAGCTTTGATTATGTCTGACAGTGAAATATGGACTGGAGAATTGATTAAGTCAGAATTATGCCCTTCACATCTCCATCTCTGTAAAACCCTTAGCCAATAATAGCAGAGTTTATACTGTGAGGTAGACTGAAGCTGTAGGGACTCAACTTTTGTTCCATGCAAATACACCTACAAATTCAAATAAAATGTCCTGCTTAGTCTTATAATAGGAAATAAAAGACAGAAAAACTCTCATGGAACCCTTAGGATGAACTGTTGTTGCAAATTATTTAAAACTCATCTTGTCTAAAGAATATCTGTCAATCCAGTTTTCTCCCAGAGGACTCTTGCTTATGTCCAATGGCATGCAATGAATGACATTTTAGTATTAGCTTTTGATTTGGGGCAATTTATAGCATACCGGGACTGATCTGGGCATAAATGGTGGCACCAAAACAAGGGGTCCAAGGCATCCAAGAGTTATAATACTTGTAACAGTTTCCTAAGAATTTGGACTCCAAGCCAGTGTACTAAATTCCAAAGAAAATGCTTCACTTCTTAAACATAAGTTACTAAATCAAAAGTGACAAGCCACCAGGACAAAGACTATTTTCAGAACATTTGTTGAATGATTTCTTCTCTGAATCAAATTGAACATTGATAAAATAAAAATGTATCAAGCATTCTACCATATATTGAACCAGGTTCTTTGCTAGTATGAAGCTGGAAATACTGGTTTGGCTAATATTGTGGTAGTTAAAAGATATTTCTGAGAAATTTTGTGTTTTTTTTTTTTTTAAGAATAGAAGAGGATTAAAATATACACTTATTGACTCTTTACTATCTGCTAGGCACTGTATTAAACATACAATTTGGTTTCTTTCTCATTGAAAAATACCATAGTATCAAGTGGCAGAAACTACAGTTTTCTTAGTGTATCTCATTTAGTGCTTGTTACAAACCCAAAGATGTAGTATTTTAATTTAACAGGTAAAGGAATGAGCTTAAAAGTTTAAGATATATACTCATGGTCATACAATTAATCATGGTGGAGACAGATCTCATTCCCAGGATATTTTCTTAATCATCTGCCTACTCTTTGTGATTAGGGGTGAATTAAGTGTGAGTAGAGGTATCTATAAATTTCTCAAAATGGAGTTTTAGATTTCCACTTCGTTTTTCTGATATTACAAATAATTCTCATGTCCTTCCTATACTACTGTTGTCTTTTTTTGTAACCCATTCCTCAACAAAGGAGAAACATTTGTTAAAATATGCAGTCAGACCTTGAATCATTAATTGAGCTATAGTTAAAAATAGATAAGATTATTGTATCTTTAAATTAGAGAGACCCAGTCTCCTTTCTCTCTTTAGGACTTCCAGTTTTAGGCACCAAGGCCAAGACAGCAATTTCTTGCCATTCTTGCCTGTATTCCATGTGGCAGAACTGATAAACCAACTTAAGGACACTATTAAGGCGAGACACTTTACTATGTAAACACTCCTGAGAATGCTCTTAATAAGGTATATGGAAGGGGGGAATGTTGGGAGGTGAGAATCAGAGAATGAAGAGACCCTAATGAGACCCTGAGACCCAGGCTGGAGATCTGAATCACCTTTTAATGCATTTGGAGTGTTAGTTCCTTACATAGACATTAGCTGTTAGTAAGTGGTAGTTTGATTCAAGCTCTGCTTTGGTTCCTTATGTAAGGCTCCCTTGGGGACCCCCTGTTGGAGGTAGGAGAGGCTTAGGTTGGAATTGGATTGGGATGTATCTGGATTCATGGCAGCATGCCTTCCAAATGTTATCACAATCTCATCCGAAATGATTTTGACCCTTTGTGTGGTATATGTTGAAACGTATTTTCAAAATTTGTCATTTGCCTTTGTAAACTTTCTTTAGAGTATCTTCTGCCATAGAGTTACTTCATTTGGGGTGGTAGTTCAATTTACTAGTCTTTTCCTATAGTATTCCTGACTTTGGTAATATGTTAAGAAAGGCCTTTACCACTGTAAAAATGAAAAAAAAAAAAAAAACACCTTCCATATTATTACTTTTTAAAGTTTTGCTAATTGTTTGCTTTTAGATAATTTAAATCATTATTCTATCTGGAATTTATTTTTGGGTGGTATATGGGAGGAACCTAATTTAATTGTTATCTTCCCCTCCACTCAATGTTAAGGCATTTTTTCCAATGTCATTGATTAATTTTGAAATTCCAACTATAATAAATTCACTACTTGATTTTTTAAAAAATTTAAATTCTTTATTGTTGGAAGTATTACATATGTTTCCTTTTTTCCCCATTGACTTCTCCCCAGCTGATCCTGGCCCCCCCCAGCACATGCCCTAGCACCCCTACTGTCTGTGTCCATTGGTTATGCTTATACGACCTGCCTTTTAAATTCTTGTCTGCAACCTAATAACTCCAACACAATTTGTTTTATTTTAACAATCATATTTCTTTATAAAAATGTACAAAATATGTTCTTTTGGAACCATCATAAATACAACTGTTTGATGTATAATTGAACATATTTTTCACCTCCCTATTGAATCTCAAATGTGCATGCTTTTTTACAGTCACACTGACTACACTGGCCTTTCTTAATTAGAAATAGTCTAAGAGATGGATTAAAGGAACTTGCCTGTGAACTCAGGAAGTGACTTTGCAATACTACTTTCACATAACACAGACAATCCTAAGTCATAATTTTTTTGCAAATGACAATGACCTCTATCTTACTGAAGTTTAATATGAGAAAATGTCACTGACACAAAGAATGCCAATTTTGGTTAGGGCCTCGATAATAGGTCTAAAACAACTCAGCAGTTGAAATAAGCTAACTGAGGCCTGCTGAGGCAAAAACGCAGAGCTATGCCTAAAGTTCAGATAAACCATAATGATACATATAATAACGGCATTAGCAATAATTTGAGTATGTCTGATGTTGTAGGCTCTTTGTGAGACATCACTTAAGTTTTTTAAATGACCACAATAATATTTTGCTTTATTAAATGGGAAACTAAAGCTCAGAGAACTCAAGTAACTAGTCATTTCATACTAATCAGTGGTACCACTGGTAGTGGGATTTATACCCAGATTGGTCCATTCTAACATTTGGGCTAATTTTTCGGTATTCATCCTCTGTTCCTTGTACATTCATGCCCAGAGACCAAGGGTAGCAAGCTGAAAATGGTAATCAGATAAACGTCTTCCACGGAGAATATCTATATTAAAGGACAGCCAAGCCTATTAATTACACTTTGTCTTCCTGATACACTCAGAAGAGTGATAGACAAAAGCTATTTGCTCAGTGAATATTGCTGCTTAGCAAAGATGGAGTTATGGAGGAACGCTTTTGGCAAGTATTTAAAAGGCGTTTTTAATACAAATGTTTGTGTTTACCTATAATTAGGACAATTTTAATGATTTGGCCATATATTTGCAGTTTCCAAACTCTCTGTCGGAACAAATCCAAGGTCAATGCCATCATTTAAAATTTAATAAAATAGAAACATTTTATAATAACAACTTCATTAAAGGAACAGTTTGAAATGTGCTAGGTTTGGCTTCTGGGTTCACTTAATTTACAGACAGCCCATTTCAATTTTCTCTAGCTTGCATCCTCATGGTTCAACTAAATTAAATAAGCTTGAAAAATTGAAAAGAGGAAGGGGTTCATTTACTGGACAAAATGGGAAAAAGTAGATAGCCCCAGTAGCTTTCACCCTAAAGTCCCAGAGGTAAATGACACGGTTGGAAATGGACCTATGTTGACTCTGGGACCCCATCTTAGGTTGCTTGGTTTGGTTTCACTGGGGAAATTGAGGGGCATTGAGGTGGGTCTCACATCATCTGGGCAGGAAAGCTGTGCACTATGGCCACTTCTGCTTTCCTGAATCATGCTTCTTCTCCCCTCAGATGCTGTCTACCAACTAGCGCTAGGTTTAACTGTATTCTTCTCCAAGCTATCGCATCAGAAATGGTGGGTGCGGTGAACTGGCTTAACACTTTGTCTCACCCATGGGTTTAATATTTGGCAGTTTTTTAAATTAAAACATGTCTTTGGCCACATGACAATAGCTAGTAAAAATTACATTCAATACATTAATCACCTCCAATCTGAACACAAATTTGTAGTCTTGAACAAAACCTTACTTTGCATTTCTACTTCTTGCAAAGGTAAATAACATTATTTGAATGTTATTAAATAAAAATATATTAAAATATCCAATACTTTACTCTTTATCCTAATTTACAGTAAAATATTCACAATCAGAGCTTTAAGAAATAACTTCTGCACTATGAAAGACATATTTCTATGCAAGAGGAAGTAATGGCTTTTATTGCCATGGCATGGTCCTTCACAAAAAACCAAGCAAATCCAATGGACGTCTTGGATATTCAATAAGGAGGTGAAGTACTCTTATACTAGATAAAAAACTGAATTAAAAAATATAAGTATCATTTATTGCAAACTATTCCCAATATTTGGCTTTTCAGAAAAAGGAAAAAAATGCAGCCCAGAGCCAGCACATTTCATCATTTGAGTTTCATTATAAAAATGACAAAAACTTACTGGCTTGGAAATATTAAAGGCAACAGAATGGGATGTAGAATACTGTTAATAGTTGTCAAATCTAGAGAAATTTCAAACAAGGGAAGAGGGGAGGTGCCGAAAGGAAAGTTTCTCAGGCTCTTAAGGAAAAATAAAGTCTTTAAAAGACTGTTTCCTAGTATTTCTCTCTGGGGTAAAACCTATTCTACATCTGGAACATTTTCCCACTATTGGAGGAGGTCATCAAGAAGACAGGAGGTCATCAAGGAGACAGAAGGTCATCAAGAAGACATGCCCATCACTTGACCCATGATCTGGACCCAGGGTAACTGGAGGTTCTTCACCCGCTCTGTACCCTTGGAATGTAAGTTCTACTTGCCTTCAGCACTCCCAGAAGTGGTGAATACAGCCTTGAGATATAACATGGTGTTGAGACCATCTGGATTGGGTGTGTGACTGAACCCCATGAAGGCCTCCATATAAACTTTTAGGATTCTGGTATGTGGGTGCAGAGATCTACCTGTTTTGTGGCCATCCAAGACAAGCCTTGTGCGTAAGTTCCCTTGCTTGTTAAACTTACCCCCTACCAATCTGGAGTGGTCTGCCTCTTCCTTTAGTCTCTCCCTGCCCTTGGTGTAGGGGGGCAATTTCATTTATGCCTGGGAAGTTCCCAACGTTTCAAATCAACACTCACCTTGTGAGGCCCAGCAATTATTATACCTTAAACCTGCCTTGCAGCACTAACAATGGCAGTTAGACAGCAAACAATTGCTAAAGAAGACTTAGTACCCAAAATGGCAATGCTTCTAAATTTACAGTTTGCTTCAAGAAAAGGATACAGCCTGAGCCAGTTTGGCTCAGTGGATAGAATGGCAGACTGCGGACCGAAGGGTTCCAGGTTTGATTCTGGTCAAGGACATGTACCTCAGTTGCAGGCTCCTCCCTGGCCCGGGCCCTGGTTGAGGTGCATGCCGGAGGCAACCAATCAATGTGTTTCTCTCACATCGATATTTCTCTCTGTCTTTCTCTCTCTCTTCCACTCTCTCTAAAAATCAATGGAAAAACATCCTCGGGTGAGGATTAAAAAGAAAAACAAAAAATAAAAGGATACAATACGGCAACATCATTGCAGTTAAGCTATGCATGCATCCAAGGCTGTCTGGCAGCAAGGGGTCCAGAGAGGACTTCAACTTCCTTCCCTCTATAAGGGCCACAGTGGGAAGGAATGCTTTTCCTCTTGGATCAGGAAGCACTGACATGCCCAGAACACCTTGAAAACAGGGATCCCCAAATGGAATTTTAGCCAAAGGTTCTTACAGCTCACTGGTCATGTAGGCATATTCTTAGATGTAACCAGCCCAATAGCAAAGCACCACTGTCCCCATACTCACCTCACAGCCACAAGGGTTTTTGCCAAGATTAGTTGTAAATTAGAAATCTCACTATTTTCAATAAACAAAGCTGCCAAGATAGTATGAATGACCCTGAAACGCCTCAAATTCATGGCTACAAAGCCATGTTATTAATCCGTATATTTCATGCCTTGGCCAGGGATTGTGCCTTGCAGGTACTTCTGCAAAACGATTCCCGTGAATTCCAGACTTGCTGGAGTTAACCCTTGCAAATAGCTATTTGCTCACAGGAACTGTGATATTATTCAAATTAGCTTATAGATACTAGTACAGTGATGCCTTAGGATTTCCAATAGGTCAACTATATTAAACGACTGCTTTCAGAGTTGTGTTGTGAAAGGAATATCATTTTGTCTTTCACATCAAAGCTAAGTGAAATGCTGCAGTTCTTCTAGATATTTGCATCATTTTAATGTTGTGAAATTTATACATTACTATTCTCCAGGAGGCTCATATTCTTTCAGACAGTACATAGTGGTATCTTAATGACTTTCGTGAAGGTGAATGTAATACTGGTTTGTGCATTTGGGTATTGGTTATTAAATTGTTCCAGTTATAAACGTATTGCCTCTTAGCTCCAAATTTACCCTTCACTGCCCTGTTGGTGATACTGGGACATTCTTCCTCACGAGCTGGCACAACACTAATCTTTGTTAGGAAGGGCTTTAGTATTAGCACTACTTCGGGTCTGGTGTGCTTTGCTTTTTCCTGCTTGAATGGTGCTAGGCTGACATGTAGGGCATCCAGTGGAGACCACTGGAGTTAGCTGGTGGCCCAACTGACTTCCCAGTTAAACAACTCAAATATGCATCTTCCTGGAAAATTTTGTGGCCTCCCCAGCAGATGATTCTGTTTCTACACTGGCCTGCTGGCTTTGAACAAGCTTTAGCCCCAAAACCATGCAGAAATACCCTGTCATCCAATGGGCTGCAACCTTACCTTCTTCAGTGGGGTCTGAATTCCCACTCTAGGGAGGAACCCCATCTTCACTACTTCGAAGTTTATTTCTTTCTTGGGCATATTTCCTTAGCCCTATAGTATTGGGGAGTTTTAGTTTATCCCTCTTAATTAATTCCTTATAAAAAGTCAATTAATTCTTTATATTAAATCTTCTCTGTTCAAATTACTATGTGGTTTCTAGCACATGTATCTGCAAATGATACAGAAATAGAAAGACTAATATGACCAAAAGTAGCTCAGGAGATTTTATTGTTCTAATGGGTCAAGGAGCCCCATTTAAAAATGGCAATGAGAGCCCTGACCAGTTTGGCTCAGTGGATAGAGCATCGGCCTGCGGACTCAAGGGTCCCAGGTTCAATTCCGGTCGAGGGCATGTACCTTGGTTGTGGGCACATCCCCAGTAGGGAGTGTGCAGGAGGCAGCTGATTGATGTTTCTCTCTCATCAATGTTTCTAACTCTCTCTCCCTCTCCCTTCCTCTCTGTAAAAAAATCAATAAAATATATTTTTAAAAAAATGGCAATGAGATCCTTTAGTTGAACTCAACTCAAAGAGCTCCATCTTGACCCCAAATTATGTAATTAATAAAAAAGATCATCTCTTTATGTTTCCAAGTCTTTCAATTTCACCTAATCTTTGCAATGTAAAATTTCATATTGATTGATAGGGAGTGGAAGCAGGACATTGACTAGTGACTTAAGAAGAGTCAATGACATATATAAATATCTGTATTTATATGTAAAAATAATATATATAATTATAATATAGATTACATAAAATACATACTATATATAATTATATGCATAATCAAATATATATAATTAACCAAGGGTATATATAGTCCTTCTTTTATTTCCAGTATCACTAGATCTGGTGAGTAGTAACATTATGGAGATCTGTAATATCATCCAGAGGGAAGGTGAAAAACTTGATAAGAAAATAAGGAACAACAACAACAAAAAAAGAAAATAAGGAACACCAGATTATACCTGAATAATCCAGTTTGAAAAGAAAAGTTTTGTACAAGGTAGTGGAGTTTAAAACCTTTCTCCTGAATAGCAATAGGAGATACAATTTTAATAAGATCAGATCAACAGTTTTGATCCAAATGATGAGTATCCCTTCATTGTACCATAATGAAATGTAATGATGAGAAAGAAAGAAATGGACACAAATCCTGCATCATTGTTTGAAATAGGAATGAAAAAATAGCCTACAACTACGCCTGACTGATACACCTGCACCTTAGCACCATGCAGGTGACTCTACCTTCTGCAGGTAAGACATTCTTCACCTAGAATTTTTTTTGGCACTTATACTACAGAACAGGACTTCTCAAGCTACTCCTTCTGACAGTCAGAAAGGCAGAGTTCTCAGGCCCAAACTATGCAGAAATAATTACTGCTAATTATTGAAACATTAAAGTGCAGTTCTGATGCACCATTAGGGTTTTCCCAAGAGCCTCATTTTCCTCAAATTTTTCCCCTCTGGAGAAAGAGCAATCAGGGAGTCAGCCATCAGCAAGCCATTAAGCACATTTAGTACCCAAAGAAGTGGTACTCAGATTGGAGCAGAGAAAAAAATCTTCTTCTGTACTCCTCACAAAATGAGGCATCGCATTAACAAAATCTAGAATAATGTTCTTTTCTTCTAGTTTTCCGATTCTAATTAGAATGTCCTCGTCCTTCAAAAGAAGCTTTTCCACTCCCCCTTTTTAGGGAATGCAGTGAATAAACTTGAAGTTACAGACTATTCATAAATTACTGTTTAGCTCTCATTCACACACCCATATGCATCACATTAGGAGTAAACCAGGAGCTTTGCTGAAGTTGGATTTTCCTTTATTAGTTTTCTCTTCACTCTATTGGTCTGTTTTAAAACTGCCAGTTGACTCAGTCCTGTGTTATATTGATCAAAAGCTGCCTTTAGTACTTTAAGTTTATGAAGCATCCTTGATCATGTAACTGTGAGCTGAGATAGCTCTATAGAGCTTCTGTCTTGGTTCTGATATATTTTCTCAAAGTAAGATCTTAAAGACTCACCACAAACACCCCTGGGGAATATTTTAAAAGTCAGTGTCTTGAGAATAGATCAGAAAAATATTCAAATTTTATTGCTGTCATGGTTTAAATTGTTGCATTAAATATCTAGTATAGTTTCACCAAAAAGAAATCAGCCAAAGTCTCAATTTTTAGGCTTTTAAACCTTCATAGGAAAATCAGAATAAAACAACAGTGTGCAGACTTGGAATTTTGTCAAACTTATTCATAAGTTTTCCTAAATGGTGAACCAACAGGTTTTTTGGGGGGGATCTGTAATGATAAATTCTTCCTAGCATGTCTCTCATTCATAGGATTATGCCTCAGTTTCTATCAGGTCATTTTTGATCTTTTTAATTAATGCACACTAATTTATGCCGGAAACCGATCATTGTCTCACTAATAGAAAGATGTGGACAAGGAACTTGGAAGGCTGGTCAACCTTGAAGCTCTGAAAGGTCAGAGCCAACCACTCCCTATCTAATTGAGACAATGGTAACTGAGGCAACTTCCCCACCAAATAATCATGTAAATCCTTACTGATAAGATAATCTGCCTGTTATAGAATTGCCTGCCTAAGGGCAACGGGTGTATCCCAAACCTGAATAAAAGGGATGGCAAGGCCAAAGCAAGGCGTAGTCCTCCCACTAGAGGTGGGCTTCCGCCTGGCCCCCATTTCCCAAATTAATATGTTTCTAGTCTCTTTCATTTGTGTGCGGCCTTCTCCAGAACCCGAACCCGAACCCGAACCCTGAACTGGAACCCTGAACCATGCAGACGTGAAAGGGGTTCCCACAAATTTATATTTATATTGACCTATTTTGAGGGACAGTTTGCTTTTTACTGACAATATTAATCAATGCTTTGCAAATGTTGAACATCTATTATAGCAAGCAATAATATTAATGCCAGATTAAGATCTCAAAAAATAATAACTTGAAATATTTATTTTATAGTCTCTGCAAAATCTCCAGTTACAATAAGCAATGTTTAATAAGGGCAGACTAAGGGTTATATTACCTAGGTAATTCTGAAAGTCAATTGTTTTCCAAGGCCACAGAAACCTTCTATTTAATGAAATTCTTTTCATTAGTTCTTGAAAATTGAGAAAAATAAATACAATGTAATAAGTTCAAACTAAATATATGAGTTCAATTTGAAGGACTTCCATTTGTTACTATGAGGTTATTGTTACTTTTTGTTTTACATATCCTTTATTTATTAAATAATAATAGCATGATAATTCTTTTTCTATGACTTTATTTGACATAATAAAAAGTTGTTAATCTTATGCTAGTTTTCAAAATGATTTTAATAGCTTCATTGAATTATAATGAACATAAAGAATAGTGCTTTTTAATTGATGAATTCAATTGTATCTCATTTTTATTTTATAATTGTGCTTTTTTTGTCATGTCTACAAAATCTTTGTTGAACCCAAGCTCACAGAGATTTTTCTCATATGTTTTCTTCTAGAACTTTCATTTCCAAATTTTCCACTTAGTTCTATGCTTTATTTTGTATTAATTTAGGGATATGATGTGAAGTATGGATCAAAGTTCATCCCTTTTGTCTTTGAGAAGATTAAAAAATAAATAATATTCTGAGAGCTCTGGTAAGAGGAATGAGGCATAGCCCTGATTAGATTTTAAGCAGGCGAGGCTTATTTTCCCCCCCGGAGTGAATCTTGTACTTCTCTCCCACATCATACATCTGGAACTACTTTTTAATCTTTAGGTCAGATCTTATTTTAAGATGTGAAAGTAAAAATGTACTTTAAAATTGTTTTGAGATCTGCTTGCTTAGATGCCTCTTTTGGGATATGAAAATGAGGCTTGAAAACATTTCTGAGACGGGTAGTACTAGTATTTCTGGGCACATTAAACGCGTTGCCTGAACACAGAGACCTGGTTTACAGTCAGACTTCAAGTCCCAGCAACATCCTTGCTGTTTTCAGGGGCCTTCAGTTCATTAAAGTGACAGGAGTGGAATCTACAGGAGGCCCTATTGGGGGATCAAGAGCTGCTCCAACAGAGGTGAGCTTTCAGCAGGCTGAAGCGACTCCAACAATTCCGTTACAAACGTAAGGACATGTTTGGGAGCACAGATCTCAAATATTAAGGAATGAGGGTTTTTCCCCCCTTCTAGTATATGTTATAAGGGAGGTACAAATGGTAGTCCTGGCTGGATAGCTCAGCTGGTTGGAGTATTGTCCAGATGCGCCAAGGACATGGGTTTGATCCCCAGGAAGGTACACACAGAAATCAACCCATGAATGCATAAATAAGTGGAATAACAAACATGTGTTTATCTCTCTCTCTCTTTCATCCTTCCTCTCTCTCTCTCTCAAAATCAATAAGTAAAAGTTAAAAAAACACACCGAGTGAGCAAGAAAGAAAAAGACTAGTTCTCACAAATGGTAGGCATGACATAGTACTGCTAATAAAGTATCTTCTTAGCCTATGGTTCACGTTTCTACCTTCTCTGGATATTGTTTCAACAAAAAGATGCCAGACGTTATTTTATCCTGCCAAAAGATATTGTGGCTGATCAAGAAAGCTGAAGGCTTATGCCCCTGCCCCTGCAAACTCCACGGCTCACATTGGATTGTCTCGATAGGCAATTATAAAGAATATAGGAAAAACCATGATATATGGAGCAGAGAGTTTCTGACCTTTCCAATTCAAGAAAAAGTCAGTGTGGACAGAGGCTTTTTAATGACTCATTTATGCTTGAATTCCTACACCACGGGCGTCCAAGGGAGCAGGAGCAGCACGCTGGTCACAGCCAACTCACCTCGCCCTGATTTCGCAGCCTGGCATTTTCATACTCAAATGCACATTTATAAATCCTCCTTTTCTCATGAAGCTAAAATGTAGTTTTATGAGGAAAACTTCTCTTCCTAGATCCTTGTTCAAATGTTGCTAGGCCTGATCTTGTGCCTTTTGACCTATTGATGAGCTTTGCACACAGCTCACTTCGTTATAATGATCAAACTGTAGTTGCCTGCATTTCTCCTGGCCCGTGACACCCCAAGAGCCTCAACAGATGCCCCAGTATCCTGCATGCCCCAAGCATCAGCGGCAACTCTACTGTGGTCCTAGATTCCAGAATATAAATGGCAATACATGGAATTTTTTCTCACTGGTCCATTAGTAAGGCATAAGCTGACCTTTCCCATTAGTTCAAACCTCAGGAAAAAAAAAATCTTTCATTTTTCAAAAGAAAAAAAAAGTAGGTGGATGATAAAAAGTACAGATAAAAGAGAATTCCTAACCTCAGGCTTTTGAGATTTGACCTCCTCTCCAGCTGTTGCTTCAATGTCGGTTCCATTGTGAGAGCCATCTCTCCTTGAATATGAATTCTCTATTCAAGGACATGTTGCTCTGTTTCTAGCAAAGCACCAAGGACAGACGGGACAGGCATGGACACAGATTCAAAAATACACTTGGTGCTAGCGTTCATTCAAATATATGTATTTGTTTCTAAAGTTCTGCCTTAGATTCCAGAGTAATAAGAGTTGCCTAGTTGTTGTCCAAAGTATGTGGGGGGGAGAATGATGGCTCAATACCTAAAGGCCATATGAATTATTTTTGGTCCATGTCCTCCCATTAAGCTTAAGAGAGATATGAGATACATGTTCACATCTTATTTGTGGGGAAAGCATTTGTGTCTGCTAATGAGCCTTTCCTGCAGTGACTGTCACTGGAAAACTTTGGAATCCTCTTAGAAGGTGATGGGTATCCATGATGATTGGCAACTGTTAGTCTCCTTAGTAAATATTTGAATGAAATTCCATATGGCAAACAATTTCTTTTTATTTTCTTTTTTTTTAAAATATATTTTATTGATTTTTTTACAGAGAGGAAAGGAGAGGGATAGAGAGTTAGAAACATCGATGAGAGAGAAACATCGATCAGCTGCCTCCTGCACACCCCCTACTGGGGACGTGCCCGCAACCAAGGTACATGCCCTTGACCGGAATCGAACCTGGGACCTTTCAGTCCGCAGGCTGACGCTCTATCCACTGAGCCAAACCGGTTTCGGCTCCTTTTTATTTTCAACATATTCTTTTATTTGAATGTATTCAGAATATTTTGCCTGTCCCTCAAATACAGATTTGTAAGTAGTGTATGCTTAGCATTTCCCTGTCAGATATAGCAGAATGGTAAATACATTTTTTTTCTTCTTTTTGAAGACTCTGCAAAATTAATATAGGTATACAGTAAAATATAATAGCCAAACAATAACCATTCACAATTAGCAACTTGAGTTTCCATGGCATGTGATATGTCAGCAGAATCTCTGAAGGCCCTCTATGTCAGTTTTGATATGAAATCTATGAATCTTTTCCCACACCCATAAGTATATTTGTGTATCACTAAAAATGACTTTTCCTGTATGTCTAGGAATATGCTAAAGTTTTTTTCCTCTTAAAATTGTATGTTGACACTTCATTCCTCTCCTCTAACATTGGTTTATCTTCTTCTTTCCTATCACAGAAAATCTTCCTAAAAATGTAGATTCTATGGGCTATCTTCATTGTATCCCTGTCATTTCATAAAAAATGTTCTCCTATATGCCCTGGCCGGTTTGGCTCAGTGGATAGAGCGTCGGCCTGCGGACTGAAGGGTCCCAGGTTCGATTCCGGCCAAGGGCACATGCCCGGGTTGTGGGCTCGATCCCCAATAGGGGTTGTGCAGGAGGCAGCCGATCAATGATTCTCTCTCATCATTGATGTTTCTCTCTCTCTATCCCCCCCTCTCTCTCTGAAATCAATAAAGAAATATATTTAAAAAAAAATGTTCTCCTATAAATATGACAATATTATATTTGATGTACATATAAAAATGAGACAGATATATGTTATAATCCCATCATTTATGTAAGAAATATTTATGCATAGGAAATATATGCAATAATCCTATATAATAAAAGCTTAATATGATAAGTGTCCAGTCGTCCGGTTGGCCATTCAACCAATCAAAGTGTAATATGCTAACGAATGCTAAGGCTGCTCAATTGCTTGCTGTGATGTGCACTGACCACCAGAGGGCAGACACTCCAACCAGTAGGTTAGCTTGCTGCTGGGGTCTGGCCAATTGGGACTGAGCAAGAAGGGCTGGACATGCCCTGGAGCCCTCCCGGGGTCCCTCCCTGGCTGGCCAACCTCCCATGTCCCTCCCTGGCCCCGATCATGCACTGGTGGAGTCCCTCTGCCTGGCCTGCGCCCTCTAGCAATCTGGGCTGAGGGACCCCCCTGTGTGCACAAATTTCGTGCACTGGGCCTCTAGTATTGTAATAACTAAGTATGGTGCCAGGTGGGTCCTAGAAATATCAGGGGAAACACTTTGAAAAGTATGATTTTCTCACCACTATGCTGTACACTGGAAACTAATACAAAATAATATTGAATACAAACTGTAATTGGAAAAAATAAAAATTAAAAAATCTTATTTTCTCATTGTTTTAATTTGTATGTTCTTGACTAGTAGTGTGGTTAGGTTTCCTTTAATATGCCTACTTACCACTTGCTTTTATTCTTCAGAGATTTAGCTTGTTTGTATTTAATTTTAAAAAATAATTTGTCAGATATTCTTGCCTATTAAGGACATTATTTCTTTGCCTACTGTATGTTTTACAAATATTTTCTTCTTACTTGTAATAACTTTAATTTGGTTAATGATATATTTTTATATACAGAATATAAAAAATGTTAGTGTAGTCAAATTTATTTCCCTCCTTTAATGCTTTTGAGTTCCTAGTCTTGCTTAGAAAGAATTATCTGAAGATTTGTGGCAATACAGTTTTCTAATAGCAGCACAAAATAAACACACCTTCCATAATGTTCTTTAAAGTAAATAAAATAATCATAAACTTGTCACCATATTGAATTCAGTTCAGAATAGCTCTATTATAATGATATATGGGCACTAACTTGAAGGATTGATTAGCACAGCAAGAAACAGTGTTCACATGAACTGAGCTTTGAAAGAAATGCTGTTATCCTCTGGACTTGATTTAACCCAGACTCCTGGCAGGTATATCTTTTCCCCTGCCTGTAGGCCATGTGTAGCCTGGACAAAAGGCCCCTATCTTTCCTTCTCAGCTTATTTAATGTATGCAGATCCTTGTTTCCAGAGCTCTGGGAGTAACAGTATCTGTGCAGAGGGATCCATTCAAAACCTGGGTTGCCCTCCCACGGGGCCCCAACTTTGCACTAGCTTTGGATGTTCTTGATTTCACCTCTGCTGGAGTCTAGCCCCTCCCCATCCCGCCCCTGCTTCAAGTCTGCAGCTATAGCCTTGTTTGTGCCATTGCTATACTTGCTCCCTGGGTTAGAGTGAGTCTTTCTGCCTCTGGGCCTTAGTGGGGGTGGTGGTCAATGCTGCTTGCAGCGCCAGGCTTTGGCTTCTTTCAAGTTCCCCCTCATCAAGAGCCCTTTTATCCGAGAGAGCACAAAAAGTGAATGAAAGGCCAGCTTAGGGCTACTGACAAATGCAATTACCCACAGTTACATCTCCTTCTGTTAAGAAACCAGGCTAGATCTCAGAAGTCTGAAATGGAGACTGATTCACTGGGAAGTGACCGGGTAGGGGTGGGGGGGGGGCAATTTTCTTTTCCAAAACTCTCTTCATGGACATGACTTAGTGAGCATGTTCACTGACCACACCCTACCTGCAACCCCTCTTATTTGCCTGAGATGAAGGAGGGTTGTTTGTTTTCTTTCTTCTCTCTTTTAAGGAGTTCCAATGAGGCCAGCAATAGAGGTCTCATGGTATGATGGCTGGAGTCAAGTTGACCTGGGGCCCAGTCTCAGCTCTGCCACTTACAAAGTCAGGTCATTTAACCTATTTGAATGCCTGGAAAATATTAACATAAATCTTATCTTGCAGGATTGTCATCAGAATTACTGATAATGTATGAAAATCATCCGGAACAGTACTTGACCCACTGTCAAGTGCTCAATAAAATGGTAAGTGTTATGTACTACATGTCTTTAGAGTACCTTAATTCATGTAAAGGAAACTGATTGTATTTTTTAGTTTTCTCAAGGTCTCTGCCCAATGAAAAGATATGTTCAGGATATCTCAGGGCTCTCAGAGAGAAAAAAATATAAAAAGAGTCTCAAATAATGTTTCAGGGTTACATTATTTTTTACACTCTGTATTCTATATTCTTCTCATCGGTCTGCATCACTAAAATAAATATGTTTTATATTAATGAAGATACACAAATTTTAACTTATTCTACTATTGTACATTTGCCTGAATCTAGAAATTAGAAAAATGAGTATCCCAGATTTTTATAGGCTATCTTGTGACTTTAGTTCTATATTTATGATGAGATTTTAGAAAGGAACGAAATGATCACTTGAACTTAGACTTATAAGTCTCCGCCCTTAGCTCCCAGGCCTCAATATCCAAATCAAATTTTAATACAGAATCCTTTTCCCAAACTATTATTAAACCAAATGTGAAGAGGGAAAATAAATTATCCAAAGATAGTTTATTAAAACACATAATATGGCTCATTTCCTTGTAAGATGCTTATGACCCTTTGTCCAAGATCAATTCTCAAAGGTTCCATGTCCCCAAAGTTCAAAAAATCAAATAAGCGATATTATTTTTCATCCCTTCTCTGAGCCCTCAGCAGAAGCATGCCTAGGTCCTACCTCTATTCTTCCCGGGAAACACTTCTCAAATGCTACGGCAAAGATCCCTTGCTAGTGTCATGTAAACCTTCCACTTTGATCTCTACAAGCCAATAATTTTATTTTAGTAGTTTGATCCTTAACTGTAATTGGTACTACCAGCTGCGCTCTCTCCTGGGCTTTCTTGACACAGTTAAGCCCATATGAACGGTAATTAGAGATACTGGGATCAATCACAGTATCTTTCCACACAGTTTCTGCCATTGAAATAATCAGTTGCTGTATATAAATGTCCCATTACACACAGGGGTAGAGGGAGAGGACTAATGAGTATCGCTTGCTCCACTATCTGTTGTTACAGTATACAAATTCCCAGACTGAGTAATCTGACAAGTCTAACACGGTCAATGAAGAACATGGCCTGGGACTGATCTGTCTCCTTTTGTTTCTTAGCATTAATGCAGAGTGGATGCCATTATTTTCTTCCTCTGTTGCATGAATGTTATATAGCCTTATGAGTTTTTTAATTGCATAGGAACCTACTACAATTTTTTTCTTTTTGTCTCCAAATCTCTATGGCTGACTGTTTAAACTTGAAAGTTTTCAAATAGATTAATAAAAAGACATATACATGAAACATTTCAAAAATAAGTAATTCATAAATTTTAAATTGCATGCTGTCCTCAGTAGCATGATGAAATCTGGCATCTTCCCAATCTGCTCACCAGGGAAATGAATCATGTCCAGCATGTCCACCCTGTATTCACTGCCCACCCATTAGTTGCTTAGTAGCTCTCTTGGTTGTCAGATCGAATGTCACAGTGTGCACCGTGCTTGTGTTCATCACTCTTATTTTACTGAATAATGCCACATTCACATAACTTTTATTACAATACTAGAGGACCGGTGCATGGATTCATGCACCAGTGAGGTCCCTTGGCCTGGCCTGAGCCCTCTAGCAATCTGGGACCCCTCCGGGGATGTCGGACTGCCGGTTTTGACCCTATCCCCGCAGACCAGGCCGAGGGACCCCACCGGTGCACAAATGCACTGGGCCTCTAGTTGCATCTAAGACATTTGGTTAATCTCTTCTCATCCTCCCCACTTCCCCCTTCCCTCTGAGATTCATCAGTCTGTTCCATGTTTCCATGCTTGTGTGTTAAGCGTCTGCTCCCTGGTGGTCAGTGTGCATCATAGCTACTGGTCAAATGGTCGAATGGTCAAACAGGCACTTAGGCTTTAATATATATATATATATATATATATATATATATATATACACATACACACATATATATATACACACATATATATTTATATTAATAATAAAATAGAACAATTACTAATAATAAAATAATAGTAAATTAAACTCCATTATATATATATATATATATATATATATATATACACACACATATATATATATATATATATATATATATATATATATATACAAAAAATATAGTATAGATAGGGTTTGGTACTATCCGTGGTTTCAGGCATCCACAGTGGGTCTCCAATTACCTCAATTCTTTGAGCAGAACATAGAGATGGATGTTAAAGAGGGAGGAAAGGGGTCAAGAAGAGGGACAGAGACAGAATTTTTTTTGGTTTTAAAGGTTTGCCTGCTATTCACAACTAGATAATAAGATATAAGGCTGTGCAGAGTTTTCTAAGTTTTGACAGTTACTCTACCAGGACTACAGTTTCTTACTCTTTCCCTATGGACACTTGGAGGCCCGTGTTACTTTTCATCTCGTTTTTTATACCTGAAAAACAAAGCTACTAGGGTAACTGCTGAGACGAATCAACCTCCACATTTTAGTTGTCTCAACTAGGAGGCTTGCATTTCTGAGGACCGGCAACTGGGTGACATCCATGTCACTAGGTGTTATTTATCCCATATCAGATGATTCCACGTTTTGATTTCTCACAGTTTCCTCCACTATTTTGAGGTCTCTCTGGCTGGTAGACCCATTTTTGAAAAATTTAGAAAATTCTCATGGTTTGGTATCTAAGCACCCAGCATGCAGAGGCCATTGATTCTGTTCATTGGATGTGCCCTGGGTGTACCAAACGACATACTCCAGCACTGTCCAACTCCTTCACACATGTATCACCAAGTTCCAATCACGTGGTGCACAGAGGACAAATTACAATGAATAGAATCAACATCCTCGATTGGCTAGAAACTCTCATCCCAAATTACAGCAACAGAGTGAAAATTTTTGGTTCATTTTTTTTCTATAGACAGAAAGGTATACAGAGCTTCAGGCAATGAAAGGTTAATCCAAGATAATTCAATCATTAAATTATTATAACTATAACCACAGTGTCATCATATTCCTAAAGTGACAGTGAAAACTAAATACACATAAATGTCAAAAAGGAGATTGATTTTACCATTTTATAATATAACTTATTTATCAGAGGCTGATCTTTATTATCCATAATACTCAAGATGTCCTTTACTCAGCAGGACATAGGTTTGTAGTTTTGATTTAGGACACTTAGGATACATAGAAGCAAAATGCTGTGTGTGTGTGTGTGTGTGTGTGTGTGTAAATGGTTAAGCACAGCATCTGTGTGCATGGGTACACAGTGAGATTTCATTTGAAAGATTCCTTTAGATGTTGATTCAGGCAGTAAGAACAGAAATAATATTGAAAATGGCTTGTGTAACAAGGGGTCTGCAAACATAATTTAATTATATATCTTAGAACCTATTCAGTCCCTGCTATCATAATTAGGGTTTGACAACTGAGACAAAAGAAATGAAACTGCAGTTTCAAAAAGTAGCACAAAACATATTGATTATATTATTTTTCATGAAATAGGAAAATAGGAGAAAAATTTGCTTTTATAAACGTTATACTATAGCTAGGTAGTGCCTAATATGAAGTAAAGGCTTCATACTTGAAATTTTTATTAGACACCAGTAGATGGCAGATTTATTTATTTTATCATTAGACTAGCTGTATCTTATTTCTCTTCTAGTGAGCAAGGAATAAAAAAATCTTAGATTTATTATCTACTGAATGACAAATTATAGCTGTATTTTTAAATAAAATTCATTTACAATGGTTTTCACAAATGGATGATGGGAACATGGTGAGTTTGGGTTCTACTTGGGAAACTGAAATAGATCAGATATGTGCCTATAAGATGCCTCTTGTAAGGGTATCATTGGTAGGGGTGTTCTTAGGGGCTAGGTTCAGAAGGAAGGATTTTTTTTTTTTTTTTTTTTTTTTTTTTTTACCAAGTAGTAATTTATATAAGTTTCCAGGCAAGGGAAAATGAATAAATTTGAAGTCAATAGGATAGTTGAAGTAAAAGATTGAGAAAAATTAGACCAAGCATCCAAATGGGAACCAGGTGACCAACCTGTAAAAAATTAAACAGATTGTCACAAGTCAAGAACATTACAGACTGGAGCCCAGGTGAGGTCAAATCCAAGGTCAAGATAGTTTAGTATCTAACTCCACACATTGTATTGGTTTCTTACTGCTGCTGTAACAAATTACCATACCTATAGTGGCTTAAAACACACACAAATTTATTTTATAGCTCTGGAGGTCAGAAGTTAAGAATGAGTCCCATTGGGCTAAAATCAATGTGTCATCAATGTGCCTTCCTCTCTGGAAGCTCTAAGGAAGAGTCCATTTTCTTGCCTTTTTCCAGTGTCTAGAGCAGGGGTGGGCAAACTTTTTGACTCGAGGGCCACAATGGGTTCTTAAACTGGACCGGAGGGCCGGAACAAAAGCATGGATGGAGTGTCTGTGTGAACTAATATAAATTCAAAGTAAAGGAGCAGAGGGGAGAGCAAGAGAACTGGATAGAACAGTCGGATCCGGCCCGCGGGCCGTAGTTTGCCCACGGCTGGTCTAGAGGCTGCTGGAAAGTCTTAAATCATGGTTCCCTTCCACCTTCAAAGCCAGTAATGGTCTGTTACATATTTCTTACTCTGACTCTGACCACTTGTTCTTCTCTTTCACTTACAAATACCCTTGAGATACCACTGTACTCACCTAGATAATCTGGGATAATCTCTGCAGGTCATGGCTGCTGATTAGCAACCTTAATTACTTTAATTCTATCTGAAACCTTAATTCACCTTTACTATGTAACAAAACATATCCTTAGGTTCTGGGGATTAGGAAGGTCATGGACATCTGTGGGGCTATTACTCTATCCACCATAGATTGAATGCGTTCACACATGACTGGCTGGGATAGAGGATATTTTCTTAATATAGTGTTAGGGACTAAAGGCTTATATCCCTCCAAAATTCACATGTTGAAACCCCAACCTCCAACATGATGGTGTTACGATGTGGGGACTTTGGGGGGTAATTATGTCATGAGTGGGGTTAGTGCCCTTTTAAAAGAGAGTCCAGGCTGCTCTTCGGATGAGAAGACAAAATGAGAAGACAACAGTCAGAAACCTGGAAAAGGACTCTCACCAGAACCTGATCTTGGACTAACAGCTTCCACAACTGTGAGAAATAAATGTCTGTTGTTTATCAGCTTCTCAGTCTATGGCACTCTGTTCAAGCAGCCCAAAGTGACTAAACCAAATAGTGAAAGTAAACCAGGCTGGGCCAGGTAAACATAGGATTCTATGATTACCTCTGCCTTGTGTAACCTGCAGGCTAGTTCTCTGCACAGCGATAACCACCAGAGGTGAGAAAGGGCTGGGGTTGAGATCATTTGCTAAGTTGTTTATATAGCAGCACAAAGTTGGTGTAGTTCTTTCATATTTTTTAGTACAAACCATTTTTTCAACAGTTTTTTTATAATATTTCTGTATCCTGGACATATCTGTTTCCCTTTGCCCTGACCGGTTTGGCTCAGTGGATAGAGCATCGGCCTGCGGACTGAAAGGTCCCAGGTTCGATTCTGGTCAAGGGCATGTACCTTGGTTGCGGGCACATCCCCAGTAGGGGGTGTGCAGGAGGCAGCTGATCGATGTTTCTCTCTCATTGATGTTTCTAACCATCCCTCTCCCTTCCTCTCTGTAAAAAAATCAATAAAATATTTTTTAAAAGTCAACAGAGTGGCACTCATAAAGTCCTAATAGCTAATACATCTTAACAATTAGTACTTATAAATTAAAAGACAATTTATTAATCACTGTCTCATGGCTCATGGGCATCCTTTATTTCAATGGTTCTCAAACCTGCCTCCACATTAGCATTATCTGAGGAGTTTCAAGAAATACTATACCTGGAGTCCACCCCACCCTAATTAAGTTGAAATCCCTGGGGATGAGGTCTAACACTAGTGTTATTTGAAAGCTTCGTAGGTATTTTGAATGATCAGCCACACAGTTAAGAACTGTGCTGTCTAGGTTCTTTCCCTATTTTTTATTCTCTTGTCTGCCTTCTTTCTCTCTCCTCTGGGCTCAGCTGAAAGATTACCTTCTCCATGTAATAGAAGGACTTAATTGGAAGCCTGTTTTTATTGAAGCTGCCAGGCTATATTTCCTGTGCAAAACCAAACTGGCTTGGTCCTGACAGCAACTGCTTTCCCTGTTTCTCTGAATCAACAGCTAAATAGAGGTACAGACATACTCAAACAGATAACAATAGACATTGTTATGACTACAGGCACCGAGCGGTTTTAAGCTACTCAATTGTTTTATGTTTATTGATGATAATGTCTTCAACAAAGAGAGGCTGAGTTATGATGACCATGAACCACAGGCCCGTTTGCCATATCAAGTTGGAAGTACTGTGTGTAATGAAGGTCGTTTGCCTTGATCTTTTTATCACTTGAAATCAGCCAGATTTAAGCTACTTAGAACTGACTTCATAACAGATCACTATTATGTGCGATGTTTAAGCATGAATAATGTTAAAGGCACTATGAGATGTCACAAAAATTAAGTGCCTCATGCTGTGGCATCTCGGAATGCTATTTTATTTGCAGAGCGTTGTGTTCCACAAATACCTGGCGGATACTGTACAGTGATGGCACAGTACTTGACTACAGACCATTGTGAATGAGTGTAACATCATATTACAGAACTGGGAGAAAAGGCAGTTTGTTTATGTCACATGTCTGAAGCCAACAATGTTAATTGTGCTTTTTCATGCCCAAGTATTAGTGTCTATCCTTCTTTGTGGGATCATGGATTTGGTTATTTTAAAAATATATATTGGAACATATTATTATGCAAAATTAAAACATTATACTTAAATCTTCCTGCTTTAATCTCCTGCTAACTGAGTTTCTCCTACTTCTGTAGAAGTGTCCCCAGAGCGAGAGCCCAGGCTGCACAGTGTGACACATTTGTCCATGTTTCCACTTGTCCTGCGTGCTTACAGAGTCAGCCAACTGAGGACTCATTTACATAATGAACTACATGGTTTTACAGGAAAGACACCTGACCAGAGTCTGAAGTGCATATGGACCTCCAGGCCTAAGACATCAAAGCTACAGTAAAAAATAAGATAAAATAAAATAAAATGGTCTAACCTTCCCTGTAAGGCCCTCAAAGGGGAACAGAGCATGCAGTGAAGGGAAAGGAGAGGTGAGGTGCAGAATAGTGGGCACCAAAGCCTGATCCATCGGTTCTAAGACACTGAGACTATCTTTCAGCCTCCACACTGGTGTCAAAGCCAAAACTGCACTGACAGGTTTAAAAAGGCAAGGATAATTTCACTTAAGACTATTGCAAGAGGAGAGAAAGACTGAATCCAACTAGGCTGAGATAAAAGGTGGGTGAGGTTTTTGAACACTGGGGTGAGCTAGAGGACAAGTACTGGTGGGCATGAAAGGGTGGGCTGATCAATGAGATGTGTTGAGCACATTGAGTTATTCCTGACTTTGCAAATGGTTTTCTCTGCTATTAGACTATCTGTGCTTGTTAATTGACATCCATCCAAATTAGGTTCCTCCTCTCCCACAGATTTTGGGAGATAGGGATACCATCTCCTTCACTGTTTACATTTCCAAGAGATGGTTCCCAGGTCCTTGAGGAAGACATTTTCTGGATTGTAACACATGCAAGAAGTTAGGAGATTTACATGCATTTCAAAGTAGGAGAAAAATAATTTACAATGGCAATTTTTCTAAAGTAAACACTGTAAGAAAAGGGAGGTCAGGGATTTTTTTGTAGTCAGGAAAAAAAACCTGTGCAAAGTTTAGTCAAGCTGGGGGGAACATTAGGTCATCTCTGCCACTGGACTAGAGCTAAAGTCTTAAGGAGAGGTGACGTTAATGAAGACTGATTCCAATAAAAAGCGATGTCATGAAAGTTTCTGTAATAACACGGAGGCCTGGGGCAGTGCTGGGAGAGGAAGGGCATTTCTCTAAGCCATGACCGCACAGTAATTGTTGAAGCAGAAAGGAGAAAAGCCTCTGTCAGGGCCAATGGAGAGCGAGGTTTTGTGAAAGATCATTGGGAACCAAAGGCAGCGCTGACAAGAAGCATTCCTACAGTAGCCCGTTTCTGGGGGACTGGGGAGTCTCCCGGGTCTAAGCACAGGCAATCACTGCCAGCCTTGGAAGGTGGCGATTACTTCTCACAGGAACATGTGAGCACCCCACGAACCATTCTGGGGTCAAAGGAAAATATTTGGAAGTGGTTATGGTTTCAGTCACAATGTTGAGAGAAGGCATTCTAAGAATTCACGTTATTTTTCTTCTGATTGCACAGTACCTTTCAAATGGTAGTTTCTGAAGCAGTGTACTTTACTGAAAAATAATACACTTATTTCTATTATTCAAATCAAAATTCCAATTTCAGTTTTGTCACTTACCTGTGTGATCTTGAGCAAGGGACTCAAATTCCCTGTGCTTGAATTATATTTTTTCTTCTGTGAAATAAAAGTAAAAGTATGTATAGTGCATCATTAGTGTAATGATTAAATGTATAAAAAGCATAAAACCCAGTGTCCGGTACATGAAAAGCTCCCTAAAAGTGTAAGCCCCTTTCCCTCATTACATTTTATGAATGTACAGAGATGATAAAGTATCAAATATGTTAAATTATCTCAATAAATAATATAATTGATATTAAAAATCTGACTGAATTATTTGCCTTCCTTAAATGGTTTCTGCACAAAAAATGTAGAGATTTGAGAAAGTCTTCAAATTATTAAAATGCTTGAAACCCTTGGCCTCAATGACTTGGATAATTCAGATAGAAAAAGACAGAGCATTTTCTTACCATAATGGCCTCAATTCTTTGATCTATTTTGCATGTTTAGACATAGCTAACGAGTCAAAAGAACTGGGAAAAAAAAATGACTGTAATTTGCAACCAGAATGTAACTAAATTAGTTCTAGTAACAAATTTTGATAAGGGGAACTTTCATCATGCATTAAAGCACTAATATATTAACAAGAAACCCCTTTAACTTTTTTCATGCTTCACTAAAAGGGTAAGATACTATGGTGAATTGACAAATAGTACCTTTAACTTATTATAGGTACTAAGTAGCACATATAAACCTATGTAATCTAAATGTAAGATTTACAAACATTTTATGCCATTTAAAGTAACATTAATAAAAAGTCAATATGAAAAAAGAGAGATATATATGTCTCTCTGAAGGTATATATGTGTAAGTGGGGCTGTGAGGTATGAATTAATGTTACTGAGCTTCTTGGATGGATATAGTAGGTATTTGAATTCTTTTTCCCTGTCCCCAGCTTGTGTAGCATCTTTTTCAGTGGGACTATTTTTTAAAAAAATTTCTCCAGGTGAGTAGACCTTTCCCCAGCATTCCTAGAAAGATCTTAAATAGCAATATCTTAGGTATATATATATTTTGTCACGCAGGTATAAGATTTATTATTTAAAATGGCCATGTGGGACCTTATGTATTTCTAACATCTCTCTCGGAAAACCCATTTGCTTCTTCTGTATCTACTGATACTCTAACTCTTGGTGTTGTAGGCAGGATAATGTCCCCCCCACCCCCCCAAGACGTCCACATCCTAATCCCTGGAAACTGTGATAACGTTGACCTTACATGGCAAAAGGGAGTTTGCAGATATGATTAAGGCTAAGGACCCCGAGTTAGGACCATTATCCTGAATTATGGAGGTGGGTCTAATCCTACAATTCACTAAGAGTGGAAAACCTTTCTGCACTGTGGCCACAGAGAGAGAAGTAACCCCTGGAGAAGGATCCGAGAGAAGTAACATTTCTAGCTTTGCAGACAGAAGAAAGGGATGTGGAAGAGGGAGCTAAGAAATGCAGGCAGCCTCTAGAAGTTGAAAAAGGCAAGGGAACAGATTTCCCCCTGGAACCTCCAGAAAGAAATGCAGACCTATGACATCCTGATATTAGCTCAGTGAGATGGCACTGGACTTCTGACCTATGGAACGATAAAATAATGAACACGCACTGCTTTAAGGCAGTAAGTTGTAGTAACTTTGACAGCAATACACCTTGCGTCCATGCACACAACCTTGATGTGAGCTGGGTGGTAGGAACGGGATGGGGAGGGGCATTCTGCTTTATAATGCGACTCTAGGTGCTGCCCCTTTTCTGGAATTTCACTGAAGATGCTTATTTGAACAGCCGTCAAGACCCATTCTGGACACATCTTGAATATGGTATGTTCATCAGCTCTTTCCCAGAACCAGTCTTTGCAGACAACGTGCCTTACATTTTGTGTGTGTTATCAAACTTCTCCAAACAGAACCGCTCCAATAATACTACTGTCTTTACCCATTTCTAAGACTCTAAGATCATGTGCTTATCACTAGCTACTTAACCTGCCACTCAACCTGTACTTCTCATCACTGAAACACTTCCTAATTTAGCTGAGGGAGACGAGAACCTTATCTGTTCCTTCTCTTTCTATTCTTGGGGACTTTAATATTTCTCTTCTTATTGCCTCTTGAGGCTATTTCCATCAAATTAGTCCACAAAGCCCTTCTCCTATATACTAAGTCCCACAAGGATTGCAGGGAGTGGAGGTGTCCCTGTTACTAGTTTATTTCAGAAGTGCAGGTTTCTTATTTTCTTTCAGCCCACCTTTCTATCTGTGATAAAGATTGTTTTTTGGTTCCTTTCCCTCCTAGTTTACCTTCACAGTTCCTATCAAATGAATCTTTGCCTTTACATGTTCACAATAGAGAGCTATGAATGAATTTTGTTCTTGTATGTATGTGCATGTGTATGTATGCCCTCAAGTTTATTTAAAAGAAATTTATATAGAAGTTGCTATTGGATGTCATATACATATACACACACATATCTGTTAACCTGAAACAAAACAAATTAGAAGTAAAATAATTAACATTAAATAATTTTACATTTCATTTTTCTCTGTGGGCTGATAGGTCTTGAGGTCTTGATGGGAAAATCTATATATATAAAAGCCTAAGTGACCAAATGATCAAATAACTGACAGACCGAATGACAGGTTGTTATGATGAGCACTGACCACCAGGGGGCAGACGCTCAATGCAGGAGCTGCCCCCTGGTGGTCAGTGTGTTCCCACAGCCAACCTCCCACCTCTGGCCAACCTCCCGCGGTCCCTCCCCCGGCTGGCTGGCACCCCTGATTATCCAGGATCACTGGCCAGGCCGAGGGACCCCCACCCATGCACAAATTCGTGCCCCAGGGCCTCTAGTGAGTCTATAAACTGCTAACAGTTTGAAAGTCTTTTGTTAGTCAAGGTTGTAGTTATCATTCTTCACCATATATTCTGATTTCCAGTGCTTGTATATGGTTTGTATTACAAGTGATGTCAAAAGTCTTCTATTTGATGCCTACTCTATCTTCTGCCTATTGTATAATCCATTGAATAAATATGTACTATTTCCTAAAAATTATATATCACACGTCATTTAAAGAGAATGTAGACAAACATCTCTTATCTTAATCTAAAGTACAGTAAAAACAGCCCGGTATGAAAGTGAATCAAAGGTATGCTTACCACCAGTCTTTGATTTATTGAACCATTTTACTATTTAAAAAGTATCTGAGCTTCCCCACTCTGTCATCTCCCACTCTTGTTCCCTCCTCTACTATCTTTCTTACACATATCCTAAAATAAATAAAATATATATTATAGATAAACTCAAATATTGCTTCAAACAAAAGCTAACTATTCTTGCAGATTAACACTGCATGTAACTCAGAACCAGCACCTACACCACTTCAGGAATTGGAAGAAGACGCACAGCAGTTTGGATGCAGACATATCCTCACAGAAGTTACCTTGGGGACAAAACTTTGGCCATAATGAGAAATTTGGAGCAAATGAAAAGAAACTAAAAGGAGCTGTTGTGGAGAGCAGATGGTGGTCCAGGGGGTTTTGTGACTTTTAACATAAATAGTTCTGTGAGGCAAGCATCCAAAATACCAAGCCCCGTTTCTTTTTAATTGCACTTCAGGGCCAGAAAAATATAGGAGTGATAACAGTCCATGTTACTAAGAGACAATTCAGAAAAAGCTATTCTTACCCATTCTAAGGTGATTGAAGTAGGAACATAGACTAGGAAAGGGCGACACATGGCCATTAAAAGTTCTTGTTATTGTACTTGTGTTTGTTGCATCATAATCCACGGCAGCAGCTGTATTTAACTATTTGCTATATATTCCAGTTAAAGAACTTGTGCTTTCTTGAGTGCTAATTACTTATGGACATGTTCTGATGACTCTGGGGTGAATTCACCCACTTCAGTGAACACAGTAATAAGCCAGACTCTCTACACTATGTTCTAGTGGAATTAAGATACCAAGTGCATGACATTCCAAATCGTTGGAAGCAGTCAACCAATACTATCCTCCAGTTGGAAGATAACCTAAAAAAGTGAAGATGTTTTGGGACCATTTATACACATGCCCACAGAGCCATTGTATGTGTGTGTGTGTGTATACCCATATATGCATACCTATGTTTACAAATATATGTGTATACCCAAATATAGATTTAAATATATTATATATATAAAATATATGTGCATTTTGTAATGACACAGGCTTTATAATTGTGTAATTTTTTTCAGCTTTACTAAGAATTACAAGTAGAGAAGATGGGCTTTAGAATGATTCCAATGTTGGGATTTTGTTAATCCTATGTAATCATGTACTAGGGGTTTATGAAAACATTTTTCAGATGATCAAGCATCAAGTCTAGACCAACAATGGAAGATAACCCAAGATGGATATGACATAATGGTACAAAGTATGGAGAAAAATGGGTTTGAAGTCTCAGTGAGATCAAAGTAAGATTAGGAGTGAAAGTAATAGGGTAGACAAAGCACCAAGAGATTCAACAGAAGCTCAATATTTCAAAGAACGGGACCAGTTTAGTTATAAAGGATCAAACTGAAGAGGACTTGACGATCATTAGAGTTGAGGTCAGTGATTAGGTCACTGTATACTCACATGGGCTTTGAAATTACTCATGATTATGACAGAATTAAGATAGATACATGGAATGAATCATGATACACACATCTTCAGAGAATGTGGAGTGATCATGAGATTTGAAATATCAGGGACAAGGAAGATCCAATATTGCTCAATGAAATTTCAAAGAGCTGGGACTTGAAAGAGAGTAGAATAGTAATTATAGTAAACAGGTTTGTGAAAAGAAGAGAATCCTATCTGATTTTTCTGACACGTAGGTCCATGGAGAGTGCGAGAATGGTCATGTTTCATTGGAGATAGCTCCTGGAAAACCTGGGTGTTTCAGAAAAAGCCTGGTTTTAGTTAAGGTCAACAAACAAAGTAAAGGTGAACAAGGACTCCAGAATGTGCAGAATAAAGTAGGGATAGCATTGAGCTGTATGGAGATGAGAAGAGGGGAGAGGAGAGACTTAGAGAGGGGGTCGCAATTGTAGTTTGTAGAGATGTAAAGAGTTGGGTTATTCATTGTCTTGCCGTTTTAAACATATCTCTGAGAAAGAGTTTCAGTGTTGATAAAAACCGAGGCCACAGGCACCACCAGAAGCCTGGCGAATCACTGCTGGCAGCCTGGTCTGCATGGAAGGTGGAATAGGCAGAGCTGGAACAGACCCGGGTGGCTAAAGCCCCTGTCTGTAGTCACTGAAGGTGTTACAGGAATACATGCCAAGAAGCCAGAGAGGTAGCAAGGAAAATACTATAACCCGAGGTGGCGAGAGACCTTATATGTTTTACTATGTGTACATACACTTCACAAATATACACAGGGGTACGTTTTTATTTATAAGTTAACTTTGAATTACCTTATTACTTCATTAGATGTATGTGAATACTTCACAAATATACACAGGGGTACATTTTTATTTATAAGTTAACTTTGAATTACCTTATTACTTCATTAGATGCATGTGAATACAATTTCACGTTAGTTATTTAATTTTCTCACATTGTAAAGGGAGATACTGTGCTAAAATCCCAGAGGCTGTGTACAGTGGTTAACAAAGCTAAAAACTGGAAAGGTGGTAATATCCACTGGTGATTGAATCTACATCACTTTAAAAACCTGATTTGCTTGGACTTTTTTTTCTGTTGAATGGAGTATGCTCTTTTTATTTGAGCTTTTATATATAACTAAAGAACTTCTAAAGTTGAATTAATACTCACTGCACACACGGAGTTTTACTGCCTCTTTCAATGGGGAACTGACCTGCCCTGACATCTTTCATAGGGCACACGCTAATTGGTAGAGTGTGGTGGCAGGTTTACTCAGCTGGTCACCTGCACAGAGAACAGCTTTCCCATTAGAGTGAACCCATCCATGAAGGCCCTTTGAATGCGCTGCTTCTGCAGGGCGGGTGCTCTGCTGATGCATTCTGCGCCAACCCCAAATGAAGAAACGCTTGGGTTATTTTTGATTCAAAGCAAGCAAAGGGTGATAAGCAACTGCCTGTTCAACTGGAGCATATGCTCTCTGAGTTCTAATTCTCTTTTTGCTTCGGGGCCAGATGCTGCATAGTAAGTCCCAAACCTGGCTGATCCTCAGAATCAGTGAGGGAGCTTTTAAAAATATCGGTATCCAGGCTTCCCACTCACAAATTTTGATTTATTAAATCTTGGCTAGGGTAGAGATCTGTGTTTAAAATAAGTTCCAGATAAATATTTCAGGTTTGGGGATTACTGCTCTATATCAGTGGTTCACAAACTTGGTGTGAACTTGGGGTAGGGAGGAAAACTCTACATGTAATTCATGTACACCCCCTGTCTCCAAGCCCTCTATCCCCAAGCGAAAACCATTGCTCTAGACTACTAGGTGTAGATATTTATCTACTTGATGGGCATGTTTTGGGATAGCATTGCCTACAAAAAGTGTAAATGATTTAATGTGAAATGCTTGGCTCTTTGATACTGGGGCCACTGCCTTCCCTGCCACATACACCCGGAACATTTCCTGAGTTCCTTACTCTCAAGTCACATACACTGGGATTAAAGTTCAATTTTCTTTATCAGAAAATTACTCTAAATACTTTAAGCCAATACCAGTGCTTAATTTTACCCCAACAGCAGAATAGTGTGTAAAAACCAGTTTACCAGTAGGGCTGTCTGTAAGGGCAATCGTCAGGCTGAGAGGGCTGGGGCTATGTTTAGAAGGCTCTTTAATAAGTGATTAGTTCAAGAGCATACTAGGCCAGGAGAGAGAACACAAGTTGGAATATGGGGATGAAAACACACGATTAAGATCTTGGCGTGAAGACAAAGAGTGAAGTGGCTGGGTTTCAGCCCAATAATTGGTAGAAAGGCACCAAGTGCAAGAGAAAGTCAGTAACAGGATGACCAGAAATAAAACAGGATACCAGAGTGAGGCCACTTCAAGAACTAATTCTACTTGTACATCTAGCAGAGTTATTTTTACACACTGCTCGGTAGATTTCTTGGACTAGGTGGGAAAGTCATAAATGACTGGACTGTGCATTATACGAGTAGATGATAAAGAGTCTATCCATGCACCCTAATTATGTACTTTACTACTCAGTCCTTTCCCCCATCAAAGGGTCACATGAAAATATCAGGTATCCTCTGGATGTCTGTTGTTTTGTCTGCCTAGCATCCATCACCCTTCATTTAGTAATGGTGACATCAGTGGAAGTGGGGTTCTTGGGGTGCTGCTGGAATAAAAACTTCTGGAGGCCTGGAGGGAGGATGAGATATTGTAGAAAGCTTTATTTTTGTGAAATTACATCCATGAGTTTCCAAGGTCCCATTTCCCTTTGTCCTGCAAAGGAAGGAGTTTCATTTTGCTTTCAGCAGGTCTAAGATCAAAGCCAGAGTTTCCATTCCATGCAATGGAAACACCAATCCAGTATCAGACTAGCTTAATTTGTGTTCCTAGCGCTAGTCCACCAGCTCATTGCATGTGGAGTCCACAGGGCCACATGGTTATGAAGGGAATATAGGCAGGAGCAAACCTAAGGAACCAGAGAGCCAAAAGCCAAAAAGCCAAGAGAGGGAGAGGGAGAGGGAGAGGGAGAGGGAGAGGGGGAGGGGGGAGGGAGAGGGGGAGGGGGAGGGGGAGGGGGAGGGGGAGGGGGAGGGGGAGGGGGAGGGAGAGGGGGAGGGGGGAGGGAGAGGGGGAGGAAGAAGGGGAGGGGGAGGGGGGAGGGAGAGGGAGGTAATTCCTTTGTTTAGGGGATTATGCATTCCCCAATTTTTGCAGGCTTGCAATGGCCCTGCCTACTCTAGCCAATCCACGGTTCGCCAGGTTTGACTGACAGGCACTTTCCTCATGTCACCCAGACTCACTGAGCATGTGCACATCTTCCCCTCTGTTGGACCCCTTTCCTCAGTGACCTGCAGGGTATGGGCCAGTAGTTTCCTAGAGGCTGTGAAATTGCAGCTTCCTGGTGAAGGTGTGCAAATGGCTATGCTTATGATGTCTGGCTTCCCTTTTGCTCCCTTCCTATTATTAATCACTAGAAGTCCAGTGCATGGATTCATGCACCTGTGGGGTCCCTTGGCCTGGCCTGTGGGAATCAGGCCAAAACTGGCTCTCTGACATCCCCTGAGGGGTACCGGATTGCAAGAGAGCAGTTCATGGGTGACACACCCTGGAATTGGGCTCCCTCCTCTCTGGTTCCGGGTGTGTCACCTGAGAATTGCAGCTGCCAAGTCACCACAGCTCGGCAACTCCTGCATTGAGCGTCTGCCGCTTGGTGGTCAGTGCACGCCATAGCTACCAGTTGGACAGTTGAACAGTCGGCCGGTTGGCCAGTTGCTTAGGCTTATATATATATATACTAGAGGCCTGGTGCATGAAATTCATGCACAGGAGGGGGGTGTCCCTCAGCCCAGCCTGCACCCTCTCACAATCTGGGACTGCTGGCTCCTAACTGCTCACCTGCCTGCCCACCTGATTGCTCTTAACCACTTCTGCCTGCCAGCCTGATTGCCCCCTAACTGCTCCCCTGCTAGCCTGATCACCCCCAACTGCCCTCCCCTGCTGGCCTGATCACCCCTAACTGCCCTCCCCTGCTGGCCTGATCACCCCTAACTGCCCTCCCCTGCTAGCCTGATCACCCCCAACTGCCCTCCCCTGCTGGCCTGATCTCCCACAACTGCCCTCCCCTGCCACGACCTGCCTCCTCCGCCGGGACTGGCCTCCTCCGCACCACGCAGAGCTGTGGGATCCCCAGGCCTCGCTGTGCGGAGCGGCCACCAGGCCCCTCCTCTGCTGTGTGTGTGGCCATCTTGTGACGGCCATCTTGTGATGGCCATCTTGTGACGGCCATCTTGTGACAACACAAGGGCGTGATGCCCCCTAGGCTATTATTAGTATAGATATAAACTAGCTAATTACGACTGTATCAATGGCATTCTGATTTTCTTTGAGGAATTAAACCCTTTTCTGGAGATATTACACTCAAATGGTTACAGTGATGAGTATGTTATTAGATCCATATGATGTTCAGGGATGCCACATAGTGAGTCATTAGAACCATCTATGACTCCTTAACTTCAGTTGTTTTTCTCAGGATGTTGGGATCCCACAGTACAAGGCAGGAACATGCAAACATGGCTCTGTGGGCAGAAACAGACACTCCACCACACACACACACACACAAATATTAACAGAAATTATTTCTATCTGCTTCTAAACTGCACTCCTATCACAGAGTAAATTTTAGTTTCTACCAGTATTGAAAGGCAATGTCCCTTCCCCCATAATAATTAAGAGCTGGGCTTAAAACGACTTAGACAACCAGCTCTCAGAAGTATGGACATCAGGCTCCAGCAACACTGAAGAAAGCTCCTCCTTTCATTCCCTATTTTCCTACAGCAATGAATTCACATAATGCCATTTTGACGTTGTAGAGACAAGTCTATTAAAGTATGAATTTATGGTTACTTTGTCTTTTATGTTGGTCCATTTAGCATAATAGTTGCAACTGACCTAGATAGCAGAAAGTACATTTTATTCCAAGTATCTGAAATTAAAATAGATTGAATGATTTTCTTGTATATATCATTGTTGAAGTTTTGTTACACTCCGAATTAATACAAATAGCAGTAATAACACAACTGGATGCACCTGGCATGTATTATTGGATTTACCCCAAGCTACTTTTTCATAATGGGACACTTCTATCCATGTAATTGAAAGTTTTTAATGTTTTAAAATCAGAGTGTTTTAAAAATCAAATTTGCAGTAATATAACCAATAAAGGAAGCAAGGCAAGAGGTTGTGGCAGCTGTAAAATAGATTTTGCTATCTTTTTGAAGTGTGTGTTGGCAACATAGATCAAAAGCCATAAAACGTGCCTACCCTTTGACCCAACAAATCTTCCCCTTCTAAGATTTATCCTAAAAATATAAAGATGTGCATACAAATTTAGCTCAATTTTTTTCATTACAGCATCATTTATATAGTAAAAGAATGGAAGCAACTTAAATATATAATAATAGAAACTTGGAATTATAAAATGCTATAGATCCAAACAACAAAGGATTAGGTCCATTTTAAATTGTTTTTTATACATATTTTAAATTTTACATTGAAATGCAAATGTGGAAACTCCCACAAAATATATAGAGCTTCATGAATTTGTAAGTAACCCCCCCAACGTCCGACCCCCCCCCGGAAATTTTCCCTGTGCACCATCTCAATCATTACCCTTCCATTTCCATAGAGAACCACTATTACCACTATTCTGACTTTTACAGCAATTATTTTCTTAAATCTTTATTGGTCTAATCACCCAGACATTAGAGTTCAATCTGCTGATTAAAACATAAATACAAAGCAATTTTTATGTCTTTTAAGTTTCTAATAACCTGATTTTTTTTCTCTTGTGTCTTGCATTTCTTTCTTTTCCTTACATTTTTTTGTGTTGAAGATGTTGGGGGCATTTTGACATGTAGAGTTTTCTGGTCTGGATTTTGTAGGTTGTATATTCTTGGTACATTTCAACTTGTTTTTCTGTCCTCTGTATTTCCTGCAAACTGGCAGTTGGAAAGCTTGTTAAAATTTATGTTTTATTCCTTTTGCAAGTCTATTGGGAGAGGTATGCTCTTTCATATGAATACATGTACAGTGTCAGACAGCTTCACATTTTATGATATTTATAGCTGCTGATGATCACATTTAGATCTATTAATGATTAGGGTTGTAAATTAGCTATATTCTAATTCTACCAAATCTTTTTAAATGTATTAATTGGAAAAACTATTACAAAGACATGATTTACATTATCTACTATTTATTTGGTAACCAAGTAATACTACTGTTAGAATCCTAATCATGGGCAAGTTTCCCTTATTGGTCAGTTTTCAAGAGTACTGTCCATTCTCCCTTATATTTCAGTCCTATTTCTAAAGCAAACTCTCAATCCTTATGTCAGTGTCTCTCTAATCATTTTGACTATTTGAAGCTCTTTCTCTAGCATATTCCGTAGGAAGATCTCGTAAGAAAAATAATCTACTAGTTCTTACATGTTGATAACAGTTTGTACTCTTCATGGGAAGTTACTTTTGTTGGATATAAATCCTTGACTCCCATTTTCTTTCCTTGAATCTCTTAAATGCTTTTCGCTTTAAAAAAAAACAACATAAAATATTGCATTGAAAAAGTCAGATGGTAATTTAATTTTCTATCCTAATGTGTCATATATTACAGTTTTTCCTAGATGCCCAAAGAATTTTTTTCTTCTTTCTTTGTTTAAGTTTAGGAATTTTACTAGAATATGTCTTGTTGTTCATCATTCTGGACTGATATTCTGAAGCACATAGTATGAACATCAAATCACTTTTTATCTTATAAATTTTTCTGAAATTGTAGTTTTTAGTGTTTGCTGTTTCTTTGCATGAAATTGAGTTTTTCTTCAGGGACTCCTATCTTAAATATTTATCATTTTCTTTCAAAACAAGTCAATTTCCTTTTTGCTTTTTGCTTTAAAATATGTTCTTTTTATCTTCATTTTTTTCTTAAATCATAAGAGTATTTATTCAATCCCATGTTCATTTGTATTTGAATTCACTCTCTGATTTTTTCTTTTCTTTTTAACTCTATCTTGATCATTTCTGAGAATTTCCAATTCTGATTTCTATTGTTCTTTCATCTTTTGTAGAAGGTTAAGTTTTGATCTACGTTGTAGTCATGTTTTTTTGGCCTATAGGGATGTTATTTTGCTTCTTATTTTCTTTTTTCTTACATTAACTTGGTATGGGATTTGGCCTTGATACTTAGCTTTTGTTCATTTTTATATGAATTTAGTTTTCTTGAACTTAATTTATCTTTTTTTTTTTTAATCCTCACCCAAGGATATTTTCCCATTGATTTTTAGAGAGAGTGGAAGAAAGAAAGAAATATCGATGTGAGAGAATCACATCAATTGGTTGCCTCCTGCACGCACCCTGACCAGGGCCTGGGCTGGGGAGGAGCCTGCTAACCGAGGTATGTGCCCTTGACTGGAATCAACCCAGGACCCTTAGGCCTGTAGGCCAAAGCTCTATTCACTGAGCCAAACTGGCTAGGGCTTGAACTTAATTGTTATGCAAATTTAGTTTTCCTGAACATTACTCTGAGTTTCAGGGTAAAGTTTCTAATTTCACAGATCTTCCTCTGCTATTTTTTTTTTTTTTGTAGTGTTCTAAACTATGAAGATTTTGTTATTTTTCTGCTCAGTTCCATTTCTACCCCCAGCAGTTTTCTCCTCAGTGTGAGCTTCTGTCTTGGGAGGGAACCCTGGAAGATTGGACACTAACGAAGTATAGGTGCTCTCTCTGGGTGGTAAGGTTAAAGTGTTTTCCGCTTTGATCTCTTATTTTGCCTACAAGAAACTTTTACTGTGACTAACAGAATTTTACTTTTTAATGTAAGTGTAGAGCAGAGTAATTTTGATAGCAAATCTCCAATTTTTTAACTTAAGCAGAGTCACTCCTTTATTTGTAAAGCAGATGTTAACCAAACCCTACATGCTTATCGCTGGGACTTTACCTGTAAACAAAACAGATACGGCACTTAAAAATCGATTGCGAGCTGGTAGGAATCCCCAAAATTCTTCACCATGATATCTATTAGGTCTGCACAGACAGACCCATTCCAGCTGAATGTTGTCTGATTAGTAAGTTTAAGTTTTTGCACATAAGAAGATCATTTGGTCACTGTTGTTTTTCTCTAGTTTTCTTTTTTTCTCCCCCCCTCCCTTTTTGTTTTGTTAATACTCACTCGAGGATATCTTCCCACTGATTTTTAGGGCGAGTGGAAGAGAGAGGGAAAGAGAGAGAGAAACATTGGTATGAGAGAAACATATCCATTGGTTGCCTCCTGCAGGAGCCCAACCAGGGCCCAGGCTGGGGAGGAGCCTGCAACCAAGGTAAGTGCCCTTGACTGGAGTTGAACCCAGGATCCACTGAGCCACACCAGCTAGGGTGCTTTTATTTATCTAGTTTTCTGACAGTCCCTTCAGGCTCATATTACTCAGTGCCCCTGATAGCTTTTTCCTTATTTCAGGCTCTTTTGAAATAGTCTCCTTCACTGTTATCTTCACTTTCCAGGTTCTGTTGATGTTTTCTATTGAAACTTGGCTTTAACTCCTTAAAGTAATTTGAAAATAGTTTTCATAGATGCAGATTATCTAAAAAAAGTGGTTTCATTTTTGAACAAGGAAAGTTTCTATTTCTACAGTGCTCTTAAACTACAGTATTGCACCCAATTTTGAGATTTTTAAAAATAGCCCTGCAGAAACCGGTTTGGCTCAGTGGATAGAGCGTCAGCCTGCGGACTGAAAGGTCCCAGGTTCGATTCCGGTCAAGGGCATGTACCTTGGTTGCGGGCACATCCCCAGTGGGGGTTGTGCAGGAGGCAGCTGATCGATGTTTCTCTCTCATCGATGTTTTTAACTCTCTGTCCCTCTCCCTTCCTCTCTGTAAAATATCAATAAAATATATTTAAAAAAAAATAGCCCTACATTACTATTTGTCTGGAGTCTAGGTGATTAAATTTTGGTGGGTTAATTTTTTTTCTTTGATATACTGGATAAAATCTTATGCTCTGAAGTAAGTCCCCCAGAAACTTAATTTATTCAAAATAAAACAAGAGAATAACTTCTTTTTAAAGAATCAGATATACAGCATGTCTGAGTAATTATAAAAGAATCCATGTAACAAATAAAGATTATTTTTTAAAACCAACTTCAGGCCATGAAGTTTCCTTTGTGGTCAAAGTTTTTGTTCACTGATGCAAAAATGCTGGCAACAAAGATAAATCACTTTATCCACTTTACATGTTGACTTTAAAGCTGATGAAAGAGAAGAATAAACGTGGGTGTGCAAACTGCTCTGCTAGTTTACAATTTAAGAAACAAAAGATGGTTTTACGAAACAAGTAATATTTAATCTGGAAAAACATACAATGGGCTAGAGTCCTTTAGGAATCAATTGGAGGGAAATAATGAGACTGCAATTAGTAGTTAGGTATTATAAACTAACCTTTAGTTATTTATAGTAATACTAGAGGCCCGGTGCATGAAATTCATGCAGGGGTAGGGTCCCTTGGCCTGGCCAGTAATCAGGGCTGATCTGTGGGTCTGTGGGGTGACCTGAGGGACCCTGCTGGCACCCCGCCTTGGTTGGCCTGGCGCCGCCCACTCGCCGGCCCCACTCCCTGCCACCGCTGGTTGCCTCCCTCTGTGGGGCGACTGGCAGGGCAATTGGGGGACCCCTGCTGGCACCCACCTTGGCTGGCCTGGGGCCTGCAGGCTGGGAGCAGCTCCTGCGTTGAGCATCTGCCCCCTGGTGGTCAGTGTGTGTCATAGTGACCCATCATTCTGCTATTCGGTCGATTTGCATATTAGGCTTTTATTATATTGGCTTGAGATCGCAGAGTATAAGACTGAAAACAATCAGTTGTAATTTTCCATAAGATGTTTATGCAACCGCTATATATGCAAAATCATTTATTTTTTTGCATCTACCTAACACATGCAAGATTCTGGCCTATAGCACCTATTTTTCTGGCTAATCCTGAAACAAAGGAATATATTCCACAACTTACTTAGAATGCTTCTTTCCCTTGCCAAACTTACCTTATATAATATATTATTTTCTATATTTTTCTTACCAGAGGCCATCTACTTCTGAGAATGAATAATAGAAATTTGCCTTGTACCTTAGCTTAAGTCCACTTTGGGTGCTTGTAACATAATCTCTGTTAACTGCAGTGAATCAAGTTTTCTCTTTACTCAGTTATTTTCTTGTGGTCTTACATTAGGGCCAGGGATATAAAACAGCTATTTATCTATTGATTGCCAGTATGCTAGGTATGGAAAATCTAATAGAAAGTCTACATCTGAAATAAAATAAAATAATTACAAAAAGAAAACATATCATCCAATTTTTAAAAATGGGAAAGAACTTAGACACTTCACCAATGGAGGCACATAAGATTTCACTATCATCATTCTTTATGAAAAGGCAAATTGAAATGATGCCATGATGTGACACACTACACATCTATTAGAACAGCTAAAATAAAAAGTACTGACAATGCCAAGTGTTAGCAAGTTAGTAGAGCAAATGGAACTCTCATGCAAAAAGTTATAACAGTTCTGAAAAACAATTTGGCATTTTTCTTTTTATAAAAAAATATATATTTTTATTGATTTTAGAGAGAGGAAAGGAGAGGGAGAGAGATAGAAACATCAATGATGAGAGAGAATCATCGATTGGACTCCTCCTGTATGCCCCACACTGAGGATCAAGCCCTCACCCTGGGCAGGTGCCCTTACCATAATTGAACCATGACCTCCTGGTTCATAGGTTGACATTCAACCACTGAGCCATGTTGGCCGGGCTTGGTATTTTCCTTATAAAATTACACATGTACTAGAAATCCTACTCCTAGATATTTACTATAGAGAAATAAAAACGATGTTCATCCAAAAAAATCCATACTCAAATGTTTATAACTGCTCCATTAGTAATTCTCAAAGAGTGGAAACAACCTGAATGTGCTTCAATGGGTGAACTGATGAACTGTGGTACATCTCCACAACACTATTCAGCAATAAAAAGGAATGAAATATCGACACACACAACAATTTGGACGAAACTCAAAGACATTAAGCTATGTGAAAGAAACCAGTCCTGAAAAGTTACATACTATCTGATTCCATATATAAGACATTTTGTAAAAGCCAAAATGCAGTAACAAAACAGGTCAGTGGCTGCCTGGGTTGGGAAGTTGATGTGACTAAAGAGTGAAGGTATGAGAGTAGTTTGGGCTTTTAGAATGGTTTTGTACTGATTTTGTGGTAGTTACACGAATCTGTTGGATTTTCAAAAATCCAACTCTTGTAACTGTTACTGGAAGGTTGGCTGAAGAATTTTTAAATATGAATCAACTTACTTTTTGTTACAAAAGAAAGTAGCAGTGCATCTGTTCTCACTTGTTGATTAGCAGAGTAACCCATGGATGTCCTAATCCACTGAGCATTGGCTGGGTTGCCTCCCCACACGGTGGCTGCCATCTCTCCAGCTCTGCACGCTCTTCTGGATCTTAGAAAAATCTGCCTGCAGCTGCCCGTCTTGAGTGGGATCAGAGCAAGAACAATCTTGCAGCAGGTCCAGGCTGTGCTACAAATTGCTTTGCCACTTGGCTTCTTATGACTCAGCAACACCCAAATATACAAGGTGGGGCAAAAGTAGGTTTACAGTGGTTCATATGGAAAAAGACATGCACGTTATGATTATTATAATAGCCTTATTAACTCTGTGTTTTGAGTACTCACAACTGTAAACCTACTTTGCCTCATCTTGTATTATACTCAACTAGAGGCCCGGTGCACGAACTTCGTGCATGGGGGTGCGTGTCCCTCAGCCCAGCCTGCACCCTCTCCAATATGGGATCCCTCTCACAATCCAGGACTGCTGGCTCCCAACTGCTAACCTGCCTGCCTTCCTGATTGCCCCTAACTGCTTCTGCCTGCCAGCCTGATCACCCCCTAACCACTCCCCTGCCAGCCTGATTGGTGCCTAACTGCTCCCTTGCCAGCCTGTTTGCCCCTAACTGCCCTCCCCTGCAGGCCTGGTCACCCCTAACTGCCCTCCCCTGCAGGCCTGGTCCCCCCCAACTGCTCTCCCCTGCAGGCCTGGGTCCCCCCCAACTGCTCTCCCCTGCAGGCCTGGGTCCCCCCCAACTGCCCTCCCCTGCCAGCCTGTTTGCCCCTAACTGCCCTCCCCTGCAGGCTTGATCACCCCCAACTGACCTCCCTTGCAGGCCTGGTGCCTCCCAACTGCCCTCCCCTGCTGGCCATCTTGTGGTGGCCATCTTGTGTCCACATGGGGGCAGGATCTTTGACCACACGGGGGCAGCCATCTTGTGTGTTGGAGTGATGGTCAATTTGCATATTACTCTTTTATTAGATAGGATATCAGTTGTGGAAGTCATTTAAATTATTGGCATACAATTGTTTATAGAATTCCTTTAGAAACATAAAGTCATCTTGCTATGTATTTCATTTTAGCTTACATTTCCAGAGTATCATATACACTTTCTGTGGCAAACACAGATACTGTTTGGAGCCTCTGGCAATCACTAATAGGATCCTTAGGGTTTTGGAATAAGTCATGTCGTCTTCTGCAGACAATATATTCTCTATTTGAAAGCAGCTTCTGTGGATGGGACCACTAAAGACTGAATACTTGCTAACAAGACACAGCTTCCTATGATTCCTGCAACCATTGCATGACTGCCTCTCCCTCAACCCACATTTCATGAGGAATTTCCTATCTATCATAATGGGAAGGAAAAAGGGATGAAATGGTATGCTTTTCAGGCACCTGCCAGAAGTTGCTGCTTTACATTCATGTTCAAAAATTGCCCCAGAAGAGCTGATCTCCAGTTGAGCACATCTCAGGGTATTCTATTTGGCTGTCTACATCACATGGAAAGAACTGTGCCTGAGGTGTGCATTAACCTGCTTCATGGGCAATTGCTAATGGCTTGGCTGACTGAGGAGGAACTTGTAAAGATCAAGAGAGGAAAATTGATGACTAGGAGGTTTCAAGAAGCATGTAAATGGACCTCTCAGATTGGGCATTTTTATGAGCTATATAAATACCACCAGAGTGCATTTCTTACTAACTCTTAATAACATCAAGAGTTGTTTTAGGATGTCTCTTCTTTCCCATCGCCCCTTTACCCCTAAGCCAGTGGTCGGCAAACTGCGGCTCGCAAGCCACGTGTGGCTCGCGAGCTGCGGTTTGCTGCTCTGTTGACTAATGAGTTTGCCGACCACTGGGATAGGGGCTTAATCACAAGGAACAACAACAGCCTGTAATTATTGGAATCAAGAGTCTAGGTCAGTGGTCGGCAAACTCATTAGTCAACAGAGCAGCAAACCGCGGCTCGTGAGCCGCATGTGGCTCACGAGCCGCAGTTTGCCGACCACTGCCCTAAGCCTTCTGAGGCCTGTGGTCACAGTCTCAGATGAGGGCTGTAGCAGTTGCTGCCAGTGTCCTGCCAAAAGTGCCTTGGACCCTAACTTTTTCAGTATGTTTAGATGAGTTCAAATTGATGAAATCTGCTAGTGTGTCTAAACCAGGGGTGGGCAAACTTTTTGACTCGAGGGCCACAATGGGTTCTTAAACTGGACCGGAGGGCCGGAACGAAAGCATGGATGGAGTGTTTGTGTGAACTAATATAAATTCAAAGTGAAGGAGCGGAGGGGAGAGCAAGAGAACCCTCCGCTCTTTCGGCTCCGCGGGCCGGATAGAACAGCCGAACGGGCCGGATCCGGCCTGCGGGCCGTAGTTTGCCCACGGCTGGTCTAAACATTTTTCCTGGCCTTTTTTTCCCACACATGCAACAGACCAGAATTTCTTGGGAATTCATACCACTCAGAGTAGACTTCAACCAATGACTGATGAGGACTGATGTATAAATAAATACCTTAGCGCCCTGATATGAAGATGGGTCAGTTCTGAGATGTGTGTTTTCCATCTTTTCTCAGAGTTTCTTCTTGAATTAAGCTCCATTTGTCCATTATGGTAGCTGGCGTCATAACTCAGCCCTTATTAGTTGTCTGTTTTCCCCTGTGCCACTTCACCACTCCACTGCTTATTTTCCTGCATCTCCTACATAAACCGCCTGCATCGTGACCATTCCATCAGTATCCCCCCTCTGCAGTGCAACCAGAGCTGCTTTGGTGCCTACTACTTCTGATAGTCCAACTTTCCAACTACAGCGGCCAAAGTGAAATCTGCAGTGCCACCATTTCCTGGGGATTCCAGCAAATTCCCTCATCAATGATGATCACATTAGACACTGTACATCATAGAAGTATGTTTTTACAGAATAAAAACACACTCCTGGTAGATAATTGCTCTTTAAACATAAGGATCTCCTGTCAGCACCATATTTAGGACTTTATCAATAGACACTAGAGGCCCAGTGCACGAATTCGTGCACGGGTGGGGTCCCTCTGGGTGGCCTGTGGAGATTAGGCCCTAGCTCGTGCCCCCAGCCTCGCAGCCCTGCAGCCCCGCCTGGCACCCTGCCTTGGCCTGGTGCCGCCTCCTTACCTGCTCCACCATCCTGCCTGTGGGGCAATTGATCAGGGCTGGGCCCCCTGCCAGGCTCCCTCAGTGCCTGGGAGCCAGGCGGCGGGCCCAGCCACCGCCACTGGTTGCTGTCTGCAGGGCGATAGGTTGGGGCCGGGGCCACTGCTGGTCACCAATCTGCAGGGCGATCAGCAGAGCAATCGGGCCTCCGCTCGCACCCGCCTTGGCCTGGCGCTGCCCGCTCACCTGCTCCACCATCCTACCACAGTCCTGCTCTCGTCGGGGCCCATTTGGGCCAGCGGTGCCTCCACCGCTGCCCACTGCCAGCGCCGCGTCACCGACGCCCACCATGTTCCACACGGTCCCCTGGTGGTCAGCGCACATCATAGCAAGCAGTTGAACAACTCCCCGAGGGGACAATTTGCATATTAGGCTTTTATTATATAGGATGGTATTCACCCACTGCCTCTGACCAAGGGCACACTCTGGAATTAAGGCAGTGGTTCTCAACATAGAATTCATTCACCTTATTCTGTGTTCCACTAATAAGAAGGAGTAAAATCGATGTTAGAGTTGCATAAGACTCAGTTATGTCATCAGCTGGAAGATAATATATCATGAAAGATAGGGATGCTATCCTAAAAGGCTCAAATTGTCCCAGGGGTCCTCAAACTACGGCCCGCGGGCCACATGCGGCCCGCTGAGGACATTTATCCAGCCCACCGGATGCCGCTGCCTGTCCTGCTTAGCAGCCGACTCGTCCCGGGCCCGCAGTGCGCATAGGAATTTGTTCATAGTTTTTTTTTTTTTTAAACTATAGTCCGGCCCTCCAACGGTCTGAGGTACAGTGAACTGGCCCCTGTTTAAAAAGTTTGAGGACCCCTGTAAGACTCATGACCAGTTACTTCATGGCCAGAATTCACAGGTTGAAAACCAAAGGATGAAAATATATGTGACCTTTCTAAATAAAGTGTTAAATAACCCACTTTAAGAATTTTTCTACCTGCGTCAACATCTTTAAGCACTGGTCAGTTTGAAGGGCCTTGTGTCTGTCTCGAGGGAGGAACTTTTCTACCAGTGAACATAGTCATGGTTCTACACAGAATCCCATCTGCCATTCGGGCTCCTCACTCATCTGACAGATGGTTAAAGAAAGACTCTGTGATTGACCATGATTACCAAGTGGTTTGCGGTATAAAATGAGGGCGAGGGAGACTATTTGTAGCACACAGAGGATCCACTGAGACACCTTTCCATGTTCTCTTGCTGAGTCTCTCTGGTCAATTGGAAAATTAGAGCCAGGTACTGGGACAGATTAATGATTATATGGAATGGGCAGAAATAGATAGTTGTGCTTAACTTAGTTCCCTGATCAGCTACTAAAGTAGGCACTGAAACTCATTTGTTTTATGTTAGTTATTTTTTCTTCCTTCTATACACTTTCATCCACATTACCTCACATAGAGAGCATTGCTGGCAGCTAATATTTTTGGTTTCAGATGGGAATCAGACCAAATAAGATGATCTCACAATGATAGATTAGCTGATGAAAAGTTCCGTGCCTCCCACTTTGAGAATACAAAATTTTATTTGGAAAAAGAACAATGAGTCAATCTTAGGGGCAGAAATAGCAATAACACACTGGATACTATTTGTTGTTTTCCATAGACTATCTATACATTTGTCATTAATTTCTTTAAAAATCTTCTCATATAGTCAGTTTGCGTGTGCATCCATTTCTTGCTTGGACTCTAATGAATACATCCTTTCAGAGGAAATATATGTGCATATCATTCAAAATGTTAAACTCCCATTGAGCTACAATACAGTTTATTTTACTAGTTCTGTGTTTTTCAAAATTTTTAGTTTTCAAATACTATCATCACAATTTTGGACCCCCCCCTTTCTTATAGAAAATTGTTTGTCCAGTTATATCACAGAGACTGATTTGTTTTGTGTGAGTTCCTTTGTGTCTTTTATCTTTTGCTAGATTACAAATATATTAAGGGCAGGTTTCATGAATTATAGGGATGTTCATAAAAACATGTAATTCAGTATTATACACTTGGTAAGCACTAAATACACATCTTGGCATAAATTGCATTATTCTCAAAACATAATAAACAGAATATTAGGAGGAACAAATCTTGGAATAATGAACTTGATAGTCCATACCTTCAATGTAGAATGCTTTGGTCTTGAATAAAAAAAAACCACACTAGCTTAGGGAACATTTCCATTGTTTAGAAATACTGACACACTGATGTCGACTATCTTTGCCAAGTGATATGAACATTTACAGCCTCCAATAGTCATGAAGAAGTCTGAGACATGATGTCTACATTTAATCATAAAACTTATTTAAATATTCAGGGAACAAATGAAGAGTTCAGTATGGGAGGAACTTTGCATGGTTTGATGAGTTAATCTTAGTCATTTCTTTTTCTTGCAGGCCATGGAGTATGATAAATACACCCAAGTAGAATGAACCATTCATGGGCCCTTTCAAGCTTGGTTCTATTTCATTTTGACATAATCCCACTAGTCTTTAAACTCTTCCTTACCTTCTGGAAAAAAGCTATATACTAAGTTAGCATTATACTTTTCCTGTCTACTCTTCTCCAAGGACTCCTTTAGTAGGGAATGGTGCTAATTGGGTATCAATGTGTCTAAACTTTCAGTGAATACACACAACACACACACACACACACACACACACACATCCTATATAATAAAAGACTAGTATGCAAATTGTCCCCTTGGGCAGTTGTTCGACCAGGAGACCGGGAGTTTGACCACTCACTATGATGTGCGCTGACCATCAGGGGGCAGCGTGGAACATGGGGAGCAACACAGCACTGGTGGCAGGCAGCAGTGGAGATGCTACTGGTCCTCATGGGCCCCGATGAGAGTGGGACCACGGCAGGATGGTGGAGCAGGTGAGCGGGCGGCGCCAGGCCAAGGTGGGTGCGAATGGGGGCCCAATCACCCCACTGATAGCTCTACAGATGGTGATCAGCGGCGGTGGTGGGGGGCGAAACCGCTGCCCGGCTCCCAGGCACTGAGGGAGCGGGGTGGGAGGGAGGGGACCTGGCCCTGATTAATTGCCCTGCAGGCGGGGTGGTGGAGCAGGTGAGGGGGCAATGCCAGGCCAAGACAAGGTGCCAGATGGGGCTGTGGGGCTGTGAGGCTGGGGGTGTGAGCTAGTGCCTGATCTCCACAGGCCACCCCAAGGGACCTGACACGTGTACGAATTTGTGCACCAGGCCTCTAGTATGAATTCATATGGATATCTCCAATTCAAGTCCAATATCACAGATTCTTCCTCATCTTACATTTCTTATTGATAATTCATTCTCTCTCTGAAAACGTAGGCTGTCAATAACATCAATACATTTACTCATCTGCCTAATCCTAAAATACTCATAAAACAACTTTAGAATTACTATACCAATATCACTACCCACAACAACCTACGAATAAAAGTCTAAGAACTCTGAGTTATTTTTGTCCTTAGAATATATTCCAAAGAGGTTACACAGTCAAAGAATATATGTGTGTGTTACTATGTTGTGGTAGCTGGTTTAAAAACTTACTATGCTGTGTGATTATTAATTTGATAATATATATGCTTGTTTGTTTCTATTTATATTCTAAAAAATGAGGGGATTGTACTTTTAATCATTTTTACTTAATTTTTAGAATTTGTGAAACATTGACATGTTTTCAAAAGTCAAAGCTTTATAAAAGAGTTCACCCCTACTCCTTATTCCTCCACCCTTTCCACAGGAGACCATTTCCTAAGTGTCTGATCCTTTTTGTGTTTCTTTTGGTTAAAAGAAATAAACAAAGGGCATATATAACTTTCCCCTTTTTTCTTTTACAAAATTAGCATATTATTTGTTACTTTTAAAATATGGGCTGCACTGACATTTATGCACCCTTTTTATTTTTAATGCTCTCCATACGTGATCTTTCTCTCTCCAGAAGCTACCTTATACTTTTGTTGATCCAATTTTACTTTGTTTGTTTGTTTGTTTTTTCATTCCCTTCTGCTCTTCATTAGGAGATGTGCTTGGATTTTCTGCAACTATTGAGATAAAAAATTAGGGTTTCTTCCTTAATCTTTTAGTTTGTTGAAAATATTAATATATGTTATAATGTAGACTTGTCCCTGAATTCTTTAAAGAAACCTTATTAGGTCATGAGTAAGTTTTAAAACACCATTTCTGAACTGATAATATTATTAACACTCAGAAAAGAGATTTATCTGTATATGTTTTATATTGTCTCATTTGGTTATGAAATCAAGGCAACATTAGTTTCATAAAATCAGTGTCCGCATATTCTTCTTTACATTCTCTGGAACATTTGGAATAACAAATAGGCTACATGTCACTTGGGGTTTGGTAAGATTTATGTCTAAGATGTGGGTGGAATAGGAGCTTTTAATGTGGAAAGATTTTAGATTTCTCTTTAAAATACCTTAAATATTGTAAGTTAATTCATATTTTCTATTTCTTTTGGTGATTAAAATTTTATATATAAGTGTTTTATATTTGTCATACAAACAATTACTCACTATAATTATTGTGGCATCCTATTTTTATTTAATAAATCTTGCTAAAGTTTTATCTATTTAATTTCACTTAAAATATTCTCTAATGTTTCTTGTTTTCTGTCTCATTAATTTTTAGGATTACCTTCATTATTTCCTACCTTATTTTTCCTTGGGGGCTTGCCTATTGCTATTTTTCTAAATTTCTGAGTAAGGTACTCACTTATTTTAATACTTTTTCTAATATTAAACTCTTAGGCTATTGATTTTTTAACTTGTAATTTTCTTGTTATGATACGTTTTGATTTTATTATTATTTAATTTTAAACATTACAAAGTTTCCATTATGATTTTTCCTCTGACATTTGACTTACTTGGTGTGTATATGTGTGCATGTGCATATGACTGTTTGCTTACAAATATAAGAATTATTTTCCCCCATAATTTTTGTTATTGACTTATAATTTTGCATTACTGCACAAAGAAAATATTCTATAATATCAGCTCCCACCTTCTAACTCTGGATTTTGCTAATTTTTCTTTTATAATTTTTTAAATTTCAAGATTAGCTTTGAATTAACTATTAGTTGTATAATTTTAATAAAATTTCTATGTTGGAGGAATGAGTGTACTCATTAGTATAATTTGCAATTCTCCCTGACATAACACCAATATTTTATGAATGGAAAAAAACACCCTATATGTAATAGAGCTAAATTTGGGAGTGGGGAATTTTCTGATATTTTTGATTGGCTACTACATTTCAGACACTCTATTACATTGCCTCATTAATTTATTTTTAAAAAATCTAAGGTATATGTTATTACCATATTGCGAAACAACAAATAATTGCCCAACAGTCAGACAGTTGGGAGACTTGGTAATTCAATTTATATCTGCTAACTTTCTAGAGCACTTTCTACTATTTTTCTATTAATCCAACTTGGTCCCCTGCCTCATAATTCAATGCAATTGTCTATTTTTAAAATTGATTTGTAAACAATTAAAAACCCAGTAGAAATGCAAATATAATCTAGAAAATACAAAAGTAATGAGCTTATTGCATGGTTGGAAAACTCTTTTTCACTAAGGAGTAAATAAGCATAGAGAAACAATTTCTCAAGAGAAATTCAAATATGAAAATAAAGATGGTATAAAATGATGAGAAATCAGATTTTATTATAATACTAGAGGCCCGGTGCATGAATTCGTGCATGGGTGGGGTCCCTCGGCCTGGTCGGTGATCAGGGCTGATTGGGGCCAGCCGAGGAGGAGCCGAGGGAGGTCTCCCGAGTGTGTCCGGCCCTCTCGCCCAGTCCTGATTGGCCGGACCCCAGCAGCAAGCTAACCAATGGGTTGGAACGTCTGCCCCCTAGTGGTCAGTGTGCCTCATAGTGACTGCTTGAGCGATTGACCAAATGGTCAACTGATTGGTCAGACAGTTAGCATATTACACTTTTATTATATAGGATGTTTATTTAACTGATAAAATTTTAAAGCAATAGTTTGTGCAATTTTGAAAAATAATTGCCTTTACTGTCATTTTTAGTTTCCAGTAATGCAGATGAGAGTGTGAGTATATAGGAGAGTATATTAAAATTATTTAACTTCAGACTAAACTTTCACTATGCTATTGTGTTATCCTGATTCACATTTTAAAAAGAACAAGTGGAAAGATAAGTGGTAAATACGGGAAGTTGATTTTGACATTCATTTGTCTCTTTGTCCTAGTCCTTTATGTTCTTATGAGGAAACCCATTCTTTCCCCTAGGTTTCAGTGTTCTATAGTTTAAAGAAGATTCTTAAAACCTTAACACAAAGTGAGACTTATCTAATTAGCCTCAGGCATTGAACAAAGCTATAATAGAAGAAACTGACACTTTTCTACTTCCTTTATGATCATCTATCTTTTTTTCTAGTTCAGAGATTCATGTATTGTTCAAGAATACATTTCTCGTTCTATACCCAGCTATTATTCAATCTTTTTTTCTAGTTCAGAGATTCATGCATTGTTCAAGAATACATTTCTCGTTCTATACCCAGCTATTATTCAAAAAGTTCAAATGCTGCTCATGGACCATTTCTGTCTGTGGCATGATGTGGCATCATGCTGTGATGCTGTCAGGAGAAACTGTGAGGAGGTCAGTTAGTAAAGTCTGAACCATACCAACCTGAAGTCTGTTATATGAACATCTGAGGTGGCTGCCCCCAAACCTGGTGAACCCAACTAAGCTGAGAACTGTGTAGGTACCCGCGGGTCATCCACCTGTGGCTATGTCATGCCGGTGGATTTGTAATTTTATTTTATTGTGGTCTATGTCTTAGTGATAGGATTTCCCCTTTTGGCACTGGAATATTTACTCCTATTACATCTATATTGCACTTTCATGAAATACTATTCATTAGTAATCAGCAAATGTCAAAATCTTACATTTGGAGCTAGTTCCTGAGTTTTTGGCCAATGTAGATATTTTCCTACTTGAAAATTCCAATAGAATATTGAGAAGGCACCTCAAATTCAACACATTCCTAATCAAAATCGGAGCAATTAGCCTACCCCAAGGCATCAGCAATGTTGCCCAAGCCAGAGGCATGCAAATTGTCTTTGACTTATTCCTAATGCTTCACCACCCAACGCCTTCTTTCCTTTACTGCCTTTCTGACTGTCAAAAGGAGTAGCTTTAGAAGTCCTGTTCCATAGTGCAAGTGCCAAAAAATTCTAGGTGAAGAATGTTTTGCAGTATTTTCTACTCTGTGTATGATATTGATATCTAATGTTATTTTATTTTCTATTCATGGTTTGAAGTCTTATACCAAAAGCAAAATTTTATGCTTTCATTAAGGAAAACAGTTTGTATCATTTCTCTCACAGTTTCAGACACCAAATAAAGCAAGTTTTCTTTTTAGTCTAACCTCAACCTAGATGTGAAGAGGTTTGTATAATGAATTTTGGCATATGTTCAAACCATTTTATCACTATGAGTCTGGCAATAGTGAAAATTTAAACTTACCCAGTTCTTTTTTTTGTCAGAAAGAATTCTATTCTGAAAATGAAATTCACCCTCTCATTATCTTTATGCACTCTCAGATCCCAACCCTATGCCCTCATATGGACCATTAATATCAATAAAGTGGGGATGAGTGAAAAGACTCATGACCTGAAAGTAGACCAGGCAAACCATGAAGTTCAAAATAGAAATAGTTCTTTATATCTATTAAGTAGCCCCTCAGATGAATATCAGTTGCTTAACCTCCTTGTGCACCTGACCATTCATATTGTGTGACCTGGGGCAAGACTGAAAATTTGCTTGGAACTAGGCTGACTTATTTGTAGTATTTAAGGATTATTATAATATTAACACTTTTGTAGTAGAGGATGAAAAAAAAAAGACTGTTTATATAATAACTTCCTAATTTTTAAGTACATTTTATTTATTATTGCTAGTGTAATGATACATGAATAATGAATTAAGCTTTAGGTGAAAATGATAAATGAATTGGGCTTTTACTATGTATTCTAATAAAAATCTTCTGCTTCCTAATTTCTTTCCTCTCAAATATTGAAATTACCTTATTAATCTATATATACTAGTATAAAATGCTAATATGCAAAATGTCCCCTTGGGAGTTCGACCGAGAGACCGATCGCTCGCTATGACGTGTGCTGACCACCAGGGGGCAGCACGGAATGATGGAAGGCCCCGGCTGGCAGCTGGAAGGCCCTGATTGCTAGCCAGGCCTAGGGACCCTACCTTGCATGAATTTCTTGCATCAGGCCTCTAGTAAAAAATAAATGTAAACTCCTAATCTACCCACTCCCTTAAAAATATAAACTATCTAAAATACTCTAGTAGTATGAAAAGATAGATTGATATAAAGAATACATGTGCAATACCCCCTTGCTTTCTCTATTAAATGCTAATTATGTGTTATATACAATGGAAAGCATATATTATTTTTTTGTCCTTGCAAAAACTTGGTTAAGCATGCGATCCGAATTTTTAAAGATGAAGTAAATTATGGCTCTAATAGATTAGCTAATGACCAAAACCACCCAATTAATACATGTCAGTCAGTTATTTATTTGACTTTAAAACACATGTATGTCAGATAGCTTCCTCCTAATATCAATTTTTCTCTTTTTTGCTTAGTAATATAACCTCTAGTTTTATTTGGGCACATGGCTACCCAATTTAAAGAGACCACGTTCCAGCTGGTCTGGTTACTAAAATCTGCTGTGTCAGCAAAAGTGTCCTGTGCAACTATATTGTAGCGGACTTTAAGATAGAGCATACTTCCTAATTTGCCCTTCTTTCTTCCTGCTGGCTCACATGTGGGCATTATGCCTACAGATTAATTAATGATCACATCTATGATGTAAACATCATGTTGAACATGGAAGGGCACCCATGATAATCATGGAACCACCCTACCATTCTTGGAATACTTCCTGGACTTTGCCTGAGAAGATTAAATATCTTATTTAGGCTATTCCTATTTGGGATTTTCAATCACTTACATTTAAACTAATCAATACTAACAGGCGAGAATCATTGCATTTCATCAAACTACTGACTTAAAGCACAGAATCCACTTGCAAATTCTTCATAGAAATTCTGGGTATGAACTTTATGTCATTTCTGAATACTGTAGACTAAAAATATAACATTTAGTACACTGTTATAATCAAATTCTATTTCAACATAACGATATGTAACATTTGGGACTTAATTACAAGTAAGTTGAATGTTTCTCTGCTGTTTTTTATTGTATTAATGAAGATGGAAATCACTGTTTTGATATACAACTGGTTAAGATTTTAAGCCTTAATCTATTTCAGAGAGCTTAACTAATTCTAATTCTGTCATGCTAGGATATAAAAAGCAGAACAATGGATGTCTTAAGTCAGTTCCAAGGAAATTATATGGGCTACTGAAGTTTTGTGAGTTGGAAATGAGCCAGAGCAGAAGCAATAACAGCTGGCCAAAAACCCAAAACACCAGGGACCTCCCTCAACAGAGAAAAATCTTCCTTTGAAATGTGACTTGAGAGGTGCTGTCAGACCCTGCCAGTCTTTGAAGGTTATTATAGACAAACTAGAGGCCCAAGGCACAAAAATCATGCAAGAGTAGACCTTCCTTCCCCTGGTTGCCAGCACTGGCTTCCCTCTGGCACCTGGGACCCGGGCTTCCCTCGCAGCCCCGCTTTGTCTGGGCGGTCGTCTGGAAGGATGTCCGGTCTAATTAGCATATTATGCTTTTATCATTAGAGATGCTATTGGCTATCCATCTTCTTAAGAATTGTTATTCGAATTCTTTGGGGAGAAATACTTAACATTACGGAAAATACAATTTAAGACTAAAAATGATAGAAAATTTGAAACCAGATAGATGTGGGTTTGAAAATCAGCTTTTCTTCTTAACCTAAAGCATCACATATTTCCCTTAATCTACCTGCAAAAAAGGTAATATAATAGTCTCCCAAATTTGCTAAGAGAACTACTTGATATAAAATATTTATAAGTATGCAACATATAGTTTGTATTTTAAAAAGTATTAGTGGTCTAAATATATTAGTTCCCTTATAGAATTCCCTAAGTCCTTAGAGCATACATTGATAATTGTCATTGGGTCTCTTGAAATCAGAGCTTGAAATGATTTGGGTACAATTTATCTGGAAGGTGGTTTCCAGAAGTGAAAGTGAAAGAGGAAGGAAGTGAAACAAGAAATAGAAAATAACCAAATGAGTGTGATATTGAGCTGACTACCACTGGAATTGACACCGGTACTTAGTTCCCATGGGGATCCACTGAGAATCATAGAACTTGCCTCCAAATGATCCCAAACAAAAGTAGGAAGGTTGAGAACTATCCATTGATTCTCATCCTTCATTGATTGCTCCTTGAGCTTGGAGGAACTAATTGTCCCACACTGTGAGCTGTGATTACATAAGAACTAAGTGCTTTTTGTTTTGTTTTGTTTTGTTTTTATGACTTTGGTAAAAGCCCCACGGCAGATGAGCAGGGCATTGTGAGGTGCTCCTGATGTGCAATTCTGGTATGTATGTGAGACGTTTTGCCACAGCTGCATGAAATCTGAGAAGCCAACAGGTTTTGGCCCAGTTAAGGATCTACAAAGTAGTGAATGTGTGTGTGTGTGTGTGTGTGTGTGTGTGTGTGTGTGTGTGTGTGTGTGTGTTGCTGTCAACAACTGCAAAACCTAAATATGATTATTACACAGAAAAAAAAAAAAGCATCCTGGGAAAAACATCAGAGTTTTCTGAGTTTAGTTGCATCACCTCCCTGTAATACCTTATATCACCCCAGTGTAGTCACACTTTTTAAAATGCTGATTAGGAGAATTTCTGTTAACTAAAAAATGTCCAGCCTAGCATATCATGCTAAGTGAAGTAATTCAGACATAGAAAGGCCAATAATACAATATGATTTCACTTATATGTGGAATCTAAAGAGCAAAATGAACAAATAAAATAGAAGCATACTGAGATACAGAGATCAGATGTTACCAGACAGGAGGGGTTTGGTGGACTGAGTGAAAAAGGTGAAGGGATTAAGAAGTACAAATGGGTAGTTAAAAATAGTCATGGAGATGGAAAGTACAGCACAGGGAATATAGTCAATAATATTGTAGTAACTATGTGTGGTGCCCAGTGGGTACTTGAAATATTGGAGGTGGGAAACCCTTTATAAAGTATATGATTGTCTAACCACACCTGAAATTAATACAAAAATATTGATTGTAAACTGTAATTGAAAAATAAAATTTAAAACATTTATAAAAAATGTCTAGCCTGTGGGAAAGAAAACAATGAGAGGATTTCTAGGTACAAAAACTTTGGGAACCATTGCCTTAATGCTAACTACATACTAATAATTATATTTAGAAGAACAGGTTGATTTGGTTGATCTCTCTGTGAAATAATACTCTTACAAAAATAAATGCCATTTTAAGAATATTCCCTATGTATTTAATAATGAAATAGAAATGAAAATAATTTTGTTCTACCAAAAAGCAATAACAAATGACAGTTCCCTTAGGTTTATATAGCTTTAGGTTTATATAATATTTACCCATGAAGAACATGTGAACTATTTTGACCATCTTTAAAAGGGAATATGGTTTTAAACAACTTATTGTCACTAATAAAAACATAATGTGACAGTATTTACTTGTTTCTATGTATGTGAAGTTTTGGTGAAATGTTTTTCTTTTTTTTTTTTGGCTGTTGAGTTTTGTTTTATTATTTTTTCATTTGTTTTAGGAAGGAATTTGTCACGTACAAAAACAGGCATACTTAACAGAAAACAATAAACAAAATACATCTTCGGGGACATAAATTAAAAGGAGGTGGAGAGGGAAAGTGAAGGATAAATACAAAGGATAAGTTAAAGGAAAATTATTAATTCTGTGTTTCTTTAAAAGCAACACACTTTAACAGCTATAAAATTTTATTAACCAGTGTTACCCTAATTAATTTAATAAAATTAAAAAAGTTAAGACCGTTTAATAAATAATAATTTCTTTTTTTCTACACATTTTTTTGCCCAATACATATTTAAATTGAACTACTATAAAACTAGGTTTCCTAGTAAACTGGAATGCTTTTTTAAATGGGCAAAGATACTAAAAGAAGAATTGCTGATATAACAAAATGTATGGAAATTACATGTTTAGTTTTGATGATTTAGACAGATGTTTTAAGATATGCCAAAGGAATGGAATCCATTCATAAGATGAGAACAAAGTTGGAAAAGATATTTCTGATGAAAGCAGATGAACAGATATAGTCTTTTATCTGCAGTTTCATTTGAAATCAACCAAGTAATGATATAGCCCTAAACAATTTCAGACCAAATCCGCAGAGAATAAGCAGCAGAAGAGGTACCTCTACACTGAATTCGTTGGTCTTTGTTTGGATCATGACATTACACTGATGGGAATGTGAAAAAAATTGAGATGAGTGACTAGAAGAGAATAGGACTGAAAAGCAATTCAAGGAGACTCTTCCCTTTATCTCATATTCCACTTCTAATCCATTGGGAAAAACATTTGGCTCTATCTTTAAAAACATCCAGAATCTGACCAGTTCTCAACTTCTTCGGTGTCACCATTCTGTTTCAAGCTACCGTCATCTCTTGCCTGAAATATTGTAATAGCCCCCTAATTGGTCTCTCAGCTTTCACTTTTGTCCCCCTAAGAGTTTTTCTTAACAGAGAAATCCCTGTAGATCATGTTATTCTTCTGCATAAAAACCTCGGTCTAAAGCTACCCATTTTATTTCAGGTAAAAGCCAAAATCCTCAAAATGCCCTTGCAAGGTTCCATGTGGTCTGAGATCTCTCTGACTTCATCTCCTCCTACAGTAATCTTTTCTTATTGAGCTCTAGATACACTGGCCTATTGCCAGGTACACCCTTGCCCTAGTGCCTTTGCCTGGCTGTGTCCCTATAGAGTAGGTAAATTTTTCTATCTATCTATCTATCTATCTATCTATCTATCTATCTATCTATCATCTATCTATCTAAAATATATTTTTATTGATTTCAGAGAGGAAGAGAGAGAGAGAGAGAGAGAGAGAGAGAGAGAGAGAGAGAGAGAGAGAGAGAGAGAGAGAGAGAGAAACATCCATGATGGGAGAGAATCATTGCTTGGCTGCCTCCTGCACACCCCCTAGTGGGGAATTGAGCCTGCAACCTGGGCATGTGCCCTTGACCAGAATTGAACCTGGGACCCTTCAGTCCACAGGCCAACACTCTACCCAATGAGCCAAACCGGGCTAGGGCTTTTTTTCCTTTTAAAGCCTCTTCCAAATCTCACCATCTTAATGGGACTGCTTTGTTCTGGGTGTTTACAATTGCAACCTGCCTCTCTCTGCTTTGTAATTCTTGATCCCCCATCTTGATTTTTTTAAACAGACAGACTTAAGTATAATTGACAAAATAACCACTGGTATTTAAAATGTGTAATTTGTTAAGTTTTGAAAAAATTCACACACTTATGAAACTATCATCATGGTCAAGGAAATGAACATATCACCAACATCAAATTTTCCTTGTGCCTCTTGTAATCCTCACTTCTGCCCCACTCTACCCTCCAAACACATCTACAGGCAATTGCTGATTTACTTTCTACTCATATAAATCAGTTGAATTTTCTATAAATATAATCATACAGGGTATATCACTTTTATCTGGCTTATTTCACACGCGCTGTTTCAGTGAAATATGTTGGTTTATATCAGTAGTTCATTCTTTTTTATTGGTGAACAGTATCGCATTGAATGGATATGTTGCTATTTGAATATTTACTTATATTTTGATAAACATTTAAATTGTCTCTATTTTTGGGGCTATTACAAATAGAGGTACTTCAAACATATATATAGGCTTTTTATGAATATATGCTTACATTTCTCTTGGGAAAACACCTAGAAGTGAGATGGCTGGATCGTATGGTAAATCTATGTTTAACTTTTTTAAGGAACTGTTGAACATTTTTTTCACAACAGTTGTAGCCATTTTACATTCCCACCAGCACTTTATGAAAATTCTAGTTTCTTCACATCCTTGCAAACACTTGGCATGGGCAATCATTTCAATGTTAGTATTTTTACATGAGCTTATTTGCCATCTGTGTGCTTCCCTGGTGGTGTCTGTTGAAATATTTTGCCAATTTTTTTTATTCAATGGTTTGTTTCTTATTATTAAGTTTTGAGGGTCTTTTATAGGTTCCATATTTCGCTGACAGATGAGTTCCAATTGCCTGACTGTACTGGCTAGAACCTCCTGTGAAATATGGAAAAGAAGTGGTCGGCATCCATGTCTTGCTCCTGACCTGAAAGGCAAAACAATCAATCTTTCATATTTAGGATGACATCAGCTGTAGGTTTTTCTTAGAGTGTGTGGACTCCTATTTTAATTTTAATAATCTTGTCTACCTTATCGCTCAGTATTTGCCTCTTAATAGGTACTGCTCATTACTCTCCGTGCTGTCAATAGCAGTAGCCCTTTTACTTTTGTGAGGGAAAAATGAACATCTGTAAGATAAGTGCTCTGTGGCAAGTATTCTCCAGGGTGTCCTCAAGTCTCACTTAGTGGGCATGACAACTCTGTCAGGTTAAACGATCATCAGTTTACAGGTGAGGAAGGCTCATGGAGGTAACATGATAAATGCAAAATTACACTTTTGTACAAACAGTCAGTCTATACCAGTAACATCAAGATATACATTGGAGCAGGATATATTCACCATATTATATGTCTCTCTTTGAGACATTTAGGAGCTCACAACTGAATCTGAAGCCTTTTCTCACTATACCTCTACAACTCCATAGTTAGTTAGGAAAACTAGAATAGCATGCTTATTGGAATGACATGCAACACATGAGTAAATCAGTGCTGGGTGAGGGATTGAGGGTTGCTCCACTGATGAGGAAAATATATCATTTTAAGTACATGTTTGTTTCTTTTAACCAGCTTCCCGGCATTGTGGTGTCTTTAGTTTTATCTTTGTTCTCATTTGTGTTTCAAATGGGAAAATACATCTTATCACCACCTTCAAATAAGTAAGTTGTTGCAGTGCTTACTTTCTGTTTTCACGAGAATTATTTATGGAGTTATAATAGAATAAGAAAAATACATCCTTGGGGTAAATATGATAAAAAATGTGGGGACACTCAGTTCTGACACAGCTAGATTATGAACTATGCTTATCTCTCATTTTTATAGTGTATTGTTGTTCTTGGAATACTAAAGAATAGACTAAAACTGTTGCTTTCTAGTAATTTCTGTTAAACACACCCAGAAGCTGGACTCGTCCTTTCTCTCTCCTCTCTAGAAATTCCTTGCAGTTTTCTTCATTTGAGTAGGTGGCTGATGCAATGAGTTTTCAGCCTAAATGAAGTTATAATCCTCAGAGGAGGTGGTTGTGCTTCTTAAGTAGGATTTAATACAAGATCATGCAGCTGCTACTCAGCATACAAGAGATGCATGTGTTCTAATAACCATCCAGTATAATGTTGTGCTGGGGTGATGCCAAGTAGATTATGGGTATTTGCATAGCAAATTCCAAACAACATTTAACTTATGTGCTTTCTTTGCAGAAACCACTACAAAGCCTGGCTGGTCTGCACCTCTTCCATGATCTCTCTCTCCATCTCTGCTCCTCTTTTGGTTCCTCTATCTTGGTAACATCACAATCCACCTTACACCAAAGCTAAAGTTTCTCCAGGATTCCTCCTTCACTTTTAATCCCTCATTCAATTAATATTCAAACTTTGAGTATTTCTGAAATATTTTTAATCTCCATTTTCAGAGAATATCTGCTTCTAGATATAAAAATATTACAAAATAATAAAATTATTTTCTAAAACCTCCAGTGATTAATACTCATGCCAACCCAAATCATTCAGATTGATTCCTACAGAAACAAATCCACCAGGTTGTTAAAAATATACATCCAATGGTTTTCAATGACTTATTTCAATGAAAATAAATGGCTTGGTGTTCTTAAATATCCCTCTCAATATTATGATCAAGCTTTCTAGCTTAATTTCTTTCTGTATTTTCTTCTAGTCTTTGGATACCACTACAACTACATCAGACTATAAAATACCTACTTATTTTTTCATATGCTGCCTGGAAAATCTGTATCGTCCTTCACCTCCTGGAAATCCCCACCAACCTCCAAGAATCAATTTAAATGTTATATCATTTGTGAAGCTTGTATTACTTAACGCTTTCCTCTCAAGTAATCAAGATTATTTACTTGCTATAGTGCAGTGGTCAGCAAACTGCGGCTCACGAGCCACATGCGGCTCTCGAGCCGTGGTTTGCCACTCTGTTGACTAATGAGTTTGCCGACCACTGCTATAGTGAATAAACCTGTGTTTTGAAACATGAAAAGTTAAAAATCAGTCCAATTTTAGTTTAAGTAATTTTTGGTATCTTATTTAATACTAGTGGCCTGGTGCATGAATTTGTGCACATTGAAAGGAAATTAATTAGAAGAAATATTTTAATATTGCTATTCACCCTTTCTCTATAATAGAAGTGTCAACCAAATTCATGATCGATAATGACAGATGCAAACACACATTTGGTTAAAGTGTGAAATGTTTCCACCTGTCTATAAAGCAAGTCGTGTTCCTGGGCTGAAGAAACTGCAAGAAGGTTGGCATTGCTAGGGAGAGGAAGCTGGGCATTGCTACGTGGCATCATTACTCAGACGGTCAGACACTTAGCATATTAGCCTTTTATATATATAGATGGGATTCACTGTTCCTTACTCTCAAAAACAGAGTAGGGTTGTGAGAGTTAGATCCTTGGTTATTTGGTTGCTCGAGGTGTTATCATAGGAGCAGCAGCATTGTCATCACTTGGGAACTTGTAGAAATCAGACATCTCTGGCCCCACCTGAAACCTATTAAACCCACGTGCTTTTGAACACAGTCTCCAATTGACATGTATGCACATTCATTAAAACTGGACAAATACTGACATATGGGAACTGCATTTCACATTATTCTCTTCAACCAGAATATACATTTGGTAAATACCAGTTTCTCTTTCCATGAAACTGTTCATCCATAATACTTTGAATATTATATTCATTTATAATAATTGTTTATTTGTGTTTTTCATCTATGAGATTGTCAGCATTTCAGTGGTAGAGACCTTTGTATGCTAGACACTTGGCTTTATGCTAGTATATAGTAAATACTCCGTAAGTGTTTAATGACAAGGTGATTAATGTGCACCATTTAGAAATATTTTCTCAAGACTTTTATCATTTGATCTCTTTCCTGTGATACAATGTTTTAGAAATTTATTTTTTTCATGCAAAATAGCTTTTAAGCCTAAACTAATTCCTTTGGTGATTAACCAAAACAGCAATCTATTCCAATGCTGGAGGAAACACTGGGTATGTTGACCTCATTGAGTGATGGTGTCTTTTCATGATATTTCAAAGGTAATTCTAACTCTATTAAACTTTTACCTTACCTATCTGGTCCCTACATAAGACTTAACTTCCACTCTAGCACTGTTGATGCCCCAGGATTCCATGGACAGTTCAGTGTAATGGCCCTCTATGCTCCTCTATCATTAAAACAAAATACCGAAAAACCAAAACAAACAAACAAGAACAACATAATGGCTTTTCCCCTCCATTGACCAGGGAATTCATAATGGGTCAGTGCATATAAGATTTAGATTTATGGCTCATACAGGGAGAGTCTGGACTGTCAGGTAGAGAGAAAGGCATCTGGAGACTCGGAGACCTGGGGGAGACCCGGGGGAGCCCCGGGGGGCAGGGGTCTGGAGGCGCGCGTGCCAGTGTGCACAAAGACTGTGGAGGTTGCCACAGGCTTTCCCTAGCAGAAGGGAGTCGGAGGCTCCTGACTGCACTGAACCCCAGTTCTGACTGCACTGAACCCCAGTTCCAGGAGAGCCCTTGGGGACCCATGCTCTTACGGGGGGGGGGGGGGGAGAATCTGGACTCTCAGGGGAGGCTCGGGAGCCGGGGAAGACAGAGGTCTGGAGGTGCGAGTGCAAGGGCAAGGCTGACGGGAAGCCAAGACTGTCTGCTCCGCCCTGAGACTCCACCCCATCCAAGCTGAGCACAGAGGCTATTGCAATTTGGCAAGTCTAATCCTATAAGGCTGTCTCCAGCACCGAACTTCTCCCAGCATAGACACAGCTGATCCTTACAGCCAACTGGCCTGGAGGTCAATTCCTCCCAGTGATACCAACAACAATCAAGACTTAACTACAACAAGGCTGTACACACAGTCCACAAAGGGGTGCACCGAGAGTATCCACCTCAGGTTAACTGGGGAGGCTGACCCACTGGGCCATATAGGAAACCTAGCACACAAAGCTACCCTACCAACTAAGGGAAGCAGTGAAAATGCAGCGACAAAGAAACAGATCACAAATGAAAGAAATGGAGGAAAACAAATGACTGGATATAGAATTCAAAACCACGGTTATAAGGCTTTTCAAGAATATCCTAGAAAAGGCCGATAAATATAATGAGACCCTCAAAGATATGAAAAAGGACCAACTAGAAATTAAATATACACTGACTGAAATAAAAAATATTATACAGAGACCCAATAACAGACTAGAGGAACACAAAACTCAAGTCAAAGAATTGAAAAGCAAAGAAGCAAAAAACACTCAACCGAAAAAGCAAAAAGAAAAAAAATCCAAAAAGTTGAAGATAGTGTAAGAAGTCTCTGGGACAACTTCAAGTGTACCAACATCAGAATTATGGGGGTGCCAGAAGAAGAGAGAGAGCAAGATACTGAAAACCTATTTGAAGAAATAATGACCGAAAACTTCCCCCACCGGGTGAAAGAAATAGACTTACAAGTCCAGGAAGCGCACAGAACCCCAAACAAAAGGAATCCAAAGAGGACCACACCAAGACACATCATAATTGAAATGCCAAGAGCAAAAGACAAAGAGAGAATATTAAAAGCAGCAAGAGAAAAACAGTTAATTACCTACAAGGGAGCACCCATACGATTGTCAGCTGATTTCTCAACAGAAACTATGCAGGCCAGATGGGAGTGGCAAGAAATTTTCAAAGTGATGAATAGCAAGAACCTACAACCAAGATTACTCTACCCAGCAAAGCTATTATTCAGAATTGAAGGGCAGATAAAGAGCTTCACAGATAAGAAAAAGCTAAAGGAGTTCATCACCACCAAACCAGTATTATATGAAATGCTGAAAGGTATTCTTAAAGAAGAGGAAGAAGAAAAAAGTAAAGATAAAAATTATGAACAACAAATACATATCTATCAACAAGTGAACCTAAAAATCAAGTGAATTAAAAACCTGAGGAACAGAATAATCTGGTGAATATAATAGAATCAGGGTCATAGAAAAGGAGTGGACTGATAATTCTCAGGGTGAAAGGGGTTTGGGGGTGTTAAGGAAGAGACTGGACAAAAATCATACAGCTATGGATGAGGACAGTGCGGGGGAGGTAAGGGCAGAAGGTGGGATGGGAACCGGGTGGAGGGGAGCTATGGGGGGGGGGGAAAGGAGAAACAATTGTAATAATCTGAATAAAGATTTATTAAAAAAAAAAAAGATTTGGATTTACACTGAAGCATATCTTCAGGAAACTATTTAGTTCCCCATAGAAATGAACTCTTTGTAGTTTACTGCACCAGTTCAAACATATGGTTAAATGATAGCAGTGGACATAATTCAGGCTCATATTATATTCTCTAGCTATATAGCCATATTGTGTTTTATTAAATGCAGAAGTGGAGAAATCTGTCCAAACTTACACTCTAGTGTAGTATACTGACTCTGAGGTAATGTCATTGTATATGTGACTTTATAATATATAAACTTTTTTGTGTGTGTGAATTTGTACATTGTGGGCCAAATCCTCTGAGCCTTGTTTCAGTTGGTTTTTCAAATTGTCAAGGAGAATCAATAGGGGAAAAGATGGTGACTGGCAAGAAAGTAGGGAGCGATTGTGAGTGAGAGATTGAGGGAGCGATAGAGGTGTGTGTGGACATGTGTGGGTGTGTGTGTGAATGAAATAGGGACAGTTAGACCCTGCAGTTCTTCCAAGAGGCTGCCAATCAGGCCGTCTTAGATGGCAATACCCCTCTACCGCTGCAAACACTCCGGGGAGGACACCGGTGGCACAGAGTCCACGCCATCTTGAAGAACAGAACTGCTTGAGACTAGAATCCTAGCCTCACCAACACCCAGTCTGGTCTCAGAAGGAAACCAGGACCCTACAGCCACTCTGGTAAAAGACCTGCGATCACTGCTGCAGACCCAGGGACACCAAGACTCTAGGCACCATAGCCACAGATTTCTGTGAGTCGCAAAGCCAGTCCCCCTCCCCCGCCGTCCTGGCAACAGCAACATAGAAACTACCACACCACAGCCACACAATAAGGCTTTCTGCACACACAAAGCAGTGGCAACTCTGCCTCACTTTGAGCCTTGGTGTCGGACACGGGAAGTTTGTTTCCCACAACTAGGCTCTGAGCCCAGGCAGGGAACTGAGCTGAATTTGGGCCTAGCTGTGCATCCTTAGGGAGGTTGTTTTCTGCGACCAGATCCCGCACCCACACAGGGCAGGGAGACAGCCTTGAATTTGAGCCTGGACTTGCAAACTCGGGGATTTTGTTTCCTGTGACTAGTTTCCACACCCAGGCAGGGAGACTGAGTTGAATTTGAGCCAAACTGCTCATCTTTAGGGAGGTAGTTTTCTGAGACCAGATCCCGCTCCCATGCAGGGCAGGGAGACAGCACTGAACTTGAGCCTGGACTTGCGAACCTGGGGAGTTTGTTCCCCATGACCAGGCCCTGTGCCCACACAGGGAGGCAGCACTGAATTTGAGCCTGGGTGCACGGACACGGGGAGTTTGTTTTCCATAGTGCACACCTGCATGACCAGACCCCACACCTACAATAAGTGGCAGTGCCACCTGACTTTGATTCAGGGCAAGCGCATACAGAAGGCTGTTTACCGCAGGGCAGAAGTAGACCTCCTGCCAACACAGTGTGACTGAGCAACCTGGTCTCCCAAGCAGATCGGGGACCCTGAATCTCCACACAAGAGGCAGCAATGAGCACCAGTGACTAGCCAGGGGTGGGCAAACTTTTTGACTTGAGGACCACAATGGGTTCTTAACCTGGACTGGAGGGCCGGAACAAAAGCATGGATGGAGTGTTTGTGTGAACTAATATAAATTCAAAGTAAAGGAGCGGAGGGGAGAGCAAGAGAACTGGATAGAACAGCCGGATCCGGCCCGCGGGCCGTAGTTTGCCCGCGGCTGGACTAGACTCTGTTCCTCATTGTGTGTGCCTGGGATCCCTGATTCTCAGTACATTCACACTAAGAGCCAGTGACTCCAATTCTTGGTGCATGTGCACACAGGAACCCTGATTCTCAGTGCAAGGTATCACCAAGCAACAAAGACTCTGATACTCGATTCTCGGCATGGACATAGAGAGCCTCTGACTCCTAACACGCAATAGGGGACTTTGATTTTTTGCACACGCCAGTTGGTTCTCTGTTTCAACATGGCACATGCAGGGTCCCTGATTCTAGGTGTGCACACGAGGCCACACTAAGCACCTGTGACTCTGACCCAGGGCGAGCGTGGCTCCCACCAACCCACAGCAACCACACGTCTTGGTGTCAGAGCTCTTCAGTGACACTTGGGGGGTGCAAAACTCCCACTTCACACCGCCCAGGCCGCCGCAACTCGACATTTGAACCTTCTGGTGGTAGTCAGAATGGGGAGACAACGAAGCAATCCCCAGAGGAAAGAAAAGGAGGAATCACCAAGAAAGGAAATAAGTGAAACGGAAGCATGCAACATGACGAAAAAGAATTCAGAGTAATGGTTATACAGTTCATACACCGGATGGACGAGAAAATCAACAACCTATGCAAAAATAAGGAAGAAATGAAAAATAATATAGCTATAATAAAAAACACCATGGAAGGCTTCAACAGTAGACTAGAAGAAGCAGAGGACTGAATTAGTGAGTTAGAAGATCAGGTACAGAAACAAGCCCAATCTGAACAGCAACTAGAGAAAAAAATTAAAAAGCAGGAGGAAAGCCTAAGGGAGCTTTGGGACAATGCAAAATGAAATAACATATGTATGATAGGGCTGCCAGAAGGACAAGAAGAGCCGCAAGGTTTAGAAAATTTATTTGAAGAAATAATGACAGAAAACTTCCCTGATATGGGGAAGAAAAAAGTTACTCAAGTACAGAGAGTCCCAAACAAGATGAATCCCAAAAGACCCACACCAAGACACGCCATAATTACAATGGCAAATGTTATCGACAAAGAGAGAATCTTAGAGGCTGCAAGAGAGAGACAGAGAGTTACCTACAAAGGATCCCGCATCAGATTATCAAATGATTTCTCAACAGAAACACATCAAGCTAGAAGGGAATGGAAGGAGATATACAAAGTGATGCAAAGCAAGGGACTGAATCCAAGAATACTCTATCCAGCAAGACTAACAATCAAAATTGAAGGGGAAATCAGGAGCTTCGCAGACAAAAAAAGGCTAAGGGAGTTTATCACTACCAAGCCAGCAATTCAAGAAATGCTAAAGGGAATGCTGTAAAAAGAAGAAACAAAAAGGTAAGAAGGAACACAGCCTCAAAAAAATAAAAATGGCTACAAAAAAGTACCTTTCAATAATAACTTTAAACGTAAACGGACTAAATGCTCCAATCAAAAGACATCGAGTAGCTGAGTGGATAAAAAAAACATGACCCATATATATGCTGTCTACAAGAGACCCACCTCAGAACAAGGGACTCACACAGACTGAAAGTGAAGGGATGGAAAAATATCTTTCAGGCAAATGGAAATGAAAAAAAAGCTGGGGTAGCAATACTTATATCTGACAAAATAGACCTCAAAGTGAAGGCCATAACAAGAGATAAGGAAGGCCACTTCATAATACTAAAGGGATCGATACAACAAGAGGATATAACCCTGATAAACATATATGCACCCAATGCAGGAGCACCCAAATATATAAAAAATCTCCTGGAAGATATCAAGAGAGAGATCGACAACAATACAATTATAGTAGGGGACTTTAATATACCACTGACATCACTGGATAAATCCTCTAGACAAAAAATCATCAAAGAAACAATCCTGAATGACTCACTAGATCAGATGGACTTAATTGACATCTTCAGAACATTTCACCCCAAAGCTGTGGAATGTATGTTCTTCTCAAGTGCACATGGGACATTTTCAAAAATAGACCACATACTGGGTAACAAGCAAAGTCTTCCCAAATTCAAGAAGATTGAAATCATACCAAGCATTTTTTTCAGACCACAATGGCATAATATTAGAAATAAACTACAATAAAAACAATCCAAAACACTCAAATACTTGGAAGCTGAATATCATGTTATTAAATGTTGATTGGGTTACCAATGAGATCAAAGAAGAATTTAAAAACATCCTGGAAACTAATGACAATAAAAACACAATAATCCAAAACCTATGGGACACAATGAAAGCAGTCCTGAGAGGGAAATTTATAGCTCTACAGGCATACCTCAAAAAACAAGAAAAAATGGTAGTAAATCACCTAACGCTACAAAGAATTAGAAAGAGAGCAACAAGAAAAGCCCAGAGTGAGCAGAATAAGGAGATAATAAAGATTAGAGCAGAAATAAATGACATAGAGACCAAAAGAACAATACAAAAGATCAATGAAAGCAAGAGCTGGTTCTTTGAAAGGATAAACAAGATTGATGAACCTCTAGCCAGGCTCACCAAGAAGCAAAGAGAGAGGACTCAAATAAACAAAATCAGAAATGATAGAGGTGAAATAACAATAGACCCCACAGAAATACAAAGGATTGTTAAAAAATATTATGAACAACTCTATTCCAACAAACTAGACCACCTGGAGGAAACGGATATTCCTAGAAAAATACAACCTTCCAAAACTCAATCAGGAAGATTCTAAAAATCTCAATAGGCCAATAACTTTGGAAGAAATTGAAGCAGTAATCAAAAAGCTTCCAGCAAACAAAAGCCCAGGGCCAGACGGCTTCACAGGAGAGTTATACCAAACATTCAAGGAAGAACTAAAACATATCCTCCTCAGACTATTCCAAAAAATTCAAGAGGAAGGAATACTTCCAAACTCATTCTATGAAGCCAGCATCACCCTAATACCAAAACCAAATAAAGACAACACAATGAAAGAGAATTACAGGCCAATATCCCTCATAAACATAGATGCCAAAATCCTCAACAAAATTCTAGCAAATCAGATCTAGCAGTACATCAGAAAGATCATACACGATGACCAAGCAGGATTTATCCCAGGGATGCAAGGATGGTACAATATCCGCAAATCAATAAACGTGATACATCACATAAACAAATTGAGGGAGAAAAATCACATAGTCATATCAATTGATGCAGAAAAAGCATTTGACAAAATTCAACACCCTTTCTTGATAAAAACTCTCAGCAAGGTGGGAATAGAAGGATCATACCTCAACATCATAAAAGCCATATATGACAAACCCACAGCCAGCATCACACTCAATGGACAAAAACTAAAACCATTTCCCCTAAGAAAAGGAACAAGACAGGGATACCCTCTCTCACCACTCCTGTTCGACATAGAACTGGAAGTATTAGCCATTGCAATTAGACAAGAAGAAATAAAAGGCATCCAAATTGGAAAAGAAGAAGTAAAACTGTCCTTATTTGCAGATGACATGACACTGCACGTAGAAAACCCTAAAGACTCCATCAAAAAATTATTAGACTTAATAAATGAATTTGGTAATGTAGCAGGATACAAAACTAATGCCAAGAAATCTATGGCATTTCTATACACCAATAGTGAACTTACAGAAAGAGAGACTAAAAAAGCAATCCCATTTACCATTGTAACAAAAAAATTAAGATACCTAGGAATAAACTTAACTAAAGAGGCAAAAGACCTATATGCAAAAAACTACAGGACACTGAAAAAAGAGATAGAGGAAGATATAAACAGATGGAAGAACATACCGTGTTCATGGATTGGTAGAATCAACATCATCAAAATGCCCATACTACCCAAAGCAATCTATAGATTCAATGCAATCCCCATTAAAATACCAACGGCATATTTCACAGACCTAGAATGAACTCTCCAAAAATTCATCTGGAATAAAAAAAGACCCTGAATAGCTGCAGCAATCCTGAGAAAGGAGAACAAAGTAGGTGGGATCTCAATACCAGATTTCAAGCTGTATTACAAAGCCACTGTTCTCAAAACTGCCTGGTACTGGCACAAGAACAGACACATAGGCCAATGGAATAGAATAGAGAACCCAGAAATCGACCCAAGCCACTATGCTCAATTAATATTTGACAAAGGAGGCATGAACATACAATGGAATCAAGTCAGTCTCTTCAATAAATGGTGTTGGGAAAATTGGACAGATACATGCAAAAAAATGAAACTAGACCACCAACTTACAACATAAACAAAAATAAACTCAAAATGTATCAAGGACTTAAACATACGATGAGAAACCATAAAAATACTAGAGGAATCCACAGGCAGCAAAATCTCAGACATATGCCGAAGGAACGTCTTCACTGATACTGCTCTTAGGGCAATGGAAAATAAAGAGAAAATAAACAAATGGGACTACATCAAAATAAAAAGCTTTTGTACAGCAAAGGAAACCATCAACAAAACAACAAGAAAGCCCACTGCATGGGAGAACATATTTGCCAATGTTATCACTGATAAGGCTTTAATTTCCAACATTTACAGGGAACTCATACAACTCAACAAAAGGAAGATAAACAATCCAATCAAGAAATGGGCATGGGACTTAAATAGAAGCTTTTTGAAAGAAGACAGAAGGAAGGCCAAGAGACATATGAAAACATGCTCAAAGTCACTAATTATCTGAGAGATGCAAATCAAAACGACAATGCGGTACCATCTCACACCTGTCAGAATGGCAATCATCAACAAATCAACAAACAACAAGTGCTGGCAAGGATGCGGAGAAAAAGGAACCCTCGTGCACTGCTGGTTGGAACGCAGATTGGTGCAGCCACTGTGGAGTACAATATGGAGTTTCCTCAAAAAACTAAAAATGGAACTCCCATTTGACCCAGTAATACCACTTCTAGGAATATATCCCAAGAAGCTAGAAACATCAATCAGAAAGGATATATGCACCCCTATGTTCATAGCAGCACAATTCACCATAGCTAAGATTTGGAAACAGCCTAAATGCCCATCAGCAGATGAGTGGATTAAAAAACTGTGGTACATCTACACAATGGAATACTACGCTGTGCTAAAAAAGAAGGAATTCCTACCATTTGCAACAACATGGATGGAACTGGAGAGCATTATGCTAAGTGAAATAAGCCAGGCAGAGAAAGATAAATATCACATGATCTCACTCATCTATGGGAAATAATGAACAACATAAACTAATGAACAAAAACAGATCCAGAGACAGGGAAGCATCGATCACACTGCCAAACCTCAGAGGGAAGGTAGGGGAGGGTGGGGGTAAAGGGGAGAGATCAACCAAAGGACTTGTATGCATGCATATAAGCCTAACCAGTGGACACAGACAACAGGGGGGTGAGGGCATGAGTGGGGGCGTGGGTGGGAAGGTAATGGGGGATGAGGACAAATATGTAATACCTTAACCCAGTGGTCGGCAAACCATGGCTTGTGAGCCACATGCGGCTTGTGAGCCGCGATTTGCCGTTCTATTGACTAATGAGTTTGCTGACCACTGGACTAGACTAAATGTTAGCGTGTAGTTGGAAGCTGTGAGGATTAGGCAATTGTGGCATATTGTGTGCAAAGAGGTAAAGGGTAGTATATGACAGTGGTTGGCAAACTCATTAGTCAAAAGAGCAGCAAACCGTGGCTCGCAAGCCGCATATGGCTCGCGAACCGCATATGGCTCTCGAGCCACGGTTTGCCGACAACTGCCTTAACCAATAAAGAAATTAAAATGAAAAAAAAGGAGAATCAATAATATTGTGAATATCTGCATCTGTAGTCTGAATTACTGAGTGAAATATTAATATTGATTTGACTTTCCAGATTTGTTGCATTAAAAAATATATATATACACGTTAAAACCGTTCCAAATGTTAATTTTTATTATTAACATTACAATCATTAGCATTATTTATTAATGTGCTAAGAGTCAAACATGATAATGAGCTATCCTGTGAGTTCCAACTTAAACAGTGTTTGTTCTTATTAATTTCAATGTCCACTGAAGAGTTCCCAAACCTTAGCTTTGTGGTTATATAGGGAGAAGAAGTCTGAATTATCGGGGAAAAAAATCCCAGTTAGGTTGAATTCTCTAGACACAAAAGAATAATCTTACTTTAAACCTGAATATGTTAAGCAGTGTGGATTTCCAAAGGTAATGCCAGCATGCTTTCACCTGAGATGAGCACAAAATCCTCTTTTAGATATTCAAATCTCATAAAATATATTCCTACCAATATCTGCTATCTCTTCAGGAAATAGGAGCCTATTCTAATTTTACCATCAAGGTAATTGACAGATAGTGTTGAAATGACTTACCCAGTTCAGACAGCTAGTCAGAAACAAACCTAGAATGTAAATCTCATAAACCCCAGGATAATATCAGTGAAACAGATAAACTCAAGACAGTATATATGCAGCTCACATATTAATGCAAGATTATGGGAAAGAACTATTTAATGCTCATATTAAAAAGGCCTTTGGTAGGATGTATTTATATACAGATTTGCTCCAAGATATTAAGAATGAAGGCATTTTCTCAAAGACTTATGAGAACATCGAAAGTTTAAAAATACAATATACTCTCATCAGAATGTCCACAGAGTTTTTTTTTTTTAAAGTGGAATAACGTTTGGCTGATTTTTTATTACCATGTAGACTCTTATTCTACACATAGTGATGCTCATTGAAGCAGGCATTAATATATTTTGCCCTTTAAGTTTTACTGACTTTTATCTCTAATTGTACTGCTTGAAGATTATAAAAGATCCCAAATTCATTGGAATGCTTCACAAAAATGATTTGGAAACATACTTCCTTGATGACAGGTTTCATCCTAAAGAGCTACAGATGAAAACTGGTTTTTGGTATGAAGATTCTTAGCCCTACCACTTGACAGCCTTGAAAACTCTGACAAATTACTTACTAGTAGCTCCTTGTACCTCAGTTTCCTAAACTATAAAAAGGGATGCTATAAGAATCAGATGTAGTCAATAACCACTTATTAATTCCCACTTAGGTCCCACTTACTGTGTTCAGCACTGGAAATGTAAAGATGAGTAATATGTTGTTGTTGTTTTTCCTTAAGGGACTTGCATTCTGTGACAGGTGGCACAAGTCAAATAAAATAACTTATGCAAAGGTTTTTTGATAAATTATACAGTTTAATGCAAGTATAAGGTTGTTGTAATATTCAGCTTGTAAAAGAAGTGGAATGAGGATCTGAAGTTGGTCCCCATGCTTAGATTCTGAAAGTCCTTGTGATTCTTAAACAATCCCTGGGGAATAGCTGTTCAAGTATTATTGGCTATACTTTCAGGGGTTACTGGATAGGCTTAGGGATGTGTTGCTAAATAGATGGCTACTGGGGAAGAAAAGAACGTTAGGTAGGAGGAGAGAAGCTGGGAGAGAGTCAGAGTGAAAAGGGGCTAGAGGTGAACGTGCTAAACGTTGCCTGATCCACAATGAAGAAATCTGGCCTAGAGTTTGTCCCTGGGAAAAAATGTTCCTAAAAAAAAAAAAAAAATGATGTGAACAACCCAGCAAAAAAATCCGATTTGCCTTGAAGAAATGACTAGACAGCAGATTTATGTGAAATAGGATCGAGTCATCAGGACATAAAGATAAGCTCTTGCATTTATTCTCCAGGCAGCTTGCAGATTATATTTGTGTGTGTGCTGCCAATCATGAGTTTTCTCCAGCTTACCTCCCTCACTATGAATAATTTTCACCGGAAGTTTTCATTCTGCGGAGGGCACCATTTACTTGATAAAATAAATAAAATGATTAACACTTATTGATATTAGAAATGATTTATTTCTCTGTGTGGAGAATCCTTTTTCATTCAAACCTGTTTATTGGTGAACCACTGCACAGGAACTGTGCCCAAGTTAAAAATGAATAATACACACCTGAGTGTCCTGTCATCTACCGGAAATGCTTTGCCCAGAGGTATCAGCATGGCTTGTCCCTCTCCTCTTGACCTTCAGATAGTTACTCGAATAAAAATTCCTCAATAAGGGCTCGCTTGTCCCCCTCATCTAAAATTTCAACCATTTCCTATATGTACACATAAGCCCCTTTCTTGCTTTTTTTTCTTCTCTCAGCAATTATTACCATCTACCCTACTTTACTTGTCTTATTGAATATAAGATCCATAAAAGAGGTTACTTGTTGTGTTTTTATTATTTCTTTAGTCCAGGCACTTTGAATAACACCTAACACATAACTTGTGTTGAATAAATAAATGTTGAATGAGGGAAGAGCTACCATTAGAGTTCTAATCTGGACACCAAATGATCATTGTTTTCTGGCTGTGAGAATGTGAGTCATTCTCCAGCTGCCTATCTAGGAGGTATTCTTAAATGTACCAATGTTCATTTGCAGCCCTAGGGAAGGGGTTCTGCACTATTGTAATTCTGAAGTTTAACTCAGCAACCAGAACAAATAAAAGCGAAGTGGCCAAAGAAATGTGTGTATAAAATCCTTTTTTTTTTCCCCCCTTGAAAGACAGTTGGTGACAAAGCAGATCTCACTAATATTTCCTATGAATTAGGCAGTATTAGCCGCTAAAATTATTAGATAAGTTGGCTCAGGAAGCTGGAAAGTTGAGCAAACTAAGTGTTACGATGTAAAAATTAAATAAAATATGACCTGCTTGATGCCCTTCCATTATATCCACAACTGTTAGTACATCCTTCCACCTAATATATTAACTTTTCACGGGACTTTTTACCCACCGGCCTCGAGTGTGATATGCTTGGGCATGATACTGTTCCTTCTTAGCATCAAGCCCGTTTGTCCCCTGGTCTCAGGAATATCTAGAAACTTGTACTGTGGGTCATTTTTTTTATTCCTTTTGAACTAAGAAATACTTCTATCTCCACTTCTTCGTGCCTTATCCCACCTTTTTTGTATTTTAATATCTTTCTTACTACCTAAGAGAGTAGCCTATGGCTGGAGCCTCTTTGCCCAGTTTAGAAATATTGGACAAATGCAGGCCCCATAATGGGTATTGCATGCCCCACGAAGGGAATCCAGCCCTTAATCCAGGCATGTGCCCCAACTGGGGAATCAAGCCATAACCTCCTGGTTCATAGCTAAACACTCAACCACTGAGAAACACCAGCAGGACCTCTTTGTCCACTTTAAAACCTGCCACTCCTTGGAACTCCAGACTCCTATATTCAGCTGCTTGCTTGGTCTCTCTATTTGAGATGATAAATATCTCACAATTAATGTGGTCAGAACACAATTCTTGTTATATCCCCCCCTCCAACCTTTTACCCCCTATTCTTCCCTGCTGCTGTGAACTCAAGGAAAAACTTGGTCTCCTTTCTTCCTTATAGCCAATTCATCAGTAAGTCTTGTTGACTCTATGGTCAAAACATACTCTAAATTCCATCCACTCTGTCCGGCTCCACTCTCAAGCTCTAAACCCAGTCTTGCATAAAAGATACAATAGATTTCTAACTGGTATTCAATTTTCAAACCAGCCTTCACATATAAGTCAAATGGTCCTTCAAAAAGAGTAAGTCAATTAATTCTTAATTCCTTTCAAATACACTTGAAATTCTTTAATCTGATTTCTAGAACTTTGCTTCTTCTTATAATCCCATTTCATACCATTCTGCTTCTCCCTCAATATGCTTCAACAACTTGGTCTTTTTTTTTTTTTTAATTTATCTGAGCTTGTTTCTTGTAAAGGCTTTTTAAATTTTATTTTATATTCACTCTGCCTGAATACTCTTTTCCCTGTTCTTTGAATGGGTAGGTCCTTCCTATTATTGAAATATCACCTTCTTAGAAAGACAAATACCATATGATTTCACTTTTATATAGGATCTAAAATAAATAAATAAATAAACAAACAAATAAACAAAACAGAAACTCATAGATACAGAGAACAAGCTGATGACTGTCAGATGGGAGGAGGGTTGGTGGAGTGGGTGAAAAAGGTGAAGGTATTAAGAAGTACAAATTAGCAGTTATAAGAATAGTCATAGAAATGTAAAGTACAACATAGGAAATATAGTAAATAATCTATAATAATAAAAGCGTAATATGCTAATTAGACCGGATGTCCTTCTGGATGAAGCCGGGGCTGAGAGGGAAACCTGGGTCCCGGGTGCCAGAAGGAAGCCAATGCCGGCAGCCAGGGGAAGGCAGGCCTACTCTTACATGGATTTCATGCACTGGGCCTCTAGTATTGTAATAAATACGTAGGGTGCCAGGTGTGTACTAGATCTACAATGGAGATCACTTGGTAAGTTATTTTAACGTCTAACCACTGTGTAGTACATCTGAAATAATATAATATCAAACCCAGTAATGGAAACAAAATTTAACTTTTAAAATAAATAAATAAATAAATATCACCTCCTTAGAGAAAACAACCCAATCATAATTATATGACTGCGTTTTCAGAATTTGTATAAGACTTATTGTGCGATATTTTCATATTATTTATACATATATAGCTAATATTATGGTATCTTCAATGCCTAGAACAGCGTCTGGCACATAATTGGTAATCAATAAGTGTTTGTTGAGTAAGTGAACATATTGTGAACCAGGGCTTCTCGGTGATTCAGTTTACCAAGTAACAGCCTGAGCTAGATAAACAGACCACTATATATCAAACCCACAGGATTATTTTGCCTTAATGAGCCTAAAGTTCCTGGAAAAGTGCCTGAAGTAGAGTTTGAAGAATGAATACTGTTTGTTTCCACTACAATTTGAGGCATCTGAATGCATTTTAAAAACTGGAAAAGTTAAAAATTAGTAAGAAAAGCCATGCACTTTAAAAAATAATTTATCTTTAGAGATTTGCTCTGCTGGTTAAAACTATTTAATTTTCACTTTTAAAATAAAGCACAGTATCTTCATAAATAAAAAACAAAGCAACAACATGAATGGCAATCTCTCAACGTATCAATTTATTTTTTAATTGAAACGACTAGCTTGTGATGGCATGATTTTCAGGCTCTTTCTTTATCTCTCTCTTGAAAGGTTAATAAAAAACCCATAAGGTTTTTCAAATCTGAAAAAAATAAAATCAAGTACATGAAATTAAAACAAATGGCACCTATTTATTAGAATGTAGGTTAGCAGTGGTTCATTGTATGCTTGGAATATGAAATTTTACTGCTATGTATGCTCTTAGGAACCAAGGATTGATCACAGAATGAAAGTGCAAAAGCATTTAAACAAAAAGAATATCCAGAAGGGACTGGCAATGTGCTAGGCAATTTAAAGAAACAAAAAGAAACATTTTCATCCAACCTATGCTAATGTGTGCTTTCAAAATGTATGCATCTGTTTCCAAAAGAATGCATCTGTTTTCTAAAAGTGAAATCAAAGAAAATGTAATTCAATACTCTAGTTTTAATTATGCACTACTATGTTCCAAGCATGTGCTTGTTTTAGCCAGATAACACGGTACACTGAAATCATAATAACAAATGAGATCCTGTATCAGGCCCAGGGGTAGAATACAAGAGAATAGAATGAATTCCCAAACTCTCCGTTACTGTGTGACATAATGTAAAGTTTTTCACAGCTGTCATGATTATAAACCTCACGTTCTTATTTATACAAACACTTTACAGCAAAAATGCAATTTAAAGAAAGCAGTAATATCTAAACAAATCTTTGAAAAAACTTGAAAAATTCTAATTGGAGTGAAAATGGCCCTAAAGTTAGCTAAATGTAGCAAATCAGATAAATCAATATGTATTAGACTGGGCATTTTACTGGATTTAAAAATAATTTTTCACTGGAGAAACAGTTTCTCCCATGTGATGCATTATGTATTCTGGTATATTCAGTATTTTAATATACAGAAATATAATGTTATTTTTGACAAACTGATGTTCTATTAAGTCAAGAGTTTCAAAATGCTCCAAGATATAAGAGTATATATAGTTCCTTTGTAAACCCAGAAAGGCATGTACTTTACAGGGATTTTTACATCTGGAGGATGGAAGTCAGTAAATGAGGAAGAGACAGATTTAATATTCAGTGATCTTTAACCCTCTGTCTAAGCTGTTCTGAGCCACTTGGAGAGATTACATGATAAAAAAGCCATACAAATATGTAGAGCTTTGAATCTGGACAGCTCATTGTGAGAAGATCCTACAGCTGCATGTACATGTTAGCATTCACAGCAAATAGAAGAGATAGTAATGAGGTAATTAGCACCTTTCTTATAAATATTTAAAACGCATAACTAAGACCAAAAAATGCCCAGAAGCTATAACAAGCATTGATGACACTCAGAAGAAAAAATGCTAAACAAGAAATATGCATGAAATAAAACATTACCCCAATTAAATCAGTGACCAGATGCTTAATTAGTAGTATGCTTACAGATTTTTTAAACAAATATTTGTCTCGGTATAAAAGCAATACTTCAATGCAGAGAATTTTGAAAATCTAAAATTACCCAAATCCCTTCCACTCAAAGACCACCATTTAGCAAATTTATTATTTTCCGGTCATTGTTTTTTTTAAATGAACAAACAACATTTAAGGTGGGGAAGGGGAAACTTTTGAATAATATTTTATATAATGTTTTGCATTTAAATTTTTTATTACATAAATAACACATTTTCATTAGGTGACATTTAAAAACTATAAATTGGCACACAGAGAAAATTTAAGAGCAAACCATCAACACCAGGGAGACAAACAATCCAATTGAAAAATGGGCAAAGAACCTGAATAGACACTTCCTCAAAGAGTGCATACAGATAGCCAACAAACATGAAAAAATGCTCAAGAGAAATGCAAATTAAAGCCACAATGAGAGATCACCTCATAGCTGCCAGCATGGCTACCATCCATAAATCAACAACCCTGGCCAGTGTGGCTCAGTTGGTTGGAGTATTGTCTGGTACACCAAAAGGTGGTGGGTTCAATGGTCAGGGCACAGACCTTGATTATGGGTTTGCCCCCCAGTAGGGGAATGTAAGGGAGACAGCTGATCAATTCTCTCTCACTCTGTCTCTCTCCTTCCCTGCCTCCTTCCCTCCCTGTAAGATCAATAAACCAACCAACCAAACAAACAAATAAACAAGTGCTGGGTTTTGGATGTGGAGAAAAGGGAACCCTCCTGCACTGATGGTGGAAATGCAGATGGTGCAGCTGTGGTGGAAAACAGAATGGAATTTCCTCAAAATATTAAAAATGAAATTGCCTTTTGACTCAGTGATCCCACTTCTTGAAATATATTCTAAGAATCCTGAAACACCAATTTGAAAGAATATATGCACCTCTATGTTCATAGCAGCATTATTTACAACTAGTGACCTGGTGCATGAAATTCATGCACATTAAAAGGGGATTAATTAGAGGAAATAATTTAATATTGCTATTTGCCCTTTCTCTATAATAGAAGTGTCAGAGATTAAAGAAAATTAGTAAAATGTATATGAAAACCTTCCTCCTGTCAGAGTCTGGTGCTCACCACGGGACCCAGAGTGAAGTCCCCGCCCACCCACATGCACCTCAAAATCACGTGAAACCCAGACCCTGGGTCTAGCCATTGGGCTAGATCCAGGCCTGGCCAGTCCCACCCTTGTCAAGCTTCACCCGGCAAGGGGCGTAGCCTCAGGTCCCCTGGCCCGGTGCCAGAATGGTGGGCATGGCCTGAGGTCCTCCGTCAAGCCCCACCAGGTGGGGGACAAGGCCTGAGATTCCCTGTCAAGCCCCACTGGGTGGGGGCATGGCCTGAGTTCCCTTGTCAAGCCCAGCCAGGTGGAGAGGGGGGCATGCAGCCTCAGGTCCCCCGGCCCAGCACTGGGATGGGGGCACAGCCTCAGGTCCCCCATCAAGCCCCTCCGGGCAGGGGCGTGGCCTGAGTTCCCCTGACCCAGCACTGGGGGTGCACCTTGAGGTCCCCTGTCAAGCCTTGCTGGGTGGACAGCACGGCCTGGGGTCCCCTGTCAAGCCCAGCCAGGCAGGGGGACGCAATGTCAGGTCCCCTGGCCCGGTGCTGGGGCAGGGGGCACTGCCTGAGGTCCCCTGGCCTGGCACTGGAGCTGGGGGAGCAGCCTGAGGTCCCCTAGCCCAGCACCAGGACGGGAAGCATACCTTGAGGTCCCCTGTCAAGCCCCACAGGGGCGGGGGAGGGCATAGCCTCAGGTCCCTGCTGATTGCTCGTTAAGGCTCCTTATGGGAACTTGGCCTCAGCTGTGGGTGCAGCCATCTTTGTGATGGAGTGATGGTTAATTAGCATATCCCCTCTTTATTAGATAGGATAGTCAAGATCTGAAAATAGCCCAACTGCCCATCAGTAGATGAATGGATTAAAAAGCTGTGGTACATTTACTTAATGGAATACTATGCAGCCATAAAAAGAAGGAAATCTTACTCTTCGTGACAACATGGATGGACCCGGGTAGTACTATGCTAAGTGAAATAAGCCAGTCAGAGAAAGACAAATAGCACATGATTTCACTCATATGCGGAATCTAACGAACAAAGTAAACTAACGAACAAAACTGAACCAGAGGAATGGATACATAGAACAGACTAATAGCTTTCAGAGGGCTGGGGGTGGGGGAGACTGGATGAAAGAAGGTGAAGGCATTAGCCAAAGAACGTATGTGCATAACCCATAGACACAGACAACTGCTTGATGTTGGCCAGGGGGAAGTAGGGGAAGGGCTGGGTGGAGGTGGGCAAAGGTGGAGAAAATGGGGACATCTGTAATAGTGTAAACAATAAAAAATGAAGTTTAAAAATAAATAAATAAAACGTTAATACCATGTAAAAACAAAGAGCAAACCATAAATTCAATGTGCAGTAAATTCATTGTTATTGTTAACAGGTTGGTTTATAACCTTATATTCTTTTTTTCCTGTTACTTCTCCAGCCTTATTGACCCACTCTTCCTATACTTAATTTTTATTCTCTCTATATGTATCTCACTTTCCATTGTCCTTGGCTCTTGGCTCAGGCGAGTGTACCTGCTCTTTATAATATGGCCTTCCCTCCTCTCCCCATTCCCCATGCACACCATTTTCCTGGCTAATTTATTTACAGTTTGGCTCAGAAATCAGTCCTCACCTGTCCCTGTCACCAGCAAGTCTTTCTTTCTTTTTTTTTTTTTTTTAAATATATTTTATTGATATTTTACAGAGAGGAAGGGAGAGGGAGAGAGAGTTAGAAACATCGATGAGAGAGAAACATTGATCAGCTGCCTCCTGCACACCCCCCACTGGGGATGTGCCCGCAACCAAGGTACATGCCCCTGACCGGAATCGAACCCGGGACCCTTCAGTCTGCAGGCCGACGCTCTATCCACTGAGCCAAACCGGTTTCGGCACCACCAGCAAGTCTTTCTTGATTTCATCTGTTCTCAAGTAAGTCATCAGTCCTGTTGTTCCCACACAATTATCTTCATCAGTTCATTTATCAGAAGTGGTACTTTTTCTCTTTATGTGTCTGTATCTACCTCTAGTTAGACAATGGCTCTTGTATCCCCAATACTTGTCACAATACATAGCCCACGTTACATTCTCAAATATCGTTAGTTCAAATAGCAATAATCATTACACAGAAAAGTTTTATCTCTCTACTTTTTCTCCTTGATGTTTTGAAACCTGCTTTTGACATTTATCAATGTGTACCTGTTTTTAGAAAAAAAAAATAGTTTCTCTTATTTGAGAATAGGTGTTTGTAGTATGATTGGTACACATATTAGTTTCCTAGGCGACTATAAAAATTACCACAAACTCGTGGCTTAAAACAACAGAAAGTTATTCTCTCACAGTTCTGGAGGTGGGAAATGCAAAATCAAGGTCTTGGAAAGGCCAAATTCCCTCAGAAGGCTCCAGGGGAAAATCCTTCCTGTCTCTTTCTAGCTTCTGATTGTTGCTGGCAGTCTCTCACGTACCTTGGCTGTCACTGTGTCACTCGTGCCTGCCGCCACCAACACATAGCCTTCTGCCCTTTGGGTGTTTCCTCTGAGTCTATGTCCAAACTTCCCTTTCCTTTCTCTTAGGAAACACCACTCCCTGGAGTCAGTGTTCACCCTAATCTCCCATGTCATCCTCTTAATTGCCTCCGCAAAGACCGTATTTTCAAATAAGGCCACACTCACATATACCAGTGATTAGGACTCAAACATATATATTTTTTGGGGACACCATTAACCCATCACAGTATGTATCACAACTCCTCTATACCCTTATACTGGCATATTGCCACCTTAGAGTTCCCAAGGAAATCAGCTTTAGAATCACTTTATTTAAAGTTAACAAACAAAAATATAGTACCTGCTGAAATGGTTTTGATACATGCATCTCTAGTCCTTCTTTCGGTTTGTAATTTTAACAAACGTGTCCATTACTGAAGTCCCTGGGCATGTCTTTGTACAGTAAATATCGTAATACAAAACTGTGAGAAGCTAATAATTCCCTTACAGATGACCAAAAGATGAACCTTATGCTCAACAGAGTAACACTGAATATAAATGTTTCCCCCGCTATCCCATCAATTGAACAAATTTCTTAAATTTATTCTGACATGTTTTCTATGATATTATTACTATGGGCATTATCACTATGGATTTAGTTGGTTTTTGGTCTCAAAAGAGTTGGGAGTGCTTACTTACACATATTAAAAGAAATGAAATGCATTTTGGGAAAGTAGCATGTGAATGGGTACTTTACGTCATTAAAAAGGCATGTAAATCGCGACCTGAAACTTGAGTTACTGTTCCAGTATTATGAGGTGTCACAGTTACAAACTTCACATTTTAGATCCATGTGGTGAGGTGCAAGTAACATATTAATGAGTGAATAGCATAATGCATAATGGAATAAGTGCAATAATATTAACGTAGATACAGAGTAATGTGCTCAAATAATAAACAGATGCTATGGGGACCCAGAAAAGAAGAGCATCTTCTGAACAACGTATCATTACTTGTGCTGGAGGTTTATGTGGATTCATGGACAAACTGTTGCTCAGAAAAGAAAGCGTTCATTGAACACACACTTCTTGCGTGTGCTATGTGGCAGGCTCGGCAAGGCTGTGTCTATTCTCTCTGGTGGATTTTGTATCTGCAGGGCAGTGACTGTGCTTATTTTCCTTTCAACATCACTATGTGAACACAGTAGTGCTGGAGAGAGAAGCAGATCTGGATTTACGATTAGGACTCAGGAATCATGACTAATGATCTAAAGCCCTTCCATTCATAGAATGCTTTATAACTCACACTTAAACTGTTAGGTCCAACATGCAGATTGCCTAAGAAAAATGGTCAGAGGACATGCACTACTTAAAAAGAAAAAAGAAGGATGTGGAAAAAATGTTAATCCTCAAAAGATAAATATATTCAAAAATTTTAATAAACATTGAAAAATTCCCCCATCAGAAATCTTATTTTATAAAATATATTTTTATTAATTTCAAAGAGGAAAGGAGAAGGAGAGAGAAAGAGAGACATCAGTGATGAGAAAGAATCATTGATCATCTGCCTCTTGCACACCCCACAATGGGGATCAAGCTGGCAACCTAGGCATGTGCCCTGACAGGAATCGAACTGTGACCTGGGGGTTCATAGGCCAATGCTCAACCACTGAGCCATGCCAGGTGGGCTATTTTTTTTCTTTTAATATAAATCCCACTAGTAGCTAATGGTGACAATTCAACAAGCACTCTAAGAAATTTATTAGTGTGGTTATCAATTAGAAAGTAATTTGGCAATATGTACCAATCATGTTTTCAATTCTTCCTTAACCACTCACTTTGTTTTATAAAATTGTCATCATAGCTGACTTACACAGCACAAAGAACAAAAATTATGGACTACATATTCTTAATTTTTTTATTCATGTATTTTCTTGAGAACCTTATGAAAGATAGATATACTCCCCAGAAAAATGCACAATGACACTAATATTTGCATTGGTCCAGTACCAGTTGATCTCCTGAAGCATAAAGCTGATTGATTCTCCTTCTCTTATCTGTTTCTCACTACATTTCAGTAAGATAGGTTAGGGGCAATGCAAAATTAAAAATCTTAGAAATCAAGTAAACAGTTTATTAAAAATTGCCTACAATGACCAAGAATGTTTATCCCAGGAGGCTGTAAGTTAGGTACTTATATTAATAAAATTTACCACATAAAAAGGGCCAAGAACATAAATAAATACACACCAAACCAATAAAATACTGTGGAAATCCTTAAATCTGAGAAGGAGAAGAGAAATTTCCAGCCAACTGATTCAAAGTAACAGGACTTTTGACGCCAATGATTCAAGCAGGGACGGTGAGTGAAATTTAAAAGTGTACAGATGGGCATACACAGGCCATCTGAATTTAAATGAGCCAATTCAAATAACATATAGTATATAAGTACATGGCAAGCGAATAATTTATATACATGGATCTGATTTTTAAAACGCACATAATTAAGAAATTAAAGAACAGACTAAGAACTCTGACATTTAAATGAGTAATATATTTTTTTCCTAGAATGACATTGCTAAAATTAGCAATTTGATACAATGAAACAAAAAAATAGAAATCTGTGAATGTCTACCAAACTTATAATGATAATTTAAAATATTATATATATGTAGTAAATACATAATATTTTAAATGCTGTGTAGTCAAAACTATGTTTTCTCTGTGAATTATTTTATAGATATTGTGTATACAAAGTCCCTTCCCATTTATATATCATATATTTATTAATCATTCATTAGGTTTGTATGTTTCAATTTTTCATATTTTTGAATTATTTATTTTGTCATATAGTTCTGATTTTCCAAATTCTTATTCTGGTAATAAACTGGTATATTTCACAGCCTAAATGTGGTGGGGGATAGATATGACAGTTTTAGCTTTTCTCCTGTTACTGCCTACAAACATACTCTCTTGCACTTGCCTTCCTTCCAGTCATTTTCAGTTATTAAAAAGTATATTTCTCTCTAAGCCAGCTTAAAGCATCCTTCTCATATAGAAATCTATTTTTCTCCTGCCCTTCTTCTTCTAGCTTAGACCCAACCTGTGACCCCGTGATCTAGGGCCCTGCAATGAAGGGAGATAATCTGCTTTGCTCTTTTCCCCCGTGACTTCTTGCCCTCCCCTTAACAAACACTTTTGGTCTTGGTTTTGGTGTTGGCTTCTACGGGCACCTGTAAAGGGGATGGAGAGGTGAAGGGATGCAGAACTGCATTACTTAGTTGCACTGTTGCAGTTTGTACAGCAAAGTGTTCTGAGGGATGGGCAATATGCTGAATTGTTACACAAGAATGTTCTTTCCGAAGCCCTATTAAAACTCCCCCACATCCCTGCGCCCCCCTTGATATTCCTGGAAAAACTTTCCATGAACTGTTTTTAGTTATTTTACTTTTACCCATAGTTTCGTCCTCCATGGGGGCAGAGCACCGACAAGATGGGACATGCTCATTTGTGATCACATGTTCACTTGGCACATGGGAAACCCACCATCCATTCTTTCCATGTCAAACTGTGAAAGTTCAGGCTCTTTCCTTATTTCCTGACTAGAGGCCCGATCCACGAAATTCGCGCAAGGGGCTCGGCCCTTGCATCTGCAGCAGCTTGCCTCTGCCCTCGCAGCCCTGGCTTCATCAGGAAGGTCGTCCAGAAGGATGTCCGGGAGGTCATTCAGCTGTCCAGTCTAAGTAGCATATTACGCTTTTATTATTATAGATGTCTCTGATTTTTTTCCCTCTACCCCCACCCAACTCAAATAAAACAGGGCATTCATCAGCCACTATTCTGAATAAGCAGTTTTCTGTTAAAGACATTTGCTGCTCATTTCTCCTTCTCCTGGGGAACCTTATTCTGTACTGGTTGTTCTCATACTTTTCATCTTTCTTAGACTTTTAACTTACTCAGAACAACTTTTGGAAGCTCTCAGTCCTATGCAATTAAGATGGCCATCTCTCTCCTCTGCAATCTAAACCCTCTCTTGAAGTATTGATTCCTCCTGGTGGGGAAGGGATAGCCTCAGACTATGTGAGTTTCACCTCAAGGCGACAATGGATTGAAGCGAGGTGAATCAATCTATAGCTTGGGCTGAGAAAATCAGATTCTCCTTCTTAATAATTTAAATTGAAAGATAGTGAGACCAAGTCAGTCTGATGTCTGATGTATTGAGCACATGAATGTAAACTTCAAGTGGAGTTAGAATCACAGGAAATGCTAGAATTTTGAGTAAGAAAACATGGATAGACAAGGACAGATCTGCTGCCTTCTGCATGCTCCCTATTGGGGATTGAGTCTGCAACCTGGGCATGTGCCCAGACTATCCTGACCCAGGACCTGGAATTGAACTGGTGACCTCTTGGTGCATGTGATGAAGCTCAGCCAACTGTGCCACACTGGCCGGATATATTAAGAGACTTATTACACAAGTACTTGGTTTACACAATTGCAGGGGTTGTTAGGTTTTGAGAATTTAGCTATTTCATTATATTGCTACCTCAGCATCCTTTCTGTGTGGCCAAGGGGCCTGCAGGGATTTTGAACTGACTCCAGGTTCTCCCATGAGCATTTGCCCATGACAACAGCCTGCAGAGTCACAATAAACACAAGTTCTTTTTTAAAATGTCTGCCTCACCTCCCAGGGTCTTCTCCTAATTCTCCCTTAGATAAGAACCCACCCACCCAACCAGAAAGGTTTGTAATGACCAGGAACCATAAAATATTCCAAAATGAAGGCATCTGCCCAGGTCCTATTGCTCTCTCTGCCTGAGACTGCCATGACCTCCCTGCATGGCCCCTTGAGGCATGGCTTGTACCTCCTGCAGGACTTAGGGGTAATAAACTTTTCTATTTCAATTTTCTGTGAACAGCAGTTCAATATCCAACACCCCACCCCACCCCAGGTACTCTATTTGATAAACGTTAACTTAAAAAGTCACAACACTGGGTCAATTCCGAAATGAGAGCAGATTTTCACGAAGAGCAGGCTGGAACTCTTGGGTACGGGCTAAAGCTGTTGTCCACAGGCATACTTTCTTCTTCTTAAAGCAAGTCTCAATTCTTCTTTCAAGCCCTTTAAACTGACTGAATCAGGCCCACTCAGATTATCTAGGATATTCTACTTCACTTAAAATCAATTGATAATAGACATTATTGCATCTACCCAATACCTCCACAGCAGCACTTAGGTGAATGTTTGACTGAATAACTGTGGATGGTGGACTAGCTAAGTTGACATAAAAAAAGCCTATCAAAACCACTAAATATACTCCCTACTCTGATCAATCAAATTTATATAAATATTTTAGTGTAATTAAAAGTATTAAAAGAAAAATTACTGAGCATATCATCACATCATATTTTGTTTTTAATAAATGTAGAATACATAGTCAAATGAACTACAAACCAAAGAATGCTGATACATTATAAATAATGTGAAATGGGAATTTAGTACAGGAATCGGCACTGATTCACTTTTCCCCTATAACAGAAAACAGCCAAAGAGCTGGCTGCCCAACCAAACAGAAACAGGAACATGCTGGAGAAGTCAAACAAGGTGAAGTTTTCAGTTTGACCTTCAGCACAGTGTGACAGCATACATGTAGACTTGACTTCAACTCTTACATTATCAACAGACCATAAAAAAGTCCTCAAAGCAAAATGTTTAAGGTGAAAAAGGAAAAAAAAAACACACGCGAACCAACAAACTTAGGAAGCCACCACTGTGCTCACAATACAATGTCATTCTTTCCCCAACTCACTATTTTTAAAATCACAAATTGGGCTGAGAGGGTCATGCTGAGGGAGAAAAGGCTTTTCAATCTTGGAAGGAAAAGTTCCAGATGCCTTTTTGAAAAGCGCTTTAGTTGGTAAACCTTTCAGATGAAGCATTCTGGAGTATTTTTAGTCCCATAGCACATATTATTTAGTGGATTTTGATTGCAAGTAATAAATCAATCTATCTAACTAAAGTAAAGAGAAAGTTTATTGAAAGGATTTTGAGTAATTGAGAAATGTGAGCCTCGGGAAGGACTGGAATCAAAACAGCTCAGGGACTCTGGGTCACAGGATCCAATTAGCAAGCTCTTCAGGCTTTCTCCCGACTCACTGCTGGGTCGTGTTCCCTGTCTTGCCATTCTATTTTTAAATCCCTGTTCACACTGAAGTGGTATCATCAGTTTACACCCCTAACTTTGGACTAGATCAGCTTGAACTATTTCCCTTCAAGCTCTGGCGAAGAATCCACTTCCAAGTTCACCCAAGTTGTTGGTGGAATTCAGTTCCTTGCAATTGTAATGATACCATTATAATTAGCTAGTTAGTAATAATAGGAAAGGAGCAAAAGGGAGGCCAGACATTATAGGCATGGCCGTTTGGGCAATGTCACCAGGAAGCTGCAATTTTACACTCCTCAGGGCACCACCTGTCCATCCCCTGCAAATCACTGGGGGAAGGGACTGGACAAAGGGGATGATGGGTGCATGCTCAACGAGTCAAGGTGATGTCCAGAAGGTGCTTGCTGCCAGTCAAATCTGGGAACTAAGATTCCATTATAAGCCTGTGAATATCTACACAATGGAATACTACGCTGCGGTAAAAAAGAAGGAGTTCCTACCATTTGCAACAACATGGATGGAGATGGAGAGCATTATGTTAAGTGAAATAAGCCAGGCAGAGAAAGATAAATATCACATGATCTCACTCATTTATGGAATATAATGAACGGCATAGACTGATGAACAAGAACAGAACCAGAGACTGAGAAATGTCGATCAGAACCTCAAACCTCAGGGAAGGAGGGGGTCGGTAGGAGTAAGGGGGAGAGATCAACCAAGGGACTTGCGTGCATGCATATGAGCCTAATCAATGGACACAGACAACAGGTGGGTGCAGCACGAGTGGGGGTTGGGGGGTAATAGGGGAATAAGGACACATATGTATATAAAAAAAAAAAAGCCTGTGAAAACTTGGGGATATATAATCCCCCAAAGGAGCTGACTCTCTTGGCTCCCTGTAGGTCCCTTGCATTCACCTGTGTTCCTAGAGGCCCCATGGCTCATGGCCACTCGGACCCCATACATGAACTGATGGCCTACAACTGGGAACACAAACTAAGCTGGCCTGATGCTGGATTAGACTCTGCCCCAACATGGAACAGAAACTGGGCAATGGCTTTAGTCCTTGCCTTGCTGAGAATGCAATGGGACGAGATGAAGGGAAATGCAACCTTGGAAACTCAGGGGTTTAATTCCACAGAAATAAAGCTTTCTACAATATCTCGTCCTCCCGTGTGAGTCTCGGATAATTCCTTTTCTCGTGACATTGCAAGAAGCCCACTCCCACAAGCAACTGGTGGGGACAAGGAGAGTTCCCCACTGAACAGTAGGGCTGGGGTCCCTGTTTCCTGGCTGGCTGTCAGTTGGGGACTGCTCTTCACATCTGGAGGCTCCCACATTCCTTGCCACATGGCCCCTCCATCTTCAAACTAGCAATGGTAAATCTCTCTTGTGTGAAATCTCTTTCATGCTTTGAGTATTTCTGTTTAGGGAAAGCCCAGTCCTTTTAAGAATGCACCTGATGAGGCCAGGCTCACCAAGGGCAATGTCTCTCTCTTAAAGCAACTGACTTGGAACCTTCATTATATCTGCAAAATCCCTTCATTGCAACATCAGGTTTAGAGTTTTATAAAGTAACTAGAAAACGTATGTCTATTCTAGGGAGTGGGGAGTTTGGGGGGCCCCCTTTGAATTTGTTCTATCATGCTGCTCCTTTCTCCACTTTGCTTAAGCTTTACTTTCCAAAGACAGACCTGTTTAACCTGGCTTGGTCACAGGTTCAGCTTTTGGCTAAGTGAAGTTGAAACACCTTGATCAACAGGCTCACTGTACTGAGTGCAATAGAGGCAGTTATTTTATAATGGATTTGATATTTTCTTATTGTAAAAATGAATTAAAAATGCCATGGAGGAAAGAACACATGTCTCTGCAGATCCCTAGAGCTGTCAGTCTTGGTTTCTATGGGAAGGTATAAGGAGAGAAAACAAGGGCTCTAAGACAGAGGTTCCATTTTTTTAATAGAGGCTGTGGCATCTTCTCTACTGTATCCCTTAGGTCAGAATCTGGGATTGACTGACCACAGGACAGGGGAAAAATGAAATGCCCAACCAAAGACCAGGAAAGCTTATAGAGATCTGGCGTTTCTGTAGAAGTATGCAGGCATATTTCTTCACTGATATAAAATGCAAAAATGGGTTGTCAGGATAAGCAGAATTTTAAAAATGCAAATTGTGAAAAATGTATTCAGACAGTGTTACTGAAGTGTTCTCTGGAGAAAGGAATAGTTGCGCTAATTAGAAAAAACTGGACATGTACTCATATGAAGTTTAGACAATTTTTAATTTAGAACATCCTTTAAAATAAAGGTGGCAACTTCTCCTTTGATCTTTGTGCTATGTGAATAATAATGAAGCACAATTCTGGAGCGCTCTTAGGATGGTCCTAAGCTAATGAGGTTCACAGTTTATTAAAATCCCTTAATGCCAATGAAAATACTGAAACCAACAGTCTGAAACCTGATTTTTCAGAATTACTGTCCCTATTACTTCTAATTGTATGCTAATTTCTAATTTTAAGTGATAGACTGTTTATTCTTTCCCTTCGGTTAGATAATCTGTCACTTGGAAAGAAGGGTTTTAGTATTAATATTATTGAAGAAAGATTGGCATAAGAGCCTTTGAAGAATCACATAATAGAAAACCAAAATCTCTCCCTTTGTGGTGTTAAAGAATTCCTAAATATGCACAAGTAAAGCAATTAATGAACATTCAATCTTGGTTTAATTAACCATAATTCACTCAACACTTAAATAACAAAGCCATCCAATTTTGTATCTATAATAATAAAAGCATGATATGCTAATTAGACGGGACGTCCTTCTGGATGAAGCTGAGGCTGCAAGGGAAGCCTAGGTTTCGGGTGCCAGAGGGAAGCTGGTGCTGGCAGCAGGGGGAAGGAAGGCCTACTCTTGCATGAATTTCATGCATCGGGCCTCTAGTAATGACATAAAATCCACTCAAAAATTTAGTTGGGATTGAGGTAAATTAGTCATTATTGCCTATAAAAGATAGCCCTGTGTATTGAAACCAAACTTTTAGAATGCATTTTAGTGTTCCTTTGTAGGACTATTTCATTGCATAAAGTATATATTTAATTGCTTTAAAAATATTAGGTCAGCTCTGACCTGTAAAGAGATTAGAAGTCATTGTTACATCCTTACAACAAGAAAAGAGCTATGGCAGCTGAAAATTAATGAAGTTCCTTGGACCCATACAATAAGTGATGGGGGGAAACATGTCCCAAAATATAAAAGATAGGTAAGTACAGAGAATCACTGCTGAGATTTGCTTACCTGGGGCAGAAGCTATAAATAGGTAGGGATACTTACTTGGTAATTTTGATGAATTGAGCTATAAATAGGTAGGGACACTTACTTGGTAATTTTGATGAATTGCTGGAGACTGAGTGTGGACTAACTTGAGTGTAAGAAACTATGGGGCTGCAGTCTCATTCTTAGGGGATCTGCCACACTGAATCTCCCACCCCTGCCCAGAACCCCTGTGTTCCAGGTAATAATAGTAAAATCTCAGAAAGATCCCTCATTCTGGTCTATCAGAACCAGACTCAGATATAATGCAGATGCTGGAATTATCAGATATGAGATTAAAAACAACAACACTGGGATTACTATGTTGAGACTTCTAATATATATATTAAAAAACACTCTGAAAAGATGAGTAGTATGTTCAGCGAATCTCTAAAAAGAAATGAAAGAAATATTAAAAATAAAAAAAACAAAACATTGTAACAGAAAGAGAAAAGAATCAATGAGTTTATTATGGAATGCAAAGAGTAAAAAATAATGAGAGAGACAGAACTAACACCTAAGACATGTGGGCAAATATCAAAATGGTTTAACATACATATAATTGAAATATACAAATAAGAAGAAAGAGCAGAGCAGGAGAAATAAAGTGATAATGACCAAGAACTTCTCAAAATAATGTTGGCCAACAAAGCATAGATCCAGGAAGCTTCAAAAACACCATAACAACAACAAACAACAAAAATCCACATCTAGGCATATCATAATCAAACAGTAGGAAACCAAACAAAAAAAATAAAACAAAAAACCCCACAAAAAAGTCTTGAGAAACTCAGAGAAAAACACACACTTACCTATTGAGAGCAAAAGTAAACAAGAATTATAGTAACTTCATCCATGCAAAAGAGAATTAAGTGAAATATTTAAAGTATAGAAAGAAAGAAAAAATAGCCACTAGTGTAGAATTTTCTATTTAGTAGAATTATCATTCAAAAGTAAAAGACTTTCTCAGTCTTTTAGGTAAGGAAATTCAACACAAGAAGACCTGCTGTGAGAAAAAAATTTTTTTTTAATATTTTATTGATTTTTTACAGAGAGAAAGGGAGAGGGATAGAGAGTTAGAAACATCGATGAGAGAGAAACATTGGTCAGCTGCCTCCTGCACGCCCCCACCCGCACTGGGGATGTGCCCGCAACCAAGGTACATGCCCTTGACTGGAATTGAACCTGGGACCCTTTAGTCCTCAGGCCGACGCTCTATCCACTGAGCAACCTGGTCAGGGTGAGAAAAATCTTAAGAGAAGTTCTTCAAGCAAAAGAAAATTATATAGGTCAGAAAACTAGATCTACATAAAGAAATTAAGAGCAGTAGAGGAGGAATAAATGGAGGTAAAATGAAATTTTTTATTTGTCTTATTATTTATTTATCTAAATATAACTGTTCAAATAAATACTAGTAATAGTAGATGTGTATTGGGTGATTATAGCATTTGGATAAGTGAAGTGAGTGACAGATGTGTCAAGGGATAGGAGCGAGGAAATGGAACTACTCTGTTATATGGTGCCTGCACTACACATGGAGTTGTATCCTGTAGTGTTATTTGATGGTAGGCATAGATTAGACCAAAATGTTTATTATAAACTCTTGTAGGAATTAATAAAAAATAACAAAAATAAAATTCAACTGTATGTTGACCATAAGAACTCACTTTAAGTACAAAGACCCAGATAGGTTCAAGATACAGGGATGGAGAAAGATATATCATGCAAAACCCAATCAATAGACAGCTGGAGTGCCTATATTAACTTTAGAGAAAGCAGTCTTCAGAAAACAGAATTAGTAGGGATAAAGAAGGGCAATACATAATGGTCAAGGGTTCATTTCTCCAGGAAGGCATAATAATTCCAAACATGTGGGCATGCAACCTAGTGTGTCAAAACACATGAGGCAAAAACTAATAAAACTGAAAGGAGAAAAAGACCAATTTTCTATTATATTTGAAGACTTTAACACTCCTCTGTCAGTAATTTACAGATCAAGCAGGCAAAAATTAATAAGCCTGCAACTGACCTGAGCAGCACAATCAACCGACTTTATCTAATTGACATTTATGAAATACCCTATCCAGCAACAGCAGCATACGTATTCTTCTCAAGCTCCTGTGAAAAACCCCGCAGGATAGACCACATTCTTTGACATCAAACATACTTCAACACATAAAATAATATAAATTACATAAAGTATCTTCTCAGATTGCAATAAAGTCAATGTAAAAATCAGTAACAGTGAGATAGCTGGAAAATACCAAAATATTTTTAATTTATACAACACATTTCTAAATAACTTGAGGGTCAAAAAAGTTTCAAGACAACTTTAATTTTATTGTTTACCATCACCATTTAACTCCTCTATGACTTCTTCCACCTCAAGACAACCTTTAAATTCTATATAATAAAAGCCTAGGTGTCAGCATGCCCTTGCATGACATCATCACAAGATGGCCGCCACAAGGTGGCCGCCACAAAATGGCCACCCTCACAAGATGGACACCACAAGATGGTCACCACAAGATGGCTGCCACAAGATGGCTGGCAGGGGAGGGCAGTTAGGGGCGACCAGGCTGGCAGGGGAGGGTAGTTGGGGGTGACCAGGTCTGCAGGGGAGAGTAGTTGGGGACCATCAGGCTGGCAGGGGAGGGCAGTTGGGAGCAATCAGGCCAGCAGGGCAGGGCAGTTGGGGGCGATCAGGCCAGCAGGGGAGTGGTTAGGGGGTGATCAGGCTGTCAGGCAGTGGTTAGGGGAAATCATGCAGGCAAGCAGCCGAGTGGTTAGGAGCCAGCAGTCCCAGATTGTGAGAGGGATTTCCGACTGCTGGTTTAGGCCCAATCCCACAAAGAAAAATGAAAAAACAACTTAACAAAATTTGAGGTTTCCAGCTATAGCCTGCTTAGAGGAAATTTATAACATCTACTATAAAAGAAAGTTCTAGTATCCAAGCTTCTATTCTAAGAAATTAAAGAAAGGAGACATTAATCTAAGACAAACAGAAGGAAAAAACTAATAAAAATTAGAGCAAAGCCCTAGCTCAGGGGTCCTCAAACTTTTTAAACAGGGGGCCAGTTCACTGTCCCTCAGACCGTTGGAGGGCCGGACTATAGTTTAAAAAAACAACAACTATGAACAAATTCCTATGTGCACTGCGGGCCCGGGACGAGTCGGCTGCTAAGCAGGACAGGCAGAGGCACCCGGCGGGCCGGATAAATGCCCTCGGTGGGCCGCATGTGGCCCGCGGGCTGTAGTTTGAGGACCCCTGCCTGGTTTGGCTCAGTGATTAGAGCATCAGCCCAGGGACTGAAGCGTATCGGTTTGATTTTGGTAAAGGGCATGTGCCTTTGGTTGCAGGTTCAATCCCCAGCCCAGGTCAGAGCATGTGCAGAGGCAATCAATTGATGTGTCTCTCTCACATCGATGTTTTTCTCTATCTCTACCCTCCCTTTCACGTTCCTAAAAATCAATGGAAAAAATATTCTTGGGTGAGGATTAACAACAATAATAATAAAAATTAGAGCAAAAAGAGAAAGCATCGGGCACAGGTTTTATTTTTTTCATAAATTCTACCAAACATTTAAATAAGAAATTATATGAATTCTCCATAATTTTTAATAGAAAATAAAAAATAATATATATATATTTTCCAGTTCTATTAAGAAATAATTGAATAGCAAAGTCATACTTCTGTGTAACAGAATATAGTTACGCTGTGTACAATAAAAAATGTGCTCTTTTCCAATAAGATGATACAAAGTCTGTTTTCCTGCATTCCTGGACTTATAAATCCTGGCTATGGGAGAAACAACATCATGCATTGGATGTTGATTAAGAGCATGCACAGCTGCCTGCAGGACAATGCCCCACCCCTGAAAGGTATTGCCACCTAGCTGGCACTGTAAATGGGTCTTCCAAAGGCCATTCCACCATTCTAGCCAACTACTTCAGGATGATGGGAAACATTGGGAGACCGGAGAAATCCATAAGTATGAACTCATTTGTGACACTTCATTTTCAACAAAGTGAACTCATCAATCAGAAGCAATGCTCTGTGAAATACCATGAAGGTAGATTACGCATTCTGTAAATGCAGAAATAGTAATTTTGGCAGAAGCATTGCATGCAGAAAAGGCAAATCTGTATCCAGAATAAATGTCTATTCCAATAAGAAAAAAAAATAATTGACATACTTCACTGTGTAAGTTTAAGGTGTATGTTATGATGCTTTGATTTACCTATATTATGGAATTATTACCACAATAGGTTTGTCTAACTCTATATTCCTATATAGATACAATAAAAAGAAAAGAAAGAAAAAAAAGCAAAAGAAATTTCTCTGAGGTAAGAATTCATAGAATTTACTCTCTTAAGTTTTCTGTAATACAGAAGTTATGACATATAGTTACTATGTTGTATGTTACATCTCTAGTACCTACTTATCATACACCTAGAAGTCTGTACCTTTGGACATCTTCCTTGACTTCCACTCTGGTAACCATAAGTCTGATTTACTTTTCTATTTTTTTTCTTCCACTTATAAGTGAGATCATAAATATTTGTCATTCTCTGTCTTATTTCACTTAGCATAATGTCTTCAAATTTCATCCATGTTGTTGAAAATGGTAAGCTTTCCTCATTTTATATAGCTGAACACTATCCCATTATATATTATATATACATTATACTATAACATATGCATGATATATTATAAATAATATAGGGTAGGGCAAAAGTAGGTTTACAGTTGTGAGTACAAGAAACACACTTTATTCTTATATTATTATTTATTAATTATTATTTTCCATATGAACAAATGTAACCTACTTTTACCCTATCCTATATACATTATATAAATAATGTTTCCATGAGCATGGACTGCAGGTATCTTTTCAAGTTAATGTTTTTATTTCCTTTGGATATATTCCCAGAAGTGGAATTGATGGGTCTTATGGTAGTTCTACTTTTAAATTTTTGAGGATCTTTCGTCTCATTTTTCATAGTGGCTGTACCAATGTGCAATCCCACCAATAATTCACAAGGATTCTCTTTACTATACATTTATGCCAGCATTTGTTTTGTCTATTGTCTTTGTGATGATGGCCATTCTTATAAGTGTGAGGTGATAACTCAATGTGGTTTTAATTTGCATTTACCCAATTACCAGGGATATGGAGCATTTTTCATATACCAGCGGGCATTTTGTTTATCTTCCTTTGAAGAAATGTCTATTCAGATTCATTGCCCCTCAAATACCTCTTAATTTAAATAATTAAGGCAGCAGTATCCTAATATCTAATACAGATAAAAACATTATAAGGAAATTATATAACAATATCTCTAATAAGTATAGAAGCAAAAGTTCTTAACAAAATATTAACAAATAGAATTCAGAACTATATAAACAGGATAATACCTCATGATTAAGATTCATTATAGAATTGAAAGCCTTCTTGAGAAATTATAAATCAATCAATGTAATTCATCATATTAACAGTATGAATTAGAAAGTGTGTTCATATCAATAAATGCAGGAAAAGTATTAAAGGAAATTAGACACCATTCATAATAAAATTATCAACAAACTAGGAATATGAGAAAACTTCCTTAATCTAATAAACAGAATGTCAAAATTTATAGCTAACATCATACTAATGGTGACAATGATGACAACTTTCCCCCTATGTTCATGAGTAATGCAAGGCTATTTTCTCTCATCACTCCTATTCAACGTCATATTGGAGAAACTACCTACTTGCAATAAGATAAGAAAAAGTAATAATTATATGGATTGGAAGGAAACAAAATTGTCTTTACTTGCAGATGACATGATTGTCTATGTAGAAAACTGTAAAGAATATATATACATATGACTTTTGAACTGATACGTATAGAAGTTTGTGGAACAGAATATTAATACAAAGGTCAATTGCTTTCCTATAAGTCAGCAATGAACATTTGGTAATTGAAATAAACAAAAAATACCATTTGTAATAGCACCAAAAGAAATAATTTTGTATAAATATGTAGGATCTATATGCAGAAAGCAAAATGATGAAAAAAGGAGAACTAAAAAAAAATGGAAAGTTATTCCATGTTCAGGGATTGGAAAATTCACTATTGTTCATATGATAATTGTTTGTAATTTGATCTGTAAATTCAGAAGAATCTCAATTAAAATTCTAGCAAGCTATGGAATCTATCCAAGACATGGATAGATTGATTCTAAAATTTATATGGAAAGTCAAAGGTCCTAGAATAGCTACAAGGTATGGAAGAAAAGCAAAGTGGGAATACTCAGAATACCTGATTTCAAGGCTTCCTAAGAAGCTATAGTAATTAAGACATTATAGTATTTGTGAAATAATAGAAATATAGATCAATGGAAGAGAATAGACAGCACAGAAATAGAACCATGTTAAATAATAAACTGATTTCTGACAAAGGCAATTCAATGGGAAAATGATACTCTTTAAGCAATTAATGCTGAAACAATTGGAGGTCCATATGCATGAAAAAGGAGTAAGACACAGATCTTAGACTTTATACCGTACACAAAAATTAGTTCAAAAGGGACCATAGACTTAAATGTAAAATGCAAATGTATAAAAATTCCAAAGAAGTAGCAGAAAACCTAGGTAATTGGGTTTTGTGATGAGTTTTCAGTTATAACACCAAAAGTATGGCCCATGAAAGAAAAAGTTGTTGTTTGATGTTATTAAATTTAAAAAACTTCTACTCTGCAAAAGCCACTGTTAAGACAATGCAATGCCAAGTCATAGACTTTCCGTCTTTTGCCATTTGTTGTTGGGAAAATGCAAATTAAAACAATAATGAGATAATACACCAACTAAAATGGCTAAAATATACAAAACAAAACAAACAAACAAACAAAAACCCTGACAATATCAATTGCTGATGGGGATGCAGGGCAACATGAACTCTTATTCAGGCTGGTGGCAATAAAAAAGGTACAGCCACTTTGGACAACAGTGTGACAGTTTAATAAAAATCTAAACATAATTGTGCCATACAGCCCTGTAATAGTACTCCTAGGCACTTATCCATCTGATATGAAAAAATGCATGTGAAAGTTTATAACAATTTATTCATAATCAGCAAAAACTGAAAGCAACCAAGGTGACATTCAATAAGTAAATGGATAAACCAACTGTGTACATTCCTGCAATGGAAGTCTATTCAGCTATAAAAAATGAGCTTTCAAGCCACACAAAAACACTACTGAGTCTTAAATGCATATTTCAAAGTCAAAGAAGCCCGTCTGAAAATGTTACACATTTTACGATCCCATTTAGATGACATCCCGAAAAGACGAAAATATACAGGTGCTAAGCAAAGCAATGATTGCCAGGCATTTGGGAAGGAAAAGAGAATGTTTTTAGGGCAATAAACTATTCTGTATGATACAGTAATGGTGGATACATGACACTATGCATCTGTCAAAACCCATGAAACTTTAGAGTACAAAAAGGTAACCTTAATATCTGCAAATTTAAAAATCATTTACAAGGTCAAGTTATCCCAAGGGGAATGTAAACTGTGACAAAATAACCTGCCTATTAAAGAGGATGGGCGAAGTGTGCTGACCAAAGTAATTTTGGAAATGAGTATAGGCTAAGATTAAATACGAAAGAAATTTCACATGAGTATAGTCTAGTTGCTAAAATTATTTTCTGTGGGTTAACAACTTTAAAACCTCTTTATGTGTGTGCTGGAATTGACCAATTAAGTACTGTAAATGAATGGTGGATTGTAGGAGCCAGGTTTCTCACTGTTGGACTGGGACGTTACAAACAAACAAGGGTAATTCTAACAGTACAAAAACAACAGTATCCTATATAATAAAAGCCTAATATGCAAAGTATCCAGTTGTCTGGTCGGCTGTTCAACCAATCAAAGTGTAATATGCTAATGATATGCTAAGGTCGCTCAACAGCTCACTATGACGTTCACTGACCACCAGGGGGCAGACACTCTGACTGGTAGGTTAGCTTGCTGGTGGGGTCCAGCTAATCGGGACTGAGCAAGATAGGCTGGACATGCTCTGGAGCTCTCCCATGGTCCCTCCCCAGCTGGCCAACCTCCTGTGTCCCTCCCCGGCCCCGATCATGCACCAGTGGGATCCCTCGGCCTTGCTTGCACCCTCTCATAATCCAGGACCCCTCGGGGGAAGTCGGAGAGTTGGTTTTGGCCTGATCCCGCAGGCCAGGCCGAGGGACCCCACTGGTGCATGAATTCATGCACCGGGCCTCTAGTGAACTCATATTTAACTTAATACACATACAAATGAATAGATATAGAAACACAAATATTTGTAAATAGAAGAAGGACTTGGAGCTAAATCAGAACTATATCACATATAATTTGTCCCTATTAAATGACAATGCCTAAGAAGAGATTTGGGTAAATAAAACTATGTATTCTTTTTAGAAAACTTAAGACAACATATCCTGCACTACTTGAACAGATGGTTATTTGATAAATTTTTATGTCATCTGAAAACTATAGTAAAAATTTTTATAGTCAGAGTGAGCATATGAGTTAAATAAGCTCTTTTATAGAATAAAGTTTAAACAAGGTATATTCCTATTTGGGAATGGCTTATGTTATATAAGCAGTAGTACAATAATTAATTAGTAGCACAAATTAATAAAAATAGTGAGATAAAAGGATATTTGACAATTATTTGAGAATATTTTAATATCTGCATTCCATTATATTATGATCTTTATATAACAGGGGATTTTTTTTTAACCACTACATCTTCAGAACCTGGCACATGGCCTTATAAATAGAAGGTACTTTATAATATTTGTTAAATAGCTGAATGAACATGATAGGTGTATTTGTCACACAAAAAAAATAGACTGGTTTGTGGTAGCAAACAGTTCCCAAATCTCACTGGCTTAAAACAAAACTTTCACTTATTACTCACGATGAGTCTACTTCTGGTTTGGGTAACTCTCAAGAACAGTTGTCACCCATGTAGTAATTCAGCAATTCAGGTTGTTTAGGAATTAGCTCCATTACCTCAAATATGAGACCTTCTCCATGATTAATACAGTGGAGGAAATGAGAAACTAAGAATTGCTCATGCCCAGCCAGCATAGCTCAATGGTTGAGTGTCTACCAATGAACCAGGAGTTCACAGTTCGATTTCCTGTCAGGGCACATGCCCACGTTGCAGGTTTGATCTCCAGTGTGGGGCATGCAGGAGGCAACCAATCAATGATTCTCTCTCATCGTTGATGTTTCTATCTCTCTCTCCTCACTTCCTCTCTGAAATAAATAAAATATATCTAAAAAAAAACAAAAGAATAGCTCAAGGGCTCTTTATCTCCTTAACCCAGAAGGAACACACGCTATTTCAGCTCACTTTAATTGGTCCGAACTAGTCACATGTTCCCCTTTAATTGCAAGGGATATTGGGGAAAACAGGACAGGAAATTGAATAATTGGTTAGCATCACTGTCTCTTTCTCCTTAATCATTCAATAATAATCAGATGAATGAATGAATAAATAGATAAAGATTATGAAGACAGAATAACGGAAGCATATATCATTTAGTCCAGTGTCTGGCATTTGACATTACTAAACAAGGGCCTGACATCTTCAGCCATTTTATTTAATGACTGTAAGTAACTGGTTGTTTTCTCGTTAAGATTGGTTTCTAGGTTATGCAATCTTACATTTCTCTAGGATCTAAACTTTTCATTCCTTTTCACTTTGTAAGTACATAATAATACTGACATCTTTCATGAATAGATAGCTGTCTTTAAAGACCCACTCTGCATGAATCATCTGCTTTAATGAAGTTCGCTTTTATCCTCCTTTATTCAAAGTCCATTATGAAATGTAATAATATAGAAATGAAACATCATATGAGCTTCTTTGATGACTATATTTGTGAAAAATTCTACTCTATAATTTCACTCTTTGGGCTTCAGATCAGTTTAAAGGGATACTTTGAAACTTGGCTTCTTGAAGTCTTTAAATATAAACCAATTTGTTTAGACAGAAATTACCTGAAACATCTATTCCTTTAATAATTAATTTTTTGTAATAAAATCAAGCATGTTTCTGAAAGGGATATAGAAGAAGTATTATGGAGAATGTCATGGAGCAGGTAAGATCTGTACATATTGTAAAATGAAAGAAATGCTAATGGGGCTTCTAGAACCAAAGTGAAATCAGACTCTTATATATACATTAAAAGGAAATTTAAGCTTTGTTTTTTCTTTTTTTTTTGACTTTCTTTCCCCCCAGAATATTAGAAAAGGTAAATCCAGTATTGTACTTTAAAGTATGGGGTCCCCAAATCTTTGTAATTCTCTTAAGGTAATAATGTTACTTTCAGTATTTCATAAAAGCTGACGGATATATCTCATTCCCCAAAATTATACAAGCTAACTGAATAAAACTACTTGCTCTTGAATGTAGTTAGTCAGTGTAGTGATACTGGTTGCCTTAAGCAAAGGTGTATAGTAAACCAAACTGATTGAATTCCAAATCCTAGTTCAAAGACTTAACAATCTAAGTTCCTTGGGATAATATATTTTTCTGATCTTCAGTCTCCTCACCTGTAAAATGGGAATACTAACAATCAAACGTCATAGTTTTGGGGATGAATGACATAACTTATGTAAAGTGTCCACATATTTGTCTCTGACAGCTTGAGCAGCTATAACAAAACATCATAGACTGTGTTGACTTATACAACAGACATTATTTTTCATGGTCCAGACCTTATATAAACCCAATTATCTTCCAGGACTCCACCGCCAAATACCATCAGGTTGGGAATTAGGGCTTCAACATGTAAATTTTGGGGGACACATATATTCAGTCCATAACATTATCCTAAGTGCTGGCCTCATCAGCAACTTTTAGTTGAAAACATTAAAGTTGTAGCTAATCATTACAAACTATAATATTAAAGAGTTCAAAGGGATATAAATGCAACTACTATATGATCCAGTGGTAATGATAATGGTTTTCCAGTCCCATGGAAAAAGTGATAATTCAAATGGACAGACCAAGAAAGTGATTTATGACTTTCTCCAAATTAAAAGAACATTGTGAAACCAGAGCATTCAAGAAGGCATGCGGCCGAGTCTTCTGATCTTCCAGAAAGAAAACAAAACAAAATAAAACAAGTGTGAAATTAGAGAAATTGGCATGAAGACCAATGTCCTCTAGATTTGTGCAGTATCTCCATGAAGTAAGCATAATTAATGCTTGTCATACAATATTATTAAAATAAATTTAACTTCCTAATATAACGTTTTGAATTGTTCGTTGAGTTTTTAAGATATGCTCAAGCATATTGTGAGCAGGTAAATGTTATGTTAATACCCTTGAAACAAATAACCTATAGGATTGCACCCACTAGGTGCTGAATGGGGTTAACGTTTTGTCTTTGGGAACAGGAAAAAGGATATATCTGGAAGGCTGCATTTCACTGTACAAGCTGACGTGGAAATTTCCGAGCAATGAAGGGTCATATGGAAGGTGGCAGCACAGGGGAGGCTTGAGAAGGAAGGTACTGAGCCTGGGACTGCAGTCTAGGGCCACGGTGCAAGGGAGAGCAATGAGACATTGAGCACTAACACATTCTTTTACCCCCATTTTCTCTAACACATTTTGTCTTTTCTAATGTGTTCTGAAAGTCACTTAAATATTTCTCCAGGATCAATTTTATTCCCTGAAGCCCTTTAGTAAAAAAACTTTTTCTCTTCTGTTTTGAAGCTTGACACTGCTTAGATTAAGAAGCTGCTTTCATTCCACAGTATGCATTTCATATTTTTAAACTAAGTTTATAAAGTACGTGCTCCTATTTATTTTTGTAGCACTGTTGGCACTTCCATTCTTTCATTGATTTTCAGAAGAGAAGTTATATGTGAGTCATTTCATTATTTTTCTTCCTTTTGGCGCTAAGCCTTAAGATCTGTTTTTGCATTCATCTAAAGGGAAGCTTCACACTTCATTTACTAACTACACATTAAGAAGAAGTTTTCATTTTCTGCTTCTGATTGTAGACCAACAGAAATTTTCCATTAGGGGTGAGAATCTTTTTCTTAATACCCAGAACATCTAGTTTTCTATAGAGGTTTTAATATTAAGCACAAAAGGATTTATTTTGAATATAAGAAAAGTTTTCTTCTTCCTATTTATTTTCAAAATCAGGCAGATATTCTCTTTGTTTATTATAATGTCTATGCTCATCCAGTTCCGAACATAAGCAGGTGCTGAAAAAACATGTTTCTGTACTTCATACTCTCTCTCTCTCTATTTCTCTCTCTCACCCCAAGATATATGATTTATTGGGATGACATTCGTAATAAAACCACACAGGATTCAGGTGTACAATTCTGTAACACATCATCTGCGTACTGCATGGTGTGCGGACCACCCAAAGTCAAGTCTCTTTTTGCCACCATTTATCCTTTTCCAACTTCCCCATCCCCTTTCCCTCTGGCAATCACCATACTGTTGTCTGTGTCTATGTCCGCTTTTCTTTTTCTTAATCCCTTCACATTTTTCACCCCCCACCACCTCTGACAGCTGTCAGTCTGTTTTCTGTATCTATGAGTCTGTTTCTATTTTGTTTGTTAGTTTATTTTGTTCATTAGATTCAACATATGAGTGAAATTATATGGTATTTTGTCTTTCTCTGGCTTGCTTTACTTAGCATAATACTCTCCAAGTCCATCCATGCTGTTACAAAAGGTAAGTTTCCTTCTTTTTTTATGACTGTGTAGTATTCTATTATGCAAATGTACCACAGCTTTTAGATCTACTCATCTACTGATGGGCAATATATATATATATATATATTTGTCTTATTATGTGTAAGGTATTAAGCTCAGTGATGACAGAAATGGACACAGTCCCTATCCACAAAAAGTTTATAAAATTTATCTTATTAAACCATTCTTTTTGTCTTTTTTCTTGCTTGCTTTTCTCTCTAAGATGTCAAAAGAATAGATGGAGACAGGGGTGAGGGGTTTCTGTGATTTCCTAAAGAAGGAAATAACTGGATCATAGAGGTCTGCATATTCAGGCCTCCTGAGAACTATTCCCTTTTAAAAATTATTTATTTACTAGAGGCACAGTGCACAAAATTCATGCACTGGGGGTGGGTCCATCAGCCCAGTCTTCACCTTCTTGCAGTCTGGGAGCCCTCAGTCGGACATCCTTAATGCTGCCGTGGAGGCAGGAGAGGCTCCCGCCACCACCACTGTGCTCACCAGCCGTGAGCCTGGCATCTGGCTGAGCAGCTGCTCCCCCTGTGGGAGCGCACTGACCACCAGGGGGCAGGTCCCGCATTGAGCATCTGCCCCCTGGTGGTCAGTGCACATCATAGCGACTGGTTGTTTCGCCCTTTGGTTGATTTGCATATTAGCTTTTTATTATGTAGGATGTATTTACCTATTTACTTACTTATTTTTGTTGCTTGTGCTACCTGCATTTGTCTCTGGAGGATTTGGTGAGACAAACTCAGAGCCTGGAATCTCTTGGCTTAATTAGAGTCCAGGCATTGTCCTTATCTATCCTAGCCTCACCTCTGCTGCAGCTGGTCGCAGGCCTTTGAGTCTCTGCCACATCGTCCACGTAGCTCCCTGCTCTGGCAGTCCACAAAGCTTCTTCTGTGAGATGCACGTGCTCTGCCTGGCAGCTCCCAAGGCAGGCTCTCAGGCTCTCAGAGCAGTGCTATGCTTCATGACTAAGTAAACAGAGTATAGAGCAAACGAAAGGTGATGCCTTTATAGGATATAAACAGAAAAGAAGGGCAAGACTCCCTTTGCTCTCAGTGAAACCCTATTTATATAAAGTACAGCCCCTTTTCTTGACCTAAGGGAAAAATAAGACACAGAACATGAATATTTCCCTTTCTGATCCCTGGTTGTTTTTCCTTCCCACAACCCTCTGGGTTGATAATGGGGCCAACTCCCTCCACCCTCTACTCTAAAATTTTGAGTCTTGCTCTTGACATGTGTCTTAAGGGCCTATTGCTACATGATACTATCACCACAAATTTAGCAAATTAAAATAATACATATTTGTTATTTCACAGTTCCTAATGGTCAGGAATTCAGGCACAGTTTACCTGAATCCTCTGAATGGTTGCAGGCAAGCCTCATCTAAGGGTTGACTGGTTCAGTCAGGCTGTTGGCATAATTAAACTCATTATAGCTGCAAGACTGAAGTTTAGTTTCTTGCTGGCTGTTGGATGAAAGCTGTCATCAGCTCCTATAGACCACCCCAGTTTCTTCCCCTGCGGAGTCCCCAACATTGCCAATTGCTTCCACAAAGCCAGTAGAGGACAGAGAGACTCCAGCAAGTTGGATGTTACGGTCCTATGTAATGTAACTATATATTCCTGTATACAGAATCATATCCCTTCCATCACTTTCACCACATACTGTTTTCTAGAAGCAAGCCAAAGGCCATGCTCACACTCAGGGAGAGGGGATCATGCAAGGGCAGAACAGCAGGAGGTGGAGATGATACACACTTAGTAAATATTAGAATATTTAATGCAATCATAATCTCCATATTTTGTGTTTCCAAATAAAAAATAATTGCTAGAAGTCTAGGTACTTATTCCCTGTTTACTGAATTAAAACTAGTCTATTCTCTCTTGATTAAACTAGAGAAAAGGGTTCCATATTTGCAGATTAAAGATTTATGTTTTATAAACAAAATGTTTTTTTTCCTTTACCTTAGTATAATTTCTTGCTAGTTAGAGAATTTCTTTTTAGAGGTTTTTTATCATAAATTTATTTAAAAATTATGAAAAAAATGTTGGTACTACATATCTCAGATCAGTTGCATCTCACTGAAGCTATGTGGATAATTCACATCAATAGAATGTGGACAGAAGCAATACATGACCTTTGAGAAAGATAATCTTCCACATATTCAGTCTACTCTTTTTCCTTCCATGGATGGTGGGAAAAGGAGATCAACAGAGTGTAGGTACTGAAGAACTGTCTTGAGTAAAGCCCTCTTACCAACGCCTTATACTCAACATATTGCACACTGTGGAAGTAATAGATCTTCCTTATGTTAAAGTCATGGAGTTTTGTGTAGTTTGTTAAAATAGTTAGCCTACCCTGGCAAAATCATAGATAAAAATTATTATTTCTTGTAATTGAATACATGTTTTAATAACTAAAAAATATTATTTCTTAAAAATGTGAGGAAAAGCTCACCTAAGAGTATTTCAGATAATAAGAAATTTTAATTAATGCCATGGCTGAAATACCTTTGTTTTCTAGGTAGGGAATTATTACAGATAATGCAATATTTTAAAATATTGATTCATTTATGTTTCTTTTTTCTCCTTTGGCTAAATTCAGCATATTAAAAACAAAAACTTTTCAAAAATGGTAAAGGAGAAGAAATGTTCATCTTCTAGATTTCAGAAGATGCTGAACATCTTTTTTTTTTTTTTTTTTATGTTTACAAAGGATGACCAGGGATAAATACTAGTAAATGTACTCAGGCAAATGCATTATATTGTTCAGATCGATGTTTCAAGTCTTTTTTTTCAGTGGGGTCCTAAATAGGTAGTAGAAGTGAAAGTAGAACTTTTTATGATTCATGTTTATATGCCCTGTCAATGAGATCAGACTACCATCAATTATAGGTACTATTCCCATTATACTGTCACTGCATTATTTCTCCTGTAACAGACTGCATTTACTTTTCTTTAATTTTATCCTATTAGTACTGGTTCTTTCATCACCCCCCCCCCCATTTCCTTTCTGCCTTCAACAATGATAAAAAAAACTTTCTTGTTAAAGGAACTAGCAAAGCTGAACCAGAATATGCCCTCAGATGTTCCTTATTATAAGTACATACAATGTTGTAGGCATGGCTTTTGTGAATTATATAAAGTGTGAATTCGTGATTTATTACTCACTTTTCTTTATAGCTATGTAATTTTCACCCTATAATCCTAAAAAGGCAACAATTCAAAACTATTCGAAGCAATGGTAACTTTCTTCAGGAATACTGGACACTTGAGACTGTTATCTGTCTTGTCCTTTCTATTGATGAGGCTGAGGGCAGTGCAACTACCATCCTTTTGGGGAAGAGGAGGGCAAGTTCCCAGAGAATGAAGAAAACCATTCAGAGAAACTCTTACAGAGATTGGGGTTGACCCTAGAAGAAGGGACAACTGGCATATTCCTCAGAATCATGGTCTCCTAATGCTGTGTGGACCCAGAGTGAGGTAGTATATGGGAACTATTCAGAGATGAGATATGTCTTCTGGAATCTGTCACCCACATGGATTTGAACGCAGAAGCCTTAATAAACCATCCTGCAATAGCAAGGCAATAGAAAAAGAAATGGATAGCTTCAAGTTCCAGCTTTTGGTGCAGCAAAATACATGAGCTTTATGTCTATAAAATGAACTGTACAGTAAAATAATAATAAAAATTATAATTGTTAAGTAAGGAATAAGGATTGGGTGGAGAATGTTGATAATTATTGAGTACTTGGAGTTCATTACATTAATTTGTGTACTTTTAAATTTCCCGAAATAAAATAGTTTTTAATAAAAGGTCACTCATCAGCTGTAGAGGAACTGAGCCTTATAAGCATAGCTACAGGGAGTCCAGTTAGAGATAGAAGTCAGATGCTAGAAAGGAGTAAGATGACTTGTAGGAATATTGGTAGAGTTAAGAAATGAGTGGATTTGTGATGTATTACAAAGTAAGAGCCAATGGTATTTTATTATGAAGTCTATAAAATGTGATGGAAAGAGATCAGTTAAGACTACATCTAAATTTTCTTTTAATTTCTGGTACTTAAAATCGAACTTACTAGTTTAGCCATATTTTCTCTTGGACTGTGGTATTTCCAAAGCCTATTTTTTTGAGGAATTAGAATTTACAAATAGACAGGTGAGCTTAGCTTACAGGCAGAAAATGTTTCACCAAAATTGAAATTGTCAATGTCAAAGGAGAAATGTGACCTTTCCAAATATAAGCTGGCTCTACTGCTCTGCTTGGCATTAGTTATGTGTAGCCTTCAGGTCAGTAACATTAAAGATTATATACCAATGTCCTAACAGTTTATAATCATTTATAAACATTTTAGGAACAAATACATATTTTTGTTTGCTATATTTCAGGAAAATAGAACTTTAAATAATAATAATTTTTATGTGATCAGAGAGAAGTTACATTGTGACCTTAAGAACATTGAGCAGTTGAATAAAGATGGAAGAGAATCCTGTGGGTGTTGTTCCCAGGATGAGTAGGAATAAGTTCAAAGTGTGATATCAATAAGAGGTGTATGAACCCCACTTTAATTTTAAGAGATTCAGCCTATTGTTAGGGATTCAGCAGAAGCAGAGATATTAGGCAAATCTTGAATTAAATTATACTAGCAGAATAATAATTCTTTGCAATCAGAATATTGGAAGTAGGATCACAATCAGTAGCTGGGGTTATTATACATGGAAATAGGCTTTGTGTGTGTGGGGGGGGGAACCCTGGGTTATATCAACTTTAAAGTCAGGGCTCAAATTTATACTTGATTTGATACTGGGAAACAAAAGATTGAGTACTAAGACAGCTCCTCAATGACTCCCCACCCTATTTCTCTAATATCATTATTTCATTTTCTGTATAGCATGTACCACAATTTGCAATGGTCTCATCTAGTTCACTTTGACTATAAGTCTCACAAAAGGAAAGATCTTGCTCACCTTGTTTGCTCTTATATCACAAATATCTAGAATAATTTCTGGTGCATAGTAGGTATTCTATAAATATTTACTGAAGTGGTGCTATTTTAAATCTGAGTCCTAGTGGAAGGAAAAAGTTAACAGCAGGATTATAATCATTCTCTCCTTTATAAGGGCATACACGAAACAAACAAAGAAAAAACTAGGTGGCCAGATCCCCTTGAAAATATTATTTTAATAGATCTCTTGCCCAGTCAGTGTGGCTTAGTAGTTGAGTATTGACCTATGAGCCAGGAGGTCACAGTTCCATTCCCAGTCAGCGCACATGTCTGGGTTGTGGGCTTGATCCCCAATGGGGAGCGATTCTCTCTCATCATTGATGTTTCTCTCTCTCTCTCCCTCTCCCTTTCCTCTCTGAAATAAATAAAAATATATTAAAAAATAGATCTATTAACAAACACACTAATATCATTTGCTAGTGGGAGAATGGATTTATGAAATGCTTTTAGCAAGTTGTACTTGATCTATGTAGATTTGCTTATGCTATACAATCCTGGAATCTCTGGGCCTATGGGACATAGCTTCCTGGAAGGTCACATAATTCTCTAACTAGAAGAGAGATGTTTGAAGACCAAAATAGCTCTCTTTATGTAAGTGATGTGACTGCATTACATTACTTAGAAAACAAATATATTACATCTGAGTCAGAGAGCATCCTAATGTCACAAGAAAGAACCAGGATTGCAACACTGACAATCTTGTTTTGCCCACACCTTGTGATATTCTTGAAATAATAAGTAAAGCTTAGTAAAGGCTAAGATCCCTGATTCTTATGAATCTAATCTAAAAGTTAACCATTTGTGCTATCTCACCTAGGGAGTTGGACAATATGGTAAGAGAAAGGGGAAAGCTGTTGATATGAGGCTACTTATAAACACAGTGCACATGAAGATTAGGGGAGGGGGGAGTGGGGATAACTTTACCTTTTGAAGATAGAACCTTTATCTGAGAGAGGCTGAGGAATCTAATTGCCATTTAAAATTATTACTGTACTAGAGGCCTGGTTCACGAAATTCGTGCATGGGGTGGGGGTGTATCCCTCAGCCCAGGCTGCACCCTCTCCAATCTGGGACCCCTTGAGGGATGTCCAACTGCCCGTTTAGGCCCAATCCTACTGGACATCCTTCTCACAATCCAGGACTGCTGGCTCCCAACTGCTTGCCTGCCTGCCTTCCTGATTGCCCTAACCGCTTCTGCCTGCCAGCCTGATCACCCCCTAACCACTCCCCTGCAAGCCTGATTGATGCTTAACTGCTCCCCTGCCAGCCTGTTTGCCCCTAACTGCCCTCCCCTGCCAGCCTGGTCACCCCTAACTGCCCTCCCCTGAAGGCCTGGTCACCCCTAACTGCCCTCCCCTGCAGGCCTGGTCCCTCCCAAGTGCTCTCCCCTGCAGGCCTGGTACCACCCAACTGCTCTCCCCTGCTGGCCTGGTACCTCCCAACTGCTCTTCCCTGCAGGCCCAGTCGCCCCCAACTTCCCTCCTCTGCCGGCCTGGTCACCCCTAACTGCCCTCCCCTGCAGGCTTGATTGTCCCCAACTGCCCTCAATTGCAGGCCTGGTCCCTCCCAACTGCCCCCCCTCGTATGCCCCCCCCCCCCCCCCCGCTGGCCTGATCACACACAACTGCCCTCCCCTGCTGGCCATCTTGTGGTGGCCATCTTGTGTCTACATGGGGACAGCCATCTTGACCACATGGGGGCAGCCATCTTGTGTGTTGGAGTGATTGTTAATTTGCATATTACTCTTTTATTAGATAGGATACCTTCTCTTGTTCAGTCCAATTAAATTTCAAAATATTGATAAGATTACTTCATAATTGTATTGTAAATTAGACATTCAATTAAAGTTTATATAATTACTAGAGGCCCGGTGCAGGAAATTCGTGCACGGGGGCGGGGGGGGGGTGTCCCTCAGCCCAGCCTGCACCCTCTCCAATCTGGGACCCCTTGAGGGATGTCCCAACTGCTCACCTGCCTGCCTTCCTGATTGCCCCTAACTGCTTCTGCCTGCCAGCCTGATCACCCCCTAACCCAGGGGTCGCCAAAATTTATGACTCGAGGGCCACAATGGGTTCTTAAACTGACCAGAGGGCCGGAACAAAAGCATGGATGGAGTGTTTGTGTGAACTAATATGAATTCAAAGTAAAGGAGCGGAGGGGAGAGCAAGAGAACCGGATAGAATAGCCGGATCCGGCCCGCGGGCCATAGTTTGTCCAAGGCTGCCCTAACCACTCCCCTGCCAGCCTGATTGATGCCTAACTGATCCCCTGTCGGCCTGTTTGCCCCTAACTGCCCTCCCCTGCAGGCCTGGTCCCCTCCAACTGCTCTCCCCTGCTGGCCTGGGTCCCTCCCAACTGCCTTTCCCTGCAGGCCTGGTCGCCCCCAACTTCCCTCCTCAGCCAGCTGGGTCCCCCCCAACTGCCCTTCCCAGCAGGCCTGGTCGTCCCAATTTCCCTCCTCTGCCAGCTTGGTCACCCCTAACAGCCCTCCCCTGCTGGCCTGATCACCCACAACTGCCCTCCCTGGCAGGCCTGGTCCCTCCCAACTGCCCTCCCTTGCTGGCCATCTTGTGGTAGCCATCTTGTGTCCACATGGGGGCAGGATCTTTGACCACATGGGGGAGCCATCTTGTGTGTTGGAATGATGGTCAATTTGCATATTACTCTTTTATTAGATAGGATAGAGGCCTGGTGCACGGGTGAGGGCCAGCTGGTTTGCCCTGAAGGGTGTCCTGGATTAGGGTGGGGGTTCCCTTGGGGCGTGGGGCGGCCTGGGCTGAGGGGCCTGTGGTGGTTTGCAGGCCAGCCACGTCACCTGGCAACCCAAGTGGAGGCCCTGGTATCTGGGGTTTATTTAATTTCTACAATTGAAACTTTGTAGCCTGGAGTGGAGCCAAGCCTTCTGCTTGCTCCGTGGTGGCAGCCATTTCTGTTGGGATTTATTTATCTTCTATAATTGAAACTTTGTAGCCTTGAGTGGAGGCCTAGGCCAGCAAGGGCAGGCGGAAAGCTTGGGTTCCTCCATCGCCGGGGAAACCCAAGCCTCCCTCCTGCTCTCTGTGGCCATAGCCATCTTGGTTGGGTTTATTTGCATATTCCCTCCTGATTGGCTGGTAGGCGTGGCTTGTGGGTGTAGTAGAGTGATGGTTAATTTGCATATTACTCTTTTATTAGATAGGATTTGACAAGTAGAAAGCAAAGAGAGTGGGTAATAAACCCATGAATAGGACTCTGAGGATCAATATCTTATATAGGCATGAATTTCACCCATTTAAGTAAATGTACACAATTTGCAGCACTAAATATCACACAAAACTGAATAGTCTCATAACACCGATTTTTCTTCAAATGAATGATTTTCCCTAAGCTTTCATTGTTCATAGAACCAAAATCTCTTTTTTTGACACAAATAATAATCAGAACTGTTATGTATACTTAAATTTTACAGAATTCCTTTGAAAATATTACCTTATTTGGTTATTACAACAATTTTATTAGAGTAAATATTGTCCAAATTATATTGATTAAAACACTGAATTTGTGAGTCCAGATATTTGATTCCAATATAAGACTATTCCTAGTATATCAGTACTCCAAGTTATCCTTTCTTAATTTTAGAGGTGTGCCCATGAAAACCTTTGTAATCTGCATAATCTGGTCCAGAAATAGTTTCTAAATACATAAAATGTGTTAAGCAAAAATTTATTCATAGATGTACTATTTATACTAATAAAATGGAAATCTAAATGCAGAAATGACACTTGGATATATGATACTACTTATTAAAATGATGTCTAAAAAAGTTGTAAAGCATAGGATAAATTATACATATACATATGTGATGATGAGAGAACTAAGTAGGAAGCCATATATTTGTGTGTGTGTGTGTGTGTGTGTGTGTAATTAATTAAATTAAAATAGGCATAGAAAAAAGCATGGTAGAAAATGTAATAAAATATTAAACAAACTTTACTCTTATTAGTAATCTAAATTTTAATGCTCATACTTTTTAAATGTTTTAAATTATCATATATTAATTTCATAATTAGAAAGATATAGTTTATGAAAATATGTAGGAATTTTACATTAGCATTCACATGATATTGTGTGGACATTTCTACCTTTTCATCTTTAATAATGGGTTATCCACTAAATGAAATACAGACTCACAACAACCCAATGATATCATCAGAGATGCTTTTTGTCTAGTTCACCAGAACATGTTCTTGCGTTACATACTTTAAAAATAAGCCATTAAAAATAAGCTATTAAGTGGTGCTCAGAATAACCACTAGAAATGCTATAAAATGGCATAAAAGTATGTTGAGTCTGGCATTTTAAAAATGTGGCTCATTAGCAATAAAACAACAGATCGATGAAGGATACAAGAAGATGCCTGTAGGCAGCAAAGTTAAGCCAAATACATAAATCCTTACAAAGACTTAACAGAGAGAAATAGAAAAGAGCTAAAGGAAAAGGAACAAAAGGTGAGACTGACATATGTTTCAAATCAGTCTATTACAATAAATCACTTGGGAAATGAAGAAAGAAAGCCACGTAAAAGCAGAGAAAGTTAAAAACTAGACAAAGGGAGAAAGTGGCTGATAGACAAGTCTGTGCCCTTAAACATAAGAGGGTTCAAACCCTGATGAGACTGACTTCTGTAAGTGACCATACTACCTCTTTGTGAACAACTCCAGTGACGCAATAGCTCACACTCAAAGGCGGCCCTCCCTGTACAAGAGGTTTTTATTTTATTTTTGGTGATGTCAAACACTTCGTAAACTCTACACATAAGTGTTTGCTTTTCTCTGTAATATCACATAGAACACATCTAGCCCTTTTGTTAACACCCTGTAATCCTCCTGGTATTTCAGTAAAGCCGATCTCTCTCTCTCACTTTGTTGTGTTAAAATTCGCCAGGTCATTTAAATAGTTCTACGTGTTTTTAAGGTTCTCACTCGCCTGTCCTTTTCCTCCTGAATGTTCTCTGGATTATAAAAGCCTTTCTGAAAAGTGTAAATTTGGGCAAAAATTCCACGAAAAAATTTAGCAACAGTAAGTTGAAAGAAACTATAACTTCCCTCAATCTCAATACCACATTTCGTGACAATGTAGCCTCAGAGCCTGTTAGCATTTCTGGATGACCACATGACATGGTTGACTCACAGTATCCTCTCCTGCCCTCTGGCATCCCTGCCTCTGACACTCTCGTAGCAGCTAACTTGTATCTCCATGTTTTACTTTTGTGAATACCATAAACTTTCTCTTCGTTAATTTCATCTTCTGTGTCATTGTTTAACATATGATTAACATATTATGTTCTGCATGTGAGAAACCTTCTGGCTCGTTTTATTTTCCAAGGAAGTTACCTTCTGTGTGTACAGTTCAGGGCAGGCTACTCCCAAATGTGCCGCTTTGGCATATTGATTATTTTGAATGGCAGTTACATGAGAAACAGCTGGTATAAGGACACTGTCCCTCCTCTGTCCCTTCGAAAGCAGAAAATAAATCTCCCATGTTAAAGGGACCCTCCCTGCACCAGGAGGTAGAGGCATCCTTATTGCTAGAGATAGGGAATTCAGGACCAAGAAGGCAGTGTAAACAAACAGCTCACTAATTACAACCCAAGCCTAAATTTCTTTGTCTTTTCAGTTCTTCACAAATTTATTGTTGTCGTTTTCCCCCTAAAAGGTATTAAAGCTGTCTACTTTGGTCATCTGAGGGAGTCTCCTATTTCTATGCGCTCATGTACACACAAAATTAATTTTTGTTTTTCATCCGTTATTCTGTCTATGTCCATTTAATTATTAGACCAGTCAGAAGAACCAAGAGGGGTAGGGGGAACTTCCCCTTCCTGACATGTACATTTAAGCTCTCATATCAGCTCCCCAGTTGTTTGGTAGGTATTGTTCTCTATTTTCAAAGGAGTTGTATTGGTTGATGCAACCTGGTAGCAAGGAATAAAGTAACCCTCTGTAGAAGACACTATCACCTGACTTCTGTTTTGTGCATTTGACCCTGATCCCACCTGACTAAAACTAGTTTAAATTTTCATCTTGTCTACAAGAATATTGAAAGATTTTTTTCAAATGACTTCCTGATATTTTATATCCACTACATTTCCTAGTGAATTATTCTAGTATTCCTGCGCTCTTCCCAGGCCCAAAAGGAAATGAGGCTAGTCTGTTTTGACATGGTTAGGTGAAATCTTGCTGGCTTCTACTTATTACAATTTCTCTTACAAAAGCTTCTATTACCTTTCACTTAGAGATTTTTTAATAAATATGTGAGGCTCATACATTAATCTCACTTCCCTCTGCTTTTGTTTTTTAAAAAATTACTTTTGACAGCCATTATTTTGACAATTCTCCTAGTCTTCAAAGTTATTATTAGTAACAACTATGATTATAAAATTTGTAGTGTTTATTTAATTCCCAAAATCACCCTTTGTAATATATATTATTTTTCTTTTCCTTCATATTTTACTTTATAATTGAGGAAATAAGCTCAGGAAGCTACGCTGGCAGGAAATACCCACCAAATAATTAGGGGCAATAAAAAACTTTCACCTGGTTCTCTGGTCCTATGTTCTTTGCTTCAAGATAATGGACTCTCAATGGTCATTGCATAACCTTATCCACAAGTTTCTAAAGCATCTAGAAAAGTATATATTGTTTTTTCACACATATTGGATTGTAAGTTTTCATCTGCACACCATAGCACTGAAGATGAAAGGGGAAATAGAGACATTATGTATTCTATTTTTATTAATTTGTCTACTTGTCACTACTAACCAACCATAAGCCTAGGTCTAGCCCTTTGTGGTCTGTGCCCCAAACATAATTGTAAAAGTATTTTTGTCATTTATACTACTTTCCACAATCCTTTTCCAATACATTTTCAATTATTTAACATAATTTTTAGATTTTTTTACTGATTGTGGGGCCATTATTCTTATATACAATGTATGTTATAGTCTTTGAACCCGTAATTTTACTTTTAAGACTATCTCCTAAGTTTGCACATTCATGTAAGATGAGCATATAGCAATGATATTGTGGCATTGATCATCACAATGTTCATCCATGTGAGAGGAGAAAATACCAGTTTCCCTTCAAAAAATAGATTGACCTGTATGTGCAAATGGGAGACGGTCTCTAAGATAAGTGAGAAAAGTAGGATAATACTATAATGATAGCTAATCTTTACTGAGTATTTTTTATTAAATTGCATGATCCTATGTGTTTTATAAGAATTTATACATTTTGTATTCACAACAGACCTATGAAGAATACACTATTATTATCATGCACATTTTTAGAAATATAGAAACTGAAGCACAGAGAAATGACATTTTTTCCCACGGTCACATAGATAGTAAGTGGCAGAGTCTGGGTTCTATCCAAGCCAACTGTATTATTCTGAAATTCAGTCAGTATTACAATCATATGTAATACTCCCTCCTAACAGCTACTGAACAATGCATATAATGAGCTTCAACTCATGAAAATATAATTAAAGTAGTAAATATTATTTGTATGCATATACACATATAGATATATATCTAAATAGATACCTCTGCATATTTTCTGTAAGAAAGCACAAGCAATTTTTGTTCATGATTACCTCTAGAGGTGAGTGTGACAGACTAGAAAAGCACAGAGATTTATTTTTTATTGTTTGGAAAAAAATAAGATATCATTTTTACACTGTTCATATATTTTATTATGTTCATTTAAGGCATATTAATAATGGTAATAAAAAGAGAATTTGTGAAATATTGCTGTAAAAAGTTTCAATGCATTATATATAGTAACTAGAGGCCCAGTGCATGAATTCGTGCACCGGTGTGGTCCCTCAGCCTGGCCTGCCCGGATTGGGCTGAAACCAGCTCTCTGACATCCCCTTAGGGGTCCCAAATTGTGAGAGGGCAGTTCTCAGGTGACACATACCAGAATCGGAATCAGGCTCCCTCCTCTCTGGTTCTGGTTGTGTCACCTGAGAACCGCAGCTGCCAAGTCATTGCACCTTGGTAGCTCCTGAATTGAGCATCTGCCCCTTGGTGGTCAGTGTGCATCATAGCTAATGGTCAGACTGTTGGATGGTCACTTAGGCTTTTATATATATAGATTATTCTATGAAAATTGAGAATAAATTCTGCTGGAAGAGTGAGATCTAAAAAGCTTTCTTAAGAAATCTTTGTTTATGGTTGCTTAAAATTAATATATATATATTTTCCACTCACAGATACATATATGAATACCTCTAGCTTTTCTTACCCATTTAATCTAAAGTATAAAATTAAACTTCCTCATAGGCTTCATTTACTTATATTTTACTAATAAAAAGGAGGGATTTTCTTGTTTGTTTCCAAATTGAATCCAAAGTAGAAGTTTTCTTGTTTGTTTGTTTAGCTATTTTTTTCCCCTCAGGAGATTAGATTGTAAGCTGGATAAGTGAAGGAATTATAAAATAGTCCTCTTAAGTAGAATAAAATGTCTAGATATTTAGATTTTCATACTTTTAGTTTTCTCATTGATGTTAAGAATACATCACAAAGTTTCCCATTTTGCCAGCCTTTCTGAAGAGCAGTATTTCAGTGATATTATTTTTGCTGCATTTGTCTTTTAGCTTCAATCATGTCCTCTCTATGGTGCATAGGTTTTGAGGTTATTAAAGCCACATGTTTATAGTTTATTTTTTAAAAATATGTTTTTATTGATTTCAGAGAAGAAGGGAGAGGGAGAGAGAAATAGAAACATCAATGATGAGAGAGAATCATAGATCAGCTTCCTCCTGCACTCCCCACACTAGGGACCGAGCCCACAACCTGGGCATGTGCCCTTATGGGGAATCCAACCATGACCTCCTAGTTCATAGGTTGACACTCAACTATTGAGCCACACTGGCCAGGCACTTGTAGTTTCTTGATATTTGGTGGTATTCTGCCTCACTCCTAAGAGCTCCATTACCTTTATTTATTTATTTTTTTAAATATATATATATTTTTTTATTGATATTTTACAGAGAGGAAGGAAGAGGGATAGAGAGCTAGAAACATCGATGAGAGAGAAACATCGATCAGCTGCCTCCTGCACACCTCCCGCTGGGGATGTGCCCGCAACTAATGTACATGCCCTTGACCGGAATCGAACCCGGGACCCCTCAGTCCGCAGGCCGACGCTCTATCCACTGAGCCAAACCAGTTTTGGCGCTCCATTACCTTTAAATAAAGCATTACCTTTCTATTCTGTTTTCCAACCATATGTCTCATTTAATCAAGTCATAGGGATACTCATATTAGCAAGATATACATGTATGTATATCTATCCATACATATGGATAGATATACATATATGTATATACAAATCAAGGAGATGGAATACTTCTAGTGCTTGCAAAGGTGCAGTGAAATAGGTTTGCTTATATACTGCTAATTGTTAATTGGTGAAAATTTTGTACAGTGATTTTTGTGAAGCAAACTGTCACCAGTGAATTAATTGTATCATTCCTATACTGCTTGAGAGAACTCCTGTTCCCAGTCTCAAGCCCATATTCCAATACCTTAAGGAATGTTTCATAAATATGAATCATGTTCTTCCACACAAAGCACTTTATCTTTTTCCTTTTCATGTTTGTTATATGGAAGAAATATTAAAAGAGCCATTGGTCACCCAATTCTTTCAGTTTTCTGAAAATTCCCACCTTGCCCAAAACAGGCAGAACAGAGCTTGGAAACCAGGAAACTTACCTAAGTTTGATGAGACCCCGGTGTGTGTGTGTGTGTGTGTGTGTGTGTGTGTGTGTGTTGGGGAAAATGGATGAGAAGTAGGAGTTATTGGTTGATTGTACAATGCATGGAGAGAGCAGCTATTACCAAAATGAATATAGACAGCATTTGAATTTCAACTATTGAGCAATTTCAGAGAAACTAAAAATCCACTGAATTGCTAAATTTTCCTTGACACATGAAAGTTATCATGTTGAAATGGACTGACTTAAAAAAGAGATAGTATAATTGGCAAACCTGGGGAGTAAATAGTCTTCTTCGGATCAAGTCAATGTAAGCCCAATTGCCACAGCTGTTCTTTAGGATATCTCTACTAATCTCTAGAAAGCAAGAGTCAGAGTTTTTAAACATATCTATACTTAAATGTTAATTATACATATATTACTATATTTCCAATTTTGCAGTTATATATCACTATTGCTCTGCTGAGGTCCAGGCCCTAACCATTTAGCAAACTGTATCTAGTTTAGTCCTAACGTTATCAGGGAGTCTTACCCAACAGCCTCTCTTATCTTTATAAATTTCCAAAGCCTAGAATACCTTCAGGTATTGTTATAGATAAACCTTAAAGTAGGTCAACATGACTTATGACTTTCAACAAGATTCTAACATGGAAAGATCAGGGCTAGTGTTCCTCAAATTAAAATCCTATTCTATAAAAGGGAAAAAGTTGCTTGGGCATAGTCCCAGGCCTTGAATAAATAGCACATGAAATAGTTTTGAACCCATCTCAATCAATCAAAGATAGAGGCCATGCTTTTGGAAGCCAACCAGCAACAATTTCCCTCCAGTAATGAGTTCTTCATATCTGAATGTCATTTAGGTTTAAGACGGATTTTCTTCTTAAAGACTACTAATCCTGGAACTCCTTGCTACTTCCAACCCTATATAAAATCAGCACTTGCATGACTTGCTAATTTACAAGTGCAACTCTCTCTTGTTTAGCAGGCAATCAGCTTTTCTTTGTTTGAGATATTGGAAGGCATTTCCATTACAAAATAAGGCCAAGTAGGGCTAGTTCATAGCAAGGGAAAGCATACATTGATCTTAAAGAGAAAAAAAAAGTTAATTAATGCAATATTTTAACTAATGCATGTTTGTGGAACAAAATATATAAATAAATATTCAGGACTGAATTTCAATAGCAATAATATTAAAGATTTGTGATATAGCTCAAGCAGAGACTAGAAGATGGATGTCTTGAAATAACATATTAACGACAATAAAATGAAAAGTGAATGAGATAAGAAATAATTGAATTTCAACTATTGACCTATTTAGAGAGATTAAAAATACTTCTCGTCTGAACTTGAGCTATATACCACAAATAATATTTGCTATTGTCATTCAGTTCTAAATTTCTTCCAACTAAAGAAAGTAGAAGAGATGTAATTAACAATTCAAAAAATAGAAAGAAATAATAGTAAATAGAAAATATATTAAAAATGAAAGTTAATAAACAATATTGAGTATTAAAAAGAATAAGAACATTAAAAAGACAAAATTCTAGAAATATTGACTGGGAAACAAGGTGATAGAAACAAAGAATACTACCTAGGTCAAAACAAATAATATTAATAATGAAATGGGAATGCTTACATGTATAAAGAAATCATAGAGGAATGTTTTGAATAACTTTATGGCAATGACTTTAAAATGTATATGAAATAATAAATATGATAAAAGAATTGATAAAAGAAAAATGGAAAACCTTAAAAATTCTATTACACTCCAATAAACTGCATATTTTATTTTTATATAAACTTCTAAAGTAATATATAATTTAAAACATCTCATCTGCATTGTTCTACAGGCAATATAAGTTCAATATAAATTGTAACCAATTAGATAGGAACAGCATAATATATTAAATTTATGAGTAAATAAATGTTAGTGCATTTAAATTATAAATGTGTACAAAGAATACATCATAACCTAGAAGAGTACATTCCAGAAATGCATGGGTGTTTTAATAACATATAATTATTAATGTAATTGACTACAGCAAAACATTAAAGGTGAACCACCACATGTCATCTTAATATAGATGCAAAAAAATGTTAATATAACACTGATTTTTCTTCATCATTATCCTCTTTGGAAACTCAGAAACAATGGGCCTTTCTAATCTAATGAAGGGGATCTCCCAGAGAAAACAGGACACTTGTGAAGTGATAGCTGTTCAAAGACAAGGATGACTGCCATTACCACTCCTATTTTAGTTTACAATATTAGGGCACATTTTATAATTATAATGAAAGAAAACTACTTCATCAATATTAATGAAATAACTGCTATAAAGTTATATATCAGTAATAAAATATAAAGATAGAAAAGTTAGTAGGGCTGAAAATCAAGGAACAGCTACAGTATAATTATTTGCAGTTGAATGATAGTCTCTTTCTAAAATCCAATAATATTAAAAAAACAATTAGGGTTGATGAGTTAGCAAGGTTCCTGGATGCGAGGTTAGTACCCTTGATCAATAACATTCCTATATTCCAAATATAATTTAGAAAATAAAATTAAATATACCATCCATCAAAGCAAAAAATTATAATGTATTTGGGAAAGAATCTATCAAAGATGTGAGGAGTATTATAGAAGAAACAATAATATTTATTGAAGGACATAAAAATATCTAAATAAATAGAGAAACATACTAGATTCATAAGAGAAAAAGTTCTAACTAGAAATAGCAGAGAAAAAAGCCATACAAACTAGAAAGAAATACAGTGATATATGTTTACATTAAAAATTTAAAATTATGTAAACTAAAATATATTTATATAATACATTAGATATTTGCAACACAAATAAGAGAAAGAAAAAATTAATACTTAGAATATAAAGAATCCCAACAGATTAATAGAAAAAGGAACAACAACAGAAAAACCTTGATCAAACCAAAGTACACAAAAGGCTACTGGAAATGGGAATCACTAATGCTAATAAACATATGATAATATACTTGATGTCAGTAATAATTAAGGTTGTACAGATCACAACAATGATCATTTTTTATTGCATCCCTTTAGCATTGGAGAGTATTAAAATGTCTGTTAATTCAAAGTGTAGGTGAAAATATACAGCTAAAGAAAGTTCTCTACTGGTGATGGGATTGCAAATTGGTGCTGCCCTACAAGAGAGCAATTTGTCATTTTTTATCTTGAAACTTATGCATACCCTATAATTTAGCATTTATTTCTTTGTATAATAGGATGCAGAATCAGATTCTTTCTGTTGCCCCAGAAACAGTAATCAGGGCCCGATGCTTAGGATAAAAGGATGTTAAGCACCCACGTTCCAAAGGCAGTCATCAATAGGGATATCATCGGTGAGGTCCAAGAAATGAGTGAGCCAACCTTGCTCCTCCCACTTGCCGCCCAGCACCACTCCATTCTCCAATGTTCTTCCCCATCTCTCCAGAAATAGAGTCAAAGGAGGAAAGAGAGGTCGCTGGAGTCAGTTTAATGAGTACAATGTTCTTGGGAGGCGACCTGGGAAAAGAAAAGGTCTTGGAGATGTGCTCATCAACCCGGGGACTGCTTTAAGAAAAGAAAATGGGCATTTTATTCTCTAGTTGGGCGACTGCTTAGGAAGCAAACTTGTTCATCAGTCCTGTGGCTACATAGAAGAAGGGAAAGGAAATTTGGAGGGATAAAGCGGGGCAAAAAGAGAGGATGAGAGTGGAGCCCACTACATTTTCATGTTCTATGTGGCAATGTGCAGATGTTTCTTGTGGATTAATGGGAGAACATAAGAGAATTGTTTCTGAGCTATAGAAACAGAATGGCATGTAAAAGTTTTCTGCCCTGAGGAATAAAAGTACTCTCAGCAGTGGTATTTATTGATTTATTGGCTGTGGCTGGAGGTAAAGGCAGGTGGAAAATGTGAGTTTGATCTAGATTCCACAAGTCAAGAAACTGCATAGAGGTTATGTGAAGGGCACATTATCCATAAAACTGCTCTTAAAAGATCCAGTACTTGTAAGGCTGCCACACAGAGGAGTTGCTGGCCATTCAGTGTTATACAGAGAAGCAAAAATAAGCAACAATTAAAGAATGAACAACACAAAATGGGCAATTAGGTAAAATAAACAAACAAAATATCCAGCCAAAAAACACCCTCTTTTACTTTACTTCTCCCTCTTCCTCATCTCCATTATCTAGGAAAGATGCAGGGTTAAGAATCTTAAGAGCCAGATGTTGCCAGCTATATTCCCCACTCCTAACAGTGTCCCAGCTCGAACCTGGGCTTAGGGGAGAGAGGAAATAAGATTTAAATGGAGGTTGTGATGAATGCTTTAATACAGAGTTTATTATCTAAATGAGAACTCATGGAACTCGCACAGCTATTAAGGAACTGGAAAAGGAGAGTCAGCAGAACATAGGTAAAGGCAATGACTGCAGAAAATTAAAGCTATTTCATGCCTTTATACATCTGAGCTGAGACTGTTCATTAAACTGGGTACATCCTAGAAAACTCACATATGTAAAAGACACAATTTAAGTACCAAAATGGTGAAAATCAGAACAATGTACATGCACATTAATTGGAATACTGACATGGATGAACATGGATCTGAGTCAATAAACATGGATTCTAAGTTGCATAGGGATGCATACAGTATAATAACATTTAAACCATATATTTTCAAACCATATAAATGCTGTCTTCTTAAGTACAAATATATGTATGAATACATATAAGTGCACCTGCATATGTGATAATATAAATCATGCATAAGGAGGATACTCATCAACTGTAGATTACAAGAGGGAGAAAATTCAAGCAAGATACTGGAGTGATGAGTTTTAGCAATGTGCATAATGTGTTATTTCTTTCTTTCTTTTTTGTTTTTGTTAATCCTCACCCATGGATATTTTTCCATTGATTTTCAGGGAGAGTGGAAGAGAGAGGAAAAGATAGAGAGAAAAACATTTATGTGAGAGGAACACATAGATTGGTTGCCTCCTGCAGGAACTCCAACCAGTGACTGGGCTGGGGAGGAGCCTGTAACCCAGGTATGTGCCCTTGACCAGAATCGAACCCAGGACCCTGCAGTCTGCAGGCCAGTGCTCTATCCACTGAGCCAAACTGGCTAGGGAAATGTGTTATTTATTTCAAAACATATCTGAAGCAAACTTTGTAGACTATTAACTTGCTTTTTTAGAAAGTAAGCACACTAGTACCTATTATGTGTTTATGTGTAATTAAAATATTTTAAAATTGAAATGAAGTAATAAAAATATTTTGATACACTTTTCTATAAAATTTAATTCAAATTGTAATGTGGATTGTGTAAATACTCATTTAGTGCTTTGCTTCCCTTGGCAGAAAAAGAACCGCTTTGAACATACTTCAAGTATTCCTTGTCATTTGCATCTTCATGACTCATTAAAACACAAAAACAGTTGTCTCTTTGTACTTCCTTTGAGAAGGCTGTCGTTTTACTTTCCCTGAAAAGCTTTTAACTAAAATGAGATCCAACACATATTTTTATTCCTTTTTAAAAATCTCAACCTGAAACAAAATGCAACAACTGGAGCACCTCCTGATCACTTAATTAAAATGAGCTAGTTGTGATTTATTGTTGAGTGCAGGGGCTTATCCCAAGCTTTTCCAAGGCTGCAGTATTGAGAGTATGTTTCCTTGTATGGAATCAATGCACGTTATTAGACTCTAGGCCATTCTTTCACATCCTTCTTTCCTAATAAAGCTCTGAGCATACTTCTCATTAGTGAGTAGTTTTTCACAGGAGCATAAGACCCACAGTCTATTTTCTTATTAATCTTAGCAACATAATCATATAGATGGCTGAATAATGTATGGAATAAAACATTTTTAAAAATATTTTTTTCCTGTACATTACTCCTATGTATATACATGACTCATCAGGCTAATAAGATTTCCCCCTTCGCCACATGAGCACTTTAGTTGAAATATCTGTTTCTTTTTCTTATAGTATTAAAGGAGCAGTAGATAACCTAACAGTAAGGCAAACTATCAACAAGTGGCATGATAATTTATTTTGGGGTAACTCAATGTCTCACAAATGATTTCTACCAATGTAAAGAAGGAAATAGAGACACAATGCAATAACCGAGGAGGTAATATTCATTAGCATAGTGCTCACTGTGCCATTGTCAAATCATATGTGCATATTTGTGTAAGGGTTTGAAAATGTCTGCTCTACATTTATTTCTCTGTGCCAGCTGACTTTAGCTATATCTAAAGGTAAAAGAGATCCATAGGAGTTGTCAGAAAAGGGTTTAAGTAAATCATTTTGTTCTTCATGTAATCATACTTAAACACAATTCAATACTGTATATATGTATACACAAATATACATGCATATTATATCTACAGAATCCCTCTGTGTTATATACTTATATTTGTTATACATACATGCATGTCCACATTATTTAATTATCAATAATCTCTTTCTGCTAGCATATAATTGCATTTTTTCATTCACACTTTTGGTTGCACTTCACTTAAAATTGTACTGAATTTTGCTATTTCTGGCTTTTTGCCTTATTCATCACTCCCCTACTGTAGTTATAGTCCTTGACAGTGAAAATAAGATTCTTAGGTTCATGGAATCTTTATTATACAAAATATGCATTAATGTCATTCTTATCAGCTAGTGGCCTCCATAAGCAGAAGAAGCAATGAAAGGGAATGAAAATGATTATTTATTCACCAGCTTGGTAGAGCATATCACTAATGAACCGTGAACACAGATTGTCTGAACAAATCTCCAGTGTCAGGTGGGGCCCTATCTTTTGATTTTCTTGAAAATATGCATAATAATTATTGGCTATTACATCCGCAAAAATAATATATTACATTTTCAATCCACATTTATTTTTAGTAAATTGGAAATATGCTAGTCATTGAAATACAAGGGGCATAGTGCTTGATAAATGAAAATGCTATTCAAATTTCTTGCGATTCACTATAGCATAATACATTTTCCACTTGTTACATAATGGTTAATTTAGACTCTCAAATTCCCCAGACATCAATAATTAATTTGATGAGAATCTCTTAACATAAATGAGGTTCTTAAAACTTTGAATTTAACAAATATTGGTTCAGTGCACCTAACACTGTGCCATCAGCTGGGGACACAGAGATTAGTGAAATAGTCAGTATCATCAAGGAATGTCTTGTAGGAGAGACAGCATCTCGACAAAATGCAGAATTTAAAACAACTCCTTATCTTGTCTTTATTAGGAGGATTATAACAAAGTAACATATGATAGCTTAAATTTTAATTGCTGTGGAAACTCCCTATATTTAGGCCATGAAATGAAATTTCCTTGTTAGCAACGCAATATTCCCATGGTGTGTGTGTGTGTGTGTGTGTGTGTGAAGACATGGGCCTTTCATTGATTGTCATTTTTACTCTTCACAATAAATCTAAATTCAGCATACATGTATTTTATTTGTTTTGTTCAAAATCATAGCGTCTCTGATGCCCATACCATTCTACTAAATTACTCATTGTATATCTAGACTTCTAAGCCACCTTGCTTCACTCACCAAGAATGTTTTTGTTTTTTGTATCTTTTTCTCCTGGATCAGAATTTTATTCTTCATTTGTGCTGCTGATATTATCAATGATTACGCCAATATGACCCAACCATCATCCCTGTTTTTGTTTCTTTACTCCTCACCTCAAAAAAAAAAAAAAACAACAACAAAAAAAAGAAAACACACACACACACACAAAAAAAAACCCAACCAAACTTTTTCTTAAATTCTCCTCAATCCCACATTCCTATGATCACAGCCTAGACCTGTTCATAACCAAGAGGCATGATCACATCACTCCAACCACTGCCATTTACCCTGGACTCGATTTGGTCCACTCCAAAATGTTTTGCCCCGATTTAGAACTCCAATTTATTGAACCATCAAACTTTCCTGCTATTAAGCTCTCATCTTCTATCTTCTTTTGTCTTCTTATTCAATTAGACTCACAACATATTATTACATTCAGTTCCTTATAAACATGCTGGACTCCTTTTTGCTTTTCTCTCCTTTCATTTTCTCTATTTGAAAAAGCACTAATTTTGATTATCTTCTTAATGATTTTATCCTATAGTTATCCTTTATTTCTTTTGAAACATCATTTCTCCTTCTCTACTAAATTATTCCCACCACTTTACCAGTATACCTATTTAAAAACAACAAAATATATAACGTTTTTAGTGACCCCGCCATCCACCTCCAACTATTGTCCCATTCCTCTGCTTTTTTTTCAGATTACTCTGAGCATGAGTTGTTTCTATTCTTGTCTCCATTTCCTCACTTCTTATTCATTATTCACCTTAGTCCATCTTGATAAAGTTTTCATCCTCCTCTGCTAGTGTTGAGATCATCAAGAATCTCCCATGATGCCAAATTCAATGGTCACTTCTGTTTTCATATGATTTGCCTTATCAGTAGCATTGTACACAACTGCCTAGTCATCTCTACTTGAAATGACTCTCTCCTTGCAGCTCTTTTGATATATGAGTCATTTAATATCTGTTTTAATATTCTTCTATTTTACCTTCCTGTACTATAGTTGCCAGAAAGCTAAAAATGGTATTCCCCTGACTTGTATACCCGTTTCCAGACTTAGGGATTTAAGTAATGCCAATGAAATGCGCTAGTGAGTCTAGAAATGGAAACTGATAGAGGGAGCAAAGCATAGAGCATGAAGTACTCTTTCTGCTTGTGCAACACGAGTGCAAAGCCAATTGATCCTGGGATGGTTTTATCTCCAGATTATGGCTAAAGTAGTAGGATCCTGGAGCCAGAAGTTGAGAAAATGCTTATGTGTTTCACCAGATTTCTTCTTATGATATATGAAACTTCCCTCAATCGTAAGACCTCAGTTTCCTTGTTCTTGGAGTAATTTTAGTGGGAGCAGCCTAACCATCAAATTTATAAGTATATACTTTTCTGTATCTAATCCCATTCTGCTTAAACCTGATAGGTTTCTGTTATCTATAACTGAATTCTAATTGAAGCAATTTCTGTGACATTCTTTGTTTCTTTTATTTCTCTTGTTGCCACTTTCAAGTCTTCTCAGATGACAACTTTTCCTCTATTCAACCTTAAACGATGAAGTACCCCAGTCATCTATTCTGAGAGCATTTCTCTTCCTTAAACACTCTTCCCAGATAATCTCATTTAGTTTCACATATTATAAACTACCTATATTCTGATGGTGCCAGTTCCTTTCTCACCTTTCAGTTTAAATGTCCTCTGAACTCTAGAAATCATACGTAAGGTGACTCCGTTATAAAGAAAGATTTTAGTGAGCAATCTCCTCATATCTAATTTATAAAATCATAACTGAATAAAGAGTTGTATACATGTATGACTTAGATCAAAATAACCACTGGAAGACAGAAACCATTAAATATAGATTTTTTTCCATCTAAGGAGAGTGATTGGAGATGACTAGGATGAAGCAGAAGGTCTTATAATTAAAAGATCTCTCTATTACTTTACTTTTTAATTATGTGCATTATTACTTTTGATAATTACAATGTGGTTAAATAGCAACTGGGACTTATTTAATCCATCAAATCAGTCAGTCAAAACTGTGGACCTCATAAGCTGTAACACCTAAAACAATTTTCTATGAGCATCTGATAAAACCTCAGGCTGCTTGTTCCTATGGACACTTTATGGATTACTTCATTTCAATTAGAAAAATACCACCCAAACATATGCCACCACTATAGAGCTCCTCTGCATGAATTAATGAAGAACACTGCTTTATGTGTCACTTGTCCCTCTTGGCTGCGATTTCTGGAAATGCTCGGCTATGGCACTGTTTAGAGATGGTGGTGGGAGGTGGCTAAAATTTGTCATGCATCATGTCCTATGGATTCCCTTGGATACAAATGTTTTAATTACTCCAGTGGAATGAAGTGAAAAGCCTCACTATATTGATTTGTCAGGAATAAGACATTCCCTGCTCTGTTAATTCTTGGCCCTGGCTGTTAAAGAGCCATTGCTTGTTGGTTTGTAGCTGGGAATAATAAGTTACATAAATAACTTCCTTGTGGCTGGTCCGCCTCCAAACTTGATGTGATGCCACTATTCATTAATATCGTGTCAGTGAGCAGACCTGCTTGGAATATGCAATGGTTTGCTTCATCTAGAAATTGCAGGAACAGTGACAGTGTGAAGCAATTGAATACAGGTGAAATACCATTAAGCCTATGCCATCACTCAGAATCTGTTTGCATAGAAAAGCTATTTTCATGATCTGGTGGACAACATATATCTACACTGCTGTTTTTGGCCCTGCTCATAAAATTACAAAACTTAAAACCCTCTCACAATGAATTCTTTCTTGTTTCTTATATATACAACAATCATTATCTACAATAAAAGAGGAGTTAATTATGGACTAATATTAGATTAACGCACAAGCATTTGTTTTATATCAAAGACAAATTATATATCAGAACCTCATCACCTTTTTACTATAGATATGCCATGGAAACTCAAAGAACCTGCAACTCCATGTTCTTTTCTTGGTAAACTCCAGAGTTTTATACTGAGAGTGGAGTTTCCTGGCTTCAAATCATTAAATGACTATTCAGTGTGTGAGGCGAAGATAGCTAGATAGGAAGGGGTAACCATGGTAAGAGGAAGGCAAAACACCTCTGAGGTGACATCATGCACAATGCTGCCCAGGAGGGAGTGCCACATTGAATGTGAGCAAACTGTCCTAATGGGTGTCTTTATGTGCAAATGCTAGAAAAATACAGAAAGGCAGATCCACTGCTCTCCGTTTCTAGGAGAATTGTTCCACTTCTCAGTATCTATTGTTTACCATAGACTTGGAAGCATGTAGTGATTCTATGGTTAAAAAAAAAAAGATCTTAGCTGTCCTGTGATTATGCATATGCAAGTATCACTGTGATAAACTGCTTATCAAAAAGTTTTCTTTTCCCTGTGCTATACCTAGGGAAGGGTACCTGCACTGCTAAGTAATTTGCCAAAATGCAGCAGCAGTTATGAAGATCCCAGACCCCAGAAGAGGAAAAGGGAAAGGCTATTTCTCCTTTACTGATTTGAAATCATAGGATAAGATTTCTACAAATGCTTTAAAATTCTGCCACTATAGGATTTTGTAAGCCCAATAAAGCTATAAGATTGTTGTTGATAACCATTTGTTTAAATTTTTTTTACACATGAAAATCCTTTATTTATGGAAACTAACTCATTTGAATAATGGTGGGAAAATTTTATTCCAAAGACCTCAACAGTTCCAAAACAAATTTATTCAAAGAACTTCCTTATACAAATATATAATTGCAGAGTGATATTTTGTCACATATAGAAGTAGATGTTAGCAAAGGAATAATATAGGATATATTCCCTTTTTAAAAGTAATAACTTTACATTTGTTATCATTTTAGGTTATAAACATTATTCTAAGAATTTATAACTATACGTACATTTTACAAAGTAAAACTATAAACCTCAGATAAATGTCCAAGTCAGAAGAAATAAAAACATTTAACAAAATTTGGACTGGATAGTTTTAGAACAGTGATTTTTCAACCTTTTTCAACTTATGGCACACATAAATTAATTGCTAAAATTCTGCGGCACATCAAAAATATCTTTTGCAGATCTGACAAAATTGGTATAATTTAAATTCATTCACACTGGATGGCTATTGTTGTATTGGCTGTTGTCATTTTTTAATTTGACAATTTAGGGGGGAAAAGGTCAGTGGTCCTGACTAGTCAGGTATTGAATGCTTTAAAAATTCTTATGGCACACGGGTTGAAAATTGCTGTTTTAGCAAAGTAAAGAGAACAATATCACTTTCAAGATTTCAATTTCTGTGTAGATTCCAGAAATAATATAAAGTATCACTTTGACCAAGCCCCTTAGATTCTCATGGGTTAGTTTCTTCATAACCTACATAAAAGGGAATGTAGGATTAAATAATAGAGTCTGTTCCAGAGCCATCATCCTATAATTCAGACAATACGTAGTCCTTTTTGTCTAAAATAATTCTGTCTACTAATTCACATATTAATTTTTAAACCATAGTTCCTTCAACTCATTCCTCACCATCAGCCATTAGCAGGTTTTTTGTTTTTTTAATCCTCACCCAAGGATATGTTTTTGTTTATTTTTTTTGTTGAAAGACAGAGAGAGAGAGAGAGAGAGAGAGACATCAATGTGAGAGAGAAACATTGATGTTGCCTCCCATTTATGCTCTGACTAGGGATCAAACCCACAACCAAGATATGTGTCCTGACCAGGAATGGAACCTGCAGCTCTTTGGTGCATGGATGATGCTCCAACTGAATGAGCAACCTGGCCGGGGCCATTAGCAGGTATTTTAAAAAAAAATTATCATAAGCTTTTATTTTAAAATAGATTTAGATTTGCATATATACTTATGGGTAGAGAGTTTCTGTATATTCAATTTCACTTGTTATTGAAATCTTACATTATCATGATACATTCACAATAAAGGAAACAGTACGGACCCATTATTAACTAAAGTCCATACTGTATTCAGATTTTCTTAGTTTTTAACTATGTCCGATTATTGTTTTTGGATACCATTCATGATAACACATTACATTCTTTCCTTCCAGTACTCCATTTACACATGTTACATTTTTCCTATTATGGCATAATTCTTGGTAGTTAGTTCTAATTTTTTATTTTATTTTTTACTGCACTTTAGATTGGGGATTCCCTATTGCTCTACCTTCAAGACCACTGATTCTTTCCTCAGCCTTTTGAGCTCATTGATGAACCTATGGAAAGCATTCATCTTTGTTTCTTTTTTTTAATCATTATTTCTAGTAGTTCTTTTTATTATTTTCAGAGACACCTTGCATTCCTTAGTCATCTTTTCTTACATGTTGTGTACTTTTTCCATTAGATACCTTACCAAATTAATCAAGTTATATTATATTCCCTCTCTGATCATTCTAACATGTGTATCATATCTGAGTCTGGTTCTGATGATTTCTTTGCCTCTTAAAATTATGTTTTTTTCTTGCCTTTGCCATGCTTTAAAATTATTTGTTAAAAGCCAAATGTCTTACTGGATAATATGAACTAAAGAAAATCAGCATTTCGTGTGGGTTTATGTTATTATGGCTAAGGATTGATCTGTTCTTAATTTTTGTTGTTGTAAGTAGGGGCTCCAGAAACTTTAAAATCATCTTGTGTGTTTGTGGCTGTGTCCTCATAACTTTGTCTGCTTTTCTCAGGGAAATTCTGTGTCCTGCAGCTCTTTCAGCTGCAATTTGCTGCTTTTATACTGAATCCCTTTTGATGAGGAGGTTAGGTGAGGTGGAGAGGGAGCATTTTGCAACTTTCTGATTACATCTCAGTCTGTCAGTGAGTTTGTCTTAGGGTTATGGCCACCACATGTGCTTCTCCAGTAGAATAGCCACCCCCTCCTTTCCCTTATTGCAGTATTCTCATCTATTTTCTTGAACCCCTGAACCCTGGTCCTATTTCTTCCCTTACGTGATACAGAAAGCCTGGAGGTGGCTGGAGTGGGAGAAATTTCCTTTTCCCTGGTGAGAAACTCTGACAGAGTCTTTCCCCCTGGGGTATAAAGCTTTGCTATACAAAAGTCTCTGAGTGTATTTCATAATAATTATTCTCCCCCGCCTCCTGCCAGTCCACCCTCAATCTCCAGCAAGTCTTCAAAACTGCAATTGAAGTGTTCCTACCAGCTAATGCTTCCAGGAGCTCCCACCCAGGCGGGTAGTTCCCCCAGTGTTGTTCTGCCTGTGTCTGGCTCTCCTGTTTTCAGGAGATAATGACACCAGTGGCAGTCACAGTGAAAAAGGTAACTACCTTTTCTATTTTTTCCATCAAGAAAGAACTCCCCTCTTTGACAAATTTGAGTTACATTTGATATCCAGTACCCTAGTCCAAATGAATTTTTTTTTTCTGACTTACTAGTGCTTAAATAATACTGAACAAGTTGGCAAAAACAAAGTTTTAATGTTCCTTTTGTTGTATGCATGATTTAGTTTTTTAAGTTAGTAGAAATTTAGATGTGGTTTCAAATATATGACCAGAAGGATTTCTGATTATAAAAGGATTCTGTCATATGTCCTATGGGTAAATGCCTCATTCCCTGTAGGCTTTCTGATATAGCTACATATTCAGAGTTAATGAACCATGGAAAGCCCATTTGGGAGAAAAAGGCAAGGTTGCAGAAGAGTGAAACAATAAGATTCTTATTAAATAGCTAAGAATAAAACAGTATAAATCTGGGATTCCTAATTTTTTATGATATCTTAGACCAGTGGTCGGCAAACTCATTAGTCAACAGAGCCAAATAGCAATAGTACAACGATTGAAATTTCTTTTGAGAGCCAAATTTTTTAAACAAACTTCTTCTAATGCCACTTCTTCAAAATAGACTCGCCCAGGCCATGGTATTTTGTGGAAGAGCCACACTCAAGGGGCCAAAGAGCCATATGTGGCTCGCGAACCGCAGTTTGCCGACCACAGTCTTAGACAATCTTTGAAATTACACAGATTTAAAAAATGTTGATAGAAATAAATGCAAACTGTTTTTTAAATTAAATTCAGAGTAAAATTCCATTTACATTCAATTTGCTGGTCAGAAAACTGACAGAATTTTACTTGTCTTCAATTTCTTGTCATCTACATAAAATTGAGAACTAAGTAATCATATGATTACAAGAAATATTTGATATCCAAAAGGATTCTCATTGTTATAAATAATTAAAAAGATACTGTAACTGCTAACACATAGCTCACATACACAAACATGCCCTCCCCTACCCCCCTACACACAGTGTCTAAATCTGTGTTAAGTTACAAAAGCCCAGGCTAATAGTAACCACCAGAAATGTTTAATAACATGTTGCAGTAAGCCATGGGAGATAATTTATTTCTGGGTAATGGAGCAAGATATTTTTAGAGATACTCCTCAATTTTTGACAACATACCAGCAAAGAAGCCCATAAACCACATCCCCACTATATTCTTCTCATACAGGAGAAAGGCAAATTCTTTCCTAGGTAGATGCAACAAGAATATTTGAACAGTCCTGTTTAAATGCCCCAGGCTGCCTGCAAGCTAATATTTGCACAGATACATAACTATAAAATACTAGAGGCCTGGTGCACAAAATTTGTGCATGGGGGGGGGGTGTCCCTCAGCCTAGCCTGCATGCTCTCCAATCTGGGACCCCTCAAGGGATGTCTGACTGCCCGTTTAGGCCCGATCCAGGTAGGATCTGACCTAAACGGGCAGTCGGACTTCCCTCTCACAATCCAGGACTGCTGGCTCCCAACTGCTCGCCTGCCTGCCTTCCTGATTGCCCCTAACCACTTCTGCCTGCCAGCCTGATCACCCCCTAACCACTCCCCTGCTAGCCTGATTGATGCCTAACTGCTCCCCTGCCAGCCTGTTTGCCCCTAACTGCCCTCCCCTGCAGGCCTGGTCACCGCTAACTGCCCTCCCCTTCAGGCCTGGTCACCCCTAACTGCCCTATTCTGCAGGCCTGGTCACCCCCAACTGCTCTCCCCTGCAGGCCTGGGTCCCCCCCAACTGCCCTATTCTGCAGGCCTGGTCACCCCCAACTTCCCTCCTCTGCTGGCCTGGTCACCACTAACTGCCCTCCCCTGCTGGCCTGATCACCCACAACTGCCCTCCCTTGCAGACCTGGTCCCTCCCAACTGCCCGCCCCTGCTGGCCATCTTGTGTCCACATGGGGTCAGTCATCTTTGACCACATGGGGGCAGCCATCTTGTGTGTTGGAGTGACAGTCAATTTGCATATTACCCTTTTATTAGATAGGATAGAGGCCTGGTGCATGGGTGAGGGCTGGCTGGTTTGCCCTGAAGGGTGTCCCGGATCAGGGTAGGGGTTCCCTTGGGGTGTGGGGCAGTCTGGGTGAGGGGCCTGTGGTGGTTTGCAGGCCGGCCATGCCCCCCAGTGACCCAAGCAGAGGCCCTGGTATCTGGGATTTATTTATCTTCTATAATTGAAACTTTGTAGCCTTAAGCAGAGGCAAAGGCAGGCCAGGGCAGGAGGAAAGCTTGGTTTCCTCCATCGCCGGGGAAACCCAAGCCTCCTGCTCTCTCTGTGGCCGCAGCCATCTTGGTTGGGTTAATTTACATACTCGCTCCTGAGTGGCTGGTGGGCGTTGCTTGTGTGTGTAGCAGAGGTACAGTCAATTTGCATACTACTCTTTTATTAGATAGGATTAAGAAAGCAAAATACAAGGAACAAATGTTATGATGAAATTTATGTGCACTCTAAGCAAAATACACAGAAAACAAAGTAACCTAAAAATTCCCTTCAATTAGTGTACCAATCCTGAATGGAGCTGTTGATTGTACTTGAGTATTAAGCTTGCAGAATATACACCATAGTGAGTTACAGGAGTAGATTAGAGAATATAGAAACAGTGAGACATTGGAAAAATCAGTTTTCTTCAAAATGTTATGGGAAAATTAAGACCTAACTTAAGCTTTAAAACTAAAAGATGTGTATGAATTTAAGTTTTGCAGGTATGATCCATGAAGGGAAAGTAGTGTGGACAAAGTGCTCAGATCCAGGGGCCCTATCAGTTAATAGTGGTATAATCCTGAGGAATGACTCAGTTTCCTAATTCTGAGATCATGAATATAACAGTGCCTCACAATTATAGGGTCAGTAGGAGGATTAGATGATAAAGTAAATGTAATGTTATTAGAAGAGTGTCCTACACTTAATAATTTCTCAATAAATGTTATTTTCTATCATTACATGCTATATGAATAATATATAAAATGCTGATATGGGAAATATGTATGTGTATTATAAATTATGTAATATACTTTAATAAAATTAGGTATACTGTAGATATATAAGATATGCTAAGTGTATACATACATATAAAGTTTGTATATATTTTTTATTTAAAATTTGTGTATACATACTCAGATTAATGGTGCATTTTATAAAGTTGATTCTATACAATATATTAAGTAATTTTCAAAATATATGTTTACTATTCAATTTACAATACCATTTTTCAAAAGAAAAATTAAAATATATTAAATCACTGACATTGGAGTATCAAAATTTACAGAAGAAAAATTATTATTTCTTGGAAGATCAATATTCAGTAGACCTAAAATTACTGAGTTTTGTACACTCCTGATTAGCATATGAATATTAATTTAATTTACCTTTGGGAAAATATTCATGATTTCCATTAAGAGGTATATTTTATAGATAGATGATAAAGTTTTTATTGTAATTACTCAAGTTGATTATACTTGCAATCCAGATTCATCACATAATTATCTATTTTCTATTTCAGGTTTATTAAACAGTTGTATTGAATATGAGGCTAGAACATCACGTCAATAAAGAATTGCTACACTATGGTCATTTTCTATAGTTAGCAAACCATTCACTACTCATAGACACACAATAACACATGTGGGCACACACACGTCTACATACTATTTTGGATTTTGAGGTAGAAATAAGTCCAGCATAGCAATATGGAGTATGATGAAAATGATTATATAGTTTATTATCTAAACTGGGACATTTTGGAAGTTAAGAGTAGCTCTATTTATAAATACACAGGGATGACCAGTGTAAAGTGGACTGTCCTGTGCCAACCAGAATGCAGTTGCCAGGATTGGAGCATGGGAAAGAGTGTATCCAGCCTGACCAGTATGGCTCAGTAGTTGAGCCTCCGAACCATGAACCAGGAGGTCACAGTTCAATTCCCAGTCAGGGCACATGCCTTGGTTGTGGGGGGCCTGCAGGAGGTAGCCAATCAATGATTCTCTCTCATCACTGATGTTTCTATCTCTTTCTCCCTTTCCCTTCCTCTCTGAAATTAATAAAAAATATTTTTTAAGAGCATTCATGATATGATATAATATGAAAAAAATCTCTGTGAAAAATTAGATATATCACAAGATCCTGGACTACATTTTCACACCTGAGTGAATCATGGTTTGTGAACCTACAATTAACACTACACTGATTTCCTCCCCTTCCTTTCTTCCTTACTCCCTTTCTCCTTCCCTGATCCCCCCCCCTTCTCTCTCTCATAAACAACTCAACTCCTCATACTTCGTTTGTACAAGTTGCAGTAAAAGAGTCTGAACCTGATAGCATATATTTTTCAAAGCAATATGCTAAATCAATGAGTTGGGGAAGGAAAACCCAGCTATTTGATCTTGCAAAGCCAATTGTTTTAAGAAATTTCAGGGAGAGTATGGCAAAGAAGAAAGTTTGCCTTAATTCTCAGAACCCCTTATCGAATTGCCATGGTCAGTGGACACTTTTCTGGTTTTACCTCCCTTAATCCCCTGGAAAGTGTTTCTTCTTTGATACCACGTTCTTTGATTCTGGGCTGCGTTTTGTATTCTCTGTCACCTGGGAGAATACTCTTCTTCAATATCATTTTACTCTGCTTGCTCCTTGAATGTCTGCACTATCTGTGATATACTCCATTGTAGTTAGGTTTATAATATAACTACCCAGGGGGAATTTCATTATTCTTAATTTGATTTCCTTGAGAACAACCCCATAGTCAACCTAAGACATGCAAAACACTTCTACACACTTTTCATAGTTCTCATATTTCCCCCTTCTAATTTATGAATGCCTTTGGTATTTATCCTTCTTTCACCTGAATAGAAATATTTCCACAGTGAGGTGAGAAATGCTACAAAATGTGATTTATTTGGCTCCATTTTCTCCAGGGGTTGTTTTATTACTGTGTTTTAGATTATTTTGGATTCCACTGAGTTATAATAATAATAATTTATCTGTGAAAGCAGCCATCTCACATCACAAAAGATTGACAGAATCCTTTCAAAAGAATAAAACACATATGGAAGCACTGTCAAATCCATGAAGAATTCCTACTGACTTATCTAGAAATTCTAACTGCTTTGGAGATAGACAAGTTAAATTTTAGTTGCTTCTTTTTTAAAAATAAGTAAATCTTTCCCCAAGTGAATTCATTTGAATCATTGTTTCAGAGGTTTTATAAATTCATATGTCTCCTCCTGGGAAGCTACCAACCCTTAAAATAGTTTTTTTTTTTTTAAAGCATTTCTGTACATTGTTAATGCTGCGACCTTAGTACTTTATACTTAGTGATTAATTTTGGGCTACAGAATGCAGAAATAGAAAATAAAAAACAATTGAGGTCATCCAATAGCTGGCTGAAAGGACAGAGCTGGCCCATTACTTAGAGCTGATGACTTGATGAAATGTCTCCAGGAGGAACGGTTGTGGAAGCACTCTGAGAGGTGTAAGAACATGGTTACATCTCGCTTCAGGAGACAGTTGTTCCTTGTTTGACTAACTTCCTCCACCGCCCCGCCCCCTTCCCCGCTCTCCCTTTCTTCTTGTAAACTGGTCATTTTTATAAAAGGTCACTGAAGAAAATTAAAAAAAAAACCACCACAATAAAAAACTAAACTTAAATAATAAATATAACAACTATTGAAAGAATGTAACAAAGTGCTTGAATTTGAGCTCATTGTCAGAGAAGGAAGGACAGGGTCTGTGAGACAGCCCTTGTTCTCTGGCCTGGCCTAAACCAACTCATAATCACCATAGAGTGTTCAGATTTTTTTCTCTTTTATTTGGAGGAATCTTCTATGTTCTCTGCCTATGGACAGAGGTTAACACACTGTCTACGTGGTATTGGAGTAGCCAGGATCTGGTCAGCTGCTTCATTCTTTTCAATAATGTTTGAATTGTGCCCTCTTTTTTAAAAAAATTTATTTATTTATTTATTTATTTATTTATTTATTTATTTATTTATTTATTTATTTCCGGGAGAAAAGGACAGGGAGACAGACAGAAACATCAATGATGAGAGAGAATCATTGATTGGCTGCCTCCTGCACACCCCACACTAGAGATCAAGCCTGCAATCTGGGCAAGTGCCCTGACGGGGAATCGAACTATTGACCTCTTGGTTCATAAGTCGAAGTTCAACCACTGAGCCACACTGGCCAGGCTGTGCCCTGCCTTTTAAAGGAGATCTTCTCTTTATATCTCTCAGTCCTAATCATTCCCAATGGTGAAGGACAGTAGTGAGGGTAGGAGAAGGAACCTGGGAGAGTGACAATGAGGCTCCAGGAAAAAATCACCTGTGATTATGATCCAGCACCACAAGAAATCTCACCGGGCCCCTTCTATTACTGTAATTCCAACACCCTTTAACACTGGCTTCATGTATGTGGCTCCCTCCCTATTTCTTCATTTCTAGTTTCTGCCTCACTGTCTGTAACTTTCAGATTCCTCAGTAGCAATTTATTGTCTTAATCCTGGTTTTCCACTGGGTGACAGTGGCTCTATGCTTTTTTGCCCATGGACCAATCTCATTCTTCTCCCAAACGTCAGGCCCCTGTTTGCTCTGGAGTGTTCAGAATTCATTACTGTTGTTCAGGAACCATTACCTGGATGCATGGTTTTTAGCGATACTCACTAGTCCCTGCCTTGGGGCTGTGGGTTGAAATACAATCCAAATGTGGATGGAAAAATACACAAAAAAGCAAAATACTTTAGATCTGAGCCTTTTGGCTCATGTGGCACTTGTGCTAGTGGAGTCACTATTTCCATCGCTGCAGTTTCTAAATAAGTTTGGAGAAATAATACACATTTCAGGAGATGCTACAATCTCTGTTCATGGAGGGAGTTGTGGGCAGGCAGTGGTACTGCGTGTTTCCCCCCATCATTTCTTTTGTTTTGTTTTGTGGTGGTGGACACAATGGTAAATCATTTTACTTTTCATTGTGCTGCTCTCTGCATGAAGATACCCAAGCAGTAGTCAATAATAAGTATGGATGTCCAAGCCCAAGGATGCCATCATTGCTATTCACAGGCCTTGGCAGAAATAATGAGATGAAAGGAAATTATAAAGTTATGATGATGGTGCAAATAGGTTTGTTATTAAGAGAATAAGACATGGCATTGGATGCACGCAGATGCTAGTTAAATAAGATTGCAGGGCACTTGAGCTTGTAAGGAATTTGAAAGGTAGTTTGAATATTTGGAAGTCTAAAGATGCCACTGAAGAAAATGGCAGTTGGCAATGACTCGTCAAGCAAAAATATGATTTTTGAGAAGTATCATGGGATTTGGCTGAAGCTTAATGGCATGAATTTAAAGAGATACATATTCAAACAATGATGTGACTATCTGTAATACTGTCAACAATTAAAAAAAATTGTACATTGGCTGGAGTGTTCTTTGGTTCTATATAGAGGGCATGTGGTAAGAAGGTTGAGGGTATTGGCAGGACTACAGTTGATATAGGATGGATGGTGAGGAATGGAAAACCAGAAGGCTATGTTCTGTTCCATGTCTGGGCCCTTTTATTCCCAACCCTAAGATTTATTCTTCTGAAATCAAATTTTATTGTTATCCATAGTCCTCACATATTTTTTAAACTTTGTGTATATGTAATAGCACATACGTAGTGAGCATTAAAGGAATTTTCCCAAAGTATATCATTATTTTTATAGTGTTGCAAATGTATTATAAAATGTCTTATACATCTAGAGTCTTTGTACCCAATCTTACCTAATAATAGACAAACATGTAAATTGACCATACCTCCGCTATGCCCACAGCCAATCAGGAGTGAGTATGCAAATTAACATGCCAAAGATGGCGGGTTAATTTGCATATGCAGGCAGGGCCAGGAGGGGTGGGACGCCTGCTATGAGGGGGCAGGAGGGGTGGTGGAGGGAGCTACAGGAGCAGTGCTCCGCTGGGAGCGAGGACTTGCAGGCTCCCGGGAGCGAAGCCAGGGGAAGGAAGGCCCATTCTTGCATGAATATCGTGCAACAGGCCTCTAGTCTCTATATATAAAAGCTTAATATGCAAAGTGTCACCTCAGGAGTTCGATTGCTCACTATGATGTGTGCTGACCACCAGGGGGCAGTGCAGAATGAAGGAAGGCTCTGCTGACAACTGGCAACTGGGGAAGGGAGGCCCCGCCCCAGCTGGCAGCCGGCAGCTGCTAGGGACCCTACTCATGCATGGTAAGAAAATAAAGTATAAGGATATAATGGCATGATAATGGCCTTTAAAATAGCCATTGATAGCAGGAAAAAATCACTTCTTAAGGATTCTAACTTCTGTGTAGCAGAGAAATAGCTGATAATTCCTTCTACACTATTTTTTCAAAGGAGATGTTTTCATTAGTGTCTGTGGCAAGAACAGTATCTCTACAGCCTGTCTTCTGTAGTGTAATACCAGAAGATAAGATTTAGCTTCTCCCCCCACCTCTCATATGGATCACCTTTATATTCTCAGCACTATCTATATGGTTATTTTGGTGTGAAAACCTTAAACTTTTTTTTTTCTGTTGGAGATACTAAATTTGTATCTATAAAAAAGTAAACTATATTGGGGAAGCAACTTTCTTATGTTTAGTAATAGGAAAAGCTTATTTTAATTCTAAATACAAATCAAAATAGGCCATTAATTTGTCTTTCCATCAAAGAATATCTTTAATTAGTGATAAAAATTGCTTTGAATCCAAGCAATATTTATGGAATGTGAACTTTATATAAATAAATTACTACAGATACTTCATCATGCTAAGGTAATGTGACCAAAAGCTATATATTCTTGGGAAAAAGCAGCCCTAAGAATCTCTTTTTCCTCTTTTGCTGGAATTAGAAGTCAATCACTGGAAATAAATAGGAATGTTAATGTATGCACTGTAAAAATCAACCTTTGGAAATTCATTCATGCCAGGTTATCAAGTCAAATGCTGTGTGCTGATAATTTTACGACTATTAATAACAGCCTGGAGTTAGGTATATCATGATAAACCTGATTAATTCTCATGCTTCAGATTAAAAATTGATTCATTAGGGAGGAAAAAGAAATTATTTCCCATGAACAGAATTCAGTATTAGCTTTCTATTTTTGCCTAATTTAGATGATTATTTTACAAAACACAAAATAGGTTACATAGACAAAGGAAAGGTAAGTTTATCCCAAGTCTTTTCCTCAACTTGGTCTCAGAAAGCAGAAAAATATGGCTTTAAATCAGGTCTCTAAAGGAGAAACCAAGATGGCGGCATAGGTAAGCACCTAAACTGCTGCCCCGCACAACAATTTCAAAACTACAACTAAAAGATAGAACGGACACCATCCAGAACCACAGGAAAGCTGGCTGAGTGGAAATTCTACAACTAGAAGGAAAGAGGAAAGCTCACGAAGAAGGAGCGGCAAAGAGCTGAGGTAGGGAGACACGCGCGCACAGAAAGGAAGGGCGGCGGAGTGCCTGGCTGGCTTTCTCTGGCGGAAGGGGGAAAGAAGCCCCCGACTGCACTGAACCCCAGTTCCGACTGCAGTGAACCTCAGTTCCGGGCGAAACCCTGTGGACCCAGGCTCACACAGGGGGAGTTTGGACTGTCAGGTAGAGAGAAAGGCACACGGAGACTCGGAGACTCAGGGGAGCCACAGCGGCAGGGGCAGGGGTCTGGAGGCGTGAGTGCACACAAAGACTGACTGTGGAGGTTGCCACGGGCTGTCCCTGGCAGAGGGGAGTCAGAGGCTCCTGAATGCACTGAACCCCAGTTCCGACTGCACTGAACCGCAGATCCGGCGAGCCCCTGGGGACCCACACTCTTACCGGGGAAATCTGGACTGTCAGGCGGAAACTCGGGAACCTTGGAAGGCAGAGGTCTGGAGACCCGCCCAAGGGCAGGGCTGACGGAAAGCCAAGACTGTCTGCTCCGCCCTGAGACTCCACCCCTTCCAAACTGAGCACAAAGGCTTTTGCAATCTGGCAAGGCTAATCCTATAAGGCTGTCTTCAGCACCGAAAATCTCCCAGTGTAGACACAGCTGATCCTCACAGCCAACTAGCCTGCAGGTCAATTCCTCCCCATGATACCAACAACAATCAAGACTTAACTACAACAAGGCTGTACACACAGTCCACAAAGGGGTGCACCAAGAGTGTCCACCTCAGGTTAACTGGGGAGGCCAACCCACTGGGTCATATAGGAAACCTAGCACACAAAGCTACTCTACCAACTCAGCAAAGCAGTGAAAAATGGGGAGACGAAGAAACAGATCACAAACGAAAGAAATGGAGGAAAACAAACGACTGGATATAGAATTCAAAACCACGGTTATAAGGCTCTTCAAGAATATCCTAGAAAAGGCCGATAAATACAACGAGACCCTCGAAGATATGAAAAAGGACCAACTAGAAATTAAACATACACTGACTGAAATAAAAAATATTATACAGAGACCCAACAGCAAACTAGAGGAACACAAGAATCAAGTCAAAGATTTGAAATACAAAGAAGCAAAAAGCACTCAACCGGAAAAGCAAAAAAAAGAAAAAAGAATTCAAAAAATTGAAGATAGTGTAAGAAGCCTCTGGGACAACTTTAAGCGTACCAACATCAGAATTATGGGGGTGCCAGAAGAAGAGAGAGAGCAAGATACTGAAAACCTATTTGAAAAATAATGACAGAAAACTTCCCCGACCTGGTGAAAGAAATAGACTTACAAGTCCAGGAAGCGCACAGAACCCCAAACAAAAGGAATCCAAAGAGGACCACACCAAGACACATCATAATTAAAATGCCAAGAGCAAAAGACAAAGAGAGAATCTTAAAAGCAGCAAGAGAAAAACAGTTAATTACCTACAAGGGAGCACCCATACGACTGTCAGCTGATTTCTCAACAGAAACTATGCAGGCCAGAAGGGAGTGGCAAGAAATTTTCAAAGTGATGAATAGCAAGAACCTACAACCAAGACTACTCTACCCAGCAAAGCTATTATTCAGAATGGAAGGTCAGATAAAGAGCTTCACAGATAAGAAAAAGCTAAAGGAGTTCATCACCACCAAACCAGTATTACATGAAATGCTGAAAGGTATTCTTTAAGAGGAGGAAGAAGAAAAAAGTAAAGAGAAAAATTATGAACAACAAATACATATCTATCAACAAGTGAACCTAAAAATCAAGTGAATTACAAATTTGAGGAACAGAATAATCTGGTGAATATAATAAAATCAGGAGCATAGAAAGGGAATGGACTGATAATTCTCAGGGGGAAAGGGGTATGGGGAGTGCAAGAAGAGACTGGACAAAAATCGTACACCTATGGATGAGGTCAGTGTGGGTGGAGGTAAGGGCAAAGGGTGGGGTGGGAACCAGGTGGAAAGGAGCTATGGGGGGAAAAAGGAGAAACAATTGTAATAATCTGAACAATAAAGATTTATTAAATTAAAAAAAAATAAATCAGGTCTCTAACAACTACTGGCTAAAGTACTTCGGTCAATTTATTTAGACTGTGTCTTAGATTTTTCCCCTTTAAAATGTAGTTAATAATAGTACCTATCTCATATAATTATTGTGATAATTAGATGAGATAAAGAAATACAAAGTATTTAGTACTGGGTCTGGCATTCAGGAATCATTCAATAAATGTTATTAATAATTAGTAGTATTTCTATAATTATTATTGAAAGATGTTATATTGTTTTTATAATTAGGGAGTAGCTACAAATCTAAAGATAATCAGCACCACTTAAACAATATATTTAAATCTAACTTGCTTCAAGTGTTTTATTAATGATTTGGCTCACAGAAATTCAATTGCATTTTTATTAGCAATTTTCCATTTGTAGCACATAAAATTACTATTTATTAGCATTTTTTCCATTTGTAGCACATAAAATCACTGTTTTCTCAATCTGAAATTGTTTAATAATATATCTTGTAACCTTCAATATTTTATAACATTACAATTTTTAAAATTAATTTGAGACATTGGGCTCCATAACATAGACTAATTTAAAAGATGAATAGTAGATTAATTGATTTATAGAGGCATTTTAGATTTTGTCCATTTGAATGTAAATGAACTGAAATTATGCCAGTTGTTCCATTTACTGATGAGAAGAAAGCAATTTCTGTTATAAAATGTGATCTTATTTGAATATCACTTTAAGGATGTCTCTTGGTAAATAATCAATAAAATCTAAAATATTTAGGAATAGTGACATACAGGCTCCTTCATGACCCACCTCCCTGTCAGCTTCTCCAGGCTTACAGTTGTCACTCTAGAGATGAGACTTATACGACAATGCTCCAGGCTACATTGTGTCCCAACTATCAGCTTTTTTAGTTAATAATACTGTATTGTATGTTAAAACTTGCTAAGAGAGCAGATCTTAAAAGTTCTCATCACAAGAAAATAAATTGTAAGTGTATATGGTGATGGATGGTAACCAGACTTATTGTGGTGATCATTGCACAATACATACAAGTCATTATACATCTGAAACGAACATAATGTTAAATGTCAATCATATTTTGATAAAAATAAATTAATGAATGCTTGTGTATAAACTGACCTTATCTAGAAAGTAAATGTATGTATTTCAGGGCTTTAGTTCTACCTGATGGAAAATATTGCAATTCTAGGAATAAAAACATAGAAGAAAATAAACTTCTCCTACTTAGTAAATTCAAATATGTTATAACATCCTGGGAAAGGTCAAAAGGTTCTTGTGTTCTTATGGGACTCTACTATTATTTGTTAACTTTTTATAGAAACACTGGAGGCCCAGTGCACAAAAATTTGTGCACGAGGGGGTGAGGGGTCCCGCAGCCCAGCCTGCACCCTCTTGCAGTTCAGGAGCCCTCAGGGGATGTCCAACTGATGGCTTAGGCCCAATCCTCACAGGGAGCGGGCTTAAGCTGTCAGTCGGACATCCTTAGCACTGCTATGGAGGCAGGAGAGGTTCCCTCCACTGCTGCTGCGTTCGTCAGCCGTGAGCCTGGCTTCTGGCTGAATGGCGCTCCCCCTGTGGGAGTGCACTGACCACCAGGGGGAAGCTCCTGTGTTGAGCATCTGCCCCCTGGTGGTCAGTGCGTGTCATAGCGACTGGTCATTCCGCCCTTCAGTCAATTTGCATATTAGCCTTTTATTATATAGGAGAAGGACCTATGAAATACCAGGGCAATGCCTGGACTTGGTACTTTGCATTTTCTTGGGGGAGGGAGCTCATGATGAAGAAGAAGCCAGTGTCAGCCGAGTTGCCTGCACAGGGCCAGGCAGGGAATCATGGGCTTGGTATCAGTGGTCCGTTATGAGCAGTTCCTCTCTGCCGAGGGAGGCCTCCTGGCCACTGAAGACTCTAAGAGGACAGCTAAGAATATGAGTGGTCGAACTTAAAGGGTTTATCAGAAATTAAAATGGCTTTTTGTGTGTGAGAGAAAAAGTCACAAAACCAGCTGACATAAGCAAATGTGGCCGTTGAAAACTACAATAAAAAGATATTTGATAACACCAGGGATTCTTCTCAAGGTAGAATTCACCGCACACTACAACATAAAAAGGTTACATTTGAAAATGAAAGCAAAATACAAAAACACAAGGGGCTGACTAGATCAAGGTTATAAAATGAATAGCAGAATACATAATAAAAATGTGTATCTTAGCCTTCGCTTAACTTTTGTTAACTGATAAATACCACTTTCAAGTCCTGCTCTGGCTGCCTCAGAAAGTTGATAAGGGATCAAATAAAATGACAATTGTTGCAACATATTTTACAACACAAACAACTGTACCAATACAATTTACTCATGGTATCACAGCCAGGTGCTGCCATCAGTGTAGCAATGATGCATGGGAGTGGGGTGGGCTGGGGGAATCCAAGCAGCTTCTTTGCTGTTTTCCTCTCTGGTAATGGTGACCTCAGACCTCCGGTTATCCCCTGTGCCTTGACCCCAGGACCAGTCACGCATGCACCCTTTGTTTAGGTAAAAGAGAGATTCTGTAGTACCAGTCTCATGTTTGCCAATAATGTGCTCCACAACCCATCACTAGGATAAAGGGAGGTGAGCTCAGGGAGGTTATGGGGCAGCCAGGCTCAGTGGCTTTGTGTCTTCAACTGGATTGTGAACTGCCCGACAACTGTGGTTGCGAGCTGCTGTGCCCTTGCCCACTTCCCCACTTCTCTCCCACTTGCCCACCTTTAAGTGTTTCAGTGAACTGATCTCTCAGGCGTGTTTATGCATTCAGCAGGGAATCCTTTGTTTAATTATAGCTTTTCAAGTTTTTAAAACTTCAAGAGGAGAGACCAAGGGGCTCTCTCATGCCATCATTCCTCTGCCATCACCAGCAATTATTAATTTTGAGTTGTAGATTTAGGTTTGTGTGTTTTTGAAAGTAGTATATATGTAGATTTAGGTTTGTGTGTTTTTGAAAGTACTATATATTTTGTCTATTTATATGTTTAAATACATACCTGTTTAAGAAAAATATATTTATACTTACAAAATATATATTTTGCATGTACTGTATGGTACTTGAAATGGGGCTACGAAATTGCAAAAAAAAAAAAAGTAGTGGTACATATATGCACTGGAATATTATGTGGCTATAAAAAATTGAAATCTTACCATTTGCAACACATAGATAGACCTAGAGGGTATGATGCTAAGTGAAATAAATCAGACCAAGAAAGACAAATATGATATGATTTTACCTATATATAGATTATAAAGAGCAAAATAAATGCATGGAATTAGAAACAGACTCATAAATACAAAGAACAGACTAATGGTTGCAAAAGGATAGGGGGGTTCAGGCCTGGGTGAATGGGTGAAGGGATTAAGAATTACAATTTGATAGTTAAAAAATAGTCACGGGGATTTAAAGCACAGCATAGAGAATACAGTCAATAATATTATAATAACTATATGGTGCCAGGCGGGTACTTAAAATATTGTGGGCATCACTTTGTAAAATATATGATTGTTTAACCACTAGGATGTACACCTGAAACTAATAGAAAATAATACTGAATGTAACTGTAATTGAAAAATAAATTTCAAAATTATTAAAAATATACACAGTGATACAAAACAGAAAATTGTGTATCAATAAAAATCGCATTGTAGAGCAAACAAGTTAATATAAAAAAAGACTATTTTAAATGAATAACAATTTTCTCAAGATGTTTTATTACTTCTGTTTTGCTCTCTTTTATTGGTTGGTTTGCCAATATGAACCACGGAAACACATTTAATGGGCTAATATGTAACAAATTTTATCAGTTCAGCCCTCTGCAAGCATTCTCATGCATCATTAATATCATTGCAAAGAACCGCTTTCTCCAAATTGTAGACATTTGGCTATAAATTCAAAACTGTGGTAAATAATTGTCTAACTGTTGAATGAACACATGTAGTATGCTCACTGATGAGTTAGGTGAAGTGTATAATTAGGATACACCTTTATTATGGCTTATTAAATCACAAAACACAAAAGGGTCATTGGGATCTGAGTGATTATAAGGAGTGATAAGATTTAATAGAGGTTAAAATGACAGGTAACATTTACATTTGATATTTCATGTTTGGTGAAACTATACCTACATTGATAATTCTGAATGTCCTACAGGAATGTAAGGCAATATCTAAAATAAGGTAAATTTAATGAAGATTCATGAATGAAGAAGTTTTCGGCTATAGTGGTACCTTTCAGAATAGCAAAGTAAGTCATGACCAAGTTGAACCAGCATTTTTATTTTGTGTGCATATAGTACAAGGGATACAAAGAAGAAGAATATACTTTTCCTGCTCATATCTATAAGCCTTAGGCTTCTGTAAATAATCCTTCATGATTATGCATTGCACCTACCCACACGGCCCTGAAAAATATGACTCCTGCCCAACTCATGTGTCTCATTTCATGGAATTCAAGTCTTCACCATTCTCCAGCCAAACCGTTTTTGTTTTTTTGTTTTTTTTTTGTTTTTTTCCGTTCTTTGATGCACCAAGTTATTTTCTACTCTAGGACTGATTTTTCTCTCCTGCTCTAGAGCCTATTTTTCTAAATTTTATGCTGCAAAGGCCATTTGGAGAAGTCTCCCCCTCCTCCTTTATCATCAATGATTCTTGCTTCTGCTCTCCATGTTTTCAAACTTTCTTTCCTCCTGGTGCCCAAACTGGTTGCACAGAAAGATAGATAGAAGTGTCCGCCCAATACCTCTGTCATACTTTGCATTCTGATCTTGCAAGGCAGATATATTTGTGTCCCAGATCTCATAAGGCTGACATAAGACTTTTCAGATTAAAACCTCTTTTCAGGGTTTGTCTCTTTTGTAATAGGATTTAGGTATATTAACTAATCATGATACTATAATTCAAAATGAAAATTGGTAAGTCTAGGGCTTAGAAATCACAAAAATTTTGATAGTTCATGGAAATTGTCAGTGCATAATTTTACATATTAATCATTCTATAGCTAGCAAACTACGTGAAAGTTTAATAAAAAAGCTTACCTGAACTTAGAATGTAGGTTGATGGGTACTCTGACATCATTACTTTTACAGATAGTCATAGAGTTCTGCTATCTGGGAGACGGTTGTATATCATAGCTAGTGGAAATGACAGGATTAGCGTAAGAAGCTAGCACCTAGATGTCACAATACCATGAACTTATTCCCACATATGTGACATCCAGAGAATCCTAAGAATACTTGGCCAAAGAAATTGAGGTCTGTGCAGGAAAGAGTTAACATAGTAATCCTGAGTCTGCTATACTTAGGAACATGTGCTTGTAAGGTTAACTCTTGGTTAGTGTCTGTGAACTTGGCTGATATATAGTTCCATACACTGATATAAAACTTTCCCTAATTGATGAGCGTGGCTCACTGTGCCTAAACTGTACACATATGTGGTTTATGCTAAAAACTCATTTTCCTTTTGAGTTTCTTGAGCTTTGGGGCATGCTAGACAGAGTACCTACATGAGCACTCCTAATGTAAACCTTGGGTCTCTAATGGCTTCCCTGGACAGAAGCATCAAATACATGTTGGTGCATTTTTGTTGCTGGTTTAAGAGTGTTCTGTCTGCAACTGTTCATGGGAGTGAGAAAGCATAAGTGGCCTGCATATGGATTGCTCCACATGTTGTCTTTTTCCTTATGATATGCTGAGTATCCTTGCTATATTGCTATAATTAATCATAGCCACAAGTACTACATGCTGAGTCTCATAAGTCCTTTGGTATAATAATGATAACGATAACTTCTTATATTGGTCTAGTACTGTACAAGTAAGCATATGTTTTCTAATTTTTAATGAGGGTAATACCTTTTATCTAATGAGTTTATTGTGAAGTGTTATAACATATGATCATTTTCCTCATTTAATAGCGATATGAATTTCCTCTTCCTTTTACTTTTTTCTTGAATCCTCACAGCAAATCCGTGAGATAAAATTAATGAAAAGTAAGTGAGAATGAATTAAATGGGACACTTGAAGAAGAGTTTGGTGCAAAAGAAAAAAAAGTACATTATCCATTGACTATTTTAAATTCCATTTGAACAGAATATTCTTCAAAATATAAGGTTTATACTTATACAATGGAAATAGAAACAGGAGATCATAGTTTTTGAAATTAAGGACAAAAAGAGATAGAAATGTAACAATATGATGTTTGTCCTAATCTCAAATGGTCTCTTCCTACAGGGGAAAGAAAAGAAAAAAAACACACAAGGAAACCAAAATAGCTCCTCTCTCCAATTTCAAGAGAATATACGGAAATGAATAGGGCACTTTATGCCCTCAACAGTACAGAAATAAGTGGTGTACTATGAGTATTAGAATACTCTTAAAGATAATACAATATATGTTCTCATTCATAATGGAAATTATACTATATTACTTCAAAGACAGTATACCCTGTAAGAACAAACTACTAGTGTTGTCATATTTATTGCCTTTATTCATTCCTATACTGAACTACAAGTTATTCCTTTGGCATCAATGGGGCTGAGTATCAAAATTTGGTTAAGTCAGTAAATGAAGTATTCACGTGGTATCTCCTGCCTCGTTGGCGGCTGGTGTTACTGAAGACCTCTGTGTCTCTCAGTGGCTGTTTTGGTGCTCTGGTAGCCTCCTATCCAAAGAGTCCAGAGGAAGCTGAAAGCTTTGTTCCCAGAAAAATTCAGGGCCAAAAATTTAATGTACACTTGTTAATTCCAATGAGGTGTTCATTTTCACACGAGTGAAAATTACTAATTAGCCAGCATCCACTTCACTTTATTTCTTACTCTTAATATTCCATCTCATAATTAAACTTGTGCTAAGCATTAGATGCAATTTATTTTTTATAGAAATGTTTTCATGATAATAGCTGGCTGTTTAAATGTTCAGATTAAGGTTATTCATAAATTATTACTAATTAATATGTATTATACATATATATATATGAGTAAAGTAGTTACTCATATACTATTCACTTTTTTAATATATAGTTTTATATGTTTAACTTGTTACATGGAGCATAATTATGGAAAAAAGGGAGCTTTTTCAATATTTTTGTTTGTTTTCCAATTAAAGTGAGAGAACAAGACACACTTTTGGAGAGGAGTCTGAGAATAGTTGGATACATGAACTATTTATACTAAACACTGACATCACTACCTGAGAGCAGTGTGATCTCAAAGGACAAAATACTCTTCACACTCATCCTTGAGTCTGACTCTTCTAATCCGTTTCAGGAGCTATTGCCTTTTAAATATATACTTTTGAATGTTCAAATATTGATACCAATTAATGAAAAGGTATTCTGTTCACTCTCTACTTTACAAACACTAACATATACTTCTCAATTCAGCCAAATAGTACCTCTTGTATAAAGTTTGTTTCCCCCTGAACCTTCAAGGCATACTATTCATTTCTATTACATTTCCAATCTCCCTAACATATCATATTGTATACTGCTATCTGTAGTAGGCATGTGCACTTGTAGCTTTGATACCTCTAGCCACATTTTTGTCTTTGAGGAAAGTGACCATGTTGATTTTTATAATTATTTTTAGTTTCTTTAAAAAGTTTTTTTTTTTTTATTATCTTTGTTATTGAAAGTATTACAGATGTCCCCTTTTTACCTCCATTAACCCCTGCCCTTCTTCCTTGCTCCTGCCTCCTGTCCAGGCCTTCACCAAACTACTGTCTGTGTCTATGGGTTATGCATAGTTGCATATCAATTCTTTGGTTAATCTCTTCCCCCCTCTTCCACTCCCCACTTCCCTCTGAGATTCTTCAGTCTAACTAAGATCTGGAAATAACCCAAGTGTCCATCAGTAGATGAATGGCTAAAAAGGCTGAGGTACTTTTACACAATGGAGTACTATGCAGCTGTAAAAAAAAAAGATCTATTACCCTTTGAGACAGCATGGTGGGATCTGGAGATTATTATGCTAAACAAAATAAGCCAATCAGAGAAAGACAACTATCACATGATCTCATTTATATGTGGAATCTAATAAACAAAATAAACTGACAATAGATCCAGAAGCATATAACAGACTAATAAACTCTGTTTATTTTTAATGGAAACCTCAGAAAAGATCACAGGCCTGACCAATAATAATAACAGCCTTTCAAAATGGTGAGCTAAAAATGTTATTGAATCAATAAATTACTTACTTAGTAATGGATTCTTATTTATAATTGAAAGGCCACACATCATATTAAATACACACACTGACTTAAGGGAGGTAACTTTCTATATATCTGTGAACAATGATAAAATAAACAATATCTAAGTTTCCTTTTAATTCTAATATTCCATAAGAAGAACACCAATAAAAATCAAACAAAATATATAAGGAGGCAATTACCAAGAAGAGAAATAGTTGCATAATAATATATACATTTTCAGTACTATATGCTATTACATAAATATAATGAGATATGTATTTAATTAATGACAAATTAAGATGTCATTTACATGAGAATATTTATTTAAAAAATGAAAATTACCTGAGTTTTCAAGAATCCAGAAACTGACAAACTAATGAACTATTTGCATGACTATATAATTTGGAGTTTTTTATTTGAAAATATTTATAAAATGTCCTGTTGATATGTATGCCCTTGAATGTAGAAATGTCACTTATAGGATATATCTTAAGAAAATAAGATAAGTGCACAAAGATAAGTGGGCAAAGATCTACTGAGCTCAAATATTTATAGTATTCTATCTAATAAAAGAGTAATATGCAAATTGACCGTACCTCTGCTACACCCACAAGCCACGCCCACTAGCCAATCAGGAGCGAGTATGCAAATTAACCCAACCAAGATGGCTGAGGCCACAGAGAGAGCAGGAGGCTTGGGTTTCCCCTGCAATGGAGGAAGCCAAGCTTTCTGCCTGCCCTGGCCTGCCTTGGTCTCCGCTTAAGGCTACAAAGTTTCAATTATAGAAGATAAATAAATCCCAGATACCAGGGCCTCTACTTGGGTCACGGGGCGGGGGGGGGGGGGAGAAGGCGTGGCCAGCCTGAAAACCACCACAGGCCCCTTACCCAGGCTGCGCCATGCCCCAAGGGAACCCCCACCCTGATCCGGGACACCCTTCAGGGCAAACCAGCCGGCCCCCACCCGTGCACCAGGCCTCTATCTTATCTAATCCTCCTATCTAATAAAAGAATAATATGCAAATTGAACATCACTCCAACACACAAGATGGCTGCCCCCATATGGTCAAAGATGACTGGCCCCATGTGGACACAAGATGGCCACCACAAAATGGCCAGCAGGGGAGGTCAGTTTGGAGGGACCAGGCCTGCAAGGGAGGGCAGTTGGTAGGGACCAGGCCTGCAAGGGAGGGCAGTTGTGGGCAATCAGGCCAGCAGGGGAGGGCAGTTGGTAGGGACCAGGCCTGCAAGGGAGGGCAGTTGTGGGCAATCAGGCCAGCAGGGGAGGGCAGTTGGTAGGGACCAGGCCTGCAAGGGAGGGCAGTTGTGGGCAATCAGGCCAGCAGGGGAGGGAAGTTAGGAGTGACCAGACTGGCAGAGGAGGGAAGTTGGGGGCGACCGGGCCTGCAGGGAAGGGCAGTTGGGGGGGACCAGGCCTTCAGGGGAGGGCAGTTAGGGGAAAACAGGCTGGAAGGGGAGCACTTAGACATCAATCAGGCTGGCAGGGTAGTGGTTAGGGGTGATCAGGCTGGCAGGCAGAAGCGGTTAGGGGCAATCAGGAAGGCAGGCAGGCGAGCAGTTGGGAGCCAGCAGTCCTGGATTGTGAGAGGGATGTCCGACTACCCATTTAGGCCCGATCCTACTGGGGTCAGGCCTAAACGGGCAGTCAGACATCCCTTGACAGGTCCCAGATTGAAGAGGGTGCAGGCTGGGCTGAGGGACACACCCTCCGTGCATGAATTTCATGCACCAGGCCTCTAGTCAGAAGATAAAAAGCAATCTCAATGCCAATAGCAAAGATATTGCTATTGGACCCTAATCAGCCATTATCAACTAGGTTATATGATATTTATTGATACTTTAAACTGACATGTAAAAAATACCAGTTACTAAACTATCTGAAATTTTCAGATCACATTATACATATAGAATTTTCTTTGGGTAGTAAGAAGAAACAATGGTTTCTATTTTCTCTTGTTCTGATGGTTTGTTTTTAATATGCCCTCTGTCCTCTTTTTGTATTTTCACATTTACTTTATAGGATAAATATCACTTTTATTAGCTAGAAAAATAGTAATTAATGGTATCAATATAAAAATAACAAAGGGAATAAATCATGAAAATATAAAATAGCACTATTAGGATATTAATAAAATATGTCTTATTTAAAAAGCAAACACCAAAAATAATGTTATTTGAAAATAGCCTTCAAGGTATTTCCAGCTCTTATTTTTTGTTAAAGCACAAAGTAAGATTTATAGAGATTTTCTAATACCATAAAAATAATAAAAAATAAGTACATTGCAAAATATTTTTCTTCTCCTGCTTATTGAGCTCTTTATGAGGTCCAGGAAGCAAAAAAATATTATTAGAATGTTTACTCTATTTTGCCTCTGGCTTTTAAAAATACAAAATTAGGCACACACAAAAAATCAAGAGTGGCAGCCAACCTTATTATACATTCCATCCCAATTTTTCACATATACTTACGACACCTGTTTTTTCTCACACATTTTAAAAATTGAGATACACTTCACATACCATAACTTCATCTTCTTAAAGTGTACAATTCAGGTTTTTGTTTTCGTATATTCACAGGTTGTTAAACTAATACCACTATCTAATTTCAAAATATTTTCATCATTTCAAAGAAGAAATCTCATATTTTTAACAATGACTCCCCATCCTCCTACCAACCCCAGCCCTATGCAACCGCTTACCTACTTCCTATACCTATGGATTTGTACTGCTCTCTGCACCACTACCACCATTTACACTGTACTTTCAATTTCAGTCCTACTGAGGTTCACTCTACACAACCCCTCCTCCCTGTACACAACCCCTCCTGGCTCTCTTATCTCCCTCAACCATCTCAAACACTAAATACTCAGGTTTGTCCATTTTGACCTTATCAAAGAAGGGGTGCATCGCCTCTAAGCACAATTTATATGTCAAGAAGGAGTTGGCAGAGTGGTCGTTAGGTGTTCCTACTTGCTCAAACCATCTTGGGAAAAAGTTGAGAGCCAACACTCCAGTTCTCCTTTACAATAATTGGGAGACTTGGTGGTAATTATTAACCTGGGAAATTACAAATGAGGTAGATGGGCATCTGTATGGTCCAGTGGCTTCAGCAAGGAATGCCACACACCATTGAGCATGCTGATTGCTCAAGATCCAGGATAGCTATGCGTTTAAGAGAAGCTTCCTGATGACATAATGGTCATGTGGAAATACAACTCCAGCTCAACTCCAGCCTCAGGCTTGTCCACTGAAATTGCCCCTAGCCTCCAAATGCTTGGTTTCTTGGCTTTCTAAATCTCATCCCTAGTGGATCCATTGGTCCAGAGGGAAATGGCTGTGCTAGTGGGAGCGCTTTCAGCTTCAGGTACAAGGAAGAACCAGAAGGAGTACAGTCCCAGTGGCTGAGAAAGAGGATACCAGTTGCCCCAAAGCAGGAATGCAGGTCAGGAGGCATACAAGACTGTAGGATGCACAAGTTAGAGGAAAGTGTCACCTTGCCCGGGTCAACCAATGACCTGAGATCCTTAAAAGTAAGATCCTACCAGTCCTGCCAGAGAACACATAGGTTCCTTCCAAAAGGAAAATGGGAACAAAGATAGGTTGGTTCTTAAAAATAATCAGCCCAAAATAGTCTTTATGCTAAACGGTCATGTTTTGGTATGGCAAATTCTCTTCCCCTTCACAAGTAAATCTGAAATTCATCCTCCATACCTTCCTTGGAGGAAAATCTCTAGAATCAAGGTTTGCTTCTAGAGAATGTGGCAATACCGGTGGAAGCTAACAGTGGGTAAAAAATAATATGTTCGGGTGTTGTTTTAAGGTCCTGATGTTAGTCATGGCATCTTTCTGGCTGGTTCCCTGAATGTGTGGTGAATAAAGTCATTCTGCTTTCATGGCAGGAGGCTGAAGCACAACTGAGGTTAAGATGTTACCTTTTAGTGTTCTAGATTTACATACAAAGTGCTAAAGAAAAAAACGCAGTCATGCTAAAACCCATGATACTAAACCTAGATTTAATGCCTGATCTAATTACATTTTTAGCTCTCCTAGAAATGTAATCTCAACCAACCAGTCTGGCATTTTCTGGTCAATCACTAATAAGGTGGTCTGTCACATGGCCTTCTCCATCCCCTCCACCTCATAAAAAAGAAGAGAAAATCTGCATGGCAAAACCCATACCCCTCCTTTCCAAAAGAAGACACCCTGGTCTAAAAATTAAACTTTTCTTTTCTTTTGTCAATAGCTCCCTTGCCCCTACCATTCTTCGTATGAAAACCTTCCATTTTGTATAACCACTTGAAGCATCCTTCTAATTGCTAAGATGTGATGCTGCCTGGTACACGAATGACTTAATAAAGCCAATCAGAGCCTCAAATTTAGTCAGTTGAATTTTTGTTTTTTAACAAAAGTAATCTGCATTCTCCTATTACTTGTCATGGGGGAACAATTCATTTCTCTCAATAAAAAGCTTTTATTTGGTTAGTGTATCACAATATAGATATAATCAGATAAGTAATATTTAAACTCAGTAATAAAGCAAACCAGATGCACAAATAAACGAGTCCAGAATTATGCATGTATTTATGAAAGTCAAATTCATTGAAGTTCTTTTTACATCTTAGCATTCATCATTGTATTTACTGCTATCTAATTAATCAAGGTTTTGTGGTTAGGACATGGTATGAATTGGTTGTTTTCATTTACTAATACTATGACATAGACTCTATTAATATGGTAAATGGATGTGAATATGTAGAGAAATTTTTCTGAAAAATGATGAAAAGATTTCCTGCTGTAATTCCCTAGCCTGTGAATAAAATACCATACTCATGATTACATCTATACTAATAAAAGCCTATGTGGTCATCATTTCCTCATGTCATGATGTCCTCACACCGTCAAAATCCATCACCAGGAGGCTGTGTGCGCAGTGGGTGTGCGCGGGTGGGTGGAGCTGCATGCACAGCAAGATGCGTGCAGGTGGGCAGGGACTTGATGCTGCATGTGCGGTGCAGAAGCAAGTCCCGGCGGCTCCTCGTGGCAATGCAGGGCGTCTGTAGCTCTAGCCTATCTCTTTGGGGCAGACCATTGAGGAGCCCCAGATGGGTGGCCAGAGCCTACCTCTTTGGGGTGATTGATCACAGGGCTCCCGCATTGTGAGAGGGCACAGGCCAGGCTGGGGCAACCCCCTCCCCCGCCCAGTGCATGAATTTTGTGCACCAGGCCTCTAGTTAAATTATAAAGAAGAAAATGATTCTTGTAGATACAATTTAGATTACTCATCAGTTGACTGTGTGATAGTGAGAAGGGACATGACCTGGGGTGGGCCCAATCTAATCACAGTAACCTTTTAAAACCTGAGAAATTGCTTCAACTGGTAACAAAACAGGAAGTCATATTAAAAGCATGAAAAGGACTCAAAATGCCATTGCTGGTTTGAAAATGGAGGGAGCTATGTGATAAAGCACAAAATAGCCCCAGTTGGCAGTCAGCAGGGAAATGAAGACTTGCAATCTAAATGAGCTCAGAACTGGATTAAATATATTGAAAATCTCTAGAAAATCTGCATATACTCAGGTCTATCTAATAATCCTTATGCTAGTCAATCTCTGAAGAGGATGGTCTCTTTTTATCATGGTTATGGATTTTTACCATTCCTTAATGATTTATTTCTTTGAATAACCATGTGCTGTCTTCATCTGTGCTTTATTTGGAGATATATGTTCAGGGCATCCCATAACCTTGGGGTTAGGGAATGAAAGGGGACTACTAATTTCTAGATTTCTACATTGTACCTTATCAGAGGTCCAATTGCTTAAATATTTCTTGTTTTAATCACTTTAAGGAAAATATTATAAAAGTACCTTAAACTATTCAGAGAATTTTCCTACTGAGAAAGGGCCTGGGTAAACCAGACTTTCCCCTGCTCCCTCCCAATCTTTGACTTCATGCAGATGTGGGTATTGGCACAGGAAGAAAAGGAGATATTGGGTTTATAGAGGCCTAATATAGTTGGAAGCTCCCTACTTAGCCTCCAGTATGATTATGATACAAGGAACTTCATATTTCACAACATTTGAAAGTGGACTTTGGGAGTGGCTGGACTCTGATTCACAACCAGGGAGAAAACATAATCCATTTGTGAAGAAGAGCTGCCAGCAGCCTCCCCCAACCTCCTACCCTTACCCCCTAACTCCAGCACTTGACTATCCTGCTGAAGAAGGCAGATACCTACACTGTTTCCCTCCACTTAGTGTAGCCTTAAAGGAATATTCTGGAGGTCCCCCATATAGACTACAACAGTAGGAAACAGAGTCCTTCCAGATCTGTGGAATGTCTGCTCAACAGAGTAGTGTCTCTTGGTCAATTACGTGTTAAAAGAATCACATACTTCCTTTTTTCTTCTAACCCCCAGAGAGGGCACGGACAGCTCAGTGTGAGTGGGTAGTTGTGTGACTATTTGTGGAGTAACCTTGGCTAGCTGGCTAGCTGGCTTTTATACTCCACAGACCTAGCAAGGGGGTATGGATGGTAAACGGTATCATTTCCTCCTCTTCCTCTCCCTGACAAGCAGAGGCCAAATAAATGGGAGAAAGGAAGAAGGTTTTATTAGAAAAACAGGCACATGCTACTTATAGCTTTGAACAAGGAATCTCAATATATCTATAGGAAATACTAAGGTCACGTTCTTAGCCACTGCAAAGGAATTTAATTTAAAGCAAGATACAATATATGAGACCGCTAATCTGTGCTTCAGAATGGGAGACTGTCCCAAGAACAAGTTTCCAGTGTGGCATGACCACAGAGAGGGTGGAGCCCTGACTGAGAGTGGGTGTGGTAGTTCTGAGCCATGGTGGACTCTGGGCTGAGTCCAGCCTGGAATCAGGAGATGTGCTACATAATAAGCATCTGTCATATCTCTACTTCAAATGCAAACTGGACAATAATTTCTCCCTGTGGAAAAGATATCTTTTTTTTTAATTTAATAAATCTTTATTGTTCAGATTATTACAATTGTTTCTCCTTTTTCCCCCCATAGCTCCCCTCCACCCGGTTCCCACCCCACCCTTTGCCCTTACCTCCCCCCACACTGTCCTCATCCATAGGTGTACGATTTTTGTCCAGTCTTTTCCTGCACCCCCCATACCCCTTTCCCCCTGAGAATTATCAGTCCACTCCCTTTCTATGCCCCTGATTCTATTATATTCACCAGCTTATTCTGTTCATCAGATTTTTAATTCACTTGATTTTTAGGTTCACTTGTTGATAGATATGTATTTGTTGTTCATAATTTTTCTCTTTACTTTTTTCTTCTTCCTCTTCTTAAAGAATACCTTTCAGCATTTCATATAATTCTGGTTTGGTGGTGATGAACTCCTTTAGCTATTTCTTATCTGTGAAGCTCTTTATCTGACCTTCCATTCTGAATAATAGCTTTGCTGGGTAGAGTAGTCTTGGTTGTAGGTTCTTGCTGTTCATCACTTTGAATATTTCTTGCCACTCCCATCTGGCCTGCATAATTTCTGTTGAGAAATCAGCTGACAATTGTATGGGTGCTCCCTTGTAGGTAATTAACTGTTTTTCTCTTGCTGCTTTTAATATTCTCTCTTTGTCTTTGCTCTTGGCATTTTAATTATGATGTGTCTTGGTGTGGTCCTCTTTGGATTCCTTTTGTTTGGGGTTCTGCACGCTTCCTGGACTTGTAAGTTTATTTCTTTCACCAGGTAGGGGAAGTTTTCAGTCATTATTTCTTCGAATAGGTTTTCAGTATCTTGCTCTCTCTCTTCTTCTGGCACCCCCATAATTCTGATGTTGGTACGCTTGAAGTTGTCCCAGAGTCTTCTTACACTATCTTCAACTTTTTGGATTTTTTTTCTTTTTGCTTTTTCAGTTGAGTGTTTTTTGCTTCTTTGTATTTCAAATCTTTGACTTGATTCTTGCATTCCTCTAGTCTGCTGTTGGGTCTCTGTATAATATTTTTTATTTCAGTCAGTGTATGTTTAATTTCTAGTTGGTCCTTTTTCATATCTTCAAGGGTCTCGTTATATTTATCGGCCTTTTCTAGGATATTCTTGAAAAGCCTTATAACCGTGGTTTTGAACTCTATATCCAGTCGTTTGTTTTCCTCCATTTCTTTCATTTGTGATCTGTTTCTTCGTCTCCCCATTTTTCACTGCTTCCCTGAGTTGGTAGGGTAGGTTTGTGTGCTAGGTTTCCTATATGGCCCAGTGGGTCGGCCTCCCCTGTTAACCTGAGGTGGACACTCTTGGTGCACCCCTTTGTGGACTACGTGTACAGCCTTGTTGTAGTTAAGTCTTGATTGTTGTTGGTATCACTGGGAGGAATTGACCTGCAGGCCAATTGGCTGAGAGGATCAGCTGTGACTCGGAAAAGATATCTTGAGGAAAGGTCTCTAGTAACATTTTATGTCTTCACCTTTTTTCTTTTTTCTTTTTTGGTCTCATATTACTATAGCCACTCAGCTCTCTTTTGTTCCCTGTTTTCCAATACCTTTACCTTTCACCTCCCTTTTTAAAAATATATATTTTTATTGATTTCAGAGAGGAGAGGGAAAGGGAGAGAGAGATAGAAACATCAATGATGAAAGAATCATTGATCGGCTGCCTCCTGCTTGCCCCCTACTGGGGATTGAGCCTGCAACACTGGCATGTAGCCTTAATTGGAATTGAACCTGGGACCCTTCAGTTGACAGGCTGACACTCTATTCACTGAGCCAAACCGGTCAAGGCTATCTTCCACCTCTTTTTGTCATTGAATTTAAAGTGCATTTTTGTATACAGCATATTATTATTACTTAAAAAAAATTCTGCCAATTTCTGTCTTTTGATTGGATTTATTTGCTATTTAATCCATTTACATCCTATATAATAAAAGCCTAATATACAAATTGTCCCCTCGACCTGGAGTTCAACCAGGAGTTCAACTTGGGGTAGAGCCAGCCAACTGCTCGTGGCCCCTCCTCCCAACCAGCCCCACCCTCAATTGTCCCCCCACCCCAATTGGGGACGGGGCCTGCCGGCCAACCTCCTGTGTCCCCTCCCTCTGGCTGGCCTGGCCCTGATTGGCCCCGATTGGGGTGGGCCGGCCTGACCCCACCCGTGCACGAATTCATGCACCTGGCCTCTAGTAGAATATAATTACTAATAAGGTAGGATTTACCTGCTATTTAGCCATTTTTCTATATATTTTATCTTTTTAGTTTCTATTCTAAATTAATTTCTTTTTTTGTTAAAAGAATACTTTTGTGCACCATTTCAATTCCTTTGTGTGTTTTTTTTGTTTTGTTTTATTTATTTTATTTTTTTTTTAGCTATTTTCAAAGTGGTTACCCTGGGGATTGGAATTAACATCTGAACTTTAAACTATCTAGTTCAGTGCAAAAACTTCGCTCCAACATAACTTTATTCCCCCTACTTGTGCTATTTCTGTCACATTAATTACACCTTTATGTCTTATAAACTCATGAGCACCATTTTGTGATCATTTGTTTATGCAGGTTTCTCTTATAGTTATAGCATTTTAATGTTCTGTCCATGTAGCTGCCTTTACTGGTGCTCTTTATTTCATCTTGTGAATTTGATTTACTGCCTCATGTTCTTTTATTCCCACCTAAAATCTCTACTAAAATACTTCTAAAATAGTTTTTTAGCTATAGAGTCTATGTTGTGAAGAATACTTAACTATACAAGATAACATGCATAAAAATGTCACAATTTTAAATATCTCCACCTTCCCATCTCCAGTGGGGATGGTCAAGAATAACAAAGTGAAATGGGTTGGAAACAAAAATAAAAACCTTCTTGTCAGAGATTTTTATTTATTTATTTTTCCTATGGGTTACAGAATTCTACTGCCATGAGTTCCAAAGATTACTTTCTCTATAAAGTGTTAGCATTTCCATTAGGGAAGCTGAAGTGACACAACATAATTTTTCTCTCAAGTTCTTGGCATGTACCCTTGTGGATACCCTTAGGAAGAGAGCAAGCATCAATAAAAATGAGCTGGAATAATCTATCTGTTCCCCATTCAGATGATTCCAATTCATTCAGTTTTAGGAAATTCTGTTTTAACTAAGAGGTTGGCCAAGCATGATTTTTGATGCAATTGCTTGTGCCACTCTAGAGGGGGACACGGAGTACTAACATCTGAGGCTTTGAACATTTCTGCTGAAGCTGCCACAATCTCTGCCATCTCTTATGGGATGGAGCAGTTGGCAGTCAGCTTTTGACAAAACTGACACATATAAGTCCATCTATGTGGTTTTTAAGACTGGTTCCTGTCTGCTTTGAGCATGACAATTGAGTAGGCTCCCAATGACTGCTATCTACTATTTAAGGCCCATAGTCTGTAAATCTCTCTTTATTTTATCTCTATTTTATGCCCCATTATCCCAGAGTCTATTTTAAGATCTTTGGAAATCATTTCTTTTTAAATTAGTTTGTTATTTACACCCAGTGTCTCATTTATTTCATTTCACAGAGATCTTATATCTGGGTGGTGTTATTGTACTTACCTTGCTGATCATTATGACTCATAGAGATCCTGTGCCATGTCTGGGAATAGAAAACTGCTTATTTACGGTTGAAACACAAATCTTCTGTCTCAAACTTTAGTGTGTTTGTGTACGTGTGTGCTGTGATTCCTGCTGTAGCAGGAATTTTGGACTCTTTTTATTGGCAGCACTCTGAACACTGGAAGATCAGCCCCTATACTTGAAGGAATTTTTAGAAAGACTCCAAGCAACACTAAACAAGTCATCATAATTGCCAGGCGATAACAACCACAGGAAAATGATGTTTCATGTTGTCTTAAAAGCATCTGCATTTACTTACTACTTACTCTGTGGCCTTTTAGCACCATATTGCATTGAGTAGAATTGTTAATTGCCCTTATATATTCATAAGACAATGTTCTTGCTGGTTCTAAGAAAAACATGCTCTTTTTTTTTTTAACAGCTTTACTGTTTTGTTTCAGCACACCCACACCTCTTACTAATAGCAAATTTGATACTGCTCTGCTCAGTGCCTGGTATTTCCATTACACACACACACACACACACACACACACACACACACACACACACACACACGTATGTATGTAATCTATCTTCTGACCCTCTCCAATATTTATCACATTGATAAAAATTTGGTGGTTTATGTTTGAGAGGGCTGAGATACATCAGGGGATAAAGAGCACCAGTTAAAAACCTCTGAGGCATGTTCTGTCAAAAGCAATTAAATGCCGTGTCCAAAAGCAATCTGTAAATGAAGGTGGTTGATGCCTCTTTGTAAGTGCATGAATTCTAACAGTAGGTTTAATGTGATATCTATAGAGGGGGAATATTCTGAAGAGAAGAAACTAGTAATTTATTCAGTTACTTCTCCCTCAGCTGCAAAAAATGCTATTTCTGCAACTTTTTTCAACTCAGCCCCTTGATGGATTTGTACTAACAGGTTAGACCTTTTCTTTAAATATTTCTTCAAAACTATCTCTATAAACAGAATTCCAGGGACTCAAAATTCTCCCATTTTACAAATTCTTCTAAAAGTTAGTTCTTAATATTCTGTCCAGTTGATATATAAAAGGAAAGCCACAAAGGGAGCTTTAATGAAAAAAATGCTAAGTAATAATAATAGCAACATTTATTGGGCACATTACTTGCCAGATATTGTTTTTTAAGTCATTTGCATTTATTAACTTATTTATTTCTCACAGTAACCCTATGAATTGAGCACACTTATCATGTCCCTTTTCCAGATAGGGAAACTGGGGTGTAGAGGGGTTCTGCAATTGAGCAAGTCAAACAGTTAAAGAGCAATGAAACAAGAGTTTGAATCCAGGTATTAAGGATACAGAGCCTTGGCATTAAGGCTTTATGAAAAAACTAGAGGCTCAGTGCACAGATTCATGCACTAGTGGGATCCGTCAGAGTGGCCTGCAGGGAATTGGGCCAAAACTGGCAGTCCATCGCTGCCTGTTGCTCCTGCTTGCCATTCCTGCTCATCCAGGCCCCACTGCGCCTGCCATAGTTGCTCGGTGGACTCGCTGCTGCTCCACTGTGGTCTCTTCATGCCTTGCGTGCCCATGACCGAGAAGCAGCCGTGGGCTCACATCCAGTCAGTCCCAATGCCTTCCTGATCCAGATCCTGGCCTGTATGGGGGAGGGGCATGCAGGGGGAGTGTCAGTGGGAGAGGCTTGTGCTGCGGTAGCTGAGCTTGTCAGCTGTGAGCCCAGTGTCTGACGCCCTTGGTTAGCTGAGCAGTGCTCCCACTGTGGGAGCGCACTGACCACCAGGCAACTCCTGCGTTGAGCATCTGCACCCTGGTGGTCAGTGCACATCATAGCGACCAGTTGACTGGTTGACTGGTTGACCGGTTCCTTAGGCTTTTATATATATAGATAATTTAAAAAGGGAAAGACAGATGAGAAAAAATAAATTTAAGAAATGAAAGTTTGGTTTCCAAACTATAGGATAGTGATTCTGTATTGTTCTCATTGCTACTGGATCTGACTCCATTCCCCTTTCTTTATGAGGAGCTGAACTAGAAGATCCATAGTTCAAGAGTTGGAGTCAGTAGAGTTGTTGATGCAGAAACAAGAACATGTCAAAATAACTCAAGTACTCCTTCTTCAAGATTCTCAGTAAAAATTCAAACCTTGATGCACCTTTTCCCTAATTCTTAATTATAACACCATGGGTTACAGGTATACAGTTAGGGTGTTGTGGGGAGAAGAAATTAGTGATTTCTCCCTTAGTAGAATGGAAGGTCCAGGTTATTTTTTCACAAGTGAATCAAAATGTCTATCTGGATGATAGTCTACCTATTCAGTTTGTAGTAGGAGGCTGGATCCCAACTGGGAAATGTGGAAATGATTGATATACTGCTTATTTTAAAGTTAACAAAGTCCTACATGATGCTAAATGTGCACTAGTATCAATCTACCATTATTTCAGAAAGCACTGGGTTGTAAGCTCATTACTGACATGTATCAGGGTTTGATTAGCTACCTTGGATGAGCTTTACAGTAAAGTTGTAGCTCTTTAATTAAATAGCAAATCATATTCATACTCATGGTCCAAGCTACCCAGGCTTATGTGAGCTGTTGAATCTCAGCCAGCAGTGTGGGAGGTAACACTAGCTGTAATCTTAATGGCTGTTAAAAGTTCAGGTTTAATAGCTTTGAAAATAGAAATCAATCTTGAAAAATCTACGCAGACACCTGGGATGTGGATGGATATCTTAAACATAAGGTAAAGAAAAATATTGACAATGTTTCAGTGGATTTACAATAGTAGGAAGGCACAATTATTCATTGAAGCCAAACATCTTTTTTCAGGTATGAGTGATCATGAGAGGTTGTCTATATGGATCAAGTAAAGCAGAATATTTCAGTAGCCTGCACATCATTGTGGATTCTGTTGATAGAGTTATAATTCCTTTAACCCCATATAATCTTTGGTTCAGTGGATCACAAAGATCCTCTTTAATATTACTGTAATTTATGTCCTAGATCTTTGCTTTAAAGCAATTCCTACCTTTATTAGTAGGGAGAGAGCTGAATTACATTTAGGAAATATTTAATTTGCAGGATGATCATAATTTTTCCATTGGAACTCTTCATTCTGTAGCCTATATATTGGGCTGCTTTTAAAATGTCACATTATCTTCATAAAAAGCAGTGGCTGCTTTTTCACAGAAGCCGTTTTTTATAGTTAAATCTTTCAGCTGTTTCACAGTGTATTCCCTCAAGTGCCAAAAGAAATGAGAACACATTTTTATTTTAGGTTCCTTATTAAAAGCTTCATTGTATTGGACAAATAGATTGTGTTTAAGTCCTTGGGTCAGTAGAGATGGAATCCATAGGTCTAGAATACTGAACCCAAAAGACTGGTTAACAGGACCTCACACATTGAGATAGAGCAGTTCTCTTAAAAACTGTTACAAGGTCGCTCCAGCACTGTGGCCCAGTGAGCATTGACCTATGAACTAGAAGGTCACAGTTCCATTCTGGGTCAGGGCACATGCCTGGGTTGCAGGCTCAATCCCCAGTGTGAGGCATGAAATAGGCAGCTGCTCAATTATTCTCTTTCATCACTGATGTGTGTTTTTTTTCTCTCTCTCCCTCTCCTTTCCTCTCTGAAGTCAATAAAAATATTTCTTAAAAAAATGTTACAAGGTCTGAGTGAACATTCTTTTCTTTGAAAAAGCAAATATTTCTAAAATAATTTAGAAAACAAATAATAAAATTTACACCTAAAGCTGCATCTGGATGGGAAAGAGATTTGGACACAAATTCCCTGTACTACCTAACAGATTATATTGGTATGTTAAGTATCATGCCACTTCTTTCATAATAAAACAATTCTAAAAGAATATTTTAAAATAAAAAAAAGAATCTGTGTGCATAAAGATGTTTATTGCAGGATATCTGATTGCCATTCTTCACTATTATACATGCTAAGATGGTACAATCTATCTACCTAATAAAAGAGTAACATGCTAATTGACCACACCTTCACGACACCCACCAGCCAATCAGGAGTGAGTATGCAAATTAACCCAACAAAGATGTTGGGTTGATTTGCATATGTGGGCGCCAAGCGGCCGGGGGTGGGCAGGCATTCCGCACCACCCCAGCTGCTCCAAGCTGGAGCAGAAAGGTGGCTCTGGCCTGGAGGGGAAAGGCAGCTCCGGGCCAGAGCGAAGGCGGTGCCAGCAGCCAGGGGAAGGAAGGCTTATTCTTGCATGAATCTTCATGCATCAGGCCTCTAGTATATATATAAAAGCCTAAGTGACTGAATGACCAAATGACAGGTTGACTGGTTGCTATGACACACAATGACCACTGGTGGTCAGTGGGCTCCCACAGTGGGAGCACCACTCAGCTGACCTAGGGCGCCGGACACCGGGCTCAAGGCTGGCAAGCGCAGCTGCAGCGGCGGGAGCCTCTCCCGCCTCTGTGGCAGTGATCCCCAGTGGTGGCGGCAGCAGGTGCAGTGGGGCTGGAATGAGAGGGAGTGGCGGGGCACCTGGCCCGAGCTCCAGCTCCTCCCCTCCCCCCCCGCCACTTCGTGCACTACTACATCCCTTGGGGGATGTTGGACTGCTGGTTTTGGCCAGATCCCAGGATCGGGCCGAAACTGGTAGTCTTATATCCCATGAGGGATCCCGGATTGCAAAAGGGTGCAGGCCAGGCTGAGGCACCCCATGGGCTTCTAGTTAATTATAATAAAGAAATACTTAAAATGTAATCTATATAGCTAATAAAATGTACACATACTAAGGTGGTATTGCACCAGAGAAAATACTAAGAAATAAATACCAAAAATAATATTACATTGAAATTGTATCCACACTTATTTTATAACTAAAACTCATATTTTCATTTGGACAAAAAGAGAAAATGGCCAAATGAAAACAATTTGGATGGCAGATAGATTGATCCCTTTCCTTATGAAGAGCTTTATTAATGTTACTGCAGTTTTTAATATCTCTTATGATATAATGAAAATACATAGAAATAATAGAAAATTTTAAAGAATTCTCTCTCCTACTTTCTATTAGTTGTCTGAGAGTCATGTTTCAGAAATGGCTAAATGGATAAAAAGCAATATCTTCTTGAAAATATAAACTAGTAAGCAAAAAGAAAATATGTTATATATATATATACACATATATATACATATACATATACATATATATATATATATATATATATATATAGAGAGAGAGAGAGAGAGAGAGAGAGAGCGAGAGAGAGAGAGAGAGAGAGAGAGAGAGAGAGAGAAGTAAAGTGAGCTGTGAAAAAGTGCAATCTAAATATCCCTCGGAGTTATGCAATTTCCTTTTAAGCTGATTTTTTTCATAAAAACATGGTTATCCTATCTAATCAAAGAGTAATATGCAAATTAACCATCACTCCACGACAAAATGGCAGTACCCATAGCCACAAGATGGTGGCCCCCAGTTCTCTCAGCCCTGCCGGAGTCCCGCAGTCTCAGGGAGGGCTGCAGCTGAGAGCCTGCAGAGTAAGCAGCCTGGTGGAATGCTGCCCAGAGGCCCTCCAAACCCTTTATAAAAAACAAACACAAATTCACTCCCCACAGCGCTATCCCCTCCCAGCGGCAGCAGCCTGGGGTCTCAGCCTGGGAGGAGCGCTCACCCCCAGGGCGCGATCCCCTCGCAGCAGAGGCAGCCTTGGCTGGGGTCTCAGCCTGGGAGGGGTGCGCACCCCCAGGGCACAATCCCCTCGCAGCAGAGGCAGCCTTGGCTGGGGTCTCAGCCTGGGAGGGTTGCGCACCCCCAGGGCACAATCCCCTAGCAGCGGCAGCAGCCTGGACTGGGGTCTCAGCCTGGGGGGGTGCGCACCCCCAAGGTGGGATCCCCTTGCAGCGGTGGCATCCTGGGTCTCAACCACTGAATCACACTGGCCAGGCAGATATGGAGGAATCTTAAATGTTTCTTTTTTAAAAATATATTTTATTGATTTTTTACAGAGAGGAAGGGAAAGGGATAGAGAGCTACAAACATCTATGAGAGAGAAACATCGATCAGCTGCCTCCTGCACACTCCCCACTGGGTATGTGCCCCCAACCAAGGTACATGCCCTTGGCTGGAATCGAACCTGGGACCCTTGAGTCTGCAGGCCGACGCTCCATCCACTGAGCCAAACCAGTTACGGCTGTCCAATATGTTAAAGAAAAAAGCCTATCTAATAAAGAGGGAATATGCAGGGGAGGGCATTTGGGGTGACCAGGTTGTCAGGGGAGGGCAGTTGGGGATGATTGGGCTGGCAGGGGAGCAGTTAGGCATCGATCAGGCTGGCAGGGGAGTGTTTAGGGGGTGATCAGGCTGGCAGGCAGAAGTGGTTAGAGGCAATCAGGCAGGCAGGCAAGCAGTTGGGAGCCAGCAGTCCCGGATTGTGAAAGGGATGTCTGACTGCTTGTTTAGGCCCGATCCCTGTGGGATCAGTCAGACATCCCCCGAGGGGTCCCAGATTGGAGAGGGTGCAGGTTGGGCTGAGGGACACCCCCCCCCCCCAGTGCACAAATTTCGTGCACTGGGCCTCTAGTATTTAAATAATATAGAAAAAAAATTTTAATCCCCACTTTTTATATTAGGTTTGTTAAGTAATTCTTCATTATCCTATAGATTTGGAGACAATATGTTTTATCTCCTCTAGTTGTAAAGTCTTGTGAATTATTTAGTAAAGAATGGATTTTTGAGACAGTAGCTAAACAATGAAATTATCAACTTTAGAAAAATTCAGAAATATTCTCCAAGTGACCACCAAAGAATAATTCTGCAGACTACATTTATGGAACTGTATTTAAAACTTTTATAGTGAGGACAGAATGCCATGGCTTTGATTTAAAGCTCTTAGCTCTGGCAAAAATTAAATTTAAGTTCATTAAACAAAGCACATTGTGTTAAATACAGATCAACTCATTACTGAGCATCATCTCAATCATTGATGAGAGCTCTTTGAAAGGCCCATCATTATAACATTAAATGTCATTTTATTACCAGACAGTAACTGCCTGATTAAAATCTTAAATGGATGGGGATCATTGAGAAGCCATACTGAAAGTATCTTCTAGCTGATTATTAAAGTAAAATCTGCTGTAGAGGGAAATATTAATGAAAACGACTAATTTCCTTGCCTCAATGTCTTATTTCCACTGGTATAAACCTAATTCAAGACTTAATTTTCTCTCTTTTATTATTGCAACAGCTTTTTACAAAATCTGGCTTTTTCGCTGTCATACCCAAATTCCCTTTAAGTAAATTCAAGATGAAACAGCCAAATAAGCCTTTCCAAAGTCCATTTTTAAAAATGTGTATATTACTTCCTCAAAATATTTTGATAGATTTACAGTGATAAGGAAATAACATCTACTTTATCCTAACATTCAAGGCCCCACTTAATCTGAATAGTACTTATTTTTATTTTTAATGAATATCTTTTTTTTCCTAGAAAATAATGATATATAACTATGAAGAATTACTTATCATGTCTCACTCAAGCTATTGTATAAGCACAACACTTGCTGTAATTCAAATTCACGTAATGGGTTTTAACTTAAATTCATGTGTTGTATGCTATAAAATCAGAGAATAGCTTTTTAAATGGAAACTGGCATTAGAAAAAGATTTGTCAGTTTAAATATCTAGTTTGAAAATCTAGAAATTTATGTTTCAAGTAATATAGTTGTCTAAGTTATCTTATTTTCATAGCTTTTCGCCATCAAGTGCTGTCATTTTAGCATAATATAATGATTTCTAGAAACAATTATCTTCTGCTCTTTTCATTAATGAATAACTGGTCCAAGGTTACTGTCAGCTGGATCTCTTAGCTTAGGCAGCAGTCATTCCTTCTGCTACCAATAGACAAAGAGCAACTGTAAGAAGTTTGAGTGTGATATAACTACATTGTTAACAGAGCCTATGAAACACTAGAAATAATTATTTTCTCTTAAAATAAATGCAAATAATAATTATATATTAAATGTATTTAATTTGAGGCCAACGGAAACATTTTTTTCTATTTGAAGAGCTCTAAAATCTGATATTATGACCATTTAAAAGCCTAAAAATATAACATTCTCAGAATATTTGTCTGTTTATCCCAGTGTATCTTATCCTATAAATGACAAGGTCATGAATTCCTTTGACTCTGATCAAAACTACAGATCCACTTCCCAGACAAATGATCAGAGCCAAAAGTATTTTCAAATAACTTGAGGGAATTATTAGCATACATTTAAGTGTTGAATTCCAGATTAATAGCACTTTCTTACCTTATCAAAAATTAATTTTTTTTTAGAATTCATTCACTCAGAAATATTTATTGAATCCTAGTATTAAATATTGAAGGAACAATCATATATAAGGCAAACTGCATGCCTTCAAAACTCATATTCTGGTAAGAGACCAACACAGAAATAATGTAACACAGTGTGAAGAATGCTGTAAAAGAGGAAAAATGTTCGTTGTGGGCCCTTGGAAATAGCTTTTTAAAAACCTTATGGATATTTATTTTCTCCTCACTTAAAACATGTATCTACTGATCATGTCATTTTGTTGTTAGGAACCTCACAGAAAATTTATAGCTTACAGCTGCTTCTGTCTTATTTATATTTTAGCTGATTTGGATTCCCTATTTGTACTTATAGTTTAACCATCATTGTGTTGTATATATTCTTTCTGTAAGCTGCCATGATCCTTTGTGGCAAGTGAGAGTACAGCAGGCTAGTTAATATGCAAAGCAAATCTTATAAAAACATTGTACATGTAGTCCATGAGCTTCTTGAGTGAAAGTTTTCTCCATTTTTGCCTTGTAAATACTTTAAAATTCTTAACCTATGTCTATGTGACTTAGAGATAACAAGCATGTTATATAGAAAAATAAGATTGATTTTAATATAAATATATGAATGGTTTATTGTCTATTTCTATTCAATATTTTATCTTAATTTCTCATTGTACATGATTCAAGTTAAATACTTTTCTATTGTTTCTAAAGCATCTATGCTATGCATACAGGCACTCAACAAAAATGCTCCCTGGTTTGGTCCTCACATCGCTTGGCAAATAAGCTATTGTCTACCCAAGGAATAAAAACACACACTTCTGTCTCTTTTAGTCAGAATAATAATAGAAGAAAAATCACTTTCAGAGTTTGAATTATTCAGAATGACAGGGCAGGTGCTCAAAGTTGGCCTGATTGATGAACAGAACCAAATGTACCTCATGGTGTATATTATGCAACCCAGATTACAGAAGTAGAAAAGAATTAAATTAAATTAGAACAGAAAAGAAATGATGAGCTCTCTTTCTGCTTATCATGCCGGTCAAGGTAAGGAGAACATTGAAGAGAGGTGCTTAACTGTTAAAAAGAAAAACAGTTTTTCTCTTCTTTCACTGAGCTTCTGGAACTTTCACCTTTCATTGTTTTGAGCAACCTGCTCATCTCACTCAATTAATATTTCTTGGTATAACCTTTTTTTCACCAGAGAGGCTGCTTATAGTTTAATGCCTGTGATAAACAGATGTCTTTCACAATGTTTCCTTTTGAAAATTGAGATTTTTATTCTGAAAGTTTTATCTAAATCTATTCTGCCAAATCTATGGGGATTTTAAAAAGTCTTTGATTTCTTCTAAAATTAGATATCCCATATGGTAGGGAAATGATTCATGGAATGTATGACTTGTTATAATCATGTGATAGATGCTACTATGGGTAACAATGACATAAATGCTTGCTAATACTAAAAAGACCCAACATTACCATTACTTGTAACTTACTAGTAATACCTGTTCTTTGGGAAGCCATCATCTGCTGTGGAAAGAGAAGGGGCATTTCCAGTGACCATCTGCTCATTTTCCAATTGCACTGTGTTAATTTTCTGACAAACAAAGACTCCTGGAAGAAAACTCACATTTTTGGATTCACTCACCATAAAAGAAAAATATCTTCATTCTTTTTCATGGTTTGTATTTATCTTTTCAGTAAACTTGTATTTTTCTACCTTTCAGCAACCTCATGCCTCTGTCTCCTCAGTATGTTTTAATCATTCTCTTATCATTATACTAAAATGACTTATCCTATTGTTCTGGTCTTATTCTTGCTTGGTGAAATCCAAGCCATGGACCAATTTGACTATCTTTATCACTATACTAGAGGCCCAGTGCACGAAATTCATGCACTCAGGGGAGAGGGTCCTTCAGCCCAGCCTGCACCCTTTCATAGTCCAGGAGCCCTCGGGGGATGTCCAACTGCCGGCTTAGGCCCACTCCCCATGAGCAGGCCTAAGCCAGCAGTCGGGCATTCTTAGCATGAGCCCGCCTTCTGGCTTAGCAGCGCCCCCCTGTGGGAGTGCACTGACCACCAGGAGGCAACTCCTGTGTTGAGTGGGATCGGGCTAAAACCAGCTCTCTGACATCCCCCAATGGGTCCCAGAGAGGGCACAGGCCAGGCCGAGGGATGCCACTGGTGCACGATTGCAGCTGGGGAAGGACACGGGAGGTTGGCCAGCCAGGGAGGGGCCGCGGGAGGGCTCCAGGGCATGTCTGGCCTGTCTCGCTCAGTCCTGATTGGCCGGACCCCAGCAGCAAGGTAACCTACCTGTTGGAGCATCTTCCCCCTGGTGGTCAGTGCACATCATAGCAAGCGGTTGAGTGGCCCTAGCATATCATTAGCATATTATGATTTGATTGGTTGACTGGATGACCAGACGACTGGACACTTAGCATATTAGGCTTTTATTATATAGGATGATGGATATTGAGCCATGTTAATCAAAACTCACACCAATACAAAAATTAATGTTATTAAAATTATATCACCTCACCATGTCCTAATGGTTATTCTGCATTTCTTTTGTTCACTCATCCCCTCTTTAATTATCCAAGATAGATGTTTCTTATCTTATCAATATCCTTACCTCTATCTTGACAAACTCATTCTTTTCCCTAGGACTATACCATTAGATCATGTCTCCATTTCTTTCAGAAATTAGAAACAGCAGAGGGCACATCTTTACTTTCCCCCATAAAATCAAATGCAACATACTTTCTCCCTTCCCTCCAGTGATAACCGGTCAGGCATCCATCCATTATATAAAGACGGTGCTTTGAGATGTTGCTATGATCCTCTGATGTTCTACCTCCTTAGATACTTGCTCTTTTTTAGAAATTACCTTAGTCCCAATTTTTTTATTTCTCCCTGACCAACAGTTCATTTCTCTTAATAGGATTATGCTTAACTCTCATCTTAATTTAAAAGCAAACTTATTAGACTTGACTCCAGATCTCTTTCCAAATGCTTTCTTATTACTATCCTCACCTTCAGGGCCATAAAACAAGTCAGTACTTGCTGTCTGCAGTTCATATCCCACTCACCCCTAAACTGACTTCAGTTTCTAATATTCCACTGACAATGTTCTTATAGGAATTCCCACAACCTCCACACTGCTAGAGTCAATGGACAGTTCTGAGGTCTTGGGTGATTATGATGGTTCATTTTATGTGTTAATTGCAATTTCCTATGATAGTCTCATAGATGGTAACTCCTGTGATATCACAGATTCTGGTCTTTCACCTACTGTACCCACAATTATATTACACAGTGTTGGAAAGTATTTATTAATGACCAAATAAATCATGCAGGGTAAATATAGCTGTAGGGTAAATATTTTGCAGGGTAAGTATTGTTATATTATGAATAACATTGTACATTCCTGAAAATATTTATTAATGAAGAAATAAATGATACAGGGTAATTGATATATTGATATACTGCAATGCTAAGTTTAAACTCTATTTTGCATGAAATAATTTATAGTTTCTGCTGACCCTAATATACAATATGTTTAAATACAAATACAAATAGCAAGTAACACAGATAAATAAAATAAAATTCCAAATGGATGGTATTAGGAAACATGGACTAAGGAATTCATGTACAATGAATATGATGTCTAAAGACTTTCTCTGACATTCTTTTTCATAATATTTTTTGTAGAGGTATAATTTACCTACAGCAAAATGCAGTTCTATGAGCTTTGAAAAATTAATACATTGTAACACCACAATTAAGATATAGAACATTTCCATCACCTCAGAAAGTTCCTTCATGCCCCATTAAAACCAATCCACCTGTGGCAGAGGCAATTACTGTTCTGATTTTTATCGCCATGGATTAGTTTTGCCCTATCTTTAACTTTATATATTTGGCCTCACACATCATGCATGAGTTCTGTGTCTGACTTATTTCACTCAGCATATTTTTTCTTTTGAGTTTCATTTGTTACTGTGTGCATTAGCACTTTCTACTTGTTCCATTATAAAAATGTGTCACTCACCTCATAATAAACATTTCCATGATTGTTTCTAGCTTTTAGTGATATAAATAGAGCTGCTAGAGAAACCAAGATGGCGGCATAGGTAAACACCTAAACTGTTGCCTCGCCACAACAATTTCAAAACTACAACTGAAAGATAAAACGGACATCATCCAGAACCACAGGAAGGCTGGCTGAGTGGAAATTCTACAACTAGAAGGAAAGAGAAAAGCACACTGAGACTCACAGGAGCTACGGAAGGCAGAGATACGGAGGCGCGTGCGCGGAGAGGGCTGGCAACTGAGTACGAGGCAGGCATTTTCAAGGCAGAGGGAGACACAAGCTCCCGACTGCTCTGAACTCCAGTTCCGGGAGAGACTCTGGGGACCCAGACTCATACGGGGAGAAACTGGACTGTCTGGCAGTGGGCGAAACTCGAGGGCGGTTTTCTCTCAGAGGTGCTTGCAGCAATTACTGCGGGACATTGAGACCCAGGGGCCTCTTAGGGCAGGGCTGATGGGAAGCCATTGCTGTCTCCTCTGCCCTGAGATCCCACCCCATGAAGCCATTGCTGTTTGCTCTGCCCTGAGACTCTGCCCCATCCAAGCTGAGCGCAGAGGCTTTTGCATATGAAAGGCCTGGTCCTTTGAATTCTAACCTTACCTAACAAACTGGAGCTGAGTCAGTGAGACCCAGAACATCCAAAAGAAGGCCCAAGGCCCCTGTAGCAGCTTGCATTGCTTCACAGCTGGGCCTCATCTGGGCACCTCCAAAACCCAAACAAAGAAGAGGAATCTGCAGATCTCTCTGTAGCTCCTGCTGGGTGGCCTCAGGCAGAGGCTAAATTAGCACCTCCTTGGAGATCCAAGAGCCAGTGTACCCAGTGGTCAGAGTGGAACCATCCAGATTACAACTCCTCAGATCCATAAGGGACACACTCAAGAGGCAGACTCAGTGAGCACCAAAACGCCACTGAAGCAAGTCTTGCCTCATAAGGGTGTCTCCAGCACAGAAGTTCTCCCATTGTAGACACAGCTGACCCTCACAGCCAATTGGCCTGGAGGTCAATTCCTCCCAGTGATACCAACAACAATCAAGGCTTAACTACAACAAGACTGTGCACACAGCCCACAAAGGGGTGCACCAAGAGTGTCCACCTCAGGTAACTGTGGAGTCTGAGCCACTGGATACTATAGGACACCTAGCACACAAAGCAACTCTATCAACTCAGGGAAGCAGCCAAAATGCGGAGACAAAGAAACAGGTCACAAATGAAAGAAATGGAGGAAAGCAAATGACTGGATATAGAGTTCAAAACCATGGTTATAAGGTTTTTAAAGAATTTTCTAGAAAAGGCCTATAAATTTAGTGAGACCCTCGAGGATATGAAAAAAAGACCAACTATAAATTAATCATACACTGACTGAAATAGAAAATATTATACAGAGACCTAACAGCAGACCAGAGGACCGCAAGAATCAAGTCAAAGATTTGAAATACAAAGAAGCAAAAAACACTCAACCGGAAAAGCAAAAAGAACAAAGAATCCAAAAATATGAAGATAGTGTAAGAAGCCTCTGGGACAACTTCAAGCGTACCAACATCAGAATTATGGGAGTGCCAGAAGAAGAGAGAGTGCAAGATACTGAAAACCTATTTGAAGAAATAATGACAGAAAACTTCCCCCACCTGGTGAAAGAAATAGACTTACAAGTCCAGGAAGCCCACAGAACCCCAAACAAAAGGAATCCAAAGAGGACCACACCAAGACACATCATAATTAAAATGCCAAGAGCAAAAGACAAAGAGAGAAAATTAAAAGCAGCAAGAGAAAAACAGTTAGTTACCTACAAGGGAGCACCCATACGACTGTCAGCTGATTTCTCAACAGAAACTATGCATGCCAGATGGGAGTGGCAAGAAATATTCAAAGTGATGAACAGCAAGAACCTACAACCAAGATTACTCTACCCAGCAAAGCTATCATTCAGAATTGAAGGTCAGATAAAGAGCTTCACAGATAAGAAAAAGCTAAAGGAGTTCACCACTGCCAAACCAGTATTATATGAAATGCTGAAAGGTATTCTTTAAGAAGAGAAAGAAGAAGAAAAAGGTAAAGATAAAAATTATGAACAACAAATACATATCTATCAACAAGTGAATCTAAAAATCAAGTGAATAAAAAATTTGATGAACAGAATAAACTGGTGAATATAATAGAATCAGGGGCATAGAAAGGGAGTGGACTGACAATTCTCAGGGGGAAAGGGGTGTAGGGGGTGCGGGAAGAGACTGGACAAAAATTGTACACCTATGGATGAGGACAGTGTTGGGTGGGTAAGGGTTGAGGGTAAGGTGGGAACCGGGTGGAGGGAAGCTATGGGGGGAAAAAGAGGAACAATTGTAATAATCTGAACAATAAAGATTTATTAAAAAATAAAAAACAATGAATAGAGCTACTATTAACATTCTTATCGAAGTCTTTTTATGAATGTATGTTTTCATTTCTCTTAGATAAATACCTAAGGTGCTATATCCCCACTAATATTCAATATTATAAAATTTCAAATTTTAGTTAATATATTAGACATAAAATAATTTCCCATTCTGTTATTTATTTACATTTCCTTGATGACAGAAGTACTTAGTACCTTTTCTCATAAATATTGTGGTTCTTGTATTCATCTTGCTTAGGGTTAATGAAGCACCAATGACTGGTGAGGTTTTGTTCTTTGTCAGAATTGGGAAATTGCAAATATATAGATATATATTTTATGCTCCTTTCTCTCTCTATTCTTTTTCTGGGAACCTAGTGACATGTATTTTAGATCTTTTGATATTGTCTCACAGGTGATGATACTGTTGTTTTTTTTTTTTTTTTTTCAATCTTTGGTCTCTGTGCTTCACTTTAAATAATTGCTATTGATCTGTTTTGAGATTTACTTGTTATCTCTTATGCAATGTCTAATACTGTTGCTAAGCCTATCCAAAGATTTTATGTATTATAAAGTTCATGCACATTAAAAGGGAATTAATTAGAGGAAATAATTTAATATCGCTATTCATGTCCCCTGGCCCAGCGCTGGGCAGGGAGGCAGCCTCACATCCCTGGCCAAGTGCCAGGCTGGGAGGCAGTCTCAAGTCTCTGGCTGGTGCAATTCCCCGCCCACCCACATGCAGCCTCCTGTTCAGTCATTACGGTGTCATGGCATGATGACCATTTGCATATTAGCCTTTTATTATGATGATGATATCTGGCCCAACTTTTTGATTATTATGTGTGATAAATTCCTGGAAATGTAATCATCCAGCCCAGGAACCTGAGTATTTGCTACATCCTGTCAAACTGTCTCCAGAAATGCTGTCCCCTATACTCCGGAACAGTGCTATCAGGTGTCTGTCTCATCACACCCTCTCCAGTACTGAATATTGTAATTTTTTAAATGTTCCAGGTATCTTTCCTTTGCAATTACTCAATTACCTTTGAGGTTAACTTTTCTCATGTATATTCGTTACTTTATTTCTTCTTTAGTTCAAGGTCTTTGCTCGGACATATTCTTCTTTGATTAATCCTATTTTGTTTGAGTTCACCGGAAGCAATAGCAGCTTCCATGGAGGAAGGTGTGGGGAGGGTGGTGCTGGACCAGATGTGGTTGGCAATGGCTCCTGTTAAAGGTTAGATCGGAGGTGAGGGAGTTAAGGGAGGTGTTAGGTTCAGAGACTAAAATGTTAGGGTGAGGGTGCGCAGTCAAAGGTCACCATTTGGGAGCTTGGGCCCCTGGGGTCTGGTAGGGAGGATGAGGGTCAGACCTGGGTTTGGTGAGGGATGCAGGAGGGGAGCGGTCTCGCTAGGAAGGCCCATGTGTCTGGGCGGCTCCCCTGATTACGATGCCCTGCACTTGCCGCCAGCATTGGGGCCACCGCACTATCCAGGCCCCGCGACAGCCATACGGACATGCAGCGTCAGCTCTGGCCGCACTGCAGGGGCTGCGGGGAGTCATGTGGCCCCCAAGTCTGTACCTCCTCACCTCTGAGCTGGGCGCGTGCCCCTCTTTAGGGAAACTGCCTGAGCAGCCCCTCTAGGTGATGTCACCTGGTGATACCATCAGTGGGTGTGCGCCACACAGCCTGATGCTGCGCAGGCTGGGGGATACTTTATGGGAGGAGGTCCTCTGTCCTCTAACCCTGCAATTGCAGGCCTGGAACCCTCATCCCTGCACACATGGTCTTCTGTAACTGGCATCCAAAGGCCGGGGTGGGCGAAGTGGGTTATCACGGTGTCAGAAACCGCTCATTGCAAGGGTCCCACGGTCTCAGTGTTGCCACATGACTGCATGGCCTCGGTGTTATGCCGCTACTCTCTGATGCCAGTTTTGCACCTTAAACTCTTAAATTAATCACAAAGACATCTTTTCTCTTTGCCCTCCTGGGACTCACAGTTCTGTTGCGTACGCTCCTTTCAAAGGGCAGTTTCTAGTTCTTGGCCATGTGGGGTGTTGCTGACTTTTCATTCTAGGTTTGCATGGGGGGCATCCTGAATTCTGTGAGGATGGTGACTCTGTCTGTTCTACAGCAAGCCTGTGAGCGAATAAATGTGATCCCCATTTTACACCTACTCTCAGACGGTAGTAACATTTCCCCAAGTGGGACTGGATCCTATAAACCAATTCCCACACTTCACTACACTGAATAAGAATGAGGATCTGAGCTCACCTTTCACATGAGGAGCCAATGAGGCAGCCTCATGTCCCTGGCAGGTGCTGGCTGGGAGGCAGCTTCATGTCCTGGGTGGTGCAAGTCCCTGCCCCCATCCCTGACACTGCAAGTTCCTGCTGATTGATCGTTACGTGACTGCGTCCCAACCAATTTGCATATTACCCTGTTATAAGTATAGATTTTTCAGTTTTAGTACTGAATTTCTCTCTTTAAATTCTCCATGTCCATCTTACTTATATTCTCTTTTACATTACTTTGCATATTATGATATATATTTTAAAGTTTCATTCTGCTAAATTTAAAGTCTAGATCAGGGGTGGGCAAACTTTTTGACTCGAGGGCCACAATGGGTTCTTAAACTGGACCGGAGGGCCAGAACAAAAGCATGGATGGAGTGTTTGTGTGAACTAATATAAATTCAAAGTAAAGGAGCAGAGGGGAGAGCAAGAGAACCGGATAGAACAGCCGGATCCGGCCCGCGGGCCGTAGTTTGCCCACGGCTGGTCTAGATCATCTGTGTGACTGTCTATATTTTTTTCTTGATTAAATCAATTTTTTTCTTCTTTGTATGCCTAGTAGTTTCTTATTTCATAGGGCATGTATTTCTCTAAAGACTGTTGATCTTGCTTTCAACAAGTGGTAAATGACTGGTGTATCATGTAGACTCTCTCTAAGTATTGATATAAGGATTTAGGCTTTGAGCAGATCTATTTCAGTTTTTGTCTTTAGGTTATATCCTTTAGTCTGGTATGTAGTTCTTATTCCTAAATGCTGCACCTTCAAGTAAATAAAGATCAATATTTTTACCTTGTTCCACCAACTTAATGGAATTTAGACTTCAAACTCTTCCTCTGAGCACCTAAGCATCAATTTCTGCTCAGTTCTTAAGCTAGCCAGGTACTTCTTAGTTTCCCGAAGAAGCATTTGTATTCAAATTTTAGGCCTTATCCTCTTGTATTTCCTCCTTCCTAGGATTCCCCTTTTCAAGTTACAGATGCTCTGATAGCTCCAGGTCCAATTTAAAACTCTTAATCTCAGCAAAACTGCCACACACAACTTGAGACCTGTTCTTGTTGTGCCAAGGAGGGAAAGGAAACCATGAACAAAGAATTAAATAAAGGAAAAAAGGAGAACAATCTCTCATCAAATAGAGAATACACCTATAAAAAAGGTAGAGATTATCTAAAGCTATAATCAGAACTCTGCCTTCCTCTCCTTGTGGTGATCCTTAGCAGCAACATGCTATATGGTGCTTGGTGCATCTCAGATTTTTAATTGATCCTAATTTCATTATGTCAACCCCTTTCGACTGACCCTTTTGGTGAACTGAGCGCATATGATTAACAACTCCATCAGATGAAAAAGGACAAACCTTAATAAGAAGAAAAGTGTTCTGTTACCAGAAGTAGAAAGTGTTGTAAGATAATTTAAAAAGAAGAAAAAAATGGCCTGGAACTAGGCTTTCCTTCTATGTATATAATATAAATATTGTTTTCCAATAGTGTATATGAAACTGAGAACTGCCCTTCCATAGAAGTAGGGAATTCACTCCTGTATCTAGTGCCGAGTCTAGGCTCTCTGGGTCATGTGGATTTTTCTTGGTCAAGTCAAGTTCAATCAATTTGCTGTTGTCCAGTTGTTAGCCACTTTGTCTCACTCAAGTTGTTTTTAGGGAATATCTCCTTATCCCTGTTCTTTGTGGTCACAGAGAAGATTCTGCTCTCTCTCTCTGCTTTATGTTTGTTTGTTTGTTTGTTTGTGTGTTGTTGTTTTTTTGTCTGTGCTACATTATTTATTTATTTATTTTATATTTTTATTGATTTCAGAGAGGAAGGGAGAGGGATAGAGAGATAGAAACATCAATGATGAGAGAGAATCATTGATTGGCTGCCTCCTGCACACCCTACACTGGGAATCGCTTCACAATGGGGATCAAGCCCACAACCCGGGCATGTGCCCTGACTGGGAATGAACCTTAACCTCCCTTTTCATAGGTTTATGCCCAACCACTGTGCCACGCTGACCGGGCTGGCTGTACTACTTTAGCCTATCATTTTCATCTGGCATGTTTGCAAGGCTCTGGAAATTGCATTCTTTTTAATAATATATATATTTTTTATTGATTTCAGAGAGGAAGGGAGGAGAGAGATAGAAACATTAGAGATGAGAGAGAATCATTGATCAGCTGGCTCCTGCACACTCCACACTAGGGATCAACCCTACAACCGGGGCATGTGCCCTTGAATGGAATTGAAGCTGGGACCCTTCAGTCCCCAGGCCGACGTTCTATCCACTGAGCCAAACCATCTAGGGCTGCATTTTTGTTGTTGTTGTTGTTTATTTTTTTAATTAACCCAGACCATTGTTTGGTAGAAATTTCTCTGAAATTTTTTCTTAAAACTTGGATATGGGGCAATTCAATTTTCTCAACTCTAAGATCTATTAAATAATGCTAAAGAAGTAGTAAGCATGGTCTTTAAATCTTAACCCTGCCTTAAGGCTTTCTGCTTTAGCAGTACTTTGAGACATTTGCTTATCCCTTTCCCTTAGTGAAGCCACTTCTATTTGGTGTTTACCTTAGAAATGATAAATGCTGGAAGCTACCCATTGTGTACACTATAATGAAAGTGCAGCAGGGAACACAAGAGGCTGATGGACCTTGGGCTTTAGCAAGGGATAAAAGCTATGCACCAATTGTTCTGTCAAGACAATGGTGGCTCAAGGCAGTCTCCTAACCTGATTGTCTTTTACTGTTTACCAAACCTTACCATTGAAATGTCTATTTGCTTTGCTAAAGGGCAGATGTATATTCCAGTAAATAAAAAACTATGGGTCCAAAGATTTAGGGAGCCACTCCACTAGAGAGTAGATATCCACCTAGCTCCCCCCAATAATTTCTAAATTTATATTTCTTGTCTAGAATATCCATTTGTGCACCAGCCCCTTCTCCAGATCCTGAATCCTCACTGCAAAAGGTTACGGAAGATAAACTGCAGTTATGAGACCCAGCTGATCTGCTTATAATCCCATCCTGCATTCCAAGGAAATAAATGTTACCTTGGTTAGTACATGAAAAAAAAGCTGTTAGACAAAACCTAAGGCATCTACCTTTAGCTAGGTTGTAAAATTCTATTCCCATTGTGGTCTCAGTTCCCCATCCTTTCATGTGCTAATGTTAATTTGAGGACAGATAATTTGGGACAGTTACTCTGGAGATTCTTCCATCTGTACAAGGTACATAATTATGTAACTCTAAAACTTTTGGATTGCTGACTCTAAGCAGGCAGCACTTCTCAACAAAGCTGTATTTTCTTTCTTTTCATCTTTTACATGAGCAGCTTAAATAAAAGCTTGACTTTTTCTAGTAGGATATGATTAAAGAAGGCACTAAGCAGCAAACATACCAATATCCTGATGTCCTTTCTACAAATTCCCCTAAAGCTCCAGTGTGAGTAGACAAGTGGGTAGTGACTAAAGATACAACAAGTGAGGATTTTTCCAGCAGCTTTGCTCTTCATAAGTTAACATCCTTAAACTTGAAGTTAGAGAAATCTTCCCTCTTTTATTCTCTGTTATTAGTATTTTATTGACAACTTAACGTCTGTTAAATGCATAGCCTACTTTTGTATTTTTCAGGGCTTTTTTCCCTGTTGTGATGTCAGAAAGTAAATTCAAAATAGCTTAAGCAAAAAGGGAAATTTACTGGCTTCTTATACAGTTATTATCTGCGGCATCTATTTTATACTCTATTTAGAAGGGAATAGACTATGCCATAGAAAATTAACATGTATAAATGAGCCCAAGGGATCAAAGGACAGAGATCATTTATCACAGCTAGAGAAGGATTAAAGTAGTAGAGCAAAATGATCAATAATCTAAATCATTTATTCCTGCTCAGACACCTTTTCTATAGGAAAGTGTCCTTACTGGACTATATTTTCTGTATAGAAGAATAAAGGAAAGTTAAGGGAACAGTGCAAACAATTTGATGACAGAGGGCAGTTATCTATTTATATGGGTAGAAGGTGGGTTTAGAATGGAAGGTAAATTATTGGGAATATTAGTGGAGAAAAACAAAGATCCTGTTGTTGTGTTAAAAGGCAAATGCCAGAAATCAACCTGGCCAGTGAAGAATTTCTGAATAAGTCTACTGATGGGAATTGACTGTAAGTCCTCTTATCTACTCCCTGCAACATATAGACTCAGCCAATCGCAGCATAAGCCTCAAGAGGCATCACTTTCTGTACAATATAAGAGATTGCAGCATTTTTAGTATTTCATTTAGCCCAGCACTTCAATTTACAGATGATCAAATAGACTACAAGAAAGAACTCTGTAGTTTTCTTTTTAAAATGATAATAATCTCTTTGATTAGATAAAAACAACAACAATAAAACAGACTTAATTTATAGGCCAAAGTAAGGAGAACTAGTCTTATGCAATAAAAAGTACTAATAGGCCCTTGTAATTCTAGTAATATTTACTGTATTTTCATCCTCTAAGTCATCTTGAAATAAAGGATAACATACTTCTCGTTCCTAGAAAGGTATACTTTCCCTTTAAGGGCAGTCTAATTAAAAAAAAAGAAAACCAGCAATAAACCAGATTTTTAAATAAATATTTTGTAACTATTATTTAAAAGTAATCTGATGAACAAAATTAAGTTAACCTAAAAAGACTGAAATGTATACTAACAGAGAGGGAGGGAATTATTATACTTATAGTGGATTGCAAGTAAGTGTATTTATTGCCCATGCAATTTATAATATGCAAATCTGAAAATCATACAGAATCAATGAAATTTTAACAACCCATTTTTCAGTTCTGCAATAAAGCAACCAATAAAGTCAGAGTGTGAAGAAATGACTTAACAGCATTTATGAGACATAAGGCATCTACTGCTATTAAGAACTGCAAAGAAAGATTACTTTTAAGCTTTAACTTTAGCTGAAAAGTGGCTTTATATAAAAGATTCACGATTAATTCAATATGTTTTATCGCCTTATACTTGGCTTAATTTAAGTTAAATTATCTGGTATATATAAAAAAAGTTCTACTCTAAGAGTGTCTTCCTTATCATCTAGAAATCAATTTAGCATCAATAAAGTCTCTTTATCTACAATTTCTCCTATGTAATCTTTGTTGTTACAATTGCAGTTTTGGCTAACAAACATGGTTACCATCCACATTTCCAGTGTATGATGCTTATGTCATCATAAATAAAAAATAATTTATAGTAATTGTCAACAGTATTAAAAATTTCATTACCTTGTAGCCAATAATCATTGTATTGATTAGTCTTCTTAATAACCTGCATTTTAATAAAACCAGCACCATAAATAATATTAGGTACATCATTAAAAATATATTTAAAATACTAACTCTTGCTGGGAGAATTGTATATAAAGGGACCCAACCCTTGAATATATGTGTCCTACTGGAAATAGTTTGCATTACCACAAAACTTTGTTACACAATACCAAACAACGTAATTTCCAAATGAATAAAATTTTAGTAGAAGGTGACTGTAAAAAATGGGTATTCTAGGGTTAAACTGAGCTCAAATCTGGATGATTTTATTAAATCTGTGACCTTGAGGAAGTTACTTTACCTTCTGAAGGCCACAGAATTTTCATATATAAATGGGGAAAAAATGAAACCTACTAATTTATCTAAGGCATTTAGTAGACTGCCCCCATCATTCTTACTGCATGTTTGATGTTATCAGAAGGAAACTCCAATAGGAAAATGTGTTAATGTAAGTAAATTTAAAAAATTTTTACATTTTTAAAGGTTGCATCATACATTTTATATTTATATATGTTTGGATACATTTTGTTTATTTTGTCAGGAAATAGAATGTACTAAATTATTAAATTTAAGAACACAGTTTTTACATATTAAGAACTATGGCGATACATGCTGTATAAGGACAGGGAGGCTCTAAAGATCCTACAATTTTGAGATCACAAAACTGAATAGGAAAGGATATTGTGAAACCTGACCAAGTACTATACTGTGCTGGCCTAGAGCCAGCCCCATCACTCATGACTTCGCTGGTATGGGGCCTCTTCCTCATGCAGTGTAATTTTCACGTGAAGCAACTGCAAATAACCAAAGTCATGGACTTTGTAGAAAACCTGGAAAATCAGATTCAATGCAGTGTTTTACACACTACTGAAATGTTTTATTGGATAATCTTTCACCTCTTTCAATCCTCTCCTAAGCTCCCTTTACTTCCCATAGAAATCTCCCAAGACTTCATGTCTCTCCTGATATGGAAAGTAAATCATTAACTATCCTACATAATAAAAGAATAATATGCAAATTGACTGTACCTCCGCTACACCCACAACCCACGCCCACCAACCAATCAGGAGCGAGTATGCAAATTAACCCAACCAAGATGGCTGCAGCCACGGAGAGAGCAGAAGGCTTGGGTTTCCCTGGCAATGGAGGAAGCCAAGCTTTCTGCCTGCCCTCGCGGGCCCAGGCCTCCACTCAAGGCTACAAAGTTTTAATTACAGAAGATAAATAAATCCCAACAAAAATGGCTGCGGCCACGGAGTGAGCAGGAGGCTTGAGTTGCCCCCGGTGATGGAAGAAACCAAGCTTTCCGCACACCCTGGCCTGCCTTGGCCTCCGCTCAAGGCTACAAAGTTTCAATTATAGAAGATAAGTAAATCCCAACAAAAATGGCTGCTGCCATGGAGTGAGCAGGAGGCTTGGCTCTGCTCAAGGCTACAAAGTTTCAATTATAGAAGATAAATAAATCCAGATCCCAGGGCCTCTGCTTGGGTCGCCGGGGGGTGTTAAACTGAGCTTACACATCTGTCTTTTAAGATGGAGCTAGACACTTAATTTATAAAGGTTCCATATTTCCCAACCATGATATAGATTGTGGTTTAGACACCAGGAAGCTTATATTTTTGGGCACTCTTCTTTATGGAATAAAGCTTGGGTGTACCATGAATTGAAACCTGATTATCTTTCTTTCAATCCTGCTCCAACTGGAATCTGATGGAATATTTTTCCTCTTAATTTTATTACTTGTGAGTTTCCATATTTTATGTGATTGATGGATATTTTAATTTAAAAAAATGGGAGAGATTGCCAGTTATAAACTATTTAAAACCCAAGATGTTATAGTGATATCTCTAAAATAAATTTAAGAACACAATTTAAAATGTTGTTGTTTTTTTAGTACTGTGAACATGTAAATCAAATTAATTCAATTCAATGACTTTACAATCTTGCAAGTAGTAACATATAAACAAACATCTCTTTTATTGATGGCTTTCCTGAGCCTTCAGTTGCTGTCCCTCACTTGCATAGTTGCTATCAAATTACATGTTCTGAAGAATTTTCATATCATAGGTCAATTTATATCACACAACTCTAGTTATTGTTTAATATTTTAACTTATGATATATTCATGTAAAATGTCCACTTTTCAACAACTGTTTTAATATTTTCCTATTTTACTTATTTTCAATTGCATAAAAAAGATGTATTTCACAAACAAAGGTAGTAAAAGATCTACTTTGTTTTAGGACTCTCCAATAAAATGTGCACCATAATGGTGTACAAGAAATACAGAACATTACTCGAGTTCTGTTGCTTAATAATGATGCAAGGTATTGAGATGTATTTGTGAAGAAGAATTGAGAGCTAAAATAAATGTCTCTACTGGTACCTCTTGGATTGCAGTAAGCTGTGAATTAGGTAAGGGCTGGGTTGCTGTTAGAGGCCTCAGCTGGGACAGCTGTGTATATGTGGCTGTGGTTCATGAGATCTCTCATCCTCCAGTAGGTTAGTTTGGGCATATTTACACAGTGGCTGCAAGGCAGTAAGCAGAAGTGTACCATAGTTTTTGAGGTCTAGGCTTTGAACTGGTACACCATCACTTCTGCTTCATTTAGCTGGCCAGAACCAACATGAGGCCATCACAGGTTTAATAGGAAAATGAATCCCTTGATGGGAGTAGCTACAGAAACCTCACTGCAAAAGAGGTGTAAACAACAATGTTCATATTTTGTAATCTAGAAGCAGGTAATTAAGAACAAGGTTCTGGTAAAGAAAGATAGCAGCAGACGAGTCTGAAGTCTTCATAATACTAGTGGTCTTAGTAATCTAGCAGTTAGTATCACTTGGGCCTAGATGTAGTAAGAGTGGTAGCAGCAGTGAAGATCTGAGAAAATTAGGGTAATGCAGAATTCAAAATTATTTGTTCCACTCCTAGAAGAGAGGAGTAAGTTCAGTCTTGGCAATGATTGTTTTATTTTTTATTTGACATCAAAAGCAAAGGCAATAAAAGCAAAAATTAAACAAGTAGGACTAAATCACACGAAAAACCTTCCCTATAGCAAAGATAATCATCAACAAAATAAAAAGGTAACCTATGAAATTGGAAAAACTATTTGTAAATCATATACTAATTAGGGGTTAATATTTAAAATATATAAAGAACTCATATAACTCAATAGCAGAAAAAAACAAAAACAACCCAAATAAAAAATGGGCAGAAGAACTGAATAGACATTTTCACAAAGAAGAAATACAAATGAAAAACAGGTACATGTAAAGTTTTACAATATCATTAATCATCAGGGAAATGCAAATCAAAACTGAAATGAGATGTCACCTCATACCAGTTAGAATGGCTTTCAGCAAGAAAACAAGAGATACCTTCTAGAAATGAAGTGGAGAAAAGGGAACCTTTGTGCATTATTTGTGGGAATATAAATTGGTGCAGCCAGCCACTGTGGAAAACAGTATGGAATTTCCTAAGAAATTAAAAAATATGATCCATTAGTTTCACTTCTGGATATATCCAAAGAAATGAAAACAAGATATTGAAGAGATCTCTGCACTCCCATGTTCATTGCAACATTATTCATGATAGCCAAGATATGGAAATAACCTAAGTGCCCATCAATGGATGAATAAAGAAGAAGTGATTCTTCATGGGATTGTTATGTAAAACATGGAATGGACATAATCTAAATGATTGTTATTCTATTGGCTTATAAGCATATTGATCTCCCTAAGGTACCTCAAAATATCTATCTATATATCTATCTATATGTCTATATCTATATCTATATCTATATCTATATCTATATCTATATCTATATCATCTATATCTATCTATATCTATCTATATATTCAGACAAGAGAAAAGAAATCCAACTATTAGTGAGAGTATAAATGAAACTTGAGATCATTACTAAGTGAAATAAGCCAGACAAATAAAGACAAGTGCTGCATGGTATCACTTACCTGTGGAATCTAAAAAAAAAAGTCAAACTCATAGAAAGAGAGTAGAAAAGTGATTTTCCAGGGGCCTGGGTGAGGGGAAATTAGGGAGAGATTGATAAAGAGGTACACATTTTCAGCTATAAGGACAATATATAAAACATTTTTGTAGAACTATTATGCCTTGAGTTCAATATATTCTAAGTAAATCCTGAAATACAATGTTCAATACATGTTAATTGGTGTGACTTTTGAAAATTGAAAAATACAAATGAAATTTCCCTGTTAATTTGAAATCAGAGAGGTGTGGAAAATAAGTCAGTGGTCCCAAACTTAAGTTCTGGAAATGAAAACAATATATTCAAACAGTCAACAGCAACATGCAGCTACCTTATGCTTTTGAGAAATGAGAATCATCTCAGCTGTTTGATTCATCCTTTGTGCAATATACAACAGTGATAAGAGACTAGGGAGAACCTCTCTTAGGAGATACACATAGAATTCTTACTGTATTAGAAAATTCTGGGCATCATTTGGGTCATCGCTGTGAAGTATAAAATGGAGTTATTTCAGATGAAAACAATCAGATTTGATGAAAAGTTTGGGCAACAGCCCCTATGAGATAAAGCAAATGAAACTGCGCTCCTTCGACCTACGGAAAAAAGGATGATTTTGGGTTCACTAAGAGACTGGAGTGTATGAAATGGCCCTTAACAATAGATGAGGAGCAGGTCCCCTTTTCCCAGACACAAGAGTAAAAGGGCTCTAATTAGATTATAAATCAGAGAGACAGTCTATCCTATAATAGTTATAAGATCCTGGAAAGAATTATTTTAAGGGTAATAGTAGAATCTGCTTCTCTGACTGAGAAGAGTCTGTTTTAATGAAACTTTGAATAGCTCAGGCTGAGTGATGATTTAGCTGACCTCTCCAGGAACAGTTCAGCCCTGTGACTTGGTATGCAGGCTCCAGTGCCATATTTCAAAGGCAAATTTAAAATAATTGCCATACCTCTGAATGGAAATAGAATCTGTATAGCTGATTCTAAAGCAGCCTTTCCCAATTAATAGCAAATTGTTTTTAAGACAATGGAAAAATAAACAGAAAAGGAAAAACATTCCATCACTTTCTACCAAATCACTGAAAGATCGAATATTACCATGTCTCAAGAATTTAAATGCTAATATCTTGCAATAACATTAAAAACCAAAGGGTATAAAGGACTATGGACTGTCAGTTTGTGTGTTTTGGAAGGTACAATATGAACAACAATTTACTATATATAGGGATGAAAATAACCAAGGGATCTGTAAAGGATTCAAATAGCAGTAACAGTTTTAAAGTACTTTCTTCAGAACATAAAAAATGGGGAAGGAGAATGAACAAGCACAATTAGAGATGTCTATTAGAATCTGGGAATGGGACTACTCAAACCTGGGTCTCAACCTATATCTCCTATATCTGGGTCTCCTAATCTGTATATCTTACTACAGGATTGTGTAGTTGTTCTGATAAAAGAGAGTAGATCCTTGGAGAACACTGATACTTTATGACAGAGAACCCCTTTTACAGCCTTTGCACCATTCAAGGATATATAATACAACACAACCACATGGGACATGTTTAAAGGAGGAAATTCAAAGACACCCATACCCTTGGAAAGGATACTTCCACAGAAAATAAATTGTTTGGAATTTTCTCTACCCTGAAAAAACATACTGCTTTTGGACAAAAGGATTATAATATATAAGGAAGATACAGAAACTTAAAACACCAGAGGATGTTCAATCAAAAGAGAAATTGGTAAGTTGAAGTCACAAGCAAACAAATAAAAATAACTAACAATTAAAATTTATATTATAAGCAATCAAGGGCAATATGCAAATGTGTTAAAGCTATTTAGAACAAAATCTGGTGAAAAACAAGCACTTCCAAAACGCAAAAGAAAAACATGAAACATAAAACAATTAGTACAAAGAACAGAATAACAGAGAACAGAAAGCCTTGGGTTCCTAGCAATGGGCAGAACTGGGAAAACAAGGACCTAGTCCCCAGGGTGAACTTTCCTCCCTGGCATACTGCTAGAGATGTAGCTTAAGACCCCTGTAAAGGAAGAACATGGAACAGAAGAAGAGCCTCGTCTGACTCCCATACAAGCTTTTGCACAACCATTTCATTAGGCGTTAAGCCCTAGAGATAACATCTAGGCCTCAGTTGTGTTTCAGCTCCAGGAACAGAAAAGCAGCAAAACAAGACAAAGTGACACCATGGCTGACATCAGAACCAGCTTCGAGATGACTAATGAGCCCCTCCCCTGGTGACATCCAATCAGTGGAGACCATGACCCTGAAGGGACACTTCTGGAAAGCTGATGAATATTCTAGTGAGATCCTCCCCTGGAACCTCCCCTAAAATCCCCATCATTAAAATTCTCCCCGTGAGACAGCGGACCTGCGCAGGGCTCTCTCTTTCTTTCTCAAGCATGCTCATACCTTTCCCCACCCTGTTAATCACAGAGAGAAAGTGTTCCTCTACCTTGGAGTCATGGTAAATAGGCCTTAACACAATGATCAAGCTTATCAACAATAATGAAAGGGAGCTTGACTTACAGTTTGATGTCCTGTATTTTCTCATATGTTTTGTAGAAAAAGAAAGGCAGCACCATGTTGCATCCTAAAAAAAAAAAAAAAGTTCAATCAACCTAATCTTGAGGAAACAAAGAAACCAAAACTGACAGAAATTCTGCAAGACAGCTGTCCTGTATGCATAAAATATTTCAGTGGCACAAGACCAAGCGGGTAGGGGAGCTTCTCCCCCTTTTCCTTCCTTCTTTCCTCCCTCCCCCCTCCCTCCTCCCTCCCTCCCTCCCTCCCTCCCTCCCTCCCTCCCTTCCTTCCTTCCTTCCTTCCTTCCTTCCTTCCTTCCTTCCTTCCTTCCTTCCTTCCTTTCTTCCTTCCTTCCTTTCTTCCTGAAGATCAAAGATCCATGACAACTAAAAGCAATGCATAACCCTTAACTGGATCCTGAGTCAAAACAAACAAACCAAAAGCAATAATGGATACTACTGCACATATAGCAGAATAATTTTAATTTAACTATTACTATTATATTGATGTTAAATGACCTCAGTGTGTGTGTGTGTGTGTGTGTGTGTGTGTGTGTGTGTGGTGTGTGTGTGTGTGATAATGTAAGAGAAAGAATGATTTTTTTCCTTTCATAATTGATATTTTATTGGTTGTTTTGAGAATAAGTATACAGACATTTCAGTTTTTACACAATTCTTAACTTAGGTACCCAAAACCTAAAAAGTTGTGTAGTTGTGATTCTTTTCTAAACAGTTATTCCAGTGACTTTCCAGCTAATTTTCCTTACTAGAGCATCAAGTACCAATATTGTCAAATCCTATATAATAAAAGGCTAATATGCAAATTGTCCCCTCAACCCAGAGTTCAACCTGGAGTTCAACCAGGGGGCAGGGCCATCCGACCAACCACCTGAGGCCCTTTCCCCCAGCCAGCCCGGCCCCCAATAGCCTGCGCCACCCACCATGCACCAGGCCTCTGATGTTGATATAATGTTACATCAAAGTCCCACTAATTCACAATTAAATATCATATATACTATGTAATCAAATTTTCAATCTTTCACAGCATATTAACAAAGTTACTAGGGAAACTGGACGACCCACCAAAGATGTTGCGCAATAATCTGACAGGGAGAGCCAAATCAAGGAGTGGTTTTGGTAGGAAAGAGTTCTACCAAAACATGAGAACAGAAGTAATTTAAAACGTTAAAGACATGTTAAATGCTCAACTGACCTCAACTTGCCATTTAGTATGCTATGTAGTATCCTATCTAATAAAATAGTAATATGCAACTTAACCATCACTCCACTACACCCACAAGCCCCGCCCACCAGCCAATCAGGAGCAAATATGCAAATCCAACCAAGATGGCTACGGCCACAGAGAGCGGGAGGGAGGCTTGGGTTTCCCTGGCAATGGAGGAAGCCAAACTTTCCACCTGCCCTTGCCGGCCTAGGCCTCCACTCAAGGCTACAAAGTTTCAATGATAGAAGATACATAAAACCAAACAGAAATGGTGGCAGCCACTGTGCTGGAAAGAGCAGGAGGCTAGGGTTGCCCACGGCGATGGAGGAAGCCAAGCTTTCTGCACACCCTGGCGGGCCCAGGCCTCGCTTAAGGCTACAAAGTTTCAATTATAGAAGATACATAAATCCAAAAAAAAATAAAAAATGGCTGCCGCCACAGAGCAAGCAGAAGGCTTGGCTCCACTCCAGGCTACAAAGTTTCAATTGTAGAAGATAAATAAACCCCAGATACCAGGGCCTCCACTTGGGTCGCCGGGGGGGCGTGGCCAGCCTGCAAACCACCACAGGCCCCTCGCCCAGGCCGCCCCACACCCCAAGGGAACCCCCACCCTGATCCGGGACACCCTTCAGGGCAAACCAGCTGGCCCCCACCCATGCACCAGGCCTCTATCCTATCTAATAAAAGAGTAATATGCAGATTGACCATCACTCCAACACACAAGATGGCTGCCCCCATGTGGTCAAAGATCCTGCCCCCATGTGGACACAAGATGGCTGCCACAAGATGGCCAGCAGGGGAGGGCAGTTGGGAGGGACCAGGCCTGCAAGGGAGGGCAGTTGTGGGCGATCAGGCCTGCAGAGAAAGGCAGTTGGGGGCAATCAAGCCGGAAGGGGAGGGCAGTTAGGGGAAAACAGGCTGGCAGGGGAGCAGTTAGGCATCAATCAGGCTGGCAGGGGAGTGGTTAGGGGGTGATCAGGCTGGCAGGCAGAAGCAGTTAGGGGCAATCAGAAAGGCAGGCAGGTGAGCAGTTGGGAGCCAGAAGTTCTGGATTGTGAGAGGGCAGTCAGACATCCCTTGACGGGTCCCAGATTGGAGAGGGTGCAGGCTGGGCTGAGGGACACCCCCTCCCCCGTGCACGAATTTCATGCACCGGGCCTCTAGTAGGGTATAAAACTACCCCCATCTATGGAATGTAAAGCTGACACTCAAAGCCTCCCATGTTCAATATTCCACTATTTTCTGGGTGTACCAAAAATAAATAACCAGAAAATGATTTTACCTCTTAAGATAAAAAACATTTATACTTCCAAAAGATGGGTTGAGGTGGAATTCCTTCTTAAAAATGTTTCTAGAGCTACTAAAAAGCTTACATTTCCAAATTAGTTGATAAAAACATTCCTCTGGATTGTAGAAGAAGGGGGACAGGGACCACTAATGAGACATCATATTGATCAGACGTGGCTTCTTTCTCTCCTGCTTCATTTGAGGCCGGACGCCCCTCGTTTTCCGTTTCTCAGTTCTCAGCAGGTAGGTCTTCGTGTTCCTGGTTAGTCACTCCGCCTGTTTGCCCTTTGCTCCTCTTTTTCCCTTGGTTTGCACTTCTTTGTCTGCAGATCTGTCCTTTCCTGCGGCCTTTTTTTTGGCTTTGTTTCTACTTTTGCAGGAGCAGGTTTAGCTGACAACCTTGCAGGTCCCCCAGGCAGTGGAGCTGACCTTCCTCTTGGCAGCAGGACGGGGCAGGTGGGGCTGCCTTGCAGGAAAGCCAGATTGGGAACCCACCTCTGATTCCCCAGCCTTGTCCTGTGGGCTCCCCTTCTCTCCCAAGAAAGAATGTTATTATTCTAAAATACTTAGATGTCTGTCTCTCTCTCTCTCTCTCTCTCTCTCTCTCTCTCTCTCTCTCTCTCTCTCTCTCACACACACACACACACACACACACACAGATCTGAGAGGTTCAGCAGATGTGGCAAAATAATAATTGGTTCATCGGGTATATACAGATGTTCCTTGTGTTGTGGAAATTTTTCTACCAATTTGATATTCTTTTTTTAAAAAATATATATTTTATTGGTATTTTACAGAGAGGAAAGGAGAGGGATAGAAAGCTAGAAACATCGATGAGAGAGAAACATCGATCAGCTGCCTCCTGCACACCTCCCACTGGGGATGTGCCCGCAACCAAGGTACATGCCCTTGACCGGAATCGAACCCGGGACCTTTCAGTCTGCAGGCTGACGCTCTATCCACTGAGCCAAACCGGTTTCGGCCAATTTGATATTCTTAAAAAGAATTATTAGAAAAACAAAGATTAAATAGTCTCAAATATTAAAAAGAATTAGATTATATATTGAAGTCACAAAGGCAAGCTCAATTACTTTCAGAGAACAGAAACTAAAATCTTAAAATATTTTAGAATCATTAAACATTATAGGATAAAATGATGACATGAAAGATTTTTCTTATAAAAGCTATGCATCTGGTATAATCCTAGTATGGATATATTCATATATCTGTGTGTATGTGTATGTACTACTAAGTTGGAGGACATAGACATCACAATGCCAGTGGTGGTTATTGCTGGATGGTTGAAATACTCATATTTTTCAAGTTGGATGATTTCTTATATTTTCCAAACATTGTATTTTGAACAATACTATTCTCATAGTAAATACAATTTAAAACAGAAATACAATTTAAAAATGGACAATTTAAAAGTGCTTCTGTATTTGAATTATTTTCTCCCAAAGTTAGTCATGAAACTTTTCCCATTTATAATATTAATATTCTCTACCAAGTAATTCATCATCCTGTTACTTGACATTGCAAAGATTTATTTATAGCTTTCCGGTTCCTCCCTTAATGTCAGATGGCTGTAAGTGCAGGCTCCTTCATTTCTCTTATTGACTGTCTTCAACATTTACACTGCTCACCTTGGAATGCCTTCCCATGTGTTCACACATTTCTGGTAAATGTTTCCCTGGAAGAGAATAGAAAATGCTGTTTAACAATACACAGCACCAATAGAAATACCTGAGACAATGGGGATTGTGGTGCTTATAGGACTGTCTTTGGGGTTGGACAAGTTTGTTTGGATTCCATAACAATCAATTAGTAACTTTTGTATCTTGCTAGTTACTTAGCTTCTCAACTGTTCTATCTTGTAATTAATTGCATGTGTCACTAAAAGAATGAGAAATTTGATAAAGTAAAGGGTATGCAGTATGAACTTAGTAACTGTTAGCTTTTTCCACGTTCTGAAACACGTCTATTATCAATACAGGAGACCTGATGACCCTTCCATTGTTAAAACCCTTGGTGTTATTAGAAAAAGGGCAAGATTCATAATCCTTCTAATAAGGATTTTAAAGTGTCACAGGAGCAAGATAAATCATTGACTCAGTTATTTCAATATTCACCATTGAAAATTTGGTGAAAAGAGAAAACTATTAAAGAATAAGAACAATGTGGACAATGTGGAGAATTATGGGGAATCGTGTTGTGGGAAAGCCTAATTTAGGGGAACCTCTTTCCTCAACAGTTAAAATTTAGAAAACATTTACATAATTGGGTCAGATTTATGTAAATGTTTATGTAAATCTGACCCAAACATTTACATAATTGGGTCAGATTTGGGAAAGCACCTGTTCAGGACTGAAAAATAAGAAAATTTACACAGCAAGTTTTCCTAGAAAATGTATGTCTTACCTCCAAGACTTGAGAATATAAGAATAGTATCTTTATCTTAGTTTTTTTCAATAAGATTTTATTCTCTCATTTTCTCTGATGTATGATTTGGGAAAATTATTTCTTCTTTTAAATTTTCTTTTGGGAATTCTCAAACATTAACCCAGAAGAGAATTGAATATAATATTATCCAATAACAATATTAATATACTGCCTATTTGCATTCTTTCTCTTATTTTTCTTGATTCAAATTGTAATTTGATTTTGTTGTATGACTGTGGATTGTTGAACCAGATTAGACACAAAAGGAACTATATTAAAGAGGGAAGGGCCAGGGAAATAGCCTTTCCTCAGATGGGACATTTTCTGGAAATTTGAGGCGTGACTATTCTGCTCTCTGGTTTGTTCAGAGTACAGACCTTAGGTCACAAATCGCTGTTCATATTTTTAAAAAATATTTTTATTGATTTCAGAGAGGAAGGAAGAAGGGAAGAGAAATAGAAACATCTATGATGAGAGAGAATAATTGATCAGCTGCCTCCTACATGCCCTATACTGGGGATTGAGCCTGCAACCTGACCTGGAATTGAACCATGATCTCCTAGTTCATGGGTCTCGTTCTTCATTTTGTGACAAAATTCATGCCACTTTTTTCCTTCTAATGTATGTCTGACTTAAAAATTTATTAGAAAAAAAACTATATGTAGAGGACTTGTGTCTAAAATTTTGATAATAGTTTGGTGACAGTCTGACCTTTTAGTTTCAAATTTGCATTCTGAGTTTTATTAGCCCTGCTGGTGTGGCTCAGTGGTTGAGCATCTACTTATGAACCAGGAGGTCGTAGTTCACTGCAGCCTCAATCCCCAGTGCCCAGTGTGGGGCTTGTAGGAGGCAGCTGAGCAATGATTCCCTCATCATTGATGTTTCTATCTCATTCTCTCCCCACTTCTGAAATAAAAAATATATATATTAAAAAATGAAAAGTAAAATAAAACAAATTTTTAAAATTTTAGAATAGTTTTACATGTACAGAGAAGTTGCAAAGATAATACAGAGTTATTGTATGCCATTTATCCAGATTTCGCTAGTGTCAATACCTTCCATGACCATGATATACACTGAGTGGCCAGATTATTATGATCTCTGAATGCATAATAATCTGGCCACTCAGTGTGTGTATGTATGTGTATATATATATATATATATATATATATATATATATATATATATATATATTAGAGGCCCGGTGCATGAATTCGTGCATGTGTGGGGTACAGCCAGCCTGGCCAGGAGGAGGGGACGTGGGCGGTTGGCCAGCCTGCCTGCTGGTCGAACTCCTGGTCGAGGAGACAATTTGCATATTAGCCTTTTATTATATAGGATATACACTGAGTGGCCAGATTATTATGTGTCCAGAGATCATAATAATCTGGCCTCTCAGTGTATTTGTCATAACAAAGAGACCAGCATACATACATTTCTATTAACTAGATTCCATACTATTAGGATTTCACAAGTTTTACCACTAATGTGAAGGGAAAAATTTCTTTCTTATAATCATGATTCTTTAAATACAGAAGGTAGTATCTGTTAAATCTGCAACCTGACCTTGTATGAGCCAATATGAAATGTTTTGAAAGTTTTATCCCTGCACTTTGATTATGAGCCACAGACTTCTTTTTGCCACATCACAGACTCCATATATACCCTCCTTTCTTATTCACTGTATTATAACAAAGCTTTGAGCAAAAAGTTCTAAAGTATATGCTATTCTTTTCTCATAATTCCCCTAGGAACCGATGGTGAGGTGGCCCTGTGTCCATCACCCACAGTATTAGAGTTTGATAGCTGCTAAGAGAGTGATAAAACAATCAGTGTGCCCTTATCTCTAGACAAGTATAGACACACTTTTAGCATACTTGTCTCTGGCTCTGATTCTGTGAGTGGATTTTCTCGTGCAAGGAGAACTTAACTTAGAAATAAAAGTGAGGTGCATTAATAATGATTAACTCATAACAGTGATTCAGAGCTGGTTTTTGTATCAAAGTTTGCATAATTAAATTAGCTGGCTGGAACGCATGCAGAAGTCCATAAAGTACTTTCAGATATAAAGTACTTTCAGATATACACATAATATTATTAGCTTCTCACAACATTCACAGTTATTTTAACTGTTGTGGTTATTAAAGAAAAGGCTCAGAGAAATTAAGTAACTTGTCCAAGATCATACAGTAGAGATTTGACATCAGATCTTTTCTTCTCTAAAGTCCTTACACTTTCTACTATACTCAGTTGCCTAAGAAAGAGAAGGTATAACTCCTGAATTGATTGCTACTTCCTTTTTGCGAAAAAAACAATCACTTCAGTTTTATTGCATTTCCTCCTAATCAGGGTCTCCTCCAGACATCAGAGTTTATGTGCTATGAAGTGGATTATCACAAAATTAACCTACTTAAAGCAGATTCTTTTCCTTATACCTATGAATTTAGGCTCTGCAAGGCTTTGTCTGAGATATAACCTTGACTGTCGTAAGAGCCTTTCTCTAAGGCTCCAGACCCTACATAGGCCCACATTTACTGTGCAGGCCTCTTAGGAACATGACTCAGGGCTACCAATCTCTCTGGGCTTGTCAACAGGCCCAGCAGCAGCTCCCCTGGTCTCTGGCTCCTATTAATTAAACGAATCCTTCTTTCTCACATGTTACTGCAACCCCCCCCCCCCTTATTATGTCAGCTATTGAGAGCAACTGTTGATTTGTTATTTTTCCAAATATGTTTCCCCTTTGTCCATTTGCTATGCTCTTCTTTATTTACGCCTTTCCTGACTATTTCATTGCCATAACTCAGGATCTCAGCTCCTCACACAGTTCTGAAGGCTCCTTTCTTTGATAAACTCTTTGGAACATTATCATCCAGCTGTTACCCTAGCATTAATTTTTTTTCATGACACCGTCTGGTTTATGTGCCATATGTACCAGCTTTCTCCCTCAGTCCTGCAAGATCAGCACAGTCAGTGCAATCTCAATGCAACTCAGCTGTCGCATCTCCTACAACCAGTCCACATTTAGACGTTTTCAGCAGTGTTACTTACTAAGCCTATTTTTATTAAAAATAACTACGAAATACCCAATAAAATTTATTTTCAGTCAAAGAGTATGAACATTTTAGGGCTCTTGTTACATATGGTTTCCCAGAGGGTACTAATAATTTTCATTGCTTCCAGTACTGTGTGCGTGAATTTATTTTACTGCACCCAGATAGGCAATGTAAATTAATTTTTAAACGTTTCCTTTTGCCAACTGTGCTTCCCTCACGGCTCAAAAACAGTTATGTGTGCTGAATTATCTAGAAAGAGATCACACAGGGCTGCCCCACCTGGGATCTCCCTCCACTGAGGGATGACTCCACTCTCAGGGTCCCCTCCTTAGAATCTGCCTTTCTGCCATCACTTTCTCATGATTAGATTTTCTGTGCTGTCTGGTTTTGTATTTTGCACTTGGCTCTGCCTGCGCACTTGGATAACTCCCAGTTCCTCATGTGACCCTCTGCAAAAGTATCTCGATTAAGTCCTTTACTTACCATGTTGGATTGCATGTTGGGCCTGGAAGCCTGGATTTCATCTTCTCTTTGACAGTAAGATGAATCACTTTTTACCCTCTCTACCTTTTCTCACTCTGCTCTGTGACCAGAAAGACTAATAATCTTGCATTGATTTAACCAACTCCTTTGTCTGGTGGCTTTCAGTTTGATACAAGCAAGAGGAGATACTGACAGACCTCAGAGGGAGGAAGAAAAGGAAGGGTGAAGGCTTATCTCCTGGCTCCCTCATTGCCCTTCTCTGCCATCTCAGTAGAGCTTGGCAAGCACACCTCTGCCCAAGTCCACAGCTCCTCTCAGGCTGTCCTCTCCACTCAGTTATGTTTTTTGAGTTTCAATAACTGTTCTCTTCCCTTACTTTTTTTTTTAACACATAATGCTATTGCATACTTAATATAACAGTGTAGTAGGATACACATACCCATTTTATATACTGAAAGTCCTGGCTGGTTTGGGTCAGTGGATAGAAAAAGTGTCAGCCTGCGGACTGAAGGATCCCGGGTTCGATTCCAGTCAGGGGCACATGCCTGGGTTGCGGGCTCAATCCCCAGTAGGGGGCGTGCAGGAGGCGGTCAATCAATGATTCTCATCATTGATGTTTCTATCTCTCTCTCCCTTTCCCTTCCTCTCTGAAATCAATAAAAATATTTTTTAAAAAATTAAAAATTAAAAAATAAATGTGTGATTCACTTTATCCAGTGATCTAGAACCAAACCCACAGTAGACCTGCACTTTTTCTTGGAAAGTTCTTTGCTAAGGACCAGTGTGCTAGACCTGTGTTTTGAAAATGCCTTCCTGAAATATGACTTTAAAGGAAATATGATAATCACAGAATCCTAATCCTGTCAACTCCTTTGGCCCTGCTATTTGCCAATAGCTGCTAAAAACACCTATATCTGACAAGGCTTGAAGAGGATCTGAATACAATTATTTTATTTCATTTCATTCAAAATGTGTTAAGGTATAGCTTCTGAGACCTGTTTTTGAGTTCATATACTATTTTCTGCTTCTGAGACACTATGTTGGCATCTAATGAAGATGCAATAGTCTTACTTGCTGAGCTACATGTAGTAGGAACTTGGTCTACTCACACTTGCCATAGGTTATATTAGGGAAATAATATCCAAGCAATTGTATTTTAGATATTTGAGCTATGTCTGTGGATGGGCTCTGCTAGGATTTTCAAAATTGACCATTAAAGGAATAGCACTCCTGGATGTGAAGAAGAGTGGTATCGCTGGGGTATCTGCTATCGTTAGTAGGCTTCCAAGGGAAGGTGTGTGATGCCTGGTGTTTCACTGAGTTGGATTTCTAAGACTTGAGCTGAGTAAAGAATTTTTAGGGCATTTCTAGCCTTTTGTAGACTAGCTCTATAATTACATGAAGATAGATTATATTATAAAGTTCATGGGACTTAGGTTTTCCAGAGCATTTTCAGATATAGGACTAGTTCCAATCTCTACCTCTCTCTTTTACCCTCCGTATACACAAGCGTGTGCACGTGCATGCGTGCACACCCACACACACACTTTAATTTATTTTTAAGACAGGTATCTGAGAAAAAAATGGCATATGCAACATATAACAAACAGAAATAGAGGAAGAAAAAATTGTCAATAACTGAAAACAAATATTCAAATGAATAACCAAGGTAGTGAAAACCACAGATACTGAACTGACACAGGTAAAAGCACAGCACAATGTAACATCCCATGTTTGCTAGAAAAACATATTTTCTCACGAACAATTAAAGGTTAGATAAACATTGTGAAACATTTGACATAATAACTACACCTATGGGAATTTATCCTAGGAAAATATCATGGATATGCACAAAGATTTATGACAGAGCTATGAATAAGAGCAGCACACATCTGAAAAGAAACTAAATGTTCATTAATAGTAGTAAACCATTAAAATTATGCTTTAAAATTATAACCTATGTTGAACTTTATTAAAATGAAAACTTCCACTTTTCAAAACACAGTATTAAAGTAATCAGAAGAAAAGGAAAAGAGTGAAAGAAAATGTTTACAAAACACGTCTTGACTAACTGCAATTTTTCTGTAAATTGAAAACTGTTCCACATTAAAGTTCTTCAAAGATTTTGTTCCATTAACTTTATTTTTATTCAGAAATGATATTTCATATGGAGAAGAGAATTGCTAAGTATAATATGACAGCTCTATATCTTTGGTATATACCTCTATTCATTTGTGAAGAAAACATTACTTTTAATTTTTAAATTCTAATTGGAAATATATATGAAACTATACTGACTATGATTACCAAATTATCAACAACAATTATCTCATTGTTAAAAAGAAAGATGGTGCATCCAAAAATATTTCTGGTCACATAAATTGCCCATAAATTATCTGCCTAAGTAGTAAACAACACACAAAAAGATATTACAAGGAAGGGGAAGAATAATGCATTTATCAAAACCAGACTTCTCCTGAGAATTATCTTGTGTCTAGCAATAACATAGTAGTTGTTTAGATTATTCTTGCTTCCTTCCTACTTTCATTGGATCTCACTCTTTTGCTACATTATAATATCTCTAAGGACAACCTTCAATTTTTACAGAAACTTCATTTACTACTTACTAGCCTCGATAATTTCTCTGAAGATATATTTCCTCTGGGAGCTGTATACAGAGTTTTGTACCATTCCCTCTAGGGATTCTAAGGCAAATATGCACATCAATCTTTCTCTTCTTCCCCTAGACCAGACACTCATACAATTGCACACATGTACTCATGCACATACACATGCAAGCACACTTCAGAGGTACATACATTTTTATCTGCTTTTCAAATCCTGCCCAACAAACAGAATTGTGTTTTTAATAATTTTGATATAACTTGATGAAACAATATCCAGGATGACAGTGGATAAGACATGCATCCTGTTCCAAAACTGACTGGCTAGTAGCAGCCAAGTAGGAGGCTGAAAACCTCCTAAAAACACAAGTCAGGGCCTGGCACCCCAAAGTATAGTAACTGCCAGGAGCAACTCATCTTTGGAAAAATTATTTTACTGGCAACAAAGTCAATGCTCAGCAAGACAGACTTATCCATTCCTCTAATTTTCTGGTAGATATTATATTTCTTTTATTTTCTGTGTTAGTGACAAGATCTTACTTCTATATCCTACTTTTATAACTTATGGCTGCTCTATTCCAAATAAATAAATCTTTAATAATCACATTTTTTATTCACATGTTATATTCTGAAACTTTGAAAATCTGATCAATTCCCCAAGACATATTCAATAAATGTCAATTCATTGAATTTAAAATGTATAATGAATAAAAAATATTAATTTTATAAAAATCAATATCATTCTGACTTCAGTCCATAAAAATCTATAAGAATGTTATCCATGAAAGTCAGCCTAAAACAGAGAAATGATTTACTGAATAATTATTACCCTCTTTTAACTATCATGTATTGAGTGCTTACTACAGAACAAGTAATGTGCTGTTTTCTATGCATCATCTCATTTTACAAACACCCTATAAAATATTAATTCCATTTTACAAGTGAAGAAACTGGAATGTAGGGGTTATATAATCTGACTCAAGTCATATGTACAGTAAATGGAAGAGCCAGAGTTGGGGCCTGGGTATTTTCATTTCAGAAATCAATCTCCTAACTATGATTTAAGGCTACAATATTGGTAACATCAAATAGAAATATAAAATAAGGAATTGAAGACTAATTTTATTGAGTGGCAGTTCTTTGAAAAATCAAAAAGCACTATTAAAAAGTTGCTTGGGATAGAGATCCAAGACAGTGGATATTCTACACTTTCATGAGTTTATAGTAATGTTCTCAACACCATGATATTATAGATTAATGCTAAGAGAATTAAACATGTTAGTTTATTTAGTTTTCACAAACTTTGTGAGGAAGTTATATTGATTGTACAGGACCCCCATCTACACCCCAAACCAATAGATGCTCACGTACCTTTACTAGTATACAACTACAGTATCTATATCTATATCTATCTATCTATCTATCTATCTATCTATCTATCTATCTATCTATCAAAGCCTAAGTGACCAGCCCACCAGCTGACTATCTGGTAGCTATGCACTGACCACCAGGGGGCAGGTGCTCAACACAGGAGCAGAATCCACAGGCATGGAAACATGAAACAGACTGATGAATCTCAGTGGGAGGGCAGGAAGAGATTAACCAAAGATCTTATATGCATACTAGAGGCCCAGTGCATGGATTCATGCACTGCTGGGGTCCCTCGGCCTGGCCTGTGCCCTCTCACAATCCAGGACTCCTTGGGGATGTCAGAGAGCTGGTTTCAGCCTGATTCCCACAGGCCAGGCCAAGTTTGTGCACTAGGCCTCTAGGTTACATATAATCTATGTTTGCATACAGACTGTAGCAGGGTGTGCCTACACATCACTTCCTATGCATGGATTCTGCATAACAAATTCAAGTTTTGATTTTTGAAAGTTTATGGTATTTTTTATCAAATATTTTTGATCTACAGTTGGTTGAATCCATAGATATAGAGAACTGACTGTATATCTTTTTGGTAAAAGTTCTAATAACAGAAGATAAACCCATTTGAAACTATATTTAAATTATCCAATAGTAACACATTCAGAGTTTCTTTTTATCAACATCTGTAATACTATTTAGAAATTTAGCATGCATATTTGGTTTACATAGAATAAATTACACTCCATTACCACAGTTTATATTACTCCCATCACTCAGGAAGGCCATTTATCAAAAAGGAAAGCTAAATAATTGGCCAGATTGCATTCTTCTTCTTTGATGGTACATCTTGTGATCAGCCTGATGGTAAAGGAATCAAGGAACATCTCACAGGTGTGGGAAAATATGTGAATATGTGAAATTAAAAACAAATTTTCTCTATGTTGTGAAGAACAGCATTTATTTATTTCACGGAGTAGTTGAGTCAAGAGCACTTCCATCCTGCCAGTTTTCTTCAGAAAAACATGCATAAGACTTTAAGTGGTTGCTAATAATAAAGACTAACTTACCCCTCTGTATATAACATCCAGGTTTAGCTCAACTAGTAACAATTATCTTCAGACACTAAGGGGATAAAGAAAAGGCTATACACATCTTGGTTTATCCAGATCATAAATTGACATTGCACAATTTTTAATTGGAGATTTTTTAAGTGTATTGCCACAGAAGGAAATTCTGATACATGCTGTAGCATGGATGACCTTGAAGACATTATGCTAAGTGAAATTATTCAGTCACAAAAGGACAAATATTGTATGATTCCACTTAAATAAGATACCTAGAACAGTCCAATTTATAGAGTCGGAAATAGAATGGTGGTTGTCAGTGGCTGGGAGGCAGGAGGAATGGGGAGTCAGTGTTTAATGTGTGCAAAGTTTCAGTTTCAGAAGATGAAAAAGTTCTGAAGATGGATGGTGGTGATGGTTGCAGAACAATGTGAATGTGCTTGATGCCACTGAATTGTACACCTAAGACTGGTCAAAGATAAGAAAACGCACAAAAGAATAAATCTCATTGGAAAGGGAAATGTACTGAGTGGCCAGATTATTATGACCACCTGTTGTTTGTAGGCAAATAGGCAAATTATCCGAACACTGCATAATATGGGATATGGAAGCCGAAGGCCTGTTCAAACACCTTTGCTGTCTGCAGTTACCAAGATAAAACATCTCCAATTCGCACAGGAACACAAGGATTGGATAGTCGAGCATTGGAAAAAAGTCATGTGGTCCAATGAATCACATTTCCAGTTGCATCATGCAGATGGCAGAGTGAGAATTTCGCAGAAACAGCTTTAAAGTATGCACCCCACATGCATGAGTACAACCCTTCAAGCTGGTGGGGGCAGTGCTATGGTTTGGGGCATGTTTTCCTGGCATGATTTGGGCCCTTTAATTCGTGTGGAACAACATTTGAATAGTACAACATACCTAAGTATTGTTGCTGATCAAGTTCATCCTATCATGTTGATGGCGTATCCCAATGGAGATGGCTTCTTCCAATAAGACAATGCGCCATGCCATGGTGCTCGTATTGTGCAGGAGTGGTTTCAAGAACATGAGGGAGACTTTATCTTGCTTAGGTGGCCCCCACAATCACCAGATCTCAATCCAATTGAGCATTTGTGGGACGAAGTTAAAAGAGCCATCAGGCAGCTGGTTCCACAACCATCAAATCTCACAGAACTGGACAGTGCTATTCATCAGGCATGGTGTCAGATTCCTCGCATCACCTTTCAACATCTCGTGGAGTCAATGCCAAGAAGAATTGCTGCAGTATTGAAGGCAAAAGATGGCCCAACGAAATACTGATAGGGTGGTCATAATAATCTGGCCACTCAGTGTATATAGTAAAGGTAGTGGATTAATTACTTATAAAGCTAGTTTACAGATTGCAAGAAAAAAGTAGTAGTATTAACTATCTTATAATAATAAAAGCATAATATACTAATTAGATCAGACAGCTGACTGGACGTCATTCTGGATGTCCTTCTGGACAAAACCGCGGTGGTAGTGGCCGAGGCAGAAGCGGTTAGGTGTGATCAGGCAGGCAGGCAAGCAGTTAGGGGCAATCAGGAAGGCAGGCTGAGGCAGTTAGGGGCAATCAGGCAGGCAGGTGAGTGGTTGGGGATGATCAGGCAGGCAGGCAAGCTTTTAGAAGTCAGTGGTCCCGGATTGTTAGAGGGATCCCGGATTGTGAGAGAGTGCAGGCCAGGCTGAGGGCACTCCTTTCCCCCCACATGAACAAATTTTGTGCACTGGGCCTCTAGTGATTACAATAATTAGTTTAAGAGATACATAAGATGAAAAGTAAAATGTGACATAAGAAACATAAAATGTGGTAGAAAGAATAAAAATATTGAGCTTTAGAATGTGATCAAACTTAAGTCATTATTCTCTTTTGTTTTTGTTTGTTTTGTCTTTTGGTTTTCTTTCTTGTCTGATGAATTTTTACTTTTACCCTTCATATTTCTAATTGGTTTATTTTCTGCTCTATTTCCTTTAGTACACTTTGGTTCACTTATAAACTTTTTTACCTACCCACTTACATGTTAATTCTTTTGTCTTTTGATCTCAGCCAATTCAATCCTCATAGCTTTCTTTCAATGAGAAAGTGCAACTTTTCTAGATTTCAACATGCTTTTAATAATTTGTTTTGAGAAATGTTTTTACCTTTGAGACTTTAGCTTGTTGATCTCTTTTTATTGAGTCTGGATTATTTTTTGTGATGCCTGCACTTTTGTTATTTGTTTGCTAGCTATTTCAAATGAAATATCCAGATATCCACATGTATGTATGTCTTTGGTTCCTCTCATTGTTCATTTAGGCAGTGGTTGAAGTCTTTTCCTCAGAACAGTAGCTAGAGATCAGGTGTTTATGGTTTTCAGACCAATTCTAATTTCTACTCCAGAACGGCTTCTTCTTCTGCCTCCAATTCTAATTCTCTGATACCTAAATAACAGAATTCATTAGATTTTATAATTCTCAAGATTTCCTGTTCTAATCCTCTTCCTGACTCTGCACTCACAAACATTAATGGAAGCCACTCTTTCTAGGCAATAATATATGGTGCCCCCAAAATTTGTATATACAATTTAAATTATTATAAAGTCAGTGTTTATTAACATACAATTCATTTTCAAAATTGAAAAGAATCTACAGAAATGAATGTTTTTTCAATGCCTTTTTACAAACTGATGACTGTTCTGGTCCAGGTACTGCTGATAACGCCAAACAATGAAATTGCAAACATCAAGAATCATTTTGTTCGCTATTTGTATGCCCTCAATTCGTCGACTGTTGCTGTTTTGTACCATAAACTTTATCTTTTATGTATCCCCATAAAAAAGTTTAGTGGCACCTTAGGATAAATTTACTTTGTTCAAAGCTCAGTCTGGCATCAACCGTTATTTCAAATTAGTTAAATCTGAAAAGGAGTGAAAATTACGTGAGTAATCAGGTGATAAACTGTGTATACATGTTTTGGGGACACCCTATATTTAATTGTCAGCCTCCCTTTTCCTATGGATTGCTAGAGGCATAAGGCATATTAAATTATGCCATCAATGGATCTTATAAGGGGAGGGCACCAAAAAGGTCACTTGGTCACAATCTAAGTACAAAATATAACTACTAGTTTTATTTGTGTAAGAAGCAAACACAGGATTCTCTTTAAAAATACTGTAAATATGGAAGGACATGTGGAAGAAGAATTACGCATATTACCTTACATCCAGATCTTGGAAACCACATAGATTTTAAGTGGCCAGGTGAGCAAACTCTGGGGGCAAAAAGCAAAGAAGATGGGTGTAGGAAGAGAAAAAGAGTGAAGCTATACTGTCTATGTTTCATCCTGAGTTGGAAAAGAGAAGGCAGCCAGCCTTGTTTCTCCATTTCAGGCACAGGAAATTGCCTAGTGGTGAGCTGTATCTCCAGAATTATAGGAGGGCTAAGTTATCAAAACGGATACTGAGAACAGAACCGTTCAAAATAATAACTATGTCTCCTGCCCCCCGACCCCCCCCCCCCCCCCGCACACCACACATCATTACTGGTAGTGGAGAGAGGAATTATAAACAGTAGTCCCATGGGAACCTGAAGAGGAGTTTGTATTGAATAAGGAATGAAAGGAGCCTGAGGGTTGTTCTTCCTGTCTACCACCCATCTTAATTCATTGTTTCTCTGAATATGGGAAGATGGTGTAGCAGTAATCTGAACACTCCAGGAAGAATTGTTTTCCATTTAAAGAAAGGGTTGTCATATTTTTTATAGTTTTGGGGTAGGGAGATATGACAACACTTCAGATTTTTTTCAAGAGAAGCTTTTTGATGAAAAAAAAAACAAAACACCTCATAATATTTCACAGAAGCAAACCTTAGACATGCTTTTCTAAACCCAACAACATCAATTTTATAATACTAAAAAATTCATATTTTCACCCTGGCTGGTGGTTCAGTTGGTTGGAGAATCATCCAAAGGTTGCAGGTTCCACTCTTGGTCAGGGCACATACCTGGGTTAAGGGTTCAATCCCCAGTTAGAGTGGGTATAGGAGGCAATCGATCAATGTTTTGCTCTCACATCAAAGTTTCTTTCTCTCCCTTCTTCTCTAAAAATCAACAAAAACAAGCAAATATATACTCAGGTGAGGATAAAAAAAGCATATTTTTATAAATTGATTTGAATCTTACTCTTTAATGTTTCCATTTTAATTAAAACTTTGTTGGTATTTTATTAGAAAGTGAAAGAGACTGCACTATATGATGCTTGTCAAAGGATTTTAAAACCAGCATATTATTAATTCTTTTAAAGAAGAGTACGTGCATTTAAATTATAAATAAGTTGGTAATTTTCTATTATTACTAATAAAATGTCTAAGGACTTTGCTTAAAATTTTTATTCTCCATGTGTAGAGATTGAATGGAAAATCAACAGTTTATCAAAAGCATATGTAAATGCATGTGCACATATATGTTTATGTGTGTGCATATGTGAGGGAATAAAATGTTATCTTTGTGTGAATGAAAGGAATGCAGTTGTCTTTATATTAGGATTTTACCAATATTTTTATTCTATAGAAATTAATAACTGTTGATAAAGTAGAATAGACAATAAACTCCATGAGCTTACACTTATTTCTTTTATTGTAGCACAAAGCCTAGAACATGAAAAAGGAACATAGCCCTAACCGATTGGCTCAGTGGATAGAGCGTCAGCCTGCGGACTGAAGGGTCCCAGGTTCGATTCCAGTCAAGGGCCTGTACCTTGGTTGTAGGCACATCCCCAGTAGGAGGTGTGCAGTAGCAGCCGATCAATGTTTCTAACTCTCTATCCCTCTCCCTTCTTCCTGTAAAAAATCAATAAAATATATTTAAAAAATAAAAAGGAAAAGGAACATAAATAAACACTTATTAAATGACAAATTAGAGATGGGTATATTATCGGACAATGTCTGTCAGTAGTAGTCTACATATTGGACTAAAAGAAGATAGTAGTAGTAGGAAAAGAAAAGCTGACTCTTATTTATTTCATAGTTTGTTTCTCCAAGAACATCACAACAAGCATTGCAATTAGCAGTCAAATAGTGAAGTATTTGTATGTGTTACAAACACATGTTCATTTAACAAAGAAAAGCAAACACTAAGACCTTTGGGAGAATTTTCATGTACTTCTTTTATTTTTTCTGGATCTGTAGCCAGAGGATAAACAACGAACCAAGTGAAGCTAGAAAGACTATTAGTAGAATAGCATTTAAAATAATAAGAATAAAAATGAAATCATATGCTGTGACCCAGAACAGTGTTGTTATTAAATTTACTGGGGCAAGAAATTTACTTTGGGATTAATATTACCTTCTGGGTATTTAATGTATTTGGTGTAGGTTCAAGTCCATATTATCTTTCTATCTATTTTATATAACAATATTTATTCCAAGTGCCTTCTTAAAAAAAGGAATCACTACTTTCAGACCTGAGGATATGTCTAAAACCAATTTTTTCTCACAATTATTTTAGCTTTATTTTCTCCCTAAAATTTATCCAAAAGCCGAAGTAAAATTTCTTTGGTAAGAGCCTAGAAATAGTAAAACTTCATCAGTCTTTAATGACTGCATTTGCTTCATATGGGAAACTAGTAAGGTACATAAGGAAAAAAAATTATTCTCCCTGTTCTATGAGGGAAATTATAACTAACTTGACTTTTCTATATTCTCAATATTCCTACTGAAAGGAATTCCTACTATCTGATTGGTGATTGTGTAGTTTTAACTCTCCTCTTGCTCTGTGCCTTCCTTGTCTCTCTGCTCTGCTCTTGATCTTGCCTCAAGGTCAGTGATCAAGGTCTAGTCCTATGAACAAGGTCTGCAGCTTTCTAGTAGTGCCTGATATGGTGAGCAAGTCGAATTTTGGTCAACAGTTTTGCCCCCCCACATATATGTCCTCCTAGCATTATTAGGTTGCTGTTGTTTCAGAATCAGTAACAGAACTAACATTTTTATCTCCACTTGTCTGACTTCTCTTTTTCAGTCAGTTCATAAATAAGTAATAGAAAAAGTGTCATTCTTTTAGATTCCTGAAACTACAGCGTCATGGAAAATATAATAAACTAGAGGCCCGGTGCACGAAATTCGTGCACCTGGGGGGGTGTCCCTCAGACCAGCCTGCACCCTCTCCAATCTGGGACCCCTCAGGGGATGTCCAACTGCTGGTTTAGCCCCGATCCTAAACTGGCAGTTGGACATCACTCTCACAATCTGGGACTACTGGCTCCTAACCACTCGCCTGCCTGCCTGCCCGATTGCCCCTAACCTGCTTCTGCCTGCCAGCCTGATTACCCCCTAACGGCTCCCCTGCTGGCTCGATTGCCCCCAACTGCCCTCCCCTGCAGGCCTGGTCCCCCCAACTGCACTCCCCTGCAGGCCTGGTCGCTCCCAACAGTGTTCCCCTGCCGGCCTTCTTGAGACAACGTGGGGGTTGCCATCTGTGATGACGTGGGGGAGGCCATCTTGTGGTGACCATCTTGTGACAATGTGGGGGTGGCCATCTTGTGATGACATGGGGGTGGCCATCTTGTGATGATGTGGGGGCAGCCATCTTGTGATGACATGGGGGTGGCCATCTTGTGAGGGTGTGAGGGTCAATTTGCATATTACCTCTATATTATATAGGATATTTATGTTAAGAAACATCACATAGACTAAAAACAAAGTTGGGTGTTGAAATAATTTTAAGTCATTAATGCCTAAGAAATGTTAATCTTTCATCATTTCTCTTGAATGAAGAAATTAGTTATCCTTCCATTTTCTTAATTAGTCACATAAACAGGTATTCTAACTCTTTAGCAGACACATGCATTCCAGATATTATAAAACTAACTAGAGGCCCAGTGCATGAAAATTCATGCACTGGAGGGGGTGGTACCTCAGCCTGGCCTGCCCCCTCTCACAGTCCAGGAGCCCTCAGGGGCGGGCAGTGACCCAGTGATCAGGGGAAGGCGACGCCCCATCACACCTCTGCTGCTGCCACTGCCGGCAGCGCAAGCCTCGGCCAGCCCTGGTTACCTGAGCCTCGGGTGGCCCTGGGAGGCTGGGCAGTCATCATCCGAGGTTTGCCTGTGCTTCGGGCCAGCTTTGGGTGGCTAGGGGGCCGAGGGGACTGGGGGACTCTGGAGGCAGGCACCTCTGCAGGGCTGAGGGGACTGGGTGCCACCATCTTGTGGCTGTGGGTGCCGCCTTCTTTGAGGGCGTGGCAGTCAATTAGCACATTCCCTCCTTATTGGCTGTGGGAGCCACCATCTTTGAGGGCGGGGCAGTCAATTAGCATAGTCCCTCCTTATTGGTTGTGGGCGCCACCATCTTTGCGATGGCATGAGGGTCAATTAGCATATTCCCTCTTTATTATATAGGATGTTAAAATATCTCCTTGGAAATAAATGGTTTAGGCACATATCATCTATGTTTCTGTGGTGTATAATCATTTTATAATTTGAATCAGCTCACTGGAAACCAGTATTTTCTTCATTGCAAAGAACATATGTTGCAGGGCTATGGATATACAACCAATTTATTGGTATAAATTATCTCACAGGAGAACATAATTGTAGAGCTGCAACATGGAAGTCTTTCTTCATTTTAGTATCTTCATAAGAGAGTTCCACCTCTAATAATTATATTCACTAAAAAAGATGATCATTTCTTCATACAGTCTCAAAAAGCAAATTGGTACATTACTTTGCTTAATTTGGAATGCAGATAGTTTTATGCTCTTCAAAAAGTGCTTAGTATACTCTTCTACCATTGTGGATTTATTTTTGGTCCCCTATTTATTCATTCATTTAGATGACTGATGCCTGCTTTGATTGAGGTGATGTACTTGGGGTACAAGAGTGAACGGTGCTCACAGTAGCTGCTTTCATGGAGCTCCCTTTCCACATTTTACAAAGTTGGGATCATCATAGTTATGCTATTTTATAATGTTATTTTTAATATGATAGAATGTTTTGAGTTATTTATATCATAAAATATTATTTGAAAATGTGATTGTATAATATTTGCATAATGCTGCATTTGCAGATAAATCATAATATACTAAACTAATTTCTCACTTTTAGACAGCTTTGCTGTTACCAATTTTTCAAAATTATAATGATGTTGCAATGACAAACTAAATACAGTCACTTTAAAGTACATCTGGATTTTTTATTTTAGAATATATTTTAGGGTCCAAATTTTTAAGTTTTTATAAGCCATTTTATAAATATTGTACCTGATTGTCTAACTCAATTATTCTCTATATTTTTTGGTTGTAAGAAAAGTGTTATTTCTGTCACATGAAATATGTGAATATTTATTTATTTATAATTTCAAATTTAGTTTTTCAAATTATAAGAGAAAGTATATTAGAGAGTCATAGAGGTAGAAGAAGTGAGTTGTAGAAGACATAGTCTCAGGAAAAAAGTTACAGCCAAAAAAAGGCCCTTCGAACTTATAAGAGAGAGAGAGAGAGCCAGTGAGTGGTTAAGAGAGTGAGCCCTGGGGAAAGAAGGGACTGGGGAAAGGTGCAGGTGTGCTCCATAGAGAAAGCCACCAGATATGTGCAATTTTAATAATAAAATTGAACTGGGCAATTTAAATAAATCCTGTAACCTAATATCTTAAATTCTTTCTAGATTTTTAAGATACTTTTATTACTTTTATTCTTGCAGGTGAATAAGAAATTGAGATGAGCCAATTTTAGGTGAATGGTAATATATGTAATTAGTTTCTAATCTACCTCCAACGTGGTGGTTCCTGAAGGTATGAAAGTTAATAGAGCCCCATTATCCATGTTCATAACAACTGCCCTATTGAATGATGAAATTGTTTTCCGCTTATTTCATGTTAAATTATGGATTATTTAAAAGCTAATCACATAAATCAACAGGCTATTAAATATTTGGTGATTGTTTATGAAAGATAATTCTCATTCAAGAAAGTTTTGTCATCTTACTGATTTGGAGAACATGTGAATACACTTTCCTGAATATGATTGTTCTCATATGGAACAGTCTTCAAAGTCTTAAAAAGGCACAACAGATGTGAAAGAATGAATCAGCGAGAATGGAGTTCTAACCTCTAAAATATTACCTAAATTACTGAAAGGCGATAACTTCCATTTTTTCCTTCATCCTATATAATAAATGGCCTGCAACCATAATGGCATAATGACCAGAACGACCGATTGACCAGTCGCTATGAGGTGCATTGACCACCTCTTGGTCCCTCCCCGCTAGCCCACAGGCTCTGATCATGGCGAACAGGGAACCATGGGGAACCGGGGGGAGGGGTGGTGGTGGGGTGGGACTGGGGACTGGTGAGCGGGCGGAAGATGGCCCTGATCACAGGCTAGGCCTAGGGACCCTACCTGCGCATGATTTCGTGCGCTGGGCCTCTAGTAGAAGAATAAAACACTATCATTTTCCCCATCTGAATTACCTGACAGCTCAGATTAGATAAATGGCAAATTTGAATGGAACATTTTATAACTGCTTCCCTATTTGAATAGTTTCCTATATTTTAGCACTTTGAATGTTAAACTATTCATAAATAATAAAATGACAAAAACTCTTAGTTCTAAAGGTGCCCACATTTATTAAAAATGTTCACTCTGTTTACTAGTAATAAATAAAAGTTTAAAGAGTTAATGAATGGTTTCATCTAGCAAGATAACTTTTTTGACTGGGTAATCATGGGTTTATAAATTTGGTGAGATAGCCAAAAGTTAGTTGAGATATGTTAATGATCCCAAACTTTGTGTGTGTGTTTGTCTCTCTATATGTATAACATTTCACCTCATATATTAATTATAATATTTAAATATAGAAAATGTTTTTATCAGATAATTATACTAATAAATTATTTAACTTTGATTTATTACTCTTATGGATTAAACTCACTCTTATTTAGACTGTAATTATCTTTATAGTTTTAATATTATTGGATACTTACAAAATGTATTTGGCCATTACACATTTCATTCTTTAAGGATAAGCTGCTATCTGGGTAATTAGATGGATAATTGATTTAATGGATTTCTACACTAACAAAATTGAAAAACTCAGTAGATTCTATGGCCAATTTCCAGTCTGATATTCGGCCTGCAAATGTAAGTCTAAAAAATTATATTTAGTTTCTTTTTAAAATTTGCCCCATATGCTCTTTCTTCAAGCCAGAATCCTCTCATCTCCTCTCAGTCTCTCTATGTCTCTTTCTCTGGCTCTATCTGTCTATTTTTGTCTCATTTCTAATAACTCATTTACAACATAAGAAATATAAGTTTTGCTAACATTATTTAATTGTAAGTATTGATGGACAGAATTTAGAAAAAAAACAAAATATTAAAGAAATCATCTGATTCAGAGACATAAAAAACTAGAATGAAATAATCTCTAAAGTATTTTGAGTTATTGCATGTAATAAAAGCATTGATGAGCACTGGTTCAGCCATCAGGCAGGCCTGGATGGAATCTGAGCTCTTCCATTTCCTTGAGTGAGTTATTTAACTACCCTGGGCCACCCGTGCACAGTAGGGAAAGTTATAACACTATGGGCATGGAATAAAAGTGCAGCAGATTTTCACTAATGTGAATATTTTCCCCATAAATTCTCAATGGAAAAAATGAAAATTATATTATGTACCATAGATAATAATTATATCAAGTTTGGAATTTGATTGTATTTTTAGATGTCATAAATGTTAGAAAAAATGCTTCATATTGACTATTCAAATTATTGGAGTAAAAGTGTAGGAAAATATGGGCACTTATATAATTAAATGTAATATTTATATAAGTTGTTTATATCATTATAAATACTGACATAATTGTGAATATTATAAATTTAAATTTTGATTGGCTATTTAGCAAAGGTAGAAATGTATAATGAAGAAATAAGTGAGATTTAACAATGAAATTATATTGGAAGCTTAGGATTTAATCTCTAAGAGGCATCAGAATTTCATATGGGCATGTTGGTCTGAAAATGGGAAAAGAGTGTGAATAAAAGCAAAGACTTTGATTCAGCTAAACTGAGCTTCATCCCTGTATCTGCCATTTACTACATTTTCTATATTAAACATGAATCTTTCCTCAAAGATGTTTTCTTAATTGAGTCTGGTCGTCAGAAAGGGAAATAAATAGGGAAAGGACAAAGGAGAGAGAATATTGAGAAGATGAAAGTTATAGAGCAAGTAATTGGAAGTTAATTTGAAAACTCCACTGTTTGGTGCTTGATATTATTATTGTACTATACACTACATGAATATTTTGCATCAGTTAATCAACCAATTAGTCTACCATGTCCAGATAGCTTAAGAAATGGTGAAAAAATAAAATAAGCAAGTTATGTGATGTTTTACACACACACACACACACACACACACACACACACGTTGTCTATACTTTTGGTGCATCAAATACTGAAGAATAGTTCAACCATAAATGCAGATAAAGCTTAGCAGCTGTGCCTTGAATGTAGCATGATACCACTGTATTAACAATTAACATTTTCAATTACTATTTGTCAAATCATCATATTCTAAGGGTAATGTTTGGTGGAAGTTGAACTTCCAAGGGCCATTCTAAAACTCGAGATTCTGTGGGACTAATGCTAGACTATTTTTTCTCTCACAAACTATTGAGCAAGTTAATGAAATCATTCCTTTACTCCGTTTATAATTTATTATAAGGTTAATTTTGCTTTTCTTTGTTCCGTTTCTTTTTGATCTGGGTAGAAATGGACTGTACTTTGAGACTTTCATCAAAAAATATTCTTTTCAACCTCCTCCACCAGTTATAAAATTGCATTTACTCCTATCTTTCTTAAAGAGACATAGTTTCTAGTATTGTTGCAAAAGCAATCCTGATTGAGATACAGAAGGCATGTCTTTCCTTCTTTTCAGATTTTGCTGTGAAGTTATCTCCCCTCTCTATGAATAGGTATAGCAGATTGATATCCACATAGTCATGCTGTTCATTTTGTCTAGCCTAAAGTGTACATGAATATAAGAACATACTTTTTATTTTCTGTTTTGCTTTCTTTTCCATTTTTAAACCTTATGGCACTACTGTTTTTATATTAAAACATAATATTACCTGCATTTGAAATGAATGCCCATTGCTTTAAAAAGCTTATATTCTTGAAGCATCAGTTTTTAAAGATGGTTTACTTTTAAGTGTCTGATGATTTCAACAATTAAAATCAAGATAAAGCAGGCATATGTCCTTCTACACATGCTTTGTTTAAAAACAGAGTACAGCTAACCATACACACCTATCACAATTACCTAAGAGTTTAAATATCTATATTCAAACTAATTATTTTATTGGTTATTATCTAGAAACACTGCATATGCCATGCCTTATAGGATGGTGTTTGCAGTATTAAAAATAGTTTACCTACAAACATATACCTAACATTTCATCCAAAGCAGTGATTTGGAAAACTTATTTCAAAGTAATTCAATATGATTCCTAAAAGCAATTCTTATAATTTCTTAAAGAAACTAGGTTTTTATATGTCTTGATATTAACTATTCATTTCATAAAGTTGCTCTGATTCCTGTTACACCACATTGAACCTAATAGTTTTGATATTTGTAAAGAGATGGCAAATTTTTCTAAGAGAATAAATAGTACTAGGATATAAAACCAAGAGTTGAAGAGAAAAACCATGTTCTTACAATTTGTCTATCAAATCAGAGAATATGGAACTACCTGATTTCAAGTATTATATATCTGAAGAGTAAGGTTTTGAATGAGAATTTGTTGCTGGGGTTAACCTTTTCTTTCTGGGAGAATATAGCACCCATCCCACTGCATGGGAGAATGCAATATCTTTTGATGGAGGAGCTGCATTATAACATAGTATGTCTTGTTGGTAAATTCTACCAAAAGTATTATGAATCACAAGAATGAAAACAGCCCAGCTGGCATGGCTCAGTGGTTAACCTCTGACCCAAGAACCAGGAGATCATGGTTTGATTCCTGGTCAGGGCACATGTGTGGGGCATGCAGGAGTCAGCTGATCGATGATTCTCTCTCATCATTGATCTCTCTCTCTCTCTCTCTATCCCCCACACACCTCTCTGAAATCAATAAAAAATATTTTAAGAAAAGAAAAGAAAGAATGATAACAAAAAATAACAACAATTATAGGTACAAACTGCTGCAAACTGCTGGACAGCTATTATGTTACAAGCACTGTGATAGACATTTAAAACATTACATCATTCTTTGAGGTAATATGTGCATGGCAGAAAAATTATCCATAATTTCTAGTTGAGGAAACTGAAACCAAGGAAATTTACATGACATTTCAAAGGCCACATACCTAATAAAGCCATAATTTTTTTAAAAAATAAATCTTTATTCAGATTATTACAATTATTTCTCCTTTTTCCCCCCATAGCTCCCCTCCACCCATTTCCCACCCCACCTTCTGCCCTTACCTCCCCCCCACTGTCCTCATCCATAGGTGTATGATTTTGTCCAGTCTCTTCATGAACCCCCCATACCCCTTTCCCCCTGAGAATTATCAGTCCACTGCCTTTCTATGCCCCTGATTCTATTATATTCACCAGATTATTCTGTCCCTCAGGTTTTTAATTCACTTGATTTTTAGGTTCACTTGTTGATAGATATGTATTTGTTGTTCATAATTTTTATCTTTACTTTTTTCTTCTTCCTCTTCTTTAAGAATACCTTTCAGCATTTCATATAATACTGGTTTGGTGGTGATGAACTCCTTTAGCTTTTTCTTGTCTGTGAAACTCTTTATCTGCCCTTCAATTCTGAATGATAGCTTTGCTGGGTAGAGTAATCTTGGTTGTAGGTTCTTGCTATTCATCACATTGAAAATTACTTGCCACTCCCGTCTGGCCTGCATAGTTTCTGTTGAAAAGTCAGCTGACAGTCGTATGGGTGCTCCCTTGTAGGTAACTAACTGTTTTTCTCTTGCTGCTTTTAATATTCTCTTTGTCTTTTGCTCTTGGCATTTTAATGATGATGTGTCTTGGTGTGGTCCTCTTTGGATTCCTTTTGTTTGGGGTTCTGTGGGCTTCCTGGACTTGTAAGTCTATTTCTTTCACCAGGTGGGGGAAGTTTTCGGTCATTATTTCTTCAAATAGGTTTTCAATATCTTGCTCTCTCTCTTCTTCTGGCACCCCCATAATTCTGATGTTGGTACGCTTGAAGTTGTCCCAGAGTCTTCTTACATTATCTTCAACTTTTTGGATTTTTTTTTTTTTCTTTTTGCTTTTTCGGTTGAGTGTTTTTTGCTTCTTTGTAATTCAATTCTTTGACTTGATTTTTGTGTTCCTCTTGTCTGTTTTTGGGTCTCTGTATAATATTTTTTATTTCAGTCAGTGTATGTTTAATTTCTAGTTGGTCCTTTTTCATATCTTCGAGGGTCTCATTATATTTATCGGCCTTTTCTAGGATATTCTTAAAAAGCCTTATAACCGTGGTTTTGAATTCTATATCCAGTCGTTTGTTTTCCTCCATTTCTTTCGTTTGTGATCTGATTCTTTGACATTGCATTTTCACTGCTTCCCTGAGTTGGTAAGGTAGATTTGTGTGCTAGGTTTCCAATATGGCCCAGTGGGTCTGCCTCCCCAGTTAACCTGAGGTGGACACTCTTGGTGCACCCCTTTGTGGAATGTGTGTACAGCCTTGTTGTAATTAAGTCTTTATTGTTGTTAGTATCACTGGGAAGAATTGACCTCCAGGCCAGTTGGCTGTAAGGATCAGCTGTGTCTATGCTGGGAGAAGTTCGGTGCTGGAGACAGCCTTATAGGATTAGACTTGCCAAATTGCAATAGCCTCTGTGCTCAGCTTGGATGGGGTGGAGTCTCAGTCTTGGCTTCCCGTCAGCCTTGCCCTTGCACGCACGTGCGTGCCTTCAGACCTCTGCCTTCCCGGCTCCCGAGTCTCCGCCCGAGAGTCCAGACTCCCCCCACAAGAGCGTGGGTCCCCAGGGGCTCGCCTGGAACTGGGGTTCACTGCAGTCAGAACTGGGGCTCAGTGCATTCAGGAGCCTCTGGCTCCCTTTCACTAGGGAAAGCCTGTGGCAACCTCCGCAGCCTTTGTGCGCACTGGCGCGCGCGCGCTTTCAGTCCTCCGCCTTCCCCAGCTCCCGAGTCTCCGCCCAAGAGTCCAGACTCCCCCCGTAAGAGCGTGGGTCCCCAAGGGTTTGCCCGGAACTGGGGTTCAGTGCAGTCAGAACTGGGGTTCAGTGTGGTCGGGGGCTTCTTTCCCCCTTCCACCAGAGAAAGTCAGCCAGGCTCTCAGCCGCCCTTCCTCTCTGCGCACACAAAGACCCTTTGCCGTACCTCCAATTCTATGTGAGCTTTTCTATTTCCTTTTAGTTGTAGAATTTTCACTCAGCCAGCTTTCCTGTGGTTCTGGATGGTGTCTGTTCTGTCTTTTAGTTGTAGTTTTGAAATTGTTGTGCGAGGCAGCAGTTTAGGTGTTTACCTATGCCGCCATCTTGGTTTCTCCTAATCCTAAAGCCATAATTTTTATCTAATGTCCTCTCAACTTCCTTGAAGTTTCACAGCTTGAACCATATTTTAATTTTTATTTTTAGAAATAACTTGTTGGCATCTGGATTTTAGTGGTTTCCCTTTCAGGGCTTGTCTCGGTTTAGAATGCACCTCAGAATGTCTCCTTGACCAACAACTGACTTGAAGCATACAAGATGGGGAAGGTAGCCTTACAGGACATAAGAATGTGTGATTGGGTGGGGGAATCATATAGATGCTGTCTTCTACAAAGCTGGCCTTACCAACAGAACCTTAGTAGTGCTTATTATTTCAATTGTTTTCTCAACAGTGGTAATGAATTGGAACTGAGCCACCTACATATACTCTTTGCACAGTTTGTGGCTACTAGTCACAGACATAAGGGATGGTGAGAATATTCTGAGATTAAGGAAACCAAGCAAATCTTAGGAAGTGAACCCAGTGTGTGAGATTTTTCCTTTTTTTTTTTTTTTTTTTAGGGCTATGAAATAATTTACTTGACAATTGGATTATAAATTTCTAATAATCACTATTTTATGAATGTAATTATGGGTAGAAAAGATAGAATTATTGTTTCTTTGCCTGCCCCAAAGGAGAGTGAAGAAGTACGTCCTTGTTTTCTACATAGAGATCATTTATGTTTATAGGACTGAAAATATTTCATAAATAGAAAAATAATGACATTTCTGACTTATTCAAATCATATTTTGTGTGTATTAGTGTCAAATTTCCCACCACTTTAATCAGTAGCTTTGATTTCTGTTTTGAAAACACAAGTAGTTTAGGTAAGTTGACAGTATTTTATATGTTTGATATTGCTCTTTCTTCAAATGTTATCTGTTGTTGATCAATAGAATTAGTTACTTTATTACATATATATATATATATATATATATATATATATATATATATATATACTGACTCAAGTGGAATTTCATAATAAAAGCAAAGAGCCCACAAATCAGATTGTAAGGGAATGAAAAAGGGGAATTCTGATAAATAAAATGGCATTGAAAATGGAACATCCATATTTATTACTTCTAGGAGAAACTATTTTATAAATGACAGAATGGTAAGTTAAAATTGGCTAGGACAAAATGTCATAAAAGAGCTGCTTGGTATTGTCAGGAGCAGTTATTTTTATTGATTACCTGCCACCTGTCAGCAACATCAATGTGTTTGATTAAATTTACGTTGATATAATGAATAGCTGCCCTTAAACCTTGACCTTTCTCTCAGAAGTTACAAGGTAGGACATGGCAAAATGGAAGTAACATTACAGCTACACACATGATGATAGAATCAACAGACTTCCAGAAAAATATTAAAGTACCTTAAAAAAAAACACAAAACAGATGAGGTGAAATCATCAGCCTAACCTCACAATAGGACAATTTAAGGACAAGATTAGATTATCATATTATCAACCATATAAAGTGAGGAATATGTTTCCAAATGCCTGAAGCTTTTTAATATATTTTCTTCTTAAAATTGGACCTGGTATATCAAGTCAGGTGTAGTTTTAGTGACATTTCCACAGAAAACACTATAAATTGAAATACACTGTGGTCAAACTAACAAAAGCAAAATGGTTAAAAACTTTCAAGGATCAAAAAAGTGACAAACACCACAAATACACAATAGATGATCACTTAGCAAGTTAGCATGGATGTATGCTGAAGAATAATTATATTAGTTTTCCTATAAAAATGCCCAGATTATAAGCATGTCATTTCTTTTCGTGAGTACAATGGGATTATAGTTGATTGGTTTATGTAGAGTGGGAGGGGAGCTGATTAGAAGGGAAAGGAAGTGATTAGTAAGGAGAGGTTGTAGTTATTTTAGTGACTTGATTCTACCAACCTTACACTTTGCTTATATTTATAACAGAGTTGCCCTTCCCCTCCTCCCCCCCACATCCCAGTTCTCTGTCTATAAAAATAGGGAGAGATGAGTAGGAAAAAGTAGAAGGAGGAGGGAAAAGAACAAGAGACATTTGTAATTAACTGAATCACAAATATCACTTGGTCTTACTTTCTTCAAATGTAAAATGAAAAAAATTAAAATGTTATCAATTATAATTGTGACATATATTAGTTGGATTTCATAAGAATTCAAGAGGTAATGAGAAATGTTTTTGTAATTTATTAAGTGCTATCTATGGAAGCATCCATTTTTTAGTGATAAAATATATTAAAATGGGGTTTTGCACATGGTTCCAATCTTTTGAGCAAATCATTTTGATTTCCTCAAGAAATATGATATTCAACTATTGACAAAAATGATTATTTTTATATATTTTCATTATTAATCATGCTGAGAAACAATGGAAATAAATTTTCTTTAAATGGATAGGTAGTGTTTTTTAAATTCCCTTTTGAAATACCTGATATATATATGTATATATATATATATATATATATATATATATACATACATACATATATATATGCTAAAAATTGTACAAGATTATTTTTTCTGAAGAAATATTACATTTTAGAAATCTTTTACATTTTTTTCTATATCATACTATCATTAGTATGAGGTTATTAATTCACAAATGCTCCAATTCAGTAAATTGCTTGAAGCTAGAATATAAAACCAAAGCCAGAAGTTACGTTATTCACTTCCATGATGTTGGGACTGAATTCTATAGATGATTATAATTCACAGTGAAAGAATATTAGCCAAAGTAGATTTAATTAAGTGAAAATTTAAATATTGATTAAACCAGTGATTGGCCTCATATAAGTCATTTAACTTTTATATGAAGTGCTACAGAGTCAAAATAGTCATTGAAACAATTTCATAAAGTTATGAAGATGCAAGTATTCATTCTTCCGATAATCCACATAACTAATTCCATCATTTCATTCAGTTCTCTGCTCAAATGTCATCTTATCATTGAGGTTGTCTCTATGACTCTGTGTAAAATAGCAACCCTAGCATTGCCAATCAGGATTCTTTATTCGTAAATCTGGTTTTATTTGTCATCATGTATTTATTTGTTCTCTCTCTCCACATAAGAATGTACCTTCTAGAAAGGCACTTTGCCTATTTAGTGAACTGCTTTTCACAATTGCCTAGAATAATATTGAGAAAACAGCAGTGCTCAACTAACATTCCTAGAAAGAAGGAAGGAAGGAATAAATGAATCTTTAATAATATTTTCTGTTCTCAACTATTATACTTCTTTTTTTCCAGTCCTTTCTTTTTCATTTCCTGATATTTTTGGCCAGAAAAATCACATTTTTTCACCAGTTAAATAGTGTTAAGGTTTTCAAAAGAACTATTATATTCTACAGCAATATATAAAAGAGATCAAAGCCAGGCTGTCTGGGTATGAAGTACAGATGAGGTATCAGATCCTTTAACTGCTCTACAATAACTTCAAACTCAAAGACAACTGTGAATGAAGGAAGGACTCGAAAACAACACTAGGGATTAAACAGGGTTCAGTGCAATCTTCACTGTGTGATTATCATTACTTAATTAGTTGTCATCTTATAATATACAAAAGTAATTGAAGCACATTTGAATCACTATGATGACTGCATTATAGATGATCATTGTTACACTACAGCATTTTAAAAAATTTAATGTGGTAAGTACACTGAACATGAAATTTACCCTCTTACCAAACTTTTAAATGCACAACAAGGTATTGTTAAAGAGAGACAAATTTTTGTAAAGACCACTCTAAATTATTCATCATATAAAAGTGAAGCTTTATACACATTAATAGCAATTCCCCACTTCCTTCCCTTCCCAGTTCCCAGTAATCATTATATTTCTGTTGCTTTGAGTTTGACTATTTTAGATATGTTATATAAGTGAAATCATGAAATATTTTTTTCTGTGACTTTTTCACTTTTCAGATTCTCTGTTTATTTGGATTTGATCTTAGTAGATTGCATGCTTCTATGAGTATATCCTTTTTTTATAGTTTATATAATTTATTGGTGTATAATTATCCATAGTAGTTTTTTATTATCCTTTTTATTTCTGTGCAATCAGTTGTAATGTCTCCTCTTTTATTTCTGATTTTATTGATTTGAATATTTTCTCTTTTATTAGTTATTCTGGTTAAAGTTTTTTTCATTATTTTTATCATGCTTATCAAAACTATGAAGGGTGTGTGATTTTACAGTACTTGCAGGTTGATAAATTAGTGTATTATGGTTTCATGATGGAGACAGAAGACAGAATCCTTGGTCAGAGGTAAAGGACAGTTTATTATTCATAGAATTGATAATATCCAATCCTTCAAGCTCCTATTCCTACAGGGGGATGAGACAAAAGCCAAATGATGACAATGTATTCAGTGCAATACATAATAGAAAGAAACCCCTGGGCTTGGGAAACTCAAATCTTTTATAATAGGCAGTGAGCACTCTTGCCTTTGCTCTAGAAGTCTTTATAATATTTGACAGGAAAAATCCCTAATCTTTGTTCCAGTAGAAGACATATCTCTGGCTCTCTGCTATACAAATATCCTTGAAAAGATAGTCTGGAACAGATGGCATCTGTGCCTCAGCTTGTAAGATATGCAGAAACTCAAGGGACCCATGGAGAACTGTATCACAGTACTATCCACCCATTTTTCTATACCAACTTGGCTTCAGGTGAGTTTTCCCATTAGTACACCACTCCTTCAGCCACTTTAATTAAAACTGACTGATAAATGCTGAGAAAATGTCCACTCACCTTGTCTTATAGAACATTTAATTAAGACCACTATCAACAGGAATCCAAATAGCAGGATGAGGCTAGCAGGTAGTAATAACCTCAACCATTCCTCCTCCAACCCCCACCCCCACTCCTGTACCTGGCCAGCTGAACAGATCCTTTACCACCACAAAAAATTGAGTATGCTTTAGAAAGCCAGATGTCCTCTTTAAAACTCTTATTCTTGTCTTGGGGCATTAACCCTGGTAAGATAGGGCATGTGAACATGTACAACTTGTACTTTCACCCACAAAAAGGAAGCCTAGATCAATTCTATTCTATAATTTATATTTATTCCAGATTAAGTCTGGATCTGAGGTTAAGCTGGATGCCTTCCAAGGCTCAGGAAGTCATTGATTACTTCAGCTAAAGGCAGGAACTAATTGAATATCATATTTCCTAATTAGATGATTCCCATTGTAGGAATAATGCCCACAGAGTGTACATAAGAAACAAATCCGTTTATCCCTCCAGAAAGCTCCCCTGAGTAACCAAGAACTGCCTCATTTTGGAAACCCTTTCCAGTTATCTGAATGATATTTTCTTAACCACTTGAAGATCTCTTATGACTGCAAGTGAAGGTATAAATCACCACATTTTCAGAAAAAAGGAAAGCTAATTCCTGCACAAGATGTACAGTCCTGGGTGCATAGGGTGCCCTTGGAAACTGTTATTTATACATATATGAGAGCCCACAAGTAGGATATAAGTAAGTTGGGCCATCACAGATTGATAGTGCTTCCAATTTGGCCTCCTAGACATTGTAAGTTCTGGAGCTCCTAGTTCAGTTTAAATATTTGAGTCTAGTCCTTGTTTTTATAAAGACTTTGTGAGAGTAGTCAGTCCAACCTGTTCTATGTCTGTGCTACCAGATGGACTTCATTTGTCCATCCCACTAAGACTGCTACAGGGGCTAAGAAGCTTTTAGACTGGAAGGTACCAAAGCTGAGGCCATCCCTTTTAGTTACCAATAAACTTCTTGGCATGGTTAAAGGGATGAAATCATATCATAATTAAATCATAGCCAGAATTGTCTGGTAGGTAAGGGCAGACCCAGAAGTCAATTAAATTAATGGGCTTGCAAAGTTTGAGAGAGCCACACTAAGGTCTTTTCCTTCATGAAGGTTTCAGAAACTATCCTATATAATAAAAGGGTAATATGCAAATCGACTGAATGGCAGAATGACTGGCTGCTATGATGCACACTGACCACCAGGGGTCATATGCTCAATGCAGGAGCTGCTCCCTGGTGGTCAGTGAGCTCCCACAGGAGGAGTGCTACTCAGCCAGAAGCCAGGCTCAGGGCTGGCAAGTGCAGCGGGGGTGGTGGGAGTCTCTCTCGCCTCTGTGGCTGTCGGACATCTCCTGAGGGCTCCCAGACTGCAAAAGGGTGCACAAATGTCTTGCACAGGGCCTCTAGTTCTAAAAATAAAGATCATTAATATTTCTTACTTCCTTTTATCTTCCAGGATATGTGGTATCCTATCCCCACGTGACAGGGATGTTGTATCCCTCTACCACCAAACTATGGCTGTGTTTCATAAAATTAGCTATAATTTTACCTTTTCTCTAATCATCCCTACTTGCACCTAATTCTTTCACTCAAAGGTGTCAGGTGGGAGTGGGATAAGGGTCTTTTTGAAAGATGTACAATGACTTATTATATCTTCACCTTGACTCACATGAACCTCTCTTGGGGAATTTAACTAGCAGTGTACTCAATTAAGTGGTTATTATCTTTCTGATCTAGAATCACGTCAATTTCACAAGAAAATTCAGGTTGCTGAACCAGCCTTAAATTTGAATCCCTGAGCCCTCCTCTGACTGTGCTGCCACCTGGAGAGTGTGCCAACCAGACCAGTCTGGAATTGTGATGCGGGGAGTATGGGGGCGCATCAAGCCCAGAAATAGTCAGGGAGGAATTCTGAATTTTAAAAGTTGGTCTATATAAAACCTAGCTGTTTAATCCTGATCATTACCTAGGAAGTAGGTTAGAGGAGATGATATTTTTGTGGAAGCAGTCACATCCAGCCAAACTGTCTTACTAAGATGTATGAACCAGAATAAAGTGAATGAAGCAGAGATGAAATTATTTTGAGAAAATGTTTGAGATAGTCATTCTAATGCTAAATAATATCAGATGTCTGAGGATGATAACAAACAGGGAAGATCTATTGAATAGCTTGACTTTTAGTCCACTGTTGAGTGGCTTTTTCTCACCATGGTCAGACTTCAAAAGGTTTGGAAAGCCAAAGAAAAAGTATAACTTATTTCCAAGCACTTCAGGGTAAGGTTATAGTCAGCTGGTCAAACTGGAATATGCCACATCTTAACTTGAAAAAGTGTCACTATTGCTATTGAAGCAAAAGTGTCAATGGACAAAGTTAAACTGGCAAGAAATACTTTATTCAAAGCTATTAAAATAGCAGGGAGACCTCAGAATGCATTCTGAATTCAAATCACTGGAACAAAAGGCTGGAGAGTTTCTGAGAGGTAGGTGGGGGGATTCTGGGGCATTTGTGTTTGCTAATGGGCCTTAAGTAAATACTCTAAGAAAAGGGAAGTAAGGGAGTTCTGTGAGTAGGCCATCTGGATTCAGGTGAAAAGGAGGTTAGGGAAGGCAGGGGGAAGCTTATCTAAAGAATAGTCAAGGGTCAGTAGTTAGACACCACCACTAGCCCAGGAATGGACCAAAAGTCTGAGGTAGTTCATCTACTACCGTGTTTCCCCGAAAAGAAAACATCCTCCGAAAATAAGACCTACTTACAGGTTTCCTTCTGAGTGAAATATAAGGCATCCCCCGAAAATAAGGCCCCAGGCTCTGTCTCAGAGTGAAAATTAATTTACCGTAAACTGGTCGCTAGGGCCGCCCCGACTGGCATCTAGCAACCAGTGACGTTACGCAGAGTCCTGACGTCACTGCTGTGTGGAGGCGGAGCGGAGGTCGGAGTGAGCGGTGAGCGCGGGGTGGGAGAGAGGAGGAGACTTTCGCAGATGCGTGTAGAAGAACAGGAGGATTAGAGCGGACGGGACGCGGCGAAGGTGGTGAGTGCTGGCCTGTCTCTGGTGACACTACCTGATGCTTGCGGCCGCCTTCATGATGACTGAAGGTTCTCAGTCAGTGGCAGACCCTGCTTCAGCCCTGATCCAGGCCCCAGCAAGCCCAGTGACAGTCCCCAGGCAGGCCCCAGGGGGTAAATGTCTGATAAAGGGGTAGGGGGGATGTCTGGTGAAGGTGTTCAGTGGCACAGGGGTGGGGGGAGGGAGATCACTTAAAATGATACAGGAGGATCAGAGGGGGCAATCAAAATGACACAGGAGGATCAAAAGGGGTTACTAAAATGGTAATCCCCCCTCTGATTCTCCTGTGCCATTTTGATTCCCCCCTCTGATCCCCCCTGTGTCATTTTGAGTGATCCCTCTCCCCCCACCTTGATACCCCAATTCCTTTTTTTTTTACCCCTAGAAATGAGCGCAAAAAGAAAAAGCTATTCCGTGGAGTACAAGAAAGGAATCGTGGAAGACTCTTGGGGCCAAAATCTTACTGATTTCTGCAAAGAGCAGATGTTGAGTATCCGATTGGTCCGAAAATGGCGAGCAGAGTATGGTAACCTCATTGAACAATTGGACAAGGGAAATGCTAAAAAGCGCAAGTGTGGATCAGGTCGGCAACCATTATTTTCCGAGCTGGAAGACCTGATCTGTGAATGGGTTGTTGACAGGAGAGCAAAGGCTTTGGTTGTGAATAGGGCTCAGATTCAAGAATTTGCCCTTGCAATGGCACCACAGTTTGACATAGCCCCCGAAGACTTCAAAGCATCACAACACTGGCTGGATAATTTCCTTCAGCAAAGTGAACTGTCTTTAAGAAGATCTACAACATTGTTTAGGTTGGAAGATACTCAAGTTATTAAGCGAGCACTTGCATTCAAGTCCTTTATTGATGATGCTGACTTCTCTAAATACAATCTTTCCAACATGATTGCTATGGATGAAACTGCAGTGTTTATGGGCCAATCATCTCAAACAACAATTGAACAGCGGGGTGCCTCCTTAGTGTACATTCCCTCCACTGCTTACGAAAGTGCACGTGTTTCCTGTATTTTGGCAATTCATCTGGATGGCACTAAAATCCCACCTTTAATCATTTCTAAGGGCAAGAAGGAAAAGATTGAACATGTTTTGGGCGTTTTTATTCTTGAAACTGAAAAAGCCTGGGCCACACAAGCAGTTATAAGGAAGTGGGTCGATTTAATGCTGCCGCTTGTTATGCAAGGGAGCCAAAGAGGTCTGCTAGTCTGGGATGCAGCCAGCACTCACAGTGCTAAAGACATGAAGACATTTCTTCACGAAAGAAAAATAGATCAGATAATGATTCCTGCAGGAATGACGGCCTATCTCCAGACTCTTGATATTGCAATAAACAAGCCATTCAAAGACAATTTGCGCATGGAAATTAATGACTACATTGAAAATAGAATGGAGAGAAATCAGCATGGAAACTTTGTGAAACCTAAACTGCAACAAGTTGTGACTTGGGTGAAGAATTCATGGGAGAAAATCACTGACAGTTGCATTGCAAATGCACTGCAAGCAGGCTACCTTGACAAGAAGTACTCATTTAAAGACAGTGCTATTGCTAAACATGAGAGATTTGGTCCACTGATTCTGAAAGAAATGGAGTCACAAGAAATTCACCAGGAAATTCAGGAATTGGATTGTTATGATGATGTTCCAAAAGATGATGACATGATTGTCATTGAATAAATGAGTAAATTCTTGATACTGTAGGATTCACAGTTTGTCTGGTTTGTATTGACAACTACCGTACTACCGTACCGTATACAGGTAATAAATTTCCTTTATTTTCATTTAACAATAAATGTGTACTGTATTCTTCTTCATGGAAAAATAAGACATCCCCTGAAAATAAGACCTAGCGTGTCTTTGGGGGCAAAAATTAATATAAGACACTGTCTTATTTTCGGGGAAACAGGGTAGGAGGGCCAGGAACAGTGGCTAATGCAATGTTCCCTCCCTCAAAGTCAACTTTTGGCTGGAGTCACAGGGCTGGCAATGCACTGGTATCCTCTGCACAGAAACATAGTTCTTTTTTTGGTCAAGTCTATTATAGTGGATGTGTTTCCATATCTGTTATGATGATGGATCTAGGCAGTGATAGTGGCAATCTGAGTGGTATCGGTTCAATCAGCAACTTGATTCTAATGGATCTAATCAGGGAACGTAGCCTAACTGTGGGCATGTACATGAGTGGTACAGGCAGTTCAATCAGCACCATGATTTGTTTCAATCACTCTTGGCACAAAAAGTATTGCTTTATCCTGACAGTCAGTAGTATTCCAAGTGGTAGACCAAATAGCTAAGCCACTGTCAACAATTCAAGAGTCAATACAAATATAAAAAGGTTCATTGATGTGACCATTGGATTGTGCTATGAGAAAAATCTTGAGTTATTCTGACTGAACAGAACAAGCATTATCGATTTTCGATTTTGAATTGCTTGCACTAAGTTGAACTGCAGCAATGTAGTAGATACCATTGGGATTTAGATTAGCTGAAATATCAGTGAAACAGTCTAGACATTTAGAGGAACTTCAGTAAATTGAGAGCCCCAATGAGCCAGTGGATTTACTTCAGTAGGTAGAATAAGAAATAAAGTTTCCACCAGAGGGAAAGCTAGTTTTTTGGGGGATTTTGGCTTTCAAAAAATCTAAGGTGCTGCTAGGGCCAGGCTAATTGTGTTCTCAATAACTATTTTCACTTGACAATTGTGTCTTGTTAGTTTAGTCCAAATGAACTCACACCAAAATGGAATATCAGACCAGAGTCATAGGCTTCCATGGATCTGAGTATAGATTCAACTTAGGGCCACTAAGGCTAATAGCTGCTTTAGAAAAGGGGTTGAGCTGATAGCTGTGTCTGGGAGGCAACAATCTAAGAGCCCAAGGAACACATATGGGTAGGCCAGCACGTCAAACTCACGGCATGCGATCCGGTGGTTGCAAGTTTGACATGCTTGGGGTAGAGGCTGTCTTCCTTTGTCAGAGTCTCTAACCAGCCAAATCATCAGTCTTGGAGACTGGTAGTTCAAAGGGGTCATTGGGGTAGTTGGATCTCATAGGTAGAGAGAATGCCACAGCTTACTAGACAGCTTCTACTACAGGTAGTTGGTTTGTGCCTCACCCAAAGGTGAGTGTTATCTGAGATAAAGGACCAGACAGAATACCTAAGTCAGGCACACGGTGTCTCCAATCCAAAAAGAGTCCAATAAGAAGCTGGATCTACTTTTTAGTGGATATGGCTGAAGAGATAGCAGTTTCCTTGGACTATAAGAAGTGTTGCATATTGTGAATATGCCTACATGGCTCTGAGAAGCTTATTGGCTAATGGCTCCTGGTTTTGGAGGAAATTTACAAGCCACTCCTTTGGCATATATTTGGTAACACCGTTGTCACAGCTGTTGAAACTCATTCTTTGGATTTTTCAATCAATAGGGTAATATATATACACACACACACACACACACACACACACACACACACACGGCGAACACTTTTGACTTCTGCATGTAGAGGCACTTGCACTAAAATTTTGCCTATCCACTGGTGGCCATAGCAGGGAAATTTGTTACACTAACATTTATCTACTTTTAGCTCTTCCTGATGGGGAAAATACTTTCTGGCATTTTTGGCATGGAAAAATACAAGCATAGAAAACATTGATTCCTTGGGTACCTTCAGATGAAAGAATCAACCTAAAAGGTTCCACTTCTAAGATTATTTTAACTTCTTTTCCACTGCCAACCTTGTTCAAAACACATAGTTGAAATTGGGCACCTTCTCTTCCATAGTTAGGATGGTGACTAGACTGCCTCTGTCCAATCAAGCCATAAAAGCTCGAGTCCCTCCCCTCCCTGAAGTTAGCCAGTACACTGAAAAGAATGTATCTGACCATTGGCCACCCTGAGGTCAGGCCACCCACTGCCATGCTCTGATCATTCATTTCCTTAAAGCAGCTGAGGTCAGGGTAGAAGGTGAGAGAAATATGAGAAAGGGAGGAGTGGACAGGGTATGGAAAGAGAGAGTGACTGCTCATAAAATACACATCCACTTTCAGTTCCAGAAACCACCCACTCAGCCAGAAACCAAATGTTTAATGACTTTTGGTCCACACAAAGCTTTGTACTGAATAACAAGGTACTCATTGATGACTCCATTTATTTCAGATTAGAGGACTCTTGGTCCAACAGTTCTAATTGCATTGCCATGCTGTTGTCAGCCCCATTGTCACATCTTAGATTGCACAGAGGAGATTGAACAGCACTGTTTCGGCAACTTGTTTCTATTCTGCCTCTTACTGCTCAGCCTCAAGCATTCATAAATAGGTATGAGTGTGAGGGACCTACTTCCAATGGTCCATCTTTGTCCACCACTTGGTTTAGTATATACCAGATACCAGATAATTTTCTTTTATCTCCTAACATAGTCATGGAACCTTCATCCTTCCTATTCCAGAAAGCTACATCTCTTTGCATGCTATCCTCACTGCCATAACTATGAAGAATTGTGATGCACCTGAGATTTTTATCTTACTTGTAGGATAATGATTTCATCTGCCACAGTTTCATGGATTTGGGGAGAAGAAACAAGACTACAGAGATAAGGGATTCCTGGAGGTGACATAAATTAGCACGTATGGGTGCTGCTTTTACACTTAATGGGTTGTATTACACAACAGGAGCCCTGACCTTAGGGGACCTGAATCTATTATACTGAGTAATAAACACACTGCCCTTTACTCTGGAGGAACACACTATTCTGTCTTTCAAAGCTGTTTATATACAAACATCCTAGAAAAACACATCTGCAATAAAGGACAGCCCATGCTTCTGCTTGTAAGATATGCTGAAATGTGACAGGCCCATGGAGAATGATTATAACAAATGTGAGCTTTTGAAATAACCTGAAAATAGGAGTTATAAATTTTAATGATCTGCTTTCTTTCAGTCCCAATTTCCAGATTATCAAATGTATCACAACTTCTCCATCATAAACATAGAATGCCTCTTTATTTGCTCATTTTAGCCCTTATTTTTATATTCTTAAACATATGTTAAAAATGCCAATATGTTGTAAAATCATTTATTTTAATTAAATGGCACTTTATTCATACATACAGTTGAATATTAACATTTCATTGTAAGTTACTACATGTGATTTTTTTTTTGTAAATTGGATGATGTTGTGTAACTCCCCACATGGGTCCCATAAATATTCAATGGTAACCTTGCTACTTTTGAACTCCACTGTCTTCCTTTGAGGTGGCTGTTGTTTTTGTCTTGGTCTTTAAGGAGCTATGACTTGATTTGTTTTCACCTTCATTAATTTACAGCTTGAGGTTAGTGCAATTGCAACATAAAAGGGAATAGCTATCTGTATTTGAGGAATAGCTATCTGTATTTGAGGCTACATTATTTTCAGGGTATTATCAACACTATGCTTACTTTATAGAAGTCTTAGGAATAATAAATACATGTGACAATGTCAATTAAAGTGATCTCTCAGAATTTTTCAAAGATAGTGATAGAAGTAGTCCCATAGGAAGGCAGTCTATTTGGTAATTTTTCAGGCTTGAAGACAGATTCTTAGTAACATCTCAGTTTGGCACAATGCCATGCTATGGCAATCTGGATAGTTAGAGTGAGAGCTTCAATAGATAATTATGAAATAGAATATAGAACAAAGCTAATCCTGTAGAACCTCTTGGGAGGCAAAGAAGAAAGCACTTTAGAATGGGGGAAAAACAGTTCCTGATACTTGTCAATATTTTTTCCAATACCAATTTATCATATTAAGTCTGGATTCTTGACCACCACAATATTCTACCACAAGCAACACAAAAGAATACTTGGAAGTACTCTTTTCTAGGAGGTAGATTTTATTATCTCATTAACAAACTATGTATACCAGGTGTACCGGTTAACAATGTGGATTTTTTTCAATAGATGGAGTTACACATATGTTGATATATATGCAATTTGATATCTATGCTATTTTGTTGTATTGACAGCAAGCTTCAAAACTTCATATATCAAATTTGCTGAAGGTGTTAACACCATAGATATTTTTATGCTTAAAAATGTCAACTTTTGTGCCAATAAAAGAGCATTTGTGGGAAGTTTTAATTCATTACTTTATTTTGAAGAAAAGTGCTGCTGAAAGTTATTGTATACTTCGGGAAGCTTATGGTGAACATGCTCCACCTCATGATACTTGTGAACACTGGTTTAAATGCTTTAAAAGTGATTTCGACGTGAAAGACTAAGAATGTCCAGGTCAACTGAAAAAGTTTGAAGAGCAACAATTACAAGCATTATTGGATGAAGATGCATATCAAACTCAAAAACAACTTGCAGAAAGATTAAATGTTGCTCAGCAAACAATTTCTGATCATTTATAAGCAATGGGAAAGATTTTAAAGGAAAGAAAATGGATGCCACATCAACTGAATGAAAGACAAATAGAAAACCAAAAAGTCATCAGTAAAATATTGCTTCAATGGCATGAAAGAAAGTCTTTTTTGTATTGAATTGTGACAGGTGATGAAAAGTGGATTTATTTGAGAAACCCAAATGCACAAAATCATAGGTTGATCCAGGTCAACCATCAACATCGACTGCAAGGCCAAATTCCTTCGGAAAGAAGACAATGCTCTGTGTTTGTTGGGATCAGGAAGGTGTGGTGTATTATGAGCTCCTAAAACCAGGTGAAACTGTTAATACTGACAACAAATAATCAATCTGAACCACACTTTGATAGTGAAACGACCTGAATGTGCCAGAAGACACGGCAAAGTAATTTTGCTTCATGATAACGCACCATCACACATTTCAAAACCAGTTAAAGACGTTAAAAGATCTTGCCTTAGAAGTATTAACCCTCCTGCCGTATTCACCAGACCTTGCTCCTTCAGATTACCACTTGTTCCGATCAATGGCACATGCACTTTCTAAGCAGCACTTCAAAATGTAGGAAGAAGTGGAAAATTGGGTTCCTGAATGGTTTGCCTCAAAACAAGAAAAGTTCTATTGGGACTGTATCCACAAATTACCTGAAAGATGGGGGAAATGTGTAGCTAGCAGTGGACATTACTTTAAATAAAGCACCTTTGATGTTTCTCTTGAAATCATTGTGTTTTCTTTGATTACAAAATCCACATTAACCAGTACACCTGGTATGGTAGAAGTACAAAAAAATTAGCTCTCATCCCATTGTTCTGTGTTGATACCTTCTCTCCATCTGGTCCTTGGAAATTCTTTTTTGAATAAGTCATAGTATTGAACAATATTTCTGTTTACTGTTGATGTGTTGACTTCTAATCTATTTATTTAACATTGCAATAAGAAATTAGAGAGACTACTCAGGGGTTGCTAATTTTCCAGTAAACAAATTCTCAACTCTATAATTCTATTTTTTAAAAGTAATTTAAAATAAAATTTGTTTTATAATTTTAGGAGTTTCTTAGTAGCCCTTGAGAATGACTCTTCGTGATAATCACAAAAAGATGGTTATATATCACTGAACTGGGGATATGATATCACAAACATCTGCCATCAGCGAACACATTTACGTTTCCAAATGAATGCAGGTTCCCATGGAAACAGACTTAAGGTATACAGACTAGATATATTAAATGTACATCAAATCTAGTCCCCAATTTCCATTTTGATTTCTGCTGGGGCAGAAGCATACCCAACACAGGCATTTGTTCAAGGTCACTCCTCCTTAAGAAAGGGAAATGGGATTTGAAATCCTGGTCCCTTGTTCTCTAGCCTGCTGTTCTGCCTGCGGAGTCACACTGTCTTCCAGCTGTTTTTCTGTTAGTGTGTGCCTCAAGAGCAGTTAGCAGTTCCCAAAGGTTCTTTGTTGTATATACAGAACAATTAAGCAAAAATCTCTCCATCTATGGGAGAAAATGAGTTCTGCCTCCCTAGAAAATATTGTGTTAATACCATTTTCTCAGGTCTTATATTTATGTAGAAGAATGTCTCAACCAAAGAGTACACTTGGTGGCTTTTGCTACTGAATGAAATTTATACACATAATAACCAGCATCACTACATTCAGATAACTCCTGCCTTGAATGCGAATCTGCCACTCAAATCTAAGTGCCTCTTATTCCTGATGACCCAGTTTCACTCTCCTATAAAATATAATGAGAATAATTGGATATTATACATATGCATTATGAAAGTACAGTTAATTCAATGAATACGTTTTTGTTGACTCTCTGTGCCTTCTGTTATCAAAATGATGAGGTTATTAGTGTGGAATCTTGCTATTTGTTCTTCAAGGAATATTCCCTTTAGCTTTTACAGCAATTTAGTATGTTTTTAGTGGCAAGGAATGAAGAAAAAACTTATTTCAAAATGGCTTTAAAAGTCAATACATTTATGTCACAAAACAAGAGTTCCAGAAGAGACGCAGCTCTAAAGATGTTTAATTTCATACCTGAATGAAGTTTCAAAATCTCAGGTTCTTTATACTTTGCCCTCTGCCATCCCTTTCCTTTCTATCAATTCAAGTTGGCTTCAGCAATTCCAGGGTCACATCCACACCTAAAAATATTCTGCCTGTCTGTTTTAGGACCGAGAAAACCTTTTCCACATGCTTCCCACTGATATGCCCCCTTGTCCCATTTACTGGATTGAGTCACAAGTTTGTGCCTAAAGTAATAATTGATAAGAAAAAGAATGACTGTAGATGTTATGCTATACTAGAGGCCTGGTGCACGCATTCATGCACAGGTGGGGTCCCTCAGCTTGGCTGGCGATTGAGGCCTATTGGGGGGCCAGCCAGCAGGGGTGGGGGGGGGAGTTGGGAGGTTGGCTGGCCCGGGGTTGGGGTGGGGGGCTGTGGGAGGTTGGTTGTGGGAGTGCACTGACCACCAGGGGGCAGCTCCTGCATTGAGCATCTACCCCCTAGTGGTCAGTGTGTGTCATAGCGACTGGTTGACCAGTCATTCTGGTCCTTCAGGTCGTTCGGTCGTAATGGTCACATAGGCTTTTACATATACAGATACCTGGCATATATCTGCTAGCCCCAACTATACCTCTTCCTTCTGCCTACTCTGGAATACAACAAGCTGTCAGTGAAGCACATACACATGAAGAAGAAGGCAAATACCTGAACAAATTAAGAGTTCTAGTGGGAAGAAAAAGGAGAGGCAAATATTGGAATACAATCAAGAAAGTTTGCTGTAGAGAAAAATAAGATGATCCTTCATATGCAGTTGATAAAATAGGAGGTAAGCTTGAAGGTGAAGTTTGCATGAAGAAGCTTAGCTTGTTTTTCAATTTAAAAATTAGGTCAGAGTAGGTAAACTTTTTCCTATTCCTCCTGTTAAATAAAACTAAAAACTCTGGCCATTGTATACAAAACAAAACTAAGAGATATGAATGCTCTTCAAAGTAGAGAGAGGAAGGCAGATCAGCTAGCAAACTCAACCTGAAAAATGACATGGACATGGAGATGAGTTATCTGTTTGTTTGTTTGCTTGTGTGTGTGTGTGTGTGTGTGTGTGTGTGTGTATGTGTGTATTTTAACTTAATATACCCAAGACGTAGAGCGGAAGAAGATTGGCAACCCATAAATGCCAATGAGCCAAACTGGGGACGAGGGGGGAACATCTGCTCTGTCTAGCCAAAGGATCAGGAAAGCAGGCAGACATATTAGATAATAATCACTTTATTACAGCCAAATACCCTAGAAAAAGCTGTGGTGTCATCTCTACCCACATCAGCAATGGCCGACTGGGTTGACCAGAATTGAAGTGAAAGATATAAAACACTGAATTAAAAAGTACTTATGTAGTTATAAAAGACTAGATGATGTGATCAGAATGATCGATATAGGAATTTATTTTAGGAGCATGACAATTAGTGGAAAGCATTAGAAGGAATTGATGAAGTAACTAAAGAGAAGGAATTATTAGTGCATTAGGATCAATAATCTGTGACACAAAAGACGAAAACAATTTAAGAAATATTAGGAAGCAAGATATTATATATTCTTCCCAATTTTCTTTAGATTGTGTGACATGGAAAACTGAAATCTTATAAATACAATACAAATTTAGGCCAATTATAATACATATTATTGGTATCTGGATGAAATATCCAAGCAATAAAGGGTAGAATGAGCTGAATTTGGAAAACCAAAACAATGAATCACACAACTTTCACCCATTAAGAACTCAAACCATGTAGGATTCACCTTATTGAATGGAGCCTAATAGAAAAGAAAAGATCTATCTATTGAGCTACTAAACTATTGATCTGTAGATTTATAGACCTATTATTATAGCATCTATCTATTAATCTTTATCTGTAATTAGGTGTTCATATCTCAGAGATTCAAAGTTTATCTTAATAAGCACCCATCCATCTATTCATCCTTCTATTTTGAGGATGCTAATCAGTGACATATTTATCTCCCCACCTTTTTTGAATAAGTATCCTTATGGATAGTAACATACAGATATCATCATTTAAGCGAGTGTGTGTGTGTGTGTGTGTGTGTGTGTGTGTGTGTATCCTAAATGGGGACAAACTGGCAGTAACACAACAAAAAAGAACAAAACATCAGGAATAGACAGTACTATAATTTCATATGTCATTGGATTATAGTTTTTCTTGAATATAATTGATGCTCCATTTAAGAATGGTTGAGAAGCTATTTATCTTTTTACAACAAAGCTGCTCTAAATAAATGACTGTTAGAAGTTAGATATAGCTAAACACATTTTGCTACTTTTGACTTGAAATTGAAGAGGGGCATCCATTATTACACCCAGTGAAAAGTGAATTGAACCAGGAGAAACCAATAAACCTCCATCATCAAACATTGGGTCTGGATAGAAATGCTCTGATTTCATATAGCAGAGAGAAAATTGAGTTGGAGCCCAAGTCAGGGCAGTCAGGATAACTTTAGAACAACAGAAAGGGATATCACATTGAAAATTAAGAATGAGAGGAACAAATAACTCAAAACATAAGGTACTACAAAATCTAAAATTTTTAAAGAAAAATTGGTGCTTGAAATCTGTAAGGAAATATATGGGGAATTATAAGAATGAAATAGACTGAACTGAATAGGTAACAGTGAGATAAATATAGTACAAAATGAAACTAAATGCAATTAGGATAGTACAATAATAGAATTAAAGTTTACATGGGATGTAATAAATAGTAGAATATGCACTGCAGAACACTGAACCAATGACGTAGAGCACAAAGTGGAAAAAGTCCCTTAGAGGTAAAGGACAAAGCAATAAAATCCTATCTAATAAAAGACTGATATGCAAATAGACTGTCACTCCAACACACAAGATGGTTGCCCCCATGTGGTCAAAGATCCTGCCCCCATGTGGACACAAGATGGCTGCCACAAGATGGCCAGCAGGGGAGGGCAGTTGGGAGGGACCAGGTCTGCAAGGGAGGGCAGTTGGGGGTGATCAGGCCAGTAGGGGAGGGCAGTTGGGAGGGACCAGGCCTGCAAGGGAGGGCAGTTGTCAAGCCTGCAGGGGAGGGCAGTTAGGGGTGACCAGGCTGGCAGAGGAGGGAAGTTGGGGGAGACTGGGCCTGCAGGGAAGGGCAGTTGGGGGGGACCCAGGCCTGCAGGGGAGGGCAGTTAGGGGTGACCAGGCCTGCAGGGGAGGGCAGTTAGGGGCAATCAGGCTGGCAGGGGAGCAGTTAGGCAGCTGGCAAGGGAGTGGTTAGGGGGTGATCAGGCTGGCAGGCAGAAGCAGTTAGGGGCAATCAGGAAGGCAGGCAGGCGAGCAGTTGGGAACCAGAAGTCCTGGATTGTGAGAGGGATGTCCCAGATTGGAGAGGGTGCAGGCTGGGCTGAGGGACACTCCCTCCCCCCGGGCCTCTAGTTCTAAGATAAAAGATACGTAGATAAGGAATCTAGAGGAGAGATTAATGTAACTGATGTTCATGAAAAACCATTAGGATAATTTTAACAGAAATAACAAATGCAAAAGCTTTTAAAAATCAAAGCTCATACATTATCAGGTATATAGTTTTAAATGGCTGATTGAATTCCAGAGCAATAAGTGTAAGAAAAAAGTCATCAAATAACATTTTAAGATGTGTTCAATAAAAATGTATAAATTAAGTTTAAACCAAGGACTAGTAAAGATGATGGAAAAAAGGCTTAAATTCCTATGATATCCAGCCTTCAAGAGTCCCTCAACAATTTCCATCTGCTGATACTAACACCCTTTTATGATGCCCTTCCACATTTTAGCAGAGGTCAGTCATGTCTGAAATTAGGTAATAAAAGACATTAGCTTTCATTCTGGGATCTCTCTTTCTGTCTCTATGTCTCTCTCTCAATTGGAAGCAACTGCCATTTGTGAACAACCCAACAGATAGGCCCATGTGTATAACTAAATGCGATGTCCAACAGCCAGAAAAGAACTCAGAATGCCAAAGACAATGACAAAGAGTGGGATGCCCATCCTCCAGCCCAAATTGAGTCTAGAGAAGAAATGCAGCCCTGGCTGACAACTGGACTGCAACCTTGTGAGAGACCTTGAGCCAAAATCAATCAGCTAAGTCACTCCTGACTTCTGGACCCTCAGACGTGTGTGAAATATCAAACGTCTGTTGATTTAAGATGCTACTTATGGGGTAATTTGTAATGCAGCTATAGATATCTAATTCACTATCCAATTGTTTGTATAAATATAGCATTATCACTAAGATGAAAATCTAACAAAGGCAAATTTTTTGAGCAACCAAGTTAACTAATTATATAAATACAAATCAAATTAATCAAATATTGTGCAATGAAATACTAATTGCGCAGTACAACATGACCATATGGAATGAACAGGAGCATTCAAAACTATAGTTTGTGAACAGTGGTAGTCATAATTATTTTAAGAAAAATAATGGTTATCTTGATATAATGCTGGACGTTGGGTGTCATTTAACCCTGGTGGGTCTTGATCTGGCATCTAGAAGGGTTCTGGAATCTGGAGAAAGGGCTGTGCGTAGATTAAATAAGAGTCCAGAGACGTTGAAGGCATTATGGGGGGGGGGGGGGGGGGGGCAGAGGAGCTTGGTTGAAGAAAGCAAGTTCTCCTTGTCTCAGGACCCCTTGCTTTTTATTAACATGAATTGTCCTAAGGCAAGGTAGATATACACATCAAAGGGTAGGGTTTCATCTACAGAGTCCATTGTCATGTATCCTTTACAGGTTTGGGGAAATGCCTTCAGCCATTCCAGCAGGCGATAACATATGTGACTCAGCCCTTGTTGAGTCCCCAAGTTCAATCAACCTTTTGATGAAACTCTTGCAGTTATGACATGCTAGAATTGGCTTCTGGCATTGATAGATATGAAATGACTTTTTGCTAAAATTTCACATGCATTTCTGATATGTAAAAAGCTCAGTATCAATTAGAGAAACATTTTTTTAAAAATGTGCTGTATATTTATTTTGAAGCAACAGCTGAATCTGCATCATATCTCCTGATGACTCAATGGAGACATTTCCATAGGAGTTGAGGAAATAAAAGAGCACTTTGCTATTATTATCATTTAAAAACATGTCAGATAACCTATTTAATGAAATAAAATAATAAAATTGTATTTCTGAAGACCTTTCTATCAAACACTTATTAAAAAAAACTGTTACTAAGTGCCACATGCTGTCATAAATGCATTATAAATACTAATGTATTTAATTCCCATAACAGTCCTATGAAATAGATACTGTTAAAAAATCAATTTTACAGATGAAAAAGTCAGAGAAGTTGAACAAATCCAAATTTATACAACCAGCAAGTAGTGGATCTTTCCTTTAGAGTATGTGTAAAAAATATATCCTAAGGAGATGTGGTACATATATATAATGGGATACTACTCAGCCAGAAGAAAAGATGAAATACTGCCATTTGCAACAACATGGATGGACTTTCAGAGTATTACGCTAAGTGAAATAAGTCAGTTAGAAAAAGCTAAGAATCATAGGGAGGAAGTAAAAAATAATAATGTAACTATCAATCTTTAAGATGAGAAAGGAGGAAGAAAGGGAAAATATAGAGACCTAAACTATCACTTACCATATGAGATAAGAGTAACTGTGAATAACCAGTAAAGCTGCTGAATAAAGAAATAGAGGAATGACTAGTTTATGTAGAGTTGGATTGGTACCAATAGGAATCAAAATGCATAAAAAGTTGACTGGAGATTCTTCACAGAGAGCTGATTATGTAGATATAAATGGAGCAAACTTCAAAAACACCGTAAATATAAACAATGTAAAAGTAATATATTGGAAAATAATGTCCAGCATCTGAGAAAAAAAGTCTTAATATTCTTATCATGTGAAAAAATTCTTACTAACCATAATAAAAATAGCAACAGTGTACGTGAGTAATTTTGAAAATAAATATAAATTACACAGTAACATGAAATTGCTCAACCGCACAAATAATTAAACATTAGAAATTGCAACAAATACAATTTTATCCTAACATTTTAAAAGTAATGAAAATAAATAGTTAAAAACCAATGTATCAGATAATAGGGATAAATGAACATCCTCATTTTATTTTATTTTTAAATAGATTTTTATTAATTTCAGAGAGTAAAAGAGAGGGAGAGAGAGATAGAAACATCAATGATGAGAATCATTTATCCACTGCCATCTGCATGCCCCCACTGGGGATCTAGCCCATCATCTGGGCATGTGCCCTGAGTGTGAATCGAACCATGACCTCCTGGTTCATAGGTCAATGCTCAGCCACTGAGCCACAATGGCCAGGCTGAACATCCTCATTTTAAATTGGGAATGTAAACTGGTTAAACTTCTAGAAATCAGTATAGAACATGAATAACAAACCTTAACCTGTCCATACCTATGGGTGTAGCTATTGGTTTTTTTTGGGTTGGTTCTTTAACTAGAGGCTCGGTGCACATATTTGTGCACCAGTGGGGCCCGTCAGCCTGACCTGCGGGGATCTGGCTCTCTGACATCCCCCAAGGGGTCCAGGATTGCGATAAGGCAGTTCTTGGGTGACACACCCTGGAATCGGGCTCCCTCCTCTCTTCTCCCAATATTATGTCACTTTCTCTCTGTATCTGTCTCATTTCTTTCATCTCACTTTACCCTAAGTTTGGCGGTAACTGACGACTTGTGGGCATTTAGCTGCAAAATTCAATTATTTAGCAAACAGGATTTACTTAGCCTGGAATCTAGTTGACCTAGGGCAGGACTCTGATTAATGTCAGTCTTCCACCCAGGCCCTTCTACCCAGGTGAAGTCCGGTGGTGTTGGGAACCTCCTTCTTCCCACCTGAGCTACTCCTCATCCTCCTTCCCTTCCCAAAGGTTGCCCGCTGGCACTACTGTCCACCTGGAAGGAGGGAAGCCGTGGCCCATTTCCCAGCCCAGAGTGGTAGTGGGAAAATTCGCTGCCTCCACTGGAAATTGATATTAACTGGATGGGCTGGTGTAAGTACCAGATGTTGGGGCCACAGCCAGTAGGTCCTGCACATCTCATCATTTAGCTAATCAAGATGAAAAGGTTCTATAAGGGCCAGACCCACGACCTCTGCAATGGGCTAGAGGCCTGGTGCACCGGTGGGGTTCCTCGGCCTGGCCTGCAGGGATCGGGCCAAAACCAGCACTCCAACATCCCCTGAAGGGTCCTGGATTACAAGAGGGTGGTTCTTGGGTGATGCACCCCGGAATTGGGTTCCCTCCTCTCTGGTTCAGGGTGTGTCACCCGAGAACCACAGTTGCTAAGTCATTGCAGCTCGGCAGCTCCTGTGTTAAGTGTCTCCCCCCTGGTGGTCAATGCGTGTCATAGCTCCCAGTAGGATGGTTGGATGGTTGGCCAGTTGCTTAGGCATATATATAAATATATTATGCACATAAGTAGGGCTTATCTATAAGAATGTTTTGGCTATGAAGCTTATATCATAAATTTGGCAACTATGTAAACATACTATAATGTAGTGAATAAATTACAGTTCATCCATAAAATGGAAATTAGTCATTAAGAAATTCAGTGTAAAAAACACTTACGTTTATGAAACATGTTCATAATTTTTGTTAAGTATAAAATCAGGCTGTAAAATGATATGCTCTTATATCCCTCCAATTTATTTTTGCTTGGGTTTTTGTGAGAATGCAGATAGAATAAATTACAAAGTAAATATATTAAAATGGCTATTATTTGGAAGTTGAAAATGTGCTGCCTTTTTCCTTCCAAATTGTCTGTATAAACAAAAGAACAAATATACCCCAGAAAAAAAAAGAAATATAAAATGAAAATTGCTGCTTAAATTAAGAGTTTATTTTTACACTGAGGAGGGGAAACAACAACCTAAGTTAAGGAAATTTTGGTATTGCTGATTGTTTTCTTGGTAACAAAGTGAAAACACATTCACCTTTCACAAAATGTGCTTATACGTGGACGAAAATTAATATCAGTCATGAACTATCTTGGTTGCATGGTAAGCTACTCCTGAGCTGCCAGGGGAAAGATGAAGACCAGAAGGGCATCCGATATCAAGGACTTTGAATACCATCAGATGAGGACATTGTCATAATAATTTAGAGTAATTCTAAGAATTGTAGTCTGGTTAATCAAATTTGGCACAATAAGTCGGGGTGGGTAATGCGACTCTAGTGAAAGAACAGGTAAGGTGAATTGTAGACTCTAGGTTCTTCGGGAATTGAGAAGCACCAAAGAAAGAAGCATTAGTCTGATTAATAACAGTGTACTGTTGTGGTGGATATACCACAATTTGCTTAGTCAGGTACAAAGTTGGAGATAGAGGTCTGAAATCAAGGTGCCAGCATGACCATTTTCTGGGGAGGACTCTCTTCCTCCATTGCAAACAGCAGCCTTCTTTCTTGCTGTGTCCTCTGACTGTGGGGTTGTGTGGGGGTCACCCCATATTATCCCATCATGAAGGCCTCTCTTTCTCATGGCCTCATGTAGATCTAATTGCCCCCCAAAGGTCCCATCTCCAAATATCATCACATTGGGAATTAGAGTTTTATTATATAAATTTGGGGAGGACACAATTTGGTCTATAGTAGGCTGAATGACAGATCTCTTACCAGTTCAGAAACAGACATAGCCGATGAGTTCTTAATTATCCTTTAGCACCTTAACTACCCTATGAATACCTGCCACTTGCTGAGAATTATGGGATTATGAATGAAAATAAGAGTCTGTTTTTACTCATTAAGTAGGGGATTATTAAGGAGATAGGATTAAAACTTATCAGGAAGAGGCTGTGATTGTTTGCTCAGGATCTAGCATAAATGACTCCAGGGGTTCTCTTTGCTGTGATGACTGAGGTACTTGTCTGGATTCTTTTTTACATGAGTGGCTCTGTTCCCTTAAGACATTAGAGTATATAAATCATTTCTGTAATTAGAAGAGAAAATTTCAGTGGCTGGCTTTGAGTTGAGTGTCAGTGATAGAGAGCCAAATGACTACAGGTCAAATTTTTCAAGGATTCTACACTCAGTGCAGTTAATGGAGGAAGGGCTCACTAGCTTTGCACCAGTAGGTAGGTGAAAACCATCTAGAGTTCCATGTGGAAATAGTACCCTCCTTTTTAGTACTTTCATTTCCATGGAAACCAAAATTGTTCTTCACTAGTAATGGCAGGGATGGAAATTTAAAAGAGGCTCAACTTAAGCTCACAAAAGGATAGTCACCAACTAACAATGAAAAGTTTTTGTGTTGGTGGTAGCCACTGATAGTGTCCACCTAAAAGCTCGAGTTCTCTGCTCAAACCCACAGTAAGAGTGGAGTTCTCAGATCTGACCAAGACATTCCCTTCAGCTTGACTAAACTTTAGACAGGCTTCTTCCTGCCTCTAAATCCTTGACTTACCTTTTCTTAGAGCATTTACTATAAGAAACTTGTAAGTTCTTTCTCTGCCCCTTTGAGATGTAAATCTCTTAAAAAGCTTTTTTTTTTCAGTTTTACAATCCAGTAATATCCTTCTCAAGGACTTAAGAACAATACCTCTGAAATGGAATCATCAAGGAAGATAGCACCTCTGTCTCCTAGTTTCTGTGGAAGGGTAATGGTCTAACTTTGGCAGTTACCTTGCTGCAAGTGTTAAAACTATCTCCTGGAATGAAGATAAGAGAAATTGGATTTTTCCGGTGGATAAAGTCACTCAGCAAACACAGATGGCCTAAGATCCCTGACTCCAGGCCTTAAAAATTCTAAAGTTCTTTCTTTCAGTAGAGTTGAGAACAGGGTGAGCTCTGGCCCTTCTACCCTATTATAATAGCCTCACGTAAAATCCTCCTGGCCTATTTACCTTGTTCAGTGCAGATTTTGCTTTAACAAACCCCTTTAGTTTAGTGGGGCCATGTGACTTGTTTCGGCCAACACAATAAAGCAGAATCAATGTGTGCCTCTTCTGGGTGAAAATTTTAATTTTTCATCCTCTCCCTCTGGAAATGAACATTGTTCTAGTTGACGACAACTCCATAAGCCTGAGTTGCAGAATTAGGATGATGTATAACAGAAATATGACATGGCCTCAAAGGACATGTTATTTAAGTGAGACATAAATTTTGTTAAGCCACTAAGATTTGGGTCTTGTGCTACCACACTATGTACTCTAGCATATCTAAATTGATGTAGATTTATATAACCCTTCAATAGGAAATGTGCACGTAGAACATTGACCCATATGGATTCCATATGGATATCAAAGTAATTGACCAGTAACTGCTTTATATGTGCTTCACCTGATTTGTTTGAATCATCTATTCAATGATGACTTTTTTTTTCCATAAAAGAAACATTCCTATGAGATACTTTTATAGGCAAATTTCCTTGAGGAATTTGAGCAAAGGGTAAGAAAGAGAACCACACTCACCATTGGGAAACATATTAAAGCTATTTACAACACCAAAGAATCAATAATTTAATGGGAGTGTCTTTAGTAAAGAGGAAATAGCCTTAGATAAGCTGTTTGAATTTACTCTCCTGCATAATGCTCTTCTCCTGCCCCTGAGATATCAGTAAGACATTGTTAAATGTGCTAGTATATGCAACTCTTTGGAAGTAAATCAAAGAAAGTTCTGTGTTTGTGATGAGTAGTGTCATAATGGTTGCAATAGCCTGGAAGCATTATTGGTAGTATTAGGTCTGTGTGGGTAATTGGGAGTGGGATGGGCAGTGGTCTATGGACAGAGTAGGGTGGCATGCAGAGTCTTGTGTTTATTTATGTGAAAACACAAACTCCCTTCCCTGTGATTCTTTTGAAATACAAGATAGCAATGGGGATTTTGAAATGGAGTTAAATCCTGCTATCCTACTAGAGAATTATTGATACCAAAGACTTGAAGTCTGGATGAAAATTAGACTTCACTTGTACCTATTATCTGATGATTCTGGCTCGTTTATGTTAATCCATTATAGTTGTAAATTGAGTTACTAATATATATTTGATATTTGGAGCAAGTATTTCATTTATACTTAATCTTTATGCCAAATTAAAAAGAATAGCTACATTAACCAAAATTATCCAGATTAGCTTTGCCACAAGTTTAAACTTCTTTTTCATGCCTTGTTCATGAGGCCTGACATTGTTTAATTTTATTCAAATCCTATACTTCAGAAAAGAGTAATGGTTATCTCTCCACTGTTTTTGGATTCTGGAAAAGGGCTAACTGCAAAATCTCCTTTCTCACAATTTGACTTTTATAAGACCCACTTCCATCCTTCCCAAATGACTTAAATAAGCCACCTCCACTCTTCCTCAGATTCCCTTATTTACCTGCCGCTCTAAGACCTCAGGCTCCCTCCCTTTACTTTGAGGTGTTCTAACTAAATCACTGGAATAGTCTGAATAAAAACATCTCCTTAACTGTCTAGTGCTTTTTAAAAAAATATGTTTTTATTGATTTCAGAGAGAGGAAGGGATAGGGAGAGACAGAAACATCAATGATAAGAAATAATCATGGAACACCTGCCTCCAGCATGCCCCTTACTGGGATCAAACCCATAGCCGAGCATGTGACCTGACTAGGAATTGAACCATGACCATGACCTCCTGGTTCATGGGTTGACCCTCAACCACTGAGCAACACAGGCCTGGCTGTCAAGTGCGTCTTGTTTTTAGCAGTCCTTTCCTTGTGGAATTTAAATAAAATTTAAAAATAATCAATTTTCCCTAAATTGTATTAATTCTCAACCATATCTAATATCCACTCTGGTAGGTGCAAGTATATAAGCATTTCCCTATCTGGAGGCAGATTATCTACAAGAAACTTGTTTAAAGTCTACATATATTGAAATAATATTCAGTCATATGGAAAAAAACATTCATGATATATTTAGAAAGTTTAATAGCAGGCAACAGTATATGCTTTGTGTGATCAAATAATGACATACATTTTCATAGACAAATAGATATGTGCAGGTTCATATACATGCATATACATATACATACATGTACACATACACACAAACAAAAAACAAACCTAAAATGATATATTCTTAAATGTAAATAGTGATGAGTTTAAATGTATATGTCCAATTTCTCTAACTTTATGCAAGTGAGAGAAAAAGAATAAGTGATGTGAAAATACATTTGAAAATGAATTATGTATACTATTATATTTACTATAGGTCAGAAGAATTTATTGTAATTTCTTCTCTTTTCCATGAGCATGAAGTATTATTTCTATGCCTAATATCTATGTCTAATTATTTCAATGCCTACAATCTTGGGTAGTACTTTAAAAAAATAGGTTTTAAATGTAATATTATTGAGAATAGACTATGAAACTATTTTAATGGAACTATGAGGTTAAAAATTTACATTTTTAAGAAGCCAGATAATTATAAGTAGACAGAGTAGAGCTACATTATTTAAATCATTGCTGAGTTTGGACATTGTGAAATCTCCTACAGTCAGTATCTACACTCACCAGAATTCTAGTTTTATTTATATTTCTACAAATAATGATACTGAGGCTTTAAGCATTAAAGTAGGCATTTATCCAAAGCTAATATTTGATATTGGAATTCTAACTCAGAACTATTTGATTCATGAGTTTATACTCTTGCTATTACATCATGCTGCTCACATTGCATACTGTGGAGCTAATAAAAATAATTATGTTAATAAAAACTACCAGATTATCTATAGTTCTATATTAAAATGGGTTAAAAATGAATTTTCAGGTCTTCCTTTATTATCCAATGCATGATTTACAATGAATATTACGAAAATATTTCTGACTATATGGAGCATTATATCTTAGAAACTTCTCCAAGTGTTCTTTGTTTTAATTGGTTTCTAATAGATTAAGTGGTTTAATAATGTTGAACTAGTCTAAAATTTATGCTGAGAATATATAGTGCCTAAATAACAGTCATTTTAACTAGGTATCACACTATTATACATATAGAAATTAGCACAGAGTATATGTTGTAAGATATTGATTTCATGTATAACTTTACATTAGAGGAAAACTTAGTAAACAATAGAAAAAATCAATTTTATTATGTCATCAACTCTTTATTTCATTGCTCTAGGGCATTGGTCGGCAAACTCATTAGTCAACAGAGCTAAATATCAACAGTACAACAATTGAAATTTCTTTTGAGAGCCAAATTTTTTAAACTTAAACTTCTTCTAATGCCACTTCTTCAAAACATACTCGCCCAGGCTGTGGTATTTTGTGAAAGAGCCACACTCAAGGGGCCAAAGAGCTGCATGTGGCTCGCGAGCCGCAGTTTGCCGACCACTGCTCTAGGGAAAAGAGTCATTTGGGGAAAATATGAAGTCATTATATGTTTTTAGTCATACTAGTTTTTTTAAATAAATTTAAGTCCTAGCCGGTTTGGCTCAGTGGATATAGCGTTAGCCATTGGACTGGAGGGTCCCGGGTTCGATTCCTGTCAAGGGCACAGGCCTGGGTTGCAGACTCCATCCCCAGTAGGGGGTGTCCAGGAGGCAGCCCATCAATGACTCTCTCTCATCATTGATGTTTCTTTCTCTCCCTCTCTGAAATCAATAAAATTTTTTTAAAATTAAATAAATAAATGTAACATACATATAATATATGAAATCTTTATTCCTAATATGTCAACATTTTTTCATAGAAGAGCATTAATGCTGTATCCCCCTATCACAAATTATGCAGTCGAGTGTCCCACACTTAGGGAAACCACAGGGGTCAGCACATATGGAATGTAATGGATAAGCCTCATCCTGGGAAAACCAAGTTTATGATCATGGTATCTCTCCTGCCTAGTAAGCATATTAATATTTTTATTTGTATGAAGTATTTAGTAACAAGTCTGATTTAATTAGTATCATGCAAGCATATTTTTTTCCATTTTGATAATTACTTTTAAAATTAGAATTTGACTAAAATGAATTTTGAAAATGCAGTTTGATAATCTGAAGAAATGCCGATGAAAATGAAAACTATATGTAACATATTTGTGGAAGAAAATGAGCTCTTTCAGGCTGGTCATATTCAGGATCACCTTTTTAGTTTTAACTGGTCAAGTGTTAGTAGCATGCACAATGTACAAATGGAATCAGTGAGGTGTGGACTGGCAGAAGGCAGCCAAAGCAGTAATGTATGAAGGGTGAGACATACATTACGCTATCATTTCCTTTGACTGAATGTCTGCTCTTCAACTCCTAAAATGCAATCTAATAACCTTTCATATCTAAGAAAAGTGTCAGCACTTGAGATGTGGGCAGAAGAAAATTTCGTTATTTGTCAGTGACCAGATAAATTAGCCTCTCTGAGAATCATTTCTGGGTGCTAACTAAGTTATGGCTCATCTTCATTTGTCATTCTTTGACTATGTTGTGACCTATTCCAAGACTTCATGTAAACATTATTTACTGCTTTGCTGTAGATCACTCATGGGCGTAAGGGCTGCATCAGAGGTTGTAAAACATGTCTGTGTCAGTGCCATCTGCTAATGGCATCATTTAACCCAAGCTTAACATTTGCACACTCCATCAGTTGAGGGGGATGATTAAATAAATTCCTTCTATGCAATGATTACAAGCTCCTGGGCCAAATACCTCACTAATAAACAACCCCTACCACTTCCACAGACTGTTTGAAGGAAATGTGAAGGCTGAGGACCGAAGCCAAAATTGAAGGACACTTTTTAAGATCCTATAACTGGGCCTATTACTTGTTTAAGGCTCTATTAGTACAAATATGAGTGGAAGAGCAAAAGTGAGGTGAGGGCAATGTGCCAAGAAGCAAGGTAAAGTCTTCATGCTGCTGACCCTTCTTCAGGAATTACTCCTTTTCCCACTGTAGAGAAGGGTCTCAATGACTACTTCTCTCTTCTGGGGGTGCTTTAGAAGAGGAACTACTGTTAGAGTATTAAAGAGAAGCAAGGATGTAGGATTCCACCCAGGACCTTTACCTGGATGGAAAGTTGGGCTAGAGTGCCCTCTAATGTCCTTTCCTCTGATTATTGAAGTACTGCTCAGCTTTTAACTCAAAAGCATGGAAAGCCTTCTGGTATATGAATTGGGAAGATTTCCAACGAAGTAATAAAGACTAAACTAAAACAGCCACTTATTTATTTTTCCTTCCTGAAAGGGAGGTTTTCTACAATCTCTGAGAAGGTTTAGATATGGAAGTAACATGTGTTGGAGAGGAGGAACACAGAGAAATAGAGAAGTCATACATCTTCACGTCATAAGTAAAATCAATGTGAAGAGAGATGTACCTGTAGCATTTGCAATAGGGTGAGTGCTAAGTGAAATCCCTCCTGGTAATTAATGAGAAAATGAGCCCACCTGGCTGGGTTCATTTTAACATTTTTCTATGTCATATGACTTTGTATTGCAAAAAAGCCAATGTCTCTCTCGTTCCCCGATCTAAAGACAAAGATCCATGGAAATTCCAACTAGAAGATTTCATACTCCAGCTCCTTTTCTTTTCCTCTTGAACTTATTTGACTTTAATTTCTCTTTCCTTTATTGTTTTAGTCTAGCTGCTACTCTGTGATTAGCATTTCAATGTCAACAGCTATCACTTCATGTATTCAGGATGTCCCAGGAGCAAAAAAATTTCTGGGAGGCTCAGATTTAGGGATATTTGTCATGTCTCTTTATATAAACTTCCAAATTCTTGAGACATCGACTAATGAATGAGAGGAAAGATCATATGCAACATGAGGTAATCATATGCCCAGAACCTTTGCTGGGCATTTTATTTTTTTTAGATAATTGGTCTTACGAGAAATGGAATGGGCAATAGACAGTCTCTCAAACTTGCAAAGCTTTAAGCTTCAGTAACTCAACTGGTATACATTCAATGCTCTATTTCTTTGCACGGGAGAAGAAAAGCTAATTCTCTAAACCAAGAAATGAACTGGAAAGGGGGTGTGGTAGAGAGGAGGTTCTTTAAATGTAGTAAAAAATGGTAGTCCAAAAAGTCAAAGTCAGGAAATGAACAGGATATATGGAGAATTCAATTCAATTTGACTCAATACACTTTTATATTGGGAGATCATATCAGGAGATTATTCACTAAGAATAATATATTAATATTCACTAAGAGCTTATCATTTGAATAAAAACTATATGCATTTAACTAACACACACACACACACACACACACACACATATATTGCCTTTTTATTATGATGTTCCCTATTTTGTAATTTTCATGAAAAAGTAAACATGGTTATATGTACTCTAATAAAGATTTGATTTTCCAATTCTTGGAACTTCTGCTCCTGGATTTCTATGTCATAATGACCTAAGTAAAGTTTTCAGAAATCCTGGTTTAAACCAAATTAAGACTATGGCCCTATATTGTAATGTCTGAAAACCAACAACAATTCCATTCCAAACTGCATAGATAAATAAATAGTGTTAACTAACCCAAGCTGTCTATAGCCAGGTAAAGAATACAGGGAAAAATAGGGGTTTTGATGATATTGGAGGCAAAAAAAGGAAGGAATGCAGTTCTGGGAGCCTTAAAGAAAAATCTTTCTATCTCATTGCAGGTCGATTGCTAATGTAAGTTAAGGGTTGCTTGAGGGGATGTCAACAAAGACATTCTTGCCATTTTCTCTTCCTCATCTATAAATAAGGTAAAAGCAGGGGTTTGTTTGTTTGCTTGCTTTGCTTTGATTCCACCTGTGGTGGGAGGCAGATTGTGATTGCAAGGTATGCAAATAAAGTTACTAGGGTTGGAAATTGCTTTCATGGGAGGTAAAGAAACTAAAAGGGTCTTAAGATCTCTGACAAACTTTAAGCACTGCTATTTTTAAAAATTAGGTTATTTGGATGATTTTTTAAAAAGTTGATTCTGTAAACTTGGCTATATAATAATATGTACACCAATTATTCATATATGTGCATCTTTAAATATTTTAAGTATATAGATGATAAACTTAATAAGTATATTATGCAATTAAGTGTTACTCTTTCAATTTCTTCATTTAGTTTTCCATTCATTCATTAATTTTTTATGAAAGTTTATGCATGAGCCAGGTTAACAATACATGGTTCTAACTATGACTATTTTAAAGCAAAGTAGTATAATTACATATGTAGATGTAGTCACTTTGAGGTTTAAGTTTTTTTTTTTTTTTAATAATTTTGGTTGCTTGAGATGCAAGATTGACAACTCTGGAATACTTGTTCAGATATGCCCTTTTCATAAAAAGTTGGTTCATGGCAAAGAATAAAGAACATAGGCTTCAGAGTCCAATAGATGGATGGCTGAGTACAAACTTATCAACATTACTAGAAGCCCAGTGCACAAAAATCGTGCGGGAAGAGGGGTAGGGGGTTATGGGGGTGGTTCCTCAGCCTGGCCTGCACCTTCCACAATCTGGGACCCCTCGGGGGATGTCCAACTGCTGGCTTAGGCCCCATCTCACAAGGATCCCTGCGGGATTAGGCCTAAACTGGCAGTCGGATATCCTTCTCGCAATCCAAGAATGCTGGCTCCTAACACTGGCCTGCCTGCCTGCCTGATCACCCCTAACCACTCTGCCTGCCTGCCTGATCACCCCTAACTGCTCATCTGCCTGCCTGATCACCCCTAACGGCTCATCTGCCTGCCTGATTGCCCCAACCACTCTGCCTGTCTATGATTGCCCCTAACTACTCACCTGCCTGCTGGTCACCCCTAACCACCTCTGCCTTGGCCCCTGCCAATGCGGCTTCATCTGGAATGATGTCCAGAAGGTCATTCGGCTGTCCGGTCTAATTAGCATATTATGCTTTTATTATTATAGATGTGAGATATAGTGTGTGAAGCCCACTATATACTATAGATATTAGTAAATGATAGAATTTATTGCCCTTTGAATTTCTTTTGAGGTGGACATTTTCACTTGGTATGTGCCTTTACATCTCAGATCAGCAGATTGAATAAGTGTGTGTGTATATATATTTTATTTCCTTGCTCTCATGTTCAGTCAGAGCAAAACAAAATAGGGGTTTATTAACATAAATAAACTAAGTTATCTCACATCATGCCACATGGTATCAGCAAATTATATAAGGAAAGTAAAAGCAATTTCACTCTCAGAAATACCCATTGTCATCATTCATGTCCTTGGATACACTTGGAAGAATTTTAATCATACATATAGTCCTTCTGAGGTTTCCGCTATATGTCCTACTTATTAGCTTATGCTCTAGTTCTTTGATAAAAGAAAGGCCATTAGTCATGAAGTATTCTGTTCCAGAATTAACCCTTATCTAGAATCTGCACTCATTCTTTTATTTGGAAGTCAGCATAACATTCATATTACAGCTTTAGTTTCAGCATATTTGTCTGCATCACTGACACATTTTTTTTATTTTACTGTGTTTTTTCCCCCATTCAAAATCAAAATCACACCCTAGAAAATCATCACTTCTTGTTCTCTTCCATCATACAAAAACCAGAGAAAGAAACAATCCACTTTCAATATTAGAAGCTGAGAGCAAGCTGTTTACTGGCGTTCTTAATGGGAAAAAAAAATCACACTATTATTCATACTAGTTGTGAATTTTTAGTCTTCATATGAATGATATAATGGACCGAAAATTACTTATACTTATTTCTTCTTCATACCAGGATCATTTATTTCTGCTGCTGTCATAGACATAAAGAATGACTCACACTACTAATTTTGTAAACTTGGGCCAAAAATATTTTAAAATACACAAAAATGTTTCTTTGTCATTCCAATTCACCACTTTTGATGATTTCTTACATAATTTCCCTACTTTATTTTTATGACCATTTTGATTTTGGGGAGCTTTAAAACTTTGATGCACTTAACAACTATCTCATATTCACTGATCCTTATTTCCATGGGCAAAATTCAACCTTCAGCACTACTTTCATTTGTTATTCATTCAATATTCATTGTATTATTGTAATCTGAACCATGTTTAACTTCTTGCAGCAGATTCAATGTGTTTGGTAAATTAGATCCTTGGAGGGAATGTACAATATTTTGAAAAACAAAACTGACTAATATGACCTTCTTTGAATCTCCTAGGCCAATAATTTTCAGCCTTATTAGATACAACTCCCTTAAAAAGAAGTTTCACTACTTGAAGTTGAGTCCATAAAATATAGCTTACCTGCCTCATAAAAAATCAATACAATGCCTTTACTCAAATGCACAAGAGATAAAAGGAAATAAAATTATAATAAAATAATTTGTATTTTAATGCACAAATACTCAGCATTACTACTCTAGGAAACACAGTCCATATCATCAGACTCACTTGGAATCCAACAATGAGAAGTGCAGACTGATATTAATGAGTTGTATTAAATGAGCAGTTCTAACAACAAGTAACTAATACATAGGTACACTAATATACAAGTAACATTTCCATCAATGATCTAATATGGTTGAACAACTCTTTAAAAAAGCCATAAACATCAATAAAAATAATGCAATAGACTTTTTATTAAGTAGTTGCCTTTTTTTGGAAAGCTCTGGCTATATTAAAACCTCTACTTCTATTGAAGATGACCATGAAAAATGGCAACCTAACTGAAATTCTACTCATCAGCTAGCTATCCCTAAATCTCTAAGAACAAGTGTACTTAACACTCTTACTGAAATTCTGTTGGTTCTGAAAGTTTATCTAAAATAAAGCCTATTTTGATTATTTAAAATTGAATAATATTTAATCGAATTTTAAATTTCATTTTTGAATATAGAAAACAGAATGGAAAAGTTTATAAGTGAATGAGTAATGTAAACATTTGCCACATTCAAAGTAGAAATGAAATATATATTATAATTTAAAACATCCAATAATTTTTTGAGGGTCTACTTATTTAAAGTGCTTTCGGAGGGATAAGCCCTGTAAATATACCTTTGGATCAACAATGAGTCACATAGAGTTGAAAATTAGTGGTTTCCCAAGAAAACAATGCAAACTTCTTTATTTTCCTCTTGGAAATACAATCCATTAAACACCATATAGCATAATACCTTCAATTATTTTCTTTTAGTAGCCCAACTTATTCCATTATTATAAGTACCTATTTATCGAGATCTTAAAATTCATTTAAATAATAAAACCTTCATTTACATGACAATGTTATAGGCACACAAATTGACAAAGCCACAGTATTGATGGTAAATGCTTTAATAATGGAATGTGTGCTGAAAGCTTCTATAGAATTCCTCTATCTTTTCTCCTAACAGAGTCAATGCTGTTATATGCCAAGAAACCTCTTGTAATATAATTTAAAGAAAAGAAAGCACTTTTAAAATACGTGTTTTAAGAACATTTAGCTTACTAAGTTGTACCAGTTCTTTGTGTTATAAATAGATATTGCTTGCCAATCATATCTGACAAACATCCTATCTAATAAAAGAGTAACATGCAAATTAACCATTACTCCGCTACACCCACAAGCCACGCCCACCAGCCAAGCAGGAGCGAGTATGCAAATTAACCCAACCAAGATGGCTGCAGCCATGGAGAGAGCAGGAGGCTTGGGTTTCCCCGGCAATGGAGGAAGCCAAGCTTTCCACACACCCTGGCGGGCCCAGGCCTCCACTCAAGGCTACAAAGTTTCAATGATAGAAGATAAATAAATCACAACAAAAATGGCCACAGCCACGGAGCTGGAGAGAGCAGGAGGCTTGAGTTGCCCCCAGCAATGGAAGAAGCCAAGCTTTCCGCACACCCTGGCCTGCCTTGGCCTCCTCCGCTCAAGGCTACAAAGTTTCAATTATAGAAGATAAACAAATACCAACAAAAATGGCTGCGGCCACGGAGCAAGCATGAGTCTTGGCTCTGCTCAAGGCTACAAAGTTTCAATTGTAGAAGATAAATAAATCCCAGATACCAGGACCTCTGCTTGGGTCGCCAGGGGGTGTGGCCGGCCTGCAAACCACCACAGGCCCCTCGCCCAGGCCACCCCACACCCCAAGGGAACCCCCACCCTGATCCGGGACACCCTTCAGGGCAAACCAGCTGGCCCCCACCCATGCACCAGGCCTCTATCCTATCTAATAAAAGAGTAATATGCAAATTGACCATCACTCCAACACACAAGATGGCTGCCCCTATGTGGTCAAAGATGGCTGCCCCCATGTAGACACAAGATGGCCACCACAAGATGGCCAGCAGGGGAGGGCAGTTGGGAGTGATCAGGCCTTCAAGGGAGTGCAGTTGGGGGCGATCAAGCCTGCAGGGGAGGGCAGTTGTGGGGGACCAAGTCTGAAGGGGTGGGCAGTTAGGGGTGACCAGGCCTGCAAGGGAGTGCAGTTGGGGGCAATCAAGCCTGCAGGGGAGAGCAGTTGGGGGGGACCAGGCCTAAAGGGGTGGGTAGTTAGGGGTGACCAGGCTGGCAGGGGAGCAATTAAGCATCAATCAGGCTGGCAGGGGAGTGGTTAGGGGGTGATCAGGCTGGCAGGCAGAAGTAGTTAGGAGCAATCAGGAAGGTATGCAGGCGAGCAGTTGAAAGCCAGCAGTCCTGGATTGTGAGAGGGCAGTCAGACATTCCTCAAGTGGTCCCAGATTGGAGAGGGTGCAGGCTGGGCTGAGGGACACACACCCCGGTGCACAAATTTTGTGCACTGGGCCTCTAGTTTTTAATATTATTCATAATGAAACTGATAATCTTTTGTGAACCGATGGTCAGGAATTTTGGTGAAGTCTGCAGCAGTCAAACTCCTTAAGAAAAATGTAACTATACCAATGCAATTACCAATTATAATTCATTACAGTCTCATAATTAGTAAAATTACTAATGAAGATTAAAACAACATTGCTTTAGCCGTATATGCTGGTGTAGTGTTAGATTCTATTAGACTGCAGCTTGAAAGTCTGATATACCCCTTTAATAATTAGTCAGATTTTCATTCCTAATAGGCCCGCCACATAGATCAAACTCACAGGCCACGGGCCGCATGTGGCCCACAAGGATTATTTTTTGTGGCACAGCCAATATAAAGGTATGTAAGAAATGTTTTAATAAAAATTTCATAACTTAATTTTTACAATATCCTGTTATACATAATTATTAATAATGAACTTCAATGTTCGCTAATGTCTGATTACTATAATTGTGTTGCATTTATTTCTCTTACTTGCCTTACACACAGGTGCACCATTTCTCTCCACTAATACTAGCAGTTAATATTTTAGCAGCCGATTGCCAAGTCATTAGTCTTGGACTGACTTGTTTGGTGTGTGCAACAGGAAATATTTCGTTTTCAGAGAACAAGAAAAATAGGTTTATTTGCATTACGCTTATTAATTTGTGCAGTTATTCAGTGTCTGGTAAGTTAATGTTCAAGAAAAAAATATTAATTTTTATTAAAATGTTCTATTATTTTATGTTAACAATTACTCATTTATTTCAGCCCTTTGTATTCAGCATGTCTCTATGGAAATAAACCTAAATTTCTATGAAAATTGAAGCTTTTGTTTTTTTGTTGCCCACTTAAACTGAAACCTTGCTTATTTGGCCCATGTTGGCCTTTGATTTTGACATGCTTGACATAGATGGATCTTCTGGTATTGAAAGACAATTTTGATCACAAGCATGCACCCTTCTGTGGTGCTTGCCAGAGGTTGTGAATTCCAGCATGGGTTTCTCTTGGCCCTTATTGAAGAAGCTTTAGTTCTACATGTGGCAAAATACGTCCTCTTTTCAGCAACATGGCCCAAAAGCATGCAATGGGGACAGGAGCCATGGGAAGCCTTTTTGGACAAGGGCTTTACTTTAACACGTTAAGCGCCATGTCAGTTACCGGTGACTGACACTATACTTTCCGTGTGGAAAACAAAACAAATTGGGCGTTTAACATGTGAGTCCAGTCACTGAACCTGCAAGATCTGCCCTGAATATAACAAGTCAAAAATTTGAATCCTGCTTTTTCTATCTGTCAATCCCACCAGCTTCTCTGAGAATTCTAAGACCTTTTAACTTCTGACCTTATTCTTTTCAGTACAGTAAAACTGTTTACAAAAATAAAACGAAAAAAATCTACTTGCTTGATCAGCATAGAATGATATTGAAATAGTCTATAAATTCAAACTCTCCATGTAAAAGCAAAAACTATTGTAAATTGGTATAGCACTATGGAAGACAATATAGAGGTTCCTCAAAAAATTAAAAATAGAACTACCATATGACTCAGCAATTCCACTTCTGGGTATTTATCTGAAGAAATCCAATACTAATTTGAAAAGATATATGCAGCCCTATGTTCATTGCTGTATTATTTACTATAACCAAGACATGGATTCAACTTAACTGTCCATAGATAGACAAATGGATAAAGTAGATGTGGTACATATATGCAATGCAATATTACTCAGGCATAACAAAGAATGAAATCTTGCCATTTGCAACAACATGGATGGACCTAGAAGGTATTATGGTAAGTGAAATAAATCAGACAGAGAAAGTCAAATGCCATGTGGTTTCATGTATATGTGGAATCAAAAATAATTAATAAAATAGAAACAAACTCATAGGTACAGAAAATAAATTGATGGTTGCCAGAGGGGAGATGGTTTAGGGGACTGGGTAAAGAAGGTGAAGAAATTAAGAAGTTCAAATTGTAAGTTATAAAATAGTCATGGGATGTAAAGTACAGTATAGGGGGATATAGCCAATAATACTGTACTAACTATGTATGGTGTCAGGTGGGTACTAGATTTACTGGGAGGGGGATCACTTTGTAAGTTATATAAATGTCTAATCACTATGTTGTAGACCCAAAACTAATATAATATTGTCTGTCAACTTTAATTGAAAATAATAAATACATAAAAATAAATAAAATCACATATTTTCAGTACAAGTAATTTCAACAGTTCTGAGGAGGGAGAGAATACTGATGTCAGGTATGTTATAAAAAAGTGTGCCATTTTAGGAAGAATGATTTCAGAATGTGAGATGAATAGTTTACAACAGGCAGAGAGAAAAGCAACTGCAAAGGAATGAACTAGTACCATACTAATAATCAGAGGACATATTCTGACAAATCTAAGTGTGGCTATAGTGGAAACTGAACTATATAATAAAACTTGAATTTTAAAGTTAATGCAAGATGTGGTTACAATATATACTATGACTGGTGAAGAGAAAAATTAGATGAAGAGGATTTAAACATGTTGACTAGAAAAATAAATTAGGGTCTTTTCTGAAGTCCCAGTGAAAATTGAAGCTTATAGATATCTTTTGAGGGAAGTCACTAGAGTTTTGAGAATGATAAAATATGAACAGTAACTATGTGGGGAATGGATAGGATGAGGATAAGCTAGATAGTTGGGATAAATCATACTCTACTTAATTGACAATGGAAAGATGAAAATGTGAGACATGGAACAAAAATAGTTCGGCAAAAGCAATAAGAAAATGATCAGACATAATTGCTAATAATTTGTTATAACATGATGCATTATACCAGACTGCTTTACCAACAGTGGCAAGACCTCAAAACACCCAAGTAATCTCAGAAGAGTCAATAGGCTTCTTTGGTTCAAAATAAAAATCTTCCTTGGCTATTTTGTCTGACTACCTTGACTTAATAATTAAATAAAAGTAAAAATCTAGGTTAATCTCTTGTCAACATTTGGACTGAGAGACCTATCCCTGGTTGTATAAGGGCTTAACAAATAAAATGTTGAACCCTGGCTGGGAGCCTCAGTTGCTTGTAGTGCTGTCCCATGCACCAAAAGGTTGTGGGTTCAATTCCTGGTCAGGGCTTATGATGAGGTTGTGGGTTTGATCCCTGGTCCGGACCCGTGTGGGGAGGCAGCCCATTGATGTTCTCTGCCACATGGATGTTTCTCTCTCTCTCTCCCCCCTCCTCTGTCTTTCTCCCTTCCTTTCTCTCTAAAAAAAACAATCAAGTAAGGATATATGCACCCCTATGTTCACAGCAGCACAATTTACAATAGCTAAGATTTGGAAACAGCCTAAGTGCCCATCAACAGATGAGTAGATTAAAAAACTATGGTACATCTACACAATGGAATACTGCACTACTATAAAAAAGAAGGAACTTTTACCATTTGCAACAGCATGGATGGAACTGGAGAGCATTATGCTAAGTCAGTGGTCGGCAAACTGCGGCTCGTGAGCCACATGCGGCTCTTTGGCCCCTTGAGTGTGGCTCTTCCACAAAATACCACAGCCTGGGCGAGTCTATTTTGAATAAGTGGCATTAGAAGAAGTTTAAGTTTAAAAAATTTGGCTCTCAAAAGAAATTTCAGTCGTTGTACTGTTGATATTTGGCTCTGTTGACTAATGAGTTTGCCGACCACTGTGCTAAGTGAAATAAGCCAGTGGGAGAAAGATAAATATCACATGATCTCACTCATATGTGGGATATAATGATCAACATAATCTGATGAACAAAAACAGACCCAGAGACAAGGTGGCACTGAGCAGACTATCCAATTTCAGGGAGAAGGCAGGAGCTGGGGGGTCAGAGATCAAACAAAGGACTTGTATGCATATTAGCATGACCAATGGGCACAGACACTGGGACAGTGGGAGCTTGCCCTCAGGGGGTGGGAGTGGCCAGGGGGAGTATTAGGGAAAAAAGGAGACAAGTAATATTTTAAACAATAAAAAAATGAAAAATCAATTAAAATATGATGTTGAAAGAACAAATGTGAAAGAGATCAGAAAAAAAATATTATGTTGACATTAATTCATAAATAAGGAAAAGAAATTGGCAAGATTGTTTTTAAAGTTCAAATGCTAATTAAGTAAGGTATAAGAAATAATTGAATTGCCTGGGTAGAAGCTTTGGTCCCTAATTTCTACATATAGAAATGTTTAGAGATTATGGGACATTTTTTTACTGCTTTCTGATATGTGTGCCTATATGTTTTCTGTAAACACAACATGGGATAATAAAAAAGGTAAAGTTAACCTTAGATTTATTAATAAACAGTGACTAGAATAATTTATCATTTCTAACTCTGCCAGATGTGAAGGGGTTATATATGTATGTAATCTATTGATGGTGATGCTACCGATTAAAAAATGATAAACCAAGGAGCATCACCTAGTAGAACAGGTGAGAACACAGGGCACGTGCACATGGTAGTTGGCTGATACTTTTTCAGAGGAGAGACAAGCATTATGTGTTTGGACTAAACTTCTCAAGCTACTTTTAAACCTAAGGGTTTATAATTCCATCTGTCAAAAGCAATATTTGTCTTTTAATACACTAGTGTTCAATTTTTTTCATTCCAAAGTGGTTTGCATCTAAGGCTGGGTGAATACGTTTGGAAGTCCCCATTTGTTTCAATATTGCATCAATGACTGGCCTAATCAGACTCTTAATCTAGTGATAAGTGAGAAACCTTTATTCAATGAATTGTAATTGGTCTTAGATTGGTTTTGGTTAGCATTTGTCCCAACAGGCATAGGTAGCTCCTTCATAAACTCAACTGATGATGCTGATAGGGCAGTTGGTGTGAGTACTGCATTGATCTTTACACTAATGTGGCTTCTGAAAAGGAAAACATGTGTGTTCAATAATGAATAAGAAAGCAAACTCCTACTCATCTATCAATTCCCGATGAATAAGGGGACTCCGTACTCTCACTGAACAGTGAGCAGAGAAACATAATAACAAATATACAGTGAAGGAATTTAAAAGTAATTAAAGACACAACACTGATTTTCTCACTAAGAATTATATTGCTGTTATCACATTACTAGGGGGGAAAAAGAAAACATAAAAAACCAACACTTGTAAATAAATTCATAAACTTGTTTTAGCAAGCTGTAGAAAATGACCAAAATTTGAACTTTTGAGAATGATTTGCCAAGTGATATGCTTTCAGTTTCTGAACTAAAATTCATAGGTAAAACTTTAAAATTAGCATATTCTCATTTAACAATATTTATGTTGCTTTTAAAAAATGAGAGATAAATAATTATAGATTGTTACATCCTAATCTATAACTTCTTTGAATCTGTTCAACCTCTTTCCAAACCCTCTGCCTTGCAAGAAACACAATGAAATCATATCCATTCACTTAACAATTAAGAAATGAGAATAAAGGATCATAATGTAGGTAAATGGAAAGTTGAAGGTTTAATGAAAAGTTAGTGTTGTCATATCTGGATTCAAGTTTAAGAACCACCACTTAGGAATTAGCTGTGTGACAGTGGACAATTTACTTACCTGCAGAGTGAGCATTCTGAACTAGATGTTTTCAAAATTCCTTTTGAGCTTTAACATTACTTGAAATATCACTTGTCTATAAATCTGTGGACTAGAGATCATGTTTTATATAATTTCACATATTTATTTTATATAATTCTACACATCTCTCTTTGCCTCATCTTTTATATGAAACTAGAGGCCCGAGGCACGATTCGTGCAAGAATTGGCCTTCCTTCCCCTGGCTGCCAGCACCGCTTTTGCCCCGGCCCCGGAGCCACCTTTCCGTCTTCCCACACTGCCCAATTAACAATCTATAATTATTTATCTCTCATTTTTTAAAAGCAACATAAATATTGTTAAATGACAATATGCTAATTTTAAAGTTTTACCTACAAATTTTAGTTAAGAAACTGAAAAATCGCGAGCTGCAGTTTGCCGCTCTGTTGACTAATGAGTTTGCCGACCACTGTCTTAGGCCATCATCTTAGATTATGGTTTACTTCTCTCCATTTATACTGGCATACCTTTAGTTCAAGTTGCTGTAAGTGGAAGGAACTGTAGTCTCAGAGGCAATGCATATAAGGTGATCACGTTATTTTTCTGATGTATTAGAAACTGTGTTTGAGCCACAATCTATCGATATGAAAAAAAACTTGGCTTACATTAGTTCAGTCTGATCAAATAATTTTTTTCTAAGTCAAATCAGATTTTATCCAGTTCAAAGATATATTTGAGCCTAAGCAGCACTTATGGCCATTTGCAGTCCATTAGCAGCTAAGAACGGTATGGTCTAAATCTCCCTCTTATCTATTTCTCCTCTTTCTTTCTCTTTCTTGTCTCTTGAACCATTGCTGTACCTTGCAACAAAGAGTGGGAACAGTTTTCTTACATGAACAAGCCATGTTTACTAGTCCAGGGCTACATCTTCATACTTCACAGAGGAATATTCATGAGCGTGTACTAATCGAGTATTCCACCCCACAACCAGATAGTAAAAGAAAAAATATGTCTGATGAAACATATCTTTTAACCACCTCTCATTAACAGCATTAATTTGAAATCTATCACCAAAAGTGTGGAATTTATTTATTCCTTTATTCAACTAATATTATTTAAGGCTCTACTATGGGCAGACATTGTTCTATGTACTGGGCTTATAATAATGAACAAGGAGACAAAATATATGTGCTATACAACAAGACTATCACAAACTGATACTGCAAAAGAGATGGGAAAATATTTTGAGATTTACTATGTTGTAGAACAGTAAATAGAGTGGAGAACCATATATATCTAAAGTCAGAAAAACTAAAATCTAACCAATTCCAGAATTTACTAACCATCTCCTGATTGAGTACATTTCTATGAACTTATGCTATTTCATTAAAAAAGGAACCCAAACTGTGCCCTTAAGTACTTTATATGGTTTTATGCATAATAAATGAGACCATACATTATGTAGTACTATCTAGAAAAATATAGTATAAAATTAAATTGTTTAATTATCATTATTATTTTTGTTGGTAATCTAGCATTTATTTTCCTAATCTCTCTGAAAATTTGGGTAACTTTTGCCTGTATATTACCTCATATTTGCCCACCTCTTGAGTGAAGACCATTTCCTACATTTATAACCTAGACCCAGACCTCACATCAATCCCTACTGACATTCAAAACTTAAAAATTTAACCACAAAATATAAAAGTAAAAAGAAACTAAGTTTATAGTGTTCCATCCATTAGAAACACTTAATCTGCCCTAGATGGTTTAGCTCAGTGGATAGAGCGTCAGCCTGTGGACTGAAGGGTACCAGGTTTGATTCCAGCCAAGGGCACATGCCGGGGGTTGCAGGCTCGCTCCCCAGTAGGGGGCATGCAGGAGGCAGCTGATCAATGATTCTCTTTCATCACTGATGTTTCTATCTACCTCTCCCTCTCCCTTCCTCTCTGAAATCAATAAAAATATATTAAAAAACACACACTTAATCCTATATAATAAAGAGCTAATATGCTAATTAGACTGGACTGCTGAACAACCTTATGAACTACCAGTGGGCGGGCAGCAGGGCCAGTGAGCCTGTGCTGCCAGGCCAGCCATGGTGGTCCCGGTGTCCCCTATTCCGCAGAGGTAGCGGGTGAGGCGGAGGTGCGGTCCTGGTCCTGGCACCGCCCCTTCTGTAGAGATGGCAGGAGAGGGGATGGCGCAGTCCTGGCACCTCCACAGAGGTGGGATGGGGCGTGACTGTGGTGCCTCAACCTCCCACAGCCCCTCCCCTGGACGGCTGGGCCGCCAATTGCCACCCCCATCAGTGGGTGGGTGGCGGGGCCAGCACTAAGGAGCAGCAAGCCCAGCTTCTGGTTGAGACAAGAGGTCCTGGACTGTGAGATCCCCAGACTGCGAGAGGGATGTCTGAGTGTGGGCCTAAGCCAGGTGGACATCCCCCAAGGGGTCCTGCACTGCAAGAGGGTGAGGGCTGGGCTGAGGGGAGCCCCCCTCCAGTGCACAAATTTCGTGCACCAGGTCTCTAGTATAATATAATATCTTAATTATATTTACAGGTCAATTTGCTGAAAACAATCTTGTCAGTAAAAAATGAGTCAATAGAGTCTAACTTGTTTTTAGCCACAATGAGCTGAGACAGAACAGTTCCTAGTTGAGCGAGAGAGAAGGACAAAGACAGAATCTATCATATTCAGCCAACAAAATCTATTGAGAGAACTGCTCACCTTAAACAGATGTTACAGGACATCATAATTCCACACACTACTCTTTAAATATTGCATGATTTATTAGCTAATGTGAATAATTAAAACTAACTTTCTATTAATAAAATTGCACCAAGAAATCTTCACTGGTATCAGGCAAGATTGAGTAAGATCCTGTCATGTTTGTTAAGCCTGCCTTATGACTTTATGCATTCCTTTAGATACTTTTTTGAGAGGCTGAGAATTTTCCATTTCCCTTGAGTTTCTCTCAGGTGTACAATTTCCACTTTTGATACTGAATCTGCTTTCTGCCATTGACAAGAACGAGACATCATTTTAGCAAAACCAGTCTAAGTGGCATTTGGATGTGTAAGAAATTAATAGCAAAAAAATAGAGTATCATGTATGATATTTCATAGTTATCTGGCAAAACATCAAATTCTTTAGCCCTTGTCCATGGTTTTGTAGTACAAGCTCGCCTCTCGCATAGAGGCTGTGTTGATATAAAAAAAATCATGATTATAATTGAGATTATTAAGGAAACTTCCATTATACAGAAAGAGCTTCATAATATTTGAGAAAACTTTAGCAATGGAGATTACAGTTGCAATGGAATCTGAATCAATTTTGAAAAAGTACAACCCTTGCACAGATTAAAAGAAAACTGTAGTTTCTAATCTCTCAGAGGAGAAATTCCAGAGAACTATATTGCACAATGGGATTTACTGTCTAGTTATCACTCTCGCAGTGATTCAATAATCATTCATGGGGCACATGCTGTTTAAAGTACTGTGCTAAGTGATGAGGATAGATAATTAATAAGCTCTGGTTCTTACACTCAAAGATCTCAGAGTGTAGAAGACCATGCCAGCTGAATGCAATGCAGTGTAGTGATTGCTATTTTAGTGTTCTCCTTCCTATATAAATTGCATATAAAGCAAATCAGCAAAAGTTACCCAATAAATCAGAGACTTAGTGGCTGGGTTCCACCTTAATTATATTTGCAGTATCTGTAAAAATGTAGGTACATTGAAAATATAAACAATTACTAATATAAATTGTTAATAAAAGTGACTTGGAACCAAACTACATGTAAGAAAGATTAGAGACATCAAATTATATATTTAAAGCTTTGCTTGATTGTGAGCTCTGTATTTTTCTCTAAAAAATACTATCATGTTCTTCTTGTTTCTATTGAATTTAAAATATTATCTACTCCAACTTGTTCTTTTATAACCCCATGTAACTACAGGGATGAACATTAGAAAATAGCATTGTTCATTAATGTGTGGTAGACTGAATGTGATTATTTCTACAAGAAAACAAGCTACTATGTATTATAAGGTTGACAGTAAACAAACATATCTCCTGACAAAATACATTTTCTATCCTATATAATAAAAGCCTAATATGATAAGTGTCCGGTCATCCGGTTGTCCATTCAACCAATGAAAGAGTAATATGCTAATGATATGCTAACGCCGCTCAACTGCTCGCTATGACATGCACTGACCACCAGGGGGCAGAGAGTCGACTGGTCAACCAGTTGATGTGTACTGACAACCAAGGGGAAGATGCTCCGACTGGTAGGTTAGCTTGCTGCTGGGGTCTGGCCGATCTAGACTGAGCAAGACAGGCCGGACACATCCTGGAGCCCTTCTGCGGTCCCTCTCCAGCCCTGATCGTGCACTGGTGGGGTCCCTTGGCCTGACCTGCACCCTCTTGCAATCCATGACCCCCTTGGGGGATGTCAGAGAACCAGTTTCAGCCTGATCCTGCAGGCCAGGCTGAGGAACCCCACTGGTGCATGAATTTGCGCACTGGGCCTCTAGTAAAAATATAACTAAAAAAGGTGTCTTCCTCAGATATGTGAACAAAAGGACTAATCTCTGGAAATTAATCTAATTTTATATTGCTAGAATTATCCTCTTTACTCTTTTGTAGTTTCAAAAAATTAATTTTTCATAATTAAATCAATAGTATTTAATGTAATGAATAGTTAATAGAGAAACTGATGTTGTTAGAAAGACAGAAAAACCATTTTTACAAGAGTATTTTACTTGATTTATAGACATGATACATGTACATTGTACACAAATATAAATATTAAAAATAAAATTAAAAATTAATAATCCCAGAATATAAGCCATTCACTTAAAAATAATGATGAACTTACTTCAAAATGTTTTCCAGTACAGTTTTTAATAGAATAAAAGCCACATGGAATTACGTTATTCAATCAACAGCACTTGGGAAATTAGCAGCAAACTTTGGGAGATTTTTTAGTAAACAACAATTATAACTATTGGTGGCACTATAATTCTAAAAGACATTTTGGAAAGCCATATGAAAATGTTTTAAGGTATTCACATATTCATACATATTGATCCAAGTTACGTTTTACCCTAAAAACTTAAGAAAACAATTTAACCTAAGTAAAAAATGTACTTGTAAATCTTTACTTTTGAAATAAATATAAGTATCACAACTTGGAAAATTCTAATGTTAAGGAATGAAATATTATGTGGATACAGAAAATAAAAAATATGAAACCTTCATCAAAATATTTTTTAAAAGTTCTAGAAATAAAATGTAAGAGTCAGAAAATTAAAACCAAAACTTTATGATTACAACTCTAAAATACATATATGCATATGTAGGCACTTTGAAGATCATGTTTCTGAACTAAAATTTTTGTCTAAAGTTTATAATAGAATTCTTCTTTTTCTTAATAATAGTATTAGCTGTAATGGGAATAGTAACACCAATAACCAATAACATAATATTCACAGTAGAAGTATTAGTTATTAAAATTCTTCTCTATTAGATGTTTCTAATCTGAGAATACATCCACTAGTGGGAAATTTGGATGGAAAAATTCAATATCATAAAGTACTTTTTATATTGCTTGAATAGAAATGAAAAATATTATTTGTCCTGCATTCATGTATGCACATTTCCTGGCTTCTTTATACACTCCTAACATCTACATAAAACTATCTCCTATTACTTACAAAGCTATCTGTCCCTTCTCTTCTGGGAATTATAGTCTGAACCCTTAATATTATATATACATATAGGGGTGTGTGTGTGTGTGTATTTGTCCCCGCCCCCTATTCCCACCTTCCATTGCACAATCATGTGGGGTGGCAGGGTGGGCTATCTGAATGACATACAGTTTTTCTTAAAGTATGAGATCTCAAAAATATCCCTTATAGTTAACACAAACTTTAGTACCTGCAAAAAAACTCTTAGACAAACTACACCATAAATTCTCTAGAATGTTGGAATCATGTTTGCAAGCCCAAACTAGTTTGTGTACCTATCCACTGGGCAAACTTTCTGGCATTTAAGCATTTTTTTGCTTGCTGTGTAACTATCGAAGGACAGAGTTGAAATATAAACATTCACTAGACAGTTATTGAGGCTACAGAGAAAAAATATCTCCTAACTTATTTTTCTAGATGGTATAATATGGCTTTCATTTCCTTCACTCATTGTCCCTTTTTCATATTTTTTGATAATTAAAATAATTTTTATAAATTAAAACCATATTTTAAAAATTGCAAAGTAATATCTGCAAGAGATATTCCCACCTTTAAACCATCCCCAACATAGACTTCTATATAGGTCTTTTACAAACTACATAGCATATGTGTTCCTAAAATTACTTTACTATATAAAATCATTCAATAAAAGCCATAGAACTTATGGGGAAAAATGGGACTACACAAAAGATTCTTCAGTAGATATCTAATAAAATATATACATCTAATAAAAATATAGCACAACTTTACCTATTTTAAATAGTTACATGACACAGAAAGACTATAATGGGTTTGGCAATTTACCTTGAAAAAGCTGAAGTGTGCTTGGAAAAAATGGTTGTTAGAAGTGCTGCAGCCTGTTAGTAATTATGAAGTGGTGGGAAAAAAGGGTATCTGAAATGAGATATACTAGTATATATAATTGTAACACAAGAAATGAATGTGTGTGACTCTAACATGTGAGGTAAACTGAGGTATGTAGTAGGGTTTTCAGATCTGTGTGAGTGTGTACCTACATTTTGTGCATCCTTACAAGTTCAAAGCAACTGGATGCAGTTTTCTGCATTCATCTACCGTTTCTTCTGGTGAAATGGCGCATAAGGAAAGATAAGATTCACATTATGTTGAAATTGTTTCTTAGTATATCAATTGAACTGGAAGAAATTCATGTTTTCAAAATAATCATTATAGCGGAAGTGTGTGTGTGTGTGTGTGTGTGTGTGTGTGTTACTTCTATTGGAAATGCTTCTGGAGACAGATACTATCAGACCAACACCTCTAGTAAAATAATTAAATGTCTGGACATGGTACAGAAGAGATCTATGTAAATTTATTGTAGAGAAAGCAGGCTGACTCAAGTGATGAGTCTGCTCTCAAAGAGGCTATTTTTACATAGAAGTTTCAATTTTTTCTGCTTCCGGCTTGAGGACAGAAATAGTCTTTATGCATGGAATGGAGGGGGAACATTGCAATCTTTCTGATTTAGGAAAGAGGACAAAGTTGCAGCCACAGTGGAGAGAGACGTAGTGAAATCTTGCAAGGGAAAGAATGATAGAGGAAATTCCCAGATTCTCTTTGGCCCACTTATTTGGCTGATACTAGATCCAAGCATGCCTAGTTCAATCTTAAAGCAGCTCTGTTAAAGACAAGACTTCTGAACAGCGGAATAATTGAAGTAATGAGAACAGGTGGAGCACGGGTTTTAGGACAATGAAACCATTCTGTATAATACTGTTGTGTTAGATACATGAAAATACACATTTGGCAAAACCCAAAGGACTGTCCAACACAAAGAGTGAACTGGAATATAGACTATGGAATTTGGTTAATAACAATATATCGATACTAGTTCAAATATTGTGGTAACAGATATATCACATCAACGCAAGATGTTAATAATAAAGAGAATTTTGGGGGAGGGGGAGGGAAGGGAGTATATGGGAACTTGCATACTTTCTGCTCAAGGGTTCTATGAACTTTATAAATTTTAAACTGCTCTAAAAATCAAGTCTATTAATTTTAAAAAAGATGGGGATGGGGTACGGAGAAATATTATGAGGCTACTGGCAATGTCTGCTAAATCTGGGAATCTTGTAAAATTTCCTTTCTAATCTCTTAGAGGAAGAAATGATATTTATGTCTAGAAGTACACAATTTACTTTCACTTAGGCAATAATAAACCTACCGTAACTAAAACATTTTGGAATTTACAAAGTGCTTCACTTACGCTGGTGATGATATATATCCCAGGGACTCACTGAGAAATACAGGGTATGCTTTATGGTTACTCCCAGGGTAGAAAAATGCAGAGCTCTGACAGGCTAATCAGCTTGTCCAAAATACATGGCTACCAAGGAGCAGAGCTGTCTTCTGATTTGTATCGCGTGCACTTCCCTCCATACATCATTATGAAGTCACACTTTCCCTTTAAGATTTTCTCGAGGAAAATAAACTGGGTGTTCTGATCACAGAATCCCTTACATATAGTTAATGAAGGTAGTACATCAGTATATTCAGTGGACAAGCTCCAGACCACTGGCACAGTTGGCTATTTCAGGTTTGCTCTAGGTCCAATGGTACAGAAAAAAATATATACCACAAAAATACCCTTTGATGCTCCAGGAATTTGCCTTACATTATACCTCTTGGAGAGGCTGAGAATGTTCCCGTCCTGAGTACTGATTTCTAACAAGCTGGAAGTCTGGGACCCGCCCGTGCCAATGCCTGTTGGTAGTCGTTAGACTTGAGAACTGGCATAGCATCGTTCACATTGTTTTAAAAGATGGCAAGATCACATCTCCACATGTCTTGGGCCTGTGGAGTTACCGCCACTACAAGGACGACAACGACCACCAAATGTGTAGCTTACCACCGGAAGGAAAAAGAAAGACAGTGGGTAGCTATGTTCACTCCCTTGTGTTCATATCTTGCATCTACCCTTGACACTAACTTGTTTGCTCCTTTAATATTAAACCAAACTGAAAGCAGCTTGAAAACTAGGCCAAGCTCTCATTTTGACCATCTTAGGAAATGCTTGGTCACTTGATGTTGCTCCGTCAGTTTTATTTCAAATCAGAAATCTCTACCATTCACAGTTCTGTCCACAGAGCACCAATCAGACTAAACAGCTGTTGAGGTGAGACTGATTATGCATTAGTATTCTACTTCTTGTATGTTTGATGCAGTAAATGGTAGAAGCAAAGGGAGTGGGAAATGCCTCTTCCCACTAAGCCATGAAAAACACAAAAAAACACCTGTCAATAAATAAATTGAAAAAAATCTGTTCCCTCAAATTTTAGTTTAAGGAAATTAGATAATATTTATTGATGATACAGATTGAGCTGTTTGCCTAGTGCAGTGGTCGGCAAACTCATTAGTCAACAGAGCCAAATATCAACAGTACAACGATTGAAATTTCTTTTGAGAGCCCAATTTTTTAAACTTAAACTTCTTCTAACGTCACTTCTTCAAAATAGACTCGCCCAGGCCGTGGTATTTTGTGGAAGAGCCACACTCAAGGGGCCAAAGAGCCGCATGTGGCTTGTGAGCCGCAGTTTGCCGACCATGGGCCTAGAGTGAAGATAATTATAGGCTCTGGAGAAACTATTAATATTGTTTTAACCTTTCTCAGTAAAAACGCTAGCAGACACACAGCTTGTCTGGATCCTGGAAACAGTAATGTAATCAGAGCATGATGCCATCTCTTTTATGTCGAAGTGACAGGAACTAAACATTGTTTTCTGTCTGTATCTCTTGGAGAGGCTCAGAATGTTCCTGACCTGAATACTGATTTCTAACAAGTTGAGAATTTGGGGCCTGCCACTGCCTAATGCTCACACATTTTAAATGTGTGCTCAGACATATATTCTGTTAATAATCTTAAATGAATTCATAAAAAGGAGAGAGAAATAGATAAAGCTCATCACTCTTTGTTTTGTTGGCTCAAACAATAAAAATCCTCAAATTGACTGCCACTATTAGAAAAATACAAAAATACATGTAAGAAAAATTGAGATTTTGTGTTAAGCAATAATTACTTTGTTTAATATTTTTACAAAAGTCCCAGGTGTACAAAAATTCTGTTAATGATTTCACCCTTTGTTCTTCCAAAGGTGGCTAGTGATGCTGAGTGCTTGGCCTCGATGTTCTGGAATATGTGTATTTTACTGTGCCTGGAGCCAAGTGGCAGCTTTGCAAGTAAGACAAGTAATCAGAGAGGCAGAATCGATGCTTTTTTTTTAAAAAAAAAATATTTTATTGATTTTTTACAGAGAGGAAGGGAGAGGGATAGAGTGTCAGAAACATCGATGAGAGAGAAATATCCATCAGCTGCCTCCTGCACACCTCCTACTGGGGATGTGCCCACAACCAAGGTACATGCCCTTGACCGGAATCGAACCTAGGACCTTTCAGTCCGCAGGCCGATGCTCTATCCACTGAGCCAAACCGGTTAGGGCCAGAATCAATGCTTTTGTTGCAATGTTTCTGTTTCTGCATTTTCACCCTCTTCCCAACTCTCATGCTAGTCTCAGTTTAAGATACTTAATCACACACCTTGACAGATGGTTCAATTTTGCTGTTGCTGATCTTATTTATGATAATTATCATTCAAAACAATTAAAACAGAATTAGCTGAATGCATGAATTATAAACAGGCACTCATTTCTTCAATAGTTCATTAAGCTTACCACATACCAGCCACAGAGCTTGGCAAAAGAATGCTTCATTGAGAAAAATTAGCTAATTCTTGATCTCATTTCTATATGAATAATATCAATGATTTTATTTTTGTTTTGTTTTTATAGGAAGTTTTTCTTTTTAGAGCTATATATAAAAACGGAGATTTATTCATTCTTCCATCAGGGGAGGCAATGAATAGTATGGTTCTTTCTCACTCTAAGATTTGTCACTAAGAGGCTACTAAAACCTTGGGCAAGTTACATATCACTCTTTGTCTCAATGTAACCATCTGCAAAGTTGCCATAATTTAGAAGTAACATGTAGGCTTGTTGTAAGGATTAAACAAGTCAATTCATGTAAAGTGCTTAGATTTGTGTTTGGCATTTGGTGATAACATTTTACCTGTTATTATTCATTTACCAAAATATTCATTATAGGTCTCCATTGCCTCAAAAGGATAATAGCAACGATTCTAATCTATCATGGTATTAGACAGCCTGCCTAGATCATAACATATGTTATTTTACTTCATTCACATCATAGTGGAAGGCACTGTGTTCTTCATTTGGAATTGAACTGAGGTACAGGGAAGTTAATTACTGAACAAATATTCAAACTTCTAGAGGCCCAGTGCACGAAATTCGTGCATGAGGGTGTGTGTCCCTCAGCCCAGCCTGCACCCTCTCCAATCTGGGACCCCTCAAGTCAGACATCCCTCTCACAATCCAGGACTGCTGGCTCCCAATTGCTTGCCTGCCTGCCTTCCTGATTGCTCCTAACCGCTTCTGCCTGCCAGCCTGATCACCCCTAACCACTCTCCTGCCAGCCTGATTGATGCCTAACTGCTCCCCTACTAGCCTGATTGCATCTAACCACTCCCCTGCAGGCCTGGTCAGCCCTAATGCCCTCCCTTGCAGGCCTGGTCACCCCTAACTGCCCTCCCCTGCAGGCTTGATCACCCTCAACTGCTCTCCCTTGTAGGCCTGGTCCCTCCCAATTGCTCTCCCCTGCTGGCCTGATCCCTCCCAACTGCCCTCCCCTGCTGGCCATCTTGTGGCAGCTATATCGTGTCCACATGGGGGCAGCCATCTTGTGTGTTGGAGTGATGGTCAATTTGCATATTACTCTTTTATTAGATAGGATAGAAGCCTGGTGCACAGGTGGGGGCTGGTTGGTTTTGCCCTGAAGGGTATCCTGGATCAGGGTGAGGGTTCCCTTGGGGCGTGGGGTGGCCTAGGTGAGGGGCCAGTGGTGGTTTGCAGGCTGGCCACACCCCCAGGTGATCCAAGCGGAGGCCCTGGTATCTGGGATTTATTTATCTTCTATAATTGAAACTTTGTAGCCTTGAGTGGAGGCCTGGGCTGGCCAGGGTGTGCAGGAAGCTTGGTTTCCTCCATTGCCGGGGAAACCAAGCCTCCTGTTCGCTCTGTGGCCACAGCCATCTTGATTGGATTAATTTGCATACTTGCTCCTGATTGGCTGGTGGGCGTGGTTTGTGGGTGTAGCGGAGGTATGGTCAATTTGCATATTACTCTTTTATTAGATAGGATGGTTCTATGAGGGCATAGAAGGGATAAATGGTGGTGGAAAAAATAAACAATAAAAAAGAACAAAATTCTGATTAAGAAAAGATATGCCCTACTGAATCTTAGAGAGTGCTTTGTAAAATAAAATCCTAGATGAGTCAACCTTCTGCCAAGCAAACCAGAAATAGTGAATAAATGTGCAATATGATGAGAACTATACTGATACAGAATACCTATAAATAATGTACAGGTGTAAACACAGAGGGATTACATTTTCTTCAGTGGGGCATGGATGGCCTCTTGGGTTCTGAGTTTGTGTTTAAAAAGAGCACAGCGAATATTGTAAAATAGAACTTACACTCATTACTTTTCTCAGTCTACATACTAAATAAATTGCTCAGGTCTCTGCATAATGAAGTGGTCAGAAGTAATATTTTTGATAACACAAGGAGCAAAATGTTCTTATTAATAGAGCAATTGAGTAAATTCCACTTAAATAAAACTGAACAAAGACATGAATATTTTTCCTAAATATTACAGCTTCATATTGTAATGTCACCCTGGCCAACTCCAATATTTCAACAGTGCACATCTATTTTGGACAGTACTGTTCATGCATCCTTGTTATCTCACACCTGGATTATTTTGTAAACTTCCAAAATTCATCTTCCTGTTGCAACTACCATGCCTTTCAATTCACGACAGCTGAGGTGGCATTTCTAAAATACATATCTGACCATATTCACTTTTTACTTAAAAACATGATAACAAAAGTTCCCTTGTCTATAGAATAACTCTCAATCCATGGGAGGATTTTCAAAATCCATGATCATTTTTCCATTTTCTACCTTGTTAACTTCAATTCCTTTCATTACATACACGTGCCCTATGTGCCAGCCATACAAAATGACACCAAGTTCCTAAAATATTTAACTTGTCATTGCCTAGTTCAATGCATGGCCTACAACATGACTCAATAAATCTTATTGGCTGAAGGGATGTGAACATCAAGAAACAGGGAGTGAATTCCTGCAGTGAGCCATCAGGAATCCATTTCAGATCCATAGCAGAACTTGGGCCCCTTCCTTATCCCCCACGGTGCAGCAGGCAGCGCTGAAGAGCATTTCCTCAAGACTGTGCCCTGAAATGACTGCTCAGAAGAACATGCATTTACTCTTTCAAGGTAGAAGGTCATTTCTCCTTATCATATGTTTCTTATATCCAAGCTAAAATACTTCCTATCCAGATTTGGTTACGTCAGTGTTTGTCCATTTGTCTCCTTTGTTGCAATTGACTGACACATGGTTCTTATTAGGGACTGACACTTGGTTCCTAAAGTAAATGTATGTGTCCCCCAAATTCACATACATTTGAAATCTAACCCCCAATGTGATGACATCAGAAGTTGAGGCCTTTGGAGGTAATTAGGTCATGAAGGTGGTGCCCTCCTAAATGGTATTAATACTTTAAAAAATATATTTTATTGATTTTTTACAGAGAGGAAGGGAGAGGGATAGAGAGTCGGAAACATTGATGAGAGAGAAACATCGATCAGCCGCCTCCTGCACACCCCCTACTGGGGATGTGCCCGCAACCAAGGTACATGCCCTTGACTGGAATCGAACCTGGGACCCTTCAGTGCGCAGGCCAACGCTCTATTCACTGAGCCAAACTGGTTAGGGCAGTATTAATACTTTTTATAAGGAAAGGCCAGAAAGCCAGCTTGCTCTCTTTCCAACACATGAGACACAGAAGCCTTCAGTCTGCACCTGGGAAGAAGGCTCTCACCAGAACCCGACCACACTGACACCTGATCTCAGATTCTAGCCTCCTGTTGCAACTGACTAGCCGTGGAAAAGAAATTTCTGTGATTTATATGCCACTCATGAACTAAGACAATTCCAATGGGCTAAAAGAGTCCATGTCCTTTCAAAGCACAGAATTATGAACTGACCCTTGTTTTCTTAGCATAGAGGTGTGTTTTCTGAAGCTATGTCATCTCAGTGTAACCTTCTATAAATGTTAGGTTTCTGTTTTCGTCAACACTCTCATTCTCTGATTATTAGCCTGGTCTGCATTTTGTACTAAGCGTTAGGATAGTATGGTGGTTAGGTAGCATCTAAGCCAGACAAGCTGGGCTTTCATGCGGCCCTGTTGTGGGTTAACAGTATAACCTGAGAAAGTTAAACACTCTGTGTCTCAATTTACTCATCTGTAATGCAGTAGGTCTTCGGGGTACATCAGAGATCCGTTCCTATGGGCGACGTAATGCAATTTTTGCCCTAAGTCGGAACCCACCTACATAAGCACCTACATCACTCACATGGAGCACATACACAGCAGTAATGAGGTGAAACAGTAAAAAAAAAATGAAAAGATAACAATTCCTGACCTTTACTTGTGGTAAATAAATAATTAAAAAAAACATAAAGCACATATGTACAAACGTCGAAATGATGAAACTTTTTTTTTTTAATAAATAAATGGGAGATGGCGACGTAACCACGAAATGACCTACGTCGAGTCCGACGTCACCTGAGGACTGCCTGTATTGGTACAATAAGAGCATTGAATATTTAGTATTGAAATGTAGTTATTATCATGAAAAGTAAATTATTTTTGTCTACACTTTGCAATTCTACAAAGGCTGACATAAAGGCACACCATGTTCAGTTGGCTTGTCAGGACCTGTCTGGGCCTTGGCCCTTCAGGAGTTCTCTATAACTGGGAATAAGAGGAAGGTACATAAACTAACTTATATGACAGGGACCAAAGTAAGTGGCATAAGATGTGCATAAAAATAAAGACAATGTTGTCTCCAAAGAAGGGAGAGACTGTCCTAGACTTGGGAGATTACGGAGGCTAGATTTACAATGAATGGTAGACATGTAAAATGTTTGAAAATGGTAGAGTTTAAAAACTTTTGAAATTTCAGCAAATAAATAAATAGAATCGGTCAGTGTGTGTATGAATGTGTACATAACACACACAAGAAAAAACAGATACACAAAGACACAAAGACTGGAGGTGTCAGGACATGTCCAGAAAACAGTGACCAAATTTGGCTGGAACAAAAGTGAGGAGCAGGGATGCTGTAAGGAGTGGAGCTTTGTCATACAGTGTTCCTAAGCAAGCACTTTAGAATCAGTATTCATTGAAACTGAGTTTCTAAGCCTAACTAACTTCATCATCCTGAGCTAGCTATTTACTTTCTCAATCACTTTCCCTTAAACTAAATGTGAAAATATTACTTATTTCATCTGTAAAATGCGTGGCCCATAATTGAAGACTAAGTCAGAATCTCTTCTTCTTCTCCTTTTACATAGTTGTAATCCTTTTTCTTTTCTTGGTTAAAAAGTTGGAAGATGTCAGCCCAACTGGCATGGCTCAGTGGTTCAGCATTGACCTATGAACCAGGAGGTCATGGTTCAATTCCTGATCAGGGCACATGCCCTGGGTTGTGGGCTCGATCCCCAAGTGGGGGGCATGCAGGAGGCAGTTGATCAATGATTCTCTCTCATCATTGATGTTTCTAACTCTCTCTACCTCTCTCTTGCTCTCTGAAATCAATAAAAATATATATTTTGTGAAAGTTGGAAGATTTCAGGTAGAAATGTATCATATGACACAAGCATATCTACATATACTGAATATCTCTTATTTGCCTTGAAGATGCACTCTCCACATTTCCAGTCCCTGCTCTGTGTCCTGAGAAGCTGAAAAGTATGAGCTAAATCATGGATTCCTCTTTCCTAGGTTTCATGATGGATTTGGCCAAAGGAAATCCTGGCGCAGGATAGCAGCTACATCCTTAACAGGCCTGCTTCTGTCCAGCAGCACTCCTCTTGAAAGGTTTTAGCATCATCAAATCATCCTCTCCTTGCAGCCATTTTCGTCTTTACAGTGTAATAATGTGCCTTTTCTTCACTTGCCAAATAACAAATATCTCTAGCTTCATCTCTTCCGGACCAGAGGTCTTAATGAAATACTTGAATTACTAGCTTTTGGGAATAATACTATCTAATGTGGTGTCTGCCTGATCACACCTTTGAAAATAAACCTATTATTAAATACTCTTTGAATTACCCTTGAATGTGCCCTTTGGATCTTCTGAGGCCCTAAATAATATATGTGTTCATGCATAGAAAAGTGGTACTGCAGATGAACTAAAAATAAAAATAAGAGCCACATGAAAGAAGGAAATGGTTAAAAAATCCGAACAAAGAATAAGGAGATGTTTTTAGGTATTTTTACAGTTTCCTGGAACTTGTCAGATATTTTCAAGTATATAATTACAAAGAACAGCATGAAGGATTTATAACAGATTTTACATATCATGTGTGTGCTTTTGATTTTTTGAATCAAATATTTCTTAGATTTTTGTAACCGTATTTCTGAAATTTATGCCTAGTTCTCTGCTTTTTTTAAAGCATTTAGGAAATTTATTTTCACAAGGAAGGATTTTGAATTTTCCTGAATTACATAACATGAGAGAAAATAGAATGTGATTTTCAAATGTAACCAGGTCATCAACTGGGCAGCACTCTTGCAGACATGAGATTATAACCTATGAGTTTCTAGGACAACTAAAAATAAAGGACCATTAACAGGAATAAATTATCCTGTTCATTATGATTAATATTTTATTCAATGGGTAGTATGCAAGTTTTTCTCAAATATCTCTTACAAGGAAAAATATTCTGAGTTAAAAAGTAAATAAATGGTAATTTTTATAAATAATGGCCTAGAAAAATAAAGCTAGTAATACAGTGTTTTCTTCCTACTCTCCAATAGTTCTGAATATCATGCATACATTCCTAAGTGGTACAGTGTTAGTAGCACACTTCATTTCTGGATAGTACTTCTTCATTTACTTATCATGATCTCTTATGCCTACCTGGATGAGTGAGGGGCAATGGCATCTTTAAAATACAAAGGAAGTCTGGAGCTACTTATGCAAACAAAGCCCTAAATTCCACTCAATAAAAAGTGAGTCCTTGTCAAGTTTCATTTCCATGTTTACTTATTTCAGTGATCCCTTACTTCCCATCATCAAAGCAAAAGTCCCTGTTTCACTTACATTAAAGATACAAGGAGGGTCCACTCTATAGTTACAGTAAGATAAACACATCCATCCCTCAAATTCACCTTTGTATACTGTTAGTGGTGCTATAGATTTTTCTCACAACTTTTATTCATTCTTTTTATTTTTGTCCTAGTCAACTACTTATCCAATTTCAGAGATAAATGAGATGTATATCTGGTGAGTGGGAAAAGGGTTGGATCCCAATATGGAAAAAAAAAAATGTTTTTGAAATCTGAATAAAGGTCATTGTTTCTATTTCCCATATGCCTCAAATATACGTAGTCTATGATTACACAACAACTCCTTAGAATCTGAGAAATAGTATGTTCTTCTTCTATGAGTAGGAGAAATAATCCAGATAAAACAAAGGCCTACTTTTAAGGTAAAAATATCTTACTTAATACTAGCTAAAGAAATTGGGACTATATTTCTGAATGATCATGAAGCATTACTTTATAAACAAAAGTCTTCCAAGGAAGAGATCAATATTTTGTGCTAGGTTACTTATAGAGTCAAAAAATGAACGGTAGCCTACCCGGCGTGGCTCAGTGGTTGTGCAATGACCTATGAATCAGGAGGTCACAGTTCAATTCCCAGTCAGGCCTCAATACCCAATGGGGAACGTGCAGGAGGCAGCCAATCAACGATTCTCTCTCATTAATGTTTCTATTTCTCTCTCCCTCTCCCTTCCTCTCTGAAATCAATAAAAATATATTTGAAAAAAAATAAAAATAAAAGTCAAATGATAGGAATAGTCATGATCATTTTGCTTGAAAGATAAGGAAGAAGCTTGTCCTGAATGGGCTGTCTAGGTGTCTGCAGAATGTGCTGCTATGTCAGGGAATTGAGTGAAAACACATGTGACTGAATTCTGAAAGTACAAAAACAATTAGAAGGCAGGAGATAGGGATTTTAACTCTAGTCCCAGCCTAATTACTCGCTCACAAGTAATTTTACCTATAAAATATGAGTTCCATGTTATCTTCACTTATCAAAATATTCATTATAGGTCTCCATACACAATGCCAAAAAAGGATAATAGCCATGATTCTAATCTATTAATTAATGGTATGAATTAGACAGTTTGCTTAGATCATAAAATATGTTATTTTACTTCATTCACATCATAGTGGAAGTTCTAGAGATCTGTTGCACAGCAATATACATGCAGTTAACATTTTGTTCTGTGTACTTAAAAGTGATTAAGATTACCATTTTATATTATGTAGTTTTTACCCTCTCACCCCCTCACACACATTAGTATGATGGGTCCTACTGTAGACATATGCACAGGCTACGTATGCACCAAAGGAGAATTATTTTTTTCTTGTTCTGAGAGATAAGGGAAGAACTCCTGGGGAAAGAGGCAGTGGATTGAAACCATGAGGGAGATGAAATAATAACATCTTAGAAGAAGATAGGGCAGAGGCATTTTATGAGATATCATGTGCAATTAATTGCAAAGTAATATAAAGATATTTCTAAAGAGCTATAAATATCAGTATATGTATATAGAATTTGTACAAAACAATAAGAACGTCGCAGTTTGTGATTTCAAGGTTGTACTGTTTCCATCCACATTCTTTTTCAACGAGAAGCTGGCTGATGGAGAATGGAGGTGATGCTTTGAGAAACGGCATCAAAGAGAGATCAGGTTAGAAACGCAGATAAAAGCTGTATCATAAGATGTCACGGCTGGTGAGCGCAGCGGCAGTGGCTGGAGCCTCTCCCACTTAACACTGCAGGTGGGCGGTAAGGAGCGAGGGGTACTGGTCTGAGAGAGCCCTGGACTGGGAAAGAGATTTTGTATTTGTATCTGATTGCAGATAATATCAGATGATTGTAAAATATGTTTTCAGCTGCTTGAGAATAACTTCTTATTCCTGATTATTGATGGTACTTAACAATTGAAACTAATCTATTCTTTGCAGGATTTAAATTTTTACTGTACAAGTTCTTGATTAGAGTGATTCAAGCATTAATGAATAAATTTAACATTAATATACACTCAGGAACACAGCTCTTCCTGAATACATAGCAAATAAAGCATTTGTGAAATTGATTAGGCATCTTATTTTTTAAGAAAAATCTAAGCTTATGACAATATGAAGAGAAAAAATGGTCTAGTATACTGATTAAATCAGGACATTTGGTTTAAGATTTAGGATTCAATATATTACTTCAGTAGTCACATTTGAATTATCCAGTTAAGAAAAATAAATTAAAAAAACAGAGGTTTCAGTAATGATTATTTGTGTGCACAACAGTATGTTTATGAAGGCTCATGATGTGAAATCCGTTACTTCCCAGGTTATTTAACAGGAGCAGGCTGCTGAAGCTTTCTGCAAGTGTGGACGAAAAAGGCCACATGCTAACCTGACAAGCTCAGGGAAGGCCTGCATGGTGGCCTTGCAAACTCAAAGACGTAAAGTAACCACAAAGATGGTCTGCAATTAAAACTTCAACTAAAGGAATTTACGGTGGGTAGTCACTTCCTAGGGTGGTATCTTCCCTGAAGAAAGTCAATCTGTACCTTAACTGAGCCTATTGTCTTCTTGCATATTGTTGGAATGTCAAAGTAATTTTCCTTTCTTCTGGACCCCTCAAAGCTCAGGCACCACAAATCCCCTCATTGTTAATGAGTTAATTGTTGACTGTTAACTATCCTGCACCTACCTGAGTAAAAGAAGTATGTCTATCATTTTACTTTTTATTCAATCCCAGACGTTTACTAACCCCTCTCCCACCGCTTTGCTTTCTCCAGCCTCCCTAATCTATCACCAATGGAATTCATGTAACCCACTCACATCTCCTCCTTTGACTGTAATGTATAAAACAAGGCCAAAAATTGCCATTCTCTGGAGCACTATCTCAATACATTAAGATTCTCCTTCCTGGCAATTGTTAACAGTTTGGCTCAAATAAACTCACAAAATTTTTTACAGGTTTGAATGTTTTCTTATGTTAACACAAGTGCACTAGTTACCTGAGCCAACCAACTTCTAAATAATAACAGGAACATTCACAACCTTCTAAAAATATAGGTATCCAGCCACTCAGATTAGCCTCTGTGACAAGACATATTTGGTTTTTATTACTGCATCACTCCTTTTCCAGTACTCAGTTTTGTTCTAGTTAACTATTGCTATCTAAAGAACAATTTCAGAAGTAAATGGTTTGAAAGTAGAATCCTTTAAAAAAAATCTCTCTTCTCTCTCTCTCTCTCTATTAAAGAACTAAATGGGCAATTTTTCTATTCCAACTACAGTTGTGCATTTGTAATCAGATTGCAGCTGTTCTGTTCTGGAGGCCCTGGATGATTTCATATGCATGGCTGATGACTTGGTGGGAATGATTGCAAGGCTGGGTTTGGTTGACCCCTTTTCCTATTTGATGTTGTTTCAGAATCTCTTTAGCATAATAGCCAAGCTTCTTTATTGCTTAAACAGCCTTATTATGATACAACTAGAGGCCCGGTGCATGAAATTCGTGCACGGGGCGGCGGGGGGGGGGGGGGGGGCTATCCCTCAGCCTAGCCTGCACACTCTCCAATTTGGGACTCCTCGAGGGATGTCTGCCTGCCTGTTTAGGCCCAATCCCACTGGACTGCTGGCTCCCAACTGCTCGCCTGCCTGCCTTCCTGATTGCCCCTAACCACTCCCCTGCCAGCCTGACTGATGCCTAACTGCTCCCCTGCCAGCCTGTTTGCCCCTAACTGCCCTCCCCTGCAGGCCTGGTACCCCCCAAATGCTCTCCCCTGCAGGCCTGGGTCCCTCCCAACTGCCCTTCCCTGCAGACCCAGTCACCCCCAACTTCCCTCCTCTGCCGGCCGGGTCACCCCTAACTGTCCTCCCCAGCAGGCTTGATCGCCCCCAACTGCCCTCCCTTGCAGGCCTGGTTCCTCCCAACTGCCCTCCCCTGCTGGCCATCTTGTGTCCACATGAAGGCAGGATCTATGACCACATGGGGGCAGCCATCTTGTGTGTTGGAGTGATGGTCAATCTGCATATTACTCTTTTATTAGATAGGATTATTATATTTGCACACATATTTAATGTATACAATTAGTTGAATTTGGACATACACATACACCCATAAAACCATTTTGGAAATTCAAGCCTCCTAGAGACCAATGAAGAGCTGCCAGTATTCTAAAAGGTGAGTGTTACTTTTGCCATAAATTGGTGGTGAAAGCAGTTATAGGACAGCACAACTCAAGGGGAGGGGAAATGAAAATCAACTTTCAATTGGAGTCTTACAGAAATTATATCTGTCTTTAATCTGCCTTATTGAGGAACAAACAGGGACATTCAAAACAGAAGTGGAAGTTATAAAAAACAAAGTAATACAAATTATAAATACGAAGAGCACAACAATTAAAAAATAATTTCAATGGCTGGGCTTAAAGCAGTGGTCAGCAAACTCATTCGTCAACAGAGCCAAATATCAACAGTACAACAACTGAAATTTATTTTGAGAGCCAAATTTTTTAAACTTAAACTTCTTCTAATGCCACTTCTTCAAAATAGACTTGCCCAGGCCGTGGTATTTTGTGGAAGAGCCACACTCAAGGGGCCAAAGAGCCGCATGTGGCTCGCGAGCCGCACTTTGCCGACCACTGGCTTAAAGTATACTGTAAATGGTGGAAGAGATTCAGTGAGTTTGAAGACAATTTACAAAATTCAATCAATATAAAAACTAACTAGTAGAATAAAAATAAAACCACAATGATTTGTGGGACAATATTGAGCTTTCTAAAGTACAGGTAATCAGAACTATAGAAAGAGAAAAGAAAGATTTAGAAGCAGGAAAGAATATTTTTAAATAATCATGTGTAAATACATCTAAAAGACCTGACTATTACAATGCTTTCATTTTCAAAGTCCAAATTGGCAGTAGTGGAAACAAAAGAGAAATTAACTGGGAGTCTCCCAGAAACTTCTAGTTCCTGAAGTTTTAGATAACAGTGAATCCCCTGTAAGCAGTTTCTAATGGGTCAGATTTTCTCCAACATTACTTCTGACTCCTCTGTTTATAATCTACTTATTGGATAAAGTAGGTTCAATAGAAAAGTGAAAAAGTATGTTATATTCTTCTCCATATAACATACATATAGTCACACTCTGCAAGATTCAAAGACGAGGCCGTTTCTCTTATTCCTTGACATGAGCCCTCCTTTAGTTATTTTTGAGAGAGCTCAGTAATGAAACTCCTTTGATTTAAAAAATTCAGCATAGTAAAAATATCCCTTTAAATTAACTTTATTGTATGTGGCTAATAAATTAAATGAAATAAAGGCTTAGCTTTTTACTGCAAATAGACCATTAATACAATTTTTAAAAATTCATGTATTTTGGTTCTTCATATGTATATATTTCCAGTTTTGATATATGACTATTCTCAATAAGAAAATAAATTAAAATCAATTTTTCTATGATCCACATAATTATACCATTCTAACTCAGATATTGAAATCGCCCATACTGATTTAAATCAATAACTAACTAAGTAAATGAAGGAGAAAGAACAGCTCTCCCTTGTGTTAGTGCAATTAATAAATGTAGAAGGAATTTGGGGAATAGAAAGTCATTTTTAGACAACCACATAAATAATCACTGCAGGCAAGATATATTGATGAATAAATAGGATATTTACAATTATCAAAGTATCTACTATAGATATTTATAAATTTAAAAATAAAACATAGTAACTTTATAGTGGAGAAACCTGATTGACACCATCCTATGTAAGATTTATTCACAATTAATAAAACATGGACATCATGTAACCCCTGATGTGAAGAACCAAGAAGTGACATACTTTGTGTTATTTTTACCAAAAGTGTATAATATTAATTTAATAAGGAAAAAGCATCAAGTAAACCAAAATCCAGGAACATTTAACAAAATAACTGACCAATATTTTTCAGAAGTGTGGAAGTTGTAAAAAGAAAAGATTCAGGTACTGTAATAGTTTGGAGGAGATAGGATTAAGTGATATGTGGAGTTCTAAATTGGATTCAAGATCAGATAACATTAGTGGAAAAGAAAAAATGGCGATATTCAAAGAAACTATGTAATTACTTAATATTCTACCAATGTTAATTTCTTAGTTTTTTTAAATTAAATTTATTGGGGTGACAATGGTTAATAGGATTACATAGTTTTCCAGTGTACATTTCTATGATAAATGATCTGTACATTGCATTGTGTGTCCACCACCCAAAGTTAAATCATATTCTGTTCTAAAATAATTTCTTAGTTTTGATAATTATAATATATTTAGGCAAGATTTTAGGGAAATCTGGGAAAGGCTATATGGGAGCTCTTTGAATTATTTTAAGAACATTTTTGAAGGTATAAAGTTATTTCAAAAATAAAAATTAAAAACAAAGTTATTGGTTTCTGTATGATTTATCTATATTGAATTCATGGCTAAACTAAGACTACTAGCAATAGAGTTGTGACAAATGATTAAATTCTCATAAACTGCAGAATGAAAATTAAAAATATATTCAGTGCTGTGATTTGAATCAAACTACAATAAAAAGAGGGCATTCTTCTTGGTTTCAAATGGCACACATGTCCTTTGACACAGCATGATTATAGCCACCCACACATTTGAGTATTAACTTTAAACCTAATATGTCATAAATATTCTATTTACATAAATTGAAATGAATAGCAAGACAATTTAATATTTATTAATTTGAACAAGATACACTGCAATAATATTGATATACTTCATACTCATAGAAATTGATTCCATCTCCAAAGAGTTGTAGTTGGACATGAAGAGAAAATTGACTATCCCTTTAATGAAATGGAATAATAGACTAGGATATCAGGGAGTATGCCCCTAGGCCAGTGGTCAGCAAACTCATTAGTCAACAGAGCCAAATATCAACAGTACAACGACTGAAATTTCTTTTGAGAGCCAAATTTTTTAAACTTAAACTTCTTCTAACACCACTTCTTCAAAATAGACTCATCCAGGCTGTGGTATTTTGTGGAAGAGCCACACTCAAGGGGCCAAAGAGCTGCATGTGGCTCGCGAGCTGCAGTTTGCCAACCACGGCCTTAGGCAATCAAGAGGAGAAAGAAAGGAAAGCAGACGAAGTGTAGAAGTAAAAGATGAAGGGAAAGAAGGATTTAACATTAATTATTCTATATAATAAAAGCCCAGTGACCAAATGGCAGAATAACCAGAATGACCAGAACAACCGCAGCCCCTCCCTCTGGCAGGCCCCGCCCCCTGACACCTTCCCCCCAGCTGGCCCTGCCCCTGATTGGCTCCCAACACCCCTAAATCTCTGCCTGGCTCCCTGGTGCATGTACATTTAGTGAAAGCACAAGAAAATAATTATCAGTCCCTTCGGTCTCCAACCAGAGTCTCTAGAGGGTTCTGCTAATACTGTAACCAAGATGTGGAATTCTCCATCCATGGCCCCCAGCCCCAGGAGACCTTCCAACTTAGCCAAAAAGGTGACCTAAGCTTTAATGGGATGGCAGCCCTTTGCTGAGGAATGTAGAGAGGTTGGGTGGGGATTTTGTGAAATTGCAGTGCCTTGCAGATTAGGTGAGCTTTCAATCTTTAAAAGGGGCAGTGAAGAGGACCCGCAGGCTGCCAGGAACAACGGCGAAAGGTAGGCACATTCAAAAACAGAAAAAATTTTAAACAAACAGACGTGAAGATCATATTGGGAAACTGAGGGCAGAATCCCGGGAAGAATGAAAAAATCATTAAAGGGCCATCATCCATCTTGATATAAGTTTGCAAACAACACATAAACAACTTCATTTCATGACACGTGAAATGTAAAACAGTTCTGTTGTGGGTTTCCTTTTGGCCATCCTTAAAGTATAATTAGATCCAGCTGGGGGAAAGCTATAGCTTCCAGCATTAGACCCCACGGCCAACCCTGTCCAATGGGCCCCCATTGGGGCGGGCCCGCTGGACCCTACCCATGCATGAATTCATGCACCAGGCCTCTAGTGAGTTAATAAGTGAGACACTATGTTGAGAATGTTACATTGATGAATTAATTTCTTCCTTACAACTATATGAAGTAGGTTTTATCATCATTCCAAATCTGTAAGCAAGAAGACTTAGGTGAAGAGAGAATACATAAATAGCCAGGTATTGTGGGCTGAATTATGCCTCCCATCCAAAGCTATGTTAAACTCCAACCCCCTTGTCCTTGTGAATGCAGCCTTATTTGGAAAAAGGGTCTTTGTAGATGTAATCAAGTTAACATGACATCATACTAGATGAGGTAAGCCCCAATTTGAAGGTGGTTAGACGCACAGAGAGAAAAACATCGGAAGATGGAGACAGAAATTGGAGTGATGCTTCCATCAACCAAGTTATGCCAAGAATTGTGGGCATTTGCCAGAAGCTGAGAGCAACATGGAACAGGTTCTCACTGTCTCTAGAAGAAACACTTTTATTTTGGACTTCTAGCCTCCTAAACTGTGAGACAATAAATTTCTTTTGTTTTAAGCCACCCAGTTTGTGGCACTTTGTATGGCAGCCCTAGAAACTAATATGCCAGTTTACAATTAAATGTCTGAATTTGAATTCAGTCATACTCACTTAAGAATCCAGTACTTTGTAATAAAAATCAATCTAAGAGATTAAGACAGTCATTAGGCCAAAAACATGAAATGAATCCCATGTTTTCCTAAGATTTCTTCTCACTAAGATTATGATAAAGTGGAAAGAAATTAATTTTATATTTTTAATTAATTTTAGGTAACAACATAAAATATGTATAAATTTCTACTTTGGAAAGAAATCTGTTATCCTCAAATTATTCTCACAATATAAATAAATCTCATGAATAAAGAAAGAAAAATGGGGAAATTCTATTTTAAATTAACTTTAATCATATGATTAAATTGGGTAAGTAGCCGAGTAAAGAATAATCAGGTCTACATTCAGTCTACACTATTATCTTCCTTTAATTATTTAAAGAAAACAAGAAAAGCCTAAGCAAACTGTCAAGAAATGAATGAAACAAATGGTTACTTTATTCATTTCTCAAATAAGTTAATTTGAAATATGCCTTCTGTGATTGCTATGGTAGTGTATAAAATCCAAAGCAGCAGTATCTCCTTAATGCCAAGGCCAGGGCAATAGCACTTCAAAAATAATACCTCCCTGAGATTCCAATGTATTTTGTTCTTCATGTGAATACATAAGAGCTGAGGAGACTCTTATGTGCCTTGTTATTCACACTGATCTTCTACCAAAGGGTTGATGAGAACATGGATTGCACCTAGAAGCAGCAAAGTGGAATTCCCCACCTGGAGACAATTCTTCACCACTCAGGGCATCCCGGGGAGATATTGACTGAAATGAAACTGTTCAGATCAGCACAGCAGGGCTAGTGTGCGATCCTCTCAACACTTCTCAAAGGTGATTTTCTATTTTTTACCTTCAATAAACTACACTGATAATCTTTCTTCTATTTTTATAAAAATACACATCTTCTAAATTTATATGTTATATAACAGTTTTATGTTAAAAATTAAATCTTCTGATTATAAAACAATAACAAATAAAAATGTACACAATGTGAACAAGTATAGAATGCTTAAATCAAATATCTCTTTATTTAGAAATAATTTTAAAATCCTTAATAATTTTTAAAATTAATGTAAATATAAAACAAATGTTTTTATAAAATTGGTATCATGCTATATGTATACTGCTTTTGAAATTTTTTGTACTCTTCTTTTAACCTCGTAATGCTTTTCTTTTAGTATTATATATGCTTTTCTTTTTATTTTTTAGAGGTAAGTTAATTATTAGTTACACTAGTGGCCTGGTGCACGAAATTCGTGCACATTAAAAGGGGATTAATTAGAGAAAATAATTTAATATTCCTATTTTCCCTTTCTCTATAATGGAAGTGTCAGAGATGAAAGAAAATTAGTAAAATGTAAATGAAAACCTTCCTCCTGTCAGAGTCTGGGGCACACCACGGGACCCAGAGTCAAGTCCCCGCCCACCCACATGTGCCTCAAAATTGCGTGAGACCCGGACCCGGCTGACTCCGCCCCCCATTGGGCTAGATCCAGACCCAGCCAGTTCAACCTTTGCAAGCCCCACCAGGCAGGGGGCATGGCCTGAGTTCCCCCAACCCAGGACTGGGGGTGCACCTTGAAGTCCCCCGTCAAGCCCTCCTGGGTGGGGGACACAGTCAGAGATCCCTTGTCAAGCCCCGTCAGGCAGGGGGGTGCAGCCTCAGGTCCCCTGGCCTGGTGCTGGGCGGGGGGCACAGCCTGAGGTCACCCATCAAGCCCTGCTGGGTGGGGGGTGCAGCCTGAGGTCCCCTGTCAAGCCCTGCTGGGTTGGGAGCATAGCCTGAGGTCCCCTGTCAAGCCCCGCCAGGCAGGGGGGCACAGCAGCCTCAGGTCCCCTGGCCCAGTGCTGGGGTGGGGGGTGCAGCCTGAGGTTCCCCGGCCTGGTGCTGGGGTGGGGGGCATGGCCTGAAGTCCCCCAGCCTGGTGCTGGGCAGGGGGCACAGTCTGAGGTCCCCCAGCCTGGCACTGGGGTTGGGGGAGCAGCCTGAGATCCCCTAGCCCAGCACCAGGATGGGAAGCGCACCTTGAGGTCCCCTGTCAAGCCCCGCTGGGCGGGGGCATGGCCTCAGGTCCCCTGGCCTGGCACTGGGGCAGGGGGCGTGGCCTGAGGTCCCCTGTCAAGCCCTATGGGGATGGGGGAGGGCATAGCCTCAGGTCCCTGCTGATTGCTCGTTAAGGCTCCTTATGGGAACTTGGCTGCAGCCATCTTTGTGACAGAGTGATGGTCAATTAGCATATTCCCTCTTTATTAGATAGGATAGCATTTCATTGTATGAATTACTATAAATAAATGATTTTATTCTCACTTAACTATTTTTGAAGCTATTTACATGTCTACGAAGAGTAATGCATGCTTATTCCTGAGTGATTTGCTAGTAAAGAATGACAAGCATATATTTCCTAAATTAAACTAATCTTAAACTCATAAACTAAAATATATTTGGTCATTTATTTCTATATGCTTATGGGAGCGGGGTCTCTGAATTGAATGCATTAATTCATAGTTCTTGACTTTCAAATGTCTTTAATTTCCTAATCCCCAATAATCTTCTTGGTTCATTGTTTTCTGTTTTGTACCCACCTCCCTAGGTTAGGGCAGTTTCTGAGGACCGTCACACATATTTTGGGATGAAGAAGATTTATTAAGCACATGCCATTTGGAAAGCATCAAATAAATCATGAAGAACACTACTCCCTTTTCTCCATTTCTCCATAAGCCTTTAAGTCATTAGTTTTCAAATTACATCTTCCGATAGTCTATGCAAGAATGACCTTTTCTTCTCTTTTCATACATTTTATTAGTTCAAATGACAGTTCCCATAAATACGCCTGTGCATATTGGGAAAAGCAAGCATAATATGTAGTCTTGTACAAGTGTATGGGTCTATGTTTCTAAATTGAACCTTGGCTCTTGAAATGCACTTGACTCATTGAGAGGCTAAAATCTACTCTTAAAGCTTGTCTCATGGATTTGTTACTCTCATTCCCAACATACACAGTCAGACGACTACACAGGCTCCATCTATAATCAAAATTCGTGCTTTAACCTTTGGTTTCAGAGTCTCTGTTTTTTTCTTGAAAATGATATCTTTTGAATGTTCTGTAAGACAATCACTTAGATTCCCCTGGCCTATCAAAGCTTATTTACAAATCATCATGAAATAAGAAATTCAATGAAGGAAGCACATTGGATAAAAGTTTTCTATTGTTTGTATAATTGAAACTCCTGAGGATGTGAACCTCCAGCTGTCATGTGCATGTGATTAATTGGGTCCCTTCCCAGCTATTAAGGAAGCCCCACTATGTTTCTATGTTTTCTGGAAAAAATAGAACTTAGCTTAACACAACATCTTGGCAAACAAGTTGCTAGCATAGAAAGGCAAAACACATGCAAATTGGCAAGAAAAGTACCGTGTGCAGGTAACCATTTCCAAAAACAGCAGGTGCAAATCCAAATTCACCTTACCCAGTCGTATAATAAGCACAAACTTATGTTAAAAAATGTAAATACTTGTCTAAGTTAAAATTATCTGGATATAAGTTTAGGTTCTCTTGTTTTCATTTCCTGGAAGAGGAAAATATTTTTTAGAATGCGGAATGGAAAAATCTAGCTGTTTCCCACTAAAAAGAATTATTGGTCTGTATTCTGTTCAATGGAATATTGTTTGCTAGTTCATTTTCTGGTGTTAAAAGCATAAATTTTTTATGAGTTATAAAGCTCCCATTCCATTTCAACCAGGGAGTGGCTTTTGACAAGTAATTTACCATTTTCCATGTCCTCTGACTCTTATAGTGTCCTTTCAATTTTTTTTTTTAGCAAAAATTACTGTATTTGGCCCAGCCAGCATGGATCAGTGGTTGGAGCATTGATCTATGCACCAGGAGGTCACAGTTCCATTCCAGGTCAGGGCACATGCCCAGGTTGTAAGCTTGATCCCCAATGTGAGGCATGCAAGAGGCAGCTAGCCAATCAATGATTCTCTCTCATCATTGATGTTTCTATCTCTCTCTCCCTCTCCCTTCCTCTCCAAGATCAATAAAAACATTTTAAAAAATTACTGTATTTGTTTATCTGATTACTGTAGTTGCACATATGGGAATTGCTTTCAGTTGTTTGTGTCTGTGTTTTATTTTACAAATAAACCATGCTAATTTTATAGTTTTATCAATAATCTCTTTAAACATCATTTTTGCTATGTTCATGTTCACTTGTTTTTTCAATTCCTTTATAGACTACTAGAGGCCTGGTGCATGAAATTTGTGCACGGGGGGTGGGAGGGACCCTCAGCCCAGCTTGCACCCTCTTGCAATCCGAGACCCCTTGGGGGGTGTCTGACTGCCAGTTTAGGCCTGATCCCACACATCCCTCTCGCAATCTGGGACCACTGGCTCCTAAACGCTTGCCTGCCTGCCTGCCAGATCACCCCTAACGACTATGCCTGCCTGCTTACCTCTAACCATTGACCTGCCTGCCTGCTCACCTCTAACCACTTGCCTGCCTGCCTAATTGCCCCCATCCACTCGCCTGCCTGCCTGATTGCCCCTAAATACTCGCCTACCTGCCTGATGGACCCTAACCACTCATCTTCCTGCCTGATCACCCCTTACCACTCTGCAGGCCTGCCTGATCGCCCCTAGCTGCCTCTGTCTGTCTCATTGCCCCTAACCACTGGCCTGCCTGCCTGATCGCCCCCTAACCACTCTACCAGCCTGCCTGATTGCCCCTAACCCCTCTGCCTGCCTGCCAAATCACCCCCAATTGCTTGCCTGCCTGATCGCCCCTAACCACTCACCTGTCTGCCTGATCACCCCTAACTGCCTCTGCCTTGGCTCCTGCCACTGCAGCTTCGTCTGGAAGGACGTCCGGAATGATGTCTGAAAAGTCATTTGGCTATCTGGTCTAATTAGCATATTATGCTTTTATTATTATAGATGTTAAAGCATGAAGAGTAATGTTGTAGCTAGCTTCTCCCATGCGGTCTGATCTCAGTGAACTTGGCCTTCACCCACACATCAACCTCAAATTAGACAGGTTACTTTTCCTCTCATTAATCTTAATTCAATTGTTAAATAGATGTCATTGATTCTATTTCTTTAACATTGTTCATATGTTTTTCATAACTATGCCCTCAATTGAGACCCTAGTAATCTCATAGAGAAAACTGAATTTGTCTCTTAAGTATCTTTTGTCTCTAATTGCATATCATAGGTAAAGTTGAACTGAGTGTGCCCTATTACTTATCATTTTCACTCCTAGGTGTGTATACCTAAGAGAAATATCTGCATCTTTATAAAAGCATTAGTTGAAATAACCAAAAATGAAGGTATTTCAAATGTCTAACAACAGAAGAGTGAATAAACAAAGGGTATTTTAGTTATAAAATATAACATCATGCAAAAATAAAAATAGACAAACTGCAGCCACACACATCAAAGTGGGTGAATCCTGCAAAAGGGAAGGAAGCCAGACACACGATAATATATATCATATGATTCCATTAAAACACACACAAGAACAAACAAAACTAATATATTGACTAGAATTCGGAGAGTAATGGAGCTTGTGGAAGAAGCAGAACACAGTAATTGAGCGTGGTTAGAAAAATCAACTCACAGTGTCCTACTGCTTCGGCTGGGTGGGGTCTACATAAGTGTGTTATTGTGTCATAATACCTTCGATACTCCACATATTTGTTGTACTGCCCCAAAAGCTTCAGAACAGGAGAGTGGTTTTGACACTATTCTCAGATGCAATATCAAGTGGATATTGCATTTGAGTTTCCAGAATTAAACAATCATTTTGAAGAAATACTTGGAAATGAAGAAAGTTGAAAAACAGGGAAACATGATGCCCAAATGAAATGGAATAAAAAATAATGTAAGGAGTAGGTAGGGTATTACAAAATATGCAATTGGTAAAGTAGAAGAAAGATTCAAAAATTTACCCAGAACTAACATAATAAACCCAAAGGTAAATGAACAAAAGGAGAAGTATGGAGATGATGACATTCATTCCATTAACTCCTTATCTAACAGTATTTCTAGGAAAAAAAGATTACATCAGATAGAACAGAAGCAATACAGAGGGAAAGGAAAAGAGAGAAAGTGGTCTGGGGTAGGGTTAGGGTTGGGAAGACTAGATAAAAGAAGGTGAAGAGATTAACCAAAGAGCATAACTGCATAATCCATAGACTCAGACAACAGAGAGGTGATGGCCAGAGTAAAGGGGGAAATGGGGCTGGGTGGAGGTGAGCAAAGGGGGTGGAGGATGGGGACATCTGTAATAGTGTCAACAATAAAAATAAAGTAAAAAAATGAAAAGAAATGTCTGACTATGGCAAAATTTAATAAAAAGAACCTAGTCATTGAAAATATTTTATGGAAAATAAATAAAAATCCCCAAGGAGGTAATGCCATATATATCCTGTGGGAAACGAACTGAATTTGAATAATTTTATGCCCAACTTGCCACTCTTGTGCAAAGTAATCAAAAAGTATTTTCATATACTCAAGAGGGACAGAAAGTTTACACCCACAGTAATCTTACAGAACAAAACAATATACATTTGGATATATTTGACCAACCACAATATAAATAATTTTGAAGAAGTGGTGACTGGAAAAAACAGTAAGAAGGATAGATAATAAGCAAGTAAAATACATAAGTTATAATTGCCTAAATAATAATAATTAATATACTTAAGAAATCATGCACATAAAAATTATCACTGAAAGATCAAAAAATAATTGAATATATACTAATAAAAGTGTAATATGCTAATTAGACCAAACATCCTTCCAGATGACCTTCCGAACGAAGCGAGGGAAGCCCGGGACCTGTGTGCCTGCCAGTGGCCAGAGGGAAACCTGGGTCCCGGGTGCCAGAGGGAAGCCGGTGCCAGCAGCTGGGGGAAGGAAGGCCTACTTTTGCACAAATTTGTGCATTGGGCCTCTAATAGTTTAATAAAAGTAATCCATTAGGAAGACAGGACAAACAATATAAAAACTTCAGAGTAAGAGGCAAGAAAAATAATGCTAAATTTATCATCTTAATGTATGTGGCCAGGGTCTATATATATTACTATACCTTCCTTTAACACGTTCAGCACCCAGCCTGTTTTGTCTTCCAGAGGGAAAGTATAGTGTCAGTCACCAGTGACTGACTAGGTGCTTAATGTGTTAAGAATTAAAGAAAATAAGTTCAAATATATTTTATAAAAGTACATGACTATTCACTAGTAGAAAAAATAATGTATATAACTTTAAAATCAGTGTGTATAAAGTTCAAATGAGCAATATAGATATCACACATATTAAAAACATAGAATTAACTAAATAATATAGTCAATGTAAAAAAATTAAGAAGTAGAAATATACTAGAAGACCAAGAGTTTCAGGGCAAAAATAATAATGAATGAAATATTTATTGAGTACACATTACATGCTCATAACATATCTCTTCTTATATAACCTTTCATACAACTCAGTTATGTAGGTGAAATTATACCCATTTTGCTTGTATAGAGCAAAATTATACCCAAAGTATGCCCAAAGTAAGGAAATTTTGACCCCAAGAAATTTAATATATAAAACCACTAAGCTGAAAGTACCAAAAGCCCATGAATGAACAAGGTCTAAATAATCCCAAAGTCTGCACTCATATCTATACTTGGGTTCACTATGCTTGCCTAACATTTGCAATCCATTTCACCATTTACAATTGGCTTTTACTTGCTTTGATCCTCACAGCAAATTGGTAAAATAAAAAAAGCTGCTATTATTTTAACCTTTAAGACTTTGGCAAAATCATAGTTAAATGATGGAGTCAGTAATATGAGCAAAATCTTATAAGCAAACTCCATGTTCCCTATATCATCCAGTTCACAAGCAAAGGCATTCAATCTCACTCTTTCTTCACTTGTTATCTTTCCTTTCTTCATTCTTCATCATTCTTTCTCTCCCAATTCTCCCACCTCTTCACCTATTGTCAAGAGTTTCTGAGTGTCTCATACTAGTATGCCATATTTTGCTTTTCTCTCCTATGGAAAAAAAAAATGGACTTCAGATTGAAAAAGACAGAACAACCAACATTAAGTGAAAATAGAAGTTAGATATGTGACAGAAAATAGTAAGAGCTAACCTAGTACTTCCAAGAAGTCCAATAATAAGTTCCAATTGAATTAAATGGTAAATTCCTGAAAGTTGTAGTTACATGTGCAAATGATTAAATCCAGCTGCTGAATCTAACTCAAAATCCTATATATTAAAAGCTTAATATGCTAAGTGTCCGGTCACCCAGTGACCAGTCCACTATTAAACCAAAGTGTAATATGCTAATGATATGCTAAGGCCACTTCTACTGCTTGCTATGATGTGCACTGACCATCAGAGGGCAAACAGTCGATTGGTCGACCAGTCACTATGACATGCACTGACCACCAGGGGGCAGACACTCCAAATGGTAGGTTAGCTTGCTGCTGGGTTCCAGCTGATTGGGACTGAGCAAGATGGGCCTTATACACCCTTGAGACCTCTCATGGTTCCTCCCCAGCTAGCCAACCTCCCTCCCTGGCTGGCCAGCCCCGATCAGGACTGGATGAGATGAGACCGGACACACCCTGGAGCCCTCCCATTGTCCTTCCTTGGCCCTGATCATGCACCAGTGGGGTCCCTTGGCCTGGCCTGTGCCCTCTTGCAATCCAGAACCCCTCAGGGGATGTCTGAGAGCCAGTTTCGGCCTGATCCTACAGGCCACTTCCCTTGGGAGGGCGCCAGATGCAGGGCTCACGGTTGGCAAGCGCTGCTGTGGTGGCACAAGCCTCTCCTGATTGGGACTGATTGGGCTCAAGCCCGTGGCAGTTGCAGTGGGGCCGGGATGAGTGGGAGCAGCAGATAGGAGCTGCAGACGGTGTTGGACTGCGGGTTTCAGCCCGATCCCCACAAGCCACCTGAAGGGACCCCACCCATGCATGAATTTGTGCACCAGGCTTCTAGAATTAAATAAAAGACTTCCCTCAGTCAGGAAAAATATAGAACATTTGGTTAGTATTCTCTCTCTGATTTGGAAACAGTTTAAAAATCCCACTTCTAGGAATATATCCCAAGAAACTAGAAACACCAATCAGAAAGGATATATGCACCCCTATGTTCATAGCAGCACAATTCACCATAGCTAAGATTTGGAAACAGCCTAAGTGCCCATCAACAGATAAGTGGATTAAAAAACTGTGGTACATCTACACAATAGAATACTATACTGCTGTAAAAAGGAAGGAACTCCTACCATTTGCAACAGCATGGATGGACCTGGAGAGCATTATGCTAAGTGAAATAAGTCAGTTGGAGAAAGATAAATATCACATGAACGCACTCATTTGTGGCCTATAATAAACAACATAAACTGATGAATAAAAACAGATCCAGAGACAGAGAAGCATGGATCAGACCGTCGAACCTCAGAGGGAAGGCAGGGGAGGGTGGGGATAAGGGGGAGAGATTAACCAAAGGACTTGTATGGATGCATATAAGCAAAACCTATGGACACAGACAATGGGGGGATAAGGACACATATGTAATACCTTAATTAGTAAAGAAAAAAAATGTTTGTCAAATATATGTTTTCATTCCCTAAAGCTGGAATAGATATTTATCTACATATTATAGTAATACATTTACTACTGAAAAAAATAAAACAAATAACAAAAAAATATAGTTTTAAACAAAGACGTTATATGAATAACATTAGAATAGGGAATAGCATAATAATTATTTTATTACATTATATTCAAAATAGCCAGAATTCACACTGACATGAATAATCAAATAATAATTTAATTAATCAAATACTTATTGGTGAATTTTAGGTGCTATTCTCCCCAGCACCAGAGGTATCAATGAATATAGAGAAAAAAATATTTGCATCCTATATAATAAAAGGCTAATATGCAAATCGACTGAATGGTGGAACAACCGGTTGCTGTGACCACCAGGGGACAGACACTCAATGCAGGAGCTGCCCGCTGCTGTTTGGTGTGCTCCCACAGGGGGAGCATCACTCAGCCAGAAGCCAGGCTCATGGCTGGCGAGTGCAGTGGCGGTGGCAGGAGCCTTTCTCGGCTCTGCAGCAGCATTAAGGAACCCTCAGGGGATGTCCGACTGCTGGCTTAGGCCCGCTCCCAACCAAGGATATCTTTTTCATTGAGTTTTAGAGAAAGTAGAAATGAGTGGGAGAGACAGAGAGAGATAAATATTGATATGAGAGAGACACATCCATTGGTTGCCTCCCACACGCACCTGATGCAACTTGCAACTTAGGTATGTGTCCTTGACCAGAATCGAATCCATGACACTTCAGTCTGAGTGTCAACACTCCAACTTCTGAGCCAAACCAGCTCGGGCTTGTTCCTTATGAACTACAAATTTGTAATTCTTAATCCCTTTACCTTCTTCACCCAGTCCTCCACCCAACCCCTCTGGCAACCATCAGTTCTTTCTCTGTATTATTATGAGTCTATTTCCATTTTGTTTGTTCATTTATTTTGTTCTCTAGATTCGACATGTAAGTGAAATGGTTTGTATTTCTCTGACTTATTCACTTAGCATAATACCTGCTAGGTCCATCTATGCTGTGGAAAATGGCAAGGAATCATCCTATTTCATGGCCCAGTATTATGCTATTGTATATGAACCACCACTTTTTTATCCACTCATCTATGGATGGGCATTTGGGTTGCTTCCATATCCTGACTACTGTAAATAACTCTGTAATGAACATAGGGGGGCATATACTCTTTTGAATAAGTGTGTTTGGGTTTCTTCAAATAGAGCAGGGGTGGGGAACATTCAACCTGCAGACAATATAAGGCTTGCAAAATCATTTGGTCTGGCCCTGCCAAGGCATTATGGGTGAGTTAATTAAATATTTTACCAAATACGGAAGGCTAATTTTTAAGTTGTCAATTTTGTATCTTTTTTATTACTCATTTATTATTGTTCAGCAAGGATTTATACAGGTTTTAAAAGGGTCTGGGAAATGTACTCTCTAGCTGGGAAGTTATGTACCCAGGTAAAACTTGAGATTACATTATTACAAAGAAGAGTATATCAGTGGATAATATTAGGTAAGATCAAGTACATGTAAGAAATTATTAGAATAGTTTTAGCAAATGAAATTTGGGAAGCATGTTTTTCTGATATGAAAGAAAAAAAAGTATTAAAATATATTGCATAGGAGGAAATATAACCGGATAACAATATGTCATGAAATGAGGGAAAATACTAATTTTTATGTGAATCAGCACATTATGTAAATAGTAAAGGGAAATATTTAAAAAATGCAATATACTGACTATTACTTTAATGTATCAATTAGATAAATTATATAAACTAGAGTGAGGAAATCTTCCACAGCTATGCAACTACAGATAATGTACATGGTTAAAAGAACCATTATATGCCTACCATTGTTTGAAATATTGATCAAATTATTAAGTAACACTGACTTAATCCCAATAACTATTTGTTGTTCTAAATGTGTAAAACTACTGGTACCTTGCAACTCTCACATCAAAAGGAATGATTAAGGAACTCAATTTAAACTGGAAATCATATCAGCAGAAGGATTGCATTATTTCTGTATTTAAAAGGAGCTATCCATTACTTTTGTTCTCGGATGAATCCTTAATACTATCTTTTGTTATGGAATAGCTCTTTTTAAAAGAGCTTATGAGTAAACAATTAATAATATTGTATAATTTCTTCTATTTGTGTTCATCATTTTCTTTCATTTTTAAGTTGTTCTTGGTCATTTGCAGCTCATTCTTTGTGAGCCATCTTTAAAATCCTTCCTTTTCAGGTGTTTTTGCATTGCCATTTTAATTGATTTTAAAGTTTTTATATGTTAAATATTATACAAATATTCCTACCTCCCAGCAAATTACAAAAACAGGCTATCTTAGAAGAATAAAGTAGGCTAAGGTGAATTATTTACAACATATTTTAAAATCAAAAAGTCTAGTTTTAAAATGCATAAAGGAATTTTATTGATTTTAAAAATGATGAAACATGCAATGGACAAAATATATAACCAACAATTCATAAAAGACAAGTTTAAAATCACCAATAAAATATGTAAAAAATATCAATATCACCAGTAAGCAGGAAATTGTTCCTTTGTACAATTATATATATTTTAAACCTCCAAATAGAAGAAAATAAAAAGAAACAAACATCTTACTTTAGTGAAAAAGAGAAAATATAACTCTTACCATGATGGTAGACTCTTTTATCCTGACAGTCATGATGTAGAGCAATATGACAGCATCTAGTAAAACTGAGAATGCAAATAAGCCTCTATTTCCACTTCAAGGTACATGAAATTAAACATTTAAAATTTTTATTTTCAAAAGGATTTATGTAAAAGAATGTTCATTGCAAAATTATTTTAATAATGAAAATCTGAAGCAAACTAAATGAATATCATTATAGAAATTAATGCTATGTAGCAATTAAAATGAATTAATTATACTTGTATAAATCAACCATTGGTATATAGTAAAAATAATTTTAAGAAGGAAATGGAAGCTTTATTAATGGCTTATAGTTTCAACTCTGAAATAAATAAGAAACAACTCTATGTTTTAAGCATATATTAAAATTCACTATAAAGATATACATAAAACTCATCTCAATGTGAATTATGTGACTTGTGCAGGAATAGAAGAGGTAGAGGAAAAATTCTAGAATGCAGTGAGCTTCCTTAAGACATGGCTGCTTCATCTTACCTGAGTAATCTGTTAATTGAATATGAAATAAAAGATTCTCATATAAATTTATGCATGATATTAATTACATCATTATTTTAAAATATGAAATAGTAGATACAATATAGCATACAATGAATGGGGAGTATGATAATAAATGCTGGCATATTTATATTATTGAATAATATACAGCCATGAAAATTATACTAAACCTTTAGTGTTTTAAAAAGTGTTCATGATATTGTGCTACATTAAAGATTGTATTATAATTTCAATGTCATGATCCTAAAGATGAATAAGATTGGTATCAAAATATAAACAAATACATTTAAGGACAAACACCATGTACATTCCCACAAAGAAATCAATCATATAATGTTGGAAAGGACAGATGATATTTCTGAGATCCTTTTTCAAATAATTATTTCTCAAAGTCTAGAGGTATAAACTTCTTAATTGTGATCATAATGAAACATTAAAAACTCACATTATAGAATGTGTTATTGATAGGGCTTAGCATCAGGTAACATTTAGACTCTACCCCAATATTATTTTTGCATTTTTAACTTTTAATTTTGAGGTAATTTCAGCATGTTGAAAGAGAACATTTTTTTTTTTTTACCCAAGAACTGAAATTTAGGACTGCTTACAGCTGAGCAAGTATGTATTCTGCTGAACTACATTAGCCATACTCTGCCTCAGGTAAACTTACTGCACTGAGTAGACATGCCGATAAAATATAAGGTTTCCTACTGCCTTTTCAGAAACTCACTGCTACGTTATTCAAGCCTGATAAAAGCAATAATCCTTTTCATTTTAAAGTATAATTTACTGAGGAGAAGCCAGAGGTTTAGCAAATACAGAATACTAGTAGAGATTTAAAATATTCAACCAACATATGAATGAATCAATCTATTGATTAATATGTCAATAAATGTTAGAATAGGATGAAATAAAATTATCCATATAACTTTTGAATTAAATTTTCATATTATTTAATTGCAAATTTAATATAAATATCTTATAAATTACTAAATAATGCAATCCACTGAAAGCTTAAATACTGTTCTAAAAGATATTAAATACAGTAGGGCTGTATATAAATATTATAATAAACTTTGAACAAGGGGATTGAACTAAGTCCTGTATAAGCTTTGCATGAGAGAGGAAAAGGGGCTTAGCCTAAATGGTTTTAAATATCTTATAATTTCACATGTCTCTTGGATGCTAGCTCTCCTCTTCAAAGAATACTCAGTAAAGTGGGGGAAGACTTGAAATAAATATTCAAGATTCTAAAAGTTCTAGAGTAGAAATACTTAGGTATTTTCTTAGGCTTTGAAACACTATCTTATTTTTACTTTATTTAAATTGATTGATTTGTTTATTGAAAGAACATCTCCCTATACAACCCAGGACGTTGGGTCTGCACTGAGCCAATGTTGTGTGCATGCCCAGCTCCAAGTGACTGATTAAACTAGTGATAAACACCTAAGCTAACCATAGGTTCTTTCCCAGGGGATGTTGGAATTGGGCACAGGAGATGGTCAGATCCTACTGGTGGTCAAATTTGTATCCTATAGATTCAAGGTCCTATGTGTTCTGGCAAATGTGTTCTGGCATGACAGCAAGGCATAGAGGAAGCTTGGCTTTGATGGGGAAGACTGCAGTACCGAAAGTAAGCAACAGGAGAGACTGAGTCAGTTACGAAGTTCTACTTACTTTTTGTCCCTGATGGTTCTCAGAGAACCATCATATTTCAGGTGCAAGGTTTCATGAAAGAACCATGCGTCCTTATCCCAAATTCTGCATTTGAATGCAGGGAGCTTAAGTGAGTTTTTGTTTAGTTGCAACTGTAGTCTATGGATTCAAGTTCTATATATGAGCTATTGGTAAATCAATAACTTGAAGGAAACTGGTCCCTAATTGCTCCTAAAATGCCATACTCAAAAGACGCAGTAAGACAAGATAACAAGTATGCAACGTTCTCTACAAACGAGTCAAAGAAAACACCATTGCTTAGGATTGTAACTCAAGCATGTTAAAGCACAGAATATTCCATTTTATTTAGTGCATTTCTCTGCTAAGCCATTCCTGGGTCTTCAGTTTTTAATAAGGCTATTATAATTAGGCTAAGATAAGAAGGTTTCCTTTCAGAGACCTAGTCTGTTTTCTTTCTCACTTTCTTTACATCCTTCTTTGATACCCAATGATTAATAACAGTGTCACTAAGTCCTGTAGATGTAGACTGGCAACATTAACCAGAAGATTCCTGTGAAACAGTCTGAACCAGCACTCGCAATAAATCATGCCTATTGCTTAGGCCAGAGTAAAATTCTCTGCTTACACCAGAGGAACTCTTTTGCACAGAGAATTTAAAACTCAAAGAAAGTCTCAATTTTACCCTCAGAAGTAACTGAGATTTTCTGTTGATTATTAATGGATCTATCTCCTTTTAAATATAAACTTCTCAATTATTGTCATATAAGAAAACTGCTATTCAGTTTTCAACAAGATATTTAAAGTACAAAACTACAGAATATAATAACTGGAAATAATTTAGGTATAATTTAGCCCATCACATACTTTCACAGAGTAATAGAGAGAAAATTAATCATTTAGTTAGGGATGAAATCCAGTTCTGGTAACTCTATACAAGTATTTTTTTTATAAAATATCTTACATAACCTTTTAATTCTAAATAACCTATTATTATCTCAATAATTTATTAATTTACTATTATTCTTAGCTCGCTATTTCTTAGAACAGACCTGTGATTGTTTCTGAGGGAACCATGAAAAATAAATATAGTCTCAGTCTTCAAGAACAGAGGATGGATAGAGCAATTAGACTTATTACACGAATCAGTATATAGTATAATAGCAAGATTGATATTGAGAAATATACAATATGACTTGGAGCTACAAAATAACTTACAGAAAAGGTACCATTTGACTGAGTTCTGAAGTATATGTTTGGGTCTAGAACAGTGGTCGGCAAACTGCGGCTTGCGAGCCACATGCGGCTCTTTGGCCCCTTGAGTGTGGCTCTTCCACAAAACACCACGGCCTGGGCGAGTCTATTTTGAAGAAGTGGCGTTAGAAGAAGTTTAAGTTTAAAAAATGTGGCTCTCAAAAGAAATTTCCATCGTTGTACTGTTGATATTTGGCTCTGTTGCCTAATGAGTTTGCCGACCACTGGTCTAGAAAAAATAGTATTTGTAACAACTGGACAGTTAGTAGTAAATGTAAGAATCATAATTCAAATCCATAGTTGCCAGATTCCAAACTCACTTGTCTGGAAACATTGCACATGTAAATACATGCACATGCACACACACAATCACTCACTTTGAGGAAACACATACAACAAAAACAATTAAGGTAAAAAGAGGATGCTTTTGCAGATAGATTCTTTTTTTATTATCTTTGTCATTGAAGTATTATAGGTGTGCTTTTTTTTGAAATCCTCACTCGAGGATATTTTTCCATTGATTTTCAGAGAGTGTGGGAGGGGGAGAAACAGAGAGAGAGAAATGCCAACATGAGAGTGACACATCGATTGGTTGCCTCCTGCATGCACCCCTACCAGGGCCTGGGCAGGGGAGGAGCCTGCAACAGAGGCATGTGCTCTTGACCAGAACTGAACCCGGGACCGTTTGGTCCGCAGGCTGATGCTCTATCCACTGAGCCAAACAGGCTAGGGCCAGCTGTCCTCTTTTTTTCCCATGATGCCCTCTTCCCCACTCTGGCCCCTCCCCAAGCATACTTGATGAAAATTTATTGTTTTTTTAAGGTCTTCCTAAAACATTCATGTTTTCTCAGATTCATACTCCAATTTAAGTAAAACAATATAAAAGTAATAGAGTTTTTAAAAGTTAATAGTCAAGTAATTTTCTAGTTATTTTATTCACACATAGATGGTGCTGTATGAGAAATGGAATGGTAATAGGTCAAGGGAAGAGTGTGATGTGTGATGGTCTATTTGTATCTAATAGTCTAGCCCAGGGGTGGGCAAATTTTTTGACTTGAGGGCCACAATGGGTTCTTAAACTGGACCAGAGGGCTGGAACAAAAGCATGGATGGAGTGTTTGTGTGAACTAATATAAATTCAAAGTAAAGGAGCGGAGGGGAGAGCAAGAGAACCTTCCGCTCTTTCGGCTCCGCGGGCCGGATAGAACAGCCGAATGGGTCGGATACGGCCTGCAGGCCGTAGTTTGCCCACGGCTGTTCTAGCCCTAACATTTTTTGCACAGATTTCTGCAAATGTTTGAATGAAATTTTGTTCCCCCAAAAGCTCATTGCTCTCAGATGATGTCAATATTTAGTACAAAAAGTTTATGTAGTCAGCTACTTCTCACATTTCTCCTATAAAAAAGAAGGTATTGCCTGGTGGGTGTGGCTCAGTGGTTGAGCATAGACCAATTAACCAAGAGATCACTGGCTGATTCTGGTCAGGGTTGCGGGCTCAATCTTGGTGTATGTGTGTGTGTGTGTGTGTGTGTGTGTGCATGTGTGTGTTTATGTGTATGTGCAGGAGGCAGCCAATTGATGATTTTCTCTCATCATTGATGTTTCTATCTCTCCCTTTCCCTTCCTCTCTGAAATCAATAAAAAATATATTTTAAAAAAAGGAGGTATTACTCCACATTTAAAATTTTAACAATACAAAATTAATAAATATGAGTTCAATCTCTTCTGGTAAAACATTTCTTCTCTCTCCTATCTGTGATATTCATTTTTAATATTTAATGAAGAAATTTAACCTAAATATTTAAACAGTCAATTTATAAACATGAACATTTTTCATTGTGATTGGCTTCCCTATAAAAATTGAATTGTTTCTAATGCTTAAAACAATGTTAATTATGGGGTGGGGTGTTGATGTGAAAAATAAGAAAAGTGAAATACATGTGCTACATAATTAATTTTAAACATATAATTGTGAACATCTCATTGGAATTAAAAAATATACATTAATTTTATGTCCTTTGACTTCTTGGAATTAAAGCTTTCAGCATCTTCTAGATTATTTGCATAGATCACTAACAGAACAGAAAAAAAGCTGTTATGAGATAGAGACAGAGGTTTTAATGGACATTAGCCATTTACTTAGGAAGGAGAAACTAGGTGAATATTCATTTACTGGCTTAACTAAATATTGATATGCAATCTCATAGATACTTAAGGAAATACCTGTAGTTCAGTGTCAGTATAAATAAAGGACAAGAGAAATATGACAGCACTAGTAGTTTGTTTTTATAGATTATACTGCCTTTGAAGTAATATGGTATCATTTACATTATGAATAAGAAAATATCTTAGATTATCCTTAAGGGCATCTTACTTTGCATAACACACAATTTATTTTTGTTTCTTGGGGGCATGATGTTCCCATTAACACTAGTTAATCCCTTTAAATTAAAGAGAAAGGCTATATGATTTGCTTGATTATTTTTTGTCTTCTTGCCCTGCAAAAAGATACTTTCTAGAATTAGGACATGGATCCTCTTATTATACTTTAATCTCCTTTATATCTTTAGTTTCAATAAATATGATCTTCTATTTCTCTTTTCATTATTTCAATATAAACTGTATATTTTTTAATAATATCCTATATAATAAAAGGCTAATATGCAAATCGACTGAACAGTGGAACAACCAGTTGCTATAATGCACTGACCACCAGGGGGCAGACGCTCAATGCAGGAGCTGCCCCCTGGTGGTCAGTACACTCCCACAGAGGAAGCCTCACTCAGCCAGAAGCCCTGAGGTGGGCTCACGGCTGGCGAGCGCAGCAGTGGTGGCGGGAGCCTCTCCCGCCTCCACAGCAGCACTAAGGATGTCCACCTGCCAGCTTAGGCCCGTTCCCTGCCGACTGCGAGAGGGGCACAGGCCAGGCTGAGGGACTCCCTCCTCCCCCCCAGTGCACGAATGTCATGCGCCGGGCCTCTAGTTAAATATAATTTATCTTAGTCAATGGATAAAACCAAAATTCCTTTCCAATCTATAATACATCATTTAAATTCCAAGTATCCCAAGTGAACTTTTCCCTAATATTCATATTCAGTTAATTTTAAATTATTTTTATCTAATAGATTTGTTGTAAGAATTTAAGAAACAAATAAAAAGATAAATTTAAAAAATCATTGATAGCTATTAAATGACATAAAATGTTCATATATTATAACAGCTAATATTTGCACTAAACTCATAAAATAAAAGGTATTCTCATTAAAGTAGAAAACTTAGACTAATTTATATGGTACATATTATTATTGTACTGAGGATTTGAGTTCTACTGGATTCAATGAAACATAAATACACATTTTTTCCATGCAACTTCCTAACATTTCCTGCTGATCATTCGCCTCCCTTTTTCTATCATTCTGTATATACACTTACTAGTAAATCCATTACAGAAAGAAACTACTTGATTGAAATGGATGGGCGATCATACTATCAAGTTATATTGCCTTGATAAAAAATATATTGCTCCTGTGCTTTGCAGTGTAAGCCTCGTAATTTTGTCATTTATTTCCCTTTGTTGACTGTCTACCTCCTTTCATGTTATTGGTTTCTTATATCTGCTGACAAAAAAATTTTTATAAGCCTTCCAGCGTCATCCAAAAATGAAATGCTTCATTCCTTATTCTGTCACATGTATTTAAAAGGTTCCCTTGATGATGGACATTTGGACTGTTTACATCATACCATTATTACAAATAACAGTGCAATATTCACCTTTGCATATTGACTTAGTGCTATTACTTGTGAAGGATAAATACTAAAATTATTATGATTAAAGATATATTCTAAATAGATGTCTAACAATGAAATGCAGCACAAGCTAGTCCCAGATCTGTGACCCAGAGAACTGACTCAGTGGAAGTGGAGAGACCATGTCCTAATGAGATGCAAAACAGGACTGTACTATGAGATTTGTGAAAAACTAAACTCTTGAAAGCAAATTAATAGCTGTGGGTCTAAATTCTATTATTTGCTAAATGAAAACATAGGACTTTAAACTATCCAAGAGGCTTTCCAACTCTAAAATTCTATTTGCTTTAAATCTATGAACAAGCACTACAGGTTCAGAATAGTGAGGATTAGAATGTACTATAGTAAGGAGAGCAATCACTATATTGGACAAGGGATTAAATAGAGCATTCACAGTTAGAGTCCAGTGGGAATTATTTTCTAGAAAACTGTGCTGCGTAATGGTATTTATTTTTTTTACTGTGCTTGTTATTATTTTCATGTATATGTCATTAAGGATAGGTAGGTTTAGCATTAAATGGTTTCAATTTTTATCTAATAGCTTTCTTTAACCATGAAATCATAATTTTAATAGCTAATTTTAATATAGTATGCCATCAATATACTTCTTATGAACAGTCACAGTAGCTTCTTTGCTTGCTTTTTTCCCCCAAAATGTCAATGTAATTTATAAAGGTTTATAAAAGAATAAATTGAAATATTATAATGACTATCACATATAAGAAAGATGAACTTTTGTGGCAAGCAGTACTAGGACAATCAAGTGAATCTTATTCTTATATTTGTCACAGTAGAATATTAATGCTCATATAAAAGTGTAATGATATATCTGATAAGGGGTTGATATCCAAAATATATAGGGAACTCATACAATTTACTAATAACAAAAGGAAGACAAAGAATCCAATTAAAAATGAGCAAAATACCTAAATAGATACTTCTCTAAAGTGGACAAACAGATGGCAAGAGACAACATGAAAAAATGCTCAAAGTCACTAATCATCAGAGAGATGCAAATTAAAAAGACAATGAGGTATCATCTCACACCTGTCAGAATGGCTGCCATCAACAAAGCAACTAATGACTAGTGCTGACAGTATGTGAAAAAACAGTATGGAGTTTCCTCAAAAAATTAAATGTGGAACTGCCATTTGACTCAGTGATCCCACTTCTTTTCTTTTTTTTCCACTTCTAAGAATATATCCTAAGAAACCCAAAACACCAATCAGAAAAAAATGTATATACCCCTATGTTCACAGCAGTACAATTTACAATAGCTAAGATCTGGAAACAGCCCAAATGCCTATCAGTAGATGAATGGATAAAAATTCTACGGTACATTTATACCATGGAGTAAAATAAAAGATCTCTTACTCTTTGAGACAGCATGGAAGGACCTAGAGAGTATTATGCTAAGTAAAATAAGCCAGTCAGAGAAAGACAAGTGTCACATGATCTCACTCATATGTGGAATCTAATGAACAAAATAAACTGATGAACCTAAATAGATGCAGAGACACAGAAGATTGAAAACTAAGGAACTGTGCCATTCATATTTTACTAATTTCAAGATATTTATGTTAGATGGTGTACAGTAGAAAAGACGTTAATGATTAAGTCATAAATCCAAAATTACAGTTGATAATTAGTATGAACATCTTGGAGGATGGAAAATAGGAGGAATCAGAAAATTCAACACTTTACTAGGAACTGTATGATTCAATTTTATAATTTAAAATAAAAGTAGAACTTATCCCATAAATGGTTGGAGATAACAATGACATTTAGTTCTGCTCTGTATAAGAAGTTACTTTAAAAAGAGCTGTACAGATAGTGCCTTGGGGACCTCCTGTCTGCAGATTATAGAAAGAATTCAGCTCACACCTTGATTAAAGTGAAATTCCTGTTAGATTATATAATTTATTGCTTTTTGCTGTGAGCACAAAGCAAATCTGCAACACCAGTTCTCTAGCACCAATTTCAAATATTAATCCTTTAAATATCAGAACATAAGATAAAAATATTTCTTAGAGAAACATGTACATTTAAAATTATATTAAGTGATTGGTAAATTTTATTTCTATTGTAGTTTCATATCCACTAGTCTTTCTTCAACAAACAAAAAGCATGAGTCACTATTCATAAATCAGGACTCAGGGATACTCTGAAAATATATGGAACCAAAAGCTACAAGTCATAGATAAAAGTCCATATATTTTCCTTGTTGTAGATTCCAAGAACAAGCATCTGTCTCTCTCTTATTCTTTGACGAAAGAAAAGTGGAAGAATAAAGGAAAGAAAAAAGAGATGGACACTTTGGGTTCACCCTTATCTTAGACTTTGTGATGACTGCTGCAGATGTCACATTTGCTTCCCCCAGTTACTTGCATGGCTAGTCCACTTGCCTCCTTTAAATGTTATCTCCTTAGTTAAGTCTGCTCTGATCATCACAGGTAAGATTTTAATTTCCCCACAACTAATCCAACGTATCTCATCTATTTTATTACTATAGCACTTATAACTTGTAAAATATATAATCTGTGAATTATACAACATACAATTTATCCATGTATTGTGTAAGTGCCAAAGAAGAGAGTATTTTAAAATCCCTTTTGTATACGAAGTGCTGAGAATAGTTCCTGACACATAGTAGGGACTCTATGTATTTGCTTAATACATGAATGATCTACACTAATAAAAGAGTAACATGCTAATTGACTGTACCTTCGTGACGCCCACCAGCCAATCAGGAGTGAGTATGCAAATTGACGCAACAAAGATGGCGGGTTAATTTGCATACATAGGCGCCAAGTGGCCAGGGGCGAGGCAGGACACTTGCATCATCGCTATGGTGACGATGCAGGTGTTTGGCACCACCCTAACTGCTCCGGGCCTCTGGGCAGCGTGGGAAGGTGGAAAGGTGGATCTGGCCAGAATGAAGGCGTGTCGGCAGCCAAGGGAAGGAAGGCCCATTCTTTCACGAATCTTCGTGCATGGGGCCTCTAGTATTAAAATGATGTGCATGATATGTTGTTAAATGACACAAGTGTCTACATAAAAAAAATATGCATTTTAACATGATTTTCCATTATTAGTAACTTAAAAAATGTTATTAGTAACTTGGTGGAATGATACACCAAGATATTAACAGTGTTAGTCTCACTGTGGTCATATTGTAGATGACATATATGCTTGGTTGGTTAGTTTATTTCTTTATTCCTTTTTATTCTAAATAAATACTCATAATCTATTAAAAAACAAATAGAAGGAAAGAAGGAAGGACAGAAATAAGAGAGAGATGGAGGAAGAGAATTAAAGGGTTGTCATACATCACATGATTTTCCCTAATAATTAACAAAACGTTAAAAAATGTAAAAACCTGGGAAAATGCATGAACACTAGAAAAATACAGTCCAGAAATCCATTTCCTTAATATATTTTTGTTCTGTAAATACTCTGCCAAAATGGGTTTATCAGCCTTTAGCAATTTAATGTTCATATTAGTTAACTATTTCCTAGTTTCTTCCTATAAAATGCATACAATTTATTCTAGTGGATTTCTTCAAGTGGTTTATACAAATTTAGAAAGAGAGATAGATGATATATAGACTTCAGTATAACTGAACTTTGTTTTAATATTACAATTGTGTGTTTTTTTTTAATTTTTTGAGAGAGAGTGGAAGGGAGAGGGGGAGACAGAGAGACACATTGATTGATTGCCTCCTGCTCGCACCCCGACCAGGGTCAGGGACCTGCAACCAAGGTATGTGCCCTTAACTGGAATCCAACCTGGGACCCTTCAGTTCAAGGGCCAATACTCTATATTCACTGAGCCAAACTGCTTAGGGCAACACTGTCTCTTAAAGACAACCTCTTAACCAGTTCTTTGCATTTTTTTTTTTGCTAATTCTGTAATTCCATTTGTTATCATGTTATCTGTTTATTCCTCTCAATCTTTAGAATACAGAATCATAGATTCTATACCCAAAGTCTGGTTGAAATTGATCCAAACATTGACATTTATGGCTCTTCAAAAAAGCGTCATAAAAATGGAAAAGGTTAAAGATCAGATTGTACAAATCTATACCCATCAAAAGTAAGTGCAGGAATATTTTTAATGTATTCCTACTAGCACTGTTAATTATGAGAGGAAAATTTATAAGTATCTTTAAAAATAAATTTAATTTGGGTAAGCCCACAGAGATGATTTTATAATCAACAAAATTGTCATCAAATTATAAGAGCATTTTAAATTATATTCTTACTCAGAATTATAGAGTTTATATTTCCAAAATGTTCTTCTACTGTACCCAAATTTTCTTTTTGTAACATTTTAAATTTGTTTTATCATTTCTCACTTCTATAAATAATTATTTCACTTAGCTGTGTTGCCCTTATCTTCCTTTAAATATATTTTTAATAGTTTTGTTGTAATTATCTTTATAGATATCTGAATGTTGTGGTCTCCTTCTTAAAATAGGCAATCATAGCCCTCAACTCAAAAATTAACTCTCCCATATGACTTTTCTATGTTAAGTATATCTTACATATACTCAGGATATTATTGTATCAACTGGGTATAAACAGCTGCAGCCTTACAGCCTAACATTGGGTGGTTTTGAATTAAAATGGAAAAGGGAGTTCCAATTAATAGTATAGTTAAACTCAGGATTGATTATATCTGTAAAAGAAAGATGGAAGCAGAGAAATACTCCAGTTTTTGGATAGTGATTCATTTAATTGCAGGATGGTCCTGTAAATAGCTGGAAAGATTTAGAGGACTGTGTTAAGTGTTTGGTAAAACTGTATATAGTTGGACTTCTCAGAATAAATCTATAGTAAGAGAGAGTTTGTATCCTTGCAAACTCATATCAAAAGTCTCTACTGCATATACAGCTCTTAATAATCAGGTAGACAAGATGAACCACTTATAAATGCCATTCATCCTCCCTCTCTTGCCTCTTTGTTCTAATTGAATTAGATCCTAATCATTGGTTATGGTAATAGGAATAGAGATTATACATGAGCTTATCCAAATGAATTTAGTTTTCCTTAGCCAGATTTTTACAGGATTACTGCTTGGTATCCAAAGAACTGTACTTTTGACTAAAGAAAAGGGCTCACAGAACCCTGGAGGACCAGTCAGGTACTTACTGTAAATTGATTATATTTATGATCATAAAATAATTTGTCCTTGCTAAAACAGACAACATAACGATGCTGCTAGTAGTAAAATTTAAAATTTACAAGTTATAAAGTGAATTATGAAAGAAATTCATGAACAGTGAATAGACATCTTTCAAACTATAATTAATAAGATATTTGAGTAATAATGTTGGGACAGTGGACTCTTATATTATCAATTATGCCAGAAAGAGTTACTCTATGATAAGCATATGTTTACAAGTGTACCTATGTAAGGATACTTGATGTTTTTGGACAGGAAAGCAAACACTAAAGTGGACATATATCATGGTATCTCACTGTGTTTGGTCCATATTGCACTAAAAGCTCTCCATAGGAAGTTAATTCCTTTAGCATGCAAGTAATGCTGGCTATTCAGCTCAAGCCTGTGTATATTGGGACTAAGGGAGAGGTGTAGTAGTCCTGGGTCAGACCTCTTTTTGAGCTAATTCCCTGACTGTTGCCCCAGACATCACCTGTTACTCTGGACTTGGCTTGCTCTGAGACTGTAATTTTGCCATCTCTGCCATTACAATATACTCTAGCACAAGCAGAGCTTTGATTTTCCAGTACTTTTATTAATTTGATCCCTTCTGCTTCCTACTTTTGAGAATTGCTTCTAATTTCTGGTCTACTGATGCTATATTTTCTCATTTTTAAGCTATTATGAATTTATTTTTTGAAAAGAAATCCTGGTTACTTTTGAGTGATTTGGGGTTTGAAAAGGTAGATTTATGCATATAGTCTGGTTTTAGTTCTAAATATAATAAACGAAGTTAAAGGTAACATTTACTCTAAAATACAGTATTTCACATATACTTTTTCAATCTATCACTACTTAAACTAAATATTTTCTGCTTAATTTAGAGTTCAGTTTATTTACACTTACTCTAGAAAGTCTTGGGAATCCCTGAGGGCTGAGTTAGGGACTCAATCCTTATTTTGACAGAATTTCCTACATCTAACCTTATAACCATCTTCCATAATCTATTCTAATTGCCTTTTTTACTGTTATTTTCCTACAGTCAGATTTTAAGTTTCTTGAGAGAAACAAATAACTTCATATTAATCATAATATCTTGAAGGCTTGACATTTCTAGGCACTGAATGAATCTGAGGAATAAATTACCACATTGATGAATTGATGAATTTTAAAAGTTTTTGTTCAAATAAATTTATCCAGCTGTGGCAGTCATAGAAATGTACACTTGGATCTCCTTTTGAGAAAGAACTTTCCGATTAACTTTAGAGATGAGTGTAATTAGCTGATCAGCTTCCGTTTCAGACCTTAGGTAAGATTCAGTTTATGAGCCTAAAACATGTCTTCATTGGCAGCTTCCAACCAATGGCTGAGCACTCTGGGCAGATTAGGGCAATGCAAGATTTCACAACTGGGCCATCTTTGATTCAGAACTGCCCATTGGGTGATCTGATATGCTTTCAGATCTGTGTCATGGTCTGAAGCCCTGCCCAGTCCTTCTCCACCTTTCTTTTCCTTCCCATGTGTCAGAGAAGGTTTATCTTGCTCAATTCAGCTTCATCCCATCTCCTTTATCTTTCCCTGGAGTTATTCCCAATAAACTGCTTAAACTACTAACTCCTACTCAGCATCTTCTTCTTGAAGGACCAAAGGAAACAATACTGATGTAAAAGAAAAATTTAAAAATCTGAAGTTACACAAAAGCATGTAAGATTTTGCAGTTTGAAATGAACAAAATATACTAACAAAAAAAATAGAAACAGACTCATAGATACAGTGAACAGACTGACAGCTGTCAGAAGGGAAGGGGGTTGAGAACTGGGTTGAAAGGGCGAAAGGAATAAGCAAAGAAAAAAACAACAACTCATGCCATAGCCTGTTTGGCTCAGTGGATAGAGCATCAACCTGAGGACTGAAGGGTCCCAGGTTCCATTCCAGTCAAGGCATATGACCAGGTTATGGGCCTACCCCCAGTAGAGGGCATGCAGGAGGCAGCCAATCAATGATTCTGTCATCATTGATGTTTCTATCTCTCCCTCTCCCTTCCTCTCTGAAATCAATTAAAATATATTAAAAACAAACAAACAAACAAAAACCAACTCATAAATACATACAACACTATAGTGATTACCAGAGGGAAAGGGCTGTGGGGGGAGGTAGAAGAGGGTAAAGGGGGATAAATGGTGATGGAAGGAGATCTGACTTGGGGGGGGGTGAACACACAATATAATATACAGATGATGTATTATAGAATTGTACACCTGAAACCTATATAATCTCATTAACCAATGTCACCACAATAAAATCAATCAATCAAGATGAATTCAGATGTCTGCTCAGTTTTAAATTGGTAAGCATCTTTCACTTGGCACTCCTTAGTCAACCTTTTGCTTAAAGCTTCATGTTAAGAGTTTAATCTTGTTTATTTTGTTCAGTATAGGTTTTTCTAATGGATATAACATTTATTATCATTTTTAAAATTAATTTTAACACAAAGTGACATTTTTATTATTTTAGTATGGATATATTAGTTGGTTAAAGCTCTAACTTAAACTTATAGCTTTTCCTCTGAAATATGTATAGTGTCACATTAATACTTAAGTATTAATTTCTCAGGAATATTAATAATTGCTTTATTATTATAGCTATAATTCTTATGTTCATGTTCTGCAGAAGATTTTACTACAGAGGTCAAAACTTAGTCTTTAACTTCAGTCTCTATAATTACATCTATTCATATTGAAAACTCAAAAAATGAGAGTTCTAAAACACAATTCATTTAACCCTGTAAGAAACAGTGATTCAGGAGACAAAACCAAAGAAAATCAAATAAGCTATTACCATGGTATTGTTCATCCTATTGTTGTCAGTTGTAATTGAAAGACATAATATATGTTCCTTCTATCTTCCTCTTCTCTTTATGAAAAATTTAGTCCAATAACTATTAGGCTAGCCTTGCACATGGTGGGGGCTGGGGAGTGAGATGTGATGCTGACCTGCTGCAGGAGGTCAGAACCTGACCCTGGAAAGAGCACATCCATAAGTGGGAAGTCCATGAAAGTGTCAGTTTGAATGGTATGAGGAAGGGGTCTATGTATGGGGACTCCCCAGCACAGCGTATCCAAATCCAAGTGTGTTTAGAAGCATTTCTGATTGTAGGGTGGGGATGGGAAGGTGAGAGCAAATAGAAATCAGTTTCATACAAAGAGACTGTGTGTGTGTGTGTGTGTGTGTGTGTGTGTGTGTGTGTGTGTGTGTAATTGGGACCAAGTATATTTTTCAGATTCAGGAGTTACAGGTGTAAAAAGGAACAAAATAAAAAATGAAATTTGAGTGATTGGATTTTAATATATCAGTGTGAATTCATGGTAGTAGATGGAAAAATAGATAAACAGACAAATATATAGATACAAATGTGTATATATACACTTAAACATATAGAGACATGTACAAGCGTACATACATACATTATACACTAGCTCTGTCCACTAAGAGATCCTTGAGCTGCAACACCCCATTAGCAACAACAAACTCTCACACCAAGGTCTTGCTCTCTGATTACCACTCTCCACTAGAAGAAACTAAGACTCATCAGAAAAGTGGACACTATCAGGACTATGGATGTTGAAGTACAAGTTGAACCTGGCACTTATGACTGGGCCAAAGGGCTAAGACATGCAAAAACAGCCCTAGCCTGTTGGCTCAGTGGGTAGAGCATCAGCCTGCGGACTGAGGGGTTCCAGATTCTATTCTGGTCAAGGGCATGTCCCTTAGCTGCAGGCTCCTCCCCAGCCTGGGCCCTGGTCAGGGCATGTGAAGGAGGCAACCAATTGATGTGTTTTTCTCACATCGATAATTCTCTCTGTCTTTCCCTCTCTCTTTCACTCTTTCTAAAAATCAATGGAAAAATATCCTCAGGTGAGAATTAAAACAACACAAAATAAAACAAAAAATAATGAAGACAGGAAAAGGCAAAGAAGCTCGCTTCAAGCTGGTCACACTGGCTAAATTCAGCACCAAAATAAATAATGATAATGAAAGTGTATATTCTTTGAATAAAATAGAAATCTATGAGACCGTAGTGATGTAAAAGAATAAATGAATCATTTGAAAGTTTGATGAAGAGTAGGATATTTATGTAGTATAAAAGTACTTATCTACCATATAATCTTTAATTACAAAAGGAACCCAAAATGCCTAATGACGAATCCTGTCAGATACTACCTTAATAAGGGAGCTGTGTAATGGACAAATCAAAATTGCACAAAATTAGATAGGGGGTGATGATAAGAATATACCAGTATGCCTGTAATATTCCTGCCAAAGAGGCAAAGCTTTGAATATGATTCTAAGGAAACATCAGACAAACCCTAACTGGATGACATTTTATAACCCATATTGCCTGTAATCCTCATAGTTATGAAAACTGAGTAAAGTTTGACAAATTCTTCCAGATCAAAGGAGATTGAAGAGATCCTAAACTGAATGTAACAGGAGATTCTGGATGAGATGTTTTCCTATAAACACATTCTAGGGACAATTGAAGAAAATTGAACAGGATTTTATAAGCAGAGTAGAGGCCCAGAGCACATTCGTGCATCGGTGGGGTCCCTCGGTCTGGCCTGTGGGGATTGGGCTGAAACCGGCCCAGTGCACGGATTCATCCAGGGCGTGTCTGGCCCATCTCTCCCAGTCCTGATTGGGGCTGGCCAGCTGGGGAGGGACTGCAGGAGGTTGGCCAGCCAGGGAAGGACCTCAGGAGGGATCCAGGGCGTGTCCGGCCCCGTCTCACCCAGTCCAGATCACCAGACCCCAGCAACAAGCTAACCTACCTGTTGGAGCATCTGCCCCCTGGTGGTCAGTGCATATCATAGCAACTGGTCGAATGGTTGAGCGAACAGTCGGACACTTAGCATATTAGGCTTTTATTATATAGGATAGTAGTAATGTATTATTATTAATTTCCTGATCTGATGGTTACAATGTGATTTATATAGTAGAATATCTTTGTAGGAACTACACACAAATTCTGGGGGAAGATGGGGCATGATGTCAGCATCTCTGTACCAAATGGCTCATAAAAATAAAAGGTTATTATACAGTACTTGGAAATTTTCTGTAAAATGAATCCTTTTAAACATAAAAAAAGAGAAAAGGAAAAGAATACTGTTTCAATATACCTGAACTGAACTTCTCAAAAAAGTATAGAGAAATGGTAGAGAAGACTGGCAGAAATAAATGAAGGTAGTTACACTATGAGAAATTTCACTTTTTTTTAAATATTTAGTTAAAATACATATAATTCCAGCCTTCGAAAAAATTTAACAGAATAACATTATGAAAAACTAAAATCTTCATACTTATTTCCAAACTATATAAACGTTAGTTTTATTTTCTCAAAATTTTTACACTATTATTCTCAAAGTTAATGTAATAATGCTATCCTTGACTATATCATAAAATTGTTATAAGGCTAAGAAAACCAAAAGAAAAATGTGTGAAAATAATTTCTAAAACATTCATGTAAATTAGCAGGCACTTTCAATAATTCAGTGGGTGAGATTACATGAACAGTATTTCTCCTAAGAGACTGCATAGTTATACAAAGTTAGTTTTATAGTGAGAGTTAGAAAGGAAAAAAATAGTCTGCTCCAACAATGGATGTTGTCTGCTCCCTATTCTAAGGAGGTGTCCTTTCTACAGTTAAGAATGAACAAATGAAGAAAAATAAGAAATACAGAAAACTGCACATAGAGGAGAGAAGCAATTTGGCTAATATGCATGATCTTCAATCTGAGTTAAAGTATGCAAATAGTTTACAGAATTTTACATTCTAATTAAGAAAATGAACCAAGTTCATCATCAGATGTATATTTAGAGAAAAAACAGGCAGACCAACTGGCTTGTTTTCAAGGCTGTGGCCATCTCTTAATTCCAATAATGAGGCTAGACCCGTGGTCGGCAAACTGCGGCTCGCGAGCCACATGCAGTTCTTTGGCCCCTTGAGTGTGGCTCTTCCACAAAATACCATGGCCTGGGTGAGTTTATTTTGAAGAAGTGGTGTTAGAAGAAGTTTAAGTTTAAAAAATTTGGCTCTCAAAAGAAATTTCAATCATTGTACTGTTGATACTTGGCTCTGTTGACTAATGAGTTTGCTGACCACTGGGCTAGACTAACAGCTTCATTGGCTATTTTAGGTGTTACTTAAATGTATGACCCAGAGCACTTTTGTCCAAGGTCTAGTAAGGTACCAGTTAATATTATTACTTAGATAAGTGGGTGGATGGATGGATGGATGGATAGATGGATATGTAGCTAAATTAGAAGCAATGAAAGTGGGTACTGTGTATGTGGATGCAAAAATATCTCCACAGAAACCACTGACATTATTTTCTAAAATTCTAATTTCTGTATTTGTCTCTCACCTAACCCAATCTGATATTTTATCACTTATATCACATTTTAGTTTGTTAATGTTTTATTATTATTATTACACCTTCTAATTTTTTCTTAGGTTATATTATCTCAAGTATATAGGAATAAAACAACAATTTTATTTATTTTTATACCTCGATGACTAGTAGAAAGTAAAAATTAAATTGCTAATAATTAAATAGATAAATTGATGCCCTAGGTGTAGAAAATATATTGACCAGTGAAGATCATGTCCAGAAATAAATTTCTCCTGTATATTGGGTCATGTAGACCAAAGATGATTAGGACCCCCAAAAAATGTCTTTAGAGATTATTTTGATCCCCTTTTTAAAAATTCTGATTTGATGATAGGTCAAATAATTTAGTAAATTATATTTCTTATTTTATAGCACTTTTTTATCATTAGTTTAGCATAGGACATTTTATATTTGAATGTTCTCATCTTTAATCACCACTCCTATCCCCCTTATGTGCATTCTAATAGGCCTTGGGAGACATTCTCTGGGGTATACAACTAGAAGTGGAATTACTGAACCACAGAACAAGCATACATTTTACTTCAATAGAAAAGGGAAGATGGCTTTCCAAGATGACTTAACTATTTATACTTTTGAGAGTAGTGTATGAAGTTTCTCTTTCTCACATCCTTTACAACACTTGGCATGATATTCTAATGCAGTCCTTTGTTATTCTGTTGTATAATATGCTATTCCTCTTGTGACATAGTTGAAAAGTAAATTGTTGTTATTTTAAGTCATTGAGAGTGTTCTTTACAAAAGCAGAACCTGTTGTGATTGATTCAATGGTCATTCAGTTTTCATTCTGCTGCATGTTTAGAGCCACTTTGGTTGGGTATCGCTGAGGTTGTTAAGCTCAAAGTTTTACTTTGGCAATTTGGATACTGAAGGTGTATTTGCTTATTACACCTTACCAGCTATTTAAGCTGGAGAGTGAAAAAAAATGCCAGAGTGAAACACCAGTCAATTGTGAGCATATAAAATGTCAATTATTCTATGTAATCCCTACAATTATTTATAACAGATTATTATTTTGAAGTTGTTCAACTGTGGAAACTGCTAATACATGGTATGCTGCTAATTCTCTATGGTAGTGGTTATATAAAAATACAGTCATAGTGTTTTTGCAGAATATGTTCAATACTTGAGTATATAATGGCTGAATCAGGTGGATGGAAAGCTTGATTAAAGCAATGATGATCAAAGTACTGGTCAAGGAAGTAAAATTAACCACTACCTTCAGATAGTTCCAGAAATAGTTGCAATTTAGTGTTCTCTACCATTTGGAATTAAATAAGAGCAGTGATAAACTATCACAATTTCAATTAATCATGACCTTTAATTAAGCATAGCAATGGAAGAGCTACACTCAAAATAATCAGGGTTTATGCAAATAAGTGGGTTAGAAACAGTAGGAAGTAAGAAATTTGCAGGTCAGAAACAATACAGATCTAAAAATACCTTTTTTTTTTTTCTGAAGTTCTACATTTTTGCTTTATTTTTTATTCTTTACCACAAGCATTTACCTCAGAATAAAACTCCATGGTGTCTTACTCTTTACTGACAGTGGGGTAGTCATTGAAATGTCTTCTTCCTCAGCTTCCCCAGTTGGACAATGGGATTAATGAATGACTGTGTCATACATAGTTGTAAAAGGATAAGTTAATTGTGTAAATATCAAGTCCAGGACTCTCTTTTGATTGCATGACAGAAACCCAATTTGAACCAGTTTAGGCAATACAAAGGAAAATAAAGTTTCAAGGAGATAAATGAGCTCAAATGATTGCTAAAATCAGGTGGAAATGCACTAGAAACTATCAATTTGTTTCTCATTTATTCTAATTTCTCTATGATAATTTCATTCCTCACCAGAGATTTCTTCATGAGTCTGTAGCCATGGACTCTACATATGTCCAGTTTTGCTTTAGGGAATTAAAAACTTTGTTTCAATTCTAAAATTACTTGAACAGGACCTTAAATAGCCTTGTGTAAATTACATAGTCATCCCTTACGGAAAAGTGCTGGGCAGGACACTTAACTCAAAACTTTAATTAAAATACATCATTCTGGTTAAGAACAAAGTAATACCTGAAAATAAGTGTGTATGTGTGTATGGGGCAGAGGTAGACAGTGGGCGTAGATAACATAATATGTGTGACTTTTCTAAATTTAAGAGTTGAAAGTTGACAGAACTTTTCTATAGATAAAGCACAAGTCTACAACAATAGCAAACAAAAACAATGAATAATCATTGAGACCTTGATTACATACCAGGAGTAAAAGAAAAAGCAACAAAAAGATTACCCAGAGAAAGATCCTCAAGATGTCTGCCTGTCTGCCAATTCCACAATTGTCACAGAGAATTTGATGAAGGACATAGAAAATACTCCTCACAGTAGGAGGAAAGTATTTTATATTATAAAGGCCTGGTGCGTGAAATTTGTGCATGGGTGGGGGGGTTTGTCCCTCAGCCCAGCCTGCACCCTCTCCAATCTGGGACCCCTCGAGGGATGTTTGACTGCCCCTTTACAGGGATCGGGTAATGGGGGTGTGGACAGCCTGGGTGAGGGCTGATGGCTGTTTGCAGGCTGGCCAAGCCCCCTAGCAGGGACCCTCACCCCATGGGGGTGTGACCAGCCTAGGTAAGGGCCTTTTTTTCTTTTTCTTTTTTTCTTTTTCAGCGCCTCCTTGAGCAGAGGCCAGGGCCAGCTGGAAGCAGGTATCTGGGATTTATTTATCTTCTATAATTGAAACTTTGTAGCCTTGAGCAGAGGCCAGGGCCGGCCAGGGCGGGCAGGAAGCTTGGCTTCCTCCATTGCCGGGGGCAACCCAAGCCTCCTGCTCACTCCAGCTCCATGGTGGCTGCCATCTTAGTTGGGTTAATTTGGATACTCACTCCTGATTGGCTGGTGGGTGTAGCAGAATGATGGTTAATTTGCATGTTTCTCTTTTATTAGTGTAGAAGAGTAGATAAAAACTGAACATATGAGTTCTATCCTTTATATTGGTGGAGTTGCTTTTATAAAACCACATCTACACTAATAAAAGAGAAAGATGCAAATTGACCATACCTTTGCGACGCCCACCAGCCAATCAGGAGTGAGTATGCAAATTAACCCAACAAAGATGGAGGGTTAATTTGCATGCACAGGCATGCGGGATGCAGGCGTTCTGCACCGCCCCAGCTGCTCCAGGCCTCTGGGCAGCGTGGGAAGGCAGAAAGGTGGCTCCAGGCCGGAGCAAAGGCTGTATCTGCAGCCAGGGTAAGGAAGGCCCATTCTGCATGAATCTTCATGCATTGGGCATCTAGTTGCTAATAAAAATCATGAACATTGGAAAAAATAAACATTTTTAAAAATGTTCATACATGTGAAAAGCAGCTGATCCTTGAAATGAAAAAAAGCAAAGTAGGAGAGCTTCACATTTTAATGAATTTCACCCTAGGTGCATCTCCCACTTTATTGAGGCACAGGAGGGAATGAAGTTCAAGTAGAAAGCAGCAGTCTTTCTGGGATGAAAGGAAGTGATTGTGCTTCAAGACTGTAAGAATGATCAGAGTAAGAATGATCAGATGTTGAAGGTAACATTCCACAGTGGGGGAGCCCAAATCTATATACAAATACTCATTACATGCTTCATTGATTCTTAAACTCATCATTTGCAGGATGACATTCTAAGGAATCCTGTAAAAAAACAGTAAGTGGGAGGATAAAAATCTGAGGCACCACAGGAACAAGTAAGGTAGAAGTAATTTAACTGTTTTCCAAAATCAAAAAAGAAAACAACAAGTATGTAAATAGATGGGAATTTTCAACAGAAAATAAAAACCCTGTGAAAGAACCAAATTCAAGTTAATCTATAATTCACCTACAAAATATGTGAAATTAAGAAACTCAAATTCTAAATGGGCTGAACACAACAAAATATACATCTCTAGACTAAAAAAATAAAATTCAATATACATTTTTTTTCTGAACTATAGCAAGAAAATAAAGAAATAAAGTAAAAGAACCTACCCAAGCATTTGATAACTGTGGTATTATGTCAACAGGTAAAATATTTGTATAATTACAGTGGCAGAAAAAGAAGAGACAGATAATGGATCAAAAGAAAAATTTTAGGTGATAAACAGCTATACCCCTCCCCATAGAATAGATAAAAGATGTCTAACCACATAGCAAAAAATTCAGAAAATCTTAATACATATAAAGGAGACCAAACCTAGGTCCAAACAGACATGCTCCTTAAAAACAAAGATAAAAAGTAAATATTGAAAGCTACAAAAGAAAAAATAAACATAACATACAGGGGAACAAGAATAAAAATGATAGCAAACATCTCATCAGAAACTAAGCAAAACAGAAGACAATAGAATGGTATCTTTCAAGTACTGGGAGAAGAGAAAAACTCCTATGTACCTAGGATGTCATACCTAATTAAGAATATCTTTCTAAAATAATGGCAAAATAACGACTGTCAAACACAAGAAAGTATAATTTATTGCCAGAAGAACTTTTTAAAATTTATTTTTAAAGAAAATTAAGCCAAAACCGGTTTGGCTCAGTGGATAGAGCGTCAGCCTGCGGACTGAAAGGTCCCAGGTTCGATTCTGGTCAAGGGCACGTAACTTGGTTGCGGGCACATCCCCAGTAGGAGGTGTGCAAGAGGCAGCTGATCGATGTTTCTCTCTCATCAATGTTTCTAACTCTCTATCCCTCTTCCTTCCTCTCTGTAAAAAATAAATAAAATATATTAAAAAAAAAAGAAAATTAAAATTGATAATTGATTTAAATTTGTATCTATACAAAGAAATAATGATAATCAGAAATGACAAACCTTTTTACTTACTAATAAATTTATTTTTTTACTGAAAATAAATTATTAGAATATGTTGTGGGGTTTATAATAGATATACAGATAAAATTTTGCAGCAGTAGAATACAGACAGGCAAATAGATCAATGAAACAGAACAGCATACAAAGAGACTCATATATGAAGTCAATTGACTTGCCAGAAGAGTGTTTACACAATTCAAAGGGTGAAAATAAAGTCATCAACAAATAGTAGTAAAAAAATAACTCTGACTACTATTTCATATAATTTATAACTGAATCATAGATATAAATATAAATGCTTGAACTGTAAAGCTTCTGGAGGTTTTTGTGTTTATGAATAGTTGAATATTTCCTATACAAAATTTAAAAAGGCCTAATTATAAAATAAAAAATATATATAATTGGGCTTCTTATCAAGCAGAACTTCCACTCAATGAAAAACACCTGATAAGAAAATGAAAATGCAAGTTTCACAGATGTAGAAAATCATCGATGTACATATATGACAGAAGACTTGTATATAGAATACATAGAGAACTACAGATTTTTTTGACAGGGTGTGTTACTTGGATGGAGGGACATATTTATAACTTTCTACCAAGACTGGTCAGAAGCTTAGCAATTTGCAAGTTACAATCTAAATTACCATATATTGTTGAAATTATAAGGATTTTTTTTTTTTTTTTTTTTTTTTTTTTAGTTATTCTACTAAGTAATGGAGTTGTGTTCTGGTCTCCAGCAGAACTTGTAACTATGTTTAGTGTGGTCTTAAAAATATCTATCTACCTATCTGTTTATAATTCTTTTGTATCAAAAATTTGTTGTTTTAATGAACAGGAATACTCTGTGGTTGAAAAAATATTGTAGCCCTGGTAATATGATGTCCTCAATTTAAATAAAAAATAGTCACATTCTCTAATTTAATGAGGTTATCCTATCTAATAAAAGAGTAATATGCAAATTAACCATCACTCTGCTATACCCACCATCCATGCCAACCAGGCAATCAGGAGCGTGTATGTAAATTAACCCAATCAAGATGGCTGTGGCCATGGAGAGAGCAGGAGGCTTGGGTTTCCCTGGCAAAGGAGGAAGCCAAGCTTTCTGCACAATGGCCCAGGCCTCCACTCAAGGCTACAAAGTTTCAATTATAGAAGATAAATAAATCCCAACAAAAATGGCGGCATCCATGGAGCTGGAGAGAGCAGGAGGCCTGAGTTGCTCCTGGCAATGGAGGAAGCCAAGCTGCTGCAGCCCTGGCCTGCCTTTGCTCAAAGCTACAAAGTTTCAATTATAGAATATAAATAAACCCCAGATACCAGGGCCTCCACTTGGATCGCCGGGGGGCGTGGCCGGCCTGCAAACCACGACAGGCCCCTCATCCAGGCAGCCCCATGCCCCAAGGGAACCCCCACCCTGATCTGGGACACCCTTCAGGGCAAAGTAGCTGGCCCCCACCCATGCATCAGGCCTCTATCCTATCTAATAAAAGAGTAATATGCAAATTGACCATCACTCCAACACACAAGATGGCTGCCCCCATGTGGTCAAAGATGGCTGCCCCCATGTGGACAAAAGGTGGCCACCACAAGATGGCCAGCAGGGAGGGCAGTTGTGGATGACCAGGCCTGCAAGGGAAGGCAGTTGGGGGCGATCAAGCCTGCAGGGGAGGGCAGTTAGGGGCAAACAGGCTGGCAGGGGAGCAGTTAGGCATCAATCAGGCTGGCAGAGGAGTGGTTAGGGGGTGATCAGGCTGGCAGGCAGAAGTGGTTAGGGGCAATCAGGAAGGCAGGCAGGCAAGCAGTTGGGAGCCAGCAGTCCTGGATTGTGAGAGGGATGCCCAACTGCCTGTTTAGGCCCAATCCTGGAGGGGTCCCAGATTGGAGAGGGTGCAGGCTGGCCTGAGGGACACACCCCCATGCACAAATTTCATGAACCGGGCCTCTAGTTTCATTATAAGCAAGGCTCTAGATTATAAGCTTAATGTTAGATTTTCGTTAGTGAATGAACTAGTCCTATGATAGTTAATTCTGTATTGCTTGCTATTAAAATGTTAAATTTATCTGTTTATGAAGCTTTCTTAGGGACCTAATTATGTGGAGTACCTTTGAAAGAAAAGAGTCACTTAAAATGAGGACATGTACTGTGAGGACAAAGGACATGTTAAATGCTATAGTACTTACCAGCATGAGCTTTGTGGCTAGGCACGCCTGTGCAAATTCCCTATTCACATTCTCTTGTTGCTACTGAGCAAGTTTCCACAGACCCTTGAAGTAGCTGCAATTCCTTTCTCCCCAGGTACTCTCATAAGTCATACAAAGCTCTCCTTCCTAAATAGTCATTACTCATTTGAAGTTCATGTCATCCAACAATACCATGCATTTCTTGTTAATGAATATTAAAATTGAAAACTCTCCCCATCTCTCTCTCTCTCTCTCTCTCTCTCTCTCTCTCTCTCTCTATGTTGAAACAATCTTGCAATGCTATTTCCTCTATATCTACATAAAATAGGCCACCCAAGGTGGGAAATAACAAGCAATGTGATAGGAAAGTGGCATTTGAAAAATGTGCTGATTTAACTGTGGCAGAGGTTGTTGTCAAAAAGAATTTTAAAATGCCATTCTGAAGGGCTCTGAAGAGCAAAATGTAAAGGTAAATTAGTTATTTTCTTTATTCTATACAACAACTCTGGGGAATGTAATATTGTCATTTGGGGAGATTAAATGACTCATTAAGCTAATAATTGGTAGCAATAAAAATTTAAAGACAGCTCTAACTCCAAATCCTGATATTTTAATATCTGAAGTGCTCTCGGAAAAGGAGCAGGGTGGGGATAAGGGGGAGAGATCAACCAAAGGACTTGTATGCATGCATATAAGCCTAACCAATGGACATAGACACCAGGGGGTGAGGGTATGAGTGGGGGGTGGGGGGACAATGGGGGGTTAAGGACACATTTGTAACATCCTAATCAATAAAGAAAAAAGAAGTGGGGGGGGGGAGGAACAGCTAAAAAGACCACTTTAAGATTCATTACATTTACAAAATAAGCAACAAAATAAAAAGAACAATAAGGGGAGAAAGATAAGACAAAAGAGATTATATTATTATTGTACAACTCTTAAAATTATAAAGGATTTAAACAGGTAAAATTTTTAATAAACTTCATAGAAAATAGTATTTAAGAATTACATTTCATAGATTCAGGGTAAAGCAGCAAAACTTGGAAAATACAAAGCAAACATGAGGGAAAATGGCATAATAAATTATTCTATTGATAAAATTAGGAATTTTACTCTGTTCAATTAACAACTGGGCAATGTCCTTTAGGAAGTAGACAGAAATATAAACAAACAAGACTTTTGTGTTTATTTTTATCAGCATGTAGCATTGTAACATGAGTTAAAGTCAAGTTCTTACACGAAAGTGCATTTAGAGTGGATATGACAGATATGTGGTACTTATATGTGGGATGGAAGATGGGCTATAAAATTAAGGTCCATGAAATTGATAAAAATCTAAGTGAGATCACTTGAGACTTAGCTAACAGCCTAAATTTCCTGGGAATAATAATGAAGTAGCATAAAGTCCTAGGTAAGAGCATGAGCTTTAGAATCAGACTGGTACATGAAAATCCTCACTCTACTATTAAAACATTTTTTAAATATATTTTTATTGATTTCAGAAAAGAAGGGAGAGGGAGAGAAAGATAGAAGCATCAATGATGAGAGGGAATCGTCGATCGGCTGCCTCCTGCACAGTCCACACAGATCTGCATACCCTGCACAGGGGAGCAAGCCTACAAGCAGAGCATGAGCGTGTCCCTGACCAGCAATCAAACTGTGACCACCTGGCTCATAGGTCGATGCTCAGTCACAAAGGCAAGCCAGCTGAGCCTCACTCTACTATTTTTTAAGCTTAGTCATAGTCACCAATGTACCAAATCCCCGAGTCTGTTTCTTCATCTACAGACTGGGGCTGGTAATCATAGCATCCACACCATAAAGTGGATGTGCACGTGGAGTAAGATAATATATGTGAAATATCTGACTTCACATTTGGTATCTGATGAGCAATCAGCAGATTATAGTGAGAGGGAAATAATTGGGGGTAAGGTTTGACTTGGCAGAACCACCTCTTACCACCTCTGGATGTTCATTCAAGAAGTGGAGCTACAGTAAAATCATACTTTACAGAGAAGAGGCTGATTATGGTCTATGATAATTATCATTCTGAGTCTGAAAAGAAAAGGAGGATAGGCATTCAGGCTATTGTTCCTTTGTTAGCAATACCTACATTCAGCCGTTCTGTATTCTGGAGTCTCTTATATGCTATCTCTTTCTCACTCACATACAAACTCACCTCTTATTTAGTTTACAGGTCAACTATTTTTGCATGTGTCCTTGGACTCTGAAATGTACGCAGCATTCATTGAACATATATGTACTGGAGGTTTCCTTTTGACAGGCATTATACTAGACTGCAGAGCAAAACATATAGGAGCTTTTAATCTGGAGAAAAATTTAAAAATATAATATGTGAAGTAGCTATATAATCAGGAAGACAAAGCAAGATAAAGGAGATCAAGAATTGTGGGACTGGTTGTTCTTACTGACTGGTCTGAGGAAATTCAATTATGGTCAAATATGAAATTATGGAGAGCTGAGATTGGCTTTTCTTGTAGCGGTGGGTTAAAGTTAGCTTTGAGCATTCAGTTTGGGTTTAAAGTAGGGTTAGGGTGAGGGTTCGATTTTGAGTTAGAGTTAGAATTAGAGTTAGGGTTTAGGGTTAGTGTCAGTGTTGAGCTTATAATTAGCATTAGGGTTAGAGTTAATGTGAGAATTAATTTGAGGTTAGGTTTTGAGTTTAAATTACAATTAGGTTAGAAGTTGGCCTTTAATAACATGCACAAAAGCATTTTAAAAGATCTACAAGAGTGAGAAAAGAATAAGAGACCCTCAGGGAAATTCGAGAGATAAGAAGCAAGGCAACCCTGAAAATGTGATAATAAACTCAGTTCCTCTGCATGGAAATTCCTGGTTTCAGTCCCTCGTGGGGTCTAGCTGCATTTTCTATGAATCATTCCATTGTTTTACCCTTTGTGATTAAGCTGGGAATAAATTATTTGCAACCAAATGTTACATGAATATATAATGACATTCACATAGTGAAATAAGAGTTTTCAATTTGACGTGCACTTCATGGAAGTGCAGACTGAGGGTCATGAAAACATATTAGGAGAGGAATATGAATGACATTTTCCATTATTCAGATCTTTTCTCTTCTAGTCCTTCCTCAGTAAACTTGAACTGCACTTGAATCTTGGATTCTCCTTTCCCTTGGGATGTTCTCCTCTCCACCACCACTCCCCCTACACACACATATGCACACACACACACACACGTGATCACACACATGCACACACAGGCACACACATGCCTAGGAAGTTTCCTGGGCTCATTCAAATGGATGTATTGTGGGACTACAGCATCAAATTTTCATATATTTCCAGAACCTTCTGAATCATAAGATGACTATGATTTTTTATTAATCAAAGACATTTTTAATAAAAGGTTAAATTTAAGAAAATTTAAATTTCCTTCCTTTACTATATACGGAGAGAATTTGGGTGCAATTACATAAAGTCAGGAAAGAGTCCCAATAAACTGAAATAGGATGTCTCCAGCTTGAAGATAGAAAAGGAAGAAGAGAAGGAACAAATGTGATTGCTTTGCCATTTTCTCTAGACTTGGTTACTCAAGTTTTGGTTCTCAATTATACTTCAACAGGAAAATAAATGTAGGAAACTAAATACTACCACTTAATATCCTATATAATAAAAGGCTAATATGCAAATCGATTGCACAGTGGATGACTGGTCCCTATGATGTGCACTGATGACCAGGGGGCAGATGCTCAATGCAGGGAGCGCTGCACAGCCAGAAGCCAGGCTCACTGCTGGTGAGCACAGCAGAGGTGGTGGGAGCCTCTCCTGCCTCCACAGCAGCGCTAAGGATGTCTGACTGCAGGCTTAGGCCCGCTCCCCCCCAGAGCATCCCTCGAGGGCTCCCAGACTGCAAGAGGGTGCAGGCTGGGCTGAGGGACCCCCCCACCCCGAAGTGCATGAATTTCATGTACCAGGCCTGTAGTTATATGTATGTGTGTGTGTGTGTATATATATATATATATATATATATATATATATATATATATATATGTATATATATATGTGTGTGTGTGTGTGTGTGTGTGTATATATATATGTATATATATATATATATATATATGTGTGTGTGTGTGTGTGTGCGCGCGTGCACATAAGTACTTTATGTAATTTATGTATATTGACTCTATATTAAATATATACACTAAAATTTTTTGACAGAGGATGATTTTTATTTTGTCAGCTTCACTGAAGTATAATTGACAAATGAAATTTGTATGTATTTAAAGTATGCAACTTGATACTTTAATACATGTGCACGTTGTGAAATGATCACCACAATTAAGCTATAAACACTATACATACTATGTATCATATATACTACACACATCATATACCATGTGTATCATAGCATATATGTACACATATATGTTATATTACATGTATTATTACCACACATAATATATAATGTGCATTATAAATACTATATACTATATATGATGTACTTTGCATATACATAAAGCATTACATTTCCAGAAGTTACCCATCTGGCATAACTGAAATGTTGTGCACTTTGGCCAACATCTTCCCATCTCCCCCTGTTCCAAGCCTTTGGCAACTTGCATTCTACTCTCTGCTTCTGTTAATTTGACTATTGTAGATTCTACATGTAAAACATTTTTATATAACTATGAGGTATTTTAACAAATAGAGTATAAGTTAATTTTCAACTTACTATTTCCATAAGTTTCAAAGAGTAGATTATTTTCTGATGAATTTTTTTTAAATCTGGAAATTAAGAACAGATGAGAAATACCCCTACCATGCATATTAAAATTCTAGGAATTGTAAAAAATTTCAATAATTCTCAAGAAAGAAAAATATTAAAATCTGACCTATAAAGTATCCAGAAATAAATGGCAATGAGAATGCATCACTTAAAACTTACGAAAGTCAGCCAATGTTTTACTAATTGGAGATATACTTTCTTTAATTTATTATAGGAGGAGAGAATAAAAACAAAGTACTACACAAGATGCTTAAAAATAAAACAAATAAACCCACAGGAAATATGAGACTAATTTATAATAAAGGCAAAATTAATGAAATAGACAACATGGGCTTGGTAAATATATGCAAGTTCATTTATTTGAAACTGTGAATACAGAAAAAGATAAAATGTAAAGACTTTATGAAGGCTAATGAAGAAACACCTACAATTTATGAAAATATATTCACATTTTTAGTGTGTAATAATCTATAATACAGTACACACCCATGTATACTTATACACACTCATCTATACTTATATGCTAAATAGTTATGTTATCATTGTAATTTGCTAGTTAATATTAATAAAAGAAAGAGAGCAAAGGGGAGGCCAGACATTATAAGCATGGTCATCTGAACAGTTTCACTAGGAAGCTGCAGTTTCACACTCCCCAGGGAACAACTGGTCCATTCCCTGCAGATCACTGGGGGAAGGGATCTAACAAAGGGATAGGTGGGCACATGAGAAGGGGCGGTGCTTGCCTGTCAGTCTAGCCTGGGGAACAATGAAGGGGGTGGACCCCATCAGAAGCCCATGAAATCCTGGAAAGTTAAAATCCCCAAAGAGTTCTCTCTCTCTTGTTTGCTCTTTCTCTCTCTTGCTCTGTGGCCTGCACTCACCAATGCACTCATATGTTCTCTCTCCCTTGTCATGTGGCCTTAAGCAGACACATGGCCCATCGCCATGCAAACCATGCAAACTCCATATGCAGGAGATTGGAATAGGCTGGACTTCAATATGGAGCAGAAATTCTGGGCAGCGGCCTTAATTCTGGCCCTAAGGAAGACAAGATGGGACTTTCTCTAGGAAGGGGGAAGGCCTGTTAACATGAGATTGCTAGGAAAAGCTCAGTAACAAGTGTATCAGTGGAGAGAGGTCCATGTCCCCATCTGCTGCTCATGAGAGTTGGCTTCTTAAGATATCGCGAGAAAAGGAATTTTCTGAGACTTGCGTGAGAGGATGAGATATTGTACAAAGCTTTACTTCTGTGGAATTAAATCCCTGAGTTTTGAAAGTCCCATTTCCCTCAGTCCCCCAAGGAGTAAGTCCCATTTTGTTGTTAGCAGGGCTAAAATCAGAACCAGTGTCCAGCGCTTCCACTCCATGTCTGCACAGCCCAGCACGGCATCAGGCTACCTGAGTTTGCGTTTCCCAGTGCAGCCCCATCAGTCCATTGCATATGGGGTCTGCATGGCCACATGGCTATGAAGAGCACACGGGCAGAAACAAAGCCAAAGGAACCAGAGAGCTGAGAGAGTCGGGAGCCAAGAGCAAAGAGCCAAGGACCAAGAGAGGGTGGGCTTCTTTGTTTAGGGGATGATGTGTTCCCAAATTTCACAGGCTTGCAGTGGCCTTGCCTGTTTTGGCCAATGAGCTCTGTTTCCAGTTTTGACTGACAGGCATCTTTCCCAGTCATCACAGCTCACTGCACACCTGGTCACCTCCCCTTGGTTGGACTCCCTTCCCCCGGTGATCTGTGGGAAATGGGCCAGTGGCTCCCTGGGGAGTGGGAGTGGATGGTGAAACTGCCCAAATGACATGCCTACAATGCTTGGCCTTCCTTTTGCTCCTTTTCTGTTATTAATAACCAGCTAATTACAAAGGTATGACAAGTAACAAGAGTATAGCTGTTATGCAAATCTAAATTTTCTGTCTTTCCCTCTCCCTTCCACTCTCTCTAAAAATCAATGGAAAAAATATCCTGGGGGTGAAGATTAACAAACAAATAAATATCTTTTGTTTTAAAAAAAGGAAAGAAAAACAAAGTTGTGTCCCCTAAGTTAATTCATAACATGACTGGACTAGCACCACAAAAAATAGCATATGATGAGACAGAAAGAAAGCTATCTATAAATTATACTACAGTTTAATTAGTTGCCCATTAGTAAGTTTCTAGAGATTTAGTCATATTTTTCTTCCTGGCATAGAGAGGGCAACATCTATATAAACGGAGATTTCTCGTATAAATGTCAATGTCTCTTACGAAAGGGTAACTTCTACTCGTTTTGCAGAGCTTTCCCTCTGTCTCCTGTTTCTTAAAAATAACCAGCCCTTAGCCAGAGGCATATTTTGAAGTTGCAAACTTTGCTGCTCTTCAATTTTAGCAATAGAAAAGTAATTAACATTTTATGTGTATATCTCCTGTGTACATGGCATGCTCTCCCACTTATAAATGCAAGTTCTGCTCTCTCTCTGTCTCTGGAAATGGAAGATTAATTAATTATAAATATTTGTGCCAATCTAGGTGTATTTAGTAAAGACAAACGTATTTCCCATCCAAAGGGAGCATAGTCATGAGATTTAAATAAGTTAAGAAGTTTTTATATAGTATGGATAGTAATGAGAATATTCAAGAGAATTTCATTGATTTGTATAGTTACTATAAAAATGAACCTCAATCTATGTGGAAATGCAGAAGAATTTTTTGGTTTCTCCAGAGTTTCATAGCTTTCTGAGAAATATGAAGGTTTATGAGTGCGTTACTTTTATGTCTCCTTACTCAAAGGAAAGTAAGAAATTCCCAGATAAACAAACAATAAGTAAAGTCTAGAAGTAAGGAGAAGTCTCAATACTGACAAGCTATTGAAAAACAAAATTGGCCCTAACTGGTTTGGCTCAGAGGATAGAGCATCGGCCCACAGACTAAAGGGTCCTGGGTTCAATCAAGGTCAAGGGCAAGTACCTCCACTGCAAGCTCCATCCCTGGCTCTGTGTGGGACCTATGTGGGAGGCAACGAAGGGTCTCTCTCACATGGATGTTTCTCTTTTTCAGTCTTTCCTCCTCCCTTCCACTCTCTCTAAAAATTAATGGAAAAATATCCTGGGGGTGAAGATTAACAAATAAATATCTTTTGTTTTTAAAAAAGGAAAGAAAAACCAAGTTGTGTCCCCTAAGTTAATTCATAACATGACTGGACTAGCACCACAAAAAATAGCATATGATGAGACAGAAAGCTATCTATAAATTATACTACAGTTCCTTAGTTTGATAAGATTATAGGTGCTACAGTATAACCCAACTGAGGTGAATGAAATGGTTCTTTGTTCCTGACCTCGGCAGCTGAGCTAATGATAGCAAAAAGAGAATATTTCTGAAACTGCAATAGAGTTATAATCTCAGGGGACCTATGAGGCTTCCAGAGAGCATTAAATTTTAAGTCTTAAAATAGAATATGGTTCTAGTTTTGCTAAACCATAGGAAGTAAGGAGATTTTTGTGAATTAATCAAAACCTCTTGTCATATCTATGCAAATGAATTTGGTCAAATAAAGCATGCAGATACTTGACAACCAGGGACCAAGGGAATAAAGCTAACACATTATCCTGCCAAATTAGCAATAAGCGTGAACAGCATGTCCCTTGGTGGGAAGTGAGTGGTTTATCTCTTTGCACCCCAAGATAAACCAAAAATATCAGAGCTTTTATTTTATTTCCCAAACTAAGTTAATTCCTAGCCTTTTCCTATAAATTATTGATTATCTAAGGAAAACAATTTTATCACTGACTTTTTAAATTCTGGAATCTGTAGGTATAGCACATCACCTCCTTTATAAATAGGATAATCATGAGACTTTTTTTTCAGATCTTAATAAATTGAATGGTAAAATTGTGGTTTTACCCCTTGGAATGCCACTTGTGCTTTGTATTTTATTACTCAGTCCCTCTAAGTTGGACATACTTGCATTTCTGGTAAATACATTTCTCTTTTTTAAATTCTTTTGTCCCAGAATCATACAAAGCTAATAAAAATGTTGGAAATGAAGTTGAGAATGTGGGAGCTCAGAAATAACTGCTGAAGCCCAAAGTTTCTAGACCCACATTTGAAAAGAACAGAACAGCTGCAAGAAGGAAGCAGACTTATAGGAAGAAGCCAAGGCTACACAAAATAGGCCAGTCCAGCAGGATTAGAACAATTACATCCCAGTAGCCCAGATTCCTTCCTGCAGCCCTGTCCATCCTTCACCACAGATATAACTCTCTTTTGGCCTAAAACTAGCTCAAGTTGTGTTTTCCCTTAAAACTAAGAGAACCCTGACTTATAAAACAATATGGTATATCCAGAAGTTTGTGAAAGGTTCAGAGTGAGGGAAGCAGTTTCAGGGAAGTCAAAAGAAGCTAGTTTGACCTTATGTCATCAGCTGGAGCAAGAAAACAATTTAAACCAATTTGGCCAAGGGTTGTTGCTAAATCCTCACATATGAATATTATTAAAGTAGAGGCTTTACATATAATATGATCAAGTTTAATTTCCATTTGCAAATTCAGTTTGGCTACTGACAAGCAGCCAAATTCTTTCCAGTAGGTATTAATGAGTTCCTTTCCTAAGAAGGCAATGAATAGTCAAGTGTTCAATATTTGTTCAAAATGATTATTTTAATAATTTAAAGGCACCATTGGCTATAAGTTCAGATCAGATATTTTTGACTCACATATAGTTACTAGCCATATGTCCTTTGTCAATTGTACTTAGTACTCTTCATATACCAATTCCCTCAGTTGAAAAGTAAAACTATAGTAGTACCTATATTATAGAGTTTTGAAGATATTTAACTGAATTAATGCATTTACTGTGATTTGCACTGTGCCCAACTTAAGGGTTCAGTCAAATGTTCCTATAGCTACATATTAATTTTTTCCTCTTGTGAGTTCCATAAGAATATGTAGTTTGGTAGACCTTTTTTTTTTTTTTAACAATTAGAGTTGTGTAATGGGGAGATATATTGCTTGGGAATGCAGTGATATTGAAAATATTTGATAAGGATCTGTGAGATATACTATGAAATATATTACTATAGTCTTGCTTGGCTATCTGTGCTTTTTCTTTTTTTAATTTCTTTATTGATTAAGGTATTACATATGTGTCCTTATCCTCCCATTGCCCTCCCCCCCCACCACTCATGCCCTCACCACCCCCCTGTTGTTTGTGTCCATTGGTTAGGCTTATATGCATGCATACAAGTTTTTTGGTTGATTTCAATTTTAGGGTTTTATGAGGCTAAGACTTTATGTCCAATATCTTAAGATTAGATAGACTTCATTTATATGGAATGTTTTTTATCCTAAATATACCCATCAAAATTTTAAAAACACATTAGTACTCAATTTTTTAAGATCTTAATATATTACTCAGGGATCATCTTTGTGTTTATATAATTATTTTGCCTAACTTTTCCAGATATGTGTATTGTACACTGTGTGAGGATTAAAAAACAACAACAAAACGGCACTGAAAATTTTGATTAATCCTCTGGTCAACTTTATTTTATGTTATAAGAAACAATGTGAAAAACAGTAATAATGGTAATAGTAGGAAAAATTTTCTGAACACATACTATTTGGTAAGCACTATGTTAAGTTCATTACACATATCATCTTACTTATGCTTAAAACAATTTTATCATAATATGAGGGGTTTTATTATAACAACTTTATAAATAGAAGCATGATATATCCCATTATTATCTGCCCAAACAAACTGGTAATGAATCAGAAAGGATCCCAACCCAGATCAGCTGACTCTAAATAATTTTTTGTTCTATAATAGATTTTTTTCAAAATTTGTTTTATCAATGGATGTTCTAAACAAAAGTATTTCATTGTCAAAATTCTTTGCAACCATTACCCTTTCAGATCATAATGTCATATATTTTTTTCACCTGTCAAAACAAATCAAATTGAATTAAATGGAAGGAAATTTATTATCATATTTAACTGGACGTCTAAAGAAAGAGCAAGCTTCGGGGTTGAATTAAATCTAAAGAATTTATTTTGGTTCACTTCTCTATGATTTGCTACCCTCAACCTCCTCTCAGCTTCATGCTCAGGCTAGTAGTGAGAGGAATGTCTCACACCTCTGATCAGCAATGTTAAACATTAAACTTACAAAAAGAGTATAGTGTTTCTTCCTGAAGATCTAGCAGAATAAAAGACAAAACTTATTGTTATACAGTGGCCCGGTACACAAATTCATGCACATTGAAAGGAAATTAATTATAAGAAATATTTAATATCGCTATTCAACCTTTCTCTATAATAGAAGTGTCAACCAAATTCACAATTAACAATGACAGATCAAAACACATGCATGCAATTGGCGCTAGCGAGAGCTTTATATGTATCGTGCATGCATGAGTCAACTTAGCCTTTTATATATATAGAATAAACTTGCTTAATTAGACCTGCTTTCTGATTTAGATAAACTTTTTCCAGCCCAGTGAAGCACCCCAACTTCTCTTTCAGGTAATTGTCAGCAACACAGCAGTAAATATGAACGCAAAGCAGATTATTATTGTAGATCATGCAGGGAGAACAAAGGGTAAAATGTTTAACTGCAGCAGTGTTTTACTATATTTTGCACAGTGAGAAAATCTGAAGTCATTTTCCAAGGTCCACCATTTCTTAGTTCTTTTCAGTCGTGTCAAGTTTCTAAGTTTTCTAAGTTTCCATTTTTTTTTTTTTTTTGGCTAATGAAAAGAAAATAGGATTCCACCGAGTCTCCTATCTACCTACTCCAGGACTTCTGCGAGGATCAAATGAAATAAGGCAGGGAAAATGCTTCACAGACATTTGGTTAAAGTGTAAAATGTTTCCACCTGGCTATAAAGCAAGTCATGTCCCTGAGTTGAAGAAACTCTGAGGAGGCTAGTCACTAGGGAGAGGTGTATATATATATAAATGTGTATATATATATATATATATATATATATATATATATATATATATACATACACACACACACATACACACACACACACACACATACCTCTCCCTAGTGACTAGTGACATCAGGTTCAAATGAATATATATATGTATGTGTGTATATATATATATATATATATATATATATATATATATATATTAATTTGAACCTGAGGTCCATTGGTAAACGCATTCCTACTTGAAGGCAATGAATGCTATGCTCTCCTTGACTTAGCTCTATGATCCTGAAGCAAAAAAATAAGATGCCCAGCTCAGGCCAATCAGAACACAGAGCACCCTGGTACCTACTTTATACCTAAAGGGAAAGAGGTGTAAAAGATTTTGTGGAGACAAGACCTCTATTCCCTAAAACATTTTTATATTTATCACACACATTAACATACTAAGTATCCTGAAAACTCCTAAAGAAATCCATTCATTTCAAATATCTTATTATTTTTACACATTAAATGACCATGATTCTTTGTTTCATAGGGTAGCTCAGCCGTGGGCAAACTATGGCCCACGGGCCGAATCCGGCCCGTTCGGCTGTTCTATCCGGCCCGCGGAGCCGAAAGAGTGGTGGGTTCTCTTGCTCTCCCCTCCACTCCTTCACCAGCAGCAGTGTTAACATGGCAACGTCCGGGAAACACGGCCACAGCTCCTTCTTCTGAGTGGGCGGATTTATATCCGCCCATTCAGTAGAAGGAACAACCTCTCAATCTTCCAGAGGCTCCTTGTAATGCCCGCGGACGCATCCCCCAACATCCCACTGGCAATGCGTAGACAGGTTATCCTGGTGATGTAGGGAGACACGCCCCTGGAGAGCACAGTATCAGAGCCTTTCTGAGGTAAGATTAAGAGCTCTACTCAAACACAATTTTTTCCTGTTCCCACATTCTGTACCTCACAATGACTTGTTAATAAAACAACAAAGACTTTCAGCTTTTAGGGCTTGTATCCACTGCATTTTTTTTCCCACTGCAGCAGGGAAAAAGACACACAGAGGACATGTCACACTAGCCATGCTACGGTGGCATTTTTTTGCTGATACGGATGCGGTATCAGTAACGCTACCGTGGCCACTAACCGCATTTACTGTTTACACATTTTGTTCTTTTCTATTTGTTTTAGTTTTAAATTATTTTATTGTATTTAAGTTTAATTTGAAAGGCTTTTGTACCTTTCCTTTGTTAGGCAATTTTATTTTGCCTTTGCCATCTTCAATATAAGGTATGTTATTGTGCTATGATTCCTCCATTTTTTGAAGTTTCAAATTATAATAATTAGTGTTTACATTCTTGTTAAAATGTTTGAAATGAATAAAACTATTGAAATAATAAAAAAAAGACCGTACCCTTTTATGTAATGATGTTTACTTTGAATTTATATTAGTTCACACAAACACTCCATCCATGCTTTTGTTCTGGCCCTCCGGTCCAGTTTAAGAACCCATTGTGGCCCTCGAGTCAAAAAGTTTGCCCACCCCTGGTGTAGCTATTTGCATATCACAACACAATAATGTCCATTGCAAAAATTAGGTATATTCTGCTCTATCTTTTTTTACAATATATTTTTTATTTATTTCAGAGAGGAAGGGAGAGGGAGAGAGAGAGAGAGAAACATCAATGATGAGAGAGAATCATTGATCAACTGCCTCCTGCACGCCCCACACTGGGGCTTGAGTCCACAACCCAAGCATGTGCCCCAGTCAGGAATGGTGACCTCCTGACTCATAGGTTGATGCTCAACCACTGAGCCATGCTGGCCAGGCTATTCTGCTCTACCTTAATAATTTTTAAAATAAATAAGAGAAAATAGCATTTGTCTCCTGCAAGACACCCTCTCACACACTCATACACATAGAACTCTGTAAGATCTCTGGTTAAAAGGTCTAGAAAAAGTTCCTTACCTTTTGGTTATGGTGCATCATCAAATTTGTGTAGTTAATGAAATATATTTGAACAATGGTCTAAAACTCACTAAAACTGCAACTATTTAATAATGTCCAATTAGGAATTAAAAACAAAATTTCAAAACTAATTTAAAAATTATCCTATTAAATCTCTTTAACTGTACCACCTCAAATGGTATTCCTTGATTTATTTTCTTTCCTTCCACCCAGTATCCCTTCTACTCATCATCTAAAATCAGTTAAGGAATGAAAATATTTCTTGTGATGACTTGAATGTAAAAAATGTGTTAGATACATGCTGCATTTTTGAAGTTATTTATTTGGTTTGATACTAAGGGAACTTTAGAAAGTAGATATTATTGTCATCATTTTGCAGCCAAGGGACATTAAGCCTCTTTAATTTCATTTTCACAATACAAAAAACATCTATAATAATAAAAGCATAATATGCTAATTAGACCTAACATCCTTCTCGACATCCTTCTGGATGACCTTCCAGATGAAGCTGGGTCTGCGATGGAAGCCCGGGTCCTGGGTGCCAGAGGGAAGCCGGTGCTGGCATCTGGGGGAAGGAAGGCCTACTCTTGCACAAATTTTGTGCATTAGGCCCCTAGTTTTATTATAAAAGTAAAGCTAATAAAGACCTTTAAAAAGCAGGTGATCTATCAAATAATGCATTCCAGATCCAGATGAATATGATTCTCTACACACAAAATAGATGTTTTTAATACCTGACCACAGTTAATCTACAACCAATTCAATTAGGATGAAACCTCTCTGTAACTCAGGACATTAGCACACCCAATACCTTTCATCTGGAATGTTGAACAAAACGCATACATAAAAATAATAATGATTGAAATAGAACGTACTGTGACAGTGACTATCTATTGATCATATACTATATGCTAGGCGCTTTATGCACATTATACATTCTTCTCCTAATAACCCTACAGACCTGGTATCATTATCTATCCAATTATTACTGAGGCTCATACAATTTAGCAATTTATCCAAATCCTTTGAGTTAAAAGTGAAGATATAGCAAAATTTAGACTAGTAGGATAAATCCTTGCTCTGGAATGGTGGTCTATCTACAAGTTATCAAATAATATGACCTATAAATTAAATTTTGATTTACTTATTAATACAATTTTTAAAATATTTAAAAATTAAAGAATTTCCATGTAGTTTGGGCACAGACAAATTAGTGTTTCCTAATCCTATAGTAAACAGAACTATTAACATTTTAGACCAGATAATTTTTGGAGGGCAGGGGCAGTTTGTACAGTGCATTTTAGGATGTTAATAGCATTCTTGGCCTCTACTCTCTAGACACCTGTACAATCTCTCTCCCCAAGTTGTGACAAATAATATTTTGCAATATTGCCAGTGTCCCTCAGGACCAAAATAATCTCATTGGTACCCACTGGGTAATCCTGTGGTAGAAAAAAAAGAAGAGAATTACTCAGTGTATATGAACAAAAAGGTGAGAGGGAATGAGGAGGAAAAATGATAAGAGAACAGAAAATTTATTTGAGAGACAATTGAAATATATAGTAAATAAGTAGAAACAAGATTTAAATAAAAACTGATAGTATAATTTTTATGAACATCCAAACTTAAAGGTTTGGATGAGGGGCTCTGGGGTTTTGGTGTGCATTCATAACACAAGAATATGTGATATAAAGTCAAATTCCAAGAGGTCACTGCCGGAACTTCTAATTTAATCTGCGTTTCTAACACCAGTAGAACCTCAGTTGATTCAATGGATAGACATAGGAATGCTCTGTAAAGAGTCTATCTGAGTAACTAAACTTTAGATATTATTATTTCCACCTGATGGTGCCTTATAAATAGAAACAAGTGCTGAAAGATTCATTTCTGGATTCTTTATTCTGTCCCATTGCACCATTTGTCTAAGTTGCACAAAGTATTACACTGTCCTTATGTTATTTGCTGGGTAATGCTTTCATATCTATTGGTATAAAAATCACAGCCCTGTTTTTTCCATTGACTTTTCATGGCAATGTGCATTTCAATAGAAAATTTAGAATCAGCTTGCCAATATCTATAAAAATCTGAGAGTTTGATAACGATTACACTGAAACTATAAATCAACTTGGAAGAAATTGATATCTCTGCATTAGTAAGTTTTCTAATCAATAAAACTAGAACTTAAGAAATCTATAATTAAATTATGTAAATTCAATAGTAATTTATCAATAATATTGAATATAACACCATAAATAAATTCAACTATATTTTTCTATGTAAGAAAATTAAATATGCATTTTATAACAGTTATTATGATTTGAAGTATTTTTTAAATTTTGCTTATCACCAAGTCACTCAAACTTTCTCAATTACTTAGTTTGCACTGTAAGCATTTATTTTTATTGAACTATGTATGGTATTTCTGTAATGTATATATGATAAAAATAAGTAATGGACAAAAATATATAATAAGTAGGAATAAAGAACACTTTCTCTAAAACTTTTGAAAAATCACAATGCTGAAATTTTAAAATCTTCATGATTTTCTAATTTTTAAATGTTTCTTTCTAATAAATCAGTCAATGTTAAATCAATTGTATATATTAAAGCCTGTTATTCCATGGATTTCTATATGCATGTACACTTGTTTAATGACACATTCTACTACAAAATTATTTTAACAATAATTTTAAGTAGAATATTTGCATTCATATATGCATGCACACAGGCACATATATAGGCAACAGAATGTTCTATATACCTTAATAAATGAATCAATATCTTAGTTAAAATAATAAAAATAATCTCTTTCACCAAAGAACTTGTATGCATATATGCATAACCCATGGACACAGACAATAGGGTGGTGAAGGTCTGGGACAGGGAGCCAGGACGGGCTAGAAGGGGTGACTGGGGGATAAAGGGAGACATATGCAATACTTTCAACAATAAAGATTTTTTAAAAATAAAGAATAAAAATAAAAAAGACCAAATATATAAAACTATCAATTAAACATTTTGCATCTGAATATACAAAAATGGTAATCCAAAAAGAAATAAGAAAAACAACAACACTTTAGATCTTGATGATATCAGGAAGACACACAAATGCCAAAATATTTTAAAAAAATTATTGATGGGTAACCTTCATACTTTTGCAGAGTTAAATAAAATGTAAGTCTCTAATAGCTTAAAATGTAAATTCTGGACTATGCTGGTCAGACACAGAAATGAAACAAAATGAAATGGAAAAATAAGTCTGCGTACATGTGTGTATGAGTGTGTGTTTTCCTATTTGCATATGTACCTGTGTAGGCTTTCTAGAACACTGTTAAATACTAAATATGCAAATATGGAAACAGGGGCAAAGAAGTCTTATTTAATTGTGTTCGGATGATTTTTTAAATTATTTGCAAAATGATATTAGGTTGTGTCTAAATGTAAAATTAGAAAATATAAAATGAAATATGGTGTTTAGATTATAAGTTATATCTTTGCTCTTACATAATGGGAATATAATAAAGGTAATCATATAAAATGAGATTAGATTTGTTGAGTTAAAAAAGTTAAGAATTTTTTTGGTATATATTATTTTATTTTTAACTTTTAATTTTTTTTAAAGGTAGGGATCTCTCTCTTTTTCTTCTCTCTTTATTGATTAAGGTATTACATATGTGTCTTTATCCCCTCACTGCCCCTCCACCCCCCTACTCATGCTCTCACCCCCCTGGTGTCTGCGTCCATTGGTTAGGCTTATATGCATGCATACAATTCCTTTGGTTGATCTCTCCCCCTTACCCCCATCCTCCCCTACCTTCCCTCTGAAGTTTGATGGTCTGATCGATGCTTCTCTGTCTTTGGATATGTTTTTGTTCATCAGTTTATGTTGTTCATTATATTCCACAAATGAGTGAGCTCATGTGATATTTATCTTTCTCTGACTGGCTTATTTTGCTTAGCTTAATGCTCTCCAGTTCCATCCATGCTGTTGCAAATGGTAAGAATTCCTTCTTTTTTACTGCAGCATAGTATTCCATTGTGTAGATGTACCACAGTTTTTCAATCCACTCATCTGCTGGTGGGCACTTAGGCTGTTTCCAAATCTTAGCTATGGTGAATTGTGCTGCTATGAACATAGGGGTGCATATAGCCTTTCTGATTGGTGTTTCTGGTTTCTTAGGATATATTCCTAGAAGCAGGAGCACTGGGTCAAATGAGAGTTCCATTTTTAGTTTTTTGAGGAAACTGCATACTGTTCTCCACAGTGGCTGCACCAGTCTGCATTCCCACCAGCAGTGCACGAGGGTTCCTTTTTCTCCACATCCTCTCCAGCACTTGTCATTTGTTGATTTGTTGATGATAGCCATTCTGACAGGTGTGAGATGGTACCGCATTGTTGTTTTGATTTGCATCTCTCAGATGATTAGTGACTCTGAGCATGTTTTCATATGTCTCTTGGCCTTCCTTATATCCTCCTTCAAAAAGTATATATTTAGGTTCGTTGCCCATTTTTTGATTGGGTTATCTTCCTGTTGTTAAGTTGTATGAGTTCCCTGTAAACGTTGGAAATTAAACCCTTATCGGTGATTACGTTGGCAAATATGTTTTCCCATGCAGGGGCTTTCTTGTTGTTTTGTTGAGGCTTTTGCTGTATGTAGCTTTTTGATGTAGTCCCATTTGTTTATTTTCTTTTTAGTTTCCATTGCCCTAGGAGCTGTATTGGTGAAGATATTACTTTGGCATATGTCTGAGATTTTGCTGCCTGTGGATTCCTCTATTATTTTTATGGTTTCCCGTCTTATGTTTAAGTCCTTTATCCATTTTGAGTTTATTTTTGTGTATGGTGTAAATTGGTGGTCTAGTTTCATTTTTTTTTTTTTTTGCATGTATCTGTCCAATTTTCCCAACACTATTTATTGAAGAGACTGTCTTGACTCCATTGTATGTTCTTGCCTCCTTTGTCAAATATTAATTGAGCATAGTGGTGTGGGTTGATTTTGGGGTTCTCTATTCTATGCCATTGGCCTATATGTCTGTTCTTGTGCCAGTACCAGGCAGTTTTGAGAACAGTGGCTTTGTAATACAGCTTGAAATCTGGTATTGAGATCCCTCCTACTTTGTTCTTCTTTCTCAGGATTGCTGCAGCTATTCAGGGTCTTTATTTATTCCAGATGAATTTTTGAAGAGTTCATTATAGGTCTGTGAAATATGCTGTTTGTATTTTAATGGGAAGTGCATTGCAACTATAGATTGCTTTGGATAGTATGGACATTTTAATGATGTTGATTCTACCAATCCATGAATACGGTATGTTCTTCCATCTGTTTATGTCTTCCTCTATCTCTTTTTTCAGTATCCTGTAGTTTTCTGAGTACAGGTCTTTTACCTCCTTAATTAAATTTATTCCTAGGTATCTTAATTTTTTTTGGTGTGGTAGTAAATGAGATTTCTTTTTTTAAATCTCCCTTTCTGTAAGCTCACTATTGGTGTATAAAAATGCCATAGATTTCTTGGCGCTAATTTTTGTATCCTGCTACATTGTGGAATTCATTCATTAAGTCTAATAGTTTTTTTATGGATTTTTTTAGGGTTTTCTATGTACAGTATCATCATCTGCGAATAATGACAGTTTTACGTCTTCTTTTCCAATTTGGATACCTTTTGTTAGGTTTTTCTATATGAGATCAGGTTCATATATGAATTTATTATTATAAAAATTGTAAGAAATGTTCCTCTTTGTCTTGTAAGCAGGTGCCAAGGCGTGATGCTTTCTCATTTCACCTACATGTTGCCTGACGGGACTACACGACGTACTATTCCCATTTGCAATGATGCCACCCACCCCTGCGAGGCTTTGCAGTTTCTGTGCCCTGTCCATCATTTGTAAAGGGAAATGATTGTTTTCTCTGACATCTCTTGGACCCAGGTGGGCAGGCAGTCTGGCAACAGAACAGCAGTGACTGACATTATTCATAAGTCATCTGCTGACAAGGGTTGATCAATAAAAGCAGTCTTTTGACACAGAGGACAGGTTATCCTGCACTGATTGTCAGGTGGTGAGTGATATGCTGCATCTACCACTCTTGCTTTGTATGCATTATCCTGTGGCTCCATTTCTGGTCTAGACTGATTTTTGACTCTCATTATAGGTTTCTTGCCTTATTCAAAGTGGGGAAGACAGCATTGTACTCTCACTTTATCCACACATTAACACTTGGGATTTGATTCTTATTACCTGACTTAATAAGCTTTTCAAAGGTTTTCCAGAATCTGAGGCTTGCAATAAAATATACTGATTTCAAAATAAACTTATCTAGCTGGCTCTTTCTGCCAGCATCAGGGTGATACCTGCAAGTGCACTGTAGTTAACCTTGTAATTGTTCCTTGGAGTCCTCAAGAGCTATTTTAGGGGTAGTATTATGATATTAATATATTATAATACTTCCTATTCTACTTTGCTTCCCTTTGATTTATGTTCTAAATGCCCCATGACACCTATGAGAGGTTCTTTGCCACTCTCTCTGTTTATTGCCTCTGCAGGACTCTCCAGATACACAAGAGGTAACTCTAAATATCACTTTTCTTGAGGACTGAACTGTCTTCCCCAAACTGAGATCTGTGTTATCAGTGTGATGGATTAACTGTTCTCCCTGATGACTGCTACCCCTCATACTTGGTGATCACATAAGCACAGGTGTAGAATCATTGGCTCGGCAATATCTCCCTTCATTCTCTGCTTCCAGACCCTTTCTTTTTCCCCAGGATATGTGAATTCCTTAGCCGTCAAGTTTTAGTTACATACATGTCTTTGTCAGAATTACCTTTCTCTACACAGGGCTCAGGCTTTGCTATGGAGCCATGGTTACTGGGTCAAGTCTTTTTTCAGTTACTGTCAGGGATGATCTAGTGAGCCCATATGGAAACAAACCCATTGGAGGAACTCTGGATTAGCTAGTTAATTATGCTGAGGTATATTTGACAGGATTTATCGGTAACTGGGATCCTGGTTTTACTTAGCATCTTAAAATATTATTTTCTATTTATTAGACAATTAGTAGTTGCTACAGGAAAGTGAAATATTTACAACAAAAAAATAAGAAAAGTCATGCAAACCTATGTCGCATAAATAATTAGTAACTGTGTGATTGAACATGTGCTAAAGAATAGAAAACACTAGCTCTATGTGACAAGACAGATATTATTTACATACTGTAGTAGCAGGTTAATGAATAAATGAAATAATATATATTAAGCTCTAATATTTATTTTAAGTTACTAGTATAACATGAGGTATGCTAAGTTAACAAATATTATTATATGTCTTATTAACAATACCTATAGTAGTAATCATAGCTAACATTTGATGCCCATTTTCAATGCCAGATTCTATTCCAACTACTTCACATACACTAACTCACTCATTTGTCTAAATATCTCTAGGTCTGAACATCACATACTGTTATATACTATCTTAGAGATACAGAGTTAGAATTTGGGATTTTCTAAGTATTGCACAATAGTTGTCAAATGGTAAGTGTCCTTTCATAGAAGAAAATATAAAATTTTTGAATAATTCCCATCCATAACAATTAAAATGCAAATTAAAATAAAAGTAACTTATCTTCAATCCATCCACAATACTTTCAAATTTAAAATACAAAATTTTATCATAGTAGCTGAGTGTGGGATTAGAGTTATCCTCAGATAATGTAGACATGTAAATGATGACAACAATTTGGGGCTATATATCAAAATTTAATTTGTAGAATTTTATCCCTATTTGGACAATGTCCAAATATTATGCATGATAATAGTTATATAAATTATGTTCCAAGCATATAATTCAATATTGTAAAACAATCCATAATTGTAGTAAATATATTTTATCACATTGATGAACAGAAAATAGTGACTAATGCAAAAAGCAGGGTTAAAAAAACCTGCTTTTATTTATGCACTAGAGGCCCGTTGCATGAAGAGATTCGTGCAATAGGCCTTCCTTCCCTTGGCTTCTAGCACAGGTTTTCCTCCGGCACCCGGGACCGAGGCCTTCACTCCGGCCAGAGTCTGCCATCTTCATCTTCGCTGCAGACTCCAGCCAGTTCCTCTTCGCTGCTTTCCTGCAGACCCCGGCTGGAGTCTGCCATCTTCGTCTTTGTTGCAGACTCTGGCTGGAGTCTGCCGTCTTGGTCTCCGCTGCGGCACTGCGCTCCTGTAGATCCCTTCGCCCCCCCCCCCCCCCCCCCCCCCCGCCCTCCCTCTCATGGCAGGCATCCTGCCCCGTCTGGCCACTCCACACCTGGAGCAGCTGGGCAGCCGCCATCTTTGGCCTTCTAATTTGCATACTCACTCTGGTTGGCTGTGGGCATAGCGGAGGTACAGTCAATTTACATGTTTGTCTATTATTAGGTAAGATTTGAAATAAGTGTGTGGCCCTAACTGGTTTGGCTCAGTGGATAGAGGTCGGCCTGCAGACCAAAGGATCCCGGGTTTGCTTTCGGTCAAGGGCAGGTACCTTGGTTGCAGGCTCCCGGCCCTGGTTCGGGGGAGGTGGGGGTTGTGGGAGGCAACCAACTGATGTATTTTCTCACATTGGTATTTCTCTCTGTCTCTCCCTTGCCCTTCTAATCTTAATGAATATCAACCCCCTGTTCATAGCAGCACAATTTATCATAGCTAAGATTTGGAAACAGCCTAAGTGCCCATCAGCAGATGAGTGGATTAGAAAACTGTGGTACATCTACACAATAGAATACTACCCTGCTGTAAAAAAAAAGGAATTTTTACCATTTTCAATAGCATGGATGGAACTGGAGAGCATTAAGCTGAGCAAAATAAGCCAGTCAGAGAAAGATAAATATCACATGAGCTCACTCATTTGTGGAATATAATGAACAACATAAACTGATGAACAAAAACAGATCCAGAGACAAAGAAGCATTGATCAGACTGTCAAACCTCAGAGGGAAGGTAAGGGAGGGTGGGGGTAAGTGGGAGAGATCAACCAAAGACCTTGTATGCATGCATATAAGCCTAACCAATGGACACAGAGACCAGAGGGGTGAGGGCATGAGTGGGGGAGTAGGGGGGCGGGCAATGGGGAGGAAAAGGACACATATGTAATACCTTAATCAATAAAGAAAAAAAATATAAAAAATCAATGGAAAAAATATCCTCGGGTAAGGATAAAAAAATACATAAAATAAAATAAAGTAAAATAAGTGTGTGTATAAGCACTGTAAGAACTCTAGAAAACATGTTCACTAGAAATAAATCAGCAATGTCTGTTGTTGCATGTTGGCATGCACATAATTCTACTACTTTCTTATACATTTGTATCTAACATTTTAAACAAGAGAATGAAATGTTAGTAAAGAGAGAGAAAAATATATATTTTTAAATGTCATTTTTGCTTCCACAAATTTTATATCCAGTAATCTCATCATGTTCTTGCATTTTGAATTTTAAAATGTCTATTTTAAATGATTTGGAAATTTCATGTGGGAGTTTAAACTATTTATTTAAATTTATTCTTTAAAAAATGAATAAAAAGTTTATCCTAATACTTTTGTAGATAGTCTTCCATTATCTATATACTAGAGGCCCAGTGCATAAAATTTGTGCACTCAGCAGGTGGGTCTCTCAGCCCAGCCTGTGCCTTTTGCAGTCTGGGAACCCTTGGGGGATGTCCCACTGACGGCTTAGGCCTAAGCCGTCAGTCAGACATCCTTAGTGCTGCTGTGGAGAAGGGAGCTGCCACCAGCATGAGCCCAGCTTCTGGCTGAGCGGTGCTCCCCCTATGGGAGTGCACTGACCCCCAGGGGGAAGCTCCTGCGTTGAGTGTCTGCCCCCTGGTGGTCAGTGCACATCATAGAAACCAGTCATTCTGCCATTCAGTTGATTTGCATATTAGCCTTTTATTATATAGGATATAAAAGGCTAAGTGACTGTCCAACCGGCCGGTACATATGATGTGCACTGACTACCAGGGGGCAGACGCTCAACACAGGAACTGCCTAGTTGTGGTGACTTGGCAGTGGCAGTTCTCGGGTGATGCACCCTGGAACCAGAGAGGTTAATTTCCTTTCATTGTGCACGAATCCATGCACCAGGCCACTAGTCATTATATAATGATGCCTCCTTGATCATGTATTACATATTTTATGTTCTCTCTGGGTCATATATTGTATTCCATAGAATTACCTATCATTTTGCCTCAACTGTGTGCACTGTTTTCATTAATTCCTTGAATGACAATCTCAAGTGGTTTCTAGCTGGTAAAATGTCATGTTCCCATTATTAAGCTTTTATTCCTAACTCTGATAATCTTATCCCATGATTGAATTACAGGAAATAATTCATTACACCTGCCTGATAACTTGACATTTACAAAGTATATTCCTATACACCATCCAACAAACCTTTATAAAAATAATTGTCATTGAGGTGCTATCTAATGTTTTCTTGCAGATGAGCAAATTAAAGCTCAGAGAGTTTATTACCACCTGAGGACATTGTTACTTTGTAACATAGCTTCATATCAAATTTCTGCATTTCACTGAATTTAAGATGACATTAGTATAATGTCTACCTATATTTCATACATTAAAAATAAAACATTGCTAATTAAACTGTGAAAGCATTTGTATCACTTCAACATGCAAATTACTTTGTTTAAATGCTGAATGTTTATGACATTTTAAGGGATATTTTAAACAATGAATCTATTTCTATATATACATATATACAGATATATATGTATACATGTAAATAATTTAAATCATCTATACAAATAAAAGCCTAAGCAACCATCCGACCGTTCAAGCGGTAGCTGTAATGCGCACTGACCACCAGGGGGCAGACGCTCAATGCACAGGCGTGGAAATATAGAACAGATTGCTGAATCTTAGAGGGAAAGGGGAGGGGGGGAGGGCAGCAAGAGATTAACCAAAGATCTTATATACATACTAGAGGCCCGATGCATGAATTCATGCACTGGTGAGGTCCCTTGGCCTGGCCTGTGGGGATTGGACCAAAACCAGCAGTCCGACATCCCCCAAGGGGTCCTGGATTGCGAGAGGGTGCAGGCCAGGCCAAGGGACACCACCAGTGCACGGATCCGTGCACCGGGACTCTAGTAGCATTATAAACACATTTGACCACATGCACAGGAAATGAAAAGAATATCATATTGCTGACTGACAAACTATGGGTTTAAGTTGGTATTAATTACAAGGCAAATCCTCAGTTGGTACAATAAAATGTAAAAAAACAAAAGGCTCATTTTTGGGAAAAAAAAAAGAAATAGTGTTTTTTATGCTTTCATCTCTTATCATCTATCTAGTTATTCATAAAAAAATATGAAAGAAAGGATTAAAAAGGCACCTCAACATGAGATTTGCTCATCTGGCTTTTATTCTTCTATAGCATTTACAAACATTTAAGCATCCATTATTTGCCAGTATTCTACAATGGACTCCTAGTTCCCAGAATTTATTTTTTTTCTGAGAAGGCACAAGGATTATACCACATCCTTCTTCAAAAACATTGTATAAATTCTGAAAACTACAAAACCATTATTTTTTAAATTTGTCAAATACTTATTTCCATAATATTGTGTAACTGAATGCTTCAGTTTAATCTCAAGCTATTTTTCTGCCTAATTTCCAGGTTGCAACTAATTTAGCTCAGTTCTCCTGAGCATGTTTTCTAATTGTGAAGGTTGGTGTGATTACTTCTAAAGTCTTTACATGTGCAAGCTGAAACCAAACCTCTCAAATCATTTTTAATGATGCAGTAAAATATTCCTGATAGAATTTTCAATGAAAATAAATCAAGGAATAATACTGCCCATTAATGCTGGCTTTACTTGCAGTCAAATAAAAGACAGAAAAAGCAGCCTGAAATGAAATGAAACTAAGTGCTAATAGTTGTAATAGCCGGGTTTACATTCTTTTTTTTTCTTACATGCGCATTTGCTTTTTTACAATAAAGACGCATTAAAAGAAAACATAAAATGAAAATTAAAATGTTTCAGTATAATGGTTTTGAGCAAAACTAGAGAAATGGATTAAGATGTGCGATAGGAAAGTGGGAGAAAGCTTTCATTTCACTACATATTGAAAATAAATTCTCATGTTTGCAGAATCTTGAAGGTGAGAACATAGGTGATCACAAGGTTTCAGAGTGCACAATCGAAGAACGTGTGTAGTTGACACCGATTTCTCCTGCAATCCCAGTGTCACTTATGTTTTTGCTGTCTGCTTACTTCATTCAATTTTTCTGATTTTTCTGCTGTCAGAGGATATCACCAATAGAGGACCTCAGATAACAGTGTTTAAAAGGTGCAATAAAAGTTATTACAAGTCTAATTATGCCACTTGTATTCTTATAAACTTCAAATAAATCTCATTCTTTCCACAGAATAATACTGGATTTTATAAGGTTAGCTTCCTTATTCAATCTCATTTCCTTCAGTTACATGTTGCTCCTCAAACACATGCAATGTCACACATACACCAGTATGGTCATATTTGTGTCCTCATAAATATTTAAATTTCTGGCTGGAATCCTTTCATGTCTTGTTAACACAGAAATATTTTATAATTAATTACAATGTTGTATACATCCAAAGAGTATAGAATATGAATATATATCTCAATACTCAAGTCAGGGCTTAGTTTCCTGCTCTCTGCTACTACACACCATCGGATCTAGTCCTATATTGACTCTTTGTACATATTATTAATGCCTTTTTGAGACTTGTGCCCTCACCTACTTCAGATCTATACTTAAACATTTTCAGTGAAACCTTCCTTGCCATCCCACTTTAAATCTGATTCCATCACCCTAAACTCATTATCTCTATCCTCTGCTTATTTCTAATTCATATAATTTATTCCCTATTTTTACTAAGTATACATTATTACCTTATTGTTTATCTACTATCATCATGTAAATGGAATTATAAGGTGCATTGCCCTTTGAGTCTTATTTTTTTCATTTAGCATGATGTTTTTAAAATTTTTCTGCGTTGTTAAGTAAACCAGTAGTGCATTTATTTTATGGATAAGTAGTATTCCACTGTATGAAAATGCCCTATTTAGTTATTCATTGACCACTTGAAACATATTTAGGTTATTTCCTGATTTGGGAGATTATATAAAATAGCCACCATAACCATTGTATATAGGTACTTGCATGAAGATAAATTTTTGTTTCCTGGCAAAACTTAGGAATGTGGTTGCTGGGCCAGTCGGAAGCCCCAGTCCCTGTGGAGTTGGCTGTAAGTTATCACACTTCTACCAGTAAGGATGGTTGACAAGTCCCATCAAAATTCAGAAGACAGCTAGCTAAGTAAAATTCCTCAGGATTAAGTGGGCAGATTCGTAATGGTCAATGTCTTCGGTAGTCAATGAAAAACTGCTGTGGGTTTGCTCTTATCACCAAAAAAGGAGACCCAGCATCTTATTGGGCTCTGTGTATTAGAGTCAGTGTGTGCCTCAGTTGAGCTTTTTAATCTGCTTATTTACATTGGTTAACCCACTAATCAGAATTCTTTGAGTGGGATCCAAACCAACAAGCTATATTGGAAGCTGTCAGAGGCAAGCTCTAGGACACTTTCTATGTTTAGAGCCCACATTCTAATAACCTCTTACAGTTACAATATCTGTAACTGATGATTTTGTGGATTTTCAAAGGAAGGCGACTTCAAGCAGAGGTGCCCTTTACCAAAGGTAATTTTAAATGCTGAGTCTTTATTAGTGGGTGCAATCCCAGAACAGTGAGAGTAAGGGCACGGGAGACAGAATATAACCAAACTGGATATTGCCTCAGCACAGACACTACCAGCCATTTCTCCCTGTGGAATAGCACTGGGACTCATGCTGGCCACCAGAGAAGTGAAGGAGGGGTGATTTGGCTGATCTCCCTCCCATCTTCTCCTACTCATTGGTTAACTTTAATGCCTCTGCAATTCTAGGTTACATCACTTGGTTCCTTAAGCTCTCCTGGGGGAAGCCAGATACCATGGCCTGTAGCCTAATGCTTCATGTATCTCTAAAAATGAGCAGAAGAGTCAGCCACCACTTTTGATGGTGACATAATTATGAGCATCAGCAGGAGTCAGTCCCTAGAGAGGTGGCTGGGGAGGAGCCAGCAACAAAGTAGGCTGAGAGATCTGAGGCAGCACATTAGGGGTGTCTGATGCACAGTCCATTACTGTCCCAGTTTTTTTTCTTTATATATAAGTTGTGAACATAAATAAAGGGTAGAGAACACTATAAAAAAGTCCAAAGTCATCTGAAATCCCTTTTATCACTTAAATTACAAGAGTCTATGTATCATTACTTTTTTTTTTTCCCCATCTACTGAAGTAACTTAAAAGTATCCTGAAAAAGGTATTTCCTCCTCCATGAGAGAAACAGAATAAGAAAATATCTGCCTTCAAATGCGCAAGATGAAATAATTTTGTTCCTTTAGCTGGGCAGCATGAATTGTGTTTGGGGATATACACTGAGTGGCCAGATTATTATGACCACCCCATCAGTACTTCCTTGGGCCACCTTTTGCCTTCAATACTGTGGTGATTCTTCTTGGCATTGACTCCAAGAGATGTTGAAAGGTGATGCGAGGAATCTGACACCATGCCTGATGAATAGCACTGTCCAGTTCTGTGAGATTTGATGGTTGTGGAACCACCTGCCTGATGGCTCTTTTAACTTCGTCCCACAAATGCTCAGTTGGATTGAGATCTGGTGATTGGGGGGGCCTCCTAAGCAAGGTAAAGTCTCCCTCATGTTCTTGAGACCACTCCTGCACAATACAAGCACCGTGGCATGGTGCATTGTCTTGTTGTAAGAAGCCATCTCCATTGGGATATGCCATCAACATGATAGGATGAACTTGATCAGCAACGATTCTTAGGTATGTTGTGCTATTCAGACGTTGTTCCACACGAATTAAAGGGCCCAAATCATGCCAGGAAAACATGGCCCCAAACCATAGCACTGCCCCCACCAGCTTGAAGGGTTGTACTCATGCATGTGGGGTGCATGCTTTCATGCTGTTTCTACGAAATTCTCACTCTGCCATCTGCATGATGCAACTTGAAATGTGATTCATCGGACCATGTGACTTTTTTTCCAATGCTTGACTGTCCAATTCTTGTGTTCCTGTGCGAATTTGAGACATTTTATCTTGGTAACTGCAGACAGCAAAGGTGTTTGAACAGGCCTTCGGCTTCCATATCCCATACGATGGAGTGTACGGCTATTTTGCCTACAAACATCAGGTGGTCATAATAATCTGGCCACTCAGAGTGTGTGTGTGTGTGTGTGTGTGTGTGTGTGTGTGTCCACAAATCTATTATAGCCTTAAACTATAAAGCAGCTTATAAGGATATTCTCTTTCATTCCTTCATTCCAGTTATGCTTTTAGCCCTCTTTATATAGCCATCAGAACTGTTCTTGTCAAGGTTATTGTGACCTTCACATTGCTAAAGTAAATTGATAACTTATAAACATACTTATTTGATAAAATATCCAAATCATGATTATAGTGATCACTATAATAATAAATAATAATGAAGCCATTAGGTCATGCCTACTGTGACCATCATTAACTCTACATTTGTATGCCCTGCAAATACCATTAAAAAAACCTTCATTCTGTCTGCCTTGGTGATGCAAAATAGAGAATAACTGTGCCTGTATATAAATAACATGTTCCAATCATGTATAAGACATAACATTCTCTTTAATATACAATGATATGCAAGTGATGTAATGTGGGTATCACTGAGGTAAAATTGGAAAAATGTAAGAAGAAATAACTACTAACTTATTATCTTGAATTTTTTTAAAAAATTATTTCAGAGAGGAAGGGAGAGGGAGACAGAGATAGAAACATCAATGATGGGAGATAATCATGCATAGGTGACCTCCTGCACACGGCCCACTGGGGATTGAACCCACAACAGTGGCATGTGCTCTCACTGGGAATTGAACCGTGACTTCAAAGGTCAATGCTCAACCACTGAGCCATGCCAGTGGTGGGGTTACTTTAAACTTTTTATTTTTAATTACTCTGAAGGATTTTAAAATATAAAATCAAGATTTATCCACATCATTGACATAGTTTAGTCATATTCTGTTAAAAATTATGAATGACCTTGCAGTAAATATGTGACATCATTAAAAATTAAAGTCACAACCATTTTATCAATATTTTTGTATAGAACATAGTAAATGTATAGGCAAAATAATATTTTTACATTTTTTAAAATGCCCAGGATGCCTTGTAAATAGCCAAAAAAAACCACTCAAAACTGGAAACAACCTAAATAACCACCCACAATCTGAAGAATAAACAAACTGCAGTATATCTATACATTAGAATACTAGGCAGTCACTGACAGGAATAAACATTGACACATGCTCTGACATAAATGAACTACAAAGTATTCTATCTAATAAAAGAGTAATGTGCAAATTGACCATCACTCTAACACACAAGAAGGCTGCCCCCATGTGGTCAAAGGTGGCTGCCACCAATGGACACAAGATGGCCACCACAAGATGGCCAACAGGGGAGGGCAGTTGGGAGGGACCAGACCTGCAAGGGAGGGCAGTTGGGGGTGATCAAGCCTGCAGGGAGGGCAGTTAGGGGTGACCAGGCTGGCAGAGGAGGGAAGTTGGGGAGTTGGGGGTGACTGGGCCTACAGGGAAGAACAGTTGGGGGGGGACCCAGGCTTGCAGGGGAGGGCATTTGGGGGTGACCAGGCCTGCAGGGGAGGGCAGTTAGGGTGACCAGGCCTGCAGGGGAGGGCAGTTAGGGGCAAATAGGCTGGCAGGGGAGCAGTTAGGCATCAATCAGGCTGGCAGGGGCGTGGTTAGGGGGTGATCAGGCTGGCAGGCAGAAGTGGTTAGAGGCAATCAGGGAGGCAGGCAGGCGAGCAGTTGGGATACAGCAGTCCTAGATTGTGAGAGGGATGTCCAACTGCCCGTTTAGGCCCAATCCCGGTAGGACAGTTGGACATCCCTCTAGGGGTCCCAGATTGGAGAGGGTGCAGGCTGGGCTGAGGGACACACCCTCCTGTGCACAAATTTCGTGCACCAGGCCTCTAGTTTATTATAAGTGAGAGAAAGCAGAAAAAAAGAGTACACTCCATAAGATTCTATTGATATAAAATTCTAGAAAACACAAAGTAATTTCTGGTAACAGAAAGTTGATCAGCAGTTCCTGAGGACAAAGAGATATGACTTAGGGAACACTTTACTACATGCAGTTTATTATATAGCAACTGAACTTTCATAAAACTTTAAAAAGAAGAAACAAAGTGACATTGTTACAAAATTCTCAGAATGCTTCTCTGGAAAGATGGGCCTCTTTATGTTATAGATTAAAACACTAGCTTGGTTATAGGAGAAGTTGCTTGATATTCTTATGTGAATAGCAGTCCAGGTTTTGTAATTAAAAATGATCCATCTGTGTCTGCCCTCTCCAACACACACTTGACTCTCTTGCTCACATGGGCAAACCACAGGTCTATTGTATTAACTGATTTGAGTTCAGATTTATGTTCTGAGTGACCCCATTAACCAGGTGGAAGTTTTCACCCCATGAGGATAATGGCATCTGAGACATCACAAATAGAGGCCTTCTTCACAGACCAAAGTACCAGTGAAACTGTTTGTGAAAAGATAATGATTCAAAAAAAGGTGATATAAAATTCTGTAAGGGTTGAATGTCCCCTACAGCTTAATTAATGGGGTCATGCACCCATTTATCTACACTAATTACATTTCCCTTTTCATTTTCTCCTCTCCTATACATGGTAATTGGTAAAGATTACCAAGTGGCAATTGTTAATCAGTCTTTGTGTCCATTTTCATGTTTAAAAAATAGATTTTCCTTTTAAGTTAAAAGAGAAGAAATATAAGCAATGGCATAATAAAGGTATTATATAATCAATTTCTACCTATCTATGGATGGGTTAGATCTACTTTGAATTTTCTTCAGTAAAGTCAATCTTCCCTTTGCATGCCAATTGTTTCAGTATGTGTTCTTATAATGCACTCATGTAATTTTAGCACAAACATTATATATTATGCCATCAAAATTAGTCAAAGATTTTGCATAATTCATTCTATTTGAATTTTGGATTTAAAATTTTTATTTACTAACTTATTTTTGCAAAGACTTATTTTTTAAAAGCATCCTTTATTAATCAGTATTTAATATTTGATAAACTCTATTTGTGAAAGAAATAAGCATCTATCATGTTTGTGTTTTGATGTTATTCAAAATGCAAGCTGAGTCTAAATCAGGAGGAAATGTCCACGCATTATTACAGAGCTATTTACAGTCAGCCCATAGTACGTGATTAGTGAATGTTTTTTTCTCTTTCTCACAAATTTAGAAAAGAATGATAAACTAATGACTAAATAAAAGTACTTCTCAGAAAGGCACACTTCCATTTGTCACTTCATTCTGAATTCACAGGATCTCAAAATATTTTTAAAAATTAAAGATCATAATTTGCTTTTGTGTTTTTACTCGACAGCAAATTTACTGAAATTTTTGTCATAATTATTACTTGTATGTCAACTCCACATTTTGCCTCCTCATTTAGAGAATAATGTCAGCTTCAGATTGCTGTGTTTCAAGACAGGCTGGGTCTATAGAGTAATTTTATTCCTCTCAGCTTCATTTCCCTTAATCAATAAAATAAGAATAATATACCTGTCATAAGGCTATTGTAAGGATCAAACAGAATATATTTTTAATAATTGCTTACAAATTACCTATTAAGTGAATATTTATTTAAAATAGTAACTATTATAATCCTAAATCAACCTACTCATTATTCCCATTATGTATGTCGGGAGAGAGAGGCACAGGAAGGTTAAGTATTTGTCTAATGTTTGGCAGCTAGTCAGTGTTTCAGTTCAAACAGCCTGCCCCCAAGTTCTCTGTATGTAACGGCTATGCCGCTCACGTGCTCCCAGACCAACATGGCCTTACTGTTCTCCTGGGAATGATTAAAGTTTCAGAAAGATCCCTCACTGATTACAGGCCTCTGACTTCCTGTTTTTAAAGAGACCCTGTCCCTTTGATATATTAATCTTTTCCTAGTATCATCTATTTTACGACCCAAAAATACCTTTCTCAAAGGAGCCATCCTTGGAAATGTAATCATCAAGAAAGATAATGCAAAACAACAAGCTGATTAAAAAGGGGGCAAAGGACATGAATAAATATTTCTCTATATTTAAAACCATGATCTTATACTAGTACTACCAGTGCCAATCCAATAAGTTTCTTCCTTTTGATAACTCTATTTCTAAACAATGAGAAACCTACTGCCATTATCCTATATAATAAAAGCCTAATATGCAAATCAACCAAACAGTGGAACGACCAGTTGCTATGACATGCACTGACCACTAGGGCACAGATGCTCAACGCAGGGGCTGCCCCCTGGTGGTCAGTGCACTCCCATAGGGGGAGTGCCGCTCAGCCAGAAGCCAGGCTCACAGCTGGTGAGCACAGTGGCGGTGGAGGGAGCCTCTCCTGCCTCCACGGCAGGCAGGCGGTAAGGTGCAAGGGGTCCTGACTGCAAGAGCCCCCGAATGCGAGAGGGATATCTGACCCGGGGGATCAGGCCTAAGCAGGCAGGCAGACATCCCCCATGAGGTCCCTAACTGCGACAGGGTGCAGGCCGGGCTGAGGGACACCGCCCCCTCCCCGCCAGTGTATGAATTTCATGCACTGCTCCTCTAGTCTTTAATATGCTTATTTACTTGATCCAACCTCTTAAACCTAACAACCACTTTTCCTTTGCCAAAGTCCTTCATGACCCCACAAAGGCTCTAATACTCACCCAGGTATTCCCTTCCCATGTAAACATTCCCCCCATTAAGGCACCAACATTTCATGCTAGAACAACCTTTTGCGTAGTCATCTTCCTCCACCTGATGGGGCTCGCTTTCTCTTTGTTCTACATGCACTCTGATGCCTCACATTGGCTGCCCCATTTTTGGATGTTTCCCTTACTAATTCAGACTGCGTATCTTTGTTAGGTTGCTCTCTATTATGGAAAACGTCCTTACCATTTTAGGTTCTGTCATCTTTTCATTGGACTTTCTTCCCACAGAAACACCTTCCTGATCCTTCTGGAGCTCTGAATCGCCACCCTGAGCTCCCTCCTTGGGGCCTTGGGGAAGCACTTCACAACTCCTGCTCCAACAATCCTGTGCCTCAGCACTCTCTATGTGAGGACCTTCCTTGCCATGCTGGGCTCTGACACTGCTGGCCACACCTCCACAAGGAGGTTCTTCCCCAGTCAGGCTCTGACTCTTCATGCTAGGTCACTTTAAAATCTGTCACCCCATTTTATGCTGCCTCCATAAATTGTCAGTATCCTCTGCTCCTCTGTTGCTTTCATGTTCTTTCACACCCTGTTCTGTTCTACACATTTGCATAAAGGTTCTTCTCAACCAACACAGAAGCTGACAAACCATGCCAGGCCTTCTTCTGGTATGGATGCCCTTGGTAACTCTCTCATATTATGATTATTCACACTTAGCCATTGATGGGCTTACTGCATTTGGATTTGCCTCTCCACAGTAGATAACCCCCCTTGAATGCACGTATTCCTCACCACACTTTGGCTCAGCCATCCCATGCTGGGACATCTCCAGACATCAGCCACCTTCTTTACCTCATTTGGGCAAAGCCACACTGTACCAGCATGTCCACATATTGGGACAACCTTTTCAGTCAACTTGGTTTCAGACACCCTCATTGGGGGCTGCCTTCTGAACTGTATTAGTATTCAGACTCTGACTTCTCGTAGGCTATATCCTGCGTGGGCACCCTCTTCACTCCACTAGCATTCCAAAAGCCCATCTACATTTATTATCCAGGTGGATACACTCTTTTCTATTTTTTTGCATTTATTTTTTTAAATTTCTTTGTTGATTAAGGTGTTACATGTGTCCTTATTCCTCCATTACCCCTCCAACCCCCACTGATGTCCTCACCCCCCTGTTGTCTGTGTCCATTGGTTAGGCTTATATGCATGCATACAAGTCCTTTGGTTGATCTCTCACCCTTATCCCCACCCTCCCCTACCTCACTCATTTATGGAATACTAGAGGCCCGGTGCACGAAATTTGTGTATGGGGGAGGGGGGTGTCCCTCACCCCAGCCTGCACTGTCTCCAATCTGGGACCCCTCTGGGATCGGGCCTAAACAGGCAGTCAGGCATCCCTCTCACAATCCAGGACTGCTGGCTCACAAACGCTTGCCTGCCTGCCTGCCTGATTGCCCCTAACTGCTTCTGCCTGCCTGCCTGATTGCCCCTAACTGCTTCTGCCTGCCAGCCTGATCACCCCCTAACCACTCCCCTGCCAGCCTGATCAACGCCTAACTGCTCCCCTGCCGGCCCAATTGTCCCTAACAGCCCTCCCCTGCAGGCCTGGTTGCCCCCAACTGCCCTCCCTTGCCAGCCTGGTCACCCCTAACTGCCCTCCCTTGCCAGCCTGGTCACCCCTAACTGCCCTCCCCTGCAGGCCTGGTCCCCCCCAACTGCCCTCCCCTGAAGGCCTGGTCCCTCCAAACTGCCCTTCCCTGCAGGCCTGGTCCCCCCACAACTGCCCTCCCCTGAAGGCCTGGTCCCCCCCAACTGCCCTCCTCTACTAGCCCGGTCATCCCTAACTGCCCTCCCCTGCAGGCCTGATTGCCCCCAACTGCCCTCCCCTGCAGGCCTGGTCCCTCCCATCTGCCCTCCCCTGCTGGCCTGATCGCCCACAACTACCCTCCCCTGCTAGCCATCTTGTGGCAGCCATTTTGTGTCCATATGGGGGCGGCCATCTTTGACCACATGGGGCAGCCATCTTGTGTGTTGGAGTGATGGTCAATTTGCATATTACTCTTTTATTAGATAGGATAATGAACAACATAAACTGATGAACAAAAACAGATCCAGAGACAGAGAAATATCCATCAGACCATCAAACTTGGTCGATACACTCTTTATTTTCACTTTATTTTTATACTTTATGCCAAACAGCTTTTTGTTACTCTGTTTGGCTCTGACACCCTAAGCCAGGACACCTCTCAAATGATGCCATTGTTACTCTGCCCCCAACGATCAGCTTTAGGGTGGGTTGAATAATTCAAGAGAAAAAAAGGTATAGGAAATGAAAAAAGTACAGAATCAATAGGAGAAAAAGTCATAACAGTTTTTGAAAGCTTAAATAATATACTGTTATCTAGGCAAAGTATGTAGAGGCTGATGAATCATTGAGTATACATATTATAAATCACTATGTATGTATCCCTCTTATAATTCCAAATAATTACAAATTTTTGAATAATAAAATATATATTTATTTTAAAAAGGTATAATATTCTTCAGGAAATGGCAGGTATATGTTTTTAAAGGTATTATTTTTATTATTTTAACTAGGACATTTATACTTGTTGAAAAATACAGATGCTTAATAGTTCCAGTAGGTTATAGAAATTCATATTTCTTTAAGTTAGGTAATTATTATATATCTGTACCATATGGAAATTTTATAATACAAATTCCATATAGTAAGTTAAAATCTAAGAGACTGCCCATATTTGGATGAATCTATTAATTAAAAATTTCTATGTTAGATGAAAAGTCAACTGCAGTTTCTTTCATTCTACCAGTAACAAAAACTGGTAAAGGAAAAAATTAAAATTTGTGAAACAATATTTGTGGAAATAAAAACTATTTTGTGGCCTAAATCAAATGATTTGTTAAGTATTGGTATAATACAATTTTATGTATTATTTTCAATGGAGATAACTTACATACAGCACACATATAGGAGGAAAACATATTTACTCATGGCAAGAGAAACTATTGTCCTTGTTGTCCTAGGAATGACTGAGTATTTTAAGTTAGTTGTTTGAACCTCTCTCTGCTGTCTTCCTTCCTCAGAAACCGTAACAAGAGTCTAACATTTTGCATTGGAGACCTCTTTTGTCTCTGTCAAATTTTTCTGACTTCCATAAATTAAAGGGATTTTTGACAGGAGTTTTGTAAACTTTCTGTGAGCTTTAAGATGCTGTAGTTAGAACTAATATAATAATGAATGTCAAGGGTAATGGAAAAACATTTTTTTTAAGAAGTGGTAGTATGAGCAGTAAATGTAGAGTGGAGTACTGGATGCCCCTGCAGTTACATTTTCATTATATTCAACTAGAGACCCAGGGCACGAAATTTGTGCACTTGTGGGGTGGTCCCTCAGTCTGGCCTCTGCCCTCTCACAGTTCAGAAGCCCTCGGGGGATATCTGACTGACGGCTTAGGGGATGTCCGACTAAGCTGTCAGTCGGACATCTTTAGTGCTGCCGAAGAGGTAGAAGAGGCTCCCACCACCGCTGCTGCGTTTGCCAGCCATGAGCCTGGCTTCTGGTTGCGCGGCACTTCCCCTATGGGAGCACACTGACCACCAGGGGGCAACTCCTGCATTGAGTGTCTGTTTCCCTGGTGGTCATTGCGCATGATAGTGACCAATTGTTTCGCCATTGGGCCCAAACTGGCTCTCTGACATCCGCCGAAGGTTCCCAGATTGCGAGAGGGCACAGGCCAGGATGAGCGACTTCACCTGTGCATGATCAGGGCTGGGGAGGGAAGCGGGAGGTTGGCCAGCCAGGGAGGGACCACAGGAGGGCTCCAGGGCATGTCCGGCCCATCTCGCTCAGTCCTGATTGGCCGGACCCCAGCAGCAAGCTAACCTACCAGTCGGAGCGTCTGACCCTGATGGTCAGTACATGTCATAGTGAGTGGCTGAGTGGCCTTAGCATATCACTATTATACTAGAGGCCCGGTGCATGAAATTCATCCATGGGGAAGGTGTGTGTGTCCCTCAGCCCAGCCTGCACCTTCTCCAATCTGGGACCCCTCGAGGTAGGATTGGGCCTAAACGGACAGTCGGACATCCCTCTCATAATCCAGGACTGCTGGCTCCCAACTGCTTGCCTGCCTGCCTGCCTCCCTGATTGCCCCTAACCACTTCTGCCTGCCAGCCTGATCACCACCTAAACACTCCCTGTTAGCCTGATTGATGTCTAATAGCTCCCCTGCCAGCCCGATTGCCCCTAACTGCCCTCCCCTGCAGGCCTGGTCCCCCCCCCCCCAACTGCTCTCCCCTGCAGGCCTGACCTCCCCCACAATTGCTCTTCCCTGCAGGCCTGGTCACCCCCAACTTCCCTCCTTTGCTGGCCTGGTCACCCCTAATTGCCCCAACTGCCCTCCCCTGCTGGCCTGATTGCCCACAACTGCCCTCCCTTACAGGCCTGGTCCCTCCCCTGCTGGCCATCTTGTGGCATCCATCTTGTGTACACATGGGGGCAGCCATCTCGTGTGTTGGAGTGATGGTCAATTTGTGTATTACTCTTTTATTTAGATAGGATAGAGGCCTGGTGCACGGGTGGGGGCCTGCTGGTTTGCCCTGAAGGGTGTCCCGGATCAGGGTGGGGGTTCCCTTGGGGTGTGGGGTGGCCTGGGTGAGAGTCCTGTGGTTGTTTGCAGGCTGGCCATGCCCATGGCTATCCAAGCAGAGTCCCTGGTATCTGGGATTTATTTATCTTCTATAATTGCAACTTTGTAGCCTTAAGTGGAGTCCATGGTGGGCCAGGGTGTGCAGGAAGCTTGGCTTCCTCCATTGCCGAGGAAACCCAAGCCTCCTGCTCACTCCATGGCTGCAGCCATCTTGGTTGGGTTAATGTGCATACTCGCTCCTGATTGGCTGGTGGGCGTGACTTGTGGGTGTAGCAGAGGCATGGTCAATTTGCATATTTCTCTTTTATTAGATAGGATTATGCTTTGATTGGTTGAAAGGCCAACCAGACCATTGGACACTTAGCATATTAGGATTTTATTATATAGGAAGAAGCATAACTGGGACTTAGTCTGAAGCAATGTGGTTCATATTCATTAGTTATAACTCAGTGAGTAGAGATAGATAGTTATAAAGAGCTTCTGCTTAGCCTGGTATCCATAGGACATGGATGGATTGGGGGTGAAGATAAATAAATGGAAGTAAATTTATTGGACATTATTTTATGATTCTTACTTGATTTGTATTCTTACATGTTGTTGACTATTAATTAAAAGTGTTATTTTACTCTGCTGGAATTAAAACAATTTAATTTTAAATTAAAGAAAATAAAAATATCTATGAGTCTTTAATATGTGTCACATATTTCCATTACCTACCTTACTTAACTTTATGCTCACACTTAAATCCTGTTTCTAATCTATCTAAGTGGTATAAGCAAAAGCTGGCAAATGCCAGAGCTGAAACTGCAACCTAGATTTGGTTGATGTAAAAAACACATTATTTTTCTAATGAATTATGTTTAACATCCTTGATTTTAATGTGCAACTGAATATTAAGGATATGAAATATTTTTGTCAGAAATATCTGGATTTTTAAAAGAAGTCATACTCTGTTTAGCCAATTTCTTTTAGAAATTTCAACACTCATGCCATATCAGCCAAGTCTTACACTTCTCACTGTCATGCAACTTATTGATTTAATCAATCCAGTTAATGAAGTGGAGGGATTATAAATATATACCCATGCACACTCATACCAATATTATATTTTGGGGCCAAAAAGTTGCTCTAATTGAGTAAGAAAGTCAAATGAATTCCAATGACACCAGATAAAGACTGCCTACATGAATGACATATTTTCTTTCAAACATTCCTCTCCGATGTATGTAGAATCAATGTTTTATCACCTATATGGACTGGATACTCATTATCTCAGGAAGCAGACATACTTGGACCCTTTGGCACAAAACCCTGTCTTCATGTAAACACAGATCTATATTTGAAATACTTATCTAAAACAGACATTAATCCCTTTACTCTTGGCAGGCTTTCAAATACGGAAGAGATATTCCTAACTCCCCTGTAAGCCCACTCTTTGCTATTTTAAAATGCCATGCTACCTTCCATCAAGTGTCCTGTGAAATAATTTAGAGTCTCTTGAATTCTTCTTCACTTTTATCTGAATTAATTCCATTTATATATAACTGAATCGAACAAAGCATCTGAGGAAATGTCATACCCTTAATGCCCTCATACAGCGATTCATGTAATTTGTCATACACAATTATAAATCCTTTCAGGGTCTTGTCATTTGTAGTAGGTACAGAATAAAGTAAAGTGCACACAGTCATATTTTTAATGCTAACTGGAAGATTACAGATTTTAAAACATTATTAATTATGTTTCATTTATGATTAACTATAAGAAACTAAAAATATAGAAGACATACAGGAAGAGTTAATAAAGGTTTGCTCTCTGGCAGTTACATCAGTCATAAAAAAAAGGTGCTCACTTATTTTGATATTATTTTGAAGCTGACTTTGGTGAGCCAGTTATTTGAATGATTTTCCTACACTATGTTCATTTTAGAGATTCAATATACTACTTTCCAATAATGATAAAATGGTTACATAGTCCAATAGAGAACTACTAAGGTCAAACTTCACATAATGGAGAAACTGAAGTTGTACTTTTAAACTTCTTCTCCTTTTAATGTTTTTATTTGTGCTAGGAGTTAAAAAAACAATTAGAATAAAATGAAATCCAATTATTTGGGCCATGGAGAGACCATATAATTTCATTTATCATTACAGAGTCTCTCCCACTTAGATCTCTTTTGAACACTTTATTTCTAGGGAATATCTTTTTCCAACTGCATCAGTAAACTAAAGTTGTAACTGTTAAATTTTTCTTGGATGTGTTTTGTTCTCTTCTGACATCAGCTGAAGTCAGTACTTGGTCTCCAAGATGCAATGAGAACTACATTTTGCTATACACAATGTTGTGACAGTTATTCCAGTGCCAACTAAAGCTTTCTTACATTTTCTGAACACCTTGCCAATGTAATCCTTTAAAATGATTTTTACATGAATTTCCTTATAAAGAATTCTTATGACTATACTTACTTCACATTTCTAAATTTACTACTAATTTAAGATTCACATGAATATGTAGTCTTGCAGATATTTAACGAAAATAATAATATATTAAATTTAAATTTGTTTTTCTTTTATAGCAAAATAAAAAACATATTAATTAGCACATTAATCCTTTCATGCTTGATACTAAATGTGGGTTACAATCATCACCATTGTGGGACATAGTTTCATGTGTGGTAAAAGGGTCTTTGCGGATGTGATTAAGTTAAGGTTCTTCAAACTGGGAGATTATTCTACTTACCTAGGTAGGTTAAATGTAAATATAAGGGTCCTTATATGAAATAGAGAAAAGGATCAAAATCAAGAAGGATATGTGAGGAGAGAAGCAGAGATCAGACGGATGCAATTGCTAAATTTGAAATGGAAGGACTTAACAAACCAACAAATGTGGGCAGCTGGAAATGAGATGAATACATAGTCACTCACAGAAGAAATATACCCCATGGATCCCTTGATTTTAGCCCAGTGAGACATCAGTCTCCAGAATATATTCAATGAATTTGAGCTGTTTTAATCTACTAAGTCTGTGGTAATGTGTTACAGCAGGAATAGGACACTGATACAGGTTCTAATTTCATTTCCAACACTTGCCAAAATGTGGAAACCAGATTTTATGAATTTAAGAATACTTGGATTTGTGGCAATGAGGACCTTAAATTTCAAAATCTTTTATAGTAAAGATTTTAAAAAGTGGTCTTTGAGAAAGAGAATTTTATAAGATTATACCTAATAAGGTAAAATAAATCTTGTGATGGCAAAATATACTAGTAATACTGAAATATAATTCAAAATTGGTTACTACAGCAGTTATATGGCATGAGAGCAGTTACATATACTGCCTCATCCATGACATCTATTCATGATTGATTCCAGCACTGAACCATAGCCACCCTGTAGCCTTAAAACACATACCAACATAACACTCAAGGTAACGGTGACAAATTGTTTTAGTTGGAGTGTATGTCATTCAGAATCCATTAAGAATGGAGTATAGGTAATAAGTACTGAAAGTAGTTAAAATAAGAGTAATTTAATAGAGAATTAGTTACCAGATGATGCCTGAACTAAGAACACAAAGGGGGAAACTGAGGATATGCCAAGAGTAGCAATAGCAGAAAAAAATAGTTACAATTAATAAGCTGCTAAGAAAAAGGGAAGATAGGAAGTCCAAGGGCTGGGTGAGGGCTGGGATCACCCTAAACTAGTTATAACTATGTTTTGTCACTTGGGAGCTGGAGCCAATGCTAAAAAAAATTACAAAAAAGATGGATATATATATATATATATATTATATATATATTATTATATATAAGATGGATCTATATATATATTAAAGAGAGAGATCTTATACTTTTATTCATAATAATGTATTAATCATTCACAGTGTAGTAATTTTTATTATAATGAATTCAGTCTAATGAGAAAGAAAAACATATACACAAAGTATTACCATGAAGAGTATTATACCTAAAAATGAACCCAAGAACAAAGTTAGTTTTGTACTTATTGAAAACTAGAGGCCCAGTGCACGAAATTCAAGCACGGGGGGGGGGGTTTCCCTCAGCCCAGCCTGCACCCTCTCCAATCTGGGACCCCTCGAGGGATGTCCAACTGCCCGTTTAGGCCTGATCCCGGTAGGATAGGGCCTAAACGAGCAGTCGGACATCCCTCTCACAATCCAGGACTGCTGGCTCCCAACTGCTTGCCTTCCTTCCTTCCTGATTGCCCCTAACTGCTTCTGCCTGCCAGCCTGATCACCCCCTAACCACTCCCCTGCCAGCCTGATTGATGCCTAACTGCTCCCCTGACAGCCTGTTTGTCCCTAACTGCCCTCCCCTGCAGGCCTGGTCACCCCTAACTGCCCTCCCCTGCAGGCCTGGTCACCCCTAACTGCCCTCCCCTGCAGGCCTGGTCCCTCCCAACTGCCCTCCCCTGCAGGCCTGGTACCCCCCAACTGCTCTCCCCTGCAGGCCTGGATCCTCCCCAACTGCCCTTCACTGCAGGCCCGGTCACCCCCAACTTCCCTCCTCTACCAGCCTGGTCACCCCTGACTGCCCTCCCCTGCAGGCTTGATCGCCCCCAACTGCCCCCCCTTGCAGGCCTGGTTCCTCCCAATTGCCCTCCCCTGTGGCCATCTTGTGGCAGCCATCTTGTGTCCACATGGGGGCAGCCATCTTGTGTGTTGGAGTGATGGTCAATTTGTATATTACTCTTTTATTAGAGGTCTGGTGCACGGGTGGGGGCCAGCTGGTTTGTCCTGAAGGGTGTCCTGGATCAGGGTGGGGGTTCCCTTGGGACATGGGGTGGCCTGGGCGAGGGGCCTGTGGTGGTTTGCAGGCCGGCCACGACCCCCCGGCAACCCAAGTGGAGGCCCTGGTATCTGGGATTTATTTATCTTCTACAATTGAAACTTTGTAGCCTTGAGTGGAGCCAAGCCTTCTGCTTGCTCCGTGGTGGCAGCCATTTCTGTTGGGATTTATGTATCTTCTATAATTGAAACTTTGTAGCCTTCAGCGGAGGCCAAAGCAGGCCAGGGCTGCAGAAGCTTGGCTTCCTCCATCGCTGGGGGTAACCCTAGCCTCCTACTCTCTCTAGCTCTGTGGCTGCCGCCATTTCTGTTTGGATTTATTTATCTTCTATAACTGAAACTTTGTAGCCTGGAGTGAAGGCCTGGGCCAGCAAGGGCAGGCAGAAAGCTTGGCTTCCTGCATCACCGGGGAAACCCAAGCCTCCCTTCTGCTCTCTGTGGCTGCAGCCATCTTGGTTGGGTTTATTTGCATATTTGCTCATGATTGGCTGGTGGGCGTGGCTGGTGGGCGTGGCTGGTGGGTGTAGTGGAGGTATGGTCAATTTGCATATTACTCTTTTATTAGATAGAATAATGCTGCAATGAAGATGGGGTGCAGACATATTTTTGAATTGGTGTTTTGTGAGGGTTTTTTTTTTTACATTAACACTCAGAAGTAGAACTGCTGGATCATATGGTTCTATATTTAATATTTTGAGGAACCACCACTCTATTATCTCTCACTAACTCCAAACAAATTGGATCCAGCTGAAACTGCCTCCAAGGAAACCCAGAAGGCAAAGGTCAGGCCTCTTGCTGCACCAAACAGAGTAGAGAAGGGCAGGGAAGGGAACCTAGAACAGCTGGTTCTGGATCAACTAGCATGGAAGATTAAGGAAAAAAAGTAAAAGATCCCCCTCCCCCATTTTTTACCCCTTGAATATGGAGAAACCTAAAGAGGACATCTTTTGAAAAACAGGGATTCTGTAAAAAGGGAGAAATTGTTCAAAATCTAATGATGATTAAAACTGAAGTGTATAAGACTAAGACTTCTTCCCATGTAAAACTCCTTTCTATTTTGCTGGTCTAAATTACACAGGGTTGATTGTATATATTAAAAAATAAAAATGAAAAGCGCATTTTTTCTGACTTTTCCTTTTATAATTTAACCATTTTGGCAGAAAAAATCAATTAAAAGTTCAGAAAAAATCATACAGGTGCAATTTCCCGGTAATTTTTTAAAATGAGAATTTTATGGAAATAATTGTTAAGGTATGCTATTAGATTAATAAAAAATATTAAAAGAATGTTCACTGGATGTAGTAATAATATATATTTTTATATTTGCACATTTAAGATACATATAATATTGATATTCTAAGATAGAGATCAATCTTGGAATATCAATAGTTTTAAAATAGATGACTATTAAGTTGATTTTGTTAGGTGTATCTTGCTATATCTAATAATTCGAGGCATAAAATTATCATTGACATTTTCAGTCAAAAAATGAAGTAAAATGTATGTCGATTAGTAGGCAATAACAATCTTCCTAGAGGAAATTATAGTAAGTACCTAGTACTCATTTGAGTAACTTTGCAAAAATAACCATCAAGACCTAATCTCTCAGCATTTATCAAGCTTTTCCCTCCTCAATCCATCATAACTGTGACAGATTTCATGCCCATCTGTCATAACCAATTGAAACTGTTTCAGCTGATGGACTAAAGCACATGGGGGAATTCCTAGATGATATGATGGCCAGCACTTCTTCTGTCTAGAAATTGCAAGGTAGAAGGAGTAAGGATTGATTTTACCTGTTACAAATGATTAAGTGCTTTGGTTCCTAAAAGTTACAAAATGGAATTTTGTGCCCTTATCCCTTGTTCTTCCACATTAAGGAATTTTTATATTTTATTTACAAATTTTACAGCATATCTTGTTCTACGTCTGTTACAACAGTCTGTCCATCATTTGAAATATCTTTGTATGCCATGGGCTAAACAGACACACTTTTATTCAGTACTAAGAAGGTGCATGTCTCAATTTAGTTTCCTCAGTTACATTTTCCTCAATAATATTGCATTTAACTTCCACAGTGCATTCATTTTTTATCTTAATGAACTCACAGGCTGATTAGGAAGATAAATATAGAAACAAAGTATTATCATGCAGAATATTATATGTAGACATGGACTTAAGAACTAGGTTAGCATTAAATAATTAGTAGTGGGTGATTAACTCTATTAAAGGTGAGAGATAGTTTCTTGAAAAGCAAAGCTTACATTTAGGAGGAAATGAGTTCAATTTGAAAATCAGATATAAGTGTTTATCACATGAGGGAGGATGTGCTTTCTATCTCATTTATGAAGCCATAATAAAATTAGACATGAACATAAGCCAAGGTTTTTAGGAGGAGTGGACAGAAAAAAGTTCGGTAGATAGGGTCAGGACCATGGGAGGAGGAAGTGAAACATGGAACCCGCTAGGAGGAGTTACTAAGGCATCCCAACTGGGTGGGGAAGGAAGGGAGTGCACGGGAGACATGAACTTTAAAACGTATGGATATTACTAAGACAAACATGCAGATAACCAATCACAAGCATAAATACAAAGAAAGCACATGCTCCCTTCCCTTCACCCCTGGCACAGTACACAGTGGATACCTGACATTCCTGTTGCTGGGGAGCACATCCCCTGAGCCCAGGTGGCTTATGGCCATGTGGGCCTCCACACATGGATTATCAGACTTTAATTAGCTTGGATACTAAACTACTTCCGAGTGTAACATGGAAAGGAGGCTCTGGCCACTGGCCTGCTCCTGGAACCCCAGCTGCACCTTTTTCAGGACTGGCTTCTCCTGATAAACTTTGGTTCCATTAATTGTTTTGCCTGCGACATCCTTCTTCAATTTTGGCGAGAAAGAAAGGGACTCAGAACACCCACATTTTTTGTTTAAGGAATGTTCAAATATTGGCTTTGAAATCAGAATTCTGCCAAAAATGGCTTTAGCCTTTGCTGCAACATTTGGTGCCTCAAATAGGAAAATAGCTATATCATTATTTTTTCTCTGATATCTCTGAATATCAACCATTCTTTAATCCATGCCAAAAATTTGTGTGCACACAATAAAATTAAGATGCAGATAAAAATTCAGAGACACAATTTTACCAGGAGATATAAATTATCATGAGTCATTCAATTGTTAGTTTTTATTTTTAATGAATGTCCTTGTCTGAATATTATCAGCCATTTTCTTTGCATTTTTGATAAACTACATGGTTTGTCTTCTATAATTTATTAATACAATGATTATGTTAAATTTCCTAATGTGGATTCATATTCGAAGTCTTAGAGTAAATCCTGATAATCTGTTGATAAGTTGATACACTCAACTTGCTTTTGTAAAATTTTGTACCCAGGATCATAAATAAGTAGTTAGTGGTTTTCTTTTACTAAATTAAATTTATCACATGGTTGTTAAATATTGTGATTTAGGTTTAAAAAGTCAATTAGAAAGAATTTGAGTTTTTGTAATCCTGTTTTAAATTATATTATGTTTAACTACTATTTAAAAATTATGTAAAATCTATCTGTAAAATAAATTAGTCAGTGTTTTTTAAGAATAAACTTCCTATCATCGTCACAATTTCTTTTGTGGTAATTGATTTATCAAATTCTTTTTCCTTCTTATATCAACGTTGGTTGTTTAACTATCAATAACAATTTATGTATTCCCTTCAGATATGTAAATTTCCAATTCTAGAGTTTAGAGGTAATATTCTATTAAAAGTATTAACTTTTCTGTTTTCATTTCTAAATTTCAAAGCTTTAATCTACCTATTTTTTAATCAAGCACATAAACCAACTTTTCATTAACTTATCCTTTCCAATGTCTCCTATTTCATTATATTATATGCCTACTTTACCATTAATTTATCCTTTAATATTTAAAACAATGTTGTTGTATGCTTTCTTAAAATACGTATTAAGATTCTTTCTTATTAATGATGTAACAATAAGTCTAGTCTCAACTGGATAATGGATTCACTCTTATCCACCACCAGGGTGAGGGATAAGCTCCTACTTACTATGATTATCCTTTAATAAAAGATGTTTTCATGTAACAGAATAGGTCTGCAACAAAAATGAAAACTCACTGTTTGGAGATAAAAAAAAAGATATGTTGATGTTCTAACCCAGGTACTACCGTGTTTCCCCGAAAATAAGACATCCTCCGAAAATAAGACCTACTTACAGGTTTCCTTCTGAGTGAAATATAAGGCATCCCCCAAAAATAAGGCCCCCAGGCTCTGTCTCAGAATGAAAATTAATTTACCGTAAAATGGTCACTAGGGCCTCCCCGACTGGCGTCTAGCAACCAGTGACGTTACGCGGAGTCCTGACGTCACTGCTGTGTGGAGGCGGAGCGAAGGTCGGAGTGAGCGGTGAGTGCGGGGTGGGAGAGAGGAGGAGACTTTCGCAGATGCATGTAGAAGAACAGGAGGATTAGAGTGGACGGGATGCGGCGAAGGTGGTGAGTGCTGGTCTGTCTCTGGTGACACTACCTGATGCTCGCAGCTGCCTTCATGATGACTGAAGGTTCTCAGTCAGTGGCAGACCCTGCTCCAGCCCAGATCCAGGCCCCAGCAAGCCCAGTGACAGTCCCCAGGCAGGCCCCAGGGGGTAAATGTCTGATAAAGGGGTAGGGAGGATGTCTGGTGAAGGTGTTCAGTGACACAGGGGTGGGGGGAGGGGGATCACTTAAAATGACACAGGAGGATCAGAGGGGGCAATCAAAATGACACAGAAGGGTCAGAGGGGACAATCAAAATGACACAGGAGGATCAAAAGGGGTTACTAAAATGGTAATCCCCCCTCTGATTCTTCTGTGCCATTTTGAATCCCCCTTCTGATCCCCCCTGTGTCATTTTGAGTGATCCCCCTCCCCCCACCTTGATACCCCAATTCCTTTTTTTTACCCCTAGAAATGAGTGCAAAAAGAAAAAGCTACTCCATGGAGTACAAGAAAGGAATCGGGGCCAAAATCTTACTGCTTTCTGCAAAGAGAAGATGTTGAATATCTGATTGGTCCGAAAATGGCGAGCAGAGTATGGTAACCTCATTGAACAAGTGGACAAGGGAAACGCTAAAAAGCGCAAGTGTTGATCAGGTCGGCAACCATTATTTTCCGAGCTGGAAGACGTGATCTGTGAATGGGTTGTTGACAGGAGAGCAAAGGCTTTGGTTGTGAATAGGGCTCAGATTCAAGAATTTGCCCTTGCAATGGCACCACAGTTTGACATAGCCCCCAAATACTTCAAAGCATCACAACACTGGCTGGATAATTTCCTTCAGTGAAGTGAACTGTCTTTAAGAAGATCTACAACATTGTTTAGGTTGGAAGATACTCAAGTTATTAAGCGAGCACTTGCATTCAAGTCCTTTATTGATGATGCTGACTTCTCTAAATACAATCTTTCCAACATGATTGCTATGGATGAAACTGCAGTGTTTATGGGCCAATCATCTCAAACAACAATTGAACAGCGGGGTGCCTCCTTAGTGTACATTCCCTCCACTGCTTACAAAAGTGCACGTGTTTCCTGTATTTTGGCAATTCGTCTGGATGGCACTAAAATCCCACCTTTAATCATTTCTAAGGGCAAGAAGGAAAAGATTGAACGTGTTTTGGGCGTTTTTATTCTTGAAACTGAAAAAGCCTGGGCCACACAAGCAGTTATAAGGAAGTGGGTCAATTTAATGCTGCCGCTTGTTATGTGAGGGAGCCAAAGAGGCCTGCTAGTCTGGGATGCAGCCAGCACTCACCACGCTAAAGACATGAAGACATTTCTTCACGAAAGAAAAATAGATCAGATAATGATTCCCGCAGGAATGACGGCCTATCTCCAGACTCTTGATATTGCAATAAACAAGCCATTCATAGACAATTTGCGCATGGAAATTAATGACTACATTGAAAATAGAATGGAGAGAAATCAGCATGGAAACTTTGTGAAACCTAAACTGCAAGAAGTTGTGACTTGGGTGAAGAATTCATGGGAGAAAATCACTGACAGTTACATTGCAAATGCACTGCGAGCAGGCTACCTTGACAAGAAGTACTCATTTAAAGACAGTGCTATTGCTAAATATGAGAGATTTGGTCCACTGATTCTGAAAGAAATGGAGTCACAAGAAATTCACCAGGAAATTCAGGAATTGGATTGTTATGATGATGTTCCAGAAGATGATGACATGATTGTCATTGAATAAATGAGTAAATTCTTGATACTGTAGGATTCACAGTTTGTCTGGCTTGTGTTGACAACTACCATACTACCGTACCGTATACAGGTAATAAATTTCCTTTATTTTCACTTAACAATAAATGTGTACCGTATTCTTCTTCATGGAAAAATAAGACATCCCCTGAAAATAAGACCTAGCGTGTCTTTGGGGCAAAAATTAATATAAGACACTGTCTTATTTTCGGGGAAACACGGTAGTATCTGTGAATGTGACTTTATTTGGAAACAGAATCTTTGCAGATGTAAATAAGTTAACACAAGGTCATTAGGGTTGGCTCTAATTCAATATGACGGGAATTCTTGTATGAAGAGAGAAAGACTATGTGAAGACAGACACACAGGGAAAATGGCACATGACAATGGAGGCAGATATTGAGATGCTGTAGCTGAAATCCATGGTATGCCAGAGATTGCTGGCAACCAATGGAAACTAGGAAGAGGCAAGGGAAGTTTACCATACAGGTTTTAGAGTGAAGGTGCCCCTGACAACACCTTGCTTTTGGCTAACCTCCAGAACAGTAAATTTCTATTGTTTTAAGCCACCCAGTTTGTGGTACTTCGTTATTGCAGCCCTAAGAAACTGATACACCCCCTCAACACACCCCAGGCCTTACACAGACGTTTCAATTATTATTTTCTGAATGAAGCAGTCAGGCTGTTACTCTTTTGGCACTGCTGCCATAATTTCAGAAATGCATTGATTGCTGTTGTTTTAAATGGGTCCCAGAGGAAAGATCCTTATCATAAATGATACCCTCTTCTTGCCTCTATAAGTTATAGGATATGAGGAGGATTTACCTGCCACTTTCTTGGGAATCGGAATTATGAGTCATTTCTCCATGAAGCTTTTTCTATTTTCTGATATATCTACCAGCATTATTTTAATATATATATACATACATATATATATATATGTGTATATATATATATATATATATATATATATATATATATATATATATTATTGATTTTAGAGACAAAGGGAGAGGGAGAGATAGAAACATCAATGATGAGAGAGAATCGTTGACTGGCTGCCTCCTGCACACCCCCTACCAGGGATCGAGCCCGCAACCCAGGCATTTGCCCTTGGCCGGAATCAAACCTGGGACCCTTCAGTCTGCAGGCCGACGCTCTATCCATTGAGCCAAACCAGCCAGGAGCAGAATTATCTTAATGTGCTTGTTTGAGGACATTCCCCAGTAAAATTTAGCCTCATTTTTGTTTGATTTGGTCATATCTTTAGACTTTTATATGGAAATATCATGTTTCCATAATATTACACTTCCTCTCATTTTCAAAAATAAGTGTTTGATAGGAGAAATTATGCTTATTTATCTTTGTAACTTTCACATCTAATAAAGTACTTATAATATCTATACTAATAAAAGGGTAATATGCTAATTAGGGTGGACATCTTCCAGACGACCATCCAGACGTACTTCCCGACAAAGCTGCAGCAGCTGCCTGAGGCTCAGGCAGGCCGTGGATGGCGGCTGCCGCTGTGAGGGCTGGTCGAAGGCTCAGGCAGCTGTGCCCGGCTGCAAGGCCCGAGGCTCAGGCAGCCATGGTGGCCGCCAATGGCAGCAGCAGTGGGGTGATGGGGGTGGCGCCTTCCTGACTGGCCAGGTCACCTCTGGCAGAGGGAGGCCAGACTGCGGCTTAGGCTGGGGACCGAGGCAGAGGTGATTATGGGTGATTAGGCTGGCAGGGGGCAGTTAGGGGCAATCAGGCAGGCAGGCAGAGGGGTTAGGGGCGATCAGGCAGGCAGGCAGGTGAGCGGTTAGGAGCCAGCAGTCCCGGATTGCAAGACAGACATTCCCCGAGGTGTCCCAGATTGGAGAGGGTGCAGGCCAGGCTAAGGGACCCCCTCTTGCCACAAATTTCATGCACCGGGCCTCTAGTCTATATAATAAAAGCCTAACGGACCTTTATGGCAGAACGACTGGTCACTATGATGTGCACTGACCACCAGAGGGCAGATGCTCAATGCAGGAGCTGCCCCTTGGTGGTCAGTGTACTCCCACAGGGGGAGCACCACTCAGCCAGAAGCTGAGAAGCAGCACTAAGGAGCAGCGAGCAGGCGGGCAGTAAGGAACAAGGGGTTCCGACTGCAAGAGGGCACATGCCGGGCTGAGGGACCCCCCCACCCCAGTGCACAAATTTCATGCACTGGGCCTCTAGTTGTAAGCACAAAATAAAAAGATATTAAAGGAATGAACATTATCCATTTCTTCATCAAATGGCAAAGAAGTAAGAAAACATTCCCAATTATGTACAATATTTGACAATATAACATTTGATAGTATTTTAAATGACCATTCATTGTACAAAAAAAATATGGTAAGGGAATACAAGAGATACAATGTCCAGCGTAAAAAGAAAAATTAATTTTCTAGCACAGATTGGCTATTTTTAAAGCATGCTTTATTATTTGTTTCTGCAAATAATATATATTTTAACTGACATTTTCATGACTTCTGAATGTTTCACCTCATAATTTTTACCTAATAGTAGCTACATTACTATTGAGGAATATAATTTGGAATCCAAGTTCCATTTCTATTAATCTTAGCACATTAGCGTTTTCCAGTCAATTAAACAGGCCGGCACCATCTTCACCGATGACTGATGCGAAGACAGCATGTAGTTTTAGAATTCTTGATGGATAAATGATAGCAATCCATGAACCCCACTGAGCCTGTAGACAGCATCAAAATCAATCATTCAAACTCCCTTTTATCCATTACCCACCTAATAGCTAGAAAGTCCATTTTAATAGCTAGTCATTAGGGACTTGCCTTGGCATAGAATAAAGAATACTTATTTAGGCAAATGGCATTTGCCTTTAATAATAATTATATATATATATATATATATATATATATATATATACACACACATATATATATATATATATGTATATATATATATATATATATATATATATATATATAACGTATACTTAATTTTCCTGTCCTCATTTAACCTAAGAACTTATAAAAGCTCTAAATGTAATTAGCACTCCTTAAAAAGTACCTGATTATATTTTATAAAAATCACTGACCATAAATTTTTGAGATTGCTTGTCCAACTTGCACAAGTGAAATACTCGAAGGATAAAAATAAAAGAAGGAGTTAATGGAAAGCGAGAGGAAAAAATATCTCTGAAGAACTATCAGTTACGTTATTATAAGCTAAAACACTACTATTTTTTATGGGGCTGTGATCTCTCCTGTGTGTTGAACACTCCGTTTTTTTCTCCCCCTAGATATTTTTCTGACTAGCTGTTAGGGAACTGACTCTTCACCATTTTTGACTGCCTCTTTGAAATTGTCCATCCAGATATAATGCACCCTACTAGTGAAAAGCCAGGGATGTAATCTAAGTTTGGTCAAATAGATGTCCTCATTATAATAAATTTGAATCTTGAGGGTACTGCTGCAAGTATGGAGTGCATTTATCTTGTCAAAATCCACATTGAACACTGATCTGTGTATCTGAACTTGCCAGGTACTTCTCTCTTTTCTCACTCTGATTTCGGTTCTCTTTTTAAAAGAATTCATAATACATTCCCACCTTATACCACTTTCTAACTAAGAAAGCTCAAATAATATGTTAGGAGAAAAACCTAGGTGACCTTTGGTTCTGCTATGACTTCTTTAAAAAAATACCAAAGCAAACTGTCTGAAGAAAAAAATTGATAAATTGGACTTGATTAAAATTAAAAACTTCTGCTGTGCTAAAAAATACCACTAAGAGAATGAAATGACATGCCACATACTGGAGGAATATATTTTCAAAACCTATTTGTGATTAAGTACTGCTATCCAAAATATACTAAGATCTCCTAAAATTAATAAATAAATACATAATGGAATTAACAAATAGGCAAAAAATCTGAAAAGACAATTCACCAAAAAGGGTGTACAGATGTCAAATATCATCTCAATACTCAATGAATGATCAATATCATATGTCACTAGGGAAATGTAAATTAAAACAATGAGATACCAATAACAGCAATTAGAATGGCTAAAATCCAGAACATTGATACTATGAACTGCTGGAGAGGATTTTGAATGGTAGAACCTTTCATTCATTGCTGGGGTCTGCAGAATGGTACGGCCATTTTGGAAGGAAGCTTGTGATAGTGGGAAAGGGCATGTAATAAGAACAGAGCCACAGTTGTCTAATAATTACTCACCTTACTAACTATAGATAAGAAGTTTTCTTATAGACCTTGGGTAACCGGAAAATGAAACAGGGCTGTAAAAGAATAAGATGCCTCAATGGGTCCATTACTCAGAAAAGAAATACATTTTGAGAGCAGACCAAGGACAGGACATGCTTTGATTTGGTTGCTGTGCCCTGACCCTGACCTCCTCCAGGAATTTTCCTCAGGAATGCTGACCATTCTTCAGTCCCAAAAATGGGCTGCACTGTTTGTAACATCATAAAAGATTAGCCACCTGGACTAGGTGTTGGACTTTGAGCTCCTGAAGGCCCGACTGCAGACCCTCCCCTCCCCTTTCCATGTACATTTGCAGCTTGCAGCTACATGTAGCTATCTTCTCCTTCCTGAGTATATAATCAGCCAACTGGCGAGGGGGGTCAGAGCAGAATTTCCAGGGCGACTGACTGCTCTCCCCATACTGCTGGCATTATTGGAATAAACACTCATATATGATTCAACCCTGTCTCTGATTAATTTGGCTCAAGTAGTGACAGGCGGCCTAGGACCAATTGTGTCTGGTTTCATTTGGACAGCGTGTTACAAAACTATTTTTTTTTTTTATTGCATGAACCAGCAATTATGCTTATTGCTATTTATCCAAATGAGTTGAGATTTTACATCTACACAAAAATCTGCACACAAATGTTTATAGCAGCTTTATAAATAATTTCCCAAACTTGGAAGCAACCAAGATGTCCTTCAGTAAGTGAAAAAAATAGCAAACTGCGGTACATCCATCTAATAAAATATTATTAATAATAAAATGAAATGTTAAGCCCAGAAGAGATATGGAGGAACCTTAAATGTATATACGTAAGTGAAAGAATCTAATCTGAAAGTGCTACAAATTGTATGATTTCAAGTATATGACATTGTGGAAAGGCAAAACTAGGGGACAGGGAAAATACTGGTTGCCAGGGTATAGGGAAAGGGAGAGGGAAATGAAGAGGTGAAACACGGGGCATTTTCAGAGCGGTGACAATTTTCTGTTTTATGGTAATGGTGAATGTATGTCATTATACATTAGTCAAAGCCCTTAGAATATATAACACAAGGAATAAACCCTAATATAAACTATCAACTTTATTTAAAGATGATGTACAAATATTATCTTAATTGTAACAAATATACCACACTAATGTAAGATGTTAAAGGGGAATTTTGAGATGTTTGTGAGGAGGTACATGGCAACTCTCTGTATTTGCTGCTCAATTTTCCCATAAACTTAAAATTTCTCAAAATAATAAATTTTATTAATTAAAATTTTTTTATTCAATGTTAAAATTAAGTAAGTATAAAATAAATTAATAATTTTTAAATGGTACATTTGCAGCATTTGTATTTTTGAGATTATTAAAGTATAGGGACTACACGATGATATAAAGTACAGCACAGATAATACAGTCAATAATATTGTAATCATGATGTATGGTGCCAGCTGGGTACTGGAAATAATCAGGGGGTCACTTTGTGAAGTATGTGATTGTCTAACCACTATGCTGTACACTTGAAACTAATAAAAATAATACTGAATGCAAGCTGTCACTGAAACAATTAAAAGTTAAATGAAGAAATAAAGCAAAGAGCCTATATGATGCTTTTAGAATACCCTCCATATAATCTCATCAGACATAACTATAAAATTTGTTGATAACTGAACTCAGTCCATATTAGTGAAGTAATGGTCTGTTATTAAAAGTGATGGTTATGACTCTACAAATTACAAGTGAAAATTATTATTTTTGTCCACTTGTCTTTTACCAATATGAATACAATTATAAAAACAGGATTTTGGATTTCTAGAAAGAAACAATGAGCAATAGGGCAACTGGAAACACATCAAAGAATTTTGCCAAAACAGTTATTTAAAAAAGATGTTCAGAACTTCTGAACATAAAGTAATTGAGTGATTTAATATTTTAATCAATATTTTGAAATACAATGGAGATTCTATATTACATGAAGAAAGTATAGCACATTAAATCCCACCCTGTGTTAGGCACATTACGGTATACTTGAGTAAAACCCTGGCCCCTAAAATAAAGCATTTTTATGGCTATGAATCTGTTCCTTTGGCTGCTCCAGTCTGGAAGGACTCATTTTCTATCCTAACTTTTTTCTTTGTTTCACTGTTGCCTTCTGTGGCAAAATAAGAGCAAATAATAAACTCCTTAAAAATAAAACAGGAAGGTATTTATTTAGACATTTGAGATAAAAGTCACAACTCCCTTATTATGCCATCTCTAGATTCTCATCAGGCTTGTATTATAAGTATGATAATACACAGGCAAACACATACATGTCTGTTTAGTAGTTTTTCATTCATCTGAAATAATTCTATTTAATCTCACATTAATAATTTATATCTAGAAGTGAATTTCACTGCCTTGCCCAGTTTCTTCAATTTGATCAAATTTCATAAAGCATTAATGACAGATCTATTATAGGAATGAACACAACCAAAAATAAGTAAAATTTAGTTACTGCAGAGCACTCATACTTTTGATAATTTCAAGTGATGTTGTCAATTTAATTACTGACTTATAATCTATCTAGATTCAAAAATGAGAAAAATTACAGCCAACATATCCAAGGCATAACATTTGATATGAAAAACTGATATAAAAATGAAATTATTGTGGAATGGTAAGAGTTGGTGCATCGAACACATATAATGAATTTCTATATGCTTGAAAAATTACCCATATGTCACACTAAATGTCTGCATCTGGTTCAGACAGACTGGGCCACAGTTAATTTCCTGCAGACCACTGTGGTAATCTATATGGCACTACAGTAAAATTAATGAGGAAAAGTTTGAGAATTTATTAAGCAGTAGGAAGTTAATAATAATATATCCAAAGGTTCTATAATGGGGAGAAGTAAAGGTAAATGATAACTCCATAAATATTTTTATACATTTGAATTTTTCACCTGAGAATTTAATAAAAAATAATAATGAGGGCTAACTTGTAATTCATATTAATGTATATATTTTTGAAATGCATTTCTAGGGTAAGGCAATACCATATGTTTATATATTTGAACTCCAGCACAAATAAAATGATAAGGAAGGGGTATTGACTTGGAATCTGTTCTGAGACCTTTCCTCAGAAGATAAAATTACTAATATTTGCGTTTTCCACTGTGTGATTAAGTTGCTATTTTACTCACTCACAAAACAAATGGAAAAGACCTGGAATAGTCAAAGCAATCTTGAGAAAAGAGTTAGGAGAATCATATTTCTTTTTTTTATATATAAATATATTTTATTGATTTTTTACAGAGAGGAAGGGAGAGGGATAGAAAGTTAGAAACATCGATGAGAGAGAAACATCGATCAGCCGCCTCCTGCACACCTCCTACTGGGGATGTGCCCGCAACCAAGGTACATGCCCTTGACAGGAATTGAACCTGGGACCCTTCAGTCCACAGGCTGATGGTCTATCCACTGAGCCAAACCGGTTTCGGCGAGAATCATATTTCTTGATGTCAAATTGTATTACAAACCTATAGCAATCAAAACAACATGAAACTGGAATAAAAACAGACATATAGGCCAATGGAACAGGCAAGTCCAAAAATAAATGCAAGCATATATGATCAGCTAATTTTTGGAAAAGGTGCTAACAATATACAATAGGAAAAGATTAGACTCTTCAACCAATGGTGCTGGGAAAATTGGATATCCACATGCCAAAGAATTAATTGAACCCTTATCTTACACCATACACAAAATCAATTAAAAATGAATTGAAGACTTAAATACAAAAACTAAAAACTTTTTCCTAGACAAAGACATAGGAAAAAAGCTCCCTGACATTGGCTGTGGCAATTGTTTTTTGGATATGGCACCAAAAATACAGGCAACAAAAGCAAAAATAACCTGTAATCTCAATCTAATCAATAGGAATATAAGAGAAAAACCCAAAGTAAGGCACATTCTATGAAATATCTGAAAAGTATTCCTCAAAACAGCTAAGGTCAATGAAAAATAAAGGGAAACTACTATAAGCTAGTATAGGAGAAATAACAAAATAATGCAATGTGATTCTGGAATAGAAAGTATGCATAACTGAAAAATCTTAGGGAATGCTGAATCAAGTGAGGAGTTTAGTTAATAATGCAGCAAAGTTTGTGTTAGTTAGGACAATATACCATGTTAATGTCAGATTATCTACACAAATAAAAGAGAAAGATGCAAATTGACTGTACCTCCACTACACCCACAAGCCACGCCTACCAACCAATAAGGAGTATGCAAATTAACCCAACCAAGATGGCTGCAGCCACGGAGCAAGCAGGAGGCATGAGTTTCCCCAGTGATGGAGGACAAGCTTCCTGGCCTGCCCTGGCCTCCACTCAAGGCTACAAAGTTTCAATTATAGAATATAAATAAATCCCAAATATCAGGGCCTCTGCTTGGGTCACCAGGGGGCATGGCCTACCTGCAAACCACCACAGGCCCCTTGCCCAGGCCACCCCATGCCCCAAGGGAACCCCCACCGTGATCCAAGACACCCTTCAGGGCAAACCAACTGGCCCCACCCATGCACCAGGCCTCTATCCTATCTAATACAAGAGTAATATGCAAATTGACCATCACTCCAACACACAAGATGGCTGTCCCCAAGTGGTCAAAGATGGTTGCCCCCTGTGAACACAAGATGGCCACCACAAGATGGCCAGCAGGGGAGGGCAGTTGGGAGGGACAAGACCTGCAAGGGAGGGCATTTGGGGGTGATCAAGCCTGCAGGGGAGGGCAGTTAGGGGTGACCAGGCTGGCAGAGGAGGGAAGTTGGAGGTGACCGGGTTTGCAGGGAAGGGCAGTTAAGGGGGTCCCAGGCCTGCAGGGGAGGGCAGTTGGGGGGGACCAGGCCTGCTGGGAGGGCAGTTAGGGGTGACCAGGCCTGCAGGGGAGGGCAGTTAGGGGCAATCAGGCTGGCAGGGGAGTGGTTAGGGCGTGATCAGGCTGGCAGGCAGAAGTGGTTAGGGGCAATCAGGAAGGAAGGCAGGCGAGCAGTTGGGAGCCAGCAGTCCTGGATTGTGAGAGGGATGTCTGACTGCCCGTTTAAGCCTGATCCTACCGGGATCGGGCCTAAACAGGCAGTCGGATTCCTTGAAGGGTCCCAGATTGGAGAGGGTGCAGGCTGTACTGAGGGACATCCCCCCACCCCCCGTGCACGGTTTTTATGCACTGGGCCTCTAGTTCAGTATAAGTGAAAAAGGTGAGAGATATACAGGAACTCTTTGTACTTGAAAATATGTGTATTTGCTACTGTTTGGTGGAGTCTTTGTTCTTAAAATCATTAATTAGGTGGAGTTGGTTGGTAGTGTTATTCCAACCTCTATATCCTGGCTGTTTTTTATATGTTGTATCAGTTACTAAAAGAGGAGGGGGTATTATGTGTAAAACTATAATTGTGGATTTGTGCCTAGTTCTGTTTTTTGTTTTGTTTTAAATATATTTTTATTGATTTCAGAGAGGAAGGGAGAGGGAGAGAGAGAAACATCATTGATGAGAGAGAATCATGGATCAGCTCCACACTGGGGATCCAGCCCACAACCTGGGCATGTGCATGTGCCTAGGTCAGGAATCAAACAGTGACCTCCCAGTCCATAGTTTGATGCTCAACCACTGAGCGACACTGGTTGGGCTGGTTTTTTGTCTTGTTTGGTTTCGTTGTTAAATTCCATTAGGGTTTCCTTTATGTAATTTGAAGTTGTAGTCTTAGGTGCATTAAATAGTCAAGCATGTTATATCTACAATATCCCTCCTCAGCTCTTATAATTACCCTTAAAATGAAGCTTGCTTTGCCTCTGATATTAATATAGCCTCTCCAGTTTCCTTTCAATTAATTTCTTCATGATATATTTTTATAGTACTATAATACTTTATTTTCTTAAGTCCTATATAACTTTTTTTAATTCTTTATTTTTAAAAGTATTACATAAGTCTCCTTTTCCCCCCATTGACCTCTCCCCAGCCCACCCCCACCCCTTGCAATTTAGTCTTTTGAAGGGATTAAAAAAATTCTGTTTTTATTTTTAGTTGTCTTTTAAAATTATTTTTGGAGTGAAATGATATTTCCATCTTTCTACACTTTAGGAGAAAATGAAATTAGATACATTTTTAAAAGTTAATTTTATAAATATATAATATTACACATATTATATATTTGCACACATATATGTACAATAGGCACTAAGATGCTTTAAGAAAGTCTGCATTTCACCATAAGTAGAAATAAAAGCATTTCACAAAAGTTATTTTAATCATTACCTATAGTCACTCAAACCCAGTTTTATATAATGTGCTTTTATTTTATTGAGTCTACATTTACAAACTTATTCCTACTTCTTTATGTGTAGTAGATAAAACATTCAAATAAGAAGTTCAATATTTAAAATATGTTCTATTTTAGATGGTTGTTTATGTTTTGTAAAATAAAATCCTAGTTCTGTTAGTCAGTGAAACACAGACCCTTACTTGTGGTCAGAAATGCTTCCTTGCAACTCCTCAGAAGATTTGACAGGATCCAGAGGTCAGTTATTTCTCAACACCATTTTTTCTACCTTCATTTCTATCAATATCATTTGCCCTGAAATTTTTTTCAGATCAGCCCCAATTTTAAGTTATCAGGACTCATTCTGATACTGTGAATAATGCATTCCTCACTATGCCTCTGTCAACAGCTGAGGTCGTAGGCCCTCATGGATTCATGGTACTTGACTGTGTTCTAAAATTCCAGAGTCCTAAAAGAGCTTGTATCTCTTCACACTACAGCATTCATATGTAAATTATTCAATCTTAACACAGAATACAATTATACTCATTTACATATTATGAGAAATTTGATTTTTATCCAGATGAGATACTGGTAAAAAATAGCTGATAAATAAAAGGAGAAAATTCCCCCAGAACTTCCAGCATCTGTTTAATTTAAGGAAAAGGAAAAGTTACAAGGTGTGGTGAAAGGAAAAGCGTGGGCATGTGAGGTGGGTACTTCCAGGGAGGCTTATATAGCCTTTTATCTTGGGACATTGTTTCAGATGACCTAAACATTTACCATAACCATCCTCTCTTAGGCTCATCCTAGTTTGGAAATTCATTGTTTCTAAATGGTAAGTTATTGAGAAATTATATCTATGTTTAACATCACAAATAAAGTTTTAATGTCATAACCACCATTCAGAAAAAATATTTTCGGGTATCAGTAGGTTTTACTCCACTTATACCCTACAATATTGTTGGACCACAGTTTCTTTGATGTTGGCCTAAGTCATGAGACTTTTGAGTCAGTGATATAATAGCTAGGACACATGAAGCCATTCTCACCCTTAAATATGTATGAGACTTACAATTAAATATTTCTGCTTATTATCATGGGTTTATAATATATATTTCCATATTAATTCTATGTATTTCCACTATATTATATTTTATGAACCTCATTTAATATAACATTTATCTCCAAAACATCAATGTTCTCAAATAAAGAATAAAGACACTTTTAAAAGATTTCACTTCCAAATCGTAATTAGTTGTCTAATATTGGTATGCAAATATTAAATAAATACACTAATAATTATGTGAAATTTTGATGTACACAGTTTATACTATTCTAGAGGCCCGGGGCACAAAATTCGTACATGGGTGGGGTCCTTAGGCCTGGCTGGCAATCAGGGCTGATTGGGGCCTTCCGGCTGCTGGCCCGGGCCTTCCTGAGGGCTGCTGGCCAGGGCCTTCCTGCCAGCTGTTGGCAGCCTGCTGGATGGGGGGAGGGACCGTGGGAGGATGGCTGGCTGAGGAGAGGGACTAGGGGATGTTGGCCGGCCGCAGGAGGTTGGCTGTAGGAGTGCCCTGACCAACAGGGGGCAGCTCCTGCACTGAGCGTCTGCCCCATGGTGGTCAGCGCACATCATAGTGACCGGTCGTTCTGGTCGTTCTGGCATTCCAGTCGCTTAGGCTTTTATATATATACTAGAGGCCCGGTGCATGAAATTGGTGCACGGGGGGTGTGTCCCTCAGCCCAGCCTGCACACTCTCCAATCTGGGACCCCTTGAGGGATGTGTGACTGCCTGTTTAGGCCCGATCCACGGGCCTAAACAGGCAGTCGGACATCCCTCTCACAATTCAGGACTGCTGGCTCCCAACTGCTCACCTGCCTGCCTTCCTGATTGCCCCTAACTGCTTCTGCCTGCCAGCCTGATCACCCCGTAACCACTCCCCTGACAGCCTGGTCACCCCTAACTGCCCTCCGCTGCAGGCCAGGTCACCCCTAACTGCCCTCCCCTGCAGGCCAGGTCACCCCTAACTGCCCTCTCCTGCAGGCCTGGTCCCCCCCCAACTGCTCTCCCCTGTAGGCCTGGGTCCCCCCCAACTGCCCTTCCCTGCAGGCCCGGTCACCTCCAACTTCCCTCCTCTGCTGGCCTGGTCACCCCTAACTGCCCTCCCCTGAAGGCCTGGTCCCTCCCAGCTGCCCTCCTCTGCTGGCCATCTTGTGGCGGCCATCTTGTGTCCACATGGGGGCAGCCATCTTGTGTCCACAGGGGGGCAGCCATCTTGTGTGTTGGAGTGATTGTCTATTTGTATATTACTCTTTTATTAGATAGGATAGAATTCTGGTGCACGGGTGGGGGCCAGCTGGTTTGCCCTGAAGGGTGTCCCGGATCAGGGTGGGTGTTCCCTTGGGGCGTGGGGAGGCCTGGGCGAGGGGCCTGTGGTGGTTTGCAGGCCGGCCATGCCCCCTGCGACCCAAGTGGAGGCCCTGGTATCTGGGGTTTATTTATCTTCTACAATTGAAACTTTGTAGCCTGGAGCGGAGCCAAGCCTCCTGCTTGCTCCATGGCCACAGCCATTTTTGTTGGGATTTATTTGTCTTCTATAATTGAAACTTTGTAGCCTTTAGTGGAGGCCTGGGCCTGCCAGGGTGTGCAGAAAGCTTGGCTTCCTCCATTGCTGGGGAAACCCAAGCCTCCTGCTTGCTCTGAGGCCGCATCCATCTTGGTTGGGTTAATTTGCATACTCGCTCCTGATTGGCTGGTGGGCGTGGTTTGTGGGTTTAGCAGAGTGATGGTTAATTTGCATATTGCTCTTTTATTAGATAGGATAGATGTGTCTAGTGAAAGAATTGCTAAATGTCTGGCTGTCATGAATTGACAAACACAATAATGAAGTATGACATTTTGTTGGTAAAACACTATTGTAAAGAGAAGTGTGAGTCCTAGACATACATTATACTCAATGTATGCATAAAGAAAGTAAATACCAATGTATGACTAGTTTCTGTATCTGTGAGAAAGAAGACTTATTTTGTTATATTAGAAATTTCCAAAACAATGATTTCTATGACATTTATCAACAGATTGCTGTACTAGTTAATAGCTATCGTAATTTCATGGTAGATAGTGACTATGTACTAAATCAAAATTTTTGTAATATTATATGATTTTCACTGCAAACTCTACCATTCCAACTACCTGAGACTACTGTCCTGGAGAAGATCAAGAATATTTACATAAGAAGGTAAAAAATTAGTAAAAATGTGGGGAATTGTATGAACTTTATAACATGTATTTAAGAAGGACTATTTTCACAGAACAGGACTGAGAAATGAAAATATAATTTTAACTTCTCACAATCCAGCCCCTGGCATATTATGGAACATGCAGTCAATGTATAAAGAAATGAAGACTTTGCTAGAAAAATAAGAAATGTTGAACAAATGGTAGATCAATTGAAGTGAGTTTGGGAATGGCCACGAAGCTTTATGCTGTGAATCTTTTGCTGGTAAATGAGTCAGTGACATATGGGTGAGGTAGAAGGCCATGCAGATATTTGATTAACACAATATATACATATATATTTTGAGAAACATCAGCATGGGAAACTTGGCTGTAGTCTTCCAAGGTGGGCTCAGGGACTCAATTAGCATAGGGTGTTCTGCTTTACATGCAAAAATTTTAATCACTACTTGAGAAATGAAACATATTTAGTTCAAGTAACAGGTACACTTCAACAAATTATAACCAATGAGTATAAAAATAAACATGTACATATCTGTTCTTTTTTTGGAATAAGTCACAATCATAACAGTGTAAGCAATATTGAGAATAAATGATATAGCTAAAGATATACCTCTGTATGCCATTTGTCATACTGATTCCTTAGGAAATGGGAAACAAAATTTTTATTATTTTAACAGAAAAAAAAAGTAGAGAAACTTTTTAGAAAATAAAATTTTACATGTAAAAATGCACACCACAAAGTAGGACCTTTACTAAATCATAGGCATAAATGCTAAAGAAAGTTTGCTCAAAGATGAATTTGCTTCTATTCTAGCTCGATGGGTGGGTGTGAGAATTCCTATAAGAAAAGTCATCAGAAAGATAAGTCGCTTTAAATCCCATGCCATTATTTTCATCATTCATAAGTGCTATTTGAAGTTGCATTAGTACACATTTGCTTTGTTGATTTATTTTGCTACTTTTTCCCATGTGAGGGAATACAACTGTTACAAATGATTCCCTTCGGCCTTTTCAACATCATTATGTAAGAGGATTTGAAACATAAAAGAAGGTACTGCTGTACTGGAGTGCAAGTCACCGGGGAAAATTAATAGTATTCTGTGTAAGTAGGTAACAGAATTGGCAAAATCTCTGTTTACTGGTTATTAGGAGCATCTTGGTTTCTGAAGTTATTATTAATAATAATCAAGATAATAATCCTCTGAAGATGCAGATATTAAGGGGAAAGAATCAGGACATTTCTAATATACTAGTATTGGAAAACTGCTAATGATGCATGCATAATATGTGTGGAATGCTGCAGGCAGGAGCGTTGGGGAGTGAACATTGTTCTTGTCTAGTACCAATAGCATCACCGGAGCTGTCTAAGCTGGTGTTAATATACAAATATAAGACAATACAGATTTTAAAGGGAAAAACACACAACAGTTTAGGGTTAAATGTAGAATAAAAGGTTATATATACTTGAAAATGTTTAACTTATGAGGAAGATAAAATTATTTAAAATAATTTGCTAGTGACATGACTTCATATACATAATTTTAAAAACTGACAGCATTACAAAGGAAAATATCAAAAATTCCAAGTCGTTAGCTGTTTTTTCCTTTATCTTGTCCCACACTGTCATAATGCCTTAATGTATATTTATTAATTTAATTTTTATGTCTGTGTGTAATTTTCAGCTAACAGTCCTCCTATTTAGTTCTTCAAAGCTCTTCTAGTTTCTGTAATACTCGTTTTCTGTATATTAGACTTACCTGAAGTATGAGGGGGGGGGAAATCCTGAATACAAATTACTGTGTAGAAATTTGTTCATTTTTGTATTACATACATTTTGGGGGTTTCTTTGCATATTATTATTTACAGATCCCAATACAGAAATAGAATATAAGAAATAGAATCAAATAAAAAGAGTCAAATATACCATGAGCACAAAAAACAATGGACTAAGAGGAAACATCACTTCTTAACAGCTACTGTGATGTAGGTTCTAAGCTATGTTTTTCTATATATTAATTTGAATTACTTTTTAAATATAATATAGACATATTACTATTTTCATCATTTAACAGATGATGAGAGTTCTCTGATCCTATAAAATGTTCAATGACAGAGCCAAAATTGCCAGTAGAGTATTTCCTACTCTAAAGGCCTCAAAAATAAACAAGTATGCAAATGAAACATCGCAGAAAGTCCAGAGAAGATCCACATATAAATGAGTGACTAATTTATGGCATAGTAGAATTACAAACTTTACATTTATAAAATTATAAATTATAAAATGAGGAAATCATATACTCATTAATAAAAATAAAGTTACTCAAACAATGGTTTATATGAATTGGGAGAAGTGTTAGTACTAACTCAAATGAGACAAAAATCCCAGAGGATTGAATTCTTCAAACTTCAGGATATTATCCTAGGGAAAATTTTCTTAACACAGAAGTGAAACCATAGAGGCAGCATAAACAATGTGAACAAAAGCAACACACAAGTGCATATTTACAATATATGTAACTGAAAATATTAGAAATGCTTTACCTGTTTAACTACCCCCTCCAACCATGACAACCACTGAGCTTGCTATTGTCTTTATGGTTTTGCCTTTTCTGGAATGTCATATTAATGGAATCATACAGTATGTTGTCCTTCCAGATTAGCTTCTTTGATTAGCAGTATCACCTATGATTCATTCATGTCTTTTCATTGCTCATTCCTATTTATTGCTGAGGAATACTCTATTTTATGGATGCCACACACATTTATTTTTCCATTTACAAACTGAAGGACATATTGATAGCTTCCAGTTTTGAGACATTATGACTAGAACATATCTCTGCCCATTAATATACATCTCCGTGAGGCTTTTCAGATAGTTTCTCTATGGATATAATTTTGGTATGTTTCATGGGAGGAAGTGAGCTCAGGATCTTCCTACTCCACCAATTGACCCCAGGCTATTGTTATTTGGGAAATTTTTCAAGATTTCAAAATACATACTTAACCTTTTTCTTTTATCTCTATCTTAATTTTTTTCGTGGTTTATCAGAGAATTAATTATAGTGCATTGAGTCTGGCTTGAAGAATGTTAAGATGCTTTTTTGCTCACAGGAATGGATGGAGTGAAATCCTAAACCCTGATACCAGGGTACAGTTTTACTAAAGTTTTATAATGCAAATTCTTCTCCAATGCAGTAAAATAATAACTCTTTACATAATCACAAAAATCTATATTCCAATATAAAAAGTATTGAAAATGCTTCTAAGGAGATGTGGACAAATAATTTGCCCCCAGTGGTCCTCATTCTATAATTTGTATCTTCTTCGTTATCCTTCTGGTATTAGCATCCAGTGAGATGCATGTGTAATTGATAATTTGAAGCAAGTCACTCCCTGGAGTGAGATTTAAGATGCCTTCAGTCACAATGTGCTCTCACTCACCCACACTCTAAGGAGAAAGGATTTCCTGTTAAGCTGTCACTTAATATTTTCCTACTAATTACAAGTAATCGTTTTATAAAAAGAAGTGGAGCCAACTATACAGCTTTTTATAATTTAAAACATCTTGAAAATATACAGGAAAAGGAAAGCAGTCAAAACCTCTATCCTAGACCCTGAACTCTGACACCCGCCAGGAAGGTTTTCTGTGTTAATAAAAGCACTCGCCTTGGGAAAGGGGCCTTCGGACCTCATTTTGCTTTCGGTATTAAAATGTGGTGAAGAGGGAGGCACTAGAAGTCAAAAGAAATGTAATTTCACCAGAACATTATCATTACCTAAAGCAGATGTAGCAACTCTCATCTCCATTCCAATTTAAAATACAAAGGGGATAAAGCACTGCTTTACACCCCAAACCCATTAGCTTCTGGGATAGCACAAAGGTTTCATACATCTGGATATTAACTATAATTTCCCAGGCAATACAATTTCAGCCTCACCTGTATGGCCATGTTATTAGCAGAGTTATGACTATTGATAGGAGACTGATGAAATAAAATTTGGGGCAATAAATATGAGCTCATATCCCAAGACCCCTTTTCTAGCCAACCCATCTGAGAAAGGAATGGCAAACCATGCTTCCTGATATGGGAATATTCAGAATTCAGAATGTGCTGCTGCTATGCAGTTTAGAGTTCAATTATTTATTCTTAGCAATCACTCTTTTTTTTTTTATTCCTAGTGTTACTGAGATAAAATTGACGTATGACATTGTATAAGTTTGAGATGTTCAACATGATGCTTAAGTTAAATGAATTCATTCATTGATTAGTTAGTAAATGGTTCTTGTCCATATCTAGAGAACCTCCCAGGCATTCTGGTTGCTTCTGAACTGCAGCCTTGCCAATTTTTTTTTTTTTTTTACTATCCTTTCAAGTAATCCAAGTCTTTCTTTGAACTCACTGAGTTGGTTTGAGGCCTGATATTGGCTGATAGAATTCCCCAAAGTGACTGACTTTCTGCCAGCCTGCATTGCCAGGTACCATCTGCTCCTGCATTCTGTGTCACCACATCCGAACACCTTTGAAGATTCACAGCTATTTCATGTTAATCCTCTGATGTTCACTGTCTCGCTGCACTATACATGCTAGTTCTGGTGAATGGTTGGCTACAGACACATGTAGATGTTGCTGTGTACTCAGCATATACATCCCAGAATGAGAATGCTCTCTTCCTTCCATCACACCCAATATTACAGAGTTTGTTCAACTCTGTACTCAGTATTTCTTTCACTCTAAATGTCTTCCTATGCATTATCATTGTTAGTGTTCCTCTGAATTAAGACACAATGCACAGAATAACTTGGGCCCATTGATCTTTCTGAGCTCTCCAAGACCAATAATAAAAATAGAAAAATTATCTGACGGAAGAGCAGAAGGCTCAAGCCATGCTTTTGTATAAGAGAAAGAAAGAATTATATTATGTGGGGAGGAGAGAGTCAAAGGAGCATGAAGGAATAAAAATGGAAGGCTAAATGAAAAAGCTGCTGTATGTCTCAATGCTCTAATGGAGTCAGTTCTGTCTTAACCTCCCATTTCTCCAAGGCCTTCTAAATTTTATTATTTGGTTCATGTTACTTGATGAAACGTTTTCCAGAGTTACATAAGCTTCTCATTGCTATACACCAAATACATGGCTTCAAAGGGCAGAGGGAGAACATGGAAAAAAAACACTTCAATTTCTCAAAGGTGCTTATCATCAGAAATATTTCTGATCAAATAAAAAATATCTTTTTAGATATATAAGTTCTTTTTATCTCTATTAAGTGTCATTTCCCACTTTCTCACTGAGGATAAATGATGTGGTTTTATTGGCGTTTAACAAGCATTAGGACATGGAGAATAAATATTTGATGAAAAATATCAGCATGACATATAATACAAACTCATATTTACAATGAATTCTCTGGTAATATTTAATTCATAGATGCCACTTACCTGAAGTTTTTCTAAGGAAATCTACCTTAAAAATCTACCTTAAATGAGACCATGAGGGAAAGTTAGATTTTTTAATTGGGAAATATAACTTGTGGGGTATTTTTCAAGAAAAAATTGTGTGTGTGTGTGTGTGTGTGTGTGTGTGTATCACCTTGCAAACTCAAAAACTGACCAAGCACAGGAACTCTTTCATCTTAAGTTCTATTTTTAATCTCTTCTTTTCTTAGCCGGGGATGTAGACTTACATTTTCACCCTCATATTAATTGTCCTGTTTTATGTATTTTATCAAAAGATATCTAAAATTATTTTGGAGTCAGGAAAACCAAAGTCAGTAGAGGACAGAAATGTTATAAATTTTTATCCTCAGATGAAGTTTTGACTCCATCTAGGTAACCATCAGAACCTAAATTGTGAATTTGACAAATTTTATTTTCTGCATAGGAAACTTGACTTTTTCTTTTTCCTTCATTAGCAGTTATGACCAACCACTTTAAGGGCTTAGAGTCTCAATGATACTTAACCTTTGCCTTTTATGAAAATAGATAAAATAAATCTAATATGAACATTTATATTGTGGAAGAAACCAATTCATATTTATGCATTAAATATATTGATTTGGTTTTAAAATACATTTAACTCAAATTATAAATTTACCTCATAATAACAAATTGTTAGACATCAATAAACCAGAAGGAATTGAATGGGCATGGATATTGGTTTGGATATGGATAAATATCTGTAAATACAGAAGAAACTCAAAAGTAAATTTGATTATAATTTCAGTTTTCTGGTCCTTTAGATTCTCACTAATAAATTAGACACAGTGATGCTGGTCTATGATTCAATGGGGTAGTAGGGAACTTTAAAGCAGGTGAATTTTTAAAAAAACCCTAAAAGTGAGGCCCCTTGAAATCTGAATCATTCATGTTAATAAAATACCATAGTAAAAAAACTTATTTATCAATAACAAGTAGTCAAAAATTTTGTTATTCTGCTGTCAGTTCATCTACTTTATAAAAAAAAATGGAACCTTTTGGAAACAAAGCATGTGCATCTTGCCGTTATTGTTTGATCACTACAATATAACCCAAATCTACAGCTGCTATTGAAATCACGGAATAGCCAACATGGAATAGCCTCCTGTCTGACACATGGCATTGTCTAACCCTTCTGTCTGATTGCAGAACTTGTCTTTTATATTTTTAAAATTTCTGGGCTCTATGGCTATAACACTGGAAAATGTTATTCATCTTGAGACAAGCCTTGGCATCCATGTGGGTAGTCTAAATCCTGCCTGGAGAGATATCCAACTGGCTGACCATTAGATCATTTTAGGGGCAGTTACCAACACTGTCAGCAAGAACAAACAAAACATAATAAAGCCTTCTCTATTTTGTACTCATAGAGTGCAAAACGTGTGGGATCCTTTCGATAATTGAAACATTTCTTATTTAGCAATAAAATAAAACATATATTTCTTCCTTTTGCCTCTCTCCAGCAGGGAGTTTTCAAAGATCTCAAATTATCTAATGTCTGTTAACAGGACCTTATACCAAATAAGTTCCATATTTTTCACTTATCATTTTTTAAAGGAAAGACACTGCTTTTTTTGTTCTTCCTAAGCTATTTTTAATTATATCAAGAAAACATATTAATCTCTGAGTAAAAGTGTGTTAGTTTTAATTTATCCTTCAATATAATATTTTTTAAAGTAATGTTTCTGAAAAAAAAAAAAGGTATTATTTGTTACAAGCTTGGCGAGGACTCTTAAAAATCCATCACCTACTGCTTAGGATCTGTATTTTAAATGCACAGAAACTTCTTTCATTTTTGTAAATAAGGGAAATATGTAGTCTTGAATTTTGATATAAGCAAATTTTTTGCCCTTTCACATTTCCATGTGCTTTTGGAATCAAAGTTAGAAATTTTTTCTCCAAGATTATAGATTGTTTTTTAAGAATTCATTTTGGGAAAAATAACTTTATGCATTATTTTCTTACATTGCTTTTATAGATACATTGAGTTTATATAATTTACTTTCCTTACTAACTTGTTTTATAGTCAGGGTATTTATTTTTAATCTAAAGTGTATAAGGATACCATACACACACACACACACACACACACACACACACACACACACTTTTCCCAAAAACCTTTTATGAAAATATATAAAATAAATGCAGTTTTAGGCTTTAGATAGCTTATTAATTTCTCTATTTATATTGCATAAATATTCCCACACACCCAAGGACAATTTTTGTCTTTCCCTATGTTGAACTAAGCAAGTCTCTTCAACAAGCTCATCTCATATCATTTTCCTTGTCCCTGGCACTTGACATTTTTTTAACAATTGCTCCCTGACCCATGCTAATAGCTTCAGTTATAAAACAATCTCCTGATTCTATGGGCTGAATTGTGCTCCCCACCCATTCATATATTGAATCTCTAACAATTGGTACCTTAGAATGTGGCTATATTTGGTAATATAGTAAACCCTCCATCTTGATTTAACAAATTTCAAATTTGATGGACAAAATTTCCCGAACACCCTGTTAATTTTAAAATGATTTTAAACAAGATTTGCTTATAATCAAATAAGCAGGTTATTTTTTATTATTAATTCACTGTTATTTTTAACACATTTTAGCGAATGGCCATATGTTAGAAAAAACACTGTAGTGACTTTGTGGACATAAATAAATATTACATATCTACAACTATAGTCCACATTTTTAAATCCAAGAGTCACAGCTTATAAACAATGTTTGGCTAATGATTAGCATGAGATCATACTGCATAGCATGTGCCAACGGGTTCTGTTGTTGGGTAGCATGTCTTTCTGTAGCAGTTTTAATGTGTGCCGACCGATGTTCTGATGTGCACTAAGCCACGTTCCAGCTGTGTGCATTTGCTTACTTATGGTGATTGGTGAATGCAAACATTTAATAGACCTATTTAGCATAAATTTAAAATTATAGTAATACATAAGAAATTTTTCTGTAAAATTAAACTTTTCATACATATTTAATTTTAATTACACTAAGGTGTCTGCATAAGCAAAAACAGGTAAATTAACTTATTTGTCAATTTTTTAACACACGCATTTGGAAAACCTACTTCATTATGTAATGGGCACCTCCCTTGACCAAGTTAGTCTGTAATATGGAGGTTTTACTGTCATTTTTAAGGAGGTAATTAACTTAAAGTGAGGTAAGAAGGGTGGGGCTGTAATCCAATACAAGTAGTGTCCTGAAAGAAGAGATGGGACACCAGAAATGAGTATTCATAGGAAACAGAGGGAAACAGAGGCCATCTGCAAGCTAAGAAAAGAGGAAATCAGCTCTGCCTGAACCCCTATCTTAACTTCCAGCTTCCAGAACTGTGAGGAAATACTGTATGTTTCTATTGTCTAAGCCTTCCAGTCTGTGCTACTTTGTTATGGCAGTTCCAGCACACTAATATACTGACTACTCCTGACTCTTAAGTATAAGCCTATGTAATATCCTATATAATAAAAGCCTAATATGCTGTGTCTGGTAGTCCGTTCAACCAATCAAAGCATAATATGCTAATGATATGCTAAGGCCGCTCAACCGCTTGCTGTGATGTGCACTGACTACCAGAGGGCAGACAGTCAACCAGTCGACCAGTTGCTATGACATGCACTGACCACCAGGGGGCAGACACTCAATGCAGGAGCTGTCCCCTGGTGGTCAGTGCGCTTCCACAGCGGGAGCGCCCCCTCAGCCAGAGGCCAGCACAGTGGTGCTAAGGATGTCCAACTGTTGGATGTCCGTCAGTCTGACATCCCCCAAGGGCTCCCAGACTGTGAGAGGGCACAAGCTGGGCTGAGGGCCCCCACCAAGTGCACGAATTTTGTGCACTGGGCCTCTAGTTTATATAATAGTTTGAGTCCGTATTCTCTCCTTTTTAAACAATCACTCTTTGCTCATGCTATGAATTTTTTATGAATATTATATTCCCATATAATTACTATTCAAAATGTTGATGAACTATAGCTTTTTAGTTGCCTTAAAACATCAGTATAAATAATGAGGAGGGAAGTTTCTCACTGACTTAATTTCCAAGGCATGTTCCCTTGTAAATTCATGCTAGTGTAGATTTACAAAATCTATGTGCCAAGCTTCATGTTAGCTATAAGGCTCATAAAAAGGACATTGGCAGGAGACAATGATATAAATAGACTTTTTTTGTATTATTTAAAAACTGTGACTGGGAACACAGTCACATAATATTAGGGATAACAGAGAGGAGGAATCTGTATCACAGTAGGGCAGTGCCTAAGTGGAGAATAGAAGAATAGTGATCAGGAGTTTGACAAGTGAAAATAGTGAGGGAATAATATGAAGAAAGACATGGAATTTCAGTACTTTCAATCCTTCCTCTTTGCTAGAAACTAGCTTAGTTACCCACAGGCTTACCAGCTGCTGACATTTCCTATATCTGTCACTCCTGAATAAATGATAGCACACTGTTATCTTTATTATGCACAAAAAATTTAGAGCAGTGACATTTCTTGCCCAGAGGAACCAGGCCAATAACTAATAGAATCAGGGTCCAACACCAGTTCAGTTTTCTACAAATGGCCCTCCTTCTAAACCTATACTTCTTTTAGATGCCAAGCATTCTCTATGGTATTATTATGAGGCCCAAATCATTTTCCTGGAATGACAAGAGCAAATATTAGCTCATCATTTTCTATGTCAAACAATTTTATTGGTAGTTGAAAATTAATTAGTTTATTGAGTTATAATTACTTTAAAGAACAATTATGGGTGCTTAAGACCCTACATATCATTTTGAAAAACATGAAACAAAAATTACAAAGGCTTTAAAATGGCCAGGCCAGCATGCCTCAGTGGTTGAGCATTGACTTACGAACCAAGAGGTCATGGTTCAATTCCAGGTCAGGGCATATGTCCAGGTTGCAGGCTTGAGCCCCAGTGTGGGGCATGTAGGAAGCAGCCGATCAATGATTCTCTCTCATCATTAATGTTTCTATCTCTCTCTCCCTGTCCCTTCCTCTCTGAAATCAATAAAATATATTAAAAAATAAAGTATGGTACATTGCATTAAGTGTTAGAAAGCTAGGTGTGAATAAAGGCGTGAAGGGCCTTGGAATGTACATTTTGAAATGGAACACCAATTAACATTAGATTGTATTTTGATAAGACAAAATGCCTCCTGAATGGAATATGATTCCCTGCAAACTAACAATAGGCAGAGTAACTGTGTAGAACACATAATTCTTCAGGAGAGTTGGCAGTTTATATCACAGTTTAAATGCATGGACCCTTTTAGGAACCAATTCTACGTCTAGGAATATATTTTGTAGGAATCCTCAAATGGAAACAGAAATAGATTTTCAATGATATTCTTTGCACCATTCATTCATTCATTCATTCATTCATTCAGTGAAAACGGGTAAGCACCTACAATATGTCAATGTGTAAGGAACTATACTACGCACTGAGCAAAATAGATCCAACACATGCCTTCACGAAGATGACAGATTCATGAGTAAAAAATAAAGTATTCACACAGATGGTTAGATATAAACTGTTAAAGTAATATGAAAATAAACACAGGATACTATGAGAGTATAATGATGGAGTGTTTACAGGAAGGTACACTGAGGTAAATATTGCTGAGTTCATTACTTTTAGGCTATTATTTCAAGGATAAATAGGACATGAGTTAGAATTGAGAGGGGAACCATAAAGGGATGAAATTTAGTCTGTGAGATTAGAGAAATATCCCCTAAGGAAGTAACATTTCATCTGAGATGTGGAAAGGTGGGAGAAGAGAGAAAGAGGGGAATATATGGGGGAGAGAAGAATTTCCAGATAAATGACGCTACTTGTGCAAAGATATGACAAAAGAACATTTTTGCAACTAAAATAATGTCATTGTGACTTAAACACAGCATTTCAAACTCTGACAGAAACCTTTAAATATAATTAAGAAAGAGATAAATTATGTTATACCTATAATATGCAATCCTATGAAAAATACAAAGAGATGATAGATGATGTATTATTAATTGAAACCTCCTATACAACCCCAGTATTTCTCAAGACACTTTGTTTAGGAAAAAAGCAAATATAATACAATAGCATATATTTGTGTGTGTGTGTGCAGGGTCAATGACTTTAAAATCTTTCATATATGAAAACAATATTTCGCCCTTATCATTATTTTTAAGATATTCTATATCCTTCATCTTTACCTGATCCAGAGGGAAATGTTTTCTTATGCTTGGCAGTTGTTTAAGTAGGGAATAGAAATAAGACTTCAAATATGATTCAAAGGTGTATGACTTGGGCACCAATTTCATATTATGGGCATTTGAATTGTGTTGCTGATAGTTATAAGATGTTGACTAATTTCCAGTGTCCCATCTCATTTTTTTATTCCAGATGATAAAATAAAAATTGTACTGCCATAAAATGTGACTGCACTGTACAATTCTGGATCATTATAATTGAAACATTCATCAAAGCAGATGACAGAAACAGGTTTGAAGAAAAATAATATGATCTATTTGGATGAAAATGAATTTTATTGTACGCCATTTGGCTGGGAATAATTCATATAATTGTTTTGTTTTGTTTTTAATATTTTGGAAAGCTGGGTTTAGATAGGTCATTGCAAGAAGAAAATAAAAGGCTGGATTATCAATAGATAGATACTTTTTGCTAAAAAAGAGGGAGAGGTACAAAAGTTTATAGCAAACGTGGGGTGGGGCACAAGGAATCCATAACAAAAAAATTAAATAAGTGCAATAGCCAGCATGGCTCAGTGGTTGAGCATTGACCTGTAAACCAGGAGGTCACAGTTCGATTCCTGGTCAGGGCACATGCCCAGGTTATGGGCTCAATCCCCAGTGTGGGGCAGAGGATCAATTATTCTCTCTCATCATTGATGTTCCTATCTCTCTCTCTCTCTCCCTCTACCTGCCTCTCTAAAATCAATAAAAATATAATTTAAAAAAATAAGAGCAAGCAATTTGGGAATATACAGGCTGTAGTAAGGGTATCCATAGTATTTGTAAGATCTATTACAATAGCTAAGATACGTAAGAAAGTAAAGGCCAAAGGTGTAAAATAGTCACTAGGGGATATATGATATATCAAGTCACTAGATGGGATAGGCAGGGAAAGCTCCACAGAAAAAAAAAGGCCTAAGATACACCCTGATCATTAACTAACGTATAATTCAATAATTATTTATGAAGCATCTATTGATGTATGGAATTACCTATCAGTGATACAGCAGTGAAAAATACTGTCAACCAACTTACTTTTATGGAATTCATATGCTAGTGAAATCTAGAATCCTATATAATAAAGAGCTAATATGCAAATGGTCATTCACGTCGGCATGCCATCATGCCTTAATGACTCAGTCACTCAACACCGGGGAGAGAGGAATGGGGACCAGCCAGGCACAAATGAGCTCACAAGAGAGGAATGGGGACCAGCCAGTCTGCGGCCTGGGAGAGGGAAAAGCTGCACGCCCCATGGTCCTGGGTGCCAGTGGCTGGGGCTGCGGCCTGGGAGAGGGAAAAGCTGCACGCCCCACAGTCCTGGGTGCCAGTGGCTGGGGCTGCGGCCCGGGAGAGGGACAAGCCGCCTGCCCCACAGTCCCAGGCACCACAGCTGCGCCTGTGGCCCGCAAGAGGGCCAAGCTGCCAGCCCTGCAGTCCTGGACGCCAGTGGCTGCGCCTGCACCTGTGGCCAGGGAGAGGAACAAGCTGCCCACCCCATGGTCCCAGGCACCTGCAGCTGCGGCCCAGATGAAGCCATCTGCTCACAGTCCCCTGCAGCTGTGGCCGGCCTGGGCGAATCCGGCCCAGAGCCTGCGGCTGGCCAGAGGGAGGAAAGCCTGGATCCTGGGTGCCTGTGACCAGCCGGAGGAGGGAATCCTGGGTCCTGGGTGCGGGGCAAGGCAGAGGTGATTAGGGGCAATCAGGCCAGCAGGAGAGCAGTTAGGGGCAATCAGGCAGGCAAGCAGAGGTGGTTAGGGTTGATCAGGCAGGTTAGTGGCGATCAGGGGGGTTAGTGGCGACCAGGCAGGCAGGCAGCTGAGCGGTTAGGTGCCAGCGGTCTCAGATTGTGAGAGGCAGTCGGAAATCCCCCAAGGGGTCCTGGATTGGAGAGGGTGCATGCCGGGCTGAGGGACACCCCCCTCCCCCGTGCACAAATCTCATGCACTGGCCTCTAGTATTATAATAAGCACAAGTCTAAAGTAAAAGCCAACAAAAGAGTGTGGAAAGTGGGAGAGATAGAGGGAGGGATGGAGGAGGAGGAGGAGGAGGCCAGAGAGCTAGAGACAGAAATTGAGAGAGAAAAAAAAGAGAAATATCGAGAAGAGAAGAACATAGTCATGGAGTAAAATAAAAAAATAGATCCAAATAAAATATGTCTTCTGGATTGCTCCCCTGGGCCTAGGAGGTCATGTGCCCTACTGTAAGGCTGTTTTGAGTAAATGTATGCATAATCATTATCATGACATACAGATGGTGGTATGTGCCATATAATAAAATAAATAATGAGTGAATAGGTTCAGAGGAAGGATAATCATAAGTGTGAGAAATGCCCACACTCCAACTGCAGAAATTACGACATAGTTGATGAATGTATAGATGCCACAAGGCTGAAAGAGCCAGGTTCCTTTTGAAATAGTCTTCGTAATTTCTTAGACCCTGGCACATGCAGAGCTTTGCCATCTTAATGAAACAAAAATAGGTCCATGACCTGATTCTGTCTTGACTATAAGAGTTTAAAAAGAAGAAGGACAGGTAAAAAGGTGTGCTGCATGTTTTACTGTGCACCTACCCACCCCTCGGAAGAATAATGTGTCTTTTCTAAGATGGTTACTGATAAGCAAACAGAAAAGCAAACATAAATACTTAGCATGACTCAGAGTACTATGAGGAGTAGACTATATAATATTCAAGCTACACAGAATATATGAGATAGGCTGTTGTTGCTGAACTGGCAAAATAAATACATTTGCCCTTTCAAAAGAAGCAGCATTTGAAGAACTGTGTAAGCACATCAATGGTATCACAGTGAATCTGGAAACCTTTATGATTGGTTTATTCTTCATTAAAAAAAACACATTTGACTTTTATTGAAAGGTGTTGGCATTATTCATGGCTAGTTTGACCCTTAAGAAAAAACATGGTAGGTTCTTTTCTCAGCAAACATGCATCTCAATGAGCCATTACTTCAGCAGTGATAACGTCTTTCATGTATTTATAAGTATCTCTTCCAGCATATGGTACTTTGAATGTATATTTCTAAGATTTATTCGATAAGGTATTGTCCCATCTAATCTTTCCCTTGTCTTTCCTACAGATAATATAAATCAAAATCTTAGTGCCATAAAATCTAATTGAACATCTTGCAATTCTGCATGATTATAAAAGAATGCTATACACGAACAATGCTTTATGTATTTTAATGGTTTACTTGCCTCTTTTGTAAGATAATACAAATGACAGAGAAGCCGCTTAGGAACCCACATGGCAGATTTCCATGGCACTATTCTATCTGTATAGTTGGTTTAGGTGCTATCTATGAAACCTGATGAGCTTAGTAATAACTTTAGAAAGCAGGGTTATCAAAGGACTGCCGATTTCAGCAGGAAAGAGTATCATCCACAACTGGAAATCTCTACAGACTGCCAAATTACCCAAAATTCTATTCTGCAAAGCAGTATCTTTAATGTTCCAATAAAAAGTAACTCTTTCTGGGATTGCTTTTGTGTTTGTAATTGCACACTCAGAAACTAATTTGCATAACACTGCAAAGGACCACAGAAAAGGTACTGATAAAAAAAGACAATTCAAGATGACTGGAAACCCATTTGTGCTACTCTGTCTTCATTTATTCTTCATTCAAGGATCAGGTGCCTATTTTGTGCCTTGCACATACTAGTCACTGGAAATAATGATTAAAAAAAATTCCATGCCCCAAAGGAGACCGTGTTTTAGTGTCAAAATAGTAAACAGGCAATAAGAGCAGTGTTTGCCATTTCTTACTATACAGGTATATATCATGGATATTGGGCTGGGGATTAGAAGTTTAGGAGTGATGAGTCCAGGTAACTACTCAGATGAGATGACACTTGATGAGTTAGAAACAAAGATGAGAAACTGGAGAGAGGCATTCTATGTAGAGGGAGCATCATGTGAAATGCATAGAAAATGAAAGGGACAGGTGCATGAGGTACAAGGAGTATAGTGTAGTTTGACTAAGCATAGGGTAGAATGAGAAAAAATAAGAGAGTGCAGATTGGAAAGTTAAACAGAAGGCCAGTTAATAATAAATTTGTATGTGATGTTAAAGACTTTTGATTTAATGCTGAAGGCAATTAGCATCCATTGAAAATTTTATATTAGAACATGTCCTAATTAGATTTTCATTTTAAATAGATCTCTGTGGAATGCATTTTCACAGAGAGACAAGTACCAAGATATTTTAGGAGATTCTTCCAGTAATCAAATGAGTGATGATATGGATCAAAATTAAGTTAGAGGAGTGGGTTGGAGAAAAGGGGTGAGTTATGAAATACTAAGAAAGTAGAATTGGCATAAGCTGGTAAAGAAAAGAAAGAGTAAAGAGCCAAATATTAATCTCTTCAGAAAAAAATGTTTTTTAGAATTCAGAATCTATCTGAAATGTTATAATACTCAATTTTAACTTTATAAAGAGTTAATCCAGTGAAATGATTTTATATATTATATTAAAGTTTCAAAACATATTTTCACCATTTTAGTAGGATATCTATGTTTATATACACACACACAAACACTTGGGGCCCAGTGCACGAATTTGTGCACCTTGAAAGGAACTGTGGGCCGCAAGGCTGCAGTGGGCACAGGGGTGGGTCTTGGCCCATCCTCCACGCCCCTGCCCGCCACGGCCCCTGTCTGCCGGCAGCCCTGCTCCAGCCACCATCGCTCCCATGCACTGATGGTGCCAGCCCCGCTCGCTCCTGCTGACAGTGTGGAGCAATTGGGGTTGGCACCAGCAGTTGGTGTGAGTGGGGCCAGTGCTGGCAGTGGGTGCGAGCAGTGGCTGCTGCCTTGATTACCCCTCAGGAGCAGGGGGAGGTGGAGAAGCCCTCAGGGGTGATTGGGGCTGGCAGCTGCTGCTCACACCCCCTAATGGTGCCGAGTGATTGGGAACTGCACTGGGCCAGGCACTGTCAGTGGGTGCGAGAGGTGGCTGCCAGCCCCGATCGCCCCTCAGGAGCAGGGGGAAGTGGAGAAGCCCTGAGGGGGAATCGGGGCCAGCAGCCACCACTTGCACCCACTGCCAGCACTGGAGCCACCACTTGCACCCACTGAAGGCGCCAAGTGATTGGGGCCAGTGCCAGGAGCCAGCAGTAGGTGTGAACAGCAGCTCCGGCACCAGCAATGGTTGCAAGCGGGGCCGGTGCCAGCAGCAGGTGTGGGCAACGGGTGGGACCGTGGCCCATGGGAGCAAAGAATTTTCAGTAACCACCAGAGGCTAACCCAATGACAGCGACCAGCGCCCTGCCTTGGTCTGGCGCCCCTGCTTACCTGTTCCACCATCCTGCCTGCTGCCATGTCCACCATGTTCTATGTGAACCCCCTGGTGGTCAGCGCAGTTGTTCAGTTATAGCGACCAGTTGTTCAGTTATTCTGCCGTTTGGTCTATTTGCATATTAGGGTTTTATATATATAAATATATATATGTCTGTATGTATATACCCTATATTATAAAAGGCTAATATGCAAATTGACCAAACAGTGGAATGATTGGTCGCCATGATGCGCACTGACCACCAAGGGGCAGATGCTCAATGCAGGAGCTGTCCCCTGTTGGTCACTGTGCTCCCACAGGGGGAGCACTGCTCAGCCAGAGCCCTGAGCCAGGCTCATGGCTGGTGAGTGCAGCGACGGTGGCGGGAGCCTTTCCCGCCTCCATGGCAGTGCTACAAATGTCTGATGGCTTAGGCCTGCTCCCTGCGAAATGGGCCTAAGCCATCAGTCGGACATCCTTGAGGGCTCCCAGACTGCAAGAGGGCACAGGCCAGGCTGAGGGACTCTCCTGAGTGCACGGATTTTGTGCACTGGGCCTCTAGTATATCATACCAAACTAATTTTTGCAAATTTTAGCTTTGATTTCACCCAAGATTTTTTTATAAGAATAAAATAAATTTATCTCTGTTAATTTATTAGTTCAGTGCCTGGCACATACTGGTTTTTAAAGGGACAAATATAAGTTATAAAACAACAGATCATGTTTTAGTATACATTTTATCTTATCTAAGTACATGTCTAGAATAAATCCAAATTTATAAATGAGTTCTAAATTCAATACTTCCATTTAACTACCTGTCTAGTGAACTTTTGAGTTTCCTGAAATTTTTGTTTTTGGGGCTGGTGGCATTTAACATCTGTTAAATAAAATCACTGGAATGCTGATGTCTATATTTTCTGAGTTTATGAACATTTTTGAAGATTTTTTTGTGTTTCCAAACAACTATTTTTCATTTATTTATTTATTTATCTATCTATCTATCTATCTATCTATCTATCTATCTATCTCATTTGTTCATTGAGTAAATGCTGGTAATATTTTACTTTGTGCCTGGTACAGTGCTTAGTAGATGAGGAATCAGAAGTGAATAAAATAGGTATTGTCTTTTCCTCAAAGAAATGGAATATGTATCTGTGTATTCTTTTGTGTACTAGTGATATATATCTCCAAATTTTCTGCAATTCACACCTGTTCTCTATAGGTTCAGATGCTTGTGCATAAAGCTTGAGCTCAGGAAATACTTAACCCTTTCAATAACTGTGCTAGAGCTCATTCTTATGCAAATCTATGTGCTATACTGAGAACTAGGTATGCACATATAATAATACCAAGAGACATTTGCCATTGAAAAGTCAGTACAACTTATCACCAAAACTAAGAAGAGAAACTCAGAAATATCTTTCTGATATATCAAAGTGTTAAAATGTTAGGCTATTACAGAACGTCTGCTCAGAATAAAATTCAATGACTACAAAATTAGATTTGCAAGGCAGAAAATTTATTCTATTGAATTCATAATAGGCTAAATAATGATCAAAATCAGAAAATCAGCTTCCATTTATGACAATAAAATTTGTAAGATTATTTTTGTTGTAGAGTCTCATCTGCACTCTGCCATTTTTAAAATAAACTAATTACCCCTAAAATTATCTATCATTTTTCACTTTTATTGTGATTCTGGAGTACTGATTCCATGAAAAACTCATTACACCTCCTCCATTGTGTATGAGAAATCTGAACCCATTCTTTCACCTTTCAATGCATAATTTGACTCTGACGTTAGTGTTAGTTTCATTAGTAGTCTCCTACACCTGTTTGTAAACTTTTTAAAAATCACATATTCAGTCAGTCTACCTCTGTCTCATTCTTCATCTGTAAAACGTTAATACTTTGGGTAAGATCTATGAGCTCTTTTCAATGCTAAGACTTTTGGTTCCATTTCTCTGCCTTGAGTTTTATTAGAGAGAGATAAGCATAGAGGGAGTGGAAAAGAGTGAATCAGAAAAAATAAAAGTATGTCTTGATGTAGACTGAAGCAGACAAGCAGATAAAATTGCAGGAGTGGGGTACAGGGGGCCAATGGGAGATAATAAGGGGACATGTGTAATTCTTTCAACAATAAAGATAAATTTTAAAAAGTTGCAGGAGTAACAAAAACAACAACAACAACCAGATAACAGGGGAAAATGATAAAAAAGAAAGTCTGTGACCTTGAGCTATGTTAATACTATCCTTAGAATGTATTTATTTAAAAACAGAAATGTTTCTTTATGTAGAAAAAGGAAGGTCATAATTGGGGTTCTGCGAACGTGAGAGGAGTTTGAGAGATAGGGTAATTTTACCTATTAACTCATTGTATAAACACTAACGCGATCATTGCACATAAGGAAATCTTTGCAACATTCATCAAATTTGATTAAATTGATTTGAGAGACAGAGAGAAACATCAACTGGTTGCCTCCCACATGCACGCAGATAAGGGATGAGAACCCACAACCCAGGTATGTACCCTGACTGGTAATGCTAGGAATGGAACCTGCAACCTTTTGGTGTATGGGACAGTGCTCCAACCAACTGAGCCACCCGGATAGGCCAAAAAATTTAAATCTTAAAGTTCAATAAACCTCAAAGTTTTTCTAACCCTTACACAAAAATTCTGTCCTCTCTCCACTACCCTTTCCCCCAACTATCTTTCTTCTTCCTGCTCCCTAGATGCTCTCATTTGTTCTCCTGACGTCTTTTCTTTCTATCTTTGAAAACATTTTCTCACAAAGGACACACATCATCTTTGAAGCATCTAATTTCGGGTTATTGATTTTATTTTTCTGTAAGTCATATCCTCCTGCTGCTTGTCTCTGCTGAGCCAGCACCAAGCACTCGTGTGTATGAATAGACTGAAATACATAAGCACAATATTGACTTTCAAAGAATCGTAAAGAATAGAAAAGCAGACCGGGAAAGACTTTACTACATCCTTATCCTTCCTTTTACAGATGGATAAATTGAGTCAGGATGGAAGAAGGACCTTGCCTAGGGCCAACCATATTGCATAGACTGAGTCAGACATAATATTTCAAATGCTCTGACCCTACAGAGTACGTCATACCACAGTGGAAAGTGCCTGCTGGAGCCATATTATGTACCTTTGATTGCCCCTGTGCCACATGCGGGCTACACCAGTTTACATCCTTTTTTAATTTTCAGCTTTATTAAGGTATAATTGATAAACTCAATATGTGAAATCTGTTTCTGCCTGTTTCTGCTGGGTATTGTTCACAGTGCTTCTTTTCTTATTTTGCTTCAATTATGAAGTATAAACTCGAGTTCCTGATCACATTTTTGTTCTCATTTAGTTGGACTTGTTCACACATTCAAGCAAAAATCACATTAAATTTCATTCAAAGTTTGTTTTTTCCCCCAGGATATACATGTAATTTGAATTTTGGTGAATAAATGAAAAACCTTGCAAGATTTGACTTGTGGTTATCAATGATCACTTCTGACTTTATGTCTACTGCAGAGACAATCAAAATGCATCAGGGAATTTCTTACTATTCCTTTCACATACTGAGTTTGTGTTCTTTTCATTCTTAAAATGAGAGAAAAGTTTTTTGGAGTTTTATGCTGAAGCAAACTGTTAGATTATCACATTTGGTGAGTCCTTATTGTTTATATCCTATCTTTTATACCTCTCAAAACTGTAAAAACAGAAGGCCAAGGTCTCCAGAATTTGCTAGAAAGTCTAAGATTATAATTAGGCTTTGAAGTTCACTTATTTCCTCAAAATTATATTTTTATTACATTTTTGGGTTTTGGGGATTCCTTATCTTTGTGCCACATATTTTAAAAACATTGCATATATTACTTGTTTCTATTTCTATTTGTGTTTTGGTTCTAAGTATTTAATACACACTACTAGTGAAAAGTAGAATAATCACTGTAGTTTCCACGGGAGAGATTACAACCAAAGAAACCAAATTAAAATAGAAAGAAAATAATCAAGCAATCTATAACAGTGTCAAATACTCTAGCAAAGGTCAGTAGGCTATGCATGTGAAACATGTATTGGGATCAAGACATATAAATATATTTATATATAATATATACTTACATTAGTCATTTCACTATAAAAATGGCAAAGAAATTATACACTCTTTGAATGCAGTTGTGATTTTCTATATAATTCTTTCAAGAATTATGGAAATATATAGAATAATAAAATAAAGGCATTCACTTTAGGACCTTTAGGTTCTTGGAAAAATTAATCCATAAGTTATATGACTTGAGGCTATCTGTAGGCCTTTGGGAGGTGCCAAAGAAATCAAAGAGAAAGAATACATATAATGTAAGCAGAAGTTAAATGGAAGGGGCTGTGCTTAAAGGAATATCAGAAAATAGCATTTGGCAATTTATTATTCTTGCCTTTTTTTTTTCCCCCTTTTAAAAGTTGGTGCTAAATTTCTGCCTACCATTTACTGCACTTCAGGGCAAGGTTAACGATTTTGGTTTTAACTATCCAAGAATTATTTTGCTCTAAAGTTTATAGAGAGGCAATGGCTTTTACAATCCAATTCATTCATTTTCTTTTATTATTAAACACAGTGTTCCTCTACCCCAATGTTGGTGCTTTCCAAGCTCACCAATTTCAATTTCCTTAAAAAGGTCCCTCCATGTAACTATAGATTTTATTTTTGGTAAACACATACATCTATACTTTGTTTAAAAAATTCTCAACTTAAAAGATCCCATATATATTTATACTAGTGGCCCAGTGCACAAAATTTGTGCACATGAAAAGGGGATTAATTAGAGGAAATAATTTAATATTGCTATTTGCCCTTTCTCTATAATAGAAGTGTCAGAGATGAAAAAAAAAAAAAATAGTAAAATGTAAATGAAAACCTTCCTCCTGTCAGAGTCTGGGGCACACCACGGGACCCAGAGTCAAGTCCCCCCCCTGCACCCACATGCACCTCAAAATCATGTGAGACCCAGACCCGGCCAGCCCCCGCCCCAGGGGCTAGATCCAGACCCTGCCAGTCCCACCCTTGTCAAGCTCAGCCAGGCAGGGAGCATAGCCTCAGGTTCCCTGGCCCCGCGCCAGGATGGGGGGCATGGCCTGAGGTCCCCCAGCCCATACCAGGGTGGGGGGCATGCCTTGAGTTCCCCTGTCAAGCCCTGCTGGGTGGGGGGCATGGCCCGAGATCCTCCATCAAGCCCTGCCTGGTGGGGGGGAGCAGCCTCAGGTCCCCCGGCCCAGCATCAGAAGGGGGGCACAGCCTCAGGTCCCCTGTCAAGTCACGCTGGGCAGGGAGCACGGCCTGAGTTCCCCCAACCCAGCACTGGGGGTGCACCTTGAGGTCCCCTGTCAAGCCCTGCTTGGTGGGGGGCATGGCCTGAAGTCCTCTGTCAAGCCCTGCTGGGTGGGGCATGGCCTGAGATCCCCTGTCAAGACCTTCTGGGTGGGGGCATGGCCTGAGGTCCCCTATCAAGCCCAGCCAGGCAGGGGGTTGCAGCCTCAGGTCCCCTGGCCCAGTGCTGGGGTGGGGGGGGCACAGCCTGAGGTCCCCCGTCAAGCCCCGCTGGGCGGGGGTGCGGTCTGAAGTCCCCTGGCCTGGTGCCTGGGTGGGGGGCACGGCCTGAGGTCCCCTGTCAGGCCCCATGGGGGCAGCGTTGGGTGTAGCCTCAGGTCGCTGCTGATTGCTCGTTAAGGCTCCTTATAAGAACTTGGCCTCAGCTGTGGGTGCAGCCATCTTTGTGATGGAGTGATGGTCAATTAGCATATTCCCTCTTTATTAGATAGGATTCTCTTTGTGACATTGGAATTTCCATTTGAAAGAATACCTTTTTACCCACAGACATAAAAACCTTTTCTATAAAGGTATATGCTTTGCTAGACTCATCTTCAGATATTAATAGGTCAGTGGATTCCTTGCATTTTTATTCACTTTTACTTTTGTTCAAGATCAGAAATAATAATGGTACACCATTATTAATTAAATTGGTTCACCAAATTTTTGAGCATATACTATTAGTTATATATTTAGGACACAAAGTTACACAAGAAAGATAACATCTGTAGCTTAACACTAAAGTTCTATTACTGGAAATGGATAATTAATGGCAGCAAAAGGGTATATATGATATGCTCTGGTAAATATACGGTAAGTATAACACAGTTGTAAGGATGTGCTTTCTAGAGACAGTTTCCAAACCTACAAACATGTTTTAAGCAGAACAAACGATACGTTATAAGTGCTAGAGGGAAGAAAAGCATGTCAACCTGGAGACTTAATTATGTGTTTAGTGGCACTGCTGCGTTATGACAGATAGATAGACCTGAAAATAAACTATCTTGTCTTATATTATATGTGCTGTGAATAATATAAGCAGTGAGTTACCTAATCTTTTAAATTTTTTTAAATTTTTATTAAATTTATTGGGTTGACATTGGTTTAAACGATTATATAGGTTTCAAGTGTACATTTCTTTGGCACATGATCTTCATATTCTATTGCGTACCCATTACCCAAAGTCAAATCATCTTCTATCACCATATATTTGACCCCCTTTACTCTTTACTACCCCCAGGTCCCTTCCCTCTGGTAACCACCATAATATTGACTGTCTGAGTGACCCTGATCTTGCCCATAACTTACTGTGTTTTCAAAGGACATAGAATTCTTAAATTTGTTTCTGTTTTCTGTTTATTTTTAAAAGAATTGATAAAAGAAAAAAAAATGATTAACCTGAAACATGTGCTTGGAAGAAATTCTTTTCATAACAGATGTGCTATATAAAGAATCAGGATGTACTGAAATCATTCATATCCTTCCTTTTATAATATGATTGCTCAGTTAATTATATACATTTAAACATGTAAAGAAAAGAGAACAGGTGGTAAAGTTTTAGTTAAAAAGAGGTAAGTCCATGAAAGTAAGTGTATTCATCATAATTTGAATTTTCTTGCTCAAATGATTTTGTTCTATGGATCATAAAAATGAAGAAAAGGAAAATTCAAGAGCATAATTCTAATATCAAAGTCATTGATGTATCCCAACAAATGTCACATGACTGATATTGCTACTAAAGAACAAACAGAAAGCCATTATATACATTGAACTATACTTTGCTTGAAAGAAGACAATAAACTTCTGGGTTGAGAAGATAACAATTTGAAATCTTAGAATCCTTTGTAATCCATATATTATGGAAATTATAAACACAGTAATTCCTCATTAACCATTACTTTATATAGGTACTATGCTTAAAAGAGAGAATCTACTCCTCCTCAAAAATACATATATTCTACAATAAAAATAAAATAGAGCTTTGTTTTCCAGCATTTCTAATTTATTAAAGCAGACTTGTACTCATCCATTTGCTCATTCAGAGACCTGGGGCCATTTTATTACATTCTTACTACAAGGCCCATGAATTTCACTTTTAAGTCACACAACTGTTTCTAAAAGTAGACTCCAAACCTATCTCCTTAAGTCCATTCTTACCAATTTATAATCAATTCTCCTCAAAGCTTCTCAAAACGTCTAAGGGGTCCTTTTAAAATGTTAATCCGATTTTGCAAAGTCTGTGGTTAGAACTTTTTAATCCCCTGCTATTGCCCTTAGGAAAAAACCCAAATCTCACTAATTCCTAAATTTTCTAGCAGGGGCCTTGCTCTATATCTATTCCTGGTATTTTAGGCTATATCACTCATGGTATAAAATAAAGAATAGTGCAAAGACTTTTCAGAATAAAAGTTAGTGAAACTCTTTAAAGCCAGTTACTTTGTGTATTAAATGGGATTATTAAGAATAACTACTGTATGGCGCAAATTGAAGGGATTCCGCAAAAACCTTTCATTTTTTCTGGTAGAACATCCTTTTTTTTAATTTTCAGCTTTATTAAGGTATAATTGATAAATTGTAAGGTTTTTAAAATAGCATCATGTACTCTTTTGTAAAGAATTGAGTTCTCTCAATTATATATTCATGATAGTTTGAATACATAATGGAAAAGAACTATGTTTTGCTTACTCATTGCTTTCAGATGCCTCACCCTCCGCCTGGCCCAAAATAATCAAAATACTTGGTTGAGAGACTGAATGCGAGGAGTAGAGAGACCAAGGAAGTATAGAAAGGGGCCTACATCTGTCCTTAAATTACAATGTTCTCTTTTAGGATAGGATATTAGTATAATTCCATGATTGCTTAAGAGAAACACTGATTACACTTTTCAGACATATGCCTGGCTAGAGTCCCTGGGAGACTTATTTTCTCTACTACAGAGAATCAGACCTTTCATATTACCTTCTCTTAGCAGCTTGCTTTACTAGCGTCCCCACTTTACATAACACAAGGTGGTTGCCGGTTTGTGATGAGATAGGCAGAAAGCTATTCCGTGAGTGCACCTGAACTTGCTTCCAGTCCCCATTCCTCCTGCTTCACATTTATAAGAGGTCTTGGCTGGGCTATAAAATGAGAATCTGATGGAAAGGAAGGGCATTCTTCTGTCCTGTGTATTGTTGCTTTGAGCATGAAATGGAACTTAAAAAATTAAAGGAACACACTACTCTTAGAATCCATTGTTCTGATACCATCTGTATCACATCTCACAGGTGGCCTTGACATTTTCACAGTTGCTTAGAGCACCATTTTATCTTTGATGTGCTTCTGTTAATCTGTGGACAGAGAGCAGCTGCAGCCACATCCCAGCCTGCTCAGTGCCTCCATGCAACACTACATGCAACAAAGCTGGATGTATTTTGTTCCCTACTGTTCCAGAACACATGAAAGCAGAAGGAAAGGGAACCTACAGTCCCCTACAGAACTTTATGAGGGCTACGTGGAGAGGTGGGAAATAGTTCAGGTCTTCATGGCTTCCAGTAGAATGAGAAAGAGATCTTGGGGCGTCTGTCAGCCTTTCCTTACCGATGGAATTAATTTTCTCCCGCACTATGTATGCAGAATCTAATCACCCCCATAATTCATTTTCAAATTTTGAAAACTGTATGAGGCTACTTGAACTTCACCATTCTGGAAGCTGACAGAGTAGTTCCAGGATCAGGCCTCAAAGCTGCACGTTTCCCTGAGCTCTGGAGCCCATTCACTATGTCAGTCCTATGTTCATCTGGGCCTGGGACTAGGTCAGGGTCTGTTGCTGACTTGGTTATTTGTAAAGAGCCTTTCTGCTCCTTGCTTGTTGTTTTCTACTGGGGCTGAAAGTAGCTCCTTATATATTTTTTCTTATTTTCCTTCAGAAAGAACCTGTGTTTTCCATGGCAGGACTGACAGGGTTTTTTGTCTCAAAGGGTCTTAGGTTAATTCACTAGTCTAGACATGGTGACATTTCCTCTTGTTTGAACATCCCATCCATTTTTCTGTCCACTGATCCAATCTCCTACTTTAAGGCACACAGTATCCACTCTCTCAGCCATTTGGAAAACTGACTTTTTCTGGCTATTCCTTGCAGCCTGAATCTTGGGCTGCTTTTGCTGTCATGAGCTCCTCCCGCTGGCCTCCTTACAGGCATCCAACATCTGGGCAGCTTCCAAGACCCACTGTGCCAACTCTGGGTATTCTTTTGCTATAATACATAAATGTCACTTTTATAAATGCAATTAAATAATAGGATTATATGCTTTTCCACACAAAGATGATGCATCTTTACTTGCTGCTAAATAGATATCATCATATTATTTACTATTCCTGATAAGTTCATATGTTTTTGATCAAGCAGAAAATAAATCAAGGCACTCATCAAGAAGACATTGTATGAGTTGCGTAATCAGTTCAAGAGAAACAGAAGCAGCAGTCAGGAGTCAGACATTTGTCAATCCCGCCTCATTTCTCTTTGTTTTCCTTTAACAGCAAACTTAAACCTTGGTTGATTAAGTGCCTCCTTCACCAGTTCTGCCATTTCTAGAATTCAAGCTGGTAAGAAATGAGTCATATCTAAAGATACCCAGCTATCTTATTTCCTTTCCAAAAATGAAGAGTTAAATTGATTCGGGTTCAATACCCTGGCATTGTGTTCCCATGGTGTAATTTGATTTGCAGCATCTCTCTCTTCTACTTTCCCATATCCCCATAATGTAATTCTTGTTCTTAAAACGAGGTTATTTACTTCATATTTTTGTTTAGGGCCTCATTCTATGGCTTTGGTAATGGTGACCTAAAACAAATCCATGACCCTAGACTCAGCTCCACATTATTATTCAATTTCCAAGAAAAATATGGGAGTTTTATCCTTGAACTCAAGCCTCCCTTCTTCTAGATAAAATCTGTGATTTTACCTGAGTGTGTAGTTACTTAGAATAGAGGCTATTTCCAAGCTTTCTTGAATGTGATCCTGTGAAAAAAATGGAAGCATTGTATGTAACATGTAGGTAATTTCATTTAAGCAAATAGTGTTGCTCTCCTATATCAGCCTTTAATTTTCTCTTTCCTGCTGTGCAGACTGTGGATATGTTAAACTGGAGCTAGAGAAGGTTCCTTGAATCATAAGTTGTAATATTCTTGATGAGAATCATGGAATAACAAGATAAAAGAAATTGGATCTCTAGACATTATTGGTTTTCATATCAACCCTGGGCCACTTGTCTGACTTTAAATTAAATATCAACTTTTATATGGATTAAGCTGTTAATATTTTGTTGTATTTTTTATCATTAGAGCTGAAATTAGTCTTAACTAATAGAAACACTTGACCAAAAGAAGAATACAACAAGAATAAGTATGACGGTAAACAGGTCAAGAAAGTATGGTTTCAAATCATAGCTTAACTTTTTAGTTGAATGACAATCTACTTAAGTATTATGATTCTCAATATACTAATTTTATTAATAATAATACTTATATTAATAACAATTTAATTATCATCATTATTATATATTCCCCAATAAATATTGTGAGAATTAAATGAGATAAACCATATGCAGTGTTCAGAACAGCAGTCAGTAAATTAAGGCCTGCTGCCCATATGGACCTGCAGATCATATCATATCCCCTGTTTCTGTAAATAAATTCTCTAAATTTTTAAAATTACAATTGACATACAATATTATATTAGTTTCAGGTGTACAACCCCATGATTAAACATTTATATAACTCATGAAATGATCACCCCAATAAGTCTAGTACCTATCTCATACCATATATAGTTATTACAATATTATTGACTATATTCCCTATGCTGTAATTTACATTCCCATGACTATTGCATAACTATCAAGTTGTATTTCTAAATCCCTTCTTTTTCACCCATCCCCCTTAGTAAATTTTAATGGAAATACAGCACATAAATGGTTTATGTGTTATCTTTAGCTGTTTTTATGATAGAATGGCAGAGATGCAGAGTTGCTATAGATATCTTATGGCCCACAGAGCCTAAATCATTATTATTTGGCTCTTTACAGAACACGTTTTCAGACCTCTGATTGAGAACATAGAAATTAATCATCTGATTATATAATATCTCTGTATGAAATCCTTGTAGTAAGGTGTGGTCTTGTTTGTAAAGTGATTATATCACCAAACCTCAATTATGCATATTCTTAGAAATGTTTTTTAAGTGAATGAAATTTTATCAATCCAACTGTGCTTATTGACCTAATCCTTTGGAGTCTTATGGCATAGGTCTACGGAAGGCTGATATGGATAACAGTGTTAGTCTATAGCCTCAGAGCAGAGAATAAAGGATTGGTCAATGCTAGATGAAATCCAAGATCCAGGCATTTCTGTTATGGGTTAAAAAAAAAAAAAAACACTATCTTACACATAAGCTCTTACCCTAACAATGTAAGATTCTTCTCATGGGATGAAATCCACTAACCTTCACATATTAGAAGGCCACCTGGTATAATCAATCAATTTAAACCCAATTGAACAGATGTGCCTTGGGCCCTAAAAATCAATGATTTAAATGAAATAAGTATCCTGCAACAATAACACGTGAAATGTTAAAAGATTTAGCTTCTTCTTACCCAGCTAACACAGAATTTGATTTGAAAGTATCCTATTTACCCTTATTAGAAACCACTCTAGTGTCTTCCATGAATCTTGCTCTGGATCTGACTTGCAAAACTTTGCAGGCTGATTCACTAAAGTGCGTCTACCAGCCATTACAACCTGTACTTTTATTTTATTTTATTTTTTTTCAAATTTTTATTAAGGTATTATATGTGTACATATCTTACCATTGCCCCCCACCCCCACCCCACTCCCATACATGCCCTCACCCCCCAATGTTTTGCATCCGTTGGTTACTCTTATATACATGCATATAAGTCCTTCAGTTGATCTCTTATTTCCCCCACCTCTCCCTAACCTTACCCCTGTAATTTGACAGTCTGTTTGATGCTTTACTGCCTCTGTAACTATCTTTTTGTTCATCAGTTTATAATGTTTTTCATTATCCCCAAATGAGTGGGATCATGTGGTATTTTTCTTTCATTGACTGGCTTATTTCACTTAGCATAATGTTCTCTAATTCCATCCAAGTGCCTACAAATGGTAGTAATTCCTTCTTTTTTACGGCAGCATAGTATTCCATTGTGTAGATGTACCATAGTTTTCTGATCCAGTCATCTGCTGATGGGCACCTAGGCTGTTTCCAAATCTTAGCTATTGTAAATTGTGCTGCTATGAACATAGGGGTGCATATATCCTTTCTGATTGGTGTTTCTGGTTTCTTAGGATATATTCCTAGGAGTGGGATTACTGGGTCAAATGGGAGTTCCATTTTCAGTTTTTTGAGGAAACTCCATACTGTTCTCCACAGTGGCTGCACCAGTCTGCATTCCCACCAGCAGTGCACGAGGGTTCCTTTTTCTCCGCATCCTCGCCAACACTTGTCGTTTGTTGATTTGTTGATGATAGCCATTCTGACAGGTGTGAGATGGTATCGCATTGTTGTTTTAATTTGCATCTCTCGGATAATTAGTGACTTTGAGCATGTTTTCATGTGTCTCTTGGCCTTCCTTCTGTCTTCTTTCGAAAAGCTTCTATTTAGGTCCGTTGCCCATTTTTTTATTGGATCATTTATCTTCCTTTTATTAAGTTGTATAAGCTGCCTGTAGATGTTGGAAATTAAACCTTTATCAGTGATACCATTTGCAAATATGTTCTCCCATACAGTGGGGTTTCTTGTTGTTTTGTTGATGGTTTCTTTTGCTGTGCAAAAGCTTTTTATTTTGATGTAGTCCCATTTGTTTATTTTCTGTTTGGCTTCCATTGCCCTAGGGGCAGTATCACTGAAAAAGTTCTTTTGGCATATGTCTGAGATTTTGCTGCCTGTGGATTCCTCTAGTATTTTTATGGTTTCCCGTCTTATATTTAAGTCCTGTACCCATTTTGAGTTTATTTTTGTGTATGGTGTAAGTTGGTGATCTAGTTTCATTTTTTTGCATGTATCTGTCCAATTTTCCCAACACCATTTATTAAAGAGACTGTCTTGACTCCATTGTATGTTCATGCCTCCTTTGTCAAATATTAAATGCGCATATTGGTTTGGGTCGATATCTGGATTCTCTATTCTGTTCCATTGATCTATATGTCTGTTCTTGTGCCAGTACCAGGCTGTTTTGATGACAGTGGCTTTGTAATACAGCTTGAAATCTGGTATTGAGATCCCTCCTACTTTATTCTTCTTTCTCAGGATTGCTGCGGCTATTCGGGGTCTTTTTTTATTCCAGATGAATTTTTGGAGAGTTCTTTCTAGGTCTGTGAAATACGCCGTTGGTATTTTAATGGGGAGTGCATTGAATCTATAGATTGCTTTGGGTAGTATGGACATTTTAATGATGTTGATTCTACCAATCCATGAACATGGTATGTTCTTCCATCTGTTTACATCTTCCTCTATCTCTTTTTTCAGTGTCCTGTAGTTTTCCGCATATAGGTCTTTTACCTCCTTGGTTAGGTTTATTCCTAAGTATCTTAATTTTTTTGGTGCGATGGAAAATGGGATTGCTTTTTTAGTCTCTCTTTCTGTAAGTTCATTGTTGGTGTATAGAAATGCCATAGATTTCTTGGTGTTAATTTTGTATCCTGCTACATTGCCGAATTCATTTATTAAGTCTGTTAGTTTTTTGATGGAGTCTTTCGGGTTTTTTATGTACAATATCATGTCATCTGCAAATAAGGACAGCTTTACTTCTTCTTTTCCAATTTGGATGCCTTTTATTTCTTCTTCTTGTCTAATTGCAGTGGCTAATACTTCCAGTACTATGTCAAACAGGAGTGGTGAGAGTGGGCATCCCTGTCTTGTTCCTGTTCTTAGGGGAAATGGTTTTAGTTTTTGCCCATTGAGTATGATGTTAGCTGTGGGTTTATCATATATAGCTTTTATGATGTTGAGGTATGATCCTTCTATTCCCACCTTGTTGAGAGTTTTTATCAAGAAAGGGTGTTGGATTTTGTCAAATGCTTTTTCTGCATCAATTGATATGACTATGTGATTTTTATCTCTCAATTTGTTTATGTGATGTATCACATTTATTGATTTGCGGATATTGAACCATCCTTGCATTCCTGGGATAAACCCTACTTGGTCATGGTGTATGATCTTTCTGATGTACTGCTGGATCCTATTTGCTAGAATTTTGTTGAGGATTTTGGCATCTACATTCATGAGGGATATTGGCCTGTAATTCTCTTTCATTGTGTTGTCTTTATCTGGTTTTGGTATTAGGGTGATGCTGGCTTCATAGAAGGAGCTTGGAAGTGTTCCTTCCTCTTGAATTTTTTGGAATAGTCTGAGGAGGATAGGTTTTAGTTCTTCCTTGAATGTTTGGTAGAACTCTCCAGTGAAGCCGTCTGGCCCCGGGCTTTTGTTTGCCGGAAGCTCTTTGATGACTGCTTCAATTTCTTCCATAGTTACTGGCATGTTGAGCTGTTTAGATTCTTCCTGATTGAGTTTTGGAAGGTTATATTTTTCTAGGAATATGTCCATTTCCTCCAGGTTGTCCAGTTTGTTGGAATAGAGTTGTTCGTAGTATTTTTTAACAATCCTTTGTATTTCGGCGGGATCTGTTGTTATTTCACCTCTTTCATTTCTGATCTTGTTTATTTGGGTCCTCTCCCTTTGCTTCTTGGTGAGCCTGGCTAGAGGTTCATCAATCTTGTTTATCCTTTCAAAGAACCAGCTCTTGGTTTTGTTGATCTTTTGTATTGTTTCTTTGGTCTCTATGTCGTTTATCTGTGCTCTGATCTTTATTATTTCCTCCCTTCTGCTTACACTGGGCTTTTCTTGTTGCTCTTTTTCTAACTCTTTGAGTTGTTGGGTTAGGTAATTTATTAACCCTGTTTCTTGTTTTTTGCAGTAGGCTTGTAGAGCTATGAACTTCCCTCTCAAGACTGCTTTCGCTGTGTCCCATAGATTTTGGATTGTAGTGTTTTCATTGTCATTTGTTGTCATGATGTTTTTTATTTCTTCTTTGATCTCTCTGGTAACCCAGTCATGGTTTAATAGCATGCTGTTTAGTCTCCATGTGTTTGATTTCTCTGGGTTGTTTTTATTGTAGTTGATTTCCAGTTTTATGCCACTGTGGTCTGAGAAGATGCTTGATATGATTTCTATCTTCTTGAATTTGAAGAGACTTTGCCTATGTCCCAACATATGGTCTATCTTTGAAAATGACCCATGTGCGCTTGAGAAGAATGTATATTCTGTGGCTTTGGGGTGAAATGTTCTGAAGATGTCAATTAATTCCATCTGGTCTAGTGAGTCATTTAGGATTGATGTTTCTTTGCTGATGTTTTGTTTAGAGGATTTGTCCAATGGTGATAGTGGGGTATTAAAGTCTCCTACTATGATTGTATTGCTGTCAATGTCTCCCTTGATATCTTCCAGGAGTTTTTTTATGTATTTGGGTGCTCCTGTATTGGGTGCATATATGTTTACCAGAGTTATTTCTTCTTGTTGGATTGCTCCCTTTAGTATTATGAAATGGCCTTCCTTATCTCTTGTTATGTCCTTCAGTTTGAGATCTAATTTGTCAGAAATAAGTATTGCTACCCCAGCTTTTTTTTCAGTTCCATTTGCCTGGAAAACCTTTTTCCATCCCTTCACCCTCAGTCTGTGTGCGTCTTTTTTTCTGAGGTGGGTTTCTTGTAGACAGCAGATATATGGGTCGTGTTTTCTTATCCAATCTGTTACCCTATGTCTTTTGATTGGGGCATTTAATCCATTTACATTTAAAGTTATTATTGATAGGTACTTATTTGTCGCCATTCCTATTCTTTACCCCTGTGTTACTTCTTCGCTTCCTGTTTCTTTCTTTCTTTCTTTCTTTTTTTTTTTTTTTTTTTTTTTTTTTTTTTTTTTTTTTTTTTTTTTTTTTTACAGTAGACCCTTTAGCATTTCTTGCATTGCTGGTTTGGTGGTAATAAATTCCCTTAGTCCTTTTTTGTCTGTGAAGCTCCTGATTTCACCTTCAATTTTGATTGACAGCCTTGCTGGGTACAGTATTCTTGGATTCAGCCCCTTCCTTTGCATGACTTTGTATATTTCATTCCATTCCCTTCTGGCCTGATGAGTTTCTGTTGAGAAATCAGTTGCTAGTCTGATGGGGGTTCCTTTGTATGTAACTTTCTGTCTCTCTCTTGCCGCTTTTAAGATTCTTACTTTGTCGTTGGTGTTTGCCAATTTAATTATAATGTGCCTTGGCGTCGGTCTTTTGGGGTTCATTTTGCTTGGGACTCTGTGAGCTTCTTGGATTTGTGTGCGTTTTTTCTTCCCTATATCTGGGAAATTTTCTGTCATTATTTCTTCAAAGAGGTTTTCTATTCCTTGCTCAGCTTCCTTTCCTTCTGGAACCCCTATTATGCGGATATTGTTTTGTTTCGTGTTGTCCCAAAGTTCCCTTAGACTCTCCTCCTGCCTTTTAATTTTTTTTTCTAGAAGTTGCTTTTCTTGGGTATTTTTTTCCATCTTGTCTTCTAGCTCACTGATGCGGTCCTCTGCTTCTTCTAGTCTACTCTTGATGCTTTCTATTGAGTTCTTTACAGCAGCGATGTCATTTTTCATTTCTTCTTGGTTCTTCTTCATTTCCTCTTGGTTCTTGCTCATATTGTCGAATTTGTCTTCCATTCTTTTCAGCCACCTTATGACCATTTCTCTGAATTCTTTTTCTGGAAGGTTGCTTGCCTCCATTTCGTTTACTTCCTTTTCTGGTGATGCCTGCTTTTCTTTCATATGCGGGCTGCTTCTTTGTCTCCCCATGGTCTCTCTTCTCTGGGTGTCTGGTTATGTAGTTCTCTCTCTCCTGGGTTGATTTAAAGGCACAAAATACAGCGCTACCAGGTACAACTCACAAGGCACTGAACAGGAATGTATTCACGATATTAATAACCTCCAATAAAGGTGACCACCAGAGAAAGGCAAATTAGGTGATAGAAGAGAAAGAAGAAGAGGAAAAAAGAAAGAAAGAAAAAGAAAAAAAAAAAGAAAAAAGGAGTGTGAAAATGAAATTGGGAAAAGGGAAAGTAAAGAGAAAAAAAAAAAAGTAAGAGAGACAAGAAATTGACTAAGAGAGAAAGGGGAACAGACTATATATATTGGGGATAAAACTCCAATAGAACAATCACTAATCCCAGCAAATGCCAGCAACAAGTGCCTGGGGATTAGTACAAACTACAACACCAATTAATACGGAGTGAGGCAAGGGAAAGCTGAAGCACAAAACAAACAAAAAAATAAATAAAAGAAGAATAAGCAAAACAATCTCACAAAAAAAGCATAAAAATTGGATATAATCTACATTCAAGCAAACAACAACAAAAGGACAGAGATAAGGACAAGTTTATGGATAACTCAGACAGCGAAGGGAAAGGTGTATGTGGACTTGGAGCAGGGGATTGGAGATTAGATATGTAAGTAGGGTGAAATTTTAACAAGGGGTAAACAGAAAGAATAGGGAAAATCTAAAGCAGTAAAAGGGTAAGACAAACAGGACACTGAAAAGGGGGAGGTTAGGAAGAGAGTGATGGCATAAAGGTAGAGTTGAGATAGAGTAAAACGATGCTAAAGGAAAGATAAAAAATAGAATGTAGAACCCTAATCCCAAAATAAAATGAAGAGAAAATAAAATGACACTTTAAAAAAAAAAAAAAAGATAAAATAGCAGTAGTAATAATACGGATTGAAAATAAAAATGTAATCATTAAAAAGGTAAAATCAAGTGATGAAAAAAGAAAAAAAAAGTTTCTTGATTAAAAGATGCAAAAAATGAAAATTTAAAAAAAATTAAAAAATTAAAAAAAAATAAAAGGTAAAAATAAAATGTGGAGTAGTGAAGGTCATTCACTTCCTCTGTTTTTCTGTTTGGCATGCCTGTTTCTCAGTCCAGGCAGTATTGCAGTTCCCTGCGATCCACTGCTCTTCGGTGTTGTAAGCCAGTCCTGATTTTAAGCAGGCGGTGTGTCTTAATTTCTCGTATTCCTTTATTTTTGATTACACAAGAGTCAATTTGTGATTCAGCCCCTGGGTGGCAGTGTTTCTGGATTGACTTCCGGGTCTATCTATGGCCTCTCTAGGCAGTGTTAGAGCCTTCTTTCCCTGTGGCACTCGCCACGGGCCTGTGGGAGTGGGCTGCCTCAGAGCTGGCTCTCTGATACAACCTGTACTTTTAAACAAGCATCAGGCTGGTTCTCCTAAGAAGTACTCCTGGGCAGTGCAGCATTTCTCAGTCAACTGCTCCTGCACACAGTTAAGGCTTAACTCTTTAATGGATTGTTGCTATTCTTCATTTGAAGATGCCTATTATGTGGTTAAATTAATCACATTCATTTCTCCAAAGGATTCAAAATTGTTGCTGCCTTTCAACAATAATAGGATTTTCAGAGTAGCTTTTTGTACAAGTCACTTCTTTTATAATGAGATCGAGAAAATATTCCATGTAATTTGATTCCAAAAATATTTATTTTGTCCAACATATGGAAATATACTGTCATTTTGAGATACAGGTTTAAATTACTTTGGTCCCTCCTTGCAGATAGCTAAAAATGTAATGTTGTTGATACACATATGCATATAGTATACAGAGTTAGAGGTAATGAAATGTAGTGAAGAGCCTCAATGTGGAAATACCTTAATCTGGAATCAGTTTATCATAGTTCAAATAACAGATTTTACAATTGCTTGTGCTATGATATTGGGCAAGCTTTTATGAGCCTCTTCTATCAGTAAAAAAAAAAAAAAGTTATTATACTTACTTTTTTTCAGTTAGGATTAAATAAGAAGGTATATGTTAGGAGTTTGGCCTTTGGTTGGCCTCTGACTAATGTTAGTTCATTCTCTACTTTGAATGTACCTAGAGTAGACCCATGGAAAAAGAGTGATTCTAAAGAAGAAAATGTTAATAAAATTTTAAAGTTGGTTAATAAAGCTGTAACAAACTTTAAAAATAGCTAAGGTTTGTGCAGGCAGCAACAGGCCATCCCTGGAAGCCAGAGTGTGGAGTCAAGGGTTTTGAAAATACAGGGTAGTCTTCTTAATATAGACATAATATTTGTAGAATATTGAGTGGAGTATAAGGCTGGCTGGTTCTGTGAAGGGGGAAGTGAAAAGGGTTAGTGGAAAAGAAAAGTATAATGAAAAATCACATTACTGTGATTAAAATAATGAATGGACCAGTACTATCTCAATTAATATTTTCTGAATGAATATGAATGACTTTTAACATATGTATTTTTTTATTTTTTTTATTGATTTCAGTGAGGAAGGGAGAGAGAGAGAGATGGAAACATCAATGAAGAGAGAGAATCATTGATTGGCTGCCTCCTACATGCCCCCACACTGGGGATCAAGCCCGCAACCCAGACATGTGCCATGACCAGGAATCGAGCCCACGACCTCCTGGTTCACAGGTCGATGCTCAACCACTGAGCCAAGCCAGCCGGGTTGACATATGTATTTTTACCCTAGTTCTAAGCATCCCTCATTACTAATGAGATGGCAACAGGTTCCTATTCTTTGCAAAATATGTTAATGCAATTAGGTAGGCAACTTACTGAATGTTAATCTATTAAAATGCTGCATAGGTTACTCTATTTCCTCAGAGTGACTAACTTAATTTCAATGGCAAAGCAGAAATGGGCACTAAACACACACACACACACACACACACACACACACACACACACACACACACACCATGTAGCAATGTCCTTCAAAGAAAAAAATAAATGCTTCTGCTACTGTTATCTTCTTGTCCTTTTCCTGCCACTTTTCAAAATTTAAATATTTAGTTTCCCAAATAATTGTATGCTATTCCATGTGGCAGTCATGCCAGAAGCAAAGGTCACCTATTATTTTTCCAATTGAATCCTGGAGTAATGAGGAGGCCTGTAGTTACAAAGAGGAGAGCATATGAGAGTTCCAAATGTAGAAATAAAGAAGAGAGTAAAAGTTTTATGAAATCTTCAGTTGTGAAAGCTCCACTTTACCATCTCAAGAAAGGATATATCTCTAAATAAGCTGTTTATCCTCTCATTTTTAATTTTCCAATTAATAAACTATTAAAATAATTTTAAAAGTGAAAAATATGGCCCTAGATTGTTTGGCTCAGTGGATAGGGGGTCAGCCCTCAGACTGAAGGGTCCTGGATTCGATTCTGGTCAAGGGTATGTACCTCAGTTGCAGGCTCGATCCAGCCCTGGTTGGGGCACATGTGGGAGGCAAACAATTGATGTTTCTCTCTCTCTCTCTCTCTCTCTCTCTCTCTCTCTCTCTCTCTCTCTCTCTTCCCCCCCCCCCTCCACTCTCTCTAAAAATCAATGGAAACATATCCTTGGTTGCGGATTAACAACAACAACAACAACAAAAACAGGTATGCTTGTTCTGATGGAACCAAAGAAGAGAGAGAAGTTTGGAAGGTTGTTTGCCACTCTATAGCCAGCTTAAAAGGAAAACAACCTGCAGACATGAAGTCTGATGGGAGGCATGAGGCTGGCATTATAAAATAAATATACATGGACCAACTTCTATAAGAAGGTTATGTGAGCCTAAGCAGTGAGCAAATAAACATATAGAATTCCCATTGCACCTGTTTTTTTAAAGCTAATTTTCAATGTTATCATAATGTAGTAAAGAGAGAGAGTGAACTCAGTGGAAGGAATGGCATATTAATTCTGAAAAAATATGGGGTTTGATTCAGTTCTTTTCCTCTGTTCCAACTAGGTGAGTTGGGACAAATCATTTCACATTTTTTTGGTAACATTGGATTCAATGGTTTTCAAATATTCTTTGACGCTAGCTCTAAAATATTCTTTGATGCTAGAAAATGATTGCTGTAATCCATAGAGATAACAACCAACAATTAAGATGTAAACAGGATGCAGCATTTGAAGACAGAGTTTCAAATAATTTCCATTTCTCTGGTAAGGAGACTAATGAGCAGGGAAATGACCAATTGTGAGCAACAGATGGAAAACAATGGGAAAAAAATCTGAAAATGTTTATCACCTAGATAATCAGTTCCTGAATTATTCAGTGGTGACTGAATTTCTTTTTCACATTGCCTAAACATTTAGCAAAACTCATTGATGTTACCCTATGACTCTCCTGAGGTCACTTTTATCAGAATAAATGCTCTTCCAAAGCAGTCCAAAACTAAGTAAGAACAACAAAAGGCTTTCCCATTTGCCATTCCGTGGTGATTTTGCATCCAGCTAGGTTTCTCCCTGCCTCTTCTTTTAGAAAGGGTTCTAATCCAATTCATCCCCATTACCAATCCCTTAGTCTAAATCTAGAATTTTTTAAATGCATCTTTATTGTTGAAAATATTAAAGATGTTATTTTCCCTCCATTGACACCCCCATTCCCAGTCCTTCACTACACTATTGTCTGTCCATGGGTTATGCATATATGCACGTACATTTTTTGGTTAATGTCTTCCCACCCATCCCCCTCTAAAATTTGTCAGTCTTTTGCATGTTTCCATGTCTCTGGATCTATTTTGTTCATCAGTTTATTTTGCTCATTAGATTCTACATATAAGTGAGATATTGCACTTAGCATTCAACTCTCCACATAACCTCCATGCTGTCTCAAAGGGTACAAGATCCTTTGTTTTTACTGCTGCTTAGTAGTCCATGGGGTAAATAAACCACAACTTTTTTATGCACTCATTTATCTATTGCTGTAATGTCCTAATCTTCCACTCTGACTGCAGTCTTCCTTGCCATTGGTCATAGTAGCTAAAAGAAACCTCTTCTACAACGTTAACTTCTTTTTAAAAACACCCACTGTATCTCTTTAGAGAAAGCTATACACTCTGGAATTTGCATTATTGCTTTAGACCTCCCTTTAGCATTTAAGCATATATTTTTTTATCAATCGCACCTTTTTTATTCCAATAATAGGATCTACTGTAGTCTTCTTACATTAAAATTTTATTTTATGTCTTTTATACAAATACTAGAGGCCCGGTGCACGAAATTCCTGCACGGGAGGGGGGGGTGTCCCTTAGCCCAGCCTGCACCCTCTCCAATCTGGGACCCCTCGAGGGATGTCCGACTGCCCATTTAGAAAGAAATTTTCAGTTTAGCCCAGAATATGAAAGCAAATAAACTGTGCACTTATTGTTAACACACATTTTGAAAAATGCTGCCTTCTTGGAAAAGTTGATGTGTATATATGAAAAGTGAATTTCATGTCTGATTCACATAACCTGGAACTTAAAAAACTGGTTTATCTTTTCAGATGTTATTTAAGCTTACAAGGCTGTGAAGCACTGCTGAACTGTTGAGTCCCAGCAACTTTATGTATAGTAATTTTTCCTCTACTCGGCTGGCGCTAAATTAACAGGGGGAAAACATTATATTTTCCTTCCAATTCAGATTACTTTATTCTATTATTTTATTTTATTATTTTTTAAACTCTTCAAATATCATTGTCTTCCCTGATGAAGGAGAGAATACTACTTTATTTCATTTAAAGCTATAGCTCTATACCCACAAGATACTACATTAATCCTTCAGTAAGTTTTTGATATGTACAGGAAGCTGACAATATTATAAAGCTCTAAAGTGTCACTGACACACTAATAAATGTAAATGTAACAAAGCAATATAGGGTGAAAAGAAAACGCAGTTTTACTACCCCATGGTTTGAACTCAGTCACTTAGCAATTTGTACCTAACTGTATTACTATGATTCCTCAAGTTTATTGTAATTAAACTTTAATTCAGGCTAGGCATGGGTCTTATTGAATGTCACATACCCACAGTACACATCAGTACTTGGCCAGAAGGAGAATTCTGTAAATGCTTATGTAATGAGTTCTGTATTGGTTTCCTAACTAATTATGCTGCCGTAGCATATTACCACAAACCTGGTGGCTTACAGCCACAGAAATGTATTCCCTCACACTTCTTGGCAGCCAGAAGTCTGAAATCAGGTGTCACAGGTTTGGGCCATTCTGAAGGCACTGAGGGAGAATCACTTCTCCGTGCCTTCTTCTAGTTCTACTGGCTTCCCAGCAATTGGCATTCCTTGGCTTGTAGACATGTCACTCCAGTCTTCCCCACAGTCTTCCCTATTCCTCTCTGTGTCCTGTGTTCTCTCTTCTAAAGATGGTCTCATTAGGTTTAGGCCCATTAAAATCCAGTATGATCTCATCCCTATCTTCACATACATGAATTACATCTACAAAGACCCTATTTCCACGTAAGGTTACATTCTGAGTTCCTGGGTGGGCATGAATATTTGGAGACTACCATTCATTCTACTACAAATTCCATAATGAGTTATTTTGACTAAAGTATTGCTAACTTGTAAGCATTTTTTTTCATGACTCATTTCTGAGAAGAGTAAAAGTAGCAAAGTCTGAGAGAACTCAAAATATATAACATCTAAACTATGCTGATTAACAAGGTTTGAGAAATTTTAAAATTATGAATGAAATTCCCTTAATAGTCACAGGGCTAAAAAGGGGGGCTTTCAAATAACCTATTGGGTGGTTTTGGTAGTTTCTGTGTTTTAATTTATTGATCCATTTCACTTAAGTTGTCAAATTTATGGCTGTGGAATTGTTCACAATATTCTCTAAATACCCTGTGCATGTTTGCAGGTTCTTCAGTGACATCCCCTGTTTCATTCATTATATTGGTAACTTCTATTCTCTCTTTATCACATTGCTAGAAGTTTGTAAATTTCATCAGTTTTTTTTTCAAAGAAGTTGCTCTTTGCTTTAATAATTTCCTCAATTGCTTTACAATTTTAATGTCATTGATTCCTGCTCTTTATTATTTCCTTTCTTCTGCTTGCTGTGTGCTTACCTTTCTCTTTTCTTTCTAGGTTCTCGAGATGAGAGCTTAGATTATTGATTTGGAAATTTTTTTCTTTTTAAACTATGTATATAATGCTATGCATTTCTGTCTCATGACCCCACAACTTTTGATGTAATATTTTCCTTTCCATTCAGTTTAGTATATTTCTTTATTTCTTTGGAGACTGCTTTTTGACACATGGGATATTTAGACGTGTATCATTTTGTTTCTCATGTTGGGAGAGTTTCCCATCAGATTAGTGTTGATTTCTAGTGGTCATAGCTCTCACTCTGTATGATTTAAAGTCTTTGGAATTTATTTTTATTTTTTTTTTATGACCTTAGGATATGGTCTATTTTGGAATATGTTCCTTGGACACTTACAAGGTGTACCTCACCCAACTTTAGTCCACAGCACCCATAACATTATATATCAGGGCAAAAGAAAATCTTAAAAATCTTCTTCAGAAATATTTAGTTTTCATATTAAGCAGATAACCTCAACTTGTCCCATCTGCCAGAAACATAATTCAGAAGAAAATAAAGTGGAGCAAAGACAAGAGCCAACAGTTTTATGCAAATAAATGAGTTCTGTATCACTGAGTTTATGTGTGACTCATAGCTAAAATTTCAGAATGCAATCTATATGATCTCTATTTGTGTCCATAAGTTTACATATTTTTATATATAAGTATGTTATGCATATGTGATATTATCCTACCTCTGGTTGGTGTCATCCAATTAATTTTTGAAACCTCTTACAGAATGCATAGAAGAGATATTTTCTAATTAGCTTAATGATAAATTAGCACTTGTATAAATTAAATATTCCTAAAATTCCTAGAAATATAGAAATTAACCCAAATGTTTTTCAAGTACACTTAATTTAGACTAATCTTTGACAAATAAAAGTTATATTGTTGGTTTAATAAAAGCACGTGGGTTGCAGATGGTTGCCTTCTTATTGAATCAACACAGAGACACAGAGAGTGAGGGTAAGAATGATTATAAAGGAACTCCGAGGAGTTCCTTTATGAGGGCACTAATCTCATTCTGGAGGGCTTACCCTCATAACTTAATTACCTCTCAAGGCCCCACTTCCTAATACTATCACTTTGTAGCTTAGGATTTTAAAATATGATGTTGGCCAGGGATACAAATACTCAGGTGGCAACTGTCCTCAAGATCAAATATGGCATCAGAGACTGTATTATCTCATAAATTCTGCTGTTGTCATTTGTTTAAAATAAATTATGACAACACCCTGAAAATTCACAGTGACGGGATGGCATGAACATAAGCATATATTGCTTTGGGCTATGCATAAGTATATTATAGAATACTAGAAGCCTGGTGCACAAAATTCATACATGGGGGTTGGGAGTGGAAGGGAAGTGTCCCTCAACCCAGCCTGCACCCTTTCCAATCTGGTACCCCTCTCACAATCCAGGACTGCTGGCTCCCAACAGCTCACCTGCCTGCCTGCCTGATTGCCCCTAACCACTTCTGCCTGCCAGCCTGATCATCCCCTGACTGCTCCCCTGCTGGCCCGATTGCCCCTAACTGCCCTCCCCTGCTGGCCTGGTTGCCCCCAACTGCCCTCCCCTACAGGCCTGGTCCCCCCCTAACTGCCCTCCCCTGCAGGCCTGGGTCCCCCCCAACTGTCCTCCCCTGCAGGCCTGGTTGCCCCCAATTGCTCTCCTCTGCTGGCCTGATCACCCACAACTACCTTCCCTTGCAGGCCTGGTCTCTCCCAACTTCCCTCCCCTGCCAGCCATCTTGTGGCAGCCATCTTGTGTCCACATGGGGGCAGCTATCTTTGATCACATGGGAGCAGCCATCTAATGTGTTGGGGTGATGGTCAATTTGCATATTACCTCTTTATTATATAGGATGCTATCACTTCCCACCCATTTCCCTCAGGACATACCATTGTGAGGGCACAGTTAGTTCAATTTCTAACAACTAGCATGTGCATCTGTTTTCCTGAAGGATTTCTGTGCCAATTGAACCTATGTGCTCAGAAGCCAGTGACAATGAAGACGTAACACCCTCCTGGAATAATACCCACTGATGTCTAATGAGAATTAAGGTACATGTACCCAAGTTCCTTGCCCCCCGCCGGTGAAGTAGCTCTGATGCACATGTCCTCCAGAAGGATTAGTTACCTACAATCCCACCATTCTCCACAGCCGGGCTTGTGTTTGTTTTCTTCTCTGAAGTAGCCTGATTGCTTAGCACATAATAGCCACTCAATCATTTTACAAACTGTCATATAGTGGAAGGTAGCGTATTGTTTAGTCTGTTAAATGAATTAACTGACGAATGGATTTTCTACAAAATGACACATACGTCACAGACGGGCAAAGACCTGATAATAGATGTCTGTGAATTCTATTATAACTATTATTCTTTTGTTGTTGTCTTGGTGGTGGTGCAGGGGGGCAGGGGAGGGTGGGAACATGTATAATATTTGCATCACTCTAGAAATCAATCATAGTAATTTGTCAGCCAACACTATGGTGAAAAAATATCCAAGGAGTCAGTAGTCACTAGAGATAATACCATCAAATCACAAATATTTAATAGTGGTAATTAAGTGAACCTGCCTATTGATTCTTGCTTATCTTAGTACTGAATGGTGAAAAAAAAGATTGAATATTCTCCTATTAGTTTTAGACACTCAATTGTGTGAAGGCAAAGGGACAGAACTAAATAATTTATGAAGGTCTCAGCTCTTTGAATAGAGGTCTAGCCCAATTCCAGTTAAATGCTAGAAGTTCTAATTTAAATACAATTTTATCAGCAGCCTATATTGTCTCTTCCAGCTTATTTCTACAATCTCTCTGAGGAAATAATAAATTAAAAAATTAATAAACAAAAATATCTATAAAGCCTACTCACCAGTAAAATAACAGAAAGCCTAATGCTAGAACTTATCAAGAACTCTTACAAATAGACAGATGAAAGGGAATTGAGAAAATGTTGACCTAATCTTTCTTTCATGGCATCCACAAGCTTCACCTTATCAAACAGAATACTTTATAAAATACAGAAAAAGATTTCATACTATGGCCAACCCCTCCCTGACTCTAAGTCCCAAAGTTTGGAAGCAAACAAACAAATGAACATAAATAAAAAATCGGGCACCCCTGTCTCTTTTGTGCAAATATTGCCATTGGAAAAGTTTTAATCCTGTGTCATTCTGTTCTTCTCACAGTTTTTCTATATATGAATAGAAGTAGTGGGACAATCTAAAGTTCTTTTAAGTAAATCTACGTTAGATCAGTGGTCGGCAAACTCATTAGTCAACAGAGCCAAATATCAACAGTACAATGATTGAAATTTCTTTTGAGAGCCAAATTTTTTAAACTTAAACTTCTTCTAATGCCACTTCTTCAAAATAGACTCACCCAGGCCGTGGTATTTTGTGGAAAAGCCACACTCAAGGAGCCAAAGAGCCGCATGTGGCTCATGAGCCGCAGTTTGCCGACCACAGCGTTAGATGAAGCCCTGCTAAGTAAAGTATACCAGTAATTATGCACAGCAAGCTTTACTTACAGAAATCAGAAAAAGAAAACTGTCACTTCAGAAATGCAGAGTAGGGACAAGGGGAATTAACACTTTATATAAAAGATTTTGGTTATATATAACTTATTCAAAGGCAACTTAATGTTCAGCATAAAACCTAGAGAAAGTTACCACAGAATACTAAAATGAAAGGATGGAACTAGAGCACATCACTGAAAATTATCTATTATAGACTTGAGTATGAAATTAAAATATGAGTGAATATTTACTAAGTTTTAATGGAGCACAGGGAGAAATGTCTGTATTACACCTAATGAGATAGCTTTACTAACAGAAACAACTCAGTTGAAAATATGAAGGTATGAGATGAAAAGACAAAATAGGATAATAAACATAATGACCAGGAAGATTATAAGAGAAGTAAACACACAAGAGCACACCTAATAGAAACACAGTAAAATCAGCTGAAAGTAAGAAAAATGAGACAATAGACTGATAGTCATTAATACCAACAATCAACTCTTTTTGGATGTATAAATAACAAAATTTCTGAAAAAAAATACTTGTTAGTAAATAGGTACAAAATTATCATTCTGTGAAAGTGATATTAACCTAGAAATTCAGATTAAGAACTGAGAAGGTTTGGAGACTTTAATGAGCTTGCCACAGGTCCATGGAATCTGGCAGAAGATGGGATACTCCTGGGTTAGAGACAAAGAATTTAAAAAAATGTATTGGCTTTAACCAGTTTGGCTCAGTGTATAGAGCACTGCCCCACAGATTGGAGGGTTAGACTCCTGTCAAGGACATGTACCTCAGTTGCAATATCCATCCAATGGCCCGGGTTTGAGTGCATGTAGGAGGCAACCAGTCAATATGTCTCTCTCACATCAAGGTTTCTCTCTCTCCCCCTCCCTTGCACTCTCCCTAAAAATCAATGGAAAAGATATCCTTGGGTAAGGATTAAAAAAATGTATTGAATTTATTTGGGGGACATTGGTTAATAAAATTATATGTTTCAGGTACAAAATAGTATAACACATCATCTGTATATTGTATAGTGTGTTTACCACCCCTAGTCAAGAGACAAAGAACATCTTATCATGAAGCAACATGCAACATAAGTTCCATGTTTGCATAAGTTGTTCTTACCTCACAGGTCCTATATGTAGGATGGAAAGTGGCCAGATAGATGCTTCACACAAAGCTTGTTTGAGTCACATCTGAGGAAGCCAAAAGTGAGGAAACCCCAATCTTTTAAAGAAGGTTTATAGCAAATCTTCCCTACCTATGAACCAGAGGAAGACAATATCTTTATTTTCCTGAAAAGCACACAAACCAGAGAGACACTATTTCTTACGAGGTTGTTAGCTATAATATCTTTGAAAAGGTAGTCTGTTTACAAAAAAAAAAAAATAATAAAAACACACACACAAAAAATGCAGTAATGTCTCTTCCAAGGGTCACGGACACTTAGCAATCCAAGGCCTCCTTTGAGAATGGCCGGGTAACAAAAACAAGGCAAAACAAAACAATAAATCATAAATATTACAAAAATGTTCCACATTATACTGATAAACATTTAGGATGATATATCTTGTTTATGAATTGAAAGTCTCAATTCTGTTGATGAGTACTTTTTCCAAATTTATATCTAAATTGAAATATTAAGGGATATAAATTTATTTGAAAAACTTCTATAATTTAATTAGTAAAATTTACCAATAACAAAAAAATGAGTTAAAGGCTACAGAGAATTGTATAGTGATAGTTTTAAAAATAGATAATATAGGACACTGAAGAAAAAAATTGAGGAAGCATATACTGTGTTCACAGATTAGAAGAATTAACATCATGAAAATATCCACACTACCCAAAACAATCTATAGATTCAATGCAATTACTATTAAAATACCAATGGTATATTTCACAGATCTAGAAAATTATCCCAAAAATTTATATGGAACCAAAAAAGACCACTAATAGCCTCAGCAATCTTGAGAAAGAACAAAGTATCACAACACCTACTATAAACCTATACTGTATACAAGGTCATTGTAATCAAAACACCCTGGTACTGGCATTAGACAAGACATATAAATCAATAGAACAGACAGAGAGCCCAGTAAACAATCCAAGCTTATATGATCAATTAATATTTGACAAAGGAGTCAAGAACCTATAATGGGGTAAAGATAGTCTCTTCAATAAATAATGTTGGGAAAATTGGACAGGTACATGCAAAAAAGAAGGAAGGAAGGAAGAAAGGAAGGAAGGAAGGGAGGGAGGGAGGGAGGGAAGGAAGGAACGAACGAACTAGACCACCATACATAAGAATAAACTCAAAATGGATAAAAGTTTTAAATGTAAGCCACAAAACCATATAAATCCTAGAAGAAAACAGGCAGTAAAATCTCATATATCTCTCATAACTATATTTTTGCCAATATGTTTCCTAGGCCAAGGGAAATAAAGAAAAATAAATAAACAAATGGGACTATAACAAACTAAAAAAAGCTTTTGCACAGCAAAAATAAATCAACAGAATGAAAAGGGAACTCACTATATGGGAGAACATATTCATCAATGATACATCTGATAAAGGGTTAATCTCCAAAATATATAAAGAACTTATACAGCTGAATACCTGGAAGACAAACAATCCAATTAAAAGAATGGGCTACAGGCCTGAATAAACCCCTTTTCAAAGAGGACATACAGATGGCCAAGAGACATATGAAGAAAATGCTCATCATCACTAATCATCAGAAAAATGCAAATTAAAACCACTATGTAATATCATCTCACACCTGCCAGAATGGCTACCATCAATAAATCAATAAACAAGAAGTGCTGGTCAGGATGTGGAGAAAAGGGTCCTCAGTGCACTATTGGTGTGAATGCAGACTGGTACAGTTATTATGGAAAACACTATGAGAGTTTCCTCAAAATATAAATATGGAACTGCCATTTAAAAAAACTTTGTATTTATTGTTGAAAGTATTACAGATGTCCCCTTTGTATTTTTCCCATTGACCCCTTCCACCTCACACCCACCCCTCCCATGGAATTGTCATTTGACCTAGCAACCCCACTTCTGGGAATATATCCTAAGAAACTGAAGCATCAATTTGAAAGAATATATGCATCCCAATGTTCACAGCAGTGTTATTTACAGTAGCCAAGATCTGGAAACAGCCCAAATGCCCATCAGTAGATGAATGTATGAAATAAAACGAAACTGTGGTACATTTACTACACAATGGTATACTATGTGGCTGTAAGAAAAAAGAAGGAAATCTTACTTTTTGCACATCATGGATGGACCTGGAGAGTATTATGCTAAGTGAAATAAGCTAGTCAGAGGAAGTCAAATACCATAGGGGCTTACTTATATGTGGACTCACATGAGAAAAACAAAACAAAACTGATGAACAAAATAAAACTAGAGGCATGGATATATGGAACAATCTGACAGAGATCAGAGGGAGGAGTGAAGGGGACTCGATGAAAGAAGGTGAAGGGATTAGCCAAAGAACATATATGCATAGTCCATGGACATAGACAACAGTGTGATGATGGCCAGAGGGAAGGGGGTGGTGAGGTATTTTATTTTTAGAATTTTATTTTTCAATTACAGTTTATATTCAATATTATTTTGTATTAGTTTCAGATGTACAGCAAAATGGTTAGACAATCATATACTTTACAAAGTGTTTCCCCTGATATTTCCAGTCCCCACCAGGCACCATACAGTTATTACAATATCGTTGACTATATTCCATATGCTGCACTTTACATCTCCGTGACTATTCTGTAAACCACCAATCTGTATTTCTTAATCCCTTCACTATTTACTCAGTCCCCCAACTACCCTCCCCTCTGGCAACCATCAGTCTATTGTCTGAGTTAATTTAAAAAGTATACTCATATCATTGGCTTATATATACCGGGTGTTCCAAAAAATGGATACATACTCTAAAAGCTGATTCTGTTACATTTTGAAAATGAAATGTATTTTAATAATCCCTGCATTTATAATTATTCAAAATGTGTATACATTTTTGGTAGACATGCTGTATATCAATCAATCAATCAATCAGTCAGTCATCTATCTAGCATCCTATCTAATAAAAGAGTAATATGCAAATAAACCATCACTCCGCTACACCCACAAGCCACGCCCACAAGCCACACCCACCAGCCAATCAGGAGCAAATATGCAAATAAACCCAACCAAGATGGCTACAGCCACAGAGGGCAGGCATGAGGCTTGGGTTTCCCCGGCAATGGAGGAAGCCAAGCTTTCCGCCTGCCCTTGCCGGCCTAGGCCTCCACTCAAGGTTACAAAGTTTCAATGATAGAAGATACATAAATCCAAACAGAAACGGTGGCAGCCACGGAGCTGGAAAGAGCAGGAGGCTAGGGTTGCCCCCGGTGATGGAGGAAGCCAAGCTTTCTGCACACCCTGGCCGGCCCAGGCCTCTGTTTAAGGCTACAAAGTTTCAATTATAGAAGATACATAAATCCCAACAGAAATGGCTGCCACCATGGAGCAAGCAGAAGGCTTGGCTCTGCTCCAGGCTACAAAGTTTCAATTATAGAAGATAAATAAACCCCAGATACCAGGGCCTCCACTTGGGTCGCCAGGGGGTGTGGCCGGCCTGCAAACCACCACAGGCCCCTCGCTGAGGCCATCCCACGCCCCAAGGGAACCCCCACCCTGATCCGAGACACCCTTCAGGGCAAACCAGCTGGCCCCCACCTGTGCACCAGACCTCTATCCTATCTAATAAAAGAGTAATATGCAGATAGACCATCACTTCAACATACAAGATGGCTGCCCCCATGTGGTCAAAGGTCCTGCCCCCATGTGGACACAAGATGGCCACCACAAGATGGCCAGCAGGGGAGGGCAGTTGGGAGGAACCAGGCCTGCAAGGGAGGGCAGTTGGAGGTGATCAAGCCTGCAGGAGAGGGCAGTTAGGGGTGACCAAGCAGGCAGAGGAGGGAAGTTGGGGGCGACCAGGCCTGCAGGGGAGAGCAGTTGGGGGGGACCAGGCCTGCAGGGTAGGGCAGTTAGGGGTGACCAGGCCTGCAGGGGAGGGCAGTTAGGGGAAAACAGGCTGGCAGGGGAGCAGTTAGGCATCAATCAGGCTGCCAGGGGAGTGGTTAGGGGGTGATCAGGCTGGCAGGCAGAACAGTTAGGGGCAATCAGGAAGGCAGGCAGGCGAGCAGTTGGGAGCCAGCAGTCCTGGATTGTGAGAGGGATGTCCGACTGCCCGTTTAGGCCCAATCCCAGTGGGCTTAAAACAAGCAGTCGGACATCCCTCGAGGGGTCCCAGATTGGAGAGGGTGTAGGTTGGGCTGAGGGACACCCCCCCTCCCCTGTGCACGAATTTTGTTCACCGGGCCTCTAGTCTATATATAAATAAAGAGATCTCAATTTTAAATCAAAAGAGAGGACAGAGTTGTTAAATCTTGGAATAATGATGCCTTTGTAATTCTACCTGCAGACTTCTATGTTTAAAGAAACAGACTTGAATTTAATACCTCTTTATGCCAAACAATAATTAACAAAATTAAAAATATACAGTGTTAATTTCCTTAATGTTTCTTGTATTCTTATGAACTAAGTAGGAAAAGGCCATATGAAAGCAAGGGTAGAAGGCAATCATCTACAAGTTGGGAAAATAGCTCTCAATAGAATTCAGTATTTTGGGGCACTTTTATCATGAACTATGCGAAAATCAGCCTGTAGTTTAAGCCATCAGCCTGTGATATTTTATTACGGCAGCCTGAGCAGACTAATACACTTGTAGATATTTTAAATATATTTGATAAAATGTCATCTTCATTTTTTTTTAAAAGTTAAATTAAAAAAGAGATGTTTACTAACTTGGATTAATAGTAACCAATAGTGTAAAGGTTCAACAACTGGCCATTCAATGAATCAATTTGCAGAGAGCCCAAACACATTCTTTAGAAATTTAGTAACATCCAGAGACTCTGAGAAATCGATGGTGTTACTATTGAAATCTCTGTCTCACTTTTTGACTTAGCCATATATTTTTCATGCTGGTTTCTGAAATTAATGACCATATGACATCTTGTGAATTGAAACACTTTCTGAAGTTCTAACACTAATATTTTAAAAGGTCAATCTTTATAAAAAAATGCAATTTAACTCCAACATTTCCTGTAACGTTGGATATTGTGACTTAGTGTATTCCTTATGAGAAAAAAATCAGTTTAAATTCCCCCAAAGAGATATAGATAATGGCAATGTGTCAAATACTACTCTGTATAGTAATTACTTTCATCTATTAGTGTGGTGGAGTGGTGGGTGGGGTAAAATTATCTAACTCAGGTTTTTAAGTAGGTAATTTTAATAGGCATCCAGCCTTTTAAAAAAGCTTGTATCTGTGAGCAACCCATTAGGTTAAGATGGGAAAGGGCCATATTAAGTTATGCAAAGGATTTAACAAGAGTCACATGGATTTCAGGGAAGATAGGATTGCAACTGATTTTAACAGATAAATACTGAGATTCATCCTTTTGTCATATCAGTTAATAAGTTAAAACTACATGAAAAATTGAAACAAGTATTTTTAAGATGTTAAATCAATGGGTTATTTTTGAACTATCAGTAGTTATTTAGTCAGTAATAACGAGTGAGAGTAAATACCAATCTTAGACTGAATATTAGAGACTATGAAAACACAAGTAAAAGTGGATGCTTTAGTTTTTCCCCTTTAACTACTAGTACTCTTGGCTTCTTTATGATGTCACTTCTCAACATCACTAACTTGAACTTACAGTGCTTAGGTCCTGGCAAATGATAGGTGGGGATAATGTCTGTACCAAGATTGTAAGTCCTCTTTTCAAATTTTATGTTTTAAAATAAGTGAAATGCTCTGGTTAGCTTTACATTTATTCTTTTAGTGTAAAGAGATGTTTGTTACATTATTATCATGCCATTGATAAACAAGACACATTCTCAAGCAACATTATAGGTTGTTTTGATCCAAGACTTAACTAGTTCATTCACTTTAGTGACATGGCTTTAGATAAGTCTTTTTCAATGTGATTCTTACTTCATTTTTTTTTTGTCATTGTATTTTGGAACATAAGTCTCGTTAAGGTTCATTTGGAAATTTATGGGAATTAAAAAAAATATCACAGTGACTGGAAAGTGCTACTGACCTTTAGAAGGCCTGGGTCAAGGGTACCAAACCTTTGCTAATAAGTGGGGCAGCCCAAAGAATACCATCTAAATGCAAATTGTATCCCCATTGAGAAATACTGAGTATACAGAAGTAGTTTGCAATAAAAGAAGATAATCCAGAATGGGAAGTTTGATTGCAGTTATTTCCTAATGTTTAATTTATTTTGTGTTAAAATGAGATAGAGGAAGAAAACCTTTCAATTATGTCTTGTTTTATTTTTTTACTGTGAATACACTAAACAAAGGCAATGGCATGAACTCTAAAATATAAAGAAAAGTGTAACTGGGTTTTCTTTGGACAGTACTGTTAATGGAAAGATAAAACACAAATCTTAAAAATAAATACTAATAAATAAAACAGGCTTCCTCTTGGCACTGGTGCCTACTTCATTACAACATAATGAGCACACTTCAGTAAAAGGTTTGAGGGTATTTGTCATAATCACTTTAGAATTGTTGACCACTACACAGCAATCTATGTTAGGATATATAACATGACAGAACTATTGTAATTACTTTAAAGTGTTTAAGCATAATAATATATTGATGACATTACTATTATCATGATCATTGCATGGTTTTAAAAGAACTTCACCGCATGGCTAAACATTGTTTTTAGTTTTATGATGTTTTCTTTATTTTATTTTTCTGGGGCGATCTCAAATCTCTTGTGCTATTGTAGAAGGAAAGTGGTTAAATTCATAATCAAATGGCCTGATTGTTAGCAAATGAAGTGCACACAAAACCGTTAATAAAAATTCATATTTCCCTGGGTTCAATTGGTAACTTCCAATTCATTTAACAGAAAGGATGAAATGCAGAAAATTTTTGACCTTTTCTTTCCTCTGAATTCTAACAATGACAGGACCTTAAGTTTAGACTTACATGTGTTATTGCCCTGTAGTTGTAGTTGATAAAGAAAATTCTCTTCTTTGAGCTCAGTTCCCCCCTCCCCTCTACTCCACTTTAATATCTTTATTTGTCCAATCTAACAACTCCACTCAATGGCTTCACCCCTTATGGCCTTTGCCTCTAACTCAGGTATGTCACTCAACTCAGTCCTTTCATTCCTAATATTAAATTGTAGGTCTAAGACTTATGAAGGACGTGGGAAAGGTTTTCATAAATATTTGGCATCATATGTGGAGAAAAACTTTTTAAATTTCCAATGTTAGCTTCCAGATCTCATATCCACTATACATTTTATCTTTTTTTACATTGAACTGCACTAATAAGGACCTGCCTTACTATCTTGACCTAGTTGATTCACCTTGATACAGAAGGTTTGTAAACCTTGGAGCTATTGACATTTTAGGCAGGATAATTCTTTACTGGTGTTTAGAACTGGGAGTGGGAGTTGCCCTGTATATTTTAAGATATTTAGCAGTATCCCTGGTCTCTACCAACTAGATGCCAGGATCAGCATGCAAGGGAGCATGGACACAAGCCCACACACAATTATAACCAAAGATATCGCACCTTGTAAAATATCCCCTGGAGAAGGGCATTCAAAATAAATCCAGGTTGAGAAACATTGCACAAACAAATGTTAGAAAACAAAAGGAAATTCCACCATATCACACAGTTATCTCTCAGCAAGATGATAGTAATGTGGCAACTGACCTTTGCCTTTATGTAGAGACCCCTCTAGCAAATACAAGAAGAGTAACTTAGGCCCCAGTCAGTCCTTGGAAAACTTCCTGCCAAGACCTTTACAACCTTAGTTGCCACACATCTGTTACAGAATCTAAAAGTCCAAATCCTGCTGGCAAGATATCTTGGGATATTCAGATATATATTGTGGGCATTTCAAATGAAACTGCAGAAAATATCACATTAATGAGAGCCCTTGTTCTTTGAATTTATTACACATTTTAAAAAAACTATACAGAGATATCCTTAAAGGCCAGAGTAAATGTAGGTGTGTTTTGTACTTAGATTGACATTTTTCAAACTAAGAAAACAAAGGTGATTAATTAAATGTTTACCCCTTAAAAAACAACTTTTTTCATTGGTAAGTGATAAAGTTCCCCATGTCTCCTACTTTGGGATCTCAACTATTTACCTAGGAAAACCAAAATCTAGCTTCCCATTTTAACATTTCAGAAAGCTGACAATGAATACCTTCATTACTTACAAAAGCTCACAAATACTGAGACATCTTGAAATGATTGAATGTGTGGACCTGAAATGAAGGCAGACCTTGTGGCTTATGCATGCCATTCCATTTCGTTTAAGATGAAGTATTAGCTATTTGTTTCCTTATATATGTCCAGAGACCTTAATTCAAGAACTAGTTGTATTGACATAATTGCTGCATTTTTTCTTCTTTTTGAAGTAATTAAATTAGACCATGTTCAAAGTCATGAGAGACTTATTTTTAAAGGGTGCAAATAAATATATATTTATATAAAAATGATTTCAAAATTAAAAAGATACACTAAGAGTTATTTTTAATAAGAAACTTCAAAAATTGAATCAAATGCATTCTGGTTCTAGAAATTTTCTTGAATGTCCCAGAGAAGCAAGGGAGAGATGCTGCTACCAGAAGAACCAGACTTAAAGGAAAAAGTAGGAAAATGCTCTCTAGTTCAAAAAGATTGATTTAATTTAATTGCATATCGCATCTGTAAATTTACATTAAGGTATTTGAATTATTGTTATTTGGGCATCCTATGAGCTCTTCTCAATAAAAATGAAAGTGATGTAAATTTATTGAATTATCACTAACCCTATCTTAAGAAATATAAATTTTCAACCACACCATTAGGCTAAATTGTGCCAGTTTCCCACCAATCCACTCTGCCCGTCTCCTACAGATGGCTGTTAAGTTACAAGAAACAGTATTTCCTATTCTTAAAATCATAGAAATTAAATTGTACAGTATATACTTTTATGTTTCTGATATTTTCTCCTAGTATTATATTACTTTTGGATTCATCCATGTTGCCATATTTGCATATATCAGTAATTCATTTTCTTAAATTGCTGGGAAGTATTTCATTACATGAACATATCACAGTTTATGCATTCTCCAATTGATGAATATTAGGGTTACTCTAGTTTTAGGTCATTATGAATAAAGCTGCTACCCATATTTTGTCCAATCCTCTTTGTAGACCTCATGGGTAAACTACTAGTGGAAATACTAAATCATACAAAGAACATGCGTAAGTTGAACTTTATTTAAAAATATCAAATGGTATTGCAAAGTTGCTGTACAATTTTTACACCTACCACCAATGATGAATATGTCAGATGCTCACAGAGTTGCTGATAGTTGATGTAATTATTTATTTTACCTGCTCTAGTGGGTATAAAGGGGACATTCTAATAAGAATATATTTTTCCCTGAGAAAAAAAAAATTAGTTTTCTTATACAGGTCTTACATATATTTCAAAAAACTTATCTCTAAATATCTTTATGTTATTGCAAATTGTATTTTTTTTATATTTATATCTTGCCATTTCTCTAGTTATAGAAATGTAGTTTATATAATTAGCCTTTGTTTATAATAATAAAAGTGTAATATGCTAATTAGACCTGAAGAAGCTGGGTCTGCGAGGGAAGCCGGTGCCAGCAGCTGGGGGAGGAAGGCCTACTCTTTCACAAATTTTGTGCATCGGGCCTCTAGTATCATATAATTTTACTAGAGGCCCAGTGCACAAAATTTGTGCACAGGCGGGGGGTGTCCCCTCAGCCCAGCCTGCACCCTCTCCAATCCAGGACCCCTCGGGGGATGTCCGACTGCCTAAACTGGCAGTCGGACATCCCTCTCACAATCCGGGACCGCTGGCTCTTAACTGCTCACCTGCCTGCCTGCCTAATCGCCCCTAACAGCCTCTGTCTGCCTGCCTGATTGCTCCTAACTGCCCCCCCTGCCGGCCTGATCACCCCTAACTGCCTCTGCCTGCTGGCCTGATCACCCCTAACTGCCCCTCCCCGCTGGCCTGTTTGCCCCTCATTGCCCACCCTGATGGCCTGGTCACCCCACGCAGCCTGCTGCTCCGTCATTGTGTGAGGGCATCCTGACCAATTTGCATATTCCTCTATTATTAGTATAGATTACATTTCCATAAGAGCTCTAAAAATAGTATTTGTAGATGTGATTGTATAGTCTATTTACTCAATCAGGTCTTTTGCAAAAATAATTTTACTTCTTCCTCTCCAATTGTGATGCTTTTATTACCTTATGAAAGAAAATAGGGTCTGGATTACAATGTTGAATAGCAGTAAGCATCCTTGCCTTGTTTCTGATCTATAGAGGAAAAACAGTCAATATTCCACCATTAAGACTTATTTTAATAGTATCATCTGAACACATTTTATCCATTTAAGGAAGATGCCTTCTATTCCTAGCTTTCTTAGAGTTTTTAATTATGAATGGAAATGTTACTTTTTATTTCAAAAATTATCCTACATGTCTTGAGATAATCAGATAAATTCTTGTTAGAATGATTGCAATGGTTGATATATATATATATATATATATATATATATATATATATATTAAACCAACCTTACATATCAGACAATAAACTTCAATGATCACGATGTATTAGCCATTTTACATACTTTTCAGTAAGATTAGTTAACAAGTTAATGAATTTTTGTGACTAAGGCCAAGCAAACCTGAACACATTTGATCTCATCTAATCTCAGAAGGAATCTTGGTGTCTGTTAATGCAGTATATTAGTTTAGAATATTCATTTTTGGTAATGTCTTTGAGGGGTTTTGGAGTCAGGGTTTTTATATTGGTCTCAAAAATGAATTGAAATATCTTTCTCCTTCCTCTTGTTCCTGAAAAACTTGTGTACAGTATTTTCCTGAATGTTTTTATTTAATTTATCAGTAAACTGGTCTGGGCCTGTGCGTTTCTTTCTCAGAAGGTTTTTTTTATAATGAAATCAATTTATTTAATAATTATAGAGCTATTCACATTTTTATTATTTCATCTTGTGCCAGTTTTGGTAAACAAACTGAGTTTTACATGGAGCTCATCTATTTCACTTAAGTTGTTGAATTTATTATCATAAATTATAAATGATAATCCTCATTATTCTTTAAAATCTATATTATGAAATCTGTATCTGTACTAATATTGGAAATTTGTGTTTTCTCTTCTTCTTCATCAGTCTTCCTAGGACTTAAGCAATTTTAATAATCTTTAAAGAAAAAAATCCAAATTTTTGAATTTCAAATTTGCTCTAATTTTGTTTACTCATCCATTGATTTTGACTTATAGCTTTATAATCTCCTCTGTATAACTTTTGATATTTTCCTAATTATAAAACAGAGATTTAAAACACTGATTTTAAGTTTTTTATAATATGGAATTAAAGCTATACATTCTACTGTATGAACTGTACATAGTATTCCACCATTTTCAATATATTATTGTTCACTTGCTTTTTATTATAAGTATGCATTGTGATTTCTGTTTGATCACTGGTTATTTAGAAGGAACTGTTCACTTTTCAAATATTTGTGTTGTTGTTACATAACATCGAGTTAGCTCAGACTCCTTCCTGAAAACTCTATGAATGAGTGATGTCTACAATGTCCTATCCTCAGCAGCCCTGCTAAGCTCCTGTAGACTCATTCCTATGGCTTCTCTTATGGAGTCAATCCATCTCATAGTTAGTCTTCCTCTTTTCCTGCTACCTTCTATTTTTACCAGCATTACTGCCTTTTCCAAAGAACCCTGCCTTCTCATGAAGTGCCTGGAGATGGTCAGCTTCAGTTTTGTCATTTTTGCCTCCAGCAATATTTTGAGCTTCATTTGCTCTAGGACTCACTTGATTATCTTTCTGGCAGTCCAAGGGATCCGTAAAAGCTCTCCTCCAACACTATATTTCAGATGAATCAAATTTTCTTCTATTCGGCCTTCTTTACTGTATCCAATTTCTGCATATTTTCTATATTTTTGTTATTGATTTTTAATTCAAGTTCTTGATGATCAAATAATATGTCCTATATATTATACAGGGAATTAATGGACAATGCCAATGTATATTTTTAAATCTCAAATTTAATAATATTATTTCATAAACCTGAAATATTTCCTCTTTCAGAGCTTTTAGAAAAGAGAAGTTCATAACCGTGTTTGGACTTCAAAATTTCTTCAGCATTGTATAAATATACATTGGTTAGATCCAAACCCAGATATTCAGATATAGAGGGGCAAGTAGTTTTAATGCATGTCCTCAGATAAAAAAGAAACAAAACTAGAAAAGCAAACCAACAACCCGCCCCCACCAGATCAGAAAATTACTCAACACATCCTAAATTGTATTCAATTATTTCATTCAACATTTTTAAAGAATGAGTTTTGAAATGTGACAGGTTTTATGTTGGGAGCTAGAGCTTTAATGTAATTATCAAGAAACTTAAAAACAAAGTAAGCATGCATGTGTGTGTGTGTGTAAGACCATACCCACTCATGATCAACAATGACTCTATTTCTATAGTATAATGGGAAGACGTAGAATAATACTTAACTAATAAATAAAAATATTTGCCTCCATTACAAATATATTAAAATTAGACTATAACTATCCCTTTTTTTAGACATATGCTCATATAGTACTACAATAAATGGAAACTTATAAATGTAAAATACTTTGCAACATAATTTTCTCATATTTTCTTAGAGAATAGATGAAAAATCAAAATCCAGGTCAATACTGTGGTGCGCACGAACACACACACACACACACACACACACACACACACACACACACTCACAGACACATAGACATTGAATGATCTGGATTTAGTTGAGTTCTGAAGATACTATGAGGAGCTGATTTTACTTAAGCATAGTGTTTTCAAAGTGCTGTCCAAGTTAAAATTCAATTGCAAGTAGTTTTGGAGCATGAGGTGAGAAAACGAATTCAATCATGGTTTCACAATTTTAAAAATGTCTGTTTTATATATGAAAAGTTGATACTTTTTTTTTCTTATGCTTTATTCCTGTTGTTTTAGCTCTGTTGAAGTTTGTCCTAAAAATATATATTCTCATCTCTGTTTTTCTGGGATCAAATAATCTTACCTAATAATACAGATATGAGAATGCAAAGTATTTCCCTAGTTGGTGGAGGCAAGTGCTTAGGCATAATAATGGCAATAAAATAGAGTGATTTTTCTATACATTAATTGAAATCTTTCCCTCTTATTTTAATAGCCAAAAACTAAACTATGGGTCATATGATAATTACATCCCAGGTAAGAAAAAGTTCAATATATATATATATATATATTTTTTTTTTAAAAAAAAAACATGTATGATTAATTTAGGCATAAGGAATTATCTCCCATTCAAAGTGATAAAGCAATAGCTGTCATGGAATATTATTAAAAAATAACTTCTTTTTCTCCAAGCACCTTTTTCAAGGGCTCTGTAAATACCTTCTAAAGATATTTTGTTCTAAATCTAAAGTAGATTAAGCAACTATGTATAGCAATATGAAGGTGGATAGATTTACATATTAGAAATCATTCAATCAGATAATCGCACCATTAAAAGGCAGTGTAGAAAACTGGATAAACAAGTTTTCACTCATGTCAGAAATGTCTTCTACTACATTTATGATAGATTTTATTAGGGTTAAAATTGACCAAAAAATTCATTAATTGACAAAGCCAGTCAACCTTGTGTTGGAAGACTTCTTACATCAAGTGCTTTTCCCTCATATACTGATCTTAATTATGCCTTTCATTCTATATATTTTCTCACTAATCCTGCTTCTGTCTTTAGGAGATTCACAGGACAAGTCTATTTTCACTTATACATAATATTGCTGCACATATTCAAATACAGTGAGGATATCTCTCTCACTTACCTCATTGGTAACCTTTAACTATTTCTATTATAGTTTGCAGGTGACTTTATCCTCCCAGTCACAATACTGCAGGTAGCCTTTATTTGTCAATTTCTTCATTAATATGCCCCCTATAACAATGCAGTTTTGGGGTATAATAAAATTTACTTTTGCAGCTTGGAAAATTATTACTAAGAAGATCTAAAGCAGTGATTTTCAACCTTTTTCATCTCATTGCATATATAATATATTTTTTGCTGATCTGACCAAAAAAGGTTTAATTTTTATTAATTCACACCAAATGACAATTGTTATATTGGCTATTGTCATATTTTTATTTGGCAATCTAAGGAAAAAGAGGTCAGTGCTCCTGACTATATAGTCAGGTATTGCATGTTTTAAAAATTCTTGCAGCACACTATTATGCCTGCTGTGGCACACCAGTTGAAAATCGCTGATCTACAGCATTAGCATTTAGATTCAATCATATATTTCCTGAACATTTTATAACAGGTACTGCACTAATTACTTTGAAGGATACAGAAGTAGTTATCATAATTTCTGTTCTCAGTAAAATTGTGCTCTAACCAAAAGAATATAAAGTCAAAATCTAGACTGGATTAGAAGAAAGATTAAAATAAAGTAGTAAAACGGTTTCTTTCCATTTATCTTACTGTAGTTTCACAATCGTTATTTTATATAGTTTTCTGTAAAAGTGGGAAAAAACAGAAAAATCAAATTTTATTTCTCATATTAATAGTAGAGGATTTCAAACACTATCAAATAAATGAAGACATAATTTTAATTATTTGTTTCTTCATTTACATGAAATGTAATACCTTACTGTCATATTAGTTTTAATGAAATGCTATTTTTCTAAAGTTTATGTTTAATGCTTTCTTATTTTAGTCAGTGAATTAAGCAAAAAATCATGGAATCAGCAACACTTTTCCCTGGCATTTCCCAAACCACAGCGGCCAGGAAAAAAAGTGAGATCAAGACCTTCCCAACTACAAGATAATGCAGCTTTAGTGAGTATTTTAAAAAGTGTCACTAGTAATAACCTTGTGAAAGCATGTAGAGTCATATGTCTTTACAGATCATCACTGGCTAATGAGATTTATGTGATGAAGGAAATATTTTATATATTTACCTTCCTTTGTGGCTATTTAATACTTCAAATGAGGCTAGGGTAACTAAGGAACTAAATTTTACATTTCAATTCAATTAAACTCACACTTGTCTTTTAGATGTCATTAAACAGTACAGTTAAAGGTAATTCAAATTCTATTTGAAGACAGTGGATATATTTATTAGTGTTTCACTGTACAAAAGTTCCCCCTTATTCCATATTAACCATTTGTTCAGTAAACCTACATTATAGAAAATAGGTGTCCAAAATGACAGAAATCTGTATATCCTAATGCTACAAGTAGTATGAACATTCAGAAAATATTACCCTGCTGGAAAGACTCCCTCAAAATCTTTATACTCTGATGAAGTTTCAATGTTTCCTCATTTCCTGTAATATAGAATTCAGGATTCTGAATTTTGGAACATAAATATTTCATAAGGTTTCCGGAGTCATCATGGAATATAAAAATGTTGACAGAAATTTTTTTACAAGATAAATATATCATCAACTCTTGCTTATTTTAGGAAATGTATCCAAGCTATAGTGATGCAGGTTTCTTCTGTGTTTGTTTGTTTTTTTCTTCCTTTATTCAATTTATTTTTCCAGTGTTTGTTAGCATTCCTTCCATTTTTTTTCAATTAAGCTTTTGCAAATATTTGGTTACAAGTTGAAAACAAAATGCACCATTCTGAACAAATGAATGTGCACTGCATGGTACAGCTTTCATTGTTGCAGTTTCCTATCTGATGATACCCAATTTTTATCTTGCCATGTAGAAGGCATGTCAGGCTTTTACTGTTAAGCACAGTTAGCACTGTAAATTCTAGAGACCTTGAAGGTAACAATAGAGATCATGATCTGTCTGAACATAAAATTATTAGGTATTAGAAAATAGTTTTTGAGTTAACCTCAAAATGGAGGCTAGGCAAGATATTTAAAGAATCTCAAAAAACACAGAGTCAAAGAACAAACAAGCCCGCTCCTGCTTGTGCAGAGAGATTCCGGTATGTCATTAGTGAGTGAAGGTCTGTACCACTTTTAACATACAAGATTGCAGGAGTTATAAAGATACTCTAAATTGAAATTAGATCCAAAATGAGACATGACTACCCATTCAAAAAATAATGACATTATAAACACAGAATAAACTATAAAATCTGCAATTTATTTAATACTCATTAAGATCTAAAATTTTTTCATGATTGAAGTTAAATGTATTCGGTATCTGGTTATAAGCTGTAAAACTAATGCAAGCTATTTATCATTATTCTAATCAATACTGCAGAGACCTAATGAAGACAAATTAAAGGGAGGTTATCAACGACCATTATGGATGCACCGTTCTTTAATGCAAATTTCAGAAAGACCATCTGTCTATTTAGCTGCCCGGAGACGGCCTCCAACTCATGGCCCAAATGTAGCGGCAGCTAAAGAAGGCAAGAAGGACACATTAGAGTCAGACACTGAATCCGCAGTTTCACAGGAGCCAAAAATAACTAGGAAAGATTCAAAAAAAGACAAGGGTTTAGAAACAGAAACACCAGGTAGCAAAAAAGATAGAAGGTCAAAAGAGATCAAGGACTCAACTACAGAATCAGAAGCTGAAAAAGGAGACACAAAGAAAGATACAAAAAAAGATAAAAAAGGTTCAAAGAAGGGCAAGGGGTCAGATGCAGAATCAGAAGAGGAAAAAAGAGAACAGAAGAAAGGTTCAAAAAAAGAAAAGAAAGTGCCAAAGAAGGACAAGGGGTCAGATGCAGAATCAGAAGAGGAAAAAGGAGAACAGAAGAAAGATACAAAAAAAGAAAAGAAAGTGCCAAAGAAGGGCAAGGGGTCAGATGCAGAATCAGAAGAGGAAAAAGGAGAACAGAAGAAAGATACAAAAAAAGAAAAGAAAGTGCCAAAGAAGGGCAAGGGGTCAGATGCAGAATCAGAAGAGGAAAAAGGAGAACAGAAGAAAGATACAAAAAAAGAAAAGAAAGGTTTAAAGAAGGACAAGGAGTTAGTAGCTGAAGAACCAGGAGAGGAAAAAGAATTGGTAAAGAAAGGTTCCAAAAAAGATAGGGGTTCAAAGAAGCACAAGGAGCCGACTGAAGAACCTGGAGATGAAACAACAGATGCAAAGAGCCCCAGTGACAAAGAGGATGAATCAAAAGACAAGAAAGAAGGCAAGAAAGAAAGAAAGAAAGAAGGAGAGAAAGAAGGCAAGAAAGAAGGCAAGAAAAAAGGCAAGAAAGAAGGTGAGAAAGAAGGCGAGAAAGAAGGCGAGAAAGAAGGCAAGAAAGAAGGCAAGAAAAAAGGCAAGAAAGAAGGCGAGAAAGAAAGCGAGAAAGAAGGCGAGAAAGAAGGCGAGAAAGAAGGCAAGAAAGAAGGCGAGAAAGAAGGCAAGAAAGAAGGCAAGAAAAAAGGCAAGAAAGAAGGCGAGAAAGAAGGCGAGAAAGATGCCAAGGGAGAGACTGAGACAGAATCTGCTGATGCAAAAAAGAAGGGAAAGAAGGAGAAAAAGAAGGAGGGAAAAAAGAGCAAGTAGTCCTTGGATAATAACTCAAAAGCATATTTACCGAAACAGGTTAGTAATCTGAAACTGAATTTATGAAGAGGGAGCGGTTTGAATATTTAATTAAATACTTTTAAAAATGGGGTGAAGAACAATACAAAGACTCAGAAAATCTTCATAAAGTGTAAGAAAGATGTTAAGAAAAACTTAACAGATGATTAATTGAAGGAGTTGAAGATTGCTTATGCCTGTGCTAAATTTGGGGATATGAAGGCTTAAATGAAAGATACCTAGAAAGATTCAAATAACATACAAGTGAAGATGTAGAAGTTAGTGATACTGTATGAATATGCAAAAGAAAAAAAATCAATGAAGTCTTTGGTACAATTAAAGAATGAAGATATTGAACTCAAAGACTCAAACAATTTGAAGTCATATCCACGGTTTTAATTAAGAATCATAGGGATCATAAGAGGAAGTCAAATTTCAGAATGTCTACTTTCAAATAAATATAAATTAAAGGTAGCATTCCTCAAAAAAAGAAAAAGAAAAAATATTTATTTCTTGTGAAACTATATCACCGTCTCTGAAGTATAAATAGCCATAACCAGGTTCATGGATGTTGAATGTTCCATTTCCAAGCCAAGCTAAACACATTTGGTAAGCTTATTTTATTTTATTTAAAGCCAACTCAAATTAAACAAATGAACTAATTTATAGGTATAAATTGATATCATTTTTATAAATTCTGTAATCTGCTGGTTAGGTTTTGAACTAGAATTTTATCAAGGTTAGGCTTTCTCATTATTAGAAAAATTTGGTGAAAACACCAATAAATGAAGATTTTAAAGTGTCCATTGAAAGGTTAAGGGAAGTAGAATTATTTTTCATGAGGGTGAAAACTGGCCAATGTTATATGATAGCTTTAACAATTACTTATCATGAGGTGTTTTTTCTTTTAAATAGAAAATGGTGGCCAAATGATCTCCATTTAAAGAAGGAATGACATCATTGTTGTACAAATTACCAATGTGAATAAATTTAAAGGAGGTATATTAAATAGATTACTGATAAATTGCTAAATGCGTATAGAAAACCAAATTAAGCAGCAAAGAGTCTAATGGGGGAAATATCTACATATTATTTATATGTTAACTTTATATCTTCGTAACAATATTAAACTCTCTTGTGACCATAAGTCATATTAACATGAAGAAAAATAAAAAGCAACAACAAATGCAGACCCTTGGATAGAAAGGGACTCCTATCCCGCATGCTCTCCAAAGCTAGCTTTAGTGAGGTATAATGGTTTTGCCTGCTCTTTAAAGACCAGTCCCTGTCCCACTACATCAACTACCAAGAATTAATGACTACTGTATATCATGGTTTTCCACAAGGCCCTACCTTGCTGACTGACAGAGTCAGCAGTCAGAGCTGTAAAAAGAGTCAAATCCTGCCCCACTGTTCTTTACCTTTTCCAGGAAACCATTCTCCATCTGCTTACAATACAATTCTATATTCAGATTTTCAAACTTTTCTGGAAAATTTAGCACCTCCCTGAGGATTTAGGGAATCATTTGAAACCTTCTTTATCTCCAAAAAAAAAGCTCTTAAGATTATTCTCTAACATGATATTCAAAAGTCATATTTCAGATTAAAGTGTAACTCAGTGAAAAAACAATTGACTTTCTGCCTTTACCATTCTACTGAAATGCACTAGTCACCAAGAACTTCCATGTAGCCAATTCTAATAGCAGTCTTTTTATTGTAGCCCCTCTTCTCTCTTCTCTGTATATATTTCTCTAAGTTATTCCATCCATTCTCTTCTCTTTATACACCATTCCTATGGTGTTGAATCCTATTTTAAAGCCAGTACTGACTTACCACTCAGCTCCAAATTCATATGTCCAAATATTAAATTGAAGCAACTACCTGTCTTCCGAGGCATCTCAAAATTAACATGTCACAGAGACAATACCCCTCCATCAAAGCCTGGTTTCCCCCAAGTTTTCACTAGCTCCGTAAATGAAACTAACATCAAACTTGTGACTCAATCCAAAATTGGTGGGTCACTCATTATTATTTTGTCTTCACTCTGCTTATTTTTTAGTAAGTCCTACTTGACTACCTCCAAAATATCTGAATTGTTATATACTTCATTCCATTTCTACCACTTCCAAACTATAAGTGCAATCAGCCATTATCTTACTTGGAAACCCCAAAAGCAGCCTAAATGGAGGATACAGGTATATTTATGGCATAGATTGGAGAGTATATATTTATTTCCAAACTCTTTGAGTCATCAATTGTGTATGTTAAATATGTACAGCTTTTTATATGAAAAAAGTACATACAAATATACACACACATATATGCATACATATGCAAATATTCACATATGCATACAAACATACACACCATACAAAAGAAATCTCCAAACTGTCTTTTACAGTGGTTGTACCATTTTGTATTGCCACTAGCAATGGCTGAAGGTTCTTGTTGCGCTATACCCTCCCTAGAATTTGGTGGTATTAGTGTTTTGGATATTGACCATTCTACTAGGAGTGCTGTAGTATCTCATTGTTGTTTTGATTTGCATTTCCCTGATGACATAAAATGTGGAACATCTTTTCATATGCTTATTTCCCATCAAGTGTATCTTCTTTGGTGAGTTTTCTGTTAATGTCCTTGGCTCTTTTTTAGTCAGATTATTTGTTTACTTATTGTTGAATTTTAAGAGTTCTATGGATATAGTCCTTTATCAGAAATATCTTTTGTAAATATTTTCTCCCAGTCTGTGGCTTGTCTTTATTCTCTAGATAGTGTCTTTCACAGATCAAACTTAAAAAAAAAGTTAATGAAGTCTTTTTTTTTTTTTTTTTTTTTAGTATTAGTATTAGGGCCAGATGTTTTATCTTGGAAAGAGAGTGCAGTTGAAAAGAAAGGAAACAAATACAAACTACTGGTTATAAAATAAGTCATGGGATTGTAACATACAGCATAGGGAATATAGTCAGTCAAACTGTGATAACTATGTATGGTGTTAGGTAGCTACTGGACTTATATGTGATCACTTCAGAAGACATATAAATAACTAATCACTATATGGACAACTGAAACTAATGTTATATTGTATGACAACTGTGATCCTGTATAATAAAAGCCTAATATGCAAATCGATCGAATGGTGGACAGACTGGTTGCTATGATGTGCACTGACACCAGGGGGCAGACGCTCAACACAGGAGCTGCCCCCAGCCCACAGGCCCCAGGCCAGCCAAGGCAGGTGCCAGTGGGGACATCCTCCCTCAACCACCCCGCCAGTTGTCCCACAGAGGGAGGGGACTGGCAGCAGTGGTGGGGGGCAGGGCTGATGAGTGGGTGGTGCCAGGCTGGCCAAGGTGGGTGCCAGAGGGGGGCCCCCCGATCGCCCTGCCGGCTGCGGCTGCCCCTTGAAGGGAGGCCCTGATCACTGGCCAGGCCTAGGGACCCTACCTGTGCACGAATTTCATGCACCGGGCCTCTAGTTTTAAAAATAAATTTAAAGATCAGTTTTCTATTTTGATTACAGTTTGCATTTAACATTATTTTATATTAGTTTCAAGTGTCCAGCACAGCAGATAAACATATAGACTGTCCTAGCTACCCGCCCCCCCTCCCCAGATGTAGAGGTTACAAAGTGTTCCTTCCAATAATTCAAGTACCCACCTGGCACCATACATAGTTATTACCATATTGTTAACTATTTAGGGTAGAGCTGTTCTTTTTTTTTTTTAAATATATTTTATTGATACTTTACAGAGAGGAAGGGAGAGGGACAGAGAGCTAGAAACATCGATGAGAGAGAAACATCGATCAGCTGCCTCCTGCACACCTCCCACTGGGGATGTGCCCGCAACCAATGTACATGACCCTGACCGGAATCGAACCCGGGACCCCTCAGTCCGCAGGCCGACGCTCTATCCACTGAGCCAAACCGGTTTCGGCTAGAGCTGTTCTTTTTTAATTTTTTTTTCTTTATTGATTAAGGTATTACATATGTGTCCTTATCCCCAACGGCCCCCCCACCCCCTACTCACGCCCTCACTCCTCTGGTGTCTGTGTCCATTGGTTAGGCTTATATGCATGCATAAAAGTCCTCTGGTTGATCTCTCCCCCTTACTCCCACCCTCCTCTATCTTTCCTCTGAGGTTTGACAGTCTGATGGATGCTTCTCTGTCTCTGGATCTATTTTTGTTCATCAGTTTATGTTGTTCATTATATTCCAAAAATGAGTGATATTTATCCTTCTCTGACTGGCTTATTTCACTTAGCATAATGCTCTACATCTCCGTCCATGTTGTTGCAAATGGTAAGAACTTCTTTTTTACTGCAGCGTAGTATTCCATTGTGTAGATGTACCACAGTTTTTTAATCCACTCATCTGCTGATGGGCACTTAGGCTGTTTCCAAATCTTAGCTATGGTGAATTGTGGTGCTATGAACATAGGGGTGCATATATCCTTTCTGATTCGTGTTTCCAGTTTCTTGGGATATATTCCTAGAAGTGGGATCACAGGGTCAAATGGGAGTTCCATTTTTAGTTTTTGAGGAAACTCCATACTGTTCTCCACAGTGGCTGTACTAGTCTGCATTCCCACCAACAGTGCACGAGGGTTCCTTTTTCTCCGAATCCTCTCCAGCACTTGCCATTTGTTGACTTGTTGATAATAGCCATTCTGACAGGTGTGAGATGGTACCACATTGTTGTTTTGATTTGCATCTCTCTGATGATTAGTGACTTTGAGCATGTTTTCGTATGTCTCTTGGCCTTCTTTCTGTCTTCTTTCAAAAAGTGTCTATTTAGATCAGTTGCCCATTTTTTGATTGGGTTGTTTATCTTCTTTTTGTTAAGCTGCATGAGTTCCCTGTATATGTTGGAGATTAAACCCTTATCGTTGATATCATTGGCAAATATGTTCTCCTATGCAGTGGGCTTTCTTGTTGTTTTATTGATGGTTTCCTTTGCTGTGCAAAAGATTTTTTATTTTGATGTAGTCCCATTTGTTTATTTTCTCTTTAGTTTCCATTGCCCTAGGAGCAGTATCAGTGAAGAAATTGCTTTGGCATATGTCAGAGATTTTTCTGCCTATGGATTCCTCTAGTATTTTTATGGTTTCCTGTCGTATGTTTAAGTCCTTGATCCATTTTGGGTTTATTTTTGTGTATGGTGTAAGTTGGTGGTCTAGTTTCATTTTTTTTGCATGTATCTGTCCAATTGAAGAGACTGTCTTGACTCCATTGTATGTTCATGCCTCCTTTGTCAAATATTAATTGAGCATAATGATTTGGGTCGATTTCTGGGTTCTCTATTCTATTCCATTTATCTATATGTCTGTTCTTGTGCCAACACCAGGCAGTTTTGAGAACAGTGGCTTTGTAATACAGCTTGATATCTGGTACTGAGATCCCACCTACTTTGTTCTTCTTTCTTAAGATTACTGTAGCTATTCGGCGTCTTTTTTTATTCCAGGTGAATTTTTGGAAAGTTTGTTCTAGGTCTGTGAAATATGTTGTTGGTATTTTGATGGGAAGTGCATTGAATTTATAGATTGCTTTGGGTAGTATGGACATTTTGATGATGTTGATTCTACCAATCCATGAACATGGTATGTTCTTCCATCTGTTTGTCTTCCACTATCTCTTTTTTCAGTGTCGTGTAGTTTTCCTCATATAGGTCTTTTACCTCCTTAGATAAGTTTATTCCTAGGTATCTTAATTTTTCTGGTGCGATGGTAAATGGGATTGCTTTTTTAGTTTCTTTTTCTGTAAGTTCATTATTGGTGTATAGAAATGCCACAGATTTCTTGGCATTAATTCTGTATCCTGCAACATTGCCAAATTCATTTATTAAGTCTATTAGTTTTTTGATAGAGTCTTTAGGGTTTTCTATGTACATTATCATGTTATCTACAAATAAGGACAGTTTTACTTCTTCTTTTCCAATTTGGATGCCTTTTATTTCTTCTTCTTGTCTGATAGCAATGGCTAGTAATTCCAGCACTATGTTGAACAGGAGTGGTGAGAGTGGGCATCCCTGTCTTGTTCCTGTTCTTAGGGGAAATGGTTTTAGTTTTTGCCCATTGAGTACAATGTTGGCTGTGGGTTTGTCATATATGGCTTTTATTATGTTGAGGTATTATCCTTCTATTCCCACGTTGTTGAGAGTTTTTATCAAGAAAGGGTGTTGGATTTTGTCAAAGGCTTTTTCTGCATCAATTGATATGACTATGTGATTTTTATCTATTTGTTTATGTGATGTATCATGTTTATAGATTTGCGAATCTATATGACTATAGATTTTTATCTATTTGTACCATCCTTGCATCCCCAGGATAAATCCTACTTGGTCATGGTGTATGATCTTTCTGATGTACTGCTGGATCTAATTTATTAGAATTTTGTTGAGGATTTTGGCATCTATGTTCATGAGGGATATTGGTCTGTAATTCTCTTTCATTGTGTTATCTTTATCTGGTTTTGGTATTAGGGTGATGCTGGCTTCATAGAAGGAGCTTGGAAGTGTTCCTTCCTCTTGAATTTTTTGGAATAGTCTGAGGAGGATAGGTTTTAGTTCTTCCTTGAATGTTTGGTAAAACTCCCCTTTGAAGCCATCTGGCCCTGGGCTTTTGTTTGCTGGAAGCTTTTTGATGACTGCTTCAATTTCTTCCATAATTATCTGCCGATTGAGATTTTTAGTATCTTCCTAAGTTTTGGAAAGTCGTTATTTTTCTAGGAATGTGTCCATTTTCTCCAGGTTGTCTAGTTTGTTAGAATAGAGTTGTTCATAGTGTTTTTAAATAATCCTTTGTATTTCTGTGGGGTCTGTTGTTATTTCACCTCTTTCATTTCTGATTTTGTTTATTTGGGTCCTCTCTCTTTGCTTCTTGGTGAGCCTGGCTAGAGGTTCATCAATCTTGTTTATCCTTTGGAAGAACCAGCTCTTGGTTTCATTGATCTTTTGTATTGTTTTTTTTTTTTGTTGTTTTTTTTTTTTTTGGTTTGTTTTGGTCTCTATGTCATTCATTTCTGCTCTGATCTTTAATATTTCCTTCCTCCTGCTCACTGTGGGCTTTTCTTGTTGCTCTCCTTCTAATTCTCTGAGTTGTTGAGTTAGATGATTTATTACAATTTTTTCTTGTTTTTTGAGGTAGGCCTGTAGACCTATAAACTTCCCTCTCAGGACTGCTTTCATTGTGTCCCATAGTATCTGCATTGTTGTGTTTTTATTGTCATTAGTCTCCAGAATCTTTTTAATTTCTTCTTTGATCTCATTGATAACCCAATCATTGTTTAATAGCATGCTATTCAGCTTCCAAGTGTTTGAATTTTTTGGAATGTTTTTATTGTAGTTTATTTCAATATTATGCCATTGTGGTCTAAGAAAATGCTTGATATGATTTAAATCTTTTTGAATTTGGGGAGACTTTGTTTGTGACCCAATATGTGGTCTATTTTTGAAAATGTCCCATGTGCACTTGAGAAGAACGTATATTCTGTGGCTTTGGGGTGAAATGCTCTGAAGATGTCAATAAGGTCCATCTGATCTAGTGAGTCATTTAGAATTGCTGTTTCTTTGCTGATTTTTTGTCTAGAGGATTTATCCAGTGATGTCAGTGGTGTATTAAAGTCCCCTACTATGATTGTATTGTTGTCAATCTCTCCCTTGATGTCTTCCAGGAGTTTTTTTTTTTATGTATTTGGGTGCTCTTGCATTGGGTGCATATATGTTTATCATGGTTATATCCTCTTGTTGTATCAATCCCTTTATTATTATGAAGTGGCCTTATCTCTTGTTATGGCCTTTACTTTGCGGTCTATTTTGTCAGAAATAAGTACTGCTACCCCAGCTTTTTTTTCATCTCCATTTTCCTGAAAGATATTTTTCCATCCCTTCACTTTCAGTCTGTGTGAGTCCCTTGTTCTGAGGTGGGTCTCTTGTAGACAGCATATATATGGGTCGTGTTTTTTTATCCATTCAGCCACTCGATGTCTTTTGATTGGAGCATTTAGTCCGTTTATGTTTAAAGTTATTATTGAAAGGAACTTATTTGTAGCCATTTTTTTTTGTGTGTCTGTGTTCCTTCTTACCTTTTTATTTCTTCTTTTACACTAGTCCCTTTAGCATTTCTTGCATTGCTGGCTTGGTAGTGATAAACTCCTTTATCATTTTTTTGTCTGTGAAGCTCCTTATTTCCCTTTCAATTTTGAATGATAACCTTGCTGGATAGAGTATTCTTGGATTTAGTCCCTTGGTTTGCATCACTTTGTAAATTTCCTTCTATTCTTTTCTGCCCTGATGTGTTTCTGTTGAGACATCATTTGATAATCTAATGGGAGCTCCCTTGTATGTAACTTTCTGTCTCTCTCTTGCAGCTTTTAAGATTCTCTTTGTCCTGAATATTTGCCATCGTAATTATGATGTGTCTTGGTGTGGGTCTTTTCGGGTTGATCCTGTTTGGGACTCTCTGTGCTTGTGTGACTTTTTTCTTTGCCACATCAGGGGAGTTTTCTGATATTATTTCTTCAAATAGTTCTTCTAACCCTTGTTCCTCTTTCTGTTGTTCTGGCACCCCTATTATTCATATATTGCTTTGTTTCATGTTGTCCCATAGCTCCCTTAGGCTCTCCTTCTGTCTTTTAATTTTTTTTTCCAGTTGCAATTCAGTTTGGCTGTTTTGCTTCCCTGTCTTCTAGTTCACTAATTCGGTCCTCCACTTCTCCTAGTCTACTGTTGAAATTTTCCATGGTGTTTTTTATTGCAGCTATATCACTCTTCATTTCTTCTTGATTCTTACAGAAGTTGTTGATTTTTTCACCTATCTCTTCTTAATTCTTACATAAGGTGTTGATTTTTTCTTGCATCTGGTTTATGAACTCTATGACCCTTATTCTGAATTCGTTTTCTGACATATTGCATGTCTCTGTTTCACTTAGCTGCTTTTCTGGTGATTCCTCCTTTTCTTTCCTTTGGGGGTGTCTTTGTCTACCCATTTTTGGTCTCACCCACTGATCTAGATGTCGAGCTGTGCAGGGGCTGCTCCTTGGGTGGCAGTGGCTTCTCTGGCTGCGGTTGCTCCTCTGGTGGTTATGGTAGCAGCTGCTTCTCAGTTAGCAGCAGATTTAAGAAGTGGACTTGTGGAGTCTTCACTTGTGGGAGCCTTTTACCGAGATAATCTTCATGCCGAATTGTTTAAGCCTCTGTTATCCTGAAGAAGGTGAAATTGTTTGCACTGGGTTGCTGGTTTGATCCCCAGCCATGGTCTAGGCCAGTGGTCGGCAAACCGCGGCTCGTGAGCCACATGTGGCTCTTTTGCCCCTTGAGTGTGGCTCTTCCACAAAATACCACGGCCTGGGCGAGTCTATTTTGAAGAAGTGGCGTTAGAAGAAGTTTAAGTTTAAAAATTTGGCTCTCAAAAGAAATTTCAATCGTTGTACTGTTGATATTTGGCTCTGTTGACTAATGAGTTTGCCGACCACTGGTCTAGACGAGTTCCAACAATTACAAATTTTATCCCCTCCAAAATCCAGGGTAAAAAGTACTGGTGAAGTTTTCTGAGTCTTCACACGTAGTTCTGATTTCTGATCTAAGGTACTCAATTCTTCTTTAAGACTACTAGGAGCCCCTAAAAATGACTTTACTCATCAGTTTGGACCTGACTTATGGCAAAGGATGTTGGCTTTTTTTCCCAAAGCTCTATTTTATTAATCAAATTGGGTTATGAATTTGACTTAGAAATATCTGGAAATGATTAAAGAAAATAATGTCACAACTCATATGACATATAGGCTTTTGGCCATTAAAATAAAATGTTATAATAAAACAATATAAAAACCTCCAAAAATAAGAATATATTTTTTTCTAAAAAGTTTGTCTAATTCTCTAACTTTTAGTTATTTGCAAACCTTTTCTTCATGCCTAACACTAAGCAGCAGATCTGATTGGCTGTCTAAAACTCTAGATGAAACCTCTAATATTTCCTTAGTATCAAGGCCAAAGGGGAGGTGAAAAGGATAGGGGTTTCAGTCTAAGGTAAAGATCTACTAGTATGTTCAGAACAACTTTCTATTCAATAACGCTGCTGGATATTTCAATTCTCAGTTTAGACTTTTCATCACAAAATTTGTATGTGGAAGGTATTTTTCCAGTTTTACTAGTTAATTTTCCATTGAGTAAAATTTAGAGTTATAAAAATAAAATACAGATGTTAAAGAATTGTTAATTTTGGAGGCTTGTTGACAAGAGAATATGATCAAATCACTGCAAAGGCTTGCAGTGATGGTTCAAGATATTAAGATGTGACTAAAATCACAGAAGAAATACCATAAAAATCAAATCAAATCTTGTATTTAGAAACAAATAGGTTCTGAAAGAAATGTGTGAGACCCCTGGACTCCTTATGTGGAAATGTAAAATGGTACAGATTATTATTTAGTAATTTCTGATATTAGAACATTCTATGAATACACAATATGACTCATCATCTGTAAAGGTATGGATATTTGAAAAATGTCTTTTTTCCTCTTTTATATGTGTGTGTTTGTGTGTCTGTCTCCCTTTATTTGTGTAATATTGTCAATATATATATTTTTTTAAATGTTCACGTGTCATAAAAGATGAAATAACTGATTTAATACTTTGTAAGAACACTGTCTTATGTAAGAGAGTACAAAAGTCACATTATGCTCAATATATACACTGATCTTCTAAAATTATATGAACCTTTAGGTATTACCAAATTTTTAATTCCATAAACATTACCCCTTGGAAGATAACATAATTTTAACATACTTTTCTACTAATTGATACATAAGGAAAAGAAAAATATAAATAAATAGCAAGATTTTTAACAATAGTATTAACAAATCTGTATTATTGGACATGTAATGAAATTACTTTCAATAATTAGAATGTGAATATTTTGAAGCTTACATAATTTAAATTGTTACCAGTTCACAAAATACAGTGATTTTTTCTAGAGGATAAAGATGACCATAATATTTGTATGTGTGTTTGTGTGTGTGTGTGTGTGTGTGTATGCAACCAAATGTCTTGTTTCCTCAGCATTTTATGTTAATTTTTTGCCAATATCAATAAAATATTTACCACTGATGGATATCCTATGACAAGGCCTTAGTTTTTTTTAAATGTATGGTTATTAGAACATTTTGAAGATCCAATGACTTTCATTCTATATGTAACCTATATATAAAAATCATCACAAGAATACTGGAATAAAATGTGCTTTGAATTCCAGAATTCTACAGGCAATAATTTGATTTTACTAAATTGAGATGATGATTATATTGTGCAGATACTACTATGGTAGCGAACATTTGAAAGTAGAGACTGTTTAGGTAAAATAATCATCAATACCCCAAGTTCATCAAGTTTGAAATAGAATAGAAATGAGAAATATTTTAGAAATGTAAATTGTTCTGCCTTGAACATGGGCTAATAGCGTATTGCCAGCCACAAACATTAATTATGCCTCTACACTGCTCTATCATTTAGAGAATGTTATATGAAAAGAAGATGCCAAATAGCACAGAAGTCATTGAGAACATGACATGGGAAAACTAAGAAGAAAAGATTCTCACATAAAGGACATTTATAAAGGTCCTACCAGAAGTATAAATTTTCCAAGAAAGAGTTTTCAAGGTTTTATTATCCAAGGTCTATAGTATGTACTATATTTTAATTTTGCTAATTTTAATAATGCTCAATGGTAGGATAGCATATGAGAATCCATCACTAATTCCTATATGATTCTGGTCTACTGGGCACATAAATCTCATCAAAATAGCCTTAGTCCACTCTTTGTGAGCTGTGTGTTTACTTTTACAATAAGTTAAAATGCCCTTAAACGAACACCAGTCCAGTTTTGTAGACTTATGAACATTTTTTATTATTGACACTATAAAAATAAACTTAAAATCGTGTACTTATTTGCATGAAAAAAATTAATAGATTTCCCATTATGATTGTAATTAGGTTATATAACTACGGAGAGTAGGAGATATTCATATCATTTTTCCCAGCAGCATCTCCTTGTATATGATAAAGGAACTAGAAGTTATAGTGATATTAATAAATCTAGGTTATATTATTGGATAATTGTCATAAATTATCCTTTTTTTTTTCTTAAGAAAACAGGCTGAGTCCTCTTTATCCACCCAAGTATTAATTATGCTTTATTTGTACTTTTCAGTAGGACTTACATCACATAGAGAGAAAAAATACTTACAATCTATTTATTCTACCATATTTTAACATATATATTTCTCATATTATTATGCCATACAATAATATTAAATTGCCAAAAAGAATATATAGTTCCTGGTAAAATAATATTTCATAAACATATTTTCAATATTACAGTTAATGTGATTTCATTAAAAATTTTTATGTCATTACATTGTATACACTACTTCACATTCTGAAAGTGCAAATAAATATGAAAATAGAGTTGATTGAAAAGTTCATTTATTTACTTATTAACTGAATAGTAGTAAAACTTAAGAAACCTATTTTTGTATCTGTGTTCCTAATTTCATATCAGATACATCGATGATAATAAAACAAACTTTCCAAATTAAAAATAATATTATAGTTATATTTAAAATAAATATAATTACTTGATATCTATTTACCTATTCAACCTTATTTCTATGAGGTATCAAGTCTGTTAAAAAAATAGCAATCAATGAAGAGACAGAAAAGATACAACTCATCCACTAAGTGAGAAGTCATGTACCACATTATAATCAGGAAATATTTAAAAGCAATGGCAAAATCCAAAAGTATTTCAATATTATGTATTTCAAGTCATTACTCATATGCTTAACCTACAAAATCATTTTTAAACTGAAATAACAGCAGCAGCAAAATCAACTAATATTTACAGAGCACTAGCCATTTGCTAAACACTTTTTTTTTGCATTGTCACTTAATCATCAGAACAATCCTAATATGATATTTCTGTTTAATTGAAGCTTATAGAGGTTAAGCAACATGAATAATTTTGTGCAACTAGCAGTAAAACCAGGATCTGAGTATGCATTTGACTCTCATGTGACAATAGCATTTAGAACATGACTTTGTAGCTTAATTGTTGTGGGATTTGAGGAAATTGTTCTTTAACACCTCAACCTCTGTTTCTTCACAGCCTCCTTTATCTGCAAAAATATATAGTTATGTGAAGATCATATATATAAACCTCCTACTAAAGAATTTCTTAAGAAAGGTAATAACTTCTTGCTTCTGTAAATCACAACAAAAATTCAACTGTTCCCACTGCCCACAGCTTTTGGTATGTCTCTTCAGCAAACACTGTACTCTGCTTAGTAGTTTACATGAGCTGCACTTGCAGGAATGTGCTGTAGTGAACAAAAACATGAGCATTTGCAGGAATGTGCCATAGTGAACAAAAATATGAAAACTGAAAACATTTGAATCCTAAATCAATCTCTTTGTAATCATGAAGGAGGAACACAATGAAGAATATAAAACACTGAACTCAAAGCAGAATGGAAGAGTATCTCACACCCAAACAGCACTGACTCTAAAAAGCATTAGAAAAAAATGAATGATGCCTGAAGAAACAGGTAAAGATTCATGTATTTATTCATTATATTATTAATCAGTTCTAATAGATTTCCCATAATATTGCATGTGTACCCCTTATCTTTTTTTTTAAATTTATCTTTATTGTTGAATGTATTGCATATGTCCCCATTTTCCTCCCATTGACTCCCTCCACCCTGCACCAGCAACAACCCAACCCTCAGGCCTTCACCTCACTGTTGTCTGTGTTCATGGGTTATGCATATATGCATATAAGTTGTTTGCTCAATCTCTTCCCACCTTCCCCGCTTCCCTGAGATTCATCAGTCTGTTACATGCTTCCATTTCTCTGGATTTTTTATTTTTACGTTTCACAAAGACTTATGATACATGTTAAAGGTTTTTACATTTCATGTTTTGCATACAAAAATAAATACGTAGTTGCTATAGAAATTACACTTGCAATTCTTATAATTGGCAATAATAAAAGAAAAAAGTTTTATAGAATGTAGAGAGGGTAACGAGTAACAGAACATGGAACTCGGCAGTTCAGCCTTGGAATAAAGGTAACTTAAATAAAAGCATACGAAATGGGGTTTTTGTAAAGAAAAAGTAGAGGTGTGATTTTATTGATACCAAGAATAAGCATCACAAAACGCTTAAAAATCTAATAATAGAAGCCTTGAGGCAATTTTTAACACAGATCATCTCTAAACTGTTTCTCTTGAATGACCCTTGGAGTGTCTACATGAGTATGTCAAGAGATATGGATCACTCCTTTCCAGAGTAGAGCATTTTGTCTTGGACTAGCTTTGGCTTTTAGAAGATCTAGCTATAAACTGTGCTTGTTCAAATCTTGCAATTTCATTTTTTTGTTTTGCCTCATCAAATACCAATATCTACTGGATTTCAAATATATGCAAAACTAGACACCAAAAAAAAAGGAAAGATAGAGACTAATATCAACAGCTAATTCCCAGTCTATGCTCAGATCTGGAGATATAAATGAATGAATGTCAAATAAAAGATGACAAAAGCTGGGTAAAGAAAGTAGTCAAAGACTGAGTGAAGGAAAGCAAAAACCTCTGGTAACAGAAGTTCACCACCATGTTCAGAGAACAGGCTATGGGACAGCTTTTCTCTTTATCACATTACCATAGGAAGACCATTGCCTACTGCTGCTCCTTCTGGGGAAGGAAAAAATATGTAAAACTACCATCATGGTGATACTAGAGTTATGAGGTGCAGGTAGAAATCAATGAAGGATAATTCTTCTTTTCCTGTCCTTTAATTAGCCAAGGAATACGTCCAACCAAGAACATGTCCTAATGGGAGCGAGTCCCTGTATCACCCAATGGGAGTGAAGCAAAAGAGGGTGATCAAGACTATGACTGAAAGTCTCCCACCCATCAGGAGCCGTATTGTTAACTGCATGTGGGCAAAGTGTATTAAGAGTCTTAAAACGTTGCTTTTTTTTTTTTAGTACCAATGTTAATGACTTCACAGTATTTCTGTGTATGGATGTACAATTTCACAATTACTTGACGAAACTATTTTAGTACAATAATTGTTTGATACAGTTTATTTCTTAATTGAATTTTGTGTTGTTTTTAATTTTATATGACAATAAACCACTGTATTTTTGACGGATGAATTAATTTTTCTTTTTACTCATGCCATTCACTTATTCTTTTCTTTAGAATTTTAATGGAATTATATGTGTATGTGCAAGGCAATATCCCATCACTGTTATACTTTCTGCTATTTACTACCTCGAAGGACATTATATTATAGTTTAAGACTTGGGGTATTAAATTCTTTTGTTTCAGTCAGTTCCCTGTTAACTTCATATTGTTATATTAGCTTTTCATTAATCATTATTATTTTAAGTGACAAAAAAGAACAAACTGTATGTCAACTGCTTCAGTTGATTTAGCAGAAAAAATAACTTCCTTTTAGGAAGAGAAATTATATTGGAATAATGGGATAGCTGAGCATGAAAGATAAGGCCTTCTAAGCATATTCCAGATAGAAGAGGTTTACATTAAGAAATGTAAATATCTCTACATAAGGGATAATCAGGAATTTTTTTTTTTCTTGGAAGGGGAGGAAGGAAAACTGGCATTTGGTACTGGAGAAAATTATCCTACAAGGTAAGGGTGAGATAGAAACTAAGGGCATAAGAAAGCAATGAGGAAATTCCCACTTATGTATAATGGACATCTAATTTTAGGACAGTGATATTTAGTATGTAAGTGATTTTTATGCCACATCTATTGTTATCATATGCCACCCCAACCTGTACCAGTAGGCTTGTTTTAATGTTATTTATGGAGAATAAATGAAGTGTTGATTGGAAAAATGGTAACAGTAAAGAGGACAAAAAAAAAGTTTGAAAGGGGACTTAAGGGGTGCACCATTTGTAAAACAAGCTTAAAAATAAACTATTAAAAACATTGTAATAATACCGAATCGTCCTAAAATTTCAAGTAATAGAGTGGTGTAAAATCCCAAATTCATTTCATTACATTTAAAGTTTTGTTATTTAGACATAAAGGTCATCTATAGAACGCTAAAGGTTTGGAATAATCTAGAACACATTTATTTAATAAAGCGATCTTTAATTTTCAATAAAATTAGAGCTTTTAAATGTTGCCTCTAAAAAGTATGACCATTAATTATACCCAGTATGTTTAGCTTATCTCTTCAGAAACCTCTTTCATGGCATCTCCGTGATTTATACATATTTAAATGTAGGTAACTATATTCCAAACATATATTTTTCTAAACCTAACAACTTTATATCAATTTAAGCCCTTTTAATTTTTTTCTAGGTATAGTTGAGTCTTTCGTAGAATTCATGCAGGAGTGATATATTAGTATTCTAGGGCTTCCATAATAAAGTACCACAGACTGGGTAGCCTGAAAAATAGATAATTTTTTTCTCACAGTTCTGGAAGCTGTGATCACAGTTCTAGATCACAGTTCTGAGATCAAGGTGTCTGCAAAGTTGATTTCTTCTGAGGCATCCTCCTCCTTTGCCCTCTTCACATGGTCCGTCCTCTGTGTGCCTGTGTCCTAAGCTCCTCTTTTTAGAGGGAAATTGGTCATATTAGATTGAGGTGTGCTTTAAATACCTCATTTAATCATTATCACCTGTTTTATGTCCCTGTCTCCAAATTATGAGGTACTGGGGGTCAGGATTTCAACATACAAATTTTGGGGAGAATTCTGCCCATAAAAAGTGATGTATAAGACTAGTTTATTTTTAGGTTTTAATCACTCAGAATCCTAAAAATGGTGGGTTTGGAACTCACAGCCTCAGTAGAGGAGTATGTAACATATTCTTTTGGTAAAAATTTCTGCATCTTGAGAGAAGCTTTAGCATCTTATTTGACTCTGGTTTGATTATATTCCAGGACGACCATGAAGATGTACTGAACATGCTACCACACTGGAGGAGTACAGTCTCCCATTCAGTTGATGATCTTCCTGTCATGAAAGTTGCTTGCCACCTCTAATTTTGAATAAACACCTAAAACACGATGGTAAAAATATCAAATTTTTTAAAAATCTACTCTCCATGCTATGTGTGTCTATTTCCCTGTGTGTTCTGACCTAACTCACAGCCACCTACACACAGTTTTCTGTGGCTCTGTTTTGTCAAAGCATTAAAATAATCTTAATAAAACCATCTGTTTTCCCCTATTCTTCTATGTTGACCTTGCCTTCAGCTCTTGAATCTGAGGATTGGGATATGGAGGGATCCTATCTCCTTTACCTCATAATTCCTTTATCAGGAATTTCAGAATTTCCTCCAAGTTTGCAGTTAGGTGTTTGCTTTTATTTCCTAGTTTTAACACTGACCTTTGTTTGTTTATTTTGTTTTGTTTTTGTTTTATTATTGACACTGTTCCAAACCCCAATTCCTTCCTTTCCAATTTTTGTAATCTGGGTTGGTTCTTATATGGATTTCAAAGGCTTATTTCTACTTAGATATTCTAAATATCCCCAAAATAGTAGTATTCAGGTCTCTTGTTCCTAGTTTTCTCCACTATAACACATTTCTCTGTCACAGTTTGAAGTTTAGTGAATGAAATTTGTGAACATGTAGTCTTTTTAATATAGCTCAAAATCATCATCATGGAACAAGATTCTTGTCCTTAAAATTAAGATCTATATCATTCAATCAATATCACGCCATATTATTTTCCTAAGTTTACTGAATCATTTTTGAGTTTCAAATATTCTTTCAACTGAATGTAAAACTACTTATATATAACATGGTCTAAACTTATTTTTCATTCTCACTCCCATTCTCACTATACCTTTTTCTTTAATCCAAAAATATATGTCAATATCTTTCCAAAATATGTTTAATACTCCTATTTCTTTGTGTTTTTATCATATTGTTTACTTGTCTTAGAATATCACTTTCTTTCATTATATCTGTCAAACATTTTTATAACCCTGATATTACTATATAGGCAGCTAGCTTCATAGCAGGTTCTATAATCTAACCCTAAGACTCCAGGTAGGTTTCTACCAGAGAAATATCAACGTCTCCTTATCTTCATAAGCAGGAATCAGAGTAAATATGCCAGCAGTATAATTCTTCCAAAGGAATTGTGTTTAAACTATCAGTCCCTCTACTAAGGATTGGCTTCATTGACCAGAGAAGTTTTATAGGGCCCAGCACTCAAAAACAGCCATGCACTTAGGGTTTAATGTTCAGCAGTTATCATTTTGAAAATCTTACCTTTGGATTTGTGTTTTGTAAATAAGTCCTATCAGAAAATGTAGGATTGTTGTGGGTAGGGTCAGATTTAAGTGAAGGCCTTGCAGCATCTGGGGCTGGGCAAGGTGGCAGCAATTCCTCACTCCTGCTGGCAGCTCCATGGTGCCTTCCAAAAGGACTTATTGGGGTCCTCTCATCCACTCTCCATCCAGATACTGAGAGCATCCCAGCATAAAGTTGTGATCTCTTGGGATCTGCATGGGTCAGGGTGGTGGGTTCTTGGGAAAAATAAACTGATTGCCTATCCCCAGACTGAGCCCTGCATTTTCATTTTTGAACTATGCCCCTCATATTTGGAGACAGACCATGCCTCCAAAAAATCCTCCAACAATGAACCATTGTATAGCAATTATTAAGGTAATAGAAGTTATTTTTGTCCCAGCTACTCACACAGTTCAACATTTAAAATTATACAAGAGCAACATAGAAGGGTATAAGGCACTTCGCAGCTCACAGCTACTGATTATAGTGTTTTGCTCTTGAATGATTTTAATAAATATCATTTTTAGTTTAAATTTAATTAAAACAGTCCTAACAGTAAGATTTTCCACATCTGAATAAGGCATATATAAGTGTAATCTCAGAAAAACAGTTCTATATATAAAAGTTATGAAGAGACATTTCAACATACTAGGGCATATAGGACATGTGTCCAGATTCTGGACCCTGCTTTTCAGATGAGTATTCTTAAAACATTTGTTAGTTTCCAAATACAGATTTATTTATTACTAGTGGCCCGGTGCATGAAATCTGTGCACATTAAAAGGGGATTAATTAGAGGAAATAATTTAATATTGCTATTTGCCCTTTCTCTATAATAGAAGTGTCAGACATGAAAGAAAATTAGTAAAATGTATATGAAAACCTTCCTCCTGTCAGAGTCTGGGGCACACCATGAGACCCAGAGTCAAGTCCCTGCCCACCCACATGTGCCTCAAAATCACATGAGACCCAGACCCAGCCGGCACCCCGCCCCCCAATGGGGCTAGATCCAGACCCGGCCAATCCCACCCTTGTCAAGCCCCGCCGGGCAGGGGGCGTGGTCTGAGGTCCCCCATCAAGCACCAGGAGGGGGGAGCAGCCTCAGGTCTCCCATGAAGCCCCACTGGCAGGTGGGGGTAGCCTCGGGTCCCCCATCAAGCCCTGCTGGGCAGGGGGCATGGCCTGAGTTCCCCAGACCCAGCACTGGGGGTGCACCTTGAGGTCCCCTGTCAAGCCCTGCTGGGTGGGAGGCATGGCCTGAGGTCCCCTGTCAAGCCCAGCCAGGAAGGGGGTACAGCCTCAGGTCACCTGGCCCGGTACTGGGGTGGGGGACATGGCCTGAGGTCCCCCGTCAAGCCCCACCTAGTGGGGGGCACAGCCTGAGTTCCCCCGACCCAGCACTGGGGGTGCACCTTGAGGTCCCCCATCAAGCCCTGCTGGGTTGGGGGCACAGCCTGAGGTCCCCTGTCAAGCCCTGCCAGGTGGGGGGTATGGCCTGAGGTCCCCCGGCCTGGCTCTGGGGTGGGGGGAGCAGCCTGAGGTCCCCTAGCCCAGCACCAGGATGGGAAGCACACCTTGAGGTCCCCTGTCAAACCCTGCTGGGTGGGGGGCGTGGCCTGAGGTCCCCTGTCAAGCCCCACAGGGGCGGGGGAGGGCGTAACCTCAGGTCCCTGCTGATTGCTTGTTAAGGCTCCTTATGGGAACTTGGCTTCAGCTGTGGGTGCAGACATCTTTGTGAAAGAGTGATGGTCAATTAGCATATTCCCTCTTTATTAGATAGGATTACTTTTTATTTGTTTAGACCTAAAATATGCCTGAAACAAAATAGATGGTCAACAAATTTTAATTACATTCTTACTCTAACATAATTATCTTTGATTACTAACTCAGAAAAGCATACTGAGCTACTAATTATATCACATAGGCCATGGCCTGGAAATTCAAACATTGACACAGAAAGAATAAAGATAATTTTAATAAATAAGTGAGAAATTTAGCATTTTCTGGAAGATCTAAAGAAAGGATAGATGGGAGCTTGGAGGGGAGAAAAAACAACAAAGGATAATGTAATTTACACAGTGCAACTGTTGATGGTTAGTGAGAATTACTGGAAGGCAATTTAAGAACATGAGTGAACTCTTTGTTATATATCAATGACATACGGTACTCTTCAATGAAATATATCCCAATGTTCAATAAAAGTCACAACGACATAAGCTTGGGCAGTATTTTTGAAAACTGACAAAGTTAAGGGAGATCTATCAAAGAATTGCACAGTTGCATAGTCAGGGTTAGCACCTGGAGCATGGTGTAGTTCAACAACTGCATTAATTCACCAAGACCTCAACCTAAATAAGTAAACTTCTTATAAGACCTTTGCTGGAGAGAATGAGATAATGGTAAACTATCACTAAAAAATAGTAGCAAACACTTAGGTAGCATTAAATATATGAGACACTATTATACACAACACAAAAACTACTCTGAAACAGATGCTGCTAGCATACAGATAAGGAATCTAAGGCACAGAGAGGTGGAGAGGTGATTGGCAGACCCCAAGTGGAGCAGCCAGGATTTGAACCATGCTTCCATCTCCAGAGCTTATGCTCTTATCTCTACCGCAAAAGGTCTCTCTGTGTTGATTCGTAGTTTCCTTTTACAGGTGAATTCAAGTCTTCCCGTGATAACATCTGACTTATGGTAACTTGGATCTTTTTCTCTTTTTTTTCAGTCGACATGGGGAAATAGAGAGGGAGAAGTATAAAAGCGTTGTAATGCATTATTTTCCCCATCATAGGTTGGGAGTCCTGCCATTTTTACTCCCTCTCAATAGCTTGGGACAGTGTAATATATTTCTGATGGTCCAGTAGCAATATGATTATAGATTTTTGAAACAGTTTACACTATACCTATTTTATATTCAGCCTGTGAGTTGTATCTTTTCAAGTGATAGGTAGACCTGATTATTCTAGATTCATCAATATTTTCTAAATGATTATTTTACTACATTATTTCTCACATTATATTGCCTAAAAAGGCGGGGGTGGGGGGTTGAAAATGTCTAGATTAGTCTTTGCAAGTGCCATTGCATTGCTGGAACAGTTTCTGAGGGCTCTACAACGTACTGCTTGAAAGTGGTGTTTATCTGATAGATGGTATACAAACCAGGAAAAACAGAGGTAGAGGCACACATGGCAAACAGGCCTGAATTGTGTTTCACTTGTGAATTTGCTGTTTAGTGACTTTAGCAGTTGATATAATGTAAGGCTATTGCCACGGCTGAAATTCTTTTTCCCCCCAGTTTGTTCAGAAATTCATTTTATTCATCTTGTTGTTAAATGAGTCAGTGTTTCTATTGAGGATAGAGAGCTGGGTCACAAAAAATGTAAGAAACTGCATAGAATGTGTATAAATTATATTTGTAAATTTGGCTAAAGATAAAAACGTAGATTTTCATATTGCTGTATACTAAAAAACACCTAAAATTTATTAAACACCTGTGTTCTGTGTCAGGAAATATGAGCCTTATCACAGTGCTCTATTTCTCTGCTTAAACTGTGTTAATATATTTTCCTGATCTACCCTAAAAATACACTCCATCATTCTGCTCTTCATTCTCCCTGCTCTGACTTCATTAACATAATCATATTCTCCTTTCATGCGACTTTATGTTCTCACTAGAGGCCTGGTGCATGAAATTCGTGCACTGGAGGAGGGAGGTCCCTCAAGCCAGGCCTGTGCCCTCCCACAGTCCAGGACCCCTCGCTCCTTACCGCCCATCTGCACGCTGCTCCTAACTGCTCAGCTTGCTGCTTCTTAGCACTGCCATGGAGGCGGGAGAGGCTCCTGCCACCGCCACTGCACTCGCCAGCCATGAGTCCAGCTTCTGGCTGAGTGGCACTCCCCCTGTGGAAGTGCACTGACCACCAAGGGGCAGCTCTTACGTTGAGCTTCTGTCCCCTGGTGGTCAGTGTGCATCACAGTGACCAGTTTTTCCACCGTTTGATCGATTTGCATATTAGGCTTTTATTATAGAGGATAATGAAATGAATGTTAATTAATCACCCTTCTCTCCAACCTCTCAATAGCCAGCCTGCCTTGGAGAGTACCCAAACAAGTTTCCTCTTTTAATTAATTAATTAATTGACTAATTAATCAAAATCCTCACCTGAGGATATGTTTAGAGAGAGTAAGGGTGGGGAGAGAGAGAGAAACTTCCATGTATTTGAGAAACATCATTTGGTTGCCTCTCATATGTGCTCCAACTAGGGATCGAACCCAAAACCTTTTGGTGTATGGGACTCTCCAACCAACTGAAGCCCTTCCCAGGGCCAAGCTTCCTCTTTTAGACTGTAAGTTCAATAAGGATAGGTTCTGCCTCATTTTTGAGAGGGGTATAAGGAGCCTAAGCACCAGTGGAGGTCTGCTCTGCTGGACCTTATTTAGGTGGCCTGAGGACTGCACCAGGGAGTCATGGCCTTTGCAGTGTCAGTATGAGATCGTGACATTTAATCCTATATATGTAGCTTTATCTCATGTTATAGAAGTTGCTAAAGCTAAATGTAGTCTTCCTTCTGCACTGTTGGACAAGACAATGTGTTTTACCTTTTTTAAAGCTGCTGATTTGAATGAGTGCCACAAAGCACCTATGAGTGACTTCTAGCTTTCACCTGTTAGTGCCCCTTGCCCTTGGATAGGTATCACTAGACAGGCTACCCCAAATCCTACTTGGGATTAGAAGTCAGGAAGGGGACAGGAAATATTCACCTTAGATGCATGTAGTTGTCCTCAGACCCAACAATTGAGATCCTATGTTGTCTCAAGTTAAATCCAGGTTTATAAATTATGTCTTAGACCCAAACATGGATTCTTCCATGAAATGGTATATTTTATTAAAATACAAATAAAAAGAAATGGTGACTCTTATTGTGAAAATATGCCAATCTCTTGTCAAGTTGTTTAAAATACTCATGAAATTGCAAACCCACAGGACAAGAAAACAATTTAAAAGGCCTGAGATTGGAGCATTGCCTCTGGAAATCAAGTTTGCAAATAAATCAACAGAGAACTAGAATGGACTGTGTCTTACTGTCAGAATGAAAACAAAATAAAGGAAGAGAGAAGTTAATTAAGCCATAAGTAGAGAGAGGTTTCTTTAAGAGAAATTAGGAAATATTAAGAAACAAATTGTATACCTATGAAATGAATCATGAGATATTGATGACCAAAATAGGCCAATATAAAAGGAAAATGGAGGCTTACTCACATGTAGCTATTTTTAAGGAAGACATTAGAGAATGTGTTTAAATTATTCATGTGGTTCAGGATTAAGCATGCAACACATTCTCAGGACAGCTCTCATTTGGCATAAACATGGAATTCAAAAGGAAAATGAAAATTAATTGATGTGATTACATCAGAATTTTTTCACTTTTCAGGAGATCATTTGCACAGGTAAATTTTCTCCTTCCAGATATTTTAAATAAAGTACCATAGTAAATATCAAATGTTTAAGTCCATTTAATTTAAGTCCAAAGGTCATGGATTCTGAAATAGACTATTGTTTTGATGATGATAAATACTAGTACTAGACTCCCTCTCCCGCATCCATCCATAACCCATCACTCAGATGCCATTAAATCCTTTATAGGATTCTCAACACCAATGAATTTATGTTCTAGATCTTAAATTTTCCTGGGAAATATGTTGAAGGCTAGGATTTGGCTTGGTATATATTTTTTAATATTTGGGAGTATAGAGTTGGTGCTATGATTACTTTATTTCATATTAACTGAACGCTTTAAAAGTGATATTCATGAGAGAACTGGCATTAGAATGAAGCAATTTCTGATGTCCTAAACAACTTAGCACCACTCCACAGAGAAACATCTGAGACGGACACTGTCATTTATACCCCAGCTGTACTTAGGTTCCTCTCCAAATTAATCCATATAAGGAAATAAAAGCTAGAAATTTGTCTATTAGGCTAAAACCATGATTACATTCCATCAGCCATTTGCTGAAGTTCCAGCAATGTATACCTCTAATGAGGCTGTCAGCATCTGATGCCAATGCTAAAACTGCTCAATTAAGCTGACACAAAATTCTTGCACAGAAATTGTGAGATGATAAATTACTGTTTTTTGAACCCATTAAGATTTGATATAATTTGTTACTCAGCAACAGTAAGCGATGTATAGAGCAAAGGGTTTATATGAAAAGTTTTGGCTTGTAATCCCAATGTTCTGCTTAGGTGAGCTAGCCTGGGTCATGTTGTGAATTCTTTTACCCATTATTGGAGGTCCTCAACTTTAAAACAATACAGTCCAAAGGCCTGCTGTGATTCTAACCCCTCATATATGTCTTGGATCTGAAAATTTGCTAAAATTTAGATGAGAAGAAGCAAGATACTGGAATAAACTGGCCCTAAGTATTTTTTACATTTTCTCATTGCTGTGAATGAGATATTTTATTCCACATCCTTCTCCTTATTATCTATCTGGTACAAAAGCAATCTATGATTTCTGTGCATTTGTTACATAACAAAACTTTTAATTGAAACTTATTATTTTATATATTTACTAGGGTCACAATGCACAAATTCGTGCACCTTGAAAGGAACTGTGGGCCACGAGGCTGCGGTGGGCACAGGGGCGGGTCTCAGCCCTTCCTCCGCGCTCCCGCCCACCCCCTCCTGCCTCGGTCCCTGGTCCCCTGTCTGCTGGCAGCCCTGCTCCCACCACCTTTCCCAAGTGCTGATGGCACCTGCCATGCTCGCTCACACCCACTGATGGCACAGAGCAACTGGGTGTACATTTCCTTTCAATGTGCACGGATTTGTGCATATTGAAAGGAAATTAATTAGAAGAAGTATTTTAATATCACTATTCACATCTTGCTAATGAAAAGAAAATAGGATTCTACTGAGTCTCCTATCTACCTATTCCAGGACTTCTGTGAGAATCAAATAAGATGAGGCATGGGAAAATGCTTCAAAAACATTTGGTTAGCCCTAACCGGTTTGGCTCAGTGGATAGAGCGTCGGCCTGTGGACTGAAAGGTCCTAGGTTCGATTCTGGTCAAGGGCATGTACCTTGGTTGCGGGCACATCCCCAGTAGGAGGTGTGCAGGAGGCAGCTGATCAATGTTTCTCTCTCATCGATGTTTCTAACTCTCTATCCCTCTCCCTTCCTCTCTGTAAAAAATCAATAAAATATATTAAAAACAAAACAAAAACAACAAAAAAACATTTGGTTAAACCAGTGGTCGGCAAACTCATTAGTCAACAGAGCCAAATATCAACAGTACAACGACTGAAATTTCTTTTGGGAGCCAAATTTTTTAAACTTAAACTACTTCTAGTGCCACTTCTTCAAAATAGACTCGCCCAGGCCGTGGTATTTTGTGGAAGAGCCACACTCAAGGGGCCAAAGAGCCACATGTGGCTCGCAAGCCACAGTTTGCCGACCACTGGTAAACTATAAAATGTTTACACCTGGCTATAAAGCAAGTCAGGTTCCTGGGGTGAAGAAGCTCCAAGGATGCTAGTTGCTAGGGAGAGGAAGCTGGGTGCTGCTGCGTGACGTCATTATCTGGCGCCCACAGCCACCATTTCTGGGCTGGGCTGTGGGCCGCATTTTGTGCCATGGGGTCTTGGCAGTGTTGCGTGCAATTTGGTGGGGTGTCATTCCGAGATGGTGGCGGGGCCTGTGTCCCACTTGGGGGAAGCTGAGTGTTGATTTGTCAGTGCCAGGTCTGTGGTTCCATTTATTTTTAAATGGCCAGTGTGGGTCATAGCAGCTCCTGAATTGAGTGTCTGCCCCCTGGTGGTCAGTGAGCATCATAGCTACTGGTTGGATGGATGGACACTTAGGCTTTAATATATGTAGATTCCACCAATTCTTTATCCAATCCTTTATTGATGGACAGTTAGGTTGCTTTCATATCTTGGCTAATGTAAATAATGCTGCAATGAACATAGGGATGCATTTATATTTTTGAATTATAAGTGTTTTGGATTTCTTCAGATAAATACCTGGAAGTGGAATTGCTGTGTCATTACCATGTGATTTTTTAAAATGTATGTAATTCTATTGCATACAACATGGAAAAAAAAAACAACACTCTTCTAATAGTTAAAGTATTTTCCTGTAATTGTTTTGCCCATTACTCAAAATACATATAAATAAGAATAATAAAGATCACACTTGTGAATAGTTCTGCTATAAAACTTTAAAAGAATTATCTTTTTTAAAAATATATATTTTTATTGATTTCAGAGAGGAAGGCAGAGGGAGAGAGATATAGAAACATCAATGATGAGAGAGAACCATTGATCAGCTGCCTCTTGCACTGGGGATCGAGCCCGCAACCTGGGCATGTGCCCTTGACCAGAATCGAACCTAGGACTCTTCAGTCCACAAGCTGATGCTCTATCCACTCAGCCAAACCGGCTAGGGCAAAAGGATTACATTTAAAGTCCATAGTTTCAAGGCATTACATGCTTACTTGCTTTGTTTTGCTTATGCTATGTATGATTCATTTCTATAAATTGCAGAAATAAGCCCAACTCCTACGGATTTTCAGTTTCAGCTTTGCCTGGTTATCTTTTCCCTATTAAGATGCTAGGACTGGAAAAATGAAATACATGGAATGTTATACAGTACCTCCATTATAAAAGAAGTTCAACTATGTTTCTGACTCCTTCTTTTCCATTTGGTTCTGATCTAATAATAATTTCAGCCTGACAAAGCAGAGTCTGCAATTGTGACTAGATACCAGGTTTGGTTTCGATTTTATTCTAAGTATTTTAGAAGCAAAATAAGCCATGAGAAATTTAGCACTGACTTTTATGCTGTTGGCCTCCTATATTTTTACTTATATTTTAATAGAGTATTTCTAAAATTTTAAATGGAATGTAAGTTGGGTACTGAATGAAATAGCTTATTCTAATATATTAATAGCTTTCAAGTCACTAATCCACTCCAAGCTTTTCAGTTTCTACATGACCTGGTCAGACAGTACCAATACCTACCATTCTAAAAGCACTCCCATCCTTAAACACTGTAAAACAATAGTACTGCAATTTAAATATACTATGCTGGTTGCTCCTTTACATTTCCATTCTCCTTTATTTTTATTATTATTTTTTTTCCATTTTTTCATTCTCCTTCTTTAAAGGTTGTAATGTTTTTAGTCCTTCTTCATTCCCACATTCTCTTTCTCCATTCCTGTGGTTTGAATTGCCATTTCTTAAATATCCACCTTTGGTTTTTGAGCTCTCTTTTTAAATTCAGATATGATTATTCTACTGGTTCTTTAACTGCCTTTATATGTGGCCTTATAAGTACTCCAAACTAAAAATGTCCCAAGAAAAACTTTTCATATTTCTTTCCAAACCTGGTACTTTTTTTTTTTTTTAACAATACCCTCTATTAGAAAATACTACTCTCCAATTATTTTTCCTTTCTTTTTTTTATATTTCAGTTATAGTTGACATTCAACATTATTTTATAACTAGTGGCCCGGTGCACGAAATTAATTAGAGAAAATAATTTAATATTGCTATTTGCCCTCTCTGTATAATAGAAGTGTCAGAGATGAAAGAAAATTAGTAAAATGTATATGAAAACCTTCCTCCTGTCAGAGTCTGGGGCTCACCACGGGACCCAGAGTCAAGACCCTGCCCACCCACATGTGCCTCAAAATCATGCGAGACCCAGACCCTGCTGGCACCCCCGCATTGGGCTAGATCCAGACCCAGCCAATCCCACCCTTGTCAAGCCCCGCCGGGCAGGGGACATGGCCTGAGGTCCCCCGTCAAGCCCCGCTGGGTGGGGGGCATGGCCTGAGGTCCCCCATCAAGCCCCACCAGGCAGGGGGGGGGAAGGGGCTTGCAGCCTCAGGTCCCCTGGCCCAGCACCAGGAGGGGGGTGCAGCCTCAGGTCCCCCATCAAGCCCCACTGGGCGGGAGGCATGGCCTGATTTCCCCAGACCCAGCACTGGCGGTGCACCTTGAGGTCCCCTGTCAAGCCCCACTGGGTGGGAGGCACGGCCTGAGGTCCCCTGTCAAGCCCTGCTGGGGGGGCACGGCCTCAGGTCCCCTGACCCAGTGCTGGGGCAGGGGGTGCGGTCTGAAGTCCCCCAGCCTGGTGCCAGGGTTGGGGGCACAGCCTGAAGTCCCCTGTCAAGCCCCACCTGGTGTGGGGTGAGGCCTGAGTTCCCCCGACCCAGCACTGGGGGTGCACCTTGAGATCCCCTGTCAAGCCCTGCTGGGTGGGTGGCACGGCCTGAGTTCCCCCATCAAGCCCCGCTGGGCGGGGGGTGCGGTCTGAGGTCCCCCAGCCTGGTGCCAGAGTGGGAGGTGCGGCCTGAAGTCCCCTGTCAAGCCCCACCTGGTGGGGGGCATGGCCTGAGGTCCCCCAGCCTGGCGCTGGGGTGGGGGGAGCAGCCTGAGGTCCCCTAGCCCAGCACCAGGAGGGAAGTGCACCTTGAGGTCCCCCATCAAGCCCCGCTGGGTTGGGGGCACGGACTGAGGTCCCCTGTCAAGCCCTGCTGGGTGGGGGGCGAGGCCTGAGGTCCCCTGTCAAGCCCCACGGTGGCGGGAGAGGGAGTGATGGTCAATTAGCATATTCCCTCTTTATTAGATAGGATAGTTTTAGGTATACAGCATAGTGATTAGACTTTTTATATAATTTATGAAGTTAGCCCTCGGATTAGTCTAGTACCCACCGGGCACTATAGTTATTACAATATTGTTGACTATATTCTCTATAGTCAACTTTAAATCCCTGTGATTATTTTCTAACTACCAATTTGTACTTCTTAATCCCTTTACCTTTTTCATTCAGTCCCACCCCATCTCCTATCTGGCAAACATCAGTTAATTCTCTGTATTTATGAGTCTGTTTCTATTTTATTTTGTTCCTTTATTTTTAAGCCAACAATCTGAATGTCATCATTTATTTCTTCTATAAACTCATTTCCCAAATCTGCTCCCAAATATCTCTCATATTTACTTATTCTTTATAGACCTATTGCCACCCACCACTAATGCAAGTCACACATGGATTACCAAAACAGCCTTTATCTTCCTATTTATACTCAAGTTCTTATCTACACTATTCTCCCAGTGGTAGGCAGAAATTTGGTCTTTTCAGTACAAATGTAATTATAATCTTCATGATTAAAGTACTTGGTGGCTTTTGATTTTTGTAGGCTAAAAAAATATGGCTTTTAAGACTTCTTAAGGTCTTGCAACCTACTTGTCTCTGTAATTTTTCAATCTATTCTTCAACAATTCACTATAATTTAGCTATAGTAGACCTTATTTCCTGAGGGCAGCATATGTTCCTTCAAAGTTAAGATATTTTAGCAGGGTACCCCCCCCCAAATATTTTATGCTTACCTAGTCTCCTGTATCTTTATAATATTTTCTGTACTTTACTTGGCTTTTTAATATTTGGCATAATTGAATTTCATTCCACTACAGTTTTAAGCATTTGACTTAATTTCACACTTACTTCAGTTACCGTTGTGTTACACTTCACAAAAACACTTTTTAAATTATTATTCTCACATACACAAACATGCACAGACACTCATAGAGTTTAATGGACATTCTTGTGTTAAGTTTTATTGCATTTATTTCTTATTACTTACACCAGTTTTTACAATAATCTAGGCCAAAATTAATTTCTGGGGTCTAACCATTATAAATAAAATGATTTCTTGCCAAAATGCAAACTGTTTATATGTTTAATAATAATATCAGGTTACAAATACCTGTGTCAACTCTTTTGCCTGAGGGAAGTAGTAAACATCATGATGTTATTTTTTATTATCTCAACTTTGTTGGTTTATCCATTAATTTTTTATGAGGTATACTTTAGCTATTTTCTTGTCCTTAGAATCAGTTTTTTCTTATGATATATTTACTTTATTATATGGACAGTAGCAGTAGGCATTTGTTACGCATATTAAAGTTGGAACAGTACCAGAACCTGAGGCATTATTTGCCACTTATATCTCTAAGTCCATGGGAATTGGATGCATCCATCACTATGGGAACTGTTGACATGCTGGAGAGCTTACATTTTAAAAGCCATGTTCTGATCTTTAGACTACTTCAATGTCCCCAGTTCATGCTATAATCTGCTCCAAAGTTTTGGAAATTGGCCATTCTCTCTTTCAGGGTAAACTGACATCAGGTAAAAAATAGGGCTCTTAACATTTCCCACATATTTCTTCCCAAAATAGTCCTTTCACTGTTATATATCTCTGTGTTAATTTCCTACTTACTTGCTGTTTTTCAAATGATTGACTAAAAATCCTATGGAGAGGTGAGACTTCCAGAAAGACAGTGTAAGGAATTTGGAGAAACCTCTCCCTCTGGTAAGATATCTAGTAAGCTGTTCAAATAGGCAGTGACCATTACCAAAAGTATCTGAATAATTATCAAGAACTTATGAATAATTTGACCAAGTTAACAAAACTGAACAAAATCCTAGAGAGCCCGTTCTGCATTGCAGAGGAATGGCTCCAGGAGACTCAGGAGCCAGAAGGCAGGTGTCATCTCGTCTCCCTGAGCTCCCTAGGTAGAGGAGCTCCTCGGGGTGAACACCAGCAGGTCTCATTTTCCACAGCTTCTTACTCTGGAAGGTCTGTATCAGGCTGGTGGTGGCAGCGAGGTAATGGTGCTGTTATTCTCTCATCTCCAACTCTGAATACCTGTTAATGATCCAGGATGGCAGCTGGCGAAGAGGACAGTCCCCCTTTCCTGCAGAGCTCTGTGTGGCAAGACAGTTGCTCTTGTGGGCTCAGCAGTCAAGTGTCACCTCTAATATCCTCCAGCTTCCTTGGGCAGAACAATTATTCCTAATAAATTCAACAGCCTGTGAACACAGCAGATCCCATCTTCCCATTACCTATCCATAGTGGGCAGTTCCCACTCGCCCCCCCCTCCCCCGGAAATAGTGCCTCTCCATAGGGAAAATATCTATGAAGCAGCTGGGGAAAATCAAGCTCCATTTTTCAAGTCCCCAAACAGGCAGCTTCTGCTGTACAGCTGAGAGGTTCTTCCCAGGTGGAGTCTGAGTAAGCCTCAAAAACTACCAACTCTACTGACCTTTCCAAGTGATCCAGCTTTAATTGGATCAAGCTGTGGAACATTTTACACCTCAGGACATAGTCCCCAACAACTGAGCAATCAGGTAGCTATTAATGGAGGCTAACAGCTGGGTTTGATAATAATAGAGGCAGACCAGCTGGAAGCCTAATGGAAGATCAGAAAGGGAGAGTGCCCAGCTAAATTCAAAATGAAATTAAGAAAACAAACAATAAACAAGAACATTCCTAAATGCTTAGAAACAAATTGAACATAAAAAATAGAAGACTTGTACACTGAAGTTATAAAACATTGCTAAAAATGAAATATTGGGGGGAAATGGAAAGACATCCTATATTCATAGAATGAAAGATTTATTTTTAGAATATCAATACTCCTTAAATTGAACTCCAGATTTACTGCAGAATTTATTAAAACTCTAACTTGTTTTGCAGAAACTGACAAGATGATACTAAAAATTATATGAAAATCAAGGGACCCTGAATAAGCAAAATCATATCAAAACAAAATTGGAGGGCTTACACTTCATAATTTCAAAATTTACTACAAAGGTACAGTAATCAAGATAGTAACCAATGAGTTACTGACATAATGCTCAACTTACAGACCAAGAGAACAGAATTTAAGAGCCAGAAAAAAAAAAAATACACCCTTAAACTTATGCTTGCTTGATTTTTGACAAGGATACCAAGATAATTTAATGTGTAATTTTTAACAAATTGTGTTGAAACAATTAGATATCCACAGACAAAAGAATGACATTGGATCCCTACTTAATACCATACACAAGATGAGAAATATAAAGAAAAGAGAATGCCCTTGTAGGTTTAGAGCTTCAACTGGCTTATTGCTTCTTATGGGCCAATTTTTTTTTTAGTTTTACAAGTTTATATGATGCATATCAAGAGAAATTGAACTTGCTTTTGCTTAAATACAAAAAACAACCCTGTGTGATATTAAATTTTTAACAAATCAAGCTACCACATTCTAAATAATTTCCATAATTTTTTAAGCTTAAACCACATCTCTAGTTTTTTAATTTCACATACTTTTCCAGCTTTTTTAATGATATAACTGACATATAACAAGCAAGTTTAAGATGTCAAAAGTGGTGATTTGATACACTTACATATTGCAAAATTATTATGATCATAGCATGAGCTAATACCTCTGTCCTGTCACATAATTAACATTTGATTTTTGTTGTGAGAAGTTTAAAATCTATTCTCTTTTAAATTTTAATTATGTAATACTAGAGGCCTGGTGCATGGATTCGTGCACCAGTGGGGTTCCTTGTCCTGGCCTGTGCCCTCTCACAATCCAGGACCCCTCAGGGGATATCAGACCACCAGTTTTGGCCCAATCCCCACAGGCCAGGCCAAGGGAACCCACCGGTGCATGAATCTGTGCACCAGACCTCTAGTATGCATATAAGATCTTTGGTCAATCTCTTCCCACTCCCCACCCCACTTCCCTCTGAGATTCATCAGTCTGTTCCATGTTTCCATGCCTGTGCATTGAGCATCTGCCCCCTGGTGGTCAGCACATGGCATAGTTACCAGTTGAATGGTCAAACAGTCAATTGGTTGCTTAGGCTTTTATATATCTAGATAGTACTATTAGTTACTGGGGTGGGGGGTCACTCAGCCTGGCCTGCACGCTCTCACAGTCCGGGACCCCTCAGGGGATGTCCGCCTGCCGGCTTACGCCCAAACCTCCCCCACCCACAGGGATCTGGCCTAAGCCGACAGTCAGACATCCTTCTCACAGTCCAGGGCTCTCAGAGTCTGGGACCCCTCACTCCTTACCACCAGCCTGCAGCAGAGGTGGGAGAGGCTCCAGCCACCACCTCTGCACTTACTAGCTGTGAGCCCGGCTTCTAGCTGAGCAGCGCTCCCCATGTGGGAGTGCACTGACCACCAGGGGGCAGCTCCTGCATTGAGCATTTGCCCCCTAGGGATTAGTGTGTGTCATAGCAACCAGTCGTTCCACTGGTCATTCCACCATTTGGTCGATTTGCATTTTAGGGTTTTATTATATAGGATAATCACCATGTTGTACATTAGATTTATTGTACTAATTTGTCTTATAATTGGAAGTTTCTATCCTTTGACCAATCTCTCCCCCATTTCTTCCATCTCCAACACCAGATAATCACCATTCTACTCTCTGTTTTTCTGATTTTGACTTTTAAGATTCCACATATTACTAATATACAGTATTAGTCTTTGTCTTACTTATTTCATTAAGCATAACACCCTAATGTTGTCACAAATGTCAGGATTTCCTTCTTTTTCATGATTCAACCCTAATGTTGTCACAAATGTCAGGATTTCCTTCTTTTTCATGATTCAATAATACCATTGTTCATATGTTCCACATCTTTATCTGGTTATCTGTCAATAGACACTTGGGTTGTTTCCATATCATGGCTATATGAATAATGTTGCAATAAACATGGGGATGCAGCTATCTCTTGAGATCCTGTTTTCATCTCCTTTACATATACACCCAGAAAAAGAGATTGCTGGGTCATATGATAGTTATATTTTTAATATTTTGAGGAACCTCCATACTGGCTATAGGAATTTACATTCCCAACAAAGTTTATAAGGGTTTCCCCTTTCTCCACATTCTTATCAACATTTATTATCTCTTATCTTTTTTATAATAGCCAGTCTAACAGGTGTGAAGTGATATCTCATTGTGGTTTTCATTTATAATTTCATGGTGATTAGTGCTGGTGAACATTTTTTCATATACTTGTTGGCCATTTGAATGTCTTTTTTGGAGAAATTTCTATTTTGAAGCAGGTTATTTGGATAATAATACATATACTAATATATATGATTGATTTAGAGAGGAAGGGAGAGAGATAGAAACATCCATGATGAGAGAAAATCATAGGTTGATGCTCAACCACTGAGCCATGCCAGCTGGGCCAGAATTATAAAATATTTAGTCATAGGAACTACACAATACCTTAGTCATTAAAATATGGCCAAATAAATAAAACATCAGAAGTGTGCTATCAATAGCAATAATAATTTAAGGAAATGCTGCAAACATATTAGTTTAAACCTTTTCTTCCACTTGCCTGAGGGAAAAATTGTTTCAAAGTCAGGAAGGGAAGAAAATTATACACTGACATATATATTTGCCCTATTTGCTGAATATAGGGATCTACAAATACACAAATACAAGCATATATATGAATAAAAAGATTAAATATGACACTGCTTTACCTCTAAAGCAGATAAGAGATAATCATTACATTTTGCTGAATGCCAGCAAATCTATTTTTATAGGTAGACATATTTGGTCAGTTTTATTTTCTCATTTTATTAGAATTTCACTCATCCGTACTAATGAGTATTGTTGGGGGAAATTATTGAATCTCTTATTAATAAACAAATGCAAGATACTTCTGTATGAGTAGAGTCTTTTCCATTTTTATTCTACACACTGTTTAAACTTTATAAGTTTTCTCAGCAGATTATTAAAGATGTCATTAATATTCTCATTGATATATAATATTACCTGAATAGCACTATATTTTATATTTCTAAAAATGTGTTTTTATTGCTCCTGAGTAGGTGAACAGGAGCAACTAGCATGATTTATTGTGTAAAACTCACATATGTATACACACATATATATGTATATATACACATATGTATATATGCTCATAGGAAGAGAGATGGAATTTGAATAGCTGAGTTTGAACCATATATTTAAGACCAATTTATCTGTGCTTTGATAAGTCATTTAACCTTTGTGAGATTCACTTTTCTCCTCTGTTAATTTGCATAGTAGTAATGACACTTATCTCACAAGGTTATAATGAAGATAAAATATAATAGGTAAGAACGTACCTTCTAAAGTATAAATTTCCATTCTGTCCTTACTTAAGCAATTGCACATATGAATTTTTTTTGCCTAAACTTAGTTTCTTGCATGTGTCAACTAACCCCAGCCAATGCCAAATTTTAAAATACAGCCCTTTAAAATCAGCTCTTCTTTAAGGGACAAAAAAAATACATCTCCCCTGGTGCCCACAAATAGGTCAGATATCAGACAATTCATTAATTTCAAACTACATCTATCTCTTCAGACAAAATAAATAAGCCAGAGCTGTTTCTAAAATTATAAGGCAAAATTCATTATACTAAAAGATTGATAATCTCTTCTGCTAAGTCATCATCACTCATTCCTGTTAAAACTGGACCTTACATTTCAAAGGTAAATTAATCAGGTGTCAAATTATCCCCACACTGGTATTTTTAAACAACCCTTTTTAGTGCCAGTGATTTAAAATTACCATAAAATGGTATATGTTCTTATTCAATATTCTTCTGATTTTGTCATTTCTACTAATTTGATGTCATTTAAGCAAAGCTTTCAGTTTATTATAACTAATGTTTGGAGAAGCATTATTTTAAAGGGCTTTTAAATCTTCAGAAATCTTAGATACTAAGTTTCCTCTTTCACATTTAGAAATAATGTTTTTTAAACTCTTCACCCAAAAACTAAATTATAGAAGATTATGAACATTATAATTACTGATGATTTGAGAGTTGTCACAATTAGATGAAAAATAAAATTATGTCCAAAAAATCAGTGGAAATACAACCAAGAAGTGCTGTTAATATCATGAGTTGTCCTTAAAAATTAAGTTATTTGTGAACATAGTGTCAGTTCCCTCTTCTTCACCTAAAGCAACCTGTGGCACTTTCTTTTGGTCCTTCACAAATATTAACTTAACAAAGGAAAACAAATTAAATAACAAGACTTGTACTTTCTAACAAGAGTAGAGCTGTTCTGGGTCCATAAACACAACATGTATTTTTTGAGAGAATAGAGTGGAATGGGAGGATTTATAAATAGTACTGAAGCAAATTTCTCTTCTTTCTAGTAACTTGGTAAGGTAAAATAGGCCAGAGCCACGAAGGCCAGTCCATCTCTCTATTTGACACTCTTCTATCTCTTTTCTCCCTCTCAGTGACTCTTTCTTGCTTAAGAAGTTTCCTCACTTCTGCAGCCCATTAGGAACTAGGAAGAAGAAAGTCAATAACAGTGCTTAAAACTACAACTGATTGTGTAGCTGCTTTTAGTGAGATTAATAACAAATTTTGGCGGCCACAGAAGGCTTGTCAAACTACTAGAATGGTTACATTTAGATTTGCAAAGTCTTTGACGAAGGAAGGCTACTCTAATACAGTCAAGTGATCTGTAGGCAAAACTGATCATATTGTTTTAGAATTTCTCAATAGAGGCTACCAAGAAAAATTTCAGACTACAGAGCTAGCTGCATGTTTGATGGGGAAAGCTCATGTGTAGAGGGAAAAGCTCAGTGCCTCCAACCATCTCCCCCTCGCCCCCCAGTCCTAGGTCATTGGGGTAGATGTTGCTCCAAACAAAGCTTTGACTTCCAGACTTTCCATTAATGATATCAGTGTGGTAGTTGAGAAAATATATACTACCCAGATTCCATTTTATCCTGTATTCTGTTTCTTAACTACATTTGATTAATATTTCTCAGTAAATTTCAGGTGCAGAAAAAAAAAAAGTCAAACAAAGGTATTTTATTCTGTAATTATAACGGTTAATTCAATGCCATGAGATGCAAAAGCTAAGGAAAAGCAAGGTATGAATGGAAATACATTTCTACTGTTTGTTTGTAAGTTTGTTTGTTCTTCTTTGGGGGCAAAATGATGGGAAAGGCTAATGGATGCATCCTGTGGTTCATGATAAAGTTCTCAGGAGAGAAGTCCATAGAAGCACAACAAAGATGATATAAGGTTCCTCTGGTATATGATCACTCCCAGATTCATAAAGAAAAAAATAGGTGTATTCTCACCCCTGTCTAATCTCACTCCTAAATGGTAACTAGCACAATATGATGTGTTCTCTTTCTGATATTTAAATATATATATGAGACGGTCCCGTAAGTGAAAGAAGGAAACTGAGACAGCTGAACAAACTGACAGAGCAATTTACAGCATATACAGAAGGTCACCTTCCTAAAAATAATATTTAGGCCTCAGTTGCATTTCAGCCCCAGACCCAGAAAAGCAGCAAAACCAGGTAGGCAATACTAGGACTAGCTGCGATGATAGACAACACTGTGCTCTGGAAAACTGATTAATATTACACCAAAACCCTCTCCGGAGACCTCCTCTAAGATTCCGGCCTTCTAGAAAGAGAGAAAACCTCAAGACAAAGGAGCCAGTGTGTGCATGCCCATTCCCCTTTTCTTCCCCCACCGTTTTCCCACAGGCTTTCCCTCCTAAACGCTGTGGGACCCCATAAGACTTGATGCTTGGGGAGCAATGAGCAGCAGCAGCTCCTTGCAGGCTTGTCCCCTGAACCTGTTCCCAAGGCCCCCTTTTCTCTGACTTCCCAGAGAGCTAGTGCAGCCCATCCTAGGCTCTCCTGTTGCTTCCTCTATACTAAGCAACTTTCTTGTTTTAATGTCTCCAGCTTTAATAAATGTTCCCTCATAGTTTTCTGGACTCAGGTTGTGAATTTTTTTCACGCTCAAAGTCAAGAACACACACACCAACAGCTTGTCCTAGGTAGACCCGCTCAGGGCCAGCTTCCATTTCCGGTAACATATACAGTAAGTTCATTCATTTTGATAACTACATTGACATGAATTATTGAATCAATGCCTATTTGAAAACATCTGGGTTACACCATTTATAATGAATAAACAATGCTACAATTAACATGTACTAGTAAGATTTAGAGTTTGAAGTGTCCTCGCGTAAACATCTGGGGTGATGTCCTGTCTTTAGGCTAGTAAGATATTATCATGGGAAATGAAGACCCCAAACTGCTAAGAATTTCTCTTAACTAATGAAGTTGTGGTTAATGTTAGTCTGATTGAGACACAATGACAACGTCCAATTTCTACTAATATAACTGCTTCTAAAAGGTAGAATAGCTTTAAACTTTTTTTTTAAAAGAAGTGCACATGTATTCTTAAACTTTAAATAGTACAGGTCCCCAAGTCCCAAACTCAATTTACTTTTAATTTCACAGGTTATAAACTGCAGACAACTAGTCACAATTGGCAGACATTCTGTCCAAATTACAAAACAAGAAAATTTTATCCTCTAGCTTCCAATTTCTTTATTTCTACTCCCACCCCAAATGTTACAAAGCCCTTACTATCAATCCTAGTTGAAAATAGAAATATGAATCCAGGTTATAATCCATATTGTTTTATCTAGGGCAGTAGTCGGCGAACTCATTAGTCAACAGAGCCAAATATCAACAGTACAACGATTGAAATTTCTTTTGAGAGCCAAATTTTTTAAACTTAAACTTATTCTAATGCCGCTTCTTCAAAATAGACTCGCCCGGGTCGTGGTATTTTGTGGAAGAGCCACACTCAAGGGGCCAAAGAGCCGCATGTGGCTCGCGAGCCGCGGTTTGCCAACCACTGATCTAGGGGAATACTTTTGCTTGGGAATTAGCATTTTATGAGAAATCTGGTCCTATTTATAGGCGGCTAAAATGGTCAGACTTAATTCTAAATATATGTTTGGATTTCTTAAGTTTTACAGATACCAAGCTGGTGCTTTCAGAATATTATATGCCCTGTTGTTCTTCTAGAAGAGTCCAATAAGAAAAACAGTAAACGAGCTAGAAAATCTCTCCTGGACACAACCACAACTGCAGAAGAGGAAACTTAGACAATACACAGGAAACTGTGATTTCTGTGTTGTAACTAAACAGAAGAGCATAAAATAAAGAGAAGACATTGTGTATATCTGTTAGGGCTATGATATTACATATATGAAGTAGATGGAACTTACTTTGAGATCTTTTAATTTCTCTATGTGGAAATAGAAAGATGTTTTTATACTACTTATTACTAAGTAGTAAAACATTTCACCATACCCTATTCTGAAGATTTTGTTGTAGGTGTTGGTCCCTAATGTACATTACAAAGTCCTCCCATAAAAACTTTCAGAGGTTAAACAATTTACTCCAGTAGTCCCAGGTGGAGGAGCAGGAGCATGATTAAGGATGGGAGTAATGGCCTGGAAATGTGTGGGCAGCAACTCTCTAATTCTTTGCATGTCCCTTTCCCTGGTACGGGAAGGATCCAAGATTAATTCTGAATGGGCTGTTAAGTGCTTTGGGTACAAATGAGAACCGACTACTTTCAGAAGACAGTACAAATGGGGAATCTCATAGTTGGCCTTTTCTCTATAGCATATTATTAACCGGAGTCCAACAAAAGGAGTTTTTGAAGACATTAATATGTATATTTATCACAGGAGGAATATAAAAATTATTTCTGTGTGTGTGTGTCATATGGCTTGTTGATTCCTTTCTTCATGAATTCTGATAAAATAAGTAGAAATGTGATTAATCTTGTAAAATATTCAGGCCACTATCTCTTGGCCAACTTTTCTTTTTCTGATCTTTTGTTCTCCAGATTGATTAGATGGTCTCATAAGCTTTTATCTTGCCTGAGAAGGCTTAGTGAAAAGGAGTGTCCTTATGACATGATTAAATTTTGTTTTAAATACTGGCTCTAGAAATCGAGTGTGTGTGTGTGTGTGTGTGTGTCCCTCATAAATATCCCTCAGAGACCTAGCCTCTTCCCAGATAATCAACAATCCCAGCAGAAGACAGTAGCCAGGACCTGACTAATGATCACATAGTCCGGACCTCTGGCAGGCTAAAGATAACATCTTGACCTAAGTTATGTTTCAGTTCCTGAGCCCTGAGTTGCAAGACTCCTTGGCTACCATCCCATGAGACCAGATACATGGAGTCTTGTGATTTTGCCCTATATAATCTAACCTACATGCCACTGGGGAGTTCAGGCTTTTGAACATTAGCTTCCCATTCTCCTCTGGATGGTACCATTCACAATAGCCAATATTTCTCCACTGAAATTCTAATTGTCTAGTGTTTTGGCTCAGCTAGCACAGAGTGGATGAACTTGTTCTGTTCTGTAACATTAGGTCAAGAAAGAACCAAGAATTGGTAAAAGTACTAGTTTTCTCGATTTTGCTCTTGACATTTTTACTTCTTGCTAATATATTTGTATGTTGAGGCAATTCTGATCTTGCCACTAGAGTAGTGAGACAAAGAAGATTGAGCATCAATGTCGAGTGGGAAAAAGGGACTACAGACAGAATCATTTATTACAGTTGGTTCTGAGCTCTGAGGTTGTCTCTAGAGTGAGCATCAGTAGTTCATGGTAGTTCAAGAGTTCATGAGGGATTGCATTAGAGTTTGGAATCAAATCCCTTAACACTGCAAAGTGTCCCTTGTCTAAATTTGATTTATATGCATATGCTGCCTTGTGGAACATTAAGAAGTGGTAGATTACTGGCTGAGAAAAGAATCAAGAAATCAAGATCCTGCACTTTTAGAAAAATTGGATTTAAATAAACTAGATTTAAATAGAACTTTTTTTCCACCTAGTAAATATGTTTAAAAATTTAATTAAAAACCTGAAACATGGCACTGAAAATACAATATTCAAGATATAATGGAAGGCCTGTGGGATGATTTATGTCAAATTTTCAAAAGATATTTATTACTTAACTAAAAATTAAAATAAAAATTTTAGAATTAAAAAAAAAAAAAGAAGTGCAGCCCTAACTGGTTTGGCTCAGTGGCTAGAGCGTCGGCCTGTGGACTCAAGGGTCCCAGGTTCGATTCCAGTCAAGGGCATGTACCTTGGTTGCAGGCACATCCCCAGTGGGGGGCGTCCAAGAGGCAGCTGATCGATGTTTCTCTCTCATCGATGTTTCTAACTCTCTATCCCTCTCCCTTCCTCTCTGTAAAAAATCAATAAAATATATATTAAAAAAAAAAAGAAGTGCCAACAAGCAAAGAATTTCATAAGCAACACCAGGTTTTTATTCTCTGACTTAAAAAAAAGAATTTTTCAGTATGGTATGAAGAATAAATTTTGTATTTCAACTTCTAAATATATTCCCTATTGCCAACATTTTAGGCAGATGTGTGGGCATACATAAATTTAAAGATCAAAGATCAAGTTATGGGGTTCATTCAGAATTGTGTTCCACTCACTTAGCTGGGCCTTTTCTTACCCAAAACTTCATTTCAATGAAAAATTTCTAGCTGTGTCAATAAACATGATTATATAGAAATTTTTTCTACCTAGTAAAAGTGTCACTAAGGAAGAAGATTGGAGTCTGTAAAGTTAGTACCAAAACTTTATGATTCCATGCATTGTTTTTTATTTATTTTCATGTTTAAAATATATTTTTATTGATTTCAGAGAGGAAGGGAGAGGGAGAGAGAGAGAGAAACATCAATGATTAGAGAGAATCATTGATGGACTGCCTCTTGCAAACCCCTGGGTATCAAGCCTTCAAACCAGGCATGTGCCCTTGACTGGAATGGAACCTGGGACCCTTCAGTCTGCAGGCCAGTGCTCTATCCACTGAGCCAAACCAGGTAGTGTGGTGCTATTTTTTTATCCAGTTTTTACAGGCACTCATTATTTCTTTAGTGATTATAAAGAATCAAAGTTTAGGGTGAATTAGTAAAAGTGGCTAAAAATAATCCCAAGGGCTTTTTTTTAAGGAATTCTTATAATTCTCTAAAAAATTTTTGGTAATAAATTTTTGCGGATGACAGGGCATATCTTACAAAAGTGCATCTTTTATCATTACAGAATTGGACAAGAGAATGCAAACATAAGTGAAAAATACACCTTCGCTCCCAGTTCATAATTCTGAGTGCTACTAAATGTTGGAAAGTACACACACTTAATTTTATAAACAACAGAGAATAATGATTCTGAGTGATCAAACTAAATGAATTAATATGATAATAAGTTACTATATAAAAGATCATAAACATAGAAATATATGAGATTATCATCATACTTAGATAATAGGAGCATATGTTTATAAAAATGAAAAGAATCAAGAGAAACATAATAAAATTTTGAAACCAACCCAAATAATTGGAGTACAATAAGATAAAATTAGAAAATCAACAGCATCCATATATACCAGGAAAAAAAAAAGGTGGAAAAAAATATAATGAAAACACACTAAACCTTGAAAGTACTGGGTAAAAGTTATATTAAAATACAATAATAATAATATTTAAAATGTGCTAGATCAAGATGAATTTCTTTTTATTTATTTATTTTTAATCATCACCTGAGGATATTTTTCCATTGATTTTTTTTTTAGAGAGAATGGAAGAGAAAGGGAAAGACAGAGAGAAATATCAATGTGAGAGAAACACATCCATTGGTTGCCTCCTGCAGGAGCCAAGACCGCGAGGAGCCTGCAACCGAGATACATACCCTTAACAGGAATTGAATCTGGGACGCTTTGAAGCCAGGACACTTCAGTCCACATGCCAACATTCTATCCACTGAGCCAAACTGACTAGGGCTAGATGAATTCCTAAGACATTTTAATGAGAGCTAGAAGAGACTAGATATATAAAGTAGAACAACATATTTTCAAGGTAGGGAACCTAAAAACTTACTTTTTTCTAAAATGAAATTATAAGGTTAATTATATCTAAGCAATATTTAATAGAATATATTTTAAAACTCATAAATTTATTCAGAAGTCCATGTAGAAAATATTACACTTTATTGATTTTAAGAAGCACAACTTCTCACACATTAACAGCTCTACAATTGGGCTATTATAACTGATGGAATGTTAGAGTTTGGTTGAGATATTTTTCTTGGTTTTACATAACATAGATGATTACATTATAAATTATATCTTAATTATGATAGGATATACAAATATAGTAAAAAACAAATTATAAAATATTCAAAAGGGAAACAATTATTGGTCAAGAATAGTAAGAGTATCATGCTAAGTAAAATAAGAAAAGATTCATAGACACAGACAACAATATAGTTATTGCCAGAGGGAAAGGGGATGGGAGAAAGTAGAAGAAAGGAAAGGGAGGATGAATGGGAATGGAAGGAAAATTGACTTGGGCTGATAAACACACAATACAATATACAGATGATGTATTGTAGAATTGTATACCTGAAACCTGTATAATTTTGTTAACCAATATCACCCCAATAAATTCAATTAAATGATTTTTAAAAAAATACAAAATAATAGTAAGTTTACTATTTATTAAAAATTATAAAACAGAATATTAAAACATGTGTTTACAGTGTGCTAGAAGACAGAGAGAATACAGACACAAAACTAGAACTTACACAAAGATTTTAAGCCTAATAAAGAAATCACTGTAAACTGAACAGAGGGAAAAGGGTTATTCCATAAAAAGTGTAGAGGTAAGTAGTTAACAGCTTTGCAAATAAAACTTAGACTCAACTTTCATTAAAATATACTCTAGCCCTAACCAGTTTGGCTCAGTGGATACAGCATTGGCCTGCGGAGTGAAGGGTCCGAGGTTCAATTCCGGTCAAGGGCATGTACCTTAGTTGCGGGCACATCCCCATTGGGGGGTGTGCAGAAAGCAGCTGATCGATGTTTCTCTCTCATCGATGTTTCTAACTCTCTATCCCTCTCCCTTCCTCTCTGTAAAAAATCAATAAAATATATTTTAAAATATATATATATATATATATTCTAGATTAAACAGTGAAGATGGTTTTATATAAAGTGTATCAAATATGAAAATATGAAAATGGAAATAGAAATAGTTTAAACTTTAATAATGGAAACAATTTACCAGCTTAGGGAGGTTGGGGATGGGCAAAAAATGTAAAAGAGATTAAGAAGTACAAACTACTAGTCACATTGTCATAGAAATAGAAAGTACAGCATTGGGAATATAGTCAGTCATGTCTAATGACTATATATAGTGCCAGATAGGCACTAGACTTATTGGGGTGATCACTTTGCAAATTATATACATGTTTAATCATATTATTGTATACCTGAAACTAATATAATATTGTATGTCACCTATAATTAAAATTTACATGTAAAAAAATAACCAGCTTAAAAATTACACAGGAAAAGTATATTTGTCTATATATATTAATTTTAAGTATTTATTATTTTCTGTTATGAAACTCATATATATATGTATATATATATATATATATATATGCATGAAATATCTATATATATAAAACCCTAATATGAAAATAGACCGAACAGCGGAACAACTGAAAAACCGAACTGGTCGCTATGATGTGCACTGACCACCAGGGGGCACATGCAGAACATGGCAGGCATGGGCAGCAGGTGGCAGAGTGTGAACATGGCAGGCGTTGGCCACAGTGGGATGGTGGAGCAGGTGAGCAGGGGCGCCAGACCAAGGCAGGGCTCCGGTCGCTGTCAGCAGGGTGAGCCTCTGGTACTTACTGAAAATTCTTTGCTCTCATGCACCACAGTCCCACCTGGCACTCGCACCTACTGCCAGCACCTGCCCTGCTCACACCTGCTGCTGGCGCTGGAGCCATCGCTCACACCCGCTGCCAGCTCCTGGCACTGGCCCAATCGCTCTGCACCATCAGTGTGTGCGAGCAGTGGCTGCTGGCCCCAATGGCCCCTCAGGGCTTCTCCACCTCCCCCTGCTCCTGAGGGGTGATCAGAGCAGCAGCCGCCGCTCGCACCCGCTGACGGCGCCAGCCCCTCTTGCACCCAGTGCTGGCACTGCCCTCAATCACTCCGCGCTGTCAGCAAGTGCGAGCGCAGTGGCACTGTCAGAGATGGGAGCAGCGACAGCAGGAGCCAGGCTGCAGGCATACAGGGGACCAGGGGCCGCAGCAGGAGGGCTGGGTGGGGGTGCAGAGGATGGGCCGAGACCCATCCCTGTGCCCACTGCAGCCTTGCAGCCCACAGTTCCTTTCAAGATGCACGGATTCGTGCACTTGGCCCCTACTATAATAATAAAAAAAATTGTATAACCTCCCACAACTTAATAGTGTATTGCTAGAACAAGCACAGCCTTTTTAGCTCTCACAGTCTCTTTGGAGGAAAGGCTTCCCTAACTTTCTAATAACCATCCCTTTGCATTCCTTGGTACTTTCACATATACAGTCGACCCTCATTATTCAGATTCCATGTGTGCAAATCTGCCTACTTGCTAAAATGTATCTGTAATCCCCAAATCAAATATCACAGCACTTTCTTTTAAAGCCACATCCTTTAAACAGTTTTTATTAAAACTAATGCTGGTATTTTGACCTTTTGCTTCTAAATTCTTTCTCAGTGGGTTATGAGCTCTGGGAGGTAGTGGGGATGGGGGGAAATTAGCCAAGGATGTTTTAGTTCTCTAATTTTCTAGCACCTTGGAGATTTTCATTTTTTAAATCTTTATTGTTGAGAGTATTACCGATCTCCCCCCCTCCCGCCACACTTCTCCCCCGCTTTACCCTCTATCACAGCACTTTTATGGTCAACTGCAGGCAAACTCAGGGTGGCGAAAAATGTGAGTCTCCTGATGCACACATATGTTCACAGGTGAGGTTGAACAAGGTGATGTTTGGCCTTTGGATTTCAGCTCCCATAGCATAAACGTGTCCTTTTCATTACCTATTTAGTGTCACTTTTGGCATTTGTGTTGTTGCTGATGATTTCACTTTTTAAAATAACCTCTAAGCACAGTGCTGAAGTTCCATTTAATGTTCCAAAGCATAAGAAGGTGGCAGAGTGTCTTATGGAGAAAATATGTTAGACTAGCTGTTTGCCACATGAGTTATAGCACTTTTAACAGTGAGTTCAATGTTCATGAATCAATGATAATTAATGAATCAATATTAATTATATTATACTATACCAGAGGCCCTCAGCCTGGCCTGCGGAGATTGGGCCAAAACCAGCTCTTTGGCATCCCCTGAGGGATCCCAGATTACGAGAGGGAAGTTCTCAGGTGACGCACCCTGGAATCGGACTCCCTCCTCTCTGGCTCCGGGTGCATCACCCGAGAATCACAGCTGCCAAGTCACCGCAGCTCGGCAGCTCCTCTGTTGAGCATCTGCCCCCTGGTGATCAGTGCGCATCATAGCTACCGGTCAGAGCATCTGCCCCCTGGTGGTCATTGCGCATTATAGCTACCATTCGGACGGTCGGGCGGTCGCTTAAGCTTTTATATATATATATACTAGAGGCCCGAAGCACGAAATTCATGCACGGAGCGGGGGGGTGTCCCTCAGCCCAGCCTGCACCCTCTCCAATCTGGGACCCCTCGAGGGGAGTCGGACATCCCTCTCACAATCCAGGACTGCTGGCTCCCAACTGCTTGCCTGCCTGCCTTCCTGATTGCCCCTAACCGCTTCTGCCTGCCAGCCTGATCACACCCTAAACACTCCCCTACCAGCCTGATTGATGCCTAACTGCTCCCCTGCCAGCCTATTTTTCCCTAACTGCCCTCCCCTGCAGGCCTGGTCCCCCCCAACTGCCCTCCCCTGCAGGCCTGGCTCCCCCCAACCACTCTCCCCTGCAGACCTGGGTCCCTCCCAACTGCCCTCCCCTGCTGGCCTGATCGCCCACAACTGTCCTCCCTTGCAGGCCTTGTCCCTCCCAACTGCCCTCCCTTGCTGGCCTGGTCACCCCTAACTGCCCTCCCCTGCAGGCCTTGTTCCCCCCAACTGCTCTCCCCTGCAGGGCTGGGTACCCCCCAACTGCCCTTCCCTGCAGGCCCAGTCGCCCCCAAATTCCCTCCTCAGCTGGCCTGGTCACCCCAAACTGCCCTCCCCTGCAGGCTTGATCACCCCCAACTGCCCTCCCTTGCTGGCCTGGTCCCTCCCAACTGCCCTCCCCTGCTGGCCTGATCACCCACAACTGCCCTCCCTTGCAGGCCTGGTCCCTCCCAACTGCCCTCCCTTGCTGGCCATCTTGTGGTGGCCATCTTGTGTCCACATGGGGGCAGGATCTTTGACCACATGGGGGCAGCCATCTTGTGTGTTGGAGTGATGGTTAATTTGCATATTACTCTTTTATTAGATAGGATAGATTTTATTGATTTTAAGATGCAGAACTTTTCACCCATATGAGTGGCAGCTTGCAGCAAAATATTTTAACATACTGATTTAGCACGTCCACTTCAAGTAACAGTATAAAAGGAATGCTGAACACAATTAATCAGCATGGCTGTAAAAATAGCATTCCATTGTAATGGGATGTGGATGGGGTAACTTCTAGCCATTTTCTGATGTTTATACTTTGTAAATATATTTGCAGCTAGTTGGGATTATCAAGTGGGTGTTGACTGAATTTAGTAATTTGACCAGCTTGGTATATAAGGTGACCATTTTGGTGGAAGCAGTACTGATGGTTTCTAGGTGTAATTTTATGATTAAGATATAAAATGTTATCTAATAGCCAAAAAAGTCTAATTTTTAAAAATCAAAAGCTGCATTTATAATATACCTATCTTTACTTAACCAGTCAAAGGAAAGTTATCTGTCTATTCCCAGCTCTCATAGTGTGACACTCTAACATTTGCATAAGAACTGTTTTGCTTGTTAAAGATGCTTATTCTTGGGGCTCACCCCAAACTTTTTAAGAGAAATGCCTAAAATTTGCATATACAATGATTATCAAATGCTCACTACTGTGACAGATTTTGAGCAAGATTATTTGCCAATCTTGTCAGAGTGTGCTGCTGAGATCAACAAACATGCATTATACATTGGTTCCTTTGTTAAGTTACCTTTATGGTTCTATGGTAAATGACATTAACTGCATTAATTAAATTAGGATTCAAATGTGGCAGTGACTTCACTGTATGTTCTAATTATGCTGCTCTCAGTAGTTAATCCATCTAGACTTCTTGTAATGTAAGGGTTTGCTTCTTGAAACCCAGTGCTTTGTTTTATTTTGGTTAGAGGTTGGAAGAATTGCAGAAAGAATGGACAAGAGAACATGCTGGGGAATCTCTTACTGACTCTCTTCATTGTGAGACCGCTATTAGAAGCTGTTGGTTTTTGTTTTTTTGTTCCACGGTATAGAAGTTTGGGTCGTTTTCCAAAGCTTCAGAAATATAGAAAATACATTACAATTTCAGTGTCACTAAGCCCTTAATTCTAGTGGCTGCTGCTGTCTGACTAGAAAAAGTGATATGCATACTTGGAAATTGAAAGTGAATTTTCTTATCCCTATTTTGTCCTTCAACAACCTCCAGAGGCAAAAGTTGTTTGTCTGTAATATTGGATTTTAAAGGTCACTTTTTATTTTATAGCTCTAGGTTGGTTTTTATTTCAAGATATTTTACATGACCCATGGTAAATTAGACTCTAACCTGTGCTGAAGGACAAGCGGTAACTATGTCTAATACCCCAGAACTTCATTTTCCTATTTTAAAATGAGTACTTTGAAACTGCCTTAACAAAGCCCTGTAATAATTCTTTTGAATCGGTACTTAGGCAGTATTATGTTTTTTAAAACTTAAACTCTGGGAAAAGACAAACATGGGGTGGGTTTCTTAAATACTAACTAGTTGTTTAAGAGTGGACTTGGGAGATGTACTTAATCTATAGATACTTGATTTATTTTCAATAAAACTGAGACAACCATGATCCAGTATTATGGGATTTTGTAAAAATTAAGTGATATAATATATTTAAGGCACTTAGGAAAATGGTTGAAATATAAAAATTACCATTAAAAGTATGTGATTAAATCAGACCACATTTTATTAATATCCTGAAAAAAAAACACACCACAAACACACTTAATATTATTTCTAAAATTGTTTTCCTACACAGTCAATGATAGCACTTTAAGTTTCATTATACAATCATGCAATTAGCAAATGTCAGAATACATCAGTTCAATTAAATAAGAAGGGTGACAGGTAGAAAAGAAAAATGCTCTAATTCCATCTTTTATATCATAATTTAAATTAAACTTCATGATAACAAGCAATTATATGCTATTTTTGTACATCCTTAAAATAGGCATATAAAGACTAATGCCAGTGATTAGATGGATGGTAGTCTCTATTTTGTTTAAGATGCCACGGCTCCCTTTGCCTATTTGAACAGTGAGAAGAACTCATGATTTCCCACAGTTTATCCATGTTTAACCTAATGGGGTGTGTGTACCTGCTGCTCAGTAAATGCCCTTTTAAATGAATTAGTATTTGAATGAGAAAACCCTTGGTCACTGCACAGCATGTCATTTTTGTGAAACTAGTTTTACTCAAAGATTGTTCATACATTTTTTTTAACTAAGTAAATTTTAAAATAATCAAGGAAACTCTTGTTTTTATTTGAGTTTTAATGCAAAGCCATAACCAATAAAATTTTCTGGCATAAAATACTGAAAATACCATAACCCTATAATAATATAAAATCTCATTCAGTTTATTTGCTACCTATTTAAAGCACCATAAACTATATATCGATTCTTGAAAAAAGAAATGAGAATAACCTTGTACTAACTGAAGCATCCAATTAGCTGACAAGTCCTTTCTTTGAGTTTCTATGCTGTAACTGGTAAGCCAACTGTGTCCAAAAGAAGAAAAGAATAGAAAATATGTGACAATGAACTTAAAATTAAAATAAAAGTTTGCTCAATGATCTGAATTTCCAAAATAAGTATTAATTAAAAAGGCATGTCTCCAGATATCACTTCAATATGAAGCTAAATTTTTAGAGAGTAGTAGTGCATTTATAGTCAAGAAAAATACATTTTCCGGAACAATCAAATATCCTTTCAATGGCGGCAAGTGATAAATATGTATTCAATGTCTCTTAAGCACTCATATACAAAGACACACATGTTTTCACATACACAAAGGAGTCTGAAATTTATAAAACATTTCTATTGTGTGTAAATGCCAAGTGTATTGTAATAATTTCTAGCTTATATAAAACCACAAACACTACTTTCACAAGAAAGGTAAAGTAAACTTCTGTTTCCCTATTCTTCACACTAAATACAACTAAATAATAACTTGCATGTTATATATAAAACATTAATAATAAAGACTCTGAAAGTTGAAAAGAAGGAAAACCAGCTAAGAACCTTGTGACCTAAGAAACAACACAATAGTGAGTTTCTTGGATTTTCATTTTGCCTCACATATACCTGGCTTAGACCTGAAGAAACTGGCATACCAGAAACACCAATGGATGCAACAAAAAAAACACCCATAAACAAACAAACACACACACCACACAATAAAAATATTATATCACTGTCCAAAAGACCAGGAAAGAAACAACCAAGCAAGAAAAGCTACACCTGCCAAACCGGTCCCTCCTCCACCAATGCCAGCAAAGGCCAACTGGGGAACTTGGACTTCGACTTTACCCTAGCTATAATGAGCCTCTGTCTCCCCAATGGGGTAATGGCAGAGAAGGCCTGATAGGAAGCTGGGGTTTTCATTCCCACTGCGCAGTGACAATCTCCTCCTTCCTGTATCAGTTGGTACCATGTGGAGAACTGGATTTCTACTCCCACCAGCAGGAAGGAGATCTCCTCCATTTTCATGCTGAGCTGGTTTAGAGGAGGCCTACCGGGAGCCAGGATTTTTACCACCACCACGTAGCAATGAGGTCTTCATGGTGTCAGCAAGGGCCATGAGGGGAGTAGTAACAAGGCACTGCTGTTCGCACTGGGCAGGCTCATATCTGCCGAGGTCTAGGGGAGATCCCGAACGCCAGCCCTGCCAGCACAGCAGTAATGAGGAGCTCCTCACCCTCACAGCTGTCGGAGTGAGAAACCTGGATTCCATCCTTCTCCCCTTCCGTGTCAGAACACAGTCAGAAAAAGCCAGGTTAAACATAATGCTTGTGTAAGCTCCAGGGTCTTGTAACATAATAACCACAATGAATAATTTTTACCCATATTACTAAAAGAAAAGGTAAATTGAAACTTGAGTGAAAAAAAAAATCTAGATACAGAGATGTTAGAATTAACTAGCAAAAATTTTAAAGCAGCCAAAGTAAAAATGCTCCAATAAGAAAATAGGAACACACTTGAAACAAATTAAAAGTAAAAAGTTTCAGCAAGAAATTAGTGTCAGCACAAAATATATAACAGATAAATGAGACCCAATTGAAATTTTAGAACTGAAAAATGCAATACCCAAAAATTCAATTGTTGGCTTTAATAGCAGAATGAAGCATAAAGAAGAACAAATTAGTGAACTGGAAAAATAGAACAATAGATTACCTGATCTGATAAAGATTCGGGATATTGGTGGGGGAAAAAATTAAGAGAGCCTCAGAGACCTGTGGGAAGTGTAAGATCTTAACACTTATTTTGTTGAAGTCCAACAAAGACAAGAGAAAGAGGCTGAAATTTTAAAAAGTACTTGAAGAAATAAAGAAGTAAAACTCAAATCTGGCAAAAGACACAAATACAGATTAAAGGAGCTAAATAAAACTAAAATAGAATAAACACAACAAGATGCCCTGCAAGGTATATCATAGTCACAGCTGGTAAAATAAAAGGTAAAGAAAATACCTCAAAAGCAGCCAGAGAGGATTGCTACCTAACCAGGACCAAGTAGAAAGTCGGTGGATTTCTCAGAGGAAACCGTGGAAGCCAGGATGAGCTTGCACTCCATGTTTGAACTGCTGAAAGGAAAGAACTGTCCAGCCAGGGTCTGTATGCTACTAGGATGAAAAAAAATGAAGTGAATTGGTTGTCAGCAGACCTGGCCTAAAAGAACGGCTAACGGAAGTTCTCTAATCACAAAAGAATCCGAGAACATAAGGAATACTAAAAGGACTGGTAAATATATACTTTATTCTTCTTTTAAAATTTCTAAATTATGTTTGATGATTAAAGCAAAAATATATAATACTGTCTGATTGCTTATCAATTAATGTAGATAAAACATTGAAGGCAATTATATGAACAACAAGGACAGTAAAGGGACATAAAAAAGCTAAGGTTTGTACGTTGCATTTTTTGTTCAGTCTAGTAAAATAGCAATGCCACCAGCGTGATACATTTACATAATGCAACATCAACAGCAGCTATTTAAATCCCTAAAAGCTATACAAAAAGATGCACTCAGAACACATAAAAAATACAATTCCAAAAAAAAAGTTTCAAGTTCCAAAAAGCAGGAAAAGGAAACATAGAAAGAGAAAATAAATAAAAAACAAAAAATAAAATGGCAGAATAAAGCCCAACACTTCAATAATTATTTTAGATGTAAATGGTCTACACAAATTAATACTCAGGTATTAGAATAAATTTAAATAATATGACCCTTGTGTAAGCTGTCTAAAGGAAACTTACTTCAAATGTTATGATATAGTTTAAAAGTAAAGTGATAGAAAGTTGTATTGTGTAAAAAAAATAATCAAAATAAAACAGAAGTAGTTATATCGATAGCAGATAAAGTAGGCTTGAGAGCAAAGGCAATAACGAAGAGAGAGAGCAAGCGGCACAGAGAGAGAATACATTAATAATGACTAATAATGGTATATTTCAACAAGAGAAATAGGGAGGTGATGGCAGGAAGTAGTTGAACTGAAACAAAATACATTGAGTATAGAAACTGATTAATGATACCGATAAAGAAAAGAATACTTGACTATAAAATTAACCATATTCTTTTTTTTTCTTTTTTAGGATAAAACTAAAATAAATTAAAATAAAGATGAGAAAGTTAATTCATTGAGTAGTAAATATGCCATGGTCATTGTCCTATTCAGGAGGAGTATACACATTGTATATAGTTGTATATGCATGTTAAACGATGGTAGTTTTCACTAAAATAATATATACACAAACTATAGATTCCAAAGTTCTAGAGGTATATATATAATGAGTGGCCAGATTATTATGACCACCTGACGTTTGTAGGCATATTAGTTGTACACTGCATAGCATGGGATATGGAAGCTGAAGACCTGTTCGAACACCTTTGCTCTCTGCAGTTACCAAGATAAAATGTCTCCAATTCGCACAGGAACACAAGGAATGGACAGTCGAGCATTGGAAAAAAAGTCATGTGGTCCAATGAATCACATTTCCAGTTGCATCATGCAGATGGCAGAGTGAGAATTTCGCGGAAACAGCATGAAAGCATGTACCCCACATACATGAGTACAACCCTTCAAGCTGGTGGGGGGCAGTGCTATGGTTTGGGGCATGTTTTCCTGGCATAATTTGGGCCCTTTAATTCGTGTGGAACAACGTCTGAATAGCACAACAAACCTAAGTATCGTTGCTTATCAAGTTCATCCTATCATGTTGATGGTGTATCCCAATGGAGATGGCTTCTTCCAATAAGACAATGCGCCATGCCACGGTGCTCATAGTGTGCAGGAGTGGTCTCAAGAACATGAGGGAGACTTTACCTTGCTTAGGTGGCCCCCACAATCACCAGATCTCAATCCAATTGAGCATTTGTGGGACGCAGTTAAAAGAGCCATCAGACAGCTGGTTCCACAACCATCAAATCTCACAGAACTGGACAGTGCTATTCATCAGGCATGGTGTCAGATTCCTCGCATCACCTTTCAACATCTCGTGGAGTCAATGCCAAGAAGAATCGCCGCAGCATTGAAGGCAAAAGGTGGCCCAGTACTTTCCAGTACTAATCGGGTGGTCATAATAATCTGGCCACTCATTACACACACACACACACACACACACACACACACACACACACACACCTCTTTTCCTTTGAAATAAAAGGCAATAAGAAGAAAATAAAAAGCCATCATGGGAAACAACTTGCAAAGTATGTTAGTGTACATAAGTTGGAAACATGAGTAATTGCAGTTGCTATAAATAAGTTAAACTCAATCATTAAAAGGCAGAGGTAAGAGATTCTACCAACTAGGGAACACAATCACCTTCATCTGCCATTTCAGTGACAAATCCGAAATCTCTGACTCCAGAAGTTTCTTTGGCTCCAAGGTCAGCGAGGATTAACTGAAGTCTTGAATTTTCCTGAGATCCTGACCACTGCCTCAGAATTACTTCCCCTTTTGAGAAGAGTGGGAATGAAACATCACAAACCTCCTAGTTCTGGAAGCACCTTGCTTCCCAGAGATCTGTGGATCCTGTGGGAGTACTGAGAGTATTGGTCCTGTGTAAAAGTCAGGTCCTCTGAAGTGCCAACAGATTAAGGACACAGACAGAGTTCTCCATGCCACTCAGGCTGGAGAATCAGAAAGAGATCTGAGAGGTGAGAGGATTTTTCCAGATGCCTGTGCAAGGGACAGGCTTTTGTTTTGTTTTGTTTGTTTTAATTGTAACATGAGGACATTTTTTCATTGATTTTTTAGAGAAAGTGGAAGAGAGAGGGAAAGACAGAGAGAAATATGGATGTGAGAGGAAGACAAAAATTGGTTACCTCCTGGCGTGCCCTGACTAGAGCACAGGCTGGGGAGGAGCCTGCAACTGAGGTATGTGTCCTTGACTGGAATCAAACCCAGGACCCTTAGGTCCACAGGCCGAAGCTCTATGCACTGAGCCAAACTGGCTAGGGCAGTGGTCGGCAAACTGCGGCTTGCGAGCCACTTGCTGCTCTGTTGACTAATGAGTTTGCCGACCACTGGGCTAGGGCAAGGGACACGCTTTTTGTAGGTTCTTAGGTGTGGACATCATTGTGAGTTTCGCTTTCCATTCTGATCGGATTGATTCCATTTGCTTGTAGGATACTGAAATAAGGTTATTTGGAAAGAAGGAAGGGAAAAAAAGAAAGAAAGAAGGGAGGGAGGGACCTCTAAACCATCCATGTGAGCCCATGTCTAGTGAGAATATCAATCAGAACAATAAAACAACAGATATTAAATAGAACTATTACAATACACAGTTGAGAAAATGAAGTTAAAAATATAATAAACAACTTCGGAGAAACCAAGATGGCGGCATAGGTAAGCACCTAAACTGCTGCCTCGCACAACAATTTCAAAACTACAACTAAAAGACAGAACAGACACCATCCAGAACCACAGGAAAGATGGCTGAGTGAAAATTCTACAACTAGAAGGAAAGATAAAAGCTCACAGAGAATTGGAGGTACGGCAAAGGGTCTTTGTGCGCGCAGAGAGGAAGGGCGGCTGAGAGCCTGGCTGACTTTCTCTGGCGGAAGGGGGAAGGAAGCCCCCGACCGCACTGAACCCCAGTTCTGACTGCACTGAACCCCAGTTCCAGGCGAGCCCCTGGGGACCCATGCTCTTATGGGGGGAGTCTGGACTCTCGGGCGGAGACTCCGGAGCCGGGGAAGGCGGAGGACTGAAAGCGCGCACGCGCCAGTGCGCACAAAGGCTGCAGAGGTTGCCACAGGCTTTCCCTAGTGGAAGGGAGTCAGAGGCTCCTGAATGCACTGGGCCCCAGTTCTGACTGCACTGAACCCCGGTTCCAGGCGAGCCCCTGGGGACCCACGCTCTTGTGGGGGGAGTCTGGACTCTCGGGCGGAGACTCCGGAGCCGGGGAAGGCGGAGGACTGAAAGCGCGTGCACACCAGTGCACACAAAGGCTGCGGAGGTTGCCACAGGCTTTCCCTAGTGGAAGGGAGTCGGAGATTCCTGACTCCACTGGGCCCCAGTTCTGACTGCACTGAACCCCGGTTCCAGGCGAGCCCCTGGGGACCCACGCTCTTGTGGGGGGAGTCTGGACTCTCGGGCGGAGACTCAGGAGCCAGGGAAGGTGGAGGTCTGAAGGCGCGCACGTGCGCGCAAGGGTAAGGCTGACAGGAAGCCAAGACTGAGACTCCACCCCATCCAAGCTGAGCACAGAGGCTATTGCAGTTTGGCAAGTCTAATCCTATAAGGCTGTCTCCAGCACTGAACTTCTCCCAGCATAGACACAGCTGATCCTTACAGCCAACTGGTTTGGAGGTCAATTCTTCCCAGTGATACCAACAACAATCAAGACTTAATTACAACAAGGCTGTACACACAGTCCACAAAGGGGTGCACCAAGAGTGTCCACCTCAGGTTAACTGGGGAGGCAGACCCACTGGGCCATATTGGAAACCTAGCACACAAATCTACCTTACCAACTCAGGGAAGCAGTGAAAATGCGGCGTCCAAGAATCAGATCACAAACGAAAGAAATGGAGGAAAACAAACGACTGGATATAGAATTCAAAACCACGGTTATAAGGCTTTTTAAGAATATCCTAGAAAAGGCCGATAAATATAACGAGACCCTCGAAGATATGAAAAAGGACCAACTAGAAATTAAACATACACTGACTGAAATAAAAAATATTATACAGAGACCCAAAAACAGACAAGAGGAACACAAAAATCAAGTCAAAGAATTGAAACACAAAGAAGCAAAAAACACTCAACCGAAAAAGCAAAAAGCAAAAAGCAAAAAAAAAAAATCCAAAAAGTTGAAGATAGTGTAAGAAGACTCTGGGACAACTTCAAGTGTACCAACATCAGAATTTGGGGGTGCCAGAAGAAGAGAGAGAGCAAGATACTGAAAACCTATTTGAAGAAATAATGACCGAAAACTTCCCCCACCTGGTGAAAGAAATAGACTTACAAGTCCAGGAAGCGCACAGAACCCCAAACAAAAGGAATCCAAAGAGGACCACACCAAGACACATTATAATTAAAATGCCAAGAGCAAAAGACAAAGAGAGAATATTAAAAGCAGCAAGAGAAAAACAGTTAATTACCTACAAGGGAGCACCCATACGACTGTCAGCTGATTTCTCAACAGAAACTATGCAGGCCAGATGGGAGTGGCAAGAAATTTTCAATGTGATGAATAGCAAGAACCTAGAACCAAGATTACTCTACCCAGCAAAGCTATCATTCAGAATTGAAGGGAAGATAAAGAGCTTCACAGATAAGAAAAAGCTAAAGGAGTTCATCACCACCAAACCAGTATTATATGAAATGCTGAAAGGTATTCTTAAAGAAGAGGAAGAAGAAAAAAGTAAAGAGAAAAATTATGAACAACAAATACATATCTATCAACAAGTGAAGCTAAAAATCAAGTGAATTAAAAACCCGAGGAACAGAATAATCTGGTGAATATAATAGAATCAGGGGCATAGAAAGGGAGTGGACTGATAATTCTCAGGGGGAAAAGGGTATGGGGGGGTTCATGAAGTGACTGGACAAAAATCATACACCTATGGATGAGGACAGTGGGGGGGAGGTAAGGGCAGAAGGTGGGGTGGGAACTGGGAGGGGAGCTATGGGGGGAAAAAGGAGAAATAATTATAATCTGAATAAAGATTTATTAAAAAATATATAATAAAAAAGAATGCTTAGGAAGCTTTAAATGTAAGATGTTCTGGAAATAAATATGATTTTACAACTCTATGTTCTGTAGATAAATGAAAGAAGGCTGATCTGGGTAAATATATATGAATGTACAGAAAAAAATGTAAAAAGAAATAATAACAATATCAACAAAACCTGAAGTGTAAACCCAAGAAAAATGCCTTGTAAATAATGGATATATCAACAATAATTAAAATAGTTTTTAAAAGAAAAAGAAAAATTGACTGAGATGAAGAAAGGCCTCAGTGTCAATACTAAAAGGGTTCGTCAAGTTCCAGGTTGCAGTTGTTTGAAAAAACACATAAACATTCACCCCCACATACAGAGACACACTCACACAAAGACTCCACACATGCTCACATGAACCTGACCCTTCAGAATAAAAAGTCATGTATAACTATTCAAAACCAGAAAAATTCTAAGAAGCATGAGACTCCTTCCATAGAATAAACCATATAAAAACTTCTTATAAATACATAGGATTCCACAGCTCTTCTCCTTGTACATAGAGACACTGTGAAATTGTCTCATTTGTCCCTATTATTTCTTAAGATGTGATAAAAAGAATCACCTGAGAGAAATTGTGGCAAACTATTTTACAGCACGGCCCCCAGATCTTCCTTTTTATATCTTAAACCTATACTATTACACTAAAGATTGTAGAGCTCTCAATGAGCACACATAGCGATAAACATTTATAATTATAGGCTTTTAAATACATTGCATAGTTTATATATTTAGTTTCCTGTAATTTTTATAGTGATTCAGGAGTACAAAAAATGCAGTTCTTAATCAGGCTTTTTTAAGGAAAAGTAAACTTTTGCTAGATCTCTCTGACAGTTTAATCAGAATCTTTCAACCATTAGTAGATATAAATGCTTATATTTTATAGTTGTGATATATCAATGAAACTTTGAGCAGAAGCGTATATGTGGGTATGTATGTGTGTGTGTGTGTGTGTGTGTGTGTATACATGTTGTAAATGTATATGCATATTAATGGGGAAATATAAGCAAAATTTTTGTCAACCTAGTATTTTTTCCATGAAGGAAGTAGAGAAAGAAAATACTTTAATAATCACTAAGCTTGAATATGATGCCCATCATAGGCAATCCACTAAGACAAGGGTGGGCAAACTTTTTGACTCGAGGGCCACAATGGGTTCTTAAACTAGACCGGAGGGCCAGAACAAAAGCATGGATGGAGTGTTTGTGTGAACTAATATAAATTCAAAGTAAAGGAGTGGAGGGGAGAGCAAGAGAACCAGATAGAACAGCCGGATCCGGTCCGCGGGCTGTAGTTTGCCCACGGCTGAAGGTTGCAATAACAGAAAGAAATCTCACTCTTTTATATAGCCAAGTCTTGAGATACAACCCATTACATTCTCAAGGTAAATAATAAGGAATCTTTAAGTAAGAAGATTTGATAGTATCTTTTGTCACACAGAGTTCATCCTAAACGTATCTGTTAATTCGGCTGACCATCTGTGTTAGCTAGTTGACTTTATCCAGAGGAGAAATAAACATTTTTTATGTGAAGAGTTAGTTTTAGAACTTGAAGCAAGTGCCTACTGCTGGACTCCAGCCCAGCCACAGTAACTGGGAGGTACATGTTCTGTCTCCAATGATCTTAATGGAAAGGCATTTAGATACTTTTTTAAAAAGTTGACTTTATTGGGGTGACATCAGTTAGATTTGGAAGCTGCCCGGGTGCCATTCAGTTCATGAGTGAATTAAAAAGCTGTAGTATATTTATGCAATGGAATACTATGCAGCCATAAAAAGGGAGGCAATCTGGCCTTTGTGACAGCAGGGGTGGACCTGTAGAGCATTATGTTAAGTGAAATAAGCCAGTCAGAGAAAGACAAGTACCACGTGCTTTCACTAAGAGTGGGAACTAAAGATGTTTAGATATTTAAGTGTAAAGATATTTACAATCAAAGGGAAGGTTCTCAAGCCCATGAAAGACATCTGTGGGTCATAGACTGAAAAAAATGCCTATTTAGTTTTCGAAAGGTTATATATAGATTTCAGAGAGAAGAAAGTACTTGTAATTACAAGTTTTCTAATGTAAATGTTCCAAGAAATAAGGAAAGTAACCTCCTTATTTCAACAGGAAGAAGTGTCTTGTTTTCCATTTGTCCTTACCAAATTAAAATCCATATGAATTCATATGAATACATATTCATTTGTAGAAGCATATCTATACATGGACTCTTCAGTTTAATCATCCCCTATTCTTCTTCCAGTTTTTTTTCTAGACTTAACCATGATTGTATCCCACGCCTTATCTTCTATTGTCAACATCAATATTGATTTTTTCTTCAAATGAAATATGCTGAGTTAACTGATTCAGCTTATTCCATTACATATCCATAAATATTCTGACTAAATATGACCAAGATATCATAAATATTTAGGAATTAAAAATATGCTAGCTCAATTTTAAATAAATCCTTCTTATTGCAGTATATGGAATTTACATATGATCTTGTTGATTTCAGAGATCCCTATATATCTTAAAAATCTCACTGGGAATATATCCACATTTGGCAGTAACTGTCTCCAAGAGTTGTGTGTTATTAAATAACTAGAGGCCCGGTGCACAAAATTCCTGCATGGGGGTGTGTGTCCCTCAGCCCAGCCTGCACCTTCTCCAATCTGGGACCCCTCGAGGGATGTCTGACTGCCCGTCAGACATCCTCGAGGTATGTTGGACATCCCTCTCACAATCCAGGACTGCTGGCTCCCAACTGCTCACCTGCCTGCCTTCCTGATTGCCCCTAACCACTTCTGCCTGCCAGCCTGATCACCCCCTAACCCCCGGGTGGGCAAACTTTTTGACTCGAGGGCCATAATGGGTTCTTAAACTGGACCGGAGGGCCGGAACAAAAGCATGGATGGAGCGTTTGTGTGAACTAATATAAATTCAAAATAAAGGAGCGGAGGGGAGAGCAAGAGAACCCTCCACTCTTTCGGCTCCGCGGGCCAGATAGAACAGCCGAACGGGCCAGATCCGGCCCACGGGCCGTAGTTTGCCCACGGCTGCCCTAACCACTTTCCTGCCGGCCTAAATGATGCCTAACTGCTCCCCTGCCAGCCTGTTTGTCCCTAACTGCCCTCCCCTGCAGGCTTGGTCACCCCTAACTGCCCTCCCCTGCAGGCCTGGTCACCCCTAACTGCCCTCCCCTGTAGGCTTGCCCCCAACTGCCCTCCCCTGCAGGCCTGGTCCCTCCCAACTGCCCTCCCCTGCTGGCCATCTTGTGGTGGCCAATTTGTGTCCACATGGGGGGAGCCATCTTTGACCACATGGGGGCAGCCATCTTGTGTATTGGAGTGATGGTCAATTTGCATATTACTCTTTTATTAGATAGGATGATATGCAAATCACTTTGTACAGTGATTTCTTAGGCTTTTCAAAGCATAATTTTCCATCCCAGAGTAAGAGCAGATGGTTGAGGTATTAAAAAATGAAACCAGGACCTATTATACAAACATCTTTACCTTTAGGAATCATATTTTCTTTTGCTAAAAGTTTTATTCCTTACTTCCTCTGTCAGGTTTTGTTAATCTTGTGGTCAGAAACTATATCTCTATCAAATATTATATTGATTTTAAAATACGGTAAAAATAAAACAGTTCATGTGTTAATAAAAATACATTTTTAAGGTCATTTTGTGATTCAGGTATGATGTGTGATTAGAATTCCTAAATCAAATAATGGTTGAAATAGAAACATTGTGTTTTAAATTTATTTCCCCATTATTACCCTAGTCCCAGAGCTGAATAGGCATTTCATAAATATATTGACTGAAAGAATGATGATAGTGGATCAAATAAAAAATGTCATAAGATGACTATTTTACTTCCATAATATAAAATAGCCAGAACATTTCCAACCTGGCAACTATAACATTTACATTCATAGGTAAGGGATCAAAAATAAATGTCACTAGTGTAAACTTTACAGACTTAAAATAACAACTGTGCTCTCAGATGTCTGAAATTTTTATTGTTTAAAGAAAATGTGTAATTTTAAAAAGACTAAGCATGAAACTGCCTAAATGTCTCAATATCTTCACACATCAAAAACAACTTAAGAGCAAGGACAATAGTGTTTTAGCTAATGTTATGACTAGTTCCTCATTTTTTCATTATCTCCCTAGAAATCAGGGTCCCTGATGCCTCCCATTTGGCTTAGGGTGAATTTATTCTCCTGAGTCAATTTCTTCTCGTCTTGACTACCACCTTCCTAATATCATCAATTCTGCCTACTTCTTTCAAGGAGTAGAGGGAGACTGAGATAATTAATCCATTTTTTTAATGGTTGCTAATGATTTAATATGTTCATTCTCCCAGATAATATCTTTGCATTTTAACAAGAAAATGAAATGTCTTAGTGGAAGTAATTACAACTGTGATTATTTCAGATAGAGGATGCATATTAATGTACTTTAGGTTCCCTTGGTAAGTTATAATTGTGTTTATTGAATGGGAAAATGTTATTGTTAATTATTTCTAAAATATATTTGGGGAAATAAATTCTTTGTATAGACATTTTAATAAAAATGTTGATGTAAACAAGGAGGCAAAGAGTGACCATTTAATCAAGGTAAAGCAGCATATAGTAAGTAAAAAATTGGGAGAATACTACTTTCGGCAATTACTAGTTGCGATAAAGTTATCAGTTATTTATAGAATTGTATTTCAGTCCTAACTTTTATTAGCTCCTCACTTTCACTTTTTATAGAGTTACTAGAAACCTGGTGCATGAAATTCGTGCACAGGTGGGGTGGGGAGGGGGTCCCTCAGCCCAGCCTGCACCCTCTCCAATCCAGAAACCCTTGGGGGATGTCCGACTGCAGGTTTAGGCCCAATCTCACAGGTATCCCTCTTGCAATTCGGGACTGCTGACTCCTAACCACTTGCCTGCCTGCCTGCCTGCCTGCCTACCTGATTGCCCCTAACCACGATTCCTGCCTGCCTGATCCCCCCTACTACTCACCTGCCTGCCTGATCACCCCTAACCACTCACCTGCCTGCCTGATCGCCCCTAACTGCCTCAGTCCCCACCTGCCATTTTGTCGGGAAGGTCACCCAGAAGGACGTCCGGAAGGTCATACGGCTGTCTGTTCTAATTAGCATATTATGATTTTATTATTATAGATAAATCTGTAAAATCATTAATACAAACAACATATTCATTACACCTTAAAATTTCCATGTACCTTTTTGCAATACATTCTTCTTCCTTCCTACCCCTACCCATAGTCCTCAAGCATCTAATCATTAGCTTTGTCACTACAGATCAGTGCGAATTTTACAGAATTTCCCCCATATAGAATCATAAGTATGTAATATATTTTTCTGTACCCTCTCATTCAGCATAATTATTTTGTTTCATTCATATTGTTACATGCATTCATAATTGCCCCCATCCCTGCCATTTTCTGTATTAAATAAGCCAAGACAAAATACATTCAGTGGCCATTCATTAAACATAAATGGAAACTGTAGCATTTGTAATAATGGTAATAATAAATAATTGTGCTTATAATGATTATACACAATTTTTTGAGGATTTACTTGCTATCAGATACTTGTATTTATATGCAATTGTTTCAGTTGAGTCTCTTATCATAAAAATCTAGTTTTTGCTATCTGTATTTTATATATAAAGAAAGTGATATTTATAGAGGTAATACCTGGAACATCACACCCTTAGTATACTCAGAAGAGGAATTTGAACAAAAATATCTGCTTCCAAAGACCAATATATTATAGCCACAAATGTATGTCTGCTATTTCCCTTGTGCCAACCTCTTAACTTTTTTAAAAAATATATTTATTTATTGATTTCAGAGAGGGAGGGAGAGGGAGAGAGAGAGAGAGAGAGAGAAACATCAATGATGAGAAACATTGATTGGCTGCCTCTAGCACGTACCCCACTGGGGATTGAGCCCGCAACCCAGGCATGTGCCCTTTGCCAGAATCGAACCTGGGACCCTTCAGTCCACAGGCTAATGCTCTATCCACTGGGCAAAACCATATAGGGCCTCTTAACAACTTTTTAAATCACTCTTCTGCAAACAAGCAGAAAGTAAACTAAAAGTTTATTATTTTAGAACTTGTAAAATCCTATCTAATAAAAGAGTAATATGCAAATTGACCGTACCTCCGCTACACCCACCAGCCACGCCAACCAGCCAATCAGGAGGGAATATGCAAATAAACCCAACCAAGATGGCTGCAGCCACAGAGAGCAGGAGCGAGGCTTGGGTTTCCCCAGCAATGGAGGAAGCCAAGCTTTCTGCCTGCCCTTGCCAGCCCAGGCCTCCACTCAAGGCTACAAAGTTTCAATTATAGAAGATAAATAAATCCAAACAGAAATGGTGGCAGCCACGGAGCTGGAGAGAGCAGGAGGCTAGGGTTGCCCACAGCGATGGATGAAGCCAAGATTCTGCAGCCCTAGCCTTCCTTGGCCTCCGCTTAAGGCTACAAAGTTTCAATTATAGAAGATAAATAAATCCCAACAGAAATGGCTGCCGTCACAGAGCAAGCAGAAGGCTTGGCTCCACTCCATGCTACAAAGTTTCAATTGTAGAAGATAAATAAACCCCAGATACCAGGGCCTCCGCTTGGGTCACTGGAGGGTGTGGCTGGCCTGTAAACCACCACAGGCCCCTCGCCCAGGCCGCCCCATGCCCCAAGGGAATCCCCACCCTAATCCAGGACACCCTTCAGGGCAAACCAGCTGGCCTCCACCCGAGCACCAGACCTCTATCCTATCTAATAAAAGAGTAATATCCAGATTAACCATCACTCTAACTCACAAGATGGCTGTCCCCATGTGGTCAAAGATCCTGCCCCCATGTGGACACAAGTTGGCCACCACAAGATGGCCAGCAGGGGAGGGCAGTTGTGGGCGATCAGCCCAGCAGGGGAGGGCAGTTGGGAGGGACCAGACCTGCAAGGGAGGGCAGCTGGGGGCAATCAAGCCTGCAGGGGAGGGCAGTTAGGGGTGACCAGGCTGGCAGAGGAGGGAAGTTGGGGGTGACCAGGCCTGCAGGGAAGGGCAGTTGGGGGGGACTGAGGCCTTCAGGGGAGGGCAGTTAGGGGCAAACAGGCTGGCGGGGGAGCAGTTAGGCATCAATCAGGCTGGCAGGGTTAGGGGGTGATCAGGCTGGCAGGCAGAAGCAGTTAGGGGCAATCAGGAAGGCAGGCAGGTGAGCAGTTGGGAGCCAGCAGTCCTGGATTGTGAAAGGAATGTCCGACTACCTGTTTAGGCCCGATCCCACCAGGATCGGGCCAAAAGGGGTAGTCGGACATCCCTAGAGGGGTCCCAGATTGGAGAGGGTGCAGGCTGGGCCGAGGGACACCCCCACCCCCATGCATGAATTTCGTGCACTGGGCCTCTAGTAATGTAATAATATTCATTAACAAAGATTTAAATGAGCAAAATTACTACAGAATATAATCGAGTGGCTACTAAATATTGTCTACTTTCTATATAATGGCTCTTAAAAAAAAGTGGTTTATACAGGTTATTCCTGATACCAAATTACTTTGATTTTTTTTTCCTTTTTAAAAACATTTAAAACTGTTTACAACATTACAGTGCATATGCACCTGTGCTGAAAGGGGAAAAATCTTCCACAATGAAAACAATATTTATTTATGAGTCATTTATTCCATTTACCAAGACATGACTGCCTGAATTGTTTTTCTCTAAACAACTGGAAATGACTCATCAATATCAGGAAAATTGGCTAATATTTACTAATTAGTGGTGGATTTCTGCAACACGATAAATTGTCTTTCTACCATGTATTTATAAATAATTTAAAACATCCTTTAACAACATAAGGAAAAATAATCACCACATATTTATATTTATAGGTTATCAAACTGGACTCTGGAGAATATTTAAAAAATATTATGGGAAAATAATTTTGTTTTGTTTTGTTTTTAATTTTTATGAGTTTGAGCCAAATTGACAAAAATTGCCAGGAAGTATTTTTTAATCACATAATTAAAATAAGAGTTTCAAATAAAAAGTAAATAATTACTGTGATTTATAAAATAAGAAACAGCTGCATAATTAGATAATATGAGTTTAATTGTCAAAAGGGTCATCTCAGGGATGTAAATGCTGTCTCTTCCATGAGGTATAGGAATGTATGGAATGTATGGTTAGAGGCAACTGCATTTATTAAAAGCATCTCAGCTTTGCTTTGTTCTATATTTAATTTTTTAAAAAGTAGTGTGATAAATTTTTAAATATTTAACAGGCAGATTGTAAAATATATCCTATATAATAAAAGCCTAATATGAAAATTGTCCCTTCGGGCAGTCGTTCAATCAGGAGTTCGACTGGGAGACCAAGAGTTTGACAGTTCGCTATGACATGCGCTGACCACCAGGAGGCAGCATGGAAAAGGCGGGTGTTGGTGACGCAGCACTGGCAGTGGGCGGCCGTGGAGGCACTGCTGGCCCCAATGGGCCCTGACGAGAGCGGGACCATGGCAGGATGGTGGAGCAGGTGAGCAGGTGACGCCAGGCCAAGGCGGATGTGAGCAGGGGCCCAATCGCCCTGCTGGTCACCCTGCAGACAGCAACCAGCAGCAGTGGTGGGGGGTCTGACCCTGATTGATCGCCCAGCAGACAGTGACCAGCGGCAGTAGGGGGTGGGGCCACCGCCCAGCTCCCAGGAGCTGAGGGAACCAAGCGGGGGACCCGGCCCTCACCCATCATCCCGCAGATGGCAATCAGCAGCCAGCAGACCCTGACAGCCCAATCAGGGCTGGGCCCCAGGCTGGGATGGGGAAATGAGGGTGGGTGGCAGTAACCAACCTCTCATGGCACCCAAGTGGGGGGCTGTGACCTCTCACTGGCTACCTGGGGGTGAGGGTGATGGGGATGGAGATGTGGTGAGAATGCAGGTTGTCTGCCAAGCTCGCTCTCACTCCCCTGCTCCCCTCCCCCAGATGCCAGGGCTCGCGTGCTGGGGAAGCCCCCATGCTCAGGTGCCAGGTACCTACGAGGAGACCATCCCGCACCCGTACAGCCTCTTCCAGGTGAGCTGGGCCACAGCTGCCAGGACCGCAGGGGCCAGTCAGGCTCTCTGTGGGTTCAGGCAGGAGCCGGTTTATGAGGCCGGCTGGGAGAGAGCGTGCTGCCCGCCCAGCTTCTGTGCAGCACCACTGGGTGGCCCAGAGGCCACACTGTGCCCCAGCCCGCAGCGTCTGGCCATGCTCACCACATATTCGCATGGGGACTCAGATGCCATGACTCAGGTGGAGGGGGGCGTGCAGGGACCCGGGGGCTCAGTGCTGCCCAGGGCTCACAGGTCAGCTGGAACCTGCCCTTCCACACCAGGCATTCGTGCTTCAATTGCTGGCCAGGCCTAGGGACTGTACCTGTGCATGAATTTTGTGCACTGGGCCTCTAGTTCAATAATATGTAGATTATAGCCATCTATGTCCTAAATGTCAGTGGTGATGCCAAGGACTTTAGTTACTTAAGGATAAATAAATAAAACCTCACTCTTTTTTTTTTTTTTAATCATCACCTAAGGATATTTCCCATTGATTTTTAGAGTGGAAGAGAGAGGGAATGAGAGAGAGAAACACCTATGTGAAAGAAGCACATCCATTGGTTGCCTCCTGCAGGCTCCCTGACCAGTCCGGGCCAGGCCAGGGAGGATCCTGCAACCAAGGTACTTGCCCTTGACTGGACAGGCCAACTGAGCCAAACCAGCTAGGGCCTCTCTCTTAAGAAAAGGAATTAGAGGAAATCCTATATAATTAGAGGGTAATGTGCAAATTGACCCTAACAGCGGAATGACCCTGAACGACCAGTCGCTATGATGCACACTGATCACCAGGGGGCAGATGCTCAATGCAGGAGCTGCCCCTTGGTGTCAGTGGGCTCCCACAGGGGGAGCTCTGCTCAGCCACAAGCCGAGTTGATGGCTACGAGCACAGCAGCGGTAGCGGGAACCTCTCCCACCTCCTTGGCAGCACTAAGGATGTCCGACTGTGGCTTAGGCCCACTCGCTGCAGTTGGACATCCCCCAAGGGCTCCCAGACTGCCAGAGGGATGTCTGACTGCCAGCTTAGGCCCGATCCCCCAGGGAGTGGGCCTAAGCTGGCAGGTGGATATCCCTCAAGGGCTCCTGGGCTGCCAGAGGGCGCAGGCCTGGCTGAGCCGCCACCCCCCTCCCCCCCCCCCCCCCCCCCCCGCCGAGTGCACAAATTTTTGTGCACCGGGCCTCTAGTAAAATATAAGATACAACAATATATTGTTGCCTACATAAACAATTGATAGTTATGGAAGGATTCACAGCAGAGTTCATGTTTGTGAGGGGTCTCGAAGGATAAGAATTTCTATGGTTGGACTGGGTATGGAAAGAACATTTTGTGAAAGCAGAAAAAAGAACACATAGTTTCATCCATGTAGAAGCATAGGAATATTATTGGAATGTTATTGAAGAAATAACTTTAAAGTAAGGAAAGTCAACTAAGTTGTTATTTTGAAAATATAAGAGGGTGGTATTATTTGCAAAAAAACACAATAAAGCATCCCACAAAATTATAATCATTCATTGGTTCACTGAAAAAAATAGTTCAGCAAGTGTCAGCCACATAGTTATCAAATAAATTATAGTTTATTGGGTAATATAGATTAATAAACACACCATTAAATTTAACTCTGGTAAATTCTACATTAAGGGTAAGTTCTTTTAGAGGACATGGGTACACAGAAGATAATTACCATTGTAAGGAACCCAAAAGAAGTTATAAGTGAGCTAAGACTCAAGCTCATAGATAGCTGGGGAAACAATATTCCAAAAAGCAGAAATAACACGTGCAAAGTTTAGGAACTATAACAATCATGATACATGCAAATCTTTCTATGTACCCAGAAAACTGAGAATAAAGAATCTAGAGTACTTAAAAAAAAAAAGAAATTTAAGTGCATGGGCTTTGGAATCTGAAAGATCATGATTCAAGTTCCAAGCTGAATATTAGTTAAGTCTTAGTCAAGTTATGAACATCACTCAAATAAATGGTGATAGTAATAGTGGATTTCTCATAGGGCTTTTGCAGGAATTAATGGGAGTTATATAATTCAAGGTTAGTTTTTTGGTTAGAGTAAGTGCAAGATGAATAAAATGATGGTGCTGGTCGTTATGCGCTGCCTAAACATAAGAACCTTGTCTATAGAGTAGTTCCTAGAACAGTTTCTGACTCATAGTAAATTATTAAATAGTGTTTCTAAATGCACGAATATTGTTTTTCAAATTATCAGCACTAAATCCAAGGAAAGAAAATCCTGGTACAGGTGGTATTAAGACTTTTAATAGCCATATAAGAACAATCCTAAAATATTCGTCTCTTAGATTAAGAAACAAAAAAACCACTGGTGATTACTATAGGGTATCATCATTTGAACAATAAGTGAATAGGAATGAATGAGAAATGAAGAAATATAGAGACCCATTATAAAAATCCATTTCAAGCAATTTGACCATAAAAAAAAAGGAGGACAGAAATAGGGCTGTAGCTGAAGGAAGAGATACAGAATTTTGTTCTTCTTGTTTTTTATCCAGAATTGGATTTGGAAAGAGCTTGCAAAGAAGAGAAGTTAAAGAATCCAAGATATCATGAATGAATGAAGTCTGTGATAACGTAAAAGCAAGACAGGATATAGACATAGAATTAAATCCTTCTCAAGAAGCGTTACTCCCACTGTGCCATAAAGAAGATACAATCAATGATATAGATACAAACAGATTTGTAGATTCTGAAACCAGGAGGGAACTGTTGACTTAGCAGGCCTGAATTCCTCAAACCTGAACATTCTATAGCTGGGTGATCCTTTCGCCAGCTCCTAAGAAATAATCTCTGAGCCCTTGAGTTATTTTGCTTGGTAAGAGTGAATCTACATGCTGGAGCGTGAGACGCAAGCTGTACCTGTTTCACCAAACAAGTTTACTCTGTTAGCGCAATTTATGATAAAAGGGTTTTTGTTGTCATTAGAATTGGAAATGCTAGTAGGGAGGGGATTTGGCTGAAATCTCAGTGACTGAGATTAGTCACATGGGCTCCAGGTACCAGCAGCAATACTAGTACATAGATCATGGTTTTCATCTTGTATGGAATAATCTGTTATTTTCTGCTCTGAGGCTGAAGACTAAGGATGTAATCCATATCTGCCCCTTAGGTAGATGTATGTAAGCCAGATGCTTCAAAGAGACTGGGTAAATAAACTCTGCCGGATCAGTAAAATCTTACATCCACCACTCAAAAGCCATTCCTAAACAAATGCATACTTAAAGGTTATTCAGTGAAGTAATTGCTTTCCAAGAAAATAACACTATTATAATGGTTTCACTGAGACAAAACACATAATCAAAGCACTAGTTCCTATATTCTTAATTAGGGGTCAGCAAATCTTTTTTTTCTGTAAAGGGCCATATAATAAATTTATTAGGCTCTGTGAGCTATAGGAATCTGTTAAAACTACTCAACTCTACTAAGACTGAAAGCAGCCAAAGATAATGCATAAACAAATCAACGAGGCTGTTTCAGTAAAAATGTATTTACATTAACAAAGTAGAAAGGAGGATATGACTCTTTCTCGCTGGACATGGACCAGGTACCTTAGTTTGTTGGCCCAAATTCATATCACATGTGCATACCTCATTTAATATCAAAATATCTATATGAGATAGGTATTATTAGTTCTAATTTAAAATGAGAAAACTGAAGAATAGGATAGTTGAGCAAAATGTTATTCAGCTAATAAAAAGTAGATCTGGATTTTTGTAAATATATTTTTGTTAAGCTATTATTAATTAGGCCATCTTGTGTGTTGGAGTGATAGTCAATTTGCATATTACTCTTTTATTAGCTAGGATAGAGGCCTGGTGCACGGGAGGGGGCCGGCTGGTTTGCCCTGAAAGGTGTCCCGGATCAGGGTGGGGGTTCCCTTGGGATGTGGGGTGGCCTGGGCGAGGGGCCTGTGGTGGTTTGCAGGTCGTTTGTATTAGCCAAGATTAATTTAGCTCTAAATGACCAAAATCACAGTTATAATAGCTTTAAAAAATACATATGAAGAGAAACTATTACCCCAGGACTGAAGTAGAAGGGAATGATCACCCCAAGTTTATTTGTGTTGGTTTTTTAAATGTTTTTATTCATTTCAGGGAGAGAAAGGTAGAGGGAGAGAGAGATACAGAAACATCAATGATGAGAGATAATCATTGATTGGCTGCCTCCTGAACACCCCCTATTGAGGATCAAGCCTGAAACTCTGGCATGTGCCCTGACCAGAAATGGAACTGTGACTTCCTGGTTCATGCGTGGATGCTCAATCACTGAGCCACATTGACCCAAGTTTCTTTTAACTTGTTACTTTGTGATTCTCACCACGAACCTTCCAAGTTGTAAATTGAGATTCCTACTCAAGTTAGCATATCCACACTCAAATCAGCAGGTAAGGGAAGGAAAAGACAAGAGGACGATGCTATTTGCATTAATGAAAGTCCCACATGCTACATACAAAACTTCCATTTTGCTATGAGCACAATAAAAAACAACTGGGAAATAAAGTCCTTATTGCAGGCAAAGGGCAGAACTGAAACAGAGAAACTGGCAGATGCGGAAGATGATATACGTGGATTTTACATAGGCTCTGTCATCTAGTGTTTAGCATATGCCCGCACATTTTCATGCAGTTTATTTCTTTGATGTTTTCATGCAATTTTTAAAAATTGTCTAAAAATATCATTTTAGGAGTGTGTGTGTGTGTAAGGATTCCTAATGTCTGACCTTAAATATCTCTGAGAAACATAAGATTCACATTATTTTCCTCTTTTTAAAGATTAGGAAATTAAAGAAGGGATGGGTGAGAGAAAATGACTTTCCTCAGAGCTCCAGAGCAAATGAACCAAACCAACTCTTCAATCTTTGTAATGATTTGCTTTTACATTAAAAGGTCAAATTTTAAATAGTTGCACTTTCTCCAAATAATTCTCTAGCTGGAAATCAATAAAATACGTAAGTAGTTAACATCAGTCTATCTTGGGGATGGGGGGAAACTGTATATGCAAAGAAGATATTTAGAGATAAACTTTGATTATAAAACTCTGCAATTACCTTAGTAACATTATATTCATTTTAAAACTGGGTCATAGCTTTTCACTTGAGGCGTGAAAGCATGACTTCCTTTTCCTTCCTTTATGATAGAGATTAGTTCAGTCATCATTTTTTGGCATTGCTCTTACCTAGAGAAAATTATGGGGTATTAATTGTAAAAGCTTTCCTGCTCACCCCATTCCTTCCCACTCCTGCAAATACTCCTTTACAGAGAAAATCATATCCTAGTAAAATTAAATGTTTGGGTTGGAAGGAGCTTTAAAGGTTACCTACCCAAGCCACCTTTCTGAAGCATGAATTGAATACTTGATTATAAGGAGTAACAATTGTAGCAAAAAAATGTCAAGGAAAAAATAGTTAAATTATATGTTTGTAATTTTTAAATAAACTTAATTTTATCCCATGTAAATCAAATTCTTTTAGAAAGAACATATATCATTTGAGAAATGGAAAAAAAAATGTTTATGTTCTTTCCTCTCAGGAAGTTTCTTAACCCTCAAATAAATTTGACCATTTACTCCCTACATACCATCTCTGTACACTACTGGCCCATCTTTATGAGAGTATAGAAGAGTAACATATATACTTATTAAAGGACAGAGAATGCCAAAATCCCCTACATTTTATAACAGAACTAGAGGCCTGGTGCATGAAATTCATGCACGGGGTGGGGGGTGTCCCTCAGCCCAGCCTGCGCCCTCTCCAATCTGGGACCCCCTCAAGGGATGTCCGCCTGCCGGATTGGGCCTAAACGAGCAGTCGGACATCCCTCTCACAATCCAGGACTGCTGGCTCCCAACTGCTCGCCTGCCTGACTTCCTGATTGCCCCTAACTGCTTCTGCCTACCAGCCTGTTCACCCCCTAACCCCTCCCCTGCCAGCCTGATTGGTGCCTAACTGCTCCCCTGCCAGCCTGTTTGCCCCTAACTGCCCTCCCTGCAGGCCTTTTCACCCCTAACTGCCCTCTCCTGCAGGCTTGATCACCCACAACTGCCCTCCCTTGCAGGCCTGGTCCCTCCCAATTGCCCTTCCTGCTGGCCTGGGTCCCTCCCAACTGCCCTTCCTGCTGGCCATCTTGTGGCAGCCATCTTGTGTCCACATGGGGGCAGGATCTTTGACCACATGGGGGCAAACATCTTGTGTTTTGGAGTGATGGTCAATTTGCATATTACTCTTTTATTAGACAGGATAGAGGCCTGGTGCACGGGTGGGGGCCAGCTGGTTTGCCCTGAAGGGTGTCCCAGATCAGGGTGGGGGTTCCTTGGGGTGTGGGCTGGCCTGGGAGAGGAGCCTGTGGTGGTTTTCAGGTCGGCCATGCCCCCTGGCGACCCAAGCAGAGACCCTGGTATCTGGGATTTATTTATCTTCTACAATTGAAACTTTGTAGCCTTGAGTGAAGGCCAAGGCAGGCCAGGGCTGTGGAAGCTTGGCTTCTTTCATCGCCGGGGGCAACACAAGCCTCCTGCTCTCTCCAGCTCCATGGCTGCCGCCATTTTGTTGGGATTTATTTATCTTCTATAATTGAAACTTTGTAGCCTTGAGTGGAGGCCTGGGCCAGGCAGGGTGTGTGGAAAGCTTGGCTTCCTCCATTGCCAGGGTTACCCAGGCCTCCTGCTCACTCTGTGGCCGCAGCCATCTTGGTTGGGTTAATTTGCATACTCGCTCCTGATTGGCTGTTGGGCGTGGCTTGTGGGTATAGCTGAGTGATGGTTAATTTGCATATTACTCTTTTATTAGATAGGATGGCCACTTAATTCTTACTGGAACAAAGATGTTTTCTTGAAAGGTAATTTTTAAAAATTGAATATGCAGAAATTCAGACAATCTCAGGGAAAAGAATTCCAAAACATCTATGATCCAACCAGTAATAATTAACAAAATATTTGAGTCTATCATATCACACCCTCACCACCACCTACAACAACTAGACAGACATAATTAAAGCCTCTCGTGTTCTATTTTACTTTGCTGTTTCTATCCTTTCTCCAGAGTATTTTCCTGTGTATATTTTATAATTTTTCCATTAAATATGTATTCATGAAAAATATATCATTTTCCAACATGGTTTAGTCACTTGATATTATATAATTCATTTTAACTTTGCAATGTTCCATTTACAAAAATTCTTCAATAACTCAATTTATTATAATGAAATACACATTATTTCCATTATTCTTGATATTAAGTTTAGTTCTGCAATGAATCCAAGTGCATATGCATAAGACTTTATGGTATCCCACTAGAGGTGGATTTATTGAATCATGAATAGTTTATACTTTCACCTCAATGATATTGTTAATTCCTCCTCGGCATGATTTTTCCAATTTAGACACTCATGAAAATGTCTTGTTCCACAGTTTGTTTTACCAAACTTTCTGACTTTTGCCCTCTGATAAACTTGAAATAGCAGCTTATTGTGTTGTTGTTTTTTTGTACTCTTCTGATTTCCTATTAGTTTGGAATTCTTTTAATTTTCCTTTTTCTATTTGTTTTATCATTATTTTTAAATATTCTCAATATGTATTCATTTTCAATTATATACATGTCTATATGTCTACATATACATAATAAATAATCATCTCCCACTGTGTAACTTGTCCATTAGCTCTTTTATCTTTTACCTTTCACCCAATAGAAATGGTTTTTGATACAGTAAAATATGTCAATATTTTATTTTGTAAATCGTGTTTTTTTATAAAATAGGTTTTCCTACTTTTAGGCATTTACAACGTTCTCCTATATTTTTTTAGTAAAGTGTTATTTTTCACATTTAGATCTTTAATAATCTGGAAAGAGTGGGTGAATTTCAATAACCACCTTGTTAAAGAAGCTGAAACCTTCCCTCACATAAAAAAAAAAAAAAAGGAAATAAATTCTGCAGTGTACTAAGTGCCCAGATAAGGAACATGCTGGATCACCACCTTGTTTCTGGGTTATTTAGAAGTACATTGAGTTATATCCTATGTTAAGGTTAGACTCCTAAGTAAACATACAAAGCAATAGCCACTTACTCTCAAGTCTACCATTAAAAATCCCTTAAAAATGCACAATATAGGACATCAACATGCTGCTTCTCTAGCCATGCAACTTGGCCATTTTCCCTTACATTGTTGAGTTAAATTACATTTCATTACTGAGTTCAAGTATAAGAGTAAAATAATATGTCATTTTACTTGCTGTAATTTTGGTCAGTGCTTTCAGACACTGACATTTGGGATACAACTGAGAGTTGAGACAGACTGTAGGTACCTCTTTCATCTCTGTGGCATTTGTGTCTTATGTTTATTGAATACAATTTCAATTACTATGATTTTAAAGGGTAGAACCGATTTTAGGGGACACCTGCATACATGTCTTGGCATGAGGAGAAGTCAATGCTTATTAAATGAATGATTATCATTAAAGTAAAGAATAGTTAACTTTACTAAACACATGCCATTCTTTCTTATAGTGTCTTATGTAAAATGCTTCGCTTTCAGGCACCTCTGAAGGAATCAGTGCCTGGAAGGGGACTCTGGCATTCTGTAGAACATGTAACTTTAAGTTATTCAAAAGAAAGATTGCCCTTGGTGGGCCTGGCCTAAACAGGGAAGCCCTTTAAAACAGGGTATATGCAGAGATACACTCTACTTTGCTTCTAGCTTAGAGTAAGCAAGCTTTGATCCATTTGACAGCTGCAAAGGAATGGTTCTGCCTATAATTTAGGATGCTTAGAAGTAGATTCTAAATTAGTCGAACTTCCAGATTGCAGATTATGATCATTGCAGAATCCAAATTATGTGGCCTGATTGATACCTTGGTTTCAGCCTTGTGATACCTTTCGCAGAGAACACAGGTACATCTGTACCCAGACTTTTAACCTACAGAAATTGATATAATAAATATCATTTCAAGCTCCTAAATTTGTAGTAATTTGTTACATAGCCATAGCTAACTAATATACTTATGTAAATAAATAATAATAAAGGACAGCCAGGATTGAGAAAGCAACAGAGATTTTTTATAATTTTAAAGATTTACATTATACATTTTTATATGTTTACTAGAGACCTGGTGCATGAAATTCGTGCATTGGGGTGGGGGGTGTCCCCTCAGCCCAACCTGCACCCTCTCCAATCCAGGACACCTCAGGGGATGTCTGACTGCTGGTTTAGGCCCGATTATGATTGGGCCTAAACCAGCAGTCGGACATCCCTCTCACAATCCGGGACCACTGGCTCCTAACTGCTCACCTGCCTGCCTGCTTGATTACCCCTAAGTGCCCCCTCCCCCCCGCTGGCCTGGTCACCCCCAACTGCCCCCCCTGCTAGCCTAGTTGCCAACTGCCACCCTCCCCCCACCAGCCTGGTCACCCTTAACTGCCCCCCCACCAGCCTGGTCACCCCCAACTCCCCCCCTGTGGGCCTGGTCACCCCTTACTGCCCCCCTGCCAGCCTGGTCACCCCCAACTTCCCCCCTGTGGGCCTGGTCGCCCACACAGCCTGCTGCTCAGTCATTTGGTTGTCCCTCACTAACCCCCCTGGTGGCCTATAGACCCAGGCAGGTGGTTCGGTTGTCTATTCAGTTGCGATGGTCGCTTAGGCTTTTATTATAGATAAATGTATAAATATGGCAAGTTTAAAAATAAAAGCCTTGTTTTGTGAATGTTGTATTGAACCCCCCAATCCTCTCCACTCATTGAAAAGTCAGGTGGAGAAAGGAATGAAAGAGCAAAGTCTAACTTCTGTCTTGCAGGTCACATCATAAGGGAGGAAAGTGAGACAGCTGCATCCTTACTGAAGCTTAGCAGAATAAAACAGCCATTTGTTATATTTATGAATTCTATGATTCCACTACTTAAACTGGGCACAGTAAAGATGACCTGACTCTGATTCAGAATAACTGAGGATTCAGACAACAGACTGAAAGGGTAGATCAATGCAATAATATGGAGACCTTATATTTTTTTATATGTTTGGGATGATGATATTTGACATCAGATAGGTGCCTCAGTTCTTTCAAACATGGGTTTTTATAGGTCGTCTCTGGGCATGATCTAGTATGGGCTTTTTCAGGAGCCAATACGGGCTGATATCCAAGTGTGAGTATCAGGAGAGTATGAACGTTATAGCACAAGCGGGAACACAATCATGGCAGAGAGAGGCTGTATGCTGGATTCTTTTTAAAATACAGCCTTGTACATTATGTAGCATTACTTCCACCATCCTCCATTGTTTAGGACAGTCACAAGCCTACCCAGTTCATGGGAAGGATAATAGACTCAATCCATTCGTGAGGGACTGGCAATGTTCCGGAAGAGCAAGGGGGCGATAAATATTTCTATAGACATTTTTGGAAAATACAATCTCTCACTTGTATATTTCCTATTCTCTTTAATGTATGTTTGGATCTAGGTTTTATTTGATAAATAAGGAGTAAAGGACTACAGTCACTTATATATTACATAATTCATTAAAATGCTAATGTTAACTGTTCTGCATATTTTCAATTTAGAAAATAATCTGCAAAAGTATGTGTATCTTTAAATCAATTACCTTAAAATCCTTATGAATTACAGGGACTCTTTGTCTGTTGTTTCCTTTATACATATTTCTTTTCTTCCTAGAGATTTCTGCTCCTTACTCTCCCTAAAGCTCTGGGAATTGCTTGTACAGCAAATTTACCCAGGCAATAGAATTAATTATTTCTCAATCAGATTTGTTGGGATTTAAATAACTCTTTTGGCTATTTTCATGTATCCACATGCTCATGCCTGTGGATGCGCGCCGTGCGCGCGCGCACACACGCACACACACACACACACACACACACACACACACACACACCTTTATAAGTTCTCATAATGCAGACATCTTTTGCTCAGTCCTTTAAACATTTGAAGCAATCAACAGCAGTAAATATTGTTTAATTGAGGCCTGCAAAATACAAGCACAATCTACATAGTCACTGAATTTCAGAGACTTAGCAGGCATTCACATACATCACACAAACTAATTTCTTGCTAACAAAACCTTACTGAGAACAAAAGCAGGTTTGGGGCTACCAACATTTGCATATTAATTCTGGAATCTAGGTTTACAGACTCTGCCATATCCAATACATGGACTTCAATATCAGCCCAAGAGGTCCCACTGAAGTGGGCAGAAGGGACAAGACCATCAGAGACTAGAAAAGGAATTTCATTGTTCCAGGCCTGTAATTAATGCACATTGCTATTGTTTATATTCCAATGACTAACTCAGTCATGTGAAAATTCCTAAGCACAAGAGAGAGAACATGGGCAGCCACCCAGTGACAGCTCTTTGCTATGGAAGTGTGTGCACTGTTCCAAATAACAGTCAGTGGCTCTGCCACAATGATCAATCAAGTACTCCTGGGTAATGGTGGGGCTAAGTAAGGTATAAATTCTGATCAATTATTTATTTGAAGAACTACTACTATATATTTACTCAAAGTATTTTATGCATTCTATATATTTAAATGAATGAAATGATATGCAAATGATGAAAAAGCAAAAATAACTCTGCACTATTTTCTGTTATCTCACATAGTATCTAGGTCCATGATACATTGAATTGACTGAAGACTGATTAAATAACCTCATTAAATCTATTTACATAACAAGTGTTTACATTATATGGACTAATATATTCTGAATTGTAAAATAAATACACTCCTCAAATATATTTTGAATATGTATTTTTATCACAAATTAGAGACTATACCACAAATTAAATAGCCACATGGTGTATTGTCTAAGGCAAACTTAGCTTTATTAGTAAGCCAATGATTTTATTATTTTAAATTAAAAATGTTTTAAATATAAAAATATGTATAACAAAAATTGTTTTTTGCTAATTTTTCAAGCTTGCATACCACAATGGCGATTTCATGACCACCTTTAGGCATGGCTTTATATTCAAGAACAATTTTTTAGATAATCATGTGAAAACACATTAACATACCAATTGCTATATATTGAATGTTCGTGTTCCCTTCCAAATTCCTATGTCAAAAATCCTAATCCCTTGCCCTAACCTGTTTGGCTCAGTGGATAGAGCATCGGCCTGCGAACTGAAGGGTCCCAGGTTCGATTCCGGTCAAGGGCATGTACCTGGGTTGCGGGCACATCCCCAGTGGGGAGTGTGCAGGAGGCAGCTGATCGATGTTTCTCTCTCATCGATATTTCTAACTCTCTATCCCTCTTCTCCCTTCCTCTTTATAAAAACATCATAAAATATATTAAAAAAAGAGAAAAGTGTTTTTTTTTTTAAATCCTAATCCCAAAGATGATGGAATTGGATGAGGAGCCTTTCAGAGGTAATAGCAAGCCGCCTTTAGAAGAGGTCTAAGACAGTGGTCGGCAAACTCATTAGTCAACATAACCAAATGTCAACAGTACAACAACTGAAATTTCTTTTGAGAGCCAAAATTTTTAAACTTAAACTTCTTCTAACGCCACTTCTTCAAAATAGACTCGCCCAGGCCGTGGTATTTTGTGGAAGAGCCACACTCAAGGGGCCAAAGAGCTGCATGTGGCTCGCGAGCTGCAGTTTGCCGGCCACGGGTCTAAGAGAACTCCCTCACCAATTTCCACCATGTGAGGAAAGAATGAGAAGTTGGCTGTCTACAGCCCAGAAGAAAGTCCTCCCCAGAACCTGGCAGGCATCCTGATCTGGGACTTCTTGTCTCCAGAACCAGCAGTGAGCAATACATTTCTGCTATTTATAAGCCACCCAGGCTATGGTATTTTGCTATAGCATGCCAAAGGGCCTAAGACACTTGTTAAAACAATAATACTAATCATTCATTTTACCTATTAAATAGGGAATTATGTTAATGAACAGCATTAAACTTGTTTACATGATAAAATAACCCTACATAATGCAAGGTGTTTTGTTAATAAATTATTTCAATATGTACTTCTTACTGAAACAATGTAAGAAAGAAATACACTTACTATGTAATAAGAATGACAAACTGCCCTATGACTTTGATTTATGAGAACTAACTAAATATGGTAACCTTGAGAGAGGATAAAAAACACATTGAAATGCCAGATAGTCTAAATTCAAGAGATTTTTAGGTCATGCTTTCCCATAAATCATGGCTTGTTTCTTTCAAATTCCAACATTAGACCAATACTGCTAGGTATTTTTTCCTAAGTGAAATATACATAAAATTAACAGGGTTCAGAGAGCTGAGGACTTATAAATATTTCAGCCCATGCTATTCCTGTGGAAAAGATGTACATCACAGACTCTGAGGCAATACCAAGGGTACAGCATTTCCCTTTCTGCTAAAGGCTTGTTAGTTTATAACAACAGCCTGGACTGGGAATTGCACCATCAGTTTTCCTGTTTCTCAGACAGTCAGACACAGACTGGTAACTATTTTATTGGCTCTCCTGGGTCTCCAGCTTACTGACTTCAGATCTTAGAATTTCTAGGCCTGCCATAACCACATGAGCCAATTACTTATATAATAATACACAAAATAATATATAATACATATCCTATTACTAGTATATAATTCCATATATAATAACATATATATCCTATTGTTTCTGTTTCTCTGATGAACCCTGAATAATATATCATTAGCACAGAAATATCTATTAGATGTTCTTCTAGTTAGTATTTTATTTTTATATCTCTATTTTTAGGCTATCTGAAGCATTTTGGATTATGAATATTTCAAAGTGGTCTAAATCAAGCAAAACATTGTTAAGTCTTTTAAAATCAATATTAAAATTATTTAAAATAAGATTTTAATATTGAAAGCATTATATGCAATATTGTAACATGCTTTGTTTAACTGAGCTTCATGTCAAAGGATTATCCAATTTCATTATAAATATAAGTGCAGAGGACTCTTTATTATTTATTGTAAGAACTACAAGTTCAACATTTCTTAAGTGCTACTCATGTAGAATGTTGTCAATAATTTATCACTTACTGTATGTGAACAATTTTTCTATATTTTGATACTCATAGGTTAAAACTATTTTCATAAGAACATTAAGGCACTGTTTGCCTTTTCCACTCTTTTTCTTCATATGTGTACAACAGAGACTTCCAAAGGTTATATGATATCATCACTCTACCAGGTGTGGGCAAACTTTTTGACTCGAGGGCCACAATGGGTTCTTAAACTGGACCGGAGGGCCGGAACAAAAGCATGGATGGAGTGTTTGTGTGAACTAATATAAATTCAAAGTAAAGGAGCGGAGGGGAGAGCAAGAGAACCGGACAGAACAGCCGGATCCGGCCCGCGGGCTGTAGTTTGCCCACAGCTGCTCTAGACACTAATAGAATGTTATTTGTATATCATTGTACTTTAAATATTTCTCAGATTTAACTTCAAATGTGGTAAATGTAAATGGACATAACCCACAGAGGTAAAAAGCTCTTGCAGTCCTCCAAAATGTAAAAGTACTACAGTGTTCTGAGAACAAAACTTTGAGAACCCCTGGCCTAAAGCTATGTTGAGCTCTATAGTATTTTAGACCATGTTAAATCATTTTAATCTTTCCCTGCTTAGAGTCTGAAAACGAACATTTAGACTAGACAAGTAAGGATGACTGTCTAAAAGCATTCTGGGATAGCATTATATTGTCGATGTAGCATGGCCTAAATCTGGTTCTCATGCTTGCTTTTATAGACTCGGACCGCTTTCAGCACATCCAAAGCTGAACAGTGGTTGTTGGTCAGACAAATGCACCTCTACAAAAATGTGCAGAGAACAGAAAAATGTATCAAAATGTCAATTTTTATGTAAATAATGGTTGCCATCACTGCCCACTAACTGTGCCACTTACCTGAGGATTTCCTTTTATACATTCAGGAACTTGGAAAGATGACTAGCTATGCCGTTCATCTAAAATGCACAGGGTGAGAGCAAAATGATCTAAGATTTATTATGACATACTTCACTCCAGCTATAGTAGAACTTTTGGAAATATCCCTGACCAGGGGCCACATATAACCTTCTAATAATTGTCAAGTTCTTTAAATTAAACTTCTTTCCCCCATATAAAAGTCAAGCCTGTATAATTTAAGCAAACATTTTATTAAAATGATACTAGACAGTTAACAGCATCTATTAAAAAGAAGGAATGACTTTAATAAAAGAAAGAAGCCAGTCTTGTTGGTATGGCTCAGTGGTTGAGTGCAACCCAGGAACCAAGAAGCCGCTGGTTCAATTCCCCATCAGGGCACATGCCCGAGTTGTGGGCTTGATCCTCAGTGGGGGCTGTGCCCGAGGCAGCCAATTGATGACTTCCTCTCTCATCTATGTTTCTGTCTCTCTATCCCTCTGCCTTCTTCTCTCTCTAAAAATCAATAAAAATATATTTTAAAAAGAAAGAAACCTGGGCCTTTACTGTGACTCTATTAAGTCTTTCCATGGTTTAAAATAAAGCATCACCCCCTTCTACAGGAATTCTGAGATCAATGGATCTGCTGCATCATAAAGCTGAATACCAGATTGCTTCGACTAAATTGCTTTAACCTAAATGGTAGATAAAGGACTTAAAAGTAAAAGCTTTTCAATAACAACTCAATGAATTGGAGTAGCACACTCAAATGTAATTTGAATTGCATCTAAAGTTTTATTAAACTCACTAGGTGTTTTAACTCATTTTTACTGAAATTGGTTCTATGATGCATTTACCTGAACCTTGGAAGGGGATATACCAGTATGTTCCAAATAACTGTATTTATAGAAAGTTTAGTTGGGGGAGGGACGGTGGGGGGGATCTCTGTCTTTTCATGGACTCTTTATCAAATGCTCCTGGATAAAACATTTTCATACCAAAACTTTAATGGAGATAACTTCTACTTCCTGTTTTCCAAAATTTTCAAAACTAGAGAGTTGTTTAAAACTGGAAGTGCCCTGCTAAGCTGCTGTCCCTGCCAGGTGAAAGCAGAATGCTTTTTATGTTTACTGTTTATTGGTTTAGAGGGGGAAAAGTTATCTCTGAATCAATAATAGCATACCAGATGCCAGGGGCTGTATTGATTCACTCTAGTAAGGAAAGTACATTTGGGCCATAGCTGTAATTGGAAAACCACCTAATCAAGTTCATGATAAAGCTCTATAATTCTTTAGGACAAATCTTTTGTCTCAGACAAATTGAAAAGTAAAATGGGAATATAGTAGGGATTATCACTTCTGAAATTTTCCAGTTTTATGATCTGTGATTACCACAGTTTTATTATCTGTGACACAGAGGAGTGTTCCAGGAACTTCCATTTGGTCTTTCTTATAAGCATGAGTTTTCCCAAGGTAAGAAAGCAAGTATGAGAATGTTTTTCACTGAGATGATGTCTCTCTATTATTCACCCATAAGTGGGAGGCATTTCAATGGCTGGGCTCCGTTGGGCCTAATTATCTGGTAGGCTTCATGACAAATTCCAAAAGAACCATGATTACCTCAGACCAAGTTTACATTTGTATCCAAAAGAAGGACCCTTAAACAATCTGTGTACTAGGGGAAAAATTTTGCCATTAAGTCAAAACCAGTAATGCAAATCTGATTAACTTTTACAAAATGTGAACAAAGTAGAGATATCCTTGATAATCTTTAGCATCCTGTTTTTAAACCGTTTTATAATCCAACATAATAGGAAGTAAGTTACTCATGTAAGTTTCTGGGGTAGGAGGAAGGGAGATTTATAAACTCTGCAAGTAGGATAGAAATTCAGGTGAAAGGCAGTATGTTTTGGGAATCCATAATAATATGAGCCTTTCCATGAGGCAGGGATCCTCCACCTCCTAGAACACTCTACTGCCAAAGCTGAAAAAGGCAGCTGCAGCATGCATGTGGGCAGGTAAACAAAGCTGGTTAGTCTGATCCCCCCACAAGTCTTAATGAATCAGTGTAAAAAGAAATAGAAACAGTTTAATGTTCATTATTCTGCTGGAAACAGTAACATTCCAACAAGCATGTTGTAGGTAGTGTCCTGTGGTGGGGCCTTCAAAACAACTTGTTCCTGAGCTATGTTCTTGCTCATGAATTCAGTTACCTAGATATTGGTATCCTGGATTCCTGCCCATTTCCTAAGATGAATTTTCCATAGTTCCTTGTTTCTTTGAGCCCCCATAGCTTTTATTTCTTTTTGTAAATTTAAATTCTTTATTGTTTCAAGTATTATATGAGTCTCCTTTTCCCCCCATGGACCTCTTCCCCGGTCACTCCCACATCCCAGCACATGCCCTCACCCCGCTACTGTGTCCATTGATTATGCTCATTTGCCAGCATACAAGTCCTTTGGTTGATCTCTTACCCCCTCACCCCTCACCTTTCCTCATAGGTTGGTCTGTTTGATGAACAAAAATAGAACCACATAGGTCTGTGGTTCTATTTTTGTTCATCAGTTTATGTTGTTCATTATATTCCACAAATGAGTGAGATCATGTGATATTTTTCTCTGACCGGCTTATTTCTCTGACCGGCTTAGCATAATGCTCTTCAGGTCCATCCATGCTGTTGCAAATGGTAAGAATTCCTTCTTTTTTACAGCAGCATAGTATTCCATTGTGTAGGTGTACCACAGTTTTCTAATCCACTCATCTGCTGATGGGCACTTAGGTTGTTTCCAAATCTTAGCTATTGTAAATTGTGCTTCTATGAACATAGGGGTGCATATATCCTTTCTGATTGGTGTTTCTGGTTTCTTGGGATATAGTCCTAGAAGTGGGATTACTGGGTGAAATGGGAGTTCCATTTTTAGTTTTTTGAGGAAACTCCATACTGTTCTCCTCAGTGGCTGCACCAGTCTGCATTCCCACCAGCAGTGCACGAGGGTTCCTTTTTCTCCCCATCCTCACCAGCACTTGTCATTTGTTGATTTGTTGATGATAGCCATTCTGACAGGTGTGAGATGGTACCTCATTGTCATTTTAATTTACATCTCTTGGATGATTAGTGACTTTGAGCATGTTTTCCTATGTCTCTTGGCCTTCTGTATGTCCTTTTTCAAAAAGTGTCTATTTAGGTCCTTTGCCCATTTTTTTGATTGGATTATCTTCCTCTTGTTAAGTAGTCTGAGTTCCCTATAAATTTTGGAGATTAAATCCTTATCGGAAATAACATTGGTAAATATGTTCTCCAATGCAGTGAGCTTTCTTGTTGTTTTGTTGATGGTTCCTTTTGCTGTGCAGAAGCTTTCAATAAATTCCATTTTTATTTAAGTTAGCTGGAGTGGGTTGACATTACTTCAATACAAAAATTTTGACTGTTAACAGCTAATGAGATCTAGATGTAGGGAATTGAAGTGGGTTGGTCATCTTGCATATGTAAGCCAACAGACAGCACAGATTTAATAATAAAAATTCAGATAACAGGACACATAATACACAGTAGGGAAATAACTAAATAATCATGTATATTTTTCTGGAAGTAATTGCCCACTAAAAATAAGTGGTTGAAGGTAGAAATGCCAATCCCACAGGACAGTGTGACAGGTGAAAGGAATGTCAGGGTGAGACAGCTGCTAATATTGAACTTCGATAGCTTAAAAAAAGAGAGAGAAATGGTCAGTTCAGACGATAACCTGAGGCACCAAATGAATGCTTCAGGCTTTCTATTTCTATCCAGAACTGGATTGATACTCTGATGTTGCAAGTAACTGAAAACCTAATGCAAAGTCTTATTCTTCAGTTTACTGAATTAAAATGTTACTTGTTTTGCAACCTTCTTGGGCTGTTTTGTAAAATCGAGGGCATTTATTTTTTTAAGTGTGGGAAACCAAGAATTGCACATAAGATATAGTTCAGAGATCTTATATCTCTCCAATCTAAAAAATGTTACTGTTCACCTTAAAAATTAAAGTGCCCTTTTTTCCTTGTTAATGAGATTGTTTTCTCTTTATTAAATAAATTGGAATTCCTGAATATGGAGAATTACAAGGGAGATAACAGATTTTTTTTCAAATTACAAGGGAGATAACAGAAATTCTTGTTTTAGCCTCAAATTTGTTCCTCTTTATCTCTACAATTATATCTTGAATCAAATTCAGATATGTTGGAGAGGAGGATAAATTACAACAAACAAAAGAATAGGTAAAAGTAATTTGAAGATTTTTATAATTTATGTATGTAAAATAACATGGAGAATTATGTGGGGATAGATAGATTCCAGTGATGCTTAACTAAGAAAAGAATACAATTTCAAATTCAGGCTTCATTTATTAATGGAGGTATATTTACCAGAACTCCTGGGTTAGTTCTGTTAACTCTAGCAGTGGGGCATTGTTCAAATTTTTGCACACCTATTGGTTAAAAACTGGACTCGGCAGTAAATAAATGTGAGGTTACAAAATTTCCTTGGTTTTGTATTGAGGAGTGAATCCAATGATGTAGGGAAATAGAAATGATGTAATAAACTTCAAATATGTAACTCACCTACCCGCCTCCCCCTCCCATCTTAAGGGACCCTATAAACAATTCTTCTAACTATGCCTGAAGAAATATTTTGGTGTATAAGGAATGCCCCAAACCATTCCCAGATTCATGATTTACTAGGAGTACTAACAGGATTCAGCAGGTAGTTCTACTCATGGCTATGATTTATTGTCACAAAAGGATGCAAAGCAAATCAGCAATGGGAAAATATTTATGGGGCAGGGAACCAAGCTCAAGCTTCCAAGAGTCCTTTCTCAGCAGTCACATGGGATATGTTTAATTCCTCTAGCAAGAGGCTGTGACAATATGTGTGAAATGCTGTGTACCAGGGAAATGCATTAGAGATTCAATGCCCAATGTTGTATACCTTGATTTGTTACTTACCAAACAGATCTTGGAAAACTTCCTATCAATTTAAAAAGATCACCTCCTCTTAGCCGAAACCGGTTTGGCTCAGTGGATAGAGCGTCGGCCTGCGGACTGAAAGGTCCCGGGTTCCATTCCGGTCAAGGGCATGTACCTTGGATGCGGGCACATCCTCAGTGGGAGGTGTGCAGGAGGCAGCTGATCGATGTTTCTCTCTCATCGATGTTTCTAGCTCTCTATCCCTCTCCCTTCCTCTCTGTGAGATAGCAATAAAATATATTTAAAAAAAAAATAAAAAAATAAAAATAAAAAGATTACCTCCTCCCCTCTCTACCAATTTTATCATATCCTATTTTATAAATTAAAAAAGAAAAAAAGAATAGGGGCAGGGGTCGGGGGCTAGCCAGTTTGGCTCAGTAGATAGGTGGCTTGCGGACTCAAGGGTTCCAGGTTCAATTCCGATCAAGGGTACATCTCAGGTTGCAGGCTCGATCCCCAACCGGGGGCTTGCAGGAGATAGCCAATCAATGATTCTTTCTCATCACTGATGTTTCTCTCTCTCCCTCTCCCTTCCTCTCTGACACCAATAAAAATATATTTTAAAAAAAGAATGGTGGGGAAGGAGGTGTAAGAGGATAAAGGGGAGATAAATGATGACATAAGACATGACTTTGGGTGGCTAACACACAATACAATATACAGGTGATGTATTACTGAGTGCACACCTGAAATCCTTATAATTTTGTTAACCAATGTCAAAATGGATCTGTGCAAATGGTTTCTTATGAGATTTTAATTTTACTTTATGTTTTTATAATTTATTTCCATTATTGATTTTGCACATTTATTCTTTTCCCATTTTCTCCATATTTATATCACCTAGTGATTTAGCTATTATATTGGACTAGAGGCCCGGTGCACGAATTCATGCACCAGTGGGGTCCCTCAGCCTGGCCTGCAAGATTGGGCCAAAACCGGCTCTCCGACATCCCCTAAGGGGTCCTGGATTGTGAAAGGGTGCAGGCCAGGCCGAGGGACCCCACTGGTGCATGATTGGGGCCGGGGAGGGATGCGGGAGGTTGGCCAGCTGGAGAGGGAACTTGGGAGGGCTACAGGGCATGTCCGGCCCATCTTGCTCAGTCCCGATCGGCCAGACCCCAACAGCAAGCTAACCTGCTAGTCAGAGTGTCTGCCCCTGGTGGTCAGTGCACATCATAGCAAGCAGTTGAGCAGCCTTAGCATATCATTAGCATATTACACTTTGATTGGTTGAACGGATGACTGGCCGACTAGACACTTAGCATATTAGGCTTTTCTTATATAGGATTTGTCCAAGAACTTGATTTTTTACTTGTGTGTTATAGAGTTTTTCTAATTCCTTTTTTCTACTCTTTTATTATTTTCTTACTTTCTGTTCCCATTTTATTCTTTTCATTTATTAAGTTTTAAATCATGTTTAATTCATTTATTTTGCTTATATCATTTATGAATATACATAATTAATTTTCCTTTGAGAGTTGTTTTAGCTCTATACCTTAGGCATTCTAATATGTTCTATTTTTATTACTGTTATAGTCTAGATAAACTGCAGTTTCAACTTAGGTTTTATCATAGACTCAATAGTTATTTTTTTTACAGCAATGTTTATGTTTATTTGGCTACATACCCAGATGGTTTAGCTTTTTTGTTCAGATATTATTTTTAATTTACAGCTTTTTATTTCATTGCATGTATTGATGGTATAATATTTCTATGTTCTATAATTTTATATCTAAATCATTGTTTCATTGGGAAATTTTACATGAAAAAGAAAAGATACTGAATGGTGTACCTATATTGATTGATATCAAACAGGAAAACAAGTACCAACTTTGTACAAATTATTTTACTTCTCTTAAATGGCAGAGGTATCAATAGCCTCTTAATTTTACTTAGTTTTGAAGTTCAGTGTTTCTCTTCCCACTATATTAGTTGTGAAAGAAAGAAGTTTTGGCAGAGAAAAGGGAAGAATGAATGGATGACCTATGATGATTACTACTAAGTGATTTTTAAAGATAAGAAATATTAGGACTGATTTTAGCTCTAGAAGGACTACAACAATATTGACATATCTCTGGGCAGTGCTGCCTAGAAGGGCTTTGGTATTCTATGTTTTTAATTCTACAAAACTTACCACCCTAATTAAGCCTGATATCAAATTACAGACCATAGGGCTCTGATTAGTCTGGCTTTGGTCATGATATAGTATCCTAGACAGCTGAGTCCACGTCTGACAGCTGTAGAACGTAGAGCCAAGAACAATCCTATATAATAAAAGCCCACCAACTGAACGGCGGAACAAACAGAATGACCGGTCGACCAGTTGCTATGATACGCACTGACCACCAGGGGGCAGACGCTCAACGCAGGAGCTGCCCCTAGTGGTCAGTGCACTACCACAGTGGGAGCGCTGCTTGGCTGACCGGGATAAGCAGCTGCTCCCGCTGCGAACCCTGGGTCGATGGGCAGGAACTCGGGCTACAATCGTCGCCTCCTCACCCCAGGATCCTCCTGCTCACTCCATGCTGCCTCCTCTGGACACCCGCAGGCCGTGCAGTGCTGCCGCCAAGCTTGCAGAACTGACCCCAGAGGCTGGGAGGCGGGTCTGTGGCCACCACAGGACTGAGGCCTACTCTGCCACCTCTCAGTGCTATTGTCCCTGGGCCCAGCCCTGACCAGGTCCCCTGGAGAAGCAAGTGCTCTGGCTCCACAGAAGATGCTGGACCAGGGAGCAGCTGCTCAGAGGGCAGGTCCACAGCTGCTCAGCAGACCGGGATGAGCAGCGCTCCCACAGCAGGATGATCCCCAAAGGCCACATCCCCCACCAGTGCATGAATCCGTGCACCGGGCCTCTAGTATTAAAGAAATCTCTCAAGGGAGTTCACCGTCACAGCCTGAGAACACTGCCTGACCAAAGTAACCAAGACTGAAGATACTTTGGTTTGGTAAATTATCATCACTTTCCTATTAGTGACTTTAGTTGTTTATGAGTTCTTTATATGAACATCTTATAAGGGTTTCCTGTTTTAGTTTTTAACTAATCAGTAGCTTTTATTTTCATTATGAATGTATTCAGCTGAGTGCTTCACAATGTTATTTGTTCAAGGAAAGGGTTCAATGAATGCTGAACTAAATATGCCTTTTACATTTTTTAAAAATTTATGTATATATATTTTTAGTTTAGAAAGAGAAACATTGGTCAGTTGCCTCCCATAGACTAGAAACCAAACCCTCAAACTGGGCATGTGCCCCAACCAGGAATCAAACTGGTGACCTTTCAGTGCATAGGATGATGTTCAACCAACCCAACCAACCAAGCCACAACAGGCAGATCCAACTTTCACCTTTTAAATGGATTTGTCACAGCACCCTCCTATTCAGTGTTGTGATGCCTTCCTAAAGTCCAGGTAGTTTTTGCTTTGTTTCTGGAAAGCATAGCCTATCAAAAGATGAAGACAAGATGAATGGAAGCTTTAATTGTTTGTTTCTTTGGAAAGCTCTTTTACCCCTCTGAGAAGACAAATAGAGTTTCCTGAACCAGAGTCTTGGCTGCAATGCAGCCTGTATTGCATCTGTCTGATAGAGTTAGGTTTAACATCCCCCTGTGTGATTACAGTCCTTCAGGCACATCACATTTCTGCATATATGGCCTTGATTTAGTCTTTCAACTAATCATTCTTCCTTTCTTGTGTCGCCTTTTTGTTGGGAAAGATTTTAATATGTCACAACGGAACAATATCTCCCATTATATTTGAAGCATGAGAAAAGGAAAACAAATACTGACTGTATAGAATTAAGAACAAAGACATGCCAAGCACTAAGTCACTTCCCTGTGTGCAGTTTGTAAATAGTACAATAGTAAGTTATGTTCTTTGGCATTTGTAACTAAAGAAGAGAACAGATGGTAAAGGCTTATTTAAAATTTAAAAAGAGAAAATATTTAAAAGAATTGCACTGCTAAGATATAATTTATTCTATGTATGGGGGGGTGGGGCATGTGTTCAAGAAAGCTTGGTCTTAACTAGAATGAGATAATCCTATATAATAAAAGCCCAATATGCAAATTGACCAAACGGTGGAACAACCAGTTGCTATGATGCTCACTGACCCCCAGGGGGCAGATGCTCAATGTAGGAGCTGCCCCCTGGGGGTCAGTGTGTTCCCACAGGTGGAGAGCCACTCAGCCAGAAGCCAGGCTCATGGCTGGTGAGCACAGCGGCGGTGGTGGGAGCCTCTCCTGCCTCCCCTACAGGCGGGTAAGGAGCAAAGGGTCCCGGACTGCAAGAGGGATGTCAGACTGCCAGCAGGCTGACATCCCCCGAGGGGTCCCAGACTGAGAGAGGGTACAGGCCAGGCTGAGAGACCCCCCCCCCCCACCAAGTGCACAAATTTCGTGCACTGGGCCTCTAGTATACTATAAATTGATAGGCTCTCATATAAGTGAATTGCCATTAAGAAATCCACATTGACAGAAAAAATTTCTCCACTACATTCACCATATATCATCCTGAAATGTTAAGCATAGCATTTTAAACTCAATTATTGTCTGGTTTTTAAGAAACAATTCATGTAAGCATCTGTTGACTAGACATTAATTACTGGATTTATGTTTGAAAGAAAAAAACAATCTGATTGCATTTGAAGTCTACACAGATAAGATATTGAACTTGCCATTCCTCAGTGGAAAAAGAAAAAGAAAAAAAATCCTAGACAGTAAGTTAAGTGTTTTGGGAAACAGGCTAAGTTTCTTAGGACAGTAGGTACTGTACGGCTATTTCTTAATTTTCTGTGACAGATGCATTCCTCTTAGATTCCTACTCTGAAAATGGGGTTAAATTGATGAAACATATCTCTGCTATTAAACAGCTCTACAATTGACAGAAATAAAGAAATTGAGATTCAGAAGTATTTCTGTTGTTTGATATCTCTAGACCAGGAGGTCACAAATTCAAATACCTATAAGAGTATGGGTATGAACAAAAGATACATATTTCATAATAAATATTTTGGTTTCAGAGTAAATAAGAACAATGTTGATTTCTACAAAGAAACAGTCTCTCCTCTTTTTGGAAACAATAACTCTTCTAGATTTAGTTTTTCATCTGCATACCTTTGTTGGAGCAGAGAAACAGGGAAATGGTTATTTAACCACTGACAACATAGTTTACATTCAGTTTCTCTATCAAAGAGACAATAAATTGATGGCACTGTGTTGAACTGTGCAACTGCAATTCAGCACCACCTAAATGCTGCCCCAATGTTTCCAAATCTTCTGATCACTGTCCCTCAAAATGAAGGAAGTCAGATCTTTATTGGGAAGGCTTTGAGTTTTCAAAATGTTGGCCTAATTTAATATTTTTTTTCAAATAAAAACTATATAAAAGAGAGCATTCCAAGCTAACCAATATTGATCTGCAGACTAGACTGGGCAACAGGCAAAGAGTTCCCAGATTTTATGACATTTATTTTAGTAAATATTTAAAATTATACCACCTAAAAAAGCCAGCAAACAAGAGTTTGATTCTATGACAATAAAAAGCTAAAAAAATGAAAAACTTCAGTCAAACTACATATAAGGATTCAAACTATGAATAGACATTGTTTTAAGCAACACCACTTTCCCTTGTATATTTATAATGGACAAACTAAATAAAAAAGAATTAGCATACCAAGTATTATTTTTGTATGGCTCCCGATCAACTTGCCTTGGCTGTCTTTAGAGGTTTCCTAGTGTGGTGTGATATGATTAGGAAGAATTATTACATCAAAGTATTTCATTTAAACAATTGGCATGAAATTCATCTAGATATCTATTATTCAGATTTTGATAATTCTTCTTGAATATAGTTTTCAGCTATTAAAGAATTGGGGATTAACTAACTACTGAGTAATAACTATTCAGAAAGGTAAAACCTTCCACCAATATGGTGGCTATAGATGCATCATTAACTTTCTGGATCATCTGTAAAATGGACATAATATTACTACTAACCTCATTTGGGTTGTAGTAAATATGTAAAGCTTTTAGATCCTAGTATGACATAAAAGTATTCATCTGTTAGTTATTAATATAAATTTAAAATACTGCTAGTTAATAACTATGTTCTGATAAGAATTTTTAACACATAGGCCCCAATTGTTCCCTCTGACTCCAATTAAATAAAAAGAAGGTGTTGACTCTCTCATAGCCTAAACTCAACAACTAAACTGACATTTGCAAAGCGCAAGTAATGAATTATATTTGAGCAATGGTCTAGTATAAAAGCCAATCTGAGAGCTGTTAAGAATGGAACAAAAAGCAGTTAAATATTCATCATTAGAACAAGAAACCACAAAGTTAGAAAAGGTAAATATCTTAGTCATAAGTGTAAACCAAGGGGGCCCTTGCAATTGACATAGAAGAGAATAAAACTGGAATAAATGCTATCAGACTAAATAATTTAAAACAGTAGCCTCCTAATGGCATAAATTACTTATAAAAGATTTACCTCTATGGTCAGTGCAGTTGTCCATACAGGAAAAATGAATAATATGGAAGTGATTAATATATTTGACGTAGGAAATTAAGTTACCAATCAAACAAACAAACAAAAATAGAGGATTGTGGAAATTACATAATTTGTCAAAGTGACAAAGCTACAAAAATGTAAAAGTAGAAATTCAAATGTGGACCTCTCACACTCAAGAAATCACTCTCTTTCATTGCTGCCTTTTCATGTAGGGACTAAGAGATTTTTCACTTAATAATCACTAAGAAGCAGTTATTTGAACAAACAAATGCGTAGGTGGAGAACAAGAATCTTCACACAAACACAGTATGTTACTTTACTAACTGGTAAGAAATATTAGCCACTTGTTCATAGGCAAATCCAGTTGCTGGGATTATTTCTAACATATTTAAGGTCAGACATGGAGTAGGGAATAAAACAAATGGGTTTCTATCTCAGTTTCTATCTCAGACTGACAGCTGACAGAGTGGAGGGGAGAGGGGTGACTAGATGAAAAGAAGGTGAAAGCATTAACTAAGAACATATATCCATAACCCATAGGCACAGACAACAGAGTGGTGATGGCCAGAGGGAAGGGGGCAGGGGCTGGGTAGAAGTAGGCAGAGTGAAGGGATGGGAGAAGAGGACATTTTCAATAGTATCAACAATAAAAATGAAATTAAAATAAAGAAGTATTGTTCATTAATTTTCTTCTTTTTTGTATTGTAGTATTTTTTTTCTGACATAATTGTATATGTGAAGTTCAATAAAAGAAAGTTTTACTGGAAAAAAAAAAGATAAATGCCAAAAGATATCCTCTCTTTAGTGAAGCAGAAAAGTTTACACATATTATGGCACACATTTATTTTGCTTGTTCAAAATCCAGTCACCTTTAAGTAAGAACAATTCACTTTTCTTTGTATTTATCCCTGTGTTGGCTGCATGCATGCTGTTCTGTCCTCAACAACAAGGCAAACAATCCAATTAAAATATGTGCAAAGAACTTAAACATTTCCCAAAGAGGAAATAGAAATGGCCAACAAACATATGATACTTAACATCATTTGTCACAGGGAGGACATGCAAATCAAAATCATCAGATACTACGTCACACTTAAAAAATAAAATAACACAGAATATAAATCTTGGCAAGGATGTGGATAAATTGGAACCATTGTATATGCTGATGGGTATGTAAAATATATATTGCTGATAGAAATGTAAAATGTTCCCACAGCCACTGTGGAAACCAATTTACCGTAGTAATTCCTCAAATTAAACATAGCCCAGGTGGTGTAGCTCAGTGGTTGAGCATCAACCTATGAACCAGGAGGTTAAGGTTCGATTCCCAGTCAGGGCATATACCCACATTGTGGGCTTGATTCCCAGTGTGGGGAGTGCATTGGGAAGCCAATCAATGATTCTATCTTTGTCTCCCTCTCCCTTCCTCTCTAAAATCAATAAAAAATATACTAGTACATATTTTAAAAAAGTTAAACATAGATTTACCATCCTATATAATAAAAGGTTAATATGCAAATCAACCGAACAGTGGAATGACCGATCACTATGACATGCATTGACTACCAGGGGGCAGACACTCAAACGCAGGAGCTGCCCCCGATGGTCAGTGGGCTTCCACAGGGGGAGCGTCGCTCAGCCAGAAGCTGGGCTCATGGCTGGCGCACAGTGGCGGTGGCGGGAGCCTCTCCCACCTCCATGGCAATGCTAAGGATGTTCGACTGCCAAATTAGACCCACTGCCCATGGGGAGTGGGCCTAAGCCCTCAGTTGGATTTCCACCGAGGGCTCTCAGACTGCGAGGGGGCACAGGCTGGGCTGAGGGACCCCCCCCTCAAGTACATAAATTTCGTGCACCAGGCCTCTAGTAGGACAATATAATCCCACTCCTAAATATATAATCACTAGAGGCCTGGTGCATGAAAATCATGCACTGCGGGGGGGGGGGGGGGTCCCTCAGCCTGGCCTGCCCCCTTTAACAGTCTAGGAGCCCTCAGGGAATGTCCTATTGATGGCTCTGGCGGGGAGTGGGCCTAAGTCGTAGTCTGGCCTCCCTCAATGGGAGGTGACTGGGAGGATCAGAGGATGGGGCCGCCCACATCACCCCGCTGCTGCTGCCAAAGGCAGCTGCCAGGGCTGCCGACCCTTGACCCTCACTTCTTAGTGCTAGCCCCGCCCCCCCACCCACTTGTGTATGGGGGGGCAATCTGGGGCCAGGCCAGCTGGGGGAGGGGCTGTGGGAGGTTGAGGCACTGAGATCGCACCCTGTCCAGCTTCTGCAGAGGCTCCAAGACCAGGGGCTGCCCTGCCTCTCCTAACTCCACCTCTCCTAGCGCCGCCGCTGCGGAAGGAGGGGACACAACTGGTGCTGCCCTGCCTCTCCCAGTGTCCACCTCTGCAGACAGAGGGGCCACATGGTGCTGGTAGGACCAGCCCAGGCCCACCAGTTCCGCTCCACCTCTCCTGCACCACTGGCCCTTGGCCCTTGCAGTTGCTGCAGCTTTGTCTTGAAGGATGTCGAGAAGATGTCTGGTCTAATTAGCATATAACCCTTTTATTAGTATAGATAAAATTTTAAAACAGAAACTCAAACAAATATTTGTACATGGATACAGTAGATCCTCAGGTTATGTCAGAAATCTGTTCCTGCGGTGCAACGTAACACAATTTTCACCGTAAGTCGGAACCCACCTACATAAGCACCTACGTCACTCACATGGAGCACATACACAGCAGTAATGAAGTGAAACAGTAAAAAAAATTTAAAAGAAATAACAATTCCTGATCTTTACTTGTGCTAAATAATAAAAAACATAAAGCACATATGTACATACGTTGAAATGACGGAACTTTTTTAATAAATAAATGGGAGATGGTGATGCAACCACAAAATGCCATATGTCGAGTCTGACATAACCCGAGGACCGTCTGGATTCTCCGCAGTGCTTGTCACAATAGCTAAAGGTGGAAACAACCCAAATGCCCATCAATAGATGCATGTATAAACAAAGTGTAGTATATGCAAGCAATAGAATATTTCATAAAATTATTTCATATTGGACTATCACTCCATAAAAAGAAACGAAGCACTGAAACATAGTATAACAATAATCTACACTAATAAAAGAGAAATATGCAAAATGACCACACCTCCGCGACGCCCACCAGCCAATCAGAGTATGCAAATTAACCCAACAAAGATGGCGGTTTGATTTGCATATGTAGGCACAGAGCGGCTGGGTGCGGCGGGATGCCTGCTATGAGGGGGAGGGCGGGGGGGGGTGGGGGCGGAGGGAGCTACAGGATCGGCACTCCGGCCAGAGCAGACAACACTGAAGGCTCTGGCCAGAGCGAAGACAGAAGGTGGTGGCCAGAGCGAAGGCCTGGGTCCCGGGTGCCGGAGGAAAACCAGTGCCAGCAGCCAGGGGAAGGAAGGCCTATTGTACAATTCTGCATGCAACAGGCCTCTAGTTCTCTATAAATTTAGAGACAAAAAACAAATTGGTGGTTCCAAAGGGCTGGGGGAAAGAAAGAATGAGAAGTAAGAACTTATTAGGTATGGGTTTTATTTTGGGGGCGAAGAAAATGTTTTAGAACTTGATCAAAATAGTGGTTACACAACATTGTTAATGTACTAAAGGTCACTACATTGTTTAGCTAATTATGTTAAATGAGTATATGATAACATGTTTATATTATGTGAATTTTACTACAAATTGAAAAAAATTACAAAAGGGGTAACAACATTTGGACAATTAGTCTTTTATTTGAAACTTTAATCATTAAGTAAGGAGAATACTTTATAAAAATGACTCTCATTATAATGGAAGTGTTATTATAGTAATGACTTTTATTGCTATTAAGATTATTACTATGATTCTTATTAATATATACTTCTTTGATGCCCCAAGGCACCAAATATATTTCTGTGCACAGAATACAGAATAAATCTATGGGGGCAAGTTTCCTAGCTTCTAAATCTATTGATTAGGCTTGTAAAGCTTAGCATTATCAGACACGAATATGACTTCTAGCTTCATAATTATTCTACCACAGGCTTCCACATTATTTTACCACTCTGCTCTCTTTTTATTATAAACAGCACACTTGTAGCCCCAAACAGTTCCTAGAAAATTCTAAGATGCTATAATGAAAGCTAGCAGTCCTTTACTGAAAACTCTACTTCTACAATCAACTCAAAAAGAAAATTTTTCACTAATTTGACCTTATATATTTCAAGTTTTGAAATTGTAGATAAAATGTGTAAGACACCGGAGTTTATTTTAACCATTAATCTTCAAAATGTTACTAACAATATTACATTTTCTTTGAAAATTATCCAATCTCTACTATAAATTTCACATCTGTGTCATCTATTGATTTAGGAGTTATAGCTATTCCTCCTCATTAATCAGAGAGTTTGCCAAATTACTTGTAGTTTTTCTGTCCAATTCAAATTCTGTAATCATCTTTCATGATTTAAACATCCTACATCAAATATTCAAGGTAGTTATTTATCACATAGAAGTTAAGCATACTTACTTTGATTATACAATTCAATAAAGTCAAGGCTTAAAAAAAAAGTTTTGACAGCCAAATCTCCACCCCAACACCAATCTCCTTCAATCACTCACCTAGTGCACATTTTTCCCCTTTCTTCCTTCTTTCCTTCTTTCCTTCCTTCCTTTTTTCAATTACAGTTTACTTTCAATATTGTTTTATACTGGTTTCAGGTGTATAACATACTGGTTTAAAAGCATATACTTTCCAAGAACCCACCTGGCACCATGCATAGCCATCGCAATAGTATTGACTACATTCCCTATGCTGTACTTATATCTCCATGACTGTTTTGTCATTTGTATTTCTTAATTCTTTTACCTTTTACCCATCCCCTAACACACCTCCCCTCTGACAACTAACAGTCTACCCTCTGTGTCTATGATCTGTTTCTATTTTGTTTGTTCACTTATTTTGTTCTCAGGATTCCACATATGTATTTGTCTTTCTCTGACTGACTTATTTCACTTAGCATAATATCATATTCTAGGCCAATCCAAGCTGTCACAAATGGTAAGCTTTTGTTACTCTCTGTGGCAGAGTAATATTCCACTCAATGTATGTACCAAGTTTTTTGATCCATTCATCTACTGATGGGCAATTGGGTTGCTTCCATATTTTGGCTATTGTAAATAAAGCTACAATGAACAAAGTTGAGATCTGAGATGTAATAAAATATTTAAAGATAGTCAAATTAATAACCTATTAAAACCAAACTAAAAAAAATATTCTTAAGAAGAATATAACCAAATGCAAAATAGTTGTACAATGTCATATTCACAATAACTAGGGCATAATAAAAATTAATCAAGGATGAGGAACCAGAAAAAAATGTTACTAATTCTTAAAGAAAAAATTGTCAACAGATAATTGAGGTTGTCCAGATGTTGGAATCATCATACAAGAACTGTCAAGTAGCTAGCATCTATATATGTATTCAATTTGATGAAGGAGAAACACTTATAACTTATAAAAATCAGAAAATCTTATTAGAAAAAAGTAAAAGGATGAAACTAACAATTTCCAGAAAAATACCATATACAACTAAATGATTCTTTGGATGACAAGAATGAAGGTGATGGAAGATATAATCAGTAATCTTGAAGATAGATCAATAGAAATAATGCAGTCTGAAGAAGACCAAGAAATGTTTTTTGGGGAAAAAATAAGTAGAGTTTTAGGGAACTGTGGGCTATATCAAAAGTATAAACTACAGGTAATTTCAGTCCAAGACAAACTGGCAAAAGAAAAGAGAAGAGAAAAAAAATGTTTTTGTAGAAATAATGCTCAAAAACTACCTAAATGTGTGCAAGATATCATTTTACACAAACACAAAGCTTAGGAAAAGCCAAGTTGGAATAATATAAATAAAACTAAGTCCCAGTGCAAAAAGTCCAATATAATAATCACAAATGTGTAAGACCTTATAGCCAAGCTTCAAACACATGATGCAAAAACTATAGTACTAAAGAACTAGCTAATTCTCTAAACATAGTGAAAGATTTTAACAGTCCCCTTGAAAAATTGGTTGAGCAACTAGACGTGAAAACAGGCACACACACAAAAAGGGAAAGGAAAAAAAAAAACAGGCACAACCTAGATCTAATGGTAATTACACAGCTCTGCATATGATGATGTAAGAATACACATTCTTTTTGAATGCTCAGATATTCACCATGAGGAACCATAAACTGTACCATACAAAGTCTGAATAGATTTAACAGAATTGAAATCATATGGAATAAATTATCTGATCACAATGTAATTAGATATCAAGTACCACAGCAATCTAGAAAACTTGTAAATATTTTCAATTAAACAACACTCTTTGAAATAAACCATTAAAGAAAAAAACGTGAAAGGAGAAATTATAGAATAGTTTGAACTGAACGATCTTACAAAGCACAGCATGTAAACATTGGGAGAGGGAACTAAAAGAATTATCACAGGGAAATTTGTACTTTTAAGTGTTCAGATTTTCTTTTTTAAAAAAATTCTAAAATAAATGACCTAAGATTCTAGATTAAAACAAAATTTTAAAATCGGGGCAAACTAAAAGTATGTCGAAATTAGAAAAAGTACAGATAAAAGGAGATAGCAATAAAAGACCAACTGAGAAAATTAACAAAGTGGAAACCCATCTTTTTTACTCAATTTTAGATGTAGCAACGCGGCTGCAAAAGATTCGGTCCTCCCTGCCCACCTCCACCCCAACACCCACCCCCATGCCCACGCCCAGGCCCACCCCCACCCCCCTCACTCCCACTCCCCCACCCCCGTGTCCACCACCACCCCCACCCCCACTTCTACAAAAAAAAAAAAAAAAAAAAAAAAAAAAAAACCCAACCAAAAAAAGCCGGTTAACGGGGCTGCTTACTGTGGACCAGCGAGGAGTGGGCAGCGCGGAACCTCTGCCTGGGACCCCCCTGTGCAGGCCGCAGGGCCACCTCAGCAGGGGAGCCGGTCGCCAAGATGATGAGCTTCTGGCAGTCGCTCCCCACTCTGTGGGGCCTGCAGTGAAGGCCTGGAGGCTTCTGGCCTTGGGGGCACAGTCCGCACGAAGGGCAGCACCTGCCCAGGTGAGCGGCTGGGAGCACTGCCAGGGCTGGTCGGCCAGGTGGGCCTCGCTCAGGAGGACGGTCCGGCCTCCGAGGGCCCCCCCTCCCGGGGCCGAGGTGGGCGCTCTGGGGACGGGAATGAAATGCGTCTTCCTAGGGCCTGGGCACCCTCTGATCCGGTCACTGGGGTGGCGCAGGTGGGACAGGCCGGCGGCGCTGCCCAGGGGTCTGGCAGGTCAAGGAGCCCGAAGGTAGGACTTGAACGTGTCCACTACGTGCCGGGGGATGTGCAGGGCCCGGAGGCCCAAGGGCGGGATGGCGCCTCTCAGGGCCTGGCTGGGCAGAGCACAGGGCTGCTGCTGGGGCTGAGCCGAGTCCTGGCTGGAGCTGAGGCACCTGAGGCTCCTCGGAGGCTCCGGGGGAGGGTCTGGCCCGCAGGACCGGAAGTGGCTCCTGGCTGTATCTTCTCAGCGGCCCCACCTGAGCCTCAGCCCCAGTGGCCCTCCTCCTGCGCTCCCGGTGCGCAGGGTCTGCCCGGAGGCCTCCTGGGCTGCTTTGTTCCGAGGCCCTGTTGAAACTCCTGGGGGACTGGTTTCCAGGATGATTGATGGGCTCGGGAATGTTCCAGAAGCCATTATCCTCATCCCAGCAGGATGGGAGCTTAATCTCCAGGTTTCTATGGTGGCTGCATCTGCTGCAGGAGCTGCTGGCAGCACATAGAGCCTCCTTCTCGCCGGTAGATGGTGGCCAAGTTATCTGTCTTCTCCAGCACGCACTCTGACTGCAGATCCCGGATCTCAGATCTCTCTTTCCCCACTGGGTTCTCTCTCTCTCTCTCTCTCTCTCTCTCTCCCCCCCCCCCCCCCCCCCCCTGTTTGGAATATAGTATGGTACAACCAATTTAGAGATCTGCCTAGCAATTTCTTTACAAGTTCATAGTCACTCATCATGAAATGCAGGCATTGCTTTCCTAGGTATTTATCCCAAAGAAATAAAAACCTATGTCCAAAGAACCATACAAGAAGATTTTTAGTCGCTTTATTCATACTAGTGTGTGGGGCGCGGCTACAGAGTTTGGACAGGTTCAAACCTTGGACTGACAAGAGGGCACAGTCCTCTCATGGCCACGTGCAAGTCCCAACCAGGAGGGCAAAGCCTTCCCAGCACAATGATAGCCAACAGCTATAGCTGTCAGCTTGAACCTATGGTCTGAACACTTGGCCCCACGGGCCTGAGTGATATAGGCTACAAGTAAACAAAGCTTGATCAGGTGCATGTAATTGAGTAGGATTGAAACCCAGGAGAATGTTGTAAACATCTTGACCACATCCTTACTTTGCCTCGTGGCATCTGGCTATAAAATAAAGACGCGGCTTATAGTACATAGTGCTGTCTGTCTCCCCATCAGAGAAGCAGTGTCCCACTGAGACCCAGCTTTCACTCTCTTGTCTGTCTTTTCTAAGCCTTTCAGCCGCCCCCACTCAGGGTCACTGAACCTGGCTGAGCTGCCCTGGCACATAAGGCGCCCTGGGGCTGAGTATGCCATAGCCGTGCCAGCCTGCCACACTAGTGAAAAACTGACAACAATACAAGTATTCGTCAACAGGTGAATGGCTAAGCAAAATGTGGACTCTCCATGCAAACAAATGCTCTCAGTAATAAAGATGAACATGCCACTGTTCTAAAAACCTAACATGATGCATCTTAAAATCATTATGCTGAGTGATAGAAGTAAAAGTACCTATGATGGATGATTCTATTTATATATATTTTAGAAAAAGAAACCCAATCTATAGGGATAGTAAACAGTGTGAAAAGGATTGCGGAGTGCTACAGATAAATAATTAGTAATGGAAATATTCTGTATCTTTCCTGAAGCAGTGATTTTATAAGTATGTGCATGTGTCAAAAATGCATAAAATTGCACAATTTTAGAGTTTCCTTCCTTCCTACTTATGGGAGAAATCTATTATTATACATCAAATACGTCAAGATACTACTAAATTGTTTCCCCATCTCTCTGGATGCAGAGGACGCATCATTGTTTCCCCTACAAATATGTATGTGAAGATATAGGATAATCAAACTGTTTAAAGTGTGTTTCATTTAGAAAGAAGCATAACATTGGGGGTGGTTACAAAGATACAAGTGTTAGTATAAATATTTTTTATATTTTTTATTTCTATTCTTTTCACCCTTCGTTTAAAAAGTTATTTTATAGAGCACAAATTCAAATTACAATTTAAAATTATAATAATTAAAAAAGAAAATAATGCTATTAATTTCCTCATCAGTCAAAGATAAGCACTGTCAATATTTTAGTACATGTTTTCTCACATTTTTCCTTCTATATTTTTAAACAAGGAAACTGCTTTGATTATAAAATAATATGTAGTTTATGGTAAGTAAATTGAATATGCATACTATTGTGAGGAGGGAAATAAAAATCACCTAAAACCTCTTTTTACTGATAACCATCAGCAACAGTTTGGTGACCATTCATTCAGACATCTTTTTTATTCATGTATATACATACATATACCTATATATAATTTTTCATAAATTGAATTATGGTATTCGTGATACATTTTTCATAGATACCTCTTTTTTAAATGCTTTATTTATCTTCATACAGTAAAGATCACGAATACTTTATTTGATAAAAACGATTGTTATTAAAATGTTAGATGAGCATCTGCCTTTCCCAGACTGACAGTAGTTGAAAATATTATTCATGCAAAATAGAAAGTTCTTCAATTTAGGTAATATGACTAACATTACACAATAAATTTGTGTAGGTCAGATCAATAAGATACAACAAGAAGATTATGGAAAACCAATGACTTGAAATCGTCAGGAAAAACGTTGGCGTGAGGGGGAAAAAAATCTAACAATACATATATAATAACCATCTTCTACACAGACAGTAGACAGCCAATGACAAAAAGAAAAGTTGAATTTATAAGTCAACATTTTCTTGCAGGCTGTTAGCTGAGCTCACCCTCAGATCCTAGCAGCCGTGGGCAAACTACGGCCCGCGGGCCGGATCCGGCTGTTCTATCCGGTTCTCTTGCTCTCCCCTCCGCTCCTTTACTTTGAATTTATATTAGTTCACACAAACACTCCATCCATGCTTTTGTTCCGGCCCTCCGGTCCAGTTTAAGAACCCATTGTGGCCCTCGAGTCAAAAAGTTTGCCCACCCCTGTCCTAGAGACTGCCCTTGGATTCTAGTCACATGGTTCTCTCAAAATCTGGCAGGCTGTTTATTCAAGTCCAGCAGGAGACTCTCTCTCTCTCTCTCTCATTTCACTTCTCCCTGAGTCTTTCCATAGCTGACCTATAGGTTATTTTTTAAAGGATTAGGTTGGGCACATACAGGATAATACCCCTTTTGATTAATCTAAAGTCAATATATTGGACACTTTAATTATATCTATAAAATCCCTACACCTTTGCCACATAAGGTTACCAACTGACAGGAGCAATGTCCCATAAGTTCCCAGTTCCCTCCCAAAGTTAAGAAAAGGAGATTATGCAGATTTTGTACACAAGGGGATGAAACTTAGTGTTCAATTTAGAATTCTACTTACCTCATTGGAGAAACAGAGGAAAATAAGCCTACCTCTACATATTAAAGAGGGAAAGAAATTAGAAATGATTTGAGGTCAGATCCTAAAAGGTCTAAAAATTTAAGAGGAAGCAAAGTTTAGTTTTTAATAAATGTGAGATTCTAAAGTTATTTTATTAGTTTAACGTAGATATAGTATTTTAATAGAAAAGTTGATACTATATCAACTAAATTCATGAAGAATAAATAAATGTGTAAACTATTTCAACAAAGTGCAAAAATTACTAAAAAATCCTCTTTTTCTACTTTATAATTTGTAAATACCTAAATCAATGGTAATAATCATTTAATATGTAATGGTTCTAAACACAGAATCCAGGTCCAAAATCTGTGGGCCTGAACACTGGTCTGTCACTTCATGCCATGTGACTCTAGCCAAAATCTTAACCTTTCTGTACCAAGATATTTTTTTCTGGAAAATAGTCAATAATTATATTACCTACCAAATAGCATTATTTGCAGGATTAAATAAGTTAATTATATAAATTACTTGACACATAAATTACTTACCATCTTTTAAAGCATTATAAAATCCCAGTGTGTTGGTTCTGGGGCCTCAGAGGAGGGACTCCAGTGAAGGTCAATGTCAAATGCTGCCTGTGACTGGACCTGGGCTACCTGTTTGGAGCTACAAAGCAATCCACCCTTTGTGGCTGTCTCTGCTAGGATTAGGTTCGCCTGGGAGGGGCCAAAAAACATGGAAGGTCAGCTTCTACCAGTACCAAGTCTGGGCAGGTCAGCAAAAGGCTCAAGGTATGTAAGATTCATCTCTGCCTGCCAGCAACCTGTTAGGCTCAGTCACTGAAAGAGCGTATAGTAGTACATAAGTTGCATGAGGTAGGTACTCTTGAGTTACCAGGAAGGGCTAGCTGTGTTCACCAGTGGTGACCACAGATTCAAACTTGGCACCAGTTCTGGGTCTGAACTCACTCAGTAAAAGTCTCAGGATATGCCAAGGCCAATTGACACCCACTCGGGGCTTGCAGATTTTGTTTTGTTTTATTTTGTTTTTGGTGGGGCAGGGTGTCAGGGAGTTGTCAGGGTGAGACCAGCAGAATTCATCTGGCTCAAGCAGACCAAGATTTAGCCATGTAGAGGGAGGGTTCTACACAGGAACAGTGGCACTTGTCGGGCAAGCGAGGGAAAAATAGCTCTCACCCTAGAGCAACACAACTCAGTCTCTCCCTGTGTTTCTCTGCCACCCCACTGAGTGAGCCCAGACCTCTTCCAGAGCCTTCCAAGATGTCATTATCATGGGGTTGCATCCAGCTGACTCCTCCATAGGGTGTGAGTTAGGCAGAGAAGCAACATTTTTACTTGTTGCATCCCTATGTCCTAAGGCCATGGCCTCTAAGCCTCTGGTCCTTTTACCAGAAGGACCCAAAGGTGACACAGAGAGGCCTAGGGTATTCCAGTTCAGACCAGGCCACTACTTGGATTCCATCTGGACAGCTTGATATCCTCACTCAGTGTGTGTGTGTGTGTGTGTGTGTGTGTGTGTGTGTGTGTGTGTGTGTAAAGGGAGTTCATGTTAGGAGGGCTTTTCTCAAGCAGAAACAGGCTGAGGAGGAGTCAGAAGCCTGGTGGGCCAGTGATGTTCACACTCCAGGCTAACTGGGTGGATGTGCAGTGCAGCCAGTCGGTGCCTTTGGCCCGAGGTTCATTCCAAGCCCTGGAGGTAAATCTAATTTCCCCTGGGTGGAGGGCTGTGCAGACACAGGGCTGGGCCTAATCCAGGAACAGAAGGCCCAGTGGGCAAAAGCAGCAACTAGCGTTGGGTAGGCCTCTGAGGGCTCCAGATCAGCTGCCAGTACTGTAACTGCAAAACTCACTCAGGAAATTAGGGAGGAGCTGGTCCATGGGGAAACCCCCACCACTTTTCCATGAGTGAGTGACAGGTTCACAATGCCACCAACAGGGCCCAGCTCTGGCTCACAATTAGTGTGGCCGCTGAGGGGTTTCCAAAACCAGGGCCGAGAGATGGCTAGACAAGTCCTCCTCTGAAGCTACCCAGGTTCACAGGCAGCTCAGGATTTCCAGCTCCCGCCTTGAGCTGGAAATGTTCACACAACTAGGCCTAGGGACCTGAAGTCCTGGAGGCAGAGCCCAAGGATTAGAAAATGGGGTTTGGGGGGTGGGTTAGGGTGTGGGGGTGCATGTGAGCTTATGGGAAGGAGGGGTTGATGCCAGATACACAAAGAGCACTCCCAGAGGCTGAAATTGTACCAGGAGCAAAGACCATGAATCTGGTGGACTGTCAACAGGAAAGATGTCCTGTGGCGGGTCCTGGACTGCAGCTTCCCTTGAAGACTCTGGCTGTGTTCTATCTTTGGGGAAGGGGAGGGGGGAGAATACATGGAAAGGCAGGCATGTCACGTAGGAGATCTTTTCTCCTCTCTCAGCTCCCAAGCAGAGCCAGCTCCAGCTTCGACACGTGTACTAGTACATGCTGAGGCGCCAGAAGCAGGGGCAGAAGTAAAGACTCCTGCAGCCTTGGGGGAACGTCCAACTCATGGTAGTGCTACCTCCAGCAGCTGCTCCAGAGCTGCAATCAACACTAACATCCATTCCAGCTGCAACTACGGAGCAGGGCCTGCCATGTGGAGCATCTCCTGAAGCGGTCTATGACCTAACACAGAACCCACCATCCTTGCCAGGGAAAATTTCACCTGAGCCTGTCAGAGATGAGGAACTGACTGAAGAGCTGGCTCAGGAAAATTTCTCAAGGTCAGTTCTAGAGCCACTTCTTGAATCTGTTCTCCCACTAGAATGTTCTTTACCCTCTCTTTTTAACATTGCAAATATCTTTTGGGGTAATGTCTGAATTTTTATAATGCTTGTATGACTTTGAGAGTTCTAAACATTTTAAAGTCATATGTTCAGTGTTATCCATTTATCACTCCCCTATGGAGTAAAGTACATTATTGAGTTTTTACTTTAAAGGATTTATTACAAGGAAAATAAAGGTTTATTATGATATTTGATTCCTAATTCTAAAGGAATCAAATAAAGAACAAAGTCCTTCCAGAGGTGCTCACCGTTTCAGTCCTTTCCCTGTGTGTGCACAATGTGTTGTCATGTGCATGTGAGTGGGCCTTATCCCATTCCCATGCATGCATATATGGGTGCCTGTGTGTGTTATGTTTGTGGGTGTCAGACAGGGAGGATTGCCAGGCATGTGCCCTTATAGACCCTCATTTCCCCAGGGGTGGATACTACCAGTCAATCCCCTTCCTCCTTGGAATTTCCTGTTTCCCCACATGAGAATTTCCAAAGCCCCTGATGTGGAACATGGGGCCATTTCCAATTTTTAAATTCCATCATTGTGCTGAAGGGAATAAATGCATCCATAAATATATAGTTACTAGTAGCCCGGCGCACAAATCCATGCGCCAGTAGCTCACTGCCACCTTCCAGTAGATCTCCGCCCACTGCCCCGCCCTCCTGTAGCTCCCTCCACCCCCCCTGCCCTCCCTTCCCCCATAGCTTGCTGCCCTGCCCCTTCCTATAGCTCTCTGCCGTCCGCTTGTAGCTAGCTGTTCCACCCTCCTGCTGATCCGTGATCCGGTAGTTATGCGGTTGGTTGTTATGCTTCATGGCATAACGACCATTTGCATATTACATCTTTATTATATAGGATAATAAGAAGAAAGGCTAAAAACATAATATACTACACTGTATACTTACTAACGTACATAGAATTACATTCTTAACGAGTGAGGATACTCTTTATACATTTATTAATTGATAGGATGTACCATCAAAAAGTAAGTAATCTAGCCTGCAGCAGGACTTTGCTGGGAAGGAGGACATGATAAGACATTTTTATTACTAAATTAAGGTCATGTTGACAATTTATAGCAATCATAGAATTTTCTGTTTCCCAAGAATAACTAGGAAAATCATGTGGCCTCACAAGCTTTCACCCTGTTGGAGATACAAATTAAAAGCCAAAAAGATATATTCGGTATTTCAGGGCATAAAAGTGAATGATATGAGTCAGAAGGACTAAGTCTCAAAGTGGCAAATGCATGCTGTGCTTACCTCTGTGGTTCTGAAGAGCCACATGCTGTATCTCAGAAAAGGGTAAAATAGTAAAGAGTCACATCAATTAGAGCTACCGTATATTTTCTAACTGCAGAAATACCAGTTAGCCAGAAAATTTCTAGGCCTGTAATAATATTTTTCCTTTAGATTTTATCTCCTATTTAGAGGAAATACTTATTTCAATGGAAATGGAAGATGTGGCAATAATCAAGGAAATCATTAACTGCATTTAAAAAAATATTAAATCAATCTTATTTAAAATTCAGTCTAATCTTAGCAAATAATTTTAGTATTGTAAGGAAGGAGAAAACCAGAAGCTGAAGCTATAGGAAATAATGAAGGAAAAAATAAATATTGAATTCACATGAATGTAGCATTGAATCCAGGCTTCTATAATTTGAATGTGTGGAACTTGCCTCCTGGGCTGAACACTAGGGACAGCAAGCCACTTACTAAGGATAGACCCCAGGTCCTGGATGCCCCCAGCCTCCACCCACATAGCAGGACAGCAGCAGGCTCAATGCGTCGAATGAATATGAACTTCATCTGTGGAAATTCTTTTATTATTTTTTTTGTTTGGGAGCTTATTTTGGTTTTTGCTTTTTCTTTGGTTTGTTAAGCCATAAAAAAAAAAAAAAAATGTGGATCAAAACTTTCCTGAAAATTATTTTATCAAGAGAAAGCAAGTCATTTTCTCCCTACCATCCTTGGCCTTCTTTATGTTTTTAAAATAAATTTTTAAAAAGAAAAAAAAAAGTATGGAACTTACTAATGGTCCTAAATGGCAAGACATACCCACTTCATGTGGTTATTGTATAGGTGATGAAGTGATTCAGGCAAAGTACCTTGCATAGTACTCAAAAAATGTTTTTGTTCCTTTCATAATATTTTTAAAGAACTTATTTTCTAAGTCATACTTTCTAATTACTATATTGCTAACTACAAGCAAATCTGAAAAACCCACCTTTCCTTAAATCTCAAATACAGCTTGTGCACTGCTTATTATAAAACTCACTTCCGTCATGAAGGTATTTTCTGATCTTTTGCACTGCTATTTCTTCAAGTTATTAATAGGCTTTGAAGACAGATTTCACCTCATTTAAGAGATTTTACTCTCAGAGGCTCTGCTGCTCACCCCAAGGGCATTTCTCCCCACAGTCAATTGATTCATTGCACAGTTGTTACAGTTCATTAAAAAATGAGGGATGCTGATAATTCAGCAGATGAAATTCATTGGCCTCTGTGGCTCAGATACCACTGTGCATTTTGTCCTGTGGAATGGGGCAGCATGATATGGCAGAGCAAAGAAAAAATGGCGCTTGCTTTAAGCCCATAGGTTTGGTTTGGTACATCCTTTTTAAATCAAATAATTAAATATCCCCAACAGCTTCAAATTGTTGGTGTTTTGTTGTTGTTTTTTTTCAAAATTATTTTGACCATCACTGTTGTACAGTAAGAGATGTTCACTATGAGCCAATGTGAGTTGTTTTGATTTTCTTTTCTGGCAACACTGATTTGTATAGGGGTAGCAACAGTGAAATTTTAATACAAGGAAAGACTTCATATAAATACAAAATAAGTCATTCAATATGGCATTATAGTATAGAGAAAATTGTCAGTGATAGTAATTATTTATGTGTGCTAGATAGTATGTTAAGTACTCACAGTTTAGTGGTAAACAAATAGACATGGGATGTGAGGAAAGAAACACAGGAAGTGTTATAAAACAGTGAAAAATCTAGAAAAATTCTGGGGCAAGTGGAATAGGGAAGCTGAGGCAGGAAAATTAAACAAAGCTGAAAAGATTGGCAGGCTGCTTATAGCAGGACCTTATATTAAGAATAAAGTATTAAAACTTCTCCTTCTCATAAAAGAATGCAGGAGAGGAGCGGGGAGGGGAAAAGGGAGAGGGTGAGGAGGAATCCTAATTCAATTTTTCCCTAACCGGGGAGTACTTAGTGCAAATGGTCCTGGAGCTGTTAAAACAGCAGGGAGGAGGGGGAAGAAGAGTGCAGTCCAGCTCATCCCACTGTGGAGACGGGGCAGTGAAGCCAGCAGTCTTGGGTTTGTCAGGATAAAATCACCAGGTTCTTCTCATAAATTGTGGAAAGGCCGTGACGAACAAGAGGGGAGGCCTCCAGAGTAAATCTGCACCAGGATTTCTAGAAGAGAAATGAAAAACACACACAAAGAAAACCTACAGACAGGAGTGTATGTATATAAGGCAGAACCCCCCAACCCCCTCGCTCTTCAGATTAGCTGAGAGCCCATCTGTGCTCCATAAGCCAGATGTATAGGTTTGCTTGCCTTGCTTCTTTTAATAAATGTGCATGCTTTAATTTTTAAATAAATTCACTTCCTTTAGTTTTTAAATAAGAGCACTGTAACACAGTGCAATTACTATGGGGAGTCACTCATGTGAATTCATTCCTACCAGCGTGACGAGAACCGAGGTGGGGCAGCCCTCTCCCTCCGACTCAGGAGTCTCTCTGAGAACACCTCTCTGCTGTCCTAAAGGTGCCTGTCACAGAAGCATTACAAAGTGATAATTATCAGCCTTGCTGCCGCGATAACTAGGAGCAGTGAGGGATATGGTTGATCAGAAGGTTCATGCCTTACACACACAGGAATTGTTTCATTAAACTAGAAAGGTGAACTAGTCTTTGGTATAGTCTATGGCAGTGGTCGGCACACCGCGGCTCGTGAGCCGCAGTTTGCCACTCTGTTGACTAATGAGTTTGCCGACCACTGGTCTATGGGAGAGAAGAGAAAGAGGGAGTTCATCTCCTCATACCTATTGGTCAAGGTTCAACCCCACAGGAGATGATTCTCCTATTCTAAACTCTATCTGTGTCATTTGCTACTTTAATAAATTAAATAAATGATTTGGGAGTATGTACAACTATTCCTAATAACAAAGCTTTTAAAAAAACATGTTTTAAATCTCCCTCTATTGCCGTGTCCTACGAATCTTTCTTTAAATGTGTTTCGCAGGTAATCTAACTTAGCAAGTCTGAAAGAAGTACATAGACGGTTATACCGGTAGATTTGTTCCATGGTTTGACTATGCCCTGAGACAAAAGCTTTCTTGGGTACTATAAGGGCCAGAAATTTTCTTTTATTCGGCTTACAAATTGTGTTCTTTCGCCGTTATGAAGATTTGTATTTCATAAACAGTGAAGAGTCCAGACCGCTATAAAATTGAGATTTTTCCCTGCAGCTGTATACATTTCTCCTACACAGGATATTGGCATCTGTGGTTCTCTATGTAGACATTGTAGGGCCAGACTTTTCTGATTGCACTTGGGCACATATACAACCTCTCAGATTTTGAGTCCTTCAAGTACCACCTGAGATCTAGTGATAAACCTGCCACATTTAGAGCTCTGTAATTGAATTTTGCCTTATGCTTGCATGTAAAGCGTGATGTGTGTTACCAAGTATGCAATACAAAGGAATGGTCTACAGAGCTTAGCATGTTTATTTTTCCCCACTAGGAAATGGAAATATATATTTTATTATCTTGATGAAGCAAACATTACAAGAAAGAATCAGGTAACCAGGCATTTATTGTGCTTTTCTTTTGAGCATATAGTTTCAGCAACAGAAGTATATCAAAATCAATGGCAATTTATAAAATTTAGTTTTAATATGCATCATTCCCCAGAGCCAAATTTTAATTTAAGCTTTCTAGTGAGTTACATATTTGATGCCTTTGCAGATTACACTGTGGACTAAGAGCATAAGAATTCACAAGACAACCTCAGAGTTTTCATTAGAGACAGCATGTCCAAAGTCATTACCCTTCCTGCAGGCTCCTTAGTTGATAGACACAGAAATCTAATGGAGACCTAGTAATTCATTTTATCTGTCCTTGCTGCTACATATACCTTCTCAAGAGGAAGGACCATATATTTTGATGAGGACAAATTATAACCCTGTTCCCCAAGTTCCTTTTTTGTCCACTGAGCTTGAACCTACCATGGAGTTGTGCAATCAGCATACTAAAACCAATCACGACCTATGTGCAGGGCACAAACGTTTGAAACCAATTGCCTGAGGATTCTCTGGTTGCTGCCACAAGTCTGCACATTCATTTGCTACTTTTAAAAACAGTAACCTGAAGAAAATGTAATAATTGTGAGATGTCAAGAAGGCAGCATATGGGTGCTAAAATACTGTATTTCCTTCTCTGAAAAAAAGGTTACATAAAGATGCCCATGATGTGCCTTAGGATGTGTGCGCTTTTACGTATGTATGCTATCAGCAATAAAAAGTGTATTTAAAAATACTCACCTTATGATAGTTTCATGAATTTAAACCAATTTCCTGAGGATTTCTTAACTGCAACCATCATACCTACATCTCAATTTCCTTAGGTTAAACAACAACAAACATAGCCTAGCTAGTTTGGGGGGCATGGAATGTGCTCATGAGAATTCTAATAGTTACATTTTTGTTCCAAGAAGCTGATTTTTGCAAAACTGTTGTTGTCTATTTTACCCATATGACACTGCAGCACCTAGTGAATGAAATTTCGATTTAAGCTGTCAATGGTATTATGTTAAACCATCATCTCTTATGTTTACTAACATTTGGATAAATGGCTTTAGAGCTCAGGATCTGGACTATCACTATCCAAATGTTTATGATAGTTAATACAATGAGAATATATGAAATTGTGTGTATATATATATAGAGAGAGCATGGACCTAGAAGAAAAAATTGTCCAAGTATACAACTGTAAGAAGTACCAAGATTTAAAAGGCAGGTAGGAGAAAATGATCTAGTAGAAATAGTAAGGAGGGAGAACTATCTGAGTAGGTAAATCGTAGTAATATGTCATCAGAGTCCAGTGATGATGATCCACGCTGGGAGAAGACCAAAAGTCTAAAATGAGGCAAATGTAAACATTTCAAGTTGCTGCCCTTGAGCATGCCTACAATCTAAAAGGAAGGAGGTAGTAACGTGAGAATGGAAATCCAGAACCCAGGTTTAGGACAGTCACTTTAATCAAAGGTACGTCTCGTTTAGTAGCCACTAAATGCCATATATTTTTGTTGTTGTCCAGTGTGATTTTTGTCCCACTACCACAAGAAATAAGTTGATCATTATTTTACAGATTATTACACCAAAGCATCACCTTGAGGTAATTAGAATGCATTTTGCAGTTATTCACACGTCTATAATACTATCATTCCATGTTAACTTATCTGCTGTTAAACATGGAAAGTTTCCAGGAATCTTTTAATTTTATTTTGTCTAATGTTTAGCATGATATTTTTATAATATTTGTACTTTTTTGCATATATTGATGGAGTTTTTGTTAAATAGGCTTTCGCCATGATCGGTACCATTATATTTACCTGTTTTTATGCCTCACAAACCCTAAATATGCATATAAAATTATGCAAATTAAATATTTTATTGAAAGATTTCAGAATAAATTTGTGAGAACTTATGACAAGAGATCTAACACAAATAGGTAAATATAACTTCACGAACAATGCAGGGGTGGGGGTGGGGAATAGAGTACAAAGAGTCTTCCAAAAGAAACTTTCTAAAGTTCCAGCATCAATTTAATTATTTATATTCATGAAGATGGGTTAATATAATAGGCAAGGAAGGAAAGCAGATTTATAAAGGAGATACATGAATCCATATACCAGAAAATGGAACCATAGAGTGACTTCGCAAGGACCACTGCTTGGTGGCTAACCACAGAACAGGATTTCATTTATTTTTTATTTCTTATTTTTTTAATAAATCTTTATTGTTCAGATTATTACAGGTGTTCCTCTTTTTTTCCCCCATAGCTCCCCTTCACCTGATTCCCCACCCCACCCCATGCCCTTACCCCCCGCCACTGACTTCATCCATAGGTGTAAGATTTTTGTCCAATCTCTTCCCACACCCCTCACACCCTCTTCCCCCTGAGAATTGTCAGTACACTCCCTTTCTATGTCCCTGATTCTATTATATTCACCAGTCTATTCTGTTCTTCAGATTTTTTATTCACTTGATTTTTAGATTCACTTGTTGGTAGGTATGTATTTGATGTCATTTTGTTGTTCATAATTTTTATCTTTACCTTTTTCTTCTTCTTCCTCTTCTTAAAGAATACCCTTCAGCATTTCATGTAATCCTGGTTTGGTGGTGATGAACTCCTTTAGCTTTTTCTTGTCTGTGAAGCTCTTTATCTGACCTTCAACTCTGAATGACAGCTTTGCTGGGTAGAGTAATCTTGGTTGTAGGTTCTTGCTATTCATCACTTTGAATATTTCTTGCCACTCACTTCTGGCCTGCATAGTTTCTGTTGAGAAATCAGCTGACAGTCGTATGGGTACTCCCTTGTAGGTAACTAACCGTTTTTCTCTTGCTGCTTTCAAGATTCTCTCTTTGTCTTTTGCCCTTGGCATTTTAATTATGATGTGTCTTGGTGTGGTCCTCTTTGGATTCCTCTTGTATGGGGTTCTGTGCACTTCCTGGACTTGTAAGTCTATTTCTTTCACCAGGTAGGGAAAGTTTTCTGTCATTATTTCTTCAAATAGGTTTTCAATATTTTGCTCTCTCTCTTCTTCTGGCACCCCAAAAATTCGGATGTTGGTACGCTTAAAGTTGTCCCAGAGCAGCCGTGGGCAAACTATGGCCCGCGGGCCGGATCCGGCCCGTTCGGCTGTTCTATCCAGCCCGTGGAGCCGAAAGAGCGGAGGGTTCTCTTGCTCTCCCCTCCACTCCTTTACTTTGAATTTATATTAGTTCACACAAACACTCCATCCATGCTCTTGTTCCAGCCCTCCGGTTCAGTTTAAGAACCCATTGTGGCCCTCGAGTCAAAAAGTTTGCCCACCCCTGTCCCAAAGGCTCCTTACACTATCTTCATATTTCTGGATTCTTTTTTCTTTTTGTTTTTCTGGTTGGGTGTTTTTTGTTTCCTCATATTTCAGATCTTTGGTTTGATTCTTGGGGTCCTTTGATCTACAGTTGAATTTCTGTATATTATTTATTTCAGACAGTGTATGCTTAATTTCTGACTGGTCCTTTTCCATTTTTTTGGCATTCTCATTAAGATCCTTAAAGGTCTCACTAAGTTCCTCAGTGGTTTTTAGAAGATTCTTGAGTAACCTTATAAATGTGGTTCTGAACTCTATGTCGTCCAGTAGTTTGCTTTCCTCCATTTCTTTCATTCGTGACATCTTTCTTTGTCTCCGCATTCTGGCTGCTTCCCTGTGTTGATGGAGTGGCTTTGTGTGGTAGGTGACCTATAGGGGCCAGTAGCTCAGCCTCCCCAATCACCTGAGGAAGACGCTCTTGGTACAACCCCTTGTGGGCTGAGTGCAAAGACTTGGTGTAGTTAAGCCTTGATTGTTTTTGGTATGCTGGGAGGAATTGACCTCCAGGCCAATTGGCTGTGAGGACTCGCTGTGTCTATAATGGAAGAACTGCTGTGCTGGAGACATGCTTATCGTGCAGGACTTGTTTCAGGGGGGCTTTGGTGCTCACTGAGTCTGCCTCTTGAATGTGTCACTTATGGATGTGAGGAGTTGAAATCTGGTGTCTCACACTGACCACTAGGTACACTGGCTTCTGGATCTCCAATGGGGTGCAGGTCAGCTACTGTCTGAGGCCACCTAGCAGGAGCTACAGCGAGAACTACAGTTTTTTCCTCTTTGCTTGGGGTTTGGAGGTTTTGGAGCTGTCTGACCTGGGCTGCAGGTTTGCTATGTTAAGCTGTGATAGGGCAGGCCATTCATATGCTAAAGCCGCTGCTTGGAGCTTGGGTGAGTCTGTAGGTTATGCAGGGCGGGGTCTCAGGGCGTGACTAGGCTAGGGCGTGGCAAACAACAATGGCTGCCAGTCAGCCTGCTCTGTGTCTCCAACTGCGTCCCCGCCTCTCCCGCCCCAGTGCAGTAAACAATTATTCCTGCACGCAGCCCTGCAAGCAAGCCTCCCTCACTTTCCGACCCGATGGCAGACAGTCCAGCTTCTCCCCGTAGGCGTTTGGGTCCCCCGCGTCTCCCCAGAAAGTGGAGTTTGGAGTAATCGGGAGCTTGTCTCCCTTCGGGTTGAAAAAAGCAGCGCTCCCAGTCGCCAGCCGCCAGCCCGATACACACGCCTCCGTACCTCAGGTTTTCAGCACTTGTGCACGTCTCACTGCTCTTTTCTCTTTCTTTCTAGTTGTAGAACTTCCACTCAGCCAGCTTTCCCGTGGTTCTGGGTGATAGACGTTTTGTCTTTTAGTTGTAGTTTTGAAATTGTTGTGCGAGGCAGCAGTTTAGGTGTCTACCTACACCGCCATCTTGGATCCTCTCTAAAAATTCTTATTCCTTAATTTTCCTCATCAGATTTTCTTTGATCAAATGAACATCATTGACATTAAGTTCATAGAGATACACAAAATGCTTGCAAGATCAGTGCTACAAAATGATGTTGAAGAGATGGCCGTGACTGGAGGGCTTCCTCTTCCTCACTTGCTCCATCAGAAAATTCTATCACTGCCTGGCTGATGTGGCTCAGTGGTTGAGCGTCGACCTATGAACCAGGAGGTCACAGTTGGATTCCAGGATTTCATTTTTGTGAATGCTTTTAGAGCCTGGTTTTGTTTAAAATGTCCTTTCAAATGGCTCTAATTTTAAAATTCCTTGTCTTTTTTCACCTGAGTCGGTAGCTCTTTCTTTTCTTATTTGTAAGTTTTAAGGCCTTTATTTTTATGGCTATGGGCAGAACTCCATTTGTCTGAACTGAATCAAAAAGTGCAGGAGCTAAAGAAATCCATTTATAAAAATTGAAAGAGCAAGTGCAGGGGCTAATACAAATATATGGTATAATTGAATTTTAAGACAAATATAAAGCCTATAATAGTTTCCTTTGTACTGATTATGTCACTATCTATCTTAAAATTATTTATGATCTTCCCTTTGCCAACCTTGGAATGTTAAACAGGTCTTCCAGCCTCATCTCTCATCAGGTCCTCTGGGACCTCATGCTTAGATCATACTGAACTATCTGCAGTTCTCCAAATGCCCCAGACCATTCCAAACCTCTATAAATTTGCATATTTGAGACCTTTCTATAAATTAGCTCTTTATTGTACCTGAAATGCTTTCTCTCCTTGTCTAATTATTCATCATTCTTTCTAAGCCTGTTCTTTAGGGCCCTTCCTCATAACTCCTCTTGCACAGAATTGTCCCCTCCTCCATTGTGCCCAAAACTACGCTGATAACAGCTTCGAGCTCAGTCTCTTTTGCATTCATTCTATCACATCTGTTCAAGTCCTCTGTCCCTGTAACACGGTGAGCACTTTGAAAACAAGGTTGTGACTGGTTCACCTTAGTATCCTTTGGACCTTGTAGAATTCTGAATACCATTAAAACATATTGCGGAATGAAGAAGCCAGAAATAGACTCACACAAATATGCTCAAGCGATTTGTTACAGATTCAAAAACAATTTAATGGAGCTTAAAGTACAGTTTATTCAACAAGTATACATTCTTGCATCTTATTTAATTTTTTTTTCATTAAAATGTCTTTAAAAATTCATCTGTGTTGTTATGTGTACCTGTAATTATTCAATTGCTCTTACTGTATAATATTCCATTGTATGAATATATCAAAATGTATATATTCATTCTATTGTTAATTGCATTTGAATTGCTCACACTTTTTAACTATAAGATCTAGTTGCTATGAACATTTCAATTCTACTTTCTCAGTACATGTAACATAGACTATTCCTGAATAGATAACTGAGAATAAAATTATTCAGCCATAGGTTATAAATATGTTTAATATTAATAGAAAATGCTGTACTTCTACTAATGGCACAGAGGCTCAATTTAGATCAACCCTCTCACAAATGAAAACTAATTAGGTATTAAAAACAACAGCAACTCCCTAGCTGGTTTGGCTCAGTGGATAGAGCGTTGGCCTGAGGACCACAGGGTCCTGGGTTCAATTCCCATCAAGGGCATGTACCTTGGTTGCAGGCTCCTCCCAGGCCCAAGGATTCCCTCCTTGCAGGGGATCTATTTTGTTTAGAAATATATAATTTTGCTTATATTATTCCATAGAGATTTTGGAATGAGAATCTGAGAATATGTACTTAATTATAACATTAACAAGAGAGAAAAAGTAATGTGTATGTGTGTGTGAAGGTTGGGGGAAGAAGGAGAGAAAGAAAGGAAGAGAATGGAGGGAGAAATGAAGGGGGAGAGAACACTAAATTGCTCTGTAAGTAAGAGTTTGAGGAGATCTTGGTAGAGGGAAGAGGAAAGTGATAAGAGAACAATATTTATTTCATCCTGAGCCATTGCATGGAACTCAGAATCCAGCTTGGGGCAGGAATCTGTGAGCAGGCAGCAGTGTTTTACTTGGCCAGACTAAGATTCCATCTCTTTGGCATGTACTTCACCTTCTCATAACAGCGCTTGATTAAAACTGATGTAATGAGCAAAGACTCCAGGGAAGGAATCTGCAGCAATTAGTGTAGACACTCCTATTCTGACCCAGGCAATTGCCTCAAAGCAGGGACCTGGGAGAGGTCGCTGGCCATCCTGGTAACTGAAATCCTATGCCTCACCTAGCAACTAAATTCACTGGAATTTAATTACTCAATACTATTACATACTGACAGTATGCTCATTATTGAAAAATTGATTATTATGCAAACATTTCCATTATTAATTTATTAAATCTTGGGCATACTTCCCAGACTAGTAGTGAATCCTCCACTTCTTGTCACTTCATTACCTTTTCAGTTGAGTATGTTTAACTTTTTGAGGTTGTTATTTTGACTCATCATTCTTTCACAGGATTAAGCCATTAAAATTCATTCAGGAAATGGGCTTTTTTTCAGATACCAAAGCAGCACGATAATAATAAAATACAGAGTAGTTGTCAATTCTACTCTGACAACTCAGATTGCAGTCTCTTACTTGTTTGCTCATAGACATTTATATGACCCCAAACACAATAATTTGCCATAATAGATTGCCTGCTAAAATGTGAGTCATAAGGCCTTGCTATAAACATTTGTTGAGTGGATGGGTGGGTGAGGGAAATGAACTCTAAGGTGCTTATTTGACTAATATTTTAAACTTGAGGAGATAACATTGAACTTACATACTAATTGTCTGAAGGAAATATGGTTTGCCTTCAAGCAAACATCAATAAATACCTTACTTTAAAAAGTCAAACATTTAACCCCACTGTATGTGTGGGTAATATGAAGAAAATTTTTCCTTTACTAATAAACTTCCTACCTCAGCATTATTCATTCCAAACAACAAATCCACAGGGCAAGTTCCAGCTACAGTAGTTCATTAGTGAAGTGTTTTTAAATAACACAAAAAAGTTGCTTTTCAATTGTTCTGCATATGAGGGGCTGTTTCATCCATACCTATGGATTCAGGATGACATTTTTGGAGTTTAAAATTGTTAGGGTTGAAATAGCTCTGTACATTCAGGGATTATTATCAAACCTGCCTTTTTCTTGCCTCTACTCTGGATCATCAGTTCTTAAAAAAAAACTTTATTGTTGAAAGTATTACATATGTGCCCTTTATTTCCCCCATTGACCTGCTTCAGCGCCCCCCTCCGTCCCCTTCCCTGCACCCCAGACCTTCACCACCCTCTGAGATTCTGCAACTCTGTTCCATGTTTTCATGTCTCTGGATCTACTCTGTTCACCAGTTTATTTTGTAAATTAGATTCCACATATGAGTGAGATCATGTGATGCTTGTCTTTCTCTGACTGACTTATTTCACTTAGCATGATACTCTCTAGGTCCCTCCATCATTTCTGAAGAATCATCACTTCCTGTATAAGACTGGATGGTGACTTCTGAACCAAATTATAAAATTTCAGATTTCAACGTCACTGAAAACCATTATGATAAAGTAGTTCACGCCTCTCTGAATGTTTGTTCACTTCCTATGGAAAATCAGAAGGGATCTGAAACAGTATCCAAATAAAAAAGCAAAATGTCAAGGTGAAAGCTGGAAGTGCTCTATATTCATAGAGATCCCTTTGCGTTAATTTTAGAGAGAGAGGCAAACACTGTGAATGTGGCAAACTCCCTAAAAATGGACCCTGGTGTACATAAATTGAAGTTTCTAACAACTTTCCTTGTTTTGCCCACTTCTGCTCTTAGTCCTGATAGAGATGAAGCACCCTATATAAAAAAGCCTAATATGCAAATTATCCCCTTGGGTGGGAGACTAGGAGTTCAACTGCTTGCTATGGCATGTGCTGACCATCAGGAGGCAGCACGGAACATGGTGGGCATTGACCATGTGCTGCAACCTCTTGCCAGATACCTGGGGGTGGAGGTGATGGGAATGGAGTTGTGGTGAAAATGCGGGGTGTCCGCTGAGCTCTCTCTCACTCCCCTTGCTACTCTCCCCTGTGACGCCAGGGTTCGTGTGCTGGGGAAGCCCCAAGCTCAGGTGCTGGGCACCCACGAGTAGCCCATCCCACACCCAGCCTCTTCCAGGTGAGCTGGCCACAGCCACCAGGACCACAGAGACTGGTCGGGCTCACCATGGGTTTGCGCAGGAGCAGGTCTCTGAGGCCGGCCGGGAGACAGCGCGCTGCCCACCCGGCTTCCATGCAGCGCTGCTGGGCGGCCCTGAGGCCCACACTGTGCCCCGGCCGCAGCATCCGGCCGCACTCACCACATCCCTGCATGGGGACTCAGCGCTGTGACTCAGGCAGAAGGGGCACACAGGGGTTTGGTGACCCATGTGCTACCCAGGGCCCAGAGGTCAGCTGGAACCTGCCCTTCCACACCAGACCCTCGCGTTTCAATTGCCAGCCAGGCCTAGGGACCGCACCCATGCACAGATTTCGTGCACCGGGCCTCTAGTAAGAAATAAGACATATCTCAAGCCTACAATGTGAACTATAAAGTACAGTTACAATATCTATATGAAATGTGCTATAGACACCTCAGTCTCTGAGATTAGCAATATAAAGGCATACACACACTAGTGGTAAAATAGATATAGCCTAAGAGAGAGAGCAAGTGGGACAGATACAGTAACTGAAGATAGCTTTTGCAAAATGTCAAAAAATCTGAAGCCACGAATTACAGAATTCTAGGAACTGCATGGGGAAAAAATAAAGTAATCTACAATTAAGCTCATAAAATTGCTGCAAAGTAAAGAGATTATTTTTAAAATGCTGAAAAGATTAAAAAAAAAAAGACAGCTCTATAGTGACACACAATAGATTAGATGTTGCCTAGGGCTGGAGGAGGTAGAGTGTGGGAGAATAGGGAGTGATTGGTAGAATGTACAGAAATTTCCTTTTCAGGGGACAAAAATTAGATTGTAGTAATAGTTACACAATCCTCGGACTATACTAAAAGGACTGTATTATACACTTTCAAATGCTGTGTTGCATGGTATGTGAACTGTATCTCAATAAAACTGTTAAAAATGGTCTTTAACAGAAATAGCAGAAGCCTAATTCACAATAACTATAGGTGTTATAAACACATTGATATACATACACATGGGGCTATTTGTTTTTTAATGTTTAAATTTGGTAAAAGAAAAAAAAATCCAAATACTGAAAACAGTTGCCAGGTCTACAGCTCCCACAAATACATTAGCAGGCATTTCAGTTTGGCATATTATTGCCAACTTTAAAATCTCCATATTGCCTATCATGGCTGACATGTGCAAAAAGATAATTTGCTGAAAAACAGACATGCTGGAACTCCAGCGATAACAGCATCCAGCATTGCTGACAGCAATCCAGGTCTTTGATGTCAAAGCAAAGGGGTGAAGACAATTCATTTGAAGCAAACGGAGACATAATACTCATACAGCAAAAATGAGATAGGAATGGATGGAAGGATTACAATGAGTAAGATAAGGCAATAAAGAAATGAAATATGGATGGAGAGAGGAGAAAGGCAGCTTCCACTGATACGGCACTACTACGTCACTGTGTGGTAGTGAGTCAAGGATAGGTGGAACACCCACTGTAAGTTAGGGCCCTGCTAAGCAAGTTGACATGTGAAACTAGAAGGTCCTCTGAGCATTGTAAGGATGTTTATGGTGTATTAGCACCACTTCGTTTAGCACAGGTGTTGCTGTGTAATTGTGGAATAGTGGGAAAATGCAGAGTGCTCCATCGATCTTCATCACATCCCAAAGTTATCCACTAGCAGCAATTTAGCACCTGCTAGAGAAATTTGGCATCTGTGGTATTTATCCAAGTGATTGGTCTTAAAGGTTGGAAGTGTTATTTTGTACCTCCATCCATGCTGGGGAACTATCAAGCATGTGCCAATGGCAAATACTTTGTAAAAACCTCTTAGTGAAAGTTGCAAAAGCGAATAAAGCTCAGTGAATAAAAGTCTTATAAAGGGCGAAGATTAAATTTTTCACACATACTCTCCCCATCAAAAAGAGCCTTTTCCCTGCCCACTAAGGAAAATAATCATTATGGTTATGTGCTTAAAATGATAACTTAAACATTTATAAATAAATTATTTGGACCGTAATTGTTTTAACATTTTCGACAGTGAATGTTGTAGCTCTGTTGCCGATCCATCTAGGAATCAGGTATATTAAGACGAAAACGTTCTTCGCCCTATTTCAAAATTACCTTGAAATATGAACAAGCTAGTTATTTACCAAGATAAAATAGCCAAATAGTTCTCATCTGAAAAATAAGGCAGATAAATAGATATAGACAGACATATAATATTTCTGTATCTTAACATCCTGGCTAATAGGAGAGCTATGTCCCAACAAATAAGTAACAAGGCACTCTAAGCCAAACATTAAATTAGCAATGTTTAAATTAACATGCATGATATTTCCATCAGCCACATAATGTTCTTCCATGTTCATTTCCATATAATGTTAAAATTGATTAAGAAAATATAAATGTCATACCACAGACAATAGGCTGCTGAAGGCCTGGGACAGGGGGTGGGGACGGGCTGGAGAGGGTCAATGGGGGAAACAAGGGGACATAGGTAATAGTTTCAACAACAAAGCATTATTTTTAAAAAAGAAAACATAACTTTCATAAATATGACAACACATTTCTGCGTTTCAACCTATGCTCTACAGAATTTAACTTTATATTTGCGTTTTGATCTGTCACAGTGATAATGAGAAGGTATCACAATAAAAGACAATGGTCAGAAGAGATATAAAGCTATGTGCCTAACTGAATTGTGCAGTGACAGAAATTATAATGCAACAGTCAGGAACCATAAGGTCAAAATGTAATGAGATATTAAGGGCTTCTAATAAGAAGTATAATTACATTGTTAGATCTATCACTTGTTAGAGGCACTGGAAAGGAAGGCAAAAGCTTGCTTGACATTGAAACAGAAAGAGATTAGTCAGAAAGATTTTAAAAGATGTATGTATTAAATGGAAGAATACATCATAAATTAGAAAGATCTTAGAAGATGTACTTAGTTATCAGAAGCGTACATCAATTTTTCAAATACAATTTTAATTTGTAGGTGCAAAAAATTAATGTCTGTATAATAATAGTTTATTGTACCTTGAGCAGTATCTACACACATGCAGCACACACAGGCAAATTTAGGAAAAAAACAATCACCACATCTGAGACAAAAATAGCTTGGTTTAAGTCTAGTTTCAGATATTCACTAATTATTTATTTTATCAAAAAATAATAAATTTATGTTAATTAAAAGCGAAGCTATTATGTAAATCGTGCTATACTGTTACTGTTCATTTATTCAATAATTTTAACTTGAAGACATTTTGCTCTGATGGAAAATCTTTTATCTCCTTGCCTACAGGGTACTGGGTAGATGAAAAAAAACATTGAAAGCAGGTAATTCTCTTCTTTAATATATATCTTTATGACGTTAGTTTCCATTATGACAACTGTGCAAAATACTTTATAAAATTGCAATATGGTAAGATAAGATAATTTTAAATTGGTAAGAAAACTAAAACAAAAATATAATTAAATAGAATATTAGATGATATAATATAAACTTAAGTCAAAATATCATGAAATGTTACACTCCTGATATAAATTATACAAACTTGGACCTAAGATTTCTAGAAGTCACATGGGGTAAAAATGAATATTTCAGAGACCACAATGTTAATTAAAAATTACTCAGAAATATGACATTTATCCCTTTACAGACACCAAATAAAAAATATTTCACCTAGGCTGTAGTATAAAGATAATAACCTCCTTGTGTCATGAAAAGCATAATATTTCCATCTTAAGCATAGTGATAAAATAGATTAGGTTGCTTCAAAATATATCCCTTAAATGCACATACGGCTAAGCTAATCAATTGCAGAAATCCAGTATGATGTGATTCAATTTCCTTTCTGAAGAACTATCATTGTTCATACATGGATGCCAAAATAATGGCTCTTAAACTTTTTTGACAGTGGCCATAAATAGAACAATAAATATTTTATATCACAATCCAGTAAAAACTTGTAAGTATGTGTACATACATATACACATAGCCACCCAACAGAAATGTTAAGCAACCATAATTATAATTATGCTATTATTTTCTAATATTCCTATTTTATTAAAATCATGATATTTGCAACAAATAAACTGATTTTCTGACCTATTAATGGTCTAATAACTATGGCATAAAAATAGTGTGCTAGGTCTATATATAAAAATAGATAAGAGCCATAAATAGAATCTTGGACAGCTGAGCTATGGAAATGTCGTAATAAGGTCATACTGTATTTAAGTTACAGACTTTAGAGGTCAGATGGGGCTAGTTTTACATTCCTAAACCATAACAGATCCTTGGACCATCATGCACTTTCCCACATCAAGCATTTGTACATCCTGTTCCTTTACCTACTTGAAAGGTATTTCCTTCCTCTCTAGCCTGGCAGGTTCCTGCTGTTGCTTCAGGTCTCACCTCAACTGTTACCTACTCAGAAAGCATGTTGACATCACTAATTATGGCCCAGTTACTCTACTATTTCTATTGCTACTCCCATTACTTTATACTCTGTCAATGCAAATTTATTTTCTTCACAGTAAGGTGTCTGGAGATCACATTGATTTCAACCCACTGACACTCATCTTGGGCTTCAGATTTCCAGAACTATATGATACCAATTTGTTTTAGCCACTAAGTTTGCAGTAATTTGTTACACCAGCAGTAGGAAACTAATACATATGCTTTTTAATAAAAAACAATGTACAACACATGCTTAAATTAATAGTTCTGTATGTCTAAGTTTCCTTATACTCCCAAATCAAGTTAAAATAGTCTTAATGCACAGTATAATGATTTCGTTACATCCTGTAAAATTAATTTACTACAATTAATAGCCTCTTCTACAGATATTTTTATACAGTAGACTTCATAAATAATACCCTAGAGAATATCTTTATTCTTATTTTATTTATTTCATATTGTATCAAATGTGTTTTTAAATACATTTTCAAAGGTAGAATTATTGAGAAAACGATAAAATTTCTATTAATCTTAAAGTACATTACCATAATATTTTCAAAGAAGGTTGTACCAGTTTTCCCAGCACTAGCACTCTTCATCAGTTTTACCACATAACTGACAGTATATTATCACTATTTATTCTTTTTTATCACCATTGATTCTTAATTTGAAATTCAGTAGGCATAAATAGCACTTATTTGAAGTTCTGATAATTTTTTTTCAAAAACTTGTGAAGTTGTTTATGTTTTCATATAATTTTTATGGTCATAAAAGTTCTTTTCCAAGTTTCCTATTTCTGTCATTTTCTCACTTAAAAGCTGCTTATATCCTTTCTTTGAGGATTAATTCCAAGGATATTTGCCTTCTATGTAATTTTCGTAAGTAATCTTCATTCTTCATCTATGATTATAGAGATTAAAGAGAAAATTCATTTGTCTCACACATTATGAAGCTAGCTTATTCATCCACATTTATTGTTCTCAAAAATTTACGAAAATTTAGGATACTCTATATTCATAACAGACTAAGAGTAGCAAAAATTATAAACAAATTTTCTTAGTTTATTTCTTTGTTTTCTTCTATTTTGTCTATTTTTTTAATTAAAGCCATTGAAACAGAAATACTCAACAGGTTATAAATGCATAATCACCATTTGTATGTTTGCCCTTGTGGGCTAATTATGATTAACTAGAGGCCCGATGCACGGAGAGATTCCTGCAATAGGCCTTTCTTCCCTTGGCTTCCAGCACCAGTTTTCCTCCAGTACCCGGGACCCAGGCCTTCGCTCTGGCCAGAGTCTGCCATCTTCATCCTCGCTGCAGACTCTGGAGTCTGCAGTCTTGTCTTCGCTGCGCACTCTGCTCAGGTAGATCCGTTAGCCTCCCCCCCCCTCCTGCCCTCCCTCTCATAGCAGGCGTCCTGCCCCCACCTGGCCACTCACACCTGGAGCAGCTGGGCAGCCGCCATCTTTGGCCTTCTAATTTGCATACTCACTCTGATTGGCTGTGGGCATAGCGGAGGTATGGTCAATTTACATGTTTGTCTATTATTAGGTAAGATAATATAGAATAAAGGGAATTACTCATTTTGGGGACTAGTTATTAAGCATTTGATTTGTCAGACATTGTGTTGAGTCTGGGAAAATTAAAGAATAACAAATAATGTATAGTACTTCAAGTTGCTGTTTAGAATAAAGAAGTATAAATTTTAAAGTGAGTCATATTTATAAGTACTAGATTTAGAAGTATGTACATGATGCCACTATGTTAAGGAGGAGGAGATGGTTAACTCAGAACAAAAAAACTTACAAGTAAGTTTTAAAGGATAAGAATAGAAAAACTTAAAGACTGAAGTCAGTTCCAGATAAAGGGATCAGTAAGAGTAAAATCACACAAGCATGAAAAACAGGCATGCTTGACAAATCTAGAAATTTCACATGTCTAGAATTCAGTATATGTGTGGGGAAGTGTTAGGAATGGAGCAGGCGACATTTGGATATTATCAGATCATGAATATCTTCATATGCAAAGAATAGAATTAAACTCTTATCCTGTTGGTTTTGTGGAACCTTTAATACCTTATAAAGCAGGAGAGTGGAATGATCAGATTTTGATTCAGAAATACTAATCTGATAATAATGCATAAAAACATTTTTAGTAGGAATCTTTCAAATTAGACCAGAAAGAATGCCTCCGAATTAGTTAAGTCATGATATATTGAAACCTCACTCACTTCTTAAAACATATTTCAGAACTGCTGAAATAGCCAGTAGGTCTATAAATATAGTGACCAAATAATTTATTGCTCAAATACTTTGGAGAATAAAAAGGGGGTGTTATTAATAATTCTGTGTTATTAATAATCCTATGGGTTTGACAGGCATATACCAGAACTTTTCTGAGCAAGTTAAAATGTATGGTTATCTTATCTTTAATGACTTGATCTATCATTGGAGATTTAGTGGAAGGTTTATCTACTTCCTGCTCATAAATAAAATTCTATTTATTTATCTTCAGTTAGGCACTTCAGTTAGGCACTGAAGATACATAAATGGGGTAGGGTCAAGCAAGTAGCCTTTGGTAGGTTAAATTATATAATGCTTTGCCGAATTTTCTAAGCATAATAAAAAGAATCAGAAAGTAGTGGCATTAGAGGAATTGCTTCAGCCACTCTAATCAGCTGGCTCTTTAGGGCCTGCACTTTGTGCTGACTTCCTGTGAGTCCTCATTCTTGATGGAACTCTCTGTGGCAGAAGCAATGCCACTCTTGTCTCACCTGACCATATGTTGTATGTTTAAAAAATGGATATAAGTCATTTTCACTTGCAGCAACAGGTAGGTAGGAAAACAGTTTTAATCCCACACTTCCTGCGAGCCTTGTTTTGTCAGTTGAATTAGCTATCCTTATTATTTCAGCAGTTCATTCATTGCCTTTCCAGCGAAGAAAAGAGAGTACTTACCCTACCTGCCCTCTAGACATCTCATTTCTGACATCAGGGTGTCATTTGCATCCAATCTGTGTCTTTTAACAGGGATAACACTATTTGAAAGAGTTCTTTCTCTACTTTATACAAGCAATACAATATTTAGTTGACAATAATAAATCCATATTATCTAACAAAATATGTACACTGCTAAATGTTTTTAAAAACATGCATTCATATAAAATACTTTAAGCAGATAGTTGTACATAGATAGGTACATACATACATAGAACTGCATACACACACACATCTATAATAAATATATGCATGTGTACACATATGTAATAATGTAATTCCTTTAATCCTACTTCCCTTAGGGAAACATCCATGCCTGATTTTCTTTATATTCCTTGATCAACTTCTGTGTTCCAATAACAGATGAGAATGACAGAAAAAAATGTATTTTGTTTCTATTTATTGTTTCTTCATTTTTTCTTTCTGTTTTATCTTAAGGAAAATATTTAAGACATATTTGTTATTCAATTTTGAAAATATTACAACACCAACACAGTGTGATATACATAGTAAGTTACCAATTAAGTTGAATTGAGTTAACACAACAGTCAGATTGCTTTACCCCATATTCTTAAAAAAGTGTAGGCTCCATTTTCTTGTAAAACATTCATCACAATGCACTGTTACTCACATATTTATAAAAAGCTATTTTATTTATGTATTTATGTATTTATCTATTTATTTATTTGTTGTTGACACTAATTCAGATGTCTTCCATTTCCTCCCCTTTTATTCACCTCCACCCAGCCTCACCCTCCATCCCTTTGGCCATCACTGCACTGTTGTCTGTGTCTATGTGTTATGCATATATGTTCTTTGGCTAATCTCTTCACCTTCTTTCATCCAGTCCCCCAGACACCCCTCCCCTCTGATCTCTGTCAGTCTGTTCCATGTATCCACACCTCTGGTTCTATTTTGTTTATCAATTTATTTTGTTCATTTGAATCCGCATATAAGTGGAATCATATGGTATTTGTCTCTCTCTAGCTGACTTATGTCACATAGTATAATGATCTTCAGGTCCATCCATACTGTTGCAAAAGGTAAGAGTCCCTTCTTTTTTACAGCTGCATAGTATTCCATTGTGTAAATGTACCACAGCTTTTTTATCCACTCTTTTACTGATAGGCACTTTAACATAAATTTTTATATCCATCAGGTTTCTTCACAAAATAGTCATTTATCATAGGTAGTCTATCTTCTGTATATTTCTTCTTTCAACTCTATAAATTCATTAATTCCTTTATTTTTGAGCAAACATTTACTAAATTATCAGCTATGTGTTAGGTGCTATCCTAAGCACTGAAATTAGAAAGACATATTAAGAGGTGACAGTAGACCCGGCTGGCGTGGCTCAGTGGTTGAGCATCAATCTATGAACCAGGAGGTCACGGTTTGATTCCCGGTCAGGGCACATGCCTGGGTTGTGGGCTCGATCCCCAGTGGGGGTGGAGGGGCATGCAGGAGACAGCCAATCAATGATTCTCTCTCATCATTGATGTTTCTATCTGTCTCTCCCTCTCCGTTCCTCTCAGAAATCAATAAAAATATATTTTAATAAAAAGAGGTGATAGTACAGCAGGACAGAAAGACATTATAACAATGTAGTAATGGGAAACAAGTACCATAGTAGAGAAAACAAAAGATAATTATCATGATTGAGGACTATTTGTTAGACACTTCACACATCTCATTGCAGTCAAAGGAGGTAAGTACAAAGTCTTCCAGCTGTAAAAAGGAGAGATGACCAATTCATCTGATGAAGTTAGGAAAAGTTTCAGAGAATAGCTGTTGAGTAGAGCCTTAGAGGCAACCTTGAAATTCAGCACACACAGAAAATGAATAGAGGAATACCAAGAAGAAAACAAAACATGTAAAGACTCTGATATATTGTGTGAGAGCTTACAAAGTAATGTCTTTGATTTCAGAAATGGTATGAAGAGGTTCTGTGTAAAAGAATATCATATGGACTCATCAAACCATATTTATATGATAAATACTGGTGATTTGTGTATTCTCTATTTGTAGTCTGATATATTATAGCTATTTTTCCCTCACAGTTCAGAAATGCAGAAGATATTCTACCCAACCACCTAGATAAAACTAAAGAAATAAAAAAATTAAGGACATAGACTACAGAGTATTCTAACATAAATCTACCAAATGTCCTTGTGCAAATTATTTTCATGGTTAATTTAAATAAATACATATGAATATATATATGGCAAATTACATTGCCTCAGGTAACCCTCCTTCCACCAAATGTGTGTGTGTGTGTGTGTGTGTGTGTGTATATGCAAAAATTTAAAAATGTAAGTACATTAGCTAGTATTTATACATATATACATAGCTATTTTAAAAAATAGGGGCCATATTATACATGCCATTTTTTTTTATTAATCCTTACCTGAGGATATTTTTCCATCCATTTTTAGAGAGAGTGAAAGGGAGAGGAAGAGACACAGAGAGAGAAACATGGATGTAAGAGAGACACACTGATTGGTTGCCTACCTCATGAGGCAGTCAAGGTGTGCCCTTGACTGGAATTGAACCCAGGACCCTTCAGTCCTTGCTTTGAGCTCTATCCACTGAACCAAACTGGCTAGGACATACACGCTATTTTTTATGTAAAAAGTATTAAATGCAAATAAATTTTACAGATGAAACTAACTCTCAGTAGGAATTGGTTTTGATGGTGGGGTGTGGTATATCTGATGAAGTCTCCTGATTAAAATTGGGTATCAGCATTTTTCCATGTATTTATTGGTCAGTCATATTTTACCTTTAATAAAATGCCTGGGTATCTCTTTTGTACAAATGCCATTTTTGTCTTTGTGTTTTGCTGGTTTTGATTTCAGTCTTTCATACTGAGTATATGCTGGATATTAGTCTTGTTAGATGAATTGAAAGTCTTTCAGTTTGTCATTTCATTTTCTTTAGGGCTTCTTTTAATAAACAGAAGTAACTTTTGAAGTAGTCAAATTTATCAGCATTTTCCTTTATATCTTCCTGAGTGTATTTTGTTTAAAAATATTTTCCTGCTCCATTTTCATAGTCGCCATATCTATATAAATACTAGTAAAAGCCTAAGAGACCGTTTGACTGTTAGCAATGACATGCACTAACCACCAAGGGGCAGATGCTCAATGCACAGGCATGGAAACATGGAACAGACTGATGAATCTCAGAGGGAAGGGGAGAGGGGGGAGGGCAGGAAGAGATTAATCAAAGATCTTATATGCATGCTAGAGGCCCAGTGCACAGATTTGTGCATCAGTGGGGTCCCTCCCTCGGCCTGGCCTATGGTAATTGAGCCAAAACCAGCAATCCAACATCCCCTGAGGGGTCCTGGATTGCGAGAGGGTACAGGCCGGGCTGAGGGACTCAGCCTCTAGCATCTTATATTGTTTAAACAATATATTCCCTTTCCTGTCTGCAATGCCTCCTCTAACATTTACAAAGTGGCCCTATCTGTGTGGAATGCATGGCTGAATGGTCTAGTCTCTCTTTGCACAAATACCACACTCTCTTGATTACTGTTGCATTATAAGACATCTTAACATTTCAAATGGAAAGGTCCATTTCCTTTTTCTTTATATAATAAACTAGAGTCCTGGTGCATGAAAATCCATGCACTGGAAGGGGGGTCCCTCAGCCCGGTCTGCCCCCTCTCACAGTTTGGGAGCCCTCAGGGACAGAAGGCAACCCGGCGATCAGGGGGAGGCGATGCCCCCATCACACCTCTGCTGCTGCCACTGCCGGCAGTACAAGCCTGGCCGACCCTGGTTATCTGAGCCTCGGGCAGCCCTGGGCAGCTGGGCAGCTGCCATCTGAGGCTTGCCTGTGCCTTGGGCATTGGCTGGGCAGCTGCCATCCAAGGCTTGCCTGCGCCTTGGGCCAGCCCTGGGTGGCTGGGAGGCTGAAGGGACTGGGGGACTCTGGAGGCAGGCATGCATAGCGGCTGGACCCGCCTGGGGGCAGGCCCGGCTGGGCTGCATGCCTGCTGCCCTGGCGGGGCTGAGGGGACTGGGTGCCGCCATCTTGTGGCTGTGGGCGCCAACATCTTTGAGGTTGTGGCAGTCAATTAGCAGATTCCCTCCTTATTGGCTGTCGGCACTGCCATCTTTGTGAGGGGTGACGGTCAATTAGCATATTCCCTCTTTATTAGATAGGAGGATATCTTGGCTATCCTTGTTCCTTTACATTCATTTATAATTTCCATATGTAAACAAATTAGCTGTTGAATCATGTGATTATTAGAACTCAATTTGTAAGTGAATTAGATTTTTTTATTTTGTAAAACTCTATTCATGAATATAATACACTTCCTTCTTTAGAAGTTCTTTTGTTTCAATACAGCTTTGTATTTTTCATAAATACTTTGAATTTATATTTAGTGTATTTATTCTGAGGTACTTTATATTTCATTTATACTCTGGGAATTTTATATGACTTCTTAAAGTATTAAAGTCTAAAGTTTTAACTATATTTATTCTCCTCCTGAAGTACAAACACATTTAAATCACATTGCCTCAGATAACCCTTCCAAATGTATATTTATGTCATTAATATTTGTGCTTTCATTTTTAACTGCACAAACTGTCATTCCTACCTACATCTCAGAAGTTATTTCTGGCATCATTTTTATTGTACATCTCTGGTTTTTAAATAATTTAGTAATCATTTCTCTGACCCTTTATCTCATTAGCAGTCCCCAAGTGGTTGTTGAATCAATCATCTATTGCTGCTTAACAAGCCACCCCAAAACTAAGTTGCTTAAAACAATAGCCATTTATTATTGCTCATCAGCCTCTGGTTAGCTGTGTGTTCTATTGGGATAGGTACTGTTGATCTCAGCTGGGCAAGCGCCTGAATTTCAGTTCAGCTGGCAGGTTGATGACAGCTGGCCGCTCTAAGATGACATGAGTTAATTATCCAGCAGGCTAAGTTAGGCTTGTTCATGTGATGGTTCAGGGTTCAAAAAGTAAGAAGCAAAGGACACAAAACCTCTTGAGGTATAGGCTCAAAATTGTCACATGATAGTCACTGTATGCTTATTGATCAAAGCAAGTCACATAGCTGATTCTAAGAGTGCAGAAATAGACACCTTGAAGTGCAAGTCTATAAGGTATCGTTGGAAATGACATGGTGGATAACTATAGAAATGTTTGCAGCTCACTGTGGTTATTATTCTTATTCTGTCATTTCTTCTGAATTTATTCTTTTATTATTTCCCTTATCAATTTGCTGTTACCTTGACATACAGATCATACCACAAAGGCAGGATAAATGTCTAATTCTATTTGTATGTGCATGCATCTTGCTCTTGTTTTTATTTTTTTTGTGTAAATCAATTTCAAAAATAATGAATTGATGTCATAGCAATTTCCAATGTTGACAATGATTTCTGAGCCTTCTCTCAGATGCACAGTGATTGTCAGAAATACTTCTGAAGATTCCACTTACAGCAGGGTCTTCCCTTTTAAGGGTATGTTTTTATTGATGATTTCTTAATTCTATCATTCTTTCTTTTTCATACATTCTGCAAAGCATATTTAGACATTTTATAGGTTAATCTAAAAATGTGCCATCTGGCCCATAAGTATGGATGCCAGGCTTGTCCTTTGTATCTGGAACACATCCTTGGACCATTTTTGGTAATAATCTAAATATGCCATTCACATCAGGGAATGTGCCTTACAGCATTATTTTTATACATAACTTGCATGCTTTATTCCTATATCTTACACATTTTAAACGTTTAGTTCCTTATTTGATATCAAAAAGGTTCTATAAACTTCTAGAATAGAAAGAAATTGAGTGGGAACATAGACTTAGGTTATCAGCCGTAAGCTCCTTTAGGAATAATAGAGAAAAGACTTTGTAAATAAACCTTGCAATAAAAATATGTGAACCAAATAAGTAATTTTAACTTTTTGGAAGCCACTTCAAAAAGTAAATAATAATAAAAAAAACTCATTTGAATAACATGTATTATTTAACCCAAAATATTATGGCATCAATAGTAATATACATAGAAAATTATTTATGAGATATTTTTCATCCTTTATTTCACACTAGGTCCTTGAAATCCAGTGTACATTTTTTAACTAACTACATCTCAATTTGGAGCCACATATTAGGTGTTCAGTGGTCAGATATAGCTAGCGGTATTTTATAGCACAGTGAAATTTAGGACAAGTATGCATTTTATATTACCACTAGGGGCCCAGTGCATGAAGATTGGTGCACAGGGGGGGTGGGTCCCTCAGCCCAACCTGCACCCTCTCCAATCTGGGAGCTCTCAGGGAAGCCCTCTCCAATCCTGGTGTTTCTGTCTGTCTTTGCAATCATATGAGCGAATTGTCTGAGACCCCAATGCAGTTTGTTTTGGTGCTCACAGAATAACAAAGGTCTTTTTTTTTCTTTGCTCCATTGGTGGAGATTTCCTAGAAGTTGCAGGATATCTTCCCTTTAATTTTTCCTCGACACTGTGACTTTACTTATGTCTCTCACCTTTGCTTTCCCTCCATCCCCCACCCACAACAGTAACTTGCTCCAGGCTCAATTTGCTCTAGTGTCTGGGAGATCCCACAACATGTGTGCCACCAGAACTACAATTCCCAGCATTCCTGGTGCTCCCCGCACTCTTGGTTTCCGCTTCTAGTCCAGGGGCTGCACAAATGAAAAGGACTGAAAACTCCAGCCACCCCCAGGCCGGGCTGACAGGACCGGACACTCCACTGGCAACCCTGGAACCCTGGCCGCTTGGCACCAGCGTGCACATGTGCTGGCCACAGGCTTGAAGCGGGTGGGGTCCCGGGGAGGCCTGCCCCATGCCCAGCCACTCAGCGCTGCCCACAGGCCCACCATCTTTGTTGGGTTAATTTGCATACTCACTTCTGACTGGCTGTGGGTATTGGGGAGGTACAGTCAATTTACATATTTGTCTATTATTAGATAATATAGTGATTTCTTTTTTCACTACCATCCCACTTGGGAATGGAATCCTATCTAATAAAAGAGTAATATGCAAATTAAGCACCACTCTGCCACACCCACAAGCCACACCCACTGGCCAATTAGGAGCAATTATGCAAATTAACCCAACCAAGATGGCTGCAGCCACGGAGTGAGCAGGAGGCTTGGGTTTCCCCAGCAATGGAGGAAGCCAAGTTTTCCACACAACCTGGTGGGCCCAGGCCTCCACTCAAGGCTACAAAGTTTCAATTATAGAAGATAAATAAATCCCAACAAAAATGGTGGCAGCCACTGAGCTGGAGAGAGCAGGAGGCTTGGGTTGCCCCCAGCGATGGAGGAAGCCAAGCTCCCGCAGCCCTGGCCTGCTTTGGCCTCCGCTACAAAGTTTCAATTATAGAAGATAAATAAATCCCAACAAAAATGGCTGCAGCCGGCCACAGAGCAAGCAGGAGGCTTGGCTCCTCTCAAGGCTACAAAGTTTCAATTATAGAAGATAAATAAATCCCAGATCCCAGGGCCTCCACTTGGGTCGCTGGGGAGCATGGCCAACCTGCAAACCACCACAGTCCCCTCGCCCAGGCCACCCCACGCCCCAAGGGAACCCCCACCCTGATCTGGGACACCCTTCAGGGCAAAGCAGCTGGCCCCCACCCGTGCACCAGGCCTCTATCCTATCTAATAAAAGAGTAATATGCAGATTGACCATCACTCCAATACACAAGATGGCTGCCCCCATGTGGTCAAAGATCCTGCCCGCATGTGGACACAAGATGGCCACCACAAGATGGGCATCAGAGAAGGGCATAAAAAGAGTAATGCAAATTTAGGCCCAGTCGTCCCCAACTTCATTCCTCTGTAACATCCCTCTCACAATCCAGACATCCCTTGAGGGGTCCCAGATTGGAGAGGGCCAGCAAGGGAGGGAAGTTGGGAAGGACCAGGCCTGCAAGGGAGGGCAGTTGTGGGTGATCAGGCCTGCAGGGGAGGGCAGTTGGGAGGGACCAGGCCTGCAAGGGAGGGCAGTTGGGGCGATCAAGCCTGCAGGGGAGGGCAGTTAGGGGTGACCAGGCCTGCAGGGGAGGGCAGTTAGGGGAAAACAGGCTGGCAGGGGAGCAGTTAGGCATCAATCAGGCTGGCAGGGGAGTGGTTAGGGGGTGATGAGGCTGGCAGGCAGAAGCAGTTAGGGGAAATCAGGAAGGCAGGCAGGCGAGCAGTTGGGAGCCAGCAGTCCTGGATTGTGAGAGGGATGTCCGACTGCCCGTTTAGGCCCGATCCTATTGGGCAGTCGGACATCCCTTGAGGGGTCCCAGATTGGAGAGGGTGCAGGCTGGGCTGAGGGACATGCCCCCCCCCCATGCACGAATTTCGTGCACCAGGCCTCTAGTTTTAACAGATTTGTAAACACACACACACACACACACACACACACACACACACACTACCACCACCACCAACAACAACAACCAAAACCACACTTTATCTTCCAATAGAACTACTGATCTTTTCATTTGAGCTACAAAACTACATCCTTTTAGGTTAGGACAGGAATCCAAAGGAAAAGGACCTATACTTTGCTCAGAAGATAAAGTAGGTAGCTTTCACATGGCTACTCATGCATAACTTAATGATGAATCGGAAAAAAAATTATATACTAGAACCAACAATGTACACAACATCATCACAACAGATTTGCCACTTAAATCCTTATACATTTCTCTGATTATTTTATCCTAAGACTATCACAAATGTACATAGTCCACATTTTTACTTATCTCTGAGGATTACACTCAATACTACCATTTCCAGGTTTTCCTGATCATCAAATAAATTTAAAACAGTTCATGCAACTGAATTCATTATACTGAATAATCCAGCATCAAAGTAGAAGCATGTTGCTTCCCATGCAAAGGTAAGGATTTAGCTACTGACTTCTAAACATTTCAAAGCATCTCTTCTATAAAATAGTTCCATAGTATGGATCATTGAAAATAGCAATAAAGTTAAGTTACCACTGTATCACTATAAATATTTTAGATGCAATGGTACAGTTGAAATAATATTTATTCATCTTGTCTGCCCAATAAAATGTCAAAAGCAAAGGCTGAACACTATACTAGTAAATTCCTTATCTCTGAATAAATATGCATTAACCTGTTAACATATTTAAGACAAAAAATGTGAATTTTATAACATAGTTATACTTTATACAGGATACAATGATAGTAAATAACATTGTACTATTGCAGATTGAACAACTGCATTCCTAATAACTTCATTAAACACGCCTAACACAATCAGCCATCCAACATGAGATCATTCATTTGACTAAATGCCTCAGTATATTATGAAGGATGAGAGGCAAAAGTGGAAAATGACTTACATTCGTGATTATTACATGTCAAAACTATTCTGGGAACATTGAGTGTATCTTCACTAATCTTCAATACAGTATGTAAAGAAATTATCCACCTTCATTGTACCGACAGGAAAATATGCCTGCATGAATTAATTACCTAAGGTCTCATAACAACACTGTAGTAGAGCTGGGTTTCCAGGCAGGATAAGTCTGTCCCCGATGTCCCAACTCTTCTATTACCACTTAACATACTTCTTCCTATAATTAACTGACCTTACACTTCAACTCAATACTGGGGGAAAACTTTCAAATGGAAGGCACAGTTGGTGTTTTGGAATTGACAGTCAGCAATTTGCTGGCTAATAAATCTAAGGACCCAACTGTTTCTCTCATAGGCAGTAATGGAATAGCCACGTTAGGCTCTGCATTTTGGGTTAATTAGAACACTTCTCAGGTGGTAAAAGTGATAGCCTTCAGTTGGCATGCTTTAATATCACCTGAGACATGCTGTTATCACACAGATGTGCACTGTCTCCCAGGTACTTCTGCTTACCACACATAACTAGTTTAGCACTATAATAATTGGACTGTTTTACAAACAGGATATGTAAGAAAAAATAAAGTATACATATATTTTAAATTTTTTATGGTTTAGAGATTCCTATATCTTGTTATCATTTTAGAGATAATAGAATTTACCAATTGTTTTTAAAGTAAGAGCTAATAATATAAATATAGCAATAATAACAATACAGTAATAAAAATCAGGTAAGAATTACTGCCTACTAATATTCTAGCCACTCTGATTAGATCTTTACATAAATTATCTGGTTTATTCCTCTATGTTGTGCTAACCATTTTCATCATTATCATTAATGATTAAAAAAAACACAAAGTTAAAAAAGTATTCTTGTTTTTGAATGTTAAAATGAACATATGTAATATTTTATTATTTTTTATGATCCTAGTATATTTAAGTTATTTTTTATGGCTTCTCTGATTAAATGAGGTCTTTTCTTTTCTTTTTTTAAAAATATATTTTTATTGATTTCAGAGAGGAAGGAAGAGGGAGAGAGAGATAGAAACATCATGATGAGAGAGAATCATGGATCAGCTGCCTCCTGCAAGTCCCCCACTGAGGATCAAGCTCACAGCCTGGGCATGTGTCCTTGACCGGAATCGAACCTGGGACCTTTCAGTTCGCAGGCCAATGCTCTATCCACTGAGCCAAACCAGCTAGGGTGAGGTCTTTCCTTTTGAGAAGCATATTCTGTGTTGTTACCCAATGTACAAAATCATTTGTTCACCTTGAGAATGATGACTAGCTTGAGGGCTTCTTATTTGAAGTAACTCACTAAACAACTAAAATAATACTTGATTGAATTTATAAAACCTGTTGAATACAGTTAGTACTTTTACTTATTAATGTTCTGGGATGAATTAGAACAGTAAGCCTGTTGGAACCCTTTTGGTCTGAGAAGTATAGATAAAGTTATAACATTTGCTCTTTAGATATTGCATGACTTCTACATAAATAATTTTATGGTTCAATCAATTATTCGAAAGTAAGTGCTTTTGAGTGCATATTCTGTCTCAGGAAATATACTAAACAGAAAGGATATAAATGTGAACATAAGAATCATAAGTTAGGAAGCTTACAGCCAGCAAATGGTTTACAGACTTGACAATGTACGGTGTATTCTAGCCAAATCATTGAAAACTTTGTCCTATTTTTTTTTACAAGATTATTTTCAAAGGTCACTGTAAGATATTAGGAAAATGATAATGAGGTAGATTAAATATGGCAAGAATTATTTGTAGTTCCTCTCACTAACTGTGGGAGTCTGTTTCATAACTTCTGTAGACTAGCCCTGAAACTTGCTTTGACTAATTTACAGTGGTGGGCAAACTCATTAGTCAACAGAGCCAAATATCAACAGTACAACGATTGAAATTTCTTTTGAGAGCCAAATTTTTTAAACTTAAACTTCTTCTAACGCCACTTCTTCAAAATAGACTCGCCCAGGCCGTGGTATTTTGTGGAAGAGCCACACTCAAGGGGCCAAAGAGCCGCATGTGGCTCGGAAGCCGCAGTTTGCCGACCACGGGACTAATAGAATGTAGATGTGATGCTCTGGGAGCTCTCGAGCTGAAGCTTGGGCTTTTTTGCCTTTGCTTGGAATGCTGTCGTGAGAATGCCTGTAAGGAGACTGGTGGCAGCTACTGGAGTATGAGTGGCCATGTGAAAGAAGCGAGCTGCCCCAAGTGACAGCCAGGCACAACCGGGAGATTCGGGAGAATGGTCATATTAGACTCTCTAGGCCAAACAGCCCAGCAGCTAAATTTAGCCCATGAACGGACTCAGGTGAAACCAACAGAAGAACCATCTTTCCAACTCACAGAATCTTTGAAATAATAACCCAATTATGTTTTAAGACATTAAGTTGTAGGTTTTTTGTATGACAATATTTAATTAAGGAGGATATTTTGAGTTTTAAGTAGCATATGAGCTTTAGAGGTTAATATCTTTTTTAAAATATTTTTATTGATTTCAGAAGGAAAGGGAGAGAGAGATAGAAACATCAATGATGAGAGAGAATCATGGATCAACTGAATGCCTCCTGCATGCCCCCCACTGAAGACCGAGCCCACAACCGCAACCCGGGCATGTGCCCTGACCCCTGACCTGGAATTGAACTGTGACCTTGGGGTTCATAGATCAACACTCAACCACTGAGCCACACAAGCCAGGCCATAGGTTTATTGATTGTAACAAAGGTCCCATTTTGGGGTAGCATGTCAATCATGTGCATGTGTGTGAATATGGGGTATATGGAAACTCTTTGTATTTTCTGCATAGTTTTGTTGTGAACCTAAAACTCCGCTAAAATATAAAGTTCACTAATTTGAATAAAAAGCTAAATAGCAATAAAACCCATGTGCATTTGGTATATCCTCTTTTAACATATATACATAGATTCAATTTTAAATGTAAAAAATTAGTTTGTTGTCATGTCAGAATTTAGTCAGGTTTAGCTTTATCCCTTAGTGAATATTGCTAAATATGATAATTAATTTTTTGTACTTCACACTATAGAATTCATAAAATATTCAGTTATACCCCAAAAGAAAGAAAAAATGACATGCACTGCTGCTTTTACACAAATACACATAGATACCTGTGGGGAATATTTCATTAGTCAGTGAACTGCTCTGTACAGGCTAACAAACTATAGTTGTGGGAAGAAAATAATGAATTATAAAATCACTTCTCAAAAATGCTTAATTATTTCAACATTTTATTTCCCTTGATAATATTTAGAAGAGGTAGAAAAAGAAGAGATATACATGGTATATGAGTTAGTGTACTTAGCTAATTTTTGATGAGAAAGGAAACAAAGTGGGAGTCGGATATTGTTAAGCATGGTCAGCTGGAAAGCAGAAGCCTGTTTGCTACCCCAGGAAGCTACCACTTCACCCCACCCCACAGGGAACCACTGGCCTGTTCCCAGCACATCGCAGGAGGGAATGGATAGAACGAAGGGGAAGGTGCGCACATGTGCAATAAAGTCAAATGGTGCAGGGAGCAGTTCTTGACCATAGAGGCCTATCAGTCTAACCTGGGGAAAAGATCATTGGCTAGGGGTGGAGCCAATGCCAATTCCCAATAACTTGGAAAGTTGATTGGTTATTGTGAATAAGCTCCTGGTTAAAACTCCAGGGCAGGGGTCCTCAAACTTTTTAAACAGGGGGCCAGTTCACTGTCCCTCAGGCTGTTGGAGGGCCGGACTATAGTTTAAAAAAAAAATTATGAACAAATTCCTATGCGCACTGCGGGCCCGGGACGAGTCGGCTGCTAAGCAGGACAGGCAGCGGCACCCGGCGGGCCGGATAAATGTCCTTGGCGGGCCACATGTGGCCCGCGGGCCGTAGTTTGAGGATGCCTGCTCCAGGGGAACAAAGAAACTCGCCCTTTCTTGTTGGTGACCAACACTTGCTTCCTGTGCGTTTTTGTTTCTCCACAGTAGCCAGGTGGCCTTAGCAGCCAAAGGCAGACTCCAGGAGGGAGGCCGGGTACAGCAGCAAAGCAACAGGTTGCAGCCAGGAACACAAGCTAAGCTTGCCAAATGCTGGACTAAACTAAGCTTTAATATGGCACAGGATCTCTGGACATTTGCTCTATTTCTGACCCTGATTTTCCATGGCGGGACAGATGGAGATGGGACATCAGAGGGGCATCCTTTTGATTTTGCATCCCAAATAAATATGACCACCAGACCTCATCCTCCCTTGTGGGTCCCTGAAAGTGCTTTTTCTCCTGACACTGCAAGATCCCCACATCCACTGGCAACAGAAGCTTCAGCAAGTTATCCAGAAGATCTAGCTAAAATAATTAATGAGCTAAGACAGTGGTCGGCAAACTGCATCTCTGTTGACTAATGAGTTTGCCGACCACTGCTGTAAGGCATTACCCTTACCCAGAAGTTTTGACTTCAGTTTAAAGACAGTACATTATTAAAATGTTTTTTTAAGTGTTTTCCCCTAAGGCAGTGGTCAGCAAACTCATGTGGCTCGCGAGCCGCAGTTTGCCGACCACTGAGCTAAGATAATAATAAACTAAACAACAGATTTTCAATGTAGATGAAGCAGCTTTATAATGGAAGATGATTCCAATTAGGACTGTCATAACTAGAGGAGTCAATGCCTGGCTTCCAAGCTTCAAAGGACAAACTTTTGGGTTAGATGCTAAGACAGCTGGTGACTTTAACTTGAAGCCAATATTCATTTACTATTCTGAAAATCCCAGGGCCCTCATGAATCATGCCAAATCTACTCTGCCTGTGCCCTATAAATGGAACAACCAAGCCTAGGTAACAGCACATCTGTTTACAACATGGTTTACTGAATATTTTAAATCCACTGTTGTGACCTACAGCTTAGAAAGATTCAAAGTGTCATTGCTCCTTGACAATGCACTTGGTCACCCAAGAACTCTGATTGAGATGTACAATCCTATCTAATAAAGAGGGAATATGCTAATTAACCATCACTCTGTCACAAAGATGGCTGCACCCACAGCTGAGGCCAAGTTCTCATAAGGAGCCTTAACGAGCAATCAGCAGGGACCTGAGGCTATGCCCTCCCCTGCCCCCGTGGGGCTTGACAGGGGACCTCAGGCTGGGCCCCCCACCAGGCAGGGTTTGATAGGGGACCTCAGGCCACATTTCCCACCCAGCAGGGCATGACAGGGGACCTCAGGCCATGCCCCCCACCCTGTTGTCAGGCTGGGGGACCTCAGGCTTCACCCTCTGCCTCAGTGCCAGGCCAGGGGACCTGAGGCCACACCCCCCACCCAGCAGGGCTTGACAGGGGACCTCAAGGTGCTCAAGGTGCGCTTCCTGTCCTGGTGCTGGGCTAGGGGACCTCAGCTGCTCCCCCCACCCCAGTGTCAGGCTGGGGGACCTCAGGCTGTGTCCCCCACCAGGTGGGGCTTGACAGGGGGACTTCAGGCCATGCCCCCCACCCAGGCACCAGGCTGGGGGACCTCAGACCACACCCCATGCCCTAGCACCGGGCCAGGGGACCTGAGGCTGCACCCCCCTGCCTGGCTGGGCTTGACAGGGGACCTCAGGTCATGACCCCTACCCAGCGGGGTTTGACAGGGGATCTCAAGCCGTGACCCCCACCTGGCGGGGCTTGATGGAGGACCTCAAGGCATGCCTCCCGCCCTGGTCTGGGCTGGGGGACCTCAGGCTACGCCCCCCATCCTGGCGCTGGGCCAGAGGACCTGAGGCTATGCCCCCTGCCCGGCAGGGCTTGACAAGGGTGGGACTGGCCAGGTCTGGATCTAGCCCAATGTGGGGGGGAAGAGGGTGGTGGCTGGGTCTCACGTGATTTTGAGGTGCACGTGGGTGGGCGGGGACTTGACTCTGGGTCCCATGGTATGCCCCAGACTCTGACAGGAGGAAGGTTTTCATATACATTTTACTAATTTTCTTTCATCTCTGATACTTCTATTATAGAGAAAGGGCAAATAGCAATATTAAATTATTTCTTCTAAGTAATCCCCTTTTAATGTGCACAAATTTCATGCACCAGGTCACTAGTCTATATATATATAAAAGCCAAGTGACCAGAATGCTGGATGACCGGAATGACAAGAATGACCAGTTGCTTTGATGTGCACTGCGGCCCCAGTTGGTCCCCCAACCTGATTGGGAGCAGGGCCAGCTGGCCAACTGCCTGCAGCCCCTCTCCCCAGCTGGCCCTGCCCCCGATCAGCCCACCCCCACCCTGATTGGGGGCAGTGCCAGCAGGCCAACCTCCCGTAGCCCTCCCCCCTGGCTGGCCCGGCCCCAATTGGCCCCAATCAGGGCAGTCTGGCCAGACTTCACCCATGCACAAATTCATGCACCGGGCCTCCAGTGAGATTAATAATGTTCTTTTCATGCCTGCTAACACTACATCTACTCTATAGCCAATGGATTAAGGAGTAATTTCAGCTTTTTAAGTCTTATTATTTAAGAAATGCCTTTCATAAGGCTGGAGCTTCCATAGATAGTGATTCCTCTGGTGATCTGAGCAAAGTAAATTGAAAACTTACTGGAAAGGACTCATCATTCTAGATGCCATTAAGTACCTGATTCATGGGAAATGGTCAAAATATCAACTTTAACAGGAGTTAGGAAGAAGTTGATTCTAATCCTCATTGATGACTTTGAGGAATTCAAGACTTCAGTGGAGAAAGTAAATACAGCAGTAGAAATAGCAAGAGAACTCTAATTAGAAGTGGAGCATGAAGATGTGACTGCATTGCAACAGTCGTATAACTTGAACAGAATAGGAGTTGCTTCTTATGAATGAAATAAAAAGCGGTTTTTTGAGATGGAATATACTCTTGATGCTATGATGATTGTTGCAATGACAACAAAGGATTTAAAATATTGCATAAACTTAGTTGATAAAGCAGTGGCAGGGTTTGGAAAGACTGACTCCAATTTTGAAAGAAGTTTTACTGTGAGTAAAATGCTATCAAACAGGATCACATCCAAACAAGAAATCCTTTGAGAAAGGAAGAGTCAATAGATGCTGCAGACTTCATTGTTTTATCTTAAGAAATGGCCAGAGCCATCACAACCTTCAGCAACCACTACCCTAGTCAGGAAGCAGCCATCAACATTAAGGCAAGACCCCCATCAATAAAACGAGTATGACCTGCTAAAGGCTCAGGTGATGGTTAGCATTTTTTAGCAATAAGGCTTTTTTTAATAAAGATATGTACTTTTTTTAGATATAATGCTATTTCACACTTAATAGACTACAATCTAGTATAAATGTAACTTTTATATGCACTGGGAAACTGAAAAATTCCTGGAACTTGCTTTATTGTGGTATTTACTTTGCTATTGCAGTGGTCTGGAACTGAACCTGCAAGATCTCCAAGGCAGGACAGCATTTATAAATGGATAATAGTGAGATATAAAAATTAGAAACATTTTATGAATACTTAGTAATATGGCAGCAGCAAAAATAAGGTATGAAATTTTAAATACAATTTAGGGAAAATCTAAGTAAGCCATGGAGTTTAGTCAAGTTTCATTATGCTATGGCTCCATAAATTGTATTATAATGCCTTAAGAAAATTGTGAAAAATATTTAATACCATTACAAGAGAATTTGGTCCTCTTGATTGCTAAAGTAATAATATCCAACATTTGTTGTGTGCATATTATGTGCCAGGCATTCTTCTAATTAGTTCACATCTAATATCTCATTTAATCTTCATAAGAACTATTTGAAGTAGATACTTTACTGATTAGAAAACAGAGGCATAGAGATATTAAGTAATTCAATTTAAGGTCACATTGCTACTAGATGTTAGAGCTGAAATTTAAGTACAGTAAGTTTAACTTCGAACTCAAAGTATTACATACAGGAGCTAAAAAGACAATTATAATGTGACTAGGTGGAAACACATAATAATTTATATACTTCTAATGTTTTTAGTGAAGAACACAGTTATTTGATCAGCATTAATAAATAATTTCTGTCACAAATGACACAAAAATTAACACTTCCCTTGCCAGCCCTTTTTCTAAATGGCATTTTTCTACCTTGGGAGTATTTGCCCATTAAATATATAAAAGTAAACCACATTTCAACTAGTTTAGTAAAACTAGTAATGCCAATAGTTACATTAATATGGAATCTATGCAGTACTACAAAGAATTCAATACTATATTAAAGTAGATTAACAAACAAACTTGAAGTTCCTCTATCATCATATTAAGATAAAGCAAACATATGTCACTATAGGGACTGCATAAAAGGAATAAAATTTTAGCAGTAAAAATGTATGTTTTGAACTAAGACAGTGATAGTACCAAATATACTGGGAGGTTTAGTTTGGATGTGTCAATTCACTTTTTCTCCTAAAAGAATTTCTGTGTTGTGAAAAATGGTCCTAAATTTTCACTTGTAAGTTTACTAGTATCTAACTCCTGTTTTTACACTGTCCTGCTTACTGCCCCAAGGTCCTACTTACAACACCATTCTGTGACCTATAGACTCTCTACTACTATATACCACGTTGGCCCGGCTTATTGATAATTTTCCTATTTACTCCTATGCTAGCAGTTCTTAGGCTTGAAGCCTCAGAATTTCCCCCATAAGGAAAAAATAAAAGTTTAATATTTGCTTATTCCAAAACCCTTGTGGGAATTTAGCTGTTCCTCTTGGCTTTGGCTTACACTGACTCATTTTGTTGAATTTGTGATAGTTTAACTTGAATTAGGAGGGAGTCATTGTAATAAGCATTAATATAGTCACTTCCTGATAATCCCTATAGTTGAGTCATTTCTGCCTAAATGGACTCTTTCCCTGGGGTAATCAATGCAATTCTATGCTCACAATTTTATTCTTAAAGAGCTTTGGCCAGTATTTTACACTAAATACTGTAAAGCACCTTACTAACAACTATTAGGTGTTATCTCATTAGTCATCATAGGAAGTTCTAAGTGAGATGTTATTATTCTTATTTGGCACAAGTATAGTCAAAGACACGGAGAAATTAACTGCCAGGTCCTAAGGCCACACAGGTAGAGGTGGGTAAGCCAGCTTTACTTCAGAGCCATGCAGAACACACACACACAGCTTGACAGTGAGGTCTTTGGAAGGTCCCTGAAAGACCAAGTCAACTTACATCTTTTTCCAGTAGGAAGTGCTTGCATATTTTAGCTTATTTTACTCTCTGCTCCATCTGTTGCAACTGAAGTCCATAACAAATTGTTTAACATAAATACCATTCTCATTGTTCTGTATGCCTTACCCACCTCTTTGTTTTTAAATATATGTTTTTATTGATTTCAGAGAGGAAGGGAGAGGGAGAGAGAGATAGAAACATCAATGATGAGAGAGAATCATTGATTGATTGCCTCCTGAATGCCCCATACTGGGGATCAAGCCCACAATCCAGGCATGTGCCCTTGACCGGAATCGAATTCGGGACCCTTCAATCCACAGGCCGACGCTCTATCCATTGAGCCAAACCAGCTAGGGTCCACCTCTTGGTTTAAAAGACAAGAACTATGTGATGTTATATAAGCAAAGTGGCTGACTTTAATCCATATTCCTGTATTCTATAAAGGCATAGCTCACAGCTAAATCAGTTCCACCCATACTTAGAACTCAAATTTTAATCTCTATGTCTTGATGCTCAGAATCTGATTTCTTGACTACTTATTCCCTGAGCCCAATTCTTCTGTGGATCTTAATCCACAAGTCAGCCTCTCTGAGTCCCCTTTTTAATTCCTGAGCCTTTGCTAATAGAATTTCAAGTCTCCCAGGCTATCTAAAATGAACATTGGTAAAAACTGTGGGCCTGAAACTTCCAGATTATTACAGCATTGCCTTATTTATGTTGTATTTCAAGACTGTAATTTCCCTCTGTAATTTCCATTCTTTTTCCTGGGTCTCTGATTTTTCTGTTTTTCTGCTCTTCTTGTCTATATCCTTCAGGATCTACATCGCAGGCTATAATTTCATTAAGTTGGAAATAGTGTCTCATTTTGTGGTCATTTAAAACATTAGTAATATTCTCATTATCTGGACATATAAAAGTGACTTGACTATGATGGAGCAATTAGCTGATTGAAGTTTGTACCCAAGAATACTTAAAGTTCTCAGTTACTTCTCCAATCCCTGATTTTCTTATATCATAGATATTTTTACTTTCCTTTAATTTTATTTATATATTTGATTTTATATTTTCCAAAATTGGTGCCTTCATTTTGACAAGAATTCAATGATAAAATCTTTAATAACACTAGGCTTCAAGATAATATTTTGGAATATTCTTCATACAGCACAGCTACCTGAAACATATATAAGTTTATATTTGCATTCATGTAAGATAAATGACATTCTAACTTTATCAGTTTTGCAAAATATGTATACTGAGTTTAACAGAATAATTTTTAAAACTTCTCAGTGATACTTTAATTGACCTACCCCTGTGGATCCACAAGGAAAATATCTTCAGGTTCACTCTAAGTTTTCCACAACACTGCTTTTAATATGAAAAGTTTGATGTCCTTAATTTTTTTTAATGAAACTAACTGCAAATTACTAAGGTACATTGACAGAATTAAATGGGCTTTGAAAATGCATTTCTTACTATCTGGCTACCTTTGTAGATTTCCCAGATTGTAATCAAATTTTCTGCAGGTATTTTCAATTACCATTTAATTCATTTTACAGTGTATTTGCTATGTGCCTCTCATTTAACCAGCAGTCATTGATTTAATCTACTCAAGCACTTCAGATTAGTTATCTTCAGCTTGATGCCCTCAAATATTTGTACTCTGAAATCCTCAAAATATCCTCTGAGATATGAAGAAGAAACCAGTCTCACCTGTGCCTTTCTCTTTAACTGTTTCTCCCCTTCAACAGAGATAGTAACAGTTTATGCTTGGTGAGAATACTGTGGTCATAATAATAAAGGGTCTGGATAAATGACTCCCAGGGGAAGATATTTGGGGGTCGGGGGGGGGGATGTGCATGTGATTAGCATGTAGGAGAGATAAGGTGTTGAGCACTTAACCTTGGGATATCATTTGGAGAGCTTCAAACACTTAAGAGCTGCTTTATATATAAGAATGTAGCCGAAACCGGTTTGGCTCAGTGGATAGAGCGTCGGCCTGCGGACTGAAGGGTCCCAGGTTCGATTCTGGTCAAGGGCATGTACCTTGGTTGCAGGCACATCCCCAGTGGGAGGTGTGCAGGAGGCAGCTGATCGATGTTTCTCCCTCATCGATGTTTCTAGCTCTCTATCCCTCTCCCTTCCTCTCTGTAAAATATCAATAAAATATATTAAAAAAAAAAAAAAGAATGTAGGTGTATTGAGTAAAGTTTCAGAGGGCAGAATGAAGATTAATTTGTAGAAGATCCAGAAAAGAAGACTTAGTGTGATTACATTGATGAATAAAATATGAAATAATCTGAAAACAAGAAGCTTTTATTCTCTGTACTTTGATTTAATTCAACAAACATTTATCCAGTTCCAACCACAGGCCCTGTCATAGAAAACTAAGAAATAAAGATAAATACAGCACAATGTTGAGTCAATTCAGACCTCTAGTGTCAAGAAGTTGTATTTTATCTTTGAGGCCCTGATCAGGCAGGTTTTCATTATCTTCTGCAGTTTCTGAGAGTTCACACCTAATATGGATGCTCTTGTTTCTTACTACAATGGCCTCTGAGGACATTTACCTGGATTTTGCCACTCAGACCCCAAGCAGCTGCAAATGCATGGTTTAATTTTCTTCTGTCCTCATGAGACTAGGCTGGGATCATTTAATAGCTCTCTTCACTGAAGGTTCAAGGATAGTAAAAGGATAGCATTCAACAGATTATGCAAATAATTAAAATTAGCAAACAGATATGACAGCAATTAAAACCCACAGCCATGGCATATCTTGCTCACTTTTTTACAGCAGAGCTTCTCAAATCTGAATGTTCACTACACGTCCTTTGCGGGTGCGGGGGGCGGTTCTCATTAAAGAGCAGATTTTGCGGTAAGTCTAAGGTAGAACACAAGCTCTGGATGCTGCTCTCTGCTTACCAGGCTTTGAGGGTGGGTTTCCCTAGGTGCCTTTCTAACAAGCTAAAGAGCTTCTTCTCTTCGCGTCCCTCTTTGTGTGTCAAAATCCACTTCCTCCTCGGGGTGCCCGGAAACACCCACGATCGGCTCAAAATGCCATTCTGAGTGCACGAGGCACTTAGAAAAGAAGGGATTTACTTCTCAACCCCAAATACTGACCATCTTCCTAGGCCATATGTCCCATTTCAGAAATGTTTGACAGAATGAAATTTTCTTTCTGTAATTACCCAATTTCTAATGTAGCCAGAATACCGAAGGTGATCAATTTTTTGTTATCAATAAAAAAATAAAAACTTAAAAAGCAAGTTGTTTCTATTTAAAAACTTTTTCTAATGTTAAGAATGGAAAACTCCAGGAAAATGTCCCACTCCTCAAAAACTTCTAGAACATGAAATGAAGGGCAATATCTGTTCAATCCAAGACAGTACTTATTAATTCCCAACCAGACACTTCGGTCAATCTCTCATCTTGATCCTGGTGCAGATAGGAGCGGCACAGCGCCCCTGCAGTCTTCTGTAAGTACCTACACTTCTCCAGAAGATAAATATGCGTTTACAGGCATAGAACAGTCTGAAACCATTCTAAGAAACAAGCATTCCTGCTGGGGAAAACTATATACAGTATAGAAAGAAATAAAATTACCACACCATAGTCAACTTTTTTCATAATTACATGAAGTACTTTCACTCTCCTTAAAATCATAGTCCCTCATCCCCTTTCACTTTCAATTATAAGCTGTGGTTTATATTCGCATAACTAAGTGGTCCTTTCCTTAGCCCTCAAGTTTTGGGAAGTAGGCATTCTAAAGGCTTTACCTCATACGACACAGAAAGGATAGAGTTCCCATCTATACTGGTTCTCCCCAACCCTCTCCAAACGTCTCCCTGTTATTATTAACGTGTTTCACCAGAGTGGTATATTTGTTACAGCCAATGAATCAATATTAATAGACTACTAACAACTAAAGTTCATAGTATACATTAGGGTTCACTCTTTGTGTTGTAACTTTTATGAGTTTTGATAAATTCATAATGCAATGTATCCACCACGACAGTACCATGCATTATGGCTTCATTGCCCTAAAATTCCTTCTCCACCTATGTGTCCCTCTCTCCCTGCAAAACTCTGGTAGTTACTGATATCTCACTGTCTCTAGAGTTTTGCCTTTCCTAGAATGTCATATATAGTGTTTCCCCCCCCAAAAAAGTATACAAACAATGTCTTTAGATTATATTACACTTTGAAAATGAAATGTATTTTAATAAATACTGCCTTTATAGTTATTCAAAATGTGTATACACTTTGGGGGGAACACCCTGTAGTGGAAATAATACTAAATTAAGTATGTGGCCTACTCAGGCTGACTTCTTTAACTTAGTAATATGCATTTAAGGTTCCTCCATGTCCTTTCATGGCTTGATAGCTCATTCATTTTTATTGCTGAATAAATAGTCCATTGCATGGATGTTATCATTGTTTGTTTATTCATTCAGCTATTAAAGAACATTTTATTGCTTTCAGTCTTGGTCAATTATGAATAAAGCTATATAAATTCATGTGTAGGCTTGTGTGTGGACTTAAGGTTTCAACTCATTTAAATAAATAACGAGTGGCACAACTGCTGAATTACATGGTTAGATTATGTTTAACTTGATAAAAAACTGCCAAACTCACTTCTAAAGTGGCTGTACCATTCTCACCAGCACTGAAGGAGAGTTCTTATTTCTCCATGCCTTTGACAGAGTTAGTTGTCACAGGAAGGCTTGGTGGGACTGGAGGTAAGTTTTCCCTTTCCTCATATCAAGAGCTAGAGAAGGCTACAGTTGGTGTTCCATTCTCTCAAGACAGGCCCTGGCATCTAAGAGCTTCCCTCAATGGCAGTCCCTCAGTGTTAAGAACAGAATGACCTGGATGTATTTCAAAGGTTACTTTTCCCCTCCTTTCCTTGGAAGCTGGGGAGGATTTTCCTCCAGTCTTCACTCTGAGAACCAGGTGAAGCTCCTGAAGATCAAACTCAGGAAAAGTGTTGGAGTCTCCCCTGAGGCTGGTCTCCCAGGACTTTTATCTCTCAAAGTAGACAGGGCTCCTCTCTGGCAATTAGTAATGCTATCTAATAAAATAGTAATATGCAAATTGACCATACCTCTGCTACACCCACCAGCCATGCCCACCAGCCAATCAGGAGCGAGTATGCAAATTAACCCAACCAAGATGACTGCAGCCACATAGCAAGCAGGAGGCTTGGGTTTCCCTGGCAATGGAGGAAGCCAAGCTTCCTGGACACCCTGGCTGGCCGTGGACTCTACTCAAGGCTACAATGTTTCAATTATAGAAGATAAATAAATCACAGATCCCAGGGCCTCCGCTTGGGTCGGCGGGGGGTATGGCCAGCCTGAAAACCACCACAGGCCCCTCGCCCAGGCCGCCCCACACCCCAAGGGAACCCCCAACCTGATCCAGGACACCCTTCAAGGCAAACCAGCTGGCCCCCACCTGTGCACCAGGCCTCTATCCTATCTACTAAAAGAGTAATATGCAAATTGACCGTCACTCCAACACACAAGATGGCTGCCCCCATGTGGTCAAAGATGGCTGCCCCCATGTGGACATAAGATGGCACCACAAGATGGGCAGCAGGGGAGGGCATAAAAAGAGTAATGCAAATTTAGGCCCAGTCGCCCCCAACTTCCCTCCTCTGTGACATCCCTCTCACAATCCAGACATCCCTTAAGGGGTCCCAGATTGGAGAGGGTGTAGGCTGGGCTGAGGGACAACCCCCCCCCCCCCCCCGTGCATGTATTTCGTGCACTGGGCCTCTAATTATCTATCTATAAGTGTTCCTGGAGGCAACAATTGCTCACATGACTCTGTGATTCTCTGTGTTCATCTGTCTTTCCAGTGGGAAGGCTAGTAATTTTCCTTGTGACCTCAAATTTCTGATGGTCTAAGAACGGTTGTTGATTTTCAGTTTGTTCATTTTTTTCCTTGTGAGGAAACTAGGAATATTTTCTCTGTTCTTTATATGTCAGACTGAAACTGGAAGTTATATAACCTTTTAAACACAAACTACTCAAATCATGTACGATCTATTGATAATGACGGTGACCAGCTCATAAACCTGGGGTAGACTGTACCTGGATGTACACTGCAACTCTGATTGTCTAGTGGCCTTCTTTGCACCTCTTTCCTCTCCCTGGAGTGCATAGTGATGGCATGCTCCCCTCCCCATTAAAAAGCACATCGAGAACCCAGTTTCCCTCCTCTGCTGTTGCTCATCATTGTGTAGGCATGAAGCTTCCTTTTGTAATGGTTTCCTTCTCAAGGTTCCAAACAGGAACACATGAAATCACCTCTACTCTCAGCTTCATCCTAATGTTTCGAATATATTTCCCATGTTGCACTTTGGTTTAAAGAGGTTGGTATTCCATGCCTTATTTCTGGTGCCCCAGCTTTGTTTCCATTCCTTCTTGTACACTCTTATTGGGTCAGGAAGGAACTAAAAGGACTTTCTCTTTCCTCTTTTGGTTTGAATGGGACATTTTAAGTCATATTGAGTTTTCCCTATCCTGTAGTTTATAATAAAAGCAATTTTTCAAGTAGGCAGGAATGAGAAAATGGACGCTTATGCTCAAGTGACCTAAATTAATTTAAAACCTCATCTCAAAAAAGAGCATATGTTTTTGCTGGAAACTAAAATTACCATAAAAACTAAGCGGTTACATTTTTATTCTGGCATATATCAATTCTTCTCCTGAATAATAAACCATTGATTCTACAAGTGGAAGAACAAAAGAAATAATTGTACAGGATGTAAAATGAAATTTATTTCAAAAAACCTTTATATATTTAGTGAATATTCCTATTTTATATTTTTTCACAAATTTTCTTCTTAGTTTTTTAAATATTTTCCCTTATGAATGAATAAAGTTATGTAAGGCTCAAAATGTGAAAAACAATTGTCTCTTTCAACTCCTCATTTTGGATGTAAAACAGCTTAGAGTCAACGAGTATGCAAAGAAAATAGAATGTGCTAACCTTTAACTTCAAATTCTAGCATTTCCATCTGAGTCATATTTTAAGAGATGTGAAAAAAATATTCTTTAAAAATGAATAACAGTAATTCAATGCAATCAATGGCAACAATAAAGCATAATTGGCTAATCTGCAAAGTGGAAAACTTTTGATTGCATATATGCAAAATCAGATGTCGTAAATCCATATGCTTGCAAACTAAGCAACAATTTCAATGTCTATGTTATCTCAATTCAAAATGAGTGAGATGTAGTTAAGTGAGACATCAATGCAAAAATTTCTAGCAGCAGTTCTGTTGTGATTGCTTCTCAAGGCAATGGTTGAAATAAAATCTATATATTCCTATTTATTTAGAAACTTCTATACACCCAGCACTGTACTATGACAAAGGATTCAACGGTTGCTAAAAATAGACATTAGTCATAGTCACAAGAATTATAACACTGCAATTATGAAGGTTGTAGGTACATGGCCATTTTTCTCATGCTTATAAAAGCTAACCTAGTAAACATGTATATAACATCTCATACTAGTAGAGTGTTTCAACATATTAAATCTTGTATCCTAAAAAATTGAAAATCTCTACCTTCAAAGTTTGAACCACCTCCGGCGGCCGCTTAAACTGCAGCTCTAGGGTGGGGGCCCGGCCTCTGGAGCATCTCCTCCAGAGAACCCTGACTTAACACAGGACCCACTCCAGAGAACCCTGACTTAACACAGGACCCACCACCCCTGCCAGGAGAACCATCACCTGAGCCTGCACTGCTCCTGCCAGAGATCAGCATCTGGCTCTGGAAAATGCTCCAAGGCCAGCTTCAGAGCCCCTCTTCAACCTGCTCCCTCACCAGAATTCGCTTTACATCCCTCTTTAACCTATTTAGTCCATTTAAATTTTTTAATGTTTCTCTCTTATATTTTCTGTGGCATTATTTATTTCAAGTTATTGTTTATATTTTAAATTGTGCCATTCTGGACATGAAGCACATTCACGATGCTGTGCAAGCATCACCACCATCTAGTTACAGAATGTTCCATCACCCCAAAAGGAAGCCCTGCACCAAAAGTACTCCCCACCCCCCCGCCCCCAGCTATCCCTGATGTGCCTTCTGTCTCTTTACCTACCCTGGACATTTCCTATAAATGAAATCTTACAAAAGGTGCCTTTTAGTGTCTGCTCACATATGTTTGTTTTGTTTTTATCTGAAATCCCATTTTGGTTATTTGAAAGGGAAATCCAAGGTAGATTAGAGATCAGATATTAAAAAAAGAAGCCCTTTCAGTAAGTGTGTGCATAATCTCAGAGACTGATATGCTAAGTGTGCCCCCAGGGCCAGAAGCTAGTCAGGCAACATCTGGCTCTTCCTGTGCCCAAAACAAAAACAAGAAAAATGCAGAAATCTGGAAAGACAAATCACAAGCTGGAAAGCATTCCTCACAACCCAAGACCAGAGAATGCTTTAATAACTCCGTGGAGCAGAAAACTCTTCAAGTCTGTGTTTTATAAGGGGACAAGGGGCAGTGCACATGCCAGTACATCTCAGAGATGCCCAACCACCCCGATGGGGATACATGCCCTTAAACACTGGGGATACAGCATTGTCATCATCAAACTGGCAGGCTTCTGTTCTGGTGGCAACCGGACCAGTCCTGTGGATGAAGTAAGGAACCAGAGGCCTTAGCAGATCTACCTAATACCCAGAAACGTATTCAGAGAGGCAGCCAAAATGGAGAGACAAATATGCCCCAAATGACACGATAGGAGAAAAACCAGTGAAATGGAGGCAAGCAATCTACCAGATACAGAGTTCAAAACAATGTTTATAAGGGTGCGCAAGGAACTTAGGGGAAGGATTGATGAGCTCAGTGAGCAGTTAAAGACATGGTAAGCATAGGAAAAGAAAAATGTTTAAACCTTCAAAAAGAACCAGTCAGAAATGAAGACTACTATCTGAAATGAGGAACACACTAGAAAGAATCAACAAACAAAACAGAAACATCCTTATGGATACAGAGAATAGATTGATGGTTGCAAGGTGGGGGGGCGATATTTGGGCAACTGGGTAAAAAAAAAATAAAGGAATTAAGAAGTACAAACTGGTAATTACAAAATAGTCATAGGATATAAAGTACAACATAGGGAATACAGTCAATAATATTCTAATAACTATGTATGGCACCAGGTATATGCTGTGTCAGGGGGAACGCTTAGTAAAATATATGATTATCTAACCACTATGTTATACACCTGAAACTAATACAAAATACTATTGAATGTACACTATAATTGAAAAATAAAAAACCCACATGCTTAGAATGACACAAAAGGATGCAGAGCCTTATGTCAATAATAATTGTTTGTTGGTGAAAAGTTATGCATGATTTACTTCTATTTAACATATGCTGTGCTTTTCAATGTTATCTGTGGACATTACGTATGACCAGAAGACCATGGGAGGAGAATTATATTGTGTCACCTTTGTTAAGAGCCAGAGACTGAACTGACATGGAAATTATTCCAACATAGATTCAAAATAGTATGTCTATAATAGTATGATTAAATTTTCTCATCCATGTATTTATGTATCTAAAATATTTACCTATTTTACTTATTTGAATAAATCACAAGGGATCGTTTTATCAAATCAATTTCCTAAATAATCAATATATGACAAATTTCTAAAACAATCAAAATTTTTAAACATTGAATTGGTTTACACACAAGTAACATTTCAGGCTCATGGATCACCAGTGATATACATGAAAGGTTGTATAAGTCTTTTCCCATTTGCAATGCCATCCATCACTTCCATAGAGCTAGGACCTCCAGCAATCTAGGCTGACTGCATTTGATTCTGTCATTTTTTTCTCCCAGTTAAATTTATTAGTGATGATCATGCCTGGTGTTTTACTAAGAGTCCTTTGCTCCTTTAACCTTCTCTTTACTGACCCGGAAGAGAGAGAAGTCAGGTGACATCTTGGCTAATGGTATTTTAAAACAATATCCTATGTTTCTGAGGGAGAAAATGCAAGGCATTACACGGGTAAGTTAAATAACTCTACCACAAGAAGAAAAATAGGCAATATGAGAAATGTTTCAAATAATTGACTGTTTAGTTAAATATAATGTGAGATATAGGGGAAGTTGTTGTAGTGTGTGATTGTATTAGGCATCAAGGTAACCAGAAGGGAAGGAACTAGTAGAGAGAAGCTAACTATATGAGAGTTGGTGAAATTCATGGGAAGAGGTCATGGGAGGGATGAAGGGATATAGGAATCAGTGCACATGTGGAGAAATTGCTGTTGGACTGGATGAGAGAGAACTGAACCAGAAGAGAATTACCAAGACACTTATATGCAGGTGCACTTCTAAATGTGGTTGGGCAGTGGACTGCGTTTATAATTAGTTGCTTTTATTTTCCTTATGAAGAAGGGGGGCATTTAAGTAAAATGAAAACAAAGTAGATTGAAAGCTTAAAGATACCGATGACATTTTTATGAGAAAGGAAATAGGTAAGTAATGGAATTGGTTAGGGAAAAGATAAGTGCTTTTTTATCATATATCATTGGTGTTTGCACATGGTTTGAATAGATAAGGTTTCTCTTTGATGTGTGTTGGCACCTGTTGCATTTGTGAAAGACAATAAATTATTTTATCTAATTAAGCTAATGTGACAGATATTCTGCTAAACCCGAGAAGGTTTGATCTCACATGTCAAGGACCTAACTAAACAGTACAAAGGGGTAGGCACAGACCATTGAAATGAAAGCAGAGTGTTATGCACACATGGCAGCTCTGAAAAGCATGGGCTTCACCCTCAGGACATCAGGAACTGAATAATAGCTCCATTACGTTATATTTGAACACACTTAAGCAGTCCCCTCAACTCAGGTGCCCTTTTTATTTCTTAAACTAGAATCTGGCTAATAAACCACCTAGCTGGAGCATATATGTAAATCATTTTGTAAATTCCAAAGCTCTGTGAAAGTGTATTTTTCTTGATAATTGTGTCTGTGAATATTTTAAAGTTGTAAAAAAGGCTTTAAAATAAAAATAAGTGTGATAAAAAAAGAAAGAGGGGGAGAGAAAAAGAGGATATATAGATGATAGATAGATAGATGATAGATAGATAGATAGATAGATAGATAGATAGATAGATAGATAGATAGATATACAAGCAGGTGCTCTGAGTAAAATGTTAAGAGATGCTTCATAGAGGAGGTGAAATTTGACCCAGGCTTTGATGAATGTAGCCATTGGTAGGCAGAATTAAATTAGTTATAAGATGTACAGGAAACTACCTCAGCAACATTTTAGAGAGGAGAAAGTGCAAATAATACTGAGGAAGAGAGAGGAGGCCAGATTAACCAATAAGCAGGGGAATAAAAAAGGCATAAAATGTAGTTGTGTTCATATTTTAAGGGCTCTAAATTCTACATGCAAGAGTTGTCACGTAAATTATGATTAGACGGAATCTAAAACTTACATGTTCTGCAAAGGCTTGCATTTTCTGCTCCTACCTGTATGTATAACCTCATTTTATTCACATAGCCTTTGCTTACGATGCTTCAGCAAACTGTTTAATCTTAGGGTTTCCCAAACATGGCAAACTCTTTCAGGATTCCAGATCTTTGCAAATCCTTTTTCCAATCATTTTCTGGTCTCACTTCAAATGTCTTCCTCTCCAAGGGGGTCTCCTTGACTACCCTCTGTAAAGTCGGAAAACGTCTATCATTTTGTACCTTAACATTGTTTACCGCCCTAGCAGGTTTGGCTCAGTGGATAGAGCATCAGCCTACGGACTGAAAGGTCCCAGGTTCGATTCCGGTCAAGGGCATGTACCTTGGTTGCGGGCACATCCCCGGTGGCGTGTGTGCGGGAGGCAGCTGATTGATGTTTCTCTCTCATCGATGTTTCTAACTCTCTATCCCTCTCCCTTCCTCTCTGTAAAAAAAATCAATAAAATATATATATTAAACAAAACATTGTTTACCATTATAACAGTAGCTATAATTTTATTTTATTATTTATTCATTTTTAAATATTTTTAAATGGGTTTTAGAGAGAAAGGAAAAGAGTGAGAGAGAAAAAACAAACAAACATGGATGTGAGAGCAAAATATCGATCTGCTGCCTCCTGTATGCTTCCTGCCGGGGATCCAGTCCACAACCCGGACATGTGCCCTAAGTGGGAATCCAACCAGTAATCTTTCGATGCATGAGAGGACACCTAACCAACTGAGCCACACCGGTCAGGGCACACTAGCTATAATTTTAAATAACAGTTTTTGTCTGTTTGCTTACTTTTCTATCTCCTACGTTCACCTCTGCATCTCTTTGAGAATATATCCCAGGAGGATAGGGATTGTGTTTATTTTGCTCACTGTTGATTATCTAGTCCATTATCACTATATAGAGGAGTTTAATAAATACATATATTAATGGATATTTTCTTTAAGGAAACATTGAGTGATTTTGAGCCTGGAAGATGTTTGGGAGAAAAGGACTGTGCCTAGAAAAAGTAAATTAGATTACATAATGGATTATAAAATATGAGACAACATAACACAGTGAATAGTTATGGCAATTGTCACTCATTTACTAGTGAAGATTTGATCTACTGAGCTTTGAAGAAATGAAGGGAAAAATAGTGAGGCTATCCAGTTTATGAAGAAAGAAGAAATAGTGGTAGAAATTGGGTAGAAGAAGATTGTATTCAAAGATGAAAAAAAGCAGGGAACCTTAATTTTTTTTTCTGTTATTTCATCCAGTTGGTGGTATTCCAGCTGTGTCTAACCTTCCTCTACTTAGGAAAAAGTAATGCTGAGCCATTTTAAGAGTCTTTGATAGTTAATTTGATTTAACCCAGTATGTAATAAAGAACTCTATAGAGCTGAAATACTGAAGTATTGTTGAAGTATTACTTTGGAGAAATTTATTACAAAGTTTCCATTTTTTATCATTTGAGGGTAAGGTCATTCTGAATTTCTCTTGTAAGCTTCACATGTCAGCATTTAATAATTAAACCATTTCAAAACACAAGAAAATCAATCTTCACTAGTTATCAATGCAAATAATTTTATGTTTTAACTTTTAACAAAATCTATAATAATAAGAGCATAATATGCTAATTAGACCGGATGTCCTTCAGGACATCATTCTGGATGTCCTCCCAGATGAAGCCAGGGCCAGAGGGAAGCCCGGGTCCCAGGTGCAGGGGGAAGCCGGTGACGGCAGCTGGGGGAAGGAAGGCCTACTCTTGCACGAATTCTGTACGTCGGGCCTCTAGTATGAAAAAAGATTTCTCAGTGAAACACATTCAAGTTGCTTTCTAAAAACCTTTTGGAAATTTTCAGACCACAATAGTAGGGTATAAAAAAATGATAAGCACACAGAAGTTACATTATTTCAACAAGACATATAAGGCTAAGAATTACTTATGCAAAACCTATTTCCTCAAGCATTCAAATATGAATATATGCAAGGGGGAAATATAATCTCAAGTAAAATTAATGAACATCAATATTGAAACACAGTTCATGGAATAGGTAACTCTCCTCTACCCAGCAAAAAGTTAACCAACTGGTTATATCTGGCTACTGGTTCTTCCAGTTTCTATACTTTGTGGTTCTTAAAACTCCAGAAGAAACAGAACTAATGTGTTTGTTATGTGATGTTTTCTTATGTAATATACTAGGGGCCTGGTGCATGAAATTCGTGCATGGGGGGGTGGTTCCCTCAACATAGCCTGAACCCTCTCCAATTGAGGACCCATTGGGGATGTCCGACCACTGGTTTAGGCCCGATTGACCTGATTGACATCCCTCTTGCAATCTGGGACTGCTGGCTTCTAACTGCTCACCTGCCTGCCTGATTGATTGCCCCCAACTGCCTCTGCCTGCCTGATCACCCCTAACTGCCCTCCCCTGATGGCCTGATATCACCCCCAAAGGCCTTCCCCTGCCAGCCTGATGTTGTCCCTAACTGTTTTCTCCTGCCGGCCTGATTGCCCCTAACTGCCTCTGCCTGCCTCATTGCTTCTAATTGCCCTTCCTTGTCAGCCTGATCTCACCCCCAACTGCCCTCCCCTGCCGACCTGATCTCGCCCCCAACTGCCCTTTCCTGTCGGCCTGATCACCCTTAACTGCCTCTGCCTCAGCCCCCACCACCATGGCTTTGTCTGGAAGGAAGTTGGACGTCCAGAAATGGCCAGTCGACCCGGTCTAATTAGCATATTACCCTTTTAGTAGCATAGATAGATTATATAGAATAGGATTGCTTAAATGGGGGGGGGGGTCTTTTTCAGCAGGAGGAGATGCTCTTGGCAGACAAAAACTCATAATCCCTATGTCTGGACTGATAGCCAGCCATATGCACTATACTATCAAATCAGTCATGAAAAAATTGAACCACTTTCTTACACCTTATACCAAACAGCTGTTGCTCTTAAAACCCCTCCTCAACCCCCACCTTAGGTTCTGCCTTCACAGTTCACCCAGATTAGGTTCTGATTTGTCAGTTTCTATGCCAGTCAATGTCAAAAGCTCTGCCTCCTAGGCAGCCATTGGCAACTTGCACTTCACCCAGATTTGGTTCTGATTGGTTGGTTTCTATGCCAGTCAGCATCAAAAGCTCTGCCTCCTAGGCAGCCATTGGGTCCTGGAACTTCACCCAGATTTGGTTCTGATTGGTCAGTTTCTATGCCAGTCAGCGTCAAAAGCTCCTCCTCCTAGGCAGCCATTGGCTCTTGGCACTTCACCCAGATTTGGTTCTGATTAGTTGGCTTCTATGCCAGTCAGCATCTCCAGGCCTATCTCTGGGCCTGATCAAAGAGGCAGGGCTATTCAGCAGCCCCCTAAAAGGCCCAGAGAGAAACAGAGGCTCAGCTGCTGGCAAAGCCAGGAGAGAGAGAGGCAATAGCTGATCAACAGCTGCCACAGAGACTGGGGATCAGACCCTGCCTCTCTCTCTGAAGGCCTCTCTCTGGGCCTGATCTGCAGCCTTCTCGCAGTCAGTGCTGGGTCACTTCCGGTTTTTGGTTGAGCCTTGGTTGTTACGGACCCTGGCTCTCTATATATATAGATGTTAAAGTAACTTTTTGTAATACAAATTTTAAAAATAGAATCTATTTACTATGATTTAAACAAATTTAAATCATATTTTTATCTTCCAAATATTTTCAACTACATCACTTGATTTTTTTTTCTTCACAGAAGCCTGTTAAGTATATGGTACCAATCAATCATTTAAAAAATGAATTGTCTATAGGTATGCAATTTATATGAGGCAAAGCAAGAATTAGTATCTAGTTTTGTGACCAATGTGCAAGTTTAATTTATTGAGCCTAATTTTTTCTTATTGGCAGATGAAAATAATGCTACCTGCTCTCATTCTCTGTGAAAATACTGAAACTCTAAAGTAATGAGCAGGTAAAAGTATCATTGTATTATCTCAATTTTTCTTTTTTAAAAAGTATATATTTTTATTGATTTCAGAGAGGAAGGGAGAAGAAGAGAGAGATAGAAACATCAATGATGAGAGAGAATCATTGATCGGTTGCTTCCTGCATGCCCCGTCCCCCACTGGGGATTGAGACTGAAACCCGGGCATGTGTCCTTGACCAGAATCGAATCTGGCACCCTTCAATCTGCAGGCCAATGCTCTGTTCAATGAGCCAAACCAGCTAGGGCTCAAGTATTCTTGACATAACCTTTTTCTTTGTTTTTATGAGATAAATTTGGGGGGAAACGTCACTGTACTGGTCTTTGAAATTACTATAGTGCTCACTTAAATTCAGGTGAAAAAAATAAAGGTGGGGAAGAAGAAATCTATATACTATTTTCAGTAGTGTTGGTATTGTATGAATCTTACAGATTGGAAAATAATAGAAATTCAGTGATTTTCACATTGAGTGGGATTTTTTTTTTTTTACTTTTTATTTATATCTAGGTTGTCCAACTATACCAGTAGTACAAGGGGGGAAAAGTTCTCACCATTCCTTTGTTACTGAGGCTGTGTGATTTTGAATTCTGCCTCCACTGCTTACTCATTATGGACCATGAACAAGTCACTTAACCCACTATCATCTCAATGTATTCATCTATATAAAAAGATATAACAGTATCACTGTTTAAGCTGTTAATAAGGATTAAACACAGAGTGTTTAAAACAGAGCCTGGTTCATAGTAAGAAAACCATAACTGTTAGTGTTGGTGGAGGCTCCTTCGCCTCATTCCCCTCCCTCTCCTCCTCCTCCTGCCCCTCCAACTCCTATTCCTATTCCTCTTTCTCATCCTCTTCTTCCTTTTTTTTTTCTCTTTTAAGCATCACACATCTTCCTTTTGTCATTTTTGGGGGATATATGTAAATTCAGGTGTGTGATATATTTTACTACATTTTAAAACTGCAAATACATTTTAAAGAAATATTTGCTGGGTTTTAGAAATTAAAATATACCAGGAATGTTCCATTTACAATAAAAATAACTTTTATCATTTTTTTCTTTCTGAAGTAATTTCTGGTGTCTGTCAGTGAAAATTTAAAATGAGAATGTGACTGTTATTTTTTGTGCTACTTTTGTTGAAGTATCACCATCTTAAAACAAAGGAATGAGAACTTGACAATAGATATTAATAAGAAATGATTGCAAGACAAGTTCACCCATCGGTAATAATGTTTACAGATCCAGAAGGAGATTATAACTCAATTACTATGAAATGATTGAAAGAGTTATTTCTTGATTGATTGATTCTTTGTAAAATCCAGCTTCACACAAAAAATATCAACAAACACCATTCAAAGATTTTTTTTCCAAGATGTAAGTGCAAGTGTTATTGGGTCTTTCTTATCATGGTATAATCTAATTCAAAGGTTGTAAATATTTTATTTTCTAGTTTATCAAGACCACAACACTTTTATGGCTTGTGAGTAGATAAAAGTTTCAACTTCATAGTTTTTATTATATTATTTCATAATAGATGAACATTTTATTAGTTGCTTTTTCTAGCAGACTTTGATATGTACTTTTAAACACTTTCCATTCTTATGGTTATGTTCATTTTTTAGATCTAATGATCAGAATTGTGCATATAATATTGAGTAATACTTGGTATAAATGTGAAGAGACTTTTATAGCTAAATCTAATTTTGAATATATAATATGTAACACCATTTGCAGTCATTTCCTTTAAAAAACGTGTTAAAATATGGTAATTTTTTTCAAATGGAAAACAAATGTGCAGTCATTATGAAATTTTTTCAACATGAATTTATCCATATATTTTCAAAATTGTAGTTGTAGATATATGTACTTGTAAAATACACAAAATACATATTATATTCTTCTATGTGTTTTTTCCTAATAAAATGACACACATTTTTTGATACTTGTGCATGGTCTTCATAGTTATATTTACAAGTGAGTATCATTTCCCACCTAGTGCTTGATGGTTATAATCACCTGAGATAATAGTTACACATGTAGATTCTTGGTAACTCCCCAAGAGATTCTAATTTAGTAAGTCTGAAATGGGACCGGAAGTCCATAGACTGCTCCAAGTCCATCACCAAGGTAACATGCTAGAGGTACTAGTGCTGTACTATTCCCGCCTAAGGCTAGATGTTTCTACTAGGCATTCTTTCCTCAGGGAAACCAATGGCCTGGCTGAAATCTTGTCAGATCTTCACCAGGGGATAAGACTCTTCCTTCCCATCCTTTCTTCTCTCTCTGCTTTCACAGGTGTCTGACCTGCATTATGGTCTGAAGGCTCTTCTTGCATACTCCTGTCCTCTTCTTCTTTATCCTTTACAGGTCTTATCCCCAGTAAATTTCTTACCCTTCTAGTTCTTCTTGGAACACCCAAGCTTGGATCATTTGATCCATCACATGGTGTGATTTATTTTGTAAGGTATTTCTATCTATACAAATACTTACTTAGTTGTTTATTTTATTTAATTGTATCTACTAGGTGCCAAGCTCTGTATTAGGAAATATGGATATAAAAAAATAATAGGAAAAGTTTACTTCTCTCAAGTATTCAAAGGTTTAAAATGAGATACAGAAAACTACATAATGATAATGCAAAATAGAAAGCACTCTAAAAAAGGTATAAAGGGCATTGGAAAACTCAATGGAGGAAGATTCCTGCTTGTGGAATTCAACATAGATTCTCAGAAACTTCCTATTAAAGTTGAATTTCCTAATTAGAAAATGGATAGACATTCACATTGTATTAGTTCAGGAAATGGTAGCTACAACAAGATACATCTAAACATATATGATGGCTCAAACCAAATAGACATTATTTTTAAATTATGTCACTATTTCATTATGGTTTTCCCATATGGTTGAGGCTTTCATTTAGAAATTCGCCTCTGGGGTTAGGATGCAATCATGTGATTTGGAGAATATAGTATAGAAAGTATGGAATAGAGGAGCAAGTGGAAATTGAGTAGGCAACAGATATTATCCAGTGCTATGATCATTCATATGCAGTTAGTTAAATATCCTATTGCTTTTTGAATAGTTTGAAGATTTTATTTTATACTAGAGGCCTGGTGCATGAATTTGTGCATGGGTGGGGTCCCTCAGCCTGGCCGGCAATCAGGGCTGATCGGGACAGCGGGAGGTTGGCTGTGGGAGCTCACTGACCATCAGGGCGCAGCTCCTGAATTGAGCGTCTGCCTCCTGGTGGTCAGTCTGGTGGTCAGTGTGCATCATAGCAACTGGTCGACCGGTTGTTCGGTTGCTTAAGCTTTTATATATATAGATATTTGTGGTGGCTGTCAACTTGTGCCACTTAGATATCCTACAAGAGTGAACTTGATATTTCCAGTCAGGCGAAAAAAGAAACACGAGAAAGACCATATGTGATGGTGTATGGGTAAGACTTAGGAATGGCATGCCTTATTTCATGCATCCTGTTGTATGAAAACCAGTGACAAGGCATATGTAAATATATGGGAATGTGGGAAATAGTGTCCACATGCCAAAAAAGAAGAGACAGCTCTTAGGAGTTCCTACTACATAGGTAAGAACAATGTGTATAATGGTAGTGAGTTATTAAAGTTCTTGGGAGGCTTGCAGAAGAATTTAATACAGTTGGAATTTAGGGTGCATGAGGGAAACGAAATATAATGAAAGTAGAGAAGGCAGTAATTCTCTCAATACTATTAATTAAATTTAAATGTATACAAACCTTTTTATAATTATTTTATTCTACTAAATTTTATATATAGTTCAATATATTTTTGGCACCTCATCTTTTCTCTTGATTAATAACTGCTATTTTTGTGACATTATTACACTGTTCTAATTATTTTAGGAGCATTTTGCTGCAATGAGAGTATGTTTAAGTAGGGCTATCCAGTATAATTATTTCTTAATTATAAACAACAAATTTATAAATTTAAACTAATGTTTACCAAAGTCTACAGTTAATCTGGTTTTCATTTGTTTAGGATTACTTAAATAGAAAATTTGCATTCTAATGTTTTATTTATTCAGCAATATGTATTTCTAAAACAGAGCCTAAAATGGCAGGAAATGAAAATTCTCTGGCAAAAAAAAACCAGGTTTCATTCTTCCTAAAATACACCTTTATACAGATCTTCTCTAATATATTCAAATTACTTCATTAATAAAGGGGATTCAGAATAATATTTTGGTTTAATATTTCTTTTAGTTGTTTAAAATTGAAATATAAATAGACTTACAGAGATATCCTGATTCACCCATCACATTGGAAAAACAACAACAAAATCTGATAATAAAAAGTGCTGGTGAGACTGTGAGGAATAGGAGTTCTCATACCTTTCTGTTGAGCGTAAATTGGTTTAAAAAAAATAGGGAACAATTGGGCAGTACTTAGTAAAATTGTAAATGCACATACATCAACCCAATAGTTTTAATTCCCTAGAAAACATTTGCACAAGTGCAAACAGATAAATTTTATTTTAGCAGAGTTCAGAATGCAAAAAACCAAATGAGCCAAAACAGCTTCCATCACAGAATTAGATAAATAAAATGTGATCTATTTATGAGATGAAAATTCTATACTACAAAAAAATTGATCTAGAACAATATATTGAACATGCACAAGTTTTAAAAAAATAAAAACAGTGAGTAGGAATAAAGCAAGGTATAGAGTGATAATTTCTACCATATAAGTTATACAAATTAAACAAGATACATCTCCCGTAGAGGGAGGTGAATAATGGTTCTCCATTGATAATTCAATTTTATTTGTAATTCTTATTAATTTAAAATATAAACCAAATGTGACAAAACGTGAGAAATGGTCAGTCTTAGGATATGTGTATTTATTCTATTATTCCTTCTAAAGTGACATTTACAAAATAGATTCTCCAGAATTTCAGCCAATGAGTATTTCAGGGAACAAAATTCTTAAAGCTTGACAAGCAAATTTAAAAGATATATATAAAACACAGAAATTATCCCAAGGAAGTACTAATTATTCCTTTAACAAATGACATGAAATTTTGTTCATAATATTTTAATACATATTTTGTCTGCTCAGAGATGTTTGTTGATGTCCTTCTGTATTTACAACTTCTGTTTCCAAGACAGATAGTTGTTATTGTTCTGTTTATTAAAAGGGATAATATACATGCAGATCCTCACACTGAACCTAACAAATGAAAGTAGCTATTACTGTTATTAAAGCAAAATCCTCTCCATGTAAGTTTTTAACTGAAGCTAAATTATTTGCCATGCAATTCCTTATGTTTTCCCTTTTGTAATAAACTAATAAAAATGAAAAAAAAAACACACACCAGAATCTCAATTGGAGTGTAAAAGAAAAATTCATCTAACAGATAGAAAAGAAGCAGTTTTGTTAAAATTATTGACCATTATGATATTTCATCTGTAATTGCTCCCTATACTCACAAAAACTTTAGTATATTAATAAGCTGGTTTAATAACCTACATACACACAGCTTTTGTTTCTTATTCTTTCCCTACAATATCCTATTTGGACTCTGATTCGATTTTTAAAATTTTATTGAATTTATTAAAGTGACATTAATAACAACATATAGGTTTTGAGTGTACAATTCTATAATGCATCATTTGTATATTGCATTGTATGTTCACCACCCAGGGTCAAGTCTCCTATCACCATATATTTGACCCCCTTTACCCTTTTTTATCTTACCGCCTCACCACTGTCCCTCTGGAAATTTGAATATCTCAGTGTCCCTCATGAGAAGCAGGACTTTGTGAAACTGAAACCATGGACAAATGTCAGATCTTTCTATTTGTTACTGCAATTCATCTAAGCCCTCAAAGGCTGTGCAGGGGAACACCTTGAAGGCTTCACTTTCAGCTTCCCATTTAATTAGGAGCAAATTGCACCTGCAGGGTTGTGCTCTCCATTTGGGCAGCAGACACAGGGGCAGTGTCCTTGTCCACCCAACACAGTGAAAAGAAAGAACGGGTAGAGAGAAAACAGCTCTAAAAATGTTATCTCCAGAAAATGCCACTATGTCAGGAGGCTGTCTTCTGAGCCTCCACACCAGAGAATTCTCCCCATCTCAGCCCTTACACACTGATTGGTATTTGCCTGTTTCCTGTTTGTTTCTCCCACTAGCTACAGATCTCAAGGCAAACTTGGTGCCAAGTCCATTTCTTTATCTTCAGCACCAAAGACAGGGACCAAAATATAAAACAAAACACAGAGAAGCGTTAGGCTCTTGATCTTGTTGTCTGAAAGAGTTAGTAAATAAAGACCCTACTCAGTTGTTCCCCAATCCAAATGTTTCCCTGGATTCCCCACTGACTACATTCTTTGTTATTGTTTTAAAATTTTATTTATTTTAACTTTATGTTTAACACAATTATATAAATCCTTTGTTCATACTGATTCGTGAGTCAGTCTGGACTGAGACTGAGATAAAGGACCTGAAAAACAAACAAACAATGCATCCTTTAGCTGAAATTGCATGGGCTAAGATTTGATACTATTTTGGTCCCTAGGGTCAGAGCCCTCTTCAAAATTCTTTCGTTGTCTAAGATCAGTGCCCTTGCCCACTGCAATTTGGTTTCAGCTAACCCAGAGTTGCTCTGACCACACTTTCCTCCAGTCAGATAAAGAAAAAAAGTAGATTCTAGCACTACCAGACTTTCACATGGGGTGAAGACTAAGTAAAATACTAACCATAGGATTACAAAAGGTTTCTGAAAGAGAGAAGAGAAAGTATACAAAAAAAAAGCAGCATGACAGTGTAGGGAACTCCCTGACGAGAAAGTGTAATTTACTGTAAGGAAAGATACATGACAAAAACACTTGAAAAATGGAGAATGAAAGACCTTTTACAAGACAGATAAAACTCAACATTTATTGAGATATTGCACTCCTACATGTATTGATGAATTAAATCCTTATAATACGCTAAGATGTATTATTATTATTATTATTATTATTATTATTATCATCATTTTACAGCCTAAGACACAAAGGGAATTTAAAAATGACTTGCACAAAGATCACACACACTGAACACTCAGTTTACCAGGACCCAGCAAAGCCAAGAGGATCAAGGTATAGCACCTGTGATTTCAACCACCAGCTTACCTTGCCTTGTGCAGAATTTATACTGAAAAATGTACAATGCTAAAGGTAATGGTTTCTAGTCTGACCATACCCTCTAGTGATACTAACACCGTTCCATTCTCTTAACTCATATTTGCACAAAAGTGACACAAATTCTAATATGCCAAACCCCTGTTTCAATGGCTCCCCTAAGGATACTGGTTAAACACTATATACAAAGAATACCTCCTAAGCATCATCTACTGCCACTTCACTTTACTCAACTTTTGTTGCAACTACAACAGATATTGATTTGTCAGGCTATTTAACAGTCTTGTTCTTTCCCCAAAGATATCCATCCTGCTTAGAAAGCCTTTTTTATCCTTTTGTTCAGGTTATTCTTGATTTAGTAAGTAGTTAGACTAGACAATTTTCTCAGAACTGCTAATCCAAGTTCACTTTTACTTTATATTGCTGTGTATCCATTGGACTGTATTCCTTGAAAGATTATGTTCATCTTTGCATGTCCTTGGTTTATGGTAGACTCTCAATAGCTGCTAAATAGTAAGTGAAAGAATGGCCAGAGATTGCGACTTAGATGTTTTTCCTATTATAAATCTTCCAGAATGTCATGAATCTAAATTAAAACGTTAGGCCAGCAGGTTTTGTATAATCATAAATTACGTACAATTTCCTGTACTAGGCCTTCAATGTGACTGTACTTATTCTTTAATATGCCAAATATTTTTAAAAACAGAGAGATTGTGCCAATTTTACCGTATTTTTAGCACAACTTTGCACAATATAAAAATCCAGTCATAATATCAAACCAGACAACCAATTAAATAAAATGAGAAAATATATACACTGGATTTAATTGACCCGAAAACTTGTCTGTCATCAGGTAATTGTTTGACTGAATTAATCTGAATGCTCAGCTCCTGAATCCCTGCCTGCAGGCATGAGAATGTTCTGATGATGAATAGGTGCCCATAAACATACTTCACTCTCTAAAACAGGTGATATGTAAACATAAGGTATTACTTATACCTGTCAATTGAAGAAGGTACAGAATAAGATGTTTTATTATTCCCATTCTCACGTTATGTCTTTTTCCCCTTCAGACAAACACTAAGGAAACCATAAAAATAAATCTATCCACAAAATGACTGGCTCACAGGATTCATTTTCGTTGTAGCCATAGTTCTCTGTCTCAATACACTATACAAGGTAAACAAAGCAATAGGATATTGAAGTACCTATGTAATTGCATTCCATTTTCTCTACCTTGTGTTTCAATAAATCTAGGATATAATATAAAATTATTTCTTTGATCAACTGAAAGAACTACCACAGAACTTATATCTTAAATTCCATAATCTGATTTTTGTGATTATAGAAATAAATTGTTGTTAAAAATTTCAGACAATATAGAAATGTCTAATGCTGAAAATAAGGCTCTCAAATGACCCCGCACCTAGAAATATCCACTACTAACAGTATAATGTATTTATTTCCAAATTCTTAATATGCAACTATATTTATTATAAGAAAAATGATGCAGTATAGATATATTTTTATCTCCAATGTTAATGCTAACACATCTACTATATTCTTTTAAAAGTTCCATTTTGTGTTGATGTTGTAATTGTGGCCATTATGCTACTATGAATAGAGTAAGTTCTACTATATATTTATATGTTGCACAATATATGCATAATGCATAATATATAAATATATTATATACATTTCTATTATACTCTTTTTTCTATTATATTTATGTTACTGCTTCTTTATAGGGAAATGATTGGGTGGCTAACTGTATATTTATTTGTAACCAACAAAGTTATGAGCTTTTATATTTTAAAAATATTGTCATTGTTTCTTAACTTTACTTCCAGGTACACAGCTTCCCATGCTTCCTTCAAATAATGACACATTCATCTCCTGATATTTGTAATATATCACAATGTTATAATATATAACACAATATATAACCATGTTATCTATAACAATGTATAACATACAATGCATCTATATATATAAAAGGCTAATATGCAAAGTGTCCCCTAGGGAGGTCGACTGGGAGACCGGGAGTTTGATCACTCGCTATTGACGTGCACGGTCCACCAGGGGGCGGCATGGAATGAAGGAAGGCCCCCCCACAAGCAGCTGGAAGACCCTGATCGGCCCTGATCATTGGCCAGGCCTAGGGACCCTACCCATGCACAAATTTCATGCACTGGGCCTCTAGTTTATGATATTGTGTGATCTTTAATGGCATTGACTAATATTCTGAATAGCACACAATTTCATCAAAGATTTTTATTCTTCAGCATGATATAGTAAACTGATCAGCCTTACCTCATGACTTTTGACTTCTATTTAGCTGTGTCCAACATGAATATTTTAATCTGTCATCTCTTTTTATTAGGTATTAGCCTCATATCTTTGTGTATCCTTTTTTACTTCAATATGTTCATGTAATGCTTCAATATATGTACTTAAATATATGTGTGTTTTTTCAATATTTTTCCATCTCAGCTAACCCCATTCCTCCATAATTTAGAATTATAGCTTAGATTTACTAGTGATTACCTTTATAGATTAAATTTTAAAAAGGTCTCATTACCTTAATTGTAGGAATGAAGAAATAATCGAAGCAGTCAGGATTCAAACAGAGAAGCAGAAGTTACTGTAAATGTTTTTAGTAGAAGAGTTCTGACACAGGAAATCAGACGTTTACCCAGCACTGGAAGGGTGAGTGGGTGGACAGCGAGTCAGTAGCAGGTCACCTCAGCTGCTAGCAACACCAAAAGACTCTCAACATTCTTAATGAGTCATTCTGGAGGATCTCAGCCGCCTGCAGAACAAAAGCAGTGAGTCATAAGAATTTATTTGCAAACTGTTGTGAATTTCAAGAATAGCAGCAAAACTGCCACAAACTATATCAGCTGTCTGCAGCACCAGTTTAGGTGATCACAAGAGCTTTTTACCTGCGACTATTTATGAAACAGGGGCTTTTCAAGCCCTGGCCAGGAAGCGCAGTTGGTTAGAGTGTCTTCCCTATATACCAAGGTGCAGGTTCCATCTCCAGTTAGGACACATACAAGAAGCAACCACTAAATGTATAAATAAGTGGAACAAGAAATCCATCTTTCTCTCTCTCTCCCTTCTTCCTTTTCTCCCTCTCCTTCTCTCTCTCTAAAATCAATAAATACAATTTTTTTTAAACAGGACTTTACCCTGGCTTTGGCTTCTTGAGCAAGTTCCTCTCATTGACAGACCTAGAAGGGAACATGAAAAGTGATTCTGGGACATTTATTTCTAAGCTCCTTCTCTGTGATACAAGGACTAATATGGAAGAAAGGAGTCATGGATGAAGAATGAACAACAAGCAGTAAGGAATACCTATTGTCACAAATCCATTAAAATGAAGAATAAAACTAATGCTTCTACCTACCAAGAATTCCTCTTCTTCCTAGAAAGTTAAGGAAGGATTTGCCCAAGCTATTATCATCCAACTACTTTTTTATTAGGTAGTTTTTATTTCAAAGATTGCATTATAGTAAATGCATTCTGTTTTTGCTACCACAACTTCATTTTTAAAAAATTTTAATTTGATTGACTCTATACTTATTACTAGTATTTTATTATTTTACTTCTCCATTTCCAAGGTGTTTTTATTAAAGTTCATTTTGTATTGACTGGATTATATCTTCAAGTATATTCATTTAATGCATAAATAATTTTATTTTTTTAATTTAATTTTATTGTTCAAAGTATTACAATAGTAGTACATATATCTTTCCCCGCCCCCCCATTGACCTTTGGATGCTGGTAAACTTAATTTAGATTTCTGTTGTCTGTTCATATCTATATGTTTTATCTTATTACAATTCAGCTTTTAAAAATTATTTTGTGTGATTTATTCTTTATATTTATTTTGTGTGATTTTTCTCAAACCTTTTATTTATAATATTAATGCAGATGTTTAGGATATTTATTATAAACTGACACCACTATGATAATTTTTAGAAATCTTTTCCATTTTGTTCTTAATGTAACTTTTTGTTAAGTTTACTTCTGTTGTTTTATCATATCTTCTTTGATAAGATTGTGTTACTTCATTTCTTGTATTATTTTTAACTTTGTGAACTAAAACATACATAGGTAAAAGAGCATAAAGCATGGATGTACTGGTTACAATTATGTTTAAAAAGAATATTATTAACACTCCAGAAAACTCTTACACATTCTATTTCAATCATAATATTTTCTTTCACCATTAAAGTTAGGTAGGTAAGACTATCCTAATTTTATGGTAAATACTCTCTTGCATTCTTTATAGTTTCGTGAAGCACAAATAAAATCTCTATACCATATAATATAGAATTGTCTGTCAAGGTACTCAATATAAATGAAGTAACTGGCTTTTTTTCTTTCTTTCAGTGTTTGTTGTGTCAAACTTTCACTTTCATTGCTGAACAATATTCCCTTGTTTGAATATACCCCCATTTACTCAATTCACTTTTTGTAGACACTTGTGTTAATTCCAGGTTCTGACTTAAGACAGAGATAAATATTTTTATACATATCCTTGCACAAAATCTGCATTATCTGGAGCCTTGAAACTCATTGTCTGACCAGTGTAGAAGCATCAGCATCATTGGGCAACTGTTAGAAATGTACACGCTGGCCCGGCCAGTGTGGCTAAGTGGTTGAGCTTTGAGCTATGAACCAGGAGGTCAGGGTTTGATTCCTGGTCAGAGCACATGCCCAGGTTGCAGCTCGATTCCCAGTAGGGTGTGCAGGAGACAGCCGGTGGATGTTTCTCTCTCATCATTGATGTTTATAACTCTCCCTCTCCCTTCCTCTCTGAAATCGATAAAAATATATTTTTTAAAAGTATACACTCTAAGTATCTATCCAGAAATAGTGTTTTAATCTTAATTAAAAAACAATTAAGACATACATTTAAATGAAGAACACTGCTCTATAATACATTCATAAGAATGCAAGTGCACATTGATAAAATATGCATATCATCTACAAGAGCTGACAATATCCATCTGTTCCAAAAAGAAGTTGGATTTAACACTCCTGCCAGAAGTGAATAATTTCTCTTGTTTACCTCCTCTTCAACATTTATAATTGCAATAATCTTCAACTTTTGTTAGGTGGGTTAGAAACTGGTTATCTCCCTGAGATGTATATTTGTTAATTATTTTTTTCAGTTTAGAGTTCATAATCTTCTTAATTGCAAAACAGATTTTATTCAGATGGGTATTCATTCTGTTTATATTGAAATTCTGTGTTAGTGTAATTTTATCTTTTTGCATGTTATTGTTTTATTTCATTTATTTTCAAAGATATGAATTTATTTTTGACCCCTTACCTATGATGATGTCTCTATGATCAATATCTACTTTAAAAAACATCAATCTACAAAATCAAAGATATAATATAGAGAAATAATTATTCAAACATAATAAAATATTTGCTGAGGAGTGAGCAGGTAAATATAATAAAAGTATTTGTGGATCCAATTTAAAAATATAACTTTTCTAGAGGCTACTTTTTCCCATTTCATTTTATCTATCTGAGAGGTAGGGTAGTTAACAGAAATAGAAACTAAAATTGGCATTAGCTCACAGTTACTTATGATTGAAAGAAAATAGCACAGGCAGGCATTCCATTTAGCATAGGCCTTAAATCAAGCATTCGTGTTATAGGTAAAACCATTCTGAGTTGTATTGGAAACAAAATCACTGAAACACCTTTTGGGTCATATTTAGAGTAATATTGGATAACACTATGCATTTTAAATTTAATTACAAAACAATGTTTTTACACTTTAAAAATGTTTAATAGTGGAATTAAGGTCCAAAGATTTGGTTTATTAAAGCCAAAAAACATTGTTAATCAATGAAAGTGTTTTATTCTTTAATTGCCCCTTTAAAGGATATTCTCTGACTGTTACAAAATTATTGACTGTGACCTCCTTAACTTAAAACATGAAATGCCATCTTAGCAGATAAAACTTAACCAGAAATAGCAGGCTGCTCATCAAAAATACCATTTCCTAACATTGGTAAGTGAAATCTAGGGCATGGTCCATCATGTAAACGTTAAAACAGCTTATGCCAATTATACAGAAACTTGGAGAGCTCTCATGAATATTTAATCTCTGAAATACTTCAATTCTCAGGAACTCTGAACCTTCTGTTTTACAACTGCTACCTACCAAGTACCTTTGTTACATATGCAGAAAGTAGAATTCTTATTTTTGCTGTTCCCACATAAATACAGAGGAACTGACTGTTGGACAGGATATGCAGTAGCAAAAGCTGAGATAGGAACATGGTAAAATAAATTAAACCTTAGAAATTTAAAAATCGCTCCATGTAGAAATGGAGTCAAAAGCATTGTTTGTGTCTCACGTTCACTTGCGGCATTGGAGAAAACAATAAGTGTCCAAAAGAATAAGTTTCATCATTTGCTTTGGCAAGGTTGCACAGGTGGAATTCTATTTATAAGGGCACTCAGTGATAAAATAAACAGAAATGGACAACTTTTGTACTTTTAGCAAATATGAACCTGTCATCCCCTTGTTAACAACATTAATGACCCCAATATACCATCTCCAAACACTGTGATAATAAAAGTAATAAGGTTCTTTCATTAATTTTCCTTATGCTTACTTTGTAGTTGAATCTTAATTTTTGTTTTGTTTAAATATGTAAATATTGTTTTCTATGTGGGGTGTTACTCTCCTAAGAACTGATAATAAATTATGTTGCCAGTGTTTCTTCCCAGCAGATCCACGGTGATGTCTAACCTGCACTTATACAAGAATCTCACATTGACAGAGGAAGAGCTTAAATTACTAAGTTTGGAGACTCTTCCAGCATAATGAACTTCAATAATGCCTGCCTTGGCCCTAGCTGGTTTGGCTCAGGGGATAGAGCGTCGGCCGGCTGACTGAAGGGTCCCGGGTTCGATTCCAGTCAAGGGCACATGCCTGGGTTGTAGGCTCCATCCCCAGTAGGGGACATGCAGGAGGCAGCCAATCTATGATTCTCTCTCATCATTGATGTTTCTACCTCTTTCTACCTTTCCCTTCCTCTCTAAAATCAATAAAAATATATTTAAGAAAAAATGTCTGCCTCATTGGAATCTAAGACTCCAATCATAATATCCTTGCTTTTCATTCTTATAGATAAAAAATTTCTTTGGATTCTTGGGTTTTACTCACTTCAATTTTTAAAATGTGTCTGGCCCATTTTGCTACATTTGATGATTTTATGGTAAAGCTCTAGTTCCCTTCCTATAAACGAAATAAAATCTGGGTGTTATCTCTTACCAGCACCTGAAGAACTGACCATATTTCTAAAGCCAAGAGCAGAGTCCAAAACTGAAACAGATCCAGATGCACATGCATGTAATCCACTACACCAAGCAGTGAAGTCTGGAAGACGGATTGCCAAACCAAGCTGAGGTTTCGTGTGAAAAGAGGAGTGGACTCCAAGAACTGAGCCATTCAGTTTGTAAAATTTGTCACTAAATCAGTTGCAGGTATCCATAAAGAAATGGTTAGAGAAGCCAGTATTATTCTAAGCAGTGTTAATAAACAAGAGAGGCCAAAACCAGTTTGGCTCAGTGGATAGAGCGTTGGCCTGTGGACTGAAGGGTCCCGGGTTCGATTCCGGTCAAGGGCATGTACCTTGGTTGCGGGCACATCCCCAGTGGGGGGTGTGCAGGAGGCAGCTGATCGATGTCTCTCTCTCATCGATGTTTCTAGCTCTCTATCCCTCTCCCTTCCTCTCTGTGAAATATCAATAAAATATATTTTTTAAAAAAAAGAGTGAATTGGCCAGCAGTATTTTAGAAATCACAAAATAGCCAATGACTTCTGGTTACTGTTTAGTACAAAGAGCTAAGGATGCAGGTATGTTGCTATGTAAGGCAAGGAATGGAAAGCTGAGAACCACTTTCTAAATTTTAATAGAAAGGCAGAGATGCTCTGTATGAAGTCAGATAGCCAACATTTCATAGAATTATGCTAACCAGGGAAGAATAAAAATAATCCTGAGGCCTGGATGCAGCCTCTAAATTGGGATTTTTTTTAAGTTCCCTAGATTAGTGGTCAGCAAACTGTGGTGGCTCGCGAGCCGTGGTCTGCCACTCTGTTGACTAATGAGTTTGCCGACCACTGGATAGGGGGTTAATCACAAGGAACAACAACAGCCTGTAATTATTGGAATCGAGAGTCTAGGTCAGTGGTCGGCAAACTCATTAGTCAACAGAGCGGCAAACCGTGGCTCACGAACCGCATGTGGCTCACGAGCCGCAGTTTGCCGACAACTGCCCTAGTTGATTTCATTTACAACCAAGGTTACAATGATTGCTTTATAATAGTGAGCTCTCTGATACCAGAAATAAGAAAGAGTAGGTTAAAGATAATTTTGAAGTTCTCTTTTTTTTAAATGTTTTAATTGATTTTTGGAGGGAGAGGAAGGAAGAGGGAGAGACAGAAACATCAATGAGAGAGGAATATCATCAATCAGCTGCCTCATATACACACCCCTACTGAGGATCGGGTCTGCAACCTGGGCATGTGCCCTGATCAGGAATCGAACGAGGAACTTCTTGGTTCCTGTGTTGATGCTCAACCGCTGAGCCACACCAGCAAGGCTAGAAGTTATCTTAATGTTGTTTTCCTATTAGATTTCGAAGTCGAGTTGTTTGTTTATAGATTAAAATCAGGCCCTAGGTACTAGACATATTGTTGATCACTAATTTACTTATGTGAAGAAAGGCTCTATTAATTAAATTTATATGAAATCTGTAATCAAACAACCTGGATTTGAAAAGAGATGCTGCTGAAAAATGTTGAGTTACATATAAATAGCCATGGATGCAATTTCAAAGAATTAGGAACCATTAAATGCCATTTGAATGTGTGTGCATTGAGTTTTTGGTTTTTTTGTTTGTGTTTTTTCAAAATTAGCCTGCTATATTTGGTCAAACATGTAATTAACCCACCCCTAATGCCTTGGCAGGGCCACACCAAGTGATTTCTCGGGCCTCATATGACCCTCATCTTCATCACTTTTCTATATTTGCATATCTCCCATACTCCTAGTGATATATCTTTCTTTTTTTAAAAAAAAATTATAGCAAAGGTATGATTAGAATTTCAAGTCTGATAAAGATAGTTCTAACTAAACAGGGGAAATAATTGGCTAGTGACAATGGAATTTGTACAAGAATTAGAGCCAGAGATATCTTAAGGAGGCAATACTAATAGTCCAAAATAGGTAACAAAATGTTGAATGAAGGTAGGAAATGGAGGAGGAAACATGTGAGGTGTGACATCTGCAAAATAATGTTAAATTGGCATAGTGACAAATTGCTGAGAGAGGTGTGTCTAAAATATTGTTATTAACTTCTACACTGTCAAGTAAGAGGGTAAAAATGAAACCTCTGGTGTTGAATTTAAAATCTGATTGGTTATCTCATCAAGCAGTGGTCATTTGAGGAAATACGTCTTCTTTACTATGTATTATACTCTTCTTACTTTTATTAGATTTCCTGTCAGATAAGGAATAAGTTGCTCAATATAAATAGGAGTTCCTTAGCAATGGACCATTGTAGCCAAGTGTATTTAATAAGCATTGGGAACTCTGTCGAGGGGGAATGCCTGCAAGTCATAGAAAGGAATGAAGCCTAAGTAGAAGGCTGTGACACTGAGGCACTATGCTTCCCTACATGGTGTGCACACATAGTAAATAAAATGGGTGCCTCCTGTGCCTGAATGTGTGTTTGCATGTGCATGTGTTTGTGAATGTGTATATTCTATAATCACATAAGTGTATAGCTTGCAGTTTGTAAAAGTAGTGTGATGTTAACTTGGTTTTCACTAATTTTCCCTAATTAATACAATTTTAACACCTGATATTTTGGGGGCATCACTCAAAATAATACTATCTTTTACTAGAGGCTATAAGTTGGATATTAATGAGTAAAACCTGTATTTTCACAAATAAACACAGACATGAGAAAACTTATCCAAGATAAGTTACTTAATGAAATATCAGAGCTAAGATGCTTGATTTATTTTGTTTCTCACTCTTATTTCACTGCTTTTTATTTTAATTATGTTAAGTATATCCTAGAAGGGAGGCAATTGAATTCCTGATGCCACTCCAAACATTTTCTGATGAACCAAATACTGCTAAGCAGTATTTTAAAATATATTTAAAATAATATTTATATTTATTAAGTGACATCTGAAATCAGATAATTTGTTAGGAAGCAGAGCAGATTAGCCTAGGCCCTAGGGAATAATATTTTTCTAAGGAAATATTAACTACAGGAATTAAATTAATGAGACAAACTGATTTTCATTAAAAGTTAAAAAAAAAGCATGAAGTTTTTTTATTTGTTTGTTTGCATGTGTGGGGTTTTTGTGTGTGTGTGTTTTTATGAGTATGTTTTTTAGTATGATTGAGCAACCTTGTTAGGATTTTATTTTGGTACCATAACTGTATCTTTGTTGTATAATTTCAAAAAAAAAAAAAAACACACAAAACAGGTTGATTTAGATTAAGAAAAATTATGTTGGAAAGAACCACCTGAATATTTTGGGATATTAAGTAATCTGAATAAAACTATTTTTAATCAAAATATCTAATATACAGAGAAACCAAGATGGCGGCATAGGTAAACACCTAAACTGCCACCTCGCACAACAATATCAAAACTACAACTAAAAGACAAAATGGACACGATCCAGAACCACAGGAAAGCTGGCTGAGTGGAAATTCTACAACTAGAAGGAAAGAGGAAAGCACATTGAGAATCAGAAGGGCTGCAAAAGGCTGAGGTACGGAGATGTGCAAGTGCACAGAGAGGACGGGCGGCTGAGTGCACAGGTGGCTGAGTGCGTGGTTGGCTTTCTAAAGTGGGAGGGAGATGGAAGCTCCCGACTGCACTGAACTCCAGTTCTGGGCGAGTTTCTGGGAACCCAAACTCATTTAGGGAGAAACTGGACTATCAGGAAAAGAGAAAGCACACTGAGACTCTGGGGAGCTGCGGAGGCAGAGGTCCGAAGACACGTGCATGCAGAGAGGACAGGGTGGCTAAGTGCACAGGCGGCTGAGTGCATGGCTGGCTTTCTAAAGCAGGAGGGAGATAGAAGCTCCCGACTGCGCTGAACTCCAGTTCCGGGCAAGTTTCTGGGAACCCAGACTCATTCGGGGAGAAATTGGACTGTCTGGCAGTGGACAAAACTCGAGGGCAGCTTTCTCTCAGAGGTGCTTACAGTGATTACCGAGGGACACTGAGACCCAGGGGCCTCATAGGGCAGGGCTGATGGGAAGCCAAAGCTGTCTGCTCTGCGCTGAGACTCCGCCCCACCCAAGCTGAGCACAGAGGCTTTTGCAATTTTGCAAGTCTTGTCTCATAAGGGTGTCTCCAGCACAGAAGTTCTCCCAGCGTAGACACAGCTGATCCTCACAGCCAATTGGCCTGGAGGTCAATTCCTCCCAGTGATACCAACAACAATCAAGACTTAACTACAATAAGGCTGTACACACAGTCCACAAAGGGGTGCACCAAGAGTGTCCACCTGAGGTAACTGGGGAGGCTGAGCCACTGGATCATATAGGACATCTAGCACACAAAGCTACTCCACCAACTCATGGAAACAACAAAAATGCAGAGACAAAGAAACAGATCACAAACGAAAGAAATGAAGGAAAGCAAACAACTGGATATAGAGTTCAAAACCACGGTTATAAGGTTTTTCAAGAATTTCCTAGAAAAGGCCAATAAATTTAGCGAGACCCTCGAGAATATGAAAAAGGACCAACTAGAAATTAAACATACACTTACTGAAATAAAAAATATTATACAGAGACCTAACAGCAGACTAGAGGACCACAAGAATCAAGTCAAAGATTTGAAATACAAAGAAGCAAAAAACACTCAACCAGAAAAGCAAAAAGAAAAAAGAATCCAAAAATTTGAAGATAGTGTAAGGAGCCTCTGGGACAACTTCAAGCATACCAACATCAGAATTATGGGGGTGCCAGAAGAAGAGAGAGAGCAAGATACTGAAAACCTATTGGAAGAAATAATGACTGAAAACTTCCCCCACCTGGTGAAAGAAATAGACTTACAAGTCCAGGAAGCACACAGAACCCAAATAAAAGGAATCCAAAGAGGACCACACCAATACACATCATAATTAAAATGCCAAGAGCAAAAGACAAAGAGAGAATATTAAAAGCAGCAAGAAAAGAACAGTTAATTACCTACAAGGGAGCACCCATATGATTGTCAGCTGATTTCTCAACAGAAACTATGCAGGCCAGATGGGAGTGGCAAGAAATATTCAAAGTGATGAATAGCAAGAACCTACAACCAAGATTACTCTACCCAGCAAAGCTATCATTCAGAATTGAAGGTCAGATAAAGAGCTTCACAAATAAGAAAAAGCTAAAGGAGTTCATCACCACCAAACCAGTATTATATGAAATGCTGAAAGGTATTCTTTAAGAAGAGGAAGAAGAAGAAAAAGGTAAAGATAAAAATTATGAACAACAAATACATGTCTATCAACAAGTGAATCTAAAAATCAAGTGAATTAAAAATCTGATGAACAGAATAAACTAGTGAATATAATAGAATCAGTGGCATAGAAAGGGAGTGGACTAACAATTCTCAGGGGAAAAGGGTGTGGGGGTGTGGGAGGCGACTGGACAAAAATCGTACACCTATGGATGGGGACAGTCGGGGGGAGATAAGGACAGAGGGTGGGGTGGGAACCAGGTGGAGGGGAGCTATGGGGGGGGGGGGAAAGAGAAACTATTGTAATAATCTGAACAATAAAGATTTATTAAATTTAAAAACAAAACAAACAAAAAAATCTAATATATGCATTATTTGGGGCTTTCTGTTTAAATATGTGGATACATTCAATAAAAGTGCTTCTACATATTTATCACCATTTTACTTTGCTGTAATTATCAGATGATATTTCAATATTCCAGATTTTGAAACTTTTCATGCCAGAGTGGCCAATGTTAGACATCTTAAATGCATTTTATATTGCCAATGAAATTTATGGGCTCTTATCTAATTAATAAACTATTTTTATTGATCCAAATTCTTCCCAAAGTTATCTGAAATAGCTCATATTACAGATAGAAAAATAACATAAAAAGTCTTTGATACTAAAAAATGAAAATAATATTTGAAACATAGGAAGAGTGTAAGGGTTGACAGACTATATGCAGACACAGTAGCTGATGAGGCTACTATGCAAATACATAAAAGTTTGGGGCATCCTAGAAAGGATGAGGGAATTAATCTATATATATATAAAAGCCAAAGTGACCATTCAACTGTTTGACCATTTGACCGTTTGACCGGTAGCTATGATGCACACTGACCACCAAGGGGCAGACACTCAATGCACAGGCATGGAAACATGGAACAGACTGATGACTCTCAGAGGGAAGGGGGGAGGAGGGAAGGCGGAAAGAGATTAACCAAAGATCTTATATGCATACGAGAGGCCCAGTGCACAGATTTGTGCACCAGTGGGGTCCCTCGGCCTGGCCTGAGGGTATTGGGCCGAAACCAGCAGTCAGACATCCCCAAGGGGTTCCAGATTCCGAGAGGATGCAGGCCAGGCCGAGGGACCCCACTGGTGCATGGATCTGTGCACCAGGCCTCTAGTAATTATATAAGAACAAAACTTCTGAGGCATTAAAAGAAACAACACAGTATGCCTTATGTACATGGAGAGAAAAGCAATTCAATAGAAACAGTCTTCGGAAACCCAGAAATTGGACTATCTACACTAATAAAAGAGAAACATGCAAATTGACCATCCCTCCACTATGCCCACCAGCCAATCAGGAGCAAATATGCAAATTAACCCAACAAAGATGGAAGTTAATTTGCATTTGCAGGCATGGAGCAAAGACTGAAGACAGCGTAGAAGGAAGCCAAGCACTGCAGAAGGGAGTGAAGCGGTGGAGAAGAGAGCGAGGCAGCGGAGATGGGAAGGAGCAAGGCAGCAGAGATGAGAGTGAGTGAGGCATCGGAGAAAGGAGGGAGCAAGGCAGCAGAGAAAGGAGCCCTATTCTTGCAGGAATAGGCCCAAGGAAACCCTATTCTTGCAGGAATCTTCCTGCAACAGGCCTCCAGTGTTAAATATGTTCAATGGAGTAAGAAAATGTAGAAATGATGTGTAGTCAATTAGAAAATATCAAAAAAGAAATAGAAACTATAAAAATATAAATTCTTGTGCTAAGAAGTACAATATTAAAATGAAATATTAACTAGAGGAGCAAAGAAACAGATCTAAACAGGCAGAAGAAAGAGTCAGTTAACTTGAAAAAAAGACCAATTGTAATTATCTGAGTGGATCTGAGGAGCAGAGTGGAAGAGGAATGAAGAAATGTGAACAGAGTCTCAAAGATCAGTGAGATACCATTAAGTATTCCAACATGTGCATAATAGGAGTCTCAGAAAAAGAAGAGATAGAGAAAGAGAAAGGGAAAGGATGTTTGAAGAAATAATGCCTAAATTTGGAGAAGATAGTCATCTAGACATCCAAAAGCTTTAATAAGATAAACCCAAAGAGATCCATACTTAGATACATCATAATCAAATGGTCGAAAACTAAAGACAAGGAGAAATCTTTAAAGCAGGCAGAGAAAAATGACTGATCACCTCACACAAATGATCCTCAATAACATTAACAGCTAATTTATATTCAGAAATCTCTAGTCATCTGGAGGCCAGAGGCAGTGGAATGACATATTCCAGGTGCTGGGAGAAAAAGATTGTTAACTAAAGATTCTATATTGAAAAAAAACTCTCCTTAACAATTGAATATATCAAGACATTTCTAAATAAACAAAACCAAGAGGATCCATTTCTATCATACCTGCTCTATAAGAAATAATAAGAAGATTCTTTAAGGATGAAATGAAAATATACCAGTCAGTACCTTGAATTTACAGAAAGAAATAAAGAACACTGGTAAGGGTAAAAAGATTGATTCAGCACTCCTAGAGAAAAACATATTCATCATGACCTAGAATTTGGCTAAAGACTCCTATTCAAAGCACAGGCATGATAGCAACAGCACAGGCAACAGAAGACAAAAAAGGAACTTGGATTTCATAAAAATTAAAAACATTTGTGCTTCAAAGAACACCATTAGTAAAGTGAACAAACAACTCTCAGGCTGGGAGAAAATGTTTGCAAATATAGCTAATAAGGGATTTGTGACCAGAATATTTAAAGAGCTCTTACAACTTAATGATAAAAAGACAAATAACCCAATGTAAAATCAGGCAGATGATTTTAATAGACACATCTCCTGAGAAGATGTATGAATGGCTAATAAGCATAAGAACAGACAAAACATCATTTGTCATTAGGGAATTGTAAATCTAAACTGCAATTAGCCACAATTTTACACCATCTAAAATGACTATAATTCTAAGACAGATAATACCAAGTGTTGGTAAGGATGGATGTGGAGAAATTAGAACTCTTATGCATTGCTGATTAGAATGTGTAATATTTTACAAAGTATAGCCAGTTTGGAAAAATTTGGCAGTTCCTCAAAATTTTAAACAAATGGTTACCATATGACTCCAAAATTCTATTCTAGGTATCTATGAAAGAATAATGAAAACACATGTCTACTCAAAAACCTGTATATAAATGTCCTTAGCAACAAAATTCAGAATAGTCTTAAGGGGAACGTGACAAATGTTCATTACCAGTTAAATGGAAAGACAAATATGGTTTAGCCATGCAGTCATATTATCCTACAGTGAAAAGCAATGAAATACTGACACATGCTGCAACATGGATGAAAGTGGAAAACATTATGCTAAGTAAAAGGAGAATCACAGATGATCCCATTTATATGAAACTAGAGGCCTGGTATACGAAATTCATGCACTGGGGTGGGAGGTGTCCCTCAGCCCAGCCTGCACCCTCTCCAATCTGGGACCCCTCGGGTGATGTCCAACTGCTGGTTTAGGCCTGATACCTGTGGGATCGCGCCTAAGGAATCGGGCCTAAACTGGCAGTCGGACATCCCTCTCACAATCCAGGACTGCTGGTTCCCAACTGCTCGCCTGCCTGCCTTCCTGATTGCCCCTAACCACTTCTGCCTGCCAGCCTGACCACCCCCAAACCACTCCCCTGCCAGTCTGATCGATGCCTAACTGGTCCCCTGCCGACCCGATTGCCCCCAACTCCCCTCCCCTGCCGGCCCTATTGCCCCCAACTGCCCTCCCCTGCAGGCCTGGTTGCCCCTAACTGCCCTCCCCTGCAGGCCTGGTCGCCCCTAACTGCCCTCCCCTGCAGGTTGGTCGCCCCTAACTGCCCTCCCCTGCAGGTCTGGTCCCCCCCAAATGCCCTTCCTCCCCTGCAGGCTCAGTTGCCCCCAACTTCCCTCCCCTGCTGACCTGGTTGCCCACAACTGTCCTCCCCTGCTGGCCATCTTGTGGCAGCCATCTTGTGACCACATGGGGGCAGCCATCTTGTGTCAGGGCATGACAGTCAATTTGCATATTACCTCTTTATTATATAGGATGTTGAGAATAGGCAGGTCTGTAGGGAGGAAACAGAATAATATTGTCTAAGCCTCCAGGATTAGAGCAATGGGAAATAACTGCTAATTGGTACAATGAACATTGTTAGATGCTTTAAGTTATATACTAGGGGAAAAGCCACACAAAAGTGTTTACAATATGTGTGGATATATTGATTATGACTAGGGAAACAGAAGTGGCTCACCTAGAATTAGTCACTTTTGAATGGATGTTGGAGAATGTACTAGATTGTAGCGATAATAGGTTGAAAAAAATATTTCACTCGTGGGTACAATGAATAATTATAAGCAGGTAGATTGAGTACAAAGATATAAGATATATTATAAAGTAAAGGTATATAGAAATCAAACTACAGATAATTTAAATGTCATCTTTATCCAACAAAACAATGACAATTTTATTCTCCAGACTGTCAGGAGACTGGGATGGCGGAAAAACCGGCAAGTTCCATTCCTTTCAATGGAACTATTTGGAGGGTGGGGTGGTGAAAGACATGTTATTACTGTCGTGACTCTGGTAGAGAGAATCACATGGCTGGAGGGGAGGTTTAGAACTCAGCAGAAAGCAAGTGGAGTAGTGCAACTGTACATGATGCTTTTCCTTAATGCCTCAATTTTCAGTAACGTTATAAACAATTGCCATTAAGAGCCTGATTAGCTTTCTGTGAAAAATGGTAAAAAGAAAAAACTTTTTCCGCCGGTGGGTTTGCAAACTGTCACCAGCATAGAAACATACAAAGCTGACAATGATAATGTAAGTTCAGTCAGTTAAACTATTTTTTTAAGATTTTCATTTGCTCAGATTATAACTTAAATTTCTGGGAATCAAAGAAGACCAAGACAGGTATATCACACTTTCATTTCTATGCCTTAACACTGGGGATGTGCCCGCAACCAAGGTACATGCCCTTGACCGGAATCAAGCCCGGCATCCCTCAGTCCGCAGGCCGGGGCTCTATCCACTGAGCCAAACCAGTCAGGGCTAATGGGGATAACTTTTAAAATATTTCTCGACTATTGTGGTTGTGATGGTTTGAGACTTTTTTGAAAAGAATAAGGCAGTGGTGTCAGTTCAGTCGTGTTCTATATTTGTTAGAGAGAGGCAGAATGAAAGACAAAGGGGAAGATAGAGTGAGATATACATAGACTGTATTAAGTGATTGATACAAAAGTGTTATGGAGGAAAGCATGGGGAAGTAAAACATGGATAGAGAAAGTATTCTCACTGCAATGTAGCTTTATTTCAAAATGTCTGCTTTTTCTTAAGAGCAAACTGGCACAGGTCCCTTGTGAAAATATTCATAGTAGTTTACACCCAAAGACTAGATTTTATAAGTGAGAGCCTGATAGATATTTTATAAAAGGAATGGAAACAATAGGGACTTTCCCCAGAGGTCAAATGCGTGGTGAGTAATGCTCCTGGAGCTTTATTACTTTTCATAAAGACCTGAATGGGTATCAGTGCTTTGGAACTTTGGCGAAACAGCTGAGCAAAACAGTTAGTCAAGACTAAGAGACACACAAGAAGGAGTAGAGAGATTTAAAGAAAATAACTTACCAGAGTCTGTTAATGATCTCTCCATAAATGTGGTCTACCATGACAAATTCAGCATATCATATGGTTGCTGTAGGGGCAGTGTGGCATTGCTACTGCTGATTTACATGAACTTAGCGAGAATTGTGAAGTTGTGAGGCTCCTAATGAGTTGCTTTACTTCGTTGGTCCTTCTTCTGCTGGCTGCAGTGAGGTTATTAAATTAGGTGAGAGAGTGAAATGCTTATCTCATTTAATAACGTGATACCCAAAAAATGCTGTGTTATCAGTATTGTCCTCAAATCTGAAATATATGTTCAGGTTACAGGCATCTTGGAATGTCAAAGCTGAGATCCATGATCATTTTAATTTTCCAATCAATACCACTGCATGAACACAGTGCAACAATATAATCTTCCTCATTCTATTGGATTTATAACGTGTCCTATATTCAGCTTTATCCCAATACTCAATCCTATCTAATAAAAGAGTAATATGCAAATTGACCATCACTCCAACACACAAGATGGCTGCCCCCATGTAGACACAAGATGGCCAGCAGGGGAGGGTAGTTGGGAGGGACCAGTCCTGCAAGGGAGGGCAGTTGTGGGCAATCAGGCCAGCAGGGTACGGCAGTTGGGAGGGACCAGGCCTGCAAGGGAGGGCAGTTGGGGGTGATCAAGCCTGCAGGGGAGGGCAGTTAGGGGTGACCAAACCGAAAGAGAAGGGAAGTTGGGGGTGACTGGGACTGCAGGGGAGGGCAGTTAGGGGCAAACAGGCTGGCAGGGGAGCAGTTAGGCATCAATCAGGCTGGCAGGGGAGTGGTTATGGGGTGATCAGGCTGGCAGGTGGAAGCGGTTAGGGGAAATCAGGAAGGCAGGCAGGCGAGCATTTGGGAGCCAGCAGTCCTGGATTGTGAGAGGGATATCCAACTGCCCATTTAAGAGCCTGATTAGCTACCAGGATCGGGCCTAAATGGGCAGTCAGACATCCCTCGAGGGGTCCCAGATTGGAGAGGGTGCAGGCTGGGCTGAGGGACATCCCCCCCCATGCATGAATTTTGTGCACCCGGCCTCTAGTATTATATATTGTTCCTTCTAATTTTCCTAGTTCAAATGTGATACTTCCGTAACTGTCTGTCATCTACCATGAGATATTTTTGACCATGAATTTATAAGGACCATTTTAAAGACTTACCTTAGCAATAATTTACTGAGGTTATTCTATGTGCCAGGCATCATGCTAGAAACTGGGAATATAGCACAAACATAAACAGTTCCATATATATATATATATATATATATATAAAACAGTTATATATATAACTGTTCCTAAGCAATTACCATTTATATATATATATATATAAAACAGTTATATATATAACTGTTCCTAAGCAATTACCATATATATATATATGTATATATATATATATATATATACATATATATATATATATATATGGAACTGTTTATGTTTGTGCTATATTCCCAGTTTCTAGCATGATGCCTGGCACATAGAATATCCTCAGTAAATTATTGCTAAGGTAAGTCTTTAAAATGGTCCTTATAAATTCATGGTCAAAAATATATCATGGTAGATGACAGACAATTACTGAAGTATCACATTATATATATATATATATATATATATATATATATATATATATATATATATATATTCACACACACACACATATATATCAAGTATACAGGTAAATTTTATGTTGTCAGTAAATGCACCTTACACAGATACTACAGGGAATGGGAGCATATATAAAAGGCATTTAACTGAAACCTCTGGGTAGAAGGATGGGGAAGTCTTGGCAGTTGTGAAAGTTTCCCTGTGGAAATGACATCTAAATTGAGGTCTGAAGAATGAATAGCAATTAGCCAGATAGAAATAGTCATAAAAAATCCATAAACACAGGAAATAACATGTCTGAATGCCTGGAAGTAAGAGAAAACATGAGATGTTAAAGGAACTGAATGCAATTTTATGTGCTGTCGCATCGTGTGTGTGTGTGTGTGTGTGTGTGTGTGTGTGTGTGTGTGTGTAAAGTATATAATCTGCAGTCAGGGAAATATTAAAGTAAACAGATGCCAAATCAAATTTATCTTTTTATAAAAATTACTGCTTGACATTGCAGCAAAATGTCTTATTGCTCCCAGATTCACTTATGCCACACATCACAAATATTTTTTCTTAAATTGTAACAGCCATATATTTTGTCTTGTTCTTTGACACCAGGATTCTAAGACAATCCCATCCCCAGTGTTACAGAAGACAAAACTTGAAAATGTTCAACCAGATGTTCATGGAAAAAGAACACAAAGAAAGGCAGAAAATTGGCAAGTGTCCTCTATTGATATAACATATGATCTGCTCCTTAAACATTACTAACATGGTAGATATTAAGGATAGAAAATGTTTTTTTCAGTGTTTACTAGAAAATCAATTATTGATTTAATTTCCAACAAGTTTGAGGAATAGAAAGTTCTGCTTACTACAAAAAAAAATGTTCAAGCAAAACATATATTCTTACATCCATAATACATTACAAAATCATGTGTAAGACATCTCTTATTCATTTATTTATTTATTAGAACGTCGCCTTCAAGAACTGCATCACTGTCAGTTGAGTTATGGAGCTAAATAAATGCCTACACACACTATTTAGGCCCCTTTATAAAATGTTGTCTGAATGAGCCCGGTTTTTGATGGCAAGAGTTAGCCTTATTTATCTGGATCTATTTCTTTCTAAGAAAACTCTCATTTTTATTTTATACATTCAAATACATATTTCCCTTCTTTCTGAAACCCCTAAAAAGTTACATTAAGTTTTTTATTGATTTCTGACCATTTTGAAAAATGGTGAAAATTAATAGGTAAATTTTCTTACTTGCTTGTTTGGGGTTTTTGCTACTCTTACTGAGGATAATAAGTAGACTATGTAGTAAACTTCTTAAAAAGACTAATGCTTCTCAAGAAATAGTCCAGCTATTCAGATTTAGAATTTAAATTATTATAGAGGCATATAGGAGGTGTTAATAAGTTTACCTATTAATGAGTTTCCCAGACAAATTCAAGGTATAGATTTTACTAATATAAATTTATTTTACTTTGCTATACATGACCATTTAATGGGTCTTACATGTGAGTTGTTCTACTTTTAAACATTCCATGAAGTATTTAAGTGATATGGGTAGTTAAAATGAAAGGATTTATTTTTGAAAACTTTTTAGCTTCTGAAATAAAGAAATACATAGAGAAATTTAAAAAAATGCAAACCCTGTCAAAGCTCAAGGGTAATGCCCCTCACCTTAAAAAATGAACAATTCATGGCCAGTGTGGATCTATCTTTTGTAGCTGCCCTCTCTCCTCTGACGCCTTTATTTCTTGCCTCCTCTTTAAGATTGGAGTAGCTTTCACACAGAAAAACATCTGTTCTCTAATACAGTGCTCAGTATTTCAAGTCTTCTCCCTAAAGATTCAGAAATACCCATGATTCAGAGACAGAGCTCAGAGATCACTTCCCAAAGCATTCGCCAGACCGGTAATTGAAGGAGAACACTTTTCTCCCCTCAAATAGCTGGGAGGCAATGAACTTTAGCCAGAAAACAGGAGGCTAGTTGTCAAGGGACGGGAGATCTCATTTCAGGTCAGGAATAAGAGAATGTGTTTGTCTCAAAACTTTTTTCCAGATCTTACCCTCCTGAGTTTTATTGGCAGAGGATAATATTTCTCCCTTATCAAAATAGATTTAAAAATTGTTGTAGTAGAATTTTCTGCAAATATTATAGCTTCTATATATACGAGTTTGAGCACTAAGATGCTAAGAGTTTTAATCTTCCCCTGATGAACTTTTGGGATTTAAAAATAACTCTTTTCTACTTCTCTGAGGCATTCATTACAGGGTTAGCTTTCTTGGTCTAATCATCCATGAACATGTGAAGGCTCTGGTTCATAATGCACTGTTTTTATTTGCAAACAATTAAAACACATTCCTTCTGATTTAAGCAGAGAAGGAACTTATTGAAAGGGTATTTAAAAAATCACTCAGTTGATGGGGAGTTTGAGGGGCAATCTCAGAAAATGGGCAAGAGTACAGGGACACAAAAGTTACCCCACAAAAGCAGTCCACTGAGGAAACCAGTGTCTCTAGGAGAGACCCAAGCTGCAGGTTGCTCCCCTGTCACTGCTTTTCCTGGAAACCAGAGGGGTGGCCACCACTGTTGTATCCTCCTGAGTCCATTCTGTCTGCTTCTCTCATCACTACCACCTAATTTGGAGTCACGGACAGACACAGGCCGGTAATTAAGTCTGGGTTGCTTGAAGGCCTCCTACTGAAATTATGATGCCTGAAACCATGAAACTGGCTTTTTTTCCCTCCTCAATAAAGCAGCAGTCCTGTTGCATAATTACCATATGAAAATACATTTCATCTTTAATTGTGGCTGCTAGTGACACATTAGTGTCCAAACTACAAAGATATTAAAATGAAAATAGTTTGTAAGTCACTGAATGGCATTTACATTACAGACTGGCATACTAGTATAATTTATATAAGCAGAAAAATATACATTCAGAAAGCAATTTGTTATAAAATGTATAATATAAATGATATATTTTAGTTCAATAAAGTTAATAATGCCTTGAGTTATAAATTCTTTAGAAGAGAAAATGCTGTCCATCCAGTTTCCATTTTGAATAGACAAGAAGGTTATTCTGTCTTCTTCCTTCATTAATATTTGCACTAATACAAGTCATTTTAATAGGTAGTTGGGTGATGGAAAGAGACAACTCAGGGTGGTGAACACATAATACAATATACAGGTATAGAATTTTACCCCTGAAACCTATATACTTTTATTAACCAATATAATTCCAATAAATTCAATAAAAATAGATAGTAAGGTTAAAGATAGAAATAGATGTATTACTTTATGTGTTCTGAACATAATTTTACCCTGTTTACTTAGATAGTGAAGTACTGAATTTGTAGGGAAAATTTATTTAACACTGTTGGCTTTTAATAATCAGATCATGATACATATTGTGAATAGATTAAAAATTAAACTTGTCTAATAAATAGTATGGTATATTTTCTACTAAGAAAGCAAAGTGGCTGAGGGACAGGGCTGACATTGGATGATTTGACAGAGATGAAAAAGGACTTTCATTTTTGAGAAAAATAGTGTGAATGAGGATGGTACCTTGATCACAAATAGGCAAAATGGGTAATTGTTTTCTTGTAATCTGTGTTTTGCAGGATATATGTAAGTAAAGAGAACCAACCAAAGACACAACACCATTGTTGGGAGTGGAGCAGGGGCAGGGGGCTGGGAGATAACAGTATTAAGAAGAAAAAGAAATTCTGATAATTTATTTTCTATCAATGGAGCCTTAGGAAAGCTGAGAGACGGAAAAGAGCAGTAAATTCTCTTTGAGGTAATTTTTGCCCCATTATGGATAGAAAGTGCCAATGTATTACATAAATGGGTTTTGCAGGATGAAGCCACATAAGAATTTTCAATATCCAGATATACTGTTGACTTTATCTTAGATATTTATTATACAGAATTTTCTGTTCCTTAGAATTTGAATATGCTTTTTAATAAAAATAGTTCATTGCATTTCCAGCCCTTCCTAGAAACGCTGAGGAAAAGGAAATGTGATAACTAAGATAAAAGGAATTTTCAAAATTTATTTACTACAGAACTTTTAAGTATGATGTTGTGACCATACTTTTATGGGTCAAGAAGAGACTTCAAACTAAAGTTAGAACTTCTTCGCAACTTAAGAATAGTCAAGAAAAGGCAATAAAATATGGCACATTTACCAAAGAGCATGACCTGCCAGGTAGAAAACAGGGGTAATAAGGATAGAAAAACAGGAAATCCACTGGATCAGAATGAGGCCCCCAATAAAGGAATTGATATGCCCGAACTGTGGAGGACTAGTTTCTTGCATTCTGCAGTGAGAAAATATTTTTATTTCCTTGGTATTCTGAGGCAGCCATTATTGCTGTTATTTAAGCTGTGATTACCAATGGGTAATAGCAAGACTTTTGCCTCCAGGAAGTTCTCAGTGAAAACCAGACAAGATAAACGATATGTTTTGTGATGTGCATTTGCTCTTTCTTTCCTATTAGTGTTGATGTGAGACTCCATCCATAATCATTTAGGTGACTACAGAACTTAAAACTACTCAGAACTGAACCCCTGAAATTCTCAACATCAGTATCTTTTTGCTGCTGCATTCAAGGATATTGCTTGTATTAACAGTTTTACCCTTGACTAATGAGTAAGATGAAGGGCAGAAAAAGAAAAAAACCGCAGCTACAAGATCACCCCAAGGTAAGTTACAGTGTATTCTCCCTGTTCTTGTAGAAAATAAGGGCCAGTGAGGGGTTTAACATTTCTCCATGAGATTTATACAGTAATTATGTCCTTTATTACTCTTTGTAGAATAATAAGATGCACAGACATATGATCTATAATTTTATATCTAAGTGTATGACTTGGATATAAAAATCAGTCTCCTGTTACATTTTTCCATGAATCCTAACTATTGTCCTTCTAAGGTTAGGCAAATATGCATATTATGTTTTCACAATGAACATTCTGAGCTTTCCAAAGTCCACAAAAACAAAATTGGGGAATAGTTGACAAAAGGGAAAATTTGAGTTTAACTTATACTTACAAAAGATGAACATATGTTGGAATAAAACCACAATAGAAAAAAAACAGATAGGTTAAGAAATGTTCAGTTTACTAGCGCATTAAACTTTGGCAATATTCAACTAGGATTTACAAAAAGATAAAATCAACTATCTATGCATATAAAAGCCTGAGCGACCATTACAACCAGTCACTATGACACGCACTGACCACCAGGGGGCAGATGCTCATCGCAGGAGCTACCCCTGGTGGTCAGTGCGCTCCCACAGCCAACCCCCCACAGTCAACCTCCCACAGAAAGCCAACATCCCCCAGACCCTCCCCCTGTTCCTCCTGTCCTGGCCGCAGGCCCTGGCTGGCAGCTGGCAGCTGGCAGCTGGCAGGCCCCAGCCCATCTGGGCTCGATCAGACTTGGCAAGATGGCCCCAAAAGGCTCTGATTGCCAGCCAGACCTAGGGACATCACCCGTGCACAGATTTCATGCACCAGGCCTCTAGTTGGTATATAAAAAGACAAATATTTATTTTTCTACCAAATTGTGATAGCATAGTTTACCTCTTATTTAAGATAAGACCGAGTTGAGAAAAAGGAAAATATCCTTCAATTTAAACATAATACATTTTCATTCTATTTAAAGATATTATTGATGGAATAGAATAGCACAAAGAAAATTCCTTTGAGAGAAGCACAATTATAAATATTGAGACTAGTTAAGAGTTACAGTTATGTTTTAGGGGATGGAGATTAATAGGCAGATCTCTTGGCTGGGCTCTGAAGAACTGGATTCTGTTTGTATGTCAGAAATTATTTTATTTTGTGACCTTGAACGAGCTGCTTGAGTTCACTGTCTCACAATTTTCCGTAAGTATAATGAGTTTAGTATTACTGTTCCTCCATTCAAAAGATTGATTGGAATACTCTTTCAGAAGAGTGATTGTACATTAATATCATTAGAATTATTTTTAATATTTCATGTCTTCTCCATGGAACACTTGTATGAAAAATACTTCAATGAGGCTTTCAAAGAAAGATCTACACTAATATCCTGTGGCTCTCATAAATGATAAGAATTGATGTTCACCTTAGAACTTGTATAACTAATAATAGGATCAGTCATGAATGGTCTTTACTGCAATTTTGCTCATTAAATTAAACAGTTCAATTCCCAAATTTTATGCTTCATGGAAGTTGTTTTTCTCAATCCTGTCATCAATGGAGCAATTAAGTTGCCTATGTATATTCTGGATATTGATTTGTCCTGTGCATTAGTTTCCTTCTGATAGATTAAATACTGTAATTTTTTAAAATCTATATTTCTGCAAAAAAATTTTTCATAAGCAATCAATAACAGTAATGATTTGACCACTGAATAATTTGGAATTTGGAGAACTTTACATAATGTATCCTATTTGATGTTATTTCCCTTTACAAAATAAGACATTAGTGTGTATATATATATATATATATATATATATATATATATATATATATATAAAGGCCTAATATGCTAAGCGTCCCTCTGACCGTTCGACTGTTCAACCAGTTACTATGACGTGCACTAACCACCAGGGGGCAGACACTCCCACCGGTAGGTTAGCTTGCTGCTGGAGTCCAGCCTATCAGGACTGAGCGAGACAGGCCGGACATGCTCTGGAGCCAACCTCCCATGGTCCCTCCTCCCAGGCCTCTAAAATATTTATTTTACTTAATTTCCTTTCAATGTGCACAAATCCATGCACCGGGCCTCTAGTATTATAGTAAGTATCAGTCTTAGAATATTCTTAGCATTAAACACTTTGAAAGATACATCTTTTGCTGTAAGAAAGGGGGAGGCTACAATATATCAACAATGAAGCTGGATGGTTCTATGAGAACAGGTCCAGTCTTATTCAATGTTACATATGTGTGTTTATTTTGTTTAAAATATTAACATATTAACAATATTTATTTCTCATAACTTCTTAGAATACTAATATGCAAACGGTCCAACTTGTTTTAGGTGGAAAAATGTTTCCTTTAAAATTCTAATTTTAGAATATAAAGATTTCTCTACTTACTAGATAAAATGTCTGGAATTAAATTTAGGTCTATTCTTGATTTCTGTATATTATTAATGGTATTTAATTACATTCATTTAAATATTTTTGAAGCCAAGTATCACTCTTACTCAGCTTTTTTTTCTCTAATGTGTAACATATTATCTGAGAATAGATAACTAATAATTGTTTGAGTGGAGAATAAATAGATGCATGTATGCACAGGTTTGCTTTCAACTGACACGTTCTAGAGTCACAAAGATCCAGCTTTCTTTACAATATATGTCATATTGTCATATTTTAAAATTCCTAGCATGCCTTCCAATTAGCATGTTATTTTAAAGCAAGAGAAAGATAAGTCATAAACTTAAAAAAATTAAAGATATCTGCAGAATTATTTATCCACCTCTCTCTAAATTCTTGGTACTTATATTTCATGAGCATCTACTATATATATGCCAGATACTTTACAGAAGTCATTTCATTTAATTTTCAAAAACAACCAAGTGTATTGTATAAAAAGTCTCTCTCTCTCTCTCTCTCTCTCCTCTCCCTCCTCCTTCTCTCTCTTCCTCTCCCTCTCTATCTTTCTGTCTCTGAAAGAATAAAAGGAAAAGGAGGAGGAGGAAGAGGAGAGAAAGGAGAAGGAGGAAGAAGAGAAAGAGAAGGAGGAGGAGGAGGGAATTTGGCCAACTCGCAAATCACATGGCAGGTAGGTGGCATGGATGAAATTAAACTGCAGGGCCATCCTATCTAATAAAAGAGTAATATGCAAATCAACCATCACTCCGCTCAACCCACAAGCCATGCCCACAAGCCACGCCCACCAGCCAATCAGGAGCGAATATGCAAATAAACCCAACCAAGATGGCTACGGCCACAGAGAGCAGGAGGGAGGCTTGGGTTTCCCTGGCAATGGAAGAAGCCAAGCTTTCCACCTGTCCTTGCCGGCCTAGGCCTCCACTCAAGGCTACAAAGTTTCAGTGATAGAAGATACATAAATCCAAACAGAAATGGCGGCAGCCACGGAGCTGGAAAGAGGAGGCTAGGGTTGCCCCCGGCGATGGAGGAAGCCAAGCTTTCCGCACACCCTGGCCTGCCCAGGCCTCACTTAAGGCTACAAAGTTTCAATTATAGAAGATACATAAATCCCCCCAAAAATGGCTGCCACCACAGAGCAAGCAGAAGGCTTGGCTCCGCTCCAGGCTACAAAGTTTCAATTGTAGAAGATAAATAAACCCCAGATACCAGGGCCTCTGCTTGGGTCACCAGGGGGCGTGGCCGGCCTGAAAACCACCACAGGCCCCTCGCCCAGGCTGCCCCACACCCCAAGGGAACCCCCACCCTGATCCGGGACACCCTTCAGGGCAAACCAGCTGGCCCCCACCCCTGCACCAGGCCTCTATCCTATCTAATAAAAGAGTAATATATGCAGATTGACCATCACTCCAACACACAAGATGGCTGCCCCTATGTGGACACAAGATGGCTGCCCCCATGTGGACACAAGATGGCCACCACAAGATGGCCAGCAAGGGAGGGCCATTGGGAGGGACCAGGCCTGCAGGGGAGGGCAGTTAGGGGTGACCAGGCCTGCAGGGGAGGGCAGTTAGGGGTGACCAGGCCTGCAGGGGAGGGCAGTTAGGGGAAAACAGGCTGGCAGGGGAGCAGTTAGGCATCAATCAGGCTGGCAGGGGAGTGGTTAGGGGGTGATCAGGCTGGCAGGCAGAAGCGGTTAGGGGCAATCAGGAAGGCAGGCAGGCGAGCAGTTGGGAGCCAGCAGTCCTGGAGTGTGAGAGGGGTGTCCTACTGCCCACTGGGATCGGGCCTAAACGGGCAGTCGGACATTCCTCGAGGGGTCCCAGATTGGAGAGGGTGCAGGCTGGGCTGAGGGACACCCCCCCCCCATGCATGAATTTCATGCACTGGGCCTCTAGTTTTATTATAAAACCAAGTCTATTTCATTTTTCTCAACTTTCTTTTTCTTCCTGATAATTTTAAGATTGTGAAACAATTTCCATCATTGGAGATGGTAATCTCTGCGAGTTTGCCAAATCATCTAGCTTTTAAAATCAAGAGAGAGAGACAGGAGATCATTAAAAAACAAAACAAAACAAAACAAAAAAACACTACAAAGGAGTATGGATAGATCTAAATTAGAATACAATAAATTTGAACGTCCATCTTAGCATATTGGCATAGGACATAAGAGCTGAACTGAAATTCTGACCAGCATGCACTTCAATTACTGCCAATATGGGTCCAGATAAATGACTGCAGAAAGGAAAGCAAGCAAGTGTCCTGATTTCGGAGACCAGGCGAAATCACATAGTGAGCCACCCACCAGCTCCTACCCCACTTCCTATACAAAAGACATTAAAATGAACAGTAACAGAAACCCTATGTGGATGTGTCAGAAATGAGAAATAGCACATTTGGCATGGTTTTTGGAGTTACTGGGACACCAGTTGAATCCCTGTGTTACAATACCTTTGTCTGTAAAATGGGGATAAGAAAAATTTTAGAGGTGGTAGGTGCTCAATTACTTATAAATTACTTAATAGTTTTTTTTTTCTTTTTCTGTCTTAATGCTCCTGACTTCTATCTAATATTTAGCAAAGTGGTTCCCAACGTCCAAAAATTGGGAGCATTTACCATATATGGATATAAGAATATAATTTAAAAAATAAAAATATATTTGAAACTCGGCATTTAAAAATAGAATTTTCAAGTGAAATTGAAATTTTCCTTTCCAAATGGTGTTAGTATTAGTATTAGCCTTCAAAGTTCCAACTGACTAGGTAGTATCTCTAGCAGCTGCCAGGCTGGGTCTCTGGTTCCTTCTGTCACATCCCTTCCTTGGAGGCCCACTGAGGACAGCAAAAGATCATGATACCTTCGCAGGGCTTCAGCTCTGGCAAGATTTATTTCCCAAATGTCAGAGACACAGCATGGCCGAGAACACCCCAAACAAAGCCTAGAGCAGTGATTTTTAAAGAGGGCAGGAGTATGACGAAAATATACCAAATACGTACAGTCCCTTGTGACAAGTATGGAGGTGCACTGTCCAAATCTTCCTTCAAGAAGGAAGTTGCTATTCCTCTGCAAGGAGTGTAGTCAGTCTGCAGCTCCAGCACCGTCAGGATCCTCCTCAGTGTAAGAGTGGAGGTTATATTCTGCCACGGGGAGACCAGCCAATGCCTGAGATGACAGGACTCCCTTGGGGTCCGATTTTGCTTGGGGTCTCCCATTGGGTTGACCTACACTTCTTCAGATCTGTGTCATGATCCAGATCACAATCTGAAGCTCTCCGTGCCCAAACCTGCTTTTTTTCTACGGCTCCCTATCAGATCTGCATTGACGTCTGGAGGCGTTTTCTACTTAGCTGCTTCTTCCCTCTTTTATGATTCTCATGCACTGGTATACAGTAAGGCTCTCCTAAGTGCTTCTCAGTGCGTGCTTCTGACTGAAACCAGTCAACAAGTCTCCTCTCCCCAGTCATCCTCCCAAGGGTTTGACCCATTCATTGTGGGTGCTCTCCTCCTCATTGTTCTCCAGGCATACTAGCCCCCTTGCTTTCCTTCAGACAATTAGGGTCATTCCAGCTACAGCACTTCATACTTCCCCCTGTTTGGACAGCTCTTAGGCTCTTTACTCAGATTTGTGCATTAATTAGGTCTCTGGTTGAATGTCACCTTCTCTAGAGTATTTTTCTGGATCATTCCATGCAAAACATGCCTCCTGACTCCATTTTCACTAGATGCATTTATAGTCTTTATAATATTATTACTAACTGAACTGTTACCGGTATGTTTGCTGTTTTAAAGGTCTTGCCCTCCAAAAAGTAGCTCCAAGAGCTTGGTACTTGCCTCTTTCATCAACCACTGTCTCTCCAGCGATTTGGACCATATTTACAGAAGCAAATTGTGGAAGTCATCTTCGTTGACTTAATAATTAAATGAATGATTTTCAGCTTTAGGACTCACTTTAAATTTTTTTAAAAGTTATGTGTCATAGGGAAGCTGCATAATGTCTCTGAGTTGGTATTTCCATGTATTAAAAAAAATTACTTCACAGAAAGTTGTGAGCATTACATGAAATTAAATGTAGTAATATGAACTGTAATATTTGTCCCTTAGTGGACTTTCAATAAATGTTTGTTGCTGGGGTCATATAAAATATTTATTCAATTAAAAAATCCAGTTAAGTAGACTATTAAATACAAACACATTTATGCACAAATTTTAAATGAAGAAAAATTAAGACTAAGAAAAGGCAATCTAGTTGTTGATAATTATATAGCAAAAAAAAAAAAGTGATTGCATCTCAATCTTAAAGTCATGTTTCTAACTTGAACCACTTAACTCTCTTGCTAAAAGCACAGGGGTGAGTAGAGAGTCTACTCACAAACTGGAAAAGGCAGCAGATAATACAAATTACTGGAACTCTGCTAAACTCAACAGTTCATTTCACTTTGAGCAGCCAATAGTCATTAGGCAGAATGGATTTAAAGCAATGACCTAGAAATCAAAGGCACTGTATGGCCTATTATAAATCTCTTGGGCCAGCCAGCCTGCCAATAGTTTGTAAACACCCTTTTGATTTTGAAGTTGCTATGTCGTAAAATAGCATTTTGAAGATTGCAGAGGAAAAGAATGTAGAGTGCATATATGCTTCACAGCTTTAAGCTGCGCTGTAATTACTAGAGAATAGCAATGACAATTGAGGAAAATACAGCCACGGTTTTGTTTTTTGTTTTTTTTTCCAGTCTGGGGATCAGAAAAAGGTAAATTGTAGAGAGAAAATGGTTTATTTGTGTTTTCACTACAACTAAACTTTTCCTCTTTCCATGTCCTATTCTGACCTCCTCCCTCTCTAGATTTCAGTGGTATGCATATCATTACACTTTATTACCAATTAACATATAAGTAATTGTATGATGATGATAATGATACTGTGGCTTTCCCTCTCTTTTCTTAGGCAGTCCTGCAGATAAATTATAAGCAATCGATTCCTGCTGAAGTGAATAGATGGCCTAGTTTTGCTGCAACTTTCAAGTGTTTTTTTTTCCCCCTGTAGTCAATTCCCAGTGTCCCAGTGATTTATCTACCTTTGCTAAATTTCATGTCCATGTTCTTTTAACCAGTGGCATGGAATTTTAATTAGCTTTTGATAAAATGTATAAGGATACTTTATAAACTAGGATTGGAGAACAATTGCATTTTTTTTCTACCTCTACATGTCAAGATTTCTGCAAGCTAGTAGAAACTAAAAAGTATTAGTAGTTTGTGCATTTTAAACTAAAGATATATGGGGCTCATTGTGTGACAGTCCCTTGGTTATATCCTGGGAAATTGTAAGTTCTAATAGTTTTCTCAGTGTAATACAATGTATTGAGGAACAATTGAATACCTATTGATCATTATTTTTACCATTTTATTAAAAAGTATTAAGCTTATCCCTAACTGGTTTGGCTCAGTGAATAGAGCATTGGCCTGAGGACTGAAAGGTCCCAGGTTCGATTCCGGTCAAAGGCATGTATCTTGGTTGCAGGCACATCCCCAGTAGGAGGTGTGCAGGAGGCAGCTGATTGGTATTTCTCTCTCATCAATGTTTCTAACTCTCTATCCTTCTCCCTTCCTCTCTGTTAAAAATCAATAAAAAAATATATTAAAAAAATGTTAAGCTTAGAAAAAATGTGTAAAATTTGTCCAAAATAACTGAATATTTTTATACTTATTAATTTTAATAACTTTCTGCATTTGCTGTATCTCCTCTCTATATAAAAACATGTAGTTTTATAATACTTTCGCATGTATTTTCTAAGATCTTAAATTACATATCCATGATACACAATACAATAATCAAATTTAATAAACATAACATCAATAGACTTTTTTTATGTTTTTATTGACTTCAGAGAGAGGAAGGAAAAGGGAGAGAGAGATAAAAAACATCAATGATGAGGGAGAATCATTGATCAGCTACCTTCTGCATGCCCCTACTGGGGATCAAGCCTACAACTCGGGAATGTACCCTGACCCAGATTCAAACCATGACCTCCTGGTTCATGGGTTGATACTCAACCACTTAGCAACACTGGCCAGGCTCAATACACTTTTTATATACTATACATTGAATATTCCAGTGTCATCAATTGTCAGAGTGACATGCTTTATAGTTATTTATTTTCTAGTATAAGATCCAGTCTAGGATCAGAATATGTATTTATTATCAGGTCTATTAACTTTCCTTCTACCTGGAGCAGTTCCTTATATTTTCTTTCTTTCATGCCATTGATATTTTTGAATAATATAACTAGTAATATTATAATTTTACATTCCTTAACTTGGGTATTGTTGTTTTTCCTATGAAGAGATTCAAGTTATGCATTTGGGGCTGGGACACTACATAAGTGATGTATCATATTGGTAGCATATAATTTTAATGTATGTATTAGTGATTATGTTAATTCTGATTGCTTAGTATATTACTTATCTATTGTTGCATAACAATAGGGCCACAACATTGACAGCTTGAAGCACACACACATTTATTATATGACAGTTTCATATGGCAACCCCTCCACTCCATGGCTTTAGCACCCAATAATGATTCTTACCAGAATTCAATTTATTATCTTACCTAATAATAAACAAACATGTAAATTGACCATACCTCCGCTACGCCCACAGCCAATCAGGAGTGAGTATACAAATTAACCCAACAAAGATGGTGGGTTAATTTGCATATGCAGGTGAGGAGTGGCCGGGCGGGGCGGGATGCCTGCTATGAAAGGGAGAGGGGAATGGAGGGAGCTACAGGAGCGGTGCTCTGGCCAGGAGCGAGGACTTGGCGGCTCCCAGGCAGCCCAGGAGCCGGGACTTGCAGGCTCCCAGGCGGCCGGGAGTGAAGCCAGGGGAAGGAAGGCCTATTCTTGCATGAATATCATGCAACAGGCCTCTAGTATTAATTTTAAAATAGTAATTTTTCAATTGATAACCTATTCTATATCTGTTAGTCAGCATTCTACTATTAGAACAGGTTTATCATATATTACTTGTCTGTCTATGTATCTGCAATCAATGTGTCCTTTTTCACAACTGCTTTTAATACTTTCCCTTTATCTCTCATTTTCAGCTATTTAATTATGATGTGCCCTGATGTGACTTTCTGTATCCCAAATTTGCTGTGGTTTCTTGAACTGCTTCAATGTGTAAATATGTACTTTTTTTTAAAGGTAGAAAATTTTGCTCATTATTTCTTCAATATTTTTCTTTTCTCCACCTCCAGCTTCAGTGTCTCTGTTTAACTATCATGCTACTTGATTGATCTCAAGCTCACTGAGTATTTGTGTATTACTTAAATTATTTTTCTCACACCATTTTGTACATTTTTTAAATTCAGGTGTTTTGTTTTCTTCTGCTCTTTCAAATATATTGTTTATCCTATCCAGTGGGACTATTTTTTTCTTTTTAAGCTATTATATTTTTTTATCTCCAACAATCCATTTGAGTTTTTTATATATTTTTTTCTTTTCTTTATATTTGTTTTAATAACCTAGCTAATCTATTTTCTTGAGTTCAATCAATCTCATTGTGTTTTATGCTGCTTTTATTTTTCTTCCAAAATCATTATTAAAATTTGAATATCTGACTTAATTCTAGTTATATATTTGTTCATGATTGTTTGACTATTTGGAGTATCTATAATAATAAAAGCATAATATGCTAATTAGACCAGACATCCTTCCAGATGACCTTCCGGACAAAGCCAGGGCTGTGAGGGAAGCCTGGGTCCCAGGTGCTAGAGGGAAGCCAGTGTCAGCAGCTGGGGGGAGGAAGGCCTACTCTCGCACGAATTTCTTGCATCGGGCCTCTAGCTGTGTTATAATTGCCTTTCATTTTGAAGTGATTTTGTTGTGAGAGATTTTAATCTGCTGATTTACATTCTCTCTGTGCTTAATACAGTAGCTTCATACAAAGTCATCTAACTTTTCCTTATTTCTGGGTATCCTATTAGTCTTCTATCTCATCCTTGCCGTTTCTCTCAGAAGCACTGCAGATAATTTATAAGCAGTATAATTTATAGTTCCCTTTTATCCAGGAAAAAAAATGGTTCTCTGGTGGTGTCACCTCTGGGCCAGGTCCCTTTGAACCTCATTTTTGCAGCTAGTGCTGTGAACTATCAAGTCCCAGGTATGTGCTCAGTATTTTGAACTTAGTTTTAGACTTTCTCTTTCTGTGGGTGATTTTATCTGTGCTTTGTCTAAGACCTTCACTCTCTTCCCTTTTGCAGTCTCCTAAATCTCTTCTCCCTCATTCCTTGCACCCTTAGAATGCACTATTGAAATTTGGTGATTATGCCGAAACCGGTTTGGCTCAGTGGATAGAGCGTCGGCCTGCGGACTGAAAGGTCCCGGGTTCGATTCCGGTCAAGGGCATGTACCTTGGTTGCGGGCACATCCTCAGTGGGAGGTGTGCAGGAGGCAGCTGATCGATGTTTCTCTCTCATCGATGTTTCTAGCTTTCTATCCCTCTCCCTTCCTTTCTGTGAAATATCAATAAAATATATTTAAAAAAAAAAAAAAAAGAAATTTGGTGATTATTTCTCTAATAAATAATTTCATTTGTGAAAACCTATGTCTCCTAGTGTTGCTATGTTTTGAAGAATGATTTTTAAATGTCATATTTACTTTATTTGTTTATATGATGGTTATTTCAGAGGACATTTAGAAAATTCAGATTTAGGCAGCCGCTATTAGCCAAGAGCAGCCCTATTTATTCAAGTAATTCAGCAGTGCAAAACAGTGGAATAATAATGAAAACATTAGAAAAGCTACCATGGTTAACCATATATATACCCTGTACCAAATGATATTTTTAAAACTTCCCATTTTTTCCTATTCAATTCTTGTGATAATTTATGATAAATAAGCATGATTTGTATTTTCATTTTTAAAAGTGAAAAAACTAAGGTTTCAGTGGCAACTGGCAGATCTGCTATTTCAACTACGCTCTATTTTTCTATAATTTCTATGGTCTTCCACAACTTTTCAATGAATAGACTTTTTTCTCAGTTCTGCTATGTATATGCCTTGAGCAAGCTTCCTAAATTGTATCAGAATCTCAGCTTTCTGAACATAACAGGTAAATAATGAATTATACTCATTGGGTTGTTGAAAGAATTAAATTTATATAAATCCCCTCGTTTTCTGTCTGGTAACCCACAGGCTCTTAAAGAATAGCAGCCTCCTACTACTCAGCCACTGTAGGTAAAGGCCAGTGCCCTCTTTTTGAAATACACTTGTTCACTGCAATGCTTTTGGAGCATCTGTTTCCATGGTAGCCTCTCTGTGTTTATTTCTTAAATCACCTTTAGCTATCTCAGGGTCTGCTGGACTTCAAATTCTAACAGGTTAAAAGCAAAACTAGATAAAATCAATCATTGTCTCTTTCACCCTATTATGCTCCTCTATCAAAATTTTAGTGCTTTCCCTACGAAGATACTATACCACTCATTTTATATGTTAAAATAACATATACCAATTTAAATACGACTTACTTTGGTACATAGAAATAAGGTGATAAACTTCTCAGAATTTGGTAAGGACCCAAAAAGCTTCTCTAACTGTCCCAAAAGAAACGACTGACTGCTACAACCACAGGGTCGTCTTTCTCAAAACTAGACACAAACCCTGACCCCACAGGTCAGTGCATCATTCCACAAATTATACTCACAATCTGCAGAGTCTAATGTTAAAGTCAAGGCTTAATTGGGAAGGAGCCCCTGAACTGATTATGGAGTCATTTGGGCAATTTCCAGTGAAGCCAAGGACTGTGAAGCCTTCACTTGGGTTGACCCTCTGACAGTACAGCAACCCTTTCTCTGCATCCGAGGAGGTGAACCTTTTATCGAATAAAGAACCTGCAATGACCTCCACTGAGGTCAGGCTGCTGATCCCCATGATCCGCACTCCCCACACCACTTCTCAGCTCGTGTAGGCTGAAAACGTGACCAGTTTTATGTAGTGGTGGAAAGCTAAGCCACACTGCTAGATAGGATAATGTGGAAAATGAAAAATATACCTAACAGAATTGAGTGTTTGGTAAGCAGTTTTCCAGGCAGAATTTTGAAAGTGCTAACTGGTTTGAATACGGCTATCTATCTATCATCTGATAAAGAGAAACTCACAAAGAAGAAACACTTAAGTTTCCAAGGGAACCTAGAGAATACATTTCCATGTAAGGTCCTGCTGGGTTAGGGAATAAACCCATTTCACACAGATTTAAAAATAAGAAATGGCCTGAGAGAAAAGATGAAATCCAGGGCTCTGTCAGTAAAATGTGATCTCAGGGTTAATGTCCCAAGGGTGTGGTGGTAATGCTTTTTTTTTGGTGAAACCTCAGAAAGATTTAGGATGTGCCTCATAAACACTCTCAGCTAGCCACAATTTTTTTCTAAGAGTTCTATGGGCATTCTTCTTAGACCCTCTCTTCTAGATAAGAAGGCTTCTAATATTACCCATCAGCACCTTGACTCTGAGTCCAAGACAGAGAGAGGCTTATCACGAAGAGATTTATTAGTGTAGCTCTCGTTTGATGGAGTGGATTGCAATTTGGTACACAGAAAGTCTACAAAGAAGTGGTTTGGCTTGTAAAGAAAAAATATTATGTTTATTATGGCATTACATACCAACATGGTGTCATCTGAGGACTTTGAAAAAAGAAAAAAAGAAAGAAAACACCTCTTCCTCCTTATATGTAGAGAAAAAGAACATATTGGAAAATGTGTAGGTTATGTTAAGGGCTTCTAAACTTTTACAAGTAAAAGCAAAGAGAAACCATATTTAGATATTGTACTTCTGTAGGAAGCACATTTAGCATCTTCCTCTCATCAGTGCCCTCTGCACCAGGTTCACGGAGATGGGAACAGAACCGCCCTATGTAAAGATGATGTCTTTTATTTTTAGCAGTTTTAGGCAAGTGCTTGGCAAATATAGGTACTTGATAGATATTTGACGGTAAATGTTTGACTAAGCAGGACTGTGTATATTAATTCCCCCAGGAATCTGGAAATTCAACGCAAAGCCTACTGATGACTTCCTTCTTATGGCTGACCATGTAAAGAAAATGAGAAGAGGTCATGTTCTTCCCTGAAAACACAGAGACACTTCATCCTCAGAGATGAAAAAAAAATTATAGAGAAAATTCAGATGCCAGAGGTTTAAATATCCAAAGCTGGAGAAATACCAAAATTAATAGTGCACTTGTGCAATAGATAACTGTGTATTCAATAAAGAGCACATTCTCAAAACAAACTCAAGAACAAAGTGGGGAAAACACACTGTATAAAAGCTAAGGACAAAGAATACTATAATATTTATGGTTATGATTTATTTAACATATGGGAATAGAGTAAAAACCCTGAAATATTATCCAATCAGAAACAATCTTTGGTTGGGTAATTGGACAAGTCACCTACAATTGGAAATATAAACTTTAATTTCACGCACACTACCTATATGGGCACCCACGCACACATGCATATAAATGAAGGCACATATCAATTCATTGATTAAGATTGTCTTTTTTCAAAACCAAGCGTTCACTTAGAAAAAAACAACAATTGCCATTATTTACTGTAGGGCTAAGTTCTTTTTTAAAGATTGCTGATTAGAGCTCATATCATTTTTCCTACATAAATAGCAATTTTAATACATAACTCGTGGCACAGAATCAGATATTTCTTTAAAACATAGCATTAAATTAAAGGTACTTGCAAAACGATCTGAAGAGGAATCAGCTAGATTTGTATAGATGTTTTCCCTAATCATTTCCTAAAATTAATGCTACGGGATTGGTAAAACCTTTATTTTCTAAAGCATTTCATTGAGCTTTCATAGAAACTGTGCCTCATTTTCATAGGTATATTTTATTTTTAGATAATAGTTAATAAAACTAAATGCTTATATTAACAAGTGCAATAAATAATAATGATTATTATGTAACTGAACTCAAATAATTGTGTTATGTCTTAGTAAAGCACCTGGTGGAACAGAATTGTCCAGGTTAGTGAAATTCAGCTCACTGGGCATGCGTGTTCAGGGTTTAGCATAGCAGGGAAGCAGTCTTCATGTGGAGTAATTGATCAAGTATCAGTTAACCTCTCTCAGTTAAGCGTGGATGTGTAAGAAGAACTACACACTGTGAAGCTATTTTCTGCTTATGGCCCACCAAATGTATGCTGTTCAGGAATGCAGAGTTTTAAATATACTGGGTTACTGAATAAACTCAGTAGAGTACAATCAAGAAATAGCTTCATTGCCTGGCCAGCATGGCTCAGTGGTTGAGTGTAGACCTATGAACCAGGAGGTCACGATTTGGTTCCAGGTCAGGGCACATGCCCGGTTAGGGGCTGCATCCCCAGTGTGAGGCGATCCCTAGTGTGGGGCATGTAGGAGGCAGCCAATCAATGATTCTCTCTCATCATTGATGTTTCTCTCTCTCTATCCCTCTCCCTTCCTCTCTGAAATCAATAAAAATGTATTTTAAAAAAGAAATAGCTTCATTAATAGTTTTTAAATTTTTATATTGCAAAAAATAATGTATATGTAGAAATATGTATGAAGCATAATTGCACAATTTCACAAATATTTTAAGGTAAGACCCATAAAACCAACACCTGAGTTGATAAACTGCTAGCACATTTTACCAGTCATAATGCCTCCCTCACCTCAAAGGTACTGTACTGCCTTTCATGATCATTATTTGTTTTCTTTCTTCTTCTTTTTTTATATTTTTATAAGAAAACTAGAGGCCCGGTTCACGAATTCATGCACTGATGGGGTCCCTCGGCCTGGCCTGTGGGGATCAGAAACTTGCTCTCTGACATCCCTCAAGGGGTCCCCGATCACAAGAGGGCGGTTCTCAGGTGACACACCTCTGAATTAGGCTCCCTCCTCTCTGATTCTGGGTGTTCCAAATTTTGACTTAAGGGCCCACCCTAAGACACTATGACCTCATCCTAACTAATTGCATCTGCAAGGACCCTGTTTCCCAATAGGTCCTGAGAGTTAGGACTTCAGCATATCTTTTGGGGGAGACACAATTCAACCCATAATAACTACCATCTGTGCAATGAGACCTCCCCAAATCACTCTTTGCTCTACATCTGGACCACTCGCAGGTCTGCAGGTCCTCATTCGTGCCAATCCTACTCATCTGTTCCTCCCTGTATGTCCCTCAGATTGTTAGCTGCTAGAGTGTGCATGTGGCTTGAGGCCCAGTGCACAGATTCATGCACCAATGGAGCCCCTCGGCCTGGCTGCACGAATCAGGCCAAAAACCGGCTCTCCGACATCCCCTGAGGGGTTCCAGATTGTGAGAGGGCATAGGCCAGGTCGAGGGACCCCACCCGTGACAAATTTGTACACCAAGCCTCTAGTATAGATATAAAACCAGGCATGTGCCCTTTACTGGAATCTAACTCAGGACCCCTCAGTCCGCAGGCCTACACTCTATCCACTGAGCCAAACCAGCGAGGGCATTATTTGTTTTCTTTACTTTCTCTTTTATTTTGAATGACTTTTTACTAGCAGTTTTTAATTTATAAGTAACAGTTTACATTTCCCCATTTTTAAAATTTTTAAATATTAACAGTATGTATATCAGATATATCCAGATGGCTGCATGTGGTCCAGAGCCCTATCCCTTCTTGATGTTTTCTTTAAATATATACATATATACTCAATTACTATTCTGCTCAGATTTGGGACTGTGGACAAAATGTGAAGTAAGTTCTTTTTAACATTTTGTTTCATTTTTCCTTTTTAAATGTGTTCAAATACATATAAACAGACATATTGCTTAAATAAAATAAACTTTAAGACGATGCTGTGAATGTACTTACTATCTCATTTGAATTAAAATTTAACTGAAATGTACTGTTATTCATAGAATATAATAACTCAATAATAATTAACTGAAGAATAACATTATGTGACTATTAGACAACTATTTAATTATTTAGATAAGCCACATAAGATCTAGAAGGAAAAAAATAAATGCAACAATATAACCATAGTATTAATGAAACCTTGGTCTCTGTAGCTCATAATTTTGAAGACTTTACTTTTTCAGTATCTATTTACAAATCTCCATTCTAAAAGCAATAATTGTTTACTTTATGTTTTTAACCTTAAGAATAAAAATTCACAAATGTTGAACTGTAGATAAAATTCTAATCCTAGTTAATATTGGTAATTTTTACATTTATCTTTCTGATTTTTTAATTGTTTCACATGTTAGAGGCTTCTTTGAAATATGGAACATTATTGAGATTTATTTAAAAGGGTTTTGACTAAAAATTTTATAAAATATACTCAAATTTAACCTTAACTTAGTTATAAAATATTAAAATATTCTATCTTTATTGTGTGACAAGAATATAAATTTTCAGTTTAAAACCCATCAAACTTCAACATGGATTGCTGAGCCTTTATTTCAGAGATGAAATTATTAATATTAATGTAAACTATCAAGAATTTTTGTGCTAATATACTACTATCAATATTTATTAGGTTTTTTAAACATGACAATTTCATTAATAGATGAGCTATATAACATATAACAACTAGGTTTATATATTGACTCAATCTATCCAAATAGGGAAAAAAAGGATTCTTAAAGCTTTATCTAAACTGCTTAGCCACACTCTATTTCTTGATAACATGTTTATAAACAGGGTGGAGCAAAAGTAGGTTTACAGTTGTTCATATGAAAAATAATACAGTAAATAATACATAATAATACAATAATAAACTATTCTGAATACTCAAAACTATATTTGTTTTGGAGAATTGGAATGGGAGCAACTTAGCATATACTGTCTGAATTTCACAAACAAAAGTTGACATGAACCTAGAAAGTTAATTTTTAAAATGCATTATAGTTATTCTCCAAACAGTTTAATGAAATGTGAAATGGCAGGTTTAGCGTCTTTAATTTCAAAACTAAATTACTTAAGAACTTTAGAATCACTTCACTTTTACCTCACTTATGACTCTAATTTTCAAAAGGAGACTATAAGCCAGTCCCTGTGTTTCTCAGGAAGCAAAATGAAATGGTGCCTAATCAGGTATTTTGGGAAAAAAATTACTATAATTACCACAAAATTAAATGCCTTCCCAGGAAGTAAATTTTGAAATGATTGCAATTGAACACATTTTGAATTATTATTTTCACTAAATCTAAAAATTATAACTTCTTTGGCATGGCTCAGTCATATAGAACTACTAGATCTAAGTTGTAGTATTTTCTAAGTTTTGCAAAACTAAAGTAAGGCATTTATGGTTGTTTATTGCTCACTGCACAAATACATAACTGTCCAAATATGAAAGTATTAAGGTAATTTATATGAGTAAAATGATATCAAAACATAAAACAAGAAAATAATTTATTTAAAAATTATACACTTAAATAGAAATAAATTGGGGAATAATTACAAACAGATTCACATAACTCCGACCTTCAACCTTTTGGGTATTGTTCAGTTTTATAGCAGATAGACTCAACTATTTGGTTGCAACTTATTTTTCCATGTTTGACAATACTTTCATTCTATACTAGAGGTCCAGTGCATGAAAATTCGTGCACTCGGGGGGGAGGGGAGTCCTGCAGCTGGCCTGCACCCTCTCGCGGTCCAGGAGCCCTCAGGGGATGTCCAACTGACTGGCCTCCCTCTGTGGGAGGTGACTGGGCGGGCTGATCAGGGGATGGCGCCAGCCAGCGAGTGGCGCGCCCCCCCTCCCCGATCGCCCCTCGATTGCCATCCCCTCCCTCTGCCCACTGGCATGCACCTTGGCTGGCCTGGTGCTGCCTTCTCGCTGGCCCCATCCCCCACCGACCGGGGGTTCTGCTGTTCAGGAGATTTGCATATTATGTTTTATTATATAGGATTCCATAAAACTTATAACAAATGTCCATACATTTACCTTCTATTCCTCAACACCATGTTCATTTGTCACTGTCACTCTATACATTTTCACACACTAGAGAGTTTAGTATTGTTTAATGGCAAAAAATGCATAAGACCAAGCAATGTGATATTAATTCTCTGAACTATTAAAAGAGAAAAATTCATCATGCTCTGCTAATTTAAAAATAAAGGTTAACATAACCTGAAGAGTATGTTAACTATTATCCTAATTTGGAAACATGTTAGTGTATGTCAACGTATACAGAGAAAACCATCTGAAAATACAGACACCACAAGGTTAATAATGGATATTTTTGGAATATAATTTTATATTTTTACTAATTTTCCTGTATTATTTGATTTTTAATAAAATGCATTTGTTTTAAAATAAAATATATAGCTAATGTCATTTTTAATTTCTAGGACAGGTGTATTTAATTATAATTTCTGGTGTATTGATTAAAATATAAGTCATCACAAAATAAAAGTCTTTATATAAAGAAAAGTAATATATAATATATGCATTATTAAAGCTTAATTCCATTTGCTTTCAGATGTCACTAAGGAATAAAATTTATTTTTTCACTTTGAATGTGCATTCTCAATATTCTATATAAAATTTCTTCTCTTAATTTTTATTTATTTGCCTGTTTATTCTAAATTATTTTCATGTTTTCTTTCCACATGACTGATTGGATTTCATTATTCTATTTTTTCTATTCTCATAGATACAACATAAATTTCCTGTATTCAATTTTCAAAATAATTCTGCTATAATCTCCCTTTATTTCTGGCATAAATCTACGTAATGAGAGAAAACTTAGAGATGGATTTGCTAACTCTGAAAGATTTGACACATTCTTTAAATTGATTGTTTTAAGTATAATAAAATCAGAAAAGCTATACTTATTAGGTCAAAATTACAAGTTTAAATAATATGGGCACATTTTATAGCAAATAGACATTAAGTAAACAAAATTTCTCACAGTAAACATATAAAAATGATAGCAAATATAAGTTTGAAACAAGTATTTGTATGTCATAGGGAGCAGTAAAAAACTATTACAGTTAAGTAAAATTCTACAAGATACCTTCTGACAAGCAAGTTCAATTATATGGTAAAATGTTGCAGATTATGAATTGCCCAGAAAAGAACCATACTTCAACTGAATATTGCTTTTATGACAAGCATTTGTAAGTAATTCTTTATCTTACTCTACATATTTGACCCTATATTTTTGTTAGTTTTTTTCTGAAAGGCATTTGTGAGAAACACCTCTTAACTCAAATATTCTCAATAAATTCTATTGAAATTTATGATTGAGAGTTTGAACTACAATGTTGGCAGACTTATGATTTGTGACCTAACTTTTATATTTGCCTTAAATGTGAATTTTTATTTTATTATACATTTTTTGTGTTTTAACATGAATTCTCATATACTTTCCTTCATTTTCTCTCCTGTACCTGTAATTTTTAGTTATATTGTCTTCTCATTATACTTTTCCTATTTGAGCTTTCTACTTCTGCTTGATAGAAGTCATATCTTTTTGCATTGTATTTTTATATGTCACATGTCTCTTATTTTCCTATTTCCTCCTTATTGTTTTATTTTGCATTAAATTACTATATTATAATATAGCATTTCAATTTTAGTGATTTTTTCACTATATCTTTTGAGTTATTTCCTTATTGGCTGGTAAAGAGCTTTTTAACATTTTCTATGAAATTTATTGTTTGTTTTGTGTGGGTTTTTTTTGAGAGAGTAAATGGGAGAGAAAAAGAACGAGAGAGAGAATTTGTTTTTCCACTTATTTATGCATTCATTGGTTGATTCTTGTGTGTGCCCTGACCTAAGATCAAACCTGTAGCCTTGGCTAGCAGACGACACTTTAACCATCTAAGCTACCTGGCCAGGATTAATGCTAGAGATTCTTAGTACCCAGCCCGGAAGACAAAAGCTGAAGCACTGAACCCCAATCAACATGAATACTGTAGTAGTTATAGGTACATTTGACATTAGAGAATTCTAAAAATTTCCTGGTTAATTAAAAATATTTACAAGATTATACCCCGCTAATAATTGGTGAAACCTTGCCTTATCCAGGATTTTTAACTTGTTGATTAACCATGACATGGCAGTGATTCCTATATTAACAGCATGGATGTGTATGGATGGAGACTTGACTTGGGATGGTGAACACACAATACATTGTACAGAGAACGTGCTGCAGAATTGTGCACCTGAAACCTGTGTCATTTTGTTAACTGGTGTCACCCCAATGAATTTTAATAAAATGATTATGATCATTTTCTAATGAATTACAAATATTTCAAATGATTGTATTCATGACTTTTATTGTAATGAATTATAATGAATTGCACTAAAATGTCCACGTTGGAAAAATACACATAGAAAATGCAAACTTCTTTAAACCTTAAAAAATCAAACAAAATAAATGAGGCTTTCTAAGGATATATATAGGAATCCCCTAAAGTTACTACATGGATACACATATATGCACAACCCTGACTCGGTCTGCTTGGTGAAGGAGTTTGTAGAAATGGTTGTGATGTGCAGTATGTATTTGTGTGTTCCTCTGATTTGGTTGTTTTATTTTTGCAAACGTGGCTTCTGGTTCATATATCATACAGGTATGTAAAAACGAACAAAGTACATAAAGGTACTAGCACAGAACAGTCATGTAATCGTAGGTAGACAAAATAAGGTTGTATTAAACTACCGGAATTCCTTTCAGTAAAATCTATCAATTTTATTAGAAATGCAAATGGTATTTTTTGGAAGATAAAGGTCGTAAAGAACATTTTGTACTTTTAACCTATTACTGAACTATAATCAGAAATAGCTGAAAACATTAAGTTCAAACTGAATTATAATTTATGAATTTATAATTAGTTATGTCAGTGGGTAGTAAATTAGCTATCTCTGCATGATGTAACTAAACTAGATGGAAGATTTCATTATGAAAAGAGTTTGGGAGGTTATATTTTAATTGAGGAATAATGCAGATTATCTTACAAAATTTTTCAGAATTGTCCTATCTCTAAAATCTAATGGATTACTATAAAATTTATAGTTGGCTCACATAAATGATTTGAATATGTAGATAATTAACAAAGTAGAATCCAATGTCATTTCAAGGTTATATTTGTTTTAAATGAAGTATCAATTGCTTCCATACAGAAATACAATGCTAAAAATATGGTGATATTCTGACCACCAGAAAAGCTATCAAATAGTATTTTAAGTTGTATGTTTAGTTAGTCTCCAAACTGGATTGACTAAAAGTTGAAGTTAATTTCCATAATTTATCATTCACTCTTTAAAATCTAAGAGTATGACAAGACTGGCAGAGTCAGATATTCAAAGGTAAAAATTATGAGTGAGAAGAGCAAATAAAACACAATTTTCTATATGAAATTAAATCAGTTGTGGTGAAAGTTTAAATGAAAGAGATAACAAATGATAAAAGGGGACAAGCATGGTATCTTGAGGCAATTTGATATGGGTTCAGTAAGCATTAATTTCTGCATCCATAAAATGGTATAATAATACTTAATTATGTGGCTGTTGTAAGGATTAAATTTAAAAATATTCATTCAAAATATCCCTAGCATCTATAGTATTCAGTGTATAAAAGATATCATTACCTTCTCAAACTTGTTAATCTACTTTTTTCAAATAATAACTAAAGGCCTGGTTCACGAAATTCGTGCACAGGAGGGGGGTCCCTCAGTCTGGCCTGTACCTTCTTTAATCTGGGACCTCTGGTTCCTAACCACTCGCCTGCCTGCCTGCCTGCCTGCCTGCCTGCCTGCCTGATAGCCCCTAACCCTTCTGCCTGCCTGCCTGATCTCCCCTAACTGCTTCTGCCTGCTGGCCTGATCACCCCTAACTTGCCCCCCTGCTGGCCTGATTGACCCTAACCGCCTCTACCTCCGCCCTCGGCCTAAGCCGCAGTCTGGCCTCCCTCTGCGGGAAGCAACCTGGCGGATCAGAGGAATGCACCGCCCCCATTACCCCACTGCTGCTGCCACTGCTGGCCTGAGCCTGGGCCCTTCGCAGCCATGCCTTGGCCCTTCACAGCCACTCATGGCTGCCTGAGCCTCGGCCCTTACGGCTGCTGCAGTTTTGTCCAGAAGGATGTCTGGAAGACGTCCGCCCTAATTAGCATATTAATTCTTTTATTAGTATAGATAGTAGCAATAATATGATGCATTTTAACATTCACTAAGTGTTCCTATACAACTTACTACGGTATTATATATGATATATATCATTGGTAGTATGTGCTAGATATAGGGAAAAAGTGATCCTTTCCCTTAAAATTACCCTAATATCCCTATTTTTAAGTGAAAATACTTAAGGCCAATAAGTTAACTACATCACCAAAGGTTATACAGCTAATAAACAGTCAAGCTTAAATATGAACCCAGCAGAGTGGCAACAAAAGCACCATTTTTCACCTCTTTTTGAGGAGCACAGAATAGGTGAATGTTTATAACAGCCATTGTCCCAGGGATACCAATCCAGATATATAAAACCCTAATATGTAAATAGACTGAACTGCAGAACAACCAAACAATTGGTCGCTATGACATCCGCTGACCACCAGGGGGTGATTGCGGAACATGGAGGGCGTCGGCCTCAGCGGGATGGTGGAGCAGGTGAGTGGGGGTGCCAGACCAAGGTGGGGCACCAGTCACTGTCACCAGGGAGAGCCTCTGGTGGTTACTAAAAATTCTTTGCTCCTGTGCACCGCGGTCCCGTCCAGCACTCACACTTGCTACAGGCGCTGGCCCCAATTGCTTGGTGCAGTCAGCGGATGTGAGTGGCAGCTGCAGGCCCCGATTGCCCCTCAGGGCTTCTCCACCACCCCCTGCTCCTGAGGGGTGATCGGGGCCAGCAGCCACATCTTGCACCTGCTAAACTGGCAGTTGGACATCCCTCTCGTTCCAGGACCTCTGGCTCCTAACTGCTCTCCTGCCTGCCTTCCTGATCACCCCTAACCCCTCTGCCTGCCTGCCCCAACTGCTCTGAGCTGTCAGCATGTGGGAGTGGCAGTGGGGGGAGCAGGGTTGCTGTCAGACAGGAGAACAGAGGCCGCTGCAGGAGGGGGTAGGCGGGGGTGTGGAGGATGAGCCAAGACCTGCCCCTGTACCCACCACAGCCTCACGGCCCAAAGTTCCTTTCAGGGTGCATGAATTCATGCACTGGGCCCCTAGTTTAAAATAAATTCATGTTGATATATTATACCCCATATATAACATAATAGAAAAGAGAATTTTTGAGATCGGTTAACAATTCAATCATATCTTTGAGACCAAGAACAATCTCTATTTTTGATAGCAAGTATACCAGCAGGCTGAATCATAATGCGATTTTTTTTCCTTAGCAGAGCTGATATATGCCATTAAGGAAATGCACAGTATCATCTCACCCCCACCTCTGGTATTTTAAAAATGTATTTAACGTTACATTCTTCAGTTAATGAGCTTTGCTATTCAAAGTCTTTGGGGAATTATGAAATGAGAGTACTACAGAATGACTTTCCAAAAGAGATGTGCACTTGGTCTGCATCACCACCAGTTCTTATATTTAGTCTATGTTCATTCTTCGGATGTTACTTTGGCAGCTCCACAATAAAATTAAAATCTCTGAAGGAAAAAGAATTTCATTTCATAACTAAAAAAATTGGATATATCAATCAATTATTGAGAAGCAGACCACCAATGTATATCTTGCTTTATGTCATAAACCACAATAATATTAGCAACTATACATTAAACACCTATATATTACAGATCATTCTATATGTTCCTCTTTACCTGAATATGAATTTTACTTGGGACTTAAGAAAGGCCTTTACCATAACCCTCTTCCCTGTCTCTATTGCTGCTACCTGCTATACTAGTATAACAGTTACTCTTATTTTTACCTGTGACCTTAATTCTTATTACAGTATCTTCAATGACCTCAAGGCTAATCTATCCAAACCTGAGTCTCTGAATTCCTTGCTCTTGACTCTAATGAGCTTCATCTACAATCTACGTAAGGCATCTACTCCCACAGCTTACTCTGTAAATCATGGTTGCCTGGAAGTTTTCCATCTATTAATTATTCAGTTCTTACTCCTTCACATTATTCCTCTGTCTTACAACAACTTAACCTTTCCATTTTATTTCTATTCTTCCCTTTACCTGTTCTTCACATCATTGAGAAATGACTATTTTTTTACTACAGTAATTTTAAAAAATGACTTCTATTTACTGCATCTGACCTAAAACATTTTCTAGATTTATGACGAACAATTTTTAAGTGCTCCAGGCACTTTGTTGATTTTTGTTCTAAAATTTACTCCTCCTTAAATAAAGAGATTTTTATGGCTTTGATATGTGCCCAAAGCAAGGGAAATGAGATTCATTGCCAACATCACATTGCACCTGCTCACCATTACACTCTACCCAATGTATGTTAGATTAAATGGTTAGTCGATATAAGCTTACATTACTATCTCAGCATTGCACCAAAATGAAGGGAGCTGGCCCTATAGATGGTCTCAGCAGATGTTTAAAAGGAGTTCTATGTTGATGAAATATACTATGTTTGTGTGCACTGTGTAGGAGCCAGTTTTGCACATCCTGGCCTTTTTGGCCAGCACCACATCAGTTACAAGCTGTGCCTGTGCCCACCCTTGTTTTCATTGTTGTAGGATAGTGGTTCTGCCAAAACAAGGACAATCAAGTTACTGCTGTTTGCCTTAGGTTAGATGCTGCTGCATTAGATTTAGCCTCCTAAGAAAAATTGTTTTCAAATACTGATGATCCACAGACAGGTAATAGCTTCATTGGCTTAAAGTCTCCTTCAGTCCTTACTCCTTACCATTTAGGGGACATTAATGAGGCTTTGTAAACCTACCTTTTTTTTTTCCTTCACCTTTTTCAGGAGAACTTGCTACAAATCAGCACATTTCCTATGTTTCCTCCCTATAAGTAAAAGATTTTGGCATATGGTTAAAATATATCCAAGTTTTAGGGTCATTCAGGGTCTTCCTTGATTCTCATATTTCTGTTATCATCTCAATAGTGATCAAGGTGTGGGAGGAGAGATTTAGTTTCTATCAATATCATATACAGAAGTCTCTTAGCTATTTTTGTAATGACAACTTTACAATTATTTCCAATTATGATTCCTTTTAATTCTACAAAAGAAAATAAATTCTGAAATAATTTATTTAACAAGTTTAATTAAATAAAAAAATTCATTATGATGATATGTAAGTTGAAAAGAAAACTAAAGTGTTTTTTTAATAAACAATATGTTTTTAATTTTTGATGGAAAATGTCATTCATTCCAAGACTTTCATTCAAGTAGCTTTCCATCCCTAAATCCTTCCTGCCAAATTTAGTCGCATGGTAATTGAAAATTTACAGAGAAACCATGTATCAATAATGACTTAAAATCAGAGGCACAAACACACAAACAAGATGGACACACAAATGCATACAAATATGCATACAAACAAGTATAATTAAGGTAGGGAAGCTGAAATAAGATGTGGGTTATATCAACCCCAATATTCTGGTTGTAATATTGCACTAAGGTCTTGCAATTACCACTGGAAGAAACTAAGTGAAGGATACATGAGATATCTATATTATTTCTTATGTGTGTGTTGATTTATACAAGTAATTTATAATTACTAGTATTTGAAAATAAAAAGGTTATTGTTCTAATGTAAAAATATGAATAATACATCTAAATTCTAATTTTCTTTATAAATAATAAATATATTACATATAATCATGTTAGAGAAATTGTTCATCTTTTATATCATTGATTTAATTAAGTGTTTGGTCTAAGTACTAAAATTTTCAAGATGATTTCCCTTAGAAATTGTTAAGCAAAAATATTTAATTTTGTAAATAAATTCATAAAGATTTTTTATAAATTCAGAAAAATTTTTACAAATAAATTTATAAATGTCTACTTTTACGCATTTGACACCACAAATGATCAAAAAACACTGAGCTAGAGAATTATAAATCATATCTTGATTGGATCTGGAATAGTTTACATAAATTGTTCTTTCTGTTAAACTCATTTGTAAGTGTCTATTCATGAAACTGAATGATATTTCTTGCACAGCTATTTCTATCTGGGTATATTTTCTCTTCTCAGCAGCAACCATTATTGATTTTTCACATAATCAATATTAAGATTATATGTATCTATATCATTTGATAGATTCCCAGCCATCAAATGTGGAATGTAAATAAACAAATAAGACAAGAGATCCTAAAAAGCAAAAAATACCTTACTTTTAATGCTTCTATTTGTGTGTATTTCAAAAGAGATCAATTATAAATATATTGAATAATTCATCAAACTCAAGTCAATTTAAATGTATTATACATTATATGGATGATCACCTGTATCCATCAGAGTCCTGACAAGAAATGAATGTCAAAATAGAATTGAATAATTTGCAGAGTATAATAAAGAATTTCAGTAGGATATAGGGAAATCACAGGGATCTGGCAATACTTTGGGGAGTAACAGTGAAGCTTGTCTTCCCCCCTAGGCATGAAGAGACAGGAAAAGGAGAAGAAGGATGAGCTGAGGTGGCCCCCTCATTAGGAAGCCAGAAAGTAAGAGAACCAGCCAATTTAATTAATATGGGTAAGCTTCCAGGGCCAGAGTTGAATGAGAAAGGTGAAGATTGAATCTTGAAGAGCAAATATAAGACAGACAAAATAGCATGTTTTGTATTTGTTTTAAGAAATTATGCAATATCCTTACTTCTTTAGAAATCTAGAGTCATTTAATAAAGATCATTTAAAACTTATGTGTAAAATAGCAAAACAAAACAAAACAAAAACTGAACTAACCAGGTTGAACAAATACAATTTCATTCAACTTGCAGTACCTACTCTCCTTATCATTCCCCTCCCCTGCAAAGCAACAGTAAAAACAATGAAGTCATAGTAATGCTCCTGGGGCTCATTCAGGATGCTACAGAGCATTCCCAATTCATTCACTCACTGGATCTTTGTTGAGCATCTCCTATGTACCTGGAATTAAGTTACATATTGAGATACAAAGATGGATAAGCCTAGGTCTCCAAGTATACATATCTCAACTATAGTGGTTATTTCTTATTCTTTCACAGATTTGTGTTTCTTTGTTTGTTTGTTTGTTTATCATCTGCCCTGTCTCATGTCAGTCAATCTATTGTTATAAGAGTACTTACTGATTCGCATCCTTGATGCTTACGTTGCATTTTTAATTGACTCCCTTTCCAAAGGAAATTTATATTAAGTATTCTCCTCTTGGCTATTTCTGCACAGTAGACTTAGTGACAGTGGACCATACGAAAACAAGTTCACATGGTAGGACCAGTGAATTTCAGGCAAAGCTGAGTGTATTGTCTCTAGAGTGTAAAACAAGAGAGAAACGAAAGTCCAGTATGTTGCTGATTTCGTCAGTATAAGCTTCCCTCAGTCATCCCTCCCCTCTACCTCTAATGACCTTTCCCTTCTCAGACTCTGGAAACTGCTTGTGGTCGCCCTATCAGTATCAGTCTTTCCCTATGTTTGTTCTCATTATTTCTGCTAATTTTATATAATTTTGTGATATTTTTAATTAAAATCCATCACTCCTGCCTGTGGCACTTGTTCAAGAAACACCAGCCTGGACTGATAGAAATAGTTTCTAAAGAGTAGCAATTAGGTGGGGGTGCTGACACCTAGTAAAATTACTTCCTATGGACCTGTCTCTTGTGTGCAGGATTATATAAACTGTTTTAACTGCAGTGTCGGCAGGACAGTTTCAGATGAGAAAGTTAATCATTCTGCCACTTGCAAAACCTAGGACAATACAATCCCTAAATCTTAGCTTCCATGGTAATTTAACAATCTATTTATTATCCCTGCTGCCTCCACCAACCTTACTGGCCATAGTGATCTTATTAAAATTCCAAGTAAACATATTACATTCCTGCATAAGTATACCTCATCTTCTTCAGACTAAAATCCACACTGGCCACAGGCAATCCCTCGGACTCATTCCTTGTTTGTCCCCAAACTTACGCATCATCAGGACATATCAAATGAACTGTATGATCCTAAGATTGCCATCTCTGTTCACACTCTTGTGACTTGTCACATCCACTGCCTTAGCTACGATATCTTGTCTTCTCAGACCAACTGCCTCAAACCAACATGAATTTCAAGAATGAGTCCAGCCTTCCTTCCTCTGGAAGAATCCCCTCTATTCACTGCACATGTTGAGATAGCTTCTCCCTTTAATGCCCCACTGTAATCTGGGCATATCTCTTCTTGCAATACTTTTTCTTTTTGTACCAGTGTTTGTATCTCCTTTATACCGACCTCTATATTATAATGTGCATAGCCATATTCTTTTAGGCTAGGTATTATTTTTTTTCTTAAAGATGGAAATTATCTTTTTATCTTTATGGCTCTCATAGAACCTTGAAATTACTGTAGGCATCAAACAAATATTTGCTTGAATAATTATATTTGCTAGAAAGTTTCTGGAACATCCAGAAAAATGGTATTGCTGAAAAGTATAATAATTCTGCCTTCCTATCACTATTTATAGAGAAATTATGTGCATAGTTTATGTATTCCAGTTATGTTATTGAAAAATTAGCTGAGGTAGGAAAAACATGAATAATTTAGTTTCAATTATTCTGGTATATTCTGCTTCTCAAGAAGGGAAGTGGAAGCAAGTGTAACAAACCAAGCAAACCTCATTGGGAATTTTGTATTGAATCTTCTTTATGCGTAATATTACTAACATGACTATTTTATGGAGTTTTTCTACAAATAAATCTGGTAATAAAAGAATAATTTAAATACAAAGTTTCAGGTCTTTGTTCTAATCATATAGGCATCATGAAAGTCATGAATTAGCAGTTTGCCATTATCAGATAACCTTATTTTCTCTGTTAGTCCTTTTCAAACATTTTCTGCCTGTGACTGAAATCAGTAACACCTGCTTTTAAAGTTAAAGCTCACAGAACTTTCATTTCAGAGATATCGCCTTTACTCTTAAGAAATATAATGATTGGGAAAATGGATAGATAGACATCAGATTAAGCACAGCTTTTGAAGTAAAAGAACATATTTTTATGAATAATTTTTCTGTAGCTAATTCAAAATACTGTTACTACATTATAAAATCTCCAAAAGCCTCCTAATATTTAAATAAAAAAAAGGAGGGATAGTAGAAGAATATCATGTAAGGGAAAATATCCTGTAAGTAAATTACATCTAGAAAATTTTTACTTTAGAAAATTAACTTTCATTTGTAATGCTAACAGCAAGACACCCATGGAAAACACACATGGTGTCAAAACAAGCCAAAGGAAAATCGTTTGGGCAAAAAATGAAAAAGATCCCAAGTCAAATTTATAGAAAAGATTCCTTTATTAACTTTATTAAATGAGACTATGTTTGTATATTTTCAGAAAACAACTTCAAGACCATGTGGATTCCTGCAACAGAGAGGAATTGACAGGACTGCTCCAGCCATAAAGACAGAAGAGAAACAGTCCAGAGATGGAAGACGCTGACGACGCCTTGCCATACTAGCAGTCAGCAGCTGTGCGTCGCTGCAGGTTGCCCAGGACCAAACCAGAGAGGGTCGGACCTGCATTGCCACCATTTGTCCACCATCCAGAACTGAAATATCATTGCTGACATGTACACATAAGGAACTGTTTGACATTGAAATTGGGACTCAAAAGAACTGTTGGCCCAGAAAGAAACTCATTGCAGACTGATTCATTTGTCTCTCAGCATAACCATTATTGCTTGTCTCATTTTTGGTTCTTATTAAGTGTATTTCTAGTATCACATGATCTTACTCATCTAGGGGAAATAATGAACAACATAAACTGATGAACACAAACAGACCCAGAGACAGGGAAGCATCGATCAGACTGTCAAACCTCAGAGGGAAGGTAGGGGAGGGTGGGGGTAAGGGGGAGAGATCAACCAAAGGACTTGTATGCATGCATATAAGCCTAACCAGTGGTCACGGACAACAGGGGGGTGGGGCATGCATAGGGAGGGTTTGGGGATGGGAATGGGGGGGATGAGGACAAATATGTGATACCTTAATCAATAAAGAAATTTAAAAAATAAAATAAAATAAAATACTGTTGAGGTAAAAATAGATAAAAATGAAAGGAAATGAGTCATAAGGCAGTTCCATTTTTAGTTTTTTTAATGTAACTCCATACTGCTTTTCACAATGGCTACAAATATCTGCATTTTAAAAAATATATATTTTTATTGATTTCAGAGAGGAAGGGAGGAGAGAGAGATAGAAACATCAATGATGAGAGAGAATCATTGATCGGCTGCCTCCTGCATGCCCCACACTGGGAATCTAGCCGGCAACCCAGGTGTATGCCCTAATGGGGAATCGAACCACTGTGACCTCCTAGTTCATAGGTCAACACCCAACCACTGAGCTTTGCTGGCCGGGCCAAATCTTGCATTGAATTCATGGGAGACCAGAAGTTTTAATCTAATAATTGTCTACTTCTCCAATCTCATTTTTCAGAGGTTATATGCTCACTTTATGAGTCAGACATATCAGCTTTGAATCCTGGTTCAACAACTTATTGAATGGAATATCTTAGGCTAATTACTTAACTTTTTGAAAAATAAGTTTTCCCACATTTAAAATGGAAATAAATTACATGTTACTATTTGTCACATAAATTAAATGATATAATATATATGTCATATAAATATATGATATATATAAATTATAATTACTTGTTATAATAATTATATAGTAATCTACACTAATAAAAGAGTAACATGCTAATTGACCATATCTTCATGATGCCCACCAACCAATCAGGAGTATGCAAATTAACCCAACAAAGATGGTGGGTTAATTTGCATAAGCAAGCGCCAAGCAGCCAGGGTCGTTCCACACCACCTCAGCCACTCCAGGCCTCTGGGCAGCATGGAAAGGCAGAAAGGTGGCTCCAGGCTGGTGTGGAAAGGCGTCTCCGGCCAGAGCGAAGGTGGTATATATATGACAAGACATACACACAAACACATATACATGCATGGTTTTAAGTAGTATTGGATACCTAGAAAGCATGCAATAAATTATATCTAGCTCCTACAAATGGGCACAACATAGAACATGCATTGAGGAAGATTTGTTATGTAAGTTAATATATTACTATTGCTATCACTGTTTTATTACCCTGATACACTCCACTGATATTAACTTATTTTTTATTTTATGAGTACACAGTGCTCTTTTTGGTTTCTAACACTTTCCATGATTTTTCCCCCTTTTTAGGATGTCTTTCCTTTTTTTTTTCCACCTAGTAATTACCTGCTCTACTGCTATAACTCATGTCCAGGGTCATCTAATCTTTGACTTCACTTGGCCAAGAAAAAACCCTGACACCTGAGCTGTTTCTGAAATACTGACTTTATTTCTAATATAAGGTACTTTAAATGTGTGTATTGTTGATATATCTCACCCGGCTAATTGTTCATTGAAGGGAAGAGCTATAGATTGTTCATCTGTTTTTCTCAAAGAACTAGCATGATGTATTCTGATCAAAAATGGTTGATTTCCTTATTTCTATTTTTGCAAATCAACCCTATTTTCTCTAGTGAATTCAGTATTCTCTCTCTGCTTTCTAATATTTATCTTGAAGCCATACTGGAATTAATGAGATGCAAAGAGAAGAGAGCATGTTCTCTGACCCAACATTTCAAGCTTCATTTCATGGTATCTATAATATTTAATGGTAGATGAGTAAGTAATTTCACTGAATATCACTGCAATAGCAATTCAAGTTATTGTGTAATGTACGTTGCCTTTGAAAGGGAAAGACACATTATATTCCATTTAGGACAATCAGCATGATTGTCTCTTTTTGGAAAGATTATAAATGTTCTGTCATACATACAATTTGAGTAGCTTAAAATACAATTTGTTTTCAGATTGAAGGTTTAGTCCTATGGTGATCCTGAAAATACCAACTGATTGTTCTGAACATTTTTTGGTTTTAAAGCATACATTTTTATGAGGTTGATAATTATATGGCTATTGTACATTTTCAGAACCAAAGCACAGGCAAATTCCTTTTAATCATGAATAAGGTAAGTAAAATCACTTAACTAAATTTAAATAATCCAGAGAAAAAAATATCCATTCTATTCTCAAAGACCTCCACCAGAATATTTTCTTGCTTTGCTCCCTCATTGCCCAATGAGGATTATTCTATCTCACATAGGCCCATGAAATTATGATCCTTCATGCCCCTCATATTGAGGACAGGTACTTTCAGGTCATCCTCATTTATCTTCAACTACTAAATCCATTCTTCCCACTTGTAGGTCATAAGAGTCTCTACACTGATTTCCCCCTGCTCTGTACAATGAAGTGTTGCAGAAAAACTGAAGATCCTAATTGCTTGAAAGCTATGTATTGATTTGGTTGAGCTTGTTCTTCCAGATTTAAGGTGAATCATTGGTCATAACTTCTGAGCATTCATTCTACCCTAAGCTGTATGGAGAGGTCAGTCATTAGAATTTTAAGTGATGATTTTCCTGAAATTTTATCTCAAGGACTAATATTCCCTTATTTCTTTCTGGAATGTGACTAAGATCCACAACAGAAAGATACTAATTTTTACCTTGTTTTGAATTTATCTTTATTATTAAAAGTATTACAGATTTCCCCTTTTTTTCCCCCATTGACCTCTTCTAGCCCGCACCTGCTCCCCACGCCAGGCCTTCACCACACTATTGTCTATATCCATAGGTTCTGCATATCCTAATATATAAAAACCCTGGGTCTGTCACGACTGGAGGCTTGACCAACTGGAAGTCAGTCCTGCAGTCAGCACTGGGTTGCCATGGTGATCCAGCACTGACTGCTGAGGGGCTGCGAATCAGGCCCAGAGAGAGGCCTGAAGAGAGAAGCAGGGTCTGATCCGTAGCCTCTGTGGCAGCTGTTGACCAGCACTTGCCTCTCTCTTTCTCTCCAGGCCTGGCCAGCCGCAGCACCTCCATTTCTCTCCAGGCCTCCACTGGGGCTGCTGATCAGCCCCGACTTTCTGATCAGGCCCCGTTGATAGGCCCCGAGACTCTGACTGGCATAGAAACCAACCAATCAGGACCAAATCTGAGTGAAGTGTGAGGAGCCAATGGCTGCCTAGGAGGCAGAGCTTTTGACACTGACTGTCATAGAAACTGACCAATCAGAATCAAATCTGGGTCAACTATGAGGAGCCAATGGCTGCCTAGGAGGCAGAGCTTTTGATGCTGACTGGCATAGAAACCAACCAATCAGAACCAAATTGGCCAGCAGAGGAGGACAATTGGGGGTGATCAGGCAGGCAGAGGCAGTTAGGGGCGATCAGGTGGCAGAGGAGGGCAGTTGGGGGACATCAGGCCAGCAGGGGAGATCAGCCCAATCATCTCATTTAGTATTTTACTGAAATAGCCAGGAAACTTACCCAAAGACTAGAATCTAAGGCTAGTAAGTCTCAATTTTTATTTTTTGCTCCCTTCAATAAAATGCCGTACCACAAAGAGGGTGTAGGTTCTTTCTCTCATAAACTAAGTGACCAAAGGATCCCAGAGATATACAAGAAAAAAAAGAGATACTTTTCCTATGTTAGAAAATACATCAAGTCTCAATTTAGACAAAGAAAGCCAGTAAAGAGCAATCACATCATCATTCTCCCTAGACTATTCTGTCAAATTTTTAAAAGGTGAATTTAAATTTTTTTTGGTAATTTCAAACTTGCAATGTAATATTTTTCTTCATCTATGATAATTTATTCCAGTTATTTCTATTTCATCTCAGCAGCAGCTCACAACTGATTCAAAATTTAAATGCTCTTCTAGATGAGTTTCTTTTGATTTTAGTGTCTGCCAATAGAATTTTCATAAGGCAAAAATTCTATTGGGAAGGGAAGCACACATGACAATAATCTGATGATCTAACTAAATTTGAAGTTGCCCAAAACAAAATCACAGTGACAACTAATTCTTTAGTTACACAGGAAGATTCTAGCCATTTTTCCTGAGTTGGGTCCAGGTTTAATAGGATTCAATGCATCAAATATCTACCTAAAGCTTCTCTAACTTTTATCTTGAAATTTCCCATATAAGGCATAAAATTAGTTTCTTATATGAGATATTACATTTTCCTCAAACTCTTAGTTTCCAGGTTTCCTTGAAAGGATACATTTTTTAAAGTGAGAAACTGAACTTGACCTTGAGAATGTATCCTGAATTTCAAAAATGTTTAGCCTACCTGGTTCCCTCATGTTCAGCTATATATCACTAAAAAGCATCATATTTCCATTCTCTGTATTGATTAAGTTTCTTTCACTGCTTCATTCTGATGGCAAATAGGGCCTGGGTTTTCATCCTCATTTCATACCTAAATTTTCTCAAGCATGTATTCCTTGTGATTAATTACCTGTGAACTATGCTTCTCTCTTTCCACATGTACCAAACCAATGGAATTTATTTCTTGTAGAAAACTTCTGTTGGGGGGAAAAAAAACCTGAACTCAGAATAAAACTTCAAAATTAATTAAAATGTATGGCTTGTCTTGGGGGCAATAGCAGCAGGGTATACCCAAGCAGATTTTCCTATTGTATTTCTATTTTTCTTTCTCTAGACTGTCGGTGGTCAAAGTGAATAAGAAAGATACAAATAATTCTGCCAGTTTTTAAAATACTCCAATAGGTTTATTTTCACTGTAAAATTAAATAAACAAGGAAGGCATGTTCTCCCAGTTGTTCTGAAAGATGTGATTGTTACCTACCTAGCTGTTGTCACCTTTGTTTCAAAAACGAAGGAAAACAACTTGATAATTGTTAGCGGATGACAAATAGTTAACTAACAAGCAAATCCAGAGCACCAACGAAAAAGTGAGTATTTTTCACTGGAATCATTGAAAACAAAGCCAATACTACCTGTGAATGCACAGCTGTGTGAGTGCAAGTGTGTATTTGCTAAAGGGCGAAACTGAGCCTAATCACTCACTGCCACCCTACATATGCTGTTCTCCAAAGCGTGGACATAAGTGTGTCACGTTCAAGTGTGCTATGCCAGCACCAATGTAGGGAAACGCCCTTCAAGTGTATGAATGGTTTTTAAGCACTGGGAAACAACAAGCTGGTGGAATATAATCCTCAAATGTGTTGAGAGCATCAAGCTGTTTTTCCTTATGAATAGACTGTCAGAATATCTAGGTGTAGGGCAGCCCGGTAGCCATGGAGCAGGTAAAAGCCTCAGAAATCTATTGTTCAGATGAGAGATGTGTTAATTATTGGAATTTTTAAAATACTTCTGACTCCTGTCTAGTGATAATTGTATCATTGGAAAATGACATAGCAGGATTACTCCATCAACAGCACTGGCTGCATTTCAAATAGAGCTCTCCTTTTAGAATAAATCTGAATCACTTTTTCTCTCTCCTGTTTCTATTGACCAGGGGAAGCTCTGGGAGCTAAGCTCTTTGATATACTCTGGGCTCAATAATTGGTCTATTAACTGGAAAGAACCCCCAAAATGTGCTTCCTCAGTGTTATTTCCTAGAACCACCAACACAAAAAGTCCCTGGGTCCAGCTCCATGAAAGCAAAATGTTCTTTCTTTTTACTTAAGCAAATCAACTCAAAGCTTCCCCCCTCCACCACACACACACACACACACACACACACACACACACACACACACACTAAAATGAAGAACAACTGAAAAATTCTGCCTCATTTAACTTTATGTATGTAAGCTATATTGCGAAGTCTGGAGACATGTATGGTGGGGTGTTGTGTGAATAACAAGAAGGTATTTGTCAGGCCCTTCCATTTGGTCATGAGTGTGAGACATTTGTGGAGCATATGCTTGTACTTTACCATCCCGGATAATTCTACCTCCTGCACCAGAAAGGAAAAAGTCAGGCACTTGGCATTCTGTTTTCATGTTTTTCTCAAAATAAATGTGATGTGAGCCTCAGAAGCATTGAGATGAGTGTGGTGGGATGATTTAGGTAGCCTTCCTTAAGGCCCCCATCTAAAAAATAAAAGTAGATTGGAAAGTAAAAGTAAATAAAACATTGCACAGAAAAAATTAGAACGGCAACACAATGAAATTTTAAGTGATGCTTTTAGATAGTTATACTTTTTGTTTACTTCTTTTGGTTTCATTCTAATATTTTAATAACACTCATGTGTTGTGTTAAATATAAGAATTATATTTAAAGTAATAGTCCTTGTTGATAATAACAGAAAATATTTTGACAATGGCAGCACATCAAGGGAGGTACAACTTTAAGGAAAACGTATTTGGTGTTTCAGAGTTTTGAAGTGTTGAATTCTCTTTATAATAGGTTTCATTCACTTACTTGTCAAAAGTTAGTTAGAGCTAAGTCCTAAAAGGAACATGATACTACATGGAGCCACTGTTTCAGAGATTTTGGCTATTAAATACTTAACAGTATATTAAAACTGCCATTTCAATAGGATTCTCACAGCAAGATTAATCTGAGGTTTAAAGTACCATATGCCCAAACCTAGTTTTTCAATAATGAAAACTTTTATTTGTATTCTGATCAGAATATCATCCTGTTGGCTTACATTTGCAATGCAGGGGCTAATAGGCTATTCGTTGTTTGGCTAAACTGCACATGCTTCCCTTTTGAAAGTAACTTTTCTGAATTTTTGAAACTCACTACTTCAAAATGCTCAGTTCTATTTCTTTGACCAACTTTGAAGATGGTCAGTGTTACTTATCAAGGACAACTTCTCTTGTAGCATGACCCTGTAGGGACTTAAGTTCACAGAAATAGACACTGAGGAAAGGCAGCCTTTAAGAGATTTTATTGACTTTTCTTGTTGCTAATAACCATTGATGTCAGAAATTCTTCAGGTTCACCCTGGGCTTAGTGATTCTTGTACAAAGATTTTATAAGCCAGTCCTCACCTCTCCAGTGCTCAATCATTTTACCTCCACCAAATGCAAGTTATAGGACTTGGGAGGTGAGGGTGGAGTTGAGGGTACACAGAGAGAATGTTATCAGTAAAGGGAAAATAAAGCAACTACTAACGAACGCTCTACCTTTTGTTCTGGCAACAATCCCCCAAAAGTCTCCTTATATTCTAGGCATTTCTTTTTATCATTACTAACATCCATTCAGAAATCCTTAACAGTCCAAGCTTCATTATGTATCTTGGATTTTGTGAACTTTCTCCTTGACCAGCATTATGAGTTCAAGAGGCAAATACAAGGGTTGGATATGTCAACCACCTTTACCTGTGGACACTGATAAGTCAGAGATTTTATCAAACAACTCAATGCTCTTGGTAAGGAAATGAAAGCTCAAAGTATGTATTACCTAATTCTGTATCATAAATGACACCCAATCCTTACCATTTCTATGGGCAACCTAAATATTCCCCCAAATCCAACAAAGCTATTTTAAAAATCTGATTATCTTGTATTTTACACTTTTTACAAAACCCTCTACTGTTCTGCCTTATTTAGAATAAATCCCAATCTACTCTAAATTTATCAACTCCCTATTTAAGGCAGAATACCATGGCCTTCGGGGAAGATAAAACCAATAGGATCAAACTTGAGGAGGGCAAGGTGCTGGTTATTTTTACTTCATTTAGGCTTTCTGTACAGTCAGCTTCAGATTGGGTCCAGCCATGGAAATATAAGCAAAGATGAGAAGGCGAGAGAAAACAAATGTGGAGCTATTCCTCATGTGCTCCCTTCCTATTCTGACGTTAGTTTTATGTCCTACCAGGAGGCCCCTCTGTCATGCCATGCCTCAGCTTCAGTAACCCATTTTTTTCTTCGTTTCCTTCACCCTTGGCATGATAATGACTTCTACCTTACCACAAGTATCTGAACCCACCCTGATGGATTTATGACATTCACTCTTGAAATAAAGTTCCCTTTTACTATTTTCATAGTTGCATTTGTTCAGCAAACTAACATGTCTTGCTTTCTTAGCTCTCAGTGTTACTGTGAACTGTCCTAGCTTTCTGTGCCTCCATGGCTAGTTGTGTTGTTAAAGTTGTTTTAGAAGATGTTGGCCTGGTGCCAATTTAAATCTTACATATCTAGCCTTAGCCAGTTTGGCTCAGTGGATAGAGCATCGGCCTACAGACTGAAGGGTCCCAGGTTCGATTCCGGCCAAGGGCACATGCCTGGGGTTGCGGGCTCCATCCCCAGTAGGGGGCATGCAGGAGGCAGCCGATCAATGATTCTCTCTCATTATTGATGTTTCTATTTCTCTCCCTTCCTCTCTAAAATCAATAAAAATATATTAAAAAATAAATCTTACATATCTAATTTGAAAAGGATATATTTTAGGATGGTGATTGAGTTTTTTCTCAAAATTTAGAATCAATATTTGAAACATAATTATGCCCTCATCAGTCCTTTGCTAAAATATTAAATAGCCTGTGTGACTTATAGGATAAAGTGAAATTTTCTTTACAACTGTGGTTCTCAAAGCATCATTCATAGGCCTCTGGGGGTCTCAGAGATACTTTAAAGAGATCTGAGCAGTCAAAACTATTTGCATAATAATACAAAGGTAGTTACCTCATATTTTATTGCCCTGACATTTATACTGATGGCTCAACAACATGGACACATAAACTGCTTGTGCCTTAGCATGAATCACAGCAGAAGTGACAGAGTGGAGAAAGTAGTCACTGTATTCTTCACCACATGAGCTTGCCCCCCCCACCCAAAAAAAAAGAGGAAGAAGCAAATTTCACTTAGAATGTCCTTAATAAAATAGTAAAAATTATTAATTTTATTAAGTCTCTATCCTTGAGAACATGTCATTTTCTACGTGAAAACATGAGAAGCACATATACAGCAATTCTGCTGCATACCAAGTGTGATGGCTGTCTCAAGAAAAGGTACTTGTGCAGTTGAATATGCTGTGTAGTGAACTAATGGCTCAAAATGAAACACTACTTTAACATGAATTTTTATGAAACTGCATTTTTATTTGGATGAATGACTAATAGAAAAACTATCATTAGTCAATCCTGAGTAAAGGATTCCCCCAAATAGTGGACATGTTCTCAAAAATGAACTAACTGCAGGTACCACTTCAAGAAAAACAATTGATAATATGTGTTCCCAATGATAAAATTTGAGCTTTCAAGCAACAACAAAAAATAAAATAAAAGAGTTCTTGAAAACTTGTATCCACTGTAAGCTTTACACTTTCCTAATAATAAAAGCTTATCAGATTAGAACGGTGTTGATATTAATATGACGTTTTGATATTGTGTAGTAAAATAAGTAATCTATTTGAAAGATATGCATGACCCAGTGGACCAATATTTTCCAAAAATGAATGCACAAAGTTTGGAATAAAAGAACCTGGGTAAGTGGTTCTTTCAAGAGTCAAGACAGACAAATGTATTTTAATAGAAAATACATTTATAATTCATATTGCAGCTAACCTGTATAAAACTACTTCTTATCAAATTTTGACATATTAAAAAATCCACAATGATTCAAAACTAGAGGCCTGGTGCACGAAATTCGTGCACGGGGGGGGGGGGGGGTCCCTCAGCCCACCTGCACCCTCTCCAATCTGAGACCCCTCGAGGGATGTCTGACTGCCCGTTTAGACCCAATCCCGGTAGATCTGGCCTAAACAGGCAGTCGGACATCCCTCTCACAATCCAGGACTGCTGGTTCCCAACTGCTCGCCTGCCTGCCTTCCTGATTGCCCCTAACCACTTCTGCCTGCCAGGCTGATCACCCCCTAACCACTCCCCTGCCAGCCTGATTGATGTCTAACTGCTCCCCTGCCAGCCTGTTTGCCACAACTGCCCTCCCTTGCAGGCCTGTTCCCTCCCAACTTCCCTCCCCTGCTGGCCATCTTGTGGTGGCCATCTTGTATCCACATGGGGGCGGGATCTTTGACCACATGGGGGCAGCCATCTTGTGTATTGAAGTGATGGTCAATCTGTATATTACTCTTTTATTAGATAGGATAGAGGCCTGGTGCATGGGTGGGGGCCAGCTGGTTTGCCCTGAAGGGTGTCCTGGATCAGGGTGGGGGTTCCCTTGGGGCGTGAGGCGGCCTGGGTGAGGGGCCTGTGGTGGTTTGCAGGCCGGCCACGCCCCCTGGCAACCCAAGCGGAGGCCCTGGTATCTGGGATTTATTTATCTTCTACAATTGAAACTTTGTAGCCTGGAGCAGAGCCAAGGCTCCTGCTCACTCTGTGGCAGCAGCCATTTCTGTTGGATTTATGTATCTTCTATAATTGAAACTTTGTAGCCTTAAGCGGAGGCCAAGGCAGGCCAGGGTGTGCAGGAAAGCTTGGCTTCCTCCATCGCCGGGGGCAACCCTAGCCTCCTGCTCTCTCCAGCTCCATGGCTGCAGCCATTTTTGTTGGAATTTATTTACCTTCTATCATTGAAACTTTGTAGCATTGAGTGGAGGCCTGGGCTGGCAAGGGCAGGCGGAAATCTTGGCTTCCTCCATTGCCAGGGAAACCCAAGCCTCTCTCCTGCTCTCTGTGGCTGCAGCCATCTTGGTTGGGTTTATTTGCATATTTTCTCCTGATTGGCTGGTGGGTGTGGCTGGTGGGTATGGCTGGTGGGTGTAGCGGAGGTACAGTCAATTTGCATACTACTCTTTTATTAGATAGGATGTCTATTATAATACTCCTTTCTTCCCAACTACACATCTTTCTGAGATAAAGTTCTTTTCAAGTACTTCAACCAAAACAATATTGTAATAAATAAAATGCAGAAGCATGTTATGGGAATGGGATTAATTTCTATTATAATTTTATAGAAATTTTTTTTTAAAGGTAAAACAATGTCACTCCTTACACTAAGTTTTCACTTTGGAAATATAGCTATGTTTTGTATAATACTGGTACCTTATGTATGCTAACTCTACCGTGTTTATTATTGTTATTTTTAAATGAACTAATAATTAACTGCTTAACTTTTATGTTGACTTCTAGATTTAACCCATCATAATCAAAGTTATTGAGATTCTCAATGCTTTTTTAATTATAAAATAGTGCTGGGATTAATGTGTTTCAGAAGTAAAAAACTGTTAAGATTTTATCCATGTCTCATTTACCACCTCATTTACCACCAATACCCACTTCCCTAAAACTCCAAATTATGAGTTTTCATATTGCCAAAACAGTTTCCTCTACTTCAAATGCTTTAAAAAATATTTTTCCATCAAACTGAAATGGGGGACTGAGTATGCCATATCAATGCCCCTGACTATTGCTGATTTCCATGGTTCAGTTATTACAATATCATAGCAGAATGTGTATATACTTGGAATCTATGGAAGTGTTGAGAGCACAGATATCTACTTTTAATATATCCTCTTAAAAAAAGGTTGTCAAACCTCAGAGGGAAGGTAGGGGAGGGTGGGGTAAAGGGGAGAGATCAACCAAAGGACTTGTATGCATGCATATAAGCCTAACCAATGGACACAGACAACACGGGGGTGAGGGCATGAGTGGGGGGTGGGGGAGCAATGGGGGGATAAGGACACATATGTAATACCTTAATCAATAAAGAAATTTTAAGAAAGGTTGTGAGTTTCAGGGTAGGGAAGATACTAGAAATGAACAGTTGGCTTAATTTCAAAACATCGAGTGTGATTTGATATATATCCATAGAAGACCAGACTTCAATAGAATAGAGACAAAGAGCTACAGATTTCTTATGAAATTGTATGCAAATTAGAATTAGTGAACTTGTGAATTGCTGAGCACTATATTGGGGGCTGAAATTGAGCTTTAAGGATGGCAAAAAAAAAACCTAGGTAAAACTGTAAAACTTTATGGTAATAAAACAGAAGTGTCTGACAATTCTTAGGAATGAAATGGCAGAAAAGAGGTTCAGAAGCCAAGTGCAATGCTTAGCTATCTACCCACCCATGCAGTGTAGTGCACAAACCATAACATTTAACAAAAATTGCAAAAGTCATCCTATGGATATCAGCACACTTAATAGAATGGAAACCATGATGATTATGGCAAGGAAAGTCTGTGCCTTCTCCACAGGAAATAGAAAAGATATCAAAGAGATTAACAGTAAACCAAGAAATAAATCATCTGTATGGAAATTCAAAAAAACTGATAGAGAAAAGTGATGGTAAATTTCAGGGAAAGAATAAATTAGATAGGCATAGATAGGTATTTGATAAAGAATGTAGAATAAGCCCAGCGGGCATGGCTCAGTGGTTGAGCATCGACCTATGAACCAGGAGGTCGAGGTTCGATTCATCAGGGCAAATGCCTGGGTTGCAGGCTCCATCCCCAGTGGAGAGGGTGAAGGAGGCAGCAGATCAATGATTCTCTCTCATCATTGATGTTTCTATCTCTCTCTCCCTCTCCCTTCCTCTCTGAAACCAATCAAAATATAAATATTTTAGAAAGAATATTTTTAAATCAAGAAAATTCTTTAAAAGAATAATTAAACTAAGAGAGACCCAATAGGCTAAGGCTATGTAATTATTATAACTTTGAAACAATAATTTTAAAATAAACTAAAAATTTATTTCAAAAAATGAAAAATCATTTATAATATATCCACCTTAAGGTGGATATATTATAAATGATTTTTCATTTTTTCATAATTATGAATGTCATGCTGATGTAGTCCCTTCAGTATTTCTCCTATTCTCAGTTAAAAGAGAGTCTTTTAGGCAGTTTGATCCAAGTGGACTCTTTTTTAACTTATTTTGACGAGTTTAGATTTAAGGAAGAGTTTCAAAGCTATACAGAGAATTTTTGTACACAGTTTACCCTTATTCCCCTAATATTAATATCGTACATAATCATGATTCCATGTTCAAAATTATGAAATTAATATTGTTATGATGCTGTTAACTAAACTACAGACCTTATTTACATATCATCAATTTTTCTACTAATGTTCTATTTTGGTTCCAGGATTCTATATAGGAAATATTTTATTTGGTTGGTACTTCCCCCTAATCTTTTACAACTTATAATACACTTCAGTCTTGTCTTTCAAAACATTGACACCTTCAAAGGGTATTGGCCAAGTATTTTGATGAATGGCTCTCAATATGGTTTTATCTGATGTTTTGTCATAATTAGATTAAGGTCATAAATTATTGGGAAGACTATCACATATATACATACTTTAACAAAATTAAAAGTACTCCATTTAAACAATTTGAAACTTGATTTTTTCAAAATACTATGTCATGTTTTCTTCCATATCAATAACAATTTATATTAGCATCATTTTCTTATCTAAGGAAATTAAAAACTAGTAATAAATAGATTATATATACACTAATAAACTCCTAAAATAATATGATGGCATGATTTAGATCATGTAAAAAAGGCAGCTATAAATCAATTAGGTCTAATTTCATCAGGGATAATTAACTGGGCTTTGCAAGGTAGGAGAAATACTGCTAACTAGGGAGGTTGAAACTTTCATTTTCAGGCAAAGAAAGTGAGTTAGAAATATACTATGGGTGGAGGCACATAAAATGGAGTGAAGATACTATAGAGAGATTATCCAGCTGATTTTCAAATATTTTAACAAATACTTTACTATATTCTAAAAATAAAACTATTAAGTAGCTATTATCTATTTTCATTAATGAAGTTAATTGAGGCACACAAAAACTGAATAATTTATGTGTACCAGGTCACCCTATTTAAATAGGACATTTAAATGTCCTAGGCCACAGTCCACACAGAGAATGTTAGAGAAGAAGGCTGTGAGTCAGCGAGGTCTGTTTGAGATATCACTTCTGCAGTTGGACTAACACTGTGTTTAGTTAGGTTTGGCTTAAAAAAAAAGTGCGATGTGGATTACATTCTGAGGTTGATTTAGATGAGTAAGATGCTATACTAGATGACCTTCTGACACTAATATGTTACAATTCTCTAACATGAGATATTCCCTAAATCTCTAGAAGAATCCTGAGAATGAGTGAAGACACAAATCCCAATTACAATATACTTCCATGTTGCTATTTCAATCATTTGCTTTCATACACAGCACATTTTGGGGAGGAACTAAAACGTTTGACGATTTTGGTTCTCATTCTTTCATATTTCAAAACTGATTTTAAGATAAAAGAAGGTAAAGAGATTAGCCAAAGAACATGTATGCATAGCCCAGGGATATAGACAATAGTGTGGTGAAGGCAGGGGAGGAGGGGTGGGCAAAGGGACGAAAATGGGAGACATCTGTAATAGTGTCAACAATAAAAAAACTTTTCAACAACAAATAAAAAATAAATAAAAAGCAAAAAGAAAAGAAATTAAAGGATATGTTATATTAATTGTACTATTGCTGAGTGATGTCGATTGTAGTTTCTATAACTAAGCACAGCCCAATTAAAGTCATGCCTTCAGCTCTGAAATTTGACATTAAATCAAACATTACACTGTTTAATTTATTTTTTAGTACTTTCAGGTGGTTGTATAAAAACATTAGTCATTGTAAGCTGTTCCCTGAGCTCAATAATATAAGGTCACATGCCTTTTTTACTCACCTCTGGAAAAACATTCATTCTGCTTATTGATCTCATTACAGTTCTGGAAAACAGAAATACAGAATCATAATTTAATTTCACATCACCTCCTAATCTCCTAAAATATTTCTTATTCTGAGATATAGATATATAAGTCAATACATTCCAATGATAAAATCAGTGATTTTGGAAAAGTTCTATGAATCATGTAATCCTTGAGTTATTTTATAAACTAGCCATCCTTTAATTATATATTTATATACATTTTATAAACCCTGACTTCATGGGTATAGGTATTCTATATTGGTTCGTTTGTCACCACCCAGATAGAAATGTTATCTCATTATACATTTTAAACCTTAAAATGCCTAATTTTAGAATTATTTGGGGAAAAATATTTGGGGAATATTCTGTCTCTGTTAATGATTAACTGAGGAAAGTTAAAGGTGTTATTTAAACTTTCTGAATTTCTATTACCTCATCTGTAAGGTATAAATGCAAACATCTTTCTTCCACGGCTAAAGAGAGGAATCAATAAGACACATTTTCTTTCTGTGTGTTTTTTAGGGGGTGGGAGGGAGAGGGAGGTTATGGAATATATAAACCCTTGGTAAATGGTATATCTTATAATCAACCACTTCTCTTCTATAAGATACTATGATTTGTTTAATGCCAGTCATAATGATTCCTTTCTTCCCACTTTACCCAATCATTGTCATTTGATGTCTTTCTACCCTAAGGCAGAAAATGAAATTACTAAAATAAAGTTAGTGGGTCAAGCGTCTGAACACAGCACATCATAAGTGGGTACTTTTTTCTAACTTACTGAAGTATTTCATGCAGGACCACTGTTGTTATCAGTACATACTGAGAAGAATTTTCTGCATATTTTATATTTTTAATATATTAGAGAGATTTACAATATAGACATCTCCTAGAGAGATGATGAAAATTTTCTAGAAATGAATGGTCTGGGAAGTGAACCTGGATACCATCTGAGAATGTAGAATAACTGGAACTCCTATATACTGCTAGTGTGACTGCAACCTGGCACAGGTTTTGGTAAACTGTTTAACATTATGTACTAAAGCTGGCTATATACATACTGGATTAGCTAACATTCCATTGCCAAGTAGATATCCATTATACATGCACATAGCAATAATTTTCTCTGAAAGAAAAGAGTTAAGTTATCCCTAGCAGCATTATTCATAATAGGCAAATGCTCCTCATGACTCAGTTGTCATTTACAAGAATGTTTCTAAATTTTGAATTATGTATGAATTTTCTAGATATCTTTACATTATCGATTTCTGGCTTAATTAGTGTTAGATCAGGTTATGAGGTGAGCTCTCATGAAAGGTAAAGTTGCCTTACAAGAGATACCTGAGAAGATCCTCTCTCTCACCAGGTGTGATTACAATGGGAAGGCAGCCATCTGCAAGTCAGGAAGAGAGCACTAACCACAACCGATCATGATGGCACCCTGATCTCAATCCTCCAAGAAATCAGAAAATACATTTCTTTTAAGTCATCCGGTCCATGGTATTTTGTTATGGCAGCCCAAGTTTACTAATACAATGTTTAAAATAAAATTTAGCCCTAGCCAATTTAGCTCAGTGGTTAGAGCATAGGCGTGCAGACTGAAAGATTGCGGGTTTAATTCCAGTAAAGGGCAAGTACCTGTACCTGGGTTGCAGGTTCAGTCCCCGGCCCTGGTCAGGGTAGGAGTGGGAGACAACCAATTTCTGTGTCTCTCTCACATAGATGTTTTTCTCTCTCTCTCTGTCTCACCCACTCCCTTTCACTCTCTCTAAAAATCAATGGAAAAATTATCCTCAGGTGAGGATCAAAAAAGTAGATAATAAAATAAAATTGAAATAAAAAGAACAGTTTATAAGCCTACCTATTTACCATGATCACAATTTTATTTAAACTATATTTATATTCTTACAAAATTATTTTATGTGAATGCATCTACATAAAAAACAGTGAGATTGTGTGTGTGGTTTTTATTTTTTTATTTTTACTTTCACTATTGTTCACATTGTCTAAAATGCAGAAAACTCTTCAAACATCCCATCAACCCCCTCCCCCAAGCTCTGTGCTCTTGTCATGTAAGCAATAAGCAGAGTCAAGACCTGGGTTTGCTGTGGGCTCTCACTTCTGTTACCACCTAGGCTTTCTCAAATCCATCCAGTCTTTCCATTCCCAATACCACTGCCTCGGTCTGGATCTCATTTTCTTTTTATTTTCCCCATGATTGGCCTCCTGGTGTCTTACACCATTTATATTCACTCTTTGCAATGTAGCTATAGTGACTGACTTCTCTAAAACGTAAACCTGAGCTTTTTGTTTCTTGCTCAGATCTCCTTTAAAGGCTTTCTACTCCTCTACAGAATAAAAGTCAAAAGTTTAGTTAGTCATGGTTTACATATTGCAGTCAAACAAATTCCTGAAGAGAAGAGTCGGTGGCTTTTCTAGCTCTAGCTTGCTGTGACTTCAGTGGAAATCTAACCTGAGGCAATGAGCTCATTGCAGAGTATGTATTGGCACACACATGATCTTTCACTTTAATTTTTCTTTTATTTTTCCTCTTGAGTGAGATAGGCCAAGGAAATTGGAAGGTTTTTAATGGCTGACTGATTAGCTGTGTAGGATATCTGTAAAGAATCATTTGTGTAAGATGATGATCAATATATGCTCTGGGGCTCTTTTTAAAAAAATCTAGCTAAAAAACACAGATATAATGAATAGGTATTTCATGAAATAAGGCAATAGAAATTCTCTAAAATTTCAAAAGGTTTACCTAAGTATTTCATTCAAAAATAAGGTATTGAACACTTCCTATTTACCAGAGACACAGGTCTTAGGGACAAGAATATTAATTAGAAAAAGCATGAGGCAGACATTGTAATATATATAGCTTTAAATAATTAATATCACTATGTATAATACACTGCTATATAATTATACCAAGTTTAGCAAATCCAAATTATCTCAAGTTGCTGAGTTAGGGAAAATATTTTTTTCTGCACACCATTTATCATATCTGCCTATTTGGTCTAGGTATAAGCATTTTGCTACACACTGTTCAGGTTGCAATTTCTTCTGAATTCACAGAGTACAGTAGGGAAAATAATTGCTTATTTGTGATAACTGAAAAGACAGCATGCAAGTAAACCTTAAAAATGAAGGGTACACTTTGTAATTTTTTTATTCATTAAGCTTTAGTTATTTTCTAAGGAGAATGATCTTTTGCCAGCTACAGAAACCTTAGATGTTAACTAGACTCTCAGATTCTGGGAAAGAGGGGAAAAACATACAAAGATGGAAACAGTAATTTTGCAAAATTAACTATGTCAAGAGGTTTTATATCCTAGTTTCTTAGCTGCAATGCAGAACAGATAGCCATAGATAAGCCTTGTTTTGTAGGGTGTTAAAATAAGCAACCTAAAAAATTTACTACTTGCCCAGCTGGGATGGCTCAGTAGTTGAGGTCACCATTTGATTCCAGGTTGTGGGCTTGATCCCCAGTTGGGAGCATGGAAGGAGGCAGCTGATCAATGATTCTCTCTCATCATTGATGTTTCTCTCTCTCTCCCTCTCCCTTTCTCTCTGAAATCAATAAAAATATATTTTAAAAAATAAAATTAAAACATTAAAAAATATACTACTCCATTATTACTTCAGAATCATATTAATACAAAGTAAATATTTGTCTAAACATTAGCAAATTATTACACTTAGATGTTAATAGAGTTGCAAATGACTTCTTTTAACTGATATGCTAATATCAACAAAGCTTAAAATTGTTCATTTTGTGATAAAATATGTAAAAGTTTCTAAAGGACAAATTTTCTTTAAGGATAAAAATTTTAAGGTAAAATTTCATTGTTAATAACTTAATGCCTTTTTTTACATTTAATTAAATTCCACCTATACTCAGCAAGACTTTTACTTTGCCTATCAATAACGAAGTTGGTAAATAAATACAAGGTAAGTTGTCAACAGATAAACATTCTGAATGCAGAATAACCCACATATTTCATTCTCTTCTCCCTTTAAAGAAACATTAAATATAGAAAAACAAGCTAACAGACACATAAGACTAAATAAAACCATTAACTTGGGCTACAAGTATATATTTCAATAAAATAAGTAATATAAACCCTGCTACAAGTGCCTGATATTCCTTTTCATTACTCTTCTATAATGTTTCTGTTTGATCTGATTACAAAGAAGGAATTCTAATTTAGTGCTGCAGGCATTCATTGCCAGTGATATGAGAAAAAAGGAAAGAATATTTAGTAGCATCAATAATAAAGATAACTTACATTTAAGAGTAAGTACAGTGAAGTTTACAAAGCACTTTAAACACATTGTTTTTTTAATTATCTAATTAACCTTTACTTAAAGACCTTCTCCAAGAAAGCTCTTCCAACTAATCACACACCACTGTTCTCTCTTTGTGATATTACAAAAGTAACATTTTAAAAAAAAAGAAAAAATCTTGGCTTATGATCAGTTATCACTGGTTAAGCAATTATTTTTCCTACTGCACTCTTATGACTAAGACAAACAAGATGTAAGATGAATTAATAAAAATGTAAGAACTATATAAAATGAAACCACCAAGATCTAATACATTAAAAAGACATTATTTCTTTGGCTTTTATTTAAGATATATACTTCCATATAAATAGAATCAAAGGAAGAATATACATATATTGTTAGCCATGAGTATATGAATAAAAAGGAACTTTATGCCAATTAATATAGCAAACAAAATTAAAGACAAATAATGGACTAAGACAGAATACCTACAACAGATGCAGAGACAAGCGGTTAACAATATATAGTATAAGCTTTTACTTTGTTTTATATTTTAATCTATACCCTATTTTGTCCTCAAAATGGGGTTTGGTGGCCTAATAGTCAACAGCAACAACAACAAAACACAACAAAACTAATGACCTGGGCAGTGTTAATGTGTTGGACATGAATAGAAAATATAAATAATAGAAATGACCAGTGCCCTGGCCTTGTGGCTTAGTTGGTTGGAGTGTCATCTCATACACACACAATAAGGTGGCAGGTTTGATTCCCAGTCTAGGCACATATGGGAGGCAACCAATCAATGTTTCTATCACATTGATCTCTCTCTCTCTCTCTCTCTCTCTCTCTCTCTCTCTCTCTCTCTCTCTTTCTCTCTCTCACCCTCTTCTCTCCTCTCTTTCTAAAAGACAATGGAAATATATCCTTTGGTGAGGATTAAAAAAAAGAAGAAGAAAAGAAATGACTGGTAATAGATTTTAAAATCACAAAAATAATTAAATGCATGCAAATAAATCACTAATGATATATAGATTTCTATCATGATGAAAAAGTACTCATTAAAGCATTATTTTAACAGCAAAATATGGGATAAATCAAAATTCTCTTATAAGGACATTATTAATTTAAAAATGGTGAAATAAATCAGATTTGAAATGTTTAGTAACATGACATTGAAATGACATAGTTAAGTGAGCATAGCCCTCTATAAAATGATGTAAGTAGCACACTATATGTATGTTCACATGTATGTAATAATTTTAATATGCAGTATCTCATATGAATACATATATATCAAATATCAAAAATAAATAAAATCATAAACTTCTGTAGTAAATTGAAAAGATTTCACTTGGAGAATCCAGATGTTCATTCTAAAAATATTCATTTTTAGCGTAAATTTTAGACCATTTCTATAAATAAAGAGGAAAATAAAATGTATTGATTTTAATTGTAAAAGTATAAAATACTTTTTAATAAGAATTCTGATTATTATAACTCTATTACACCTTTTATCCCTTTGGTGTTAAATAAACAGAACAAGATTGGAACAAAATTGCCACAAGATAAACAATTATCCTTTTGAAACACAGAGCAGAACCTCAAATCTAAGGGTAGCTTTTTCTCATGCGTTATGTTAATCTTAAAATAGGAAAAGCAGATAACATGCTATGCATACTGCTCTATTGGGAAATTTACAAGGTGAATAAAAGAACAGGTCAGAGAATTTAATTTATACATCTGCAGCTGCTTTCAATGTTTTTAAACAGGTACTGCATTTAAATATTGGACAGAACTGGCTGATTACACACACACACACCTTTTTGTTGTTGTTGTTAAATGGAATAGCTATAGGGTATTTGTATTTTAGAGTAAGGATGTCACCTTTAAAGATATTCTTAGAAAACTATATTTATTTCTCTTGTACCAAACTATAATAGCAAGATGCTGCCACAATTTAAAAGACACAATTTAAATACAATTCCACAAATAAGCCCAACCTGAGCCTCTTACAAAATTTTTTTTTCTTAGTTGCAGCACTAAATTCGCTGAGCTTAACTCTTTTCTCAAACTCTCATTCAGAAATGGATTATCCAGTGTATGGGTTTTCCAGGTGTTTGACTTCTTTCTTCTTACAGTTTTGCTTGCATTTCAGATTGGTCAATAGCTATGCTGTTGGCCTTAAAATGGAGCTCAAATAAAGCATAAATTCTGAGGTCCAAATAGATCTTATTGCAAATGTTGACTAGGTCACACATTAGATGTAAAACCTTCAATAAATAATTGTGTGGAGCTATATTTGTAAAAGTGAAGTGGTTAGGAGATAAAAATAGTGACTATTTATTGAGCAGTTTCTATGTGCTGGACACTCTTAGTATCCTGCATTAATAATTCATTTAGTGTTCACAACAAAAAATAGTGTCCTCTTTTTAGAGTCGAGGACAATGATGCACAGACAGAGGTCAATGCATCACCAAAGACCAGAATGGTATGTGTCAGTCATTCTTTAAAGTTAGGAAGTCTGAATGAGAACATGATTTCTTTACCACTTAATCCCTTTAACTAATATTTGCACTGCTAAATCAGATAGTCATGACACAGCTACATCATTTTTTATTAGTTATATTTTGCTGATTTTTTCCTTTAAAAATTGGGCGATGGCCCTATAAAAGTACTTAAATGGAAGCAAAACATAAACTTTTCTATTTTTAATTTATTTTCAAAATTCTAGAAGACCAATATTGATATTATCAGGAAAAAACTCTTTAACTATTCCAATGCAGAGCACATACAGACCTCTATCCAGCTCTTAAGTTGATAAACAGGACATTAAATGCTATAGGGTATAGGATTCTCAATACTCAAGGGATAAACCATAGATATTTTCAAATTTTTCTGTTTTGCATTCTGGTATTCTTGAACCTTCATAACAAAATATTTTAATGTGTGCCTTTTATTGATTCATGATTCTACATATATGAATATTCACCAGGTAATTTTACATTACCAAATATTATCGCATTAGCCTTAGGCTAAGAATTAAAGATACTGTAACTTAAGTGTACATGGTAAATTATTCAATACATTAGAGCAAATAATCTATAATAATAAAAGCGTAATATCCTAATTAGACCGGACATCCTTCCAGACAACCTTCCAGATGAAGCCACAGCTGCGAGGGAAGCCCGGTCCCAGGTGCCAGAGGGAAGCTGGTGCCGGCAGCTGGGGGAAGAAAGGCCTACTCTTGCATAAGTTTTGGGCCTTGGGCCTCTAGAATAAACAGAAAATAGATGGAGCAAATAAAACAATTTTAAAGAAGATGATAAACTTTCTTTATTCATATTTATACTACTAAATATGTTCCTGATCATTCAACTTATAAATTCAGAAAACAGTGTTTTTAACACAAGCAAGTTTGATATTTAAACACAAGTTTGGGTGGTGAATACACAATGCAATATACGTATGACATATTATATAATTTTATTAACAATGTTAGCCCTATAAATTTATTAAAATTTAAAAAAGAAGTTGTGTTTGAAATGTCTTAAATCATAGAATCATTTTCTAATGGAAAAGTCATCCACGATTTATTATTGAATGAATCTAAATTTTAACATACTCAATTTGTTTATAAAAGACAAAAGAGTAACAGGAAAATAGGTCTCAGATAACTTTTTTAAAAGGTCACCCTTAAATCCAATTATTGTTAGGTAAGAATAATTTTTAGGAAAAAAATGCTTTAGGTTTTACTAGTTGTCTTATAGCACTAGGTGTCATTTATGCATTACTACAAATCAAGTCATATTGAGACATGTTGATAAGATGGACAAACTCAATTTAAGGTGCCATCCTCAGTCTTGTAGTAGCAAGATGCCTCCCAGTAACTCCAAGATCTACATGATTCCTTGACCTCAGAGTCAGAGTTACTCCAAAACTTCCCTCAAAAGAACAGGGATTATTTCCCCCAGGTTTCATTTAAGACTGTACCGCTCTAAGGGAAAGCCTTGTTGCTGACCACACTCTAACCATAGCCAACCTGCTTATAATCAGATACTCATATGTATGATATCATTCAGGCAGGATAAAACAAATGCTATTGCCATGACTGGTTTGGCTCAGTGGATAGAGTGTCAGCCTGAGGACTGAAGGGTCTCAAGTTTGATTCTGGTCAAGGGTACATGTCTGGGTTGCCAGCTCGATTCCCCAGTGAGGGGCACGCAGGAGGCAGACAATCAATGATTTTCTCTCATCATTGATGTTTCTATCTCTCCCTCTCCCTACCTCTCTGAAATCAATAAAAATAATTTAAAAAAAAAAGAAAAGAAAAACAAGTTCTATTAGTTACAAATTATCAGGTAGAATTCTGTACCAACCAACTGATTTTTTTTCTACTCATTTGTCCATATTCAGAATGGATTCAAATAACCACAGTTAAATAAAAAAATCTCTCTCCTCTCTCTCTCTCACACACACACAGAAACTCTACCTGTTCTAACCTAATACTTCCTATCTCATATTGGTGGTTCGTGTCAGTATCAGCAGCAAAAATCTTGCATTTCCCATGCAGTGGGCTTTCTTGTTGTTTTGTTGATGGTTTCAGAAGCTTTTTATTTTTATGTAGTCCCATTTGTTTATTTTCTCTTTGGTTTTCATTGCCCTAGGAGCTGTATCAGTGAAAATATTGCTTTGGCATATGTCTAAGATTTTGTTGCCTGTGTATTTCTCTAATATTATTATGGTTTCCCATCTTATGTTTAAATCGTTTATCCATTTTAAGTTTATTTTTGTGTGTGGTGTAAGTTGGTGATCTAGTTTCATTTTTTTGCATGTATCTGTTCATTTTCCCAACACCATTTATTAAAGAGACTGTCTTAACTCCATTGTATGTTCATGCCTCCTTTGTCAAATATTAATTGAGCATAGTGGTTTGGGTAGATACCTGGGTTCTCTATTCTATTCCATTGGTCTATATGTCTGTTCTTGTGCCAGTACCAGGCAGTTTTGAGAACAGTGGCTTTGTAATACAGCTCGATATCTGGTATTGAGATCCCACCTACTTTGTTCTTCTTTCTAAGGATTGCTGTGGCTATTCGGGGTCTTTATTTACTCCAGATGAATTTTTGGAGAGTTCGTTCTAGGTCTGTGAAATATGCCATTGGTATTTTATTATTTTTTTAAAATATATTTTATTGATATTTTACAGAGAGGAAGGGAGAGGGATAGAGAGCTAGAAACATCGATGAGAGAGAAACATCGATCAGCTGCCTCCTGCACACCCCTTACTGGGGATGTGCCCGCAACCAAGGTACATGCCCTTGACCGGAATCGAACCCGGGACCCTTCAGTCCGCAGGCCGACACTCTATCCACTGAGCCAAACCGGTTTCGGCGCCATTGGTATTTTAATGGGGAGTGCATTGAATCTATAGATTGCTTTGGGTAGTATGGACATTTTAATGATGTTGATTCTAGCAGTCCATGAACATGGTATGTTCTTCCATCTGTTTATGTCTTCCTCTATCTCTGTTTTCAGTGTCCTGTGATTTTCCGAGTACAGGTCTTTTACCTCCTTAGTTAAGTTTATTCCTAGGTATCTTAATTTTTTTGGTGCTATGGTAAATGGGATTGTTTTATTAATCTCTCTTTCTGTAAATTCACTATTGGTGTATAAAAATTCCATAGATTTCTTGGCATTAATTTTGTATCCTGCTACATTGCCAAATTCATTAAGTCTAATAATTTTTGATGGATTCTCTAGGGTTTTCTATGTACAGTATCATGTCATCTGTGAATAATGACAGTTTTACATCTTCTTTTCCAATTTGGATACCTTTTATTTCTTCTTCTTGTCTAACTGCTATGACTAGTACTTCCAGTACTATGTCGAACAGGAGTGGAGAAAGTGGGCATCCCGTCTTGTTCCTGTTCTTAGGTGAAATGGTTTTAGTTTTTGCCCATTGAGTATGATGTTGGCTGTAGGTTTGTCATATAAGGCTTTTATCATGTTGAGGTTTGATCCCTCTATTCCCATTTTGTTGAGGGTTTTTATCAAGACAGGGTTTTGGATTTTGTCAAATGCTTTTTCTGCATCAGTTGATATGACTGTGATTTTTATCTCTCAGTTTGTTTATGTGATGTATCACGTTTATCAATTTGCGGATATTGTACCATCCTTGCATCCCCGGGATAAATCCTACTTGGTCATGGTGTATGATCTTTCTGATGTAATGCTGGATCTGATTTGCTAGAATTTTGTTGAGGGTTTTGGCATCTATGTTCATGAGGGATATTGGCCTGTGTTATCACCGATAAGGGTTTAATCTTCAACATTTACAGGGAACTCATACAACTTAACAAAAGGAAGATAAACAACCCAATCAAAAAATGGGCAACAGACCTAAATAGATACCTTTCAAAAGAGGCCAAGAGACATATGAAAACATGCTCAAAGTCACTAATCATCTGAGAGATGCAAATCAAAATGACAATGTGGTACCATCTCAAACCTGTCAGAATGGCTATCATCAACAAATCAATAAATGACAAGTGCTGGCGAGGATGCGGAGAAAAAGGAACCCTCATGCACTGCTGGTAGGAATGCAGACTGGTGCAGCCACTGTGGAGAACAGTATGGAGTTCCCTCAAAAAACTAAAAATGGAACTCCCGTTTGACCCAGTGATCCCACTTCTAGGAATATACCCCAAGAAACTAGAAACACCATTCAGAAAGGATATATGCACCCCCCATGTTCAAAGCAGCACAATTTACCATAGCTCAGATTTGGAAACAGCCTAAGTGCCCATTAGCAGATGAGTGGATTAAAAAACTGTGGTACATATACACAATGGAATACTATGCTGCTGTAAAAAAGAAGGAATTCTTACCATTTGCAAAATATATATGTATGAGTTTATTAAAATAAATACTGTATTCACGGGTATTTTCTTTCCCTTTGAAAGGAATATTTTTAAGTGTTGAATCAGACTTTTGGCCTTCTTAAAACTGGTTTTACATGTATTCAAATAATGTACCATTTATTATTGTCACTAATAATATAAAAAGACCTGTTTTGTTTTTCTTTGCTAATACATTTGCAATGGTATATGTTGCTCAATTTGATCAAGATGGAGGCTTATCATTTAACTTTGTTTTAATTGCTAATAGTATTTACTAACACATATTTTCATATGTGCTCTGGATAGGAAGATAATGGCATTTGGGTCTATTGAGTAAGTAGTTAAGAACCAAAGACTTTATTCATTCATTGAATAAGAGTTTATTAAATGTCCAGTGTGAGCATGGCAGTGCTCTCTTTGCTGAATTTACAACATTAAAGCACCAAGTGAGAAATGCTTACACTTAGGAAACTTGTATTTTATGGGAGAGATAAGTAATAAACACAAATAATAAGTGAAAATACATTTCATATAGTAAAAAGTGCTAAGAAATGAAAGAATGTGCGTTGTGCTAGTGACAGTGTAATTATACTTTGTGAAGAGTAGCCAGGAAAGACCACATAGACAAAGTGACTTATGAGTTAAATTACACCTGGGAGTCATGAAGATATTTACTTTCTAAGAGACCCTTCAGAGTTACTCTATTCATATTTTAGTATATTTCTGAACACTAATTATGAAGGACACCATAAGTTCCTATGAAAAATCGATGCTGCATGATAAACATTTAAAAAAAGAGTAATTTGATTAACTACAAAGGACTCTATGGCTGACTAAATTAGACCACTGAGGAACCAACTATTTGCTTCAGTTGCAAAATGAGAGCCTATGAGTGACAATATCAAGGGAAAATTACACATTTGGAATATTGCAGCATATTACTTACCTGGTGCAATATCCTAGCCACTTACTAAGACTTGATTTAGATATGCCTTTGAATCTTTCAAACTGTCTGAGAAGTGCATATCATGTTGGTCTGTTTCCCCACATTATCAATGTATGTAAAATTTCAGTCACTTGATAGTGTTTTCCAAGAATGCTGCTTTGGTTTTTCTGGGAAATTATTAAAATATTTTTAAACATGGAGTAAACTTCCTAAATAATTTATTTATAGACTCAAATAAGATATGTCAATAAGAAAGCTTATGGGAACTAGAAAGGTTATGTGAAAATCATCATTCTAGAAATAAGAACAAAAAATGCAGTGTCAACCAGACCAGCATTAAATAAAGTAGGCATTAATATGTATTAATTCCAGTGAATAGCTCTCCTTCCAATTAAATACCCTCTGCCTAATAGATATTTGACAATAGTAGAGGTCCATGATCTATGAATTCGTTTGCACACACTAAATCTAAGCTTAACTCAGTAAAGCACCATGATGTAGAAGAGTAATATACTACAAATTAATGCAAAAGCAATATAACTCATATCTCTAACTATCACTATATAGTAATATTAATTTCAAAATTATAAATGTGCCCACATACCATCATTAAGGCCAAGGAATGAGATCAGCCCCCTTAAGTCTCCAACTAATTTTAGATGGCCCTTTTTCAATTATAATACTGACATTTCATTAAATTGGACTTAATTTTGCAAAAAAATTCACTTAGAAGCAAATGTTTGACTCAAGTTTAATAAATGAATTGATGAATGAAATAATTCATAGTCAAATAATACTGTCTTGGCCATTTGGGCTGCTATAACAAAAATACCATAGACTGGGGCTTATAAACAACAAAATTTCTCACAGTTTTAGAGGATGGAAGTCCAAGATAAAGCATCAGCGTGGGAGAAACCAAGATGGCGGCATAGGTAAACACCTAAACTGCTGCCTCGCACAACAATATCAAAACTACAACTAAAAGACAAAATGGACACCATCCAGAACCACAGGAAAGCTGGCTAAGTGGAAATTCTACAACTAGAAGGAAAAAGGAAAGCGCATTGAGAATCAGAGGAGCTGCAAAAGGCTGAGGTACGGAGACACGCGAGCATGCGGAGGGGAAGGGCAGCTGAGTGCACAGGCGGCTGAGTGCACGGCTGGCTTTCTAAAGTGGGAGGGAGATGAAAGTTCCCGACTGCGCTGAACTCTAGTTCCGGGCGAGTTTCTGGGAACCCAGAATCATTTGGGGAGAAACTGGACTGTCAGGAAAAGAGAAAGCACACTGAGACTCAGGGGAGCTGCAGAGAAAGAGGTCCCGAGGCACGTGCACCCAGAGAGGACTGACTGCTGAGTGCACAGGTGCTGAGTGCACAGCTGGCTTTCTAAAGCAGGAGGGAAACAGAAGCTCCCGACTGTGCTGAACTCCAGTTCCGGGCAAGTTTCTGGGAACCAAGACTTATTCGGGGAGAAAATGGACTGTCTGGCAGTGGACAAAACTCGAGGGTGGCTTTCTCTCAGAGGTGCTTACAGTGATTACCGAGGGACACTGAGACCCAGGGGCCTCATAGGGCAGGGCTGATGGGAAGCCAAGGCTGTCTGCTCTGTCCTGAGACTCCGCCCCATCCAAGTTGAGCACAGAAGCTTTTGCAATTTTGCAAGTCTTGTCTTGTAAGGGTGTCTCCAGCTCAGAAGTTCTCCCAGCTTAGACACAGCTGATCCTCACAGCCAATTGGTCTGGAGGTCAATTCCTCCCAGTGATTCCAACAACAATCAAGACTTAACTACAATAAGGCTGTGCATACAGTCCACAAAGGGGTGCACCAAAAGTGTCCACCTCAGGTAGCTGGGGGAGGCTGAGCCACTGGGCCCTATAGAACACCTACCACACAAAGCTACTCCACCAACTCAGGGAAGCAACAAAAATGCAGAGACAAAGAAACAGAGCACAAATGAAAGAAATGGAGGAAAGCAAACGACTGGATATAGAGTTCAAAACCACAGTTATAAGGTTTTTCAAGAATTTCCTAGAAAAGGCCGATAAATTTAGCGAGACCCTCGAGAATATGAAAAAGGACCAACTATAAATTAAACATACACTGAAATAAAAAATATTATACAGAGACCTAACAGCAGACTAGAGGACTGCAAGAATCATGTCAAAGATTTGAAATACAAAGAAGCAAAAAACACTCAACTGGAAAAGCAAAAAGAAAAAAGAATCCAAAAATTTGAAAATAGTATAAGGAGCCTCTGGGACAACCTCAAGCGTATCAACATCTAAATTATGGGGGTGCCAGAAGAAGAGAGAGAGCAAGATACTGAAAACCTATTGGAAGAAATAATGACCGAAAACTTCCCCCACCTGGTGAAAGAAATAGACTTACAAGTCCAGGAAGCGCACAGAACCCCAAACAAAAGGAATCCAAAGAGGACATCATAATTAAAATGCCAAGAGCAAAAGACAAAGAGAGAATATTAAAAGCAGCAAGAGAAAAACAGTTAGTTACCTACAAGGGAGCACCCATACGACTGTCAGCTGATTTCTCAACAGAAACTATGCAGGCCAGATGGGAGTGGCAAGAAATATTCAAAGTGATGAATAGCAAGAACCTACAACCAAGATTACTCTACCCAGCAAAGTTATCATTCAGAATTGAAGGTCAGATAAAAAGCTTCACAGAGAAGAAAAAGCTAAAGGAATTTATCACCACCAAACTAGTATTATATGAAATGCTGAAAGGTATTCTTTAAGAAGAGGAAGAAGAAGAAAAAGGTAAAGATAAAAATTATGAACAACAAATACGTGTCTATCAACAAGTGAATCTAAAAATCAAGTGAATAAAAAATCTGATGAACAGAATAAACTGGTGAATATAATAGAATCAGGGGCATAGAAAGGGAGTGGACTGACAATTCTCAGAGGAAAAGGGGTGTGGGAGGTGCAGGAAGAGACTGAACAAAAATCGTACACCTATGGATGAGGACAGTGGGGGGGAGGTAAAGACAGAGGGTGGGGTGGGAACCGGGTAGAGGGGAGATATGGGGGGAAAAAAGAGGAACAATTGTAATAATCTGAACAATAAAGATTTATTAAATTTTTTAAAAAAAGCATCAGGGTGGACATGTGAGGGTCCTCATCTGGGTTGCAGACTTTTCTTCCTATCCTCAAATGACAGAAGGGACAAGCTAGCTCTCTGCGGTCCCTTTTGTAAGAGGACTAATTCCAATCATGAGGTCTGTGCTGTCATGACCTAATCACCTCCCAAAGGCTCCACCTCCCAATACCATCATCTTTGGAGGTTAGCATTTCAACATATTAATTTTAAGGAAACACATTCAGACCATAGCAATACTCTCTCTATATATATTTTTTTTACAGAACACCTTTTTTCTTATCCTATAACATAATGTCACCAGTGAGCTTATTAGAGAAGACTCATCCTCTTTTTTTTGTTGAAGAAATGGTGGTTCATAAATGTATCTCAAAAATATCTCCCAGTTATGTAAAGCTCTTTTACTGTTAACATTTTAAATTAGTATTATTATGGTGATATTTCATAATCTATGCTTGCCTCTATATTGACATTATTAGTTCCACCATTAACATAATGCATAACCATTTTAATTGTTTAAAATTATTTCTAGTCTAAAACATTATCTTGGTAGGAAATCCTGGTGTTGCTGTTCAAGTTCCTATTAAACTACTTGAAAATAAGAAACAAATCAAAATTGGTAACTCCAAAAGGAAAGTCTGAAAACCATCATATTGCCTGAATATGAGGGGTGTTTCCAGTAATTATAAGGCAGTGGTATTGAGTCAGAATTCTTCTCAGTGATGAACACAAGTTTTACCACCTTGAAAAAACAAATTTCCTAGATTGAATGAAAAAAGGGTGCTGCTTCATCTTTCTGCCTCTACCTGGTATCTGGCTCAGGCATTTGGAGTCTGTATTATCAAAGAGATAACAGGGCAGAAAGCCATTGATTCCACAACTATTGATTCTTCTGGTGGCTAGTGCTTTGTAACTGCAACCCAATAACTACCTCTCTTTCTACATGAATTTACTGCCTGAAGTTGTTAGGAAACTGGATAGAAAGTGAATTAAAGGACCTAAGGGAGCCAAGCGGATCGTAAGTTGCTCATGCACAATGACAAGTAGTTCTAAGAGGTATATCACTTAGGTAGAGTTGAAATTAGGAATAGGCCTGCAGCCTTGCATGCAGATTAAAACTTTCCATGTGTGAGTCATACTTTCTATAAAGAGTATTTATTTGTTTTAATAATTATCTTTAAATCATACTTACTTTCCTGTAAGACATGTCTCAAAGTGCTGGTTCCCAGAAGAGAGAAGCTTTTAAGAAATCCATGGCATTCCCTTCCCTCAGCACAGAGCAAAGTATGGTGAATCACCTATCTATATCTTTCAAGTACTTAGCATGCACAAAAATTCATTGTTTCTACCTGAAAATGATAGGTTCCACATTCCAGCACAGTGTTTGGCCCTTATGTAGGAGGAGCAAAATGTGTGTGTTGAAAGCTGGAAGGTAAGGATGGCAAACCATGCGTCATGGGGTGAGTATGCACTGGAGCCAAGGAACAATCGCAATTCTCAGCAAGATAAAATGAAAGATTTGGTTTCCTCATGAAAAAGGTAAAGAAGAATTGAAAAGGAGAGAAGAGGGAAGCATGAAACAATCCAGTGAGTTTCAGGCTACAGAAGTTTATGTATTAAAAGACCTCCATGACCAAAGGCTCTTCATGACACAGAGTTGCTAGTATTTAATTTTAAGATGTTTATATTGCTAAGATATCACATTCAGCTTCTCATCTTTTCCCAAATCCTCAATAACATCTAACAGACAACTGCATCTCTTCTGTGAAAGGTGTGTGGGTGGGGGGGGAGTAGGCATATGTGTGTGATGTATTGCTTTGTTTTATTTTTCCCAAAAAAAGGGGGTTGGCTCCTTTTCAAGTCCATATTGATATTATGCAAGTCAGATGTTACATATATAGAATGGCAGGAAATAATGTCAATAAAGTAAGTAAATGAACCATGAAATATGAATCATTTTACCATCCTCTAAGACACTTCAATATACTTGGAAAAAATTCCTGAATTTTAAAGCTTAGAAATTTCCATTTAAGTCAATCATATCTAGCAATGAAGTGGGAAGAGGGATCTAGGATCCAGGTAGTATGTGAATTACAATGAATAAATTGATAAACATGTATAGCATCCAAGAAACCAGTGAAATCATATAGATCACTCCCTCATTTTAGCATAGGAAGGAGAAGCAAAAGGAGGCGAAGTGATCTGATCTAATACATCAGCAAGAAGACAGCAACACCAAAAATATAACCCAGTATCTCTGTTTTATAGCATTTACAAGAACAGAGTTATTTGTAATATCCCATGATTCAAATCCTTCTGATTTACTAAGGCTACACATTCTGAATTGGCTTTAGATAAGAAATACTCCTTATATTTCCTATATAAATGCATTTGAATATATTGATTTGAAAGTAAGGTCACATTTGAAAAATCATTCTCAGAGTCCAGTATTTTTACTACTCATTGAACTTGGCTTATATGAAACATGCTTAATTAGCATATTAACTTGGATAGAAATGTTCTTCATTGGGTCTCTTAATATTAATAGATATGTTTGACCTATATTGTTAAATAAAATATATGAAACCAAAATAGCTTTCCTAATCTAATGCTTCTTAAGTTCTAACTTAATGCCTTACTTAGGCAAAAAAAGTTATAAATAGGTGAAAAAAAGGGAAGTTCTATTATTGGAAATGCTGAAATACAGATAGGACTATGTTTGATTCTTTTAGAATTACTCATTTTATATTGTCTACTTCTATTCTTTTTCTAAGCGTTAGAATCAGAGATACTAAGAATAGTAGTTACAGCATTTCCGTGAGTAAGTGGACCAGGTTCCTATAAATAATGCAATTTAAAATAATTAGCTACCACATTCTTGACATGCAAAATCCTTCCTGTTCCACAGATACAAAATGTATGTGCAAAATACAATCGCCACCATGCATTACCACTACAGTTCTTCATTCTCTTCCAATTGCCTGCTTCCAGCTAACACTAGGAAGCTGGCAGTATTTTGTTATTTATATTTCCAATCTTCATAAATATTACAGAATATTAAGACTTTTTTCCCTGTAGAAAAAATATGGTACCTATTTCTGAAATTATTATAGCCATTTGGGTACTTATGATACACTGAAAATTAAGATAAGGGTAGTGGATATAACTGTGTCCATATTCCAAATTTAAAATAATAAATTTAGGTATTTCTAGATGATGAATATTTTAAGTATATTTACTGGAAACTAAAGTCTCAGAGAAAAGAGACCAGATATCTTAACTCTTTCTCAAATGCTTTTCTTCTACGGCTTCCAGCCATTTTCTTTATACTTCCAATCTGTGTTAAGATTGTAAATTATCCGTAATTCTGACTAATTTGAGTTCCACATTTCTCCTGTAAAGTAATAATTTAAAAGCTAAATTCTTATAATACCTACAAACAAGGCACGTGTTTTAAAAGTGCCTTGATTGATAATATCTAATTTGATTATTATTATAATATATGCAGGTGTGATATTGTAATTCATAATAAGAAATGTATTTGGTCTTTGCCCTAGTTTCTGGCTCTGAGCTCCTAAAACTCCCATAATTTCCTAGGTAATGAGAGAGATAAAGGTGTACACTTTATGTTAAGGTAGCGACTTTTGAACTTCTCCTAAAGATGAGGGCTGTTTTTCAGGAAAACCAACCAAGCCATTAGATGGTTGGAACTTCAATCCCACCCCACTCCCACCTCTAGGGAGGGAAGAGGAGCTGGAGGTTAAATCAACAGTCAGTGTTTTAATCAATCATACCTATGAAATGAAGCCTCCATAAAACTGAAAAGGGTCTGGTTTTGGAGAGTGTACAGGTTGGTGAACATGTGGAGATTTGGGGAGAGTGGTGTGCGTGGAAAGGGCATGGAAGCTCTGTGCCACTTCCCTCATACCTTGCCCTATGCATCTCTTCCATCTGGCTGTTCCTGAGTTATATCCTTTTATAATAATCCTGTAGTCTAGTAAGTAAAAGGTTTCTCTGAGATCCATGAGCCATTCTGGCAAATTAATCAAACCCAAAAAGGTGGTCATGGAAACTTTTGATTTGCTACCAGACCTGGACTGGCTTCTGACATCCAAGAAGGGAGTCATGGGAAACTCCAATCTATAGCAAGTCAGTCAGCGGCACCCAGTAATAACCTGACTGGTGTCTGAACTGGGAGGAGAAGGGGCTGGCAGTCTTGTAGGACTGAGCCCTCAACCTTTGGGATCTGATGCTATCTCCCAGGAGATAGTGTCAGAATTGAGTTGAATTATAGGACACTCAGCTGGTGTCTGAACAACTGCTTGTTGGTGTGGAGGATCTACCCTTGCCCCAGCACACACACTGGAATTGGTGCCAGGAACTCAAAAGAGCAGGAAACTTTATTTCATAAATAAGGAATTCATTTGCTGAGTTTGTCAGTAAAATTTTCTTTTTTTTTTTTTTTAAATATATTTTATTGATATTTTACAGAGAGGAAGGAAGAGGGATAGAGAGCTAGAAACATCGATGAGAGAGAAACACCGATCAGCTGCCTCCTGCACACCCCCTACTGGGGATGTGCCCGCAACCAAGGTACGTGCCCTTGACCGGAATCGAACCCGGGACCCTTCAGTCTGCAGGCCGACGCTCTATCCACTGAGCCAAACCGGTTTCGGCTGTCAGTAAAATTTTCATGGCCATACAGTCACAGAGAGAAATTTCTGGGCCTCTAAATCGGGATGCCAAGGGTCATCTGAATACATATAATATCCTTCAAGGGCCATAAAAAAATTATCAATTTAAAAAGTAGCCTGCTATATTTGGTCAAACATTTAATTAACTCACCCCTAATGCCTTGGCAGGGCCAGACCAAAGGATTTTGTGGGCCTTATATGGCCCACTGGCGGGACATTCCCCACCCTTGTTAAACCATCAAATCCTAACCAGTTTTTTCAGCTTCCACAGGTTCCTTAAAGAAGCGTGAGGGAGAGATTTGGGAGAAAGGATCATTTTATTTCCACGGAGCTTTTGGGAACTCATAAACCTTGGTATACTGGGCTGGACCTTATCTGAGCACAATAATTGATTTTAAGGTTCGTCTTGATGAAAGCAGGATAAACACTGCATCCTTCTACCCTGAGGCCCTAGTAGAATTTAAAGGCAAGTATTCTAAAGGCAGAAGATCTGTGTTAATATCCCACCTCAAGCACTTTCTGGCTCTACGCCCTGAGCTTATTACTACCTTCTCTGTTTGCTATACAAGGATTTGACATGAAGGTTTAAGAAAATATGGCTTGAGAAGTGCCTACTGTGGTGCAAGGCACAGAATAAGCATTCAATGATAGTTTGTATTATTATCACTGAGCTCTTAGTATTTGGATGGTGGAGTAGAAGTATAAAAAGATAAACCTAAAAAAAGGCCAAAGTACAGATGAAATAACATACCATTCTCCAGCCATTTTTAGTACAGGTGTACTTTTAAGCAGCCCAAAACAGTCCCACCACACCAGATGGGAGAACTCTTTGACCCACATGATAGAGCTGGCTTGCTCAAATACACTTTATGGGCCTGTATCACAATCACCTGGAAGGTTTATTATAAATACTAGAGGCCCGATGCACAAAATGTGTTCAAGAGTAGGCTTTCTTTCCCCCGCCGGCCGGCACTGGCTTCCCTCTGGTACCCAGGACCTGGGTTTCCCTCGCAGCCCGGCTTCGGCTTCGTCCAGAATGTCGGCTGGAAGGATGTCCGGTCTAATTAGCATATTATGCTTTTATTATTACACACTAGAGGCCCGGTGCATGAAAAGTCATGCACTGGGGGGTCCCTCAGCCCAACCTGCCCCCTCTCACAGTCCAGGAGCCCTCAAGGGATGTCCGACTGACGGCTTAGGCCTGCGGGGAGCAGGATTAAGACTCACTCTGGCCTCCCTCTGCAGGAGGCGACCAGGCCAATCAGGTGAAGGCACCGCCCCCATCACCTCACTACTGCCACTGCTGCCAGCCGCTGAGGCTGCTTGCCCTCGGCCCTCACAGCTGCCATGGCTTTGTCCAGAAGGACATTCAGAAGGATGTCCGGAAGGACCTTTGGCTGTCTGGTTTAATTAGCATATTATGCTTTTATTATTATAGATTAGGTAGCAAGCATAATGTTACCAATGTAACAAATGTAAAGGTTCAGATTAGATAAGGAACACCTCAGATTTTCTATCTAAATGAATTTGAATGTATAAATGTAACATATATTTGAAATTTATGTCTTAAGTCTCAATTTCAAACTTGGAAAAAATGTTAATACAAACTCTCTCTCATACACAAACTAAATCATTTTTATTCAGGTTAATCTCAGTTACATCAGTTACATCATTGATGTCTTACTTATTTAAGGTATGACTCTAAATTACTCCCCCTCCGCACCTCACTTCGGCTCAGGCTAACTTCGCATTCCAATAATAAAGTGCCATGGGGAAAGGACTGTCTGGTTCTAGTTTGTATTCTTCCACCAGGCTTGCATCAGATGAAATGCATGTCATCCGATTAGGCCATAACACTCACATATTCCATAACCTTTAGTGACTCCCAACTTTCCACACAAATATATCTAAGCTCATTAGGAAGGCCCAGCACTGACCTGCTTTCTCCTACCTCATTTTCTATATCTCCCTGCTTCAATTTCTGGGCCCCAGAAACACTGAAATCTTCTAAGCTGAAAACACTTACTTTTATTGAATTTGTGTCTTTGCTGATTTTTCTCTTTCTCCATGGAATATTTTTCTTGCCTCTTTAGCTGGCCCATTCCTATTCATTTTTAATATTCAGCTCAGAAGTCATAATTCTTAAGAAATTTTCCCAGATTGCCCACCTGAATAGACACAAAGGCCTATCCTTATTGAAAAAGATGTTCCTCTTCTTGGTCTCCATAGAACTCTGTCACTGAACCTTCACCATGCGTTTTAATTCTGTTTATCCTTTCTCCTGCTTGCGGGACCACCTTCATAGGCAAATGATGAGTACAGCTGCATAGTGTTCAGCTCTCAGGGCTCCACACTTGAGTTTCAATGATCTGCAGTCATTGTCTTGCAATTTTTAAAAATTGTATCTTGAGTTTGCGTATTGTAAGTGAAGTCTGATAGGACAATGGGGAGAGGGGGTGAGAGAGGGAGAGAGGGGGAGAGGGAGAGGGAGAGGGAGAGGGAGAGGGAGAGAGGGAGAGAGGGAGAGAGGGAGAGGGAGAGGGAGAGGGAGAGGGAGAGGGAGAGGGAGAGGGAGAGGGAGAGGGAGAGGGAGAGGGAGAGGGAGAGGGAGAGGGAGAGGAGGTGTGTATAATAGAGACATAAAGATAGAGAAATGAGGAGGGGGCTTAGAACCTTGGCTCACAGATATATGGCTTCCAATTGCCTCCCACCTCTCATGAATGGGTTCTCAGATATTCACTCCTCTGCTACCTGGTGCCCTAGGCTCTGCTCCATCTCCCCCTCTTCCTCCCAGTGACCACTGCAACCCTGCATTCCAGGCGGGTTTGGGTGCAGATATAAGGAAAGTCAGGATCAGGTATATGCTCCAGGGCATCTGGGCATTTAGTGTGGCGCACATTGGCCATCTCCACCTCTGAGCTGGTACATCACACATTCCGAGGACTTGCCCCAGACCCAGGACCCAAAAATTGCCTGATTAGAGACTGCCACCTCCTAAGTGTGGGCTCTCCACTGGAGGTTGGGTCAACGAGCCAGTGGAAACAGAGTACTGTGCAATTATTTACAAGAGCATGTTAAATAGCAATTTGTTTAAATCACAGGTCAAGAAAGACACTGCCAGAAATGAAAATGTTTTATATACTTTATTACACTTCTTTCATGTTCTGTATGAAGGTGTAGTTGAATAATAATGTCTGTGAAGAAGTATTTGTAGAAAACTTTTGACTTGTTAATCACAACACTTAATAAATAGCATATAAAAGCTGTAAAAACGTGAAATAACATTTTCCACACACTAATAAAACTGCTCCACGTTTTTTGCCTCTTCTCAAAGTATAGTATTGAAATCTCTTTTCAAAACAATTTTGTTGTCTGCCATATTTTAGAGAAAAAAGAAAGCTATAAATGTCTGCTCTTTGATTTGGTAGTGTCATTAAATAAGTAATTTTCATTTGTTTTTATCAATAACGGGTTTTGAAATTACACCAAGCAGCAGCATACCAAAAATTTGAGAGAAAAATGCATTCAGGAAAGAAATACATATCTATATCTGTAAATGGACAGTAGTGATTAAATAAATCAAGATATGAACTACTCCATGTACTATAGTATCTAAGCCATTTGTCAATTTACCACGCTTATGATGTCTATTTTATCATTATGTGTATTGATTTCAGTTCTATAGAAAGAGGAAGAAAAAGCCTGAGGGGAGAGTGCTTTTGTAAGTAAACATATAAACTATCCTATATAATAAAAGTCTAATATGCAAATTGTCCACTTGACCAGGAGTTCAACAAGGGGGTGGCAGTGGCAGCAGCAGGTGGCTTGGGGAAAGTAGGGTCCCCCCCACCCCCGCCCCAGCCAGTGGTGGCAGCAGCGGCAGCAGGCAGCTGGGGGAAGGGAAGCACCCTGGATGGCAGCCCCTAGGGACCCTTCCCATGCACAAATTTCATGCACTGGGCCTCTAGTATGGCTTATAAAATTAAGTGAATGTTAATTTGCATTCATTTAATTTTTTACTAGTAATTGATGGTGATAAAATATAGAAAAACCAGGAAGTGAATGAACCACTGAAATAGGGCAGTAACCAGAGAAAGCAGATATAGTGTCTGCCCTCATAGAACTTTCAACCATTGGAGAAGAAAGGCATTAAGCATTAATTAGAAATATTTTTAGTAAACAGCTTTCTGTGTAATAAGGGATCTATTCTAATATGGACAGCAGTACCAAGGAAGGCTTTTCTAAGGAAATTATCTCTAACTCTAGGTCCGAGGATAAGGACGAATTAGGTAAGCTAAAAGAGAAGATAAAGCAGCATTTCCAAATACGCTATTTTTGTTAGCACATAGTAAATCTATTCTCACAATTATATACATATGTTGAAAAAGAAACTAGATAATTTTAAAATTCAGAATCACTAAGTTGGGATGTGTGATACCTTAAAAAAATTAACCAACTGCATTTGTATTTAACTTTAAAGACATTTTCTTGGCAAAATAGTAGAAGAATAATCACTTGTAATGGAACTTCACACTATTTAAAAGAGTGGTTTAGTAAATGGGACACTTATATACTAAAAAGAAGTATCATTTCAGTGGTTAAGACTGGCATGTTTAAAATTTACTCCGAATTAGTGAAATATTACATTTAAAAGGCTGATTTGCACTGTCTGCAATTAGCTAAGCCAAGAATTCTTCCAAACTGCATACCAGCTGTCCTATGTTACACAAATAACTTAATTGCCCTGAACCTCTGTTTTTTCATCTGTCTGTACTTAGAGAAAAAAATATTTCCCTAGGACACCTGTGAGAATTTAATAATTAAATGTGAAAAGAATGTTGAAGGTCCTACTCTAAACTACGTAATAGCAGATCAACATGACAAGGAAGAGTTAAGTAATTTAAAAATAGATCAATAGAAATTATCCTATCTGAACAATAGAGAGGAAGAAATCAGGAATGAAAAAGGAGAAAAAAGCACATTTACTTGTGAGACATAACAAAAAGGCTAATATTCTTGTAATTGGAATTTCAAAAGCAAAGTAGGAAGAGTGCAGTTCTGAAAAATTATATGAAGAAATAGTGGCCCAAACTTCCTAAGGTTGGAAGACACAAACTTTGAGATTCAAGAGACTGAGTGAGCCTCAATCTGAATAAAATTAAAATTTAGAGGGCTAGATAAATCATAATCATAGTTGAATATGCTAAACACAAAGATAAAATATTAGAAGCAGCCAGAGGGGAAAAACACAATTCATATCTGATAGAACTATGATTCAAATGATTGACTATATATCATCAGAAATTGTAGAGTCCAGATGATGTGGCACAACATTTTAAAGTACTGAAAGAACTATAAGCTCATAATTTACATTTATTACTAATATATATTCTTTAGGAATGAAAGTGAAATAATGACATTCTTATGAATGTCTCAGGAAGAGCAACTAAGACAATTCATAGCCAATAAATTTGCTCTAAAAATATTTTCTAAAGCAAGTTCTTCAGATCAAAGGGCAAGAATACCAGAAAAAAAGGAAGAGCAATAGAAATGGTAAGTATCCTGGTAAATATAAACAGATTATTCTTCTCTTTTAAGTTTTTAAAAGATTTTCTGATGGTTGACAAAAATTATAACTTCTGCTGGAGTTTTCGATGTGTATAGATGAGTTTTCTACATTATAGTTGAAGTGGTAAAATACAGAGGCTTAGACTGAAAAGTTAAGCATGTCTTTTGCAATCCTTAGAGCAATCACAAGAAGAAAAAAACTAGATATACTCAAATTCATAAAAGATAAGTTAAAAAGAGAATAATAAAAAAGGTCAAATAACATTTCCTCCCCAAAAGGGCATTTTCCTCCCCAAAAGGGGAAATGTTAGGAATAAACAAAAAGAAAAGACAAAGAGCAAATGAAACAAAACAAAATATGATCGCTCTAAATCTACACATATCAATAATTATATTAAATGTTACAGTCTACACACTAATTAAAAGACAGAGATTATCATAATGGAAAAGCCAGGCCCACTTGTATGATATTTACCAAAAAAATCTTCTTAAATATAACAATGCCAATATATTAGAAGGACTATCCAAGAACATAACTCACACAAAAAACCCTAAAAGCAGAAGAAACATAGCACATTGAATATGTTGTTAAATATGTTTATGACTGCATATAAGAAATGAGAGTTTATACATGAACATATTGAGGCAAGGAATTCAAGTTATGGAATCAGAGACCATTTTATTTTGCTGGAACTTACTTGCACTTTTTACATTTTCTCAAATGAGCATTACTGAATAATTCCTAAAATAGGTTCTAATAAATGCTTTGGAGATAAAATGGAGAAACAAATATTTTGTGATTGGAAAAAAATTGGTTTTAGGGACCAACAGAGGAAATTGTGGGAACACAGAGATGAGTAAAATTTGGGTTTTAAAAGGCAACATTCTCCATGTAAATAAAAAATTCATGAGAAAAGAAAATTATCTTGGAAACTGATTAGCTCAATTTAGAAAATTGTGAGGGACACTTTGACTGAGAAGTAATAATTAGTTGAAAGATGGAAAGTTTAGGTGCAAATTTCAAAATAATTGTTAGAGCTAGAAACACAGGTTGAGACTATCAGCAGATAAACTGAGTGCAGCTTTAACGGGCATAGTTTAAAATCTATATATGGAAAGCTAATTTGTTAAAATGGCTGAGTATACATCTTGCAGTTTTGCATTCTGAAGGAGTGGCACATGAAGATTTATTACCAATATTAATTGGAGAGGTTTGGTATTATATCCTAAGGGCAGTGGTGTTAAATATGCATATCTATTAGAACAAGTGGTTCCTTCTCTATATTTTACTACTTAAACGCACCTCTGATTGCTACAGTAATTTAACCTTCACCTAATTTCACTAAATTACTTATAAACATCAGCTAGTAAAAGTTAATTGAAGAAATGTAATTGGATATTTTGGGTATGGCCCTACCACACAATTAAGCCATTCTTTTGACTGATGGTTTTAATGAGACATCAGTTGAAAGTAAAAGCTTGGAAAATATATGTTACTGACTTTCATTAGTGGGCTTCAAATGAAGCAAATCCTGTTGGGCAAATAGTTTTCTGTTTTTTAGTAAAGAGTGCCTTTATTGAGTACCTGTAAAGATGATAGACATCATTCATTGGTGACCTCAGGTTTTTTTTAAAAAATATTCATTTAATTATCATTGGTAGTTCAAAATAAAGGCAGTATTAAGGAAGTTAATTAACTATGGAGGTGTCAAAACAATTGTTTAGATCAGGAAATACTGTGTTTACTTAATTGTGTGATTTTGGAGTAGGTCAGGATAAGGCAAGTGAGTAAGACAAGATTGAAAGCCAACAATGGAAGAAATATATAGCCCGGAAAGAGAAATGCAATCAATGCAGATGCTATATTTAAAATCTCCCAAAGGCTGGCTGGGCAAGCACTCCAGCCCCACCCACTCCTGCAATCCCTCCAATGCCAGGCAGGTGAATGTGGCATACAGAATCCTCACAGGGGATGTCCCTTGGCTGACTGGCTCTTGAGGCTGGGGTCTAAAACTATTGGAGAGAGAGATAGCTATCGGAAGGCTACCAGCACCAGGGCACCACACCGACAGCAGACTGAAACAAACCTCCAGCCTTCCTGTGGAAAAGGCCTATTACCTGTTCCAGGGCTTCAGCCTGCGGCTCAGGTTTGCCACACATCTAGAGACTATGGAAGTGCTGTCAGGGAATGTGAACCGGGGATGCCATCCTTATGCTCTCCCTTGGCCTTGCTACTGATCTCTAGTACCTCCGAGAAATAATCTCATACACTCTCTGGAGCCCAGATTTCCGCAACTGTCACTAAGGGGATATCTCCAGATTGTCTACTATGAAGGCTGGCAAGGTTTATAGGTGTGGTCCCACCGAACTCTATGTACCAGGGGTCCTCAAACTTTTTAAACTGGGGGCCAGTTCACTGTCCCTCAGACCGTTGGAGGGCCGGACTATAGTTAAAAACAAACAAACAAACAAAAAAAACTATGAACAAATTCCTATGCGCACTGAGGGCCCGGGATGAGTCGGCTGCTAAGCAGGACAGGCAGCTGCACCTGGCGGGCGGATAAATGTCCTCGGCGGGCCACATGTGGCCCGCGGGCCGTAGTTTGAGGACCCCTGCATGTACGTACATACCTTCAAAACTGTAGCTAAAGGGTCTAGCTTCAAATAATCCTGAAACTAGGTGCTGACTGAGATCCCTCACTCTGGACTACTCAACAATTCTTGGCACATCCTCAACAACAGACTTATCAAGAATAAATCAGGCTGCTTGGACAATCAAAACGTTTCAAGAGAAAACCAAGAGCTAGAGCAAGGCTAAACAGTAAGGTACATTTCCTACAGAAGGCCACTACTTCAAGATTGAGGGAGATACCTGTAGCTGTTTTGCCTAATACAAAGAAACAAACACAGAGAATCAAGCAAAATGAAGAAACAAAGGAATGTTCTAAATGAATTAGAACTTTAATGAAACAGTGAGAAATAATTATCTGATAAAGAATTAGAAGAAATAATCATTACAATGCTCATCCAGCTTAGAAGAATGGGTAAACACAGTGAGAATTTCAACAGAGATAATTTTTTAAAAATATGAAACAGAGCTGATGAATACAATAACTGAACAGGAAAAAACACTAGAGGGGTTTATCACATGCTAGATGAAATGGAAAAAAAGAATCAGGGGTCTGGAAGTCAAGGCAGAGGAACTCATCCAAACAGAGCAGCAAAAGAAAAGGGAATTTAAAAAGTGCAGACAGCTTAAGGGACCTCTAGGACAATATCAGGCAGTATGATATGTTCATATAGAAATTCCGGAAGGAAAAGAGACAAAGAGATGGAACACGTATTTGAAGAAATAATGACTAAAAATGTCTCCAAACTGTGGAGGGAAACAGACATCCAGATCCAGGAAGTCCAGAGTGATTCAAACAAGAAGAACCCAAAGAGAAGGGCACTAAGACACTAAGATACAATTTAATTAAACTGTCAAATGTTAAATTTAAAGGTAGAATCTTAAAAAAAGAGACAAACAACTGGTTATGTACAAGAGAACCCCCATATGTATATATGTATGTACTAGTATGTATGTATGTATATATGAATGTATGTCTATATACACAGAGACAGAGACAGAGACAGAGACAGGGACAGAGACAGAGACAGAGACAAAGACAGAGATCCGGGACCAGTCAGAGTGCATGCTGGAGAAGATAGATAACTAGGCCACCATCTACCGTCGAGAACGAGGCTCTCTGCGCTGCCAGCAGCTCCTGCAGCAGGTGCAGCCATTACAGAAACCTGGAGATTAAGCTCCCGTCCTGCTGGGATGAGGATAATGGCTTCTGGAACATTCCCGAGCCCATCATCCTGGAAACCAGTCCCCCAGGAGTTTCAACAGGGCCTCGGAACAAAGCAGCCCAGGAGGCCTCCGGGCAGACCCTGCGCACCAGGAGCACAGGAGGAGGGCCACTGGGGCTGAGGCTCAGGTGGGGCCGCTGAGAAGATACAGCCAGGAGCCACTTCCGGTCCTGCGGGCCAGACCCTCCCCCGGAGCCTCGGAGGAGCCTCAGGTGCCTCAGCTCCAGCCAGGACTCGGCTCAGCCCCAGCAGCAGCCCTGCGCTCTGCCCAGCCGGGCCCCTGAGAGGCACCATCCCGCCCTTGGGTCTCCGGGCCCTGCACATCCCCGGGCACGAGGCCAGGAGTGGACACGTTCAAGCCCTACCTTCGGGCTCCTTGACCTGCCAGACCCCCGGACAGCCCCGCCAGCCTGTCCCACCTGCGCCACCCCAGTGACCGGATCAGAGGGTGCCCAGGCCCTAGGAAGACGCACTTCATTCCCGTCCCCAGAGTGCCCACCCCGGCCCCGGGGGTGAGGCCCTCGGAGGCCGGACCGTCCTCCTGAGCGAGGCCCACCTGGCCGACCAGCCCTGGCAGTGCTCCCAGCCGCTCACCTGGGCAGGTGCTGCCCTTCGTGCGGACTGTGCCCCCAAGGCCAGAAGCCTCCAGGCCTTCGCTGCAGGCCCCACAGAGTGGGGAGCGACTGCCAGAAGCTCATCATCTTGGCGACTGGGTCCCTTGCTGAGGTGGCCCTGCGGCCTGCACAGGGGGGTCCCAGGCAGAGGTTCCGCGCTGCCCACTCCTTGCTGGTCTGCAGCAGAAGGAGGCCGCGCCCAGGTACTCAGGTGAACCCAATAACCTGCCCTAGGGGAGGGAGGTCAGGGAGGTCACAGTCCTTTGCAGCCCTGTCTCTATGTCTCAGATTTTCTGAGTCAAAAATACAGCTTCCTGCTTTGCTAGTTTTCTACAATTAGCCTGGCTTTTATTTTTTGTTGCTATCTACTTTTATCTTTAATTTTTCTAATTTCCACATAGCTTTAGTTTACATTGCTCCTTCATTTTTAGAATCTGTTTTAATGCAGAATCTTGAATCATTAATTTTAGACCTTATTTTTTAAAAAATCTGAGTACTTGAAGGTAAAAATTTCCCTGTGATAATTGTTTTAGTTCCATTTGCCATTTTTTAGGTGCTGTATTTTGTAAGATCATTCCGTTCAAAAAACTATAATTTTCCTTTGATTTTTTTCTTTAACAGATTATTTCAGAGTATGCTATTTAATTTAAAGTATTTGCAGTTTTCCTTGATATGTTGTGTTTATTGATATCTAATTACATTTCGATAAGAGAATATTTTTCCATATAATTTAAATTCTCTTAAATTGACTCAGTCTTTTTATGGTCCAGTTTATGGTCCATCTCAGTGAATATGATATGAGCATTCAAAAAGAATGTCTATTCTGACATTATCATGTGTAATGTATAATTATCCATTAGACCAAGGTTATCTCTATCCGTTTTTATGTCTAGTGGCTCAATCAGTAAGTTGTTCCAGGGGACTGTTAAAATCTCTTACTATAATTAGGGGATTATGTAGTTTTTTCTTTAGCGCTGTAGTTTTTGCATCATGAGTTTCAAAGCTTGGTTATAAGGTCATACACATTTGTGATTATTATATCTTGACTTTCTGTGCTGGGATTTAGTTTTATTTCTAATATTCTAACTTGGCTTTTACTGAGCCTCTTGTTTGTGTAAAATGTCTTACACACATTTGGGGAGTTTTTGACCATTATTTCTTTAAAAACGTATCTGTCTTACTTTCTCTTGCCAAGCCTTCTTGGGTTCGAATAACATGTAATTTATACTTTTGATATGTCGCACAGGTTCCTACCACTCTATCAGTTTTTTTCCAAACATTTTTCTTGGTCTTCTTCAGACTGCATTATTTGTATTGCTCTATCTTAAATATTACTGATTTTTTTTCTCTCCATTATCTTTACTCTTGTTATCCAAAGAATGCTTTATTTACCTATTATATTTTCTTGGAAATTTTTATCATTTTCGTTTTATCCTTTTACTTTTTTGTGCTGAGATTTCCTGACTTTTATGTGTTATGAGTGTTTCTCCTTCATCACATTGAATACATAGATAGATGCTAGCTGCTTTAAAGTCCTTGTATGGTGAAACCAACATCTGGATAATCTCAAGGTTAAAAAATCTATTGATATTTTTTCCTTTAAGAATTAGTAATATTTTTTCTGGTTCCTCATCCTTGATTAATTTCTATTATGTCCCAGTTACTGTGAATATGACATTGTATAGTTAATTTGCCTTTAGTTATATTCTTCTTAAGAATGGTTTTTGTTTTGTTCAAATGGGCAATTAATTTGGTAATCTTTAAATATTTTATTACATCTCAGATCTCAATTGAGTTATTCTAGCATTCCTGGAGAACTACTTTGAGCCTATACCATGCATATATGGTTCAGGAACCCACCAGGGATTTTGGATAGGGTTTATATCGGAATTGGGAGTTCCTCTGTGGCTCTCCTTTCCAGGAGTCTTCCTTCAGTTTGTAGAAGTACAGTTACCTTGAAATATGTCTTCTGGTTTTTCAGGTTAGGAAGTCTGCAGGTTTTTTATAAGTTATAGTCATTTCACACATTGAAAATGCTGGCCTAACTGAAAACTAAAAGTCATGGGAGTGTGTGTGGGGGAGGTGGGCTGGGGGTGGGTGGGGGGGGATGGACATTCTTTTTTAACAAATATCAACTCAGCTCAAGAATGTACTTGCATTTAATCATTATTCATGGCCTAGTAGTCATTGCTTTATTTTTGTAGGTTGTCTGGAGTTTGTAGTTGTTATATACAGTAAGGTTGTGTCCAGTAGGAGCTATTTGACTATGTTACAAATGAGTCTTCCTCTTCATTTTTTTTATAATTTATTATTTCATAACTTTATGCAGGGAGGCAGGAAAATGAGGAGCCAGCGGCCGCATAGCTGGGGCTGGCCTGCCTCTCTCACCCCCAGTGGATGATGTCCTCAATTTCAGGCAATACTAAGATAACCCATCTGATCTTATAATTTACATATTATTATACACATGTGGGAAAGGAGTTCTGAATTGTATATCACAGCATTCCTTTATAGGTTTTTAGCCCCAAACATTACTTCCTGTTCAAACTGAGATCCATGAAAGGGTTGTAACGTGAACATGTGGAAATTCTCAGTAAATAGCAAGGCTTCAAATCAGTCATGTCCTTTGACTCATATTTTATTTCTAATACATACAATTAATAAGGTAACAAATGATTAAGTTTATTGAAATTAATGTTATTATTGCACTATGTAATTTTCAAATTTCACTAAGCTCTGCAAATATCTTCCATGGCTGTATATCTGTATTATGTTCAGAAACAATGGCCTGGATTAATTTATATCTACTGTAGAATTATCAACAGAAACACAAAATTGCTTTCATTCCCAGCCAGTGTGGCTCAAAGTTGAGCGTCACCCCATGAACCAGGAGGTCACGTTTCGATTTCTGGTCAGGGTGCATGCCTGGGCTGCAGGCTTGATCTCTAGTACTGGGTATGCAAGAAGCAGCCTATTGGTGATTCTCTCTCATCGTTGATGTTTCTATCGCTTTCTTCCCAACCCTTCCTCTCTCTGAAATCAATTAAAAATGTATTTTAAAAAATTGTTTTCATAAGGATTCAATAGGACTTTTAAATCTTACATGTAATATTACACTACCATTTTTCTATAGAAATGCCATAAGCTTGCCAATTTATTTATTTTTTTAATGTATTTTATTGATTTTTACAGAGAGGAAAGGAGAGGGATAGATAGTTAGAAACATCGATGAGAGAGAAACATCGATCAGCTGCCTCCTGCACACCTCCTTCTGGGGATGTGCCCGCAACCAAGGTACATGCCCTTGACCGGAATCGAACCTGGAACCCTTCAATCCGCAGGCTGATGCTCTATCCACTGAGCCAAACCGGTTAGAGCTAAGCTTGCTAATTTAATATAAAGTACACACCTTAAACTTGTTTGTGAGAGAAAAGTGCAACCTGGGTGTCAGTTTCCATGGTGATTGAGTAGTACCAATTAAAGCACAGATCTGTCCTAATATTTGAAATGAATCAATCAAAGATTAATAGATGAACCAAATAAATTTGCTAAATTACTGCCATGGGCATGTCATGAGAAAAAAATGCATAGCTATCATTAAAATATTCTGGTTTAGATCCCAATATGTTTATGGAACATTTGATATTCTGTATACTTTTATACTTTTTTTTTTTTCAATTCTTTGGTGATACAGGGAGGCAACTTTCTAAAAGTTTAAAATGAGGGAAATAAGATTTACTGACCACTGACAGTTAAAATTGGGAATATACATTTAACAGGGGAATTTGGTAAATTCTAAAATAATGAACTTTTATAATAAGTTACAGGGAAAGCTTATGGATTTCTCATAATCAAATTATCAAAATATCGCTTACGGCCAAGTTAGTCTGTAGTAACAAGACAAAAGGGAAAACTATGTGACAGAGAATGATGTTAATACTGACAGAGGAGATAAAATAGCCCAAAAAAAAAAGAAGCCTATTTATTTGATAAATATTGAAATATTTCAATAAATATTAAAAATAAATATTTTCACTTACATTGAAATTGCATATTAAATATGGCCATTTTGTTATCAAAAATGTCCAGAAACTATACATTGTTATCATTTGGATTGTTATGTAACTGAACAAAAAGAAATAAGGCGAAGATAATGATGAGTGATATATATCAAGTGCTGTTACTATATTTCAGGCTTCACATGCATTATCCCTTTCAATACTAATGGCAGCACTCTTAAGTATTTCTTTTTTTTTGTGATAGTTCAATAGCTTAGTGTAATTTAATAAATTGTGTTACTATCGTATACTCTGGTATTGTATCCATCAGTTAGTTTAGCTTAAATTTGTCAGATTAGGTACTTAAGGGCAGATTACATCTGGGCATTGAGCCGCAAGCCTGAACTTCCAAACATTTATATTATTGAATATGTCTAACTAGTTGAGGTTATATTTGATTTTTTAAAACATAATATTAATAATAAATGATTCAATAAATGAGAAAATGTATAAATAAAATACATATCTATTGTGCATTACATTTCAAGTTATCACTACCAGTGATACTTCTGCTTAAAAAATGGGCAATAGTGTTTTGTAAGGAGACTGGGACTGGATGACTAGATTGGGGAATCTTAAAAAATCCTCCTCCTTTCCTTCTCTCTCCTCTCATTATATCAGTATTGATATTCAAGGAAAAAATTTAAAAATGCATTCCTTCCCTATAGCGTTAATTTAATTTTTATTTCCATTAAAAATTAAAATGGCACATCCTTTTTCTTTGTTCTCTACCAAAAATATAATCCCTTAGATTATAGAACTCAATCCCTTAGATTATAGAACTCAATCCCTTAGATTATAGAACTCAATCCCTTAGATTATAGAGGAAGGGAGAGGAATAGTTAGAAACATTGATGAGAGAGAAACATCGATCAGCTGCCTCTTGCACACCTCCTGCTAGGGATGTGCCCGCAACCAAGGTATATGCCCTTGACCTGAATCAAACCTGGGACCCTTCAGTCCGCAGGCCAACACTCTATCCACTGAGCCAAACTGGTTAGGGCTCATATTTGATTTTTAAATTCATCATTCCATCCCTTGCTCTTTAATTCAATGACATTGAAATTCCTTTCAAAAATATATTGAAATACTTATTGCCTAAAATTCTATATTATTAGCATATAAAATAAGTAAATTTAGAAATATGAATATAATAAAATATGATTTACCATTCACAGAATAAGCTACATGGTGAGCTATGGAACACCAATAATGACTAAAGTCATCAGCAGTATTGTACAGAATAGGCAGAATTAAATTAGTGGAGGACAAAGATATATATTTGGAGCAAGGAACATGACAAGAGAAAGTATAAGAGAAAGCTTAATATTTCTGAAGGGTTAGCCCAAGGAGAGAAGGATGATATGCTAAGGGAGGCCAGCCCACCTGTTTCAGGATGGAAGATAGAGAAAAAGAGCTTGAATAGAATGAAGGGCCAGGTTCTGGGCATTGGATTCAAATAAGAGACTTAATTCCCTTAACAAAGACAAATTGTATTATTTTCTGGATTTTAGGATTAGTTTTTGTTATAAACAATTATTTTGTCATAAAGAATGAAGGATTAATTTTTGTCATAAAGAATGAAGAATTTTCCAGTTAATGGAATATGCTATACTGAATACATATGATTATTTAATGTAAAAAGAAGCTTACCTATATTTTAATAAAAATCCTGCTGGAAGGAGAAGCACGAACTTCTGTTAGTGTTTCTAGATAATTTTTAAATTCATCAGTGAGGAATGATGATAATTATTTTTATGTTGTATATATGTATATGTGTGTATTTGTACAATCTAAGAGATATTGATTTGTCCCAGGTCACAGTTATCCAGGATTTATATTGAGAGCTTCTGACCTTTGTTTTCTTTCACTCCCTTATAATGCAATTGTAGCGTTAAACTGGATGGTCCTTGATCAGGATGTTAAAGTGTATTGGTCTGCACCATGCTTTAATTCTTCATATTTTGTCAGATAAATACAGTATTTCAGTTATAATGTTTTCATATGCAATGAGCAGGTGGCTTTGTTTCTAATCCTTTGTATCTTTTAGAAATTTTAATGTTCTTCATGTAGGAAAAAGAACTAGATAAGTTATTGGTTCATAATATTTTCATATCAAAACTTATTAACAATTCATTGCATTTTTAATTTAGTTTTGAACCTAATGTTGCAGAGGCAAAGTCTGAAGCGAGTTTTCTTCCTGTCCTATTTTACAATGTGACTTACTGCTATAATGTTGTTAATGTTATTGTTGGCTATTTGGGATTTTTGTCTTGTTTTATTTGTTTTCTTGCATTTGCCTCTCTATCCTTAAGATTTTACTACTTTTATTAAGGCTTTATAAATTTTAGGACAAATTTTAGTTGATACCCAAATACAAGTGGACACATTTTTTTTTCACTTTACAAGTTCTGCCATAAAATGGTCCCTCTAAACAAAAAGTTCACAAAGAATACTGACTTTTATAATTTCTTGATATGTAGCAAAACTTATATCTCTGTTTTCCTTAATATATGTACATCTTTATTCAATTCTCTTGATATTTGAAATGCAAATTTTGTCTGCCAAGCCCAGCCAGGCCAGTCTCACAATATGTCCTTGAGGATTTTACCACGGTTTCTACACATTGATAGAGGTACATATCAGATATTGATTAAATTAAGTAAAACAAACCTCTATCTGAAATGAAATTGTTTGCATTTAGTACATGAATTCCCTATGTTCTTTCCCAGATAGAGGTCTTGAATAATCAGGAATTATACCAAATCATTTTAGATATCTATAGAGCATTGTGCTTAATTAATTAATGCACATGCACCATCTAATCTAAAATAATTGAAAATCTAGAAATATTTTTGAAAACACCAAGACTGTGGTTTTGAAATATATTAGCTAAATTTTCAGTGACTCACAGATGGAAGAGAAACAGGTGATGAGAGATTTAATAGTAAATTCTTAACAGAGGTGCTGGTAAAGAATTATGGAATTGCAGAAGATTATCATTTACTTGAAAAGAGCAATTTTTTGCATTTCTTCAATATTTCAATTTTAATATTCTTAAAGCAAAATATTATTCATGGTAAATCCAAAAACAACTCATTTAACTATCAGAACTCATTAGAAATAATTAAATTTTATTTATATGGCTCAATTAATTAAGCAGATTGAGTTCTATAATCTAAGGGATTATATTTTTGGTAGAGAACAAAGAAAAAGGATGTGCCATTTTAATTTTTAATGGAAATAAAAATTAAATTAACGCTATAGGGAAGGAATGCATTTTTAAATTTTTTCCTTGAATATCAATACTGATATAATGAGAGGAGAGAGAAGGAAAGGAGGAGGATTTTTTAAGATTCCCCAATCTAGTCATCCAGTCCCAGTCTCCTTACAAAACACTATTGCCCATTTTTTAAGCAGAAGTATCACTGGTAGTGATAACTTGAAATGTAATGCACAATAGATATGTATTTTATTTATACATTTTCTCATTTATTGAATCATTTATTATTAATATTATGTTAGAAATCACATTGAAGTACATAACATATATAAACCTAGATATGCTTTTATCACTCATAAATTAAGCCACAGAGGTAAGATAAAATGTGCATGCTAACTATAATTCAATATAAAACAACCTATCAATAATGATATATATTTCTGCTTCAGCAGTTTGGCTAGATTTCTAATGGAGTAAGAGGATGTGTTAGGAGTCAGGCAAACCTGGATTCAAATTCATATTTTACTTCTGTGACCTTCAGTTTTCTTATTTGTGAAGTACCCATACCTGGATATGCTGTTGTATTGATTCAAAACATTAAAAATAAGGTACATAGGAGACTGGATTAGTATTACTAATGCTTCAATTATAGAGCAAGGCCACATCCACTGAGAAAAATGCAAATCCTTTTAGATGTTAAAAACAGAAGGTTTTTGTAATTATCTACCAATTATTTGTTCCCTTATGTAACATTTTAAAAGCAGATGTTGAACATCAATTAATTTGTATTTGTTTAGGAGGGACTCTATCAACAAAAGAAAAACCTGTAACTCAAACTTCCCATGCTTTCTTCCTGGAAAATCTGGGCCAAATCTGTCACTCGCTTCTGGCAAATATGCAGGATATTATGGTATGGCTTCTGCCTGAAGCTTCACTCTCGGCTTCACCTGCTAGTCTTCACTCACAGTGGTGGGATTTTAAATCACATAGCCTGCTCCAATTCAACTCCGCTATTTAGTAGCAGTTACTTACATTCCCCAGGCCTAAATTCCCTGTGTGGTAAAAGAGGGTTAACAATATGTACCCGAAGAAATTTGGGAGGATTAAAATAAATGATGCATACAGAATGTATGGTAATGTGTCTAGAAAGTACTCAGTAAATTATTTTGTTATTATATTATCATATTTCAACTACCTATTACTTTATATCCTTACTAGAGGCCTGATGCATGAAATTCATGCATAGGTGGGGTGGGGAGAAGGGGGTCCCTCAGCCCGGCCTGCAATGACGCCAGCATCCTGTGCCCCAGCTGGCCTCTGGCCAGAGGCCCGCCTGCCCTCCCTCCTTTCCTCCACGGGCTGGGACGTGCAGGACACTGGGGCTGGTCACCGGGGCGACGCTGCTAGTGTCCAGCACCCCGGCCACTATGGGTGCCACCATCTTTTTGACGGAGTGATGGTTAATTTACATATTACCCTTTTATTAGATAGGATATTTATATGCATGTAAAAATCATATTTTCAAAAAAAAGACAGGATGAATAAGTAAAGTATGATTTCTTTTTCTTCAATTTGATGTAATTCATACTTTTAAGTTCATCGTTGTCTTTTATCCTTTTATATATTAACTAGAGGCCCGGTGCACGAAATTTGTGCACGGGGGTGTGTGTCTCTCAGCCCAGCCTGCACCCTCTCCAGTCTTGGACCCCTCGAGGGATGTCCGACTGCCCGTTTAGGCCCGATCCCGGTGGGATAGGGCCAAAGAAAGCAGTCGGACATCCCTCTCACAATCCAGGACTGCTGGCTCCCAACTGTTCACCTGCCTGCCTTCCTGATTGCCCCTAACCACTTCTGCTTGCCAGCCTGATCACCCCCTAACCACTCCCCTGCCAGCCTGATTGATGCCTAACTGCTCCCCTGCCAGCCTATTTGCCCCTAACTGCCTTCCCCTGCAGGCCTGGGTCCCCCCCAACTGCCCTCCCCTGCAGGCCTGGTCACCCCTAACTGCTCTCCCCTGGAGGCCTGGTCCCCCCCAACTGCCCTCCCTTGCAGGCCTGGTCCCTCCCAACTGCCCTCCCCTGCTGGCCTGATCACCCATAACTGCCCTCCCTTTAAGGCCTGGTCCCTTCCAACTGCCTTCCCTTGCTGGCCTGGTCCCTCCCAAATGCCCTCCCTTGCTGACCATCTTGTGGTGGCCATCTTGTGTCCACATGGGGGCAGGATCTTTGACCACATGGGGGCGGCCATCTTTGACCACATGGGGGCAGCCATTTTGTGTGTTGGAGTGATGGTCAATCTGCATATTACTCTTTTATTAGATAGGATAGAGGCCTGGTGCATGGGTGGGGGCCAGCTGGTTTGCCCTGAAGGGTGTCCCAGATCAGGGTGGGGGTTCTCTTGGGGCGTGGGGCGGCCTGGGCAAGGGGCCTGTGGTGGTTTGCAGGCCGGCCACGCCCCCTGGTGACCCAAGTGGAGGCCCTGGTATCTGGGGTTTATTTATCTTCTACAATTTAAATTTTATAGCGTGGAGCGGAGCCAAGCCTTCTGCTTGCTCTGTGGTGGCAGCCATTTCTATTGGGATTTATGTATCTTTTATAATTGAAACTTTGTAGCCTTAAGTGAGGCCTGGGACGGCCAGGACAGGTGGAAAGCTTGGCTTCCTCCATTGCTGGGGAAACCCAAGCCTCCCTCCTGCTCTCTGTGGCAGTAGCCATCTTGTTTGGGTTTATTTGCATATCCGCTCCTGATTGGCTGGTGGGCGTGGCTGGTGGGCGTGGCTGGTGGGTGTATCAGAGTGATGGTTAATTTGCATATTACTCTTTTAGTAGATAGGATGTTCCCAATTTCAGACCAAAACATCAGATATCAATTATTTTGCTCAACAAATGAAGCTTCCCTGATCCTTCCTCTCTCTGAACTTGAATATGCAAACATTCCATTTTATTTTACTCTGAAGCATTGAAAGCTAGTTCTCTAAATGAAAGGAAATAGGAACTAAATGGAAAGCCAAACTAATTTTACTCCAAGTCAGAGATTTGGATCTCTTCAGTGTTGCTTAGTCAATGTAATCATAGATATTTGTCTTGTTGAGAATTATATTGTGACATATGTGTGGTAAGCAGGACTGTTATTGTATAAATTACCCAATATTTGTGGCTTGAAGTAGCAGAGAACAAAAGAAAGCACACATGAAGTTTTCTGTTTTTTAATAGATGTCAAATAGCTTGGTGTGAATTCTTTTTGTAAAATTTCCTTTATTGATTTTTTTTTTCAGAGAGAGGAAGGGGGAGGGATAGAGAGATAGAAACATCAATAAGAAAGAAAAATCATCCATCAGTTGCCTCCTGCACACCCCCTACTGGTGATCCAGCCTGCAACCCTGTACATGCTCTTGATCAGGAATCAAATCCACAACCCTTTGGCAGGCAGTCCAATATTCTAACCACTGGAAAACACCAGCCAGGGAGAGAAAAATGATTTCCGTTATATTAAACACATAAAGAAAAAATGCTGCTCAGTTCCATGTTTGGTAGAAAGCTAGGGTATCTAACTCAAGAAAAAGGCAGTGGTGAACAGGGATAAATAGAAAGAAAATGTTACTATATTTTCTTTATGTTTTTTTACCTGATTTTTCCTGCTGTAGTTAAGTATGTTATCACTGTTTGTCAACAGTGATTTGTATTTTGGCAAAGCTGGTTCTATAATTATTTGAAAAACATACCAGATTTGGGTAAGCAGTAAGCAATAGTTTTAGATTTTTAAACACTAATATTATGATTATAAAACTTTTTGTTTTACTCTCAAAGAATTTCAGTGATTAATTGAAAGGCAATAAGTACTAACTAGTAGTAAAATATTATCATGAAATAGAACTCAACAATTTTGGCTAGTAAATTGCTTGGCTCATTGGTCCCATATAAACTCAGTTAATATTTTATCTTCATATTTTCATAAGTGGGTATTTAGTTGGAACAGTTTCATTCTCAATATTACCTCAGAATAGAAAGGAGATTCTGAATATGTGCCGGGAACTATCAATTCTGGAAGAGGTTCAATGTTATTTCCAAAGTTGCAGGTTTAATTACTGCTTTATTATTTTGTTTGCCATTTGACCTATTTTATTTATAAAACTGTTATATTAAAAAAGAAGTTTAAAAATTATAGTATTTTTAAAAATTTGTTCCTCCTTCATACTCATAGAAACCCTATGAGCTAGGTAGGCCAGTAATATTTTTTCTATTTTGATTATTAGCAAAATACATTGTAAGTAGTATCCCACTAGCATAGATTTAATGTTGGTGGTCTTCAAATAAAATATGTCTTATGACATCAAGTGATGTGTATACTCTTCCAAATAGAACATACTTCAGTCTGTTAATAAGAGTATCCTTTATTTTAGAAGACAAAATTCTCAGCACTGTGCTCAAGCAATAAATCTGTGGTTTGAATTTGTACATGTTCTGCGAATCACTTGGAATTATATCAAATGGTCACTTGTGAATTATGAAATTATTTATAAAAACGTTCACCTTTTTTAAAATTTCCACTTACTAGCTATGTGACCTTGAACATGTTACTTAATAGCTCGATGTCTCAGTTTCCCCATTCATAAAGTGTAAGTGATAATTTTACCAACTTTAGACAATTGTTATGTAGGTCATGTGAATCAATAAGTATAAAATACTAAGCACAGGTCCTAGCTCTATAAATGTTAGCTATTATTAATATCATCATCATCATTACTTCTTTTCTTAAAGCGTAGCGTAGTGTTAATACATGAATCAGGACCAAGTGTTGGCACTATGTTTACATGGCCTTTTAAGAGAAAGGATAAATGATGAAGTCATGTAGGAAGTAAACAAAGTTGGTTCCAATAAAAAAAAAAAGAAATAACATATATAATTAAGGATAAAATCTAGGCCTCAGCTTTGTCAATAAATCAAAATTAGGAAACAAGTTGCATGTTACTGTTATCTGAATAATGGAATAAAGTGCAGATTTAGAATATGGCTATAAAATAATTTATGCAAGGACCAGTGTGTAGCAAATACTGACGATTTTCCTGTGTATCTTTAATGTTTGTTGTCTCCAAATTGCACCCAAAGACAAGCAAATATTATGACAGAAATGGTCATAGGTACTCAAACACTGGTCCTCATCCTAATTATGATGTATTTAGAGAAACAGAAACTGATAGAAGTTGTTCCTAAGCCTATAACATAGTTCAAAAATCAGCCAGTTAGTTGAGCTTGAGAAGGAATACGGGGACTATAGAAGGCAATGCTCAAGTTAGAACACAGTCACAGTAAGAGTTGCGGTTCTCTCCTTTCAGCCGTAGCTGCACAGTATCCTTGAAAGTGTATTTTCTTGGGTGCATTGTATCGAATACCAAAATTCCCAGGACATTAAATTCTGTGGCAATATTTAGATGAGGAATAAACCTTTGCAACATCAGTAGTTTTGGAGAAAGGACCTTAGTGCCACAGCCTGAAACTGTTCAAGGGAAATGTTCCAACTTAAGGAGCAGAATAGAAGAACCCAATGAAAAAGAGTTATAATAAACAAAATTATTATAAAGTTGAGCAAAACTCAGTAGGGGGATCTTAAAAACAAACTAAGTAGAGTTCTTAACCCTGACTTTCCCCCCCAAAAAAATTGGTTCTAAATATTGGTGGTTGTTTAACAGTTAATTTATTTTTCAAATTTTTTTTCCCTGAACAGTCCAGAGAGATCTCTAGGGATATAAGAAAAATTATTTTCTCTGCGAGATGAGTTCAAGAAAATATCTTGTGCCCTGGCCAGGTGGCTCAGTTGGTTGGAACATTGTCCTGTACACCCAAAGGTTACAGGTTTGATTCCCAATTGGGGCACATACTTGTTGGTTGACCCCCAGTCAGGGCAGGTACAGGAGGCAGCCATTTGATACCTCTCTCTGTCTCAAATCAATACGTATATCCTTGGGTGAAGATAAAAGAAAAAATATCTTGTGTTCCTAACTTTTGATCCATGGTCTTTCCAATTTGGATTACTTCTCTAGTGAACAGATCAACTGTTTTAGTGATATTATCCAGGGTTTTGATAACTTTTTTAATAATGACATATAAAACTTTGTGTGTTTGCATGTTCCCCTTATGAATAAAAGACTGGAGTAGGGCAGAGAAAATAATTCCAATATTATCTGGGGTGACCAGATTGTCTAAGTTTATTTACAGTGCTTAATCTTTCTCTTCTAATGTTTGATAGTTTCTATTATAGAGAAATCTGCCCGCTTTGCCATAATCTGAACTCTGACATTGGCATTGTAGCCAGAGCACTGTAAATCTTTAAGAAAACGTTCAGAGAGATCAAGAACATAATGTTGGTTGAAAAGAACAAGAAGAAAACGTTATTTCTTTAACTCGTGGCCAAATGGAATTTTCCAGCTATGGTAAGTATGGCCTGAAAATATATATATTTAAAGAATGAGGATTTAAGATAGTTTAGGAAAATACAATAATCTAAATTCAAGAAGTTAATATTTTTCAAAAGCATTTACATCTATTACACATCATCTCTTTGGTTATATAATCATAGGTAGAAACCTTTTTGGGGGTTCTTATTTTCCATGTATGATGACTTTACAAACATTTTGGTAATTTATGTTTCCCTTAACAATGTGAGATTGAATACTTTCCTGCAATACCTCTACTGTTTTTAATTCCTATTTTCCATATCTTTCCACTCGATCAACATATTACTTATTTAAGAAGTTTGCCAGCTATCCAAACAAGTGGATTTTTAGAGCTATCAATGCATATTGCATCTATTTCTCAGCCAGTATCAGCCATAGAAAATGCACAAAGCATTTATAGCATTTGGTGCACACACACATAATCATGTTTATATTATTTATGAATAATACATACAATATGTATTTTATACAAAACTTACTAGAGTAAATAGCATTATTTACTGCGTAGATATTTTCTTCATAAATCTTGATTAAGCAGTCACACTTAGCTGTATTCAAAACCAGTTATAGCTATTTCCTCATGTTGACTGTGAGAACATTATATTGGTCTGTAGAAAGGCATGTGTATTTCATTCATATGGCCCAGATTTCTCTTTATTCATTAATAACATGTACACAGTAGATATAAATCCAATCACATGAATAGCACAAATTCATTAAAATAATTCTTTACTCAGCATACATTCTCTGTGCTTGTGAACATTTATTACTGAAAAGCAAAAAGAATTAGGCCTGCAACCTATTTCTTTTCTATTTGGGACACCCAGGAAAGAGAGAAAGGTGAGCTATAAAATCTACCTTAAACATGCTTAAATAGAAATTCTGGAAAACAGACTAATAGGGCTTATGAAAAGGAATGACCTTTTCTATGAAATGCTCTTGTTATGCACCTATCTCCATTTCTGTTACCTATCAAAACTATGACATCATTCTGGACTAGGGTAAAGAAAAGCATTAGTATGCATGCTGTTATTGCTCAACCCATGTACTCTCTGTACATCTGAGCTAGAAAACTGCACAATGGTGAAAAACATTTTGATCAAAATAAGCAGTAAATTGAAATAGGGGTTATTGTGGCAAACAAAAGATATTCGTAACTGAATGATGATCTCAGGTAAGAATGCAATCAAATTATTTCCCCAGAGTGTCTCAGAGCAAGAGAACAATACTGTTAGTTATCTCTGTCAAATCCAGTATTCAGTTGTGGTAGTTGGTGGGGAAATTTTCTGGATCTGTTTTCACCAGAAAAAGAGGAATTGGACTCTTGACGATTTATGCACTCTGCCAAAAAACTCCGCCTAGATTTTTCTTTAAAGTGTGGCACAATGCCCCTGATGACTCATCTTATCAGTAGCCACCTTCTATCATTTGATTCACAGTTTATAGTCTATATTTACCATCTCAGTTATTTTTCTGCTGACCTGAGGAAAATACTACCAATGAATCATAGAGGGTGGAGAACGCTGACCGGCAGAGCTTCAGTCACTCTGGGTGGCTATTAATCAAGATGATGCATTACTAAAATAGCTGCCTGGGTGTGACTGAAAGCTGATTGCAGCTGCCTGCCTAGCATGTCAGAAGTTTGCTATTTGGAGTATATGGAATGTGAATGTTAATGGTATGCATTTAAAGAAGGTGCAAATGGAACGTGAAGAGCCTCAAGGGAGGTCAGTTTGGATGTGATATGGTGTTATGACATTAGCAATAATACCCTCTGGAGATATATAAGGGTCATTTATGTGATACCTTTGTCACACACAGATAAAGACATAGTAGGGTGCCCTAACCGGTTTGGCTCAGTGGATAGAGCGTTGGACTGCGGACTGAAGGGTCCCAGGTTCGATTCCGGTCAAGGGCATGTACCTTGGTTGCGGGCACATCCCCAGTAGGGGGTGTGCAGGAGGCAGCTGATCGATGTCTCTCTCTCTCATCGATGTTTCTAACTCTCTATCCCTTTCCCTTCCTCTCTGTAAAAAATATATTAAAAAAAAAAAGACATAGTAGGGGACTGAATATACCTAAGTGGTAGTTTCACAGGGCACATAATGCTTTGGGGTGCATTAGTGTCCAAAATTGTACAAAACAATAAATATTTGCTACAAGTCATATATGTTATGGCTTGGTCAGAACTGGCCAGGCAGCCAAAAATATTCTGTGATATTCTTAGAAATGAAAGGGCACATACAAGTAAATGCATCCATCAAAATATAAGAGATTCTGTTTCTGCCTGGGATGCAGAAACCTGGAAAGAGCACCACTTTCAAACAACAGAAAAAGCTAGATAATACAAAATCCTAACCTTTCATGAACCCAAGAGACAGCGGAAGTAATAGGGAAAATAGTTTAAATCCAGGGGGAAACAAGAGGGAAACGTTTGGGTCATCTCTTGCAGAATATGGGAGGATGATAGGCTGGACACTACACAAATAAGAAAGAAAAATGGGGAAAATATTAATGAATTACTAAAAGCTGAGTCTGGCCTAGTGTACAGATATAGAACTCCTGAGCATTAAAGAAACCGGCAAGCATACTTTGGAGATCATGTGGGTTCACTTCCAAACCATTGCAATAAAGTGAATACTAGCATACCTCAGAAATATTGCAGGATTGGTTCAGACATCCATAATAAAGCAAGTATTGCAAGAAAGCATGTCATAATATTTTTGCTGGTGAAAGGTCCTGACTTCAGTTTTTAAAAAATGTACCACCTGCCCAAACCGGTTTGACTCAGTGGATAGAGCGTCAGCCTGCGGACTGAAGGGTCCCAGGTTCAATTCTGGTCAAGGGCATGTACCTTGGTTGCAGGCATATCCCCAGTAGGGGGTGTGCAGGAGGCAGCTGATCAATGTTTCTCTCTCATCGATGTTTCTAACTCTCTTTCCCTCTCCTTTCCTCTCTGTAAAAAATCAATAAAATATTTTTTAAAAAAATGCACCACCTGTGAAGTGCAGTAAAATGAGGCAAGCCAGTCATTTGGGCTCATAGGCAGGCTCTTCTCCATGGACCTCAACAAGGCATGCAGGAGAAAGATCAGAGGCAAGGTGGAATGAGTGAATCCTCTGTACCAGTGGTCGGCAAACTCATTAGTCAACAGAGCCAAATATCAACAGTACAACGATTGAAATTTCTTTTGAGAGCCAAATATTTTAAATTTAATCCTCTTCTAACACCACTTCTTCAAAATAGACTCAGCCAGGCCGTGGTATTTTGTGCAAGAGCCACACTCAAGGAGCCAAAGAGCTGCATGTGGCTTGTAAGCCTCAGTTTGCCGACCACTGATCTATACTAATAAAAGGGTAATATGCTAATTAGACCAGATATCTTCCAGACATCTTCCAGACGTCCTTCCGGACAAAGCCATGGTAGCAGGGTCTGAGGCAGAGGTGGTTAGGGGTGATCAGCTGGCAGGGCGGAGCAGTTAGGGGGTGATCAGGCTGGCAGGCAGAGGCAGTTAGAAGTAATCTGGCCAGCAGGGGAGCAGTTAGGGGCATCAGGCCAGCAGGCAGAGGTGATTAGGGGTGATCAGGCAGGCAAAAAGGCGAGCAGTTAGGAGCCAATGGTCCTGTGGGATCGGGCCTAAACCAGTAGTCGGACATCCCCCGAGGGGTCCTGGATTGGAGAGGGTGCAGGCTGGGATGAGGGGAGCCCGCCCTCCCCGTGCACACATTTCGTGCACTGGGCCTCTAGTCTATCAATAGTCATGGAAGAGGAGAACAACTGCTGTTCAAAAGAAAGATAAAAAGCCCCACTTGGATGCTTCTCTGCTGCAAAAGCCTTAAAACTACTGTTAAAGGACAATGAGACCTGTAAACTGCAGCACATATTGCATACAGAGGAAGGATTCATTAGACATAGGAAGAAACCATCCTGTGTTCCTATTATTAGACAACTCCTACCACTGGAGAAATGTAGGATCTTGAAAACACCCAACTAGAGTCCCAGGGAGATAATGCTTTGTTTTGTTTTGTTTTGTTTCATTTAGTTGCACTTTAAAATGTCACAAATAAGTCTGAGGAATCACCCAGCATCTTAACTGTTTCTGTAGCTGAGCAATTTAGATCTTATTTATCAGCCTGCTGTCCTGTTTCTTTTTCAGAAAACTAGATACCATTCCCAAATTTTCTGATATATTTTTTTAACTGTTGTGACTTGCTGAATCAAACATCTAAAATTAATAAATGTTTATTTACCATTTGCAACAGCATGGATGGAACTGGAGAGCATTATGCTAAGTGAAATAAGCCAATCAGAGAAAGATAAATATCACATGATCTCACTCATCTGTGGGATATAATGATCAACATAATTTGATGAACAAGAATAGATCCAGAGACAAATGGCAGAGGAGGGGGGTTAGAGAGCAACCAAAGGACTTGTATGCATGTATATTAGCATAACCAGTGAACACAGATACTGGGGCGGTGGGGGCTTGTCCAGGGTGGGAATGGCTTGGGGGAGTGGGGAGGGTCAAGCAAGGGAAAAAGGAGACATATGTAAAACTTTAGATAATAAATAAAAACATTGAAAAAAAATAAAATTAAATTAATACAAGTTTCATGTCATCTCCTTTAAGAATTAACTCATCTTTCTGGGCTTCAGATAACTGAAAAAGCACACCTGATCTCATCCAAACACTGTGGATGTATTTTTCACCCAAGAAATTTCTGATTTCAACAAAAGAATCATTCTCCTGAATAATGACCTTGATGTGGAAGTGAGCGTTCACAGACCTCATCTTGTGACGGGAGCCCAGTGTAACACCCTTGATCATGGTCGTTACATGACTGCACATAGTGCGCATGGTAGCCAGTTCCTTTCTATTTCCCCACCGTTTGTCAACCTGGAGCCTCCTCCTTTTCTTTCCAAGGAGACCGAGTGCTACATTGATATGGTTGAAGTCTGATTTAAGGGTGCCTCTGGGGCCTTTCACAGTAACTATGTGACCCTTCAGAGTGATGTCCACATTTTTTGGAATGTCAACAGTCTGATTGCTAGAATGGTCTTCATCCTCACAGTAGAAGCTGCAAAGAGGAAATGTTTTTTAAACCCTGTTTTCCACCACCAGCTTAGCAAATACGAAGCAACCATGAAAAGCTCAGCTGAACCTGATGGCACTGAGCTGCCAGGAGTTACTGCAGGCAACTGAGATGACAAGTCAGACTGGAAGAAACAATCAAGCCTTTAACCACTCACTGTAATATCATAGGCAAGAAGCTCAGCTTGAGAGAGCACCAACTCCTCCCTCTTCCTTTTGTACCTGGAATGGCTCACCTGCTGAGAAGGTAAGTCAGCACATATACAGGTGTCATCTCTCTGTGGGTGGCCCCCTGAACAAACAGTGCAGTTGTGTGGAGCTGGAGGCTGGAAGAGGACAAGGGAGAAGGGCTGGGAGTGGGAAAGTACTGAGTACTTAGTCAGAATAGAGAAAAGTGTATTTAAGGTTCCCCTCCTCCCCCCCACCCCCCCACCCCCCCCCCCGCAAAGAAGTCTACACAAAGGCATCTGAGGAAGGCTTTTGCCAAGTGGCCCAGATAAAGAGGCTTCTGATTGGTGGCCCTTGGGCTAGGAATGCAGATTTGTGTAAGCACACCCAACTGGCTAGGGGAGCCTGAGTCCTTGATTGTAACTTCCTTCCAAAACTGTGATGCATTGACTGTGTACCAAGTTTCCTGCAGAGAGGGCAGCTTTTCTCTTAAGCCTGCCAGGTAAAGCCTTTGAAAATGCCTGTGGTTGAACCTGAAAAATCACTGATAGGCTTTTTCGCCAGAAGCCGAACTCCTCAGTAACAAGCAATAGCAGTCTACCATTGATAATGTGAAGAGAAATCTCCTTCGAGACATATGCACAAAGGACAAACTGAAAGCTGCGTGTGGAAGAAAAACATAAGGAAAACTTTCTAGGAATCCAGCCCTTGCCTTAAGTACAAGCTAGCACCAGAAAAATTTGAAGATATTGGTACAATAAAGGTAACCACAAAATCCAAATGTAGCTCAGCTCCTGATTAATATGGCTCAGCCCACATACTAATGGCTTAATAAAAAACAGACATGCCCATTTTCAGAAATAATTACTATTAACCATTTTTACTGTGTTGATCATGATGTCTGCCCACTAATAACAAATATTAAAGATAGGTTAAACAAAGCAAGAAAAAAGTAATCCACTGTCACTAGACAAAGAAATGAACAGAATGAGACTCAGAGATAACCCATATGTTACTATTGTAATACAGGGAATATTAAGTTTCCATATATTTTAGAAGCTCTAGAGAAATAGAAAACAGTATGCACTAACAAATGAGGAACCTCAGCATAGAATTATGAGAAAAATTCCATTAAAAATGCTAGAAGTAAAGAACAGGATAATACAGATGAAGATTATGTTTGCTTGATGGACTCATTAGTAGACTTGACATAGCCAAATACAGAATTATGGACTTAAACATAAGTCAATAGCAATTACCCATGCTGAAACAAAGTGAAAAAGAGAGTAGGGAGGAAAACAGAACAGAGCATCAAAGAGCTATGAGAAAATATCAGACCACCTAATATATGTGTCACTGGAGACTCAGGAAGAGAAGAGAGAGAGAATGGGATCAAGAGATATTTAAAAAGGTAATGGCACATAATTTACAAAATTGATAAATATAGTAAGTTATAGAGTTAATGACCCTAGAAAACCCAGGATAAACACTTGAAAACAAACACAAGACAAGTTGTAAAAAATGCTAATAAAGCAAAGGACAAAATCTTGAAGGCAACCAGAGAAAATAAGACAGTATGTAGAAATAAGAAAGGTAATAAATATGTCTTTGTATTGTCTAAGTCTGTGCAAATGGGATGACCATAGGGCACTGCAAGAAAAGAAAAGAAAAAAGTCTGTCAACCCAGCATGCTATAACCAGTGAAAATACTTTTTTAAACTTGAAGGTAAAAATAAGGAATTTTAAATAGAGTAGGAACAACTGAGAAAATGTATTAATAGTGGATCAATGCTACAGGAAATATTTCTTTAAGTATTTCAGGCAGAAGGAGTAATATTTCAGGTAAAACTTGAATCTACACAAAGAAATAAAGTCTGTAAATTATTCAATTATTTTTCATCACTCAAACAGCAAATATTTTCTTTCTTGGGGGAACAAGTAAGTATTTTAGACTTTGTGGACCACTTGGCTTTTGTTGCAGTTACTCAGTTTTAATGTTCTAGTGTGAAACCAGTCATAGACAATAGATAAACAAATGTACATGTCTCTTCTATAATAAACTTCACTTAAAACAGGTGAGAGACTAGACTTGGCTCACAAGCCATAGTTTGCCAACTTCTTATCTAAAATAAAAACAGTTTCAATATAGTATTGTGAATTTATAGCATATGTAAAAAAAAGTATGACACTATTATCACAGAAGATGGGATAAAGGAATTGAAAGTATACTAATAGAAGTTTCTTTAACTATATGTAAAGCAATATATTATGTAAAAAAGACACTGATTTATTAATGTGTTTTTTTTTACCCTGGAAAACGCTATTTTTAAACATACGAAGACATACAAACCTAATAGCGCATGTAACATAGAATCACAAAACCCAAAATAACCAAAGGGCAGTCAAAAAGAAGAAACACTAAGTAAGAAACAATAAGCAACACTATAGATATTAATCCATCTATATTAATATGGATCCATTATCCATATCAATCAATATATGACAATAGATGAAATGCATGGCAGGGGAGGGTGGCAGTAAAGGGGAGAGATCAACCAAAGGACTTGTATGCATGCATATAAGCATAACCAATGGACATAGACACTAGAGGGGTGAGGGCATGAACGGGGAATAGGGGGAGACAATGGGAGGCTAAGGACACATATGTAATAGATTAGTCAATAAAAAATAAATAAAATAAAAAAAAACAGCAGTAGCAAGTTTGTTTGTTTTTTAAAACCAGCCCGACTATATGCTGTCTACAAGTCACCCATTTTAATATAAAGACATGCATAGGTTAAAAGTCAAAGAATAGACAGATATATTATATACATGTTATTCAAAAGAATGCTGGAGTAACTATATTAATACCAGACATAAAAAACGATAAATGGAAACACATGTAACAATAGAGTTTCAAAATACATAAAACAAGACCAATAGGAATGAAAAAAAAAACATAGCAATTCCATGATTATTTGGAGATTTCAACACTTCTCTATAGCAAAGTAGACAGAAAACCATAACTAATAGTAAACCTGAACAGTACAATCAAATACTCAAGCTAATAAAAATTTATAGAACATTCTATGTGCATTCTTTTCAAGTGCATAGTGATATTTATTGATGTAGATCATTTTATTGGATATTAAAAAATTAATGAAAGATAATTTAAATCATATGAAGAAAATTTTCAGAGCAAATCAGAATTAAGTCAGAAACCATAATGAAAAAATATCTGGAAAATTCTTACTTTTGAAATAAAACTGCACATTTGTAATAACCCAAGTGTTAAATAAAAAGTCAAAAGAAAGTGAGATTCCCCCATTCCCAACAATTAGGCCCAAATTGTAAATACTGCTAAGGTTAAGAAACCCTCTTCTAGTAAACAGAAGAGGAAATAATGTAAAATTTATAGTTTATATAAATTATAAAAAAAATTGATGCATCATTAGTACCAAAACCCAAGGAAGAAATAAGAAGGAAACCAATAACCTTAGGAACATAAACAATGGATGCTTAATAAATTTTTTAAAAATGTAATCCAGCAATATGGAAATAATAATAATAATGTCAAGGTGTGGTTTATGCCAGGTATACTTTTCCATCTATACAAACTAAAGAATGAAAATCTATGTGAAAATGTTGGACATTTCATTGCTAATATGATGTTTAATTGGATATCTTTGGAGCTAAGGCACAAGGCATTGTAGTTCCCAAATGGATATTCTGAGCAAGATTTACAAAAAGAGAACAAAATGGCCTTATCTGTTTTAATACATCAATGCTGATGTTCAATCAGGGGTCCAGACTCAGTTTTTTTAGGTAACTTATAGCTCTTTGCCTCTATGCTTTTGTTGGATAGAGGCAAAGAGCTATATACCCTATGATAGGCCTCCCTATCTTCAAATTCGGAGGGCAATTTTCTTACCTCTCAAATGGTGTGTGTCTGTGAAAGATATTGTAGGTATTACACTTCAGCCCAGACCCCACAGCCAGCTTTGAATATCGGAGAGTATTTTTGCATCTCATTAATGTCCTTGATGAAGTCATCAAAGTTTCTTCCACATTATTCTCTATAGGTCAGTGAATGCTGACTCTCCCAACATTTACATAATTAAGGGGGAATCATTCAAGTGGATATTTGCAAAACACAGAGTCCTGCTTCAAGGTGATTTCTATTCTTTCTAAAATACAAAAGCTTCTGTCAACATATAGCTAGCAGTTATGTTATCCTTATCATGTGTGCCATCCAAGGTGCTATGTCATAGGTCAGAGAGTTCTGGAAGAGAAGGCAGTGGTCTGAATTAATTCAACATATATTTGTTGATCTACTAGTATATACCAGACATTGGTGACCTGAAATTAATATATCAGATACATATTTTAGAAATAATACTTTGGAGAAAGTCTGGAAAGTAAGTGTAAGCATGAGAAAGGGAAAAGGTAGAAGGCCTATTCAAGTAAGAAATTATAACAGCCGAGACTATAGGTAACTTAGTCTAGTCTTTCTTAACTAGTCTTGATAGTGTAACAAAATATAGTCTGGACAAGTTTTGAGAAATAATATCAACATGATATTTGAATTGATGTGAATATTTGTCAGAACCAGAGTAGTCAATATAACCATTATTTTGCATACAGAACTTGGAAGAAAGAACAAATTTGGTAATAATTGTCTTTTAAGCAAGTTGGATATATAATAGGTTTGTAACAAGTTTTAAGACTTTAGAAATACAGAATTAAGAGTAAGAATTAAGACTGCAAATTATTGCAGTCACGCAATATTAATGGGGAATTTTTCAAAGGCAGAGACTGTAGAAAGGATAAAAGGGGTCAAGTATAGATCCCTGGGGGAATATAAACTTTCACAGGGCAGGATAGATGGGCACCCACAGACATACTAACCAATAAGCTTTAATGAGAGTGGAATCAAAACCTAAGAGAGAAGAGAATTTGATTAAAAAAAAAAAAAAAAGAACACAGACAAACACTGTTTAGAAGTTAGAGAAGATAAAGAATAAAAGTGGGAAATGTCTTTGAAAATAAGGAAGTTTAGAATGACTCAGTCAGAACATTTTTATTGGATTTGAGGGTAACAACAGTGAAAATGTGGTTATATGATTAAACAGTGGCATTTCTCTTTTTTGCATCTGAAGTTTTCAACGTATGCTTTTATTTTGTAAATGAAATGATTCTTGAACCTCCACAAGAAGAAGAACAATATAAATAATCTAAATTAATGCAACTACAGAGAAAGTGCATTCAACACAAACAAATAAAAAAACTGTAATTTATATGAATTTTCCAGGTATTAAGTGCTGAACATCTTGAAAGTACATTAGGGATCTCACTTTTGCTGTTGTAGCCATTATAACCTTCAACTTGTGAAAATTTGCCAGCAAAAATATTTCATGTATTTAAAGTCAGTTACAGACAATCACCTTTGATTTTTCTTTCTTAAGCTACAATTTTAAGAGTGTGAAACACTCCTCAAAGAACATTTTCTTTTATTCATGACACTTAAAAAGCAATTTATTTTCCAGTGAAGATAATTATATGGGCAGATCACCTAACACCTTTCTATAAGCAAAATTTGAAGTTGAAATATACATAATGTAACCCTACTAATTTTAGCATTATGGTAGAATTACTTTATATTAATAGTACTAGAGGCCCAGTGCATGAAATTTGTGCATGGAGGGGGGGGGGTCCCTCAGCCTGGCCTGCACCCTCTCCAATCAGAGACCCCTCGGGGGATGTTCGACTACCAGCAGTTGGACATCCCTCTCGCAATCCTGGACTTCTGGCTCCTAACCACTCACCTGCCTGCCTGCCTGATTGCCCCCAACTGCCCCCCTGCCGGCCTGGTCACCCCCCAACTGCCCCCCTGCTGGCCTGGTTGCCCCCCAACTTCCCCCTGCCAGCCTGGTCACCCCCCAACAGGCCCCTGCTGGCCTGGATGCCCCCTAACTGTCCCCCTGCCATCTGGTCACCCCCTAACTGTCTGGAAGGAAGTTGGATGTCAGAAAGATATCCAGTCACCCAGTATATTAGCATATTACCATTTTATTAGTATAGATGGATGATTTGGTCCTGAGAATTTACTTAAAATTTATACAAAGTAATATTTTTAATAAGGAAGAATAGGAATTAGTCACATATACACGTTCACTCAATCTTATATAACCATTGATAATTGAGAATATTAACTGACCTATGTCCTAGAGGAGGAGAAAACCTAAATATGTATCTGAATTATCTGACATAGAGACTGTAAGGAGATTGGTGGGGGAAGGAGAGAGGGAACATAATAGTTTGATATCATCATGGACACTCTTTGAGAGGTGCTCTGGGAAAACCATTGACTGAATTAATGCAGGGAAGGAGATACACAGCTGAGAATATGCCCCCAAATAACAAAATTCTCAAAATTGTTAGTGAGAAGAGTATGGTCATACAAAATATGTAACAGGTAATTCATAGGGGCTCCAACTTTCCTTGCCCTCTAAACAGGGGTTGTAAAGAAGATACCAGGTAATTAGATGATTGGACTTTGAGTACCAGTATACCATCCCACATTTAAATTTTGCCCCAAAGTTTTCTTTTCCCTTACATTGATTTCAGTATACTAATACTAATTACTATTTGTGGAGTAGGTATCTACAGTTTTCATACTATTTCTGTTGACATAGGAGTATAGTTTTCAAATATATTCTAAAATTCCATAGGTTACATTTTCTCTGTTGATTTTTTCCTTTGTTGTGTAGAAACTTTTTGGTTGATGTAGTCCCACTTGTCCATTTTTGTTTTTGCTACTTGTGCTTTTAGTGTCATAGCTAAGAATTCATTGCCTAGACCAGTGGTTGGCAAACTACGGCTCGCGAGCCGCAGTTTGCCACTCTGTTGACTAATGAGTTTGCCAACCACTGACCTAGGCTCTCAATTCCAATAATTACAGGCTGTTGTTGTTCCTTGTGATTAAGCCCCTATCCCAGTGGTCGGCAAACTCATTAGTCAACAGAGCGCCAAACCACGGCTCACGAGCCGCAGTTTGCCGACCACTGGCCTAGACCAATGTCATGGTTTCCACCCTTATTTTTTTCTGTCTAGGTGTTTTATAGTTTCAGTTCTTATATCTTTAATCCACTTGGAATTGATTTTTGTGTATGATGAAAGATAAGGATTCAATCTTATGCTTTTGCATGTGAGTAACCTTACCCACCAAGATTGTTGAAGAGACAATTCATTTCCCCATTGTTTATTCTTGGCACCCACATTAGAGATCAGTTGATTGTATATGAATACCAAGCTTATTTCTGGGGGTTCTATTCTGTCCCATTGATTGATATGTCTGTTTTTATGCCACTAAAATACTATTTTAAGTATTGTAGCTTTGTAATGTATTTTGAAGTCAGGAAATGCGATGCTTTGAGCTTTGTTCTTTTTTCTCAAGATTTGTTTGGCTATGTGACACTTTTGTGATTTTACATGAATTTTAGGTGTTAGGGTTTTTTTTTCAATTTTTGCCAAAAATGCTGTTGAGATTTTAATTAAGATTGCATTGCCCAGTCAGTGTGGCTCAGTGGTTGAGCATCGATCTATGAACCAGGAGGTCAAGGTTAGATTCCCATTAGGGCACATGCCCAGTTTGCGGGCTCCATCCCTAGTGTGGGGTATGCAGAAGGCAGCTAATCAATGATTCTCTCTCCTCATTGATGTTTTTATCTCTCTCTCCCTCTCCTTTCCCCTCTGAAATCAATAAAAGAATATTTTTTAAAAAGACTGCACTGAATCTGAAGATAGATCACTTTTGGTAGTATGGACATTGTAACAATTTTAAGTCTTCCAATGCATGATCATGGGATATCTTTCTATTTATTTATGTTTTCTTTAATTTATTACATTATTGTCACATAGTTTTTCACATACAAATTTTTTACCTCCTTGGTTAAGTTTATTCCTAAATATTTTGTTATTTGGAATGAGGTTTTCAGAACTTCTGTGGTGAAATTTTGTGCCTTTGTTCTTTCAGCCTTCCCCATTTTTGTAATAACTGATATCACTGCTCTCTGATTTTTCTTGGTATTGCTGCGTTCAGAATCAGAAGTGCAAGAATCTTGTCCACTCCAGGCTGCAGTGGCATCAGCATCCAATCTTAACTCGTGGCTATCATTGAGAATTACATAAGAAAGGGATATCTGTTTTTGAGCAAAGACAGTACCCCTTGGGCTGTCCTTGACCAAAAGTAGAACCAATTAGGAAAGAATAGGGAGAATAATTCCGACATTAGTGGCTTGGCTTGTTTCTGTGAGCTGCAGTGAGTCCAAGTTGGTATGGCCTAGGGAAACCTCTGGGACATATAAAATATTATAGTTTCCCTGAATTAGGTTTTCTAGGAACCAGACACTACGATAAAATTAAACATGATAAAAATTATCTAATAGGAAATACTTATTAGAGAAGAAAGGGAGAGGTCCTGAGAGGCTGAGAGAGCCATCAGAATGTGCTACACTGCAGGTATAGCAGAGCAAAGGAGAAAAGAGAAAACGGAAAGTGGGGCAGAAGCACCGGAGACTGCAGTGCCGTTGTAAAGAAAGCTCAACAAGACTTCCAGGGAGTCCTAGAGTCCAAGTGGCCCATCACAGTAGTTCTGTGTCTCCCATACATGGATTTGCATGTAGTATCCCTGCCCTTCTCAACCTTTGGCAGCGAGAGGCAAGTAGAAAGTGTGGCCTTGGCATGAATGTGGAGATACATTTCAAAGCACAGCAGCTGGGACCATGGGTCAATTATGCTTTCTGCAGTGAGAGATGTAAGAGGCACATTATCATGACGGCCACCTACCCTAAGGTGTGGTCTTTTCCAGATGACTAATTGTCTTCTATAGAATGGGAATGAGCAATGACAAAGCATATGCTCTCCTAAACCTAAATCCAAAAATGCAATGACCATCAATCAATTTCTAATTGTGCAATAGTAAGCATACTGCAATAATACCTTTCAGTTCCGGTGTCACTAAGGTAGTGTTCCTGATTTAAATGTCTTCAAAGTTAAAAAAAAAATCAGATGAATTTCTTTGCAAACTGTTTACTAAATAAAACATTTATTGTGTACCAATAAATTATGCCACTCCAGTTTTTCCAAATATTCTTCAACACAGAAAATATGGCAAAACAACTTACCATGACTTTTCACAAAAGAATGTTTGTACTTCTTCCTCAGCTCTACGCAATTTAAATAAATGCACCATAAAGGCTGACATTATGAAACCATTTCACAACAATGCAATCATTTTCTTCATACATCCATTTGTTAGAATGAGGGTGTGTGTTTTTAATGCACCTGAAAAAACAAATTTGAATAACAGATACAGGTGCCCTACACACAGGCAAAACCATTTTACACCTATAAAGAGCACATTTTACAAGGAAAATAGCACACATTTTAGTGTCCCTAAAGCATTTTTCAGATCTTGTCATTGCTTATTTCAACAAAGGTCAGTGCTATCTTGTCAGCCAATTTTCTGTTTGCGTGTTATGAGCCCTGGGTACTTGTTATAGGTTGACATGAAACAGAATTGAGAAAAACTTACAGTTTTGTTATAAATGAGTACATCACATAAAAGAAGCATAGAGTCCATGTCTTACCTTGTTCTCAGTAAATTCAGTGACCAAATAACATATAATAGTCAAGAGGTTCTGCTTGTCTCCTGCTAAAAAATAATTGGTTTTCAATTGTGATGGTCCACAAAGGGCATAGTTAGAGAGTGTAATGGAATTATAAAGACTTCATAATGTCTGAACTTTTTCTGAAAAATTCAAAATAATGTAATTTTGTTTACATTGTGTAAAACATAGGGCACATCTAGCAAAAGCTAAAGGCTAAACAGCAAAAGTTAAGGCTAAACTTTTAAATTTAGTTTTAGTTAAAAATAAAATAACTATAAGCATAAATATTTTATATGGAGGATTACTATGAACCAAATAATGGGGTTTTCTTTTTTCTCCTTCATTCCCTCTCTCCCTTCCTTTCATTCCTTCTTTTTTCTTTCCTTATTTCTTCCCTCCTATCTTTCTAATTATTTAATAAATCAATTATTTTAGTTGGTAATGTTGAAAAACAAATCTATTGTGTGACTTCAAATCCCCAGTTACTTATTAACTGTCTCAATCAGATAAAAAGGAACAATTTGGAGACCACTTGTAGTTTTTTGATCATAGGAATAGAAGACAAAAATTACTGCAGAGGCTATCCAGTTAGGGCCGTGGTCGGCAAACAGCGGCTCGCGAGCCACATGCGGCTCTTTGGCCCCTTGAGTATGGCTCTTCCACAAAATACCACGGCCTGGGCGAGTCTATTTTGAAGAAGTGGCGTTAGAAGTAGTTCAAGTTTAAAAAATTTGGCTCTCAAAAGAAATTTCAATCGTTGTACTGTTGATATTTGGCTCTGTTGACTAATGAGTTTGCCGACCACTGAGTTAGGGTAATGCACTTTTGAAATTTTAAAGTCACATGTACTATGTGTATTTGTCATAAATTCTACGATCCTTTATTTAATCTCCCAAGAATGAGACTGTCAACTCTAAAGTTTATGGTAAGTATAAAAATTGTGTAAAATGCTTGTTTTATCAAGTGTTTTTGTTTAGTTACACCACCATAAAACATCTTTCTACTGGGTAATGAAATTACTCCCTTAAGCTGTAAGTGAACTTGCTCAGCTTTGTGTTGATTAATGCACCACCCTGCATATATAAGCTTAACAACTCTATGCTAACTAACTCTAGTAGCATAGCCTGACTTAAATCTACAGTTTGTTTGAATAAAGAGTGTCTCTAGCAATTTAGATTGTTTATCTAATTATAAAATATAATTAGAAGCTAAAGAGAAGAGAAAAAGTCTTTGATTAAACCTAATCAAGTGTTCAAAGCAGGATAACTGATGTGTAAATATGTTTACATTTGTAATGGAAATGATTGGTTACAGGGTCTTCAAAATCAATGCTAGTCCAGGTAGCCACTGTGCCTGGCATAGCTTTGCTCTCTACATGTACATATGCGAATTCTGCCCATTCTGCTCAAACACTTTTCACAATCAACTTTATTTCTTGATTATGTCTTAACATTCTTTTAAAAATCTATTGAGATAAATTTCAAAGTACTACAGTATTCTAAAAGCTCATTTTCTAAACAGCACTAACACCTTTTTATGTCTTACTTTTCTCAAAGGATATGAAAGGAATCTAAATACATGCTTCACAAAAACTAGTCCATATATATTTTTCTTTCATCTCCTAGTTACATATCTTAAACTATTCTGTTACATCTCTTTCTAAGCCTTGAAATATGTTGTTAGCCATCTTTTCTTTTATAAAAATATATTTTTATTGATTTCAGAGAGGAAGAGAAAGGGAGAAAGAGATAAAAACATCAGTGATGAGAGAGAATCATTGATAGGCTGCCTCCTGCACGACCAGGGACCAAGCCCACAACCTGGGGATAGGCCCTGCCCTGGAATCAAACTGTGACCTCCTGGTTCATAGGTTGATGCTCAACCACTGAGCCACTTTGACTGGGCTCCCATCTTTTCTTTGCCATCTTCTACCATATGTTTGTTTCTCTAATTTTCTTCTTATCTTTTCTCTTTTAATTATGCGGATGATTCAGCCTTTCTTTACTGTAGAAATTGGAGGGTTGTTTTTTTTTTTTTTAACAAAAACAATATTCTCCTTAGCAGGAAAGAAAGGGGGGGAGTTGATGAATACCTTGTGCTAATATTTGTGTCTTTTATTTATGGAGTCAATATAAATGCTTATTGAGAACCTGCTGTGTGTCAGGCCTTGTACCAAGTAGATACTGGAGATATAATGGTGACTATCATGTTCTGCTTTCCAAGAGCTCACAATGTCTTGGGGAATCCAGAGAAGTAAACAGTGTCAAAACATTATGATAACTATTTTAAGAATATCTATGAGGGAGGGACAAGGTGCAGTGGAAAGGATATTGAAGAGTTTTGTTGCATAATGAGCATGCGATGTTTAAGGAACTACAAGTTGTTCATTTAGTAGAACATAACATTTGACAAGTGAAATTTTAGAATGGAGAGGTAATTCAGGAATATATAGCAAACTGTCTCAGAAGACAGTGAAGAACCCCTCCCTTACGTTTTATTTTCATTTAGTATATGTTCTTTCCCAATATTCACACTTTCGCAGAGATTCCATTTTAGTCACTCTTATATAGGTGTCCCCAAAAATGTATACATACTTTAACAGCTGATAGTTCAATTTTGAAAATTAAATGTATTTTAATAAACACTGCCTTTATAATTATTCAAAGTGTGTGTATACATTTTTGGGGACACCCTATGTATTTTAAGTATCAACACAACACCTGACAGAGTAGGTTCTCATAAAATCTTTCTATGGTTTTCATTATATGAATTACTTCTATTAATGATAACTTGTGCCCTTCATTAGCCTCCCCTTGAAACTGTCCTTTGTGACACGATTATTTTGGTGTTTCTGATTCATCAAATAACACACAAATTATAACACTGGAGTTTTTACTTCACTAACAGCTTATACCATCCACATAAAGAACTTCAAACTAGAAAGAGATGAAATAACTTGTCTAAGAGTATTAATTAGAGATGAAAATTGCCCACTAGTATATATGGCATATCTTTGTTTCATCCTTCCTTCACTATCTGCCTCCTATCTCAGAGAATGAGACAGAAAACTGAAAGACTGATACTTGAGACAACAAGAAAACAATTTTTCTTACCACCATTTCTCCAAATCCCTAAGGAATATAGCCTCCTAAATGGTAGTAGTTTTATAGGTATCAGTTACTAGCAGAATTGTTTAAGAGTAGATCCTCTAAATTTTTTCATGGACTAAATTGAGTTGAAGTCAGAGAAGTTATTCTTAGGAGCCAAAAAAAAAATGCACTAGAAGAGGAGAGAAGATCAGGTATACATTAAAACTTAGAATTTAAATTGGGAGTATTACTGTATATATGAATTCCAGATTCTAGAGACTTAGAACTGATTTCTAGGCCAAGAACAAGTTTTACTCCATTTCTGTAGGAAAAAATAAATCACAGTTGAATGTATTTCACATGTGTCCAAGAGTAAGAATAAGTTTTAAACAATAATGGCTATAAAGCAAGTCGTGTTCCTGGGCTGAAGAAACTCTAAAGAGGATAGTCACTAGGGAGAGGAAGCGGGGTGTTGCTACATGATGTCATTACCCGGCACCCTCAGCTACTGTTTCTGGGCTGTGCTGGGCTGAGGGCTGCATTTTGTGCCACAGGGTCTTGGCAGCATCTGCTGCAATTTTGGGGGGTGTCACTCTGGGGTGGTGGCGGGGCCTGTGTCCTACTTTGGGGAATCCGAGTATTGCTTTGTGGGCGCCAGGTCCGCGGTGCCGTTTCTCTGTAAATGGCCAGTGCATGTCACAGCAGCTCCTGTGTTGAGCATCTGCCCCTGGTGATCAGTGTGAGTCATAGCAGCCACTCAGACAGTCGGACACTAAGCATATTAGACTTTTAGATAGATAGATAGATAGATAGATAGATAGATAGATAGATAGATAGATAGATAGATAGATAGATAGATATAGATAAGTTCTTTTGTTGATCTCAGGCATATGAACACCTAGTTAAGAGACATTACCTAGCCTCTCTTGCAGATACATTTAGCCATCTGACTAAATTTTGGATCTCGGTGTGAAGCCAAAGTGATATATATATTCAATTTTGAGAATATATGCTTATAAAAAATATTTAAAAACACATTTAAAAAAACATTAAAAACAATATGAACTAAAACCTCAGAAAACAAATTCACATGAATAAATATACAAATAAACAAAGCACACTTAACATTATTATAGTTTGACAATGTAGAATTTGAAGTAAAAAGCATGAAGTTGAAAGAAAACTATCTTATATTCATGAAGTTTATAATCCATTATAAAAAGATAAGAGGATAAAAATGCATGTGCTGAGTAATATAGCACTTGAATATATAAAGGAAAACTCTTACTAATTCATAGAGAAGTTGGTAGAAGCAGAATAAAGATGGAAGATAATAATATACCTCTCAGTTCTTAATAGCTCACATGACTACAAACATAAATTCAGATAGAGAGTACTCAAATGTTACAATTAATAATATGCTATCATTTATATACATTTTATCACCACCACTGAAATAATTAAAATATTGTAAATATAATGGTCCCATAAATTCCATGAAGCAGAAATTATGTAGGCCATAACTCTTAGTCTCCCCTCAAAAAACTGAAAAAAATATTTTTAAAAGCTATAGCAAATAGGCACAAGGAAAACATTCTAAATGACAGTTTAAGGTAATTCTTCAAATAAACAGCAAATTGAGAACAAGTTCTGATTATAGATATAAAAAGAAAAAGAATATATCAAAAGCTGAAATATTGGAAAATATCACATTAAAATGCTTTGAACTTTGACATAGAGAAGCAATAAAATGAAATAACTTAAAGATTATAAAAAATATTAGAAAGCTCATGGAAATCTACAGGAAAGAATTAATGAAGACAAAGGAATTCTTCCTCCAGAATTTTGATCTGGTTTGATGTCTCTTAAATTCTCCACTGCAATTTTATCAATAAAATAAAAGTGATTAAAGTCTCATTTTTAAAATAAAATATTCAAGTGTAATTTATGCTTAAAAATTTAATAATGATTATACAATATAATAGATATAGAACCAGACTGACTGAAGCGCCCACCAGTTTATGATCAATAGAATAGAGGAGAAAACTTGTTCTGGGAGATGAGTGATTATGTATATAGTAGAATCCCACTGGATGTCTAGACAATAATAGAACAACAAATGACACTGTGAAGAGTAATGACAAATATCTGACCTAGTAAAATGTTTCCCAAAGTTACCTATTTATAAGAAGTATCTTGCTATTTATTAAACTTACCCTGGAAATGTAGGTAGAGCCCAAGAATATGTATTTGTCACAAGCTCTCCAAGGATGCTCATCATAATGGAAACTTTTGCGTCAGAAACCAGTCTCTATGTGGTTTCTTGCCTAAGAAATCTCTCATTTTGCAAGTGGGATAGTTAAATCTGGTGATTTGGCTCAGTGGATAGAGCATCAGCCTGTGAGCCAAAGGGTCCTGGGTTCAATTCTGGTGAAGGGTACATACCTTGGTTGCAGGCTCCTCCCTGCCTGGGCCCTGGTATGGGTGCATACAAGGAGGCAACCAATTGATATGTTTCTCTCACATCAATATTTCTCTCTGTCTTACCCTCTCTCTTTCATTCTCCCTAAAAATAAAAAAGGGCAGGCTCTTTACATTGTCATGTTGGGCAAGTTACTAAATGTTTGTAAACTATGACTACCTTACCTAGCTCCCAGAGTTTTAAGAATTAAATGAGATAATATTATAATGCACTTAGCAAAGTGCCTGCATGTTTTAAGTGCCAGTTCATTCTTAGCTCTTCTTATTCCTATTTGCTTAAGTGCTCAACATGAATTATATTTAATTCTCACAACAACCTTGTGAGACAAACTATGTTTAATTCCCCATGTAAATAGCACAACAAGAATTCAAACTCAGGTCTATGTGATTAGAGAGCCCACATTGCCTGAATATGAAAATATATTAGAGTTTACCATAAATGCCCATATTTTAAAACACCACATAAATAAAAGGTAAATTAAATAATAATCAAGAAAGCAATATATGTACACGTATGTACATATACATATCTATAATAATAACAGTGTATATGCTAATTAGACCGGACGTTCTTCCGGACGAAGCCAGGGGCTGCGAGTGAAGCCTGGGTCCCGGGTGCCTGTCAGTGGCCAGAGGAAAGCCCGGGTCTCGGGTGCCAGAGGGAAGCCAGTGCTGGCAGCAGGGGGAAGGAAGGCCTACTCTTGCATGAATATTTGTGCATTGGGCCTCTAGTATATTATATATGCATATATGTAAATTAGAGTCAACATCATTTATATATATACACACACACACATTATACTGGATAAGAAAAAACTTATACACTCATACTGGATAAGTAAAAACTGAAAATACCATTTTTATGTGGATGAAGACAGTCTCAAAAATGAAATTAAAAACAAAAATTGCTCTAGCAATCAAATGTTATACTTGTCATTAGCAAATACATGAAAGCTTATTTTCAAAAGTAGGAATCAGGCGTAATTGTACACTGTTAGTGACATTTAAATTAGTGCAACTTTTCTGTAAGCTGACTTGAGAAAATATATCGAAAGCCATAAAAATGTGATAACCATTGATTCAGATATTTCTCCACTAAGAAATATGGAATATTTATCTATAAGAATCTGGATATAATAATTACTTATATGTGACATAGGCAGCTTTTACCAGCCATAATTTTGGGCATTTTAAATAATATTGAAAATGCTCACATTGAGGCTATCTTTCTAGAAGAATGACAGACCAGATACATTAGGGCATTGAAAGCAGAGAAGTCTTCTCACTTGTATCCTACAAAAAAATGTAGTTTTTATGTTGTTTTTGGATCCTCAGGTGATGAGAAAAAAAATAAAGAAAAAAGTCATAAATTAAAAAGAGAGTGATGATTTTCAGAAGATGAGAGGAGATAGGATCTACTGTATGGGTTGAAGGGTTGACCTGGCCATAAAGCAACATTTATTCACAGTAATAAGAGGGAAGGCAAAGATGTGAACTTATTGAGAAAGAGTGAGTAAGAATAGGAAAGGACTAGACAAAGATACCGTAATTATTGGGCAGCATTTTAGACACTATAAAGCTATTATTATGACTTGTTAACAGATTAGCAAATGTAATATCATATGCTAAAATGTTCTATGGAGAAGTAAATGGGGTAATATCATAGAGCATGACTAGAGGGGCCTGGTGCTTTATTTGGCTCTAGAAGGTCTTGGAGAGAAGGTGTTATTTTTGTGTAATTATACATTTCAAAATATTTTTATGTTAGAATATATGTATTTTGTTTATTTTAATTGTGTAAATCTTGATAAACCCCAATTACACTTCTTCCAGGACTGGGTTAAGAAAAATGGGACCTTGGAAACCCATGGATGAAATTCCCCATACAAATAAAAATCACTCATCCTCCCGTGTGAGTCTCATAAGATAGTTTTTCTTGAGATATTATAAGGACTCCAACCCCAACACTCAGTGGGTAAAGGGACACCCTATAACAGTAAGTCATCTGTGTTTGCCTTAACTGAGCTCTCTCACATATCTGGGACCTGAGCTGGGATAACTGGACTGAGGCAGCTCTGATTCACATGCAGTCTCATCCTCCGGGGGACAAGCCTGTGCTTGTTATGGCAGAGGCAGGGGTTAGGAGAGAGGAAAGAAACCCACAAGACCTTTTGAGGTGGAGACTCAAAACTGGCACACTGTTCTCTTCTGGTGTATTCTGTTGGCCAAAGCAACTCACAAAACCATCTCAAAGAAAGAGTGAATAAAGAATGAAGGTGTTAACCAGAGAGCAGCCTGAGTCAGAGGTGGCTCTCCCATCCTCAGCTCTTGTCACATCTGTGAGAAAGAGTTCAGATGAATGACCAAAAGCAGTATTGAGGCAAAGCAAGCAAACTTATTAAGAATGCACTTGAGCCCATTATAACTGGTTTGACTCAGTTGATAGACTGAAGGGTCCCAGGTTTGATTCTGGTCAAAGGCATGTACCTTGATTGTGGCCACATCCCCAGGGGGTGTGCAGGAAGCAGCTGATCAATGTTTCTCTCTCATCAATGTTTCTAACTCTCTATGCCTCTTCCTTCCTCTCTGTGAAAAATCAATAAAATATATTTTAAAAAAATACATTTGCATAAAGCACAAGCAGGCAACTCAGCTGCTCTGATCATACCACCTGGTGGGGATTCAAGGCTTTTATACTCTGCCCCCCCCCCTCCACCCCCTACCCCATAAGTTTCAAGGTCCACCTGCCAGATATCTTGGGAAACAGATTGAATTACATTCTTGTGGATTTTGCCAGAATGTATGAGAGTATCTGGTGATTTTATCTTGGCAGATCCCAAGATTGCTGGCTTCTTTTTTTAGTGGGTGAAATAAACTCCACCATCTTCCCCACTCCTCCTGTCCAGCAGCTAGCTATCCTGACTAACAAAGGGGCCCAAAATGTTACTGCACAAAAGGCATGTAAATTGGAAGGCTAACAATTACAGCCATCAATGCAGTCAATCTACTTCATTAAGTTACCATCTCTAAGCAGATAGCCTCTATAAGGTCATCATTTTTACATTGTTTTTATCTTTTGTCTCTATTTGATAAATTTAATGCAGTGAACTTGTACGTCTTTTAAGATCCAGAAATGAATATCAGAAATAAATAAAATATTTAAAATAAGAATAAACACATAAGCATTTCATTGTAATTCAGGTTTTTATCAGAAGTCAAAATATAAAGTTTTTAAGTAGTTTGAAGACACCAAGAATTAAAAAATTAAAAAATAAAACATGGGAAAATAAGGGAAAGAAATGAATGGGAAGGTCTGTCATTTTATTAATAAACCATATTTTCCCCTTGCAGTAATAGTATACTTCAATACCTAGAATTCACCACCATCTGCTGTCATACTAAATGAATGGATCCCAGCTAAGTACCATCATGCACCTGAGATATGTTTGTGCTATACTTATGTTTAGCACAGTTTTGAATGTATTAATTAAGGTGAGAAAATAGCCATTTTCTGAAATAGAAATCAAAAGCAATTTTGAAAAAATTAACATCACTATTCTGTATAATGCTTAATCAGATATCCCTATAGTGAAGATATAAATATCCCTATAGTTTATTGATTTACAAACATAATCTATTTGGAAGTAAAAAAAAAAATTGTAATCTGGCCCTGGATTTGTCTTTTGCAAAATGACATTAGAAAAGAACTTCTTTTTTTTTTTCTATAGTTGAGGTTTAGTTGTCACATCTGTAAAATGAGGAGAATGCATTGAGATTCTAAGTCATTCCTATCCTCAATATTCTCTTTTCTACAAATTTCCCTTAGATTAATCAAATAAAATTTGTCCTTGGAGAGGGACATTTGCAGGAACACACTAGCTGAGAATGGCTGTATAAATTTGGACACATTTATTAATCTCTCTAACTCTCAATTTTCTCACCTAAAGATTAAATATTAACAACTTCATAGGAAATGGGAGGTTTGAAGAGTTATATAATATTAAAAACTCAGAGAAATGTTGGAGAATAATAAAAGTTTCAGAATAACAGAGTCAGAAATTTTCATCATGTTGCTATGATGGTAATTTTTCCCTGTTCCACCTCTCTGATCCATGTCCATTTTTCCTGCCTTGCTCTGTGCCTGGGAAGAATGACTTCATCAGTTGGATCCTCTTGGTTCAGCCAATGGGAGACAATAGCAATAGATTATTAAGTGAGAGGAGAGAGAGAAGAGAAGCTCTGGTTTGCTCCTTCATGTCATATATCTGCCAATTAACTGTAATTTTTATCAGATTGTTACTGAAAAGAGGACCAGGCCTGGAGTGAGGCTGCCTCAGGCTGGGTCTGCCTCAGGTGGCCTACAATGTGTGGGTTATTGACTTCAGCAGAACATGAGTCCATATGATTTTGAGAGTATGTTTAATGAACCTTGGAACAGTGAAACAAGGAAGGGCTTAGGATAGATAGACTCTCAATTCCAATAATTACAGGCTGTTGTTGTTCCTTGTGATTAAGCCCAGGAGAGAGACTAAATGGGACTTTGACTCTCTAGAAACATGGGATAGAAGTGCGTCAAGGTGGGGCTGCTGTCAGCTCACTGGAGAGTGAGAGAAAAGGGGACCTAGTGGACAGGTTCAGGGGGTTAGCCCAGAAGGAAATGCCACTGCCCATTTCTCCCCTGGTTGTAATCTTCTGGAGTCCTTTAGAATTTAGGAGATGAATGCCTGTGGTGGAAGAATAGGGGGAAGGGAAAGGCATGGGCATGCTCCCTGGAGGGAAAGCCCAGGCTGGTTTCTTCCGTTTTAAAGGCAGGTAGTTTAGTGGAGGTCTTAGAGTAGGGTCTCAATAGAATATTCATCAGCTTTTCCAGGTGTGTCTTTCAGTGTCGTGGTCTCTACTGATTGGTCAGTACCAAGACAGGGGGCCATTAGTCATTGCAGCTGGTCCTGGCATCACCCACCTGGTTTTGCTGCTTTTCTGGAGCTGAAATGCAACTGAGGCCTTGATGTGATCTCTAGGGAGGAAAGGCCTAGGCAGGGGTGGGAAAACTTTTTGACTCGAGGGCCACAATGGGTTCTTAAACTGGACCTGAGGGCCAGAACAAAAGCATGGATGGAGTGTTTGTGTGAACTAATATAAATTCAAAGTAAAGGAGCGGAGGGGAGAGCAAGAGAACCGGATAGAACAGCCGGATCCGGCCCGTGGGACGTAGTTTGCCCACGGCTGGCCTAGGGGGTGTAAACCGAATGACCAGTGATGTGCCAGGGGAGGAACAGCAACCGTAGGGGTGAGGTCCGTGGCCAGTTTTGCTTTCTGTCCTGACGACCTTCTGTATCTGGCTGTAAATTACCCAGCCAGTTTGTTCAGCTATTTGTCCCAGTGTCCCTGTTTCACTTGTCTTGGCTTATTAGCCTGTCTCAAGATGGCCCTTTCTCCAAGGTGTTAGCTTCTTCATTCAGCTGACACTTTTGAACACATAATAGTGGGCCAAACAATATGATAGACACTGGAGGTATATAAAGATATATTTTATGGACCATACCATCTATATTTTAAATTGCACATTGCAGTTAAGATAGTAAATAAAAAGAATGCATATTATTATGTAGCAAGTATGGATCTGTGGACAAAATCATACTGTGAGAAATAAATCAGTATCTATTCTAGGATGAGCAAAGCAATATATGTGTATTTCTTTACTAGAGGCCTGGTGCACAGATCCATGCACCGGGCCTCTAGTATGCATATAAGATCTTTGGTTAATCTCTTCCCACCCTCCCTCTCTCCCCTCTCTCTGAGATTCATCAGTCTGTTCCATGTTTCCATGCCTGTGCGTTGAGTGTCTGCCCCCTGGTGGTCAGTGTGCGTCATAGCTACCAGTTGAGCAGTCTAATGGTAGACTGGTGGCTTAGGCTTTTATATATATAGATAGCCAAGAAAAAAATCTTCTCATGTTTTTACCAGTTATTTTTATGTTCTTTTATTTCCCCTTTACCCTTTAACCTCCTGTTTCATTTGTTGTTTTGTTGATTTTTAAAGTTTTCTTTAGTTTGCAATTCTAGAAATCAGTAATGTTGAGGAATTAAGAAATTGCTAGCTACTCACAATTACCCTGTTTCCAAAGGCATTAAAGACAAAGCCACAGCCTGCTTAAATGGAGAAGAGGGAATCCAGGATGAACAAAGTATTGGAATTAAAGAGTATATAAAAGGAGAGAAAAATATGTGTGTGTTTTTAAGGAATCCTGGGAAATATTCCATGTTTGGGGGCCTTGGGCCCTCTACACAAATGCTATCTTGCAATATATTTTCTGACTATGGACACACGGTTGTTTCTATATTTAGTTGAAGGCTGTAGTCCTTAAATCAGGAGTAATTTTATGCTATTATTTTAATGTTTTGACTTGACTTTTTAAAATAAGTGTTTGAGTTAAGAGAATGTATTTGCTTTTAAGTCATATAATTTTAAAGAAATGCTATTACATAGAGTTACTATCACATAAAGGTTCAGATAAGAGGCATACAATAAAGAGCCCTCTCGTCCTTTCTCTGGTACACTGAAATTACACCACTACCAAATGTCCTTTTATTTTCATATTAGCTGGAACCTGCCTTGAACAGATGAGGAAGCCCGGTACTCCTCTGGGCCCTGGCCCGTTAGAGGACGTCTGCTCCTCTCTCTACCATCAGCCTGTGCCATGTACAGGTTCTAGAGTAATGAGGAGTATGAGTAGCCCTTTATCTCCTCTGAGCACAGGATCCATTCTTTCCTCCCCAACTTGATCTGAGTGTGAGGAGGTACATGCAGGAAGTGGCATTAAAACTTTGAGGTTTTCTTGTCTTTAGAATGTACATGAATTCCATTTTTAAATTTATTATTTATATTAATTGGAAACTATCATATGTGATTGGTAGCTTTTAATTTTAGTACTTCCATGAAACTGCTGTAGAATTTATTCATTTTTAAATCATTAGAACTATCAACTGACACTTTTACTATGCAACAGAGATTTGAAATCATTTGAAAATTTCCTCTCTAATGTACACTATATAGTATTGACATAGGCAATGGTGATCATGAATATAAGCTTTTCCTAATAATGAAAAACTCTGTACATCATGTAAAGTATATTTCTTTTAGAAATTCTCTTTGGAAGTATAAAAAAATATTCATACAATTTCTAATAAGTTATACTTCTCTATTTATGTAGAATAATTTCTAGTACTTAATTCTTTGAAAACACAAGTAATCACCAAAATTTTGTCTTTTAGCACAATTCTACAGATCTATTTCTCTGACAGCTATGCAAGTAATTTGATTATATCATAGAGTAAGGAATGTGTATTATGTTAAATTACAATCTTCCTCTTGTCAAAGATGGTGTTGTGCTAATCGGCCTAGCACTCTGTCCTTGTGTCCAAACATTTCCAAATCTGGTATCACTTGGGCAGTCTTGCAAGATGCAGCATCACACCCAATGTGGACATTGAGAACCGACCTTGTCAGCAGGACTTTACTTAACCCTGAGTTCAAGTACTGAACATACAAGCTTCAAGTCAGTTGTGTTTCTGGTCCTGCCATCATCTAGTCTGGTTTTCCTAAGCTTTGTTTCTCTTGACCACTTCTGCCACTGAATGGCTCCTCTAGAAACTAATCCCTCGAATTGGAATACTGACGCCATTCCCTTTGGAACAGGCTCATGTTCTGGGACCTGTAATTCAGCCTCAGATCTAGTCCAAGGCCTAGAGTTTCAGGTCTCCCTGTGATTAACACTGAAAGTTTCAGTGTCTGTAGACTAGATTCCCTTTAGACTTCTCTAATACCTTTTCCCAGCCCTTCCTTCACTGTGAGGCCTTTCAGATTGTAATTCCTTGTCACTGGGTCAAAATCAATTTATTTATGTTGGTTTGTCCCCTGTTATCAAAATGTTTTAGAAGCAGAAATAGTAGATAGCTAACAAAGGGTGAAGGGAAAGAGGAAATAGCAAAGTGCCAAAACACAATGAATTTATGAGGCCTTGAATGCTGAACAGTAATTCTGGTCAATTTCTCCATTGCACTTCACTAAAAAGATTTTTTAATTAGTATTTTTTGCATCAAGCTTGAAGGCACTAAAGTTGACTTTCTGCCTCTAGACTTATCTTTTCTAATCTGAATTCCATATAACTGTCAAAATGATCTTTTAAATTAGCAAATCTGACCATATCATATTTTTTATAACCTTGGATGGCTCTTATTTCTACAAACAAATGCTGGTGTGTTGATATGACAAAGAGCCTCCTCAATGAGCTTACCCAAACTCCTTTTTCCTCATGACCTATTAGGTCTTCCCATACTTTACTATTTAAATATTCCAAACTCCCTCCACATTGCATTTGAATACATCCTGTGTGTTCTTCATCCAACTCTTAGAGGCTCCTACTGGCTCACAAAAGCTGACCATTAAATATTCAGAAATGTTTCCATTAATTATTAAATAATTTGGCAGCTTAAAATTAGCCACGGTAAGAGTATACACTGTGGAAACCAGCAATAATAATAAATCAGGGCTTCTCCCCCTCAGATAGGCAGATGGTCAGCACTGAAAGCAGTCGTGTACTTCAGATGTTAATATCCTAAGATTTTTTTGTATTTCCATGCCCTTCCACTTGGAGTGGAAGTAGAAATGGATGACAGAGACAGGGTTGCAAGGATAATTGTTCTTAGTGTATATAAAATTGCCTAGTCAAGTTTTTCATCCCGTGATGGCAAAAGTTAAAACTCTATGCTTTAGATAAAAATGACAACTATAATAGCAATGAAAATAATAAAAAACCTTTGCATTGGGAGATATACATTTTAATGTAAGTTATTTTGCTGTTGTGTCAAAATTTAATTAAGTGTAACTATAATATAACCCTTATTGAATATTTTTGAATAATTTAAGTGCTTTTTTATTTGTACCTCATTCTATAGTATGTACACAAGATAATATTCAAAATGATAATTAGACTTCATGTGTTGTTGATCTACCTGAAGTGAGTAAGATTAAATCATGACTGGTAATTCTTTCAGTCTTTAGAAATAAAGACATATTCATTGGATTTTATAGAAATCCAGATCCCTATTACAAAAAAACATAATTTCCATAAAAATATACTTATATGATGAGTACTTACTGATCTCACTGAGCAGTTTTATATTTGTGAATTTTTTAGTTAGGTAGTGAGCCTGCAATTATTTTTCAATCCTCCTGTTAGGTGAATAGGTTTGAAGTAAGAGATTCAGGATAATTTACCCTGGTAAATTATTGACAAAAAATATTTGTGAAATACAGCATATCTCTAATGTAGAAGAATTTCAATATTCTAGTATAGGGTTCTGTCGAAAATAAACACATCCTAAATTTCAGAGCTAGATAAAATTTAAAATAACACATATTGATTGCTTAATTGATTTGGAGAAATATTCCAGGCTTAAATGCTGCATGCTTTAACCTCATGCTATATTTAGTACAGCAATATTGTATCTCATTATTTCTTTATCTGGTAAAAAGATCCAGGAAATTGCTTCTGAGCTTTTAACTTTTGCCCCTATTGACGATATAGGTTATACACAATACTTGTATTGCCCTATTAGCTTAATAATGCATGATAGATAGAAGGAAGAAAGGAAGCAATAACTAAGAAAAATATATCCAGATTGTTCCAATATTTTTCTATGCTGAAGATCATAAAATGTCAAGAAGTTATCCTTGAGAAGTTCTATAACTGCCCTAAAGTCCATGAGGACCTCCACATTGCAGGGATTTTTATTTTATTTTTTTTAAATATATTTTATTGATATTTTACAGAGAGGAAGGGAGAGGGATAGAGAGCTAGAAACATCGATGAGAGAGAAACATCGATCAGCTGCCTCTTGCACATCTCCTACTGGGGATGTGCCCGCAACCAAGGTACATGCCCTTGACCGGAATCGAACCCGGGACCTTTCAGTCCACAGGCCGACGCTCTATCCACTGAGCCAAACCGGTTTCTGCTGCAGGGATTTTTAATCTTTCCAGAGAATATAAATACAATTTATATTGCTCTCTCAAAGATTATAGCAAGCATCTCAGGCAATTCCTATCACTTGGTAATATCTAACATGTCATGAGTGAGGGTAGAAATACATAGAAACTTTTTGGTATTGCCCTGACTGGTTTGGCTCAGTGGATAGAGCGTGGGCCTGTGGACTGAAGGGTCCCGGGTTCGATTCCAGTCAAGGGCATGTACCTGGGTTGCAGGCACATCCCCAGTGGGAGGTGTGCAGGAGGCAGCTGATCAATGTTTCTCTCTCATCGATGTTTCTAACTATCTATCCTCTCCCTTTCCTCTCTGTAAGAAATCAATAAAATATATTTTTAAAAAAAGAAGAAGAAACTTTGCGGTATATTTTTCTGCAGATGTGATTGGACAGCCAAGGGTTGGCTACAGTGTAGTGTGATGTCCCGCCAGGGAGCGTTTTTGAGAAAAAAGGACTTACTGGCTGTCATGACACAGTGGCTCTTTGACGACCAAGCTTTTGCAGATGCCACTGCCTTTTCCTAATATATCTGCTTGCCCAACATCTGTGTGACCTTCCCCAAATTTACCCATTTGATTGACTTGGAATTCACGAATACATTCATTCACCAAATATGTATTAAGCACTTACTATGTACTTAGCATTCATCTAGGCACAAGGAATTCAGGCAAAAAGTCCTGCCTTCAAGGAGCTTACATTCTAGTGGCGGAGATACATGAAAAGTAATTAATTAAGGCCCTAGCCAGTTTTGCTCAGTGGATAGAGTGTCAGCCTGCAGACCAAAGGGTCTCAGGTTCGATTCCAGTCAAGGGCACATACCTTGGTTCCAGGCTCCTCCCCGGCCCAGACCCTGGTCGGGGCGCCTGCAGGAGGCAACCAGTCAATGTGTTTCTCTCACACCAATGTTTCTCTCTGTCTTCCCCATTCTCTCCCACTCTCTCTAAAAGATCAATGGGAAAATATCCTCGGGTGAGGATTTAAAAAAATTATTAATTAAGTGTGTAATAGAAAGAGAGGATCATCATTTAAGATTTAGTTCAAGCATCAACTTCTCTGGCAAACCTTCCTTGATCACCCCAGCCTGTGTTTCTTTCATTTCTAGATACTCCCAGAGAATCCCATGATTCCCTCCATTGAAACAGCAGCTCCATATTATTATCATCCCTTTAAGCAGGTTTCTGACAGTAGACTTCAAGAAGGTAAGAACCATACTTTGTCCGTCTTTTCTTTTTAAGTGACCAGTATCCTGGTATATATGATAAAAACAGCTATAATGTATTGAGTCCTTTATTCATTTGGAGTATTATTTTAAGGCCTTCCCATTTAAAATTGATTTTCTTTTGTTCCGTAACAAATTACCACAAACTTAGCAGCTTATATGCATACATTTATTATCTCAGTTTCTGTATATCAGAGGTCAGGGTACAGCTTAACTGGGATCCTCTGTCGAAGGTCTCAAAAGGCTGGTATCAAGCTATTAATGAGGTTGCATTTTTACCTGGAGACTTGACTGAGGAAGAACTTGCTTCCAAGCTCACTTAGTTTGTTGGCAGTGTTTTCTGTAGCTGTGCGACTCTGGAGCGTGCTTCTTAATGGCTATTGGCTGGGAGCTGCTCTCATTTCCCAGAGGGCATCTACAGGTCCCTGCCATACGATTCCATATACAGTTCACAATATTGCTGTTTGCTTCTTTAAGGCCACCAAGTGACACTACAGTCTGAGAGGACAGTCTTATTTAAGGAACTGTAACCAAGGGAGTGATAGTCCATCATCTTTGCCATAATCTCCCGCTTAGAAGCCTGTTAGAGATTCCACCCATACTCAAGGGGAGGCAATTTCATAAAGGCTTGATTCACTGGGGGATGCTTTATAATACCATGTATTGTCTCATTTAATCCTCACAATTCTATAGGGTATGTGCTATTATTCTGAAGTTTAAAATGCCACGGATGCTAGCTAATAAAATATCAAGCCAAGTTTCCAGCCAGACAGTGCTACTGCAGAGTCCTAACTTTTTATGTTGCATTATATTGACCCTGCTAAACCCATGTCCAATGAATTTAAAAATGAACTAATGAAAGAACAAATGAATAAATTAATGTTGATATAGCTTTCCCCTTTACAGATGATATGAAATGTATCTATGTGCATAAAAGAAATACATTCACTATAGCATGTTACTTAAATTAGAATCTGAGAAAAGTTAAGTTCCTATGTCTCATTTATCTATTTGGTGGAATGGAAGAAGGAATTTCCTGGGCTACTTCACTTTTATTGTATTTCATTTTTCCCCCTCTTAATTTTAAATTATTGTAGAAGTTATATAAATTCCATTATTTAAAATTCCTTATGGTACTAATCTATTGTGAAGTCATTAGCAGTTATTGGGTAATATTGCATCATGTTATATTAGGTAGATAGAATGGTTTGTTTATTCATTCATTCATTCATTCATTCATTCATAGTATGTCTTCCCTAACAAGAATATAACTTCTTTCAAAACAAGTTCTTATGTGTTTTAAACCCTATCATGTCCTGAAAGCATATAAGTCATAGGTGATACAGTAGGCACTTTAAATAACTTTGAATGACTTTACTGAATCAAATAATATACAAAGAAAATAATTTCCAATCTACTATCATTTTCATTGCTCTTAAATTTTGCTTGTATATTAAATAAAACATAACTGGAGAATAAAATAGTAGAATTAATTATCAAGCTTCATTTGATTTTCATGTGCAAACAAAAATGTATCCTTAATTATTTTGTTGTTTAAACATCATAAGCATTTAATTAAATTTCAAGTCACCAGTGTTGGAAAGAATGTCTAATTCTGCCAAAATATAATCCACATAGATTTAAAGGAAAGTTGGGTTTTCCCATTTGGGCTTACCTCAAAGAGTTAACTTATGAAGTGTTGCTCTGATCTCTGAAGACACACTCATTTCTATGATATATGTGAAATAATCAAACTACCTAAATGATTTTGGAAAAATATTCAGACAGCATTTTCCCCCTCTTTTACTTTTAGCTAGAAAATATCCAAATCATTTATCATGAGGTAAATCTCTCCTGTATCTTATAGCAATAAACTCACAGCTAACATATGGTGTTATTTAGCTGTGCAACAGAAACGATTAATCAGCTGACAAAATGTCATTATAAAGGAAATATTTTAAACTGTGATTTTCTTTTTTCCTCTCTCACTTTATGGGCACCCAACCAAATTCTTCTGCAGCTGCCTTTAAAAACTACATGTGGAAATTAAAAACCAAACTCTTAAATTGTCAGTGGCATTTAGGGATGCCACTCTGGAAGCCCATTGCTTGTAAAATGTAAATGTTTCTGTTTAATGAGCAATCACACTGTTGTTTTAAATGTGTGCATGTGAAGTAAATTTTGGGAGGGTTCACTGAAGGCATTCACATTACCAACATTGCCAACAACAGCAATGTTCATTCACTTGTTATCGGCTACTCAATCTCTCTGGAAAGAGAAGGTTTTAACCTATGAGTAGGGCTCATAGAAACAACCTTAACTAACTAACGTTGTAGCTTCTTCACAGGTAACCCTTCAGCATTATTGAGTTGCTTTTTATGTTAGATGACTCTAGTATTAGAGGAAAACCCACTGGCAGGAAACATAACACCTCGTTAGAAATACATGTGTATTTTTGCTTTTTCAAAGTCGTGTAAGTGCTGTAATGATTAAATAAAAGAAAATTATTTTTAAGAGTTTTTAAAAACCATAGTACCTTTCTATTAAACTTTTTAACTTTTTAAATCAAATATAAAAATGGTAATATACGGATTGCAGATCCACTACTGCTTTTAGTATGAAGCCCCTATACTTAAAAATGTTGAAAAGCATCATCTCATTTATTGCTCAAAGGAGCCTCGTTTGCACTTCAAATATAAGACACTAACATTAATTATGTGCTTAATTTTAGTCACCACTTTACTAATAAACCCTTGAATCATCCTGGGAGGGAGGCACTGTTTATCCGCAGGTCATGGATATGAACGCAATTCTATATTAATCCAAAGCCTTTGCTTCTCATACTGACCTGCACAGTAGTTTCTGCACCAGTTGAACATTTGTCTAATCTGTACGTACCCAGGAGAGACTATAGATTTTCAGTAGTTTTCCAGAATCAACGAGTGCTGGCCCCATTTTAGGAGGGTCTCATCATGCCACAACTTTCTTTTTCTCTGTGGTTGTGTACTTCTGCATTTATATATTCACCCTATTAATCTTGCAAATAACACATTCTCATAACATTCTTAAAACCTGCTGGAACTGTGACACATTAATTTGGAATACATTTGTATAAATTAACATGCTAAGTATCCAAACTGAAATTCAGACTAGCTAGCAGTCTGAACCCTACTTCATTTGTATTTCCAGAGCATGAATTACATTTTTTCCTGAAATAGGACAATCCTTCCTTAATGAGTTCTATCTAAAAATAATGACTGCCATGTAAAACATGAAGCCACAGAGGTTGTTTACACTGGTAGCTCTTCATAAAATTAGAATGTCCTTAGTTCCCAGGGATAGTAGCTAAATTGTTTATTGGCAAACACAAGCAAATTAATCTGTTGGAAGAAAAATAAGCACAATATCCTTTGACATTTTCATGCCTGATAGATACTGGTTTATTCTGCCAAATTTATGTTGAACAGAAAAAAATACCCAGTCCAATAAATACCCAGTCAATAAATATTCATTGAATGTTTGTCTTTTACATGTTATTCTAATAAATATTAAGGTTCCAAAGATATCTAAAACACAATTTCTGGTCTCAAAGAATATAGGGTCTTTTAGGGAGAATAAGACAAGTAATTTTTTAAGTGAATCTTAAGGGCCTAGTATTATAAGTCCTATAAAAGTGATGTAATGTGTTATGAGAATTTAAAGGAGAAAGAACTACCACTGAAATAAGGAGAGTAAGAAGAGCCTTAAAGAATTACTACAGCTGAGATCTATCTTTAATTATGTGTTTGAATGATGTGAAGATAGATAGAAAGAAAGGTCACTACACTAAGGGTATATAGCTTAAGTTAGGATATGAAAATGAAAAGCATTCATTATGTTTGGGGATATAAGTATTTCCATTTGACTACAGAACAAGCCACTCATTCTTTCATTGGTTTTAAATAAATGTTCACCATGTGTTAAACACTCTTTTAGAGACTAAGAACTCTAAAAACAAAATAGAAATAGAAATCTCACCTCTGGCGTTAACTTCATTTTTTTTATTGTTTAAAGTATTATATATGTCTTCTTTTTCCCTGATTGACCCCCCATGCCACTCCCACCCCTGAGGGCAAGCCCCCACCACCTCAGTTTCTGTGTCCATTGGTTATGCTAATATGAATGCATACAAGTCCTTTGATCTCTAACCTCCGTCCCTCTCCCCTTGCCCCAACCCCGCACGCGCGCGGGCATACACACACACACACACACACACACACACACACACACACACACACCTGCCTTCTCTCTGAAGTTGGATGGTCTGTTCAGGTAATCGACTATGAAAAAACAAGTAACTGAATGAGTGATACAAAGTAGGGTTGCAATGCCTATAGATGAACTCAGTAATAAGGAATCTTGAATGCAAATTAGGTTTTGGTTTAATTGTTTTTTATTTACTACTTGAGAACTTGTGATAGAATAGGTACTCTGACATATAATTAGTACGTGCTGTATGTGATGCATTAGAATTGAAGTAACAAACGGAATCAGAAGGCTATTGTAAGTAGTTCAAGTATAATGTCCCAAAGGAGTACATATTAGGGTGACAGCTTAAGAATAAAAAGAGAGAAAATATGTGAAATACATTAAAATGAAGAATCAGTAGGTTTTAGCAACTATATAAATGTGTAAGTGTAGGAAAAAGTGTAAAGTTTTGAGGATCTAATCCTTATATAATGGAAAAGGCTCATGTCATTATCTGCAAAAGCAAAAGGAAGGCAATATAGGATGGTTTGATGGTTTGAAAGAGAAGGTAATATTTTAATGTTTATCTTTTGAGAAATGATCAGGATATACTAGTGATAATGCGCAGCAGGCACTTAGGAAATTGGATTTGCAGCCATGAGTGAGGAATCAAAGACGTATAGAAGATTTAGGTTGATTTTCATTGATTTAGTGATGCTATTGTGAGTATCACTTGGAATGCAGGAGAATAGAACTCCTTGGAAAGATCTACATTTAATCTTAGATAGAATGGGGGTGAGATTATGCTTTCAAAGTATTTTTATTCTAGGGATAGAAGGAGAGCAAGGCAGCCTTGACAGAGAAGAAACAGTGTACTCTAGAAAGAGCATAAGGTTGATGGCGTGAGGAAATGAAGGAATTATGATTAATAACAATGCGTTTTATAAAGATCCAAGAAAATGAGGACTAGGATTATGTCATTTATTTGTAAAATTAAGAGTTCATTTTTAAGGTGACTTCCTAGAAGGCAGTAAATCAACAAAGCCTGACACCAAGGAATACATACTATATGATCTCATTTATATGAAGTTCAAGGATATAGAAAACCAGTTTATTATGGTAATGATTACAGTGTTATTCTTGAAGGAAATGCTAACTGGGAGGTAATATAAGGGAAACACCTGAGGATGCCGGAGATGTTCCACATCTTGATTTAGGTTGTTATATGCTGCACACAGATGTAAAAATTAGTCATTATATACTTAAGATTTGTGTACTTCACCACAAATAACTTAAATATCAATTAAAAAAGAAAGAGAACAGGAAAGAGAACAGGAAAGAAGAAAGAAGGAAAGGAAAGAAGGGGCAACATAAGGGAGGGAGAGATGAAATCTGACCCATAGTATCTTTATTGAACATTGGATCTGGTTTCATATAAAATCAAGCATAATTGTAGATCCAGAAGTAACATGAGTCTAGAACCTCCCTTGGGCCGGCCCCGCCCCTGATCGCCCCCCCACCCTAATAGAGGGTGGGGTCGCTGGCCAACCTCCTGCAGCCCCTCCCCCTGGCTGGCCCCATCCCCATTGACCCCCACCACCCCAATGGGCCCGCAGCCCCTTCCCCAAGCCAGCTTCATCCCTGATCACCCCCACACACACCATTCAGGGGTGGGGCTGGCCGGCCAACCTCCCACGGCCCCTCCCCCAGCCGCTGACCTCCAATCATCCCCCAACCCTTTCGGGGGCGGGGCCCACAGGCCAATCACTCTCGGCCCCTCCCCCCAGCCGGCCCAGCCCTGATTGGGCCTCATCAGGGCAGGCCAACTGGCCAACCTCCCGCTGTCTCCTTCTCCTGACAGGCCTGGTCCCTATCTGCCCTGATCTGCCCCGATTGGGACAGGGCCTGCCGGACCCCTCCTGTGCACAAATTCATGCACTGGGCCTCTAGTAAAGTATAATTTTGGAATATATATAGTTGATAGAATTATATATTATTTATTTTAATATTCAGTATTTTGAATATTTAAACAAATTCAGAAATGCTATATATTTTATGAATTCAACTTAATGTTATAAATTAGCTTTTAATACTTGACCAAATCAGATTGGATATATAATTGTAAGTATGTTAAATATACTATGTCATTATCTCTAGTAGATTATATACAAAGGTAAGTTCATATTAATTAACAGTAAACATTCACATAACAATTTTTAAAGTTTATTATTAATTAAATGTTGACTATTAAAAATGCAAAGCCAAACATGTAAATGTATATGTGTATATGTGTGCATGTGTATACATGTCTATGTATGTGTATAAAATTATTAAATTGATGTATAAATTTATTATATTCCAAAAAAATGCATATTCTTTGGAAGTTGATCAAGCTAATTCTAAAGCTCTTCATGAAATTAAAATATATAATAATACTCAAGAAAATACAGCAGCATGGAAATGATGAAATTGCTTTACAATATAACTATATAAAACTATAATATTTAAGTATGGTGTTGGTATAAAGAGTAAAATCAATGCAGCAGAATTAAACATCTAGGAAAATACTGATTTACATGTGATACAATATTGTATTTCAAATCAAATTACTAGAGTTGTTTAATAAATTTGGATAGAGCAACTTTTGTTGTTATTGTTGGAGGGACCTAATTAATACATCTATTAACACCATTTAAAGAAAAATATGTAGATTTAAGACCTCTTTTTAGTCTATAAAATTATTAGTAGAACTTAAATGTAGGTATGTTGATAACTGGGATTAGGAAGCCTTTCTTAAATAAGAAAAATAAAATGCAAAAGCTATAATGAAACAAAATGATAAATCATATTTAATTTAAAAATTATATCTACCCAATAGTATAGACTGTCAACATATGTGTACATGTGTGTTTGTGCTTCTATATTACTTATATCACACTGAAGGTTCTTAGGCAGTGATTTGGGCAAGGAAAATTTCAGAAAGAATAAAGAAACTTTGGGGGAAAGCATTCTTAGCAAATGAGTTACAGTATAGCAATATGTAAATCACAAAATAAATCTCTGAGGTTGTGTCAATAATAATATATTATGACTAGAGCATAAGGTGCATCAGTGTAGGAATGGCAGGTGAGAGACATGAAAAGTCATTTGGAGGCAAATCGCTAAAAGCCTTTCTGGCATGGAACACCATGGGGAGCTACTACGTAATTTTCAGCAAGTGGTCATAGGCTTTGTGTGCGTGTGGTGGCAGAGGGTGAATGAGCTGAAAGAGCTGAATGCAGGGAGCCAAAGGATAGATATTTGAAAAAGCCCATAGGAGAGATTACATGACTGAAATGCAAGAACATAAGCAGAAATAGAGAGCATGGAGAATGGATTTAAGATATTTTTTCAAAAATTTATGTTTCACATTATTTGATGATTCACTGAATATGGGCCTGGGGTAAGAAAGCAAGAATATGACTTTCGGGTTTCAGACCTATGCAAAATGTCTTAATTTGGCCAATGATTCCATTAGTATAATTAGCAGATACCAAAAGGGCAATAGTTGGATGATGCAAATGGGGAGGGCATGTAATAATTAGATAAATTTTGGACTTAAAATTATGTTTGAGGGGCAGACACATGGAACATATCAAATAGGCAGTTTGAAATAAAGGTCTGAGCATCAGAAAGGAGCTATGTAGTGGCAGTATATACTAGTATATAATTAAGCATACATACTTATAAGTATGTTAAATATACTATGTTATTATCTCCAGTATATTATATACAAAGGTATATATATATATATATATATATATATATATATATATATATATATTAATTGTATGTATATACATATATTACCTAGTATCCTCTAGTATCACTGTATTATCATCTAATTTGTTTACATCAATTCTATGAAGAATGTGCTTAGGTCACAGCATTGCAACAGAAGACCCATAGAATGCAAAAATGGATAGAGAAACAATAGAGCTGAAGATCCTCCTTTTATTAGGGTGCAAAATGAAGAAGAACCAATGAAGGGGAAAATATTTTAGAAAAGGAAATAGACTGGGGAAGTTGAAGCCAAAAGTGTATGTTTTCAAGAAGGAATTATTAAAGACTTTAGATGACTTAGAAGTGATTAGATAGAATATAAAGTGAAGAAGTCTTTGGATTTTCCAATTAGATCATTATGTACAAAGTTGGATTTTTAAAAAATTGTGATAGTTGAGGCAATGAAATTAATTACTAAATTGGAGATTAAAATATTAATGCTCCCCATATAGACTATACTTTCAAGCTGTTTAATTAGAGATGTGGGAGAGAGAATAAGAAATTTGATAAAGAGATTTTAGTATAATGTACACCTGGACATGTTTGTAATTCAAAAGAAAGTTGACAGTACAAAAAAATGGAATAAAATAAGGTTATCTGGAAAGGACAAATTCTAAATCAATCAAACGAACAGGGTCAGAAAGAGAATTGAAAGCTTAAGAAGTGAAGAGTAGGATTGAAAGCAGAACCTATTTCGGAGTGGTAGGGTGAAAGGAGAATCATGGCTAATGCAAGCCCAGTTTCTAACCAATCTCAGCATTTAATTAAGAAGTCCTTAACATCAAATGCTTGCTTCCCATATTTTATGGCATTTAAAAAGTAGCATCTGAAATAGATTCTTGGAGCAATTAAGTTTTTAACATATGTTCAAATAAGTTTGAAAGCTAAAGACAGTTACTCAATCTTAGAAGATAAAATGAAACATTATAAAATTGTTCTTAAATTTAGTAGCAAATATGGATTTTTCTGTGCTTCAATTTACTATTAATTTATACCAGTGGTTCTCAACCTTTTTAATGCCTCGACCCCTTAATACAGTTCCTCATGTTGTGGTGACTCCCAACCATAAAATTATTTTCGTTGTTACGTCATAACTGTAATTTTGCTACTGTTATTGAATTGTAATGTAAGTATCTGTGTTTTCCAATGGTCTTAGGCGACCCTGCTAGTGGTTCTCAACCTGTGGGTCGTGACCCACAGGTTGAGAACCGCTGCTGTAGAGCCTAAGACCATTGGAAAACACAGATACTTACATTACAATTCAATAACAGTAGCAAAATTACAGTTATGACGTAACAACGAAAATAATTTTATGGTTGGGAGTCACCACAACATGAGGAACTGTATTAAGGGGTCGAGACATTAAAAAGGTTGAGAACCACTGATTTATACTTTTGTAAGATTTCCTTTAATTAAATGTTCTGTGGAACACAGTGCATTACATAAAAATATAGTATTTGCATAAAATAATTCACACCTTTTTAAGATACACAGTTTTAATTGTAATTGGGTTGTAGAATATGAGTGAATTGTTTGAGGAAGGCTATTCATTAAATGATCTTTTGAGACTTAATTATAGAAACACATCTTTAAAATTGTAAGGTAATTTCATATTTTTTTAAATTAGATGATTCAATGTACTTATTTAGATAACTATCTCTCAGGGATTAGATTGAGAAAATTCTCCCAAGCTTTACATTTCAGCAGACTCAAAATCACTCAACTGTATCTTCAAAAGTAGGCTGATACTCTGCTAGAGAACAAAATCATGATTCTATATGCAGTAAAAGCATATTTAAAATACTTGGGCAGTAAAAAATATAAACAGCCTGGAAAAATATAAGAGGAAATGTTTAGCATCCAGTGCCAAGAAATCACTACAGACAGATCAAGTAAGTATTCTGACCTTATCTCCCCACATCTCATTAAACCAGTCTTTTATTAAGACTGATGATACTATGTGCTTTCAGTTTGAATATACAGTATAACATTTATATTAAATATGTTATAATAACATCATTCTTAGATTTACAAGTTAAAAAACTAGTGAATGACCAGGACTTCTCTCTAGTTAACACATATTAACAAACCTCAAAACTTACTGTTAGAAAAAAATTTTGTTTTGTCTATATCACAATCTACAGAACAATTATTGTTACAAACACTACATGATATATGAAAAGATGTTCCATGTCAGTGATCGTTAGGGAAATGCAAACCAACCCACGAAATATTACCTCACACCTGTTTGGATGACATCACAAAAGAAGATAAATTTGGTGAAGATGTGGAGAAGTTGAAACTTTGTACGGTGTTGGTGGGAATATGAAATGGTACAGCCACTAAGAAAAAGAGTATGGAGGTTCCTCAAAAAATAAAATAGAAATACCATATGACTTAGCAATCTCATTTCTGGTATGTATCCAAAATAATTTAAATGAGGACCTTGAACAGATATTTTCACTCTCTGTTTATTGCACCATTATTCACAATAGCCAAGATGTGGAAACAACCTAAATGTCCACTGTTGGATGAATGGAGGAAGAAAATGTGATATATACATATGATGGGATATTATTCAGAATTTTTAAAAAAGGAAATCTTGACACATATGACAACATGGATGAATCTTGAGGGTATTTTGCTAAGTGAAATACTGTATGAAACCACTTATATAAAATCCTATATAATAAAAGGGTAATATGCAAATTAACCCTAAAGGCGGAATGACCAGGAACGGCCAGTCACTATGATGCACACTGACCACCAGGGGGCAGGCGCTCAACACAGGAGCTGCCCCCTGGTAATCAGTGCCATTCCACAGGGGGAGCACTGCTCAGCCAGAAGTTGGCTCATGGCTGGCCAGCACAGTGTTAATGATGTCCAACTAACGGCTTAGGCCTGCTCCCCACTCCCTGATCTCCAAGGGCTCCTGAGCTTCCAGAGGAATGTCTGACTGCCCCAGCTTAGGCCCAATTCCCTGGGGAGTGGGCCTAAGCCATCAGTAGGACAACCCCCAACGGGTCCTGGACAGCGAGAGGGCGCAGTCTGGGCTGAGGGAGCCTCCAGAGTACACGAATTTTCATGCACTGGGCCTCTAGTAGGTATATAAAATAGTCAAACACATAGAAACGGAATATAACAGTTGTTGCCATGGATCACGGGGAGAGGGAAATGGGGAACTGCCATTCAAAGAGTATAGAGTTTCACTGATGAAAGATAAAGAATTTCTAGAGATCTGTTGTACAACATTGTACTTGTAGTTAATACTATATTGTGCACTTAAAATTTCTTAAGAGGGTAGATCTTATGTTAAGTGTTCTTACCACAATAAAAACAAAACAGGTGTGCGTGCACACACACACACACACACACACACTCACACTCATATATATTAAGTACTAATATAATCTTCAATCAGCTTTATCACTAAAGAATTTCTGAAAAGCCTTAACAAGTCAGATGAAGGGGACATTTTGGTATAATTCTGGTATAATTTGGCATAACTTAGTTCCTTCAATTCATATGGTTACTAGTATGAAACCTGCACTTGTCTTATCCTCTCTTATCTTCACTGAAAGGCAATTTATTTATTGCAGGGTACTTATACTGAGGCCTTATTCTTTGTAAAGTTGCCTTCTCAAAGTATACCTTCATATCTTTCTTATGTAAGTTTGACTCCTCCAAAATGCCAAATGTGTGCGTGATGGTTTTAGTTTATTCAGTCTGTGTCTTACATCATCGGCAGCTGTGGTGCCTATGCTGCAGCCAGCACTCTGCAACACTGTTGACACAATAGGCAGGATATTGTGTTAGAAATTGTTGGAGCCTATAATGAAAATGAATTGCTTCAAAGTATAGCACTATGACACCTCCTATGGAAACCATTAAATATCCTCGTGCTAAGGGTAGCTTACTTGATTACTATTTAATCAGTTTTATGCTTAATATGACTTACTGCAAATACTCTTTGCCTTTATATTTTGGAATCAATAAAAATATATATAAAGAAAACTTGAAGGTCCATCTCTATAATAAATCAGATTATGCTAGATTTTGCTATAGTAAAAACAATTCCAAAATCTCAGTAGCGTAAAACAGCAAAAGTAAGTTTCTTATTTTATGTGACTATTCTGAACAAGGACTCAGGCTCTATTATCTTTAACAGCTTTGTGGCCACTACATGAGAAAGAAGCGGGTAGAGAATTGTGCCTTGATTCTTAAATGCTTCCACCTAAAAGACACACATTATGCTTCTGCTTACATTTTATTGGCCAAAAATATCACATGATCACAACCTGGAAGAAATGCTGATGTATAATCCTCTTGTTTGCCCTGACAAAAGTTAACAGGAAATATTGGTGCAGATCCCTAGCATATAACAGAATATTAAATTGATCACTTAAGAGAGAAATAAAAGTGTGTCATAATTTCAAAACACTCTGTTAGTCCATTTAAGTAGAGTGTAGTAGGCAGAACAGCACAGCAAGTTTATGCTCAACCTCTGGAAAATAACACCCTTAACAATGTTTTATGAAGCTCAAAATTCAAAGCTAATTTTCAAGTAAACCTAAGGACTTTAAATGACTTTAGAAACCGGCCTCCAAAATTTTAAGAAAAAAGAAGTCAGCCATAGGACAGCTTCCTAATACCACAGGCAGGAAGAGCCATGAGCCTTGATGAGGGCAGTCAGAGCAGCAGGGTTCACCTATTAGAGACATTAGTGGGGTTGGCAACACAATGTCATTGGAGATAACAAAAATCCCTGCTCTGTCAGAGTCTCCTCATAATAAAGGGAGAACACAGTAGTGTAACTCTGACAACATCTAATTCTCTGGTCAGAGTTCAGGAATTTGATTTTTCTTACAACTGATGTGACCTTGGAAAAAAGGAATGCACCTAAATCACAATCCTCTCTATATTATCAGGCTTCCTTTGGACACATACTTACCACATAGTCTTTTTTATTGACAGTACTGCTCTCACATCCCTAACAGGCATATCTATGATAAACGTATAAACCTAATATTCTTAACCAACTCACCTCTTCACTATTCCCATTTACCTTTTACACCGACCACAGTCCTTTCCATTCTGGGAAAACTGATTCAAGTCAGTTTTTGGTGTGTATACATGCTTTTGAATTATTTTTTTCTTGTTAAATATATGTGAACATCATTCTGCTCAGTATTTCATATAATTGGCATATACCTTTCCTGTCTTTCTGAGATGTCGGTCATGTTTAAAACTGCCTTGGTTTTAAATTTTACCCATATAAAATATAACTCAGGCAGCACTATATGGCATAGTCAGACTCACCCTACGCCCACGGGAAACAAGTAATGAAGTTGGCAACATCTAACTTCTTTGTAGGCAAAAATTTTGAATAGATTTTCTCCAAATAAGTTATACAAATGATCAGTAAGCACATGAAAATATGTTTACTTGTCCTGGCCTGGTGGCTTAGTTGGTTGTGGTTCGATCCCCAGCGGAGACACGTGCGGGGGGCAACCGTTCCATGTATCTCTACTACATTGATGTTCCTCTCTTTCTCTCCCTTCCTCCCTCTCTAAAATCAGTTTTAAAAATATGCTTACATAATTAGTTTTTAGGGGAAAGTAAATCAAAACCAAAATGAGATACTACTTCATACTTCTTGGATGGCTAAACCAAAAAATACCAACCTAACAAATGATGGTGAAGATGGGAAGAAATAGAAACCTCCCGGCTTTGATGATAGACAACCACTTTGAAAAACAATTTGATATTTCATCATAGAGATACCATATGATTCAACACTACCATTCCTAGGTATATAATCCAATAGAACTTTACATATATGCCCACACAAACACATACATTAAAATGTTCATGTATTATTGATAATAGCCAATAAATGCAAATAAGCCAAATATCTATCAACTGATAAATCAATAACCAAAAGGTTGTATAACAATGAAATGGAATATTATTTGGTAATAAAAAGGGAAAAGTATGATAGAACTTTTGTAAACCTTGAAAACAAGATAAGCAAGTCATAAAATACCACATACTGTTTGATTCCATTTCTATGAGACATCCTGAAAAAGCAAACCTACAGAGACAGAAAGTAGATAGGTGAGAGTGACAAAGGCCTCTTGATCGGTTCAAAGTTCCTTTAGGGTAATGAAAATATTCCAAGATTAAATAGTGTTGCCAGCACAACATTGTAAATATACCAATATCCATTTTAAATGGGTGAATTTTATGGTATGTGATATATTTCAATTATGCTATTATTTATAATAAAAATTATTGGAAACAGCCTGTCTCTAAAAAAAAAATGATAAAATGATGAAACAAATTTTAGTGTACTTAATTAATATGGCTTCTCAAAATTGAACATGTAAGAATCATCTGGTCTGTCTGGCATGGCTCAGTGGTTAAGCATCAACCTATAAACCAGAAGGTCACAGTTCGATTCCAAGTAAAGACACATGCCCAAGTTGCGGACTTGAAACCCAGTGTGGTGCGTACAGGAGGCAGCTGATTAATGATTCTCTCTCATCATTGATGTTTCTCTCTCTCTCTCTCTCCCTCCCCCTTCCTCTGTGAAATCAATAATAAATAAAGAAAGAATCATCTGGGCTAATTATTTAAAATGAACATTATTAAGCCCCTATCCCACAATTTCTGCTTCAGGTACTTTCAGAAAATCCTGTTGCAGATTGTCCAAGGACAACACGTTGAGAAATATTTCACTTGATGGAACATTAAGCAACCATTAAATTAGGCTTATGGAGCATTTTCAGTAACTTGAGAAAAGGCTTATGTTTTGATTGAGTAGAGCAGAACATATGATATAAATTGAAATTTTAAATGAAAAAAGTTGGTTATCTCAATTTCAACCTGGATGCTTAGAAAAGTTCATTGTGATTGAATACAGGGTGATTGATTTATTTTTTTTAACTTTTTCATAATATCTGTGTTTTACAATTAGTATAAATTATTATTATTTTTTTTAAAATATATTTTATTGATTTTTTACAGAGAGGAAGGAAGAGGGATAGAGAGTTAGAAACATCGATGAGAGAGAAACATCGATCAGCTGCCTCTTGCACACCTCCTACTGGGGATGTGCCCGCAACCAAGTTACGTGCCCTTGACCGGAATCGAACCTGGGACCTTTCAGTCCACAGGCTGACGCTCTATCCACTGAGCCAAACCGGTTTTGGCAACAATTAGTATAAATTATTTTTATAATCAGAAAATACAAGATTAACTTTTAAAATGAAAGTCCCATGTTGAACAAGCCATTCAAAACACGGGTAGTTTATAAATACATGTATACATTTTTTAAGATCCCTTATGAATTCTTCCTATTTTCTAATTTGTATATAATACATGTTTCCAAAATAACTTCAAATATTTGGACAAAATAAAAGTGATATTCAAGAATTAGAGTTAGTCTATTTTCTGAGTAAATTTTAATTTTATGAATTATGATATATACTCTAAATTAGAATTTCAGTATATTTTGCTAGACTTACAATATAATTTGTCACATATTTGGATCTAATTACATTTCTGCATTAATTTATTGGTTAAAAAACTTTGTATGTTCACTGTTTTGCACTTAATAATATAGATTGGATTTTTAAATTGAATTAAGTAAATCATACAGTATGGAAGACATATATCATCAAATACATCCATATAAATTGAATTAATTAAATTTCATAATATAGAAGGAATGCTCTCCATGCAGATATTCAAAATTCATGATATGGGAGATGGGAAATGGGGTGTTTGCTAAAGGTTGCCTGACTAATAACAGCTTGCTTTATATTACTCTTATCAATATTTATATTACATTTAAGGCTTGCTGTATACACAAGATGCTTATGCATTTTGAGGCTGACTACATTTTTATTTTGAAGCATTTAATGATAAGTTGCTGTTGGCTGAATTTAATAGGTTCTTGAGAAAATGTGGTTGTATTTCCAGTTTCATAATATCACACTAAACCAGGTTTAGCATTTTATTGTAGAAAGAATGAAGTCAGGAGTCACATATCTGAGACTCTTTTGAAACAGACAGAAAAAGCCCAGAAGTAAAACGGTGATGGGAAAAGACTATTTTTCTCTGCTTGTCTGCATTCAAAATAAGGGTATATTTAACCCAGAAAAGAACAGATGGACTATATTTATAATAGTCAGTGATAAAATGTTGTATTATTCAATTCTTATATTAATTTATTTCTGTTGCTCCCACTACCAAAAAGTGTACTGTTGCACAGAGGTGAATTAAATTAAAAGAAAAATGATACACCATGTATGTAGTATATGATTTATGGAAAGCTATTTATTTTAAGTTTACTTTGAAGTATTTTCTAGTTTGGGTTTTTACCTACTGACTCAGCCTCAAGATAAAACAGTATTCAATTTTAATATATCTACACTAATAAAAGAGAAAGATGCAAATTGACTGTACCTCTGCAATGACCACCAGCCAATCAGGAGTGAGTATGCAAATTAATCCAACAAAGATGGAAGGTTAATTTGCATACACAAGTGCAGAGCAAAGACTGAAGGCTCCGGCCCAAGCGAAGACTGAAGACTGAAGAAGACTGAAGACTGAAGAGGCTTGGCTTCTCCGCTGCGGCCAGAGTGAAGGCCTGGGTCCCAGGTGCTGGAGTAAAACCGGTGCCAGCAGCCAGGGGAAGGAAGGTCTATTGTACGAATCTTCGTGCAACGGGCCTCTAGTATATATATATAATTATATAATTTTTTTGGTACAGGTTGTTGAAAAGAAGAGCCACTCAGTGGCACCTTGATAATGTCTTTGGAATAGAAATGCTGTATGTATCCACCCAATAAACAATAGTGAGGTGGGCAAGACATATAAAGCATAAATCATTATTTCTTAAAAATTTGACTCTGGGGGAGAATAAATAGACTAAACTATTTGTCTGAAGTATGTGAGGTGTTTTCATTTTTAAAGTTAGCTTTGGTATATTTCAAATAAGTCAGTAGAAATGGAATGCACTGCTTTTGAAAAGTTCCTCTTTGTCTTCTATCCTGGGTTGTAAAATTTAATTTGTGTTTGTTTTGATCATTTCCATATCTCCATCACTTAAAACAGTGTCAGGAACATTGATTAAAGGGTCCTTCAGCCTGACCTATGTGGATCAGTGGTTGAGCGTCATCCTATAAACCAGAAGGTCACAGGTTCAATTCCTGGTCAGGGCACATGACCAGGTTGTGGGCTCAATCCCCAGTAGGGGACGTGCAAGAGACAGCCAATCAATAATTCTCTCTCATCGTTGATGTTTCTATCTTCCTCTCCCTCTCCCTTTCTCTCTGAATCAATAAAAAAGTATGATAGATAGATAGATAGATAGATAGATAGATAGATAGATAGATAGATGATAGATGATAGATAGACAAACCTTCATGTTGTGTTAATAAACACAGGTATGTTAAAAATAATTTATCTCATAGTTAGGCAAGTAAAGGCAAATTGGACTACAAATGTAAAAAAATAAAACAGTCTGCATGCACAAACAATATATAATAAGGTTATAAAAACTCAAGTATGTATACATATTGTTTCACAGGGAGCAATGGGCAGTGATTTTGATATTAAGTAGTCATTGGCATGATGGACAGCTCCTTCACTAACTACACTTGTGAGCTAAGCAACTTAACAATTTTGAGCTTCCTTTTACCTTTTGACATATGAAAATAGAAATTTAGATTCTATTTTTATTAACTTAAAAGAAATAAATTCTGTGGGAAATAAGTATTTGTAAATTTATAATAATTGGTATACTACTAATACTTGTTTTAGTGTGTATAATTCTAGATACATTACTCTATCTCAAACTAAGTATTTAACCTATTTAACTTAAGTGCTACTAGTCACTTCAACTTGACTATTACCACTCCAATTTACATACAGAAATTAAGATTTCCAAAGATGATTGTTTCCAAGTCACAAAATTAGCTATTCAGGGAAATATAGAAACAATTTAATCAACAGTCCAGTAGTATCTTGAATAAAATGAAGAAATTCTAAGATCTTCTATAGCCCTTTTTTCACCTAGTTGTCTTGTCAGCAATGAGCATGATAACTTGAATTCTCATCCTCAGAGTAGAGATCTTTGCATTAAGATGATGCTTTCCTAAGCCTCTGATTTATGCAACTCTTGAGTGTATCCTCTAACTACCTTGTTATGTGCACACCTCCACAATGCCCCTTGACACCCATGGGAGTGGATAAAATATGCTGCAGACCACCACTCTTCTATTCAATTTGCCATGACAAATATTGCTAATGGGGTCTAGAAGCACAAAGTAAAAATAATAATTATATTTCTAAAATTATAAATTATGAATTAACTACTAATATACCCTGAAAGGGGGATATAAAAGATAAATATAAAACAGACATTCACTATCTGAACCACGGGAGTAGTACTGAAATGAATGAATATGACTAGCAGGAAGATCAATTTCAGTTCAGGATGAAGATGGTTCGTCCAACAGTCAATGCTGACAAATTATTGAAACCGTCTGAAATTGTGAGTTCCCTGTCACTGAAGAACTTCAAGTAGCTGATTGAGAAGACTGAACCACTGAATGAGTGCTTTGACTAGATGATGCTCAAAAACATTTCTATGCTGGGACTGAAAGTCTATGATGTTCACAGGATAACAGTACACTGTAGACCACACATTGAGACTAAAGGCACTAAATCCTGTACTTGCAGGATGTTAGCAGTGATAACAGAAGTAAAAATAATGAGTGACAATTGTAAGATGATTTAGAGCTTACAAAGGGATTTTATGTAATGTTTAATTCTCACATCAGCCGGGCATGAGAATTATTATTGCTATCATTTCCATTATAGATATGGAAATTGGAGGTCAGCAAAGTTGAACAACTTGGCTGTGATTATTTAATAAGGGTTGAAGATGAGCCCTGATACAAAACTATCTTCCCAAATATCTTGTCTATTCCATTAAATTATTATGATTGAGGACAAGTAATTTAAATAATTCTTAGGTTTCCTTTGCCTTCAAAAAAATAATAGGAAGGATTTAAAAACCAGTGAGAATTTGCATAAAAATGTTTTAATACCACACCTCGATTTAACTCCATTAGGGAATATGTTCTGTATGGCATTGCCAGGTATGACATTACCATTAAGACAAGCCCCTGGGAAAGGGCCCAGCCTGTTTACCAGGATAGCATGCTGTGGCATCATATCCCAGACAGAATCCATTCCTAAAAGGGTCGCTCTCTTTTATGAAGACCCTTAGAGAAACTAAGAGAGCAGGAACTGCTGATCTCTCTGTTTTGCCTTGGTCCCACTCATCATGTGAATTAGGAATGCAGGGTCATTTTTAATGTGCTACTTCAGGGCTTGCTGTGGGTCAGAGTTTTTAAATCATATGAGTTTCATTCTGTACAAGCCAGTTGATATCATCCAATGCCAGTTCTGCAACCTCGCCAATGGGACAAGATAGGTGTCTTTACACCTTTTATGAAACACTTGGCTAAGTAGCTCCCCACAAGAGCAGGACTAAATTTTCTCTTGCTAATTTTGTCCCACTCAATCCCATCCCTAATCATGGAGGAAGGATTTTTATCAACTTAGTAACATCAACTTCCAGGCTATTTTAATATGACTGAAATATGTAATAATGACTCAAAAAAACAGAGTAGAACTCATACAAAGGGAGTAGAATGGTGGTTGCCAGGGGCTGGGGAATAGGAGAAAGGCGGAGATGATCAAAGGGCACAAATGTTCAGCTTAAGATGAGTAAGGTCTGAAGGTCCAATGTACGGCATGGTGACTATAGTTCATGCTGGGGTTCTTGTCCCAGCATTACAAAGGGTTCAGCAATCTGGAGAAAGGCTGTGCATAGATCAAATAGGAGTCCAAAGACGAAAGATAGTTTTGAAAGGCATTGGGGGTCAGAGGAGCTTCAGCTAAAGGAGCTCAAGACTCTCCTTGTCCCAGGACCCCATGCTTTTTATTAACATAATTTGTCCTAAGGCAAGGTAGAGATAATACACTTCAAATGCTAGGCTTTCAAAGGGTAGGGTTTACAGAAGCATTGTCAGATTTGGGGAATAGCCTACAGCTGTTCAGGTGTTTGACCAACAGGAGGCAATAACATGTAGATTAAGATGCCCTGAGCTGTCTGGCAGCAAACGATTATCCTATTCAGGTTTGGGGGAGATGCTTTTTAGCTGTTCCAACAGATGATTACATATGTGGCTCAGCCCTTGTTGAGCCCCCAAGCTTCATCAACCCTTTGATGAAACTCTTGTAATTATGATATGCTGGAACTGGCTTCCGGCAGTCCATAATACTGTATTGTATGATATACTTAAAATGTGCTAAAAGAGTAAATCTTAAGCATTCTTACCACATAACGCACATAATAGGTAACTACATGAAGTGACAGATGTGTTAACTTGATTGTGTTAAATATTTTGCAATCTATACCCAATCATCATATTGTACATTTTAAATTATACAATTTTATTTGTCAAGTATAATGCAGAAAAGCTGGGAGGAAAATTCTCCTACTTTATGTTATTTTTGAGATTCCTATTAGGGATCCAAATGGAGATGTCAAGTATACAATTGGGTATCAGTTGGAATGCAGTAGCCTCAGCCAATCACTGAAACCACAAGTGGGCAGAGAAATGAAATGCATCATGATAAATTAAAGCTCTGGCTAGAGGAGAAGGTAAATAAATCATCCAATTCATAAGCACAGTGAGAATTGACCCCTGTGAGAATCTCTGTTGCAGGATTGTCAGTATCAATTACCAATTAGCTATGTGCATACTATCCCTTAAATGTATATAACTGTCTATAAAACATGATAATAGCTTATCATATGGAGTCAGGAGGTCATTTGTACTGGACATCAGGTTCACAGCTTGATGTTTATTTAGACTTTAATTTACTATCTACTGATGAGAATAAACTGTAAGCATTCCCAGCATATAGAATAAAATAATGAAATTGGTAAATGTGAATAATTAAGGCTAATTTTTTTTTAGCTCTAGGTATCTTTTATTTTCTAATATACAACCGAAAGGCCTTAGGCTTCTCTCAGCATCTCACAGGCCCTGACATGACTTCACTGGCACATGAAAATGCAGTTTAAGGATTATGCTTAAAGGGATTGCTTTTCAGGGCATTTACTATAGGTATTTTTCACAAAGAATTAGTGGTAATTATAGAACTCCTCTTTGTCATTCTAAAGGGATACCCAAACCAAGAAAATTTACAGAAAGTATATAAGATTCTGAAATGTATTCTTCTGAAACATAAAACACCATGTATAGCTTTTAAGTTCATTCCTGTATTACCAAGAGGTACCCTTATAATTTCAGCCCCATATTTGTTCAGGAGAGCACCAGTGGCAATGGTTGGTAACTATACAATGTCTCCATAACAACAGATAGCAGAAAAGTATATGGCACCTCTATAAGGCTCAACAAATCTCAGCTTGGAAAGAGTCTTGCAATATTTTGCAACTCAAGACACACAAACCAACAGGCCACTGGAAAAAGTATCCTGATCTACAACAAATCTGTGAATCTTTGCCACTCTAACCTATATAATCAGTATCTATAATAGGACCACTTTAACACTTCAGCTTAGCAGTCTCTTGCCCATCAGAGAAAAGTAGTGAGAAAAGGCCATAACAGTATCCATCATAGAGAATAGGCTATGGTTTAACCAAGAGCAGAATATTATTTCATTTTCTGATCAACATAGTGCAAGTGTGGGTCAGAAGAACAGATTAGGAAGCTGACTTAATGATTCTGAATATTCAGAACCAAAACCAGCCATACTTTGGAGATGTTGAGAGTCCTTCCAGCCATGCAAGAGGCTACACAATTTTAGTCTGCGGATACAGTTCATATATTCAGGGAAGGAGAGAGGTTATTGATAATTTTTTAATATTTTTATTGATTTTAGAGAGGAAGAGAGAGACAGAAATATCAGCAATGAGAGAATCATTGATTGGCTACCTTCTGCATGCCCCACACTGGGGATCGAGGCTGCAAGGTGGGCATGTGCCCTGGCCAGGAATTGAGCTGTATCCTCCTATATCAATAGCCCAGCTGGTCTAAATTAATATAATATAGGCCAGCTGGGCTATTGATAATTTTTTAAAAAAAGAAAGAAAAAGAGAACAAGGAGGAAGGGAAAAAAACTCAGCTTCTGCATGGTAGAAGCTAAAGGTGTTGAAAGATCAATGAACATTACAAATGACCTAAAACAAGACAGGTGTGACCACAGAGTATGGTTCTTATGTGGCAAGGTGCTGCCTGATATATAAAACACAGTGGTCCCCTTACCCCACTCCCCAGGCCCTCTCAGCATAATCAAAGGAGTGGAGGTGAAAATTCCATTTTAAAATATCTATTGGTAAGGAGTGTGGAACATCAGGCTCTCTTTCCATTTGAAACCCATTTGGATCCCCCAACACAGCCAGGCACCCAGAATAGGGAGGAACTGCATGTGCTGTTACTCTATTTCTTCTCATTATCACCCTATCACCAATAAACAAGTAATTATGTTTGTACATAAAGCACATTGTAATAAAGTCTCAGGAGGGAAAAACAGAACTTGGTAAGAGCATACAAGGTATAGAGAGGAGTGTGATTTTTCTAATTAGTGGTCACAAAAGTGCTCATTACTATGGTGACTTTTAAGAAGAGATCCAGGGGACAAGCAGGACATGCCGTTTTCTGGAGGACAGCATGCCAAGCCAAGGGGACAGAAAAAAACAAAACTCCTGAGGTGTGAAAATGCCTGGTGTGTTTGAGGAGCTGCATAACCTTCAGTGCAGCTGGAGCAAAACAATTAAAATAGAAAGTGGATGATAAAAAGAGAGAAGTCAGGGCCTGATTAGGTAGGGCCTTCTACTTCTTTACTCATAGCAGCATCAGAGGGTTCTGAGGAGTGTGATGACCTTCTCTGGGCTTAATACAATCACTCTTGAGCTGTGCTGGAATAAATTGCAGGGGAGCAAGTGCAACAGCAAGAAGAGGAGTTACACTATTATGGAAGTTATCTGGTTAAGAGAAGGTGTCTTGAACCAGGAGAATAACTTCAAAGATTGTCAGAAATAGTCTGTGGATATATTTTGAAAGTAGACCTAAAAGGACTTGCTGATGGGTTGAATTTGCCCTGTGATAGAAAGGGAGGGATCCAAGATGACTTCAATTGTTGGCCTGATCTGGTTGCTATGTACTAAGATAGACAAGGATCAGATGGCCTAAAACCTGCAATAAATTCTTCCACAAGATGAGAACTAGTAAAATGTTTGAACACATGAATTGATTTTAAAACTTAGAGTCCTGAAATTCATCTTAGTTCCTTTCATGTTCTGCTCACTGTAATAGAATTAGGCTTAATAATAACTCAGTGTAACTACCTTATGAAAGAATTTTTGATAATTGTTTTCATTCTCCCCTTTTAATTCTTGATTTATTTTTCTGTTGTGTATTTTGTCTTGGCATACTTGTGATTTTCCTCTAAGGTGCTTCAAATACATTTTTCAAATTAAAGCAATGAAGCCAAATAAAACAGTTACAAAGTTTCCTACAATTGTGTTCTTCCAGAAATGTCAAGGGCCCATAATATTCCCTTGAGTTATAATATATTTTATACAATATAATTGAATATAACAGATGGAATAGAAGATTGAGATTTTATACTTTTTTCCTAAAAGGCTACAAACCCATGAACAAGAGTTTTCACATTTCTAGTGTAAAATAATAATATTGTCTATATTAATGTATTTTTATGAGTATTATTTTCAATCAAGCATGATGGATCCAGAAGAAATTTACTATAATAATATTTTTTAGATATTCAAAGAAAATATGTCCCTGTTATATCAGATGTTACTCCAGTACTTGCCCAGATACATACAAAGTGCACAGTAATCCTCCAGGGATGTTACAGAGCATCACTTAATAGAATACACACTCTGATTACAGCAAGGATGTCAAACATAAGACTGTCAATAAGGCAATACTTGAAATATGTCTGAATTAAAATATTACTAAACCTTGTAACTCTGCAAAAGAAAAGAGAGGCAATATATAGCCTGAACTTACATATTTGGCAAAAATATATACATACAAATAAAGTTTCCAACTTTACTATAAATTTGAAAATTAAGGACAACACTCCCCTTTGGCCAATTGGGAAGAATTCATATAGAGACTTATAAAGGTTGAAAACTATTTGAAAGTAGAATCTATCTATTTACACTATCTCTAATACTATATATACATACTAGAGGCTCAGTGCATAAATTTGTGCGTGGGTGGGGTCCCTCGGCATGGCCTGCAGGGATTGGGCCGAAACCAGCAATCCAATGCCACCTGCCGCTCCTGCCTGCCTTTCCCGCTCATCCCAGCCCGCTGTGCCTGCTGTGGGCTCTCCCCCAGTCAGTCCTGATCCGGAGAGTCTCGCGCCTCCATAGCGGCACTCTCCATCCATGAGCCCTCTGCCTGGTGCCGCCCCAAGGGGGGTTGGGGTGGGGGCGTGGACGTAATCAGCCCTCTAGGTAGGCGGTGGGATGCCCTTGCTGCCCCAGGATCTGAATCCATCCCGCTGACATTTGCACTGGTTGTCAGGAGCCACCTGACGGCTATCATTTCTTCCTCGAGGAGCATCTAGGGAGGTGAAGCAGCCATGATGCCCAAGGCTGACTTCCAGGAGGCCAGCGGCACTGTCAGGATCATGCCAACAGTACCGGTCTGTCAGTGCCTGACCCATTCTCTGGAGATTGGACCTGCAGGACTACTGAGGGAGTGGCTGCCCCACCACCACCACCCCCGCTGGTGACCCACTGGGACAGATCCATCAGCTGAGCGGCACTCCTGCTGTGGAGCGCACTGACCACCAGGGGGCAGCTCCTGTGTTGAGCATCTATCCCCTGGTGGTCAGTGCGGGTCAAAGTGACTGGTCAACTGGTCATTCAGTCGTTTAGTCGTTAGGTCGTTCAGTCATTTGGTTGCTTAGGCTTTTATATATAGATAGATATTGAAGTTTACAAATTTAATAGTTATAAAACACTTCACTTGATGATTTTACGTAATTGCTTTTCCACACGTTACTTTACTAGTAATGACAGTCTAATAATAGAAGTTATCATTTTAGCCTTTTCTTTTTATATACTTTCAACTCTAATAATTTTGACTCCCCAGTAGGTATTTTCACTTTCCCGAATAACTAAGAAAACATGTGAACTTTGCTTCGATCTGTGTACATCTTCATCTAACCTTTGCAGTTACCTAGAGCAATTACCTGTTCTAACTCTGCCTGAGATCAGTTCTTCCTCTAAATTAAAATAAGCCATGATTTAAATTACCATGAATGATTGACATACACCCTGCTTGTACTTAACAGGGACTCATACTCTTTAATTAAAAGTGAAAATTTTTCTTTCCCACTCCCTTTGAACTATAATTACATCTTGGGATTGCCACTGTGCTTGCTAAGAATATGCCCAGAAGACACAAATGGCTAATGTCCTTCGTCGAGCACCATAACTTAAGCTGACTAATGTTCATTCCATCATTGAACAAGCCTCTGTTGATTTCCCTGCTAGGTGTAAGCTCAGCTTGTTTCTGCTAAATCTCTAGTGACCGGAGGTGGTTTACTTGATATCATTATATTTCATGTTTTCCATCAGCAAATGAGTGTATTTTTCATTTCTAGCATCCTTGCACATTGTTTTGGAAATACCTACATTAAAATTTTATTATAGAAGTTAGTATAGTTAGTATAGTACCACAAGAATAATATTATTCTCTACCTTCCATGGTTTTGTTAGTGTAAGCTCATCTGTTTTTAAAGTAAACTACAAATTAATAAACTTTTAACTCCATATATCACCAAGAGTTCATATGTTTTATCTGAAGACATAAAGATGCTTATAACCCTCTTTCTAAAATAGAAAAATAAAGTTCATTAAATTAACTATAATATAGTTTATAACGCTTCATTTTGTATAAATGAAGGCAATTATTAGTTAAAGTTATGGACGTTTCATACTCATTTTATTATCATACTAATCATAACAATAATAATACCTAAAATTATTGAGAACTTGTTACTATTTCCCCATTTTATAGATGTGTTCCGTATACTCTTTTTAGAAAATTTTTGTTTTACTCTCTTATCTTGTTTATTTCTTTATCTGGGTCTATGCTGACCTTTTAATTTTACAATTGGAAGTAAAATTCTTAGTACATTGTCTCACACAAAATAAGATCCTAGTAGATATTTGGTATTATTGGATCCTTGTTGCTATCTACAAAGGAATGGGTAACCAGGATAAATGCTGGAACTCATGTACAAAGTGGTTAAGTAGCTTTTTCAAGATCACACAGTTAGTAAGTGATAGGGCCAGGACATTAATCCAGAAAAAAAAAAATATTCTGGAGCATTATGAGGAAAAACTTTTTAAAGTTTTTTCACTAGGGATAGAATAATTCGTTTATTTAACTTAAAAACCTTATTTTAAATATTCACTAGGGTGGAATAATTAATTTATTTAAGGGGATTAAAGAGAAAAGGGGGATGTATAAGCAACTGGTATAAAATATCTTTCTAAACAAAGTATCCATGCAGTAAACATATGGAGACAGGAAAAGACAAATGTTTAGGAGTAAATTTTTTAGATACAGAAAACTGACATTTAACTTATTTTAAAGTCAGTGAAATAGTATTAATATTTTCCTCTTTTGTGTCGTATACAGAGTTCTTTGTTGCATTCATATATCACTATGAATAATATGCGGAAATCCTTTTGGTGCCTGTTTATTTGGGTTTCCCTACTACACTTTGGTTTTAAATATACCTCAAGGTAAAATTATTACATCGATATAAACAATTGTAGTTCTACTGACCTTGTAAATGTGTTCCGTATATTCTTTTTAGAAAATTTTTGTTTTACTTTCTTATCTTGTTTATTTCTTTATCTGGGTCTATGCTGACCTTTTAATTTTACAATTGGAAGTAAAATTCTTAGTACATTGTCTCACACAAAATAAGATCCTAGTAGATATTTGGTGTTATTGGATCCTTGTTGCTATCTACAAAGGAATGGGTAACCAGGATAAATGCTGGAACTATTTATTCACTAAATCGCCACTAGAGGGAAGGCTAAATATATGTTTCATGCACTGTGATAATGGGCATATTGTAGGCCATTTTATGTAATTAGTTGGATGGGAAGAAAAAAATAAGGAAATGGTGAGAGCACGATGGAGTGGAGGATGAGGGTGCCAGGAAACAGAAAGAAGCTGCTGGGGTAAAGCTCGTGTGTGTTCTGAGGCATGCAGCGGTTGTCAAAAAATCATGAGAGAGCCCTGAACTAGGGATAGCAGAGAATGACCACCACAACAAAACACTCCAACTGCTGGGAACAAAAGCCTGGCCCCTTTTTGTCCATTTTGAAATTACTGATTCAGACAATGTTAATGAGATTTTGAAGACTTTAGCCTTGGTACATAATCTGTAAACTTTAATGTTTGTTCTTTGTCAGCCCTATTCAATCTTTTTTCTCTAACATTGTCCAGCAAATATAATAGGAATTCTTAGAAAGGGCACATTTTTTTTTTTCAAGCAATAGAGACCTTCAACGGAAACGTTAATAACTACCTCTGAATTCATATGAGCAAGACATATTTTCAAAGAATGGCCAGGCACTCTTATTTCCTCCACAATCCTGGAGAAGTTCAAAAAGAAGGAAGTTACTTGACAATAGTCCTTCTCACACTTGAGAGTGCATCAGAATCTCCTGGAAGGCTTGTTGCATCACGGGTTGCTGGAGTTTCTGATTTAGGAGATCCTGGGTGGGGCCTGAGACTTTTCATTTTAACAAGTCCCCAGGTAATGGCATTGATGTTGCTCGTCTGTGGATTATATTTTTAGCACCACTGCTCTATAAGCTGCTATGTGACTATCAGTTCAGTTAATTAAAGCAACAATCTGCTGAAGTTCAATTATAGGTTTGATCCTAAAAATAGCCCGGGGAGCAAAGATTCTAAATGTGTTCTTTAGGAGATGAGTGTAATTGGTTATAAGGCTGAGACAATGGGTGTGGTGGAACAATTACCAGTCAATAACATTATTTTTAAAAGAACTCAATACACATGCTTTATAATTATGGGTCAATTGTATTATCTTCACATAGTAAAGGTGATACATTATATAAATTACCCAACAGGGCACTAAAGCTGAATCTTTAGCTGAAGTATTAGGATTTTCCTGTCCATTATTTCCTCCTAGTCTCAGAACAAGACATATTTTCTTGCTCCCTTTTAAATAAAAACTCTTTGTCATACTTTCATCATTTCTGCATTCTTGCCATTTTCTCCACTTTAATTAAAATAGTTTAAAAGTAGGATGAACAATATACCTCATGTATTTGTCACAATCATAAGTATATTTTAGCAAATATTAAATACATTTGTGTAATCATCTTGAAAATTGGGTGCTTGTTTTTGTCATTATTTTAATAGTGGGCTTTGTATTGTGTTTGGTTTTGATTTGTTGTTTGAAATGTGATTGTCACTGAGTTTCATGTTCCCCCAACTCACAAGCCCAGGGTTAAGTGTAATTTATTTTATTTCATGTACTAGATAGTAGGCAGGTTCTGTTCCTTCTTTTTTTCAATTGACCTAAAATATTTTACCTTTCCTATTTTTCTTTAAAGACTCCCCACCCTTATCAAACATTTTTTATGTTGGAACTCCTTTACCCAGTTCTTCATGAGTTTAGCAGCAAAATAAGTATGAAGATGGTGCCAGTGTTTTAAAGCTCTTTTTAAATTTGATCAATGTAATAGGGAGAAATGTCCTGTCATATTATTAATTAACATTGTGTAGTAAATAACATTGTTGGCGGAGTCCATTAATTTTCATGTTTTTTTTTCTGACATTGAGAATATAATAATTGTTTCTTCCACTTCTGTTGAATTGGTCAATTAATTTACAAGTAAAATAATGCATATAAAGGCAAAAGCTAATTCCAGAGCTAAGTCATTGGAACACATTGCCTTCAATTCCAGTTGTCTGGGATAAACTTCAATCCATGCCTTCTAAATTTTAAATGTTAATTCTTTACTTCTAATAACAACTATTTTTAAAATGTAATTTTAGTTGAAAGCTCAAAAGCTAGAAAAAGATACCTTATATTTTAAATATATGTATAAATAAATATAAATTTTATCTTTCATTTACTGCCTAGCAAGTTGCTTAACAGAAAGCAGTATTCACTAGTAATTCATTTTATCATATTTAATTGCTTGATTTTGTCATATTAACTTGCTTGATTTATCCATCCTATCTGGTGAGTACTTTATCCCAGCACATTTAGTACTAATATATAAAACATCATAGCCCTGGCCAGGTGGCTCAATTGGTTGGAGCATCATACTATACACCAAATGGTTGCAGGTTTGATTCCCAGTCAGGGCCCATACCTATTTTGCAGGTTCAAACCCCAGTTTGGACACGTATGTGAGACAACTGATCAGTGTTTCTCTCTCATACCTCTCTTGCTCGCTCTCTCTCTCCCTTCCTTTCTTCCTAAAAATCAATTAAAAACATCCTCTAGTGAAAATTTAAAAAAAACACAACAGATCATAGAAGTTATTTTTAATTATGCAAGAGGTTATTAATTGTGCTTACTTATTTTATAAATATTTTAATTTAATTTTAAACTTTCAGAAAAGAGGAAATCTTTCAAAAACTGTGCAAATCTTCCCTTACACCCAGATTTCTCAATTGTTAATGTTTCCCCCTCCTCTTTCTCTCTCCATACCTATGATCAAGCAGTTGACATGTTGCCCATTATTCCCAAACATGCCAATATGTATTTTCTCCTAATAAGTGCATTCATATGTAGCATCTCTTAAGTTCTCCTAATCAGAAAATTAACAGGTATTGCACACTTCCACCCAGATCACAGAACCCAATTTGAAAACACCAACCGTCAACCATGTCTCTTTTTCCTTTCTGATCCAGGAACCAAACCAGGATCATGCATCCCATTAAGTTGTCTTGCCTCCTCAGTCTTCTTTAATCAGGAACAGTTCCTGAGTTTTTTCATGTCTTTCATAATGCAGACAGTTTGAAATAACACTGGCATTTTTATTCTGTAAGATGACCATTTCGGGCCAAGTGCCTGGACTGGAACCCCATGGCATGGAAGTGATGTGCTTTTCTCAGGGCACCACCTCAGGCTGGCACCTCATGTTGGCCCGTGCCATCACGGGGTAGGCTAGACTTGAATCACTTGCTCAGCTTCCTCTCCCACAGAGTAACGTGGTTTCATTTTCTAATTAAATATTTTGTGGGGTGATACTATAAGATTATAGCAAGAACCTGCTCCTCATCAAACCCATTCTCTAAGTCTTCGTATCGGCAAACAACACCTGACTATATCACCGCTGTTACGGCTGGAAAATACTAGAGCAAATTCTGATGGTAAAATTTTCCCAGATGTGGTCAGTGAAATCTCTTTCAAGATGGCTTCTGTGTCCTTTGGGCATGTTCTCATCTTCTTTCAGCACTTGCTTATTTTTGACAAAATGTGCTTCAGGTTCATATTGTGCTTTCTCTGACCCAGTCCTAGAATCATCCAAATGTCTAAGGAACCCTGGTTCCTTCAGTGGAGGTCAGTATTTCAAAACAAAGATCTCAGTGCTCAGTGTGCTCACTGTTACTGGGCCACCACTGCTTCTAGGCCTACTCAGCAGATAGAGTTAAGAAATATATGGGTCTCTATATTTCCAAATATATCTACGAATATAACTGAAAAATATATTTTCATGCTTCTACCTCCAATTCCAATTAAAAACCTCAAGGTTCTTTCTATATTTATAAATCCCATCCTGGATCCCATTATTCTCAATATATGTACTTGCTTATCTCCTGCCACCCACTGACACCTCGGCATTTGTCAAACACTCTGTTGTCTCTCCTGACCCTACACCACCACCTCCTCAGCTATTAGTCCTGCATCCACCTCAAGTGCCAGTTCCTTGCTCTGAGCATACTGAAACCTCCTCCCACATCCATCTTCCACCTGCCACCACTGCTTCTTTGGTCATTTAGGCAAGTGGTCACATCAGAGGGCTCCTCCCCATCACTCCTCTTAGAGATTTGACAGCCACTAGATTTTAATCTTCTGTATAGCAAAGAATACTGACTTTACTGTGAGCATTGTGAGTGGTGCCACAATAAAAGCTATTTTATAGATTGAGCAATTAAAGATAATAAAAACAGCTAGGGTTCAAGTGAGGTTAGAAATTTTATGACATTTGGTTCCTGTAAAATTAGCAATTGTCTTCTGTTACTCTCTCCAACACACACACTTCATTAACTGCCTGTCAACAGCATTCAACACTAATAACCACAACTACTCCTTTTTGGAAAGAACTCCTTTCTGTTGCTTTCTATGACGCTATTTTATGCGAATAAAGAAGTCAGCGAACAAAAGCAAAGACCAAAAAGAGGGGAAAGAGCTGCACCACTGTGAGCCCCTCTTCCCCGGCAGCCACTGTGGAGAACAGTATGGAGTTTCCTCAAAAACGAAAAATGGAACTCCCATTTGACCCAGTGATCCCACTTCTAGGAATATATCCCTAGAAACTAGGAACACCAATCAGAAAGGATATATGCACCCCTATGTTCATAGCAGCACAATTCACCATAGCTAAGATTTGGAAACAGCCTAAGTAGCCATCAGCAGATGAGTGGATTAAAAAGCTGTGGTACATCTACACAATGGAATACTATGCTGCTGCAAAAAAGAATTCTTACCATTTGCAACAGCATGGATGGAACTGAAGAGCATTATGCTAAGCGAAATAAGCCAGTCAGAGAAAGATAAATATCACATGATCTCACTCAGTGTGGAATATAATGAACAACATAAACTGATGAACAAAAACAGATCCAGAGACAGAGAAGCATTGATCAGAGTGTCAAACTCAGAGGGAAAGTAGGGGAGGGTGGAGGTAAGGGAGAGAGATCAACCAAAGGACTTGTATGCATGCATATTAGCCTAACAAATGGACACAGACTCCAGGGGGGTAAGGGTATGAGTGGAGGGTGGGGAGGGCAATGGGAGGATAAAAACACATGTAATACCTTAATCAAAAAGAGAGAAAATAAGTAAGTAAATAAGTAAATAAATAAATAAATAAATAACGGATTTAAAAAAAAAAGGAATCAGGATTTTACCCAACATAGAATATCATAGTGCTAGAAGGTGACAGCATGCTGTGAATGATAAAGTGAGTCCCATTAATTGAACTAACTTTACAGGTGCAGGAATTTGAAACCAGAGAGGATGAAGGAAGACATATCCTCCAAAATATCCCTAGGTAGATTTAGAGGAACTCTGTCCTTGTGATTGGGTTGTGCCAAATATATATATATACTTCCGTTTTTAAATTTGAAGCTATCAATGTTTATAAAATATGTTTGTTTTTTTATAAATAACATATAATCAGGCCTTGTCTTTTGTCAACTTTGACAATCTGCCTCCTAGTTAAGGTTCTTAGTCTGTTGTTTCTGATTAGAAGTTAGCCATATTTCATTTTGTTGTTCCCTTACATACTGTATATTTTTATTCTGATGGCTTTTAAGATTGTGTCTCTATCTTCAGTTGTAGTAATTTGTCTATGACGTTTCTAGGTGTGTTTGTCTTTGTATTTATCCCAATTGGTGCTTTCTTTTTTTTTAGTTTATAATTTTATTTGACTAAAAAATATCACTTCAATATGTAATCAGTAGAAGTCTTAAAAATCCAGTGTGCATTTTATTTACCTTATGGCACACTTCAATTCAATCTAGCCATATTTCAAGTTCTCTTTTTAAAAAAAATTTTTTCCTATGTATATCTTTTATTTATTTATTTTTTATTTATTTTAATTGTTTGAAGTATTACAAATAGTAGTACATGTCTTTTTTTTCCCATTGACCTCCCCCCAGCCTCCCCTTCCCCCCAGTACATGCCTTTACCTGCCCCCCCGCCAGTGTCTTTTATCCATTGGTTATGCTTATATGCATATGTACAAGTCCTTCCATTGATCTCTTACAGCCCCCCCACTCCCCCGCCCAAAACCTCCACTGCCTTCCAGCTGTAGTTTGACAGTCTGTTCAATGCTTCTTTGCTTCTGTATCTATTTTTCCCCCTTTTCTTTCCTTTAAAAAATCTTGCCTCTGCAGACTAGAAATAAACATATAATAACAAAAAATGTTTGAGTCCCAATTTCAGTGTCCAACAGTTCTGAGTCCCCATTTCAATGTCAAACAGTTCCTTATGTGTACATGTCAGCAATGATATCTGGATGGTGGGCACATGGTGGCAATGCAGGTCCGACCCTCTCTGGTTTGGTCCTAGGCAACCTGCTGCGTCGCACAGCTTCTGACTGCTAGCGTGGCAAGGCATCCTCAGCGTCTCCCATCTCTGGACTGTTTCTCCTCTTGTCTTCGTGGTTGGAGCAGACCTGTCAATTCCTCTCTGTTGCAGGAATCCACATGGTCTTGGAGTTGTTTTCGGAAAATATACAAACATATTCTTGACCAAAAGTTAATAAAGGAATCTTTTCTATATAATTGATTTGGGATCCTTTTTATTTTTGCCCAAACGATTTTCCTTTGTCTTATTTAGACACCATGTGTGTTTTTCATGGGTGTCTTGCTGTTAGCATTACAAATGAAAATTAATTTGGTAAAGTAAAAATTTTCTAGATGTAATTTACTTATAGGATATTTTTCCTTACATGATATTACCCTACTATCCCCCCTTTTTTTGGTTAATGGAGGCTTTGGTAAATTTTATAATGCAGTCTTGATAACTTTAAATTTTAATTTTTTGCACAAAAATATGACTGCTTTAGTTTCATTGCATGTTCAGGAATTTTACCATGAGATGAACTACCAATAGAAATTTTAGTTAACACTTTAGGAACAGCTTTTTGTCCAGTACAATTAAATTTTCTTGAATATTCACTTATTTGAATTAGCCTATTTAACTTAATCTGAAAACTTGATTATTATTTTACTGTCAAATTTAATACTCTACCAACAATCTTAGTTTACCCTGTAAATATTAGTGGAAAGGATTGTTTGCATTCTTGAATAGGCCCTGAGCATTCCTGGTGCTAGGCTGGATTTAGATATAGGGCAGCTGCTGTCAGCCAAGTCTCTGTCTGTTACCTGGGTCCCAATCTGAGCTGGGCCAAGTCGCACTGTCTGTCACCTGTGTCCCGATCTGAGCTGGGCGTGGGAAGCAAAGCAGCCATGGGAGCAGGAGACCTCCCTCAGACAGGGCGAGGGTTCAGGCCCCTGCAAGGTCGGGAGGGTGGGGGTCTGTGCCCCACCTCTGATGATCCAAGTTCTCTCCTGATGGCCCCTCTGCGACTGTGCCTGTCTTAGGTTGTTCCTTCCCTGAGGAATCTTACCTGTCTCTGGCTAACCAGTCATCCTCCGGGGCCAAGCAGGGTGATGTGAGGTTCAGTTCTGTCTCCTTGGTAGCCTATGCCCCCGTGGCCTCCACGCCCAGCACCTGCCTTGGGATCCCCTGGCCTGCTGGCGGGGCCCCAGAACTGATCACATATCTCGGGGAACTCAGGTTTCTTCTCCAGGGAGAGCCCAGCTCACACAATTGGGCGAGAGACAGATCCATGGTACCAGCCACCACGAGGCTTCAAGCTCAGCATGAAAAGAAAGCTCAGGCAACAGCTGAGGGCAATTGGATTGTGAGAAGAGGGTCCCTCGTGGCACAAAAGGCAAGAGGGGCCAATATAGAATGCTCAAGTGCCTTCCCAGTGCCTTAATTCCTTCTGAAAGGGATTAAATCCTTTCATGTCCTCTTTTCTTTTTTTAAATTGCTGCCAAACATTCCAAGAATTAGTTTGTAAGTTTGTTTGGGATAATTGTACAATATGCTGTTGTAAAATATCTAAAATTATAATGACATTGTAGAATAATATCATGTAAGGATATTCTTTGCTCTAGGCCATGGCAATTCAATTTCAAACTGGCTGACAATTTCTTTTTGTAACTTTATATAAACTTTGTCAGGGAGGCAAAAACACAAATTATTCCCCCATAACCCCCCACCCCCCCACTTATGCCCCACCAATTGGTGGTTTCTAAGCATCTTTTATATATGACTAATTTTTTATCAGTTTTGGAAAATGCTCAGCCAATATGTATTCAAATACTTCTTTTGCTTTATTCTTTCTTTTTTCTCCTTCTAGAAATGCAATTACATGTACACTAGACTGTGATATAGTACCCCTACAAATTGATGAACTGTTTATTCATAACTCATTTTTCTCTTTGTTTTTCAGTTTAGATGATTTTTATTGAACTGCCTTCAAGTTCACTATTTTTCCCCTATTATGTTTAGTCCATCCATTTTTTGATAAGCCAATCCAAAACAATATTATTATTTTATTGTTGTTGTTAATCCTCACGAGAATATTTTCCATTGATTTTTAGAGAGAGTGGAAGGGAGAGGGAGAGACAGAGAGAGAGAAACATCAATGTGAGAGAGACACATCGATTGGTTGCCTCCTGCATGTACCCCAACCAAGGCTGGAGATTGAGCCTGCAACCAAGGTACATGCCCTTGACCGGAATCAAACGCTGGACTTTTCAGTCTCCAGGCCAATGCTCTATCCACTGAGACAAACCGGCCAGGGCTATTTTTGTTATATTTCTTATATATGGAATTTTCATCACTGCTCTTTCCATGCATGCTGTCCACTATTTCTACTAGATCCTTTAATATATTTATTATAGTTAGATTATCATTATATTTACCAGATAAATGTAATGTCTGAGGCATCTCTGAGCCTGTCCCTATTGACTTTTTTGTCTCTTGACAAAGCATCATATTTTCTTGCTTCTTCATATTTCTCACTTTTTAAAAATAGTGCCCAAATTATGTGATATAGCATTAAAGGTTAAAGTAAATGAGATTTTTGCTCAGAGACAAGCATGCCTGTTTTTCTACTAGGCAGTAATTTGATGGGGGCAATGGGGGAGGAGGATAAATCTGGTTTTTATTGAGTTAGGCTTGGGCTTTGTGGTAATTTTAGTTAGACTTTTAATTTATTGTAGGTTTCAAATTATTTTATAGCAGAATCAAAACTTCCCTCTTAGCAGCACTTGTGTTCTGGGTGCCTTGAGGGTTTCCATTTATTCTATCTTTCCTTCAACCTTCAGTAGACTCTGTGTACCTGCCCCTTAAGGAGATCTCATTCTGTTATCTTGAACTTCCTCTCCTTCCCAGCAATAAGTAGCTGTTGCCTTCATGCCCAGTATATAGTATGCGATGCTTGGAAGATTTATCTGATTCTTCTCTCAGACTTCAGCAGGCCTTGTACTACTTCCCTATTGCTGCTATAACAAACTACCAGAAACTTGGTGGCTTAAAACAACACAGATTTATTATTTTATAGTTCTGGAAGTCATAAGTATGAAATATGTCTCAATAGGGTAAAATGAACATGTCCACAGGGCTCTATTCCTCCTTGCAGCGCTAAGGGAGAATCTGTTTCCTTGTTCTTTCCAATGTTGAGGCTACCTGCAACCCTTTCATCTTCAAACCCAGTAACTGCATCAAACCATAACTCCACTCTGCTTCCATTGTCACATCTTCCTCTTTGTTTGTCATTGACTTTACTGACTCTCCTGCCTCCCTCTTGCACTTATAAGGAGCCATTTGGTGACATTTATATAGCTGGATAGTCCAGGAAAATCTTCCTATCTCAGAAGGAAGTTCCTTTTGCTATCAAGGTAACATATTCACAGGTTCTAAAGATTAGGACTTGAACATCTTTGGAGACTACTATTCTGCCTCTGTGCATGCACTTCAAAAAAGTCTCAATCAGCTTTCTAGCTCTCCCAAAGCCACAGAAGTCTGGCTGCCATTTATTCAATTTAAAAGTCAAGGTGCCTATAGGCTTTCTCAGTTCTCATCTCTGTCCTTATATTTCAGTAAGCCCCACATACCTGTGACTTCAGGAGTTTTCACTCAACTCTCTAGCTGTGCATGGCCACTGCTACATATTCGGTCTAATATGAGATACCTGTATGGTTCCTCTCCATGTGGGCCTCAGACTTTACAGACAGTGTGCGCCTGCATCTCACTGGGAGTCTCTCTCAGTCATCTCTCCTGTCACTTCTTCAGCAGGAGGTAGCCACCACCTCATCCTCTCTCAGAATCTCAGTGTTGTTCTGTTACATCTGCACCTACTTCAGCCCATCTGGTAAGCATATGCCTCAGAAAGCATTTCCATTCCCCTACCTTCTTCTTTAATATGTGTGCTTTGTTAAGGAGAAAGCGTTTGGGGTGTGTGCAGATTCTTCGTAGACATGCCATCATACACCCCAGTCTTTTAAACAGTTCATCTTTTATCTTCTACCCTCAATTACAGTAGCCTACTCATCCTCCTTCCTCTTCACCAATGATCAGTGCAGTATGAGACTGTTTTATCCTAAGAGGAACTTGTCACTCTCTGAATTTTAGTTTATTCGGTTTCTTTGGATCTCATTTTTCTAATAAATTTTTTTAACTGTGATTTTTGTAGGTTTTCCTCAGCAATAGAGTAGCAGCAATACTCTGCTGTGTCTTTATTCATACATATATTCTAAGTAGAAACAGACCTTTCCCAGTCTTGAAGGGCAGGGTGAACCCAGTTAATATATAGGTTACTTGTCCAGGATTGTGGTAAACGCCAAAGCTAAATCCATCTGCATTTCAGACTAAATTACTACCTAATGTTTGATCCAAGAGTTTATCCTCATAAATGGCTGCTAAATTATTGGACAAAAGGTGAAGGAAAGAGTACATTTACACAATATTGATCGTGTTAGTTCACCGGCTAACACCTTAGAAATCAAAAGAAGGTTTTAGAAGCTTTTCTTAGCCGGACTTCAAAGCCTTTTCCTAGGTATTATTGGTTGGAAGCTCCAGATGGAAAGCCTGGCAGTATTTATAGTTGCTCAAACTAATTAGCTTCAATATTTTCCGACATATAAAAAGTAAGCAAGAACGCTGAAAGCTGGTGCAAAAGCATTATCAATTGACACACACTTCCTTTTACAATCAAAGCTTTTGCAGGAAGGGCATAGGAATTCTTTGATGAAGATATTGGGACTATTCTGGGATGCATATTTTACTTATGTACTGAGAAAGAACTCCTCGAGCACCGACTTCTATTGTAGATAAATAATGGAGCGAGCCCCGAGTAGCCATCTGAAACTGGGGCTACTCTTAGCAACTGCATTGCCAGAAAATTATGACTAAACCGTATCACAGAGATGTTATAATAATAACAGGACCATGAGGTAGAGCAGTTAAAAAGACTGCCAAGGAGCCACTCAGGCGTTAGAAGCTATTTGCGGCATTAAAACAGCAAATGCTGCTGGGTGTACAACTGGCTGCTGAGCAGAAATCAAATGAGAAATCGATAGAATGGAGAACACCTGTAGTGTACACATATTTCATTTGAACCAACAGAGAAAAGAAAAATGTGAGAGGCTTTTGCAAAGAGCTGTATACAAAGCAGCTTCTTTGCAGAGAAGGAAGAGCCAGGCTTGGTTAAAGCAAATAATGGGACTCTCTATAGTAGAACTCTGCTAGAAAACCTCATTTGGCATAGGAGATTTGCAGGGATTTTCCAAATCCTCCCTCCTGCAGTTCTTCCTGTTAGGAAAGGAAGAGAAGGAGGTAGCATGGGCTGCTTTTAAGGAACAGTCCCGGACAGAAGAAGCCATTAGTGCAGACCCAACTCAGAGCTGGAGTGTGGAAGTTGACAATCATGTCATAATTCAAATGCATTATGCTTAAGGCTTCAGAGGAGTGGAGATAGTTAGGATACTCCCTCCACTAAAATATTCCAGAGCAGATACACAGCCCTGACAGGAAATTAATTCTCCTAATGTTCTCTAAGGTGGAAGATGGTCACAACCAAGATAACTGTGACAAATCAACAAATTACCTCCCGGGACTTAGCAAATTAGCATGCCTGAAGCTGACCCAGGGAAAGTTTAGTAAGGTGGCTCTCTGTGCTGTAAAGGACCACATGCTTGGAACATGATCCCAGATATAGCTGAGGATATCTCCTAGCAGAGAGGTTAGGCAGAACTTCACATAAATGCTCATGGGACTAAAGTCCATGACTCGGCGAACCTGTGCTTATGGGTGCCGGGGCTGACTGGCAGACCCTGAACCACCGATGAATGATTACACTGACACATGTTTCTGTGAAAGAGCGGCTAAGGGACTGCTTTGCTATAGGAACTAAGCAGCCCTGTTCACCTGTCTTCTTAGGCTTTTGTTGTAACAGGTTGAACTAAAATTAACTATTAGATACTATCAGTAGGGTAAGCATCCTTGAGAAGTCACATGTGTCTGTAGTGTCCTTTAAGCAAGGCAGTGTCTAAGTAAACACCCGGGGGCTCAGACTTATTTGGAAAAGTCAAGGCAGGGGCAGGAGCCTTCAGCCAACTCCTGTCCCATGCCTCCCCACAATGGGAACAATGGGTATTACTCAGCAAACTTTACCGTAATGAGAGCTACAACGATGGGCCAGTTAAGGCTTGCTTGAGAAGGATAGAAAAAAAAAAAGGTGTAATCAGAGACAAATTTTCTTGAACACATGTTGCCCACCCTGCCTCTTAAGGTAGAAACCTCTGAGTCAGAGGATGAGAATAGCATGCTACCAAAGGGACATAATCCCAGAACGTGACCTGGGATTCAGAAGATGGAAGAGGTGTGACAGAGCAGTGATTCTCACCCTTTAATATTTATATGAATCACTTGAGGATTTTGTTAACATTCTGATTCTGCATTTCTCACAAGCTCTTAAGTGATGCAGAGGCTGCTGTCTGGGAACAAACAACACGATGATCATGGGCATAGAGAACTCAGTAGGGATAATAGTCTCAGCCTCCTAGCTAAGCCTAAACAGCACACTGCTAATTTTCAGTTTTGTTTTGTTTTCAAAGAAGGCAGCATCCCCAGAGTCCATGACTCACTAGTGGTTTATTTTCTGCTTATGTCCTTCAGCTATGGTCATTGTCCTTGGGGCTCCAGAAACACCCAGGCCCCCTCATCCTCTCAAGGCATGGTTAGCAATCAAGTTCCGTAGACCATAACAAGGCCATAAATAAGGACAGTCTGGAGCCATCAGTAGCAATAGTTGTGACTCTGACGTTAATGCTGTTACTATCAGGTTGGTAGGCAAAAGCATTTCGTTCTGGGAGCTGAGTTGTTTCTGCATACAAATTGCATAGATGAACATGATACACTAGAGCATTTATCTGGGCTCTTATTGAATTCATTCACCATTTCTTTCTTGAAAGTGACAAGTTTAATTTGAAAACATGATCAGCAAACAGCATATAAAAGACGTGGTGTGTTCCTCCAAAAGATTGGAGTTGTACAAAATGAAATGTTGTTGCTGATCTTATGTATTATATAGATAAAAGTTAACCTGTCATAGAAGCCAACGTGCATCGGAATATCAAGGTGGCTCCTCCAGATGCTGCTTTCAGCAGGTGCAGCTCAAAGGCTGCAGGTTTTCCCCCAGACTGTTCCTGGAACAGGTGCTATTAGGTAACATCTGCTTTTTTCTGCTCATAAACCTTTAATTGAAGTCCTCTCCACATTAACAACCTACTTATCTGATACTCATTTGGGTCAGGTTTGTTTGAAGCCCTAAAGCAGAGACAAATACCAGCTTAAAAGTCAAAGCCATCTCCTGAGAAATAGTAGCAAGGCAACTACCATAATTGTACCTTCTTCAGAATTTTTTTTGCAGTCAAATACTCCTTTGTAAATCGGTCTTCTCTGTGAAAACAATGGATAGGCATCCTCATGTACCGTAACGCAGACTGGAAAATTAGTGAACTTTTCTTAACCACTTTAAAAACTCTCTATAATTTAGATTAGAGCCAGAGTCCCAGAATTTATGATTAATGGATCAAAGTAACTTTAAAGAAATAAAAAATGAAGTACTAGCTTAGGGTTGCTAGATTCTTTTACCTTGCAAATTGTTTTTACAAAGGAAAAAATAGTCTGAACCACTATCTGCTGTCATTATAATTTCATAAAAGAAACAATATGTTAACAGCAAAATATAGAAAAACTGGAAGAAGAGTCTTAGAGAATAAGAATAAGTCCTTTAAGACAAACAAATTTAGCTTCCTGTCTATTGTTTTTCTCCTTTTACCACTTATATTATTTCTCAAGCCAATTTCACTTCTCTTTTGCCTTATTGCCTGTCTGTACCACCCATGATTTAGGATCTCAGCTTTCATTCAAGTTACCAACTAACAATGGTGAATTCAAACCTAAGTCTATTTGATTTTCTTTTTTAATTTTTTAAAATGATGTTTTATTGATTTCAAGAGGGAGGGAGAGAGAGAGAAACATCCATGATGAAAGAGAATAATTGATTGGCTGCCTCCTGCAGAGATTTAACCAAGAGTAATTATTCAAAGTGTGCATACATTTTTGGGACACCCTGTATATAATCTTATTAACCGTCACTCTAATAAATTTAATTAAAAATAAAATAAAAAAAGAAAATGGTAAGAAAAAGATTAATATATGTAACAAAGAAAATTTCTATATTATCAGATTAATCCCTCACATAAAAAAAAATCTTAAGCTTCCCTTTGTCCTAGATCAGTCAGTGGTCGGCAAACCGCGGCTCGCCACAGTTTGCCGCTCTGTTGACTAATGAGTTTGTCGACCACTGTCCTAGATGTTATGTATTTTCTATGGCCTGCTCCATATACTCATCATTTCATCCTCATTTCCTCGTTTCTACTCCTGTCCACATTACACTTTACCTCCACCATGTATCTAAGCTTTACTCCAGAAGATCTGTCTGCCTACAACACCCACTCCCATTGTTTCAGGTAGATAACTCCTGCTCACTGTTAAGATTCAGTTTCATATTACATTTCCTCTAGGAATCATTTTTATCTTCTGGTCAGGCAGGTGTTTTTCCTACAGTGTGTCTTAGAACTGCTATCTAATATTGAGAGAAAATGCAGAAAAAACGTAACAGGCTCATGAGCACCAGAGTCATAAAATTAGATTTATGCCCCAGCTCTATTATTTCACTAGCTTTGTCACCCGGGCAACTTACTTGAACTGTCCAAAACTATTTTCTAATATGTGAAATAACAGTAACAGTGATATCACCCACATAGCAGTTATTGAGATAAGATATAAAGAATGACACTGTGTGGCCAGTGTGTCTCAGTGGTTGAGCACTGACCCATGAACTGGGAGGTTGTAATTCAATTCCTGGTCAGGGCACATGCCCTGCTGAGGATTCAATCCCCAGTAAGGGGCTTGCTGGAGGCAGCTGATCCATGATTCTCTCTCATCATTAATGTTTGTCTCTCTCTCCCTCTCTCTTCCTCTGTCTGAATTCAATAAAAATATATACATGTTTAAAAGAAACAAAGTAAACAACAACAATAAAAACACAGAAATTTCTTCTGCTCTCAACTGGCCAAGATAGGGAAGGCAAAGAAAGGCAATGTTAGAAGGAAGGGAGGGAGGGAGGGAGGGAGGGAGGGAGGGAGGAAGGAAGGAAGGAAGGAAGGAAGGAAGGAAGGAAGGAAGGAAGGAAGGAAGGAAGGAAGGGAGAATGTACTTACATTACCTGGCCCAAAGCAAACATTCCATGACTGCCAAGTTTTAATGGTAAATTGAGTTGTGAATATTTTAAATGAATATGCTATGTATTTATACATTCTATTGAAAATGTTCTGTTATTTGTCTACCTTCCCCACCAGACTGTTAACTCTTTGAAGTAGCGAGTGTGCTTTACTTATGTATCTCTAGGGCAGTGGTCGGCAAACTGCAGCTCGCGAGCCACATGCGGCTCAGGAGCCGCGGTTTGCCGGTCTGTTGACTAATGAGTTTGCCAACCACTGCTCTAGGGGAACAACTCAGCAGATTGCTTTGTTGAATTAATGAACACTCCTATACCCTAAAACATTGTGATTTACAAGGAATTAACTTATACTAAAAAGACACCTGAAACAGAGCCAGCAAGTAGTATACATTTTTAGGTTTCTCTGGGGATCACCCCATGAAAAAGCATACTCAAAACTCTGAGAACACTCTCTGGGGCACATTCTTCCTTGAAGTCAGTCTTAAATTAACCTGTCTTATCTCATGATATCAACCAGAGTAGACTTCTCCAGGCTCTTATTAGGAACCTAATACAGTTTTGTATTTTGTTTTATGGCCATTAAATGCTGCTCAGTATTTTTAGAGAGTGTTCTGATCATCTTGCTAAATATATCATTGTAATCATTAAGAAGATACCTTGATTTTAAATATTTGACAACAAAAGGCTTAAGCATAAAGTACTATTTCTTAGTTGTTTCTCTACAGAGATTTGAGTCTAATGTAGGATTTGTTATCTCAGAATAGCACCCTGGTAAGCAGGTATTTAAAGGCCAAAGCACAGCTGCAATGTGAATAAAATGTTATTAGACATGCCCTTGATCTTTTAGCTTTATTACAGATTGGAGACTTTTAATTTTTAATAAAATTCATTGCAATGACAGATAAGATAGATTGTTCCCAGTGGTAGTTCACATCCAAGAAATGATATAACATGCCTGACTACCAAATGTAACAGTATGATTAATTCATTGAATTAATTACTTCTTTTGTTGTATAATCATGCATTTTATTGAGGAAAAAAAATCCCTGAAGATCACTTTTGTATGGAGAAACACAATAAAAATAAAATGAACAAGATGTTCAAAATTAATTAAAAAATTAGAAGATAGTATTATAGGCCCACCCAGTAATTCTGGTTAGGATATGACTTACAAGTTCAGCAGAGGGTTAAATATTTGTTCAGGATAAAGGAGGAGGTGGCAAAGATCATGGTCACATTGTTATTGAACTTGAAAGAAAATAACTATTGCAACAAGTCTTCTTTTGTATGGTAAAATAGTTTTTCTGGTTTATTAAGAATTCTTATATTCAGACCCTTTCAGGTTATGATGGTGTTTCTCTAGCAGTTCCTGTTTATCTTCTCCCATTTTTCTATTGAGCCACTCACAAAAACAATGGATGGAAACACAATTGCAATAGCATTAGGAAGTGAGTGCATTGATTAATTATCTGCCAGTACCAAAGAGCGATATTCACTAATCAAACTAAGGATGCAATCCTGAAGCAGAACAAACTCAGGGAAGAGAGTAAGACATTTTTATTACACCTAGTATAGCACTCTTTCTCAGATATACACTTAGCAGAGGGACAGATCCATACAGCCCTGACCAAAAGGTGGTTTTGTTTGTTTGTTTTATTCTGTTTTGGACTTTTTGCTTTAATTATCTTTCATTACCTCACAACTGCCCACCTCCCTGCCCCCTGGTGAAAAATACTATATGGATTTGAAGTCTATGGTGTTCAATTATTACAACTTAGAGCAGATAAAGACAAGTAATGATAAATTATTTCCTGGAATATAACACTTGAGAGAGAAATATACCTTGGATTCTACACTTTATACAATCTTTCTATCAAGGTTTTAAAATGTCACTGTCCAGTATGGTAGCCAGTGGCCATATGTGGCATTTAAGCACTTGAAAAGTGGCTAGTCCAAATTGAGGTGTTTTTTTTTTTAAGTATAAAATACACACCAAATTATGAGGAGCTTGTATTTTTAAAAAAGTAAAAATATCATCAATATGTTTAATATTAATTACATATTTTAGATTTGTTGGGTAAAGTAAAATATATTATTGATATTAATTTAACCTGTGTTTTTTTTTAAAGTATGATTACTAGAAAACTTTTGGTAGCGTATGTGACTTTCTTTTCAGTGGCTCTCATTACATTTCATTATGATAGCCTTGGCTTAAAAAATTTTTCCAATAGAACTTTTAAAATAATATATAAATATATTTCTCTGTATATAATTAGACAACTAGGCAGCAGAATCAGAATATGTCTTCTTGTTTCAATAAGAGAAGACTAGATAAAGAGGTTAGTAGTTATGAATATTCAACTTTACCACCCTCCTAACTTCACCCTGCTTAAAAACTAAAACCAAGTTCTAATTTTAAAAAAACTCCTTATATTAAGGGAACCAGAAGAACATCATCCATTCTGTTTATTGACATAAATGAGATGTAGACATTCAATTATTGTGCAGTTTATGAACAGATACAATAACAAAACATGAGCAAATTAAAGCACTTTCCATTGTACTAGTAAAAGACTTAAAATATTCATTGTACTATGACTAGTGCCCCAGTGCATGGATTCATGCACATTGAAAGGAAATTAATTAGAAGGTGGCCAGCGCAGCGGGACTGGGCGAGATGGGTTGGACACGCCCTGGAGCCAATGTCCCAAGGTCCCTCCCTAGCCTGCCACAACCAGCAGTCCAACATCCCCCGAGGGGTCCCAGAGTGTGAGAGGGCGGTTCTCGGGTGATGCACCCCGGAATCCTCCTCTCTGGTCACCACAAGTCACCGCAGCTCTGCAGCTCCTGTGCTGAGCGTCTGCCCCCTGGTGGTCAGTGTATGTCATACATACTGGCCGGTCAGACGGCCGGATGGTCGCTTAGCCTTTTATATATTTAGATGGTGGGGCATGGGGGAGAGGGAATTACCACAGGAGTAAGAAGTACATTTTAGTAATTTTTTTTCTCAATGAAATTCAAGAAAGTATGATTTTATGAAATAATATATCAAATTAAACTACTTAGAAAATAGGCCAAAATACAAATAGAGCTGACTTGGAAGACTAAAGAAACTGGTTGAGACTGCAAGGAAATATAATGACTTGAATGGAAGCAGCCAGTGCTTTTCTGTTGTTGTTCCTTTTAATATTGTTTTTGTATTTCCAATAAGACATAAATAAAACAAAATTTTAAAAGTGAAGAATGATGTCTGGCACTTAATATGGAAATCAGATAAATATTAAATTATTTTAAAATAATTGTGGTGAATATAAAATGTAAACATTAAATATATACATTTACTATATAATAATTATATAATATATTACTATGTTTATAATCAATGAAGGCTGACATCCCATATCATACTATAAAATCTGGAACTATGAGGAGTACTCCCACTATCTGTTTCAAATTCCACCAGCATTTCAGCCACTGACTCTTCCACATTTTAGTAGAGCTTTTGGAGGTCAAATGTAATTATTCTCCAAGCAAGCTCACTATTTTATTTCACATTTTATAATTCATCTCATTCTTTAATTGTTCTATTTGCATATATCTTGATTGAAAGTCATTGATGTTTCTGGCATTTGGGTGACATTCTATTAATAACAGATTCTACTATTATGTATTGAAATATTTATTGCAAACATTTTTAAATAGTAGAATATTTAATATTCATGTAATGAATAAGACTTGAGAGAATACAGTTAATCCTATCTGATAAAGAGGGAATATGTTAATTGACTGCCCCACCCTCAAAGATGGTGGCGCCCACAACCAATAAGGAGGAAATATGCTAATTGACTGCCCTGAAGGAGGGAATATGCTAATTGACTGCCCCGCCCTCAAAGATGGCAGCGCCCACAGCCAATAAGGAGGAAATATGCTAATTGACTGCCCTGCCCTCAAAGATGGAAGCACCCACAGCCAATAAGGAGGGAATATGCTAATTGACAGCATGCCCTCAAAGATGACAGTGTCCACCACCACAAGATGGCAGCACCCAGTCCCCTCAGCCCCGCCAGGGTGGCAGGTGTGTGGCACTGCCGGGCCTGCCCCCAGGCAGGCCTGGCTGCTCCGTGCACCTGCCTCCAGAGTCCCCCAGTCCCCTCAGCCCTCAGCCACCCAGGGCCAGCCCACATGGGCAAGCCTTGGATAGAGGCTGCCCAGCTGCCCAGGGCCAGCAAAGGTTTGTGCTGCTGGCATTGGCAGCAGCATAGTTGTGATGGGGTGTTGCCTTCTCCTGATCGCCGGGTTGCCTCCCGCCCCTGAAGTCTCCCGGACTGTGAGAGGAGGTAGGCTGGGCTGAGGGACCCCCCCTCCAGTGCATGAATTTTCATGCAGTGGGCCTGTAGTTTTAAATAAAAGCATGTACTCATAGAGAGGGAAAATATGAAATGGGAAAAGAGCATGAAAATGAAAAGCACAATAAGCAAATTAAGAATGAGAAAAGTACTGAACAGAAGTCTGGATACTGCAAAAAAATTCAAATCAGAGGGAAATTTTCAAGCTTGAGAAGATAATTTAGAGCAGGGGTGGGCAAACTTTTTGACTCGAGGGCCACAATGGGTTCTTAAACTGGAACGGAGGGCCGGAACAAAAGCATGGATGGAGTGTTTGTGTGAACTAATATAAATTCAAAGTAAAGGAGCGGAGGGGAGAGCAAGAGAACCCTCCGCTCTTTCGGCTCTGTGGGCCTGATAGAACAGCCGAACGGGCCGGATCCAGCCCGCAGGCCATAGTTTGCCCACAGCTGATTTAGAGGCATCAAGAACAAATCAAGAAAAAGAATACAAGGAAGAAGCAAATAATATGGCAAAAAATAAATGTTTTCATGAGGTACAGAATTAAAGATAGGAGCTTACACTTGCTTCCTGCTTTTCTCTACCTGTCATGATCTTGTTGCTCTAAACATAGTAGTTAATTAGTTCAGTTAATCCTCACAACAACCTGGGGTTGAGGGGTATAATTATCATGCCCTTTACACTCAGAAAAACAAAACACCAAGAAATCAACTGCCTCAGATCCCAGGTACTATGTGGTAAAGACAGGACTAAACGTGAGGCTGTCAGACTGCAGTCTGTGCTCGAAAGCAGTTTCATATGTCATCTCTCAAGAAAAATGAGCATCCATAACTAAGTACATGGCAGAATTAATTTAAACACAGCAGCACTTATATATACTTGATTTAAACAAATTATACATACATAAACATAAATATGGATATATGTATATGAATGCATATCTATCTCAGGTATCCTATATAATAGGATAAGTGTCTAGTCATTCTGTTGTCCATTCGACCAATCAAAGCATAATATGCTAATGATATGCTAAGGCCACTCAACCACTCGCTATGACATGCACTGACCACCAGGGGGCAGACGCTCTGACTGGTAGGTTAGCTTGCTCCTGGGGTCCGGCCGATTGGGACTGAGCAAGAAGGGCCAGACATGCCCTGGAGCCCTCCCATGGTCCCTCCCCGCTGGCCAACCTCCCACATCCTTCCCCGGCCCTGATCATGCACTGGTGTGGTCCCTTGGCCTGGCCTGTCCCCTCTCACAATCGGAGACCCCTCAGGGGATGTTGGAGAGCCAGTTTTGGCCCGATCCCACAGGCCAGACTGAGGGACCCCACTGGTGCACAAATTTGTGCTCTGGGCCTCTAGTCTATAATAATCCAGGAAAAGAGATTAGCATATCTACCAAAAAAAATGTATATGTATCTTGAAACATATTCATGGCAACACCCAAAGCCAAAAGATAACACTTCCTTTTCTATAGAGCTAAAAAAGAAAAGGTTTTTTAAATAAAGGTACTTATTTGGTATCACGGAGCCAAATTAACCTTTGTGTACAAGCTACACCAGGAAAACATTCTCAGACACATAAGTCATTGAAAGGCATACCATCCATGCACATTCTGAAAGTTACACAGCAATACATAAATAAGGACAATTAATCAAAACTAGAAATTTTAAAAGAGAGGGATTATAAATGATAGTAGCCATAAAATGTTTTGGATGTATTAATTTTTCTGCCTATTTGTGATCAGTTTTTAAAAATAACATTATATATTAATGTAGCAAAGGGAGTATTTAGTGCCTTTCTCTACTCACCAGAAAAATGGCAACCAATAGCTACTTGTGTTTGCTTCTAACACTGTTTTTGTTAGCAGTACTTGTTATTTTGATGATGCACTTTAATAAGATTGATCTATTCTGATAAAATATTAATGTGAAAATTTTCAGTTTCTATAAGTTCTAAGTTAAATGTTTTTGCAAAGTCCCAGTAAATGTAATTAAAAATTATATTATAAACAATTGTACAAATATCTTTGAAAGTTTAGAAAAAAATATAGAAATGTAGAAGGATTCTACACTCATGTTGTTTTATAAAATACTAGAGGCCCGGTGCACGAAATTCATGCATGGGGGTGTGTGTCCCTCAGCCCAGCCTGCACCCTCTCCAATCTGGGACCCCTCGAAAGATGTCCAACTACCCATTTAGGCCTGATCCCGGTAGGATCGGGCCTAAACGGGCAGTCGGACATCCCTCTCACAATCCTGGACTGCTGGCTCCCAACTGCTCGCCTGCCTGCCTTCCTGATTGCCCCTAACCACTTCTGCCTACCAGCCTGATCACCCCCTAACCACTCCCCTGCCAGCCTGATTGATGCCTAACTCCTCCCCTTCAGGCCTGGTCACCCCTAACTGCCCTCTCCTGCAGGCCTGGTCACCCCTAACTGCCCTCCCCTGTAGGCCTGGTCACCCCTAACTGCCCTCCACTGCAGGCCTGGTCCCCCTCAACTGCTCTCCCCTTCAGGCCTGGGTCTTGCCCAACTGCCCTTCCCTGCAGGCCCGGTCACCCCCAACTTCCCTCCTCTGCCAGCCTGGTCACCCCTAACTGCCCTCCCCTGCTGGCCTGATCACCCCCAACTGCCCTCCCTTGCAGGTCTGGTCCCTCCCAACTGCCCTCCCTTGCTGGCCATCTTGTGGTGGCCATCTTGTGTCCACATGGGGGCAACCATCTTTGACCACATGGGGGCAGCCATCTTGTGTGTTGGAGTGATGGTCAATTTGCATATTACTCTTTTATTAGATAGGATAGAGGCCTCGTGCACGGGTGGGGGCTGGCTGGTTTGCCCTGAAGGGTGTCCTGGATCAGGGTGGGGGTTCCCTTAGGGCGTGGGGCGGCCTGGACGAGGGGCCTGTGGTGGTTTGCAGGCCGGCCACACTCCCCCCCGTGACCCAAGTGGAGGCCCTGGTATCTGCGATTTATTTATCTTCTATAATTGAAACTTTGTAGCCTTGAGTGGAGGCCTTGGCCGGCCAGGGTGTGCAGAAAGCTTGGCTTCCTCCATCGCTGGGAGCAACCCAAGCCTCCTGTTCACTTCGTGGCTGCAGCCATCTTGGTTGGGTTAATTTGCATACTCACTCCTGATTGGCTGGTGGGCGTGGCTTGTGGTTGTAGCGGTTAATTTGCATATTATTCTTTTATTAGATAGGATTAACTTTCCACTTAATTTTAAAACCTAAAATTGATATTCAGGAAGATACACTAGGAGTGTGGTTTATAGAATTAAGGAATAAAATTTCACTTAGTCAAGTTTAATGTCATGAATATTCCTTTGCCCTACATCAAAGTGTGACCAACTCAATGAACATTAATTTGAAATAATGTATTTTTATGATTCCCAGATTAATCTGACTTTTTCAAAATTGCTCATTTTAGAACTGACCTCAATCTGACAAGATAAGAGCATCTGTCTCTATTGCTCTCTTTGTCTTCTCAACACACACACACACACACACACACACACACATACACACACATACACACATACAGGAGAGAAAGAGGGAGAGAGAGAGAAACATCAATGAAGACAAACTATGTTAATAGTGAATAGAAATGTGTGTTTTTGTGAATATTATTTTCTATCTTCTAAATAAACATGTATTAATTATTAAATAAAAATAATAGCAATTTTAAAACATGGCTTTGTATAATCCCCAAATAAAACCCTCTTCTATATCTATGATATGTCTATTAATTTATAGATTTGCAAAATCTTTCTGGTTGTTTCTAACATTTTTCATTATGCTTTAATATAATCAATTGTAAAATGATACTCAGATTTCCTTTTTTCTACGGCCAAGTAGTATTCCATTGTATAAATGTACCACAGCCTTTTTATCCACTCATCTACTGATGGGGTTGCTTCTGAATCTTAGCTATTGTAAATAACACCACAATGAATATAGGGTGCATATATCCTTTCGAATTAGTATTTTGGGTTTCTTTGTATATATTCCCAGAAGTGGAATTGCTGAGTCATAAGGCAATTCCATTTTTAATTTTTTAAGGTAACTTCATACTGCTTTCCACAGTGGCTGCACCAATCTGCATTCCCAGCAGCAGTGCATGAGGGTTCCCTTTTCTCCATATCCACACCAAAACTTGTTTTTTGATTTTTCTGACAGCCATTCTGGTAAGTGTCAGGTGATATATCATATGGTTTTAACTTATATTTCTCTGATGGTTAGTGATGTTCAGCATTTTTTCATATGCCTATTGGCCATCTCTATGTCCTCTTTGGAGAAGTGTCTATTCAGGTTCTTTGCCCACTTTTTAATTGGGTGGTGGACACAGTGCAATATACACTGAGTGGCTAGATTATTATGATCTCTGAACACATAATAATCTGGCCACTCAGTGTATATCCTATGTAATAAAAGGCTAATATGCAAATTGTCCCCTCGACCAGGAGTTCGACCAGCAGGAAGGCCGGCCAACTGCCCATGTCCCCTCCCCCTGACCAGGCTGGCCGGACCCCACCCATGCACGAATTCATGCACCGGGCCTGTAATATATATATATATTACACACACACACACACACACACACACACACACACACACACTGAGTGGCCAGATTATTATGCATTCAGAGATCATAATAATCTGGCCACTCAGTGTATAAATGATGTATTGTAGATTGTGCACTTGAAACCCATCTAGTTTTATGAACTAATGTCACCTCAATAATTTTAATAAAAATTTTAAATTTTTTTGATGAAAAAAAGACTCAGAATATTAGAAAAGATAATAATTTATATGTCTCACAGCTGGTGGAGGAAATAGAGTCTGTACTAGTAAATGATGCAATATTTTACATGTATTCCAGATTTCACAGCTATGATCAAACTTGACTTTTCAAATTTGTTCCCCTCTTGACAGATAACCTTAAAACATTTAAAGTTGTTTGGCTTCCTATACCTGAAAGATAGTTTGCTGATATTTTAATTACAAGATTTACATTATCTTACGTTTAAAATGCATCATGAGAAAATCATTAATAAATGGAATGTAAAAGAAAGTTTACACACCTAAGTACAAAATACAATGCAAAACATTGGGATTTTTATTATATAGAGGAAAGGGGAAATAATATGTATAGCATAATAAGTACTTTTCAAATACTGTGCTATGTTTTTAATATGTGTTAGTCTAACAGCTCATAACAACCCTTTGTTGTAGGCATTAATTTCCCCTTTCCGCAAATAAGAGAATGAGTCTCAAACAGATTTGGTACCAAATTGACCAAGAATTCACAGCACCATTAAGGGATGGTGTTAGGTGTTTATCCCACCACAGCCTGCCCAGAGCAGCTTCTCCTTCAGTGGTTCGCAAAATGTGGTCCCTGGACTAGCAACTTCTGCATCACATTTTTGGAAATGCATATTCTTGGCCAGCTGACTTAGAAACTTGAGCAATGTGTGTTTTAACCAGCTTACCAGATATTTTAAGGCACACTCTAGTTTGCGAAACATGTGCTAAATCATCCCTTGGGTAGTACATTGATTGGTAAAATACTGAACAGATATTTTCAGGAACACAAAATCTGCAAGTCTATTCTTTTGTTTGCTTCATCCTCTCCCTTTACATTCACAGGATTCTGGAGGACTATAAGGAAAATTTTAGCGCAATATGTAAAGTATGACAATAGTAATAGATAGATGATAGATAGATAGATAGATAGATAGATAGATAGATAGATAGATAGATTTGTTGTTACACTTATTTATGCATTTATTGACTGTTTCTTGTCTATGCCCTGACTGGAGATCAAACCCACAATGTTGGCATATTGGGACAATACTCTAACCAACTGAGCAACCTAGCCAAGGCCGGAAAAATTCAGTTTTAACCCCTGAAATTTGATTTGTTTTTAATGGCACAATAAAAATGGGGTGGAAAAAAGTGAAGAATGAATCTGGAGCTAATATTATTCCATCTTTTCTGTATCTTCCTTAGCCCATCGAGATTGTGCATTAGAAATATTATTTCGTTGTTTACTTATCTCATGGCCTCTCTTGTTTCTTTGTTTCTTCCATTAAATCTGCTACAGGGAGACACACAAATCCTGGATTATAAGCATAACCTCCTTCTTCCCAGTCTATGCGTTCTTGTCTGTTGCCATTGTTTATTTGTAATGTTGTCTATTTCTGTGTACAAATCCAAGTCTATGGTATGATCTCCAAGAGTGAGTTTCCTGAGAAATCTGTGTCTTTCCAGAAAACAGAAAACACGGGTGTGTTGGGGAGATTTCTTCTTGTTCTATTGATTGACCATCGTGGGTCTAGTCGACTTAGCAGGAACCAAGAAAAAAAAAAAAGGATCCATTAGCAAGTACTGAGTACCAGCTTCCACACATTGGGGGCTTGGATAGTGAAAGTACCCTAAACTGTGTGGAGGCAGAGATAATGATCCTTTCCACTGGTCTCATTTAATCTATATCTGAAATGGCAGTTATTTGTAAAGAAATCATATGATTCTCTTTTAAATGTATTAACACTTTATCTGGAATTTTTTGTAAGAAATTATGCTCTAATTAGACTTTTTCCTCAAATATTTGCTTGAGTTTCTAGCATTGAATTCTTCTTTCTCTCATTCTTATGGAATGCCTCCTTTGCCATACACAGAATCATATGTAGACCAAGATTTTCTCTCATTCTTATGGAATGCCTCCTTTGCCATACACAGAATCATATGTAGACCAAGATATGGTTTTGAGTTGTCTACTCTGTTATTAATACTTAAAATAACTTGAATAATTTATGCCTGCATCCCCATTATCTGCCTGCTATTCTTAGTTATGGTTATTCTCACTCAGTTTTTCCTCTGACTGGTTTTAGAATCACTGGTGTTTGTTTTGAGTTGAAATAAACCTGCATACTGATGTAAGAAATAAATATGTATTCCTTCTCCAAAAATAGATATGGTTCTACAATCATTCAAATTTAATTTTTTTTTTATTCTTGTAGTAACTGTCTTCACTAGGGCCTCAGATTTTGCTAATTAAATTTATTTATGCTTTACCACTTTATGACTAACAGGGTTCTTACAAATTTATAAAGGCAATCAGTTTTCCATTATATTTCATAATTCCTAATTGTATATACATAGGGATGTTAGTATATTTATTTTATGAATGTCACTTTGCTAAAGTGTTTCATTATTTATTGCTAATTATTGTTTTCCTTTTTGACAGTGTAGCTCATAATTTAGCAAAATACCTAATATCCTTAAAAGATGTGCGTTATGCCCTAACTGGTTTGGCTCAGTGGATAGAGTGTCAGCCTGTGGACTGAAGGGTCCCAGGTTTGATTCTGGTCAAGGGAATGTACCTTGGTTGCAGACACATCCCCAGTAGGGGGTGTGCAAGAAGCAGCTGATTGATGTTTCTCTCTCATAGATGTTTCTAAGTCTCTATCCCTCTCCCTTCCTCTCTGTAAAAAATCAATAAAATATATTTTTTTAAAAAAAGATGTGCTTTATAATAAAACTAGAGGCCCGGTGCATGAAATTCATGCATGGGGGGAGGGGTGTCCCTCAGCCTGGCCTGCACCCTCTCACAATCTGTGACCCCTTGGGGGATGTCCGACTGCCAGTTTAGGCCCAATCCTGCAGTCGGACATCCCTCTTGCAATTCGGGACCACTGGCTCCTAACCTCTGGCCTGCTTGCCTGCCTGATTGCTCCTAACCACTCTGCCTGCCTGCCTCATCGCACCTAACCATTCACCTGCTTGCCTCATCGCCCCTAACCACTCTGCCTGCCTGCCTCATCGCCCCTAACCCCTCTGCCTGCCTGCCTGATCACCCCTAACTGCTCGCCTGCCTGCCTGATCACTCCTAACCCCTGTGCTTTATAATAAAATTCCATTGTAAAGGATTTCAAAAAATACTGAAGTTCTTTGTCATCCTGTAACTTAGTTGAAAGAAGTCTGTACTTGATAGTTGAAAGAGCTATATGTTTAGAAACATAAAGTTTGGTACTTGTTAAGGACCAGACAGAAATCAAAACTAGTGGAAGAGAGTTAGTAAACCAATGTTGGTAATTTAGGGCTGTAGCTATGCAAATTCTCATTTCTGGTTTTAATTTCCATTAAAATTCCAGACCAATTTCAATTGGGCACACACAAAAAAATCAGAGTAATGAATTCAACACCAATTTTATAAGGGGACATTTTCTACCTTTTCTTTTTCCTAGAATTTGTAAGTAAACTACAATTTATTTAATACTAGCATTAGATTCACAAATCACATTTAGTAAATAGCATAATTATTTTATGTGGAAATGGGCTAATTCAATGCCTTAAGCTAGGAATTATTTTCTTCTTTTTCTAATCTTGCAGCCTTTATGATCAAGGTATCTGTCTTTTTGTTCTGCTACTATGGAAACAATAATTGGTATGTCTAATTAAAATAAAACTTTCCCACTCATAATAATGTGGACAGAGCACAGATCCTCAAATTATAATGCCTTACTGAGCCTGTTTTTTCATCTGTAAAATGATGTAGTAATAATAATAGGAAATGGACTGGAAGATATGAAAGTGTCCCATAAATATTTGTACAATAAACATACAAATGCTGGCTATTTTTATTACTCAATTTGTTTATTCTCTGAAAAAATATTAAAGCCACCAATTACTGAGTTATATATTATTCATTTCCTCATTTCCAGGTTGAAATCACCAAACAATATTTAATAATGTCCCAGTGTGCTTGGAGCTGTGCTAACTATAACAGGCAATTTGCAGGTTCATTTTTTGCCATCTATTTATAAGGCCTAAATTTAATGAAAAATTGTAATCTAGAACTTGGTTAGGGTTTTTAAAGATATGCAAAAATTTATTGGGAAATGTTTCCTAGGTCAGCATGAGATATCTGTAGACAAGAAATCCAATTTGTTGCTAGGGAGTTTAAACCATACATGGACTCAACAATTAATTATAGGAACTTGTTAATAAATAATGGACCCTTACCACTCATTTATGATGGATTATAAAGTGTTCTCTCCTTTGAAAAAGTGATTTCTCTTTAATTACTTTAATTATCACATTACTCCCAGGGAATGCAACATAAGAACTATTATTAAATCCTACCTGGGATAGGAAAAAAAAAACTTGATTTCTAAATTTAAAGACTGTTTAGCAGGACATTCTAGCAATTAAAAAGCAGAAAAATAGCCCTGACCGGTTTGGCTCAGTGGATAGAGCGTCAGCCTGTGTGGACTGAAAGGTCCCAGGTTCGATTCCAGTCAAGAGCATGTACCTTGGTTGCGGGCACATCCCCAGTGGGAGGTGTGCAGGAGGCAGCTGATTGATGTTTCTAACTCTCTATCCCTCTCCCTTCCTCTCTGTAAAAAATCAATAAAATGTATTAAAAAAAAGGCAGAAAAATAAATTTGGCTCACTGAATTGCTGCCTAAAATTTACTTTGCTGTATTTTTAATGTTTTGTTTGGCTGACAGAAAAAAATGGTAGTTATTAATAAAAGGAATCTGTGAACTTAGTAAAAACTCTGTCAAGAGATATTTGAATTATTTTTGAACATTATGAATTTGAATATGTACCATATATTATCAGAAGAGACGTAGGGGATAAAATCAAATCCTTACGTTAAATGCTTGCTTCTTATGGTTAAAAATACACACACACACACACACACACACACACTTTGCAGCTTTTGTGTTATAACAAATCAGAAGGAAATAGTAATGTTCTAACCTTTTATTAAACAGTTATGAATTACAGTATGTATAGTCAGAGCAAATTTATTTTGTTTGTTTCTACCCTTAAAATTTATTTCCGTGCACTCTAATGTTCTGTTTCTTGATTTAAGTGCTGGTTTCTTGGGTGTATTCCATTTGTGAAAATTGAGCAAACTCTACCTTTATGATAGGAGCATTTTTAAATATGTTTTTATTTCTTTTTAGATATAGGAAGAGAAAGGGAGAGAGAGAAAGAAACATCACTGAGAGGGAAATGTCCACCAGCTGCCTCCTGCACACCCCCTATTGGGGATCTAGCTTAGAACTGGGGCATGTGCCCTGACCAGGAATCAAACAGGTGACTTCTTAGTGCGTGGATTGATGCTCAACCACTGAGACACACTGGCTGGGCCATTTTTTCTTTATGTGCTTTTTACTCCAATGTCCATGCCCATTATTAACCAAATTTGATTTAACATAAATCTCCTCCCCAGTACTTGGGTCCTTTAATTAGAGAGAAGCCTGAGAAAGTGACTGTGGTCTTTCTTTTATTTCTAATAAGTCCTTTTCTTCACCCTGTCTTGTTAACTAAAAACGAACTTACAGATTCATTTTTGCAACCCATTCGTGGTCAGATGAAGAAATAAGAACAGATTAGGAGGTTGTATTAGTCATTTTTTTCCGAAGAAATAGAACCGGTAGGATGTGTACATATAGAGAGAAATTTATTTCAAGGAACTGGCTCACTCTATTTGAGGGACTAACAAATCTGAAATTTTCAGGGTAGGGCAGCAGGCTAGAAACTCACGGGAAGAACTGAGACTGCAGCTAGAGCCTGACGTCAGTGGGAGGCAGAATTCCTGCTTCCTTGGGAATCTCAATGTTTTTCTGTTAAGGTCTTCAACTGTTTAGATGAGGCCCACCAACGTTATGGAAGATAATCTGCTTTACTCCATCTCTGCTAATTTAAGTGTGACTCTCATCTTAAAAAAAATACTTTCACAATGTCATTAAGGCTGGGGTTTGGCCAAATATCTAGATACCATGGCCTTTTCAAATCGTCATATGAAGTTAACCTTCGCAGCAGCCATGAAGTTCTTATTTTACTTGCTCTTTCAAGTGGGTTATGCACCCTCTGGGCAGAGCAGATGTCTAAATAGGACTCTTTCTCAGTTCAGTGCTTTCCTAGGTTCCTACGTTCCCAATCAGGAAAACTGACTGCATTTCCCACAATCTGTGTTCCCTCTTGCTTACTCAGACCCTGTTTTTATAGTTGTTTTCGTTGCTGTGGTAATTATTTTAAATACACCCTGTTCTCTCTTTGGCTATCTTTGCCCTTTTTCAAAGGTTATTGCAGGCAGGATTTTAAATGGTTCCAGTGTGGTTCTCTCTCCCATTTGATCATATTTAATCCATAGGGAGTAAAAGCAGACGGAGGAGAAGTACTTGACTTCAGGCTCCCTGTCTCTTAATGTATTGTAGGTTACAAACTGCAAAATCAAGAAGATCCAGTGCTTCCATCTGTAGTTTAGGGAATTTGTCTTATCAATCAAGTTCATGGCAAGAAACAGAACATCAAAAGTTTAATTAAAGAAAGTTCAGTGAAAGGACAGTTTATAGAGATCAATCATAGTTGAGGAAGAAAGCACCCCAAATAATAGCCGGAATGTAAATCTATCTGGTGATATTGTCTGTAGAAGTCAGCTTCCTAAGGCACAGGGCAGTGGGAAAAAAGGGCAAATAAAATATGTTTAGGTAAAAATGGGGATGGGCTAGTCCAGTCCACCATTTTGGCCATTCACATTCTATTCTCATCCTTTTTATTTAGATTTTTTAAAACTACCATATGCAGCACAAACATATCACAAATTCTAAAGTGCCATGTTGTCATTGTCCTCTTGATGCTTTGCCCTCTACTAACTCTTCATCTAATTATACCAACAGTGTCTATTTCAAATATTTTTGCTGCTACATGACATTACCAATGTCAAGATTGTCCATTTAGTCATTCAGTTTTCATGTTACAAAAGCCGAACCCCATTTTGATGGTTTGATTCTTGTGTCAAACCCAACTACCAGTTCTTTTGTCTATCAGAATTCTATCAGAAAGCAGATTTCCCTTTCAATGGTTTAATTAAAGGGACTACAGTGAAAGGATAATTCACAGATGTGTGGAGAGGTGTAAGGGAACCAATGAGGAAAGATGAAGAGCTCAGAGATTAGCAACTTTATGAGACACTGGTACCTGTAAGCCTGAATGGGCAAGAGAAAGGACGAGATTGAGATTCCCAGTCTGCTGAGAGTGAGAGCTGTCATACAGACTAAGTCTTAGGTAGGGGAGCACAAACACTGATAAAACTGTGTCCTAGTAGAAAACGAACAAGGGAATAAATGCCCAGTCTCTTTCTTTTCCTGCCTTCCAATCTTCTGCCACTGCATGTCAGAAGTCAAGAGAGCCTGGATGCTGCCTTTCATGAAATTCGTCCTCATAGGATGCAGAGCAGGGCAGAAAAGAATGGAAAACGAATCAAGAATGTCCCATGGAGAAAAATGGCACCGTCATTAACTTGGGGCTCTTCTACATGTAAAAGTTAATCACTAGCCTGGCCAGTGTGGCTCAGTGGTTGAGCGTTGACCTGTGAACCAAGAGGTCCCTGGTTCGATTCCCGGTCAGGGCACATGCCCGGGTTGTGGGCTCGATCCAGGAGGCAGCTGATGAATGATTCTCTCTCATCGTTGATGTTTCTATTCCTCCCTCTCCCTTCCTCTCTCTGAAATCAATAAAATAAAAAATTAATCAGTGATGTCTTCAACTGAAAGTTGATATTTGTTATAAAGGTTTGGAACAGAAAAATCTTACCTCATAAGTAGATATCACACCTTGATGAGGTTTTTCTTGTCATTCCTTTAAAATATCTAGATGCCTGGTTTCCAATGCTTCTATCTCACTGAGACTCCAGAATAAGACATAAAATTTCACAAGTTCCTCTAGTATAATTGACATGACAAGCGGCATTTAAAACTGTATTTTGGAATTATTTAGAGGAGATATTTGGTATTCCTCTAGGACAAAGAAAGGGGAACAAAGTGTTGAAGAGGGAAAAAAAAGCTGCAAAGGAATTGGGAAGGCTATTACCTAAAATTCAATCAAAACATTCAAAATCGCATAAGGGAGAAGTCCCATTTGTTTTAAGAATGACTAATCTGTGCTGCTTCAGTAATGGCTACAAAAGTCAGATGCTTGCTTTGCTCCGGCAGGGAAACATATCCATCATGAGGCTTAATATGCTCATGTGTACTTTTTCGAGAGCTTTGCTAACACCTGCTGATTTACCTGCAATACATTTTCCAGAAACTGTTGAGTAAATGACAACATATATATTTAGTTTCACACTTCAGTCTGCCCAATTAGCAGTGTTTGCAGTACCAGCTGTGAGCCCGGGAAAGGATTTAATTTTAAATACAGTGGTCTAGTTAACAAAAAAAAAAAAAAAAAAAAAAGGTAAAGGCTGAGCCATCAATTTGCCATGTGTTAGTCTCCAGTCATCTGTTTCTGAGAAATAGCTCTTTATTTCTATTATTGAAAATTGCTCAAAAAACTAGCTCCTGAAATTATATATAGAATTGGCATGAGGCACGCTGCTGTGGTAGCCATCATAACATGTAATATATTAATTGGGGTAGAAGCCCTGCTCTTATTTAACCTTGGCTCAATTATCTGAAAAATACAAGTCCTCCCAAGCTCATAAATGGAAGTTAAAGAGCTTTGAAAACAGTATAATTTATACAATGCTAAAACATGAAAAAATAAAATGAAAAGTAGAAAAAGGATAGCATTTTATACAAGAGAACCAACCTGGTAGGTTTTCTCTTTTTTACCTAATATTTAAGCAATAAATAAATACTAACTGCTATTTGAGGAAATATATTTGAAGGCAAAAGATGGTGCCAGAGATAGTACTATTAAGAGGAGTTTAGAAATTTCTAAGTCTAGTCTTAGAAATAGTTAAAAGGTGACTAGAAAATCATCTGTTCTGAATACTATTGACCAAAAGCATGAAATTATTCTAACAATTGTTACTCTCCATGGCAGAGATACAATAATAATCATTATCTAAGTAATAGTAAATTAAAATTGTCTCAATAAATTGTGATTTAAAATTGGGTAAATATTAAATCTGATCATCTCCTTTAAAATTAATCTCAGGATTCAACTGGGAGAAAGGAGAAATAAAACTGCAAAAATAAAATAATTTAGAGAAAATGAATTCAAAAAGTATTAAACCTAACAGAAATAAATATGTAAATATTTGATGAAACAGGAAAGGCCTTTAATACTGAAAAAAATATTTTATGAGTTAAGCCTGCCAATATAGACATAAGAAACAAAACAACTGATGAAACAAAGGGGAAAAAAGCAAAGAAAGGAATTGATGATGTAGGCAGAAAGGAAATAGACAACGTAAAAACAATAAAAGTAATTACATCTAAGGATAGAAGTTTGAAAATAAGACAAAATATGTTTAAAGTAAACAAAATACCCTAATACATAAAAACCCTAGGTCGTAATGACCAGTAATGACCAGAGGCTGACCAACTGGAAGTCAGTGCTGGCCCCTCCCCCAAGCAAGTGGTAAGGGGCCATCAGGCAGGCAGGCAGAGGGGTTAGGGGTGATCAGGTAGGCAGACCAGTGGTTAGGGGTGATCAGGTAGGCAGACAAGTGGTTAGGGGAGGTCAGGTAGGCAGACGGCCCCTCTCTGGGCTGACCCTGCCCCCAAGCAAGTGGATAGGGTCAATCAGGGAGGCAGGCAGAGTGGTTAGGAGTGATCAGGTAGGCAGATCAGCAGTTAGGAATGATCAGGTAGGCAGACAAGTGATTAGGGGTGATCAGGTAGGCAGACCAGCAGTTAGAGGTGATCAGGTAGGCAGGCCAGTGGTTAGGGGTGATCAGGTAGGCAGACGGCCCCTCGCCAGGCTGACCCCGCCCCCAAGCAAGTGATTAGGGGCAATTAGGCAGGCAGGCAGAGTTGTTAGGGGTTATCAGGTAGGTAGGCAAGTGGTTAGGGGTAATCAGGTAGGCAGATGGCCCCTTTCAGGGCTGTCCCTGCCCCCCAGCAAAGGAAGAGAGTGGCCCAGGCCAACCAAGCCATTGCACCCCAGCCTGTTGCCTGCAGAGGGAGGCCACCAGTGGCAGGGGAGTTGGGCCAGTGCTACACAGATGACAAGCAGTGGCAGCGACGGGGGTGTGGCCAACTGCCTGCAGCCTGGGGAAGGAGAGCCCCGATAGGCCCTGATCTCAGGCCAGGCCTAGGGACACTACCTGAGGGGGTCCCGGATTGTGAGAGGGTGCAGGCCGGGCTGAGGGACTCCCCCCCCCCCGCCCCGAGTACACCAATTTTTATGCACCAGGCCTCTAGTCTATACATATAAAAGTCTAAGTGATCATTAAGACCAGTCGACTGAATTACCGGTCGACCGGTCGCTATGACATGCACTGACCACCAGGGGGCAGACACTCAATGCAGGAGCTGCCCTCTGATGGTCAGTTTGCTCCCACAGCCAACCTCCCATGGCTGGCCAACTTCTTGCGGTCCCTCCCCCCAGCCAGCCAGCTCGATTGACCCTGATCAGGACTGGGTGAGACGGCCCTAATAGGCCCCGATCACTGGCCAGGCCAAGGGACCCCACCTGTGCACTAATTTGTGCACTGGACCTCTAGTAAATATACAAAATTGGAAAAAAGCAAGAGGGTATATAGTATAGTGTCCTATAAAGGACTAAAGGGCTGAAGACATTTTACTAAAGCGATGAAGTCTGGGGGGTGAATTCCCAGTTAAATTTAAATTTCAGGTAAAACACAAATTACATATGTATATATCCAAAATCTTGCATGAGACCAGCCACAGGAGGGGAGGCAGCTCTCAGCAACTTGAGTTCCATCTCAGGCCCTTGCTACATAGCTCTTTCCCATATCCTCCCAAAACAGAGTACCTTACTTTTTTTAAGGCCAATAGGAGAATTTCTAACCTCTAGACTGTCTTTTAAAAGGATTGCCTGCTTAAGTCAGGCCCACCTAGGATACTCTTCCTTCAGATTAATTTAAAATCAATTAATTTCATCTGCAAAAACCCAGGGACCTTTACTATATAATGTAACCTAATAATGAGAATGACATACATCAATATCACAGGTCCTGCCCACATTCAAGTGAGAGTATTACATAAAAGTTTTACACCAAGATGGTAGGAAACTTGGGAGCCATTTCAGAATTTTGCTTAAAACAATCCAAATTCTAGCCCCCAAAATTCCCATTCCTCATACATGCAAAACACATTTACCTCTTCCAAAGCTCCCTAAGTGTCTCATCCCATTTTAACATTAGCTCAAGTCCCAAATCTCATCATCTAAATCATCCAGGTGAGCTTTGAGGCTCCTAGATATAATCTCTTTAAGTGCAGTATCGGGGCTCAATCTCTTCCATCTGCACACTTGTAAAACTAAAGAGACAAGTTATCAACCCCCATGGTGCTTGTACAATGGAGAGGCAGGCATAGAGTAATAGCTACAAACATTCTAGCTTTAAAGGGGGGGAAGTGAAAGGTAGAAAGGAGTCACTGGTCCATGGCAGTTCTGAAATCCAGCCAGAGTTCCTTGATTAGGTTTCAAAGCCTGGACATAATCTTCCATGGCTTTCTGTCTCACCCCTGGGGCTCTTGGTCACGATTCCTTTTATATGAAAGAACATGTTTTCAGCAGAGTAGTTTTATTAACTGCTTACTTCCAGTGGGATCTTGAGCTGTATACTCTGCTCCTTTTAGTCCAAGCTGACAGTGTTTCTGCTGAAATGATTTTTTTTCCTCAAAAACTTCAAAGATCTTGCATGGATTTTCCCTGGGCTTCATTCCATTAACCAAAAGCCACACCCACAGATGTTTTTGAGATAATTCCTTCTCTCTTTGACTCCTGCTAAGATTGCTGAAGGTTAAATGCTCTTAAATTTCATAGAGGCCCCCTGTTTGATTGAGGGTATCTGGGAGGTACACAATCTCAGTAAAAGCGCCCTTTATGTGACTGAATATTTTGGCCTTTTGCTCTTTCAGAAATTTTAGCAAAAGGTTGTACAGGCACCTTTGCCTGATGCTGCAGGTTCAGCTGCCATTTCTGACTTTTGCCATCCAGAAGGGCTGAGAATTTTCAAAATTATCTGATCCCAGCTGATTTTGTATAACATCATCCCCTCATTGTATCTTCCCTCACGCAATTTGCCATCAGCAGTAGGAAGAAACCAGGCAGCAGCTCTAGCACTTTGTTTGGAAGTCTCCTTAGCTACATAACCAGTTGTATTGTTTCCCAGTTCTCTTTTCCACAGAACTGCAGGAGAAAATCTGGCTAAGTTTTCTGCCACTACATAACACGGGTCCCCTTTTTTTTCAGTTTCTAATAACAGGTTCCTTGCTTTTTTCTAAACCCTCACCAGCAGTATCCCTGTGGTCCATATTTCTACTGACAGTCTGTCTGTTCAAGGCCATTTATGTATTCTCTGATATAGCTTTTGGTTTATGTAAAACAATGGTATGAAATTTGAGCTAAGACTAGAGGGCATTATAAAAATTATTACAATTATTCAACAAAGGAATCTCTATAATTTGGGTTAAACTCGTAGAGGATTACACTTTAACAACTGCTAGTGGGAATAAGAGCTCCACATGCATTTAAAGATCCAATTATATAACTGACTCTTCATAAACTACTGCATTTTACAAATTCCTACCCTGCTGTGGAGAACAATGGTCTAAAGAGAGCAAGGTTAATGAAATTGACCTCAAGAATGACCAAGGTCCAATAGCACCAGAAGCTGCATTTAGTCTTTACAGAAAAACTGTTACTCATTGTGAATATTTTACTTTGCTAAATAATTTTTCCAACTTCATAGGCATTTTTAACCAATAGTTGTTGTTTTATTCAATGCTCATCATCACTCTTATTTCCACAGTGTATGAGTATATATGATAATTTCACTGAATCATTCTATACTTCTCTGTCTGAAACATTGAAAATGCTGTAGTCATACCTTCTTTCACAAGTCCTGATGGTCTCATTCTAGAACCCTGGTCAAGCATAGGGAAGGGATATGGCATTGCACAATAAGCCTTCCAACCCACGGAACACACATTTAATTCGGGAGGAGTAAGTTATCCCTCAAGTATGGCACTTTCACAGAAGGGTGACCACAGGAATTTGGCATCATAGAAAAGGTGTGGTCCCCAGCAGCTCAGCAAATAGTTAACTTTGGGACAGAGCCAGAGACAAAACCAATAAATAAGATAGTAATGGGGAATCAAGCTAAGCGTGCTCTATGTCCAGGCAAGCAGAATCCACGGTGCCTGACGTTAGAAGTAATTACATCAACCTTAGTGCTTGGTGGTCAGGGATTTGGCAGGGCTCTAATCCCCAGAGTGAAACAGGCCAGAAGCAAGTCAACTTTCATTTATCAAATAATATGGGAGAAGCAGGTAATTTACTAGAGCAGGAATTCAAATTAGAGTTCAGAGCAAAAACTATACGTTGCAGACTAATAACACTAATCATTCCAAAAAGACCCACCTTCTATGTTAAATATTTTCACAGCCATTATTTTATTCAGTCCTCCTAAGATAGTTTAAGTGTTTATGGCTCCTAATGACTCTTATCTCCTCCTGCTCTTGTGTAACTCTCTCCCTGGTGTGTGAACTGGACCTAATGACTTGCTTCTAACAACAACAAATACATATATATATATATATATGGCAAAAGGATGGGATATCAATTCCAAAATCAGACTATGAAGTACTGTGACTTTCATCTTGCTGATGCTCTCTGGTTCTTCTCATGTGTTTGCTGTGATAAAACAAGATGCCCTGTTTTGAGCTGCCCTAGGACAGGCTATGTGGCAAGGAACTAAGGGTGAACTCTAGCCACCAGCCAGTGAGGAGCTGAGGCCCTCGGTCCAACAACCCTTGTGAAAATTAATTCTGTCAGGAATCATGCCAATGAGCTTGGAACATCTGTGGCTTTATTTGAGAGCATGGCCTCAACTCATACCATTTTTGTAGTCTTGTGAGAGACTGAAGTAAAAGAGTCCATTAAGCCATACCCAGATTCCTGACTCACTGGAACAGTGAGATTTAAAAAAATATGTGTTCTTTTAAAGTGCTAGGATTTGGGGTTGTTTTTCATGAGTTTTTATTGATTTTAGAGAGAGAAGGAGGTCAAGGGATAGAAAGATCAATGATGAGAGAGAATCATTGATCAGCTGCCTCCTGCACGCCCCACACTGGAGATTGAGCCTGCAACCAGGGCATGTGCCCTGACCAGGCCACCAGGGCATGTGCCCTGACCAGGAATCAAACCGGGGACCTCTTGGTTCATGGGTCAATACTTAACCACTGAGCCACACAGGTCAGGCAAAGGTGCTAGGGTTGGAGGTGATTTGTTATGTAGCAATAGATAAGTGAATATGTGAGTGCAGGAGGTCAGCCAGCCTCCTGAATTTGAGCTGTTATACTCAGAGTTATGCTTTATTATTAAAAAAAAATTAAAACCAACAATGGGAAAAGACTCATAGGACAGGGTCAAAGAAAAATCAGATGGGGTGCCTTCACTTGTAATATGCCAGTGAGTTGTGTGGACAGTGCTTACTTCTCTCTTTAATGATGTATGACAGTAGTCACTGAGTATTGCCAACCACAGAAGCTCACCAATCATTGATGTCTAGAATTCTTACCAGGGGGGTAATCACATAGAATTGGCTGACTGCCAGCCTGGCTGACCTTAACCTCCAGCCTCTCCGAGATCAAGCTGATATGGCTTGACTTAAGGCATCCACCATAAATCACAGTGTTTTGCATAGACTGTATGGTGTGGCCTGGGTGCCCAGGGCCCTTTGGTAAACAAAGACACTTATCAGCCAGGACATTGCAAGGGCTTAGAGGTTACCTGCCAAGAGCAAAGGCCCAACTACTCTTTTGGCAAGGCTAGTCCTTCAGTGCAGTGCTGTCACTGTATTCTATATTCTTACTTTAGCTCTAAATTTATTCTCAGTAGGAAGACTTCTGTTAATTTGTATAATTCATTGCAGCCAACCCAGATTTCCACAGATGAAAGTCATAATGGCCTTTTTGTCTGTTTTTAATGTTTTGCCCCTTAGCAACAAATCCATCCTTTATTGTTCTGTTTTGTGATATCAAAGTCAGACCCGTAAACATTCTTTTTTGCCAGGGGCATGGTGCTAAAGTCGGGCAATAGAGGATGCTGGAGGGACACTACAGAGGAAGGGGCTCTTTCTGTCCCATTCCAAAGTGCTCCCCTCTTCTTGCTGCTCCAGCTCTGGTCAGTATGCAGGGCACCCAGTGGTGTTTACCTCCCACTATTTTCGCTGACACCCGAGTTCTGTCAGCACCTTTGTTGACTTTCTAGGGAGCTCAGTACAATTCAAGCTGGTGACCTTCCCAGAAAATCTCACCAGCACCACAACCAAGTTCCCAAGAAATTCAGTAGAATTCCCAGCCAGTCTTGAAGGTGCTCCAGTAGGCAACTTGCCAGCTAGTTTCAGCAGCACCCCCGAAGGCAGCTTCCTGCAGTGTTTGTAGGCACTCCAGTGGGCAGTTACCTGCTTGCCAGCCTCAGTTTATGGCATCTCCACCTCCCTCTCACCTGCCCAGGGGGCCACAGCCACTCTCCGAGTGAGATCTGGATCTCTGTCTTGAGAGTGGGTTGATTCTTTTAAATTTTCTTCCCCTGAGTATTCTGCATCAGCCCTGTTAGTGCCTTCTTCCTATATATGCTTTTCTTATATTTTTTTAGCATTATCATTAGCACTCTGCAGTTAATCCTCTGTTAATTGGTTCACAATCCTTTATATGAAATTTACTGCCCAAATTTATCTTTGTTTTCTATTTCCTGATGGGCCCCAACTGATATAACCTTCAGTCTAAAAAGATACAAAAAAATAACTTATGTGGTGTGCTTTGCCCATGTTTTAAAAAAATCTGAAAAGACTTTAGTTTTTTAGAATATTTATAACAGACTTTCTAAGGACTTACGAACTTGTTATGCTAAAATACTCCTTCAAACATTTGTGTAACTTTAAGGGGAAAAAGGATTTGTAAAAGTTTAGTATGAGAAAAAGAAGAAAACCAGGTAAAACTGTCATTTTCACTCTGAGGACAGCAGTGGTCTAATACATATTAATGTACTTCCTATGAAAAGACATTTTTAAAGTAATTAGGCATGATGTTCCCTTGCTAAGATAATCTACCAGGACGATGTTGAAAGCAAGAATAAGATTAATTTTAAATTTCAAGGAAAGCAACCTAATTTTGAGGTAGACTTTAAAATTGTAATTCATTATTCTGCATGCAACTCTGAGTTCTAGTTACTTTTTTCTGAAATTTGTTAGGGATGGGATACAGTGTCTGGTTCCTAATAGGCACTGAGCAAATCATTGGGATGCATGCCTGACGCATTTCCATTGCTCATGGTTAATTCAGTAACTGACATCTGAATTAAAGGTACGAGGAGTTGGCTTGTCATGGTTCTGACAATGTTATCCTGGCACAGTTAGGAATAGAAACAGAAAAGCCATGTGGTAGTATGGAGCAGTGTTTACTGCCAATTGTATCTTAGAAACCTGTGCTTCTCACATTTCCCACATTCTCTCTTCCCCTCACAGTGGTCGGCAAACTCATTAGTCAACAGAGCCAAGTATCAACAGTACAACGATTGAAATTTATTTTGAAAGCCAAATTTTTTAAACTTAAACTTCTTCTAACGCCACTTCTTCAAAATAGACTCGCCCAGGCCATAGTATTTTGTGGAAGAGCCACACTCAAGGGGCCAAAGAGCCACATGTGGCTCATGAGCCACAGTTTGCCGACCACAGCCCTAGACTATATTGCTGCTTAGGCGAAAACTGTCCCAGAATCAACATCTGAAGAATTAATGAAAAAATCCACTAAGAACCCGCTATGTCCTGGGCGCTTCTTGTTCTCTAATTTTGTCCTCACTTCCTGGTGGGTATATATTATCACCATTTTACAAATGAAATAAATTAGGCTCCCCAAGCTTACATGACCCGCTAAAAAGTCACACTCTTATTACTAACCAAGCTAGGAACTGATGACAGCTTTCTGACTGAAAATCTAACCCTCTTTTCCATTGTGCTTCACTGACTCTATTTAAACCATAGAAATTAGAACTCTCCCCCCCCCTTTTTTTAAGTTCATCCAACCCAGTCACTCACCTAATAAATGCTCTCTACAATATTTTTGACTGGTAGTTTCTGCTAAAATTTTTCTAGGGATGAAGAAGAAGACACTCACAAGACAAGTTCAATTTTTATACCCTTCAAATTTGCAGGAAGTTCTCACATATAGGGGTCTCTAGTCTTCTTACCCTACTTCCATCCATTGGTTGTAACTGTGCTCTCTAGGGTGCCCTCTAGAGGTTGTAATTGTTCTCTGTCTTCTGCCAGAACAGGTATGATCTCTCACACATGCCCTGAATCAGGAGAAAGGGATAATATTTCTGTCTGGCATGTCTCTCTCTCCACTTTATCTAAGAAGAACCCACGATAGATTTTCTCCTATCCTCAATATTCAGTATTAGCTATTATGGTGCTGGGATTGTGCAAGCCTTCTAATCCATATTGCTTCTCTGGAACTACTACTCATTTATAAGCAGACGGTGCCTGACTTCAATGGTTTGAATTATGATTTCTCAGCTTTACAATGTTGCAAAAGCAGTATACATTCAGTAGAAACTATACTTCAGATTTTGAATTTTGATCTTTTCCTGGCTAGAGATATGTAGTACGATACTTTTGGAATTCTGGCCAGCAGCACCAAATGAGTGCAAAAAACTGATACTCTCTCTACATTGTAGTATTAAATGCATTTTCAACTTATGATACATTTGTGGTGGTGTATGGGGGTCTATGGAAAAGCATCTTTTTCTGGTGTACACTCCAGTGAATAAAGGTAATAAGTAGTGATTAGTGGAAATCTCCACCCCCAAACTTGTTCATCCAGATTCATGAAAATCAGCCTGCTTCTCCCCACTTACACTTCCAGGAAGCGCTGAGATACTCTTAGGTGAACAGTAGTTGTAATGGAACTTCGACACTTTGACATAAAACCAACTTGGGAGTGGGGTGGGAATGGAGATGAGGACAAGGGAGAATAGGGACAGTCATTACGGGATATATATATATATATATATATATATATATATATATATATATAGAGAGAGAGAGAGAGAGAGAGAGAGAGAGAGAGAGATGTCTGAGAGAAGTCAAGCATAGTATAGAGATGGGGCAACACTTCCAATTCTGGAATTGAAGAACAAGGGCCAGATCATGGAAACAGGAGTCCAGGTTGTTATTGAATCCTTTAGAGTTCAGACAATTCATTCCAATAAATCAGATTGCCCTCAATCAAGCTAGAGAACAGAAATATAATCTCTTACAGAGAGACTGGGAGAAGTAGAAAGAATCCAATGTTCTATGCAAATGTTTTGTGTTAAAATGAGAGGCTATCCTTGGGTTTTTTTGTTTTTTATTTATTTGTTTGTTTGTTTTTAAGGGAGTGTTGAGAAGAGCTTGCTTTCCCAGAAGAGACAAATGCTTTGTTTCCTAATCAAAACAGTGAAGGAGTAGCACGTTTGTCAAAGCTGAATGTTTCATTATCATGTATCCCAACAGATAAAACAAAAGATTTGACTCATCCTAAGAATCCACTTAGTGAAGTCTTACAACATTTTACTCAAATTAGGAAACAATTTCAATGAAGCTACTGCAAAAAAAATAGGAGAACACTGTCAGGTTGGAATATCAGTAAACTGTCTTTGGCACTGTGAGTGGAAAGGGCTTACTCCGGACTTAGAGTACCGTCAGTCTAATACTTTAAATGCTATTCTGAAGGGAGATTATAGATATTGCAACAGCCTCTAATCTCTCAACTGAAGTCAATGCCAGCTAACTCTGGGCAAAGGTTATCAAGTTAAGCTGAAAGCTGGTTTCCACAAGCAGGAGTGATAGGGTTTCCTATTTAATGGGGAGATATTCATAAAATAGAAAGGTGGGTGGTTTTAGTAATAAATGTCAGAAACCACGTGCCAACGAATTACCTGAGTCTTTACTTCCTCAGCTCAGTTCCTGGAAGCCACTGTTCTTCCATCAGGGATACATACATTACATAGTAGACAGTGAGGTGTTCCTCACACTATTGTACCCGCTTCCTTACCATCAGGTTTCTATAAACCATGACACCAGGGATATTCCTGCCGAATGCTCCCTCTATTTCTATAGCTAATGTTTCTCATTCACCTGCCTCCTTTCTTACCACAATAATTAGAAGGAAAATTACAGGCTTTCTTAACTCTTGCCCGTAGACATAAAACCAGCCTTTTAGGAAAGCTCTGGGCTCAATGTCCATGTTCTTTCCCCTTTGGAGCACGAACTCAACATTCTTGCCTCCATCTCAGTGACCCTTCCCCACTTTACCCCCTGGGCTCCTGTTCTCACTGAAACTGCCTGCAGGAACATGCTGCCTCCAGACATCTTCTTACTGACTGCCCTCACAGTAATTACAGAGGCGTGTTCATTTTAGGCCTGTGTTGATTGCTAAAAATCAAACAACCAAAATGAGAACGTGACAGAGTTTGAAGAATTATATTAAGACCAATCATTCAGAATCTCTGGACTCTGGTTTTTATTCCTTTCTGAGATGGTACCTGGGAGCCCTTATGGTGTTATGCCCTAAGCTTTTATTCTTTGGAACTAGAGCCCACATTCTCCCTCTCATTCTCTTCCATCGCCTCTTTTCTTCTTTCCTCTCTTCCTAATTTTCAATTTATGGCCCATTTCTCTTCTTTTTCTACGTATTTTCCAGAAAAGTGCTTAACCACTCGTATGACCATCCTGTAACTAGATGATTTCTAATTCTAAATTTCCAGTTTATATCTGGCTTCTGAACTGCAATGCCCGTGTATCTACCAGACACCTCTACCCTGATATCCTGTGGACCCATCAGGCCAAGCTTATTCTGATCTGAGCTTTTCTCCTCCATCCTGATGTTTCCTCTCTCTGAATGTCTGAGTTGTTCTATGAACAGTCAACTCAAAACAAACACCTAAGTGTCAGCCTTGATTTCTCCCTTTTTGGTGACCCTGCCTTCATCCCCAGCTTCTCTAAATTTTAGTCCATTTATCCTCTCCTCTCCATTTTCTCCACCACTGCCCATTTGAGCTCTTGTTCGTTCTTGTCCAGATTATTGTAATTATCTGTATTCTTATTTTACTGATTCATGTCTCTCCCCTTATAATTCATTCTCTACACACTAAACACATTGATTTTTCTTAAACTACATTTGATATTGTCATTAACCTGCCAAAACATTTAATCAGCATCAGTTTGCTGTTAAGATAAAATCCAAACTTTTCAGCCTGATTCACAATTGATGAATTGTGTGTATTGTTTCACCCTTGTTTCTCCTCAGTCTCTGCCTCTGATGGTTAATTGTATGTGTCAGCTTGACTGGGCCATGGGATTCCAATGTTCGGTTAAACATTTTTCTGGGTGTGTCTGTGGGAGTGTTTCTGGATAAGAGTAACATTTGATTTAGTCAACTGACACAGTGCCGGTTAATAGTGCGGATTTTGTAATCAAAGAAAACACGATAATTTCAAGAGAAACATTAAAAGTACTTTATTCAAAGTAATGTCCATCACTAGCTACACATTTCCCCCATCTTTCAGGTAATTTGTGGATACCATCCCAACAGAACTTTTCTTGTTTTGAGGCAAACCATTCAGAGACCCAATTTACTACTGCTTCATACATTTTGAAGTGCTGCTCAGAAAGTGCATGTGCCATCGATTGGAACAAGAGGTAATCTGAAGGAGCGAGGTCTGGTGAATACAGCGGGTGGGTTAATACTTCCCAGGCAAGATCTTTTAACGTGTCTTTAACTGGTTTTGAAGTGTGTGATGGTGCGTCATCATTGAAGCAAAATCACTTTGCCGTGTCTTCTGGCCCCTTCTGGTCGTTTCACAATCAAAGCGTGGTTCAAATTGATTATTTGTTGTCAGTAGTGATCAGTGTTAATGGTTTTACCTGGTTTTAGAAGCTCACAATATACCACACCTTCCTGATCCCACCAAACACAGAGCATTGTCTTCTTTCCGAAGCGATTTGGCCTTGCAGTCGATGTTGATGGTTGACCTGGATCAGTGGTCGGCAAACTGCAGCTCATGAGTACATGCAGCTCTTTGGCCCCTTGAGTGTGGCTCTTCCACAAAATACCACGTGTGGGTGTGCATGTACAGTGCAATTGAAACTTTGTGGCCCATGTGCAGAAGTTGGTTTTCGGCTCTCAAAAGAAATTTTAATCATTGTACTGTTGATATTTGGCTCTGTTGACTAATGAGTTTGCCGACCACTGACCTGGATCAACCCATGATTTTGTGCATTTGGGATTTTCAAAATAAATCCACTTTTCATCACCAGTCACAATTGGTTGCAAAAAAGACTTTCTTTTGTGCCTTTGAAGCAACATTTTACTGATGACTTTTTGGGTTTTTCATTTGTCTTTTCTTCAGTTGATGTGGCACCCATTTTCCTTCCTTTAAAATCTTTCCCATTGCTTATAAATGATTGGAAATTGTTTGCTGAGCAATGTTTAATCTTTCTGCAAGTTGTTTTTGAGTTTGAAATGCATCTTCATCCAATAATGCTTGTAATTGTTGGTCTTCAAACTTTTTTGGTTGACCTGGACGTTCTTTGTCTTTCACATCGAAGTCATTACTTTTAAAGCGTTTAAACCAGCATTCACAAGTATCTTGAGATGGAGCAATTTCACCATAAGCTTCCCAAAGTATACAATAACTTTCAGCATCACTTTTCTTCAAAATAAAGTAATGAATTAAAGCTTCCCGCAAATGCTCTTTTTTGACACGAAATTCGACATTTTAAGCATAAAAATATCTATGATGTTAACACCTTCAGAAAATTTGACATATGAAGTTTTGAAGCTTGCTGTCAATACAACAAAATAGCATACATATCAAATCACATATATATCAACATATGTGTAACTCCATCTATTGGGAAAAATCCGCAGTATTAACTGGTACACCTAGCATTGTGCTTCACAATATGGGTGCACCTCATCAACCCATTGGAGGCCAAAAAAGAACAAAAGGCAAGGAAGGGAGAATTCGCTCTCTCTGCCTGATTGTTTTGATCTGTTTCTGCACCATCAGATCTCTTGGTTCTCAAGCCTTCAGACTGGGACTGGAATTCACACCACCAGTTCTACTGGGTCTCCAGCTTCATATGGCTGATTGTGGGACTTTTCAACCTCCATAATTGTGTGAGCCAATTCCTTATAATAAACCATTCATGTGTATATATAGTGTTTCTCTGGAGAACCTGACTAATATGCTTCCTTTTATCAAACTTCAAACTTCAGCTACATTGAACTATTTTCAGCTTCCCCAAAATATCTTATTCTCACACATCTATGAGCTAGAACATGCTTTTCTTGCTATTTATGACAGCCTTTCAAACATTCAGATACAGACACACACACACACACACACACACACACACACACACACACACACACACCTCTCCTTGATTGGCTAATATTCTGTTTAGCATCCCTACATTCCCACTCTCCTGAAAACATAAACCTCAATGTATGCATTAATCTCCCTAAGTATTGTAATTTTATTTTGAAGTTAACATTTTTCAGCCTAAATACCAAGTTGAGTATCAAATAACTTATGCTTTATTCAAAAAATATGATCAATGTGATGATGATGATAATGTAATGATAACAGCTATAACTATCATTTACTGAGTGCTTATTATATGCAAGGCTCTCTGTTGAGTATTCTTTATGCATTATTTATTCTAATCTGCCCACGCAATTAAAACACTATTCCCATTTTTTTTGGATGTGAAAACTGAGAATTAAAAAGTTTAAATATCTTGCTCAAAATTATGCAGCTAATAAATGGTAATGGTGGAACTGAAGCCTAGATCTAGTCTCATCTTAGTTTGTGCTCTGAACCATTTTATAACCTGTCATTTTTCTGTACAAAGTGAAAGTGACAGCTCTTAAGTGGCTTGTCACTTATGTGGTAATTCTTGCCTATCTTTCCATATATATTCTGTTTGAAATTATAATATAAACATGAAAACAATAATAAACTTAATAAAAAGCAAATTAGTATAGGTCTGTGTTCGGGGTAATTTTGGCAGGCACATGGTAGGGTCTGTTGTCAATTCAACGTAAGTCCTATACAATATCTATTGCATAGCCAGGGAGAAAACTTGATCTAATTGTCTTGGGAATCCCATTTCCTAGATGGTTCCCAGTGAGAGTCTGTCAATAAAAAGCATTTGAGGAAGACTTGGAAGGGAAAAGGGGGAGGGAGAAATCGCTATTCACCTGGCATCTGCAGGCTGACTGTAGTTTCTGTAGGTTCCAGTTATTATCCTGAGAATCTTCCACTGTTGTACTACAAGAAGCTAATATTCTCAGTGGTAGCTTCTCTGACCTCTGCCCTCTGCTTCTGCAGGCCTTTCATATGTTATATAAATTCTACTACCCCATTTTAATCTCTCTCTCTCTCTCTCCCTCCCTCCCTCCCTCTTTCCCTCCCTCCCTCCTTCCCTCCCTCCCTCCCTCCCTCTCTCCTCACAAAGTACTTAGCATGTATTTATAACTAAACCCCATGTAAATAAAAATTAATTTGACACTGTAGTAAAGACTGGGCGGGGGAAGAGCTGCAGCCCAGGAGACACAGATTCAGAGAGCAATCTAAACTGTGCTCTTCCCAGACAAAGGAGAGATCGCCTTTTATAGAGTGTTTTCCCAACCACAGTTCCCATTTTGGCTCATTTCACGTAAACAAGATTTCCAAACTGTACCATTCTGATTGGTCGGTATTGCTGCAAATGAGGATATAATTTGCATAGTTCTGATTGGACAAGTCAGGTCTTGTTCCGTTGATGGAAAAAGGAAACCAGGGCTCACTAGCAATGGTTGACTAAAATGGCTTAAACAAGCAGGGCCTCGCACATGAAGCCAGAGTTCAATAGGTGGTTCTTCAGTTGACCATGGGGATTACATCTCAGCATATAAATTCCTTCTTCAGGTTTATGTCTGAGTCTTTCTTCTGGGATCCACAGTGACTTATACTCTGTATAAGTCAAAGGAAATATTTGATAAAACTATACAAAGACTAATGGTTTGGCTTCAAATAATTTTGTTAACAAAAGGGGGGGAAATGTCCAAGTACCCAATTATAAAGTCAAGGGTTTCAAGCATCTTTTAGATGGGGGCTCTGATAATCTCCCATGTCTGAAACACCAGGATATGCCCCCAAAGAAACCTCAGCATACTGGTATGTGTACAGGGTGGGGCAAAAGTAAATTTACAGTTCTAAATACAAGAAACACAGTTTATTCTTGGATTATTATTTATCAATTAATGTATTCTTTTCCTTACAAACAACTATAAACCTACTTTTACCCCGCCCTGTGTTGGTGCTTTGTAAGTCAGTGAAATACTCTGAGTAAATGTGACTTCCATCACCAACTGCTTCAGATAAAGAAGTGAGGTAAATGGGGGTCAGTGTGAAAGCTGTTCCTTGCATAATTTTGCCATTTTCTTCTTGCCACCCATCTATCTTGCACATATTTCTCTCGTACTCACCAGACTTAATTCATTTGTTTACCTGCCTATTTCTCCTATTTGATAATAAGACACTTAAAGGCGGGAGCCTTGTGTTATTCACCTTTTTGTTGCCAGCCCTATGAAGTGTCTGGCATATAGTGAAAATGAAATAAGTGTTTGCTAACTTGAATGGAATCAAGTTTCTGAAAGTCAAAAGTACACACAGAGTGGCAGAAGGAGTCCAGATTCTTAGTTTTCTGATCTGCCTCGGGAGCTCCTGGGAATCTTATAATAATCTTAGAATTCTGGAAAACCATCTGGCATTACATGGAACTTTCTAAAGCAGCCCTAGAGATTTTAAACTTCCCTGAGCATCCTAACTAGGAGTTTCCCTGGAGTACCTTATATGAAGATATTCAATATGTTATATAGATTTAAATGGAAAAAAGAACCTTAATAAATCAATTGCCCTAACTCATTTTGTAGATGCAGTGCCTTCTGAGTGGCTGTGGCATTTTAAGAATCATGAAACAATAGGAGATTTGCTATTTAATCTTTTATATTTATCCTTAGGTAAAAATATTTCTTATGAGACTTGGAGAGATATTATGTCTTTCTTGGACTACAAGCAGTTAGCTCAATAATTAATTAGAAGACTATTCAAGGTGCTTAAAACCCCAGAGTACAATAAGTTTACTGGGCTGTTGGTACAGGCATTAAAACATGAGAGTTCATTATCATAGATAATATACTGCCTAGTGGAAAAAAATAAAAAAAGTACTGGAAAATGAAGCCTATTATATTTCTCTAAAGGCATAGGAACACTTCTTATAAAATACAGAGATTTACGAAGTCTCTTATTATGTCGGGTTAATTAATTCACAGTTATGGAGGCATTTTTAGATGATAAGGAATCCTAATAGCTGGGAGATGGTATGAGGAGTAAACGTAGAGTAGAAAGCATAAGTTCTGAGTACTAACTAGTCTCAGTTTCACCTTCTACTGTCCTTTTGGTCCAAGGATGGACAACATGTCTTTCTTTGAGTGTCCTGGACTCATCAGTAAAATAAGGGTGTTTAATAACTACCTGTTTACATTACAAATGCTGATATGGGGTTCAAATGGAAAATATTGTATATGAAAGAGCTTTAAAAATTGTGAAATGCCAATATAAATTGGAACACCAAGACAATAAAAGCCAGATTTTGCATAAGAAATGAAAATTAAGAATTCTGTCATCTTTTAAGTAGTACTTCTAGAAGATTATACTTGTTTTAAATGTGCTTTAAAATTATTAAGAATCCCTTTTTGGAAGTAGTTCAGACATGTTTTTTAGCATTCATAATTTGAAGGTATGATTAACCTTTAGGCAATTAGAATATAACTTTCTAAACAATGCCAGTTATCATTAATGTGATGAATTATTTAGTAAGAAAGAAGAAGGGTAAATGTAAAATAATGATTTTTGTTAATGTATCTTTAAAGACTGGTTCAAAGAAGAAATAAAAAAAAATATTTGAATAATGGAAGCACCTTTGGATCTTTGACCATTTAGTCAAGATGCAAATTTTGACATGTGGCAATCATCTAATGATATAAATTATAAGGAATTTGCTTTAGAGAGGAAAGTATGGTAGTTGTGCATAATTAATTGCATGAAACCATTCTTGGTTTAGAGAAATCAAACTCTCAAAATGAGCAAGATAGAACAGCTGCTGCGAAGACTGCACGCAGATGGTTATCTTCTTAAATTAAACATACTATATATATCAAAAAATAAACTGAAGATGCAGATAGAAATGTGGTGATTATTTGTGTTGCATCAATACCATCCGATTTACAAGTGGGTAGCTTCTTTAAACTTTGAGATACTTCAATGTATTTAAATATTAGTCAAATTAACAATATAACAGCCCAGCCAGCAAGGATCAGTAGTTGAGTGTCAACCTATGAACCAGGAGTTCACTGTTCGATTCCCAGTCAGGGTACATGCCTGGGTTGCGGGAGTGTGCAGGCGGCAGCTGATTGAATGATACTCTCTCATCATTAATGTTTCTGTCTCTCTCACCCTCTCCCTTCCTCTCTGAAATCAATACAAATATATATTTTTAAATGAACAATAAAACAGGGAATAAGTATACAAATAATAGTGCAGTGTTGATTGAATAATTCAACCTCTGTCATTTATCTTAAAACTTCATTAGCAAATATTTAAAAAGTTTAAAAAGCAAAACACAACTATACAACAATATAAAAATGATTAAGTAAATTAAACATTACACAAGCCAAAATATTATTTTGTCATTAGAACAGACTAATATTAATATTTTGTTAATTATAGAAAAGGCATATATGATACATTATGGGAACTTGGAAGCGGCAAGCACTCCCTCTGCCTAGGAAGATCAGACAGACTTCATAAAAGTGGATTTATTTAAACTCATTCTTGAAATATATATTTGCCAGGCAAAGAAATTGCAGGCATAGAGTATGCATGTGCAAAATCGTGGCAGCAAAATTGTGTATGTGAAATGGTGAGCACTTGCTTTGGTAGAGAACAGGGTATATGGAAGGCACAGGGAGATAAATTAAAATAAGGCTTGGCAGATTTAAGCTTGATTTTAAAGGGTGTTGATCTTTATCATGTGAAATTTGAACTTTACCTTCAGATGATGAAGGGAGACCTTGAGTTTTTGAAAATTATTAAGCTTTGGCTAGCATTTTTGTGAATGATGTAGAAAAATATGGATGAAATTGATTGAAGCCATATCTTGCTTGATGATACCATTAATTTGATTTGATTTTTAGATTATTTATCTGACTCTCATAATGAATTGCAAAGTTGAAAATGCACCTTGATACTCCTAAGATCCTTATGTTTTGGTACAATACTTAGAATAAATATTCAATACATATTTAAACTATGGATCAATAATAACTATAAAGGATAACTCTGGTCCTCTGCCATAGTTTGGTGGTTAATTAGTTAGTTCCTATGATATGCCAGGCATTTTGAATATAATAATGTAATATCAATTCAATTGTCACATTAGCCCTCAGAGGTAAATATTATATTTATCATGTTATTTATGATCAGACTGAAAATAAAAGCAGTTTGGTAAATTTTCTGTACATCTCACTGATTATAATTTGAGAGGAAGAAATTCTGCCTGACTACAAAAATCATAAAACTATGCTATTCACCTGTTTACTGAAATAGCTATCAATTTTATATGTAAAATAAGTTGGTGGGAACAAAGAAAATAAGAAAGACAAAATCAGGGTTTCATATTATCTTCACAGGCTAGGAAGTTGAGCCAAAATCAACAGAATGAGAGTTATTTTGGATATATATGTATATATGCCAGCTTGAAGGTTCAAGAGACTATATAAGTTCAATATTTTTTTAAAAATCTTCCCAACTAGAGTGTGTGAGATGTTTACCTTTGAGTTCTCCAATGCCTACCAGAGTACCTAAGATGCTCAAGATATGTTTGGTAAATACAAGTACAGATGAAACTCGTCTTGAATGCTATAGAACAGTGGTCGACAAACTGCGGCTCGCGAGCCACATGCGGCTGGCGAGCCGCAGTTTGCCGCTCTGTTGACTAATGAGTTTGCTGACCACTGCTATAGAACTCATGGAAAAATAATAACATTGTGTGATGCTACAATCTCTCTACCAATTGTTGAGATTGTCAAGACCCCATACCCAAAGTCAACATTAGCATTCCAAATCAAATTTAGCAATTCTAGTTTCCACCCCTGATTGAACATTTATTTTAAACATTTAATTAAAGTAAATGCTTAGCTAAATGCTTAATAAATTCAATTAGCTACTTACTATAATTTCACAATTCTTTCTGAGTATGGCCTCCTTCTCAGATAGAAAATGTAGCAATCAGTAGCTGAAGGAAATGGCATTTGAGCCTGTTACTTGATACTCCTGTTAAAGTTACAACTATTTAGCACTACAGTCCTATAATTTTATCTTACATATCATCTCATGTCTTCAAGTTTATCAGTCAAGTAATTTCCATGAATCTGGATAAATGCTTTCTATAAGATTTCATTTTTCTTCTTGGCCAGTATTGCAGTGGTTGACCATTGACCTATGAACCAGGAGGTCAGGGTTCGATTCCTGGTCAGGGCACATGCCTGGGTTGCAGGCTGATCCCCAGTAGGGGGCGTGTAGGAGGCAGCTGAGATGTTCCTGTCTCCCTCTCCCTTCCTTTCTGATATCAATAAAAATATACATTTTTTAAAATGATTTCATTTTTCTTCTACAATTTTTTAATCTCTTCTTTTTCTCTGTGTTAACATTAAAACCAAAATGTGACCTCTAATGAAAAGGAAATCTATGTTAATTACTCAAACCGAGGAATGATTTCGTGCTCCTACATTTTCTTTCTTGATCCTTTCTCCCAAGAATATATCTATGAACTCTGTGTAAACTCTCTTTCACTATTCTAATAACCATCAAGAGAGCAAGAGCTGGAGAACAGCATTCATTACCTGTGGGATCTGGGGATCTGGGCTGAGTAGCATTTTCTGCTCACTTCTTTTAATTTATCGTGGCTCTAGATAAAGGACACTGTAATGGTGTTATAAAGCCATGGGTTAAAGCCAGATGCCCTTAGAGAGCAAGCTGTTATGGGAGAAGTTAAGGCCTTAGGGAGTATCCTTGTCCAATGGACAAATGAGATATATTTCTCTGTCTTACTTGAATTCCTGTTGAATACTGCCCTCTATATTTGTGGAAAATACTTGATTTATGATACAACTTTTAGTCTGGACAAAACATCTTGCTTCAGTTTCCAGTGCTGAAAAACTGGAGAATATGTACGTCTCAGTGCAATGGGTAGAATTTCACTGAATGGGCACTGAGACTTGCAGATAAAAAGGTTAATGAAAGATTCAGGTAGGCAAATGGGATAGGGTTCACACAATGACAAGCAATGGCATGGTACAGAACTTGTGTGTTGCTTATGTGTTTACGTGCCTTTACTGTTTTGTCGTTTGCCTATAAAAAGCATTCTTTCATATCCCTTCCTTTCCACCAGTAACACCCTTTCAAAAGACTGTGTACATGTAGTAATTAGGACAGTATTGACGATTTGCATTTCAGAATTTAGGATTTAATTCTTGCATACGTGAAACAGGTACCTAATGCTCAAGTGTGTGGGTCAAGATGTTAAAACTCCACACAAACATTATACTCAATAAAATTTAAAGTATTTAAATCTAGATTTACCAACTGAGACTCCTAGTGTTGATAACAATTTATATAATCCAAAAATTAAGTAACAAAAATCAATAGGTTCAGCAGGTGGGTAGCGGTGGGTATTTATGCTAACAGTTTCTCAGACATTTAAAACTGTGCAAGAGAAGTAACCCAGAGGTACAGATAAACTGAATATAGGATTAACTTGATGAATGTTTAACATTTTTCAGAGTAAGAGCCATCTTTCCTTTATGAAAAAAGGATAAAGCAAATAGAATACTTGAGGAACTCAGTGGCAGTGGAAGGCTCCATTGTTGATGAAGGAGTCCTTTTTAAGGGCTCACAGGCATGATGGAGCCCAATATGCAAGCTGCCGGGTCTACCAGCCAATGGCCATGAGCTACTGAGGAAGAAGAGGGAAGGTGCACAAAACCTAACTGATCAGTGTCTCTTTCATGCAGCCTCAGCATCATCTGAGTACACTCTAAACCAAAACAGTAAACAAACAAACATGATGACAATGCATCTAACCAGGGGTGTATAGAAGCCTGTCATCTGCCCTTATCCTAAAGGTCTTAGATTTGGAGCAAAATAAATAAATAGGTAGGTAGATAGATAGATAGATAGATAGATAGATAGATAGATAGATAGACAGACAGACAGACAGATAGATAGATAGATTCCTGGGTGGTAGGAAAACCAGGTAGGCTTAGTAGAAAACTGAGACTAATGTTTAGACAAAACATCCATTGACTATCTTTAGTAATGTGTAAATGGGGCTAATCCCTTATTTCAATCCTATCAGATAGGTATATGTACTTCTCTATAAGCCAGGGAAAGAGATTGGTGAGAACAGTTGATAGCTGGCTATAAACCATAGGTAGTTTAGTAAGGGCATTTGTTAGATTGAATCTTGTCACTGTTCCCCATATCCCTATCAACTCATTCCTCCTCTAATTTCTGTGATGATAGAAAACTGTTCATCATACCCTCACTGAACTCATAGGAACACTGACAGTAATCATATTGACATCAAACTGTGACCCAGGAGCACAACTACAGGCAAGAGATGTCCCCAACTTCTGTCTTGCTTCTTCCTAATGTGAAGGGATATAACAAAATGATCTAGTGATTTCCTTCTAAAGGTGATGTTCCTGAAACTCAGGGTTCCTACACCTAGAGTTTATATTGTGATGTTGAAATTGTTCAAATAACTGAAACATTAACTGAAGAAAACGTACATTAATATTTATAGGTATTTTATCCTCCAGCGATTCTTAACTACGCTCACACACACAGAGAATGAGGACTGCGGGGGCTTCTGTTTTGGCATGTGTTATCACTAGAACTTGTGTTCTCTGAGGACATGCTAGTGAAATGTCCAAAATGACAACTAAATGTTCTCACTGTGTAATTTTTATCAATTGAGATTTTTATCAACTAAGACTTCTTCCCCTGGCAAGTACACAATATCTATCTATCATCTCTATCATCTATTTCTTTCTATCATCTGTCTCCCTACAAACCTTTCTTAAAAACACACAGAAAAACGGCAATAGTGAAATGAAAATCAAAACACATGTATGGACATCTAAAACAGAATTAGAAGACAAGCAATCCCCACTCACCCAAAATATAAATGAGCACAGTCAATACTTCCCAAGCGTCGTGGGCAGTATTAATAGCAGTAAGAACAGGAAGAGGGAAGGGATCCTGGGAAATTCTCAACACTCAGCCCAAAAGGAGCTCATATACTGAGAGGAAATCTGAGAACAACTAGGATCATTTGGAAAACATCTTTATAAACTCCATGTTTAGGGTAAACAAAAGAATGAGGAGAAACCTAACTGATCAGTAGCCCTTTCATGAGTAAAATAAAGAATGAGGAGGATCAATAAGAAGACTGTGGAGAACACAAACATTGCTAAAGCAGTTTAGCTGTTAAAGATTCTAGAAATATCAAACAAATATACACGTTCAAAAAATAAAATTCACCTTGAAACAAACGATGTCCCAAAAAATAATTAGCACACATCTTGAAAATGTGGCCATAAAAAAAAAAGAGGAACAAGTAACCCAAAAGTTAAAATGAGCCAAAAGAATTTCAGAATAAGATCTAAGTTTGAAAAACAGCCTACAATCTAATTTGCATGGGTTCTAAAACACTGCTCTCTTCTTTAAAAATTTATTTTATTGCCCTGGCCAGGTGGCTCAGTTGGTTGGAGCATTGCCCCATACACCAAAGGGCTACAGGTTTGAGTACGGTCAGGGCATATACCTAGGTTGCAGGTTTGATTCCCCATCAGGGCATGTAGGAGAGGCAACTGATTGATATTTCTCTCTCTCTCTCTCTCTCTCTCTCTCTCTCTCTCTCTCTCTCTCTCTCTCTCTTAAAAAAATCAATAAAAACATCTCCTCGGGTAAGGATTTAAAAAAAAAAAATGATTTTACTGTTGCTGTATTTTCTGAAATATACCTCCTCTTTTCTGCCCCACTTCACAACTGCCTCTTTCCCTAAGATCCACAAAATTCTTTTTCTACTCTATTTGAATTATGTTTTCAGCAGATTTACTTTGAGGATGTAAAACTAGAATTAGAAGTTTCCATATATAAAATAGAATCATGTTAGAAGATTTAATAGACCTTGAGTGGATGCTGATTTTATGAAAAAGAAGTATATTTAAACAACCAGATAACTTGGAATGTGTAGTGAGTATTAAATGTTATTAAATATTTTTGTTAATTATGTACATATGATAAGGCACTATGGACTTTTAAATGGCCCTTTTTTTTTTGATATGCAGAATGAAGGATTTAAGCATGAAGTGCTTTGCCATATCTCAGCAAAGGAAAAAAGCAGGAGGAGGAGTAAAATGTGTACCAAAAGCTTTTAAAGCTGGGTGATGGCATTGTGTTATTTATTTTGATATGCTTGGAAATTTTCATAATTAAAAAGTTTTTAAAAAATAAAAGGACTTGCACATGAGAATGTAGCAACACAGTCTATTAAACTGCTAATGACTTTGCTAAAATAATTATTCTTATGAAGTGTTTCTAGGTGGCGGAGTCCCTGTTTCCAACACTTCTGAGAATTTCCTTGCAGTCAAGCACTTTCTTGTGTGTTAAGCAGTTTTTTTCTTTAAATAAGTAGAAAATTGCATCACTTTAACAGATAATATAATAATTAATCGTATGAGGAATATCTTAAAAGTTTTCTCTTGTAGACACAGTAGCCAGCTCCAATAGTTTAAAAAAGCAAGTTCTTCTACATTGTAAAATAGGAAAATTGAGAGCTTACAGAAGGAAATTTACAAGGGGCAGGTGAGAAGAGGAGTGAGCAGGAATGGAAAACTGTGTCATACTTGTAGTTAATTGCCAGAGGGAATCCTTCTGAACATCCACCTGGTTCTTTCACAGAGTTCAAAAATATTCACAGACTTCTAGATGGGACAGGTTATCTGGTCAAAGGCAGTGAAAAGACTGAATTCTGGGTCAAAGTTTATGTGGGAATGTGAAACAAGCAGGCAGTCTTCCAGTTACCCTCTGAGCTATGACACACAAAACAGTTTGAGTGGCTTTTTAAAAAGTTAAATTCCATTCTTTATCTATTACACTAGAAAAGTTAGTACCTTTCCTGGACAGACATAAGAATTTGCTACAAAATTTATCTGTGTTCATTTTCCTAATGTTGTCCAGGCCCACTTTCTTAAATGTTGTTTCCTAAATAGACATATGGGAAAGTGGACAATACAGCACACCGATCATTCTGGGGACAAAAAACCTCCACTTCCTATGTAATTCTAAAGGCCTTTTTGAATTTTAGCATGCTGACCAGTCGGGGCATATACTTAGATTGCAGGTTCTATCCCTTGTCGGGCACGTAAGGAAGGCAACCAATTGATGTTTCTCTCTCACCTCTCTCTCTCTCTCTCCCTCCCTCTCTCTCTAGACATATCCTCAGGTGAAGATTAAAAATTAATAGTAATTATAAATACATAAAATAAAACTAACAGTATTATTTTATAGCACATAAAAGTACATGGAAACCAAAATGGCAAACTATAAATGAATTCAGCAGAATAGCCAAAACAACATCCTTACTTTTAAAACATTTTCCCTTGGGTAGAGGCAAACTGTTTTAAACTCCCATCCTGACTTGGCAAAAGCTCTACTTTCACACTTAACAGTGGCCACCAGGTGTTCTATCAGTGTGGATGGGCACAGTTGGTACTTCTGCAATATAGGATAACCTGCTACAAATGGAAGGCAATATATTCTGTCTTTCTTCTTGGCAGATTGCTTTTACAACTTTGTAAACTTAAAGATATGGACCTCTGTAGATAAATGCTGCTTGAGGCTGAACAGCTTCACTCATTCATCAGACTTTTGATATAAGCAGACTACTGTGGAAAATTCGGAGGAGTATCATCAATTCCCAGCAACCGTGAATGAATGGATAGGGATTAGGGAGCATTCATTTCAGCCTGCTGTTATCTTTCCCTTGTCAGAACAGAACTGAGTAACGCTTGGATGCTTTTAAGTACTAAATGTGATGGTATAACCTGGTGATGATGACTGCTTTAAAAGGATATAAATAATATCTAACGTTTGTATAGCACAATATGATTTTAAAGGCAATTCTACGTTCATTATCCAATTTCACCTTCACAACCATTTTATGAGATAGGTAAAAATATTTTCCCCCTCTTTTAAAAAAAAAAAAAAACAAATGCAGAAACTATGGCTCAGGAACTGCAAGTAATTTGAGAAAGTAAATAATGTCTGAAAACGTGAAGGGAGTTTCAATATACCTTTCAAATTTGGATTAAAATTAAAGCCAGAATTTGTTGGTTGCGTGACCTTGAACAAGTCACTAAATGCCTCAGTTAAGTATTTTCTTGTCTTTCAATTGGGAAAATATTATGTTCTATAGGATGGTTGTTCGTACTAGATGAGATAATATTTAGCATGCCCTCGCAATGTGTAACATGTGATATATGCTCATCACTTGAGTTCCCCTCCTATATTTCAAACTCTTTGTTTTTTTTTTTCATCACCTTTAAGCCTCTGGGTAGAATTAGCTCCCAGTATAATTTACTTGGCCAACCAAAAATCATGTGAAGCAAGTTGTATGAAGTCATTAGGTGCCCCAGATTTTTAGTACTTACTTTAATACTAGCTTGTTGTTTGAGGCAAACTATTTATTCCTTCTCATTTATAAAATGAAGAAGGTGACCTACTGATTTCTAAAGTGTTTTGTCTGTAAATCTATCAAAGCAATTAAAGTGAGGTAAGTTAACAATGATACTTTTGCTCTTCCAACACTACCATGAGATTTATAAATTAAGATTTAAAATAATTACTTATTAATCATGGATAAGAAGAGAGATAGTCACAGTGAAAACAAGATTAGTAGAATACTAAAAGGCTATCCCAGCTCAAAGACAACTTGAGACCTCCATTTCCTAGAAAAAAAAATAAAAGTTTAAATTTGGGGAAAATCTACTCCAGAATCTGGAAGGACATAACACTACCCCTGAGGCAGGTGGACCTGTAGAGTTAAAACCCTATTTGGTTTTCCCTTATGTTGTACACACTTCACTTAAAAACAGAAATTGCCAGGAGAAAAGGTTGGAGGTTACTGTTTCTCACCCACTGTCTGCCTTCTGATTCAACTACAAAAACTGTGCTCTAATCAGAAATATGGATAACCATTGCTCTGCTAAAAAGGTAATAATTTTTGAGAGCTAACAAAAATTCCCTGTCACTTTTCTAAATACTTTTATAAACAAAAATGTTCTCACTTCTCCAGGGCAGAATAAGAAATAGCATTTAGAATCTCCTTTGGAATAGAATTCCAGCAAATTATGGCAATAATAGAAGCAGGGGAAAATGTATATATCTGTTGTTGTTGTTCTCTATTAGATCTTCTGCCTTAGATCAGAGAAACAGACTCAACCTTTACCCAACTAGCCATTAGACTCTAAAGGTTAGAGGGTGTCCAACAGCAATCTACAGGCTCTGCATCTGCATAGGTCTTGCCTGATTCAAAGATGATTAAAGAATACAATAAGAGATATAATGCGTTTCTAGAAATAAAATAGAGCAGTAATCAAAGGAAACTTTATCCCAAAGCCTCAAAAGAACAAACACCTCTAAAGAAATAATCTACTACTGGAATAAAAAAAAAAAAAAATTCAGTAACTTGTCATTCTCAACAAATTGAGAGAAGGCATAGATTCCATAGAATAGGAGTAGACATATGAAAGACAAAAATAAGGAACATTTAATATTAAAATACTAATAATATCATGTTCAGTAATCATATTAAATGTATATTATATACTAATTACCTATTAAAATATGTTCATATTGTCCTCTTTCTGCTAATCCTATGACATCAGGCTTTGTTACCAATATCCTTTGAAAAATTTTTATCAGTACAAGAGTTTAAAAGAAATAAATAAAATCCATAAACATATGTGTTGTAGTTTTTGATACACCCAGTAAGAAGAATGCGCTTCAAATATTATGTCCTAGTTTCCTGGTCTTTACAATACTGGAGCTGAACTACTTAGGTTCAAAGTCCACCTCTGATCCTTTTTAGCAGTGTGATTCTGTGCAAATTACTTAATCACTGTGTCCCAATTTCCTTCGCTGTTAAATGGGAATGATGACAGTATCTCACTGTATCAGTCAACACTGATAAAATAATGATGCGTAAGAAACGACCACAAAAATCTCAATTGTATAATGTAATAAACATTTATTTAGCTCCCATTTCTGTGATGAGCTGGGAAAATGATTGATCAAATGAGGCCCAGCTAGTGGTAGCTCATTTGTGATGCCTCTGTCCTACACATCTGGTACCCTCCTCCAGGGACCAGCAGACATGTTATTGCTTCTGTTTGTTACAGAAGCACAAGAGAACAAAAGTTCAATCATGCAAGAACTGTTCAAGCTTTGGTCACATTATACCTGCTAATATTCTACTGGCCAAAGCCAGTCACAGGACCAAACCTCAAGTCAAAAAACAGAGAAATAAATTCCACCCATAGAGGCAGAGTGTATAGAGTAAATAACTTTCAACAACACCTGGGTTCTAAAGGAGAATTAATTAGCTAATATCCTAAAACACAGTACCTAACAGAGAGAATGTACTCAGTAGTTGACAAATATACACTGAGTGGCCAGATTATTATGATCTCTGAACACATAATAATCTGGCCACTCAGTGTATATCCTATATAATAAAAGTTTAATATGCAAATTGTCCCCTCGACCAGGAGTTCGACCAGCAGGCAGGCCGGCCAACTGCCCATGTCCCCTCCCCCTGGCCAGGCTGGCAGACCCCACCACCATGCATGAATTCATGCACCAGGCCTCCAATATATATATATATATATATATTCAGAGATCATAATAATCTGGCCACTCAGTGTATATCTTTTTCATGTTGAACTTGGTTGCTGCAATGAAAAAAAATAAACGAGCTCTAATTGTTGTATTCCTTGGAAAGTACAAGGGATCTAGAAGATTGAATCTTGGTAGGGAAGGGTCAGAAGAGAACAGACACTTCATCTACATTTTTTTCCAACCTAAGTTTGAAACTATGCAGACTCGATAACAGAAGCCAGGCTAATTTAAAAAAGAAAAGGTAGAAATATTCCCCCCAGTAGTTGTCATACACTGAGCTTCTAGTTCACTTTTCTGATTATAACAGCTTCATGTTTATGTTGTTTTATAATTCCACACACTTTTACATATGATGACTTTGGCAAGCAAAATTTCTATTTACTTGGTAAGGTAGGCATCACTATTTGTAATTTGTACAAGAGATAATTAAGAATTAGCTTTTACCTTGACTTAGTTCTTAGGCTAATTAGCAATGAAGCTACTATTGCAACCTGGATGTTCTGGTTCTGAACCAGTGTGCTTTCCACTACATGCAGAATGTCCTGAATCTGGCTTAACTGGGAAATGAAAAACATCCAAAGCCTTTACTGACAAACAAAGTTGCTACACAGTTTTTGTCAGGCTTCCTCACCAATATTTCTAGATCTGTTATTACCAAGTGTTTACAAATGCAGACTTTAAACACAGACAATGTGGACCCAAGATTAAGGCAAAAGTGTTTTATTTTCTGGATAATGTAAAAAAATATGAGGTAATAAAGTATGTTTCCCCTAAATTTTTCCCATAGATAATTACAAAGCATAGTTATTTATTTTTCTAGGTTTATAGTTATTTCTCTGCAGGAAACCTAAGATTTCAGTTGTTCTCACATAATTATAGTAAAAAATCCTCACAGTACTAAATAATTGATCTTTCCTTTCTTCTTTAACTAATGGTAGGCTCACTTAATAGCCAAATCCATTAAGTTAATTACATATTGGATCTACTTGCTGTTCAATTAGAGAGCATATCAACATGCAATTTGATCATTTCACTTCAAATTATAAATATTAATAACATGAAATGTGTAACCTATTTATAAATAGATAATTTGAAGTACTTTATGAACGAAGACATTCATGCAATAAAATATGTGACTTCTTGGAGGATAAACAATAAAAATGATATCTTTCTACACTGCATCTTTGCCACAGGTCTTAAGATCAGAATACACATTTTCATTTTTACTATATTTTTATTACAAACATTTATGGTTTTACAGTTTTATAAGATGCAGTCATTCTCTGTTTCTGTCTCTCCTTAACACTCCACATTCTCAAAGCCCATATCCATTTGATCAACAAATCCTGCCAAGTCTGGAATCTTGCTAATGCTTACCCTCCATTTCATCCCCATCATTGATGCTGTATTTGAGCCAACCTCAGTTCCCTCTACAAAAATTGCAGCAGCATATAATACATTAGGTTCTCTGCTTAAATATGTCTCTATTCTAGCCCACCTTCAGCACTGTCCATGATTTAACTTTCGTCAAAATTAAATGAGATAGAAAGAAAAGTAGAGGAAGGGTATTCCAAAAATAATGACACCATGCCCATAGCCTCAACTTGGAGAAAGAGTACAAAATATGTCTATCTACCTTTCAGATATATGGTTTATTAATATATAATAAAGGAAACATTGGAGTGCCTATAGGAAAAATTAATGGAATGATTTCATCCTCATCTAATGTCTAATCAGTTACAAATTAAGGTGAAACCCCTTACTATGCTACAAAAGCTCCTTCAAAACTGGACCACCAACTCCCCAGCCTACTCTTCCCCAGAGGAATTCTTTCTTCCAGCCATGAATCCATTCCTGCCTTATTTACATCATTCCTGGAACTCCGTTTCTTCCTATCTAGGGATGTCTCCTGTCTTTCAAGTTTTATCCCTAATGCCACCACTTCTGTGGACCCTTTTTTAAATCATCAAGGGTGAGCTAGTTACTCCCTCCACATGCTCATTGTATAAGTTTATCTGTTTTACAGTGTACTGTGTTATACTGTGATAGTTGAAGGGTATCGATGTCTAAAATGTTGAGTTCTTCTTGTCTTTGATTTATCAGCTCCTGACAGAGTCCATCACATAGTGGAGTTTGTTGAATAAATAAGTAATGTACTGGAGAAAAACACATTAGCTAACGAAAATCGCATTAAATCTCATCAAAGCTCTCAAATTTGAGCTGATCTCAAACTGCTTCTCTCCAGCCCCCATATTTATGGGATTTAAAATAATGCATCTGGGATCAATTATATAATAATTTGCAGTGCAGTATCCTATGTTGAATCTTTTATGGTTTTCCATAAACCAGAAGAGTATATTGTGGATAAAGAATGTGATTTGAAGTTAAAGACCATGGATTTGTGTCCACTTTAACATTTTCTTATTATCTGACCTTGTTAAAGCTATTTAACTTTTCTGAGCTTCAGTCACCTCCTCAGAGAAGAAGAGGATGATATAGCTGGCTCTAACTCATGGACTTTTATAACAGATTGTTGTAACCCCAGGGTAGATATGAGTCACTAATGAAGACTTATAGCTCTCAGCCCCTTACTAAGATCTCTAATTTCTTTCCTAACCTGCATGAGCTGATCGCATTAAACATGCTTGACATCAGGCTCTTAAAGCAGAAATTGTGCAGTGGGAATTGGGAGGCAGATGTCAAAATAAGAATTATGGTTTATGCTATTCCTAACATCATCCCCTGCCTTAAGTCTGGGAATTCTCACCAGCAAGGCTCTGCAGGTCTGAGAGTCTCTAATGCAGAAATGGGTGAATGAAATAGCTTGGGGAAAGGTTTATTTTATCCTCCATGAGCCTCCTTAACCCTTCGTTCAGGAGAGGAAACAAACATCAAGGTCAGAGCTCAATAGCTCAGTGAGTATCTCTATGATAGCCAGAAATCTACAAGTACACTCCTCTCAAAACCACACAACTCTGTTACCCACAGAGCTTCAGCCACTGGTTTGGCCCAGGAGATTTGATGTCTTGAAGGGTTATTGACTTTGTTGCTTTACTTATTCCAATCACAAATGGGATAGATTCATTACTGGACAAGTTATAAATTCTCTGACCATACTCTTGAAATGTCTATATTTGGGTCTCTCTCTCTCTCTCTCTCTCTCTCTCTCTCTCTCTCTCTATATATATATATATATATATATATATATATATATATATATATATATATATATTCAGCATATGGCCTTTGATGCAGGAAAAGTGTATAATTATTGGCCAATATTTTTTACCAGTGGGTTCAAATTCTGACTCTGCTCTTTTATATATAGTTTGTTATATAACTTGTAGTCAGTTACCTAGTCACTATTAAACTACAGGTCCCCATCTGAAAATGGGGACAATAATATTCTTTATTCATAGGATTTTTGTGATAAGTCTATAAAGCCCTTCGCATAGTGTCTAGCACACAATACACACTCCAGTAATTTTATTATGAATAATACTGCCCCTGATATGTGCCAACATACAGTGGTGTGCTGGAGCCAGCCTAATACTAGCTTAGTAGAGCCAATGTTAAAATATTCAGAAATTGTACTGACCAGTTGTTAAACTGTTGATAGCTTCAAATCAGCCATAGTGTGGGTATATACACTAAGGAAATTAGCAAATGCAACAAGTTACAGTTTGTTTTGTTTTGTTGTGTTTTTTAATAGCTAGTTACCAACCTATAACTGCTTACATATGTGAACCTAACAAAATAAGGTAATAATGTTTAACATTATCAATATAGAATACTGTATATGAACCCCAAACTACATCTGCATAGTAAGCACTTCTCAATATAGATTTCTTCCAGTTGTAGTGATGATGAAACAAGTTAAATTGTGTAAAAGAATTCTGTAAACTCCAATGTAAGTCATAAGAGCATTTTATTCTATTAGTAACAATTTAAAAAGGCATATGACTATACAACCTAAAAGAAACCATTGATTAAATCCTCTACTTTCATTAGAGTTCAAAAAAATTTATGTCCTGACATTCTTAAGTTTATAATAAGCAATGTGTCCACATGTTTTGTTCAGATGAAGAGTAGTTTGAACAATTGTCAAAGAGGCAAGACCCTCAGATCTTTTCACTAATGTGCATGCTTTTATGCTACTTCATTCTATTTTTCCATGGTTGGAATTGTGGCAAAAACTTTCCAACTAATTAGCCCAAATGAAGAATAATGTTAAATAAGATAATAAAGAGTAATTAGATATTACAGAAGAGTAAAAAAGAAGGAATAACCAAAAACGTAAATGAAAAAAGTTATTAAACGAATTATCAATAAAAAAGTATAAGGAATTGTCACATCCCAGGATAAACCAATTTTTTTAAAAAAAGAACTATATACAGGTAAATCCTGAAATAATACTTGAACTACAGAGAAAAGCAAGAAGAGAACAAACATAGATTATCTATAAAAGTACACAAATCAGGTTTACTTCTACATTCTCTACTGCATTGCTAATATGAGACATATATGGAAAAATATCTCCAATTTTGAAGGAAAAAAAACCTGTTCATCAAGAATATTATATGGGCCCAAGCCAGCATGGCTTAGTGGTTGAATGTCAACCTATGGACCAGGAAGTCATGGTCCGATTCCCAGTCAGGGCACATGCACGGGTTGCAGGCTCAATCCAGTAGAACAACTCTTCTAGACAAGAAAATTTTTAAAATATTTTCAGTCCTTATACCATTTTTGGAAAAAAAAGAAGAAGAAATAAAAATATAAGCTCAGAAATGGGGAATTCATGGATTAAAAGGACTTGTGGCAAGCAATGAAATATAGAAGAAGGTAGTATATGTGTGCATGTGTGTACACAAACATAGATATTTAATACATACATACACACATATAAAAAAGTATTTTTTGTCAATCTGGTAACTAAACTTAATGCCAAAAATAATCTTGAATGGAAGATATATAATGTAAAATATATTTTTAAAGACTATAAAATTTATGTATCAAAGAACATTGAAATATGTGTGAGGGGAGGGTAAAAAATGATGTTGGAAAAACAGAAGCCAATATGAACTACTTGTCTTAAAGTGGTGTGATAGAAAGGATAACATCTTGCTCTTGACACTGACATTTAGAGAAAAATAAAGAATACATGGTGGTATCTGGTGTAGGGGGGGAAGGCAGATCAATGAAGTAAGATAGAAAATACAAAAACTACTTGGGAATACCATAAACTTAGCTTATGATAAAGGTGACATTTTATATCAGATAGGAGAAAATGATGGATGTTTAATGAATGCTTTGGGGACAAATCGCTAGCCATTTGGAGAGAAAAGTAACTTTAGATTCACATTGCACATCATACATAATAGTAAGTGCCAGAAAATTAAAGCTTTAAATGTGAAAAATGAAGCCATTTCTGGAAGAAAATGTTATTGAAAGGAAATCTAATCTTGGTATATAGTACAGTATGTCTAAGCATGACATCAGAGCAGACCAAAAAAAACAACAAAAATGAAGATAAATAGACCAACACTCAGTACATTTTAAAGTGTTTTATCACCAAAAATGCACTATTGACAAAATGTAAGCCAAATCTGTAAACATATTTGCAATACATATGACAAAGGATTGTGTTTTATGATTTTAAAGTTCTTACAATTTAATAATGTTTATTAAAACAAAAACTTTAGAAAATTGTCACAAAATGAGGATACAAAAGTCCAATAAACCTAGAGAAACTGTTTTTAATTTCATAAGCATTAAAAAAATAGAATGACTTTTGATATTGGATTATAAGAAGAGTCATATGTAATATCCAACTTTCAGTGTTTATGAGCTTTTATCTCTTTAGGTTATAACCACCTCCAATTATCTAAACCTTCATTGTATCTGTTTCCCCAAAGAAACTTATAAGGGGTGGTGCTGTGGAAAATAATGTATCTTAAAATTATTCCTCATCCACTGGCCTTGCTAAACTAAACAGAGTAAACAAATCCAGGTGTCTGGAAATTGAGACACTATAAGTGAAGTGATTTAGAAGAGTGAGATTCAACATAATTGTTAGTTGTCAAACCTGTTTCTTCTTCAAATAAAAGAGAGGACAGGCTTTTAAATGACAGAGAACTTTTCCTTTTATTTGAGAACTCCATCCAAGCTTCAGACACATATTTACAGAATAAAAGTATAAGAAATAAGAATAAATAACTCAATTCATGTAGAATCTCCCATCCATACACTACCCAAGATGATAGCCACTAGCCATATATAGTTTCTTAACTTAATTAAAATCAAATTGAATTTAAAATTCATTTTTTCTGTCATGATAGCATATTTCAAATGCTCCATGGTCACATGTAGCTACCTTACTTGGCAATGCAGATAAAGAATCTTTCCATCACTGCAGAAAGTTGTTTTGGATGGAACTGTTATCTGTGGAAGTGGGGGATCCCCTTCCCCCTGGGAGCTGGGGGTCGGTTCTTACAATATCTTGAGAAAAAGAATTTTCTAAGACTCCTATGGAAGAATGAGTGATTTTTATTTGCATGAAGTTATATCCCTCGGTTTTCAGAGTCCCATTTCCCCTAGTCCAATCCTGGAAAAGGTTCAGTTGGGAATTCAGCAGAGCTAAAAGCAAAGCTGGTATCCAGAGTTTCTGTTCCATGGTGGAGTTAAGTCCAGCATAACATCAGGCTGGTCACAGTCCATGAGTCCATTGTGTGGAGGGTCCACATGGCTGTGGATCATGTGGGCAAGTACAGAGCATAAGAACACACCCCTTACAACAAGAGTCCCAAGGGTACTAGAGGGCCTACATGGAGAACTACCTTTGTTCAGGAGCTTACCTGGAATGTATACTAGATTTCACACTTTTGCAATGGCCATCCTTATTCTGAATAATGACTTGCTCCCAGGTGTGACTGACAGATAATCACCTGTTCTGCATTATTCATACGTTGTTGAGCATGCGTGTATTTTTTCTTTGTCCAGTCGATCACCCCAGGATCTGCGGGAACAGACCTGGAGAGTGTTAAACTGCAACTTTCTGGCACTGTACAAATGGCATGCCTATATTATCTGCTCCTTTTCTGTTAATTAATAATTGGGTTAATTACAATGGCATCAAAACCACTCTATATAAAGTCGTTTCTGGCCTTGTTACAGAGCTGAACAAGAGTTCATCCACCTGTGTGCACAAACAAAAAGACATGTATGAGCAAGGGTGTGCAGTGGAGAAAAATTAGTTTATTAGGATTGTTTCCAATCTAGAGAACAGGCCAGCTGGTTCTCCAAAAACCCTGCTCCCCACTGGCTTGCACACAACAGGCTTTATAGAGTATAAATCAGGAGTGGGCAAACTTTTTGACTCGAGGGCCACAATGGGTTCTTAAACTGGACCAGAGGGCCGGAACAAAAGCATGGATGGAGTGTTTGTGTGAACTAATATAAATTCAAAGTAAAGGAGCGGAGGGGAGAGCAAGAGAACCCTCCGCTCTTTCGGCTCCGCGGGCCGGAAAGAACAGCCGAAGGGGCCGGATCCGGCCTGCGGGCCGTAGTTTGCCCACGGCTGGTATAAATCAAGAGTCATCCTAAGTAAGGAGTCTGGGGTCATGGGTCTTGTTAGTTGGTCAAGAGTGAGATAAGGTCAATAATTCATTGCAGGGGTCCTCAAACTTTTTAAAGAGGGGGCCAGTTCACTGTCCCTCAGACTGTTGGAGGGCCGGACTATAGTTTAAAACAAAAACTATGAACAAATTCCTATGCGCACTGCGGGCCCGGGACGAGTCGGCTGCTAAGCAGAACAGGCAGCGGCACCCGGAGGGCCGGATAAATGTCCTCGGCGGGCCGCATGTGGCCTGCGGGCCGTAGTTTGAGGATGCCTGATTCATTGTTTCATGTCTTGAGATCAGCTTTGGCCTTTTTTCAGTCTAGTTTCATGAGAATGTGGCTGGGGTCATTCTGCTTTAGTGCTGAGGAGCTGAAACATAACCTAGGCCATGAAGTTATCTTTAGCTTTATAGAGCTCATACCTTGTGACCCTAAGTCAAGGTATGGTCATTGATCCTTGCTGTGTCAGTGGGATAAGTGCTAAGGTTTATAGGCAGTCTGTGAAGAAACTAAATAGGTGCTGAACGTACATATTAAATCAAAATTATACATTCAATGAGGGCCCCCAGTTTCAGTCTCAGGTCTAGGTAGAATTGGCCACCATACCATAAGGTGCACTGGGCCTTGGACAAATTTCTGTCATTTATTGAACCTACTTGTTTATATGCCTGCCTTCCTCAATGGATATTTGGAGGAAGATTGGAGTATCAAACATCACTTTAAGGGAAATAAGAAAGACATGAGTGAGGATTTTTCTGCCCCCATCATCTTCTAAATCTTCTATTTTTACCAATCCAGAGTATCAATTGACTTTGAAACACTTCAACAGTGGAAAAATAATCTCTTTAGAAAACGTGAATGAACTCTAAAAACATTCCTGCATCTTTCTTGAATCCCTCATTCTAATTCAAAGCAGGAAAAGGGCATCTCCTCTGCCTTGGCGCTTCTAATGTTACATTATGATGGAAGCACCAATCTTTTTGTCCCATGAAAAATAAGGGTAAAAAAGGCATTAGGTGCATGATTACTTACCAATTATCCTTTATGATCTATATAATCAAATACCATCTGGCAGTTTGGGAAAAATTCCACTGTGGTAGCAAAATTGAATGCCAGAGTCAGAGAAACTGTTATCCGTTCAGCAGTGCAGTCAGGCCTTCTATGTCTGGGCCTCTCCACAGACTTGGGAAATGCCAGGTGATTTAAAAAAGGAAGTAAGGCTGGCCTTAATTCACTGACCCACCAGCAAATCACCTGTGAGTTAAACTTCACCCTTGTGAGGACCACAAATACTGAAAGGCAAGGGCACCAAAAGTTCAAGGAAAGCAAAGAAAAATGATCAATTGAAGTGAGTTGAATACAAACAACTACCAAATTCATGATGATAAGTGTCTCCTGATCTTAATTAAAACAGTACTTAAATTTTTGTAAAGAAATACTCCAATGGCAGAAAAGAACTAAAATACACCCCTAGACAATCCGAGAACACAAACCAGCTGGCCATATCTCATATTTTCATTTTTAAAAACCATGCAAGCTTTCCCTGAATTTATATTATATACTAGAGGCCCGGTGCACGAACTCCGGGAGAGGGGGTCCCTCAGCCCAGCCTGCACCCTCTCCAATCCAGGACTGCTGGCTCCCAACTGCTCCCTGCCTGCCTTCCTGATTGCCCCTAACCGCTTCTGTCTGTCAGCCTGATCACCCCCTAACCACTCCCCTGCCAGCCTGATTGATGCCTAACTGCTCCCCTGCCAGCCTGTTTTCCCCTAACTGCCCTCCCCTGCAGGCCTGGTCACCCCTAACTTCCCTCCCCTGCAGGCCTGATCACCCACAACTGCCCTCCCTGCTGGCCATCTTGTGGTGGCCATTTTGTGTCCACCTGGGGGCAGCCACCTTTAACCACATGGGGGCAGCCATCTTGTGTGTTGGAGTGATGGTCAATTTGCATATTATTCTTTTATTAGATAGGATAGAGGCCTGGTGCATGGGTGGGGGCCAGATGGTTTGCCCTGAAGGTGTCCCGGATCAGGGTGGGGGTTCCCTTGGGGTGTGGGGTGGCCTGAGCGAGGGGCCTGTGGTGGTTTGCAGGCCGGCTATGCCCCCAGGCAACCCAAGGGGAGGCCCTGGGATCTGGGATTTATTTATCTTCTATAATTGAAACTTTGTAGCCTTGAGCGGAGGCCAAGGCAGGCCAGGGCTGCAGAAGCTTGGCTTCCTCTATCGCCGGGGGCAACTCAAGCCTCCTGCTCTCTCCAGCTCCGTGGCTGCCACGATTTTTGTTGGGATTTATTTATCTTCTATAATTGAAACTTTGTAGCCTTGAGTGGAGGCCTGGGCTGGCCAGGGTGTATGGAAAGCTTGGCTTCCTCCATCGCCGGGGAAACCCAAGCCTCCTGCTCACTCTGTGGCCGCAGCCATCTTGGTTGGTGTTAATTTGCATACTCGCTCCTGATTGGCTGGTGGGCCTGGCTTGTGGGTGTAGCAGAGTGATGGTTAATTTGCATATTACTCTTTTATTAGATAGGATGTGCTGTCTGATAATCAAGGTAATGCTTTAAATTATTTACCAACAAGGGAAAATGACTTGCCTGTCTCAGTGAATATAACCAGAACATTGTATACAGTCTTGACAATTTTAAGAAATTGTGCTAAATTGAACAGAGCTAACACTCTATATCAGATCCAACATGCAGATTTTAATGTAAAAAACCATTGAAACCTGTAAAGAATTTTTGTGAGTTTGAGCCAAACTGTCGACGTATTCTGGGAAGCAGATTCTCAAGGAATTGAGATAATGCTCCAGAGAATGGGGAGTTCATACGTTTTTTCATAAATTACCATCAAAAGGAAAATACAGAAGTGGGTTACATGAAATTCATTGGTGATAGATTAAGGAGGTGGTATAAAGCAAAGCAGGGAAACCTCTGGGATAGGATAAAAAGTGAAATGATGGACATGTGCTTCTTTTACATAGATGGATACAGGATAGTTTAACATAATTAATAGTTGATGATTAACTTGATAACAATAACAATGAGGGAATGTCCTGGTGTCATTTGTTGTGCCCTGAAGGGTCCAGAAAAAAGAAAAAAAAAAAAGGAAGTTATGCAGACATTTCACAGATATGTTATCTTAGATGCAAAAAGACAAATGGGCTCAGTAAAGATCTAAGTTGATCTTTGTCAGGGAAAATACTGGCCTAGGACATTGATACCGAATTTTTGGACTGGAACCCAGATTCTTTGTCCACCAGAATCGAAGAATGAATCCACAGACAGAAAGTATAGCAAAAGTGGTGATTTATTGAAGAACAAGTACAGACTCCCACGAGGGGAGGGAGAAGAGTCCCACTGAGTTCTTTTTCCCCATGGCTTATATAGGCTGGAGATCCTGGTGCCTTGATATCCCCTCTGATTGGTCACTATTTTCTTAGACTGGTTACTATAGTAACTCCTGGGCTCAAAGGTTGAACCTCACATGGGACATGTGAGGTTCTTCCCGTTCCTTCCTTATTGTTTTCCTATTCCCTTTGGGCTTTCTTCTCCTCCTTCTGAATGAAGGACTTCCTTCTCTTTATTTTATAAATATGACCTTTCTTGGCTACTTCCAGTTCCCTTGTCTTATGGAAATATACCTGTTGTTGCCTCCTTGTCTTATGGAAATGTAACTGCACCTGGCTTCCTTGTGTTATGGAGATGTACCTTCTCCCAGTCTGCAGCCCCGCACTTTTCCCATGGACCCAACTCTAAAAAATCCCTAAACCTGCCCTATGTTCCCCCAAAATTCCTGCTTCAACATGACTACTCTCTATAACCTGATTGTAGTTAAATATTTAATTTTTAGACCATCTTTGGTGGTTATTTTAGGTCTTTGAGTTTGCCCAACCGCCATGCAGCCTTATGTAAACTAGTCAGGTTAGCATATGGCCCATTTCGCCTACACAGATAATTTATCTCTTCTGTTTTGGCATCGTTATATATTTTGAGAACTCAGAAACACACAAATATGTGGATATAAATAGTAGGATTTTAAACACTGTTTATAAGCCATAGCAGGAAAATTACTAAAGGAAGAAGCTCAAGATGCTGCTACAGAGATGTAATATATTAAAATGGTTCTAAATTACCATTAATGGATATACTGGTGTTTGCATTAACTTCTTTAGAGGTCAAATTACTATGTCATGTGATGAGATTAAAGCATCTCTGATCTAGTGTGGTCTGTTTCTTTGTTGTTGTTGTTTTTTGGTAACAATATTTGAACCCTAAGGGGGGCAATGTAGTATGTACACAGCAAAACATTGGTTATCTACAAGAAAACACAAATCAGGTTTATTTGTGTTTTCTCTACCATATCAGAAACTTAAAGAAGAAAATAGGGGGGAAAAATCCACTATTTTGAGGGGGAAAAAGCCTGAACCAAGAATAAAGGTGATTGAGGATGGCACCCTTTATATTTCCACTAATGCTGTAACTTTTAACCCTGGCTAGTGGTTCAAATTCCATTAATAGTCACTAAGAACAAATCTCTCTTTCCAATTCTGAAGCAATTAAGCAATTCAAACAATTGCCCTGGCCTGTGTTGCTCAGTGGTTGAGCATCCATCCACCTATGAACCAGGAGGTCATGGTTTGATTCCCCGTTGGGCACATGCCTGGGTTGTGGGCTTGATCCCCAGTGTGGGTTGTGCAGGAGGAAGCCAATCTGTGATTCTCTCTCATCATTGATGTTTCTGTCCTTCTTCCCCTCTCCCTTCCTCTCTGAAATCAATAAAAATATATTTTAAAAACAAGAAGTCCTAATTCGTGCAGTAACAACTTGTATGGTTTGTACTTTAAATCATTTACTCTGTTTAGCCTCATATAATATCTGTTAAGCAAGCCAACACTGGGAACAATGAAATACTGAATCCACTTTGGTGTTTACCCTCAGCTGTGATGCATTTCATTTATCCTTGTTAGACAATAACAATTCAATCTTATGTCAAGATACAAAACATTGCTTAGACAATACAATTTACACTGATACAGCTTTCAGTACTGAAATAAGAATTTTGAGGGGTGAAATAGGCAGGTTTAGGAGAAATTTTAAAAATTAAAGAGGTCCATGGAAAAAGCACAGGCAAAAAGTTACATTTCCCTAAGACAAGGGAGTTTGGGGAGGCAGAAGTTACATTTCCATAAGACATGAGAGCTATAAGTAGCAAAAACCACACATTTACAAAATAAAAGGAAGGAAGCCCTCATTCAAAGGACAATTAAGAAAACAACATGGGAGGAGGGCCTCCCATGTCCCACTTGAGGCTGACCTTTTGAGCTCAGGAGTTGCTATAGTGAACAAATCAAAAGGGAATAGGGGCCAATCAGAGGGGATATCGAGGCACAAAAACTGGAGCGGGGAGGGAGGAACTCGACATTTTCCCCCTCTGCACTTGGGAGTCTGTGCTTGTTCTTCAATAAAATTCCACCTTTGCTATACCATCTTCTGTCCGTGGTTTCATTCTTCGACTCCGTCGGACCAAAACCCCCTGGGAAGCCATTCTGCCCAGGGGAACACCAAGGGTTCCAGTCCAGAAGTCCTGTATCAGTATCATTACATTGTGGCCTAAATAGATACCTATTCCCATTGTAGCCATCCCTTTAAACATACTTTAAGGTGAAATTTCGTTCAGTAAATTTGTTATTAATGTAAAAAAGAGAAGTGCTTATCGCTTATATTTTCCTCAGCAGTCTGTTCATTTCGTATCCATTAATTTCTTCCCTTATGATATTAATTAAACTTATTTTAACGTTTCCTTCTGTTTACCCTTGGGGTTAGCTCTGTTTATTGTTTTTGTTTGCATCAAATATGTCATGACACATGATCATCTGTTCATATTTATAGATGAAAGTATAGCTAGTTAGGATATAGTTTCTTAACCTGAATGATAATTCCTGTGCACTGACAGTACTGTGTTTATTAGTGACTGGCTTTGGTGTTCTTCCAGAATACTAGAAAGTCTTTCCTAGTTGATTTTCCTTAGGGTATGCAAATGGCTTGTTTTCTAGGTAAATAGGTTCTCCATCCTGGTAGTGTTGTATAGAGTTCCCTCAAGGGCACATTTTTGGACTGTAACTGTTTCTAATAGTCAGCTTCATCTGCTGTTTGATTTCAGGGATGGATGCCTCAAAATTGCAGTGTCTTGATTGAAGAAAATACTCTTTCTAGACTTATGCACACATACACACACACACACTCTCTCTCTCTCTCTTCTGAAAAATGACAGATTAATACCCTATATAATAAAAGGCTAATATGCAAATCAACCAAACAGAGAAATGACCAGTTACTATGAGACACACTGACCACCAGGGGGCAGATGCTCAGTGCAGAAGCTGCCCCCTGGTGGTCAGTGTGCTTCCATAGGGGGAGCACCACTCAGCCAGAAGCTGGGCTCATGGCTGGTGAGCACAGTGGCAGTGGCAGCTGTAGGAGAGCAGGCCTAAGCCAGCAGTCGGACATCCCCTAAGGCCTACCAGACTGAGAGAGGGCATAGGTCGGGCTGAGTGACCCCCCCCCCCCAAGTGTATGAATTTCATGCACTGGGCCTCTAGTGATAAAATATTCACCCAATCCCATATAACTATGCATACATATATTTGGTAGAAGTGAGGAAGCTACACACAAGTATTCAGTTCTCATCAGGTCTTAATCCCTTTGACTAGTCACCATTTTCATAACACTTAGTTAGAGTAATTGAATAAGTACACTAATATATAAATGCCCTTTTTATAAATAAAACTAGAGGCTCAGTGCATGAAATTCATGCATGGGGCAAGGGGTCTCCTCAGGCCAGCCTGCATCCTCTCTAATCCAAGACTCCTTGGGGGATGTCTGATTGCCGCTTTTGGCCCAATCCCAGGGATCAGGCTGAAACCAGCAGTTGGACATCCCTCTCACAATCCAGGTTTGCTGGCTCCTAACTGTTCACCTGCCTGCCTGCCTGATCGCCCCTAACTGCCCCCCCCTGGCAGCCTAGTCACCTCTAACTGCTCCCCCTGCTGGGCTGGTCACCCCTAACTGCCCCCCCCCCCCCCACTGGCCTGGTGGCCCCTTAGTGCCGCCCTGCTGACCTGGTTGCCCCCAACTGCCCTCCTTTCCTCTGCCAGTCTGGTTGCCCCCAACTGCCCCCCCTGCTGTCCTGGTTGCCCCCAACTGCCCCCTCTGCCAGCCTGGTCCCCCCCACACAGCCTGCTGGTCAGTCGTTTGGTCATCCCTCACTAACCCCCCTGCTAGCCTGGTCACCCCACACAGCCTGCTGTTCAGTTGTTACTGTGAGGGTGTCATGACCAATTGCCATCTTACCCTTTTATTAGTATAGATATATTCAAATGACTGCTCTTTCCTTTTTCTTCAGTGTAAAAGCAAATGCTCTTTTCTTCCTTTGTTTTTTTCTTACTTTCTTTTTCAATCTTTCCTTCTTTCTTTTTTTTTTTTTGTTCTCTATCTCACAAAGAAAAGGGGGGGGGATAGTTGCATTTTAAATTTAAACAAAAAAGTGACATAAAACTGATCCCTTTTTTCTATGTCAAATGCTATGGCTTTGAGTAGAGCTCTAAGGAACTTTCCAGGTCTCTTTGAGCTTTACTTTCCTAAAAGGAAAGGGTCCCCATCATAGACTGTGGAATTGATAAGATTTCGTCATCCCCTTTGAAGACAGAGTCAAATGGCAGCTTTAGATTGTTAAAGAGAAAACCATAGACCCTAAAAATGGTGTCACCTGTGCTAAAGCTTATGCTGACAAAACTAAATGTGGAGAAAGAAGATGGCTGCTGACGGGAAGGCAGACTGCAAGATAGTGTGTGAGTGAGAAAACAAAGAGAGAGTGTGTGGTCGCATGGGGAGTGTTTTTGGTGAGTTGAGGGACAGCTATACTCCAGGAGACGGTGGGGGACTGCTGGACAGGACTCCCCTGACCGGGCAGCCCCCACTGCTGCTGGGTCCCCTCCCAGAGCGACCAGCTCAGACGCGGAGAACGCGCCATCTTGAAGGGGAAAGTGGATGTTATTGGAAGCCAGACAAGGTCTGGGAATCTACAGCTACGGCACCCACCAAACAGCTGCGAACCCAAGAACACCGGTTCCCAAGTGACACAAGCACATGAATTCAGAGGAGCTCTACACTCCCTCATGGAAAGGTCAGATTTCACCGGGGATAAGGTGAGGTCTGGGGTCCCAGCAGGAGAGATAAACACACACACTGCGGGAGCTGGAGAACCTGGGGAAGTCTGCGCCTAGAAAAATCCATGGCTGTTGGGGCTGGCGTGATCCGTGAATGTGGAAGGGGGTCCTCAGAGCTGCTAACAGAAGGAAACTCTAAAAAGCAACCCATTTTGATCTGGGTGCAAAAGAACAGCCTAAAAATTTTAAAAGTGTGCTGGCTGCTTAGACCCAAGGAGGAAAAAAAGACTGCACAGACTTGCTCACAGCCCCGGAGTTCACACACTTACTCAGACTCTTTTTTTTCCTCTTTAAATTCTTGCTTCTGATTACTAAGCCCAATACATAGGATCACCCAATTGGGGACACCCTAAGAGACTGCAGGGGAAAGTTATTTTTCTGGAACCTGGGGATCAGAGCAGGGAATAACCATCAGAGAACCAGCTCTGGGGCAACCCACTCCCCCAAACCGGTATTAAGTGCCACAGGGAAAACAAAATCTAAACACTAGCTAGAGAGGACCTATAGACCTGGAGGTCAATCCAGAAATACTGCCATCCAGGGGTTGAATCAGAAATTGACTCTTGTGTAAACACAAATAAAGGAATAGAAGAAATAAAAATGTACTGCCTGCTTAAAAATCAGGACTGACTTACAACACTGAGGAGCAGTGGAACACAGGGAACTTCAATACTGTCATGACTAGGAAACAGGGGTGCCAAACAGAACAGTAGAGGAAGTGAATGACCTTCACTACTGCAACATTTTTATTTTTTTCATATTTTACTTAAGAAACTAATTTTTTTTCTTTTTTCCTCACTTGATTTTACCTTTTTAATTACTACATTTTTATTTTCAATCAGTATTATTACTACTACTATTTTACCTTTTTTAAAAAAAGTGTCATTTTATTTTCTCTTTCTTTTACTTTGGGATTAGTGTTCTACATTCTATTTTCATCTTTCCTTTAGCGTCATTTTACTATATCTCAACTTTACCTTTATGCCATTACTCTCTTCCTCACTTTTCCCCTTTTGTTGTCCTGTTTCTCTTACCCTATTCCTGCTTTAGATTTTCTCTATTCCTTCTTTTTACCCCCTGTTAAAATTTCACCCTACTTATATATCTAATTTCCAATCCCCTGCTCCAAATCCATACACACCTCTCTCTTCTCTTTCTTCACTATCCAAAATTTTTTTCTCTCTGTCCTTTTGTTGTTGTTTGCTTGATTGTTCATTATATCAATTTTTATGCTTGTTTGTGAGATTGTTTTTCTTTTTTTGTTTTGTTTTTGTTTGTTTTTTGCTTCTGTTTTCCCTCGCCTCACTTGATATTAGTTGTTGTTTGTAGTTTGCATTCATCTCCAGGTACTTGTTGCTAGCATGTGTTGGGATTAGTGGCTGTTCTATTGGAGTTTTCTTCCCATATATATAGTTTTTTCCCCTCTTCTTTCTTATCCCCTCTATTTTCTCTCTTACTTTTTTTTTCCTTTTCCCAATTTCATTTTTGCACTCCTTTTTTTTCTCTCTTCTCCTTTCTCTGCTATCCTCTAATTCGCCTTTCTCTGGCGGTCACCTGTATTTGGGGTTATTAATATCGTGAATAGATTTGTGTTCAGTGTCTTGTGCATTGTACCTTGTTGTGTTGTATTTTGTGCCTTTAATTCAACGCAGGAGAGAGAGAACTACATAACCAGACACCCGGAGAAGAGAGATCATGGGGAGACAAAGAAACAGCCCGCATATGAAAGAAAAGCAGGCATCACCAGAAAAGAAAGTAAATGAAATGGAGGCAAGCAACCTGTCAGAGAAAGAATTCAGAGAAATGGTCATAAGGTGGATGAAAAGAATGGAAGACAAATTCGACAATATGTGTAAGAACCAAGAGGAAATGAAGAAGAACCAAGAAGAAATGAGAAATGACATCGCTGCTGTAAAGAACTCAATAGAAAGCATCAAGAGTAGACTAGAAGAAGCAGAGGACCACATCAGTGAGCTACAAGACAAGGTAGGAAAAAATACCCAAGTAGAGCAGCTTCTAGAAAAAAAAATTAAAAAGCAGGAGGAGAGCCTAAGGGAACTTTGGGGCAACATGAAACAAAACAATATCTGCATAATAGGAGTGCCAGAAGGAGAGGAAACTGAGCAAGGAATAGAAAACCTGTTTGAAGAAATAATGACAGAAAAATTCCCTGATATAGGGAAGAAAAACCCACACAAATCCAAGAAGCTCACAGAGTCCCAAGCAAAATGAACCCCAAAAGACCGATGCCAAGGCACATTATAATTAAATTGGCAAACACCAATGACAAAGTAAGAATCTTAAAAGCGGCCAGAGAGAGACAGAAAGTTACGTACAAAGGATCCCCCATCAGACTAGTGACTAATTTCTCAACAGAAACACATCAGGCCAGAAGGAATGGAATGAAATATATAAAGTCATGCAAAGGAAGGGTCTGAATCCAAGAATACTGTACCCAGCAAGGCTATCAATCAAAATTGAAGGTGAATTGAGAAGCTTCACAGACAAAAAAGACTAAGGGAGCTTATTACCACCAAACCAGCAATGCAAGAAATGCTAAAGGGTCTGTAAAAAAAAGAAATAGGAAGCAAAAAAGGAACACAGGGGTAAAGAATAAAAATGGCGACAAACAAGTACCTATCAATAATAACTTTAAATGTAAATGGATTAAATGCCCCAATCAAAAGACATAGGGTAACGGATTGCATAAGAAAACACGACCCATATATCTGCTGTCTACAAGAAACCCACCTCAGAAAAAAAGACACACACAGACTGAGGGTGAAGGGATGGAAAAGGGTTTTCAGGCAAATGGAAATGAAAAAAAAAAAAAAGCTGGCGTAGCAATACTTATATCTGACAAATTAGATCTCAAAGTGAAGGACATAAAAAGAGACAAGGAAGGCCACTTCATAATACTAAAGGGAACAATCCAACAAGAAGAAATAACTCTGATAAACATATACGCACCCAATACAGGAGCACCCAAATACATAAAAAAAAAAAAAAAAACACCTGGAGGATATCATAGGAGAGATTGACAGCAATACAATCATAGTAGGAGACGTTAATACCCCACTATCACCATTGGACAAATCCTCTAAACAAAAAATCAGCAAAGAAATATCAATCCTAAATGGCTAACTAGACCAGATGGAATTAATTGACACCTTCAGAACATTTCACCCCAAAGCCACAGAATATACATTCTTCTCAAGTGCACATGGGTCATTTTCAAAGATAGACCATATATTGGGTCACAGGCAAAGTCTCTTCAAATTCAAGAAGATAGAAATCATATCAAGTGTTTTCTCAGATCACAGTGGCACAAAACGGGAAATCAACTACAATAAGAACAATCCAAAAAAATCAAACACATGGAGACTAATTGCATGCTATTAAACAATGACTGGGTTACCAGAGAGATCAAAGAAGAAATAAAAAACATCATGGCAACAAACAACAATGAAAACACAACAATCCAAAATCTATGGGTCACAGCGAAAGCGGTCTTGAGAAGGAAGTTCATAGCCCTACAAGCCTACTGCAAAAAACAAGAAATAATGGTAATAAATTACCTAACCCTACAACTCAAAGAGTTAGAAAGAGAGCAACAAGAAAAGCCCAGTGTAAGCAGAAGGAAGGAAATAATAAAGAACAGAGCAGAGATAAATGACATAGAGACCAAATATATACATATATATATATATATATATATATATATATATATACACATATATATATATATATACATATATATATATATATATATATATATATATATATATATATACACACACAAAAGATCAACAAAACCAACTTACACCATACACAAAAATAAACTCAAAATGGATAAAGGACTTAAACATAAGATGGGAAACCATAAAAATACTAGAGGAATCCACAAGCAGAGAAATCTCAGACATATGCCGAAGCAATTTCTTCACCGATACCGCTCCTAGGGCAATGGAAACTAAAGAGAAAATAAACAAATGGGACTACATCAAAATAAAAAGCTTTTGCACAGCAAAAGAAACCATCAACAAAACAACAAGAAAGCCCACTGTATGGGGGAACATATTTGCAAATGTTATCACTGATAAAGGTTTAATCTTCAACATCTACAGGGAACTTATACAACTTAATAAAAGGAAGATAAATGGTCCAATAAAAAAATGGGCAATGAACCTAAATAGAATCTTTTCAAAAGACAGAAGGACAGCCAAGAGACATATGAAAACATGCTCAAAGTCACTAATTATCCGAGAGATACAAATCAAAAAGACAATGCGGTACCATCTCACACCTGTCAGAATGGCAATCATCAACAAATCAACAAGTGACAAGTGCTGGCGAGAATGTGGAGAAAAAGGAACCCTCGTGCACTGCTGGTGGGAATGCAGACTGGTGCAGCCACTATGGAGAAAGGTATGGAGTTTCCTCAAAAAACTAAAAATGGAACTCCCATTTGACCCAGTAATCCCACTTCTAGGAATATATCCCAAGAAACTAGAAACACCAATCAGAAAGGATATATGCACCCCTATGTTCATAGCAGCACAATTCACCATAGCTAAAATTTGGAAACAGCCTAAATGCCCATTAGCAGATGAGTGGATTAGAAAACTATGGTACATCTACACATGGAATACTATGCTGCTATGAAAAAGAAGGAATTCTTACCATTTGCAGCAGCATGGATGGACCTGGAGAGCATTATGTTAAGTGAAATAAGCCAGGCAATGAAAGAAAAATACCACATTATCTCAGTCATTTATGGAAAATAAAGAACATTATAACCTGATTAACAAAAAGATAGATACAGAGGGAGTAAAGCACTGAACAGACTGTCAAATTACAGCAGGAAGGCTGGGGAGTGTTGGGGAGGGAGGGAAAGTGATCATCCAAAGGACTTGTATGCGTGCATATAAGCACAACCAATGAACATAAGACACTGGGGGGTGTGGGATGAGGGCATGCAAAAGGGGCTAGGGGAGGCTAGGGGAAGGTAAATGGGGAGGGGGAAAGGAGATATATGTACTACTTTATTTAATACTTTAAACAATTTAAAAAAACACAAACTAGATGCAATACTTGAATGCTATTTCACCCTCTCCAGTTCAGATTTTCCTGGTCAACACCAATGAGGTGATCTTTCCTGTGGGCCTGCCCTCTACAACCACCCCATAAAACCCATAGAAAGAAGAGGTAGTCTGCATGATAATAAATAAATAAAAATAATAAATAAAAAACCAAAAAACAACCTCTTGCTATTCCCTTCCCCCCAAAGATGTAAAGATGTCCTGGTCTAAAAATAATCCTGTCTTTCTTTTTGTCAGTAGCTCCCTTGCCCGCCCACCCCGCCCTCCCTTCCTTTTTGTACAACACCTGGGATCAACCTTGGAATTGCTAGATGAGATGCTGCCAGATTCACAAATCGCTCATTAAAGCAATTTGACCTTCGAATTTACTTGATTTGATTTTGTTCTTTAACAAGATATGTATCTTTAGTGTCCTATTTTAAAACTTTTTTTGTAAAGCTTTCGTGTGAAATGTCTTCTACCTTTAGACCGTGCAGTGAAGGCTTCATTTCAGTTACTTAGCTTCAGATGTGATTACAGGCAGCCTGTTTCTCTCCTCATTCTCCTCCCCGCAGGTTTGCCTTAGCAGCAGTTTGAGTGCATTTCAGCTGTCATCAGAGGGGCCGGAACACACAGCCAATGAAATGCCTCCTGTTTGCCCATTCAAGAACTTTGAAAACCAAGAGCTTGGAAACTTCCAAAGTTGTAGCAGTTTTAAATTCCAAAAGTTAACATTTTCCCTAACATACTGAAACCTGTGCAGCTGCTAGTCTGAATATTTTAATGAGCTAATGTCTACCACATGCCTATTGCAATTGGCCTCACCCTGCTCTGCTGTCTGTAATATTAACTGCTTAGCAGGCATTACCTTCAGCAGTCACAGTCATGACCATGAAGTTTGTGGTTTAGCTCCCATTTGTCACTATTGTCACTTATTGGAAAGTGACTGCCTCTCTCCCCTCAGTTTTGGCAACTGATAAAACTTATTAAAATGGCTGGAATATTTTTACACTCCTAGAGTTCCTGGCTTTCTCACCAATAATATTCCTATGAATACCTGCCACAGTACTTGGCATTTCTTGTTAATATTGCTCAAGTCCATTCTTTTATTTCAGCCTCCATGACAGCTACCTTATTTCAGACAACCATCAGATCTAACCTGAATCTCGGCAACAGCCTCTTCAATTCCGCTGCCTCCAGTCTTGCTTCCTTCAGTCTATCCCCCACATTGTTGTCAGTGTTCATTACAATGCAGCAACTTGATTGTTACTTCTTTTTTTTTTTTTCAATCTTTAATTTCTCTGTTGATTAAGGTATTGCATATGTGTCCTCATCCCCCCAGCCCCACCCACTCATGCCCTCACCCCCCTGGTGTCTGTGTCCATTGGTTCTGCTTATATGCATGCATACTTATTCCACAGGTACTGATCCCACTCTTCCATTGCCCTCAGGATACGTTTGGAATTCCTTAGCATAGCTTCTGTGACATTGTCAATTTCTTCTCCAACTTCATCTCTCATTATGCTCTACTTACTCCCTTCAGACTTGAAGCATACAAAAGCTTAAGTAAGTTCCCTCTCAAAGCATTCTTCTCTCTAATCTCGAAATCTTTGTATATGTTGCTGCTTCTGCCAGGAATTCTTTCCCCAACTTTCCACTTTTACCAAGAAATATCAAAATCATCAGTTGGTTTTTCTATGTGAATCCAAAGTACCCTGCATTCACTACACCTTGTAATTGCTTATGTTCCTTCCTTCTATAATTAAAGGTGAACTGTTTGTAGGTCAGGATTTAGCATTTATTCACATTTTTTCTCAGTCCATAGTACAGTTCTGACTTATAGAAAATAATAAGTGTGTCAACAGGATGCTAGAGTTAAGCATAACTCTAGAATTGTACATCCTTGAAAACCATCTGAATTGCTACTAAAGATTTCCTACTCAAATGAATTTCTTTACATTTTATGAATGGATTCAATCACAGAAGTCTTCTTTGTGATCTTATAAAGCTCTATACCTAGGTCTAATTTAAATAACCACATTTTATGGAAACAATATAATGTTTAATAAATGAACAACCATCATGTGCTAATATACAAATGAACATTTGAGGAACTACTTTAATAATAGTATTGAGTTTATACTATCTTCCAGGGAACCTGCTCAGTACTGGAGCTACCAACATAATAAAACATGGTCTTCATTTATTAATGAATCCAGGCCAGCATGAAGATCTTTACTCACAAAAGAGTCTTGATAAGTAAACTAGTGATACTAATTACGTGATGATAATTATGATTGCTAACATTTAATGAGACCTCACTATGGGCCAAACTCATCTCTAAGTATCTTAGTTTAGTGGATTGACATTTAATATTCACAACAACCCAAAAAGCTAGGTTCTATTACTTTTTCCATTGTAATGACTGTTGCTACATTAGAGTGGTCTGAGGAAAAACTGTGCCATGCGAAAAGTGTTTATTCAATGCTTTGAATAAAGTTTGCTATGAAGAGAAGCAAATACAGAAGGAAATGTGGGAATAAGGAAAAAATAGGTGCAATAGAGTAAATGAGCTAGTAACAAAATGTTTGTATGAAAGTGAGATGAATAAAACTGAAATTTTGGAGGCAATATTATTATTTTTATCAAATAGTAATGGTCAAATAATTGGGCAGTGACTAATGCATACAAAGAAATATATAAACAATTATTTGCAGCAGGCTGGTACTCATGTACAAGGTTCATTACTATATAATAAGAGTGAGGTGGAGATGTTACTGAATTTCAATCTTTATATGTCATTGTCACAATACTTTACTTGGCATAGAAACAGATAGCTATTCCACTCAAAGTATATTTTAAACAACATTTTATCTAAATGTAGGGCTCTGTGCATAATAAAATTTTGATATCCGTAAAAGTGAAATATTGATATAGGCTTATCAATTCACAACACAAATTCATACATATATATATATATTATTTCGCTTAAGCACATTAACTTCTCTAAACAATATCTCCATTTTGGAATGAGTTTTCTTACATTTTACTGGACTTTATTTAATTTCTCAATATCATGAAATGAAGTACACACACATATACAAATACACATAGGTACTCAGAACCTTTTGGAGAAGACTATCTGATTTCAGATATAGCAACTCCTTAAATTTATGGGCACATTTTATGGTAAGAAAGATGTAGGGAGTTTCAGTGCTTTAGATATCACTTATTCAGTGTGTGGTAAATTTGAATCTACTTCAATTGTTCACACACTACTGTGCATATTAATCATTTTCTAACCAGGAGTTCTCTTATTGGAAATTAAAAAATATATGTGTATACATTTTCCTTAGCAATAAGATTGTAAATAGAGTAACTGTGGGGAAGTCTGAGTTATGGACTGTGTGAGTCATTGTTATTCTGTAGATAGACGCATGAAATGGGATGTACCTCTGACTCACTTTCATTGTCACCTTTGTTCTGCCTGTGGTGTGCTAGCAATCAGTTCCATTCACTCTCTCTCATGAAAATATATTGTTGTTGCCCTTTAGCTCTCTCCTCAAAACTTGGAAACTCTGGGAGACATTTAAAAGACAAAGATCAATCTGATTTTTAGAATGTTAGAAGATTTTCTTAACCCCTGATACACATTGGCATCACAGCAGTAGAGAATGGACCTCTCGATCCTAAGGTTTATTTAGAAGTTGGCTTTTTTAAGGACATTATGACCCTAGTCACCTTACCCATTCCCGCAATAGCATCTCTCATATAGTGATCATTGTCAACCCACTGAGTGTCCAACTGAATCCACAGATATGCAATCTATAAGTTACACCACAGGAAAAAAATACCTATTTGGGTCATGCACATACTAGTATAAGACACACGGTTAGTTGCACATCTTCCTGCAAGGGTAACCCAACATCACTGATCACTTGGCAACCAATTATACTTCTTCATGGAACTAGATATGTTGGTTGGATAGCACTAATCTTTATATAAATTCATTGGTACAAAAAAATTAAAAAATTAAATTTTTAGCCAAGCAGAATTAGGTTCCCCTAAAACAAATTTATGTTACTCCAATCATATATAGTTACAAAATCTCTAGAAAAATAATATCAAGTTTATACAAAAATTATAAAATTGAAATACACAGTTTTTGCACAGGCAAACCCTCTATAGCCCAGCTACCAAAAAAAATAGGCTATATTGAAAAAATAGGTTTGAAGGATTCGGTGGTGTCTTTTGTCCTTAGAATACATTTCAGAGCAACTCCATAGTCTAGTTCAAATTTTTCCGTAAACCCCGTCAACTTAAAAAATGAATAAATAAAAAGAACTAGCAAGTCTTTTTTGTTGTTGAAAAGTGTTCTGTGGAAGAGAAAGCTAAAAAGCAATGAGCTCCCTATTCCACAAAAACAATTTGATTTTCCTTCATGCAGTCATGTGATGCTTAGGTGGTCCAAACAATATTAAGCATGGAGTAGATAAACACTTAAGCTGCTGCTGTCAAAAGAGAGAGACTATCGTAATGCTGCATATGATGTTAAGATGTCAACAAATAATTCTTATTGATAGAAGCGTGCATGTTCTAGAAAAAGAGATCTGTGATATCTCAGCCATTTCTATTAACTTGAACTGCAAGCAGAATGAATATGCCAAGTAATTTACAAGGAAATGAGCCCTTCCCTAGAAAGAACTTATTTATTACATAGTACATTAATATTTGGCATTAGCAACATCCAAGGACCCTCTTGGTTGCTGTGTGATAAGCAGGGAACTTAGAAAATAAATTTAGAGATAGGGCATATATTAAAGATACAAGTTCCAAGATAAACAAAACTGCAGCACAAGCATCATCATAATCAGCCAGTGAGAATGAGCTGGAGGCAAATATGAAAATGTTTCATGTGTTTTTCATGGTACATGTATTTCATAGGTCAACACTGTGTAGAGTGTATGTAGTTTTTTAATGTTTTCAAATTAACCCTCTGAAGATTCTTTGTGGTGTTTATGATGGTCCAAAATAAAGAATCCTTTGGAACACTGGATTTTAGGATTCTATGAACCGTTTTTGATGTTAGTGCCCAGGAAAAGCACAACTACGGAAGACCAGAAGCATCCTCAGAGTGCTGGTTTACTATAAACGTTGCACATGCCGGTGGAAGATATTTAAACAGTACCTACAAGCAAAATTAGGGAAGTAAAAGTAATCTGTATTCTCTCCACCTGGAGATGTTGGTGTAACTTTTTTCCATGAACATATACATCTCTATTAACTAACAATATTATACTTATGACTGAATGCACTATTCCAATGATCGGCAAACTGTGGCTCGCGAGCCACATGCGGCTCCCGAGCCGCAGTGCCGCTCTGTTGACTAATGAGTTTGCCAACCACTGCACTAGTCTATTCATTACATACAAATATTATATATTGCCATCATTCATTTCTCAATAATATGCAATATTACATGTCACTGAAGTCTTTTAAAATAACATGTTAAAAAATAATGATCCTTCCTGCCCCAGGAATGTGAGCAAGTAAATAGGTGATGAAAACATAGAATTTGCTAAGGGGGAAAAAGTGTAATACCTTTTTTTTTTTTTTTCAGTTCTCTTGAACTTTTATTATGTTTTTGGTTTTTATTTTAATTAATTTTTTTTACTTTCAAATACAGTTGACATTCAATATTTATATTATTTCAAGTTGTATAGCATAATGGTTGGACATTTAGATAATTTGTGAAGTGATGGCCCCAGTAAGTCTAGTACCCACCTGGTACCATTCATAGTTACAATATTATTAACTATATTTCTTATGCTGTAAAAGAATACCTTTAAAATATATACACATATATTTTTTCATATATATATATACATATATATATATATATATATATATATATATATATACATATATATATATATATATATATATAAATATACTACTGGCCTGGTATAAGAAATTTGTGCACGGGGGATGGGGGTGTCCCTCAGCCTGGCCTGCACCCTCTCCAATCTGGGACCCCTCAGGGGATCTCTGACTGCCGGATCGGGCTTAAACCAGCAGTCGGACATCCCTCTTGCAATCCGGGACTGCTGGCTCCTAACTGCTCACCTGCCTGCCAGCCTGACTGCCCTCAAATGCCTCCCCCACCAGCCTGCTCACCCCTAACTGCCCCCGCTGCCGGCCTTCTCACCCCCAACTGCCCCCTCCCCCCCCCCTCCGCCGGCCTGCTCACCTCCAACTGCCCTCCCCTGCCAGCCTGATATCCCCTAACCACCTCTGCGTCCACCCTGCCACCATGGCTTTTTCCAGAAGGACGTCCAGAAGGTCTCCCGGTCTAATTAGCATATTACCCTTTTATTAGTATAGATGAGAATCTCTGACCAGATTGCTTACAATGAAGAGAATAGTGCTTTTAGAAAGATATATCAGATTAATAAATTTATAAATCATGCAACAACAATTATAGATCAATACTATAAGTGGTATAACAAAACTGCATCTATATATGTCTCTATGATATAAAAAATGAAAATGGCAAGAGGTATAAAATATGTGGATAAAGTAATAAATTTAAAAATGCCACTTAGTATATACATAATATCTAACTAGAAAAATAGATGTATAGAGTTTATTAAAATTTCAGGAGACATCAGTGTTCCAAAATTTCTAGGAAGGTGACTAGAAATTGTTAGCAAGTGCCATGCATAAAAATCTGAAAGTGTGTTTATTTGGTTTTGTAATTAAGATAAAGCTGGACTCCTAAAATGTACTGTTGTTGGGAATGCAGATTGATGCAGCCACTATAAAAAACATTATGGAGGTTTCTCAAAACATTAACATGGAATTGCCTTATGACCCAGCAATTCCATGTCTGGGTATTTATCCAAAGAATCCCAGAACACTAATTTGAAAGAATATGTGTACTCCTATGTTAATCGCAGCATTATTTACAATAGACAGGATATGGAAGCAACCCAAGTGCCCATCAATAGACAAAGGGATAAAAAGTGGCTGTAGCCCTAGCCAGTTTAGCTCAGTGGATAGAGCGTCAGCCTGCAGACCGAAGGGTCCCAGTTTTATTCTGGTCAAGGGCTTATGCCTGGGTTTCGGGCTAGGTCCAACATGCAGGAGGCAGCCAATCAATGATTCCCTTTCATCATTGATGTTTCTATCTCTCTCTTCCTCTCTGAAATCAATAAAAGTATATTTTTTAAAAAGTATATATATAAACACACACAATGGAATATTATTCAGCCATATAAAAAAAGGGCATTATGCTAAGTACAACAGGTAAGTCAGAGAAAGGCAAATAACATATGGTTTCACTTATATGTAGAATCTAAAGAACAAAATAAATGAACAAACAAAATTAAAACAGGCTCATAGATGCTGAGAGCAGATTGGTGGTTCCAGAAGAGAGAGGTTTAGGGGGCGGGGTGAAAGAGGTGAAGAGATTAAGAAAAACAAATTGGTTGTTACAAAATAGTCATGGGGATGTAAAATACAGCATATAGATTATAATAAAAATAATACGATAACTATATGTGGTGCCAGGTGAGTACTGGAAATATCAGGGGATCACTTTGTAAAGTATATGATTGTTTAACCACTATGCTATATGGCTAAAACTAATACAAAATATTGAAAGTAAACTGTAATTGAAAAATAAAAAATGCTTAAAAAGTGAAAGTAATGGAGGAGAGAACATCAAGATATTTTGCTGCTACATGAAATAATACTATATGTTTGTTAAGATAATTAAGAATATGTGTTACTTTTTGATACAAGTCTTTAGCACTGATGAGACTAGTCTGTTATAATACTCTTTATTAATTATATGTTCATTTGAAAGAGAAAAATAAATTTAAGGTAGCAAACCTCAAGGTAATTATTTTTGGAGTCAATGCTTCAGTGGACTTCAAAGAAAACTTTCATTCTGTGAAATCTTAAACATTTTCTTTTGTAGGGGAGAGAAATAAATGTCCTTTTTTTAAAGTAAATATTTGTTAAAATGGATGTCTTTGCTTAGCTGAAGACATAATTAAAAGATGTTTATCAATTCAAACATTTAAAAGAATAATTGCATCAAACCTTTTGCTAAATCTGTATAATCCTCTTATCATTGTATGTGAATCTTTGTTTGAGATTTTATTTCCCTCAAGCAAAATTTTATTTCGTTAACTTATGGGTCAATATATGGTAAAAGTGAGCTACCAAAGAAGGATATATGCATAACCATAGCTGATATAATTGATAAATAATCCTCAATTTACATTGAAAGAATAATTTTTGCTTTAAAAATTAAATGATTTCTGAATAAATTAATCAATCCACTCTTAATTAAACCTATTCAAAACTACAGAGTGTGACCACATTTAATGTTTAAGCATTCTCTTCAGTGGGAATAGATTAAATCTTTGAAACATCCACATAACTTTGGGGTTATGCTTTAAGTCAATTCAAATCCCTTACCTACTAGACACTTGCTCTCAGGAATCATCAGAGAAATGCTTCAAAGCATGCTTGGCATCCTTGAGTGATGATGTGGCATAGAAGAAAGTTATGGGAATAAATATGAGGCTGACTTCAAAATACTTGAGCTGAGCAATTCCTTATTCCAGGCTTCAGACTTCCCTGATGAAGCAATGGAAATCAATCATTTCCTCAGTACGAAGCTTGACCTTCAGAAAAGAGTTGAATGATTTGTTGCAACTTTATAAAGAGGTGCAAAGAGACCTTCATTAATAGTCCACTCAGCTTATACATCATTTTTTTTTACTAAAGTGATCTTGAAAGAACCTTCAAAATAACAGAGATCAGAATCTGATTAAAATGGCATCTGATTAGCCATATTTGACTCAGTCTTGCCAACATTTCCACAAAAATATATCAGTGAAGATGCAAAAAGAGATGAAATCTCATCAAAATACTGAAAAATAATACTGACTATTCTTCCACTAGATTCTTGAAGGAAATTCCACTAAATGCATGACCTACAGAGTTGAATAAAGAATCATAACTCTTAGAAAATTGGTGATTTAATGTCATAAGGGAGCAAAACCGTCCCCCAGAAAGAGTAGAGAAACCCAGTACCACATGAATCCTTATTCGAAGGTTCAGCACAGCTTTCTCTCTATATATACACACCCAAAATTATTAACTTAAGTACATATTTAATCATACATTCCAGAGCACCATGCAAGAAGTTTTAAGCAAAAAATATGGGTTTAGTGCATAAAAATATGCATCTTTAATAAACATCCTGGATGATTCTTTGGCACAGTAAAGTTTGATATCCTCTACTCTATATCATGAGAATCATGTTTTTAAGAATTAGAATTTTGGGTGTTTTGTTTTTTACCAAAATATATATATATATATGGCTAACTGTCCGTCCAATTGGTAGCTATGATGTGCACTGACCACCAGAAGACAGATGCTCAACTCAGGAGTTGCCATGACACACAATGGCCACTTAAAAATAAACAGCACCAGGTTTGGGGGGTGGGGGGGGGCAATGGGCGGATAAGGACACATATGTAATACCTTAATCAATAAAGAAAAAAAAAGAAAAAAACAAAAAAATAAATAAATGGCACCATGGACCAGGCACTGACAAACCAACACTTGGATTCCCCCAAGTGGGACACAGGCCCCGCCACCACCCTGGAGTGACACCCCACCAAATCGCAGCCAACACTGCTAGTACCTCATGGTGCAAAATGCAGCCTACAGCCTAGCCCAGCCTGGAAACGGTGGCTGTGGGCACCGGGGTTATGATGTCACGTAGCAATGCCCAGCTTCCTCTCCCTAGTGACTCTCCTCCTTGCAGTTTCTTCAGCCCAGGAATATGACTTGCTTTATAGCCAGATGCAAACATTTTACACTTGAACCAAATGTCTGTGAAGCATTTTCCCGTGCCTCATCTCATTTGATCCTCACAGAAGTCCTGGAGTAGGTAGATAGGAGACTCAGTGGAACCCTATTTTCTTTTCATTAGCCAGAACACGGAGATTTAGAAAGTTTAGAAACTTGACCCGACTGAAAAGAAGTAATAAATGGTGGAACTTGAAAATGACTTCAGGTTTTCTCACTGCGCAGAATATAGTCAAACACTGCTACAGTTAAATATTTTACCCTTTGTTCTCCCTGCGTGATCTACAATAATAATCTGCTTCGTGTTGATATTTACTGCTGTGTTGCTGACAATTACCTGAAATGGAAGTTGGGGTGCTTCACTGGGCTGGAAAAAGTTTAGCTAAGTCAGAAAGCAGGTCTAATTAAGCAAGTTTATCTATATATATAAAAGGCTAAGTTGACTCGCACATGCGCGATACATACAAAGCTCTCACTGGCGCCATTCGCACACGTGTGTTTTGATCTGTCATTGCCAATCATGAATTTAGTTGACACTTCTATTATAGAGAAAGGGAGAGTAGCAATATTAAAATATTCATTCTAATTAATTTTCTTTCAATGTGCACAAATCCGTACACCAGGACACCAGTAGTAGTATAAAAGTAATATACATTCCAATCACAGGAATATGACAGAAGTAACATTTCTGTTGAGTTTTCACTATCTGCCACCACCATTTAGCCCTCAGATTCTGTTTATATAAAGATTTCATGAATACTTGATTAATGTTGACATGGAGATTTCATTAGGAATCTTTTTATTTTCAACTAGAGGCCCAGTGCACGCATTCATGCATGGGTAGGGTCCAGCCGGCCCTGCCCCAATTGGGGCAGATCGGGTCGAGGCCTGTTGAGAGGAGAAGACGGTGGGCTTCTATATAGTGAAATGGGTTTTTAAAATTATGATCTAGCCCTAGCTGGTTTAGCTCAGTGTATAGAGTGTTGACCTGTGGCCTGAAGGGTCTTGGGTTTGATTCGGTCCAGGGCACATGCCCATGTTGTGGGCTCGATCCCCAGTAGGAGTTGGGCAGGAGGCAGCAGATCAATGATTTTCTCTAATCATTGATGTTTTTCTCTCACTCTCTCCCTTCCTCTCTGAAATCAATAAAAATATATTTTAGAAAACAACTATGATCTATAGTCACATCATGTGAAGACTCATCAAGAGAGTTAAGACCCTGGAATCTTCATCTCTAGACCATATCTTTAAACTTTCAACCGTAGATGTTGTTGTTTCATTGAAAGCACACATCTGAAATTCATCAAAGATAAAACTCTTGGTATGACAAAGTATTAGCTAAACTGAAGATTATGTTTGCATAGCTCACCTGCAGCTTATCCATGCAGTTCTAGTAAAAGCCTATCAAACCAGTTCATAAAATAAGGGCATCTGTGCACTCTGAATAAAAGTGTTTACTGAGATAATCCTCAGGGATGAGTCACCTCGATGAGGATGATCATGATGAACTATTAATGAGGAAATTTCAGTTAGTCAACCATGTGGAGCAGTCAGAATGCCACTGCTAAGGTTAGCTAGAGGTGGGTTTGTGGACTGGAAATGCAGTCAGGATAATTCAAGGACAGGCTGTACAAAACCAAAAACCCTGTATTTGGTAACATCATTGAAGAAGTAAATCAGTTTCATTTTACTTATTGGGATGTGAATATATTCAATAAGCATCTCCAAAGTATCTTTGGATCAATCCAACTCATCATTTGGGAATCAGGAGTGGAAACTTTAAAATTGGTTCACGTTCATGGATAACAAGATTTGTATTCATGAAAGACATGTAATTTAGATAAATTATATGTTTTCTCAGACTGGTTCAAGCATTGTCTGAATTTAAAACAGGCTCAAAATTTGTTCCTCTTAAATGTGAGTTGGGTTCTCTTTACTATAGAAAGACCTCATAAATCTATGTGTGAGGTTAGTAACTGGGAGTGAATAATAAGTACCTGAATGAATAAAAGGAAAATATAATGGAGAGAAGACAGAAAGGGCAAGAAATACTTGTAAAGAATTAGGACAATGAACATGTTTAAAACAGCACAATCTCTTCCCCTCCTTTCAACTATAGTTGCAACCTAAAAAAGGGGGGGTGGGGTTTAAATGGAGAGCTGTGTTATAATTTAAAAGCAGGATTTACCACAATATGTGCTGTGAATGATCATAAATATATTTTGATTAATTTTGAGCTCCAGAATCTGATTGAAATACAGTACAGTGTAGTTAAAGATATATGGCACTAGCCGGTTTTGCTCAGTGGATAGAGCATCGGCCAGAGGACTGAAGGGTTCCGGGTTCCATTCAGGTCAAAGGTACCTTGGTTGCAGGTTCCCCGGTCCTGATCAGGGTGCGTGCAGGAGGCAACCATTCAATGTGGCTCTCTCACATCAATGTTTCTCTCTGTTTTTCCCTCTCCCTTCCACTCTCTCTAAAAATCAATGGGAAAATATCCTCAGTAAGGATTAACAACAACAGAAGATACATGTTTACATGATAAATATTTGCTTAAAAGTTAATTTCCCAAATTGAGGAGGTAAAGAAAACTTTCCTGGAAGAGGTACAATTGAAATTACTCTTGAAAAAATAAGTAATACTTTAATGTGTAGAGTGGACACATTTCAGAAAATAGAAACAACATTTTTGTTGTGAGGTAAGACTGAAGATATTACGGCTCTTCTGCAAAGTGACAATTCACTGAGGCAAGATAACCAAACGTTGGGGCCACTGGAGGCATGCAAGTGACCTTCGCAGATCACAGCCCATCCAGGCCACATGCGGCCCGCTGAGGACATTTATCCGGCCCGCCGGGTGCCGCTGCCAGTCCTGCTTAGCAGCCGACTCGTCCCGGGCTCGCAGTGTGCATAGGAATTTGTTCATAGTTGTTTTTTTTTTTGAAACTATAGTCCGGCCCTCCAACGGTCTGAAGGTCAGTGAACTGGACCCCTGTTTATAAAGTTTGAGGACCCCTGCATAGGCTCTGGCTGCCCTCGCCCGTTTAAAGGTGGCCAGCCAAGCACTGTGTGCTCAGAAAAACCCACCTGTTTAGTCAGCTGAATGGGTTAAAACGGAAAAATGTTGTAAGCAAGGCAGAGGTAGGAGCTAAGCTGGCAAGTAGATGGAGCCATTTAGCCCAGATACAGCAGGAAAAAAAAATAGGATCAGGGTGCAAAGTGATATGGTACATATTGGAAGTAGGAACTGAGAGAAATTCCTGGGGAAATTTAATTTAAGAAAAGGTCAAGGAAAGGTTAAGAAAAGGTCAAGGAAAGATTAAGAAAAGGTCAATTTAAACCATGGGTCCACCTCCCTTTGGTCTCATCGTTCACCTTTTAATATAGTTCTGATTAAGGATAAGAATCTTGATAAGATTCTTTGGAATAACCATGCTTTTCTCTTTAGTATAAACTTTAGTGACCCTTGTACAATTGTCCAGATCCATGAATGTTTTAGAATTAGAGTTACTATGAAGTAATGAGGAGTATAATAAAATAATGACTATAGGATTAGAATAATTAGATTTCACAATACAAGTGTTGGTTTGTATTGACTTAGTAATAATTTAATGCAGTTCAATCATTGATGATAAGCCCAATCTATCTAATCAATTTGAGATTGGGAACAGCAATCTGGGTAGAATTCTTAAGTTGTTTCTTTTATCTCAATAGCTTTCTAACTGGTTCCACCTATACACACTTGTTCCCCTCTAATCCAGTATTTAAACTGCAGGAAGAACAATTATTTTTTCCTAAAACTTAAATCTGATTATGTCATCACCTATTTAAAACTTGGTAATTGTTTAAATTTCTTTTATACAGCAGGTCGTATCTCTCACCACTACCCTTTCACACGTCACCTTCTAGCCAGAGTTGTCATTTCTTAGTTACAGGGGCAGGCCAGGCTCTCTTGGGATGTGAGGCCTTCATAATTTGGAACCCTTCAGTCCTTGCTGCTCTGCCTAATGCCATCCTGTTCTCTAGGACTCATACACCACTTCCTGCAACCCTATGCTCTCCACATTATAGAGCTGGTCACCCTTTTTTTGTAATGGCTTCCCTTGCACTAGTCTCTTAATTCCAAGAGGGCAGAGGCAGGATCTGTCTTATTTACTAGAGAATTATCACCTAAATCAGTAATTGACTCATAGTAACACTCAATAATATTTTTCATTAAATGAACAAATGAGTGGGGGCTAAGAAAAGTCCTTAAGGTAGCCTGCTGTGTTCTGCTCAGCATCATTCAAAGTAAGTATCAATTCCAAGAATGTGATGAAATTACAGAATATTATGGCCTTGAGGGGCAGAGAACCTCGAAGATATTTAAAACAACACACACACACACACACACACACACACACACACACACACACACACGAGAGAGACTTTAAATTGCAACAAATGGTTAATTGCATTTGTTTGCTGCAGATAAATCTAAAGACTTGTCAAGCACTACTGCAATTATCATAAAATATTCTAAACAGTAAATGCAAGACCTAAGAACAAGTAGGCTTAAGTAACAATGTGAATAGGAACAAACACTATCAAAAGTCCTCCTCAAAAAACCTCATTTAAAGGTTAACCTTGCTCTTTTTGTGTCTGTGTTGGTGTTTGTTTGTGTGTTTATTTGCTTAACAAACCCAACATTGTTGCAAGCTGTTTCCAATAAAATAAAATCAGTCACTCGAAAGTCAAAATCCATTAAAGATTAAAACAGTACACACTTTTATCCTATATCAAAAACACAACAACTACTTTCACCATGGTTCCTACTCTGATAGTTTGTCATTGGTGTCTCCAAATCCTCATCAGTGAAGTTTTGACATAGAAGATACCAATACAGGTTATTTCATCAGGAATCTTGGGTAGATGAGGAATTATGTAGCTGCTCACCATTAGAGAGTTTACACAAATTATCCCTGACACAATCTAATGAATGCTGACTCTGACAGACCACACATTCACCTACACTTTCAGTGAGTCAACCTGCTGCTACGCTCATTCAGATGTTACACTCACATATTTACATCTTGCTCTCTCACTTTCAGATGTCTCCACTCATTTCATATATATATTTGTGTAGGCATTGCTACGCATAAGGACCTAAAACCATATCTATAATTTTGGATACTTAATTTTCTCCTAACGTCTTCATTAGAAATCTTCTATAGTCCTAGCCCTGTTATATCAACTGGTACCACACCCTAAGAATAACACCAGGCCTGCACAGCACATGTTAAATAATACCAGACATTATACATGGAATTTGGTCAAAAAATTGTGCATTCTCCAGAAAACAGTCTCCACCTTTATCTTGTGTTCTTAAAGCTAGAATATCATCCTCAGATATCTCAGTTCTGTGACTATCATACAGAAAACTGTTGTTTATGCTAACTTATGGCCATTGCTTCTGCCTGCTTCAGTTCTCTTCCATAACTCATTGATTAGCAGCCACATTCACTTGTCTCTTCAGTGTTGGATTTGCAGCTAAGCATGTTTCATACCTTACTGTTACAATGGAAGATCCTGAGCTTTACACCCAGGATCTGTGATAGAAGAAGTTGTCCATGCTTAGGTTAAGCAAGCATAATTTTTTAAATTGTGACAATAGAACTTTACAGAACAATTTTAAGTTTTGGTGAATGAGGGCAGGAGAATTTTCAATCTTCACTTAAATAAATGTCTCATAGCTTCTGCACCCCTATTAAATCAGCTGGCTGTAAAACACTTGCATAGTTAGCATTATCAACTTACTTTCTATTCATCACACTATGAAATGCATCATATTGAAAATTGGCATAATTCTAATTAACATTGACTGTGTCAACTGTAGATTAGCAATTGGGCTTCAGTGATTGCATTGCACCTGCAAAATGCATAATTGTTATAATCTTACTTTAAAATAGGTTGTAGCTCAATGGAATACTATGCAACTATAAAAAAAACAAGGATCTTTTACCATTTGAATGGACCTGGAAATTATTATGCTAAGTGAAATAAGCCAGTCAAAGAAAGACAAATATCACATCATCTCACTTATATGTGGAATTTAATGAACAAAATAAACTGATGAACAAAATAGGTCCAAAGATGTGGAAGCATGAGACAGATTGACAGATCTCAGAGGGAAGAGGGATGGAGAGGGAGTGGGGCACAGCAAAAGATTAACCAAAGAACGTATGTGCATATGCAATAGTGTAGTAAAGGCCTGGGGTGGGTTGGGAGCAGGGCAGAGGGGGAAAAGGGGAGAAAAATGGGGATACCAGTAATACTCTCAACAATAAAATAAAATTAAATTAATACATAAAATAGATTGTATCTAAACTAATCCAGCTAAAAATGGCAACCTGGCCTTTGGCTTGAGCCCTTATTTACTTAACTATTTACAAATTGAAGCTAGGAAAATATGGAAAGAAGGAAAGATAACTGGGTTCAGTTTCAGAATTCAGAACATATTACTGGAGTTGCTATGAATTTGTATGGCCTTTGAATGAGACATTTGTATTTCAAGGCCTCAATTTCCTCATCTTTAAAATAAGGGTTGCATAAAACTATACTTAAAGTCCTTTATAGCCCTAAAATGTCCTGACTTTCAATCATTGCTAAGACTGCATTTTTAAATTCAACAGGGAAATCATGATGCATTCTATTTCCTGAACATGGTTTATTTCTGCTGGAAGCTGCGCATTTGCTCAAAGATCTGTCATTTTGATCATATTTTTATGCTAATTTTTATGTGCATGTAGTGATTATTTTAATATAAATCGATACTCCGGGGGTAAGATTCAAATGGTTTATCAAATGCTTTTTTTTAATTTGACTGTTTGAATTTAATATCCCTAAAGTTATTGCTGATCAAATGGCATCCACTCAATTGACAAATCTCTAACACCTGATCCAAATAAACATCTGCCAGGAACTTGTATTCAGAAGCAGGTTTGGAGGTTTTGTTATTGCTTCCTGCACCTACGAATAAGTGTAATGATCATATTTAGGTTAACTATATGGTTCAGGAATTTGAAAACAAAAATTAGCATAAAAACAATTCATTCTGCATCATTGCAAGCCTGACGGAATACAGCAGAAAGAAAACTGTAGAACTGTTTTTTAAATAGTGATTTCTCCATGAGGGGCACACTTTAAAGGGAAATAATCCATCCTAGTCTTCCAGGCCCACAAATAAAAGGATTACTGTTTCTAGAAAAACTAAGTTGAAAGAAAATCTGAGACTATAAAATATATATTTCAAAATTTCAATGGATTAAAAAGGAATTGGTATTGGGAAATGAACAGGCAGATGTGCAAAAAATACCTAAATTTGAATGCTTTATGGTTCTTGAAATTAAAAATTCAGGTCAGGGACAGATTTAAATAGATTAGACATGGCAATCTGTGAACTAGAAAAATAGATAATGAAGACAATACACAGATAAAGAGCAAAACAGAGATGCATAAGAAGAGAGGTCTATAAGGTTTATCTTAGCTGGGATTAACTCTGGGGTAGTAACTTCTATAAAAGAGAGAAGTTGTGGGGTTTTTTAGGTTATATATACCTGGCGGTTGAAATTATAGTTCGGAAATTCCAGAGTAGTTGATATAACCCCACCAACAACCCTACCCCAGGGCAAAGTACATCCCTCCAGCAGATGTATGAAGCAAATGAAACATACAATGCATAGGCATGAATATTTTTTAGGCTTCAGTAAAGAAAGGATTTAATAGCACTGTGTTGGGTACAATAGTAGTTCAAGTTATAGAAATGCACTACATGTTCTGTGCCTAACTAAAACCTGTCATTTGGACAATGGTTGCTACTAATTGAGAAACTAATTCGCTTTCATTGATCAACCTTCATCAAAAGAAGAGGCTGTTTGGTACAGATGAGGGGAGTGAACGAAAATAACCACCATGTTACACAAAAGGATGTCAGTATACAATTCAAAATCAAGACACATAAAAGTAAACAAAGGATAAGAAGAAAAGCAATACTTTAACTGCATTAGCCCCCAAATTTTTCTAATATCTCTTTGGGACAGAAGTAGAAGTTATTACCATATTGGAAAGTTGTCACTATAATAACAAACATTTTATACATTTATGTAAAATATAAATATATATTAAATTATATATACTTTATATTCATGCTGTCTGTTATTCATTCTATTTATATTATTCTATTTATATTAAGCAGCATAATTTGTTTTACTATTATTTGCTTTGAGTTAAAAATTAGTGCTTCTGCTCTTATTAAAGAAAATAACTAACCTAAGTAGACAAAAATGAAAATGAAAGTTTCTGTTTCTCAGAGAAGAGAGCCAGTTCACATCTTAAAAGGTATCAGTAGGAAACAATCAGAATGACTTCATAAACTTTTCTACGAAAAGAGGATATACAATCCCACAGCCACATGGAACATGGCAGGTCACATGGTCAAACTCAACATCAATAGGACAGTGATGTGTAATCCTCCCATAGGAAGGGGAAGCAAATAATATCATCCATTATAAGGGTAATTTTCAATGTGTTATCAAAAAAATGCTTTCAAATGTTCAAGTAGTTAGAACTTTCTCCAAAATTATCCTCACTGAATATTCACTGTTCAAACAAGGACTTATAGAAAGTAGTGTTAACTTCATCCTATCTAATAAAGAGGGAATATGCTAATTGACCATCACTCCGTCACAAAGATGGCTGCACCCACAGCTGAGGCCAAGTTCCCATAAGGAGCCTTAACAAGCAATCAGCAAGGACCTGAGGCTACGCTCTCCCCTGCCCCCGTGGGGCTTGACAGGGGACCTCAGGCTGCGCCCCCCACTTGGCAGGGCTTGAAGGGGACCTCAGGCCTCGACCCCTGCCCCAGCGCCAGGCCAGGGGACCTGAGGCCACACACCCGCCCCAGCACCGGGCCAGGGGACCTAAGGCTGCGCCCCCCTGCCCTAGAGGGGCTTGACAGGGGACCTCAGGCGTGCTCCCCACCCAACAGAGCTTGACGGGGAACCTCAAGGTGCACCCCCAGTGCTGGGTCGGGGGAATTCAGGCCGTGCCCCACACCCAGCGAGGCTTGATGGGAGACCTGAGGCTGCGCCCCCCTGCCAGTGGGGCTTGACAGGGGACCTCAGGCTGTGCCCCCAACCCTGGCACCAGGCCAGGGGACCTCAGGCTGCGCCCCCTTGCCTTGGAGGGGCTTGACAGGGGACCTCAGGCGTGCTCTCCACACAGCGGGGCTTGATGGGGGACCTCAAAGTGCACCCCCAGTGCTGGGTTGGGGGAATTCAGGCCGCACCCCCTGCCAAGCGAGGCTTGACGGGGGACCTGAGGCTGCGCACCCCCCGCCTGGCGGGGCTTGATGGGGGACCTCAGGCCGTGTCCCCCATCTGGCAGGGCTTGACAGGGGACCTCAAGGCATGCCCCCCGCCCCATCTGGGGGACCTCAGGACATGCCCCCAGTCCTGGCACCGGGCCAGGGGACCTTGAGGCTATGCCCCCTACCCACTGGGGCTTGACAAGGGTGAGACTGGCCAAGGCTGGACCTAGCCCAATGGGGAAGGCGGGGGGCGGCCAGGTCTAAGTCTCACACAATTTTAAGGCACATGTGGGTGGGCGGGGACTTGACTCTGGGTCCCCCTTTTAATGTGCACAAATTTTGTGCACTGGGCCACCAGTTGTATTTATAATAGGACAAGATTTTTTTATGTTCTTTTTTTAAGGTGGTTAGTGTAAAGTTGATTCTTCCATGTAATTGTTTATATGTTCTGATTAATTCTATAATTAGTAAATTTAGCAAATATGGTTTTATAGAATATAAAGTTTTCAAGATGAAAATATTGAATAATTATAGGTGTTGCATTTTTAGTAATCATGATGGAAATGAACATGCGGATATCAAAATAAAGGGAGATATGCATTACTATTGAAAGCTAGGGGAAGATCCCACTCCAAATCTATGTGTGCTATATCTAATATGAACATTTTAGGAAATAACATAGGGACAGCTTGCTACTCACCTTCTAAGTAAACAGCGTTGTCTCTTTGGAGATAAATAGTGGGAGAACCCTGTACCCCAAAGATAATTCCACAATTTTGGGCGTGTAAGAACTATAGATAAGGATAAAATATTAGAAATGTAAAGAATATTTTACTTGAAGCCCTTTTGTTTTCTAGAATATAGAATTTGAGGGTATCTGAGCTGATTGATACAAGGAATGAGTCCGTGTCCTGAAACACAAAGCTTGTAGCGATGGGTGTAGCAATGTTATCCTTAAGTGACAAGAGAATCTGTACTAATTACATGAGAAAAGAAGACAGAAGTAATTTTATAAATCACTTACTGCTCTAGGAAGACTAAAGTCTAGGAGGCTACATCGAGAAGGATGGTATATGCGAGAGTAGCCAGCTTCTTCCTGAAGCAGTGAAATGCAAAACGGGATAAAAGAAAAAGATGTAAACTTTATGACAGGCAATATATACAATATAGGCTTCATATATTTCCTACTAAAGAATGTTTACAAATTAATAAAGAAAAGATGAAGAAATAGTATTTTTGTATGCACACCCCACGAAGCACATTAAGACAGCAATTTCCCTTATCAGGGCCCTAAGAGAAGGTAGGATCTGTATCACTGAGTTGGCTCAGAGTTCATTCTTGCATCTGATGGTACGATTATGTTTAGACTCAGTTACTGTCTCATAATAACTGAGTAGTTCATTTCTGATATCTATTCGGGCAGTGGAAAGAGATATTTTGGGCCCCATTCAGTGTAGTCTTGATCTCTACTCCAAGATGGGAGCCCACCTGCATCCTCAACCTACTTATGTGTGGTTCTTGACTTAAAACCCTGACCACACGTGTTTTAGGACATCAGGCCCAAAGGCCTACTCTCTGTGTTCCCAGCTCCCCGTGTGCTGTGTATCTTCAGTTTCCATTCTCTACGCTGAGTCCTCTGTCTTAGTTACGTGATGATTTCCCTTTCTTGATTTCATAAAAGACTGAATGTGTGTATTTTAGTACAAAGTGATTATGAGTTTGATGCAAGAGAGAAACATTTTAAAGTGATCTCAATCCACTTTACCAAAAAGGATCCAGTCCACATCAGACACATTGAAATGCCTTAGTAGAGCAACTGTTATGTTTCTCTCAAGTTTTGTTCTCTCCAATCAGTGAGCCAAAGATGTCCTCTGTGTACTGGACACTATGTTGTTTATTTCTTCATGGTAGATTGAGACCCATTAGCTTAAATGCCAGCCAGTGCCAAACTCAAATTTTTATCCATCCAGTTATTTTAAATAGTCCAACCAAGTTTATTTTACCTTTGGAGTTCTCTGACCCAAAGACTCACGACCAAGCTGCAAGGTGACATCACCTAGACACATAACCCCTCTGTGCTCTTTCTCTCCCCGGGAAGTTCTCTTGCCCTCCTCCCCTCTGAGGAGGGACCCTGTGCTCTAGCCTCTGGACAGACTCCTGCTCTGTGGGACTTGCTTTCTTCTGCAGCCCTATCCACATGTCTTCCAATAGAGCTTACTGTGTGGTACTGCCTCTCGTGTCTTATCTTTTCCCTTGATCATCTCAAAATCATTCAAACCCCTACAACTGTACATGAGGACTCTAAATTGTTTCAATTTGACACTTTTACTCCCAGATCCAACATTTTGTTTTCATTATGAATTCTAGGATTGTTATGTTGACGCTGATTGTGAGGCCCTTTCTCGTTTGTTTTCCAGATACTCATTTTGTATACTGTAAACACGTTCATATGGTTTCATCCAAAACCGAAATAAAATGAGAATAAATACCTATTGAAAATGTGTTGTGAAGAAAAAGCATGAGGAAAGCAATCCAGCTTTATCAATAACAAAATATGATTTAAATAGCAATCTCTGGTAGTAGCTTGCATATCAAATCAATAAAACAAAGTGTATTCTGGTGCAATAACTCCATGTAGAGATACAAAATTAAATTTCTTCTTTCGTGTATCCATGCAAAACACAAATTGTGAGAATTTTACCTGTATAAGAATTTAATAATATGTTCAAACAAATATATATCTTATTTTTTTTTAAAGACTTCAGGCAGTACCAGATTTCTTTCCCTCCAAATTGCTATTTAATTTTGAGGAGTAGAGAGCTTGTTCATTGCTTCCTTATAATAAAAAGAAAATCTCAAAGGGCAACTTTTAAATATTTTTGATCCCAAGGTATCACATCAAGCATGAAGCATTTTGTAAATACTATAGTTCATGTCATATGTTTTACAAATACTTGTTGCCAAGAAAAAAAATTATCTTATGAAAATTTTATTAAACTGAGATTTCTACATATTAAAGGAGTGATTAGCATTATTTCTCAGGATCATTATGGAACTCAAATTTTATACATTATCATCCTTTTTATCTTTAGTGTCCTTTTATGGCAAACACGAAATAAAATTGAACATTTACCATTGCATGATACATTAAATACCATACAATCTGATGATAGAACTTCTGATTACATAGAAATAATTTGCATAAACTGTAATCTTACTGTTTGGAAAGAGTATCTTAGGTTCTATATTATAATGAGAATTCAGTTTTAAAGCTTGCATCAGGGGATGTTAATTCAAATGCTTTTAGCAGGCAAGCAGGTAATATAAATGCATAAGGCATTAGCAATAGATGACAATTGAGTCGGGTGGTTACCACGGTCAAAGATAAAGTGCATGCCTGCCCTAGAAGCATTAAAATTATTTTTTTAACTTAATAGTGTCTTAATCCTCAAATCATCTAGTCTTATTGCTGGTATCGGTTTGCCCCCAAGATTTCCAATAAATTATTTCAACTGAATCTTCTAGTTTTCCAATATGCAGTTTACCCCCATTATCTAATAGATGAGAAAGTTTAGGTCTAGACATTTTGATTAAATTTCTAAGAACTCCCTCTGAAATTATACACAGAGACCGTGTCACAGACAGTGTAGATATGGTTCTGAGAGATGCTAGTGAGCACTAACCTGACAGCTGTCACCACACCAGTAGCTCTCACAGAATCTACTATCATGGTGGAACCACTGTCATTTTCTGCAGGTTGGAAGGGAAACGGACCTAGTCAAAGGAAGGGAAAAAGGGAGGATGAATGGAAATTGGCTCTTAAAATTTCTGCTACTAAACATAAAGTGAGGAAACACTCCTCTGGCAGGCATAAATACTGAACGTGTGGAAAAGAGTAGAGACATTGATATAGTTACAGTGTGAGTAGAATTGGCGTTCAGAGGTCCAGAGTTTGGTGAAAGAACTCCTCTGACCTAAGCTCCATGGAATTCTGTTGAATCTTGTTCAGGTAGATATCTTGCCATGGACACAGGTCACAACAAAGCTTATCTTACAAGGACTCTGAAAGAACCAATGAAGTGGGAACCCGGGTGCCTAGGATCCAGCATCTGGGTCAGAAGCAACCCAAAGAGCCATATGATTCTGCTCCACCAAGCCCCTGGCACTTTACACAAAATCAGTTCCATTAAATGAATTTTTTATTTTTATATTTATCCTTTTTAAAATATATATATTTTATTGATTTTTTCACAGAGAGGAAGGGAGAGGGTTAGTTAGAAACATCGATGAGAGAGAAACATTGATCAGCTGCCTCCTGCACACCCCCTACTGGGGATGTGCCCGCAACCAAGGTACATGCCCTTGACCGGAATCAAACCTGGGACCCTTGCGTCCGCAGGCCGACACTCTATCCACTGAGCCAAACCGGTTAGGGCTATATTTATCCTTTTAAAGAGTAATGTGTAGAATGTGTAGGTTTTAACTAGAAGTTTTAATAAGAAAGGATTTATTAAAGTGTGCAGCCCTCTTGTCAGTGTGCATATTGCAAAGGCATTCATTGATGTGGTTTTTTTTAAAAAAATAAGGAATATGAGAAAAAAAACAGTAACACAAACTAATTTATTTGGAAGTAAATTATAGAAATAATTTTAATTATTCTATGTCCACTGAAAATCCCAAAACATAAGATTCAACAGCAATATCCTATAAATTCAAAATCAAAAGATTTCCCATCCTACTGTGTTTTTTATAGGCAATATGTTGATTTGGCTAATAAGCTTATAAAACCCCACAGAGCACAAATTAACACAAACATTAAGGGTTGATGCAATTATCACAAACCTTTCTGATTAGACATAGCCTAAAAGAAAAATGAGTATTTCTCCAGAGTATGCCTTTTGCATTCACTAGTGTTAAATAATTTGCTTTGTATTTTTATCTATCATAAATGTAGTCAAGGAAAAGGAAATCAATAAATACAACAAATTCAAATGTTTGGTCAGCAAGTTGTATGCATATAATGAATCAAGGGGATTTCATTTTCCATTTTATTTGTATGCTAAAGGATATAGTTTGATGGTTAATAAAATATATATTTTGACATTTGCAATAAAAAATTATATTTAAGAATATAAAATTTAATGAACTAATATTTCACATAAACTCCATATAAATAATATATTTGTATATATTTATATGCTCATATAATATTTTTCATAAATTAGTGTGGTCATTGAGGAAAAAGTAGAAGATATTTCTATATCAAATCACTTTATAAACAGTTTTTAATAGGAAATTCTAAGGAAAACTATTAACAATATATAAGTAAATATTTGTTTTGAAAAATAAGCATGAAAATATTTTAGTAAACATCTGAATTTTATTCTCTTATTATTTTCATCCAAAGGTAAAAAAAAAAAAAAAGAATGTCTCTAAGCAATTTTAATTATATAAAGACAGCTTAATGAAAACAAAAACCTTTCATAAATACATTATGCCCTGTTAGTTGTAAATTTCATCTAAGTCAATGAAATTTATGTCCCAAGGAAATTCAGCAAAAATTTTTAAATACACATATATTTATTATTTTTAAGTCCACAAAATTTGAGGATTAAAATTATTTCTCTAAAGATTTAATTTTTAAGGAAACAAAAACTTAATATTTGCAAAGTAAGATTTTCCAAATCGTGTTCCATAAAACTCAGGCTCCAGTAAATTCAACACAACAATGCACGCAGAAAAAGGTGAGTTGTGAGAAGTATATATACAAATCCATTAATACATGTGCAGTTTTAGGTTTTAATATTTATAATGTTGAGCATTGCCCCATGTACTTGTATTTTTTCTTTTACATGTATTTATATCTATGTTCTCATTTTGGTTTTTCATACTCATTAATTCTCTTGTATGTTTGAATGAACTAGCTCCCAGTTATCTTTTTTTTGGCCAAGGATTAGCTCATAGACACATTTATACATGGAATTTTATATTTGCATTTTTTGTGTGTTTTTTTTAATTTTTATTTTTGTTGTTTGTTATTTTATGCTTTTGGCCTGTTGATTTCTTCTCTCTCCTAATCTTAAGCTAACATTGAATTTTAAATTGAGAGAGTTTCAAATCACTTTTTTAATCACTTTTTAATCACTTTTTTACATAGAGAATTGAATAATAATTATAAAAAACAAAAGTCAAAGTACAAAAGTATATAAGATAAAATAAAAAACCACATTCTGCCCTATTCCCACACCACAAGCATAAATGCTCTGTGTGTCATGTATTTCCTTCCAAAATATGCTCCCCATTATGTTTTGGGGATTATGTTTGCACTAGAGGCCCAGTGCACAAAACGTGTGCACTCAGGGGGGTCCCTCAGCACGGCCTGCACCCTCTCCCAGTCCGGTGCCCTTGGGGGATGTTCAGCTGATGGCTGGCAGTCGGACATTCTTAGCACTGCCATGGAGGCGGGAGAGGCTCACCAGCTGTGAGCCTGGCTCAGGCCTTCTGGCTGAGAGGCACTCCCCCTGTGGGAGGGCACTGACCACCAGGGGGCAGCTCCTGCATTGAATGTCTGCCCCCTGATGGTCAGTGCGTGTCATAGCAACCGGTCATTCTGCCGTTTGGTCAATTTGCATATTAGCCTTTTATTATATAGGATATTGCATATGTGTGTAATAAAAGCACCATGACATCCATATTTGCATGTATAGCTTTTACACTGAACAATATACATTGAACAGCCTTTTCATGTTTAGTGCACACTAATCTATCTCATTGTTTTTAATGGTACCATTGTACCTTTATGCAATCCTTGGACCTGAGATAGCATTCTATGGAAGGGTTTCCACAGTACAGAATTCCTTTAGTGTGAAAAGAATCCCTTGGGGAGGGTTGAAAAGAAATCAGTATGTTAGAGTCCCTAGGAAGGTAAGAAGAGATGGAATACAGAGTCCAATTTAGAGGATGGCCCAAGCTGGTTTGGCTCAGTGGATAGAGTCAGCCTGTGGACTGGAGAGTCCCAGGTTCAATTGTGGTCAAGGTCACATGCCCAGGTTGTGGGCTTGATCCCCAGTGGGGGTCATGTGGGAGGCATCCAATCAATGATTCTCTCTCATCGTTGATGTTTTTCTTTCGCTCCCCCTCTCCCTTCCTCTCTGAAATCAATATATATACATTGTGTATATATATATATATATATACACATATACACATACACTAGTGGCCCAGTGCACGAAATTCATGCACATTAAAAGGGGATTAATTAGGAAACCAAGATGGCGGCATAGGTAAGCACCTAAACTGCTGCCCCACACAACAATTTCAAAACTACAACTAAAAGACAGAACGGACACCATCCAGAACCACAGGAAATCTGGCTGAGTGGAAATTCTACAACTAGAAGGAAAGAGGAAAGCTCACGGAGAAGGAGCTGCAAAGAGCTGAGGTACGAAGACACGCACACGCAGAGAGGAAGGGCGGCGGAGTGCCTGGCTGGCTTTCTCTGGCGGGAGGGGGAAAGAAGCCCCCGACTGCACTGAACCCCAGTTCCGACTGCACTTAACCTCAGTTCTGGGTGAAACCCTGTGGACCCAGGCTCATACAGGGGGATTTTGGACTGTCAGGTAGAGAGAAAGGCACAAGGAGACACAGAGACTCAGGGGAGCCGCTGCGGTAGGGGTCTGGAGGTGCGAGTGCGCACAAAGACTGACTGAGGAGGTTACCACAGGCTATCCCTAGCGGAAGGGAGTCAGAAGCTACTGACTGCACTGAACCCCAGTTCCGACTGCACTGAACTGCAGTTCCGGGCAAGCCCCTGGGGACCCACGCTCTTACGGGGGAAATCTGGACTGTAAGGTGGAAACTCGGGAACCGGGGAAGGCAGAGGTCTGAAGACTTGCCCGCAAGGGCAGGGCTGACGGGAAGCCAAGACTGTCTGCCCTGCCCTGAGACTCCACCCCTTCCAAGCTGAGCACAATCTGGCAAGGCTAATCCTATAAGGCTGTCTCCAGCACCGAAAATCTCCCAGTGTAGACACAGCTAATCCTCACAGTCAACTGGCCTGCAGGTCAATTCCTTCCAGTGATACCAACAACAATCAAGACTTAACTACAACAAGGCTGTACACACAGTTCACAAAGGGGTGCACCAAGAGTGTCCACCTCAGGTTAACTGGGGAGGCCGACCCACTGGGCCATATAGGAAACCTAGCACACAAAGCTACTCTACCAACTCAGGGAAGCAGTGAAAAATGGGGAGACGAAGAAAGAGATCACAAACGAAAGAAATGGAGGAAAACAAACGACTGGATATAGAATTCAAAACCACGATTATAAGGCTCTTCAAGAATATCCTAGAAAAGGCCGATAAATATAACGAGACCCTCGAAGATATGAAAAAGGACCAACTAGAAATTAAACATACACTGACTGAAATAAAAAATATTATACAGAGACCAAACAGCAGACTAGAGGAACGCAAGAATCAAGTCAAAGATTTGAAATACAAAGAAGCAAAAAACACTCAACCGGAAAAGCAAAGAAAAAGAAAAAAAAATCCAAAAAGTTGAAGATAGTGTAAGAAGCCTCTGGGACAACTTCAAGCGTACCAACATCAGAATTATGGGGGTGCCAGAAGAAGAGAGCAAGATACTGAAAACCTATTTGAAGAAATAATGACCGAAAACTTCCCCCACCTGTGAAAGAAATAGACTTACAAGTCCAGGAAGCGCACAGAACCCCAAACAAAAGGAATCCAAAAAGGACCACACCAAGACACATCAAAATTAAAATGCCAAGAGCAAAAGACAAAGAGAGAATATTAAAAGCAGCAAGAGAAAAACAGTTAATTACCTACAAGGGAACACCCATACGATTGTCAGCTGATTTCTCAACAGAAACTATGCAGGCCAGACGGGAATGGCAAGAAATATTCAAAGTGATGAATAGCAAGAACCTACAACCAAGACTACTCTACCCAGCAAAGCTATTATTCAGAATGGAAGGTCAGATAAAGAGCTTCACAGATAAGAAAAAGCTAAAGGAGTTTATCACCACCAAACCAGTATTATATGAAATGCTGAAAGGTATTCTTTAAGAAGAGGAAGAAGAAAAAAGTAAAGAGAAAAATTATGAACAATAAATACATATCTATCAACAAGTGAACCTAAAAATCAAGTGAATTAAAAATCTGAGGAACAGAATAAACTGGTGAATATAATAGAATCAGGAGCATAGAAAGGGAGTGGACTGATAATTCTCAGGGGGAAAGGGGTATGGGGGGTGCAGGAAGAGACTGGATAAAAATCGTACACCTATGGATGAGGACACTGTGGGGGGAGGTAAGGGCAAAGGGTGGGTGGGAACCGGGTGGAGGGGATCTATGGGGGGAAAAAGGAGAAACAATTGTAATAATCTGAACAATAAAGATTTATTAAATTAAAAAAAGGGATTAATTAGAGGAAATAATTTAATATTGCTATTTGTCCTTTCTCTATAATAGAAGTGTCAGAGATGAAAGAAAATTAGTAAAATGTATATGAAAACCTTCCTCCTATCAGAGTCTGGGGCACACCATGGGACCCAGAGCCAAGTCCCCGCCCATCTACATGCGCCTCAAAATCACGTGAGACCCAGACCTGGTCACCCCCCCCCCCCCCTCATTGGGATAGATCCAGACCTGGCTAGTCCCACCCTTGTCAAGCCCTGCAGGGCAAGGAACATAGCCTCATGTCCCCTGGCCTGGCACCAGGATGGGGGGCGTGGCCTGAGGTCCCCCATCAAGCCCCGCCAGGCAGGGGGGGAGGGCCGCAGCCTCAGGTCCCCTGGCCTGGCACCAGGAGGGGGGAACAGCCTCAGGTCCCCTGTCAAGCCCCATTGGCAGGGGGGTGCAGCCTCAGGTCCCCCCTGGGCGGGGGGCACGGCCTAAGTTCCCCCGACCCAGCACTGGGGGTGCACCTTGAGGTCCCCTGTCAAGCCCCGCCAGGCAGGGAGGCGCAGCCTCAGGTCCCCTGGAGCAGTGCTGGGTCGGGGGGTGGGGCCTGGTGCCGGGGTGGGGGGCACAGCCTGAAGTCCCCTGTCAAGCCCTGCTGGTTGGGGGTGCGGCCTGAGGTCCCCCGGCCTGACGCTGGGGCGGGGGCAGCAGCCTGAGGTCCCCTAGCCCAGCACCAGGACAGGAAGTGCACCTTGAGGTCCCCTGTCAAGCCCTGCCGGGTGTGGAAGGCAGCCTGAGGTCGCCTGCCAAGCCCCATGGGGGCGGGGGAGGGCGTAGCCTCAGATCCCTGATGATTGCTTGTTAAGGCTCCTTATGGGAACTTGGCCTCAGCTGTGGGTGCAGCCATCTTTGTGATGGAGTGATGGTCAATTAGCATATTCCCTCTTTATTAGCTAGGATATAAATATATATATATATATTTTTTTTTTTAAGGATGAAGGGCAGGAATTCTGAAAGGGTGGCTTTGCATACAGATACTTTTGTAGGTAAAATGGCAGGGAATTTTGTCAATTTTTGTCTAATGTCTTCTCTTTACTTTCTAAAATGGAAGGACCTGCTTGTTTTCCTAGAGTTGTCTCGGCAGGTTATATAAATATTTTAGCAATAATAAAGCATGCAGCAGGGAATTCTGAGAAAGATTGTGGTGTAATCGATGGCATAGGAGAAACTGATCTACATAGCTAAAAAGAAATGAGAGAGGGGGGAAAAAACCTTCATCAAGGCTGAAATTATGAAATAGTGCCAACCACATGCACCAGAGAATTCAGACTGAGCCGCATCAGGAGAAGGCACCAGGAGAAAAAAGCGCAATTCCCATTTCTAAGATTAGTGCAGTATTATAAGAAATAGCCCTAGCTGGTTTGGCTCAGTGGATAGAGCGGCGGCCTATGGATTGAAAGGTCCCGGGTTCGATTCCAGTCAAGGGCATATGCCTGGGTTGCTAGCTCAGTCCCCCGTGTGGGCATGCAGGAGGCAGCCAATCAATGATTCTCTGTCATCATTGATGTTTCTATCTCTCTTTCTCCCTTTCTCTCTAAAATAAATGAAACTATATTTATTTAAAGTAGAAGGTATGTTTTGCTACCAATAGTGATAGAAGAGTTGGTAGAGTGGATTTGGATTTGTTCTTGTGTAAGTTTAGCTAAGCTGGAACTTATTTCCCAGAATTTCTTCCCTTTAAGGTTTTGAGTTAAGGTGGGCTTTAAGAGAAATTTGTGTGAGATTCGCAAAGTGGAAACTAAGTAGCTGCCATTGTGCTCTGCAGGTTGGTGGCTCTGTTACAGCTTGTATACATTGTAGCTCATTTGCTTAGTTTACCTTAGTTGGGCAACAGCCAGCCTGCAACTCCTTTATCTCCTGGTGGATCTCCTGTCTCTTCCTTCAATTTCTCCAAGTCCTGGGAGAAGTGCATGTGCAACTCTGTGATGAAGTTATCATTTCCTGCAGGGCACCATGTGACTGTTCAGGGGTCCTCAAACTACGGCCCGCAGGCCACATGCGGCCCGCCGAGGACATTTATCCGGCCCGCCGGGTGCTGCTGCCTGTCCTGCTTAGCAGCTGACTCGTCCCAGGCCCGCAGTGCGCATAGGAATTTGTTAGTCTGGCCCTCCAACAGTCTGAGGGACAGTGAACTGGCCCCCTGTTTAAAAAGTTTGAGGACCCCTGTATGTAGATAGTGAGAGATAGACATGGGTTCCATTGTGTGCTCAGGACTTACAGTGTATCCTTGCCATCTCCCACTTCTTCTTCCTGCCCAGCTTCACTTCCAGTGACTGACCCAGAGAAGTACAGTGATTCCAGGCCCTTACCCCATTCAGGAGCAAAAGCTTCCACTGAATTATCCCCCCGGAACAGCAGTTGCAAAAAGGTACAGTCACAATAGTAAGTCCATTATTCTGTATTACTTACTCATTGTGGCTCTGCTTTTTTAATCAAATTCTGCCTATGCAGTTGGTATGCTCTGATATTTCAGGAGTGTTCTTCTTTTAACTCGAGCAATTAGTAAGAGAAAGCCAATTCAAAGTGGCTTATAGAAGAAAAAGATGCATTGTTAACTTAACTGGAAATTACAAAGTTGAGATGACTTTAATCACATCTGGCTCAATAGGCACAAAAGATGTTATTAGAGCTCTCTCTGTCTCTATTTCTCATTTCAGCTTCCTTTTTGCATTGGCCACTTTTTCATGTCGATTTTCTCTGTGAATGACACTTGGAATCTCTGGTTTTGTATTGTATCAGATTAGCAACTATAGCAAAAAAGCAGAGGTACTTCTTTTTCAATAGTTTTAGCAAAATTCTTGGGGCGATTTTTCATTGGGCCATCTTATGTCATGGGTTCCTCCCTAAATCAATAGGCCAATACTATGGAATGTATTGATTGGCCACACTTGCATCATCTAACACTATGAAATAATACATAGCTAGATGTATTTTATTTGATTTAGCTATTTTGTTTAACTCTACATGTTTGTTTTCATGGGAATTCATGTTTAGGTGAGAACAAGCCTAAGCAATTTTAGTATTTCCCCAGAAATAGTGTAGATGAATTCTTGGTCGTCCCCACCCTGTGATTTATGTAGGCGAGTTTAAGACATCGATTTTATAGTGTATGATCAGCAATCTGAGGAAAACTGGGTGGTCCCACCTACCCCCTCCAGTTGTTTTCTTTTTTGCTTATTGTGACTATTTTGATTGGGGGAGAGGGGCAGGGAGTGGGAAGAGGGATTGGTAAACTCCTAATGGACGAAGGTTCTGTTGTTTCTGGATTATTCATTGGCATTAAAATTAAATGACGACATTGGTGAGGAATCCGGTTAGGGAAACCTGAGTTTAATGGGTCTGCAGGTATTGCTGCCTTTCCACTTCAGCTGCCTCTGCTGGTGCTGGACTTGACAACAATGGTTCCTTGTAGGCTGTTTCCCATCTTCTCCGTGGTCCGGTCAGACCTCTCTATCCCTTTTGCCTCTAGAGATGATATCACATCACTATTAGGAATCTGGGTCAAAGAAAAGAAAAACCACACATTTCGTCTCATATCCATGGCTTATCAGAACATGAGGAATGTTCCTTATGGCCTTCGTTCCTCCAAATTAGTGTATATTTTAGGGGTTTACTGAAAAGTTTCCCCACAATTTCTTACAATACTGACCTACTCTTAGAAATGGGAATTGCGCTTTTTTCTCCTGGTGCCTTCTCCTGATGCGGCTCAGTCTGAATTCTCTGGTGCATGTGGTTGGCACTATTTCATAATTTCAGCCTTGATGAAGGTTATTTCCCCCTTCTCTCATTTCTTTTTTAGTTATGTAGATCAGTTTCTCCTATGCCATCGATTACACCACAGTCTTTCTCAGAATTCCCTGCTGCATGCTTTATTATTGCTAAAATATTTATATAACCTGCCGAGACAACTCTAGGAAAACAAGCAGGTCTGGAGGAAAGAGATGGGCAAGCTGCCTTCGCCACAGCCTCTGGCAGTCGCAGTGGCTGGGGCTTAGGGGCTTAGGCAGGGGTCCTCAAACTACGGCCCGCGGGCCACATGCAGCCCGCCGAGGACATTTATCCAGCCCGCCGGGTGCCGCTGCCTGTCCTGCTTAGCAGCCGACTCGTCCCAGGCCCGCAGTGCGCATAGGAATTTGTTCATAGTTTTTTGTGTGTTTTTTAACTATAGTCCAGCCCTCCAGCAGTCTGAGGGACAGTGAACTGGCCCCCTGTTTAAAAGTTTGAGGACCCTTGAAGGTGAAGAACATATCCATGCAAAACTCCACGAAACTGGGAGCACAGTGATTTCCTCAGCCTGGGCCTGTGGCACTTTGAATCCCCATGTTCCGTTAGTGTCCTCATGCCAATAAGCCAGAATATGCTGTTTGACCTGAAACAGTTGTACCTATCACATCACCACATAGAAACACTACAGGGGCAGGAGTTACCTCTGCTCAGGAAAAAAAAAAAAAAAGCTTGGGGAAGTGCAGTCAAGCTTGGGTGAAGTAATTGAAAAGCTACAGGGGCAATGCAGAGCAATAAGCTGAGCTCCCAATCATTGGCCACCCTGTTATAATCACCTTCGCAGTGATCGATGATATAAATCAGCAGCACTGGCTGTAGCAGTGGCTACTGGGGTTAGATGGGACTAGTACCAGAGGTTCACAAGTAAGGATATGCTTACACAGCATAGAGACAACCCCCTCCATACTTGAAAATGATGGACATGTAAAGAAGAGAGCAGGATAAGTCTTAGAGTAGAGCAAGTAGTTGACAGTACTTAAAAAATACTTTTTTTTTATTGTTTGAAGTATTACAAATAGTAGTACATATATCTCCTTTTTTTTTTCCCATTGACCTCCCACCTGGCCTCCCCTACCCCCCAGTACATGCCTTTACCTGCCCACCCTCCCAGTGTCTTGTATCCATTGGTTATGCTTATATGCATGCGTACAAGTCCTTCGGTTGATCTCTTACAGCCCCCCCCTCCCCCGCAACCTCCCCTGCCTTCCTGCTGTGTTTGACAGTCTGTTCAATGCTTCTTTACCTCTGTATCTATTTTTTCCCCATTTCTTTCCTTTAAAAAATCTTGCCTCTGCAGACTAGAAATAAACATAATAACAAAAAATGTTTGAGTCCCAATTTCAATGTCCAACAGTTCTGAGTACATGTCAGAATAAATACTTTTTTAAAAAAAGAGAAACTCATGTTTAATCTTTCTATGCACCTTCCTGAGGAAATATGGGATCTTTTTAGCTCCAAAGTAAAACTTTTAAACTGAAAAAAAAGTAAGTTTTTGCTAAAAATCAGATCTTAGGCAACTTTTTGTAAAATTTCTATGCATATATATTTTTAAAAAAGAGAAACTCATGTTTAATCTTTCTATGCACCTTCCTGAGGAAATATGGGATCTTTTTAGCTCCAAAGTAAAACTTTTAAACTGAAAAAAAAGTAAGTTTTTGCTAAAAATCATATCTTAGGCAACTTTTTGTAAAATTTCCATATATATATATATATATACCACTGAATGCTTCTTATCATGAAATTAGCTACTGCAATAGACTTTACCATCTAGGGAGATAGAGTACAAAATGATTTTGGTTTTTCTGAGTAAACTGTAAACTGTAATTATGATTATTGAACCTTTCTATATATTCAATTAAATGTAGGGAATAATTTTCTTAATTTATTCATGAAAACTGAAAAATATATATTGAGTATCTACTCTACCCTAAGAACTGCCTTAGAAGTTTGGGATAGAGAGTTGAATAAGAAGTTGTCACAGTAGGTATAGCCCTAAGCTTTAATTACAAGAAAATGGAGGGGCTAGATGTCCTGGGCTTTTGAGAAGCCTTGCAGAGATGACATATGGGCTGGGTATAGAAGGAAAATGTGTAGTTTGTGGGCAGAAGGTCATTTCAATATTATAGCTAGAAATAATAAAATGAGCAAAGTAACCTATACTAATAAAAGGGTAATATGCTAATTAGACTGGTAGACCAGACATCTTCCTACCGACTGACTTCCTTCCGGACAAAGCCACGGTGGTGGGGGCCAAGGCAGAAGTGGTTAGGGGCAATCAGGCCAGCAGAGGAGGGCAGTTGGGGGCCATGAGGCCGGCAGGGGAGGGCAGTTGGGGGCCATGAGGCCGGCAGGGGAGGGCAGTTGGGGGCCATGAGGCCGGCAGGGGAGGGCAGTTGGGGGGCCATCAGGCCAGCAGGGGAGTGGTTAGGTGGCAATCAAGCCAGTAGGCAGGCAAGTGGTTAGGAGCCAGCAGTCCCGGATTGCAAGAGGGATGTCTGACTGCCGGTGCGGGATGGGGTCTAAACCAGCAGTCAGACATCCCCTGAGGGGTTCCAGATTGGAGATGGTGCAGGCCGGGCTGAGGGACCCCCTTTCCCATGCACAAATTTCATGCACTGGGCCTCTAGTAGATATATAAAAGGCTATGATGAGCTCAGGGAATAGTGAATTCTTCAATATTACTGAAATGTAGAGTACATGAGAAGTGCTATAAAATTAAAATTAAAAAGGGTCTCATGCCTAATAATAAAGGTCATTGTGCATCATCCTAAGGAGTGCTAATTTTATCTGGCAGGCAAATGGCAAAAAAAACACAGAAACATATTTTTAAGCTAAAGATTGGCATTGGTAGATTTTCATTTTACACTAATATGGACAATGGAAGATGGGGGGATTAAATTTAGAGGGACAAATAATCTAATTTAAAATCTCTAAACATGTAAGAGAACATTTTTTATCGGGGAAATAATATTTACATGAATACTTTTGTTAAGCCTGGCTAGCATGGCTCAGTGTTTGAGCACCAACCTATGAACCAAGAGATCACAGTTCAATTCTCAGTCAGGGCAAATACCCAGGTTGCAGGCTCAATCCCCAGTGGGGGGCATGCAAAAAAGAGCCTATCAATGATTCTCTCTCACCATTGATGTTTCTCTCTCTCCCTCTTTCTCCTCTCTAAAATCAATAAAAATATATAAAAATAAATAAGTGCTTTTGTTTAGTTTTCCAAAGTCAAAAAGTAATAATCCATCATTCTATTCAATTAAATGATTTCCAAAACAAGTTAACCATTCTATACTGGAGATAAATTTGAAACATACATATTAATAGTGAGTGTTTCATAATGTTTCACTATTTTAGCTTAATATTCCTGCTTATTGATTCCTGTTTGTATTAGAATATTTTATAGCTTCCTTTTATGATTAAGTGTTTTGTTAAGTGTCTGGAGGAGAATTCATTTGTCTTGTGAATCAAAATAATTTCCTGCTTTTGAAGCAATTGGTTGAAACTTAAAAGCCTACCAATGTTCCCCAAAATAATCATTTCATCAGATAGACTCCCTGAACACAAACTCCTTCAAAATAATGCTTTTGCAATTTTGCTACCCCTCTCTGTTAAGTAATTTTCCACTAAGTCTATGTGATTTTTATGTTTTCCCAAAATAGATTTACAAATTGTAAGAAGTAATACCTAGTTATTATAATATGGCACATAAGTTACACAGAGCAAACAATAATCTTCTTGTCTTACACACCTTGATCTCCACTTCTTGTGATGATGTCAACAGTAGATATGTAGCCAGTATTTGACATATATTCCAATTTTCTCAGAAATAACAGCTGAGTGTCAAAGTTGAAAACAATAGATAGAAACTATCTCCTTTAATTTAAAAAAGAAAGAAAGAAAAGAAAAAGGAAAGCTGCAATGTGTAGCTGAGTTTGATAATCTGGTCTTTCACCTCATGTAAACAGATAGCAAGCATTTAAAGCAGAGTGTTTTTCTGAACAATGCGTTGCCTTTGATGGGTGTACTATATAGCTTTTCTCCTCACTTCTCCTTGTGAGAGGGCAGAGAGCTGCTTCCCTACCTTCAAGCCAAGTGGAGAGGGCCCTCAGAGGGACTCGGGGTTTCTCCCAGCAGGGAGGTTTGTCCAAGTGAAAAAACATTTAGGTCCTCATCGTAATACCTGATGGAGCTCAGTGAAAGCCCTAAGTCAAGCATGTCAAACTCGTGGCCTGCAGGTCACATGCAGCCCACAAGGAATGTTTTTGTGGCCCAGCCAATATAATGGTATGCAAGAAACGTTTTAATAAAAATTTTGTGACTTAATTTTTACAATATCCTGTTATACATAACTAGAGGCCCGGTGCATGAAAATTCATGCACTGGAGGGCGGGGGTCCCTCAGCCCACCTGCCCCCTCTCACAGTCTGGGAGCCCTCAGGGGTGGGAGGCAACCTGGCGATCAGGGGAAGGCGACGCTTCCATCACACCTCTGCTGCTGCCACTGCCAGCAGTGCAAGCCTTGGCCAGCCCTGGTTATCTGAGCCTCAGGCGGCCCTGGGCGGCTGAGCAGCTGTCATCCGAGGCTTGCCTGCACCTCGGGCCGGCCCTGAGTGGCTGGGGTCTGAGGGGGTTGGGGGGCTCCAGAGGCAGGTGCGCAGAGCAGCCAAGGCTGCCTGGAGGTGGACCCAGCCATGCCGCGTGCCTGCCGCCCCAGCGGGGCTGAGGGGACTGGGTGCCGCCATCTTGTGACTTTGGGCACCACCCTCTTTGAGGGTGTGACAGTCAATTAGTGTATTCCCTACTTATTGGCTGTGGGCGCCACCATCTTTGTGAGGGTGTGATGGTCAATTAGCATATTCCCTCTTTATTAGATAGGATCTATATAATAAAAGCCTAAGTGACCGTTACGGCAGAAAGACCAGAACGACTGGTCGCTATGATGCACACTGACTACCAGGGGCAGAAGCTCAATGGTCAGTGCAATCCCACAGGGGGAGCGCTGCTCAGCCAGAAGCCGGGCTCACAGCTAGCAAGTGCAGTAGCTGAGCGGTAAGGAGCCAGCAGGCAGGTGGTAAGGAGCGAGGGGTATGGGACTGCAAGAGGGATGTCCAAGGGGTCATGGACTGTGAGAGGGCGCAGGCCAGACTGAGGGACCACCCCCCCCTCAGTGCACGAATTTCATGCACTGGGCCTCTAGTTATTAATAAGGAACTACAACGTTTGCTAATGACTGATTACTATAATCATGTTGCATTCATTTCCCTTACGCACATGCACACCATTTCTCTCCACTAATACTAGCAACAAATATTTTAGCAGCTGATTGCCACATCATTAGTCTTGGACTGACTTGTTTGGTGTGCACAACAGGAAATATTTTGCTTTCAGAGAACAAGAAAAATAGGTTTATTTGCATTACACTTATTAATTTGTGCAGTTATTCAGTGTCTGGTAAATTAATGTTCAAGAAAAAATATTAGTTTTTATTAAAACGTACTATTATTTGCCCTAGCTGGTTTGGCTTAGTGCAGTGGTCGGCAAACTCATTAGTCAACAGAGCCAAATATCAACAGTACAATGACTGAAATTTCTTTTGAGAGCCAAATTTTTTAAACTTAAACTTCTTCTAACGCCACTTCTTCAAAATAGACTCGCCCAGGCCATAGTATTTTGTGGAAGATCCACACTCAAGGGGCCAAAGAGCCACATGTGGCTCGCGAGCTACAGTTTGCTGACCACGGGCTTAGTGGATAGAGCATCAGCCTGTGGACTGAAGGGTCCCAGGTTCGATTCCAGTCAAAGGCACATGCCTGGGTTGAAGGCTGAATCCCCAGTAGGGGGGCATGCAGGAGGCAGCCAATCAATGATTCTCTCTCATCATTGATATTTCTATCTCTCTCTCTCCCTCTCCCTTCCTCTCTGAAATCAATAAAAATATTTTTTTAAAAATAAAATAAGCCCTAGCCATTTTGGCTCAGTGGATAGAGCATTGGCCTGCGGACTGAAGGGTCCCAGGTTCGATTCTGGCCAAGGACACATGCCTAGGTTGTGGGCTCGATCCCCAGTAGGGGGAGTGCAGGAGGCAGCCGATCAATGATTCTCCCTCATCATTGATGCTTCAATCTCTTTCTCCCTCTTCCTTCCTCTCTGAAATCAATAAAGAAATATATTTAAAAATAATAATAATAAAATAAAATAAAATGTTCTATTATCTTATGTTAACGATTACTCATTTATTTCAGCCCTTTGTATTCAGCATGTCTTTATCAAAACAAACCTATGTTTCCATGAAAATTGAAGCTTTTGTTTTTTTGCGGCCCACATAAACTTAAACCTTGTTTATTGAGCCCGTGTTAGCCTTTGACTTTGACATGCTTGCCTTAAGTCAGTGGTTGGCAAACTCATTAGTCAACAGAGCCAAATATCTACAGTACAACAATTGAAATTTCTTTTGAAAGCCAAATTTTTTAAACTTAAACTATATAGGTAGGTACATTGTTATTTTTTTAAAATATATTTTATTGATATTTTACAGAGAGGAAGGGAGAGGGATAGAGAGCTAGAAACATCAATGAGAGAGAAACATTGATCAGCTGCCTCCTGCACACTCCCCACTGGGGATATGCCTGCAACCAAGGTACATGCCCTTGACCGGAATCGAACCCGGGACCCTTCAGTCCGCAGGCCGACACTCTATCCACTGAGCCAAACCGGTTTCAGTGGTAGGTACATTGTTATTAACTTAATTAGGGCACTCCTAAGCTGGCCTTTGCTAAAAACTCAAGGGGCCAAAGAGCCGCATGTGGCTCACGAGCCGCAGTTTGCTGACCACTGCCCTAAGTGAACAAAACATAAATCTCCTGGACTCTGAAAGCATCCAGTACCTGAACATTGAGAAGCTGCCTCTGTCCCTCCTGGTGAGACCTCAGGCAGAGCAGCTACACATGGCAGGACTAGGGAAGAGGGCAATAATGGAGGCAGCTGGACTCCCAGCATTTCAAAGTTTACAGGGGCCAAGTGGCCTCTGAGAAATGTAGCCTGGCTTGAGCTATTGTGATTGTGTTAAAATAGAATAGAATAGAGACCAGACTTGAAAATCCCCCAAGCAGATAAAACCATTTAAGCCACTTAAGCAAAATTAAATTAGCTTATTTCATGAACATAAAGTGAAACTTAGGTTATTTCTTGTAAATGCCTCTGATAACCATAAAAGATACTTAAGTCATCTTCCAGAATAGTATAAGATAATCAGGTTTAACCAATGTCCTGCTGTCTGGAAACCCCCATTGTAACAACCAGTCATCATAAAGGTTTAACAACTTCCTTTTTTTCACTTTGTACACCATCCTGTACCATCGTAACTCAGAGCTTCATATTGGTTTTGGATTTGAAGACTCTCCATTTGTGAATGGTTCTTTTGTGCACAATAAACTCGTACGCAGTTCTATTTACTGATCTGATTTTAATTTTGACAAAATATCACCCAGGAGGGGGTCTTGCTGGTACGGGAACACCAAAAATATGAAGCCATGGACAGAACAGATGCTAATGCAGAGGTGGTAGGGAGGCCACAGAGGATCAGCAGGGATCGCTTCGCCCATGTCAAGAACTGGGCTGTGCTAAGGCAGCTACAGAACTTCCAAAGAAGCTGCACACATCTGCTCAGTGCAGAATCACTGTCAAGCCTCCATAATACACTGTGAATCAAAAAGCAAGACCCAGAAGACTATATTAATGAGTCCCTGTTATGAAATTCAAAATCAAGCAAAATTATACAACATATATATTCACCATTTATATATGCGATAACTCTTTTAAAAATTTTTTTAAAAGGGGAAAAATGGCAAGCATAAAATTTAATATAGTATCAGCTATAGAAAAGAGGCAGGGGGCAATCTAGAGGAAGACCACATAGGTAGAACTAAGTTAATATTATTGCTTAAGTTTTGGCTTGGGTGGCAAGTTTGACATTATATTATTTGACAATAAATAAGTACATGATCAAATGAATAAAAGTCCTTGCACAGGCCAATCACTTAATATATCATAAACCAAGGATTATGATTAACCTATTTCTGTTCACCAGAGATCCATATTAACAGTTGCCCATTATCCTAGATGTGGTCTAGCAGACGATGTTAATGAAGTTTGATACCTATGCCAGTCTGTACATTGAGACCTTCAGGTTATGTGCTGCCCACCAGCTGCCTCTCAGTCAGCCTTTACCTCAGCTTATGCTGCTGGAACTCACGGTTGTGGCTGGAATACCCTACTTTCACTTATTTGCCTCATTAATTTTCCATTTGGTGAATCATATGTGTTAAATGACTCTTCCTTCAAACCAGTCTGGACTGCTATAAATTTTCCAGAGATTTCTTAAAAATCCTTCATTGGTTTCCATATTTCTTTGATCATTTATTCACATTTTGGAAGGTGGAGCAAGTGGAAACCACAGACTAAAATCACCATGTTTGTAGCAGAAGTCATCTCCACGCAAGTCTTATTCACTCTAAAGGTTTATTTTTCATCAATGCTTAATTGAATAGATCCAAGAACTAAATCAGTTATTTTAAAATTCTTATTGAATAGAAATAAGTTCCCTTTCTTCTTTGAGTTTTCTTCCTTCTTTGGGTTAATCCATTTCAAAGAGATTTTTGAACGGAAGAGCTGAAATACTCCTCTGCCATTACTGTTGTTGCCTGTTCCACATCCCTGTAAGTTATAGACGGTTAGCAGGCTTCCACTAGGTTCTTCTCCAATTACATGCCCTGCTTTGGGGTGGGCAAGGGAAGCAGTGTCATCAGTCTATTCTCTTGTTTGCATTTCATTTGAGCCCTAGTATTAATATATGAGAAAACCTTCCAATTACACTCACAAAGGGCTCCAGACCACCTGTTCCCTCTGGCAGGTGCGTAGTTGCTCCCAGCTGTTTGTCTAACTCCTCCTCCTCTTTTAAGTCTCTGCTCCATTTTCATCTTCTCAATGAAGTCTATCCTGGCCTCACTATTCATACCACAAACTGCCTTCTCGTTCCCAAGACTCCTAACACCACTTAACATGATTTTTTTCTTTTGCCAAAGGACTTGATCACTCTCTAATATCTTTATGTTTACCATTATTTTCTGAACCGTCCAATTAAAGTGTAAGCTGCATCAAGGCAGGGATCTTTGTATCTTTTATTTACTGATATAATGCTAGCATTTAGAGATCTACTCACCTCTAGTGAGCACCCAATAACTTAGAGCAGAATAAATATATGAAGATTGCAACATATTCATGGCAGCTTTCCCACTTTCCAGAGATGCTTGTTTTCCTTTTAATATTTTATGGTACGTGCTCATTTCAATAGGACTCTGGAGTGGGTGAATTATATCTTCTTAATAGAAGAGTTTCCATTGCCAAGTAACCGGAAAGATTCTACATTGCCATCTTAACAAAAATGCCTTGTAATTTTATCATTTCTAAGTAAACGTAAATGATCTACATGCCTCATAGGTGCCTTCCCTTCCCATTGGAAAGGCACAGGTTAAGCAAATTTATTATAAAAATAGTATGTCATCTTGTTAACATGGAAACAGAGCAAGAGATGTAAGTTGGAGGACTTTAATTGCCTGTGGCATCAAATAATGTTAGCCTGATGCAGCAAGTCTTCCTCAAGGAGAGACACAAAGAAGTATCTGTGCTGGTTCATTAGGGAAACCTCTTCCAGGCAGAAGAGTGCAAATACACTGTGATTTTCTGCTCGTTAGACCCGGCATTTGTAAATTTCTTGCAGACCAACTTACCCTGTTACCACAGAGCCTTGCTGGGTTAAGATGGCATTGCAGGCATGCATCCCAGGGTGTGCAGACAGGAGACCTGGATTAAAGTTTTCGTATTTCCTGAAGTCTTGGATAACACAGTTACAGGCAACCTCATGGATCGTGTCATTGCTACAGCAGGATGATCTCACGTGTTCCATTGTGTTCCATTCGTATTCTCCCCCAATGTTATTTTTAAAGGGTAATATTATCTTTCATTTGGAAAAGGGATCGTGCCCTCACATTCATATTCTGATGACATTTACCTACCTTGTAGGGGCTGGTTCAAGGGTCACATCACCTAACTGGTGAAAAGTGCTCTAAAAATTGTCATCCAAGTATAACATGACATTTTACTTTTGGGTCATTGGTAACACTCTTCTATAAGAGGAATTTCCTACCCACCATATAAGTTGGTACATGTTTTAAGAGTCTTATTTTATTAGGTCATACCAAATTCCTTATCTATTTGAATGCCTTCCATAAACAAAATTGAATCACAATGCATACCACTTTGAGAAAATCATTAAATTTAAAGCATAAGAAATATAGATGCTCCTCAACTTATGATGGGGTTATGTACTAATAAACCTATTGTTAAGTTGAAAGTCTCATAAGTTGAAAGTGCTTTTACTGCATGTAGCCCCCAAACATCATAGCTTAGCCTAGCCTACCTTAAATGAGCTCAGAACACTTACGTTAACTTTCTGTTGGGCAAAATGAGAGCGTGTCAATCCACATATCTCTAGCCCAGAAAAATGTCAAAATTCAAAATTTGAAGGATGGTTTCCACTGAATGTGTATAGCTTCACAGCATTGTAAAGTCAAAAATCTTAAGTGAAATGATTGTAAATCAGAGACTCTGTATTTTATATTAAATGAAATTTTTATTTTATGATAATCCATGTATCTGGGATTAACCTAAAATTTTTCTGAACAGAAGAATTAACATTAGCAGCTCTTAAACTTGCCCCTTTTTAAAACCCAAGAGCTGTTCAAATTATTTTTAATTTCTTGTTACTAACAAGTTCAAATAAATAGCCCTATATTTGTAATGATTTTTACAGCATTTACTGCTTCCCATTGTGCTTATTGTAGCATTCAGATCTCAGCTAACCTAAAGATGAGCTAGGCATGGGGCAAAAAAATAACTAGTTACATGTGTAAATTTTTTGGATCAACTTTTCCTGGATAATAGAGACTTAAAGTAATAAAATCCTGCAATGATAAAATGCAGAATTTTATTCTTGGTTAGGGAATTGAAAACCCCCAAGGCTTTCTAAAGTAAGGGCATTGAAAGTTTTCCAAGTAGTTAAAAAGTACCTTGAGAAATTAAGACTCACTTATGAAATTGAGTATTAAGATCTTTATCTAAACTGGCAGAAGTGATAAAGGCATAGTATTTCTCCAAAGCTGGAAATGTGTGAAAATGATTAAAAGTGATTAACAAATTATTTTTTCAATACCAACTATGGACCTCAACAACATAACCTCAGATATAAAGAGTGCCATGAGCATTATTACCTCTGCCTTAGTGAATAAGCTGACATCAAAGATGCCTCCGAGGTTTAGCTGCTGTGCTGTGTTGCTGCTTTCGGTCAAAAAGCTTGAACCTCTTGCTTTCAGATATTCTGAAGTGTGAAGACATTAATAAAAATGTAGGAATTTGTTCTCATGATGTTCCCCGTCAAACCTCATGAGAAATGTTATGCACAAGTATAACTGCTTCCTGCTAATAAAGTTGTGGATACACCTTTTCCTGTTACCGTAATGTGTCATAGCTGGCTTCACCTGTGGCATCACGAGCCTGTGGGCACATCTGTATGCAGAGTGTTAGAAGGGTCTGCCCCAAGTTCTGAAAGCTGCATCAGGCCATTATTTCTAACCCGAGTGGAGTGGTAGGAGGTAAAGCATGCCCAAGGAAAAACCAATTTAACTACCTTCTGTTGCCTTTCAGATAAATAAAAGACCTAGGTTTCTGAGAGTGAATATCCTGTAAGTACCTTCTAAAAATGGTAAATAGCATTCTGTACTTGAACAGGGCAGACCTGGGAAATACAGTTGCCTGAATGGAATGTCTAGCTTTAGACATGTAGGAATGAGTCATATGTGATTGCGTGATAGGGGGTGGCCTATTTAAACTCAAGATTCCTAGGGGGGAAAATGCATCGTTTGAGTCACATCACTGAATCATTTTTCTTGATCTGTTTGGTTTGATTTGCTTCCCTGTAATTCTAGCCTTAAATTTAAAGTGAAGAAGTAAGGTTCTCGGATGATATAGAGTAAAATTGGGTTTTAAGGAATTAGAAATAAGAAATATCTGCTAAAGGCTAAAGGGTCATTCTGAAGAAATGGAGAAATGGATTTAATCCTACTTCTACAATAATTAGTTGTTTGAAAAACAGGTTACTGAAATGAACTTTGCCAATCCCCACATATGCTAAAATAAGATAAAGTGTGAAAAGACTCCGAAACTTGAAATAGAAGATTATTTTTTTTAATTCCGCAAACTTTTTGCATTTCAATACTGATACTCTTTCCTCTTAATTTTTTCCTATAGCCAACAAAGGTACATTGACATCAAATTCATTAAAGGATTTTACAGTATATCATGAATTGTTTAGAAAGACCAGAAAACCAAAAATTAAAATTAAAATGTGTTTCTGACAATTACACTACTTTCTCTAGAAGGGTAAGATGGTGGCAGAATGAAGTTTTTAAGAAAATGAATCTCCCTTTGCCCACCAGGCTTCACCCATTGCTTATACGTTGCTTGGGGCCTTCTGAGTAAACGTGAAACATGACAGGAAGCGGGAGGGAATCCAATACTAAAGAGCGCTGCACGCAGGGACAAAGTGGGGCCAGTGGCCCTCTGGGAAGATTTTCACTTTTTAAGAAGTTGGGGAGTGAAAGTAAAGCTGTTGAAAAACAAGCCCATTTGCCAGAGACCCTCCCATCCTGCTGCCTAAAGATACGCCGTGAGACACGCCAGGCATATTTCTTGTGACAGAATACAGGATTAGGTACCGGTTACAAATAACTGTAAGCGCTCTGATGTCTGTGTTATCCCGGAAACACTGGAGTGCCAAAGCAGCAGACTTTCATTACCACTTGTACTTTGTGTGCCCAGCTTCAATAACCTCGCTGGGATCATTGATTTTTACCAGCACCCCTGAGTCTGTTATGCTGCTACAGACAGCCCACCTGTCCACTTTTCTTTCTTTGCCATCAATTTTTAAAAAGCATTGATATCAACGACTTCATCATTCTTTGTCAATTCAGCAAGTTTTAAACTTAACATTCAGGACAGAAAATCTCTTTTCTACTTATGACAGAAAGCACTGAATTACTTTGTATTGATTGGAAGTGTTTTTCTTTTCTTCCGTGGAGCCATCACAAGGCAGCTACCTTTCATATCGCAATGGACAGTGATTTTTTTTTTAAGGAGACATCATTGCACAATACAAGTGCACAGAGGGGTAGCGCTGGAAACACTTGGTTTGTGTCCCAGATCTGTCTCTCAGTAGTTGTTACTCATTATTCTGTCTCCACAGCCTCTTCATTAAAAATGGAGATATTGATCCAAATGATTTTCAGGACCGTGATAACGTAAAATAAGGGCAGATGAAAAGGTTGTGTAAATAACTTGAAACATTGTTTTGAAATGCAACTTGTTTAATTATATCTAGCTCATCTTTAAGATAATCCTTATTGATTCACTAATACTGTATACGAATACATGCCAAACACATCATTCTTAACTTTCAAAACTGATCCAAATGCAGCCAACTAAAATACCTATCCATAATTTCAAATTATGTGAGGAAGGTGTTTTCTACATCGCACTGATGGTGGAGGTAGGCTTTGTTTCCGGGTCTTCCAAAGCCAAGATGTTTGGCGTTCTTTCCCCACTCAGAGCATCACACCTCCCCAGAGATGCTGTTTTACACAGGTGTGGAACAGAAACAAAACCAAAGTTGAGGGCAAAGACCTGCTAGTCTCCGGATCCAAAAGCAGAAAAAAGAGGTCAGAAACTCTAACTTTGTGTAATGATAAGGGTTGAACATGCCCCATGTTTGGTGGAAAACTGCAAAATCTCATTACATGATGCTGAGCAAAGAAGTAAAATTCCCTCAGGTGACCCTACAGAAAACTAGGAAGAAGCAGCAAGGCCTTACCTTTGTAACTGAGCCAAGCTGACCACAGCCCACCGACTCCTGAACTGAGCCAATAATGCCAGGTTTTGGTTTAGTGGGCCTCAGGAGGTGACATTCAAACCCAAAAATCATTGGATGGAGTAGTTCCATTTCCACTAAATGATGAGAAATTTTAAAATAGCGTCAGTCTCACCCTAACAACAAGGAAAAGCTCGACAATCTACAAAACCCTATCTGTTCTTGAACTCCTGAGATAGATGAGATCTCAAGACAACCAAGTGGCCTAAAATCGAGGGAGAGGCCAATTCCTCCCAAGAGACAGAGAGCAGTGGCTTCCCTGCTGCAAATCGTAAGGGAGAGGTGTCAAGTCAAGTGCCACACAACCAGATAAGAATATTTTGGCTAAAAATATTTAACAAATTGCTGAAGTTTGATGCTTGGCAGGGACATTGAGAAACTGAAGTCAGTGCTGCTTTGAAGGTATTGATAGTAACAATAAAAATTAAAAAACAGTTAACTTCTAACTAGATCGACTCACCTCACATATAAAAGACCTACCAAAAGAAGTATGCTCATTTCCACGCATAAATACTATGTATTTCAAAATCTACGGTTCTGCACTCAATGACAGGAGTTCAATAAAAAACATGAGGAAAAGAAGCAAGAAAAATAGCTTGTTGTCAAAAGGCAAAGCAATCAATAGGACCAGACTCAAAAAATGACCCAGTTACAGGAACTATCAGAGAAGAAATTCAGTTTAGCTCTGACTAATATGGTAAAAATTCTTTGTGGAAAAGGTGAATTGTCATTACATGCACATATGGGGAGTTTCAGCAGAGATAGAGAACACATTGGAAAGAAACAAATGGGTAACCTAAAGATAAAAAGCATAGTAATAGAGGAGAAAATGCCTTTGAAGGACTCCTCAGTGGACTAGATGTAGCTTAAGGAAAAAAATAATGAATAGAAAGAGAAGGTGTAGAAATAACCAAAACTGACACACAAAGAGTTAAAAACAACAATAAACAATCTAAGAGCTATGGAACAGCATCAAATAGTGTAGCAAAAATTTACTTGGACTCCCAAAAAGAGAAGAGAGCAAGAACAAGGAAGTAGACATTTAAATTATTAATAAAAGAAATGAAACTACAGATCCAATAAGCTCAGAGAAGCACCAAACAAAATAAGTACTCCCTCCAAAAACACATCTAAGCGTATCATATTCTTTATCTGTTGAAACCAAAGATAAAGAGAATATCTTGAAGGCAGCTCAAACAAACAAAAAAACCATATTGCATACAGAAGAACAAGAATAAGAATAAGAATTATTGTGTCAGAAATTATATAAGCCAGAAGACAGTGGAATGACATATTTAAAGGTTTGAAAAAAAGAAGATAACTTACCAACCCAGAATCTTATAGAGCAAAAATATCATACAAAAATGAAGGTTAAATAAAAACATTTTAAATAAACAAAAGCAAAGAAAAGTTATTACTAACAGACCTCCAGTATAAGATATGTAAAAAGAAATTATTTAACAGAAAAAAACATATTAAACAGAAACTAAGATATTAAAAAATTAGTATCTCTAGCCCTAGCCAGTTTGGTTTAGTGGATAGCGTGTCAGCCTATGGACCAAAGGGTCTTGAGTTCGATTCCTGTAAAGGGCATGTACCTTGGTTGCAGGCTCCTCCCCAGCCTGGGTCCTGGTCAGGGATTGTGCAGGAGGCAACCAATCCATGTGTTTCTCTCACATTGATGTTTCTCTCTGTCTTCCCCTCTCCCTAAAAATCAATAGAAAAACATCCTCGGGTGAGGATTAACAAAAGAAAAAAAATTAGTATCTCCAGAAAATAATAAAATGAAGATACATTAAAGTATATTTCTTTTTTATTGAAATAGTATAAAGCAAAAATAATACCAAAGTAATTTGGTTTTATAGCATACGTTAAAGTAAAAAGTAGATAATAAGAGAAGGTTACATGGGAGGGAGGAATTGGAAGTGTATTGTGTAAAGTTTTTATACCATTTATTAAGTAGTTTAATATTATTTGAAGGCAAATGGTGATTAATTAGAGATGAATGTTATAAACCCTATTCTTTTTTAAAAATATATCTTTATTAATTTCAGAGAGAAAGGGAGAGGGAGAGAGAGAAAGAAACATCAATGATGGGAGAGAACCATTGATCAGCTGCTCCCTGCAAGTCCCACACTGGGGATCGAGCCTGCAATCTGGACACGTGCCCTTACCAGGAATTGAACCATGACCTCCTGGTTCATAGGTTGATGTTCAACCACAGAGCCACACTGGCCAGGCATAAACCCTATTCTTTAAAGAGGCATAAACCCTATTCTTTAAAGAGGCCACACAATTCAGAATAGATAAATTAATTTAATCCCATTGTTTTCAGCTCCACCCATTGACCGTGCTTCCTGTTATGCAGAAATTCTCTTAACTGTAGCTCCTTCCATCAAAGTTGTCTTAGAAAAGAAGTAGGCAGCAACATAGCATAGTCATTAGGAGAATGGAGAGAGACTGAATGGGTTTGAACCATAGCACATCACTAACTATGTGGCTGACCTTGAGTAAGTTAATCTTTCTGGGCCTCAGGTTCCTTACCTGTAAAGGATGGTGTTGATACCCTTAGGTTTATTAAGTAAATAAAAATATTTTTGTAGGGCACCAAGAGTAGGGCCTTGCACATAGTGAGTAGGAGTACCATGGTCAGTGGTACATAAATTACTCCCGAGACAAACTTGCAAGTAGTCGCCCAGTTTTCTGGCCCACATCTCACGCTTCTCTTCCAAAGGCCAGGTGCTGCCATGCACAGAACTTACTGGAAATGCTCACTTTCATTTCTCAGGGCTGGTATTTGTTTATCTAATTGATACTCAACATCAATTTCTGATCAGAGCACATTCTGTACAGATTGTTAAAATCTTGAATATCATCATTAGGTAAACCCCTCTTTAGGCTCTTAAGTTTTAGTTTTTATTCCTTTTTTTCTTAGATTCCTAGGCCCAGCTACCACTTCTTCATCTGGTTTTTGTCTTCCAACATTTTTAGAAGTATTTCATCTGCAGGTCTCTCTCCCATTCTCGTCCATTATGAATCAACAAAACGTTCATTCATGGGCTTTCAATTTAGTAGTGATTTTTCAATTTAGTATTAGAGATTAAATATTTAATCAGAAATCAGTATGTCTTGTTTTTCCTTTTCAAAAGCTTCTCAAGATCAAATAGGAGAAATGGGATCTGTTTGTTTAAACATGCACGAGTTATATGTGTGCTCACATGTATGTCATATGTCAGCTGCAAAGTCTTAGGACTTCAGGGGATGGGATATGTATCAGGGATGAGGTGACTGTAGTGATGAGTTCACTGGCCTCCAAAACTATTTTCCTCTCCTCAAATAGAAATGCTCCTCTTTTATTGGGTTTATATATTGCTTTTCCACTTCAGATTATATTTGAAGAAAAAGTTATTTGACGGAATCACTAGTGTTAAGCTTCCTGGTTACCAAAAGAACAAAAATAATATAAAAATATGATTGTGAGTAAAGGTAGTAATGGTACATTTCCTGAGGATATAGGAAATATATACAGGGTTCAGTCATGTGGGAAATACACTGGTGGTCCCCAGAGTACAAACTACTTGCTTGATGTAATTGGACACTTGAGTGGACACAAGTTCAAACCTATTAATCCCCTACAGTTGATATTTCAGGTAGAATACATAAAATATGGAGTGAGCAATCTGGGAAAGAGGCAGGATGTAAGGGGGGAGAAGGTTGAGTGTATGCTACCCTTCACAAGAGAAAGGGAGACCGAAGGCTATTTGAAACCATCCTGCTCCCATTAAGAAACCTAGAATAATGACTAGAAGAACTGGTAAAAAAAAAAAAAAAAAAAAAAAAAAAAAAAGTCCTTAAACTATTGTCACATTGACATATTTATATTTTGAATGTGTTATATCCAGTCTGTCTTCTCAGTAAAACTTTTTTTTTAAATATATTTTATTGATTTTTTACAGAGAGGAAGGGAGAGGGATAGAGAGCTAGAAACATCGATGAGAGAGAGACATCGATCAGCTGCCTCCTGCACACCTCCTACTGGGGATGTGCCCGCAACCAAGGTACATGCCCTTGACCGGAATCGAACCCGGGACCCTTCAGTCCGCAGGCCGAAACCTTCTGGCAGCCAGTTTGGAGAATGTGGCATGACGAAGTGGGTAGTGGTACACAATAAAGAAGAAGAGATGACCTGCCCTGGCTGGTTTGGCTCAGTGGAGAGAGCGTCAGCCTGTGGACTGAAGGGTCCTGGGTTTGATTCTAATCAAAGGCACATGCTGGGTTATGGGTTCAGTCCCCATTGTGGAGCGTGCAGGAGGCAGCTGATCAATGATTTTCTCTCATCATTGATGTTTCTATCTCTCTCTCCCTCTCCCTTCCTCTCTGAAATCAATAAATATATATTTCCAAAAGAAGAAGAGACAATAGACTTAAGCACTGCTTCCTAAAGGAAAGAGTAGAGGAGACCTTCATGCTGGTCTTGGCGAACTCTCAGAAATACCTCCAGTTCAGGAACTCTTGAGTTGTACAATTCTTCAGCAGAAGCTCATACTTCTTGAGGATGAGCTACTGCTTTCTCTATGATATCAGTAAAAATAAAATAGCTAAGGCACATGATCAGTAGATAGTATTAAAATGCTTAAAAATACACGTTTTTATTCCACTCTTTTCCTGAAAATATTGAATCAGCTTTGAATAGCAATGTGCATAGGTCAGCAGATGCTCCCTCGATTTTAATGGATTCATTTGAAAGAGGAAAATGCACCAGGTCTGAAATTAATTTAGCATTCATTTGTCTTTTATTCTGAATTCCCCCAAGGAAAAGAAGTAAACAATACTTTGGACCTGCTGATTCTGATTCGATCCAAATTTTAAAAGCCCTTTCTCCTGGTTTATCATGTGGCTGCTTCTATCACTCTTTAGCAAGGGAAAAGAAAAGACAGATGACAGGTAATGTCACTGACAGGTTGCTGATGTGCTCTCCCACCTTTTCATTGTTTAAAAAAAAATAAAATAAAATAAAAAGGAAATATGAAAATTTGCATGGTAGGGAAAGGTAAGATTACAATAAAAATTATTTTAGTGAAGTGTTTTTCAAACTAGCATTCACACTCCAACTGTGGATTATAGAATCAATTTAGTGGCTTGCAACCAGAAATTTTGTTTTAATAAAGTAGAATCAGATTAAGTCAAACCAGATAGCATCTATAATAGAGTAGAATAATAATACATCTTAAATGTATAGAGTTGTATCATTTAAAACATTTTTTTCTTGTGATCATGTTTTATGAATGTGTGTGTGTGTTGCATCAAAGTGTAAATGTGTTGTGCATAATAAAGTTGTTGGAAAAAAAGCTTCAGAGTAATTACCCCTAAATTGAAGTATAGCTGAGGTGGATTAGTGAAAATTATAGACGAATTAATGTATAGAACTCTGAAATGACATGATCGGAAAGGAAAGGGATTGGCAAAGATTTCTGCCTTTTCCTTTGATGAGTAAGAAGTTTTCCACTGGATTGCAATATCCACAGAAACATCTCATTATTCTGAAAGGATAAAAAAAGGAAATCATATTTGTGATTTTTCCAGAAGCTCCCTGGGAAATCGCAAAGATATTTTTGCATGCAATAGATATCCTAAAATCTTAATTTTATCGTTTGCTAAATTTAGACTTTGTTTTTTGGGAATGCAAAATTAGAAGCACTTTCACGGATTCGTTCATCTTACTGACTTAGAATTGTAGGTGACTGAGGAACTACTTGGTTACCTATTTAATCTAACTGATATAAAACATGTAAAAATAAACATAACAGGCAGCACTATCTTAACTCGTCCCTAACTGAAGAACCTTAGTTATTTGTCCTTCCTTGTATTATTTTTCCTTCCTTGACTTTCAAGGACATAACAACAAGGACATAAAGCACAGAAAATTACTTTAATAAGAAACAGAATCTCTTTTATGTAGGCAGATTACACAGAAGGTAAAGAACACCTATCCATATTACAGGTTAAGGCTTCGATTAGCATACCAAGGAAGCCAGCTCATCAAAAATTAAGCAAATATTGCTAAAATTTTAATGTATTCTGTGGCTTACTTGCATACTCAGGTATTCTGAATCAAGGCAAATGAAATTCACTTCCAAATTGTCCTTCGCTTTGTTCTTTTGTTGGAACAGATTGACATTTCATTTTAGAACAGCGATTCTCCTTCAGTGGGTCTGCAAGATCAAAACTATTTCCACTACAACATGGCGTGTTATTTGCCTTTTTGTACTCCTTTTCTCCAGAGTGTATGGCAGAGGTTCCTAGAAGCTACATAACATGTGATAGCCCAGAAGACTGAATACAGAAGCAGATATAGAACCCAGCTGTCTTCTGTCAAGTAAGACATTTAAGAGATTTTTTTAAATGCCATGCTAATCACAATTTTTTTTTTTTTTTTTTTTTTTGCTCTGGGAAAGAGTTATTTCTTCATAACACAAGTAACTTTTGTTAACACAAAATGAATTCATCTTGTTGTTTTTTTAAATTAATTGCTGAATGTTTATTAACGTTTTTCTCAATTTTAATTTTTGGCAATGCAATTTTGATAATTGTAATTCACGCTAAACTCCACATAAAAGAAAAAATTTAAGGGTTCTCAATAATATTTAAGCATGTAAAGGAGCCCAGAGACCAGAAAGTTTCGGAGCTGCTGCTTTAGGGAAAAACTGTTTTCCTTGGGGGTGTGGAGGAGGCATGCACAATTAAATTTCTCTGTCATGAATGCTCTTTATCGTAACTGTTCATATTCAGTATAACTTTTACCCAAAGTCCCTGACTTCTATTTTACAGAGGAAATTGGAGGGTTGGTAATTGAGAACTGTCTATCAAACACAAGCATTATAAGACCGGTGAAGTTCATGACAACAACACACTTCCTATACCCCCACCCACATTCCTTTTATACCTTCTTTCAGTGGAAAATAATGAACATATTCAAGTAATATGACCCCAAAATACCCTTTCTGCAGCATGTGAAAATAAGAAGCAAAAGCATATAATCTTAAAACAACTCTTAGTAATCAATGTTGTTATTCTGTTTTACTTAGAAAGTATCTGGGTATATAATTTTATTTGTTATTTGTAGGAAGATGAGTCAAAAAGAAGTATTTTTCCCTGGAAAATCCAATTAGCAAATTCAATAAAATAAGAATTACCAAGTAAGAAACAACTCTAAGAACAGATAAGAACTTTTGTTTCCATGATGCTACTATTTGATTCTCTTTTCCCAAAATATTAAAAAGCTGTGCAAAACTGTCAACATGGTAGAAAAACATGCATTACTATAGTTTACCCAAAAGAGTGAAAGGACCAGTAAGGAAAATATTAAGAACTATCATTCCGCTTATTTCTGCATTCATTGCTTGCTTCTTGTATGTCCTCTGACCAGAGGTCAAACCTGCAACCTTGGTGTATCAGGATGAAGCTCTAACCAACTGAGCTACCTGGCCAGAACCACATTCTACATTCTTTCAACTACTGTATTATTACCAGGCATCAAATCTAGCCTGTTTTTGTGAACCAAATGTTGACATTAACTAACTTTAACCATTTGGAGAACATTGTGGATACTGTCAGTAAATTTTGAATTGTCTAATGATTAAGAGAATGAAGTATTTATGTGTATTGGGGTTTGTTTTTAGAAGATATTTAATGAATTTATTTCTCCATTTGGATAGCCCTACTATTTTACCAACATTTTCCATAAATCCCAAACAAAACGTTGAACATATTTCCAGGATTTACAAAGGAGAAGAAAAACCCCACCTCAATGGGTCATTGATTTTTACTTTATCCCATTCATTCCAAATATATCTACCACACATAATGTCAGTTAATATATTTCAATATTTAATAGCTTTTTGAAGTCTCTGGTGTTTATATACAAAGTTAAAACCCTGTAGCATATTAACTTTCTCCAATCACTCATTTGGGCTTTTTTCTTGCCAAATGTTAATGTGACATCTGCTGTACCTAATTCCAGTAAATATCAAGAACTTTTATGCATACTAACGGTTTATCACACATAAAACATCAATTTTTTTCTGAAACATGTCACTTATGCAAATAGCTTAGGGTTTTTATTTGTTAAGATTTATATCAAATGAAAACTAAACATTTTAATTCAAAGGTCTTGAATTTTCAATCCAGATGTTTATAATCTCTTGTGCTATTTACTGACCTTGCCAAATTAAGGCTGTGAATCAATTAGCTGCATTCAGAAATTCAGAGTAAAGAAATGGAATTACTATCAAAGGCTGATAATAAATGGTATTATATTTTCATAAAATAAGGAAGCAATATAAATTCAATCTAGAAGGAACAAAATGTAATCAAAAAGCAAGATCTTCCTTTTAAATTGTAAGGGATATGTAACACCAAGCAGGCTATCATGCTTAGTTTAATGAATTTATGTACTTCAATTGGTTAAACAAAAATCATGTTATATAATATTAGAATTTAATTATATATTGTAAAACTCTTTCTTTGTTTTCTACCTTAAGAGAATGTATTTGTTTCTTATTTTCATTCAACTGTTTTTCCAATTGCTGGTTCATCAAGCAAATGTTTTTTGTCTCTTCTGTAAACCTCTAATCTAAAATCGACCTCTCTTCCTTCATAGCATGATGTGCCTCTTACTCATAGAAAGTATAACACTTGTAACATTGCATATATTTGTGGAGTGATTTGGTTAATTTTATGAAAATTTTAGAGCTAACTTTTCTGATAGATCATGGAGGGTACCCTCTGTTTTATTATATTCAGACATGCAAATTAAATCTCAGATCACATTTTCTATTTTCACCTTTTCTATATTTCTGTGAGAAATATCTGGCATTTCATTTCATTTTGTCTCATTAATAGCAATGAGTAAATGAGAGAGAAATGTATTTTCAATTGTTCATTACTGTTATAGGTAACATTGAGAGAGGGCATTTTCCATGTCTAACGATGGCAGCATGCTTATTTTTGGATAGCATGATTTCCAGTGTTTATACTGGTAAAAGAAAGCTTCTTGGAAGAATAACTTGGTCAGATTAATCTTAAAATTCCTTCCCAGTAAACTGTTGGATGTCTCCTAACCCCCCAAGTCAGAATTAAACACGGTGTGCTCTCTAGCGTTTGGTTTTCTCTCAGCGCACTTTTTGGTCTAACTTTATTATAGTTCTTCATGACATGAATACCTCACCCATCTATATTATAAAGAGGTAATATGCAAATTAGGCCAGGACTCCATAACGGTTCACAACCAGATAGGAGGAGGTTGTGCGGGCAGGTGAGGCCCGGAGCGGAGACAAGACAGAGGTGGGGGGCCTTCCCGAGCCAGCGCAGTGGCTCGGGTGGCCCCGGAACAGACACAGGCAGGGAGGCTAGGGGATTCTGCGAGTCAGGCACAGGCCCAGCCCCCCACGGTGCCAGTCCAGCCCCCCACGGAGCCATCCAGCCTGACTCCCACGGCAGCCAGTGCTGTGTGAGCCAGGTGCGGGTCCCAGCCCCCCCACAGCGGCCAGCCCTGCATGAGTCAGGGGTGGGTCCCCGCCCCCTGCAGGGTGCCTTCTCACACGGTGGGAGGCGGGGCACCTCCTCACGTGATGTCAATCGCACACTGGGCCTCTAGTTAGATTATAAACTACTACCACACTGCAGTAAGTAGATAAAACAAATATTTTTAAATTAATGGAAAATAAGCTTCATAAGAAATATATAGTGTTTTACAAATACCTATGGGGGGAACGCAATCTATGTAGAGATTATTTATCTTAATATCCTAATATATGCACATAGTTGGAGCATAAAGGGATACAGTACACAATGGAATTAGGAGACGATATTGACCCTCAGAGACATATAAAAAAGTTAATGCACAACTAGAATATTAAACATCAGATTATGAATCTTGTTTTCCCTAAGCGAATATGAAGCAAACCACCAAGGGACGATAACAGAAACATTAAACATAATGATATTCAGGAACAAGAGCATATGAAACTAAGCCATGGGTAATTGCTTTAGACTGGAAGCTATGCTGTCTTTTGAAACTGATTATCAGCAAATGAGTACCCAGGGGAGAACACTTTGGAGTCATGGAATCGATAATGGCTAGGAGGGTCTAGAACCCATCAAAAAATCAGTCACCAAGATTTGAATCAATATGATCAACCCCCACTGCCTCTTTAGGGTCTCTAAATAACAGGGACTTTCCAAAAACACTTTATTGCCTCTTTAATATACTTTATGGTAATTAGTGATCATGTGACTGAGAAATTTTCAAAATTATGAGCTGAGGATTCTAGTCTTTTTCTACAAGTACATATGGGTAGAAAACCAAGGACCATTTGCTATCAAGGTCACGTGGAGTCCCTTTCTGTTGCACATGTAGGTATGGTGTGGCTAGACTGCAAATGTGTGTTGATATTACCCAATACTTTTTAGAAGAACAAATCTATAATAATAAAAGCGTAATGCTAATTAGACCGGATGACCTTCTGGACGAAGCCAGGGCTGAGAGGGAAGCCCAGGTCCCGGGTGCCGGCAGCCAGGGAAAGGAAGGCCTACTCTTGCGCAAATTTCATGCAATTAGTAATAATATCTTCATTAATTAGCCCAATTAAGGAATGCTTCTTCAAGTTTGAAGGTGGGCCCTCTCTCAGTGGATGAAATTGGAAAACTGTTTTTTTTCACAATTAATATTAGTTGGATGACTCTTGCAGTGCTTTTATTCCCAGAAAGCATTTGCAGTTGTAGTTGATGAATGAGACCTCCCCTCTCCCCCACTTCACCCTTCAAGTACAAGGAAGTAAAGTTGTCCCATAAGAATAAAATAAAATATCAAACCAATCAATCAGAGCACAACTATGCCACTTTAAAAGTTGGTAGCAAATTTAAAGGTTTATAATGGAGAGTGGGGAGAAGTTAGCATTGATAGCATAAATAAAGATGTTATAGGGACAAACTTTGACATTGGCCACCTTTTTTTCCCTCTCTAAATTTCTGTCTAATATCCTGAGCCACTTTCAAATCTATTACAATTATGAGATAGACACATTGGATATCTAGTGTGATGTCATTAAGCCAACATCGCAAATAGATAAATAGCCTTATTTGACCTAAAAATATGTTTTATTTGGCCAATGCAATTTTAAAAATTGAACTTAGATTTACAAAATAAGGTTTTCCCCCTACATATAAATTTTAGGCTTTTCTTGAAAAATAAGATCTGATAACACTAGGACAGAACTTCTCCATGGTATGACGCCATTCTTAGGAGTATCTTCAGAGTGGCTGACTCCTGGAGATGGTGTGTATACTTCCAGTTTGCAAATTCCCAACATTGATGCACAAGGCCAACTTTACTCACTTATATTATCCACTTGGCAGTTAAACATTGAATTTCCAATTCCTCAAACCAATCGTACTCCCAGAGGCTTTTGTATAATTCCTATGAACAAGGACAAATTATCAGCATTAATTTTCATTTAAGTTTTAATTTTAATTCAAGTGTATAATTGATAATCATTGTCAGTAATCTTTTTGTGGGCCAGTAATTTATAAGAAAGCAAATTGACACATAATTGTGTATTCAAACCTAATATCTCTTAAATGCAAAATTTCATATTTGTGATAACTGAAGGATGTTGAGAGTAAAAAATAGTTGATAAACAATAATCCTAAATCATTACTCTCCTAATAATAACTTCTTACTTTGGATAGCATGGTCTTTCATTTCAATAGATGTGTTTAGAGTGATGCTGGTCTTTATGCCTGTAGTGTCTTTCCCTCTCTAGTTCATCTATATACTACCATACGATGACCTTCCTAAGTGATATTCGATGTGTCACTTCTATCAGAAAGCCTTGATTGCCCTTTATCTTCCAGGAACAGGAAATTGCTTTCTTCAACACTTGGTGTTATTAAAGGTTGGGTCCAATGCCTTTTCTTGATTCTTATAGGTGTTAATACTTTCTGGCAGTGGTTTTATTATTTTTATTAGAATTTATTGGGGTGATATTGGTTAATAAAATTATATAGGTTTCAGGGGTACAGGAAAAAGATATGTGTGTTTAACAAATAAGAAAGTAATATTTAAAGAAAATAAATACTTTTTCATGCTCTTTACAATCATAATAGGTTTTTCATTGACAATTACGTTAAAAGCTAATTTTGATTAAAGAGTGTGAAAGCATTCAAAGAAAAAAATGTTATTCTACTAATGGGTATGGAGGGACAAAGGACAGATATATTTTCTTTTTGTAGGAAGTTGAGTTGGGGGAGGGATATGAGTTATTTGAGAGACAGTTCATAATGGAGATTTGTCTTATTGGGAAAGACAAAGGTTTATAATGGAGATAAAATAATGAAGGAAATGATATTACGATATTCTCAACAGAGACACCACAGCTCTGGCTGGTGTCAGTTGGTTAGTGTGGTCCTGATACACCAAGATTGCAGGTTTAATCTCTGGTCAGGGCATATACAAGATGCACCCAATGATTGCATTAGGAAGTGGAACAACAAATCAATACATATCTCTCTCATATCAATAAAAATAGAGACACCAAATCATTGGTGCCACTATCCCACCTGTTCATATAATCTTAAACAGTCCCACTCCCGAGGCATGGAGTGTACTCTGAAGTTCTGATTTGTGGTCCTCATACTTTGTTGTTTAAAGGAGGGGTCATTTTCTAGACCCTGCCACTGTCGTTTGTTAACTGGACGGAAGTGAGACTTTGTACTGAGTTTAATGGCAACTATATTCAGCGATCAGCCAATCTAATAACTGTGGCACAGCCCATTAAAACACACCATTGTACCACTCATCTCACATATATTCTCAAATCTGCTTCCCCCACCTCCATTTCCTAAAGACTTGGGGAGTTGCATTATACTTCATATTTTCTACTTGCTATTTTTTCAGACTTCTAAAAATTAACAAAATGTTCTAAATCTCTATGTACTCACAAATTTAAATATCTACCTGTCAAAATAACAAATAAAATAAATTTTACATGCCAGAGAAATAGCGCCATATACTTATAGAATGTGATTTGGAGAAATATTTTCATTTAGATCCCATGAAAAGTTAACTGGCTTATTTCTTTGTTTCTAATTTTAATGGAACTGCATGGCATTTACCTATGATAACTTAAAGAATACTCCACAGTTGATATACTCCAGTATTTGAAAACACATCCATATCTTTTGAACTGAGTAAGCCAATCATGCAGCCTATTGCACGCAATGTTCCATGGAATTTTGCTTGCTCAAGAGAGCAGCATTTTCTATACCACATGCCCTGCTTCCTTGTCATATGGGATTCCACCAGTGGGAAGGCACCTGTCCCATGAGTCACTAATCCATAGAGTGTCAAAATCCAAATGTAAGGGAGGTGAGGTGACCTAAAGCAAAGCTGTTTCCCAAATGTATAATACTGCTCAAAGTGTCTGATCACATTCTCTTCCTCTAGACAGTGAAATGCATACCCAAATAGAACCAGAGCGTTGTTAGATAGAGGAAAGTTAACAAAGATTTCAAAGAAGCAATGCAGAGGAGCACGACAGCTCAGAGGTAAAGAAACAGTAGTTTTGACTAACCTCTTGGATCTTTTTCTTATACTTGAAGAGATAATACTTATAGAGCTCTTGGCAGAATCTGGTATATTGTAAATGCTCATAAAAGTTAAATGCTGCTCACCTCACCTTGTAGTATAATAATTGTTCTAACTCTGTCTCTACCGCTGGGCTCTGAGCTTTCTAAGAGCAGGGAATCTCTTATTCGTCTTTGTATTCTCAGCCCATAGGACAGCACCAAGCACCTTGCAGGAACTACAGTAAATATTCCTTAGGTAAGTGAAATAAAGATTTTTTTTTCTCTCTTCATCCATCTCCCTCACTATTCTCTTCATACCCACCTATTCACCAAATCATATTTGAGGACACTAGGAAAATCGATATAATCACATAGCAAACTGAGGTGAGTTCACTTTTATATGGTGTAAGAGTCCACCTGATGTTGGCTTACTTTCTATGTTAAAATGATGTATACTTCAAGTAGCCCCAATCTGATCCCACAATTAATATAGTTGAGTCAGAAACTCAGAGTATGAAGGACAGATGGGGCAGAGGCAAGGCCTAGTGTTAATGAGATGGGAGAATAATTGCTATCAGAGCCCCAGTAAAGATTTGACAGAACACAAAATTGGAAAAATTTAGGACTTAAAGGACTTTTAGAGTTTATCTCATTTATAACTTGGGCTTTATAGCTGAGGAAACTGAGATCCAGATAGGGGAAATAATTTACAAGACATCACAGAGCTTGGGACTTAAATATATGACTCCTGGTGGCTATAGTGGTCCTTCCTCTATACCACACTACCTAGCAATATGTTATGCATATTCATAATATAAAGTAAAATAGGATATTTAGACTATTAGAACAAAGTGTAAACTCGTGGCATTAGATTTAACTTTATTAGAGGTAAACAGCTGCCTAGTATATCTTTTGGGAGAAAATAATCCCCGAAGTAATGATGCTCTCTTCATCATTGTCTATAAATATACTAAATTATTTATTAAGTATAACCAAATACTTAATGTCAACCAAAACAGAAAATTAATAGCTTATAGTACTTTGGTTTATTTGATTTACACATATTGTCAGAGACAACCTTTATGGAGGAACATATAATAATTAAACACTTGTCAGAGTGGCTAAATGTCACTATAAAATAAACCAGCAATCCAAATCTCTTGGGACAGTTTTGATATGTCACCAGTTCTCCTGGGAAGGGAGACTTTTGAAGCACCATGTTTGCAAAATGTAGACAATGTGACAAGTTAACAGAATCAATAGATCTCACTTAGGGAGCTGAGATTAATGGGCGAGGCAAAAATCCAAGCCAGTTATGGGAAATAACAAGAAACTGAATTTTAGGAAGAATATGGATAAGAAGGGTCAAAATCCTCGTTAAATAGGTGAGCTAAAAATAAATAAATAAATAAATAAATAAATAAATAAATAACCTTTTCTTCCCTCCTCTGATTTTCCTCTTCGACCCCCCCTTTTCCTTTCTCTTTTCCTTTTCTTTTTCTTTATTTTTCATAAGAACTCCAAGAATTTTCTCACCATTTGTGTTACTTTATGCATTGTCTGGTGTCTCTTCACTTTCCATATCTCACACTCAGCCCTACTAGAGAATCATTAAGTTTATAAAAGGAAAATGTTGTTTTGTTACATAGTTATCATTTTATCATTTATATCAAATCTGATCCCACTCGAGAGCTTTGCTAAAGGAGCCTCAGCAGTTAATTTTCTTTAGTTCTAGAGCTATTCATGAATTTTCAGAAATATTGATTCTTAGATGGAACATCTCAAAGATAAAAAGTCTGGAGCCTTCCTGTGGATCATGTCTGTCTCTATGAGCCATAGCAATGAGGTAATGCTGCTATGCTTCACACTACAATTAATTGTTTCATTTTAAAGGTGTGAGGTCTAATAACGTAATTTTCATTCTCTCCTCTTTGCTTTTTATTACATAACTCTGTAAAATATATTAACAGATGGGTTAAGAGATTCTGCTTCTACTAGTAACTGTGATGGAGTAACTGGCAGTTGTTACCCTCCTTCCAAAAACAATATAAAATTAGACAAAATATATGAGGCAGTGATTTCTGAATACAGGACAACAGATATGGCAGGATAGCAATCCCTGAGAGAAGGGAAACCTATGAAGTAAGCCTCAGGTTTATCTTCTTTTTCTGTATGAGGTAACTTTCCAAACTGTGATCCAGGGAGTGAAGTCAAACTAAAACCCTGTATCTTATTGAAGACGTAGACATAAAAATAGCTGGAATTAGCAGGGCGTGGAGCCAAAAATGGGGGCTTGCATGGACCTGCAAGGAGTACAGAAATCAGAATGGGTGGTTTCTAAACGTTCATGGCCCTGGCTGTGCTGCCTAAGGGCAGCCTTAGGTTCCATCGGAGACCTCCCTGTGTGGTGGTGAGGTCAGTGGAGATGGAAGAGGTGGTGGGTTCTGAGGCACATTGAAGTTACAGCAGTCATAGTGAAGTAACCTCGCTGAGGACCTCAGGCTTTCAGTCACAACTGAACAAAGTACATTAAAACTAAGATGCAAGCTCATTGTATTGATTAAGCTAAATATACAAAGTAACAAATGAATGCTATTAGATGGATATAAATATGCAACTAAAGAGAACAGGCTTCCCTAGGCCAAACTGCAGCAGTCTTTTGTGACATGTTTAAATAGTGCTGAGCAGAAAACGAGACACATATATAACGGAAGAATCTAGCAACAAAAAGACGAAGATGAATGATTCATTTTACCTGACTTTTCCTACTAAACGGTTGTCTTTTTCTGCCTGAGTGGACAATACCAGCCAGAAATACAAGAAGGGGCACATCAGTTGTTGGTATAACTGTCAGCCCACCTCAGGAATCCCTTTGCTCTTCCTGATGGATTGTGGCTGTATGTATGGTCCAGACTTCATCACACAAAGTGAAGGTCAAAAGGTGGATTTTGGACCCTCTACCTGTTCACACAGTAGCTTATGTTCTGGGCTATTAATCTCAAACATCCAATTTATTGTTAATCATGCCCAATTTCAAGAAAGAAATTACCTTCCTACAGAGGTAAAATAGGATGCTTAGAGTGAAAGCATCTTGAGCAGCATTCTACAATGCAATTGCAAGAGTCATTTATAGTAATAAATCCCAAGGAAAGCCAGGCACTATAATAAATTCCAGATATTAGAGATATGGCTGTCAAAATTACAGAATTGAGAGGTAAAGGGTATATTGAGTTATCTGAAGAAAAATCATCCTTGTGCAAAATAACAACAGCTGCTCAAACTTCTATGTGGCTAAAATCCTTAAGCTATAGCTCATCAGTCTTTATATGAATGTGCTTCTTGTTTTGATGATTATTTTTTCTGCATAGCTGACAGTTTACTTCATTTGCAAGATCACGGACACAAATGACCAGGATTGATAGAGCTTATACTGCAGAGGAGGCCAAGAAATGCTTCATTAAACTTAAAAACAGACCACTACAGAAGAGAAACAAAGAAACAGGCCTAGAATTTGGTCCTCCTGCTGTCTGCATAAGGAGCTGCAATATATTCTCCCAAAAAAAAAAACACCTTTTGCACAAATCCTATGGGTATTCCAGGGTCACTGAACAAATTTGCACTGAACCTGTCCTTGTGCAAATAATATAGTGTAGCCCCAGAACTGGGCCAGGTTTACTGTGTACTGATTATGCGCCACTTCATATGGAAAGCTTCACCAGAACCAAGCAGTTGTTTGGAGATTGAGTGACCTTTATAATAGCAGATCTTTTTGGTTTGAAGCTAGTTAGCATTCTAGGGATAGTTCTACTTCCTCTGGATGGTGAGCTTAGTCTTAGAACCAAACCAATAAATATTAAAATAATGGAAGAATGGTTTACTGGTGGAGTTTTAGCACCCTCAGTGCTCTCCACCTGCTACATAATTATCGAGAGGACCACTGCAAGCTCCCATGGGAGTTTGGCAGATTGCTGTTAAAGGAAAATGTACATTCTACATAATATTCTTCTGTATCGTCTACTAATCCTGCCACAAAAACAATTGTTTTTGATGCACTTACTACTCTATAAAATTGCTATGGCTGCCAGTGGTCTTGATCCAGCATCTAGAAGGGTTCAGGAATCTGGAGAAGGTGCTGTGTGTAAATGATTAAAAAGTTCAGAGACGAAACATAATTTTGGAAGGCAGAACTTAAGTTCTCTCTTGTCTCAGGACCCCTTGCTTTTTATTAACACAGATTGTCCTAAGGCAAGGTAGATATACACATCAAAGGCCAGGGTTTAGTACACAGAATCCATTGTCAGATTGGAAGAATTGCTTATGGCTGTTCAGGTGTTTGGCCAGCAGGAGGCAATAACATGTAGATTGAAATGCCCTTAGAGGTCTGGCAGCAAGCAGTCATCTATGCAAATCTTTTAGGTGTGGGGAAATGCCCTCAGCCATCTCCAGATGATTCAGCCCTGCTGACATGCTGGAATTGGCTTCTGGCATATTGCCAAAGCTTTTAGATGATAGATAGATAGATAGATAGATAGATAGATAGATAGATAGATAGATAGAAAGAATAATCAAATACATAGATAGATAACAAGCAAACAAACACTTGAATAAATGAATATGTACAGTATTCATTTTGGAGACCTTTTCTGGATGTCACATATAAGAGTGATATCCCTACCTCCATTTGTGTTTCAGCAAATGAATATGTTCGGGGCCATCCCTAGAAAGTACACTGGCACTGACATTGTCAGTGTTAGCATGTCTCTGCTGGACCTGTACCCAGCAAAGACCTCTGGAATGAGGAAGACCAATATAATGATGCCCTGTAGTCACTGCATTATATCATCTGAGATCTTAGTATCACTTTTCATTGTCTGTTTTCTCAGGTTAAGGTATTACTTGCCATTTACAGTATAGCAGACATTTATATTTTTCAATGTGGTATCATATGTGAAAGACTGCTGGCACATAAACACTCATTAAACATTTGTGATGGTGCTCAATCAGCTCTGAAGAGGATTGGTGTGTGGGTGAGTGAGGAGAAGCAAGGACAGATATCTATGTATATGAGATACAGAGAGCCTCTAGCCACCTATAATTGCCTAACTTATTTATATTATTACAAACTAGAGGCCCGGTGCACAAAATTTGTGCACGGGGGAGGGAGGGTTGTCCCTCAGCCTGACCTGCGCCCTCTCTAATCCGGGAGCCCTCAGGGGATGTCCTACTGATGGCTTAGGCCCGCTCCCCATGGTTCTCTGCTCTCTGCGGGTCCTGCCTGCTCCACACCATGGCAACGGCCAAGCAGGCCGTTCTGGGTGCTGCCTGTGGGCTGCGCTTGCCTGCTCCCCAGTTGCTGCGGCGAAAGCCAAGCAGGCCATGCTGGGAGCTGCCTCCTCCCTGCTGTCAGTCTCCATGGAGGTGATGGGGTTAATTTGCATACTCACTCCTGATTGGCTGGTAGGCATGGTGAAGTGACAGTCAATTTGCATCTTTCTCTTTTATTAGTGTAGATAATATAACTTGCTCCTCTTTCTTGCTAATTATGGGTTAAGCTTTGTCCATCTTTGAAGATTTCTCAGTCCAGAGATATTGCACTGAAGGAGTACACGACTATCCATTAAGGTCATTTGGCTGGTTTACAGAGAAGTCTAGTGAGATGGTGTGGTTTTAGAGTAAGCTCTTCTTTCTAAATTTTTTCCATACTCTTTCATACATAAGTCTTATTTTTCTGGACAAATAGAACTGGGAATGAATACCTAAACAATTGTAAATTCTATGATTAATGCCATCCTGTGGAGTAACTGAGGACAATCAGCTGATTTTTCCTGTCAACACGTTGTAGCATTTTGTTAGAGCTCGCTTCAGAAATAAATTTCTTTTAAGTAGGTTGAATATAAGCCTAGTAGAAATAATTTAAAACCCTTTTTCCTCTAAAAACATAATGGAATAGTCAAGATTCTCCAGAATAACAGACTAATATATATGTATGTATGGGTGGGTATATCTATATTCATACCTATATGCATTTTAAGAGGTCTTTGATTATAACTTTTAATAGTTTAATAATGGCTAATGAGGAACAAAAAAAAGTTTGCCAAATTAAACACCAATAGTAAGATACAACTTATTTTCAGTACGTGGCTCTTTAAATCAAGGTAGTTCTTTTTAATGCAATGTAGGACGTGATATGGAGAGGAAGGAGATGTAATCTGAATGTCCATCTCAAGCAAAAGCTTATAAGAACAACAATTATTCAACTTTTAGATAGAAACTTAGGAGTAAATCTTCATGGCCAAAAAGAAACGCCATATCCATTAGCAGTTCCTGGCCATCAATTAATCTACTTCTGTCTCTATGGTTTTGTTTACTCATCAGTTCATGGGCACTTGGGTTGTTTCCATTATTTGATTATTATGAATAATGCTGCTGTGAACATCTGTGCACCAGTTTTTGTGTGGACAGTTCTCTTGGGTATATACCGAGGAGTGAGATTGCAGGGTCATATGGTAACTCTGTTTAACATTTTGAGGAAGTGCTAAATTTTCTGCAAAAAATCATGATTTTTTTTATATTATATCATTTAACACCATTTTTATTCTTGACACAAGTCCCTTATCAGGTATATAATTTATAAAGATTTTCTTGCAGTCTATGTGTTGCGTTCTCACTTTCTTGATAGTGTCCTTTGAAATGCCACATTTTAATTGTGATGATTGATGGGTCAATGAAGACATACCTATAATATGGTGACTTGTGAGCAAGCATGAGCAATAAAAGCACCTGATGCAAAGTCTGGCTAAGAAAAACTCATTTTCACTCTTTTTAATCATCCTGATGTGGCTGGCATATTGCATATCTGTGCTATTACCTTGAAGCAATCTTTAATCAATTCACCATCTTTTGTCAGTTCTCTAGTCTGCCTAGTTATTGGACATGCTGTTTTTGACACTTCTTATGTAGTCAGCTTCTGGAAATATGGTATCAATAAGGAAATGTAGATATTCTCATAAATTTCTAAACAATACCTTCATTGACTAGTACTGAGATCCAAGTGTAAGAATTTACTTACCTTGGGTCTCCTGAGAAATTCACACAAAAATAAGCTATTCAAGTTAGGGGGCTAAAAAGGACATAGGCCCCCTCCTAATTTTCCTTTAAGGTATTAGCATACTCTTCAGTATAATACATGCTGCCAGAGTTCAACCTGGCAAACATGTATATTCTCATTAACATGTTTGTTCTAATGAATATAATATGATTACATATACACTTATTAGTATATGCAATAGTAGTAGGAGCCTTGTATAGTATGCTTGTATAGTATGCTTGAAAATATTATTGTAGATATATCAGGGATCTTATATAATGTTAAAATTTATAATTTTGCAAAATGGAATCAAAGCAAAATGAAAACCTAAGAGTCCAGCAAGAGAATTTTCAAAGTGCAATACATCCCATAATGAAAAACTGCATAAATCTAAATAATTTTTAACATCAACTCCATGTTTATTTACTTCAAAACAATAATATTTCGTGAAACCACTAAGAAAAAATATATTAAAATATTAGAAAAATAATGGGAAAAACTTTTAAGTAATTGTAGAATGGTAAGATTCTTCCAAATGTGACATAAACCTCAGAAGCCAAAATTCAATTATGTAAAACTCAATAATTTACATAAAATATCAAATCACCCCATGGAAAAGCCCAACATAAGCATTTCAAAAATATAAGTCACAAACTGGGGAAATATTTGAAAATTGTATTAGAGAGAAGGGATAATATTTCTGATATGTATAAAAACTTCTTTATACAACCTACAAGAAAAGGGTATGTTAAGTTCAAGGAAGAGAATATGACAATGTATCTTGTTGGGGAGGCAAAATAATTTTCCCTTTACCCTTTTAGGTTCTTGGCTGAGACCCCTCCCACCAACTTCCCCATCCCCCATAATAAAATGATAAAAGACAGCTTAACAGGAGAAAAACAAACAGAAGTTTAGTAACACGCATACCTCCTATACATATGGGAGATACCCAGGAAAACTGAGTAACTCCCCAAAATGACTCAAGCCACAACCTTAAACACCATGGAGCTAAATACAAAAGAAAGATGCTTTTTGTGGGTTGGGGTAGGGGAGGCCAGTTATAAGAGGTTACCAGGAAAAGCACAGTAAACAAGGGTGTAGTTGTTATGCAGACTTAAGTCTGGCCTTTTCCATTGTTAGGAATTTTCAGAGATTTGGTCATCCTCTTCTCCCTGGTCTAGAGTAAGACACCCTTACAGATGGAGAGTTCCCTTATAAATGTAAACGTTACCTTCCCAAAAGGTAACTGGTACTTGGTTTTCCGTACTTCCCTGTGTCTCTGTCACCAAACTGAAGATGCTCGTTTGCCTGCACATATCAAAGCCCAGGAAAACAGGAACAGGCGTCTTCAGCAAAGAAAGTAAAGGTTTATTTAAAGACACAGCACCAGCCCCAGAGACCCAGCTCTAAACCTGGCTCCCCCAGGGCTGACATGGGGACAGATTACATACAGGAAAAAGTATTCATCATGGTGACTAAGAGAGTTGGGGTAGGGGGCTCTACTGATTGTTTGGGGCCAGGATAGAGAGTAGTTGATCATTGTATCAGCTTCTGATGTCAGTCCTTCTGTCTGGTGTTATGAGGGTGTGGTGGGGAGGGCTGTTCTGCTTTCATGGACCCAGGGCTGAAACACAACTGAAGTCAAGGTGTTATTTTTAGTTTGACCACCACTCTGTTTCTGTGGTCAACAGACCTGAGGCTTTGTTCCTAAGACCATGTCATGCTGCCCAGAATCTGGGTGTCCCAAGGCTTAATGACTAAGGGGTTGGGATGTGCAGTATGTCATGGTGCTATTAGACTGGACAAAGCTAATTTGAATTAAGGGAATAAATTGTATTAAAGAAATGAAGTTCCTGTGCTGTCACATCTGCAATTTCTTAAAAATCACCAGCCAAAATAATCTGTATGCCAAAGGGGCCTATTTTTGGGGTGGCAGATTCTACCCCCCTTCAATCTTAAACATGTGAAAAATGTATAGTCTTACCCATATTAAGAGAAATGCAAATAGAAATTAGATTGAAATGCAATTTCTACCTATCAGGTAGGCAAAAATAAACAAGTTTTAAAACATACTAATACGTTAGTGAGAGAGTGGAGAAACAGAAATTCTCTGAAGATTATTGAAAGCATATAAATTGTTAAACATTTGTGGAAAACAATAATATATATCAAGATGATAAGTATACATGCCATTTAACCCAGCAATTTCAGCTCTAAAAAATTTATTCTATAGATATTTTCAGCCATGTAAGAAATTTTATATGTACAAGATTTTATATTGCCGTATTGATTGTAATAATAAAAGAATAAAAGCAGTATAAATATTTATTAATAGAGGAACACTTAAATAAAGTATGGTACATATATCCATACAATGAAAAGAAATGCAGCCATTAAAAAGATTGAGGAAGTCCTTCCTGAACTGATTGTAAAACTCTCCAGGATATATTGCTGGGTTGTCAGAGTAAGAAATGTTCAAACCTGTAGGGAATTTTTATAAGAGTTTATTTGAGCCCAAATGGGCAGTTGCCGAAAAGCAAAATCTCAAATGTTTCATAGAATAACAGTTTTGCAGTTTCTTTTATGTGTTTGAAATTAAGGAGTAAAGAAGGTGTGGACAAAAGGGGCCACATGCTAACCTGACAAGCTCAGGGAAGGCCTGCATGGCAGTCTTGCAAAACTCAGAGACCTAAAGTAACCACAAAGGATGGTCTGAAATTAAACTTTAACTAAAAGCAGTTCTGGTGGGTAGTTACCTCCTAGGCTATTATCTTCACTGACAAGGTCAACCTTTACCTTAACTGAGCCTATCTGTATTTTTGCATCAAGGGATAACATACCCTTGAAATGTCTGAGTAATTTGTAACTCCCCTTTTTCTGGACCTCTTGGGGCACAACCCAATGTGCCTGGGCGCCAGGACAGACACCACAAATTCCTTCATTGTTATGTTAATTGTTCCTGCACCCCCCCTAAGTATGTGTCTATCATTTTACTTTTTATCCAATCCCAGGGGTTTCCCTGCTTTGCTTTCTCCCGCCTCTCTAGTCTATCACCAGTGGATTTCATGTAACCCACCTAAGTCCCTGCCTTTGATTGCAATTCTATATAATAAAGAGCTAATATGCTAATTAGACCGGACAGCTGAACGACCTTCCAGAATGACCAGTGGGCGGGGCTGCAGGGCCACAGGGCAGCGGGGCCATGGGCTGAGAGGCAGCCCGAGCTGCAAGGGCCAAGCCCCTTTCACAAATTCCGTGCATCGGGCCTCTAGGGTATAAATATAGATGTAACCCGCCATTCTCCGGAGCTTTATCTCAATCCGTTGAGGTTCTGCTTCCCAGCATTTGTTGACAGTTTGGCTCAAATAAACTCATAAAAATTCTTTACAGGTTTTAATGTTTTTGTGTTAACAAAGGTAAGGAATATTACATGAAGGTGGGAAAAAGCAAGGTGGGGATTGGATTTCAGGATAGTTAACAAGATTATGTGCTTTCTTGAAAGTGATTTTGCTTCTTTCAAAAGTGTGTTAAACCAGATGTTAGCCCGGGCTTGCTTAAGGCAAACATAACTTTTTTACTATAAAAGTTATTAGCCTGGGGCATGACCTGGCCAGTTAGGAATTTATGATCAGATCAAGATGGTGAAGGCCATGGAAAGGAAAGAGAAACTCTCACAGACCAGAGGAGGCTGGGAAAGCATGCGATGTGGTGCCTGGGATTGGTCCTGTACCATAAAGCGGACATTCATAGAACATCTGGTAAAATCCACGTAAAGTCTGGATCTTAGTTCACATAATCTACCAATTTGGGTCATTTCAACTGGAAAAAAAAAAAAAGGCTCAGGGGCCTCAGTCTACATATTTCAATAGATTATTTTCTAAGCATAATTGTGCCTGAACAGAACAAGGAAAACACTCTAATACTGTCTCATTTCCTTCCTTTTCTCCACCTTTTTCACCAGTTCTTTCATAGTGGCCTCCATGACTCATTTCTCCAGAGGAGATGAAATGAAAAATAAGGACAGGGCTGTTCAGAGGGAGCAATTCAGACTCTGAGTGAAAAATGCACGAAGGATGGAAACATTTAACCTAATCAAATGTAGTGAAAATTTGCCAGTTTCTTCACCATTAGCTCCTTTCCTGGAACATCTATTCAGGGATAAATAGGCATTTATATATAGATAAGAAATATGAGAAAGCTGGGAAATGGCCAAAATGTGCTTTTAAGAAGCAGGTCATATCCGAAACTGTTTCTACAGGAATCATATAGGTAAAAGAAATAACATACTTTAAAAAATACATCAATAAAAATCCCAAACCAGAAAGCCAATGAGGAGTTTATAGTTCAGGGAATTTAATTCTTTTATAAGAGAATTAGCGAAGTACATTAGGTCCGTGTTATGTGTGGAAAGCAATCTCTGGTGCTCCCAATCTGCTACTGAAGATAAACCTAATGAAATTTTCATTTGAGGCTTAGCTATATTATGCTTGAAATGTAATACTTTTCTCCACTGTTAATATTCCATCTCTGAAAAAAGTAGATTAAAGTGTCTCCATATACTGATATCTTGTACATAACCTTTTCCTTGCATTATTTTTTGTCTTTAAAAGCGTAATTACAGCCAGCTTAACATAACCAAACTGTATACAAAACTTCGCTAATATGTTTGCTTACCTCAAATAGCTCTGACTTGTGAGTGTCTATGCCTGTAATGCAGGTATAAACATTTGTTTGAAAGGAATTTGTACTTCCAATAAAGTAGTCACATGCACATGCACAGTCAATACACTCTCGTGTTTATGCATAAATGGCTTCTTAAAAGGTGATGGTTGTTGTTGTTTTTTTTCTTTCTTTCTTTCTCCTGGGATTTGTACTGTAAAATTCAGTCATGTTTGATAAGATGGTAAAAAAAAATTACTTTTTTTCTTCTCTGAAAACAAACATTTAAGCTGCCTCAGAACAGAGAGGTGAGGTGATGGATGTAAAAAACTGAGAAAAAAGAAGAAAATAATAAAACAATCTCTGACAGCTGACAACTGTGAGCTGGCCCGGCAGCCAGTAGCTGGGTTGTAGTGTTTCTTCCTGAACATAAACAATTTTACAGAATATCACCATCAGATGAGGTTATTTTGTGACACTGATGGAACGGAACAAAAACAAGGACACTATGTCACCACATTCTCCTTTCAAAGTTAATATGAATAACCAATGCTTCTTCATAAGTGATAGCCATACTTGATTCCTCCCACCTCCTAAATTAAAATTATTAATATACACAGTGACCAAGTAGCCTCCATTTTCTGAAAACCCAATAAAAACAAATCCAACCAAAAATCAAGTGCAAAACTCAACCCTCTACAAGACCATCCTAATACCATCTCACTGAGATTATTTTCCCCATTGGATGCACTTTTCCTTATTGCAGCGCGTTAAAAACCTAAGTTTGTTTGACCCCAAGTATGTTCTTAATGGTCTTTGGGCATTAGACCATAATAAGACAAAGGTAAAAACAGTAGGGAAGTTTATTGGTAGATAGGTTTTATTGTAGTAGTTTTATGGGTGGGGATGAGTCGGAAGGTGATATGGATGTGTGTGTTAGCCATGGGGGGAAGAAGAGCAGAAGAAGATTATGTTGCATGGATAAAGGATAAGTTATATAAGAAAGTTAGAGACTTTAGTAGTTTTGCTCTATTTTTCTTCCCCATAATATCCTGATCTTCATATTGCCTTTATTCCTAATATTCCCTCTTCCTTTCCTCTTCACTGTGAATCAAAAAAAGAATAGCATCAGCATTGTTGCTATTGTTTGGGTCCTTGAATAACATCTGCCCTCTTTGTACTCTAATTTTGAACCAATTAAGAAATAGGCAAAAGAGTAGACAAAATAGGAGTTTTATTATGGTTAAAGGCTAGATTAGAGGTTATGACTAACATATATGACCAGGTTGGCTTGCTAATGCTCTTTGTAGTGAACAGAGATCTTGGGACACTTTAACTAAGAAAATGTTTCATTTTCAGGGCAGACATAACTACTGAGGATTTCTTCCTTATACTAGTGCAAAATAAAAAATGGAGAAAAGAGGCCAGATTCCCAGTGCTTACAAATTATCTCCACTCAGTTGGAAATACAGACCATGATGTCACCCAGTAATTGAATAGCTTATTCTAAAAGAACTTCTTCAGTGGAGGTCCCAATGCATGGACAATATATGTAGTATATTATAATATATCCCTATAAAACTCCCCAGTGACTTTTCCTCATCTAACCCATTGAGCTTGCTCATGAAACCCGTGATTGTACATGACTATGGCTATCTTTCTTGCAAAGGATAAGGAAACATTCATTTCCATCTTTATGTAGCTACTCCTTCAGTATCAACCATTGTTTGTTAATGGATATTTTTTGGACCTCTGATTTTTCCCCCTGAAGGCACTGAAATGGAGGAGAACAGTGTATTTAATTAACTCCAATATCTCATTTTATTTGAAGCTGAAATTTCACCCCTACTCTAGGTCCAGCCACACTGTGTTATAAAAGTTATCAAGGGCTCTGTAGTGATATATAATGACAATATGAATATACTCTGATAATAAAATACAATACCATCAAGATGTCCCAAGGTGTCTCATTATTACATTTCTGGGAAGTTTTAAATTCAAATATAATAACTCTGTGATTAAGTGCACAGACTCTGAACCTATATACCTGACTTCAAATCTCTGTTCTTATACTTACTAGGTTTGTGATTCTGGGAAACTTAACTAACCTCCCTTTGCCTCAGTTTCCTTACCTGACACATAGGAATAATGATAAGACTTACAGAATTATTGTGAACATTAAGCAAATTAATATTTATAAAATTTTAGGACATTTCTGGCAGGTAAGTGCTTCATAAAAAATAATTATTTATTATTGTGCTTTCTATTTAAAGTCCAAAAGTTACATTTAGGTCAAAAAAATTACTCCTCTAGCCCTAGCCAGTTTGGCTTAGTGGATAGAGTGCTGGCCCACTGACTGAAGGGTCACAGGTTTGATTCCTGTCAAGGGCATGTAGGTGGGTTGCAGGCTGGATCCCCAGCCCTGGTCAGGGCATGTGCAGGAGGCAACCAATCAATGTGTCTCTCTCACATAGATGTTTCTCTGTGTGTGTGTGTGTCCCCCTACCTTCCACTCTCTAAAAATCAATTGAAACATATCCTCAGGTGAGGATTAATAACAACAAAAGTTGCTTCTCTAACCCCCAATTTCTTATTCTGCTCAGTGTCAGCTAATATGGTTCCCTTTCTTGAGATGCTGGGGGAGATTCACTCAGTGGCCTCATCCTAGATATTTTTACTGGAAAGGATATTGCTTTTGGCTTATAGGGCTTTAGTGCCTCTAAAGTCATTCTAACCCAAAGTCCCTCATGTACCTCACCTTTGTTGTCAGCTTTATTAAGCTATACTTTACAAACAAAACACCAGTTGTAAGCGTATAGTTTGATGAGTCTGAGAATCGCTTACAGTCCTGTAGCTACCACCACGACCATGAAATAGATCACCCAAAAATATGCCTTCATGCCCCTTTTCAGTCAATATCTTTTGCCTAACCCCTGGCTCCTGGCAGCTGCCAATCTTCTTTCTATTGCTATAGTTTTGCATACTCTAGAATTTCATATAAATTGAATCATCCATTTTATAGTCTTTCTCTCTGGTTTCTTTCACTTAGCATAATGCTTTTGAGATTCATCCATTTTCTTGCATGTCTCAGGATGTCTTCATTTCTTTTTATTATTAAGTAGCATTTCATTATATAGATGTATCAATCATTTTCACTTATAAAAAGGAAAATGATAGTTTTTCTCAGGTGATTGGGATAAAAGGACAAAGTTACTAAAAAATTCTTTGTGGATGTTCTGAGAGCTGAGGAGATTAATATCTTGTCATACCTATAACCTTTTTGTGAAGATAAATATCTTGTCTGTAACATCTACATTTCTGCCTGCATTTAAAATACACCCTGACCCTGTACTTATGCCCATTTCTTCTTATTTAAAAGCATTCCACTTTGATTCCTCACGGAAACAACTACAAATCCCTCCAAGCATCCTTGTTTCTACAAATGCAGTTTCCTTTGTCAGGAATCCCCTCCATTTCATTGTCAATCTATCAAATTCCTTCCTGCTCTTCCTCCACATCTCAACTGAGATATTACCTTTCTTGTCATATCTCTCCTAATCACTCCAAGTAGAATTAATTACTTCTTCCTTGGTGTCCCCAAAGCACCATGAATATAATTTCACTGTGTCACTCATTTAATGATAATTCATGACCAAATTCAGATATGTCTCTGTTATGAAAAAAGATAGTGTTACTCAACTTTGTTTCCCAAGTTCAGTCCTCAACACCAAAGTAGACAGTTAATAAATGTTTGTTTAATGAAAGAAAGAAAATGAATAAATGAAAGCATGAAAATGCCCTCCTGTTGATACACATCCATCATAGTTAATGCAAGTACGTGAACACAACTCACAGCTCTAATTGCCTGGAAATCTTTGCACCCCATTGGTGTTTGGTAAGACAGATATCTGTTAATGCTCTGATAAATCTTGCTAAATTTAAGGAAACAACTGCTATCCACTGAAAAGTACATTTAATTATTCACAGTGCATAGAGGTTACTGTGACATGACTAGCAACAAGCTCCTGGCCCTTCAGACTGGAAGAATGCGTCCGTAATTAAAATGTGACCCATGCTGTTTCCTGCTGCCAGATTTCCTTGAGTAGTCACTGGAAATGAAATTATAATTATGACATTTGAAGAAATAAAACTCTCCAGGGAAAGCAGCCTCCAAAGACAGACTGTATGTCAACAGCTGTTGAGGAAATTACTTATTTTAACCTTTGCCATAAAAATTGTAAAAGTGATCCAGCTCCTACTCTGTGGCAGACATTTTGAGAGATAAATTTGTAGGTGTATTTGGGGGATTAGCCTAAAGCCAAGACAACATCATTTTGCAACAGAAGTTCCATTAAAGTTTCTTAAACTTCAGTGAACTTCTGTTCAGGAAGTCCTTTTAAATTCTGATGAGCTGACATTTGAATGTTTCTGTAGCAGATGGCTATCAGCTAAAAGAAGTACACAATATTTTATTCTCACTAACTGGAAGAAACCAAATTTGAAGAATATGATAGATTTTAAAAAATCAAAACTCTGAGAAGTGTAGATCACAGATTTCATGTATTTAAAATATGGAAATTCAAACTGACTTGGACTTAAGTTTCCTGGTGTAATGTGGGTGGGGTTTTTGTTTGTTTGGTTGGTTTTTGCTTAAAACATGGCAACAGAAGCAAGATTCTCCAAAATACCTATACTATAGGCATTTAGAACATATTTGAAAACCATTACATATAATCAAATACTATTTATTAAATGTCTGCGTAATAATGACACAATAAACTCTCTGAGTTTAATCAAACTGAATTATCCATCAATTATCTTCTATAAATACCTATTCAAAGATCTCTTTATAGTCATACTGAATATTCTACATTCTGAAGGAGATGTAGAAAAATTGGCCAGGGTACCTGATCTACAGGGATCTCACAACCATGGTAGGAAGACAAAGTTAATATACACGGAGAATTACATACAGTTAAACAGAAAAGAAACATTAAATACATGCCTTGCCAAATGTTAGTGCTTACAGATGATGACTCAGGATGGAGATTTTAAATTCTTTACCCAAAGATATATACCTAATTAATTTCATTACTAGATTTAAAGTTTAAGATGTGCTTCTATCAGTTCTTCATATAGTGTCATGATTTATATATTCTATTGGTTCTGCTTTCCTGAACCTGACTGATACAGAATCCAAGTTTTTATAACATCATAGCCTACGCTCCTTCTAAAAATGCTTTTTTTTCCCTTTTTTTTTTTTGGTGTTTTATTACTAAAGGCTAGACTTGGTTATACTAAGCACCTTAAAATTCTCCCTTTCCAAATGACCTTCTCACCAAAATAGAGAGCCAAGATGCCTCGTGAGCCTCTGCCTCACTCAACTGTGTCATCATCAACCACTAGCAAATAAGTCCAGACAAGTTAAGTGCTGGCTGTTGCAGGGCTTGATGAATAGCTTTATGGGTCCCTTTTCACAGCTGTCACTGTTCTGATAGCTTGATTGAAAACAACCCTTGAACCATACCAAGGGGAGCTGCCCACAGAGGGCACGGCATGTTTCTGAGTGCTTCTGGTCACATGCTTCTAGGACACCACTGCAGTAAAAGAGCCCAGCAACCTGTTTCTCTGCACTCAGATCTCCTACAACCTAATGCAAGTCTTCTGTAACAGATTTACAGATCACACCTCATCTCTTCAAATGGCATGCACACAGATCCCTATAGCGCTAGATAGTGTCCGTCCTCTGACGTCAACCACACCAAATGGTTGTTGAACAATGTTTTAATTCATTGCAGTTAAGCAATTAAAAATTTAGGAAGGGAAGTACAGCATTAAGTGACAGCCTCCTTTCAATGCAAAAGGTTATCTGTCAATCTTGTTTTTCTTTGTATCTGTAGAAGCTCAGTCTACTGGTATTCCTACTTGCCTGCAAACTCTTTCCTGTTGCAGTTTCTGGGCTAATCCTGACATAAGGATCTGTATCCTCTATCTCCCACTATTCCGTCCCCAGATCTGGTCTTTTGTGGCTCAGATCTAACACCCCTAGGGGTCAGAATCCAATGTGCCAGCCAAGATGGTTTACCTCTTTGCTCTTTGAGATATCTTCACTAACAATGACATTCAGGATGAATGTCCCCACAGGAAACCCATCTAGATCAAAGCTCTCTTCTTTTCCTTTTGTTGCTTTAATTAGAAGACTAAAGTTCTTCCTTATTCCTTCCTTCTCATTGCCAGCTAAGTACTCTAAAGTGAATAACTTCCAGCTAAATACTGATGAATTCTCTAGTTCCCTCTCTAGGACTACAAGCCCTGCCTTACTCAGGCACAAAACTTTCCTGTTCACTCCAATGGCCCAGCTTCCAAATTGGGTCATGTGACACATAGACATAAAATTCTTAAATCTTAAGTACTGATTCCACCTTTTCCCCACCATCACCGTTGGTGCTAGATTTGTGCCTGAGACTTTTATGCGACTTCAGACATCCATAATCAGCTAACCCAGGGGTCGACAAACCGCGGCTCGGGAGCCACATGCGGCTCTTTGGCCCCTTGAGTGTGGCTCTTCCACAAAATACCACGGCCTGGGCAAGTCTATTTTGAAGAAGTGGAGTTAGAAGAAGTTTAAGTTTAAAAAATTTGGCTCTCAAAAGAAATTTCAATCGTTGTACTGTTGATACTTGGCTCTGTTGACTAATGAGTTAGCTGACCACTGAACTAACCAATTCCTTCAGTCACTCTTCTTGTGTTGCTCTGCACTCATGTTTTTATTTGATTCAAACCATGACTTCATTCTACACCCTAATAGATAAACTCTTTTAAAAGACATATGCAGAAAATGGATATGTAAGAAATCTACAATTTGAGGTGGATGTAATCCATACCATCCTTCTGCACTATATTCCCTTAATTCGGCATCAATGCACAGTGCTAGGATCCGCATCTGATAGAGGAGACAGTAACATAGCCCATATATATATATGAAGTCCATATTTCCCAGGCCATTGCAAGCTATAAAGAATAAATAGGGGCATCTTACCAAAACTGTTTCTCTGGCTTCATCAGCATTTGCTCTGTTGGAATCCAATCCATTCAGATACTTCCCCTGTGGTTCAAGGAGTCCCCAGGAATCTTGTTTACTGCAATAGCATGTACTGTTTTCCTCCTCCCCTGCTCTAGCTCACTAGGGTGCTCTGCCTGGTCAATAATGATTCAAAAAGCACGAGCCCTCTTATTGATGTCTGCAGGCACTCACTGATATCAACACTAACAAAAGTTTTAGCTGTTTTTCTTGGGGACGCCTGTGACAGAGGTTAAGAGCATGTGTGTTGATGTTAAAGATGCCACAGCCTACTATGTGCTTGCTCTAGTAGTTCTTATGTCTGCCCATGGACCCTTTCTTTTTCTTTCGGGAACATTGTCTCTCTTCTGCAGAGAAATGCTCCTCCTTTGGAACTAAACATAAGTTCTTAAAGCATCCCCATTCACTTGCTACATGATTAGCTTGGTCCTGGGAACCTAACTCAAATTTGACCCTCTGCTTGGATTTTATCATTTGACACTAGATTAAGCAAGGGTAAGCTTTTCCCAAGAAATAGGTAATAAGGCCCTGAAGATTTCAACAACATATTGTCTGCCTGGTGGAAGACTCCCAATCTGCAGCAGGAGAGAATCCTATATAATCAAAGGCTAATATGCAAATAGACTGAACAGGGGAGCAACAGGTCGCTATGACATGCGCCGCTCAGCCAAAAGCTGGGCTCACGGCTGGTGAGTGCAGTGGTGGTGGCAGGAGGGGCTAAGGATGTCTGATTGTCAGACATCCCCCGAGGGCTCCCAGACTGCGAGAGAGCACAGGCCGGGCTGAGGGACCCCCTCTCCCCCAGTACATGAATTTTGTGTGCCGGGCCTCTAGTGATATCATAATAGAGAAAGCGGGGAGAAGAGATCTCTGGCCTCATTAACTTCATTGGTAAGTATTGTACCCCAAGCCCAACTTTACTTCTGCCTTTCCTGCAGTTACTTAATCCTTCACTGAGATATCCTGATTCACTTTCCTGATGATTCCAATTGGGTGGGTGGGGGGAGAGAGAGAGAGAGGAGAGAATATGGGTTTCATGTTTCTGCTGTGTCAGGAGGTGGCATTACCACCTGCCAGTATCAACTCTGAGCCCCTTGTTGGATGTAGTACATGCTAATATCTGAACCATGGACTTTATTTCCTGAATTTCTTTTTCATTATCGAAGCCTTGTTATCAATACTGCTAAACACTGGCCCCTCATTTCCCAGCTACATTTCTCCACTAAATGTTCTCACTCAGGTATTTTAATTCTCCTCATCCTAGGGTTCATTTATGAATCCACAAAAGCTATGACATACTCAGAATCATGCATTCTGTTATCTACCACCCAAAACTGACCTAATGATTCAAATTTCTATACCTTCATTCTCTCTTACTTTGGGATAAGTTGTCTCCCAGGAGGCTTTTCAGCTTCTAATAAAAATTGCTAATATCTCTGTCTGTTAATAAAAGCTGGATTACCTGGTCAGCAATATAGGACTAGGTGGAATAGAGTAGAATCAGGTAGGGCTTCATGGAAGAAGTGGTTATGCAGATGGGTCATGAAGAATGAATTTGATTTTGCATACAGATAAAATTTGTGATTTGCTAGTTGAAAAATATATTAAGTATGTGTACTCACCTTCAGTATATCTCAGAATCACTTCCTAGAAGAATAAAAAAGTACATTTTAAATATGGCTAGCTAGACAAAATTCAGTAAACTTCATTCACTTTGAGGTTTGTCCTAGCTTTATAATAAATAAGTTAAGTTTCACCAGGAAAAATAACAAAATAAAACCTCTCAATTATCTGATTTCTGCTAAACCTGTAGGTTTTATTAGCATTATAGATTTTCTGTAACATTCTCCCCATATGCTGTTTCACTGACTCTTTATTCCATTTTCTGGAGCAGAAAGTGGAATATGGATCGCCTGTGTCTCCACGTATGGGTGGACAAGTAAAAATAATCTGTCATTGTGTCTTTTTTGTGAATGAAACATTGATATAAAATGGGCAAAGCCCTGAAAAGAAATGTGCAAATTGGGTCAGATTACAAAACACATTGCAAAAGACACATTCCATGCCTTTTCAGGAAAAGTCTCAAGAAAGGGAAATAAAAGGAATTCATTTTTTCCGGCTGACTACAGACAACTGTAATTAATCATCTCTCCAAAGCCTTTGTCTTCTCACTGGATGTCATTCCATATTCTAAATGTCTTATTTTGCTTTTTCCTAAGGGAAGCCTAAAAAAAAACATGTTAGTGAAACAAAACCGACAGACATGGAGGTGTAAGTCACTTTGTGATTTAAAACCGTGATGGAATTCCTTGTTTGTAGGATTAAGTTCCTGCCTCCTCAGAATGGCATAGCCAGACCTTTCCAAGCTGGGTCTGTCTTCCTTTTCAGTCTTTTCTCTGCGTTCATTTCCCCAATGCACCTCACCCTTTTCTATTTCCAGGATTTTGCAATCTCTGTGTCTTAGCCGCAGAATGCCTTCCCTCCTAAGAAATGCTGGATTAGCCTTCAGTCCTGGCCTAAGTGTTACTTCCTCCACACAGTCTTCCTGATATCTCTCCCCAGCAGGTCAAGTGTAACACCCGTTCTGTGTTCTCACTGTGAATTCATCACATCTGTATTGCTGAATTTATCAGACTGCCTGTGGGCATCTCAATCATTAGCCTTTAAGCTCTTTCTAGGCAGAAACAATGTCCTCAGTTTAATTAATTCCAAGCCTTTCTAACACCTATTTTAACACACGGAATACCCTCACATCTTCCAGTTTGTTGGAATCAACTGGTCCTTGTTACTTTAAATAAAATTGGTTCAAACTGTACCCTACATGAAAAGGGAAAGTCAGCATCCCCTGGAAGGCTTTTTGGAGTGGGGGAAGAGCTTATCTATCATCCCTTCCAGCTAGATCCAGCCTCTTGCCTTAATATTGTGTGTCCTCTCTTCTTTGATTTCATTACTTCTCCTCCCTAGTTTAAGCACCCTCCACCACCACCACCCCAAAGTTTTGCTCATATAGTTCTTTGGCTTCCTCCCAGCTATGTCCTTCCCACAGTAATGCTAATGTCACAGTTGCCCATCAAGATCTTTTGCCAAAGTATTTAGTTATTCTAAAACCAGCTTCAATATAACTCTCTTCCCACAACAAAACATGTAATGAGTATCCGATTAGGAGACCCTGTGCTAGGCTTAAGGAGTGCCATAGTGAATAAAATATGGTACTGCTCACAGTGATTTGAGGACCTGGCAGAGTCCTGTTTATTTTTGACAACTATATTGACTGGCACATAGTAGAAGCATAATAAAAGGCAGCATAGGAAATAAGAAAAGAAATGCAGTCTTCTTTTTTTTTATTTTCTTTTTTTTTTTATTAAGGTATTATATGTGTACATATCTTACCATTGCCCCCCCCCCCACTCCCATACATGCCTCACCCCCCAATGTTTTGCATCCGTTGGTTACTCTTATATACATGCATATAAGTCCTTCAGTTGATCTCTTATTTCCCCCACCTCTCCCTAACCTTACTGCTGTAATTTGACCATCTGTTTGATGCTTTACTGCCTCTGTATCTATCTTTTTGTTCATCAGTTTATAATGTTTTTCATTATCCCCAAATGAGTGAGATCATGTGGTATTTTTCTTTCATTGACTGGCTTATTTCACTTAGCATAATGTTCTCTAATTCCATCCAGGTGCCTACAAATGGTAGTAATTCCTTCTTTTTTATGGCAGCATAGTATTCCATTGTGTAGATGTACCATAGTTTTCTGATCCAGTCATCTGCTGACGGGCACTTAGGCTGTTTCCAAATCTTAGCTATGGTAAATTGTGCTGCTATGAACATAGGGGTGCATATATCCTTTCTGATTGGTGTTTCTAGTTTCTTAGGATATATTCCCAGGAGTGGGATTACTGGGTCAAATGGGAGTTCCATTTTCAGTTTTTTGAGGAAACTCCATACTGTTCTCCACAGTGGCTGCACCAGTCTGCATTCCCACCAGCAGTGCACGAGGGTTCCTTTTTCTCCACATCCTCGCCAACACTTGTCGTTTGTTGATTTGTTGATGATAGCCATTCTGACAGGTGTGAGATGGTATCGCATTGTCGTTTTGATTTGCATCTCTCGGATAATTAGTGACTTTGAGCATGTTTTCATGTGTCTTTTGGCCTTCCTTCTGTCTTCTTTCGAAAAGATTCTATTTAGGTTCGTTGCCCACTTTTTTATTGGATCATTTATCTTTCTTTTATTAAGTTGTATAAGCTGCCTGTAGATGTTGTAGATTAAACCTTTATCAGTGATAACATTTGCAAATATGTTCTCCCATACAGTGGGGTTTCTTGTTGTTTTGTTGATGGTTTCTTTTGCTGTGCAAAAGCTTTTTATTTTGATGTAGTCCCATTTGTTTATTTTCTCTTTGGCTTCCATTGCCCTGGGGCAGTATCAGTGAAAAAGTTCTTTTGGCATATGTCTGAGATTTTGCTGCCTGTGGATTCCTCCAGTATTTTTATGGTTTCCCGTCTTACATTTAAGTCCTGTACCCATTTTGAGTTTATTTTTGTGTATGGTGTAAGTTGGTGGTCTAGTTTCATTTTTTTGCATGTATCTATCCAATTTTCCCAACACCATTTATTAAAGAGACTGTCTTGACTCCATTGTATGCTCATGCCTCCTTTGTCAAATATTAAATGCGCATATTGGTTTGGGTCGATATCTGGATTCTCTATTCTGTTCCATTGATCTATATGTCTGTTCTTGTGCCAGTACCAGGCTGTTTTGAGGACAGTGGCTTTGTAATACAGCTTGAAATCTGGTATTGAGATCCCTCCTACTTTGTTCTTCTTTCTCAGGATTGCTGTGGCTATTCGGGGTCTTTTTTTATTCCAGATGAATTTTTGGAGAGTTCTTTCTAGGTCTGTGAAATACGCCGTTGGTATTTTAATGGGGAGTGCATTGAATCTATAGATTGCTTTGGGTAGTATGGACATTTTGATGATGTTGATTCTACCAATCCATGAACATGGTATGTTCTTCCATCTGTTTACATCTTCCTCTATCTCTTTTTTCAGTGTCCTGTAGTTTTCCGCATATAGGTCTTTTACCTCCTTGGTTAGGTTTATTCCTAAGTATCTTAATTTTTTTGGTGCGATGGAAAATGGGATTGCTTTTTTAGTCTCTCTTTCTGTAAGTTCACTGTTGGTGTATAGAAATGCCATAGATTTCTTGGTGTTAATTTTGTATCCTGCTACATTGCCGAATTCATTTATTAAGTCTGTTAGTTTTTTGATGGAGTCTTTCGGGTTTTTTATGTACAATATCATGTCATCTGCAAATAAGGACAGCTTTACTTCTTCTTTTCCAATTTGGATGCCTTTTATTTCTTCTTCTTGTCTAATTGCAGTGGCTAATACTTCCAGTACTATGTCAAACAGGAGTGGTGAGAGTGGGCATCCCTGTCTTGTTCCTGTTCTTAGGGGAAATGGTTTTAGTTTTTGCCCATTGAGTATGATGTTAGCTGTGGGTTTATCATATATAGCTTTTATTATATTGAGGTATGATCCTTCTATTCCCACCTTGTTGAGAGTTTTTATCAAGAAAGGGTGTTGGATTTTGTCAAATGCTTTTTCTGCATCAATTGATATGACTATGTGATTTTTATCTCTCAATTTGTTTATGTGATGTATCACATTTATTGATTTGCGGATATTGAACCATCCTTGCATTCCTGGGATAAACCCTACTTGGTCATGGTGTATGATCTTTCTGATGTACTGCTGGATCCTATTTGCTAGAATTTTGTTGAGGATTTTGGCATCTACATTCATGAGGGATATTGGCCTGTAATTCTCCTTCATTGTGTTGTCTTTATCTGGTTTTGGTATTAGGGTGATGCTGGCTTCATAGAAGGAGCTTGGAAGTGTTCCTTCCTCTTGAATTTTCTGGAATAGTCTGAGGAGGATAGGTTTTAGTTCTTCCTTGAATGTTTGGTAGAACTCTCCTGTGAAGCCGTCTGGCCCCGGGCTTTTGTTTGCCGGAAGCTCTTTGATGACTGCTTCAATTTCTTCCATAGTTACTGGCATGTTGAGCTGTTTAGATTCTTCCTGATTGAGTTTTAGAAGGTTATATTTTTCTAGGAATATGTCCATTTCCTCCAGGTTGTCCAGTTTGTTGGAATAGAGTTGTTCGTAGTATTTTTTAACAACCCTTTGTATTTCAGCGGGATCTGTTGTTATTTCACCTCTTTCATTTTTGATATTGTTTATTTGGGTCCTCTCTCTTTGCTTCTTGGTGAGCCTGGCTAGAGGTTCATCAATCTTGTTTATCCTTTCAAAGAACCAGCTCTTGGTTTTGTTGATCTTTTGTATTGTTTCTTTGGTCTCTATGTCGTTTATCTGTGCTCTGATCTTTATTATTTCCTTCCTTCTGCTTACACTGGGCTTTTCTTGTTGCTCTTTTTCTAACTCTTTGAGTTGTTGGGTTAGGTAATTTATTACCCCTGTTTCTTGTTTTTTGCAGTAGGCTTGTAGAGCTATGAACTTCCCTCTCAAGACTGCCTTCGCTGTGTCCCATAGATTTTGGATTGTAGTGTTTTCATTGTCATTTGTTGTCATGATGTTTTTTATTTCTTCTTTGATCTCTCTGGTAACCCAGTCATGGTTTAATAGCATGCTGTTTAGTCTCCATGTGTTTGATTTCTTTGGGTTGTTTTTATTGTAGTTGATTTCCAGTTTTATGCCACTGTGGTCTGAGAAGATGCTTGATATGATTTCTATCTTCTTGAATTTGAAGAGACTTTGCCTATGTCCCAACATATGGTCTATCTTTGAAAATGACCCATGTGCGCTTGAGAAGAATGTATATTCTGTGGCTTTGGGGTGAAATGTTCTGAAGATGTCAATTAATTCCATCTGGTCTAGTGAGTCATTTAGGATTGATGTTTCTTTGCTGATGTTTTGTTTAGAGGATTTGTCCAATGGTGATAGTGGGGTATTAAAGTCTCCTACTATGATTGTATTGTTGTCAATCTCTCCCTTGATATCCTCCAGAAGTTTTTTTATGTATTTGGGTGCTCCTGTATTGGGTGCATATATGTTTACCAGAGTTATTTCTTCTTGTTGGATTGCTCCCTTTAGTATTATGAAATGGCCTTTCTTATCTCTTGTTATGTCCTTCAGTTTGAGATCTAATTTGTCAGAAATAAGTATTGCTACCCCAGCTTTTTTTTCAGTTCCATTTGCCTGGAAAACCTTTTTCCATCCCTTCACCCTCAGTCTGTGTGCGTCTTTTTTTCTGAGGTGGGTTTCTTGTAGACAGCAGATATATGGGTCGTGTTTTCTTATCCAATCCATTACCCTATGTCTTTTGATTAGGGCATTTAATCCATTTACATTTAAAGTTATTATTGATAGGTACTTATTTGTCGCCATTCCTATTCTTTACCCCTGTGTTACTTCTTCGCTTCCAGTTTCTTTCTTTCTTTCTTTTTTTTTTTTTTTTTTACAGCAGACCCTTTAGCATTTCTTGCATTGCTGGTTTGGTGGTGATAAATTCCCTTAGTCCTTTTTTGTCTGTGAAGCTCCTGATTTCACCTTCAATTTTGATTGACAGCCTTGCTGGGTACAGTATTCTTGGATTCAGACCCTTCCTTTGCATGACTTTGTATATTTTATTCCATTCCCTTCTGGCCTGATGAGTTTCTGTTGAGAAATCAGTTGCTAGTCTGATGGGGGTTCCTTTGTATGTAACTTTCTGTCTCTCTCTTGCTGCTTTTAAGATTCTTATTTGTCGTTGGTGTTTGCCAATTTAATTATAATGTGCCTTGGCGTCGGTCTTTTGGGGTTCATTTTGCTTGGGACTCTGTGAGCTTCTTGGATTTGTGTGGGTTTTTTCTTCCCTATATCAGGGAAATTTTCTGTCATTATTTCTTCAAAGAGGTTTTCTATTCCTTGCTCAGCTTCCTTTCCTTCTGGAACCCCTATTATGCGGATGTTGTTTTGTTTCGTGTTGTCCCAAAGTTCCCTTAGACTCTCCTCCTGCCTTTTAATTTTTTTTTCTAGAAGTTGCTCTACTTGGGTATTTTTTTCCATCTTGTCTTCTAGCTCACTGATGCGGTCCTCTGCTTCTTCTAGTCTACTCTTGATGCTTTCTATTGAGTTCTTTACAGCAGCGATGTCATTTTTCATTTCTTCTTGGTTCTTCTTCATTTCCTCTTGGTTCTTGCTCATATTGTCGAATTTGTCTTCCATTCTTTTCAGCCACCTTATGACCATTTCTCTGAATTCTTTTTCTGGCAGGTTGCTTGCCTCCATTTCGTTTACTTCCTTTTCTGGTTATGCCTGCTTTTCTTTCATATGCGGGCTGCTTCTTTGTCTCCCCATGGTCTCTCTTCTCTGGGTGTCTGGTTATGTAGTTCTCTCTCTCTCCTGGGTTGATTTAAAGGCACAAACTACAGCACTACCAGGTACAACTCACAAGGCACTGAACAGGAATGTATTCACGATATTAATAACCTCCAATATAGGTGACCACCAGAGAAAGGCAAATTAGGTGATAGGAGAGAAAGAAGAAGAGGAAAAAAGAAAGAAAGAAAGAAAGAAAGAAAGAAAGAAAGAAAGAAAGAAAGAAAGAAAGAAAGAAAAAAGGAGTGTGAAAATGAAATTGGGAAAAGGGAAAGTAAAGGAAAAAAAAAGTAAGAGAGACAAGAAAGTGACTAAGAGAGAAAGGGGAACAGACTATATATATTGGGGATAAAACTCCAATAGAACAATCACTAATCCCAGCAAATGCCAGCAACAAGTGCCTGGGGATTAGTACAAACTACAGCACCAACTAATATGGAGTGAGGCAAGGGAAAGCTGAAGCACAAAACAAACAAAAAAATAAACAAAAGAAGAATAAGCAGAACAATCTCACAAAAAAGCATAAAAATTCGATATAATCTACATTCAAGCAAACAACAACAAAAGGACAGAGAGAAGGACAAGTTTATGGATAGCTCAGACAGTGAAGGGAGAGGTGTATGTGGACTTGGAGCAGGGGATTGGAGATTAGATATGTAAGTAGGGTGAAATTTTAACAAGGGGTAAACAGAAAGAATAGGGAAAATCTAAAGCAGTAAAAGGGTAAGATAAACAGGACTGCAGTCTTCTTTTCAAGTGGTCAAATTTAATATGAATTTATCTGAGATCATGTGAAATATGATTACAGGCAGAATAGTATAGTTAATGAACTTTACAAGTCCGTGTCTCACCTCTCACCAATTCTTTTTTTAAAATATGTTTTATTGATTTTAGAGAGGGAGAGAGAGCTAGAAATATCAATGATGAGAGAGAATCATTGATCAGTTGCCCCCTACTCGCCCCTACACAACCCAGGCATGTGCCCTTGACCAGAATCAAACCCAGGACCCTTCAGTCCACAAGCCAATGCTCTATCTGCTGAGCCAAACTGGCTAGGGTACCAATTCTTTTATTCACACATCCCCAGACCAAAAATTCAACATCATGAGTACACAGTAGCTTTGGAATTTGAGATATTTTCAGTAATATATCACACATTGGAACTATGGGGAAAAAAATATTATTGAGAAGCATTTTAAACATTTTCTTGAACAATTAACTAAAATTATTTAAAAATTTATTTCTCTTATAGGATTAAGAAGCATAGATTTAAACTGCCTTATAAAAAGGATGTAAAAATGGCAATATAAAGCTTAAGCTAATTTATAATAATAAAAGCATAATATGCTAATTAGACCAGCCGTCCTTCCAAATGAAGCCAGGGCTGCAGGGGGCTGAGCTCCTTGCACGAATTTTGTGCATCGGGCCTCTAATACTTATATATAGTTTAATAATAGTGTAAATCATTCCTTGAAAGGCTTTATGTTTTTGAAAAGAGACTTTACTGAAAATGAATTAAGTATTAAATGAACAAAGTTGATTTAAGAAATTTCATGATTTCTAGTGTAGTTAGATTTTTGAGAAAATATATGTAGCTTGCCATTCTGTGTATTTCCTTAAGACTTTTCCTTATCATTGCTATCATACTAATTGGCTTTTTAGTATCTGGCACCCTTTATAATAAATTGGGACTCATTTGAAAATTGCAGGTATGCCTTCATCCTTGGCTATATTGTTCATGGAAGGGATGCAGCATCAAGCTTTCCTATCTCTCCTTTATCGGAAATGTTACAGGACACAGGGGTCAACAAAGTAATGAAATTTAAACCTCAGATCCTCTTAATTAAAGGGGGCCTGGGAGAGGCCCTAGTGTTGGGTGCATATGGTCACATGTTTTTTGTGAAGTTTATTATATAGATTATTCTTACCTACTTGAACCTATAGATAAGAATTCCAATCCAAGTGTCATTTCTTTTCATTCCAACATCGCTGCCTATGGAATAACCAGTTTTATTTAGTTTGGCTAAAAGGAAGTTGAATCACAGATATACTTAATTTGGATTTATTGGTATATCAATGAAATTCAGAGCCACTTCTGTTTATTGTCAAGGAATTATTAGCTGTCTGGTGTAGAAATGGATTCCAGAAATATTCCCATTATCCACTGCACCAGCTTATCTAGGTTGTATCATGAGGATCCAGGATCGGGATGATATTGCAATAGGAATGTAATCTGTGATACCCGCACCAGAGGTATATGGGAGTGGAGGCAGGAAGATGGGTTGAAGTGTGTAGAAGAACATCTGTGCAGCTAGGAGATAAACTGGTGTGTGTGTGTGTGTGGCAGTCCTGCACAGGTGATGTATAATCTGCCTCAGGCAAGCAGAGTGTGTACCATGTACTCATTTCTATATTTGGTATAAGCATACACCCAATGGGCAACATTAGGGTAGCACCAAACCGATTGTCCTTTTCATTCCAGATTACCGAGACTGGCCAGTAAATATTTGTTATAGCAATAACCTTTTGATTGGAATGAGCATCTCTCAGTGTCTCAAAAGCAGGTAATCTCCAAAGAGACAGTTAAAGACCTCCTAAGGTATAAATAAATTCCAAGTTTTGACCATCAGTTTTCTTCTCTGACTTGGAATGTGAAGTTGAGAGACAGGGAAATACATTTGAATTGTAATAAGGAATCTCAGAAGAAAATGCCCTGAATTAGGGACTCAGTAACATGTTAAGGAGGACAATCTTTGGGGGCACAGGAGCCTTCTGGCAGCTCTCAAATCACATGTTACCTAATGCAGAGGCAAATACTTCTTCATATTTAAAGTTATCTCTTGAAAGGTATGATTTTCCAAAACCTTCCGGCGAGTCATAATATGGGGTCTTGGAATAAGGTGTCATTCAAATAAGGCAAATATGTATACAATGAATCTCATTTTGCTTACTGCAGTGCTTCATGTCTTGACTATTGACAGTGCAGTATTTGTGCGGTACATGCCCTTCTAAAAAAAGAAAATATGGAGTTCAACCATTAGGCTATAAATTTAAAATTAATAGAAAAATGAATTATTCATCCATATTTATAGCCTGTGTATAAGTATCTGGCCTTTGCCATCATAGCTGTCTTTCTTATGTGGATTAATAATGGATGGTATAAAAGCCTAGTTGCGTCAAATTCCAGAATGCTTTTGCTTGTTTTTAAAAACCCTAACTTTAAAAAAAAAATGATTAATAAGATTGGTGAATCATACATCACTTCTGATACCTTCAGGCTGTAAGACCACAAAACTTTCATCTTTAATGCTATTAGTCTGCAATATTATTAACTACTGTAAGAGAGATAGTAATTAGCTTTAGTGCAATGTCTTTTTCCTGAGTATAAATGGTCACTGAACACACATTTTGTAGGGATATAAATGCTCTAAAAGTTACTGGTAAAATAAACAACTTTAGAATTATTTCCAGTACTTTATAATTGAGAGTGTTGTACAGTGAAACAGCCAAGGTTCATTAACACCTCATTCTCAGGAATTCAAATCAGTTATTGTTAAACAACAAAATAGTTGTGAAATTCTTCCTCTGGTTAATTGCATCTGCTCCCTTATCTACCTAGTGAACAAAGTGTAATGGAAAGAATTTGTGCTTTGAATCCAGCTCTTTAAATCTTGGCTCTATCACTAATTAGATGTATGGTTATGGTCAAGTAATGTCATCTCGAATACAGTATTTATCAACTGAGAAATGTGGATTATAATGGATGACTTGGAATGAATTTATTCAGATTATATACTATTTAGCAGTTAGATGTGAACTCCCTCTTTTTACAAGAACCTACTCTGTTCTTTCTGGTTTCGCAAATAGATATATGCTACATCCGCTTAGTCCCCTTCTAAAAGTGTTCTTACTTTGTTTATATTGAAGGAATGTCATAAAAATAGTCTTCATGGTTATCACAACAGTCTCTGTGTTTTTATATGCATCCCGTTTTATATGCATCCCGACTCATTCTTTTAACTTTTCAGAAATGTGTTTGCTTATTTGCTTCACTAAGCTTTGTTGATGTAGACATCATGACTTTTTTTTTATCTCCTCTTGGAAGTTAGCGCACTTGCATATTTTAAATAGATAAAATGGAACAATTCAAGATGACAAAAAATTTGCACAATGGGACTAAATTGAAGGCAACAAACTGACAACCCACCAGACTACTTATTCAAAGTTTGCTGTGCTACAAAGACAAAAATAATAATCATACTAAAGCAAACTTTAAGCATTCTTATGTAGAGAATTTATTCTTCAGACTGCCAGAACTGCCATCATTTTGAATCTTGTACCTGGCTTGATTTGTGCATTTATGTTGCCCACTGGCCCCTATGGGCTTCTTACATTGGTTATCTATAATCTTATCACTAACCATGGAATTAAGCTACATAGAAAAAAAAAGGCTTTAAGGGAGGTCTTTTTATTTTTATTTTCCTTTATGTGCAAACCTGTTTCCCTTCTGACCTCCTCTCTACCATTATGGTCTCCATAAAGAAAGCAGGTTACATGCCATGTTGAGACAGAATAGGTTATGATGTAATATACAGACATAGATTCTGCTATGTTGATGTGGGTAAGGAAAACAGAAAGGAGTAGGATGAGAAGTGAGAGTCACATTTGGGGTTCCTTTTAGAGTACAGTGTAGAAATTTTGAGGAGGGACAACAAGTCTCTAAGAGAGACCTCATACATAAAATGAGATTGCAGCCCATAAATGATGGAGAGAGGTGGCTAGAGAAAGGAAATAGAGACATCTTTCAAATAATCCATCAATGAAGCCATCTAGCCTGGATCTTCCCCTCCCTCTCTTCCTCCCTCCCGGCCCTTTCTTTAGTAACAAATTCTATTATGTTAATAGATGCAGAGCCATTCAGTTTTTCCATTTTTCCATTCCATCTTGTATCAATTATGGTAATTGTGCTTTACAAAGTATTTTTCCATTTTATCTTAATTGTTAAATTTGTTAGCCATACCTTTCTAATCTTTTAATGTCTGCTTACTCTCTCCTAATAGTTACTATTTAATTTCTCATATTGGCAATTTTTGCACTTTCTTGTTTTTTCAATTAATAATAGATAGAGGTTTATGAATTTTGTTGATCTTTTCAAAGAACCAAACTTCACTTTATTACTTTTTCTACTGTTTTCTATTTCACAGCTTCTGCTCTTGTCTTTATTATTTCTGTTTCTGTACGTTAGGTTTACTTAGATGTTCTTTTCTAGCTTCTTTAAATAGAACCTTGATAATGTTTTTCATGAGAAGAAATATAATAACCACAGGGCTTCTCTACTATTTTGACCAGATTAGCATGTATTATTCAATTGTATAACCAAAAACTTAAAAGAGTAAAGGAAATTTATTCTACAGATATAACGTTTTTTGGCATAATACATTTGTCTTCAAAGCAGTTTCTGATTTTCAATACCATATGGTATTGTGTTTGTTTATGTGGTTTTGTGCATAGAATTGAAATAACTCAATTTTAAGTTAATAATTTTATATTTTATATTTAATTTTAGACTTGGCGCTGGTCAAATATAAGTTAAAATATACTTATTATTTGGGATAGAGCAGATAGTTTATCTCCCTGATGATTTATTTTAATACTAGAGGCCCGGTGCATGAAATTCATGCATGTGATAGGGTCCATAGGCCTGGCCAGCAATCAGGGCTGATCGGGACCTTCTGGCTGCCAACCAGGGGCTTCCTTCTGGCTGCCAGCTGGGGCCTTCATTCATTCTGCACTGCCCCCTGGTGGTCAGCATACGTCATAGCAAGCGATCGATCTCCAGGTCTCCTGGTCGAACTCCTGAGGGGACACTTTGCATTTTAGCTATATATATAGGTTTGCACATAAAGGAAAATAAAAATAAAAAGACCTCCCTTAAAGCCTTTTTTTTTCTATGTAGCTTAATTCCATGGTTAGTGATAAGATTATAGATAACCAATGTAAGAAGCCCATAGGGGCCAGTGGGCAACATAAATGCACAAATCAAGCCAGGTACAAGATTCAAAATGATGGCAGTTCTGGCAGTCTGAAGAATAAATTCTCTACATAAGAATGCTTAAAGTTTGCTTTAGTATGATTATTATTTTTGTCTTTGTAGCACAGCAAACTTTGAATAAGTAGTCTGGTGGGTTGTCAGTTTGTTGCCTTCAATTTAGTCCCATTGTGCAAATTTTTTGTCATCTTGAATTGTTCCATTTTATCTATTTAAAATATGCAAGTGCGCTAACTATATATCGAGAGAGAGAGAGAGAGAGGAGAGAGAGAGAGAGAGAGAGAGAGATGTTTTCTTAATCCATAAGTATTAATTATTCATGCAAAGAGCCTATTCCCCTGTTAAATATGTTCATCAATTTAACATATGTATTTTTCCCTATATAGTTATTAGATGCATATGTGGAGAAACCTTAGAAAAATAAAATAGTTGAATTTTTATATACAGGGTGCCCCAAAATATGTATATACTTTTACAAGCTAATAGCTCAACTTTGTAAATGAGGTGTATTTTAATAAACACTGCCTTTATAATTATTCAATGTGTTTGTATACATTTTGTGGGACACCCTATATGTGTACACCACAAGAAGGCCAATTTAACCTACCAATTTAAGAGCAACATCTCTACAGAAATTTAATACTGCTTAGCTTAAAAAAATAAAAAAACTTATAAATTACTCTTCCCTTAAGGCAGCCAACAACTTAATATTGGAGAATAAAAAGAAATCCCAGTTTATTTTATTATGAAACCCATACATTTTTTAGAAAGGTGCAGGCCAGACCAGTTTTTATGAGGATTTATTTAGAGAATGCACTTAGAAATTGCCCAAATTGGTAGACATACATAACTTTGACCAACTTCGTTTTATCAACTCCATATTATCAAACTTCATATTAGTAAAAAAATGGAATGCAGATCCATCTAATCTCCAAAAGGCAGTGCTACCCATAAAAGCATCAAGAAATGGTGTGTGCAAGATGGTGAGCTACTCTATTCTCTTCCGATAGTAATAGGATTTGCTATTTTAGTGCAGAAGAAAACCTTGGGGCCTTTTGGTATTTGACTGAACTTTAAATACTAAATCCATTCTAGCATTGCTGAGCCAGTCTGTTTAATCTGCATTCTCAAAGCATTGTCTACATTGGAACAGTGAAAAAGTAAAATCCATGCCCAAGAAAATTGGAGTCTGCTACTGCCCTCATTCGTCACACTTAGGAATGTAACGTTAAATTCAAACTTCTGATGTTGTAATTTCCCTGATTAAACAGAGATTGTCTTAAAGCTTGCAATACTTAGGAAAAGGTTTATTCAATTATTATAATATAACTGGTTGAAATTACATCATAAGTAAGCAATTTTCAAACTTTCAAAACCATATATTTTTGCAAGTCAGATGCCAATTGCCAATTATTAATCACCTTATTTCAAATATTTATTTCTTTGTAAGAATTATGGTGACACATAGATAAATCTATAATTATTACCAGGAAATATGGCAATACTGACATCCCTATATAAACATCATTATTAAAACCAACTTTTTAAAGAAAATGATTAAATCAGTTTAAAACATTCCTATGATGACTAATACATGATTATTAAAGGTGATAGTAGTAGAGGGGGAAATGCAGTTAAGTTGATGTATTCATACTCTGCTCAAGTCAGTATAGATTAATTCTTCTGAAAGGATTATGATAATATGTAGCAAAAAAACAAATATTTTTATGGCTTTTGCTACAGTAATTTTACACGAGGAAATTTCTCCTAAGGGAATAATTCAACTAAAGCAAGAAGGCATATGTCCAAGGTATATTCAGTGCAACATTACCTATAATAGAATAAATGTTAGATAATAGGAAAGGCTTACTAAATTACATTACATTAACTCAATGGGATATTACACAGCTATGAAAAATGATAATTATGAAGACAAAGAGGAAACAACTCTTTGTAATACAATTTCAGTGGCAAGAAAAAGAGACCATATATTGTAATTTACAATTGACATCAAGTGTGTAAATTAACAATAAGAAAGTCATAAGCAAAAGTGGAAAACACATGCTACATTAGGATAGAGGGAGTCATGGGTAATTGCTTTTCATTTTTTTCCAGTGCATTTTATTAGTAGTAACAATGCTGAGCATAAGAGGGAAAATAAAAACAGCGATAATACATCCAGGGTGAAAGCCACATCAAAGAAAGTTGAACACTTTTAAAGATTTTTTATATTAGATTTTATTTTAGAGCATTTTTAGATTCACAGCAAAATTGAGCAGAAAATACAGAGAGTTCTCATATACCCGCTGACCCCACACATGGACAGCCTCCCTCATTATCAACAACCCCCACCAGCCTGGTAATTTGTTATGATCTATGAACTTACATTAACACTGCATTACTCTACACTACATTAACACATCATTATTACTCAAAGTTCATAGTTTACATAAGGGTTCACTCTTGGTGTTATATATTGTATGAGTTTTGACAAATGTGTAATGATAATGCTGGATTTGATTTGGAAATATTTTGTTGAGATTTTTACATCTGTATTCATGAGAGATACTGGTTTTGTGTTTTGTTGGTTTTTTTCTTGTACTGTCTTTATCTGGCTTTAGTATAAGGGTAATGCTGGCCTCCTAGAATAAGTTAGGAAGTAGTATTCCCTTTGCTTCTGAGATTGTAGAAAATTGGTTTAATTGTGTTTTTTGGAATTCACTAATGAACCCATCTGTGCTCAGTGCTTTCTATTTTATAAAGTTTTTAATTATTTGTTCAATTTCTTTTATAGATATACTTGTAGCCCTACACACGAATCCATGTGCCATTAGCTCGCCAGTAGCTTGCTGCCACCCTCCAGTAGCTCTCCACCCACTGCCCCGCCCTCCTGTAGATCCCCCACCCCCCTCTCTCTCATCCCCCCTCATAGCTTGCTGTCCTACCCCCTCCTGTAGCTCTCTGCCACCCAATTGTAGCCAGTAGCTCACTGCTGCCCTCCTATAGCTCTCTGCCCTCTGCCCCACCCTCCTGTAGCTCCCTCTGCCCCCTGCCCCCGCCCCCCCTCACAGCTTGCTGCCCTGCCCCCTCCTGCAACTCTCCACCGCCCACTTGTAGCTTGCTGTCCCACCCTCCTGCTGATCCGTGATCCAGTCTTTACGTGGTCAGTTGTTACACTTCACGACGTAACGACCATTTGCATATTACATCTTTATTATACAGGATAGGCCTATTCAGATTGCCTATTTGTTCTTATATGGGTTTTGGTAGATTGCGTCTTTAAAGGACTCGGTCCATTTCATCTTGGTTATCAAATATGTGGGCATAGAGTTGTTCATAATTTGTCCATCTGGCAACCCTATGATGCAGATGTTGTTATGCTTGATGTTGTCCCAGAGGTTCCTTAAACTATTCTCAAATTTCTTTTTTTTTTTCTTTTTGCTATTCTTATTGGGAGTTTTCAGCTACCTGGCCTTTCTATATTGCTTTTAAATTCTCAAGGATGCAATAATAACATAAGAATATTATGAGAACTATTTAAGTGAACTAATAAAATTGTTTTTGAAGAAATGTAATCACTTTAGAGGCATCTTCTCACATGCATGGTTAATATGGTAATTTTAAAAAGAACCTATGCTTTTCAAAGTAGTACGTGTAGTTGAAAAAAATAAAACTGTATTTCCTTTGGAAATGCAACGAATACCAAATTTTTTACTTATCCAGGTAGAGCTGCTCTTCTTTTACTCCAAATTTTGTCTCAAAATCTCAAAGGCTACTAAATACTTTGTGAGTATATTTTATGGTAAGATCAGAAAAAATACTATGAGGACATCATCATAGGACATGAGATTTTGGCTGAAAAAAAAATTCTCTTTGTTTAACAATCTGAAGATTTAGAGAAAAGAAACAAATATTCATCTTTCTGTGATAATCCTAAGGCAGGACTATCTATGGAAATTGTGTCTAAGTTGGAACAATTTCTTTTTTTATTTTTATTTTTTTAATATATTTTATTGATATTTTACAGAGAGGAAGGGAGAGGGATAGAGAGCTAGAAACATCGATGAGAGAGAAACATCGATCAGCTGCCTCCTGCACACCTCCCACTGGGGATGTGCCCGCAACCAAGGTAACATGCCCTTGACCGGAATCGAACCCGGGACCCTTCAGTCCGCAGGCCGACGCTCTATCCACTGAGCCAAACCGGTTTCGGCTAAGTTGGAACAATTTCAAGCAATTTTATTTTGGTAACAAAAACACAATTATCTATACCACTAGAATTGTGCAGTACATGTAGAAATTGAGAATCTTCGTTTTTTTTTATTTAAAAATATTTTCTGCTGTTGCTTCTCAGTTACATATGTGATGCCTGAGGAGGTAATCTTTCAGAGTAATTAAGAGCATGGACTTTGCAATTAGAGAGATTTGCATTTAAATATGACTTTTCTCTCATTACTAGAGTGACTTTGGCCTACTTAACTTACCTGAATATCAGTTTCTGACTGTGGAAAATAATGCTGGGAGGAAGGAGAGATAGCATAACACAGAGTACAAGATTGGTTTTTACTGATAGACACTAACAAAAAATTAACAAATAATTAGTCCATGTGATAACAGCTATTTCTCTGCATAAGATACTGTAATAAGCACTTTGCATCTATTACTTTGATACCCTTAATAACCTGGTTATGATTAAGAGGAAAGGACTAAAGGGAAGACTAGATGAATGCTATTTGTACAGCTTTGCCAGAAAGCTACAGTTTAACACTCTCCAAGTCTATTCTCTGCAGATCAATGGGAAAAGGACTGGACAAAGGCAATTTGGATGCATCCCCAGTAAGGTCTGGGTGATATGGAAGATGCTGACATGTCAGTCACACCTGAGAAGAAGTCAGTGGCCAAAATAGGTGTGGCCACTGCAAACACAGGAAGATTTGATATTAAAACTCCTGAACAAAGGGAGTTATCTCTCTTACTCTCTTGTGCTCTTGGCCCTCTTGCTCACTTAAAACTCCTGTCGCAGGGGGCATGGTTCCCAGCATTCACACACATGGCTCATGGCCATGTGGGACCCACACAATGGACTGATGGTCTGAAGCTAGTCTGATGCTACATCAGACCCAGCTCCACATGGAACGGAAACTCTGGGTACTGGCTTTGCTTGTGACTCTGCTGGAGCCCCAGCTGCATATTTTCCAGGTTTAATGACAAGGGGACTTTGCAAATTGAGGGATGTCACTCCACGCAGATAAAAACCATTCATTCTCCCTTGTGAGTCTTAGAAAATTCCTTTTCTGAAGATATTGCAAGAGCCACCCCACTCCCACTAGCAACGGAGGAATCCCACCAACCCAATTCCAACTAAATCCTGCATAATACTTTATCAGAAAGCGATATACTCATTCAGTCACTCAATTTCATACACATTTATTCATTACAGCATATAGGACATAATCCAGGATCTAGTCCCTACAAATATAAGTTTATTTACCAGAAACAATTCTATAAAGGTTGGCTATACACTGCTAAAGCATTTCATAACAAAGACTCCCCTGCTAACAAACACATCCAATGGATTTGCTAACAGATATGTCATTAGTATATTTATAGGAGGTAAGTTAGGTGTTCTTATTATTCTCAACTTATTTAACTTCTGAGCAGCTCTGTTCCCTTATCCATAAAATAAGAAAAATAAGAGCACTTTTGTCAGGTGTGTATGAAGATTAAATGTGTCAACACATGTAAGGTAGTTAGAAGAATGCCTCTTGTTTTGTAAAAACTTAATGTTGGTTAACACTATTATGATGAAATGATAAAGTTTCACTTAGGGAAATATTTTAAAACTTTAATATAGCCATATGATAAAATCTAATACACTCTTTTTTGAGTTTTTGAAAAATATTTAATGCAATAGGAAAATGCTCATAGCATATGGTTAAGTAAAACTAACAACTCAAAACCATATTCCTATAATACAAATTTTGCAAAATATGCACTCAAGCATACACGTATACAAAACACTAAAAGAAAAACTCTAAAATATTAATATTCATTGATGTTGAGAGTAAATTATTTCTTCTTTATACATTTTAATATTTTCCACACTTTCTATAATAAAAATTTATCTTTTGAAAAGGATTGGAGCTGTAACACTTTAATCATGGGAAAATTTAACACTTAAAGTAAGTTTTTTTAAATAACTTTTGTAGATTTCATGTGTTGTAGTATGTGAACTTGATAAATCCAGATTGACTCAATGTCTGTTCAAAATTCTTTCAAAATACAAGAACAACCTGTTTAAGATGAAAAATATTTGCATTAACTTAGAATGGTACTTCTATTTTTTAAATTTGTTTGTGCCTCAAAACCAGTGCTTTATTTGCCCTTCTTTTGACATATCAGACCCTAATTGATGTTTCCTACCTGCCAGTGAGGCTTTCTTCACTCACTCACTAAGGTTTAGTTATAGATGGTTTTTACCCTCCAGCAGCAATTTTGTGTGCTATGATAGACAGAACTTTGAAGCTGGAACTGCATAAAAAACTGAGAATTCACATCAACTATTGCATTACCAGCATGAAAACCAGCTTGCTTATAAACCAGTCAAATTCATAAACTACATCAATTGATTATTTGACTGACTTTGTATTTTCCTAACAAAAGTAAGTGAATTATTGACTTAATTGGAACTGAAGAACACCTTAGGAATCATCTAATTAATACAGAATTTAGGGCAATCTTCCTGTCTACCGTGCAACTAAATTAAGCTGATCCGGCCAGGCAGTGTTTTCTTTCTCTTTCCTTGTGTGACACATTTCCTTTGAGAGGCTGGGTGTGGGTGTTAAGGAGGGAAATCTTCTCATATGTAGGAGGATTGTTCTTTCATTTTTTGATGGTGAATATCTGAGTAGATAAACTTATCTGTCTCTTCCAAACATGCTCTGAGACCACCTTCCTTATTTTATAGATATGGACGTTGTGATCTAGGGTTTGCTAGGAGGTTGTTTAAAACAAAATTGATAACAATAGAATTGGATCCAAGACCACAGTTTTGTTTTGTTTTATATGTTTTTATTGATTTCAGAAAGGAAGGGGGAGAGAGAGAGAGAGAGAGAGAGAGAGAGAGAGATCAATGATGAGAGAAAATCATTGATTGGCTGCCTCCTGCACACCCCACACTGGGGATCAAGCCCATTACCCTGACATGTGCCCTGACCAAGAATCGAACCATGACCTCCTGGTTCAGAGGCCGATGCTCAACCACTGAGCCACACCAGCCAGGCCAAAGACCATAGTTTTGACATCCAAGTTCTTGTTATTTTTAGTAAACTAAACTGACTCTTTCTGCTAAAGCACTGTCTATCAAAAAAGCTATTTGAATCCATTACAATAGATATGCACAGGGCCTTTATTTCTGGGGAAGTCATCTGGAATGAGATAGGTAGATGTAAATATCATAAACAAATAGATTGGTTTTCCTGTAAATGGGAAATCTAAAGCAAACGCTCATCTGAAAAGAGGCAGTGTGGTTTGTGGGACCAGGAATGGCAGATATTGTAACACTGACAGCTCAAATGGACTTGAGTTTAATCAATGGCACAAGGTATATACTGCGTCTGCAAGAAGCAACATAAATTCCAGGACTAGGTCAACGGGGAAGTAGAAGAGGTTGACTTGACCAACTTGCCCTCAGACTGTAGTTGTGTTTGGAGATGCAGGATAACCAGTGACATCTAAACTGTAAGACTGGGAAAGGCAGAGGATGCCTATGTGCCTAACAAAGAGAAGAATAAAAAGTAATTCTTTGACCAAACATATACTTTTGCATTTAAGGATTTTTTTTTTCATGGATTCTGTTAAGGAATGAGGAATAGTCAAACAATAAACATGCAATTTTTCTGTAGTTCATCAATAATACTAATCATTAGGACTTTTTAAGATTTGGGTAGGCTATTTACTTAGCTTGAATAGCAAAATGTATGAAACCGCATTGCCTAAGGGCTTTATACACAGAAAAACATTGAAAACATAGCCAGCTGCCAGATGGAAGATGTGTATGCAAAGCTCAGCAAACGGCTGCAGAGCAAACATTCCCGAACAATAGCAATGGGGACCTGCCTTGGCACTTTTTATCTATTTGCATTCATTCATAAAATTTTAATGTTTGGGCATTAAACAGAGCACAGAAGAGATATGGCCATGGCCTGCTAAGTGTTCGTGCTGGATTAACACCTATAATCGGAGTTATGAAAAGCACAGCAGCCCGAGCAGCTACGAGGATTTCAGAGAATAGGACTGCCACAGTCCTTTCATCTAATAGGACGGTGCTTACTGAGAAAAATACAAAGTACTTTACACAAGTTTTTTATGATCTACATGGAATCATACCACAGCATCATGCTTTCATGCTATGCAATGATATATACTATCATTGGCCAGGTTTATGAAAGTACTCTCAGAAATTATCTCTCCTCGGGGTATCAATATGTAAGAATATAGGACCCTTGTTTCAGCTTAATTTGCCTAATTACCATGGATTACTCTAAGTTACCAAGGGTTATTTATGAGGTCAGTGTATGTGAAGGCTTTGTGTGACATGAGAGATATAAAAAGAATGTCTCCAAAAGAAGATATTTAGATGAAGAGTACAGAACTTGGAGTCAAAGGAAAAGTGTTTACCTCTCCATACCTCTTTATTCTTTCATCTATGAAAACTGTTAATACATAGTTCATATATTTGTTGGGATCATTTATGAAACAACATAAATGAATGCTCTGATCATAGTCTAGTTTATAACAGGTGGCAATTGTGACAGAGATTGTTGTTACCAGGTGCCTCTTAGGACCTAGAATTATAAGCTATGTGGAGGGAGAGATGGTCTCTCCACCAGAATAGCCTAAGAGAAGGATTTACCACTCTCCACCCTCTCCCCCCACCCCACACACATCAATATTAATTATGACTTTTTTAACCCCATTCCAGGAATGATCCAGGCCCACCTACAGGCTAAACCCAAACCAGTATAGCAATCAGCCAAAAATGTATTAATAGTTCACCTCCTAGAAACTATTTGGAAATAATCCCCAGCTGCCATCCATGCCCAAAGAATGGAGGTGTTCAAAGCCCCTGGTGCCTGTGAGAGAATCATGCTGAACCTTCTTGATCTGTCCTAATGCTATGCCATGTCTCTGCTAGTCTGACTACAGACTAAACTCCCTCTGATGACTGGGCATACTGTGTCTCTGACCTCAACTTGGGGTCATTACTCACACTCCTCACCAATGTCCCCTCTGTTGCTCTCAAATTCAAATGTCACACAAAATGTCTGCCCCAATTAGCACATAATTTAAAAAAAAAAAAAAACACAGATGTTTTACCTAGCTTGGATTTTAGTTTGGCCAGTGTTCCTAGGTTCTATGATACTGGATTTACACCACCTCTCAGTCCTTCCTGACCTTACCCTGCACCCTGTCTTGGTGGCACTCTCAAATCCACATAAACTGGTTCCAGTTCACATCCATCAATCTATTGGCTTTCCATCCTTGGAAGAGCTCCTCCTGTTAACAACAATAGGAGCTCCTCCAGGCCTGTAATTGAAGACACCCTTGGTTGCTTTGTAAAGGCTCATTTAGCATGAAATTCATGCAATGGGGGAAGTTAATGCATGACTTTTACTTCTTATGAAGTTGTTAAACCAAGTTTGCTTAAGTTAACAACTGGTTTTCTACCTGAGACTAATTTCTTCATTTCTATCATTTGCTCCATATTCAGTAAATAAAATATTTTAAATGAAAATCACAGTTTTCTCCATAGGTAGTATAAGAATTCACTCTCGATTCTGTAAAAGGGAGTAGTAGACTCTACTATACAACGACTTAGGGAGAATAAGGGAACATATTCTGAGCCAATGGAAAATGAATGTCTGACTGTCTTGTGTCCAGGAAAATAAAAGACTCAGAAGAGGACTATTAGGCTACATTATAGAAAATTACAGAAAAGTCTAAACTGTTCTTCAGAAAAAATTTATTTTCAAAGTTGTTTATATATACTCATGGCATTTAGACTTCCTAGCAAAACATCTTGGGCTACATACTCCTCATCTGCATAAATTTACTTACTACACGCATCCAAATTATGTATGATTAGGCAGATTACACTTTAGCACTTAAGATGTTTAAAAATGTTGTTTTAAATAACTGGCATTAATTTTAAAGATATCTTTATTATGGGGAAATATATAAAAGAACTAGAAAGAGGAAAATATCTCAATTTTCTAAAAAGTTAATGGATAGATTCCAGTAGTGGAGACCTAGATAGATAAATACTTAATAATGAAAAATAAATTTTAAAAAAAAACACATAAATTGGCTAGGAAATATCATAAAAAAATGAGCCTCAATAAATCATAGAATAGATTAATAAATATTCACCAGAACTCACTATGGGTCAGATTTTAGGAGTCCCAAGCTGGTCAAATCCCAAGCATTGCTCAGCAGATTTTGGGGTGGAAGGAGCCATTTTGAAAAAAAAAAAAAAAAAAGGAGTACTCCCTTTCTATAGAATAAGAAGTGAAGTGACCAGTCATGTCTGTGTATTTCATCCCCTACACTTGATTATTGTGTTTCTTTCTCTTGTCCCTATTTGTAGCTAACATCATGCTGACGGGAACAACAGAGAGTCATAACTCATTTCTATGATGAAAATACAAGAAGGGAAAAGGTTACTGATTTCTTTTCTTTCCCTGGTCTCTCTTTGTTGTTACAGTCCCATTGCTTTTCTCCTCTCCCGTTCTTGTTTCCTTCTGTCTTCTCCATTTTCTTCTCCATCTATCTACTCCTTGTCTTTCTTTTCTACCATCCTTATCAACACTACTTTCTTTTTCCATTTCTTTTTCTTCTCCTCCTGAGTAGCAGCAAAAGTACACACGAATCATTAACAAACACATTTGAGCAAGTATTCAGCATCATCATCATAGGACTCATAGATGGAGATATCAAAAGCTCACCACAAGAAATATTTAAAGCCTTTATCAATCAACAATGCCAGCTCTCTCTGCAAAGGCCACCAGAGAAACCTGTTAACCCAACAAAACTGAGTCCGAGTCTGTTAAACTTACGGGAGCCAGGGAGATCTCCTTGAAGGTTTCAATAATGTCTCCAAAAGGAGAAGTTAGGGAAGGTTTGGGGCTTTGGAGTCTGGGATAAAGTGGCTTAAGGCGGGGCTGTCAAGATGGGAAACTGGGGTTGGGAAAAGTTTACGACATGTCATTTAGGCTTGTTGCACCAGCAGGTCAAGGATATTGCTCTGATAAATAAGCTGTGTGTCTAGGCCAGGGGTGGGCAAACTTTTTGACTCGAGGGCCACAATGGGTTCTTAAACTGGACCGGAGGGCCCGAACAAAAGCATGGATGGAGTGTTTGTGTGAACTAATGTAAATTCAAAGTAAAGAAGAGGAGGGGAGAGCAAGAGAACCGGATAGAACAGCCGGATCTGGCCCATGGGCCGTAGTTTGCCCACGGCTGGTCTAGGCGAATGAACTATTATCCAAATAATTCCCTAGGAAAAAAATTCTTCAAGCAAAACATGGAATTATTTGCTGGTTTGCAGTTTTATCTTCCTGGTTAAGAGTTTCCTAAGCAAACAGTTAAATCATGTTGACACATGTTATCTCAGTTCTTATTACCATACTAGTAGTCCTACGCACGAATCTGTGCACCAGTAGCTCTCTGCGGGGCCTGGCCGCTCTGTGCCCACTGCCCAGAGGCCCTCTGCAGCTGGGGTGGAACACTTGCCTCATCATCATGGCAACGAAGCAAGAATTCTGCCAGGCCACTCACGCTGCCTGCTCTCAGTGGCCACCCCTCCCCCACCCTCCCGGAACTGGGGGACTCCAGCAGGGCTGAGAGGACTGGGTGCCACCATCTTGTGGCTATGGGTGCCACCATCTTTGTGACAGAGTGATGGTTAATTTGCATATTACCCTTTTATTAGATAGGATATTTAGATTATGTGAGAGTAGCAGTCTTAGTTCTTATACAAGGGGTGGTCTCAGTTCAACACAAGAAACTGGATTTGAGAAAAATATTGAATACAGGAGTCTTCTGTGATATACTGTGGAACGAAGGTCAAGTATAAGCTGGACAGTTCTCCATAAGGGAAGGGACTGTACCCTGGGCCTAGGGATATTTTGAAATATGTATAGGGAGTGTTGTTTTCATTTAGAGCAGTGGTTCTCAACCTTTCTAATGCTGTGACCCTTTAATACAGTTCCTCATGTTGTGGTGACCCCCAACCATAAAATTATTTTCATTGCTACTTCATAACTATAATTTTGCTACTGTTATGAATCATAATGTAAATAGCTGTGTTTTCCAATGGTCTTAGGCAACCCTGCTAGCAGTTTTCAACCTGTGGGTCGCGACTCACAGGTTGAGAACCGCTGTTGTAGAGCCTAAGACCAAGGGAAAACACAGATATTTACATTATGATTCATTAACAATAGCAAAATTACAGTTATGAAGTAGCAACGGAAATAATTTTATGGTTGGGGGTCACCACAACATGAGGAACTGTATTAAAAGGTCACGGCATTAGAAAAGTTGAGAACCACTGATTTAGAAGGTAGTGAATTGCAATACACAAGGCAGTCCCACACAACAAATTGTCGTATCTGAAATACTGATAGAGCCTCTATTTTTAAAATCAATTATACATTAGAGTAATTCGAGGTAGATCCCCACTTGTTTAAAAACCACACTAGAAGTATACATATTAGCAACTTTGCCTCTTACACAAGCTATCACCATTAATATGTCCAAATGATCTGTACTTTTATTTTCAACATTAAAAATATATATACTGTATACGAACTAGGAAAAATGAAATAATGTCAGAAGGATAGCTATTGTTATAGATGACACATTTAAGATTCAAATTATTTTCAAAGAGAAAGAAAATTTAACAGGTAACAGAGTTTAGCATACACACACCAAAATAAAATTGTTGGCTTCCAAACAACAGTGCTCAGTGGTAGGTTAAGCAAGGAAGCTTTAAAGATTTTAGCAGATCACAAAGTTAAAATGACCTAACAATTTGGTGAAAATTGGATCAAATTATTGGAAGAACACTAGAGTACCAATTTCAAAGCACATTAGGAGAATGGTATTGGATTATGTATGTTACTATATTTGATAAGAGACATTCTCAAAACAAGATGAAGCCAGAACAAAATAACCAAGATGATAAAGGGCGTAGAGACCACAGCATCTCCATGCTGTATGAGAAATTCCTAACGTAAACAGGAGCTTTTAGCTTGGAGATACAGAGAAATAGAAGCTAAGGAGAATACTTGAAGAACTTTTATCTTAAGAGAAAGGTTTGACCTTATTCTAGAGTCTTGATACACAACGTGTGGTCCACCAGCCAGCCATGTTGGCATCACTTGGGAGCTCATTAGCAATGTAGAACCTCAGGCCTCATCACAGACTCATTAAGTTATAATCTACTTTTGAACAAGATCCCCAGGTGATTCCTACATGCACATTTGTATCTGAAAAGTGGTTAGAAGAGTTTCCCAAACATATCTGATGTAAGCTATAAAATGCAGACCCCTCAGGCCCAAACTCAGACTTTCTGGTTCAGAATTTCCCAGTGGAAAAGGCCAGGTAATCTCTAGGTTTATCAAGTGCAACAGGTGGTATTATCAGGAAAACTCTGTTCCAATTCATAGAACTAGATCTAGAAAGACTGATTAAAATCAGCTAGATTTCTACTACAATTTCTTAAACTTTGACCCATCAGAAGAATAAGCTGCTTTGGGAAGAACTGAGCCATGGTCAAAGAGCCATTATAAGGAAAGGCTGGCCTTTCAGAAATGACAAAGAAGGAAAGTTTGTTCTCCATGGGAGGTAGAAGTAGATGATTCTATGTTTCCTTCCAAATATAAAATGTAGATTCCTCTATATCCAGCTCTGACTTCTCAAACCAATTTGTAGACATACCCATAGCAATAAAAGCCAGAGGCAAATCCAAAATTAAAAATACTGACCCCCATTGCTGTGGTCCATTCCCACTACTGCCATTCATGAGCTTTTGCTGGTAATTCATCTAAACTGATCCAATGGCACCAGGCACTGAAAATAGATCCACGGGTTCCAGGAAGTAATTAAGGGTTTTTCTACTGAGCTCAGCTTGAATTAACTTCAAGGAGTTTTGCAGCTGCCTAGATTTTTCACACCAACTCGTGTCATGGTGCACAATTTGATGCTGTAATTTATTCACAGTTAATTCTTATTAAATGAAGCCCAGTGGCAGTTTTACTGTAATAAGGAAAGAAAGTGCTGCTTGTGTTATTGCCAGGAAAATGTTCACTGAGGTGAAAAATTGAGACTCACCTATGATCTGTTAATATGCAGGTAAGTTATTATGTGGAGTGTTCTCAAATTAAACAGATACGAGAGTTCTCCAATTGAACTGCTATGAAAGTCCACACTTATTTCTCTTTTATCACTCTGGTTATCTGTAGATTAGATTCAATTAGAGTGTTGCCCTTCTGTTTTAAGCTCTGTCACTGAGTTACATCACATAGGATTTTGCAGCAGATACTGTAACAAAATCAGACAGCCGTCATTTCATTCCGCCATGTTCCCTCCTTTTTATGTGTTAAAGTTGTTATGCAGGGAAAAATAGTTGCTCTGAGTAAGGAGGGAGAGTGGAGCTAAGGGGAGAGGATCTGTAAGGTGTGAAAATTGGCTTTGCCAGCCTAAGGCTTGGACCTTAATTGCATAGCCCATTACTCCATGCCAGTATGCATCATGAGCATGAGTTCTGTGTTGGAGGTATTGCTCTGACTGTGTAGAAGTATAAAGAGTGAAGTTCTGTGATGTTCAAAGAAAGTCATTTGCTGGTAACTTTTTATTTTTTAAAGAAATAGACTTTCCTCAAGTTTGAATCTAAGAATACCACTTGATCCTATCTCAATGAGTGGTGTTACCACCCACCAATCATTTCATGCAAGAAATCTTCAAATTATGCTCAGTGGCTCCCTCTTCCCAACCCCATTTAATTGTTCACCAATCCTCTTTATTTTTTATTTTTTTATTTTTTTAATATTTTATTGATTTTTTACCGAAAGGAAGGGAGAGGGATAGAGAGTTAGAAACATCGATGAGAGAGAAACATCGGATCAGCTGCCTCCTGCACACCTCCTACTGGGGATGTGCCCACAACCAAGGTACATACCCTTAACTGGAATTGAACCCGGGACCCCTCAGTCAGCAAGCCGACACTCTATCCACTGAGCCAAACCAGTTAGGGCACATCCTCTTTATTTTAAAACTAGAGGCCTGGAGCACAAAATTCATGTGCAGGTACATTCCCTAGGCCTGGCCTGTGATCAGGGCCATCTTCCCTGGCTGCCCAAAGCCAGCTCTGCCCCCCACTGCCACCCACCCCAGTTCCCCATTTGCCATCAGGTTATCAGAGCCTGCTGGCTGGGGAAAGGGACTGAGTGGTGGTCAGTGTGCCTCATAGTGACTGGTCAAGCAGTTGTTCTGGTCGTTCTACCGTTAGCATCATTTTGCATATTACCCTTTTATTATATAGGATGCCCTTTAAAATAGTAAAGTCTCTCCAAACTAATACACTCATTAGTTTCACACCACAGATTAAAAGGTGATTGTTGTAATCAGCTAGCCCCCAAATTATAAAACAAGCCTTCATCTCCTCTCCTTTATTTAAATATTTTTCCTCTCCTCAGCCAATAGATTTCTACCAAGATGATTCTTATGGTAGATCAGACACTGATGAAGTCTAAATGACTCCCAACTAGCTGAGGAAAAAAATGTTTCTCAATCTGTAATCATGAAAATCACCTAAATTCTTTGGAAAGAAACAGGGGTTACAGGTGGGGAAGAAAAATAGCGGGGGCGGGGGGCGGGGAGGGAGAGGTGGGGAGAGAGAGAGATCTTCAGGCCCCCTCCCTAATCAATTCTTAACTGGTAGGTTTGGAGTGGGGCCAAGAAAACTGACTTTTTCCTAGGCTCCCTAGAATTCTCATGATTTGTGAAGACTTCTGTTTTTTCCACCTCAGCCCACAAAAGGTTCCCTCTTTTGAGTTTCATTAATACTTTGCTCACATTGCTAGCTTCTTAGTGTATTATCTCCTTCCATTTGAATAAAATTGCCTCTTCTATTACATTATGAGAGCCTTCTTTCCAGAGATGATGCTGTTTTTTCCATTATACACCTTATACACTAGCAACAAATTTGGAAACGGATGGAAAGTATAATGGAAAGAGCCGAAACCGGTTTGGCTCAGTGGATAGAGCGTCAGCCTGCGGACTGAAAGGTCCCGGGTTTGATTCCGGTCAAGGGCATGTACCTTGGTTGCGGGCACATCCTCAGTGGGAGGTGTGCAGGAGGCAGCTGATCGATGTTTCTTTCTCATCGATGTTTCTAGCTCTCTATCCCTCTCCCTTCCTCTCTGTGAAATATCAATAAAATATATTTTTTTTAAAAAGTATAATGGAAAGAAGGGGATATAATTGGGAGAGAGCACAATGGGGGCATTTGGATTGCTGGTACTATCATTTTTCTATCTTGACCAGAGTGGTAATTACACAGATGTATTCAAGTATGTTAATTCACTGACTTGTACACTTTTGATCTGTGTTTATTTGTTTATGTATATTTTACCTCAAAAAAAAAGTTTGAAAGCAAGGAAGATATATGGGATAAAATTGTCCACTGTAGTGGACATGACCCCATAGTCCAACCTCAGAGGCTATCTTTGTCTCTCTTCTACATGATCACTTAGATCCGAGTCATTTCCTTTAGAGAAGTTGAGGTCTACTTTGCTATGTATGCCTAGTGGTTGCCTCTTTTATTGAATAGAGTCATGGAATTTAGTACATCAGATTACTATTAATTTGAAAGAATAAAAAATTCTGATTTCTATGCCTCCACAACCAGTTAGTAGTTGTGAGGTTCAAACATGTTATTTTGTGTTTTTGAGACCATTAAATAAAATAGATTTTTCATTTATTAAATGTACTATAGGCTAGAGACTCTGCTACTATGTGCTAAATTCAGTGTTCAACTTGAAAATCAGAAAAACTCACTTCCCTTAAAATGCTTACAGATTATTGGGGAAAAGAATGATACAATATGGGGTAAGAAATACTATAAAAGCCCCTGGGGGAGTGTGCATATGTATCAGGGAAGACGAATACCTCCTGTCCAATCAACCTCGCATCAGAGTCCTATTGCAAAGCTCTAATGAGATATGGACTATTCAGTCCCACCTGGGTAGCAGGCGAGGCAGACGAACACATCACAGAATGGAAAACACATTGTAAAGGTTAAAGCCTTGTAATGCGGACTCTTGACTGGTGGTTGCCTATTACAGTGGGCATTCATTCGTTCATTCAACTAGTATTTTACTGAATCCCAACTATGTGCAAGGCACTATGTTAAAGACTAACACTGTAGCAAAACAAAGGAGAGTTCATCTCTGCCTTTGGAAGATCACAGGAAGGACAGCTTACCAAGTGACCCCAGCCATGCACGAATTCATGCACCGGGCCTCTGGGAAGTAGAGACTATATTTTCACATTAAAGCTATAACAGGGAAGTAGAGACTATATTTTCACATTCATGTCTGGAGGAAACTGACTTAAACTTGGTACATTGGAGAAGTCTTTCCAGACCTAAAAGATAAAAAGGAATTAACCAAGGAAGGAGGGAAGTTTGAAGTTCTGGAACAGTGATTTGGCCAAGGGGAGCATCATATGCAAAGACCCAAAGGAAAAGAATATGATAGGTTCAGGGAACTGAAAAAAGTTTAGAATGTATGTGAGGAAATCAGTGGCAGCTGCTGAGGCTGCAGAGGCAGACATGAACCAACTTGGGATGGACCCTCCTAAGCTTTGTAAACTGGGTTTAGATGTGTCACTTATATTCTGGAGGTCGAGATATCAGAACCTCTCTACAATATTTTAAGCAGCACCATAACATTATAAGAGTTCTATTTAAGGGGAAAGAGTCACTTTGATTGCAGTTTGAGAAATTCACTTTGGGGAGGACCAAATTGGGATTAGAAGGTCAACCTCTCAGCCGGATACACTGACCACCTGGCAGATGTTGTGCTGGGGCGTAAGTGAAGGTGCCAGGTAACATGGAGCATTTTTTTAAAAGTTCATGTTTTACTCAGAATTTGGGATAAAATAAGTTTTGTGCTCTTTACTCCTAAGAGGTCTCACCATATACCCATGTATGCAAAGCCAGCAGAACCCTGTTTTTCTCACACAACCAAGCTCATGTGTTCATCACAAAAACTCTGAAAGTAGACATTTTTATTTGTAGCAACAGATTAGAAAACTTGGCACTTTTGTCTAGTCCCCGAGGCGTCCCACAAAACTTGAAAGCAAAGATGTTAACACTTCTCAGCATAATTAGTGACTTCGTACTAAGCAGCAGTCGTCAATATAAAAAACATAGGATGTGCTTAGATGTTTATTTAAAGCATGGGCTTTATTATCAGCAAAATGCAGATTAGTCTAAATTTCAGTATCTGTTCTGTGAAAAAAGAAACTGCGTGAAACTCTTTTTCAGCAACATTTAAAAGCCAATCGTGCACATTTTGAAGGAAAGTTTTCAGAAGTTTCGGAACTATAAAGAGAAATGTCTTGACTAGGAGCAAAACAATAAAAAGAATGATCAAACAAACAAGTGAAAAATTGATCTTCAAGTTCAGTTTCAAAACCACTCTGGAAAGAAATCCCACATTAAGTGCCCTTAGCAAAGCCTTCCGCTGCAGTCCCAGTGTTCATCAAGGCACAGAATCTATATATATATAAAGAAGCCTAAGCTACCATTACAACCATTACAACCGAACAACCGGAATGACCATTCGACCAGTTGCTATGACACACACCGACACTCAGTGCAGGAGCTTTCCCCTGATGGTCAGTGCACTCCCACAGCCAACCTCCTGCGGCCCCTCCCCCGGCAGGCCTACCTCCTGTGGCCCCTCCCCCTGGCTGGCTGGTCCCCCCCACTCCATAGGCCCCGATTCCGGGCCAGGCCAAGTGACCCCAGCCATGCACGAATTCATGCACCGGGCCTCTGGTAATTGTATAAAACAATGACTAGACGTGTTCCAATGCCTGCCCCCAGGGCCTTACCCCACCAGTCAATCTGTGCCTCCAATTGCCCTACCTGTCCCCCTGCCACATCCTACCAACACCCTGAACCTCAGCCCAGAAGGATTCTGTCTCTCCTTGTACTAAGGACCAGAGGCACCTGTTTCTAAAGCCAGACCAGGGGAGCCTTAGGCAGCAGTGGGTTTACAAGTTATAAAACCTTTTATTTTATTGTTTCACTTCATCCTTAAGGAACATGTAGTCAATTTTCAGTACAAAAGTTAGAATTCTCAAGATTTCACAGATGTGGAAAGTGAACCTCAGAGAAATTAAAAGGAATGCCAGTGCCACAGAATCCATTTATGTCAGGGCTTGAACTTCAATGCAGATAAACTGGCCCCGGCTGTGGGGCAGGGAAGGGAGTAGGAGGCGAGGGTACAGAGAATGGAGACTTTATCTCCACATGCCTATCTAACCTAGGCAGGGGTGTACACTAGGAGGCTTTCTCGTCACAGGGATTAGTGTTCGGTAATGGCGAACCAGAGGCCACTCACTGGTAATAGCAAAAAGCACCGAGGCAGTATGCAGACAGTGTTTAATCCTAGTTATTTTAGTCCTGGTGGACTGCTAATGGAACCACACAGGGAGCAGCCAGAAAGCAATGAACTCTGGGATCATGAGTGTATGGGAGAAGTTTGGGTTCTTCTCCAACAGCCTCCTTTCTCAGGAAACACTCTCAAACATTTTGTGATAGGATTTTTGCAGAAAACAGCATGTTCAGTGCCTTCCAAAAGCCCTGAGCCCCCAACATGGCCTCGAAGGCCTTAGTGCTCGGCCTCTGCTCACCTCCCCTACCTCGTCTCACCTCTGCCCCTTCCTCCAGGCAGCCAGCAGGACCCGGCTGCAGTCCTCCACATGGCCATGCCCTCTCCACTTCCAGGGCCTCCTCACACTCTCATTTCTGTCTGGAACAGCCTTACTCCCCCCCTTTTTTTTTTTCTTTCATCATCATCCACAAATGAGCTTAGCCATTATCACATTTGGGGGCCCTCTCTGCATCCCCCTAAGTATGGATTAGTCACCCCCGTGTCTTTTTCTTCTCCTACACTCACTGTGCCTCCTTGTAATGACGTCACTCGCTGAAAGGTGGGCTCCCGAAGAGCAGAAACCATAGCGTTAGAAATATGCCTGGCACGTGCTACCTACTCCAAAAATGTTTATCAACTTAATGTGGGACTCTTGTTAAAGAGAATTTAATTTCGGGATTTTCTACGTTTATAGGAATTGGCATGGTAGTAAATAGGAACAGAAATAGAGGGATGGAAGTACAATAAACAGCAAGTTAAGCTGGGGTAAATTTGGAGTGTCCTCTGTGCTGGGTATTGTGTTTGCTCCCTCCTACTCACCCTAATCTATCCTGCTCTGGGTTCCAGGAGGCTGAACTTTGGGGACCACATATGCCATGTTCCCATACCTTCTGGCTTCCTATTGGGTTCTGCCAGTGGATGCACCAGATGGAGATTATGAGGCCGAAGGAGTGATTGATAAATTAAGACATTTCTTTCCTTGGCTTCCTACTTTCTAGGCTGATTCCCAGCCATTGAACCACCAAAGTGCTCATCTCCTGGGGTGTGACCCTCTCCTACCACTGCAACTCCCACCTAGCTCAGGGACAGCGGCTGCGCCTTTACCATCACTGGTGAGTTTCCCTTTACCTTCCCCCACACATCTTTATAAGTCATTTTTCGTTTGTTTGTTTTTGAGGGGAGGGTATCTTTCTTCAAAGACCCTGATCTATGCAGCCTTAGATTTTGTGGAGTTTCAAAAGCTTTTAGAATATAAATATACCCATGCAGATAAAATATTAACAGAAGAAAACAACTACAGGTTCCCTAGGAACAGAGAGCCCTTGCCTTATTTGATGTCATAACCAGTGCCTTAAAAAAATGTATGATATAATGGCTCACAATACATATGTATTAAGTAAAATAAGCAGCCTTGAAAAAAAATTAAATCTGTGTAACCTAAATTTTGAATATGAATCCAGTGCAGACAAAGATAATGCATTTTTTTAAGGCCCTTAGTTATAGGAAAGAAGGAGTAACCAAACAGGTAGATTCCAGAGAAATCCTATAAGCTCTGAGCAGGCAATCTAAATGAATAATTCCCTGAGAGAGCAGGACCAAAAACGGGGCCCCTTCCTATGCAGATGTGGTGCCAGCTCTTACAGTCATCTTACTGTGATCACAGGTAATTCCCTTTCCGTGGTTAACCACCAGGACAGTGCTGCAGTGAGCAATATTGCTTTAAATCCATAAGGACAGACCTGGAATCAGGCAGCAGCATCAGCCAGGCACCGCTTACCTCACCCTGCAGACATCACTTAGATAGCAAGAGGAAGTTGACTTTGATAAACTTGCCAAGTAGAGAGCCCATGAGGGTATTTTTAGAATCAGGAAGGCAATAAGTACAAGATGGAAAACAGATCTGAGGAAGTGAGGAGAGAAAGGAGACATTAAACAAAGTGAAACACTGCTGGATTTCCTGAGCAAGTTCTTCTACTTCCCTCTTGTGGCCAAATCTTCCTGGGACTATGATTTCCGCCCCCCCCCCCCCCCCTCAAAGTAACATTTAATATTATTTGGTTCAAATTACAAAAATAAAACTTGTTCATTGCAAAACATAGGGAAAATGCATTTAGGTAGAATGCCACTGAGGATGTGTAAATTCTGCAACTGAATTTTGAAAATGAATTAATGTTTCCACCAAGGCTGAATCACAGCCAGATCCCATCCAGTGGTACAGGGCAGTGAACTACATCCGTATAGAAACTCATCTAGTTCTCACGACAGTCCTGTATAGTAAGTGTTATTATCCCAAATTAGTCAACGAAGAGTGGATATGAAAAGTATTATATATTCAAAGTCTACAGTGTTCTTGCATTCTGCAGAAACTCATTTAATCCTCAAAATATCCATGTGGGATTAGATCAGAATACCAGCTTTTATTGAACTTCTCAAGGTAAGGTAGCATATACATGACAGAGATGGAACTTGAACCTGATCTTAGAACTATAAAGCCTCCATTATTTCTACTATTTTTCTTTCTAAATTCTCCTTTTTAACACTCTGTGAGGTATTTCTTTGTTTTTATTATTTTTAAAAAAAAGTTACCTTGGCCAGTGTGGCTAAGTGGTTGAGCATTGACCCATGAACCAGGAGGTCACAGTTCGAATCCCCGTCAGGGCACATGCCCCAGTTATGGGCTCAATCCCCAGAAGGAGGCGTGCAGGAGGCAACTGATTGATGATTCTCTCTCATCATTGATGTTTTTAGTTCTCTCTCCCTCTCCCTTCCTCTCCCTGAAATCAATACAAAAACAAATTTTAATGTTGACATTGTTGCAGGCATCGTCCTTCATCCCATTTTGCCCACCTCCACCCTCCCTCACCTCCCCCTTCCTTGAGCTTTATTAAATTATTGTCCATGCCCATGGGGTATGTATATACTAGTATGTTCTTTAACTAATCCCTTCATCTTCTTTATCCAGTCACCCGCAATCCCTTCCCTTCAGGCACAGACCAATCTCTTCCATTTATTCATGCTTCTGGTTCCATTTTGCTTGTCAGTTTATTTTGTTCATTAGAAACCACATATTAGTAAAATCATATGTTATTTGTCTTTCTCTGATTGGCTTATTTCACTTAGCATAATACCAGGTCCATCCATACCGTTGCAAATGGTAAGACTTTCTTCTTTTTTCACAGTTGCATAGTATTCCATTGTGTAAATGAACCATAGTTTTTTTATCCACTCATCTGCTGATGGGCATTTGGGCTGATTCCAAATCCTGGCTATTATAAATAATGCTGCTATGAACATAGGGGTGCATATATTCTTTTTTATTGATGTTTTAGATTCTTAGAATATATTCCCAGAAGTAGGATTGCTGGGTCAAATGGCAGTTCCATTTTTAATTTTTTGAGGAAACTTCATACTGTTTTTCACAGTGGCTGCACCACAATGCATTCCCACCAACAGTGCAAGAGGGTTGCCTTTTCTCCACATCCTCATCAGCACTTGTTGTTTGTTGATTTATTGATAGTAGCCATTCTGGCATGTATGAGGTAATACCTCTTTGTAGTTTTTATTTTCATCTTGTTGGCCTTGAGCATTTTTTCATATGTCTATTGGTCATCTGGATGTCCTCTTTGGAGAAGTGTCTATTCATGACTTTGCCCATTTTTAATTGGATTATTTGTCTTCCTTACTTATTAAAGGTCTTGCACATCTCCAGCAGAGTCACCTGTGGCCTGTAGGAGATTCTCCCACCTTTATGCTGTTCCACATATCTTCTACCTACCAAATGGGATAGAGATGCTTCTCTTGACCTTATGCATTAATTATATGTTCATATAAATAATTAGTGGGATAATCAGAATTAGAATATGCACTTTGTTCTTTCCTGTTTCTAGAGTAGGGGACACTCTGTGGAGATAATAGTGTGGCATTTACTCTGAAATTATAGTAGGCATATTTGGATTCAAGGGACAATAAACAGTAAGAGCTATCAATTTTCCTGAGTTGAAAGTGGAATAATTGAGAGGTACAAATCTTGTGAATGGATGTATTTGGGGACCTTTTTTTAAATGGAAAATCACAGAGAGCTATTCAAAACACAGTGTACTAGAGAGGGAATAAAGGAGTGTATTATCTGCTAGTTTGTCTCTTTTATCCACACCAGAGAATCTGAGTTCTCATTTTCTAGGACTGCTGGGTATATTTAATTCTGCCAAATTATCTCCTAATAGTTAAATGATAACTATAAAACATATTACTTAGCATATTAAAAACATGTTATGCAGAGTATTTGGAGGAGTTGTTATAAGCTAGGTGGATGATAGTAGAACCAGAAAACATGGAAGAAGTGTTGTCAAATTCCAAATGTGTCATATGCCATTTCTTCAGTGCAATCGATCACCAAGTAATGAGTAAGAGCCCAATGCTGCTTGAGTTTAATTCTTGGTGTTATAACTCACAAGATTGTGACCCTTATCTAAGCCTCTGATCCCTTATTTGTAGGGATGACCTTTTGTGAGGCTCAAATGAGTAATGCCCTTAGGAGCTTAATATAAGAAAGTTTCCATTGATGTTTGCTCTGTGTATTAGAGCCTGAAAAATACCCAATATTTACCTTCAAGAGAACATCTACAGAGGCTGACAGGTTATACTGTGGTAACGATCAAAGCCAGGAACATTCTCGATAACATTATTTCTTTGGCAGTTTTTCTGCTAATGAGATTAATTTTCATGCCTTTCAAACCTTGAAATATAACTCGTATTTATATGACAAATATATGTTTTCAAATGCAAGAGTATACATTTTCTCATTTGGTTTGACAACCAACACTTCAGCTTCATGGCTACTGTGCAGTTTCTGTGGCCAGTCATGCCACTGTACACTTAAGCTTTGAATTAAGTCGTCCCAGGAAGACCGGTCTGACAGCACCACATTTACCCAATGCATGAGGTTGGAACCTAGGCTGGAATTTGGAAAAATCATTGAAAGTACACATGGCAAATCTCTGACCTTTGCCTATAAACACCGATAGAAAATACTTACTTGCTGGACTATGTGGCAACCCCTAGGAGGTTGCAAATTGTTTGATACTAAGATTTATATCATTGCATAAGTTAAAAATAAACTAATATGTACAGCATCTATGTGACTATAAAAGCAAAGCAGCTATGGAGAGACATAGAAAATAAAACAATCCTTTTTGCTGATGTGAGTAGAGATAGACTCTGAACATTTTAATGCACTTCCTTCCACTATTTTTCTATGAATATTTATGGTTTTTCTTTGTTTTATGTAGAGGGATAAAAATACATATAAAAATTTTTAGTCAGTCAAAGAGTAAAAGTATATATATATTCATTCCAGGCAGTGGACATGATTATCTGAAATTGCAAATAAAAATACAGTAGTTTTACAAAATGGCTATAGTATTGAGGACACTCCTAGCTACAACCACATCAGCACTCTGAGAATCAGGCTGTTATATTAGTCTCCTCCTTGGTGTCCCCATAGTATTTTTGTCATGTATCCTGAACCGTAACAAATCTGTCTTCCCCCAACCACACTGTGAGCACTTGGAGGACAGGACCTGTGGGTTGTCTACCTTGAGGACAGAACTCAATGTCGTAGTTAAGAAGAGAAACCTCTGGAGTAAAATTGCCCAGTTTGGTTTGTTAACTCAGCTATTTGACATTTAGAGAGTTAATCAGCTTACTTGCTGAAGAAAACAGGACACCAAGGCTCATCTCTCTCTATATATATAAGCCAAGCAACCGGAACAACCGGAACAACGGGAACGACCAGAACTCGCTATGACACGCACTGCGGCCAGCCAACGGCCCTATGGGGGCAGGTCCGGCTGGCCAACCTCCGCAGACCCTCCCCCCAGCCAGCCGACCCCTGAATGGTCCCCCCACCCCGATCAGGGGCGGCACTGCCTGGCCAACCTCCCGTGGCCCCTTCCCCTGGCCAGCCAGCCCCTATCGGCCTCAATTGGGGCAGGCCAGGAGGACCCCACCCATGCACAGGGCCTCTAGTTCTGAGAATAAAAAAAAGATAATCCATGTACGAAAAAGTTAGTGCATAGTAAATGCTTAATAAACAATGTATTGTAGATCCAGAACCAAACACTGAATGTACCATGTAGAAGGTACCAAAATATTATTGGACCAAATACCTTCCAGCATGAGCAATAGCTATGAAGTTGAGTCTAAAACATCTGTTCCAAGTCTGCCACTGAGGAGTCATGGGGTTTTGTACAAGTCAACCTCACTGCATTTGGCTTTACCTGTCATATGTGAGCACTTATATCACCAAACTATAATGAGGGTCATAGAAAGACATCGTGCTGAAACACTGTGAGTACATTTTTCTGAGGATGAATTCCCATAAGTATAAATTAGAGACTGAATATTTTTTATGTTTTGGTGGTATATTTTGCCTCTGTCCTTTCTAGAAGGGCTGGCTACCAGAATTCATGTTTTACTCTCACCAAGAAGAGGATTTATTATTTTTAAATGATATGCCAGTTTGTTGTTTCTTTAGTTAGTATAGTTTTTTTATAGTTGCTTTGTTACTAAAGAGGTTCAGTTTTTCAGTTTTTACATGTGTATTGACAATTTGTATTTTATGCTTCTTTGTGCAATTCTCTTTAGTTCCTTTGCCCATTCTTATAGGACCAGTCAACATTTTATTCTCAATGTGTCTCATTATATTTTAAGAGTGTTAGCATGTTAGATTTTCTAATTACTTCTTTGTTGGAGATACTAACATAAGAATAATTACAAAATAGAACAGAAGACAAACCATAAAGCTCTTAACAAATACTAGCTTTTTTGTAACATTTAAAATAATCTCTAAATTCCTAAGTACAAACCAAATTTAGACTTAATAAAACTCATTTCTGTTAGTCCTTACATCCTACAGATAAAGCCTTCTATTTATAAACATTATCTTGTTAGGAAAATATAAAACTTCTGGGGCACCCAGGGAAAATTGCATGAAGAGCTTAAAACTGTAAGAATTTAAAGTTGTCACGTTTTTTAAAAAGAGCCTGTTCTTACAGGTATATGCTTGAGTGAGTTCTCACTGATAAAAGTTTAGAACCTCTTAAAAAATTTAATGAACCAAAACAGTTGTTCTAATATTAAACACCCTCTTGGTAAATCCTAAAGAGGTTTAGTATTGAACCAGAACAACCTTCTTTTTTCTAAACCCAGACAACCATTTACTTTAATACATATTAAAAGGTTTTTGAAACATTTGATAAAATAGGATGTTTTCTTCTTCCTCCAGGTCCCAAAAACAAAACAAAAAAATTTTAACCTATAAAAAGAACACTTGACTTTTTTTTTTTTTTTCAAAACACTTAGTAATTGAGTTACTACTCCTGGAAGACTTCTTTCTGTTAATGGATTTTTTTTTTGTAGCCTTTAGCTCAAAGCCATTAGTGAGAGTTATATACGCCTTCTTTCTCTGTCGTCAGTACACCTGTGTTTATGGTTTATTATCCCATGGAGTCCGCTTGGACTTGGAAGAAGTATAGTCTTTGTATTCCCAGAGCCAGCACAGGGCTTGGTCCTGTTTAGATACTAAGTAATATTTTATTGAACTGACACATACAAGATCCAAAGCATGAATTTACCCTCTTCCTATTGATTATGGGCAGAAAAGAATAATTTTTAAATGTTTAGCCAATAATTTCCCAATGGAGATTCCATGGAACAGAGTAGCTGGAGATTTGTATAGGTCTCCACATACTCATAGATACATAATGCACCAATGTACCTCTGAAGCCTCTGAAGACATACTGCAGCACAGAAGAAGGGACTATTTCATACCACCTCTCAGCTTCTAAAAAGAGATAGTACGTTGGTTGCTTGGTTTATTTTACAAGTGTACAAGTTGCAAGAAGATATTGCCTTATGAGAGAGGAACAGAGAGCTATAAGGTGAGAGTCAATACAGAGAAGTGTAGGCTAAGAAGCAAAATGAACTCATGAAATTAATAAAAATGGACAACACGTGGAACTCCAAAATCAGGAACAAAATTTCAATCTGTAATAGGTTGCAATAAGTGGTAAAATTGACTTGCAGAAAATAAAATCAGTAATATATAACAAATAAACTTTAGAAACTAAGAACACAAGGTAAGCAAGCATAGCAATAAAATATAAAACCATATGAAAAACATTTTGAGCAGAATTCAACCTATGAATTAAATGTGCTACTCTTGAAATGTGATAAGATTAATAGCAAAAACAAAACCAAAATATAACAAAGTACCTTCCAATGTGCATCTCTATCTGAACTATCTTATTGCCCATTGCAAGCCTCTCGCAATGCACAAGAGTCCACTTGAGATCCTTTTTCTGGGGAAAAAATAAATAAAAGACTGTAAACAAGTTATGTGAAAACAAAAACACCCAGATTTAGCCTGGGTTCTGTCATTTTTACCTCTGTATTTTGGAAATGTCCAAACATACACAAAAATAAAGAGAACACTGCAATGAACCTCCATATATCTATCCCCCAGCTTCAGCTTATGTTAGCTTTTCTTTCACTGAATTCCTTCTTTTTTTCCTCCTGGGGAGAAAATTCCATACTTTGTATCTTTTTGCCTGTAAATACTCAGTACACAACTTTAATAAATAAGAACATATTTTTCATAAGCACCATAATATTAGTACAACTAACAATGTTGATAGCAAACTCAATATCCCTTTGACCAGATAATAAATATGCAGGAAGGTTAGACAACCAACATATGATTGCAGTTAAAATAGCTTACATTTGAAAACAAAACAAAATAAACCAAAGAAAACAGAAAACACCTTGTATACACATTCTTAAGGTCCATCTTAGGATATTGGAAGGGGCTATGGAAGTGAGGGTCCCTGAAGCCCAAGCTTCTTTGGCTTCATGGTAAAGTCACCATGTAAGTTCATGGTATAGCATCCCGTTAAGAGGTGGCAGGATTCTACAGGCTATATGATTGCCTAACACACCACGGACACTGGACCCTAGGCAGAGAACAGAAAATGTTTGTCTTGTTGCTGCTTTTTCTTCAATATCTAGGATGGTGCTTGATATGTAAATGATACCTGATAAATACAAAATGAATGAACAATGGCAGTAGAATCCCACCCTCACCCCACTCCCCTGCCCCGACTCAACAAAGAATTTCATGCCTCAAATATATCACACCTAAGCAACAGTGTTGGGAGGAACAAAGGGCTTCTCAGCAATCACCAGCATGAACCAAGTCCCCCACCCCACAAAAAAAGCGGGGCCTGCTCCAACTCTTTTCACAGCATAGGACCCAGAGACCTCAGTATAACACCAGAAAGGTTGGTTCCAAATAATGAATCAGATCGGACTTCTGACTGGCAAGGCATGATGAGGGTTTAAATTCTAATTATGTTGATTATGTGGAAATAAATAGTATTTTCCTCACAAAATTGAGAATGCATACTAAGATTCATAACTACTCTATTTATATTGAGTGCTTAAATTATGTTTGGCATTGTCCCATACATAATTCGATTTAATGTTATAATGACCTTCTGTGTCTGTGGTGTACATGGCTTAGACGCTCAGGTTTTGGTCTCAGATAGACCTAATTTCAAATTTTGGCTCTTCCATTTATTAATGCATGACCTAAGGGAAGATTCATAATAGCTATCATAATCAGTTTCTAGTCCATAAAATATGAATATAGGTACCATCTGTATCATTGGCTTATTGCTGTGAAGATGAAATAAGATAGCACAGAGTAAATTTTGATATACATTAGCTAAGGTTTTATATGTATATATGTGAGAGGGAGAAAGAGAGAGAGAGAGAGAGAGAGAGAGAGAGAGGAGAAAAAAATGTACCAAGAATATAGAGGCAGTAAATACAGGGGTAAAAAATTAAACACAGGGTTTTTCTTTGCTCTATACCTAGTTCTTTATCCAAAGTCATTAAAAATAACTCTGTCTTAACATTGCCATCTTAAGACATCTAAACACTGCCAGTATTTGAAATTTCTAATTCTCTGAATCTTTTGAGTCCTATTATTTTGCAATTTTTATAAATATAATCACTAAGGTAAATTTTGTTAAAGAACAAATTTTCAAAGTCATACCTCTTTCTCACTTCCTCGATCCAAATGTTGAGTACTTTGTCTTCCTAATTTCTCTTTCTAATTGTTTGGAAAGTATATTTCTTTTGCATGATCATTATATACCGACATACTTCACTTTTCCATGATGCAATTACCTCATTGGCTCTGGCTCACCTTACTCTTCTCAAATCAAATTTCAGAAAGGATTAAACTGAAATGATCTCTTCTGAACTTTTTATTTCATCACATAAGTAGCTTGGCATTTCTGAATAGATTAGGTACAAGTTTTAATGTATCTTCATTAAAGAGATGTCTTCAAGTTAACTACACTCTCAGAAACACCCTACGGTCTCTAGCAATCCTCATAGTTTATCTGGTGAAACAGCTGGCTGAAAGGAGCAAAACTGTTTGTCAAGAAAATCATCAAATCCACTAAAGTATTTAATAGTAAGTAGTTGTTCCTCTGAACCAAATTCAAGTGTTCTCGAGAGTTCTCAAGAATTCAAAGTACCTTCCAATGTGCATCTCTATCTGAACTATCTTATTGCCCATTGCAAGCCTCTCGCAATGCACAAGAGTCCACTTGAGATCCTATCAGGCAATTCAGAATCAGAGGCCCCACCCAAATATAAAATATCAGTATTGAGATAAGTGGAGCCCATTATCCTTGGAATATTTTTCCATATAAATTATTAAGTTGTACTCTAAGCCACAAGGTGTTTTTCATTATAATCATTCTGTGTCCCTTCCCTCTCTTTTACTTTTCTGCATGCATCTTGGGTCTATTTGATATTTTTCTTGTTTATTTTCTGCTTCCCTCTCCACCAAAAATTAAGCTCCACGAAAAAGGAGGAAATATGTTTGTTTCGTTATTACTTTTTGCTCCACCCCTAAGACAGTGCTTGATATTTAGACAGTACTGAATAAGTATTAAATGAGTGAACAAGTAAGTAGGTGTAGGTCCTCTGACTTTTCCTATATCCCTGTGACTGAGGTTAGCTGTTCCTATAAATCGTTAATAGTCAGGCATCATGACTCCGTTGGTAACAATAGGTATTCAAAATAAGTTGTTTTGCTAACAAATAAACCTGTAGTTAAAAGACAAACTGAGGCATGTTAAAATTTTTAAAAGTTTATTGGAACATTTATTAACTTGAATCAGGCAGTGCCAAACCAGAGTCTCTTGAGGTTCTGTGTTAATTAATGCATTTAAGTCATGAATCCCATGTGTAGCTGAGTTATTTCAGTCTAAATTTCAAACAAGTGTCTGCCTGGCTATAGGACTAAAAATTTGGATCGAAAATGTTGTTTAAAATCACATTCAAATACTTTTTTCTGTTAATATGATACAGTCACATACAGAAAAGTACAGAGGCAGCTTGAAGTTATCACTTTCAAGCAAAATGTGAAATGTTACATCTCAAGAAATATCAGGTTTCCCAGGGGAGGGCGGGGGCACTTTGAAGACAGTAGCTACTTGACCTTCTTACTTTCCTTGGTGTATTCTGTGACTTTCCTGCACGCTGGAGTACGCCTGAGTAAGCAGCATGGATTTTATTGGGTGGAGGAGAAAGCCCTAGTCATAAGGAATTATTATATCATACTACAAGCATAGTCAAGCATGATGTTTTTTGGATGACTAGCAATTGAAATTATTAATCATTTAATTGAAGAGCTCACTTAAGAGAAACTTGTGAACAGAGTTCACACTAATATTGTCCTGAAGGTTTCGATTCATTTTCTGTAATAAAAAAAAAAGCAAACTGTTATTTATCATCATCATCATAAAACAAACCCTCATTGTATTCCAAAATGTCAATAACTGTGAGATAGTTTTTTTGGTATGAGATGCTATGATATTTTCAACCTGGCAATTTGCAACAAAGCATACTTCAAGTGCCTGCGCATGAGTGTTTTCCAAGTGTGTGACAGAATGACTAAATTTGTTGGAAATATCTCTGTCGTGTTATCAAATATTTTTATGGCTGTCCCTGCAGCCGGGCTGCAGCCGGGCTTCAGCCCATCCAGACATCCTGACTCAGCTTCCCACAAAACTCAGACATGTCTCAGTTCTGAAAACTTCATATTTGCACAGTACATATATAAAATGGGAGAAAGTAAGTCTCTGCTTTAAAATTATATATAAAATATACATTACAGGCCCCTGGCCAGGTAGCTCAGTTGGTTAGAACATTGTCTGGATACACCAAGGTTTCAGGTTTTAATCCCCAGTTAGGTTATATTACATAGTACCTGTATCTATATATATAAAAGCCTAAGTGACCAGACGACCGGCTGGTAGCTTTGACGCCCAGTGACCATCAGGGGGCAGACGCTCAATGCAGGAGCTGTCCCCTGGTGGTCAGTGTGCTCCCACAGTGGGAGCGCCACGCCACTCAGCTGACTATTGGGAGCCAGAAGCCGGGCTCATGGCTGGCGAGTGCAGCTGCGGTGGCACTACCAGCAGCCTACAGGGATCGGGCCAAAACCGGCAGTCCAACAACTCCTGAGGCATCCCAGATTGTGAGAGGGTGCAGGCCAGGCTGAGGTATTCCACCAGTGCATGAATCCATGCACTTGGCCTCTAGTATATATATAAAGTGCTAAGCACCAAATTCTATTTTTGGCCTAAATTCTTACTGAAAGAACCTCATACCTGATTTCCAGTTATATTGCTCTCAAATTTATTAAGTTGGCTGTCAAAATTTGTTTTCACAAATGAGAATATGATTGTTCTACAGTATCTACTCAAAACCTTTCAACGGTCCCCTTTGACTCCAGGATAAAAGTCAAGTTCCTAGCATGGCCTAAGCCTTCATTATGTATCCCTTGACTTGTATTCCAGCTGCACCTCTCACTAATCCAGCCGTGGGCAAACTACATATCCGGCCCGCGGAGCCGAAAGACCAGAGGGTTCTCTTGCTCTCCCCTCCGCTCCTTTACTTTGAATTTATATTATTTCACACAAACACTCCATCCATGCTTTTGTTCCGGCCCTCCGGTCCAGTTTAAGAACCCATTGTGGCCCTCGAGTCAAAAAGTTTGCCCACCCTTGCACTAATCCTTACCTTCCACTGTGTGCTCCAACAATTTAAAACTTCTACCAGGTAAGAAACTTGAGGATGATACACATAAAATAATTAGCCCTGTCATAATGCTGAGCAGCAGAACCAGGACAAGATCCCAGGTCTTCTCAATGTAAAACTATGCTATTTTCAACCTAGTCATTTGCAACAAAGCATCTTCCAATGCCCAGGAATGAGTGATTCTCAACTGGGTGACAATAACACTAAATATATCAGAAATAAACTCTACAGTGTTTCCAAAACTCACATGGCTATCCCTGTGGCCATTTTTGAGCCTTCCCAGATACCCTGTTCTAGCCGTCTAAGGAACTGTTATACCTCTACTTTGAAAACTCCTTATCTGCAATATGTGTGTGTGTGTGTGTGTGTGTGTGTGTGTGTGTGTGTGTGTGTGTATATATATATATATATATATATATATATATATATATATATATATTTACTAGAGGCCCAGTGCATGAAATTCGTGCACAGTGGTGGTGGGGGTCCCTCAGCCAGACTGCACCCTCTCCAATCTGGAATCCCTCTCACAATCCTGGATCACTGGTTCTTAACCGCTCACCTGCCTGCCTGCCTGACCTCCCCTAACCAACTCTGTCTGCCAGCCTGATCGCCCCTACCACCATCCCCTGCCAACCTGATCGCCCCTAACCACCCTCCCCTGCTGGCCTGATCACCAGTAACTGCCTCTGCCTCAGCCCCCACCACCATGGCTTTGTCCAGAAGGAGGACCAGACAACTGGAAGATGCCTGGTCAACCCGGTCTAATTAGCATATTACCCTTTTATTAGTATAGATGGAAGAAAAAAAAATGTAAGTGAAAACAAATAGTCTCTTGAGGCTCTTTGTTGATGAATGCATTTAAGTAAAAAAAATCCCATGTGTAGCTTAGTTATTTCAATATAAAAATCAGACAAGTTCCCGCCTGGCTGTAACAAGAAAAATTTTGGTCTAAAATGTTGTTTACATGAGGGACTGATATTAATTTAGGAAATTTTCAGAAAATAGAAATCTTGTCCTGGAGAATCTCATCCTTAGAAAAGAACAAGTTCAAACAATGTTGGAGTTCAAGGAGAAGACAGTTTGCCACGTCTGCTGACCTCAAGATCCAACCTTAGAAGAGAAGGAAACATAGGATTTGGGGTTTCTTTTATGTTACTTATCCTAACCCACTAGGGCATGAATAGAACCAGAAACTCAGAGCAGAAGCTCTGCCCATAAATAAAAGATATATTTGAAGTGAGAAACCTCCCTTGCCAGCTGTGTTTCAGGGACATGAGTGTAGTGAACATGATGTAGGATAATAAGGCTCTCCTGCGGTTGACAAGAACCCCCAAGTCATCTTACAGAGAAAGATTAAAAATTCAAGGGCAAACAGAAAGTCAGCAAAACATTAAGTGCTGTTTTGATATATTGTCACTAAAAATAAGTAAGAGAGTTTTTAACTGTCACTTAAAAGGAATCATTATATTTAATGGGGAATATGTTTATGAAACACCTAATCTGTGGTATACCAGTTAAATAAATATAGAAATAATGAGGAAAGACCTTTAATACTCTCCACTTCAGGTCTTTTTTATACTCAGCTCTGTGTGGTAATCATTCTGACATAAAAATATGTTGAAGCTCTTGAGAAACATGTAGCCTGTGAAAAACAATTGTGAAATGACAATCTTCTAACCTAATTACAAGACTGTGTCTCTTTTGGAATCTATTACTGTCATCAAATATTTACCTTTTTGTTTCTCAGGGTGTGCTTTTTGCTTTTTCTCAACCTACTGATAGAGTTATTTGAGAATTTATAACAAAAAAGTGTTTAAAATCATAAATTGGTAAAAAAATAGAAAACTCAATGGATTAGAACTACGATATATATTAAATCAGCAAACTAAGAATTAGGGACCATGGAAAAATCAATCAAATGAATAGTCATGGTTCTTATTCTGTAGGATAAAACATCACCCACCTTTCAGGAAAAAAAAAATCCAGTGAAAGAAAGTATTAAAACTATGAGTCGTGTGATTACGTGGGAGGGATTGGAAGTTGATGGAATTTAGGGAAGGTTATAAAGAAATGTTTACTTTAAAATTTAATGTTTTAATATAGGGCTATCTTAACATTTCTAGACCTCCAAAGTTTTTTGCTCAAAACACATATGACAGGATTATATGCCATAGTGGTAATGTGGTGGGGTTTTTGTCTTTTTCTTTTCTTTTTCTTCTTAATGGAACACGAGGTGTCATTTTCTCTCTCCCAGCACACTCCAGAGCAGAAATAAAGATGAAAAGCTCATGGGCTTACTTACAGGCTGTTTTTACTCCCTCACAGAAAGTATATGAGGGTAGGCCTGACAGAGAGCAGAGTGGATGACCAGGTCCACCACTTGACTCTGCTCAGTGGGAATATTTTTTACAACTGTATCTCAAGGCCTCCCGTGAATGTGGCTGTATTGCAGCCACTGCCCATTTTTGGCTAACACCCACAAATCAAGTATATCTATCTGTAAGCCAAATTCAAGCTTTTTCTTCCTTCCTCTGTGTGGTCATAGATGTAACGACAAACTGTGTTGGGCCCAGGCTAATTGCACATCTAACTTACTGGTATCTTATGTCCCTACTTGGTCTTGAACACAGGTACCATCTTCATCTTACAATGGGCCCACCTGACTTTATTGACCTGGTAGGAACAGAATTCAACTCATAATGTAGAGCTCTGGATGCACGGTCACTCCATCACTAGGACCTGTAACACTGGGAAGACTTAGAGAGCCAGGAGTCCTAATGTCAACCTACCTTTGGCAGGACTCCATTTATTACCTGGTTCCTGGAGGTACCTACTCTGATAAGATCCATGATAATACTTGTGATTCCAGGTGTCAATATCAACACAGAGCCTGCATCCAATAACCTTCAAAATGTCTGGATATTACTCTATCCCTGAGACACAGTCCCTTGAATAAATGATTTTAGGAATCATTTAGGAATACATAACAGTCTATCCCTGCGTGGTGTGGCATGGTACTTCTTCCTGGGCGTGTGACTATCTCTTCCATCAAAGGTTCTAGGTCAAAAAACTGACTCAGATTGAGAATCTTGGCAAATGATTATGACTTCCACTTAAAGTGGCCCACCCGCAGTCTCTTGAATATGCCTACGTACCTTCTTTTATTTGTATATATTAAGCCATGCTCTTGATGGCTGCTAATCTATAGTGCCACTAGGACAGTGGTCGGCAAACTCATTAGTCAACAGAGCGGCAAAACGCGGCTCACAAGCCACAGTTTGCCAACCACTGCACTAGGAATACTATTCTATTCATCATCTCTAAGCATCCTCGGTTGCTCCTCTGAACTTGTTGCTCATTACGGTAATTGTGTCTCCTTGCTGCAGCTTTGGGACTTCATCCTCCTCATTGTTCTTAATATGCCAAGCTTGTGACCATCAACCAGAGATGATGGTGCCCATTTCTCCAGTGCATCCCTGAAGACCTCGGTGAATGGTGTGCTTCTGGAAGTTTCCCCTTTAGCCTCTGCTGAATCCTCTGGCCTCACACAATATATCTGTCCAGTATGTCCACATTCCTGAGCCTTTTTTTAAAATAAATCTTTATTGTTCAGATTATTACAGGTGTTCCTCTTTTTTTTTCCCCCATAGCTCCCCTCCACCTGATTCCCCACCCCACCCTATGCCCTTACCCCCCACCACTGTCTTCATCCATAGGTGTAAGATTTTTGTCCATTCTCTTCCCGCACCCCTCACACCCCCTTCCCCCTGAGAATTGTCAGTCCACTCCCTTTCTATGTCCCTGATTCTGTTATATTCATCAGTCCATTCTGTTCATCAGATTTTTTATTCACTTGTTTTTTAGATTCACTTGTTGGTAGGTATGTATTTGTTGTTATTTTGTTGTTCATAATTTTTATCTTTACCTTTTTCTTCTTCTTCCTCTTCTTAATTAATACCCTTCAGTATTTCATATAATCCTGGTTTGGTGGTGATGAATTCCTTTAGCTTTTTCGTGTCTGTGAAGCTCTTTATCTGCCCTTCAATTCTGAATGATAGCTTTGCTGGGTAGAGTAATCTTGGTTGTAGGTTCTTGCTGTTCATCACTTTGAATATTTCTTGCCACTCCCTTCTGGCCTGCATAGTTTCTGTTGAGAAATCAGCTGACAGTTGTATGGGTGCTCCCTTGTAGGTAACTAACTGTTTTTCTCTTGCTGCTTTCAATATTCTGTCTTTATCTTTTGCCCTTGGCATTTTAATTATGATGTGTCTTGGCATGGTCCTTTTTGGATTCCTCTTGTTGGGGGTTCTCTGCACTTCCTGGACTTGTAAGTCTATTTCTTTCACCAGGTAGGTAAAGTTTTCTGTCATTATTTCTTCTAATAGGTTTTCAATATTTTGCTCTCTCTCTTCCTCTGGCACCCCAATAATTCGGATGTTGGTACACTTAAAGTTGTCCCAGAGGCTCCTTACATTATCTTCATATTTTTGGATTCTTTTTTCTTTTTGTTTTTCTGGTTGGGTGTTTTTTGTTTTCTCATATTTCAGATCTTTGGTTTGATTCTTGGGGTCCTTTGATCTACAGTTGAATTTCTGTATATTCTTTATTTCAGACAGTATATGCTTAATTTCTGACTGGTCCTTTTCCATTTTTTTGGCATTCTCTTTAAGGTCTCACTAAGCTCCTCGGAGGTCTCATCAAGTTTCTTGGCGGTTTTTAGAAGATTCTTGAGTAACCTTATAAATGTGGTTTTGAACTCTATGTCCAGTAGTTTGCTTTCCTCCATTTCTTTCATTCGTGACATGTTTCTTTGTCTCCGCATTTTGCTGCTTCCCTGTGTTGATGGAGTGGTTTTCTGTGGTAGGTGACCAGTGGTTCAGCCTATCACCTGAGGTGGACATTCTTGGTGCACCCCTTTTGTGGGCTGAGTGCAAAGTCTTGGTGTAGTTAAGCCTTGATTGCTGTTGGTACACTGGGAGGAATTGACCTCCAGGCCAATTGGCTATGAGGACCCGCTGTGTCTATAATGGAAGAACTGCTGTGCTGGAGACACGTTTATGGGGCAGGACTTGCTTCAGTGGGGCTTTGGTGCTCACTGAGTCTGCCCCTTGAATGTGTCACTTATGGATGTGAGTAGTTGAAATCTGGTGTTGTCTCACACTGACCACTAGATACACTAGCTTCTGGATCTCGAATGGGGTGCAGGTCAGCTACTGTCTGAGGCCACCCAGCAGGAGCTACAGCGAGAACTACAGTTTTCGCCTCTTTGCTTGGGGTTTGGAGGTTTTGGAGCTGTCTAACCAGAGCTGCAGTTTGTTAGGTTAAGCTGCGATAGGGCAGACCATTTATATGCAAAAGCCACTGGGTGGAGCTTGGGTGAGTTTGTAGATTGTGTGGGGTGGGGTCTCAGGGAGTCACTAGGCTAGGGCGTGGTAAACAGCAATGGCTGCCAGTCAGCCATCTCTGCGTCTCCGCATTTCCAAGTCCCCGCATCCCGCGCCCCAGCGCAGTAAACAATGATTGCTGCGCGCACCTCTGCAAGAAAGCCACCCTCACTTTCTGACCCTATGGCAGATAGTCCAGCTTCTCCCCGTAGGAGTTTGGGTCCCCAGCGTCTCTCCAGAGACTGGAGTTCAGAGTAATCGGGAGCTTGTCTCCCTTCGGGTTGAAAAAAGCAGCGCACCCAGTCGCCCACCGCCAGCCTGATTCGCACGCCTCCATACCTCAGCTTTTCAGCGCTTATGCACGTCTCAATGCTCTTTTCTCTTTCCTTCTAGTTGTAGAACTTACACTCAGTCAGCTTTCCTTTGGTTCTGGGTGATAGACATTTTGTCTTTTAGTTGTAGTTTTGAAATTGTTGTGCGAGGCAGCAGTTTAGGTGTTTACCTATGCTGCCATCTTGGTTCAGATCTCCTGAGTCTTTTGATCCCTTCCTAGACTGTTGGCCACTCATGCCTCCAACTGGCTTCCTGAGAGACAATAACTTTCTTGATATAAAAAAACAATCATAGGGAATTTTTCATTATAAAAAAAAGAATTTTTATGTGCCCTAACTTAACTGTCTTATTGCTGTGCTGTTATAAATATTGCAAAACATGAATTGTGTAAGTTAGAAGTGAATTGCATTATGAAATTTTTTATTTTTGCAATGTCTCATTTTGTTATTCATTATACCCTTTTGTTTTATATTTTATTAGTGTTTGTAGCTTATAAGTAAGTCTGGTGGTCCAGTTAGGCAATTTTTAAAGATAGGATCTGAAATGAAAGAGGAAAATTCTGGAATTAGGCCTATAAACCATTCCTATATGGTTAGAGAGGAAGAATTACAATCTTCTTAGTTATTTTATAGCACTAGTACATAAAAGGAGATCCCCCAAAAAAGCTCTTTCATAATAAGGGGAACTATTTATCCATAGATTTTACATGGGCTGTTAATCCAAGTAGTCTTGTTCCATTGCTTGTTTTCTTTGGCAGGCAAATTAAAATGCTGCAATGCCTCCAGAAATCTCGGGAAGACATTTAACTACAAACCACATCCATTTGACAAGGAAAAGTGCTCATTATCTTAAACATCTATTGGAATTTCAAAACAGAGTAAAACTGTTGTCAAGAAAAGGTCACATTCAGTAAAAAGTCTCAAAATCAAGTTACTAAGCAACAAAACATATCACCTAGAAGAAAAGAAGTTACACAGTTGGTGAGAAACTAAAAAAAAAAAAAAAAAATGCCAACATATACTGAGTAAAATAACATTCAGTAGGAGAAATTGAAAAGGTTCCATTCTCAAAAAAATATGTCAATACAGTGATGACATGTCCCAAGATATTGAGTAGATTTTATATAATGACCTGAAAAACAAGAGCTTTTCTATCCAGATGGATGAATAAATGGATTTCACCCATAAATGTCATGCTATAGCATTTGTAAGATTTGTAAATGGTGGGGAAATTCAAGAAACATTTTACTGCCGCAATAAGTTGCATAAAGCAGAGGTCAAGATATGTTTAATGTTTTGTTTTCATACTTGGAAAAAAACAATGTTCTCATATCTTAGAGAAATTACACTAGCTTCTGTCCTGGTAATGCCCATCAATGGTTGGCTCCTTGAGAGGATTTTTCTTTCTAACCCTAATGAACTGATTTTTTTTTCAGAGCAGTGAAGATGAAATAAATGATATTCTGGTTGATGCTACTGAAGTGATTAGCTTTTTAAGCAATGACCATATTACTTGAAAATGTTTTAAGAACTGTAAAAACCTTGGAAAAGAGCATATAAATTTTCCTCTAAATGCAGAAAGCTGGTGACTTACCAAAAAAAACTTCTCAATACAGTGTTTGAACTAAAATATTTATTATAGGAGTGCTGGTACTTTCAAAAAATAGTAGATGGATTTTGCTGAGTGCTTGGAAGAAGAAGCCTACAGAAACTAGTCTACTTAAGAGAGGCTTTTTTTTTCACTTGAACTAGTTGAACACAATTGAAATATTCTTGGACTTAAAAGGAAACTGCATTTGCGGGGGAAACATCATATTGCAAAAGAAAATCTTGTAAAGTTTCCACTGCTGCTTGGGTTTGAGAGTATAGGAATTGATTCAAGTTCTATTGAAACCACCTAGGAGAACTTCAGAAAAAAAAAAAATGAACAGTATTTTTTTCTCCCTTTAACACACATGTATGGACTGGGTATGACTCTTGTTCTGAACCTTCTGCTCAGTCTGAGAAGTTGACTTTGAGAGAAGAAAAGAACTTTGTGAGCTACAACTGACCCAGTATTTAAGATACTTACTCCTTTGCCTGGCCAGTGTGGCTCAGGGGTTGAACTTCAGGAGGTCACAGTTAGATTCCTGGTCAGGGCACATGCCTGGGTTGTGGGCTTGATTCCCAGTAGGGGGTGTGCTGGAGGCAGCTGATCAGTGATTCTCTCTCATCATAGATGTTTCTCTCTCTTCCTCTCTGAAATCAATCAAAAATATATATTAAGATACTCCCTTGCCTTAGACATGTTCTAGTTTATCTGGGAACAAAGTACCCTACCATTCATTGTAAAGCAATGGACATTGTGGTGAAGTTTTCAAATTTTGATATGTGTGAGCCAGCTTTTTCATTTAGCAGTTATCAAGGACAGAAACTACCTTATTTCTGTTAAAAATGAAATTTGTGTGTACTTATATCAAACTTCACCAGAACTGATAATTTGTGCAGTAAAAATAAAACACTGATTTCATATTAAAAGGTAAATCATTCTTTACTTCTACTTTCAAAAATTATACTTATATGTATGTATATAATCCTATAAAATAGAGCAAGAAGCCAACACATGTACAATAAATAGGGCTAGGGTTAAAATTGACATGATCATATATCACTCAGTTTAAAAAATGATCAAAGCTGTACATAAAATTGTGTTTTAGGATATCTATTTTATCATAATATCTTGTTTTATTATTTTAGTAATTTTACTATGTTATCTTTATTTAAATTAAATTTATCAAGTTGACCTTTAGAAAAGAAGCAGATATTTAACACAGGCAGACTGCAGCCCATAGTTTTCATAAATAAAGATTTATTGGAACACAGCCATGTCCATTCCTTTATGTATTTTCCTTGCTGCTTTTGCTTTACTTCAGCAGAATTGAATAGTTAAACAGAAGCCATATGCCTTGAAAAGCATTAAATATTTACTATGTGACCTTATACAGTAAGAGGTTATTAGCCATTATTTAACATAAGTTTATAATATTTACCTTATGAGTTTTAAATAATTGAAAAGAAAAAGGTAATCTAGGCTTAACAACCTGATTAGGTGTTTGTTTATTTTTCCCTGAGAAGTTTGGCTGTAAAGTAATCTTTGGTTTAAATAGAGAAAAACCTGATTAGCAGCTTGTTTAACATAAATTTGTGTGAAGACTTTTAGGCCTACTTGGATAACATTTTTAAAAATCAAGTAAGAAATTTAAGAAAAGGAAGAACTGAGCTGTTCTTTATAACACTGCTGGCTTAGAGTTTATTTTCTCTGTGGGGAAGCAGAACTACCCCCCTCCCCCCCAAAAAAATAGGTTAATAATTTGGGGCCAAATTAAGAGATCCATTCTCTACTCAAAAAAAGCATTGGCAATTATTGTAGGATTAATATATCTACTTACTGATAATCTTAAGGTACTCTGGACTATTACTATAATAACTTTTATGCAGGGGTTCTCTGAAACCCCACAATTATTTCAACAGTTCATCTAGAGTAAAAGGATTGAGAAAGGCTACTCTACAGGTTATGGAAGTAAAATGGAAGGGAACCAAAGAGCAATCTCTGCATTAGTGGGATTTACTCCCTAGCCCCCGAAGTCATCACTGATGGATAGCCTGTCTCTCACATGTCCTAGAAATATGTTAACTTCTTTTTTTACAAGAACAGATTATGGACACAGGAGATAGACACATGTGGAGATGGAACTCGCCATCCAACATAATAAATTGGGCAGAAGCTGTGGAGAGTATCTCCAAGAGAAGCACCTTCTAAGAGGAATAGGTCTCTCCCGTTACCAAGAAAAAGGAGCGCTCCTCTGATCAGGAGAGGGAATGGGGCAGATTATGATACATAAGTGAGCAGAGGCCCAATGCTGATTCCTACCTCTCACCTCCCTGAATGCAAGCATGGGATGCACCACAGAGGCGAGGTGAAGCGACAGAGCTGAGAAGATGCAGCAAGACAGAATGAGGTGCCAGGGCTCCAGAGCTTTCTTCCCTGCCGTAGTTTCTTACTGAGTACCGGCCATAGGTGGGTTCATTTGTAACGGGGAGCAGAACAGCATCATATTTTATCTTTATCTTCTTAGCAGAGGAAACCAGAGATTCCACTCAGTAGCTGGCCTAACTAGTTGTTATGGCTGATCCCAGCCGGTCATTGTCCATTGAATACAAATTACAGCTGCATTTAAACATTCATTTGTGTCAAAAGTATTTACTTAGCAGGGGCAATTCATTTGCTTTACAGACTAACTTCATCTCTAAGCATATTTGTTTACTCTGTTCTGTTTGGGACTCAACAAGTTTCTTTAATAAAAAGAGGAACAGAGGGGAGAGAGAGACAGAGAGACAGAGAGAGAGAGAGAGAGAGAGAGAGAGAGAGAGGCTGGTAAATTGTAGAAACAGATTTTATTGATGCCAAGAAGAAGGGAAGGCATGTAATTTGTAAAGTACCCACAGGGCCCTAAAACATGATTAGTAAAACACATTGAAAACATTTTCAAACCTTTTCTTAATTGTAGCAGATGGTTGAGCAATAAATTTCTATTTCCAGCTAAAGACTGTTCTGCAAATATATTTGTCTTGAGCCCAGGCTGGCCAAAACAGTGTTTCATTACTCAAAGAAGATTATGTTGGTATTAGTGAACTGTTAGAATTGCTCCCACTAGCTACCTAGGTGGAACTATTATTATTGAAATTAAAAACCTTAGTATAATGAAATTTCAGACCTAAAAAAAAAAAGAATTCTATATTCTTCTCATTTTACACGTAAGAAAACAAAAACATAAAAACCAAACAAACAAAGGTTAAGTGATATTGCTCAAACCACCCAGCTATCCTATTGACGAGCAGGAACCCAAGCTTGAAACATCTGGTTTTTAGTCAAGTGCTATTTTACTCACCATTTCATGTGTGATGCCACCAGTAGTACTGAATTTCAGAGATTAAGCACTAGCTTGTCCAAACTCATACAGCTACTCCAAGACCCTCTCACTCCAGATTGTATTATTTTTGCACTAGGTTCCATCTGATGACTTATAAAAAACCCCCAGGAGAGCATGGGGCAGAGAAAAGAACATTGATTTTGGAATTAAGCAGACCTAGCCTAAATTCTAATCTTAATACTGTCACTTGATAGTTGTGTTCCCCTTAGCAATATACAAATCTCACTAAGTATCAGAATATCAGTTAGTCATCCATAAAATTAGACATTGACACCAACATCTTAAAGTTGAGATGTGTTTTAAATGAGAATACAGTTGATCCTTGAACAATGCAGGGCTTAAGAGTGCTGACCCTCACACAGTTAAAAATCTGAATAAAACTTTTGACTCTCAAAATGTCAGTCTTCCCTCAGTACCCATGGGGGATAGGATCCAGGACCCCCTGCAGATACCAGAATTCACAGATGCTCAAGTTCCCTGTATAAAATGGCCTAGAACCATGCACACGTTGGCTCTCCACATCTTCAGACTAAAAACAGTACAAGTATTTACTGGGAAAAAAAAATCTGGGTTTAAGTGAACCCATGCAGTTCAAGCTCATGTTGTTCAAGGATTAACTTGAACAACTTAAAATACCCAGCCTCACATAACAAATATTCTATAGATTCTAGTTGGGTCAACCTCAAAATGTTCAGATTATTTAGGATATATGTTGCCAGCATCATATTAATTCTAAGTAGGGAGAAGAAATTCTTCTACTCTGTGCAAACCACATCATCTGTGTACTTACATCTTCAAGTCAGTGGTGAGGACTGGAATAGGAGGAGGGAATAGCACAAAACAGGAAAGTAACAAGGGTATATCCAAAATATTTGTGTTCTTCCCACAAGTGAATTAAAACATCAAAAAAATATATAGGCTTTGAATTCTAATGCCCTCTATTTCAGCCCCAGTCATTAGTTGTAGCTTATGATCTGACCTGCCCCCAGGGAGTCTTTCTAACACCCAGAGCCTTCTAACAGAAATGCACCACTCCCCCCTCCCTCTTCTCCCAGTCATATATCTGGAAGAAATATGCCTCTCACCTTCCAGTCAAAATATGAAGCTCTGTGAAGAGAGAAAGCAGCCATAAGAAGCCATGTGGACTTAGGAGAAGCTGCCTCTTTTATGGGTTCTCTGAGGTTGGGTGCCTTTCACCAGTTACTGCTATACATCAAGATGACAGATGGCAATTTCGAAATCCTGACCTGGTGAGGTTGACATTATTATTCCCATTTTAGAATAACCAGCCCTCCGACACTTTCAGAGGTTTATACAGTGACCACTTTCACAGAGCTTAGAAGTGGCAGAATCAGTCTTTGTAGGATATGCATTCAAGAGAAGAGGCTCCAGGACGGATCATCAGAGCAAGGGTTACAGAGGAAGTCCCCAGAACTGGAGTCAAATGACCCAGAAACAGAGGCGGCAGCCCTTGCCTGCCATGGGGCTTTAACCTCTATCGGGCTGTTGGAGCAAGTTAATAGACGTGATGGACGCCGGCAGTGTTGGCAAGAAGGCAACACTGGAAGGCAGAGATTCCCTGTTGGGCTGTGACCCTTGCACAGGCTTCTTACTATACCTGGAACACTCCCATCTCCTTCAACTGATCTGAGCTACAAATAAAAGTATTAATGATACTGAAAAGTTTTATCTTTGTTCCAGCGAGGAAAAAACATTGACGTTCTCCCAGTTAACGCGCACAGAGATCATCGAGACATATCAGCTGGTGGTACAAACACTTATTGGCTTTAAACAACACAAATTTATTTAATCTTACATTTCTATAGGTTACAAGCCAGAAACACGGGTCTCACCGAGCTCAAATCAACGTGTCTGCAGAGCTGTGTTCCTTCCAAAGGCTCTCAGGAGTAATATATGTACTTAACCGTTCCTCGTTCCTAGGGCCTGCCTGCGTCCATTGCTCACTGACCCTTACCCTATGGTTAAAGCACTGTACTCTGACCTCCACTTCCATTAATACAACTCCCAGCTCAGACTGACTCTCTTGCTTTCCTGTTATAAGGACCCTTGTTATTAATTGAACCCATCTGAATAATTCAGGATAAGCTCCCCATCTTAAGATCTTTAATTTAATCACATCTGCAAAGTCCCTTTTATCATGTAAGGTAACATGAGATCAGGATGTGGAGATCTTTGAGGGGCCATTATTTTATCTACTAAACAGATTTTAATTTTTTTTTTTATTTGCAGCTTTAAAAACAATGAAACCTATTCCTCTTTTGTATTTACCTCTCATAGCTTCTTTCTGATAGTGTTCAATGCTGGAAACTTCAGAAGCATCAGTGAGTCTTTCCTCTCATTCCTTCCCACATCTAAACTCTAAAACATCTAAAAAACGTCCCCTCTCTATCCCATTTGCATCCTTAATTCAGGCTCTTTTTAAAAAATGTTTTTATTTATTATAAAGAGAGCGGAAGGGAGAGGGATAGAGAGATAGAAACATTGATCAACTGCTTCCTATATGCCCCCTAGTGGGGATCAAGCCTGCCACCCGGGCATGTGCCCTGACTGGGAATCACACCGTGACTTCCTGGTTCATGGGTCGGTCAACTCTCAATCACTGAGCCACACCAGCTGGGAAATTCAGGCTCTTTTTACCTATTTCCTGGATTATTGCAAAGCCATCTAAACATCCTCCTGCCAACAATTTCTCCCTGCTCCAATCCATTCTGCAAAGCTCTTCCACAATTATGACTTAACACACAATATGTGTCAAACCCTATTTATAGCCTCCAATAGCTACTCATCAGCTCAAGGATGAAGTCCATACACCTCTGTTTTCAGTAAAAACCCCCTCACAATTTTACTGCAAACTTTTTTTCTTCCATCCCCCTTTTACATATCCTATGTTCCAGCCCCACAGAAATCTCACTATTTCCCAAAGAGGTCTGTGAGCACTGGAGGATGCTTTGACTTTACTCATTGTATTACTGGGTGCCCTCATCTTCATCAACCCAGCGAGAGTTAAGTCAGCCTTTTCATACACCCACCAAGATAACTACCCAAATTCACCTGTCAATCTCACTAAGAATTTTTTCTCAAGATGCTGTACACTGCCAAATCCCATCTATGTCGACAACAATCCCTAGTTCTCTTTATCATTACACCTATAACAATGTTTTGTTATTACTTGTTTATTTATACCATTATATGCCATTTCCAAACTATGAGCTCATTGAAGGCAGGGGCTGAGTCTCATTCTTATTTCTAATCCAGTACTTAACAACTCCTGGCTCATAGTAGGTGCTCAATCATATTTGTTTTTGTTCTAAGCAAAACTGGAACTCAGTCTGGTTCTTTGCAGAACAGGAGATTAGTGACACCTGGGGATCAATTTACTAATATTGACAAGCATTTTCAACTTGGGATAAATTGGGGTAGTCCAAAAGAAAGAGAAAAAATGATGTCTTATTTTTTCTTTTTCTGTTTCTTTTTGCACTGGTGCCTGATTTGATCCAGCCTAAGAACTACATCTGACCTGATAGAAAGTACAGCAACAGAAAGAAGCTAAACAGATCATAAGAAGGAATCTTGTAAAACTTTGGGTGACAAGTGCTAATCCAGAGGTTCCCTAAGCAGAATTTCACAGAGGTAGGTGCAACGCCAGTGTCTACCCTACCACAGCCTGTTGGATAAGAAGGTTCAGAGTGATAACCCACAGGAGAATCTCTGTTCTGACCAAGTAATAGGGGAGATTATAGCATCCAACAAACTCTCACTCTCACAGACAGTCTCAGTGGTTATAGCAGGAGCAGGGGATCTTCCTTCAAGCGGCTCTGGGCATCAGATCTTAGGCAAACATATTAGAGCAGAAGAACATGAAAGAATTTATTCAGAGATCATTTGAACTTCCTTTAAGGGGGTTGCAGAAAAAAACAATAATACTCTGGAGGTATTAACAGCTGAGGTTCTGCAATCATGCAGATTAGAGCTAAGAGACATGGGGAACAGAGTGTTAAAGTTCATCCAAGCTCATACTTACCCAAAGCTGGTGAGGCCTGAGGTCATACTGGTTAAATAAAAGGTTTAATGAATAATGAATAATGTATTCATTAATGCATGATAGGATGGAAGTCAGCATTTTTTCACTCTTACCAAAATGCAAGTTTGATTTTCAGTACAGCTCCATCCTTAAGAAATTGTGAACTCATGTCATTGAATGTCTGTTTCAGATAAGATTTAATAATTTGGCCCAGCTGGTGTGGCTCAGTGGTTGAGGGTTGACCTATGAACCAGGAGGCCATGGCTTGATTCCCTGTCAGGGCACATGCACAGGTTGTGGGCTCGATCCCAAGTTGGGGATGTGCAGGAGGCATCAATCAATGATTCCCTCTCATCATTGATGTTTCTATCTCTCTCTCCTCCTTTTCTCTCTGAAATATAATATATATTTTTTAAAAAGACAATAATTTTAGCAACTTAATTCGATGGCTGGCACTTATTTTGGTTTGATTCCTGAGCCTATCATCCTCACACAATATCAGCTGTAAGCTTTTTATAATACTACTAGAGGCCAAGTGCATGAAATTCATGCACGGGTAGGGTCCCTAGTGCCTGCCGGCTGCTGGCTGCCACTGGGGCCTCCTTTCCCATGGTTGGCCAGCCGGCCCTGCTCCCTGGTTGAACTCCTGGTCGAATACTGGTCGAGGGCACAATTTGCATATTAGGCTTTTATTATATAGGATATAGCAGTTTTTCATTCATGGACGAGTAGTACCAAAAAACTTTGAGCTTTGATTTATCCACTACATAGCATAAAGAAAAGTTAGACATGCAATTCGGTTTTTACTAGGGGATGGTAGACACTATATCAAATGAAGCATGATGATCTGCTTAGCCTTGCTACCAACTAAGGAGGAAAACAAAATAATACACAGAATTTTAAAAAAGAATTGAAACATTAATATACTGTATCTATTCTGTTGTGTAACTGTCTATGGGATGCTAAGTTGAAATATCGTCTAACATTTTGCCAGTACGGCGGGGTTGGGGGGAGGAATAATAGCAGATGGGCCACGTAGAAGGCAGAACCAAATCATTTTGTATTCCTTTCAATGTAGTTTTTCAGTTTCATTACAGATATGACTGTGATAGATAATCTTACATCAGAAAACATGTATCAGATATTCTTATAATTATACTAGAGTCCTGGTGCACAACATTCATACACTTAGGGGGGGGTCCCTCAGCCCGGCCTGCACCCTCTCACAGCCCAGGAGCCCTCAGGGGGTGTCCAACTGACAGCGGGGAGTAGGCCTAAGCCAGGGGTGGGCAAACTTTTTGACTCGAGGGCCACAATGGGTTCTTAAACTGGACCAGAGGGCCAGAACAAAAGCATGGATGGAGTGTTTGTGTGAACTAATATAAATTCAAAGTAAAGGAGCGGAGGGGAGAGCAAGAGAACCCTCCGCTCTTTCGGCTCCACAGGCCAGATAGAACAGCCGAACAGGCTGGATCCGGCCCGCGGGCCGTAGTTTGCCCACGGCTGGCCTAAGCTGTCAGTCAGACATCCTTAGTGCTGCTGCAGAGGTGGGAGATGCTCCCGCTACCGCCACCGCCACTGCACTCACCAGCCGTGAGCCCGGCTCAGGGCTTCTGTCTGAGCGGCGCTCCCCCTGTGGGAGCACACTGACCACCAGGGGGCAGCTCCTGCCTGAGCATCTGCCCCCTGGTGGTCAGTGTGCGTCATAGCGACTGGTCATTCCGCCATTTGGTCGATTTGCATATTAGCCTTTTATTATATAGGATTACACATGTGTTTCTTTTAGGACTACTTTTACAAGTAGGATATTACAATTAAAATGTTTTCTGGGAGGGATGGATGAAATTAGGAATCTATGGGGAGTGCAAGACATAAAGATGGAGAGGTTTGCCCAGTCAGTGTGGCTCAGCCGCTGAGCATCAACCCATGAGCCAGGAGGTCATGGTTTAATTCCCAGTCAGGGCACATGCCTGGGTTGCAGGCTTGATCTCCAGTAAGGGGCATGCAGGAGGCAGCCAAACAAAGATTCTCTCTCATCATTGATGTTTCTATCCCTCTTCCCTCTTCCTTCCTCTCTCTGAAATCAATTTAAAAAAACATTTAAAAAAAAAAAAGAAAAGATGGAGAGGTTTCTACTAGGAAACTGCACTGTGATGCCACTGCCCTACCTATGATGTTAACTGATTCTACCCAGAAAGATGTTTAGTACATATCATGCACTAACTCTGTTCCCATTCAATTTGTCATCAGGAGCTAAGTGATATAACAGCAAAGGCAGCAGATGTTGGGGATGACAAACCAAATTATTGGAAACTCAGCCAGTAATTTCTCCTCAAAAGTAAGTTGTTTGACTTTATAATCTCCTGCATTCATTTCTTTCCTAAGCAGTCTATGGGTTTTCATTGTTGAATCGGAATGCCATCTGTTTCCTGGATGCAGAGAACCTTGGTTTCCATCCCACCTGATAAGTCCACCTGTCACCATTCCACTAGCATTCTCTTGTCATTGTAAACCACTTCTTCCAACTGCAGTATTCGCAGTCAGGACCACAGTTGGAAGGCTGATAACATTCCCCCAGGACATTTGCATATTTTAGAAGGGCCACCAAAAATTCTAAAGCTTTGAATTTGCACATTGTCCAGCATGTCTTTAAATGTGCTTTTTATTAATTTCAGAGAGAAAGGAAGGGAGAGGGAGAAGGAGAGCTAGATACATCGATGAGAGAGGAACATGGATTGCCTGCCTCCTACACATGCCTTATTGGGGACTGAGCCCGCAACCCGGGCATGTGCTCTGACCAGGAATCAAATAGGTGACCACTTGGTGCATGGGATGATGCTCAAACATCTGGATGTTGGGCAAGAGAGGTACCAAGGATATATCTATGAGTAAAATAGACATGGGTTCTGCCCTCAAGAATCTTTAATCTAGTAGAGGAGACAGGGATTAAATATGTTATATCATTAACTATGACAAATTCTATCAAGAAAATAAAAGAGTGTGATCAGAGATTACAACAAAGAAGGTTTAATTTAGATTGGAAGGTCAGGAAAGCTTTCTCTGAAGAAGGAATGTTGAAGCTGAAACTTCAGGATGATTGGGAGTTACGTGGCAAAAGTAAAGGGAAAAATGGAGGATGCTTACCTTTCAGAAGTCTTTAGGTGGAAAAGAGGTTAGCCCTTTCCAAGAGTGGATAGGAGAGCAGTGAGCTGGTTTAAAAGCAAACCAAGGGAAGCACTGTCAGGTGTGGCTAAGTGACTTGGAGTGACTTCCCATACACCAAAGGTTGTGGGTTCAATTCCTGGTCAGGGCACATAGCTGGGTTACAGGTTCCATCCCCAGTGGGGGGGCATACTAGAAGCAACTGATCAATGTTTCTCTCTCACATTGATAGATTTATGATTAAATTGATTAAGCTGCATTTCTCTATTTGCAGTAGAAACCATTCATATACGAATCTTTTCTATTTTAACACATATTTGAAGCTGTCTTGCAAGTGCTGCATGTGTTGTAGTATATTCTGAACTTGCTAATACACATTTCAAAGGCATATTTTTGAGCACTGAAAGAATGAAAAATTTTACGCTAGGCAAAGATGCATTTGGCATGGTCTTTTCCTAGAGTAACATAGAAAAATGAAAGGGAATAAATTAAATATATAAATATCAATTATCTAAGGCAAGAGTGCATATGTAGTATAAACATAGGTAAGATACAATGCCTACTAATCCCACTTATGCCCTAACTTGTATTTCTCCCTTTCCTTGTGCTTTTTTATTGCTGTTTATAATATTTAATAAATCCATATCTTAATTGAGCCTTCCGCTAATTTGGAGGGAAATATATTTTATTTGCATTATACATAAATATGTATATTTGTACACTTATTTCCTTTTCTTTCTTATACATTTATATATTTTCTCTTCTGTTAATACCAACGTTTGTGGGTTGAATAGTGTCCTCAAAGTCCACATGCACCCATAACCTCAGACTGCAACCTTATTTTGAAATAGGGTATTCCCAGGTTGATCAAGGTGAGGACTCAGGTGAGATCATAGAGTGGTTTTACCATAGGCCCTAAATCCAGTGGGAGTGCCTTTTAAGAGACAGAAAAGGACACAGACATATACAAAGAGAAACTCTCTGGAGGCAGAGATTGGAGTTATGTGTCTATAAGCGAAGGAACACCAGAAGCTGGAAGACGTAAGAAAGAATTCTCCGCTTGAGGCTTCAGAGGGAGTGTGGCCCCCTGGCACTCTGATTTCAGACTGCCGGTCTCCAGAACTGTAAGAGAATACATTTTTGTTTAGCACACCAAGTTTGTAGTAGTTTGCAGTGACTGCCCTAGAAAAATAATGCAACAACTGTTCTGTTTGGTTACAATTTGGGTTTAGCTGAACTTGGGGATATGAGAGGAGCCTGTGGTCACCTTAGACAAAGTGCTTTTAAAATGTTTGGGTTCTCACTGCTTAAATAGAAACTACTAGTGAGAAACGATGATCTATAGAGTATAACATTTGCCATAAGCAAGGGTGTTGGCTGAGGTGGCCAGCACACAGGGTGGATTGAGGTGCATATAAGCCTTTTCCAGCACCATCCCTTCGCCATCCTCAACAATGTGTGAAAACAGGAATCCAATAAAAGATGTGAATTCCTGCTCATCAAGTCATATAGGACTCAGACCATACTAGACTATTGGAAAACTGGGGAAGTTAAGGATATATAAGTTACATAAGAGCATAAAGAAATATCTATAATAATAAAAGCATAATATGCTAATTATACCAGATGTCCTTCCGGACGACCTTCAGGACGAAGCGGGGGCTGCGAGGGAAGCCCGGGTCCCGGGTGCCTGCTGGCGGCCGGTGGGAAGCCTGGGTCCTGGGTGTCAGAGGGAAGATGGTGCTGGCAGCCAGGGGAAGGAAGGCCTACTCTTGCACAAATTTTGTGCATCGGGCCTCTTGTAATACGATAAAGTTGATTTAGAAATATAGTAAATACTTTACCCTCTAAATGAGGATGTATCTTATTAGATACCTTATATCTTATTGCAAGTTCCCACACATAAGACTACATATTAGACCTCTAGTAAAATTTGAATAAATAGTATAAGTGGTGTAAGCCACGCTTTATGACCATAATTAAATTTTTTAAATAGTAACAGTCCTAAAAACCCAATTTCTTTAAAATAAAAGTAAGTAAATAATGAGAATCAAAAAGAAGAATAGCAAAGAGTAAATTCTATTCAGAGGAATAATAATTAGAATACTGTCAAACAAAATATATAGTATTCCTAAAGCCCTGTTTTTAGAGTTAAAAAAGAAAGAATGAAAATAAAATAAACATCTAACTAAAAGTTAAAAGACAAAAGAATCAATGCTAAGGAAAGTGGAATGCGGTTCTTTAAAAGGCAACCGTGCCCATTAAAAATCTGAATGACAAATAAACCATAGATCCAACGTTTCTGTTAGGACAAACTTAAGATACACTGCCAGCTTGTCTACCCAGCAATGACAACACAAGATAAAATGCAAATACCTAAATTTAGAAACGAGAACAGCGTAAAACCACAGGTCTCTGGTAAAGCCTCTATGCTGGGGGAGCCGGAGCAGCGGGGTGGGGATCAGAATGGCTACGAGGCCAACGAGACAATCCGTTTGTCAGAGTTCAAGCCTCAGAGCATTTGAGTATTCATTCCCCTCCCGCCTCTCCCTCTCATAATTAGAGCATGGCCTACTTCTCTCTGTCCTTTCTCTCTCGAAGTCATGGCATCAGAAGTTGGGGTGTGAGAAGGCAGTGAAGTGCAGATGAGATTTAGGACGGAATTATTTGTCATTGGCCTCTTTCCTCCTATGGTTTGCTCAGAACAATTTAGGCCTAATTAAGAGAAACTCAATTGTTTCCCTTGCTTAGGAGTATTCAGTATAGCTAAAATATAACAGAAAAAGTATTTTTTCATTAACTGATACTGTGAGGTGTGAACCAATGCATTTATTCACACACTCGTCCTTTATCCCTGACTCTCCATAATTCATTTTTTGGCGTGACAGCAAACAACAGGATTTTTTAATTAAATACTGAATATTTTATCTATGATGTTAGGAGACTCTGGTTCCTACTTAAATCTTTTATTTTATTTAGCATGTAGTTACCCTGTTTCAATGTAGCACAAAAGTCTGTCCTACTTTCGTGGGCTGTGGTTCCAACGACAATAACGTGTTCAGAGCCTCTGCAGTACCATGTTGGCTGGCTTGGTTGGTTTCGTGCCTGTGGGGCTCCCGCGGGTCCCTTCTGGCGCTGTCCAAGGTGGAGGAGTTTCCCTACAGCCCCGGGGCTCTGGGAAAGTAGTCTGAAGCCCACAGAGCAGTGTTCAGCAGCCCCGGTGATGGCAGGATCCCCAAGTCGGTGTGCCCTGGCTGCCTGTGGGGAATAGGAGTCTCAGCCCCGGGATGAAGAGACGTATCCCCTGGCCAGTGCCCCCGCTGCCAGGTGTCTTTGGGTAGGAGGAGGGCGTTTCAGACCTGGGGGAGGAAGGGAGTGCTTCCTCCGGGGCCGCTGATCTTCCGGCAGGGCTCCCCGGAGGCATCCTTTGCAGCGGCTGCCTCTTCTGGCTGTGGGACTCCATCAGTCTGGGTGTGGAAGGAGCCTCGCTGGGCCCTCTTCTGTTGCTAGCCTGAGGGTCGGAAATGCCAGCTGCAGACCGCCTTCTTCAGCTGGCTGAGAATCGTAGGAGTCCCTGCTTCTGTGTTGCTCATCCAGTCCTAGGTTCCCAACCAATTCACCTTCTTCCTCTCGCCTTCCAGAGCTCTCTTTTGGTTGCCTTCGCATCGTTGCCAGGCTTCTAGTTGTACTTAGTGGGAGGAGCAGGGAGAGAGTATCTTTGGGACCTGAAGCTTCCACTTCCGTCAGAGGAAAGAATCAGAAAAGGTGTCAAACTCCTGTTTTTAAAAAACAAAAATTATTTTAAAAAACTAATGGTGTCCTAGCCGGTTTGGCTCAGTGGATAGAGCATTGGCCTGCAGACTGAAGGGTCCCAGGTTCGATTCCAGTCAAGGGCACATGGCCAGGTTGCAGGCTCGATCCCCAGTGGGGGGGGGGGGGGGGGGAGGGGCGTGCAGGAGGCAGCCAATCAATGATTCCCTCACATCATTGATGTTTCTATCCCTCTCTCCCTCTCCCTTTCTCTCTGAAATAAAATAAAACAAACAAAAAACCACTAATGGTTAGGTTATGAGACAGAAAAATATGGGAGAATGATTATTGAGCTGTTATTTCTCACCTAAGAAGAAATTTTAAAACTGAAAATTTCCCTGGGCTGTAGGCGGAAGATGAGCCAAAGAGCAGCCAAACAGATGGCAACTAAAGGCAGTCTTTCGAGATCAACCAAAAGACTTGTATGCATGCATATAAGCACAACCAATGGACACAAGACACTGGGGGGGTGGGATGGGGGCATGCGACAGGGGGTAGGGGAGGCTGGGGGAAGGAAAATGGGGAAAAAAGGGGAGATATATGTACTACTATATGTAATACTTTAAACAGTTAAAAAAATTTTTAAAAAAAGAGCCCTGAACTCGCTCCAGTTAACAGTAGGAGAGACACAAGGTATTTGGTGACCGAATCACAGAGGAAAGCTACAAAATCCCCTTCAAAATAACAATAATGGTAGTATAGCTGGGACCATAGGAGGCCACAGCAGGAGTTTCCTATGCCACTGTATGATGCACACAGATGAGCGGTTGCCTGGGGTTTCAGGTGCCTCAAGTGCTGGAAGCAGCCCTACTAATTTCCGTGGCCCCAGGGAAGCCTACCTCCTCTAGGCCCCTGAGAGAAACAGGAAGTTAATTGGGGATAGAGAGCCATAGACCATGTGTCCCACATAAAGGTTTCCCAGAAGCAGGGTATTCAACCTAACTGCAGACATGGACACCTCAGCAGGTACCAGATGAAGGACTGATAATGGCGAAGGCCAGTCAGGGCTCTGCATTTCAGCAGATGTGAGCCCGAGGTCTGTAATAGCTTCTCCTGATATCCTGGGGCCATGTGCGCACCTCTCCCTACTCCCAGCATTCCCCCGGCACTGACTTGGGATTACAGGAAGAAGGGAAATGTCCATTTGATGGAATAACACTGGCATGACTAAAGCAAACCTGATTTTACTGAATTTTACCTAGAATTTCCCAAATTAAGTTTCTCCGCCATCAGGTTAAATGGCAGCTTAAATTAGAGATTACATGTAATTATAGACATGGCACTAATCCTCCTCTTTTGATATCCAAAGTCTGTGGACTTCTGAATAATTGTGTTACTATACCAAAAAAATGTAATCAGAGTAAAAATAAATTAGTTGTAATAAAACAAATATATATAGATAGATAGATATACTATTTAGATTTCATTTTTCATCTTAAAAATCCATACATAGGAAATTTATGGATCTGGATTTTATTTATTTCATTGAAAAATAATTTAAATTTAGCTATAAGTTTTATAAGAAAATTGGTGAAACTGGTTACTAATGAGAATTGAAGATGAATTTTGAAAATTACAGCATCATTTACATAATTTTGAATAAAAGTTAAAGAGTTAAAGATATATTTACTGAGTTTGCTGAAAGATTTTTAAAATGCATTTTTTCATTTCTACTAACATAACTTCTGTGAGATTGGTTACTAAGGGCATCACCCAAATAAAACATATATATAGTTAAGTATATATTATCCAGTGCAAATAATGTCATAAATCCAACATAAATAAATTAACATAGAAATCCAGATTTTTTTTGTCACATTAAAAAACTTTAAATATTGGTATACATGTTGTTTATACAAGATGTGTAGAGGAATTTAATATGAGGAGTTGCTTTTAATCCAAAACTTTTAAAAACAAATATATTTTTATTTGTTATAGATAGCAATCCCCAACTATAAAATTGTGTACTCTATAGAAAGTAACTCTATGTATATCTTCTAACAACACATATTCTGTATGATTTTACCTCTTTTCCAATGTCTGAAGAGAACACACAATATTCTATAAGCAATATCTTGCATCGACTAACACCTTTTTACTTTTCCTCCCTTTCCAAGGTAAGATCATTGCAAAAAGAACTTTAAAAAAGCTTACTCAATAGATTTTCTAAAATGGAAACACTAGACCTTTAGAAATAGATGAATAATCAAGTATATCAGGATATATTGTGAATTATTGTCAGTTACCAAAAGAGAGAATTTCAAGAAATACTTAACAGTGGGGAAAGCATTCAGATTGCATCAGTCTGGCAAGGTTATGGCATGTTAGACATAGAACATGCTCTGTGCAGTCTTTGCAGGTTGAGGATATTACTTGCCTGGGTCAAGTATATTTGTTCTTCATCCATACATACAAGTCACCTCTTCACTGATTATCAGTCAGAATTAATCAAGTCATTCTTTTTGTGCTTCACCTATGCCCTGAACTTAGATTGTATTGTGCTTGTGGTGCTGTCTTATTTCTAACCTTGCTGTGTCCTACTTATCTTTGTGTCACCAACCACTAGCATTGAGATTATCCCACAGAGCAGCTCCGTCCTTGTTTGCTGAATGCATAAAATAGAGACAGAGCCCTGATTTCAGATCATGTACTCAAAACAAGTTTCTTGGTTAATTGAGGGCTTTGCACATAAATGGGAACTCTTGAGATTGATAAACATGAAAAAGAAGAAAGAGCTAAAGAAAAAGGAAAACTGATATTGATTTCTTAAGTTGTATTTATTGAAAATTCATATAATGAAAGCTCTGAACACATGTTTGAAAGAGGATCTCTTTCCTTCTTGGATTTTGTCAGGTCAATTGATCAATTAAAGAGCTGTCACACTGGCAATTGATCTTAAAACTAGACTGCTTTGCCCTAACTGGTTTGGCTCAGTGGATAGAGCATCGGCCTGCAGACTAAAGGGTCCCAAGTTCGATTCTGGTCAAGGGCATGTACCTTGGTTGCTGGCACATCCCCAGTAGGGGGTGTGCGGTCAAGGGCATGTACCTTGGTTGCTGGCACATCCCAGTAGGGGGTGTGCAGGAGGCAGCTGATCGATGTTTCTAACTCCCTATCCCTCTCCCTTCTTCTCTGTAAAAAATCAATAAAATATATTTTTTTAAAAAAATAGACTGCTCTTATCAGCAAGTCGTTTGGTTAGATTAAAGTCATATGACTGCATTTTCACTTAATTGTTTTTCCTTTATTAATTTTTCTGAAGGGAAGGAAATGAACCAAAATAAAGGAAAAATGGTGCAAACAGACAAAGCATTGACCAATCATTAAAATTCCAAATGCCATTTATTCCTGTTATTTATCAGGAACTCAAATTGGGCTTTCATTAGTATTTCACCTCAAAACTCTAATTGTAAATCTGTACCCTGACTAATATGATAAAAGTAATATGGGACTTATTGCTACCTCTCAATATGTAGTGCTTTTAGGTATTTTAAACTTTATTTGTGGTGATGGCTAATTTACATTTCTGCTAATAATGGAACTCTATCATGCTTACAAAATCTGGGGTGGGTCTTTCAATATTTGTCATGAGTCTGACTACAGAATTCTGAAGTTCTTATATTAGGCAGGACTGAGGTATCCTATAGATTGGGTTTATGGAACTGGCAAAGCAATAAGGATTAACAGCCCCTCCCGTCCCTCACCCCCAAATCCCCATCATGCAAATTAATGATCTGCTCATTCATAACTAACAAATAGTATATAACCAATAGGGCATTCAGTAGACATTTGAAGTAGAAGAACAAATAACATGGGGTGTTTTGACGTAGATTGTATTTCTGCTTCATTTTATGCCTTTCCACTTGTCTTCTAAGTAATATTTTAAAATTGCCTCTGAAGAATGAGACTCAACAACACCTGCATTTGAACAGAAGTCTAGCCTCTTTTCTAGACAGATGTCCTATTGCAATCTAGTGAATCTTTTGAGTTTTGAACTTATCAGCTTTGAATTGCACTGAATCTTAGGTTCTTACTGCCTCCATGAAAATAATAGAATCATAGGCTGGGATTTTGGTCATTGTCTAACCCAGTTGTTCTTAGTAGAAGTGGTATCGCCATCTAGGAGTATTTTAGAAATTGGTGTGTGCATTTTTTGCTTGTTGCAATTACTGGGGATCTAACTGGTGTTTAGCGAGTGAGAGTCAGAGATGTCCTATCAGGTGTGGGACAGCTGCCCCAGATGAAGACTTATCTCACATTCTATCTGACTGACAAGTATCCCTCAAATGTCAGTGGTTCTCAAACTTTAGCCTACATTAGAATCTCCTGGAGGGCTTGTAATAATATAAGAGGGCTGGTCCCCATCTCCAATTTCTAATTCAGAGGGACTAGGTTGGAGCCAGAGAATTTGAACCTTTAACAAGTTCCCAGGTGATGCTAATGCTGCTGGTCCATGGGCCACACTTTGGGACTATAAATCTAGATGATAGATTACATGTAGGTGGAAAATCTGGTTATAGTAAGCCAGAAAACTAGGTCCATTTGATGTGTAGAAAAGTTATTTTTACACTGAATATTTTGGTACTGCAACCACCATATAACTTAAAAGAACTGTGTTATGTTCAGTTTAACAAGTGTTGTGTAACATTTTATTACCAGTCATTACCAGTGCCAGTGACAGCAGCAGTAGACACCTCTGTCTGCCTGCGTTTATAGCTTTCACATATAAATATATATAACACAAGAGGTTTGAAACTATTTTAACAAACAGAACCAAATATTATTAAATTACTAGAAATGTGAAATGCAGAGCTTTCTCAGTATTTCATTCATGTAAGTTATTTCAAACTATGTATATACCATTGCTGTACTATTAGAGCACAGATGTAAAAATTACATATTGAAATAATTTGTTTTTACAGATGCCATTTGAGTTTTCAATCTTATTTTGATATTGTTCTCAGAAATCAGCCCCACAACTTCTCTGCATCCTCTTCGTTACTGTTTACTTTCCTAATCCATCTGCTATCCCCTATCACATGTCAAAGAAAACAGTTTCTAAGGACCACTTAAGTAATAGAGACCTATAGAAGAATTTTAAGATAGGGTGTATTTTTTTCTATCACTCCCCTTTCCTATCTCATAAAATAGTTACTTTGATATTACTCTTAAATATAGGGCCCACTTCATTTGTAGTTTTAACATATTCTCTCATTGTATCCACTTCACCATCTCTGATTTGTCTTGATGTGTTAACTTGTTTTCAGATAAGGTTATTTCTCTTTTTTTCCTCCTATCTCCAAATAAGTCTGACCTTTTTTAATTGACTCTAAGACTAATTTCTTATTTTAATGTAAACCTTTATATCTATTCTTCTATTTCCTATACTACTTCCTATAGAATAGCTTCTGATCACCTGGTATCCAATAAATCCAAGCATTTATTATAAGAAAGTACAATTTCTGACCTCTTCAATATTTTCTTCTGTAGAGTCACACACACTTTGTCTGTAGATTCTATTACATTTTGAAATGAAATGTATTTTAATAAATACTGCCTTTATAATTATTCAAAGTCTATATACATTTTGGGGGGTACATTATTTTTTTTTAATTAGAACATTATACCTATTTTGCTGGGAATTATATTTGTAGTAGTTTCTATTATATGTGAATTTCACTTTAGGACAAGAGAGTATTAAAATGTTTGTTATAAAGAGATATTGGTCCTGATAAAACTGAGAACCACTGATCTAGTTCAGCCTGTTGAGGTATTTTTTGTGGAAATAGAGACTCACTGTGAAAAACTTAATATATTTACCCGAGAAGCCACAGCTATTTAGAGAAACCAACCTTTCTAAAATCTGAGTTTACCAATTTAAAATTCAATAATCATGCAACTAAAATAAAAATAATGTGGTTGTTTTTCTTTGTCCATATTTCAATGGAGAAGGCAAGAAGCTGAGTACAGAGTCATTTCTAATCATGGATTATAATAGCAACTGAATTTTCTTCATGGCTTCAGGTATAATTTTTCTATGGTAAAATTCATTATAGGCTTTCTCCAACTAAAATCTACAAATCCACAGATTCTTGTTTGAGTAAAAGAAATTGTGTTATAGATTATCCCTTTTTCATTATAGCATAACTTTGCTCTGCCTTGAGATGCTAAGAATTGGGTTCAGGCAACATTTTGAAAGAGATACATTTCCAGGGAAAACGCACAGAAATGGAGGCAATCATCCTCAACTGACAGAAAAGAGTGGTGAACTCAGAAAGGCCAAGAACTTAGTCAATACGGAATCAGGCCGAGCACAATGAAGTACCAGATTATTAGATAGCAGCCTCCAAAAGTGCAATACTTACAACCCAGGAGAAGTTTGGGTACTTTGAAAGCTGGGCTCAGCACTTACTAAGCACTCCCATTGCACACATCAGAAATTGCTGAGTGTTGGTCCAAAGTTTACTACCACAGGATGCAGTGATTGAATGTGTCTTTGTATGGGACCTAAAGAAATGAATCATTTTCAGCAGCTGATATACTTTAAACGTATTACCTTAGCCGTCTACAGAATCAACGCCACTGCATGGGTGTTATTGCTTTCGTTGTTGTTATTATTGTTTTATGGTTATAGTTTTTTGTTTATTGTTTTATGTTGCTCTGGGAAGACTCGGGGGGTATCAGTGGCTGAGTTGTGTGGCATTGGGGTGGCGGCCATTCTCCCCACTTTCCTGTGAACCTGTCTGGTGCTTCCCCTCACGAGAGATTCACTAGCCATACCCTCTAGGGAGGCCTCACCTGCTGAACTTTTAGTGGCTTTGCCCTGCTGAGGTCCGGGCAAAATCTGGAGCAGACTGAGTTGTGTAGCTCCAGGGTAGACACCCTCCCCCACCTTTCCTGAAACCTGACCATCACTTTCCCCTTATAAGAGCCCACTAAGAGAGAGAGAGAGAGAGAGAGAGAGAGAGAGAGAGAGAGAGAGAGAGAGAGATCACTAGCCCCATCCTCCCTACACCCCAAGGTCCCACCCTGCTGAGCTCTGTCTCCTGCTGGCAGAATCTGGGGCAGACTGAGTTGTGTGGCTCTAAGACAGGGGCCGTTTTTCCCTCACACACCCAACCAATACATAGCCCTCCCTTCATATGGCCAAAACTTGGTCTGTTTGGGCCTGATAAATTCTGCTGGCCTCACCCTGATGACTCCCTAAGATCCTGCCCCAACACAAAGGTGTGTGAGCACCCAATGGGTGGCAGCTAGATTTGGTATACCCGGGGACATTTGCTGAGTGGCCTCAGACCCAGCACTGGCATCCAGGTTTGAACCCGAATAGACACTTCTCCAAAGAGGACATACAGATGGCCAATAGACATATAAAAAGATGCTCAGCATCACTAATCATAAGAGAAATGCAAATTAAAACCATAGTGAGATATCACCTCATATTTGTCAGAATATCTGTTATCAATAAATCAATAAACAAGTGTTGGCAAGGATATGGAGAAAAGGGAACTGTTGGTAGGAATGCAGATTGGTGCAGCCACTGTGGAAAGCAGTATGGAATAACCTCAAAAAATTCAAAATGGAACTGTCTTATGACCTAGTGATTCTACTTCTGGGAATATATCTGAAAAAATCCAGAATACTAATTTGAAAGAATATATGCACCCCTATGTTCATTGCAGCATTATTTACAACTAGAGGCCTGGTGCACAAATTCATGCACTGGTGAGGTCCAGTCAGCCTGCCCTGATGGGGGCCAATCAGGGTTGGGGCTGGCGGAGGAAGGAGGGGATGCAGGAGGTTGGCTCGCCGGCCCGCTCCCAATCCAGCCCCTGATCAGGGTTGAGGGGGTGCCGATCAGGCCCAGATCAGGCGGTTGGCCACCACAGTGCATGTCATGGCAACCGGTCGTTCTGCCATTCAGTCACTGGCCTTTTATATATATAGATAGCCAAGATTTGGAAGAAGCTTTAGTGCCCATCAGTAGATGAGTGGATTAAAAAAGCTGTGGTATATTTACACAATGGATTACTATGTGGCCATAAAAAAGAAGGAAATCATACCCTTTTCAACAGCATGGATAGACCTGGAGAGAATTATGCTAAGTGAAATCAGCCAGTCAGAGAAAGACAAGTACCACATGATTTCACTCATATGTGGAATCTAATTAACAAAATAAACAAATAAAATAGAAACAGACTCATAAATAGAGAACAGACATAGGGCAGGGGCTGGGTGAAATAGGTGAAGAGATTAAGCAACAACAACAACAAAAAACACACACACAAAAACTCATAGACATAGACACACTAAAATCCATAACATTTAAAAATAAGCCCAGAAAAGTGAAACACATAATGCTTTTAACCTTTTTTAAGGATATCACAAGGGTTTCATTCACATCTTCAAAACTGTTAGATGAGACTTTACACCAAATTAATTACTGAGGAAAAAAAGAAAAGAACAATTTTTAGAAAACTGAGAGAGAGCATAAAATCCTGTTGTATAAAGAGGTCCCTGTGCAATTACATTTAGTACATTACTCGACTGTGTGGTTGAAGTAGTTTGTCTTTTAATGGAGATGCAAAACAGGAATCTGGGCTAGTTCAAGGATAATGTCGAAGTGTTCAGTAGGGAAGGATGTTAAGTACTCTGGTTTATTACATTCTGTTTATTGCATTTTGAATACCTTAAAATGACAATTTAATGTAGCTGAAATTATAAGGAGTACATTTTCTGCCAGCCACTTTTTAACAAAAACTTGTGAGATGTGACCAGAGATCAGAGGCTGAATCTTCATTACATTATGGAAACAAGAAATGAATTTCTAAAAATGAAAGGGCAACTCCCAGCTGTGAAGAGTTTTATGTTTGTTTTTAACAGACTTTTCACTCCCAAGCCATGACTCACATTTAAGAGTTGCCCAGTCCAGAACATACCCTTGAGGCTGAGAGTTTTAAATCTAAACTTGAGAACATTGATCTGTTGAAACTTTTGAAGGCATAAATATAGACTTTGTGTGACCTTAGCCAGGGTGGGAAAACAACCGTCAATTATTAAACACTGACTCCCTGGAGGGTAAAATCCTTCAGTAGAATACCAGGACCAAGAAAAAAAAGTTCATACAATGAGGTGGTTTTGTGTTTCTTTTTAGAAAAAAAATAAACATAAAATATTATAATTCCTAACAATGAAAAGTAAGAACAGGAAGTATAAAACCTGTATTTTTTTAACCCTCATTGCTATGGGATAATTCAAAAATAACAATAACAAAGATACAATTATTATAGTTATTGATATTTCAGAGAAGGAGGGAAACAGGCAAAAGAAAAAAGAGAGGAGTTGAATCAGAGGGCGACAGTAGAGAAGAGGAGAGAATCCAACGGAGAGAAGCAGGAAGGAGAGAGGAGAAAGAACCACCTGCTTAAAAACAAAAAAACATATTTATCATTAGGATTAGGTTTTGTTAAAAATATCAGAAAAAGCCAAAATAACAGTGGTTTAACCAAAGTAGATATTTATTTTTCTCTCGCATAAAAGCCTAAGCAGGCAGAGAGCTCTAGCATCAGGGGCCCCACATCCATTGGCAACCTGGATGTTCCCTGCCCAGTCATTCCCTGCCCACCATAATATGGTGCCACATACTAGTATGCCAAGGTGGCTGCTCACACTCCTCCACCATGTCCGTATTTTAAACGTTCTTTGGGAGTAAGGGATAAAGAAAAACATGTCTCCGTCCATTGTCAACTTCCCGGAAGCGGCATGCTTTACTTAGTAACATAACACAACCTAGATGTAAAGCAGTCCAAGAAATATAGACATTATTTCAAGTTTAAAGTTGAAGTTTCTGTTACTAAGTAAAAAGGAAAGAATGTATATTTCTAAAGACAATTAATATTCATTTCCACCAAAACCCATCATTTATTCATTTTTCTATGATCACAAAAAATCAGGGTTTTTTTAAGTTATAAGAAACTAATATTTCCCAGTTCTTCTGAACATTCAGATTTTTTTTTATTTCTATGTTTAATAAGTAAATACTATTTTAGAAGTCAATATGTGTTTTCCCATGAAGTTTTGAATTTTTTTTTTCAGATATGGAAAGGAATTACTTGAGATGTGAAAGTTTACTTTGAGGCTCTTAGAATAGTCAGTCCATTTATTATGTCTGCTCATATCCTTGGTATTTTCTTCTCCCCACAATTCTAATTTACAGTTGGAATCTATTGGTGTGATTAGTTAAGGCATCAAATTTCATGTATTCTTTCAATAAAGACAAATCATTAAATGGAATATTAAGTATAATTAAGTTAATTCCTTTGTAAGACATTGCATGTAAAAAACAATTAAGGAGAAAATGTCATTTGTAGTCCAATATGTCCCTATTTAGAGTTATGAAAATAAAGCTATTCCTTCTATTGGGAATAACTGTAAATTAATCTGTGTTGAAAGAAAAAATACGCTGAGAGTTACATTTATGGAGTACTTACTGATACTGAAATGCATAACCAAACTCTGACGAACAGAATGTTACATGACTTCCAAGGCTAGGCCATGAGCGGTTTCTACCTGGCTTTGTCTTCCTCCCAGGACATGAACCTTTGAAGCTCTGAGCTGCCAAGTAAGAGTCCAGCTAGCCGTGCCCCCTGCTAGAAAAACTACGAGGGGAGAATTCATAGAGACAGAGCAAGCTGCCCAAGAAGCCTCAGTTGTGGGGTATGGCAGTCACACAGAGGTTTGATATAACCACCTATTCTTCCAGAACAGATGTTATCTAAGATGGGACAGGATTGCCAAAGGTTATTGAATCCATTGATTGACTATCTATTTCTGCCAACTTGATCTAAGACCCATCTCTGGAAAACTTGAAGTATGAGGTAAAACAACAACAAAACTAAAAAAAAAAAAAACAACACTGAAGACTTAAAAGATAGGGCAGTATATTTATTTTGCTTCAAAAAATAAAATAGGAAAATATTTCATTCAATGAGCAAAGACTTTTTGAGGCTTTGTGACTTTTACTTACCTCAAAGACCTACTCTCTTTAGGAAGAGAAGGAAACACAACATATAGAGAAGGTATAAATACAATGGAAATAATAATGCACAATTTCAAAAACCTTTCATTGATATGATTTTATTCAAACTCCACAGCGGCTCTCTGTAGGAGTAAAGGAAGGTTTTTTTTCTATCTAGAGATGAAGAACCTGAGGTTCAAAAAGGCTAAGAGTATTTCTGTTGCATGACCACTTCCCCTACAACCACTCCAAGTCAAGTCTCTCTTTTATGAATGTTTATAGCACCATGTTCCTCTCCTTTATATGTTCATAACATTTACAGTGGCATTTATTTGTGTGATTAGTTAAATAACTTTGTCTTCCCCACAAGCTTGTACACTTTATTGGAGTATAGACTGTATTCATTTTTGCTCACCATTGTTATCTCCAGCACTTCCCACATTATAGTTTATTATTCATATTCAATAATATTTTATGAATAAATTAATCGAGTCATAGTCTCCGATACTAATCATTGACATGAATCTGGACTTCCAAATCTCTAACTTTTCAAATGTTTTGAAAATTTTTTTTATCTCAGATCTATTTATGGTGAAAAATCATGCATCCTCACAAGATATTTAAAATGCTCTTCTGTGCTTTAATTCAGATTTTTAAACTCAATTATCAGAAAGGAAATAGATAATCACTTACAAATCATGGAAGTGGAAAGTTGCTTCAAAGACAGTCATTTTATTTATTCATTTATTTAATTATTTGGGAACCGTTTCCAACAAATACTTTTTAGCACCTCCTATGCATTTAAAACCACATTAGGTGCTGTAGGGACTAGAAAATCAAATATAATATTCAATCCAGTCTCGGGTTTCTTAAAGTTGATTTTAAGAGACTAGAAAAATCTTGTGCTACCCTTTGAAATGAAAAATAATAACAAAACTTTCAAATTCCAAAGTATTGTGCAGGGAATTAATTCTCTTGGACACTTACTGAAAACTGAAGTTGTTGGATATAATTTCAAGGAAAAGGCCAAGGAAAAACAAGACAAATCTTGGACTGATTGTGGAAACTGCAAGTAAGGCTGGAGCAACTGTGTGGCAGTGCAGTTGGGAGAGGGAATGAAGTGACAATAATGGAGAGGTAGGCAAAGGGCAGATCATGAAAGTTATGTTTTCTTACTCCTGAAATCTATTGGAAGCAAAGGCCTAATTTTCCTCTTAAGTCACCACGGAAATAATGGGATATATTAGGATGGCAATGATTTATAGAAGGCAAGGAAATAAGCTATAAGTATTTGAGATCATATAGATATGAGACATCAGAATATAGAAACTATAATTTTTGGTCATTGAGTGAATACTGTTGGGGGGAAGAAGTCAAGTAAGATGTAGAGATATAGTATTAGTCCTAGGTTTCTTGTTTCAGAGTTTGGGAAGAAGATGGTATCATTTTCTGAAACAGAATAAAAACTGTAGAGCATGCAAATTTATGAGAGAGGATAAATCATGCAGTTTAAGTACATGGATATCAAAGTCTCAATGGAAGATGCAATGATAGATATCCATGTGACAGTGGTATATATATATATATATATATATATATATATACACACACACACACACACACACACACACACACACACACACATATATATACACACATACACACATTGAGTGGCCATATTATTATGATCTCTGAACGCATAAATATTCTGGCCACTCGGTATATATATTAGAGGCCCAGTGCATTAATTTCATGCATGGGTGGGGTCCGGCCAGCCTGGCCAGGGGGAGGGGACATGGACAGTTGGCTGGCCTGCCTGCTGGTCGAACTCCTGGTCGAGGGGACAACTTGTATATTAGCCTTTTATTATATAGGATATACACTGAGTGGCCAGATTATTATGCATTCAGAGATCTTAATAATCATGACACTCAGTGTATATCACACAGGAAGGATTAGTACAGGGTGGAACAAGAGAAGCGAATATACAACTTGAAAGGAATCAGCACATGTAAGGTATCAAGTGGAAAGTTTAGATTAAGACACAGAAAAACAGGAAGATGAGAATAGAATCCTAGAGAATACCAAGAGTTATGGTGTGAAGAGAATTAGAGGAAATTGAGAAGGATTTGCCCAGAAATGTGAAAATAAACTGGGGAGGCTAATGACCCCAAACCAAGACAGGACAGAGTATGTGAAAGAAGAAATAGTTAACAGTGTCAGGTGCTTCTGAAAGTTCGAGTAATGTAAGGACTAAAAATAAAACGTTGGATCTGACAACTAGGAAATTATTGGAACCACTGTGAGAGCAATTTCAGTTGGGTGTCAGGCGGGAAGCAGTTTTCAGCAAGTTGAAGTGGAACTGGCAGGTGAGGAAGCCAGTTCTTCAGTGAGAAGAGATTAATTTTCAAAAGGTCTGGCTATAAAGGTGAGGTGAGATATAGGCTGCTTGGCAAAGGGAGGGTATTTTTATTTTAACATGGCAGAATAGAGGATATAGATTTGCTGGAAGGTACAACCAGTAGAAAGAAAATGGTTGATTTAATGAGATTCTTAAAGAATTAGAAAGACCTGGGATCCAAATTACAGGTAGAAAAATTTTTGTTTCATATAGAATACTGTGAAATGAAGGAAAATTGTTCAATGGAAAACCCAATGCCATGAATTTGTAGGAGATGGCAGAGGAAATTGCCCAATGCTCTCAATGTCCTCAATAAAATGGAGGGTACAACAGGAAGGATTTGGCAATAAGTGACACAGAAAAGGGGAAATGGATTGGTGGGAAAGAAGTGTAGAGTTGTATGGGGTGGGAGTAACAAGTAGACCGAGAAGATGAGAATCTTTTATTTTGGATGTTGGCAGAATTGATATCGAAAGTACTTAACTGATACAGCATGGATCCAGTCAGTCAAAGAGGACAGCACGCAATCAACAATGTTGGAATTGGGCCCAGCCAGTGTAGCTCGGTGATTGAGGAACCAGGAGGTCAGAGTTTGATTCCAGGTCAGGTCACAGGCAGGAATTGTGGGCTAGATTCCCCAGTGAGAGCATGAGGGAAGTGGGCTGATTGATGATTCTCTCTCATCATTTTGTTTCTACTAGAGGCCCAGTGCACGAAATATGTGCATGGGGGTGGAGGGGTGTTCCTCAGCCCGGCCTGCACCCTCTCCAATCTGGGAGCCCTCAAAGGATGTCCTACTGCTGGTTTACAGGGATCGGGCTTAAACCGGCAGTCGGACATCCCTCACACAATCCAGGACTGCTGGCTCCAGCCGCTCCTGCCTGCCTGCCTGATTGCCCCTAACCACTCTGCCTGCCTACCTGCTCGCCCCCAACTGCCCCCCCTGCTGGCCTGCTTGCCCCCAAATGCCCTCCCGCCAGCCTGATCACCCCTGACTGCCCCCCTCCCCCCGCTGGCCTGCTCACCCCCAACTGCACCCCTGGCTGGCCTGCTCACTCCAAACTGCCCCGCTGCCGCTGTCCTGATCACCTCTAACTGACCCCCACTGTCGGCCTGCTCACCCCCAACTGGCCCCCCTGCTGGTTTGCTTACCCCCAACGGGCCCTGCCATCCCATCCTGGCCTGATCACCCCCCAGCGACCCAAGGTTCCAGCCCCTCCTTTTTTTCTTTTTCTTTTTTTTTTTTCCAGCGCCTCCTTAAGCAGAGGCCAGGGCCAGCTGGAAGGAAGTATCTAGGATTTATTTATCTTCTATAATTGAAACGTTGTAGCCTTGAACGGAGGCCAGGGCCAGCCAGGACGAGTGGGAAGCTTGGCTTCCTCCATCACCGGGGGCAACCCAAGCCTCCTGCTCTCTCCAGCTCCATGGCCGCCACCATTTTTGTTGGAATTTATTTATCTTCTATAATTGAAACTCTGTAGCCTTGAGCAGAGGCAAGGGCCAGCCAGGAAGCTTGGCTTCCTTCGTCGCTGGGGGGGAACCCAAGCCTCCAGCTGGCTCCAGCTCCTTAGCTGCCTGCCATCTTGGTTGGGTTAATTTACATACTTGCTCCTAATTGGCTGGTGGGCATGGCTTGGCGTAGAGGAGTGATGGTTAATTTGCATGTTTCTCTTTCATTAGTGTAGATCTTTCTCTTCCTCTCCCTTCCTGTCTGAAATCAATATAGTAAATAAATAAATAATAAATAAATAAATAAATAAATAAATAAATAAAAATTTTAAAAAAGAATGTTGGAATTCGGTCCTGGAAGCTCTTTCTGGGCAAGATTTTAACACTTTCCTATATTATGGGAAGGTCCAAAGTGTTCTCACAAAAATGGCTTGGTTTAAAAAAATAAAAAGGATTTGTTAGCTAAGCAAGAGGCATGGGGAAGCCTTGCAGTAGCAATTGTTTTTCAAATTGTGTGCACTTATTTTATTCCTTTGACTATTGGTACGGTCATACCTGTACATACTGACTCAATGTCAGCCTTTGATGTTGGTGGATCACAAAGAGACTCTATCAGGTCTGCAGATTTTGTTTATTATCTATGCCAACAGGCAAAGAGGTTCTGGACACAATGGTAGACAGAATTGGTCTAGAAAAAAAGTGTTAGCAGTTCAGAGATTAATATGAAACTTTTGCTGCAGATTCCAAATAGACATTTGATGAAAATGTTTTATAGCTCTTTAAAGTTTGTCTTTGAATGGAGGGGCTGGAGTAATAAAGCTGTTGTCACATTTATTGTCTACCCCACTTCAACCACCTGTTCCCTTGGTCAGCTCAGAATTGTTTTATTTCTAGCACTCCACTCTAGGACAAACACTTCTTGACTTTTTAGCATATCTCTTCTTTTACTCCCACTCTTAGATTTTTTGTCCACATTAGGATTTTCAATACATTGGCCCTACTCCATTGTTCACACCCCCAACCCATGTGCTCACTTTCCTCTTACCCAGCTTAGGTCCATGAGCCAGCATTAAAATAACCTCATGTTTCCCTTCTCTCTCTCTCTCTCCCTCTGAAGAACCAACAGGGCAAAACCCTTGCTCCTATTTATCACAATCCTCTACCTACTTCTCACTCTGTACTTGAGCAGTGAAATGTATTGGGAGAAAAAGCACATTCATGCTAATTTGTCACAGTTTGAATTTAAGATCACAAATTCATAGAATATTCTTACCTAGCTGGACCAACCTACAGCATTTCTCTCATTCATGTCCTCCCCGACTTTGCCACACCACTAACCCTGTCCCCTGTTTCCCTCCCTTTCTGCTGAAACTTTCAGAGCCCCTTTCTCTTCTCACTTCTAGCTGATGCCCTGACTTCCCACTTCATTGATGAGTCAACATGGTATGGAAAAACCTGCATAGAGTCAAATGAGCCTTGAAAATTTCTTGGAAGGTTCCACATTGGAAACTAACAGATCCTCTCTTAAGAAATCTAGTAAAACCACGTGTTCCTCTAGCATTGACACTTTCATCAGTTTGGTATCAGATAAATTATATAGTCTACATTCAAGTCCATATTGTACAAAACAATCTATCTTTAGACATTATAATCATGCTTTCCACAATTAGATGCTCACACTACGAGACATATATGGGAAGTGACTTCAGGAGGGGAGACAGCATATTCACCTCTCCCCCCTCAATCTCACTCTGGGGCATAAGCTCATTGAATGATAAGGTAGGACAAATTTGTTAAGTCTATAGCGTTTTAGTCTCTCATTTTTTGAAGAGTGGAAGCTGCTGAGTGTGAAATGTTAATTCACATTATATAATAAATGTATGATGTGACGCCACTAAAAAATATGATGCATTTTATGTTCTTGCTAAATCTGATAATCTATTTAAGATTCTTAGTTCAGTCAGGTCCTGGCATTAGTAAACAATAAGTGTTAGCTATTAGTAGTAATAGTATTAATATTCAAGAGTTTAGGTTACAGACACATAGAGAGGACATAGGAATATGAAAATAAATGGTGGCATATGATAAATACTAAGCAACCATTATAGGTGCTTAGAGAAGAGGAAGATCATCAAATTCATCCTCAGTGATTCCATTTGAAACGTTATGCATAAAAATGGATGAGATTACAACAAGAAGAAAGCTAACATCTGTGAACTCACAGTTTAGATAGAATACTGGACAGTGTTAGAGATCATTTCCAGGACCCATTTTCAGAAAAATAAGCCACAAAATCAAAGTTTACATGCATATGCTTTATGGTTTTCAATAAATATTTACCTTCATTATCTCAATTAATCCTCATGGAGTTTAGACAATGGACGGGTGGGTATTCCTAGTCTCAATTTACTAATGAATAAATTGTCCATTGGAGATTTTGACTTGCCTACCCTCCTTCATTCATTGGTAGAGTCCAAAAAAGAGCATATACATAGTGGTTCTCTGACTCAAAATCCAGTGATTTATCCATTGCATGCTTCCTGTTTCACCTACAATGATCATTCAAAGAGAATAAAATGTGCTGAGATAGTAAGTGCCAGGCTTAATATATTTCTTAAAGTACTTTGTTGTGTTGACAAAGTCCATTTAAAAAGAAGAAAACTCTTTAAAAACTTGTGCAACCATCAAACCTTTATTCCAGTAACTAGACATGCTGGTACCATCTTAATGCAGATATTTGTAAGCAGAAAAGAAATGCTCATTTTATCCACAGTGTTTTTCCCATCCCATCTAGCCCAAGCAATTTCCTTTTGTTTGCCTTTAAACTATGTTATAAAAAAAATTAATTTTACCCTGAGGGCTTCCACTATGAATCTCTAAATTTCATTCTGGTTATTTCTCATCATCAGTAACAAATTGTTCTTGTGAGGGGAACTATGCTTATCAATTTTTCTAGTTTACAGCCCATCAGATTTTTTATTAGATCTTGCCACGAATAAATGCCTTTGTGTGTTTTTCCAAAGTTGTTGGCAGCTACTATAATTATTTTATCATAATAATACAGTTTACTTTAGTGTATATTTATTAATTGGAAAATTACCTTCTCAAATTAGTTTATAATGAGAATGATTATGTTTACTGTCACTTAGACAAGTAGTAAATAAAAAGAGTCACTTCAACTAAAAATATGTGATTAATAATTTAAGATATAAATGTGTATCTTGTAATTGGTTAGCCATACTGGTTGCAGAGCATTCTCAATGATTTCAATAGGTGGTTAGAAAAATCTGCTGATGCATAACTTCAGCTTCCTAAAGTCCTTGGAAGGTGAAAGACAAAATAATAGAAAAATTCTATCACTTTTATTAGTTCTTTCTTGATTTACTAATCTAAGTTGAACTCAGATTTGTCATCAGGGACATACAAGTAAACAAGGCATAATTTCTGATCAGTTTTAAAATGTCACAATATCAACAAGTACCATTAATTTGACATTTTCTGTGTAATGGGCAGAACTCTGGGTGTTTTCACAAGGTATGTAAATATTTTTTCATTGAAATCAACCCTGGGAGGAAAATATATTGTAAGGAATGTAAGATTCCTAGAACTAACTTGCTACCCTTGGAAGCAGCTGGTGGGTTCAGTCTCTCTCTCTCTCTCTGCCTGTGTCTCTGTCTTTCTCCCACTTCCATGAGATAAGAGCCTTATCATGGAACCACCATGATATACAAGTACAGCCTATATCATGGAACCACCATGCTATACAAGTACAGGAGAGTCACTGCCTCACTTATCTTTGCCACTTCTACTCAGAAAATCCTGACCTTAAATGACAGTCACAGAATGCCCCTACTCATTGAGCTCACCGTTTTTCCAAGGCACTCTGTCATTAATTAGAATATCCTGGAGGTGATGTTGAGGGTTTGGGTCAGAGCTTCCAGACGTCATCATGCTCTGTCTCAGCCTAGAGCCACAACCACTTTAACTCCCACTACAATATTAGAATCAATCTTTAGTTCAGACAATCAGACTTTTTTTTTTTTATCCTTCAGCTCTAACTCTGTCAGGAACTAAATCAGGAGACAAGGGTAAGTAGAAAATTAAGACAAGATGTCTGCCCTCAGAAATTCTACTGGAAAACACACTGTAAGCTCATTTTAATGGAAATTAATAGCACAGTATGAATTTATTTGGAGATAAAAGGTACAAAAATGTTCTGCTTTTGTTAGCATGGGGTGGAGGCGGTGGATGGGGAGCAGGAGTGAAGAATGTATAACATTTAAAACAATTCCTAAAAATATTTATCGAAGTGGAATTAGAGAGGCATCTCTTAAAAGTACTGAGATAGACAGATTCGATGTACACCCTAGTTTAATTTTGTCAGTTTCAAACTGTGGCACCAAATAATTTACCTACTTCTGTTGGATTCATTTTCTTATCTGAAAAAAAAGTTAATGATGACATGTACATTTTTCTTGTATGTATGATGCTACAATGACATAGTGTGTATCAAATGCTTAGCATAGAATGTAGCACATATTGAGGCAGAATCCTATATAATAAAGAGGTAATATGCAAATTGACCATCTCTCCAACACACAAGATGGCCGCCCCCATGTGGACACAAAATGGCTGCCTCAAAATGGACGGCATGGGAAGGCAGTTGTGGGCGATCAGGCCTGCAGGGGAGGGCAGTTGGGAGAGACCAGGCCTGCAAGGGAGGGCAGTTGGGGGTGATCAGGCCTGCAGGGGAGGGCAGTTAGGGGCAACCAGGCCGGCAGGGGAGGGCAATAGGGAGTGACCTGGCCTGCAGGAGAGGGCAGTTTGGAACGACCAGGCCTGCAGGGGAGGGCAGTTGGGGGGGACAGACCTGCAGGGGAGGGCAGTTGGGGGTGACTGGGCCTGCAAGGGAGAGCAGTTAGGGGCAACCAGGCTGGCAGGGGAAGGCAGTTAGGGGCAATCGGGCCAGCAGGGGAGCAGTTAGGCTTCGATCAGGCCGGCAGGGGAGTGGTTAGGGGTGATCAGGCTGGCAGGCAGAAGCGATTAGGGGCAATCAGGTAGGCAGACAGGCGAGCAGTTGGGAGCCAGCAGTCCTGGATTGTGAGAGGGATGTCCGAGATTAGAGAGGGTGCAGGCTGGGCTGAGGGACACACACACACACCCCTGCACAAATTTCGTGCACCGGGCCTTAAGTGTACATATAAAACATAGAATTAGTATTTGTAATTTCAGGGCATGTGTCATTTACCTTCAGAGATTTTGACATGTAGGAAACAGAATATCAGGCTGTTTCGACAATGATTTAAAAGAAATATGTCCAATATTTATCATGTAATGAGGGGACTAGAGCATATAAATGCTAGCTTGTATAATCCTATAAGTATCAGATAATGCTGCTTTTTGGTGTGTGTTTTTTATCATAGAGTTGTTAGAATTCTTTAAGATCCTATGTTTACATGGCCTAGACCAGCATGCTCGTATATGCTGATGTGAGCGGCTTACAGTTATTTTGTAAATGCCTGTGGCACTACTATATTTTGGGTTTCTCACAGCAGGGACCATGAGGTATCTTTGACTCTTTAGTACCTGACACAACAGGTGCTCAGTAAGAGATGCTTAGGAGCAACTGATAACTTTTACCCATTTAAGCATTATAAATTTCATTTTTATGATATGTACATACAGGACATCATTTTAGGTTATTTTTTAATATGTTTTTATTGATTTTTTTTAGAAATAGAGAAAGGGAGAGGGAGAGAGAGAGTGAAACATCAATGAGAGAAACATTGGTCCATTGCCACCCACACTCCCTACTTCAGATTGAGCCCGCAACCGGGCCATGTGCCTGACTGGAAATCGAACAGGTGGCCTCTCCGAGCATGGGACGACACCCAACCAACTGAGCCACACAGGCCAGAGCCATTTTCGTTTCTAATCTCAACATAAATAATGAGAATTACTGAGAAAATCACACAACTGGGGAAATTGATGTAATTAATGTCACTTTAAATTCATGAACAGTGTGATCACCAGCCTCTAATAAATATTCACTTACCTACTAAGTTCTGCTACGTGTCTCCAGAGGCTTGTTGTTTTTATTCTTTACTCACCTACTTAGTTTATTTTTCTGTTTGTGCTAGATAATCAATTTTCCTCATTATTTAAATAAGTTAAGGCAGAGTTTTCAGTTACTTTCTGCTGAAAGCATTTCCCTTTGTGGAAGCTAAATACAAATATCTCTCTCTCTGGCTTTTAAGATTTTTTTACCTTATTGCTCGCTCCCTCCCTCCCATCTACAAACTGTTTCAGTACAATTTACTTTTGACCCAAACTAGAAGACTATAATCTGTTTTTGGATATACACTGAGTGGCCAGATTATTATGATCTCTGAATGCATAATAATCTGGCCACTCAGTATACACACACACACACACACACACACACACACACACACACACACACACATATATATATATATATATATATATATATATATATATATATATATATATATATATATTAGAGGCCCAGTGCATGAATTTGTGCATGGGTGAGGTCCAGCCAGCCTGACCAGGGGGAGGGGACATGGGTGGTTGGCCGGCCTGCCTTCTGGTCGAACTCCTGGTTGAGGGGACAATTTGCATATTAGCCTTTTATTATATAGGATATACACTGAGTGGCCAGATTATTATGCATTCAGAGATCATAATAATCTGGCCACTCAGTGTATTTCTTTATCTCTCATGACCATACCTTTGTCTAGGCTGCCTTTCATTTCAGAAATACTCTCTATTCATTTTGCAAGCTAAAACTCTTAGGATAATAAAAGCCATATATGATAAACCCACAGCCAACATCATACTCAATGGACAAAAACTAAAACCATTTCCCCTAAGAGCAGGAACAAAACAGGGATGCCCACTCTCACCACTCCTGTTCGACATAGTACTGGAAGTATTAGCCATTGCAATTAGACAAGAAGAAGAAATAAAAGGCATCCAAATTGGAAAAGAAGAAGTAAAGCTGTCCTTATTTGCAGATGACATGATATTGTACATAAAAAACCTGAAAGACTCCATCAAAAAACTATTAGACTTAATAAATGAATTCGGCAATGTAGCAGGATACAAAATTAACACCAAGAAATCTATGGCATTTCTATACACCAATAGTGAACTTACAGAAAGAGAGACTAAAAAAGCAATCCCATTTACCATCGCACCAAAAAAATTAAGATACCTAGGAATAAATTTAACTAAGGAGGCAAAAGACCTATACGTGGAAAACTACAGGACACTGAAAAAAGAGATAGAGGAAGATGTAAACAGATGGAAGAACATACCATGTTCATGGATAGGTAGAATCAACATCATTAAAATGTCCATATTACTTACCCAAAGCAATCTATAGATTCAATGCACTCCCCATTAAAATACCAATAGGCATATTTCACAGACCTAGAAAGAACTCTCCAAAAATTCATCTGGAATAAAAAAAAAAAGACCCCAAAAAGCCTCAGAAATCCTGAGAAAGAAGAACAAAGTAGGTGGGATCTCAGTACCATATTTCAAGCTATATTACAAAGCCACTGTTCTCAAACCAGCCAGGTACTGTCACAAAAACAGACATATAGATCAATGGAATAGAATAGAGAACCCAGATATCGACGTAAACCACTATGCTCAATTAATATTTGACAAAGGAGGCATGAACATACAATGGAGTCAAGACAGTCTCTTCAATAAATTGTGTTGGGAAAATTGTACAGATACATGCAAAAAAATGAAACTAGACCACCAACTTACACCATACAGAAAAATAAACTCAAAATGGATACAGGACTTAAACATAAGACGGGAAACCATAAAAATACTAGAGGAATCCACAGGCAGCAAAACCTCAGACATATGCCAAAGCAATTTCTTCACCGATACCGCTCCTAGGGCAATCGAAGCCAAAGAGAAAATAAACAAATGGGACTACATCAAAATAAAAAGCTTTTGCACAGCAAAAGAAACTATCAACAAAACAACAAGAAAGCCCACTGTATGGGAGAACATATTTGCAAATGTTATCACTGATAAGGGTTTAATCTCCAACATCTACAGGGAACTTATACAACTTAATAAAAGGAAGATAAATGATCCAATAAAAAAGTGGGCAATGAACCTAAATAGAACCTTTTTGAAAGAAGACAGAAGGAAGGCCAAGGGACATATGAAAACATGCTCAAAGTCACTAATTACCGAGAGATGCAAATCAAAACGACAATGCAGTACCATCACACACCTGTTAGAATGGCAATCATCAACAAATCAACAAACGACAAGTGCTGGCGAGGATGCAGAGAAAAAGGAACCCTCATACACTGCTGGTGGGAATGCAGACTGGTGCAGCCACTGTGGAGAAAGGTGTGGAGTTTCCTCAAAAAACTAAAAATGGAACTCCCATTTGACCCAGTAATCCCACTTCTAGGAATATATCCTAAGAAACTAGAAACACCAATCAGAAAGGATATATGCACCCCTATCTTCATAGCAGCACAATTCACCATAGCTAAGATTTGGAAACAGCCTAAATGCCCATTAGCAGATGAGTTGATTAGAAAAATATGGTACATCTACACAATGGAATACTACACTGCTATAAAAAAGAAGGAATTCTTACCATTTGCAGCAGCATGGATGGACCTGGAGAGCATTATGTTAAGTGAAATAAGCCAGGCAATGAAAGAAAAATACCACATGATCTCACTCATTTATGGAAAATGAAGAACATTATAACCTGATGAACCAATAGATACAGAGGCAGTAAAGCACCGAACAGACTGTCAAATTACAGCGGGAAGGCAGGGGAGTGTTGGGGAGGGCGGGGGGAAGAGATCAACCAAAGGACTTGTATGCGTGTATATAAGCACACCAATGGACACAAGACACTGGGTGGTGGAGGGTTTAGGGCAGTGGGTAGGGGAGCCTGGGGGTATGTCAAGGGGGGAAAAAGGAGATATATGTACTACTACATGTAATACTTTAAACAATAAAAAAAATTAAAAAATTAAAAAATTAAATTCTTAGGATACACTCATCTCAGATCTTATCTCCTCATGAGGGTTTCCTGACTCCTGAAACAGTTCTTATGCTTTCCTCTTTTGAACCCATATTGCAATGAGGTCATACTTCTCTCATGACACAGATTTGACCCCACACAACTGTATTACGTACAATTCTAAATCTTGCCCCTACACTTACTCATCTCTGTGTTCTTTAAGCACCTGATACAGGATTTTGAATATGTGGGAAATATTTCTTAAGTTAAAATTCTGAAAATATTTCACTATCTGTAGTTATTAGTGAGTTAGCAATATTTTCTTATAATTTTCAAGGCACTACACTTACTTAGGATCCAGTCCTACCATCATTATTTTAAGATAAAGATTAGGGAGAAAATGAATATCTAATGATTAACACATTTTTTGATTGGCTAACACATGCTAAAAATAATGTGATATATCTTTTGCACACATCTGCCCTAGGTAACTACTAGTAGTTGGCCAAAGTGATTATTTTGTTGTTAGAGTATTTCTACAATATACATATCACATACTTTGAAGAGATAAATGGAAGCTTGTCACATAGCATGCCAAATTCTTTATTGAGTTAAAGGGAATAGGAAAATAAAGAAACATGATCAGTTTCTGGTATACTTCTTACTCAGATGAAATGCCTCTGATTTAGCATGCTAATATTAAAAACAGACTTGAAATTCTACTATTCCTGTTCCAGTTCCTTTGTTTTAAAAAAATAAATTTAGCAAGAGAAAAAGGTAGGGAGAGGCATGAAAAGACTTATACTGACTGAGTGTCTAATATATGCCAGATAATATGTTAAGACTTTTGCATACATTTTCTCATTTTATCCTCAGAACGAACAACAAGGTTATCACCAGTTTACTAATGAGAAATATGAGACAGAGAATTGTGCTCACAAATACAATTTTTAAATGATAGAGCCAGAATCTAAATCCAGGTATTGGTTAACTAAACCAAAGCTGCCTTCACCAAATATATAGGTAAGTTAATATTTTGGCTTAAAGATCAAAAGCTATGTTTAGGAATATAGAATTTTTAGGATGTAAATTGGGGGACTCACAAGTTAGTAGAAGTGGCAAATGCCCATAAATAATATAATATTTTTAAAAATCCAGAAAGATCTAAGGAGCTCAGAATTGAAATGCCGAAGTGTTTGAATTTAGATTTCCCTAAAGGATTGGGATGTGGGTAGGTTTTTGACAAAGTGAGTGTAGAAAGCACAAGTGAGAGGGTACAGGGAAGGGCAAAACACCACTAGGTGGTGCATTAAAAAACAGATATGACGGACAACTGATGCTTGATCCCATTGGGACCCTCTTAAAAAAACAGATATGATGGGCAACTGATGCTTAATCCCATTGGGAGGAATTTTGTGGAATGAACTTCAAAATTACTTCCCCCCAGGGGTTTGGGAAACTGGGGTGGTTACCTACACACTCCCATCTCTCCCTGTTTGAGGATTATCTCTGGGGCTGTTAAATCCCCAACACCTCAGGGATTCCTTGTACTTTCAGCACTAGCACTAGAGAAAGCTCCAAGGAGAGAAATGGAGATCGAGGTGGGAAACGGTCAGACTGCACAGGACCAGGGCCAGGAACTGTCCACAACTCAGAGGAGAGACGGGGTGAGCAACAACACAGCCATATGTGGGGATGTAAAGGAGAGAATGTTTAAGGAATATTGAAGGAATCAAGGCAGGCATCACAGATGAGATCCCGTCTGAATGGGGCATTGAAGGATGGACAGAATTTAACTCAGCTAGGTACCGCAAGAGGGGAGGAAAAGAATCAGGAAGTAGAACTGAGTTTCATTCAATTTCAGGCTACAGTGACCACCTAATTTAAAACCGCAAGCTGTCCATCCACCATCCCTTACCACAATTCTGAACTCCTCCTTATTTTATCTACCGATTTTGCATAGCAATTATTAACACACTATATAATTTACTTATTTGTTATATTTATTGTTTAATGTCTCTACTGCTCACCTTCACTAGAATATGTTTCAGGAGGGCAGGACTATTTCTCTATTTTGTTCACAGATGTATCCTAAATGCTGAGAACAGTGCCCAGCACTTCAGATTGTTATAATAAATATTTGTTGAATGAAAGAATGAATCTGATCATTCAGCTCGTGAGTTATTGGATGGCTAGCTCTACATTTAATGAAGATGGAGAATCTGAAAGGAAAGGAAGCATGAGAAAAGAATTAATGAATTCTGTGTAGGGCCCACTTGAATCCGAGGTACCTATGAGCCATCCCACCCATGTTTCAGTACAATGACGAAGGAGGGGGGCAGGAATTGATGCTCGCTTGACACTGTGTCTTTGCCGTTTAACTTGATATTCAGCAGCATACATTTGGTACATTTTCAAGGATCTTTTTCCTCAGGAAATCATCTATATTTATAGTATTAATATACTCTGGCAGGCACAATAATCTCACATTTTTCTGGCATCATCTATCCTCAAGGGCCTCTAGGCCTTTTGTGCTGAAAAGTTATTTCTCTTATAGTTTTGCATTTACTTCTTTAAACTGAGCGCATCTGTCACCGGAGCTGATTCTCCTTGGCAGCCCCCAATCACTCACTCCTGCCCTTAGCATCACCACTAAACTTTCCCTGTAACTCACTCCTCTGCCCTGATATGCCACAGGATTCTCCTCTGATGCTGCTGGCTAGAACTAGGAGATACAAAGTCTTTAGAGAGGGACACTGTCCTTTGATTTAATGTCATAGGGAGTCTTACCAGCAAGACTAGGTAGAACTGACACTTACGCTGCATCTTGGATGATCAGCAGACAAAATAAATGATCACGTGATTGCCAATGCCTGTTTCTGACATTAAGATTATACCTACCCTAACCGGTTTGGGTCAGTGGATAGAGCATTGGCCTTCGGACTGAAGGGTCCCAGGTTTGATTCCAGTCAAGGGCATGTACCTTGGTTGCAGGCACATCCCCAGTAGGGGATGTGCAGTAGGCAGCTGATCGATGTTTCTCTCTCATCGATGTTTCTAACTCTATATCCCTCTCCCTTCCTCTCTGTAAAAAATCAATAAAATATTTAAAAAATCAATAAAATATAAAAAAAAAGATCATACCTGTTTCGCCTAGCTGGCGTGGCTCAGTGGTTGAGCATTGACCTATGAACCAGGAGGTCATGGTTCAATTCCTGATCAGGGCATATGCCCAGGTATATATGGGCTCTCTCCCTCTCCCCATCCTCTCTGGAATCAGTAAAAATATATTTAAAAAATAAAAATTAAAAAAAAATAAAGTGAGAGGCATGTGACTTCCTTTTAGTTGAACACTGAGAGGCCATTGTAGGGTTATTAATTGGCCTAAATTCAATATTATTATGTCTCAGGGATTAGAGAAGCCCAATGAGTGGGAAAGTGCCGGAAACTGTCCATCCTTGGAGCAGTCAGAACACACACCGCATTTACCAATTGTTTGCCATCTTATATGAGTTTGTCACACCCTAAAATAATTACAATAGCAACATCAAAGATCAATAATCACAGGTCACCACAATAAATATAACAATTATGAAAAAGTTTGAAATATTGCAAGAATTCTTAAATGTGACACAAAGACACAAAGCTAGCAAATGCTATGGGAAAAATGGTGCTGATAGACTTGCTCTCGAGGCCTGGTTGCCACAAATGTCCCAATTGTAAAAAACGCAAGATCTGCAAAGCACAAGAAAGTGAAGAGTAATAAGACAAGGTAGTATGCCTGCATGTAGATTACCATAGTTTGAAATTTTCTTATATTGAAGTTTACTTTTGTGTTAATGAGGAGGAAATGGTGTGTTAGGCAAAATAATAGAGGAAAACCATTGTGAATACAGAATGCTGAAAGTTTATAAGTAATTCCAAAAAGTAATTCCTTTCAAGCAAGCTCAAGTACTTTAGAAGTATCATTTACATATAAATACCTTGGATGATAGGCTAATTACAATTGTTTCTATCCATTGAAACCATTTCTCAAAAACATTCCCTTAAACTACATTTTCATATTCTATCATCTCGTTTCCTTGAAAATAAAACAATTGGTTTTTAATACTCAATTAGGGGCCCAGTGCATGAATTCATGCACAGGTGGGGTCCCTCGGCCTGGCCAGCGATTGGGTCCCGATCGGGGCAGGCCGGCCAGGGGGAGGGACCATGGGAGGTTGGCCAGCTGAGAGAGGTTGGCTGTGGGAGCACACTGGACACCAGTGCACTGACCACCAAACATACTGACCACCATAGCAACGGGTCGACTGGTTGACCAGTCAACTGTTCACAAGGGTCGCTTCGGCTTTTATATATAGATAGATAGATAATTTTGATTTGTCACTGATTATGCTTCTACCCAATTCATCAGGTTTCCAGCAGTATATTAACCAGCCATGAAACAACATTATCAGAATAAAATGTCAAAAGCCCTATGTTAAGTCTCAAGAAATTCCAGGTTTTGTAAGAGTTGTTTGAAAAGAAAGTGTAAACACTGAGTGGATATTATTTACGTTAGGACTAGAATCCCCTCATGGACTAAAGCACAGCAAGAGAAACATAGCCATGTAAACCCTGTGCCTTTATGTTATTTTTATTTTTCAATTACAGTTCACATTACATTCGTTTCAGGTATACAGTTATATTACTTACAAAGTGATCCCTTTGATAAGTCTGGTGCCCACTTGGCACCATCCATAGTCATCATAATATTATTGACTATCTTCCCCATGCTGTACTTTATATCCCCGTGACTATTTTGTAACTGCCAATTTGTACTTCTTAATCCGTTCATCTTTTTTACCCAGTCCCCAACACTCCTGCCATCTGGCAACCATCAGTCTGTTCTCTGCATTTATGAGCCTGACTCTGTTTTGTTTGTTTATTTTGTTTTTTAGATTCCACCCCTTAATGATTTCATATGGTATTTGTCTTTCTCTGTCTGGCTTATTTCACTTAGCATAATACCCTCTAGGTCCACCCATGTTTTCATAAATCCGTAAGATTTTATTCTTTTTTATGGCTAAGTACTATTACACTGTGTATATGTATCACATCTTCTTTATCCAATCATCGATGGACACGTCACACTAAAAAGTCAAACTTAGTTTCCTTCCATATATTAGCTTTGTAAATAACACTGCAATGACCATAGGGATACATTAATCTTTTCAAATTAGTGTTGGATTTCTTCTGATAAATACCCTGAAGTGGAATTGCTGAGTCATAAAGTAGCTCTATTTTTAATTTTTCAGGAACCTCCATGCTGTTTTCCACAGTGGCTGCACTAATATGCCATCCCACCTACAGTGCATGAGGATTCTCTTTTCTCCACATTCTTGCCAACACTTATTGTTTGTTGATTTATTGATGGTAGCCATTCTGACAGGTGTGAAGAGATATCTCATTGTGGTTTTAATCTGCCTTTGATGAATAGTGATGTTGAGCATGTTTTCATGTGTCTATGGGCCATCTGGATGTTCCCTTTGTAGAAATGTCTATTCAGATCCACTGCCCATTTTTTAACAGGATTATTTGTGGAGGTTTTTTGTTTTGTTTTAAGGTATATGAGTTCTTTATGTAGTTGTATATTAACCCCTTATCAGATATATTATTGGCAAATATCTTCTCCCATTAAGAAGGTTGTCTTTTTGTTTTGTTGACAGTTTCTTTACCTGTGCAAAAACTTTTTAGTTTGACGTAGTCCCATTTGTTTATTTATTCTTTGGTTGCCCTGTGCATTTAAAGGAATGAAGGACATAAAAATTTACCACCCCTTGATGACTTTCTCCAAGTGTCTCATTACCTGACCACTGATGTTTCTATTGCTTATTTCATATGGCAAATTCTAATGTCTTTTTATCCTAGTCATTACAAAGACTAAAAGACACCTCTTATGGATATTGTGTGGCTCTGTTCCTCTGTCTAATTATAATTCTGCCTCTACTCAGCCAGAAATCCTCTATATTTATCCAGTTAACATGAAATTGTCTGCAGAAACTTGAAAAGCACATCTTTAGTGTTTCTCCTAGTAATCAATACGATGCTTTTACTTTTTGCATTTAACGCTATGATATAAGGGTAGTGTTATATACTCAATGAATGAGTTTTTTACTAAGCATAATTATTCATATCAATTTTCCTTTGCTTGTAATTTTTTATTCTACAAGGATAATGGTTGCAAGCCAAAGACAATGGGAAATAGAAAGGCATATTGACTGGTACACTGGGGTGAACTTAGAAGCATGCAAATGGGTCAGGCTTACACAGGGCTGATCAGTCAAGTCTGTGCCCATAGTAGCTCCAGCATCTCCCAGCCAGTGTACAGAGGAGACATGGTAATATCATGGCTCCAACCTGGCTTCTAGCATCAGGTCCCTACAGAGCACTTTTGAGTCAGGAAAGAACCACCCTTGCTTCTCTCTTTAATCAGAGAGATTTCCTCAAAGGAGCTCTACCCTTCAAACAGCTTATTGGCAAGAATCAGGTGCATGCTCACTCATTCCATTAACATAAGGAAATGTTTAGCTCAGACTACTGATGCCTAATTTCATAAACTTCCCATGCTACCTACCAAATAAAACCAGGCTTCTTTAAATAGCCTGTAACCAATGACATGGCACTCAAGTTCTTTGAGCCTCAGCTTAGTTATTTGCAATATGTCAAAATAGATAAATAAATGAAAGGAGAAAAAGGAGGGTGGATGAGGACCATGGTTAAAAACAAACAAACAAAAAAAAAAAAAACATTTGCTGCATCCAGAAATCAAGAAATAGCAAAATGGTAGCTCCCATCCAGATTAAAAGTAAATAAATGAAAAGGAGTGAAATAAAGGCTTAGATACAATGGTTACACAGTGACATGCCTCTCTTTATTTTTAGGGAGGTTATTCCAACACTCCTTGTGAAAGAGGTTTTTATATTGCTGAAAAATATACATTGCATTCCCAATCATTATATTTGCATAAAAATATAGAGAAATGGGTCAAGATAGTAATGCATCATATACGTTTAAACATAGAAGGCACATGTATATGCATGGATTTAAGCTCACCTAAATAGAGACCGTAGTTTATATCATGGCATACATCCAAAGGTCAAGCCTAATGCATGTAAATAATTATTTGATTTCCATATGAATAGTCACTCATTTTGTATTTATTTTAAGCACTATCTACCACATTCTGATTTGTGTTTGCATATACTGCTATCACCTGCACAGTGATTTTAAAACAATAGTCTATAGCAGTGGTCAGCAAACTCATTAGTCAACAGAGTGGCAAACCGCGGCTCGCGAGCCACATTTTGCCGACCACTGGTCTGTGGTATCCAGATAGAGGATAGATGGGGCCAAAAGAAAAGGGAAGAGAATATCACAGCCTTTCAAAAATGCTAGTTTCAAACTGCATGTTCTCTATGGCATATTCTGAATGTCAACAACCTCTGTATTATAGTTTCTTTACTTGGTCCTAAGCTGGAACTCAATTTTTGTTTCTCAGCAATATGTTATCTTGTTAATTATTTTCCTTTCATGTAAAGCATTGAACATATTAGACATCCTTATACATAGGTTGTAAATAACAATAAGCAACTATTACATAAAAAGGCTTACGTTTCTTATAACAAATTAACAGTATGAACCACCAAATGTCTATGGCCCCCAATAATTTTTCTTCATGCACACTCCTCTTGGGTCTCTCTATTCTAGAATTTATGCTGATAATGAGCTTTGAATACTGATTTTATATGAGACAAGGTCATATTGGAGAGCTTTTTATCAAAATAACTGGAGATGTAATCTTAAAATACACCTCATCTATACAGCTGTCTTTAATCTCTGGGGATAAATAGTGACAAATGAGGCTTAGTTTTTGACTTGTTTAGCTGCTGCTGAAGCAGAGTGGGTGTTCTAATGGAGCTTTTAAGTGGATAATAGGCATGCAGTGAGCATTCTGAGGTGTGATAATGAGCTCTATGTATGGATGCAGGACTATATTTTTCACTGTGTTTCTGCACAAGAAAGTATTTGCAATTTATAAGAGAATCAGAGGTCTATTTACACGGCCACTGGGATGTGTGCTAAATTTCCTTATGCATTTAAATATCCCTATTTTCACACCCACTACAACTATTATTTAGTTTGCAGATTCATTAAGCTATACAATGTGTTCTTATTAACTGCCAAAGGAATCATGTCAAATTAGGTGTGGATTTTTATTACTTAAAAAAAAAATAGCGCACAATAATGCAACATACTCAAAATGTTTGAATCACAAAATGGGTGTGAGAAGGAAAAACTCTGGATAAAAATCTTTCATACAAGCCTTTAAATTAAGGTACTGAATGCACTCCAGTTACAAGAAAGCACTAGTTGTGACTTCAGTACTGGTTTGATGAAAGTAAATCTAGATTCTCTACTTGCTGAAATGTGACAGACTACATAAATGACTACAACCAGGATATAGGAACCATGGAATCCTGACAAACTCTTGCTCTTGCAAACCTCAATGTGGCTAGTGTAAAAGAAAGAGAGTAAGCAAAGGTTAAATAAAAGCTAGCATGGGATGCTCTGACAAAAAAATACTCAGGTTTCCTAATAAAACCAACAGTTAATTTCCTTCAAATAAGAGAATGTGAAAACATATACATAAGAATGAGGAGTTTGCCCTAGCCGGTTTGGCTTGTTGGATGGAGTGTCAGCCTGCAGACTGAAGGGTCCCAGGTTCGATTCTGGTCAAGGGCATGTACCTTGGTTGAGGGCACATCCCCAGTAGGGGGTGTGCAGGAGGCAACTGATTGATGTTTCTCTCTCATTGATGTTTCTAACTCTCTATCCCTCTCCCTTCCTCTCTGTAAAAAATCAATAAAATGTATTTAAAATTTAAAAAAAAAATAATGAGGAGTTTTATAATGCCTTATGCTATATTTCCCATGATATGTACCCTACAAAGTGTAGGAATATAGTATTATGGAAACAGCATGGACTTTAGTGCCAATAACTCTGAATTCTCATCCTCCGTATGACACTTCCTAGCTGTATGATTGTAGACTATGTATCATCTTTATTTTCAGTGTTCTTCTTATTAAAATGTTGCAGAGGGTATACTTCTGACTCAACTGATGAGCTGAATTCTATTTATAATCCAAGATATTCTGAAGGGCCCTCTAAATACTAAACACCTAGAAAGTATTGGTGTGTATTTGCTTTTTAAAGCAGTACTGGACTCATAAGAAATAAAACCATTCATTAGCCACCCCTACATTTTTTTTAATGGGAACTAAAACCAAAAGGCTTGATTGCCCCAAGTACAAATTCCAGTATCTGTTTTCAGAAGACTATACATTTGACCAGCTATAAAACATTTGCAAATCAAATCTAACAATATGTAAAATATACATAATATGTCCTAATATATAAAAATCCAGGTGCTGTTACAACCTAAACAACCGGACAGACAACCAAACAGCAGGCTAGGGAGCTGAGTGGGAGCTGTGGGCCCCTGGCTGCCCACGGCTTGGTGCGGGGAGGAGGGAGCTGTGAGTCTAAACGACCAAACAACCAGTCCAGCTCTCACAGCGTGGCAGGGCGGGGCCTCGGAGGCCGAGGAGCCTCGCGGGGCAGGGGCTGTGAGCGTGGAGCTTCGTGGGGAGGCTGAGGCCGAGGAGGCTCGCGGGGCGGGGGCTGTGAGCATGGAGCTTCACGAAGAGGCTGAGGTAGAGGAGTGTCGTAGGGTGTGGGTGGCTGAGGCCGAGGAGCCTCTTGGGGTGGGTGCTGTGAGCGTGGAGCTTCGAGGGGCAGGGGCCACAGAGGTGGAGGAGCAACGCTGGGCAGCAGACATGGCCCTGATTGCAGCTAGGCCTAAGGACCCTAACTGCACACGATTTAATTGTGCGCTGGGCCTCTAGTATATATATATATATATATATATATATATATATATATATATATATATATATATAAGGATAAGATATCATGTGCAATTAGATGACCATATTAACAGTCTAAGTAAGAAAACCTATATGATTATCTCAATAGATGTAGAGAACATATTTGCCAAGCTTCAACATTCAAGAAAAACCTAGGAATAGAAAGAAATTTCCTTAACAGAGTAAAGAACATCAAAAAATAAAACTATAGTTACTATCCTACTTAATGGCGAGAGACTGAATGCTTTTCCTCTAAGCTTGGAAAGAAGGCAAGAATGTACTTCCTTATCACCCCTAATCAACAACTATAATAATAAAAGCATAATATGTTAATTAGACCTGACAGCCAAACAACCTTCCGGCATCATTCCGAATGTCCTTCCAGAGAAAGCCACCGTGGCAGGGGCTGAAGCAGAGGCGTTAGGGGTGATCAGGCAGGCAGATGAGTGGCTAGGGGTGATCAGGCAGGCAGGCAGAGTGGTTAGGGGTGATTAGGCAGGCAGGTGAGCGGTTAGGAGTCAGCAGTCCCGGGTTGTGGAGGGATCACAGATTGTGAGAGGGTGCAGGCCGGGCTGAGGGGACACCACCCCCCCCCATGCATGAATTTCATGCACCAGGCCTCTAGTGGAACTATAAGTACCAACTTGTGCAAAAAAGCAAGAAATAGAAATAAAAGGCTGATAGACTGAATTGGGAAACAGTATTCACCAAAAACATGCTTATCTATTTAGAAAATAGAATGAGTTTAACAAGGGCATAGGATGCAAGGTCTATCTATATATATAGAAGTCAATCATATTTCAAAATATTAGTAAAGATGGGATGGGCATAGTCCAGGGGTCCTCAAACTTTTTAAACAGGGGGCCAGTTCACTGCCCCTCAGACTGTTGGAGGGCCGGACTCTAGTTTAAAAAAAAAAACTATGAACAAATTCCTATGTGTACTGTGGGCCTGGGACGAGTTGGCTGCTAAGCAGGACAGGCAGCGGCACCCGGCGGGCCGGATAAATGTCCTCAGCGGGCCACATGTGGTCCACGGGCTGTAGTTTGAGGACCCCTGGTATAGACATTCCCATTCCAAGAGGGATAAATGGGAAGGAAGAAAGGAGTAGCAAATCCCAAGTAAGTCCAAAACCTACGAAGACAAATTCCATGAGACCTTAAGCCCCGAGATAACTCTTTTTGGTTTGAGGCTCTGCCCTCCAAGCCTGTTAGGGTGGCAACATCACCTCCACGGCCTTGGCTGGAAGCCATCTGGCCTGTTGAGGTGGTGATCTCTGGTGATGTCTGGAACCCCCTTGCAGTCCTTCTCTTTTCTTGAAGGATAGCCCAAGTTCACAGCCAAATACCTCTATAGGACAGCCTGTAGGGTCTAGAAGTCCTACAACCTTTCTTTATTTTGTTTCACATTCTCTATTCTCTTCAGTTTAAACTAGCAGTGTCTTTGCTGGTATCATCCTATCTCTATTCCTGGTCTCTGTTGAGATGGTTGATTAGATTCCTGGTTCCCCACTCACATTTAATCTGCTTATCAAAATGTCAGTCAGACACCCTCTTGGTTTTCTCATTTTTTGTAAAATGGACAGACTGACAATTTTCTACATCTCCAAATTCTGATTTCTTCTTGCTTAACAATTCCATCTTCAATTTATCTCTCCCCTGTCATATTTCACTATAACTAGTCAAAAGTAACCAAACTGCTTTTTAATACTTTACTTAGAAATCTCCTCAGCTCAAAATCTTTCAGGAAACAGGAGAACACACACACACACACACACACACACACACACACACACACACACACACACAAAGTTCAGCCAAGTCCTTTGTTATTTTATAGCAGGGACTGTCTTGTCTTCATTGTCCAGTAACACATTCCTCATCTCCATCGGAAACCTCATCAGAGGCCATTACTATTCATATTTCAATTAACTTCTCTACATGATTATTAATGTATATTTTAAGAAGAGAGATGCTTTCTCCAATGCTTTCCTCTTTCCATTCTGAGCCCTCACCAGAATTGCCTTTTTAAAAAAAAAAAAAAAAAATCCCTTTATAGCAATATTAGATTTTTCTAGCTCTTACCCATTATCCAGTCCCAAAGCCACTTCCACATTTTTATTACAGTGGAACCCCACTTCTCAGTACTAATTTCCGTCTTAGGTCTAGATCCCATTGGGGTGGGGGGGGGGGTCTAACCCCATGACCTCATTCAAACCTAATTACCTCCTAATAGCCTCATCTCTCAGCACCAACACATTATGGATTAGGAATTCAACATATGAGTTTTGGGAGGATACAAACATTCAATCCATAGCACTGCCATAGTACCCTACCACAAAATTTATCAAACTGCACTGGAATCGCCTGTTGATTTCTTCCACCTTTCCTGTTGGGCTGTGGAACAAGATCTTGGCCAGTTTTATGGCTGTAGCCCATGCCTCTAGCACAGTGATGCATGGGCTACAACCATACATTTTTATTGAGTGACAGAAGGAATTATGATGTAGAATGGAAATATGTATTTTTATAGTAGAATATTTTCAATATTTATTAATACCTCTCTAATGAATAGCAAATGTATTTTTATTATTTTATACATTTCCAGTGAATTTACAGTTCTTTTCATTAATTTAAAGTTTGTCATAACTTTTCCTGGAAAGCAGAGAAATTACCATCAGTTTACAGATCAGATCATTGAAGCTCAAAGCAAGTAACATCTCTTTCAGAAATTAGTGCTAGCATTCAGATTGAAATTTCCTAAAAATCAGCATTCAGCACATAAAAATTATTCTCTTAAATGCTTAGTATTATGATGGGTCTGCGATGTGAATAGAAAAAAAAGAGCTCTATATTCTTATAAAGAAGTATGTAATTTAATGTGGAATATGAATGATATAATTAGCTAAAATTTTTACAGCTGTTATTATTGAAAAGTGAGTGTTCTCATTTATTCAAAAAAATATCCCAAAAGACATTTAAAACACCATTTTCAAGAATTTTTTTTCTTTTTCCCTGTCCAAGAGGTATTGAAATATTGAGAAATTGGAGAATAATTGTTTTATCCTTTATCCTAAACTCTACCCAAATGCAGACTACCTAAATACAAGCCTATTATTCTCATAGTGTTTATTTCAGGTGGATGTAAGTTTACTGCTTCAAGAACATTTAATTGAATCTATTGAATAAAGGAGATGAAGCATTTCTGGAAATAGGAAATTACACTGATATTGGTAAGCTAGAGAGAATCAACCTGTAAATTACCTTCAAGTTCTGACACCAGAGTGATTAGTTCCATTTTATTAATTTCTAATTCTGTTTTCTATTTGTAGCACAAGAAGCATTATATCAATAATGAAAAAAAAATCTCTTATAATCCCACCTTACTGACAAATCCTTATTTTATTTTTTATATTCTCTTGATCATAAGAAAACTAATGTTATGTGTTTGAAAGTATAGTATAAATTTTAATACTTTTTTTTCCCACTTAACATTACAGTATAAGCATTTTTACATGCAGCTGTTCTTAACAATAATGCTTTTCAATGGGTGGTTTATAGTCTACAAATTGATATTCTATTACTTACTGAACTGTTTTTTAGTTTCCAGACATTAAGCTGCTTCTAATTTTTCACTAAGTAAGTTAGCAATGAATACTTTTGCATGTGATTTTTCCTTTTTCTTTATAGAATCTCAACAATAGCAACAACATGTCAAGAAACCTGAAAACTTTTAGTTTTTGCTATTGTGTTTTCAAAAGATTACTACCATTTATAGTCTCAGCAGTAAACATTAATGCACTAATTTCAACACAAACTCACTATAAGCTAATTTAATAGATTTAAAAAGATACATATTGATTTTATTTCTTTAATAAATAGTCACATTAAATTTTGTTCTATATGTGATTGTTGGTATGTGTACTCATTATCCCCCTCCTCATTTGCAGCTCCCTGATATAAGGATTATGACAGTGACAAGGTTACAAAGGAAAATGATAATCTTCTGAAGGGAAAATGATCCTACCCCTCTTTTAGGCCCTTTCTAATCTGCTGGTTTATCCTTCCACTGTGTTTTAAGGATTCATTTCATACTTTATTCTTACCACAAATCACTAATTCGGCGTTTTCTGGTGTTGGAAAATACCATTCTGTATTTCATCTTGTGGATGAAGTAGGAATACCAGTTAAGATGGGGATGTGTGGCTCAGGTGGTTGGGCATCATCCCATACACTGAAAGGTTGCCAGTTCGATCCCTGGTCAGGGCACATGCCCTGCATGAGAGCTTAGTCCCTGGTAGGGGTTGTGCTAAAGTAGTTGATCAATACTTTGCTCTCACACCAATATTTCTCCCTCTCCCATTCCTTCCTATCTCTAAAAAACAATAAGATGGGGAGGTGGGTAGCTGCAAGCTCCATAATTGCATAATAGCATAGTTATTTCGAGTTGGCAGATATTCTAAGAAATAATATAAGTAAAATATGAAGAATACCTGCACTTAAGAATACCACTGATGTTATTCATGATTGTGTCACAATAAAGTCACTATTTACACTTTTATTCTAAGGGGACTTTTTGATGCTTTACATTTTTTTCCAATTGTAATAAATGATTTTGTAAAAAAAAAAGCTACAATGTATCCAGTGCTTATTATGTGCCTGACATTCCTACACACCTTATATCTAATTTTCCTGTGAAATAGGTATCTATTGTCTCCTAGCTGAATTTCACATCCAAATGTTGTCTCTCTCTAACTTCTATGATCTTTCACTTATACTGAGTCATTTAAAAGGGTAAATATATTTGTTTCTCTAAACACTTCATTTTCTATTATAAATTATTCTTTAACTTCAGTATAATTTCATTCCAGTTACTATCTCTGCTTATAAATCAGTAAATATTTCTTTTCACATGAATCTTCATCAGAATGAAAAAAAAAAAAAAAAAAACCAGTATGAATTAAAACCGGTTTAAGAGTCTTATCTTCCAGTGCTCTGTTATACCAACTGTACTTTCTGGGTAACAGACTCATTGGCCATTCTTTGAACATGATTGTCATCGTCTTGCTTTTGCACCTTAGCTTATTTTCCATTGTAAACCTCCTTCTCCAGCTGTTAAGGGCCCAACCAAAGGACATCTTCCCTATGATCACTTTCTTAATCACTCTAGTCAAAGTAACTCCCACTTCGTGGATTGGCTATACTACTCTGTTCCATAGACTTCTACGTCATTATTTGTATTCCACACAGTGTACGGAAAGGCATGGGCTTTGACGTTGTACAGGTGTGATTCAATATTCAGCTTTCATCTAAATTATGTTTTTTCCTAAAGATCAGTGTTAACTATGGCTGTGTAACAAATCACCCCAAAACTCAGTGGCTTAAAACAGGAAGGCTTTCTTCTTGCTCCTAAATCTGTGCGTAAAGGAGGTGGCTCCTCTGGTCTTAGCTGGGATGACTTGTGCATCTGCGATGACACTTGCATGGAGGAGGCAGCGTTATCGATCTTGGCTGGGCTCTTCCACATGTTTGGTGGTTGGCTGGCAATTGATGATCTAGGAAAGTCTGTTAGGACAGCTACACTATTTCCACGTAAGTGCTCATCCTCTAGTAAGCGAGCCGGAGCTTTTTGCACATGAAAGTGAGACTTGTGGGGAACAGAGCAAGTGGAAGGTTTCTTAGAACCTGAGCTCAGTAATGACAGTCACTTCTACCACATTCTGTTGGCCAAAAACTAAATATAGGAAAGTTCAGATTCAAGTGGTGGGAAATAGACTCCACCTCGTGAAGGGAGGAGCGGCCAAAATCAGCATAATGGGAATATCCATTTCGGGGCTATTATGAAATAACCAGGAGCCCAGTGCACTAATTCATGCACCTTGAAAGGAACTGTGGGCCATAGCTGGTTTGGCTCAGTGGATAGAGCGTCGGCCTGCGGACTGAAGGGTCCCAGGTTCGATTCCGGTCAAGGGCATGTACCTTGGTTGCGGGCACATCCCCAGTGGGAGGTGTGCAGGAGGCAGCAGATCAATGTTTCTCTCTCACCGATGTTTCTAACTCTCTAACCCTCTCCCTTCCTCTCTGTAAAAAGTCAATAAAATATATTTTTAAAAAAAAAGAAAGAAAGAAAGGAACTGTGGGCCACGAGGCTGAGGTGGGCATAGAGGTGGGTCTTGGCCCATCCTCGGCGCCCCCGCCCAACCCCCCTTCCGCCACAGCCCTGGTCCCCTGTCTGCCAGCAGCCCTGCTCCTGCCACCACTCCCATGCTCTGACAGCGCTGGCCCCACTCACACCTGCTGACAACACAGAGTGATTGGGGCCGGTGCCAGGTGCCAGCAGCGGGTGCAAGCAGTGGCTCTGGCACAGGCAGCAGGTGCAAGCACTGGGCAGGACCACGGCACAAAGGAGCAAAGAATTTTTAGTAACCACCAGCGCCCCGCCTTGGTCTGGCACCCCTGCTCACCTGCTTCGCCATCCCACTGCGGCCAATGCCCACCATGTTCAGTGCTCTGCCACCTGGTGCTGAAGCCCACCATGTTCCACGTGCGCCCCTGGCTGTCAGCACATGTCATAGTGACTGGTTGTTCAGTCTATTTGCATATTAGGGTTTTATATATATAGATATTTGATTAAAAATACTTAACAAATGCTTTGAATATATACACTCAATACATGCTACATTACCTGTCCCTTATACAGCTTGGCCTGCCATGTCCTGTACATAGTAAGTCCTCAAGAAATAATAAATGAGTGGATTATAGAAATATGTAATTTAGAAGACTTTCTGGAAAAAATTTAAAAGTTTTAACAAAAATATGCAATTAAATAAAGGCATTGTTATCTCAAAATTACATTTAATTCAAGTTATATAACATATACAGCAAAATAAAAAACTGATGCTAAAAGTCATAACAACTTAAACCATTTTTCTTCAAGTTCCTGTTTCCTAACTTATATTTTTATGTCATATAAAAAGTAGGAATTTTTAAAGGAGGTATTTGATCATTTTCAACATATAATTTGTTCAGGACCATTATTTTTGGCAATAGATTTTTTCATGGGAGCAAAATAGAGTATATAAATTCTGCATCGCATGCTGGGGAGAAAATCAGTATGGCTACACAATTCTCATGCTTCAAGGATTTTTGCTATAATAGAAATCCACCTTAGAACTTCACTGCCTCAATGTGTCTTAGACAGACATGGTGAGAATGCATTCCCTTGAGCTTTACTTGCTGAAATGAAGTACAACTTGGATTTAGTAACCAAATAAATGTGCTGACTTTACATATAATATTAAAAGTTACCTTATCTTATCAAAGAGCTTTGAAACAGTAGTCTAAATACACCAGTATGTCCAAGAAATTTTTAATATACAAGGGTTTATATATGTAGTAAAACTCTGAGCTGGGATTTGACTCATATGAAAATAGGTACAATTTTTCTCACTCAATAACAGAATATAATCCACTATGACAATGAAATCCATAACTTCCCTAATTAATCTAATCTCCTGTTACAGGTTCATATGTTTCTACAGGCCCTATAAACGTGGACTTCAGTGTTTCTAACATTTGACTGGTATTTTACCTTTTATACATGTCAAAGGCTATATTTTTATAAAGTTTATCAGCGAGAATGACTTTTTAAATATATGTATACTAGAGGCCCGGTGCACAAAAATTTGTGCACTGGGGTGAAGGGGGTCCCTCAGCCCAGCCTGCCCCCTCTCACAGTCTGGGAGCCCTCAGGGGATGTCCTACTGATGGCTTAGGCCCGCTCCCCATGGGAAGGGGGCCAAAGTTACAGTCTGGCCTCCCTCTGCGCTACCCCCATCACCCCGCTGCTGCTGCCACTGCCAGCCGCCGCAGTTGCCAAGGTGTTTTCATCAACACAGACTCCAGTCCCTTCACCATGAAAAAATGACCACTTTCTTTAGGCATTTTCAAGATGTGTCTTTCATAGAATATGACATTTCTTTCTTTCTTTTTTTTTATCCTCACCTGAGTATATGTTTCCATTGACTTTCAGAGAGTGTGGAAGAGAGAGAGGGAGAGACAGAGAGAAACATCAGTGTGAGAGGGACACTTCAATTGGTTGCCTCCTGCATGAGCCCTGACCTGGGCTCTGGCCAGGGAGGAGCCTGGAACCTAGGTACATGCCCTTGATCAGAATCAAACCCAGACCCTGCAGTCGGCAGGCCGAGGCTCTATCCACTGAGCCAAAATGGCTAGGGCAGGATATGACATTTCTTAGCCCCTCCAGCAGCGGACCTTCGTTTTTTTTCTCCAGGAGTGTGGTGGAAAAACCCTAGATCACCTTCTTGGATTCTTATTACCCAAGTTACCAAGAGCACTGAAAGTGGCAGCGTACAGGGAGCTTAGCCAATGAGTGGTCAGAAAAGTTGTTTCCTCACCCTAACTGGTTTGGCTCAGTGAATGGAGCGTCGACCTGCAGACTGAAGGGTCCCAGGTTCGATTCCAGTCAAGGGCATGTACCTTGGTTGTGGGCACATCCCCAGTGGGAGGTATGTGGGAGGCAGCTGATGGATGTTTCTCTCTCATTAATGTTTCTGGCTCTCTATCCCTCTCCCTTCCTCTCTGTAAAAAATCAATAAAATATATTTTTTAAAAAAGAAAAGAAAAGGTGTTTCCCCTACAGCTCACGTGCAGAGGCACCCTTGTGTGTGTCCGCTGGGATGGGGGAGTGCTCCAAGCCATGCCGGTCGTGACTGTTAAGGCTTGGAGCTCGTCGTGACTGTAAAGGTGTCCCGGGCAAGTTTGCATATTATCTCTCTCTCTCTCTCTCTCTCTCTCTCTCTCTCTATATATATATATATATATATATATATATATATATACACACACACATATATATATATATGCGCACATATAGAGATATATATACACATATAGTTGATTTCAGAGAGGGAGAGGGAGATAGAAACATCAATGATGAGAGAGAATCGATTGGCTGCCTCTTGCATGTCCCCTGCTTGGGGTCAAGTTTGAAACTCAGGCACATGCCCTGACTGGGAATTGAGCAGTAACCTCCTGGTTCATAGTTAGATACACAACCACTAAGCAACACCGGCCGGGCATGGGCAATTTTTTATATGAAAAAAAAAAAAAAGCTTAAATGTACTATATATAACATTTAAGCTTTTTAAATTAGCGTTTCACAATTATTAAGTAGTTCAAAAAGCTCAAACAAAACAATGGGACAATAGAATAAAAATTATGTGCTTAGCACCTGGTTTTATTATACTCTCACATTAGTCCATATTGGCTGTAGTTATAATTGAGGTTCTTTCTAAAATTTTTCATATTTCTACTGCTTTCACTCCCTCTCAGAGGTAACCTGCTGTCATTAATTCAATGTTTGTCATTTATGGTTAAGTTTTCTAATATGTCTACATTTGCATTTATCTCTAAACAATATATATTATGATTCTGCAGAATTTTTAACAATGAATGATACTACTTTTCGAACTGCTTTGTTTTATTTAACATTACGTTTGTGAGCTTCATCCATATCATTCTACCTTCTGCTCTGTTGGTTTATCTTGGCTGTATTATTTTTGTAACACTCCATTTTGTGACGATATCTCACAATTTGTTTATCCACCCGTTGATGGACACTTCAATTATTCCCAAGTCTTCCCTTTCTCAAACAATGCTGTCTTTACGTCTTGGCCATGTCCCCTTTTTTACACATGGGAGAGTTTCTCTGCTAGAAAAGAAGCTGCTGAGTTTTAGGGAATATTCCCCTTCAACTTTACTAGGCATTACCAATTCACAGTTCATTCACTGTAGGAGTTTCCTTTCTCCACATGTCCTTTCTAAAATAAATTATGTGCTTTCTTCATATCATAGAATGACACCTATAATGTCCTGTGATTCCTTTTTCCTCTTTACTCAGACCTCAATGTAGTAATCAATTATGGTAACAGCTAGGCTTTCCTCATTAAGACCATGGATTATAATTACACTGTGGGGCGGGACCATATTAGTTCTACCACCATGGTTTGCCCCAAGGAAGAGGTTCATTCTGTGGGAGAAAGTATCAGGAATGTTGAGAATGGAGGGAATGTTTGATTAGGTCAAGGCTGACTGCATCCATGTGAATTCCCTGCAAATAAGCATACAGATCTCACAGGGCAAGGCTCTAGCTATTCTGCAGCATGGGAATCAGTAGGTAAGCGTCCTTCCCTCTCCACCCCCAAGTTCTCCCAGAAAGCTCATCCTGTCTTTGGAATAAGACACCTGTGCTATGTGTTGTATTACAGTCCAGGAGCCAGCAATGTTTGCCCTCCCTCCATCCCCCAGAAGGTAATAAGCCTGTTTTGCCTACTGCTATGACTCTGATCTTCCATGTAGCACCAAGTTTGCCTGACATAACAATACATTAACCTCTTCAATTCCCAGTCGCCTCATTTACTATAGGAGATGCAACGGGGAATCAGAGAGGGAAAGCATTTTCTCAACACAGCCAGTAAGTAGCAAACCATGAAATGTAACTCAGTCCTGCTTCTTAGTAAGATGTTCTTTCTACTAAGCCATTCTTCCCAAGTGATTCTTCCCTTTTGTTTCTCTGGTTTTTCCTGAGTTTTATTGGTATTTGCTAGACAAAATTGGGTTTTGTAATGTATTTCTAGAAATAATGTTATGTAAACATAAACTTTAGTCTCAATATTACATAGGTCCTCTGCATACAATATTCCATCCCCTGACAAGTCTTACAGTCACAAAATTTCAGAGCAGGAAGGGAGCCTCAAAATGTTGGCTGAACACTGTCAATTTCCAGATAAGTCAAAGGTGGAAAATTAAATGTAAAGAGTTATTTGCCCAGTGTCAACCTGCTGGCAAGTGGCAGAGCCCCTATCATCTTAACTTTTTCTAATTGTATTAGTAGAGAATAAAGGAAAACTCAGCTACAAAACCCTAGCAGAGATAACTACTATTAAAATATTACTGTCAAAAAAAAAATAAAATAAAATAAAAATAAAAAATAAAAATAAAAAAAATAAAATAATAAAATATTATTGTCTATGATATGTTCCCTTGTTTTGGCATATATATAAGCTAAGTATTCATTAATAGGAGAATAGATAAGTTGTGGTATGTATTTAATGCCATAATAATTACCACAGTCCTCTTGGGTTTGATTTCAATTTGAGCATTTATTGGATGTGTGACCTTGGGCCATAATACTTAATTTCCCTGATCTTCAGTTTCCCATCTATAAATACAGGGAAATAGTTTTGAGGATTACATGTAACACATGAGAAAACAGAGAACAGTATCTGCCAATAACCCATGCTTGATAAAGCATAGCTATTATTCTGTCTAAACAAGTGAAAACATATATTGTGCATCATTATAATAAGACAGATATTTTTACATTTTACATGTATTGTATTCTGTACACATACATAGTTATACATGTAAAACTCTATTAACAATGCCTGTGTGTTTCTCTTTTGTTAAAAAGAGATCTATCAACATCAGCCTGTAGACTGTGGTCCCAGGTTTGATTCCGGTTTGAAGGCAGATACCCAGGCTGTGGGCTCCATCCCCAGTAGGGGGCGTGTAGGATGCAGCCAATCAAAGATTCTCTCTCATCATTGATGTTTCTATCTCTCTCCCTCTCCCTTCCTCTCTGAAATCAATAAAAATAAAAAATATGTTTAAAAAAGAGAGTATTCAGATCAATCAGAAACCTGAGCTATGTTGGGCATAATTTTATCTTGGGAAAGGCATCCTGCTCAGCCACTCACAAAAACTAGTCATGCCCTGGAACAGACAGCCAGTTCAGTAGAAGCAATTAGATCACAGGCCCAAATAAGCTTGGTCTCGAACAATTAATTCATACGTGCATTACAGGTCAAAAAAAAGTAACAAGGTATATAAAATATCACCTTAATTATATATTTATGTTGTAGTGTTCCCTGAATCTCACAAAGGATGCCTCAAGAAGTCGAATTATGGAGTCATTTATTAAAGGCCGGCGGCATACAAGGGGCAAAAGTGCTCCAGATCTCACAGCGCCAAAAAGCTTGCCACATCTGGCTTATATTGGCAGAATATCACAAAGGTATCGATTACATCTTTGGGTTTGGAATGAGGAACCTGGTTTGCACAAAGCAGTTACAGAAGCGAAATTGAGCAAGTTAGTTATCTATAGTTTTGGGTCTACAGATCACTGTATCAACAGAAACACATTATCTGGGGCCACCGAGGCAATTTAGAATAATTGTGCTGTCCAGATTCTGTGACCACTGAGTCAACCGGAATGCATTATCTGTAGCTACTGAGGCAATTTTGGGTAATTGAGCTGTCCTGGTTCCCAGAAGAATGTGCTTTGATAACCAGTGAGATCACAATCAATGGGATATTCTAACCACCATCAATGGAGTATTCAATCAATTGGGATAGCATACATAAGTTCAGAAAATCAAAATAACTTTTCTATTGTTTTAGCAAGCAAATAAGTACAGAAGCCAAACAGCAGGGTTAAAATATTAAACAGCAATTTTTACCCAAGCATGGTTGCTACCATGCTTCATTTAAAATTGTGTATTAATATTAGGAATATATATATAAAACACAAATATATATTTAAATAGGAGAAAATATGCCCAAATGGTATCATATACTTTTCTATATTTTTTGAATTCCCACTATGAGTTAGAATACTTTTATAATAAGAAAAATTGTCAAAAAGAAATAAAGGGATGCCTTCTCTCCCATATGAATTATTTATAGCTGAGCCCATAATACATCTTTTAATGGAAGACAAAGACAAATCTTTGGGTGTACAACTTAGACTGATTTAATACATTACAATATGTCACAAGTTGGGGCACCCCTCTGTGTTTTGGCCTATGATGCTCCAACTGCCTGGATTCCCTTTTGTCTTTTAGCTTCTTATACTCCATCAAAAGCCTAAGAAAAAAAAGAACCTAATTGTATCTCCAGATACAACTTGTTTCTCCTTCTGAATTAAGGCTTTATTAATTACTCACTAATAATTGACTTCTCCCATCTTTAGGACCCATTGTAACTTGAACATATATTTGTCATAAGCCTGAAACAATTTTTTGTACCTTCCAAGTATATGTCTGTACCTTGGGATGGCAGAGTCTGCCTAATTCATCTTTGTTTCCCCAGTACTTAGCAGAACAGGTGCTCTGGGAATATTTGTTAAAGATAGGTAGGGAAGGAGAAAGAGAGAAAAGGAGGGAAAGAAGAATGGACTTGGATAAACTGGAGCCAGACTGTAGTCAGGGACAATGGGGATTCTGCAAGAGAATTTTTTTGAAGAATGAAAAGAATTAGAATGAAAAGAAACTGGCCCCTTTTGGTGTTACATTTTTCCAATTATGATTGTGTATAGGTCCAGGGAAAATAAAAGAGGCTCTGTGTCCATTGCAATGTCTGTAGAGGGGGATCCCTTTTCCGAGTCCAGCACGGATAGAAGGCGATCCGGTTCCTGAGTAGGGCCGTCGGGGGATTGAGAAAATGAAAGAAAGAGATAGACACAGATACAATAGGGAAAGCTGGGACGGGGTGGGACCACTGTCCTCTGATGGAGAGACAGGGACCCAGAGCCTATACAGCATGTTTATTTTATACCCCAAATACCAGGAAGTTTTACTAAAAGTCAAGACAAATGAGATTATTTGCATTTTTGGGTGGGCCTGAGTCGTATTCATTCCTGGTGCTTGACTGGATTTACATAATAAAACCCATTCTTCAACACCTGGGCAGAAATGAAGGTCAAGCTGACAACACTTCTGCCTTTTGGCAGAATGTGTTTCCAGCACATGGCTTTGCCTGCCACCCTGGATTCAGCTGACAATTTAAAGAAATGCCCATGTGCCTTCCCAGGCGCTCTCTACAATGTCTATTTCACTAAGCTCAGTAATTATTTGGGACCTAAATAAGTGCTTTGGAATACTTCTGTTTACAAATGAACATAACACACTTCACAAGTGCAGAGATATTTGCATATTGGCAGCAGTGATGTTGGTTCATGCTATCCGAGGCCACTGGACAGAGTATTATTAAAATAAGGGCAAAGCAGTTTTGGAGGCCAGCAGCTGGGACATCCCTGTCAGCCTAGCAACCCTGGCTGTGACATCAGCAAATCTTGAGAGTGGCTAGTTTAATAAATAGCAGTGGTAGAAACAGACTGATCTAAGGACAGTGAGAACTATCGCTGCTTAGAGTAGAGATGTCTTCTTTAGAATTGTTGAGGCCAGTGGCTGTGGAATCGTGAGTTAGTTAAAAGAAATTAACTTCTTCACAAATTAATTCATCATCTATTTCTTTAACACCTACCCCAAGTCATAGCCCTAAGTTTTTGTCGGTGCTAGATACACACTGGGGAGCAAAGCAACTTCTCTTTCTGTTTTCATGGAGCTAAAATTTTAGGAGGAGGAGACAGAAAATAAACAAGTAGATGAGCAAATAAGTAATGTAATTTCAAGTATTCACACCCAGGATGACTTCTAGGTTTTAGAGAATGGTTATGCCATTTACTGAAATGTGGAAGCATAGAGGTTTCGGTGGGCAAAATCAAGTGTTTGGTTTTGGACAAGTAAATTTTAAGATGCTGACTCGATATTAGCAGAAATATTGATTAAGCAGTTGGGTATAAGAGCCTGGAGCTTGGTGGATAGGTTGGAGCACAACAATGAATCTCCACTGTAACTAGCATGGGATTAGGGGCAAGGGCATTGGTAGTGCAGCCTGGAGCATAAATAAAGGCTGGGCCAATTCACAGTCCATAAATCCCATCTAGGGCTGTTCCCACAAATGTTTAAGAATGGTTACTCTGAAAAGAAAGGAGCCAGAATTGTTTGGGGAGCATGTGGGAGTGGTGGAACCAGCAAGATTTGAGCAATGTTGATATGATCTCATTGACACCTACAAATTAGTAAAGTATGGCATGCTTTGGTGATAGATATACATGCAAAAGTGCTACGTGATTGTTTAACAATGTCCCGATGTGATGATTCATTTTCATTGTATAACTTAATTTATAATTAACTTCTATTAATGTCTACAGAATAGTGATGTTATATTAGTGGAGATATAGTAGTGCGGTATAATGGGAGAGTACTGGATTCAAAGCCAAAGTGAGGTAATTGCTTTTTAACGAAGAACTTGTTGCCTCAAGCTTCCGGGAGTCCTTTTTAGCAGTTAGTCTTCAGCTGTGACCACCTTCAGGGATTGCTTCAGCTGCAGAGAACCATGTTTCCCAAGTTCACACCCTTGGGGGTGTAAGACCCCCAGAGAGAGACCCTTACTCTATCCCACGGATCGACGGCAACCCCAATCAACCGCAGGAGGCGTCACTTGATGCAAACAGCAAGAGGCTTTATTCCAGCGCGCTGGGGCTCAACTCACACAGGAGCAGAGGAGTCGAACCCCGAGCAGAAAATCTTGCAAGTATATATAGGCAAAAACCATACATCGGGGGGGTTACACATGTGAGGGGGGAAGAGAGGACAAAGCCGCCAGGAAATTCCAACAGGGCTCGTTAATAACATGTTTAATGACAGGGCCTAAGTTTTCAGTCAACAGTCCCATCCGGTAATCTCATGTCCTGCTTTTCTTATCTGTCAGAGCACTATTTGCTCTGTCTGCTCTTAGCTCGGGGCTGTTTCCTGGGACAGGTTTAAGGGTCTTGTTCCCATCACTGGCGGAGGGGGAAGACCTTGGAGAGTTAAGATAAAACGGACAGCTGTAAAAAAAAAAAAAAAAACTTTACTCTTTCAGTTAGGGTTTGCTTTTTTTTTTTCCTGAAGTTCCATTTTCCATTGTTGCCTTTTAATCTCTGGAGTTAAGAAGTTCAGGATTTGCCCAGATAAGATAAAGTAAACAAAATTCTTTACCTTTCAGGGGAGGGTGGTGGCACGTCCAATGTACAAAGACTGTGTGTGGAGACCACAGAGAGAGTTATGCTTGAGGAGCCCCAACTATTGTCACACCAGATGTTTGAGTCTTCCCAGCCCAGACATCGCACGTGTGAGTGAAGCCTCTGAGTGACCTCAGCCCCAGCCATCCCTCGATTGCAACTCATGAGAGATTACAAGCTGAGCCTCGCTAACCCTCAGGTGAACAAAATAAATGAGTGCTATTATTTTAAGCCACTGTTTTAGGGTGGTTTGTTCACAGCTATAAATAACTGCAAACATAATTAAATTATTTTAACTTTTTCAACCTCAATTTCTGTATCTATGGCATGGAAATAATTTTATTAAAACTTCCGGAACCAATCTCATGAGCATATTGTGGAAATAACTTTAATAGTATATGTAAACTTGCTTTATAAGCTATAAGAGGCATTAGAGGTGCAATTTATTATAATTATCACCATAAATCATCATTAACTTGAAGGATAGTGTACAGAATACCAAAAAGCATGGCTCCTGATTTCAAGGCACAGTGACATCAGCTTTTAGTTCACAAAAACTTATCCTAACCATATAAAGATTTGTAGCACTATAGGAAAAAAATTAGAATATAAATAGAAGAGTCTAAATGGTGGGGTGGGGGGAGATGGAAATCAAGAAGTGGATTTAAATGCCTATGAGTCCCAAAGTATCCTGTTGCTACAGTGTCTTGTAAGCTAGCTTCTTCTCTCTTTTTACCATATTCTATGGATTATTCTTCCATTATTGTTCCTAAAGCTTTCATAAAGGATTGTTTAAATGTTTCATTCTCTATTTGGCCTTGTTTCAGAGCCTTAAAGGGAGAGCAGACCATTTCAATTCCTTCTCAGGCCTTCTGTTCCCATTCCCATCCCCCACTCCCTTCCCCATTCATGGCTGAATCCTGCATGGTGAATGGAGTGGTATTTGTGAGGATTTCCCCCAGGGCAAGGCAAATATCAGAGAGAGAGAGCCTGGCTGTCAGGTCTAACTGTTCTTTTCCAAGTAGGAATCTTCCCTACAGTGTCAAGCTCTGACTATGTAATTATTTTAATTTTTATTTTATAGGTAAGCAATTTCTTTACACTTTAAATTAAAAGTACTCATACATGTATTTTGCTACCTTATTAGACTTTCCTTAATTTACTTGAGACAAAGAGTAAATTTAGGGAAATCACTAGAAGCCTTAATTTTCCAGTTGGAGAATGAGCGGCTGTAATTCTTCAAGGGCTCTTCTAGTTGCAGGGTTTACTGATTTTATGTGAGTCAGCCTAGATACCATAACTCTAGAAAGGTGGAGCATACCTTATCTCCGGTTTCCATATTAGTTTGCTGGCAGATATGCTGCTTACATCTTTTTGTTGCTGTCAAGTGAAATAACTGCTCTGGAACTGAGGGTGAGAATAACACAAAGAAATAAAACAAAGAAATTCCACATCAGCCATCACCAGGAGCTCAGGGGCAATTTGGCTAAAAGGAGCTTGAAATGTTAAAAGAAAAACTGAAAATGCAATCTGTTTTCTCATTTGCTTTCTGTTTCTCCCTTAAACAAGCACACTCTGACTCACCAAAGATTTCTCCTAAAAAGAAATACATTGCACAGCTAACCTGTAATTTAAATCACAATTAAGGTTCCAGTTAGAACATATCTTTATCATAAATCTGCCACAAATTCACCAGTGCTCTGGTAAATTCCCTTATCCTCTTAAACAGCACGACCCTAGTTTTATTTCCCCTAGACATAAAATGCTAAATTATAGCTTATTTATGAGCTGCATGAATAAGACTAATTTGATTGCCATTTGCAGAGAAATTCTCACCAGGTTATTACACTCCTAGATCCCATTAACTAATAAAAAAATATACAAAATAAGAATTACTCCCAATTAGTTGTACAAGCAGCATTGCTGGCAATATTTCTTTGTATTAAAAAGAAGATGCCACCACCCTTAAGAACTTTTCCACCTGTTCCCTTGGCCCAGCACTTCTACCTATGCTACATCCATCTGCTTTTTATAAACATTTACAAATATACTTTTTAGCCTGTTATAGGATTAATTACTAGTAGGCCATTGCTTCTCTACTAAGAATTCACTCCCTATGAGCAGTGCTTTCTTTTTTTAACCTACTCATTGCCTTTACCTTTATCAGAAAGCAGCAAATAAACCCCCTAAATGTATTCATATTCAACAAATATTTATTGTATACTATGTGCTAGGTACTGAGGTATGTCACAAAGGAATAGAGGTCAGAAGAAAAATCTGGATAAAGGATTAAGGGATTATAGACAAGGTTGCAAATAATTCTTCCAGAAATGGACCAGATTCAGGGTTTGAAATATAGAAGTACACATGGTGGAGAAATAGAGAGAGGGGGTGATCATTTCAAGTTCAGCACATGCAAAGACAAAGAGACAGAGAAGAGAACATCAATATTTTAGGAATGACAAAAAGTCCTTTAAGATGACACATAAAATGCTCCGTAGTCTGGCTTCTGAGCTTCTCCTACACTAAATCTTGCTCCTTCTTGCCTTATATATTGTGTTTATCTTCTATGTCCTTGCCTGTGCAAGCTTCTCTATTTATAATACCTTTCCTTCTTCTCTTGCTCTGGTTATGTCTTTATATGTGTTATCTCTCCTCAACTATAGGCTCCTTTCAGACAGGCCCATATTTTACTTATCTTGGTATCCCAAGACCTAACACAATCTTTAGCATAAGGTAGGCTTTCTATAAGTGCCTATCTTTCATATATTCATTAACAAAGTTAGCTAACATTATTTTTGTCATTGGTAGGTGCTTGGTACACAGTAGTAAACAACAACAAAACAGGAGATGAGTCTGGGAAAATAGGTTGAGAATAAATTGTCCAAGACCAAGCATGCCATCTTAAAAAGGTTAGAATTAAAGTTCTGCAAGTAGTTTTCACTAAAGTTTACACAGTGGTGAGATAACATATTTCTGATATAGAAACACATATTTGTAGATTAGACCTTTAGAGGGGCGAAACAGGTGGCTAATAAGTATTGTTGAAATAGGAATTTAAGTTAGAATTTGAAGACCATGACTGTAAAGGACTACAGAATGACGTACAGAAGAGGCAGAGCTTGTGAAAAAAATCTGGTCTTTTTGGGTTTAGTAAAAACTGAGTTGGTAATAACGGAAACCAATAGGAAGATCAAGCAGATATGTAAGGATCTATATATATAAAAGGCTAAGTGACCAGCCAACTGGCCGGTATGTATGACACACACTGACCACCAGGGGGCAAACGCTCAATGCAGGAGCTGCTGAGCTGCAGTGACTTAGCAGCAGCAGTTCTTGGGTGATGCACCCCAGAACCAGAGAAGAGGGAGCCTGATTCCCTGAGGGGCTACACAATTCCACCTTCAGCAGTGGGCTATGTTGTTGCTGGGGCACTGTGGCCCAGAATCTGGTTTACTGCCAAGCTGCAGTGACTGCAGATGCACTTCGAGCTGTGTCGCGGTGCTGCCCCAGGTGCAGCCGGCGGCGGGGAGGGACCAAGGGAGGCTGTCTCCAGGGTGTGTCCAGCCCGTCTCACCCAGTCCTGCCCCACCGGCCACCTTCTAATCAATTTCCTTTCAATGTGCATGAATCCGTGCACCAGGCCACTAGTTTTATTTTTATTTTTATTTTATTTTTTTAAATATATATATTTTTATTGATATTTTACAGAGAGGAAGGGAGAGGGATAGAGAGTTAGAAACATCGATGAGAGAGAAACATTGATCAGCTGCCTCTTGCACACCCCCTACTGCGGATGTGCCCGCAACCAAGGTACATGTCCTTGACCGGAATCGAACCTGGGACCCTTCAGTCCGCAGGTCGACTCTCTATCCACTGAGCCAAACCGGTTAGGGCGAGGCCACTAGTTTTAAATAAAAGATAATAAGCAACCATGATGACAAGGAGAACAATGAAATGAGAAAACCAGTTGAGAAAGAGAAGCCAGTAATCAACCACATAATGGAAGAGATGTGGCAAAGAGGAAGAGAAACGAGATGAGTGGCTTTGGCTATGAACCAGCATGGAGGTGATAAAAGCCAAGGAGATATGGGAAAACTGAAAGAACAAATATGAGATAAGATGAAACTGGATTTTATAAGTAGTGAATAAAAATATTTTAAGAGCTGGTTCCAGAATTCTTTTTTAAAAGCTACTTTGAATGTGGACTGTGGGATTCGGAAAGAAAGGCTTGGCAAGAGAAAACAAAGATCACTGATGTTTTTCATAAAAAGTAAATGAGAAGACCTCCTCCAACATAGTTGATTGACGCTGGGGCTGACCAGCAGCCCCTGAAGGACGAATGTTCAGATTATTCCAACAGTTTCACTGTGAAAGAGAAGGCTAAGGGACAGCCCGGCTAGAGCAGCTAGGCAGCCTTGATTGCCTGCCTGGTTAGGCTTTTATTGGAATTTTAATCTTTAGATACAATCATTAGGGTGAGTAATCTTGGGAGGACACATGTATTTACATTGTCCTCTAGGCCAGGGCATCCAGGGATTAAGCATAAGGATTCTAGTAAACACTGGGGTCTACATATGCACAGACTTGTTTGCAAAAGTCAAGGAATAATTAGGAGTGCTGCCTTCGACACTTCCCTAAGTCTCCCCTAAGTTGGAATTCCATTAAACAGGGCAGGCGGCTTTCCACACACTTGCCTTTTATCAGAATGTCTTCCTTACAAACTTTCCAACCAAGTCTCATATGTTCCCCAACAGAGTTAAGTTCCTTTTAAAACTCAAGCAATATACTTAGTAAAATATAATTATTATTATGTTAATTACATACCAAGATCAATAACAGAAAACAACAATAAACAGGAAATTCTCAGGCTTGCAACTGATATAAATTTACAATATCTGCATAATTCAGGAACCACAAACAGAAATAATAATTTACCAATGCTCCAAGATCTTTAAGAGCCAATAACTCTGGCAGAAGCAAATACATAACTGCTCTGTAGGGACTCATTTACAACTTAGGGCATAAGAGACTCCCATAAACAAGACTACTCCATCCCAGAACAGCACCATGGGAGGAAATAAATCGATATGAGTAAAGATTCAGCAAATGTTGTAAACAGTAGAGTTAGGAACTCAAAAGCTGGAATAAAAGAACCTGAAAGAGAAGACAAAATAAAGATATTTAACTTGATTAAAGACGCAAAATCCTATATAATAAAATCCCAGTGACCGAACAGCAGAACAACCAGAATGACTGATCGACCAGCCACTATGACGTGCACTGACAACCAGGGGGCAGACGCTCCCACAGTGGGAGTGCCGCTGGGCTGACCCAGATGAGCGGCTGCTCCGGGAGCAGCAGCTGAGGGTGGGTCCACAGCTGCTCGGCTGACCAGTATGAGCGGCTGTGCACAGCAGGAGCAGCCACTCAGCTGACCAGAATGAGTGGCGCTCCTACAGCAGGCCAATCCCCGCAGGCCACGCCCCCACCAGTGCACAAATCCTGTGTACCAGGCCTCTAATAATAGAAATGAAAGAACAGGTACATTTCTCAAAGAACCAAACAAAACATGTAGTATTGAAAACAATATTGCCATTGAAATGAAAATGAATGGGTCTAACCAGATCCCATAGCTGAGTGAATATAATCACCTCCTTTTCTAGTTCTTGTTTTATCTTTTCTTTTTTTTTTTTTTTTAAATATATTTTATTGATTTTTTTACAAAGAGGAAGGGAGAGGGACAGAGAGCTAGAAACATCAATCAGCTGCTTCCTGCACACCCCCTACTGGGGATGTGCCCGCAACCAAGGTACATGCCCTTGACCGGAATCGAACCCGGGACCCTTCAGTCCGCAGGCCGATGCTCTATCCACCGAGCCAAACCGGTTTCGGCTCTAGTTCTTGTTTTAAATTATGTTCAGCTGCATATCTTTCCAAGTTGGTCAGACAGGTTATACTTGTATTCTAAATGTGCTGCTACTCAATACAATTCTAAAGTATGAACTTCCTGTCATTATCAATTCATCCCTTGAAGCCAAAATTAACCTCAACAAAACAAATCAACCTTTCCTTATTTCTACAGTAAAGTCCTTCCATTTTTCCTTCTAAGTTCCAGAAGAGAGGATTCACCCAGGTCCCTAAAAAAGCTACTTTAGGACTCCAAAGTTCAGAAAGTGCATCTGGGAAAGAGGGCCCTCCCAATGCCCTGGAGGAGACCAAATCTTTTCCTAGGTTTCACTTTATGACTTTAACGGTATCCTATCTAATAAAAGGGTAATGTGCAAATTGACCGTAACTCCAACACACAAGATGGCAACCCACATGTAGTCAAAAATGGTCGCCCCCAAGTGGACACAAGATGGCCGCCACAAAATGGCCAGCAGGGGAGGGCAGTTGGGAGGGACCAGGCCTGCAAGGGAGGGCAGTTGGGGTGGGAGATCAGGCCAGAAGAGGAGGGCAGTTGGGGGGGGGACCAGGCCTGCAGGGGAGGGCAGTTGGGGGGGACCAGGCCTGCAGGGGAGGGCAGCTGGGGGGGACAAGGCCTGCAGGGGAGGGCAGTTTGGGGTGACGGGGCCAGCAGAGGACAGTTAGGGGGGACCAGGCCTGCAGGGGAGGGCAGTTGGGAGGGACAAGGCCTGCAGGGGAGGGCAGTTAGGGGCGACCAGACTGGCAAGGGAGTGCAGTTAGGGGTGACCAGGCCTGCAGGGGAGCGCAGTTAGGGGCAATCGGGACAGCAGGGGAGCAGTTAGGCATCGATCAGGCTGGCAGGAGAGTGGTTAGGGGGTGATCAGGCTGGCAGGCAGAAGCGGTTAGGGGCAATCAGGCAGGCTAGCAGTTGGGAGACAGCAGTCCAGGATTGTGCGAGGGATGCCCGACTGCCCATGTAGGTCCGATCTGGGATCGGACCTACACAGGCAGTCAGACATCTCTTGAGGGGTCCCGGATTAGCAACAGTGCAGGCTGGACTGAGGGACACACCGCCCCCCTCTCCCCCCCATGCACAAATTTCATGCACCAGGCCTCTAGTCTTTACAATAAGGACAAGATTCCTCTGGCCTGCCACAGTTGAAGCTTTCAAAAGCTTTTGATCCATGGTAATAAAAGAATAGTGCTCTATTTATACACCTACACGATAGTCTACCTTTACTTAACAGTTCTTTCCTCTCCAAATTAGGCGGGGGGGGGGGGGGTGGCGTATCAGTGCCTTGGTCTTCCCCCCTTCTTTGTGATCTCAGGAGGCAGAGTTATACTTCACCCCTTAGTGATTTCTTCAAGCCATGTGTACTAACAGTTCCTTAGTATTTCTGGCATGCACTAACATTGATACAGATCTCTCCCTTTAAAAGCAATTTTCATTTTAATAAATACTTTTAGTGGGAGTTAGTTAGATGTGTATATTCTTGTAACTACCCAGAAGCCTTTATTTGGCAAAAGTGCATTTGTATACATTTGTTTTTTCCTTTTATCTTAAATATATCACCTAGTTATTAATCTATTAAACAAGTGCAAAGGCTTATATCTTACACTTATATTTTCACCCAATAAGAATTATTTCACAACTTAAGAAAATTCACATTACAATTTGTTGGCAAATTAAGATTCTTTATTCACAGTGATGAAATGAAGGGTACACAATTGAAAATAAATACATTAAGATTAAATAGAATCAATACAAGTAAATAATAGCTATGGAGTGAAGGGGATGCAGGAATTAGGGTCAACAAAAATAACTGCTTAACTAAATTGGTTTTAGGGCTGTAATGGTTGACATTACAGGAGGAGGTGAGATATAAGAGTAAATAAATGAATTCTTTCTTAAACAACTCCACTGATCTCCAAACACACACACACACACACACACACACACACACACACACACACATTTTTTTATTCTCAGAGAATTTGGTAGTGTATGTAAGACTGGTGTCAAATACTGCAAAGCCATTCCCCAGCCAGAAAGGAACTTTCCACGGATGGCCTAAAATATACTCTCCTCTCCTTCTTCCTGCTTCTTAGGATATAGCTCCACAGCGCACTCTCAAACCAAGCTCTTCCTAAGTGTTAACATAAGAAAACATTACAACCGCCCTGACCTGTTTGGCTCAGTTGATAAAGCGTCAGCCTGCGGACTGAAGGGTCCCAGGTTCGATTCCGGTCAAAGGCGTGTGCCTTGGTTGCGGGCACATCCCCAGTGGGGAGTGTGCAGGAGGCGGCTGATCGATGTTTCTCTCTCATCGATGTTTCTAACTCTCTATCCCTCTCCCTTCCTCTCTATAAAAAATCAATAAAATATATTTAAAAAAAAAGAAAGAAAAGAAAACATTACAACCTATAAAGAATTTTTGTGGGTTTATTTGAGCCAAACTGTCGACAACTGCCGGGAAGCAGAATCTCAACTTTTTGGGATAATGCTCCGGAGAATGGTGGTTTTTATAAATTACCACCAAAGGCGGAGACTTAAGTAGGTTACATGAAATCTATTGGTGTTAGAATAGGGAGGGGGAGAAAGCAAAAGGGTTGCTGGGAGACCTCTGGGATTGGATAAAAAGAAAAATGATAGACACAGAACAGGCAGGTGCAGGATAGTTCACAGCCAACAACACACCGGGAGCAATAACAATGAGGGAACCTGTGGTCTCCGCCCTGGCGCCCTTGTTGTGCCCGGAGGGGTCCAGAAAAAGGGAAGTTACAGGGTACCCTGACTTTCCACCGGTTCGTTATCTTAGATACAAAGACAATAGGCTCAGTCAAGATCTAAGTTGATTTTGTCAGGGAAGATACTGGCCTGGGACACCGCCACCCACTGTCAACGGCTTTTTAATTAAAGGTTTTAATTTCAGACCACCCTCTGCGGTGACAAGGTCTCTGAGTTCGCAGGCCTCCAGGGGGGCCTTCCCTGAGTTAGATTAGCATGGGGCCCCTTTTCATCCACATAACTCATTGGTATCAATGTGCCCCCCTCTAGGTAAACGGGCCAGTTTTTGTGTGTGTGTGTGTTTTTTTTAATCGATTTGAGAGACAGGAGGGGAGATAGAAACATCAATGATGAGAAACAAGCATGGGCTGGCTGCGTGGGAGCCTGCACCCGGCATGTGCCCTGATTGGAATCAAACCGTGCCCTCCTGGTTCATAGGTCCACACTCAACCAGAGTCACAGGACGGGGGAGGGGAGCCTGTTGTTTTGTAAGGTAGAAAACAACACACATGGGTGCTAGTGGCACTGGGTTCCCTGGAATGAAGCGGGAACTATAAAATAAATATTTCAGAGCGAGCGCTCTGGCAGACTGGTTGGGAACAAGCCCCAACTTCTCCACTTACCACTTGGAGCAAGCTGCTTAACTTTGTGACCCAGTTTGCTCCCGTGTAAAATGAGAACAGTGTCACCGATGTCAACTGGTGGCTACGGGGGCTTTGAAAAAACCTGGGAACCCAGAGCTCAAGAAATATTAGCTGTCGTAAGCATGTTTCCAAAAAGAACTCTCTGAAATGTTAGTTTGCCTTTGCTTATGATTAAGCAGCTTGGCAGGGTAAGGAGGGAACACCTATTCGTCCAGCACCTACTACCCGCCCACACCACTTCTCCTCCGGGCTCAGTACGGTTGCCGGTTGAATCGAATCGTCCCGTCCCGTCGGACCGGAAACTCCAGATGGAAAGGCCGCCAGAACCCGGAGTCGGCGAGGGGCAGAGCCAGAATGCAACACAGAGGCGTCAGAGGCCGGCGCCTTATCAGCCCCAAATTTCAGCTTCCAGTTCTGAGGAATCGGAGCCAACCCGGGTTCCAGCCTCCGGTCCCTGTCGCTCTGAGGCGGGAGCTGTAGGCACCACCGAGCCCGCCCAGCCCGCCAAACCCGAGAGGGGGCGGGGCCTCCGGGACGCGGCCGGTGACCTGGCAGTGACCGAGGCGGGGCGGGCCCAGCGGATCGCGAGGCCCGGAGGCTGAGGTGGGGGCTGCCCGAGGTGTGCCTGACGCCGACCTCCACGTATGACGCCCGCTCCTTTAGCCCGCAGGCCCAAGCCATCGCGTCCTCGGAGCTGACATTGTCGCCACCCTTTTTCCTATCTCCCTGTCACTTTGATTGTTCGGTGGGAGGGAAAAATGGAACCGTCTGAGTCAGGCATCTCCTAGGCATCAACCAATGAAGTAAGCAGAGGAGGTGGGGTCCTTTGCTCGCGCCGAAATTCAAAGGTATAAATATTTCCGGCAGGGACGCGGAACCGGGAGCGAGTGCTGCATCTGCCATGGTGGGAGCCGATTTCTAGCGCCCCAAGTCGGGCCAGGTTGGCCCGCTCTCCGCCCTTGTGAGCAGGAGGAGCGTGTGGGGGCCTCGAGCGCAGGCGGCCGGACCAGCTGCGAGGCGGGCGGGCGCGCGGCCGGTGGGGCCTAGCCTGGCATTCCTGCAGCAGGTGGGCGGGGGGGGGGGGGGGGGCCTCGGGACCGGGAGCGGGGAGAGCAGCAAGAAGGGACCTCAGGCTAAAATTAGCCCTAAAGGGTTCCTGGCAGAATGGCCAGTTCCTCTCCAGCCTTGGAGTAGGGCGAGGGAGTGTTGACAGGCCTGGTGAGGCAAGGGAACAGCCTGAGTGGAAGCAAGAGGCTGGAGGATATGTGGGATTCGTGTGTTTAATAAATATTTATTGGTGCACGCCCTGGATTCAGGCATATTGGAGCTCCCGGAAGGGGGTGGGGAGTCAGGCAAAGATCCGTGATGATAGGTTGGATAGACGAATAAATAAATACTGTTTAGTGTCGCCTTTAAGTTCAATGAAGGAAAAAGAAAGAGTAGGAGCATGGGTAGAGGTGCTACAAAGTGGATTTATACAGAGAAGTCAGGAAGGACCTCCAGTAAGGTGACATGTGGGCAGAGACGTGAGTGGTAAAGGAGAGAGCCACGCCGGTGTGGGCGAGGACAGTCTGGGCAAAGGGAATGAATGGCATGTGAAATAATCTGTAGTCTGTTAGCTGGATATTATAACGGTGGAAGATAAGCCTGGAAAAGTAATTGACTTCCAGGTTGAATGAATGGTTTAATTAATCTCCAGGGAAAGGACTAACTCCTGTACGTTTTTAAGTTGGAGAAAGAGATCTTTACATCAGAGAAAGTAGCTTGGGTTGGCAAGTTGCTGTTTTATTTCTATTGAGCTGTCATTCTATTTTAGTCTTGCATGTGCTACATATGGTTCCAGGTTTTCATCCCACGTATTTGTTATTTCTGTTTGTACAGAACTTCCTTTGTGGCCTATTTGATTCCTAGCAAAGGTTTACCTGTCCAAGTCAATAGTGAAAATGCATATTAAGTCAATCATTCTCGAAGGATTCAAGTCCTATGCTCAGAGGACTGAAGTCAATGGTTTTGATCCCCTCTTCAATGCTATCACTGGTTTAAATGGCAGTGGGAAATCCAACATATTGGACTCCATTTGTTTTTTGCTGGGCATCTCTAATCTGTCTCAGGTAAAGTGTAAACTTTCTGATGTATATGAATTTAAGTTTGGGGAATCCTCATTGAACTCGGAAACTATTGCCAATATTTGCATTTTTTTATGTGAATTGTATCTCACTGCAGCCCTTTAAAGGTAAGGATTATTATTCAATTTTTAAGGTGAGAAAACAGAAACTTAGGTGGGTTGCATAAGGTTCATCCTCTTATGTTAATTTGGAGCAACACTCAAACTCAGGTATTCTTACTTTAAGGCAGTCTCATTCCAGAGTCTGTACTCCGTGCCCCTCCTCCCACCCCGCCCCCAAGGTTAAAATGCCTTTTCAGGATCTGCTAAAGGGATTGGATGAATACTGAAATTCTTAGATCTGTATGCCCTTGAATCCCTTAAATGAACTTTTGTTAAGAAATGAGTCGAAAACAATTCAATTCAAGGTTGAAAAGTTCTATGGAAAGATGCATTCATTCAGCTTGTTGCTATTTTCTTGGCCCCGTTTCCTGTCCTTGGTTACTTGATGGATAATACTACATGGGTGGTTTTCCAAATATCAAGAAACCCATTTTTAGTGCCATTTTGTGCAATATGGGGTTTTGAAATTGATAAACTTTTTATTTTTATTTTAGGTTCGGGCTTCTAATTTACAAGATTTAGTTTACAAAAATGGCCAGGCTGGTATTACTAAAGCCTCAGTCTCAATCACCTTTGACAATTCTGATAAAAAGCAAAGTCCTTTAGGATTTGAAGTTCATGATGAAATTACAGTAACAAGGCAGGTAAGTGGCTAATAAATATTTGGATACCTAAGAACTTGCATGTCTGTTCTGTTTTTTGGTGATAAGACTTTGCTGGGGAGAAGAGTGTTTTATGTGAGAAATCAATACAGACTAGATTCCTTAAAAATATCTTCCTTATGTTAAAATTTGTCCATGCAAATCTTACCTTTTACCATGGGGATTGAAAGGAATTTGAAAAGTCATTTATTATTATAATCACTCAGCCATGCTTCAGTCTTGAACCATAGCTGAATCCTCTGTGCTGGAACTCATAACAGGACTTGAGATCTTACTGTCTTCTACGGTAACCCATTCTGGTTTTGGACAGGTCCAACTAGAAGCTTTCTTTCTTTAATTTGAGCATAAGTGCTGTCTTAAAGTTTTATATATTAGTCCTACTTCTATTGAGGGTACAAAGAGCAAATCTAATTTATTCCATATTTCAATATTTAAATGTTCTGTATGTCTAAATGTTATGACCCTGGAGAGTTAATAACACCTTATGAATTCATATCTGATTTACTTAAAATTGCACTAATTTTTTTCATGTGTGCTATGTTATTGCCATTTCTATATGCAAGCAGGTTTGTGAGATTATGCAGGACCTTATATTTTCCCTTAAAAATCTTTTTTCTTATAGTCAATGTTTTTAGTTTGTCAAAGTTTTATTTTTAAAAGTCCTAACTCCAACTAATTCTCCACCTTAGTATATGTAAGTTATAGATATCCCTCTCTGTTTTAATGAAAGCATCTGGTTTAAAAACAAATTAAAAAAGCATTGACTATGATGTGACAGAATCCTGTTCTGTGTCATTAAGCATACATCAAATAATTACTCTTTAGGAATTTTCAGTAGGTCTGCTACTGATCTATCTAAAATCCCTGTCCTCGTGTGGTCCATATGTCTGTATCTTAAAATTTTGTTGCAAAGACTTTATTAAATTACTAATATGGATGTACTAGGTCTGTAATTCAAGTATATTAATATATGTTGTATCAGCCTAATAATCCTGTCAGGAAAAGAAAAATTAACTTTATTCAGTATTTATTAAGTGCTTGATGTATGCTGGGCATTCTTGAATGCACTGGGAAATAACAGGGAGAATTAAGAATGAGAAACAGATCTTGTCTTTAAGGACCTCAAAATATGAGTAAGACAGTCATACCCAATAAATGACAATGTAAGTGCTATAGTAGAATATAAACAAACTGGTGTCTGATATAAGTTCTTCGTGAACCCATGCTGGAGCTCCATATTACTCCTTTTCTTGCAAGTATTCACAAATCACGTCGTTATTAATCCCTTTTAGAATCTTTTAAGGATTGATATCACACTGCTTATCTTTAGTTTCTTTGTGTCTGACTTCTGTTTCTTTGGGAATAAAAAGGTGGAGGAAGAGGGGTTAAACTCTGAGTGGAAAAATTGCAGGAAGAGGATGATCAGGAATAAAAATATGTTGGAAACAAAGCAAGAAGTGACCTTAGAGACCCAGTCCAGTGTTAGGGACATTAGGAGGTTTGTGGGTGGTTACATAACTTGTTAGTAAAAGTCTCTGAATTAGAAACCAATTGTCCTGACTCAACCTCATATTTTTCTTGACCACGTCACATTTCCTGCAGAGTGGTTTTGCTCAGGATTGGTTTTGTTTATCAGTTGGATGAAACAAACAAATGCATGATAATGTATTTGGGAGTTTATTATCTTAGTTCAAGGTGTGTGTGTGTTTATTTATTTCTTTAAAAATACTTTTCTTTTTAGGTGGTCATTGGTGGCAGAAATAAATATTTAATCAATGGAGTAAATGCAAACAATACCAGAGTACAGGATCTCTTTTGTTCTGTTGGCCTTAACGTTAACAACCCTCACTTTCTCATCATGCAGGTATTCTGTTTGTGATCCTTTTATCTCTTTCACAATGGTTTTGACTTTTTTTATTGTTTTTAAGTTATACAATAGGGAATGTGCTTCTTTTTGAACTTTTCCATTTTTTTTTTATTTATTCTGTTGGTGTTTGGGCACTTGTTAAGAAATGGGGTTTTAAGTTATTTGTACTGATGTGTTCTAACATATTGTATACATTTGAATTTTGAAGAACATCTAGAAATAATTTTCCTTGATTTACTTTGTTACTTACTAGAAGAACAATACTTGTTCACTCTAAAAAAATTTTTAATGTTGTATCAGTATATCCTTTTAAAATATTGGATTTAAGTATTTTATTTTAAATATATATTAAATTTTAAATAATTTTCTTCTTTAGAGATTTATCCAAATGAAAAATAAGAATTAATGTTAATCTTGCCCTTATATTATCTCACTTGACTCATCCAGCTGTCCTTTGAGAAAGTTAAGGCAAGATCAATGGCAGGATCCTGATGACACCAAAATAAAATTATTTTCAATACATCACAGCCTCAAAACTGAAAATTTACTTCAAATGAAACTAAATCTTAAGTAATATTCTCTTGAGAGTTGAATAGCAGGTTGAGAAGCGGGGAGTTATTTGTCTTTTTTTTTGGCTCTGAATTGGTGATTTTAGCATTGAAAGAAAACATTTTACAGTGTACTATTCTATTTAAGGCCTAAAACAGCCATGGGGAACATCCAGCCTGCAGGCTATATAAGGCCCTGGAAATCATTTGATCTGGCCCTGCCAAGGCATTAGTGATGAATTAATTAAATGTTTGACTAAATATAGCAGACTAAATATTAAGTTGATAATTTTGTATGGCCCGAAAATGATGTTATGAATATCCAAATGCCTGTGGTAGAAAAAAAGTTTCCTACCCTTGGCCTAGAAGTATGCAGTCTATTTCTAGAAATTATTTTTGGAGGGCTGTTTTTCAAAAAGACCAGGAAATACTTAATAATTATGCTAAAAGTTTATTGATATGCCTGTTTTTGAATTGGCAAATTCTACATCAGTAGAATTAACTGTTGCAGAAATCTGGTCAGAATTAACTTTGTATCTATCATTTATTAACTTCTGTAATTTGTATCACTCTAGAATTAAAAGATACCTTCAGTCTCAAATAAAAGAAACATCTTTTATTGTATGCAGAACGGGTGTGGGGAACCTTTTTTCTGTCAAGGGCCATTTGGATATATATAACATCATTCCCGGGCCATATAAAATTGTCAACTTAAAAAAATTAGCCTGTTATATTTGGTCAGACATTTAACTCACCCCTAATACCTTGGCAGGGCCAGACCAAATGATTTCGTGGGCATATTATACAGCCCGCAGGCTGGACATTCCCCACTCCTGATACAGAAAAAGGAACTCCCAAAAGATTGATGTATTAGGATACAGTAGCTTCAGTTCAGATAAACATGTATGCCTTTAATTTGTTATCATTATGGTAAGTTTACCATTTTATTTACAGGGCCGAATCACAAAAGTATTGAATATGAAACCTCCAGAGGTAAGAGAACTACTTAATGGACAGTAAAAATAGTAATAATACATATTGCTTTAATCTTCTAGATAATCAATTTTTAATATGTTTTCTTCCATTATTCTTGAAAACATTTATGTACGAATGGTTAGTAAAGAAAGTAGTTTTTTTTCAACATTTGCCCAATATTTTATTTTAATTTTATAACAAAACCATCTAAGCCTTAGTTTTTTAATCCGTAAATTGGAGTCAATAATCCTAACCCCAGGATTAAATGAGAATGTATAACAAAAGGTATGAGACAATGTTAAACAGATATAATTGAAATATAATTGACATGTTAATTTCAGGTGTACAACATGACTCAATATATATGTATATATAGCAAAATGATCACTATAGTATATTTAGTATCACCACACAGTTACAATTTTTCCTTGTGATGAGAACTTTGAAGATTTATTCTTTTAGCAACTTTCAAATACAGTATGAACTATAGTCACCATGCTATACATTGTATCCTCATGATTTATAAATGTTATAACTGAAAGTTTATTCCTTTTGACCACATTTTTCACCCACCTCCAGTCCCCTCCCTCTGGCAGCCACCAATCTGTTCTCTATGAGTTTGGTTTTTGTTTTCTTTTTAGAAAGAATATAAGTGAGGTTATACAATATTTGTCTTTCTCTCTCTGACTTACTTTGTTTAGCATTATGCCCTCAAGGTCCTTCCATGTTGTCACAAACAGCAAAATTTCCTTTTTTTAAATTGATAAATTACATTCCATCATATATACAGGCATGCCTCAGAGTTATTATGGGTTTAGTTCCAGACCACTGCAATAAAGCAAATCATCTGGTGGAGGGTCTTGCCTTCAATTTGTAAGAAGTAGAACATCTATTAAGTGCAATACAGCAAGGTATGCCTGTATACCTCATTGTTTAATTTATCAGTGGACACTTAAGTGTTTCAATGTCTTGGCTATTGTAAATGCTGCATTGAACATGGGGGTGCAGATATCTTTTAAAGTTAGTGTTTTTCCTTTGCATAAATACCCCAAAATGGAATTCCTGGATCATGTGGTAGTTCTATTTTTAATTTTTTGAGGAACTTCCAAACTGGGAAGTTTTTCCACAGTGACTACACCAATATATAATCCCACAAACAGTGCACAAGATTTTCCCTTTCTCCGTGTACTTGCCAGTACTTTTTATTTCTTGTCTTTTTTATAATAGCCATCCTAAAGGGTATGAGATTACATATTATTGTGGTTATGATTTGCATTTTCCTTATGATAGTAATGTTGAGCACCTTTTCATCTACCTATTGGCCATCTGTCTTCTGTGGGAAAATGTTCGCACATTTTCTGCTCATCTTTGAATTGGATTATTTGTGTGTTTTTCTATTGAGTTCTTGATGTATTTGAATATTAACACCTTATCAGGTACATGATTAACAAGTATTTTCTCCCATAGGTTGTCTTTTCATGTTGTTGATGGTGCCCTTTGCTGTGCAGAAGTTTTTTTTTTTAGTTTGATATAGTCCCACTTGTTAATTTTTGCTTTTGTTGCACTTGCTTTTAGTGTCAAATCCAAAAAGTCATTGCTAAGATACAGTACTCTTAGTAACTGTTGTTGGTAGAGTAACTTCTAGGATACCAGGGTCCATCACTACAATTACTAATTTCAAGGCATTGGGGGAAATGAAAGGTATTGAACCAAACAATTAAGTTTTCTCTGTAATATTTGCAGCTTCTGACATCATAATGATGGCAAGGATGTCAAGGAGCTAACCACCTATGCTGCTTCTAGGAGTTCTGTGTGCCCAATATTAAAATAAATTTTGAGTGTATAAAGCAACTTTTCTCAACTGGTGTTTCATTTCAGAGTTAAACCCTATAGAAAAATCCTATAGAAAAAGATTTGAGTGAAATTAATTCATTGCATATAATGGATTACTTAGGGCATGAAGGCATATTTTCTCTTGGCGCCCCCTTGAGAAGAGTTGGTATGAAGGACTTAATGTTTTTTAGAGAACAAAGGCTCATTAGTTATTGAGAAGCGCTAATAAGACTGATAATTGTTAATACCTTTCTAGTTTGAATGTGGGGCATGTTTATTTCCTTTAGATAACATCTTAGGGAAAAACTTCTAATTTGAAAACTGCCAAATACATAGAAGTCAAAGTGAGTTCCAGAGGGACAATCCCCTTGAGATAGGGATTGGTCCTGAGTAGAAGCTTCTGAAAATGGAGTGCTGGAAAAATTGCACTTCTTATGCTATTATAATTGATTAATATTTACCTTTTTCAGAGTGCCTTTCACATGAATTATATTAGCAGTGCTCTGAGATATTATCAGTACTCTGGATGAAGAAACTGAGGCACAGAGAAAATTATTTGCCCAAGTTCTTGAAGCATGTGCCGTGGTTGGGATGCAGATGTTATGCTATGCTTCATCCTTCTAGGCACAAAATGGCTAAAGTCTTACTTGGGACAATTTTAAGTAGAAACTTCTAAAATGAAAGCTGAATGGTGTTAGCCTTTACTTTTTTAGACTTCTATTTGAAGGAAAAGAGGAGTGAGGAATTATTGGCTTCAATTTTAAAAGAATTGTAGTCTGGTATAGCATAAGGTTTGATGTTAGAATTGGAGTGACAGCCAGAAATGTTTCTGGAATGTGAGGGTTATGGCTAACATGTACATTTTTATGCACTTATCTTTTATGATCCATTTGATCCATTATTTTGATAAGCTCTTAGTGTGGTCAAGGCTTTAAATGATATAATTAATGTAAATTTCAATGAGATTTATTGTCTTAGATTCTTAAAACAATATAATTGTCTTTCTAGATTTTGTCCATGATAGAAGAAGCAGCTGGAACCAGGATGTATGAATACAAAAAAATAGCTGCCCAAAAAACTATAGAAAAAAAGGAGGCTAAGCTGAAAGAAATTAAGACGGTAATTAAATTTATATAAAAGTTTTAGAGAAGAGAGTCATTTTGCATTTAAAGTTTCTCTGCTCTAAAGAGGAAAATCCCCCCCTCCCCCGCTTGTTTCAGTTTTCCAGTCTTCTGTACTACTCCTTTTTAAAATTTTTAAATTATAGTTTACATACTGAAAATTTTTATTTTCCTTTATTTTTCAGATACTTGAAGAAGAAATTACTCCAACCATTCAGAAATTAAAAGAGGTATATATATATATATGTATATATGTGAGGACAGCAAGCTAGAATCTCTCACAGTTGGTGATGTATCCAAGATCATATACATAGGGATGAAATATGTACTACATCTTAGGGATTATTTTCTGGGATGAGATAAAGAATTAGAGTTGGTACCCCATACTCAGCCTTCCACTCCAGAGAACATGCACTTTATATCTATTAAGTCATAATGATTTTGGATAATCTTAGATAATGATATGCCAAAATTTAATACTTTGTTAAAGAGCAATCTAGATTTTTTTTTTGGATAATTAGAATTGCACATTTCTTAAAGATACAGAACTCTTAGTAACTTCTAGGATATAGGGGCCATCACTACAATTACTACTTTGAAGGCATTTGGAGAAATGAAAGATATTGAACTAGATAATTAAGTTTTCTCTATCTTTGCAATTTATGACGCCATAATCAGTGTTTCAGGGAAGGTACATATATAGCACGTTTTGAAAGTTAGGCATTTAGGAATTTATTAAATTCTTATTAAAATTTGAAATTTCTCAAAGCTCTTCTGAATCCATATAGTAGAATAAGTGTCACTGGAAAAACTGAAACATTGTGATCTTGAAGGTAACCCCTGTGTGCATGACTTAGTGGAAAACACTAGATTACAGTTTAAACCTAGGTTTCACACCTGATTTTGCCAAATTCTTTCTAAATCTGACAACATGAAAAGGTCATTTAACTACTCTGAATTTGTTTCTTTGTCTGCATATTAGGAAATTCAATTGTTACTTTGTGTGCCCCAGATGGTCCTTATGGGAAGCAGGCTTAGTATTGTGTAAGTGCTTAGAATAGTTACATGAATGAATGTTGGGTAGGCATTTTGGTAATAGGAGTACTTTGTATTATGCCATCCAAATAATAAAACCCTAATACACAAGTCGACCAAATGATGGAACGACCAGTTGCTATGACATGCACTGACCACCAGGGGGCAGACAATGTAGGAGCTGCCCCCCAATCGCCTGGCCGGTTGCCCCACAGATTGGCCCTGATCACTGGCCAGGCCTAGGGACCCTACCCTATATATTGGGAACAGTCTCTTAGATTTAAAAATTAAAACCTGGCAATGCTACTCTAACACTGAAAAAAACGGGATGATGCAGTGATGACATGCATGGATTCTGGCTTGCAGATTTTTGTGGTCAGCCTGATTCTGACACTTATAACTGTGTGACAAAGCCAATTACTTCTCTCTGCTTCAGTTTTTCCACCCATAAGATGGGGAAAATGGTACTACTGCCTCAGAAGGATCATGTTATGTACTACTTTTTATAATCAGGCCAAAAAAAATGTAGCTGCCCATACAACAGCAAGATGCCTTTCATCTGTATGAAAAGTATGGTCACTGGTGCATGCAGCATCCCGGATTGCGAGAGGGATGTCCAACTGCCAGTCAGACACCCCCCGAGGGGTCCCAAAATGCAAGAGGGTGCAGGCTGGGCTGAGGGACCCCCGCCTCCCCCTCCGCCACCCCGTGCATGAATTTCATGCACCAGGCCTCTAGTTTTAAATAAGGTACTTGAATATCTGCAGATTTTGGTATCCACAGGGGGTCCTGGAATCAATCCCTCGTGAATAAAGAGGAATAACTAGACTACTGAAAAATATATTAATGCTGTATCATTGATAGTTGTATATGTTGTTTTTATAGACTTATGAACCCCAGTCTATGTATCTATATTCACATTTCTGTGTTAATCCCAATTGCCTGATTATGTATTAAAAGAAATAGCCACATAGGATTCACTAGACTTGGTGTAATGTTATCTAAAAAGGCATAGTTCTGATGTTATTTCAAGTTTCCTAAAATTTATAATCCATGATCACTTAGTCTAAGACAAAATCTATTATGTCATGGGAAATTTTATACATGTTGCTGTAGTTTGATTCTTTCCAAGTTTGTTTAAAAATACGAATTCTGAATTATGCTTTATTGCTGATTTCTCTTTCAGGAAAGATCTTCCTACTTGGAGTATCAAAAAGTAATGAGGGAAATAGAACATTTGAGTCGTTTATATATTGCTTATCAGTTTTTGCTTGCTGAAGATACCAAAGAACGCTCAGCTGAGGACTTAAAAGAAATGCAGGATAAAGTTCTAAAGCTTCAAGAGGAATTGTCTGAGAATGATAAAAAAATAAAAGCACTTAATCATGAAATAGAGGAGTTGGAAAAAAGAAAAGATAAGGTTAGACGTACATGTACGAATACATAATATAGCCTGAACAAATACTAAATTATATACAATGGTTATTTAGGATTCACTGGGCATTGTCAGTCTAATCTTTTAGAAAGTAATTTATGTAAAAATCATATAAGAAAATGATCACATGAACAAATTTTAAGTATTTTGATTTAATTGTATACATTTGATTACAGGAAATTGGAGGTGTACTCCGATCTTTAGAAGATGCTCTTGCAGAAGCTCAGCGAGTTAATACTAAATCTCAAAGTGCCTTTGATCTCAAGAAGAAAAATCTGACAGGCGAAGAGAACAAACGCAAAGAGCTGGAAAAAAATATGATTGAGGTAAGCAAATAAGCTTAATTTTATGTCACTAGTAGTATACATTCTGTTTATATGTACTGAGTGTCTGCTATGGATCAAGTGTACTTGTTTGGGTTGGGTATGTAGCAAAGGACAAAGTGACAAAAATGGACAATACCTTCTGGGTCTTCATTCTAGTGAGGAAAATGATAAAGAAAATAAAATGAAATATATAGCATGTTATATAGTGATAACTGATGTGGATATAAAACAAAGTAAGAGAGAGGATTGGGAGTATATGAGAGAGGGGTGCAATTTGGGCTTTTAAGTTGGGTAGCAATTGGAGATCTCATAGGGTGATAGTTCATTAAAGACCCAACGGATGTCAGAGAACCATGTAGATAAATTTGGAGGCTGTGGGGAAACATGGTCCAGGCAGAACAGGAATTTCCCCAGGGCCTAAGGTATTGGGAAAGCAAGGACATCAGTGTTGTTGGTTAGCACTAAGTAGTAGGAATGCGGAAAGGTAAAGGATGTAGGTTCACATGTAGTTTTACAAGGCAGTGTGAAGGACTTTGACCTATATTTCCAGTGACATGGGAAGCCACTGGAGTTGGTTGAGCAGAAATGTGATATTTCTTGTTTTAGTTAGACTACTTGTATTGTGTTTTTAAATTATATTTGTTTCAGGTGTAAAGCATAGATATTAGACATTTATATAAATCATGAAGTATTCAGCCCAATAAGTCTTGTACCCATCTGACTATACTTATTACAGTATTATTGATTATATTCTCTATGCTCTACAACCCTGTGACTATTTTTATAACTGCCAATTTGTGCTTCTTAATCCCTTCTTTTTTCCCCATCCTCCAAACCCCCCTCCCATCTGGCAACTATGAGTTTGTTTCTGTTTTATTTTTTTAGATTCTACATATAGGTGAAATCATAGGGTATTTGTTTTTATCTGACTTATTTGACTTAGCATAATACCCTCTAGGTCTATCTATGTTGTAGCAAATGGCAAGATCTCATTCTTTTTATGGTTGAGTAATACTCCATTAATATCTATGTACCACATCTTGAGCCATTCATCTATCAAGGGAAACTTGAGTTTCTTTCATATCCTGGTTATTGTTAATAATGCTGCAGTGAACGTAAGGGTGTATATCTTTTCAAATAGGTGTTTTGGGTTTCTTTGGGTAAATACCCAGCAGTGGTATTGCTGTGTCATATGTTAGTTATCTTTTTAATTTTTTGAGGACGCTTTATACTGTTTTTCATAGTAGCTGCACCAATTTACAATGCTGCCAACAGTGCACAAGGGCTCCCTTTTCTCCACATCCTTGCCCAACATTTGTGTGTTGATTTATTGATGATAGCCCAGGTGTGAGCTGATAACTCCATTTTTAATTTGCATTTCTTTGATGACTAGTGACATTGAGCAGCTTTTTCATATGTCTGTTGACAATCTGTATGTCCTCTTTGGAGAAGTGTCTATTCAGGTCCTCTGCCCATTTCTTAATTGGATTGTTTGTGTTTTCGATATTGAGCTCTATAAATTTTGGATATTTATTAATTCCTACCATGCGATCAGATGTATCATTGGCAGATATGTTCTTCCATTCGATAGGTTTGTCTTTTCGTTTTGTTGGTTTCCTTTGCTGTGCAAAAACTTTTTAGTTTAATGTAGTTCTATTTATTCCATCTGTTTCCCTTTCCTGAGGAGAAATAGATTTTAAAAAAAATATTGCTAAGATTGATGTTTTACTGCCTACGTTTTCTTTTAGGTCGTGGGTCTTACATTTAAGTCTTCCATTGATTTTGAGTTTGTTCTTGTAGGTGATATAAGAATGTGGTCTAATTTTATTATTATACTAGAGGCCCGGTGCACAAAATTCGTGCACGGGAGGAGGGGTCCCCTCAACCCAGCCTGCACACTCTCAAATCCAGGACCCCTCAGGGGACATCCCTCTCACAATCCGGGACCACTGGCTCCTAACTGCTCACCTGCCTGCCTGCCTGATTGCCCCTAACTATCCCTCCTGCTGGCCTGGTCACCTCCAACTGCCCCTCCTGCTGGCCAGTTGCCCCCAACTGCCCCTCCCCCCCCCCACTGGCCTGGTTTCCCCTAACTGCCCCACTCCACCCCCGCCAGCCCTCACGCCGCCCCCCACCACCCCCCGCTGGCCTGGTCGCCCCTAACTGCCCCCCTCCCCCTGCCGGCCTGGTTGCCCCTAACTGCCCCTCTGCCGGCCTGGTCACCCCTTACTGCCCCCCTCTGCTGACCTGGTTGCCTCTCACTAACCCCCCTGCCGGCCTGGTTGCCCCACGCAGCCTGTTCGGTTGTCCATTCAGTTGCAATGGTCACTTAGGCATATATATCCTATCTAATAAAGAGGGAATATGCTAACTGACCCTCATGCCGTCGCAAAGATGGAGGCGCCCACAGCCAATAAGGAGGGAATATGCTAATTGACTGTCACACACTCAAAGATGGCGGCGCCCACAGCCACAAGATGGTGGCGCCCAGTCCCCTCAGCCCGCTGGGGCAGCAGGCACGTGGCAAGGCCGGGCCTGTCCCCAGGCAGGCCCGGCTGCTCCGCACGCCTGCCTCCGGAGTCCCCCAGTCCCCTCAGCCCCCCAGCTGCCCAGGGCTGGCCCGAGGCACAGGTAACCAGGACCAGCTGAGGCTTGCGCTGCCAGCAGTGGCAGCAGCAGAGATGTGATGGGGCGTCGCCTTCCCTTGATTGCCAGGTCGCCTCCCGCTCCTGAACTAGAGGGGGCAGGTCGGGCTGAGGGACCCCTCCTCCAGTGCATGAATTTTCATGCACTGGGACTCTAGTGTGTATATATATGTATATATATATATATATTATATATATATATACATAAACACACACACACACACACACACACACACACACACACACACTGAGTGGACAGATTATTATGATCTCTGAACGCATAATAATCTGGCCACTCATTGTATATCCTATATAATAAAAGGCTAATATGCAAATTGTTTCCTCGACCAGCAGGCAGGCCGGCCAACCGCCCATGTCCCCTTCACCTGGCCAGGCTGGCCGGTCCCCACCCATGCACGAATTCATGCACCTGATTCAGAGATCATAATAATCTGGCCAGTCAGTGTATATTGCATTTTTTTTTTTAAAGCTTCTTTAGTTTTTTGTGTTTTTTTTTAAATATATTTTATGGATTTTTTACAGAGAGGAAGGGAGAGGGATAGAGAGTTAGAAACATCGATGAGAGAGAAACATCGATCAGCTGCCTCCTGCACACCTCCTACTGGGGATGTGCCTGCAACCAAGGTACATGCCCTTGACCGTTATCAAACCTGGGACCTTTCAGTCCACAGGCCGACGCTCTATCCACTGAGCCAAACCGGTTAGGGCTATATTGCATTTATCTGTCCACTTTTCCCAACACTGTTTATTGAAGACTGTCTTTATCCCATTGTATATTCTTGCCTCCTTGGTCATAGATTGATTGACCATATATGCCTGGGTTTATTTCTGGTGTCCCTATTCTGTCCTATTTATGTGTGTCTCAGCATTGTACTAGTACCATGCTGTTTTGATTAATATACCCTTGTAGTATACTAGGTGTATCGGTTAATAATGTGGATTTTGTAATCAAAGAAAACACAATAATTTCAAGAGAAACATCAAAAGTGCTTTATTCAAACTAGTGTCTGTCACTAGCTACACATTTCCCCCATCATTCAGGTAATTTGTGGATACTGTCCCAATAGAACTTTTCTTGTTTTGAGGCAATCCATTCAGAGACCCAGTTTTCCACTTAGTATGTTTTGAAGTACTGCTCAGAAAGTGCGTGTGCCATCGATCGGAACAGGTGGTAATCTGAAGGAGCAAGGCCGGGTGAATACGGCGTGTGGGTTAATACTTCCCAGGCAAGATCTTTTAACGTGTCTTTAACTGGTTTTGAAGTGTGTGATGGTGCGTTACCATGAAGCAAAATTACTTTGCTGTGTCTTCTGGCCCATTCTGTTCATTTTACAATCAAAGTGTGGTTCAAATTGATTATTTGTTGTCAGTAGCGATCAGTATTAATGGTTTCAACTTGTTTTAGAAGCTCATAATACACCACACTTTCCTTATCCCACCAAACACAGAGCATTCTCTTCTTTCCAAAGCGATTTGGCCTTCCAGTTGATGTTGATGGTTGACCTGGATCAACCCATGATTTTGTGCATTTGGGATTATCAAAATAAATACACTTTTCATCGCCAGTCACAATTCGATGCAAAAAAACTTCCTTTCGTGCCATTAAAGCAACATTTTACTGATGACTTTCCTGTTTTCCATTTGTCTTTCGTTTAATTGATGTGGCACCCATTTTCCTTCCTTTAAAATCTTTCCCATTGCTTGTAAACGATCAGAAATTGTTTGCTGAGCAACGTTTAATCTTTCTGCAAGTTGTTTTTGAGTTTGACATGCATCTTCACCCAATAATGCTTGTAATTTTTGGTCTTCAAATTTTTTCGGTTGACCTGGACGTTCTTTGTCTTTAATCTTGAAATCATCACTTTTAAAGCGTTTTAACCCGTGTTTACAAGTATCTTGAGATGGAGCATGTTCACCATAAGCTTCCCAAAGTATTCAGCAGCACTTTTCTTCAAAATAAAGTAATTAATTAAAACTTCCCACAAACGCTCTTTTTTTGGCATGAAATTCGACATTTTTAAGCGTAAAAATATCTATGATGTTAACACCTTTAGAAAATTTGACATGAAGTTTTGAAGGTTGCTTTCAATACAACAAAATAGCATACATATCAAATCGCATATATATTAACATATGTGTAACCCCATCTATTGAAAAAAAATACGCATTATTAAATAGTACACCTAGTAGTTTCATATCAGATGGCTTGATACCTCCAACTTTGTTCTTTCTCAAGATTGCTTCAGCTATTTGATGCCTTTTGTGGTTCCACATAATTTTAGGATTATTTATTCTAGTTTTGTTTAAAATGCCATTGGAGTTTTGATAGGGATTTCACTGAATCTATAGATTGCTTTCAGTAATAAGTTCATTTTAATGGTGTTCCATGAGTACAGTCTACACTTCCATTTATTTGTCTATTCTTTTTCTTTTATTTCTTTCTTCGGTGTCATAGTTTTCTGACTACAGGTCATTTATCTACTTGGTTAAATTTATTCCTGGTTTGTGTTTGTTTGTTTGTTTTTTTTACATAATTGTAAATGGGATTGTGTTCTTAATTTCTCTGATAGTTCATTATGGTGTATAAAAATACAATCAGTTTCTGAATACTAATTTTGTATCCTGCTATTGTACTGAATTAATTAATTCAAATAGTTTTTTGGTGGAATCTTTAAGGTTCTCCATAGTATCATGTCATCTGCAAATAATGACAGTTTAACTTTTTCCTTTCTAATTTGGATGCTTTATATTTCTTTTTCTTGACTAATTGATCTGGCTAGGGCTTCCAATACTATCTATATATAAAACTCTAAGCAACCATTACGACGGAACAACCAGAATGATCAGTCGCTATGACGCACAGTGAGCAGGCAGGCAAGCGAGTGGTTAGGAGTGAGGAGCCAGGTGAGCAGTTAAGAGCAAGCAATCCCAGGTTGTGAGAGGGATATCCAACTGCCAGATGTCCGACTGCCGGATGTCCGACTGCAGGGATCGGGCCTAAACCAGCAATTGGACATCCCCTGAGGGGTCCCGGATTGTGAGATGGCGCAGGCTGGGCTGAGGGGACCTCCCGCATGCACGAATTTCGTGCACCGGGCCTCTAGTGTTGAATAGAAGTGGTGAAAGAGTGGGCACCCTTGTTTTATTCCTGATCTTAGAGGGAAAACTTTCACCTTTTCACCATGGAGTATGGTTTAGCTGTGGGCTTGTCTTATGTGGCATTTATAATGTTGAGGTATGGTTCCTCTATCCCCACATTGCTGAGAGTTTTTAAATAGATGTTGGATTATGTCAAATGCTTTTGCTGTATCTGTTGATGTGATCATCTGATTTTTAACCTTCATTTTGTTTATGTGGTATATCACGTTAATTATGTGTTATACCAACCTTGTTTCAGGAATAAATTCCACTTGATTATGTTGTATGATCTTCTTAAAGTATTGCTGAATTCGGTTTGCTAATATTTTGTTAAGGATTTTTGCACCTAAGTTCATCAGAGAGATTGGCTTATAATTTTGTTTTTTTCGTTGTATTTTTGTCTGGTATTAGTATAGGTAACTTACGCTGGTCTCATAAAAGGAGTTTGAAAGCTTTCCCTCAACTTCAATTTTTTGGAATATTTTGAGGAGGATAGGTATCAGATCTTTGAATGTTCTGTAGAATCCACCTGTGAAGCCATTAGCCCAGGACTTACGTTTATTGGGAATTTTTTTAATTACTGATTCAAATTCATTAATATTTACAGATCTGTTCAGAAATTCTGTTGCTTCCAGAAACAGAATGTCTAATTTGTTTGCAAATAATTGTTGTGATACTTTCTTTTAATCCTTTGTATTTCTGTGGTGTTAGTTGTCACTTTCATTTGTGATTTTATTAATTTGGGTCCTCTTTTTTTCTTGAGTCTGGCTAAAGGTTTATCAATTTTGTTTACCTTTTTACAGAAGCAGATCTTGGTTTCATTAATTTTTTTAAGACTACTTTGTTTATTTCCACTCTGATATTTATTATTTCCTTCTACTTGCTTTGGGGTTTAATGCTTTTTCTGATTTCTTTAGTTGTAAGGTTAGATTGTTTAATTATTAGAGATTTTTGTTTCTTGAGGTAGGCTTGTATTGATGTGGCTTTCCCTCTTACAACTGCATTGGCTATATCCCATAAATTTTGGCTCATTGTGTTTTCATTTTCATTTGTTTTAAGGTACCTAGATTTCTCCCTTGATCTTGTTAACACATTTATTGTTTAGAGCATGTTATTTAGCCTCCATGTGTTTGTTTTTCAATTTTTTTTTATTTCTGATTTTATACCATATGGTCAGAAAAGATGCTTTTTATGATTTCAGTCTTGTAAGTTTATTGATACCTGTTTTGTGTACTAATATGTGGTCTATCCTAGAAAATGTTTCATATTCACTTAAAAAGAATATATTCTGCTGCTCTTGGATCGAATGTTCTAAAAGTATTAATTAAATCAATCTGATCTAATGTGTCATTTAAGGCCATTTTTCCATATTGATTTTCTGTCTGGATGATCTATGCATTGATGTCAATGGGGTGTTAAAAGTTCCCACTGTTACTGTATTACTGTCATTGTCTCCCTTTATGTCCATCAATATTTGCTTTATATATTTAGGTGTTTCTATGTTGGGTGTGTATATGTTTACAAGAGTTATATCCCCTTGTGTATGGCTAACTTCCACTAGTGTTGCGTTTGGCACCTTTTGATGGACACCACATAGGGGGCTCAGGCTTGCTGCCACTTGTGCCAGATTTTTGTTAGTTGAGGCTATGTTCCAAGCCACTTCTGGCCACTGCTTATGCCAGGCTTGGGGCCATCTGATGGGAGTTGTACAAGTTGAGAGACTGGTCAACACTTTGTGTGGTTGGAGTAGTTAAACAACAGGTACCGAGCACACCAAGTCTTATTTGGAATTTGTGTACCTTTGAAAGATTTTAGGGAAGTCCACAACTCAAGCTTAGGCAGGTTCCTTCTGTCTAGGACAGTGGTTCTCAACCTTTCTAATGCCGTGACCCTTTAATATAGTTCCTCATGTTGTGGTGACCCCCAACCATAAAATTATTTTCGTTGCTACTTCATAACTGTAATTTTGCTACTGTTAATGAATTGTAATGTAAATATCTGTGTTTTCCGATGGTCTTAGGCGACCCTGCTAGCGGTTCTCAACCTGTGGGTCGCGACCCACAGGTTGAGAACCGCTGCTGTAGAGCCTAAGACCATCGGAAAACACAGATATTTACATTACGATTCATAACAGTAGCAAAATTTTAGGGTCGCGGCATTAGAAAGGTTGAGAACCACTGGTGTAGGAGCTGCTGGAAGAGCTTCTGCCAGGTGGGTGAGTTGGGTGCACTGGGGTCTCAGGGAATTACTAGGGTGAATGGTATTAGATTAATGAAGAGCTCAGATTTGGTGCCTGCCTGCACTGGGGGGTTAGTGGGTGGAGGTGGGGGGCTCAACACAGGAACAGTAGCACCTACCAGCACTTCACTCTGGGAGAGAACTGTCCCTGCCCCTGCCCCTGCCCTTGCCCTTCCAGCCCTTGCTCTGAAGCTAGTTCTTCCCTGTGTGTCTCTTGGCTTTTTGAGCTGCTGTGTTGGGGCTCAGAGGTAGACACCCCCCCCCCCCCCCCCCCCCGTTTCGCTTATACACAATGCCCATTGGTCTTCACATCCAGTTGTTATGGGGACTCCTCTTCCTGGCATTGGAGCCCTAGGCTGGGGAGTGTGGTGAAGCTGAGATAGGCCTCCTGATTCTTAATTGCCAGCATTTGGGACCTGCCTATTCAGTTTCTCTGCCCTTTCTACCAGTCTCAGCATGGCTGCTTTATATCATAGGACTTCTGTTGAGCTTGTCTTCAGGTAGTTCTCAATGATGGTTGTTCTACAATTTAGTTGTTACTTTGATGTTGACATGGGAGGAGGTGGGCACATTGTTTGCCTGCTCCACCATCTTAACCAGAAGTCTCCTATTCTTGTTTTGAGAACAAACTGAAGGATGAGGGAAGTAGCTTGTCCAGGTGTTAGCCCTTGGAAAAATGCAATAGAAGTGGAGTGTATTGAGAAAGTTGTGAAATTTTATGCGCCTCTTAAGGGTAGGTCCAACCAGAATGACCTGGAGATTGGCTATTGAATATAAAAGGAAGGAGTGAAGGAAAACTAGGTTTTTTCTTTGACAGTTGGAACTAGGATTACCATAAGTTGAGTGGCAAATAGGAAGAAGTATAGTATGAATTTAATGGGCTTGAGGTGCCTGTTAGACATCTAAATAGAGATGTTGAATCCAGGTTAGAAATATAAATCAAAGTACATATGTTGGCATTTCCCAAATTCTTCACTCCTTCCCTGAATTCTAGACTCAGGGAAGCTAGATAAATTCTAGACTCATTAGTCTAGCTTCTTAATTGATAGTTTTACATGGATGGCTAACAAAGTCTAACATTTAACATATCCAAAATAAAACTCTTAAATTTACTCCGCTTACCCAAACCTGCCTATATTACTGAATTTTTCTCATACTGGTAAAGGACACCACTAGTAACCTAATGGTTCTGTCCAGAAATCATAGGGTCCTCCTGGATTTCCCCTTTTTTCTCAAATCCTGCCTCTAATCCATCAGCAAATTCTGTTGACTTTAAAAGTATATCCAGAACACAGGCACTTTTCATCACCACCATCACCTCCCACGAGGGATACTGCAATAGTGTCCTTATTAGTTGCCGCTCCTGCTCTGTTCTTTACAAAAGCTAAAATACAAATTGGATAACATCCTTTTTGTGCTTAAAACCGTTCAGTGGTTTCAAAGTTACAAGTATAATTAAATCCAAGTCTTTACCATGGTTTACAACACTATATGGTCTAATTCCTGGCTCCTTCTTACCACTTGCTCATTGCTCCAATCACAGTTCCTCCTAGTATAGCATGGCCACTCCTTTTATTTCACTTAGGCTTCTGCTCAAATGTTATGACAAAAAGACCTCCTGCCATTCTTCTTAAAATAATAGCCCCCCATCACCTTCCATTCCTTTACTTTTCTTTGTTTGCTTACTATGTCTTCCACCCTAACATACAGGCTCCCTAAGGAGTCTAAAACAATACATAGTTTTGTTTGGTACACAGTAAACATCTGGTAAATATTTATTCAATCATGAATTAAACAGGTGGGCCAAAATTTCTGGTCACTTTCATAGAAACAATATAGTTATACATATTTTTTAGGGCTGGTATCTTGCATAGTGCTCGATTAATAAAACTTAAAAATGTTAAGTAATGCTGCCCCCACAATTATTTAATGCTTAAATTTTATGGCCCTTAATAGTTTATAAATATATTCTAAAAAATTTTTAATTATTGATTTTAGAGAGAGAGGGAGAGAGCTAAACATTGTTTTGTTGCTCATTTTATTTATGCATTTATTGGATGATTCTTGTATATATAATGAACTGGGATCAAACCTAAAACCTTGGAGTATTGGGATGATGTTTTACCCAACTGAACTACCAGGCCAGTGTCTAAAAATATTTTTATATATATGTTCTTAATCTTAAAATCTCTACTTTTAAAATTGGTGTAGGGTGGCTATTATAATTATTTAGATTTAGAAACGGATTTTTAGTTTCTTCAAGTGGTTTAAATTTGCAATTATGTTTTAGCTCATTATCTCAGATTTGACTATAACATATGAAAGTATTTCTAAAAGGATATTTAGAAATATCCTTTTCTAATTTCACATTTATCCTAAAAATAGAGCGAATTTAAAATGGGAATTTAGTGTTTAAATTATTTTATTTAAGGTGACATTATTTTCCTTGTAATCATGCCCACCTTCAAATTGCAGTGAAATTTGATGACATAAGTGTACATGTGTATAAGAAAAGATGTTTCTCCTAAAATATAACACTTCCCAATCTGAAACTCTTCCTAAAGGATTCTAAAACTTTAGCAGCAAAGGAAAAAGAGGTTAAAAAGATAACAGATGGCCTGAACACCCTTCAAGAAGCAAGTAATAAAGACGCTGAAGCTTTGGCTGCTGCACAACAGCACTTTAATGCTGTTTCCGCTGGCCTGTCCAGTAACGAAGATGGAGCAGAAGCAACTCTTGCTGGTCAAATGATGGCCTGTAAAAATGACATAAGTAAAGCTCAGACAGAAGCCAAACAGGTAAATATAAACATTAAGCACTCTGTGATTACTTTCTTTGTTTTTGAGAAGATGCTTCACATTTATGCTGTTAAAAAAATAATCAGATCAGAGTCAAGGAACTTATTTTATTCTGCCACTTTATAGCATTTACTATAATGAAATTATAATATGTGGATTGCTAAATGTTGATAGTTTAAAGATGCTTTAAAACCTAAAATACCTTTATAGGTTAATTGAAATTGTTAGTGCAGTAAATATTTTGTTTATAGCACTATGTGGAATATTTGAGGTTAGTCAATTTTATATATATTTTTTGCTGTATTTATTGGCATCATAAACTTGAAGTACTAAGCTTTAACAGGAACAGAAAAGCATCCTCTCCATTTCTATGCCAACCACATCTAGTTCTTAAAACCTTGGTTCTAAAACTTGACAACATGCTCTTTGGAAGTATCTCTACTTCCCACCTACCCCCATTCTAGTCTTTGGTTTTCCTACTCTGATTTCATAATTTTCAAAGGCTTGTCAATCTATTAGAATGGTTTTCAAATTTGTTTAGATAGTTGTACAACTCTTAAAGTCCTGTGAATATAAGACTTTTGATAGCAGAAAGAAAAAAATTTATATATACACATTCTTTGTTTGTAATGGAAGACTCAGCTCTGAAAATATATATGGACATGTGTGTGTATTAACCAATTCAAATTTTTCTATTACCTATTTGCCACTTTTTTATTCAACAAAGATGGTCACAAAATATTTAAAAATCAATAGCCAAAAAAATGTTAAAATCCTCTCAGTTTTCCTATAAATTTATTTGATGGGGAAAAGCCCATTGTTATTCAGTTTTAGAGGGAGGATATATCGATATAGAGCTTAGTTTTAAGGAATGGTTTTAAGGAATAGTGCTCAATTATATAAACTAGCATTTAAATATCAGACTCTCTGCATTTAAATTGCGTCAATTTAGTTTCCCTTTTTCTATGTAATGTTATTTCTCATTGCTCAGTACAGCTTCTCTTGTTAGACAACACTCACATATATACATTAGTATAATCTAAGTGGAAAGGAAGAGAACTAGAGTTAGGATTTCCAGCTTTCTATTTGTTTTTAATTTAACCAGCTAATGACAAGTATTCTTTGATATAATTTGAACTAATTCATTTCATATTTTATAAATATTAAAAATAGGGATTTAAATTGCAAGTTATTTAATGGTTTATGTTAAACAAACACATTAGTTTTTACTCTGAGTATTTTTTTTTTTTTGAGGAGAAAATGTTGGGAAATGATTGCTCTGTTGGGATACTAATCCAAGTGGCCAACAGTTGCATTTTCAAGGCTGATTCTCTTAAACCAATCTGAACTATCTGTCTCAGATGGTCTGTTACATTTTTCTTTGTAGGCTCAGATGAAATTGAAACATGCCCAACAAGAATTAAAGACTAAACAAGCTGAAGTTAAGAAGATGGATAGTGGCTACAGGAAGGATCAAGAAGCTTTAGAGGCTGTGAAGAAGCTTAAAGAAAAACTTGAAGCAGAAATAAAAAAGCTAAATTATGAAGGTTTGCCTTTAAAGACACACTATTAGATCATTAGGAGGTAGTGGTGATTGGTGAAACTAACTTAAAGAAATAGCAAGTAGGAAAAACTTTTATCCTATTAATGAGTATTAGTATAAGAAATGTTTACAAATATAGTCACAGAAATATCTATAACATAGTGCTTTGAATTTTTGAAGACTCACTACTCAGAATTTCCTGCTCCAATCACTCTGACCTGAAACTTGAAAACTCAAAAATGTCATTTGTATATTTCTACTTCAGTAGGCATTCAATTCATTTGTAATTTTTTGGAATAGAAATTGTATTATTTGTCAGAAATGTCTACTTGACACGCTAGAAATTTGAATGTTAAACATGCTTTTTATTTCTTATCAGAAATTTGTATTTTGCTTCTAGAAATGCTTTGGAAATAGAAGTCACAAATATTTTCCTTAGAATATTTTAAAATTTGGTTTTAATTTACTTATGATTTACTATTTAGAAAACAAGGAGGAAAGCCTTCTGGAAAAGCGTAGGCAGCTGTCACGTGATATCAGTAGATTGAAAGAAACATATGAAGCTTTCTTGGCCAGATTTCCCAATCTTCAATTTGCCTACAGGTATGAGATTTAAATCTTGGATTTTAACATAGTAATAACCAAGATCTATTTTTATTTTGGCTGGAAGGCAGTCTGAAAATTTCATGGACATTAAGATTTTCGTATGAAAACTATTATAAACTGCTTTACATTAATTGCTATTTTTTCTTTAAATGTTTATTGAAATGTTTCAGGTGTGGGCAGGGGAAATTCTTTCTTGTGAGATTTAATGGCTATTAATGCCACCTATCTTAAAACCAAAATGAGGGGAATTTAATCTCAATCCAAAGTTTCTTTAAAGTTTTTCTATCATTAATGATAAATATCTACATTAACATTTTTCAATTTGATTTCCTCATAGGATTTTTTCATAGAATCTATGGTAATTTATGTATTACAAAGATTAGAAAGTCAAAGTGCTTTTTGTTACATTGAAACAATATGTACTAAAAGCTTTTGATTGATTTAAAAACAATAGCTGGGTAGTCATCTGGGACATTTTCAAGTTTTTGTTTTGTTAAATCTGTATGATTCTTCTTTCAATTTAATGTGTTGTCGGAAAGAGCTCCTGAGCATTACTATATATATAATATTTTTCTATTTTCTTGTCTAAGATTGACTTTAGTCATCTTTTCCATCTTAGGGATCCAGAGAAGAACTGGAATAGAAATTGTGTGAAAGGACTTGTAGCTTCTTTGATTAGTGTGAAGGATACTTCTGCAACTACAGCTTTAGAATTGGTGGCTGGGGAACGACTCTACAATGTTGTAGTAGACACAGAGGTAAATTGATTTTAATAAAGGAAATTTGTAATTGCTGTTCAGCTTGAAAATCATGTGCTGCTAGAAGATTTGGGTACTTCCTTGATGTTGTAAGCTTCTTCCAAGGTTGCTTATTTTTACAAGTTAAAACTTTTCAGTTAATGACATTTTTAGTATATTATTTATTATATTTGATTAGAGGCCTGATGCACAAAAATAGTGCAAGGGGCTCAGCCCTCAAAGCCCCAGCAGCCTCGGGTTGTTCTGCTGTTTGGTCTAATTAGCATATTAGCTCTTTATTATATAGGATTTAGCTGTATTTCAGAGGAAGTCTCAAGCTCACTCAGGAATCCAGAATGTATATTATCAGCCTTAGACTTTTAATTGTTCAGGGTAGTAGGCACTAAACATTTATTTGATTATGGATTCCTAAAGGTGCACTCTTTCCATTCAAATGTTTTCTGTCATCATTAATAACATACATGTATTTTTTATTTCACATGCACTGTGTTTTAGGTTACTGGAAAAAAGCTACTAGAAAAGGGGGAATTGAAGCGCCGATACACTATAATTCCTCTCAATAAAATTTCAGCCTCCTGTATTGCTCCAGAAACCCTGAGGGTCGCTCAGAATCTTGTAAGTCTTACTTGCATGTTTTAGCTCTATCTTTAAAAATTTGGCGGACTTAATCATATGCAGAACTACAAATTTTTTTGCTACCATGCTTTAAAAATTTAAGATACAAAAAAATAGTTGGTGTTTGTGAAACTAGAAGGAAAGAGAATAAAAATGTTGGTGTTTCAAAGTTGTAGTATTAGAATCTCTTTAACCCTTAAGTCAAGTTATATAACTATCAGGTGATAGTAAAAACAGTACTCTCCCCATTAAGAAAGGACCCTACATAAGGCCTTGGTCCTATAAGATTATAATAGAGCTTAAAAATTTTTTAAGGCTTAGTGAAGTCCTAGCCTTAGTAATGTCATAGCACATATTACACAAGTACTTAACCCTTGTGTTACAGTTGCCTACAGTATTTCATACAGTAACATGCTGGACAGGTTTGTAGCCTAGAAGCTGTAGGGCAACAATTTGTTACTCCTAAATATGTCTATTTGGTATAAAAATATTTTAGGCTTGTTGAGAAAGTAGAAGTTACCCTTTGTAAAAGATATTTTCATTTGTAAGGGTGAAGAGGGGAGTGACCTTACCTCTAGAAACTCATATCAGTGTAGAAGACAAGGAATTAAATCTACATAGCAACCTTACCTTTGTTTACTGTGCTTTTTCTGGTAATTTACTCTTCCCCACCCCAATATCTTTTGCCTTGCACTGAAGATGATATTTAAGGTGCTGACTTCAGCTATTTTGAGGAGTCAGTTTCCCAGGTCTCTTCCATGTAAGCAGGCGGTATATATGTTATTAAACTTTTGTTTTTCTCCTGTTAATTTTTTTTTCCATTGGGATGTCTCAGCCAAGAACCAGAAAAGTGAAGGGAAAACTATTTTCCTCCCCTGCAGATCAATAGGCTAGTTGTGTAGTAGGCTATTCCATCTAGTTTTGTGTTAAGTACAATCTGACAGCAGTCGCCAACCTTTCAGACCTCACGGACCACCAGTGGTCCTCGGATCATCGGTTGGCGACCGCTGCCTATGATGTTTGCACAATGATGAAATCGCCAAACAATGCATTTCTTAGAACATATCCCCATCATTAAGTGGCTCTTGATTGTATTGAATTTGTTTTCTGAATAATTAGAATTACAGTTTACTAATACCAGAATTCTTCAGTTTTTTTTCATGCTAGGCACATGTAAACTGTCCACAGCAAGAACCGTATGGAAGGTGTCTTGATCTTGCAGAGATGCTTCTCTGTTAGAGTTCTTCTAAGTTACCTTTCAATCTGTGGACGTACAAAACACATGGCAGAGATATCCAGTCAGCTGTTGAGAAGTAGTAGCTAACTCCTACCTCTGGTATGACTACTAGTAAAATAGCAGATGAGTATAAGGAAGTTCATTTAAAAGGCGATTACGATTGTATAACATTCAGCAGCAGAATCAGCTTATTGAATAGTTATTTCAAGTGCAGGAGTTGAAAAGACTGAAACCTCGAAGTGCATTTGTAATTAAGATATTAAATGGATATTCAGTATATTTGCTGAAATTTTGAGAAGCCTTCAGTTAAAATTACTTCGAAGTACAATTGTGTTGATTTATATACTGTCAGGAGTTGAAGATGAGTGCACAGTAATTGGAAGGTGGTATTTTGGGTTAGTACTTCCTTTACTTTGAAGGCTTTGGAAGTTATTTCAGCCTTAGGTCCAGTCCCAGTGTCAGAAGTAAATTGGGATTTCAAGTAACAGTAAAAATACAGCTAAATCCCTTAGCCCAGTGGTCGGCAAACTGCGACCACATGCGGCTCGCGAGCCGCGGTTTGCTGCTCTGTTGACTAATGAGTTTGCCGACCACTGCCTTAGCCAAATGTAATGTAGCTGCTATGTTACGGTACAATGTGTAACATAGCAGCTGAACATGTGTTACATAGAATCTCCTTTATTTTGACTTCTGCTGCTGCTAAGCTTCATAAAGAATGCTTAGTTGTTCTAAAAGACAGGCAGAGGTAGACACTATAAATAAAGGCTGACAAGAGACAGTTGTATCAAAATAAAGGACTGAGGGATTTAAAAATTTTTTTACTCAATTATTAGTTGTTTTTATTTCAGTGGCTGCCCTAGCACATTTAATTTGAATGAAAAACCATTCACTGTGGAACAACCATATTACTAATAATTGAAACAAAACATTTTATGTCATTAATGTTGGTCTAGCATTGCTATAGTTTAATTAAGAAAGTCTGTCCGAATAGTCCAATTTGGATTTAGAAACTTCATAGTGGTTTCTGCTTGCTGGAAACTCTGAATAGGTCTTTCAGGGTTTAAATTTGAAAAAAAATTTTTTTCCTAAATAAAACTCTGGAGATTTCCATAGCATTTTAGAAAGTTCTAAAGGAATTATTGTGCTAGATAAGTATTACCTAAATTTCTATTGTAGCAATTCTTACTATTTTATAAAATAATCTTGAAAGGAAAGGAGTAGTAAGTACTATGACACATCTGTTTTTCCCCACAGGTTGGCCCTGACAATGTTCATGTGGCTCTTTCCCTGGTTGAATACAAACCGGAACTTCAGAAAGCAATGGAGTTTGTCTTTGGAACAACGTTTGTTTGTGACAATATGGATAATGCAAAAAAAGTAGCTTTTGATAAAAGGATAATGACTAGAACTGTAACTCGAGGAGGTGAGGTATTTGATCCTCACGGGACACTGAGTGGAGGTAGGTGTTTTGTGATTTGTCCTCATAATTCTATGTGGTAAATAGGATGGGAGCTTTTATTATCTTTAACAGGAAATAGTAGGGTTGGAATGACTTAATCCAGAGTTTTATTACTAATCTAGGGATTGGGTTTTTTTTTGAATACCTACCACTTGACAGGTATTTAATAATAATATTGAGAGATTATATGATCTCATAGTCCTCAATGAGCTCTAGTCTAAGCATCAATCCTAGCTTTTTTTTTATTCATCTCAAGTAAATCTACTACTGTTTGTTTTCTTTTGCTTTTTGCCCTATTAGAATATTCTAGTCACTGGGAAATGAAGTCTTTTTTTTTCCCCCAATATATTTTTAGCTTAACCACCCATTTCTCCCTCAGCAAACATGTTAATTTCTACTTTTGTATATGCCACTGCTCCTGTCAAAAGTAAAACAAAATTAAATTTGCCCTTGAGATGGTACTTTTTTAATGCTTTAAGAAAGGAATTCTTAGATAATGACCATATGCTTCTTGTTTTAATGTTTACCACATTGAGTTTACAGATCTGTATCAAGTGATCATATAATAGCAAACACTGAATAATACTTACTGTGTACTAGGCAGTGTTGTAAGACTGTGCTGTCCAAAATAGGAACTGTTAGCCACATGTGGCTCTTTACATTTAAATAATCAAAATTAAAATTCATTTCCTCAGTTGCACAAGTCACATTTTCAGGGCTCAGTAACCATAAATGGTTAATTTATGGGTAACTGGAAAATGCAGATAGAGAACATCTCTCATGCTAAAAAACCCTATTCTTAGGGCTTTAAATAATTAACTCATTTAATCCTTATAGCAACTATGAGGTAAGCATATTACTATCATCTCTAATACACAGTTGTCGAAAGTAAGGTACAGAGTGGTTAAATAACTTGCTGGTAAGTGGCAAAACTCAGAATTTGAACTCTAATTAGAGTTTGTGCTTTTAACCAAACCAAGAGGTTATATAACACCTCTTACATATTAGATGACAATTTCTTTCTAGGCCAAGATGACAATAGTCAACAAAATGAATCCGATGATCAAATTCCCCAGTATACAATAAGATGACTAGCCCTAGCCGGTTTGGCTCACTGGATAGAGCATTGGCCTGCGGACTGAAAGGTCCCAGGTTCGATTCCGGTCAAGGGCACGTAACTTGGTTGCGGGCACATCCCCAGTAGGAGGTGTGCAGGAGGCAGCTGATCGATGTTTCTCTCTCATCGATGTTTCTGACTCTCTATCCCTCTTCCTTCCTCTCTGTAAAAAAATCAATAAAAATATTAAAAAAAAAAAAAAGATGACTAGTAATTACAATTGGAAGACAGACCAAATATTTTTAAATATCTGAAATAGAAGAAACTAGATTTCATTGATTTGTATGTTCTTGAAATTACTGTTTAAGGGATGGCAAATATGTAACCCCAAAACATATTAACAAAATGCTCATAATGGCATTGCTAATTGACCTTTGTATTTTATCAAACCTACAGAGTTTCCTTGCCAATGTAACACCTCAGCCTATTAATGCCAAACAAATACAGTTGCTTATAAAGTGAAACCAATTTTCTCTGCTATATCAGAGCCCGGACAAGGTTATGGTATAACAAACAGCCCCCAAATCTCAGTGGCTTACAAGTTTTTTTCATGATTATGCTACAATAGCTGTAAGTCCATTGTCTCTGTCCCATGCTAATCTCATTCTGGGGTCCAGGGTGAAGGAGAAATGGGCAAGGGGGGAAATGTGATTTAGGTGCTGTCATTTAAGGCTTACTTTCAGAAGAGGCACATTTCCCACTTTGTTGACCATATCAAATTACATGCCTAACCCGGATCTTCATGGGGAGTAGGCAGGGACAGTGATTAGCTTGAACAAATAATCTACCACATCTACTTAGAAGTACTTATCAAGTATGTATGTTGTAAGATTTAAATGAAGTAAATTCTATAGTTTCATAAGCTCATTGTAAAGGATTGCCTATAGAATCATTTCAAGTATAATTCTCTTGGAAAACTTCTTATTGTTTACTAAATATGTGATAATTTAACATACAGTTTCCATTTGTTTTTATCAGGTGCTCGATCCCAGGCGGCTTCTATTTTAATCAAGTTTCAGGAGCTCAAAGATGTTCAAGATAAGCTGAGAATCAAGGAGAATGAACTACGGGCCCTAGAAGAGGAATTAGCAGGTCTTAAAAACACTGCTGAAAAGTAAGACCTGTTGAGTTAAGCTACATATATTTATATATATTCTTTTTGGTCAAAGATTTTGCATGGTAGAAAAGGAAAGAAAATATACCTTTACTTAAAGAAATGCAACTTTGACTTTTTTTCAGACTATCTTTGGTTTTAGTTGAATAAATTGTGAGTTGATAACTTATCAGTTAACTCAGTTTTTCTAATAAAAATAATGTCTTTGTTACAAGAAATTAATTAAACAGAAGGAAAAATTAGCCAAATATCCCCCTTTCCCTTTGAGATGTACTCTGGAGGTTGATAGCAGATACTTGGTCCTTGATTTGAATGATATGATACAGTGTAGCATTGATCAGGTGTCTGCACTGAAAATAGCTATTGAAAATTACTAGGTTGCCTATGGAGGAAGTAAACAAGTTCATGTCAGAAAGTCACTGCTGAAATTAAAGTGTCCTTACATATTTCTTCTCTGGGTATAGATTATAGGTATGTATGTGAACCTTTCAATATTACTTCAGTATGGTACAAGGTATATGCATGTTATTATATTTTCAAAATTGGGATCATGCTGTTTAATGTAACCTCTTTTTGTAACTTTACATTATTCATATGTACTAAATACCCTTACAGGAGCTGGAATACAGTGATGAATCAAACAGATAAATCTCTTCATCCTGTTTATAAATATATACATATATTTATATGTATATATATATTTTAGGAAACAAACACTAAAGAAGGTTAAATTGGTAAAGTATGTTAGAGAAAAGCTAAGTTCTAAGGAGAAAAAAGGACAACAGGAAGGGAGATAATGGGCTGTCAGGGCAAACAGGTGCTGAAATTTCAGATTTGGTGTTCAGGGAAAGCCTCGCTTAGAAGGTGGCTGTGAGTGAACACGTGTGGTTATCCTGGAGAAGAGTCCTTGCTTTGAAAGGTTCAGGAGTATAAACGCCACAACTTACAAATTACATTATATGAAAGTAGATTTTTCTAGCCCCTCCGAAGCTGGCAATTGGCAACTGAGATAAAATTAAAATCCAACATTTTATTTAGAATTTACAATGCTGAATAAAGGTTTTTAAAAAGTCTACATAAACTTAGAAATGAAATTTGTAGCATTCATCTAAAATTATCAAAGCTTAGAAGGGTAACAAGATTTTTAGGATACTATGTATATTGAAGAAATTGTTATAATCAGTCAGCATGGTCATTCCAAGATACGGTATATCAAAATGCCCATTTTCAAACATCATATACATGTATAGCCTGCATTTTACCTTCAGTAACATAAATTAACCATAAAGTGACTGAACTTTTTCTGTGAGAAAAATGCAACAAAATTTTTCTGAGCTCTGGGTGGAAGCTCTGGCATGACAGTGAGTTTGTGCTCACATTTGGCTTAGAACTGTTAACTTTGTTCAGCAGTATTGGATCATTTATTTTGCAGAATTGTCCCATAGATTTATAGCACTGGGGTCAAGGAAAGGAAATAGATTTTGAAAAAATATGAGAATGGAAGGGTCAACTAAAGCTATTCTTTCATAGACCATATCACGAACATAGCCTTTTTTTTTTTTTAATGAATTGAAAAATTACTAGCTTAAATTATGGTTTTAATTGATGTCAAGCAGTTTGAGGCAAGATATGCAAATAAGTATTTGTTTTATACTTTTTCCTCAAACGTCATGAATTTCTAATTACTTGAAATTTAACTGTAGCTGAATTAGCTAAATACTTTCTAAAGAAATAACTAAACAGCCAGAACTGGGGTAGATCACAGGGTTTGCAAGAAAAATGCATTGCAAATGTTTATGCAGTGCTGAGCACTTTTAAACTATGTCTCATTAGAAAATGTAGGGAACATCATTTTTTTTTAACATTTGAAAATGGAGATTACTAGATAATCAAATTTTTTAAATTTTGTGTAAATATATAGTATTAATTTGATGTGTTTTTTGTGTGGAGTTTTTCCTTTCAGTAAGGATTAGTAGGAAAGGTTATTTTTAAGGAAGCCTATTTCATTCAAAGATGATTTTTAGTGTTTTCTAACATTAGGAGTATTGCTGTAAATAATTATCATTCTTGGTCATTTAGAGTTGTTAACCTTCAGTGACCAAATCAACTTGGAATTTAATTGATACCTCAAAACTATTCTTTTTTTAAAAAAATATATTTTATTGATTTTTCACAGAGAGGAAGGGGGAGGGATAGAGAGCTAGAAACATCGATGAGAGAGAAACATCGATCAGCTGCCTCCTGCATACCTCCCACTGAGGATGTGCCCGCAACCAAGGTGCATGCCCTTGACCGGAATCGAACCCAGGACCTTTCAGTCCGCAGGCCGACGCTCTATCCACTGAGCCAAACCGGTTTCGGCTCAAAACTATTCTTGTAACCAGTGGTATCTTGTTTAAATTTAGTATGTGAGTTTATTTTGGTAAAAGCCTGTAGTTTGGATGCATGTCTCAAACATCAGAAAAATTGTGTTCATTTGGTACAAACTTCTCTTTTTCTAAGGTATCGCAAACTAAAACAGCAGTGGGAGATGAAAACTGAGGAGGCAGATTTATTACAAACCAAGCTCCAACAAAGTTCATATCACAAGCAACAAGAAGAATTAGATGCTCTTAAAAAAACCATTGGTAAGATGAGGAATTGTGCTTAATGTGTTTCTGGTAACCTTACTTGAGTTATTTAGAGTTTATCTTTATTATGTAGTTATTTGAATTATCTTTAAAACTTATTTTAATTATTACATGTTATGATTACTATATTGCCAAATTCTGCCCATTTGTAGAAGTCCACATTTACACCAGTAGCATATGAAAGTTCTCATTTCTCCAAATCCATTCCTGTTCAGACTTTTAAAATTCTCCAGGTTCTATCAGTGTGTCATTTGTGAGAGTAACATACTCATCCTATCTTACTTTATTTTTTCTTCATAAATTTAGAGACAATATTTTTACTATGCTTCATCCTAGACATGTTTTCACAATATTTCTCTTGAATCAAAATAAATGAGCAAAGAACACAAAGTAAGCTTGTTTATAGAATTCTAAGCTTTCTGGCAATTAAAATAAAGGAAAAATATCATAGTTATTCTCTCTGTCCTGGTTTTAGGAAGCACACAGATATATTAAAAAGATGGTCTATGATCTTTTTAATAAGTTATAGGTTAGGTTTATATTTGTTATTCAATTTCATATGATTAGAAATAATTTCATCATAGATCTTCAGATAGTTCAAGTATGGCTCTCATGCAGGATCTGTGTTTCAACATTCCATTTCAAAAATAAGGTTGGAATAGTTTTTTGTGTTTTTTTTAAGTTCTAGCCTCTAACTTTCCAGACCATTTTTTTCTATTAAGCGTTGAATTTGTAAGCCATTATCTATAACTGTTAATAGTTGAAGTACCTCAGTTAGCCGCATTTGCCTACTTTATTAAACAGAGGAAAGTGAAGAGACCTTAAAAAACACCAAAGAAATTCAAAAAAAAGCAGAAGAAAAATATGAAGTATTAGAGAATAAAATGAAAAATGCAGAAGCTGAAAGAGAGAAGGAACTGAAGGATGCTCAGAAGAAACTTGATAGTGCCAAAACAAAAGCAGATGCTTCCAGCAAGAAAATGAAAGAAAAACAACAGGTAATAATAACCTTTGTTGAAATAGAACCAATCTTTTAACATCAACACAGAGCTGAAGGTGGTTGAGCACCATTGATTGGCCTTATTTTTCAGTATTCATCACAGAATCTAAAAACAAAGCATACTTTTTTAGGAAATTCATCTTGTTATGTCATGTCAGATTCAGTATTCATTTCTTTTGTTGATCATTTATGTGAATGTGTACTGTGAAAGGTAGGACAAAGCAGGCTATACTTATGGAATGCCCTTCAATTGTAGGCTGGTGATATTTGATTATATCTTTTGGATAGTACCAAAGCTGGGAATTAAGCCTAGAATTTTTTCTGTCTCCAATATCTATGTTCTGAATCACTGTTCCATAAAATTTCACTTTTATTATAGTTATTTTTTTTAACTCATGCTTTTGTCATTAAATAGCTGTACAAATTATTTTCTAATGATAGGGAAGGCTATAATAGGAAAGAAGAAAATTGAGAAACTCGTTTTTTTACATTGTTTAGAAAAGGCTTTACCTGTACTTAACGTATCTGTTATGTAGAAATCAGTATTGTTTTTCCCTATAGGAATAAAAGGATAAAGGAAATAGTTCATGCAAAGTTTCTTGAACTAGCAAAAAAAATGACAAATGTATGTGCAATATTTAAGTATAGGAGAGTAAATAATTTTATTTTCCCTCCCTTCTTCTGGTGAAGCACTTTAGATATGTTTTAGGTAGTTAAGCAATTAAGCTGTTGGTCTTACTTTCATAGGAGTCTTACTAATTTTGTTGATATGTAGTATTTACTTTTCTGTAGTTAATGCCCTGTGTTTCTTATAGGAAGTTGAAGCTATCACTCTGGAACTGGAAGAGCTCAAGAGAGAGCATGCATCCTGTGAACAACAGCTTGAAGCTGTAAAGGAAGCTATCAAATCCTATGAAGGTCAGATTGAAGTGATGGCAGCTGAGGTGGCTAAAAGTAAGGTAAGGTTTACTTACCATATTGAAGAAATTGCAAATGTTAATCTACTTATAAAACATTGGCTAGAAGACGTTTAACTTTAGAGGTCTCAATCTCTTCACTCAGAAATAACTACTGATCCAGAAAGAGTCCTGAAATAATATTGCTAATTATTTTAGTCCAGGTTTATTCAGATAACAAAAACTACACAGTAATTTGAACAGGCAACTTTTAAATTAAGAAAATTATTAACAGTAATAGGAATTTGGAATGATGTGGGATCACTAAGGGTTTTAGAGAACTCTGAAAATAGGGAGAGCAGATAAGGGAACAGCCATTATCTGTAGGGCTGAAGCAGTGTCCTGATATATTTTCCTGGACAAAATATATCAGGAAAGAGCCCCATTCTACTGCAGGGCTGAGAACCAGATCTAGTTGGAGAAGACGACTTGACTGTGGCCCACTGGTGGTGAGGTTTGGAGAGCCAGGAAAAGCCCTCTGTAGGAAAGTGCTGTGTGGGCGGCACTTGCTAAGAATTAGCTTTCTGTGATGCCAGGGGAGACTGGCTGTGGGGAGGTGCCTAGGCTGTGAACATGCTGAGAAGCCCCCTCACTACCATGAAGCTTGTCCTTGAGAAAAGCACACCAGACAGTAAAGCCCCTTCCTTCTACAGTGTCCCCACAGCATCCTTTACTGATGAGGCGTAATATTGTAGCTGGTGAGGGAGATGTGATGATAGCAGAAGCAGGCAGTGGATTTGGAGTCAAAGGGGTTTCTTAGGGTATGTCTTTATTAGAGATTGCCCCTCCTTAATATTGAATACCCTCTTGTCCCTTTTTGTGATTTTGACCTTGAATTCTGTTGTTTCATGTTAATTTTTAAAAAGAGGTAGAAATAAGTTATAATTGACATTAGTTTCAGGTGAGGAATGCAATGATTAATATTTGTATATATTGCAAAATGATCATCAAATTAGGTCTAGTTAACATCTGTCACCACACACTTATATTTTTCATGTGATGAGAACTTTTATTCTCTTAGCAACTTTTAATTATGCATTAACTAGTAACCACACTGTACAGTGTACGTACTTTCATTTTGTGATATAAGAAATGAAGTTTTCTGTCATGTTGCTATTAATACTGTTTTTGTAAATAGTATGTCATTGATTTTCATGTTAACAAAATGTACATAGCTTAACAGGAGTTCCATTCATTTACCTTCATTATGGTAAAAGAATGTTTTTGCCTTGCTTCTACTTTTACATCTTCCCCTTGAAATGACTTTTAATTATTGTATCATCCTGTGTTTTGAAAAGTAGGTCTTTCCTCTTAATTCTGTTCCTGTTTAAATTCGTTTTTTGTTGCTGTTTATAAGGGATAGAAATGCTTCTTAGCTTCGTGGTTTGTGATTAAGTTTTCTATAGTTTCTATTATGTCTCCAAAGGAAATTTTAGTTTTTAAAACATTGTTTCCTTTGATTTATCTTTTAATCTCATTCCTCCATATTTTCTACTGTCTTTCATGAATATCATGGTGTAGAATTTTTAAAAATTAGACACTGTGTTTGTAAAGAGAAGTGTGAAAATTAGCCTCTCAGTCAAAGCATGTACCTATTTCTATAAAGAGGGTATCCATTTCTTTTTATGGAAAACTATAAAATGGATCACTTAGTTTTTAAAGGTTGTTCTTTCAGACTTTACATTCTAAATTGTTTTCCTTTGCTGGTAAGAGGTGTCAAGGACATTCTAGGGAGTTAAGAAAATAAACTGCCTAAAACTAATTAACTTAAAACAAATAACACTAAAATGTTGTTTCTGCTCAACCTTAAGTGACAGATTTCCTGTTTTTCCCTACCATTATAAAAACGATTATCTAAAAGATTAAATCAGTCACACCTGCAGTGCAATCTTTAATGTTTAGGCAGTCTTCTTCTTAAATATGTTTTTGTCAGATACAGCATTAGTTAGATTCAGCATAAACTTGTCTCTGTTTTCCTTTGATTAATATCACCAGAGTATTTTTTACTTTATTGTTTTTTAAACCTTTTAAGAAGCTAAAATGTCTTTGGGTCTTTTAAGATCAGCGATTTTCAACCTTTTTCATCTCATGGCACAAATAAATGAATTACTAAAATTCTGTGGCACACCAAAAAGTATATTTTTTGCAGATCTGACCAAAAAAAAAAAAAATGGGTAAAATTTTGATTGATATACAACAGACGGCTATTGTTGTGTTGGCTGTTGTCATTTTTTTACTTGACAATCTAAGGGAAAATGGTCAGTGCCCTTGACTAAATAGTCAGGTATTGCTTATTTTAAAAATACTGTGGGCACACTGCTTTAGATAAATGCCATGATTTATCCTCCTGCAAAAGCATTTTGGGCGCTTTCAGTAACCTAATCATAATGTCAAGTATTCTTTATTGTTCAAAATTACCTTGTTTCCTTATGAGCAAGCTTAAAAGTTATTACATTCACTTACTTTTAATCATTCACAGAGATTGTTCTTCCTGAGTCTTTTAGGGAGCAGGTTGTCCTATTTGTTTTCCATCACCTAAATACAAGTTGACCTAGGTTTTTTTGCCTGTAGGTATTTGTGTGAGTTAAGATCTAGGGTGAAGCATTGGTAGACTAAATTCCAGGTGTAATGACCACTTTGGAGGTTGGGGGATAGAAGTCAGAGCAGGAAGTTTTCCTTTGTGCCACAGATCTAGTTCTTCAAAAAAGTTCCTTTCTCTTCCATTTCCCTGTTTTGACCCCTGTTCTAGAACCAAACAGTGACCTTCTGTTGTTACTGGTAAAGGTAATGTATGTGGCTTACATCTACAGAAGGGAAAAGGAACAGATCCCAGCCTACCTTACTTCTCCCCTTGTTCTTTGCTCCTCCTGACAAGTGTCATTTGGGAGTTTATCAGATTATCTTATTAACTATCCAAAATTGCCACTTTTTTTGAGAAATCTCACTAGTCAGATTCCAATAGTCTCTCCTGCCCCCAATTAATCCTAACTACACTATATTCAGTAAAAACTTTGTTACCTCCAGCATAATCACTGCATCTCATCCCCCCCTTTTTTTTCCTAGTGCAAATCCCAGTTTTCTCCTGTGTATAAGATTCATTAGTCATTTTAATGGGGATATAATATATAGAGGGTAAGACGACCATCTGCCTGTAGTCACATTGCTATCTTACCCAGAAGGCTGTTAGATGATCTTTTAGTGAACTAAAAATATCTCCTATATCCTTGCTATATATCGTCTCCTAATTATTTGTTTCAGGAATCATTAAATAAAGCTCAAGAAGAGATGACCAAGCAAAAAGAAGTGATAACAGCCCAGGACAATGTAATTAAAGCTAAATATGCAGAAGTAGCAAAGCATAAGGAACAAAACAATGAGTCTCAGCTTAAAATTAAGGAACTGGACCACAACATCAGCAAGCATAAACGGGAAGCTGAAGATGCTGCTGCAAAGGCATGTTTGTGTTCATTATTACCCTTAATCATATCTTTGCTTCTGGATTATGGAAATATTCCAGTAAACTGCTGGATGAAGAAATAAGTATAAATGGCAGAACTACTGTGTAACATAATTTTGAAGCTTTAAAACTACATTAACTGCTCAGCGATATGCATTTTTACCAATGGCACAAATATTGTTTTTATATTTAATTCCAGGTATTCATACCAATCTACAAGATGTTTTTACCACATATTTAGTGGTTTCCCATACAAATGACTGGTTTTTCCTCCCCAATATTCATAGAACTATTACTAATGTGTTGGTAGTAATACATATTCTTTACCTTATTTCACATTGGATTTAAAGACTCACAGAAATGTATATACAGGCAACTTTTGAACTTAATTGGCTTCTGGATGACTTTCCTAAGGATCAGTATAATCAATTTTTGCACCCTCATCTGAAATCTGATGTTTTACCAAACAGTTATCTTATTATTTCAGGTTTTGTTTTTTTAATGTTTTTTAATTGATATCGGATAGAAAGATAGAAATATCAGTAAGAGAGAATCATTGGTTGGCTGCCTCCTGCATACCCCCTACTGTGGATGGAACCCACAGCCCATGTATGTGCCCTGACCAGAAATTGAACCCTGACATCCTGATTCATAGGTCGACACCCAACCACTGAGCCACACCAGCTGGGCTATCTCAGGTTTTTTTTGTGTTGTTTTTTTTTTTTTTTTGGTCAGTTTTAAGTATTTTAAGGACAATACACGCTTTTGGAGAAATTCATTGCTTGGTTAATGGGTTGCATCCATTATTCTTAATAATTTGCCCATTAAGTTTTCTTACAGGTATGTAACAGTTAAATGTACAACAGTTTAACTTCAAAAAGATCACAGTATACAAAACAGTCTCTCCACCCCCTGAAAGAGCCATATTTAGGTTAATTACTTGGTTTTAAAAACAGTTTTTTATAGCCACATCATAATATCCTAATATTTTACTAGTATTGACTTCCCATTAGCCTTTTTGGTCATTAAAAATGCTAATATTGGTGATTAGTAGGGGATTTTACTTACAGTTGAGGCGGTAAAGAAAGGTACCGGAAAGTGGAACTGCTAAAAAGTCAGTGATCTTTTGAAATACATGGTTTATCAAATATTTATTACCAGCTAGTATCAGATGCTAGATAAAAGAATGAACAACATGTACACAGAATGCCTTCATAGAGTTTATGTATCAGTAGGGAAGACAGACTAGAAATGATCATTTTTGCTTGGAAGCCTAGAGATGAGACCATACCCAGGGAATTAATAAGGATAAACAAATTGATATTATTCTATTAGTCAAAACTAACCTTAATTCTAGAAGAAGAAAGTCTTCCTGAAACACTATACATTTTTTGGTTATATGAAGGAATTTTTTGTGTGTGCCTGGTCAAAAGAGAGTGACGGGGATGGAATCAATGTTTAGGACAGTTTCTTAGGATATAATTCTGAGAAGTAGTATTAGGTACCAATCAGGAATAGGCTTCATGATTTTACCAAATCTATAACTTAAGTATTGGTGTAAGAATTTTAATTTTCATAGATGTGTTTTTTTATGTTTTTATTGATTTCAGAGAGAAAGGGAGAAGGAAATAGATAAAAACATTGATGAGAGAGAATCATTGATTGGCTGCCTCCTGCATGCCCCCTGACTGGGAATAGAATTGTGACCTCCTGGTTCAAGTGTCGACACTCAACCACTGATTCACACCAGTTGGGCCACAGGCCGTTGTGTTTTTTGTTGTTTTTTTTTTGAAGCAATGATTGAATTTGGTAAAATCTAAGAAGCTTCATCTGACTTATATTTCATTCCAATGGGAGTGTTTTACATACACCTTGTAAAAATTTCTGTGAGTTGGCTTTATTATCATGCTTAAGTAATAGGAAGTTGTTGTTTTTTTTAATATAATGTAACTTCTTGGGCCTGGCTTCCAGGTAAAAATACTCGTACTTACTATAGGTTCACTGTCAACGGTAAGCCTCATTTTTTCGAGTGAGTCATTATGGTGTTTGATTTAAAAATAGTAAATATTTAAATGTAGCTTTATAAACAATGATAGATCCTTCTCTTATCATGTGACTAGGTATCCAAAATGTTGAAAGATTATGACTGGATTAATGCAGAGAAACACCTCTTTGGGCTACCCAATAGTGCCTATGATTTCAAAACTAATAACCCGAAAGAAGCTGGTCAGAGACTTCAGAAGTTGCAAGAAATGAAGGAAAAACTAGGAAGAAATGTCAACATGAGAGCTATGAATGTGCTAACAGAAGCAGAAGAGCGGGTAAGTCATTTTCTTATGACTGGCCATGTTAGAATATGAATAGCATTATAGCCTCAATGGCTCTGTATAACCTCTTGAGGTGGTTGTTAGGGTCAAACTTTTGCTTGATGTCTTTGGTACTTGCTTTTTCCCGTTTTCCTTTTCTCCCTTTTTAGTTCTTTGTTTTCTTATTTTATTCTTATGTTCTGTTGTACCTTGAATGACACTTCTGCTGGCTTTGCCCTTTTGTCATAAATATGTTCTACTCTTATAAATAAAAATACTTTCAGATCATGTTAACGCCTCACATTGCTATCATCATTTGTTTCACTTACCTTGAGAGGCTAAGAAAAATAATGTATACTGCCTCCTTACCAATCTCCAGTGTGTACTGGAAACATTATATAAATAGATTAAAATTGTTATATGTGTAACCAGTGTTTTCCTAATCTGTAATTCCAGCAGCATTTTCTATTTAACGCTCTCAGTTGCTCGATAATGTTATCCATCTCTCCTACTCGGACAAAACATTTATAGTCAGCCATGTCACTAGGAAAATCCAGAGGGGGAAGCAATCCCTATTCTTGACTAGCAGTCAGAGTAATTGTATATTATGCCCTATACCTTCTTTAATTCTGCAAAATTCCGTTTGCATTTGTATGATAGAGTTAGTGAGAGCTCTGTAAAACTGATAATACTTAGGATGAGCTCAATTACTTTTAAGAAATTTTGCTGTAATGAATTTAAAAACAACACAAAACTGTTGACATACAAAGAATCTGTATTATGTTAAGATACCAAACAGGCTAATAATGTGCATGTTGTGATTTCTATAAAATGTTCCTGCTGGTTTTCATTTCTCCATTAAAGCTTTGCAATGTACTGTGGAAGTAAATTGTTAGCTCTAATTTGCACTGCAGAACATCATGAAATATGTTCACTTTTATTAGATAATGATAACTGGGTCTAATATTTTTTAAAAGAATTCATCAACTTCCATCTCCTTACCAGAGAAAAGCTCTATTATTGGTCAACAGATGGCCTTTTGTTTTGTTGTTGGATTTTGTGTCTGTCTACATAAGAAACTACTACATGGAATTATGCAAGGAATAAGATAACAACATGGAGAGAGGTTTGAGGAGCTTGGCCATAAAGAAGAGGAGCAACCAGGATGCTAGCAGGACTGGTTGGAGCTTTTAAGGGCCTTGAAATGTGAGGCTTTTGAGGAAAATGAGTTAAGAGGATTTTCAGGAAGTTCTGTTACTCATGGTATAATTATCCCTTTGCAGCCAGCCTACCTCAAATTTTTTTCCAGAAAATTTCTCCATTAACCAGGAAAGGCCACTAAAGATGTGATGTTGAGCTGAAACTTGAGACACAAATTAGGTCAGATGTAGAGGAAGAATGTTCAGGAAGAGAGATCAGGCTACAGTGAGTTTACCAGGTGTACCGGTTAATAATGCGGAATTTTTTGGAGTTACACATATGTTGATATATATCTAATTTGATATGTATGCTATTTTGTTGTATTGACAGCAAGCTTTAAAACTTCATATGTCAAATTTTATGAAGGTGTTAATACCATAGATACTTTTACGCTTAAAAATGTCGAATTTCGTGCCCAAAAAAGAGCATTTGTGGGAAGTTTTAATTATTTTGAAGAAAAGTGCTTCTGAAAGTTATTGTATACTTCGGGAAGCTTATGATGAACATGCTCCATCTCAAGATACTTGTGAACACTGGTTTAAAACGCTTTAAAAGTGATGATTTCAATATGAAAGACAGAATGTCCAGGTCAACCGAAAAAGTTTGAAGACCAACAATTCAAGTATTATTGGATGAAGATGCATGTCAAACTCAAAAACAACTTGCAGAAAGATTAAATGTTGCTCAGCAAACAATTTCCGATCGTTTACAAGCAATGGGAAAGATTATAAAGGAAGGAAAATGGGTGCCACATCAACTGAACGAAAGACAAATGGAAAACAGAAACGTCATCAGTAAAATGTTGCTTCAACGAATGGCACAAAGTCTTTTTGCATCGAATTGTGACTGGCGATGAAAAGTGTATTTTGATAATCCCAAATGCACAAAATCATGGGTTGATCCAGGTCAACCATCAACATCGACTGCAAGGCCAAATCGCTTCGGAAAGAAGACAATGGCTCTGTGTTTGGTGGGTTCAGGAAGGTGTGGTGTATTGAGCTCTAAAACCAAGTGAAACCATTAACACTGATCGCTGCCGACAACAAATAATCAATTTGAACCTTGCTTTGATTGTAAAACGACCAGAATGGGCTAGAAGACAAGCAAAGTAATTTTGCTTCATGATGACGCACCATCACACACTTTAAAACCAATTAAAGACATGTTAAAAGATCTTGCCTGGGAAGTACTAACCCACCCACTGTATTCACCAGACCTCGCTCCTTCAGATTACCACTTGTTCTGATAGATGGCACACGTACTTTCTGAGCAGCACTTCAAAACGTATGAAGAAGTGGAAAATTGGGTCTCTGAATGGTTTGCCTCAAAACAAGAAAACTTCTATTGGGATGGTATCCACAAATTACCTGAAAGGTGGGGGAAATGTGTAGCTAGCAATGGACATTACTTTGAATAAAGCACTTTTGATGTTTCTCTTGAAATTATTGTGTTTTCTTTGATTACAAAATCTGCATTATTAACCAGTACACCTGGTATATGTTCAAGGACTTGAAGAAAGAGCATATGGCTGCAGCCTGGGGAAGAGTGTGATGTCAAAAAGAGAGATAAATAAAGGCCACATTATGTAGTATTTGTATATCATGGTGAAGAAGTGAAATTTAGTGTCACTGCTGACACTAACTTTAAGAAGAAAGCATGCAGGGCTACTTTTGAGTTTACATATGACACACTTTTCTTTGTGTCTTGGCTTCTAGAATATTAGAAAGGGAATATTAATGGAGTCCAAATATTTTAGGTGCTTGTCCTATAAATTCTCATCTATAATAACTAAATTTTACATATAGGTGATATAATTTAATCCAATTATAAGGAAAGTAAATATAACTATTAATACAGTATATATCTTTTTGGTAAATAAGAGTGTACATAATATAATGTATACAAATTAATGAAAGCTCTTTATTTCTGACTGAATTCTAGAATATAAAGTTTTATGTTTTTCCAAAATGTGTTTTTTTATCTTACTAGTATAATGACTTGATGAAGAAGAAGAGAATTGTAGAAAATGACAAATCCAAAATACTTGCAACTATAGAGGACCTTGACCAGAAGAAAAACCAAGCCCTGAACATTGCTTGGCAAAAGGTATTTGAACCAAAAATAGTATCATTTATTCTATGTGAGGCAAAGATGAAGAATATTGGCAATAGGTTATATTCTAAGTTCAATTGAAAATGGCTGGTTTGTGTTTGAAGGAGGAATAGCTCATAGTAAATTAAAACCTCATAGACCTCAGGCATTTTGTCCTTTAGGACTTGACTACCAATTTGCAAAGGTAAGTGTGTGTCATCCCATCATACTCTTAGTCTATTTCTCTGGTTCCTAGGTTACAGTAAATTCCTAATTCTTTAGATTTCTCCTTGTTTATTACCCTGTTAAAAGGGACACTGTTTGTCCTCTTTCCTTCCCATGAGATCATAGGCTCTTATATTTGGAAGAAACCTCAGATACTGCCCACTCACCCTCTGCTTGAAATTGGAAGCAGTATTATTTTCACATCGGGAATCTGGTTGTTGGAAAGCTCTCCCCGGGGCTCCTTCAGTTCTACCCTCCATGGTTCTTCTTGCCCAGACTCACAGAGGTCAAATATTAGTTCTAAGAATGTTTCTATAGTAAGATTTGCACATTTCTTACCACTTACAAATTAATATTAGTTAACACATATTAAAAGTAACTATGTTAATTTAAATTATCTTAAAACAATTCCATAACTTTGGCAGTTATTATCCCTACTTAATACATGAAGAAACCAAAGCTTACAAAGATCATATAGCCAAAAGGTAGAAAAGCTGGGATTCCTTTTTTCTAAATTAGTACCTAAGTTAAAACTGCCTTTTATGCCTTTTACTAGAGGCCTGGTGCACGAAATTCGTGCACAGGGGAGGTGTCCCTCAGCCCAGCCTGCACCCTCTCCAATCTGGGATCCCTCTCACAATCCAGGACTGCTGGCTCCCAACTGCTCGCCTACCTGCCTTCCTGATTGCCCCTAACCGCTTCTGCCTGCCAGCCTGATTGATGTCTAACTGCTCCCCTGCCAGCCTGTTTGACCCCAACTTCCCTCCTCTGCCGGCCTGGTCACCCCTAACTGCCCTCCCCTGCTGGTCTGATCGCCCCCAACTGCCCTCCCTTGCAGGCCTGGTCCCTCCCAACTGCCCTCCCCTGCTGGCGATCTTGTGGTGGCCATCTTGTGTCCACATGGGGGCAGCCATCTTGTGTGTTGGAGTGATGGTCAATCTGCATATTACTCTTTTGTTAAATAGGATAGAGGCCTGGTGCATGGGTGGGGGCCAGCTGGTTTGCCCTGAAGGGTGTCCTGGATCAGGGTGGGGTTCCCTTGGGGCATGGGGCAGCCTGGGTGAGGGGCCTGTGGTGGTTTGCAGGCTGGCCACGCTCCTCAGCGACCCAAGCAGAGGCCCTGGTATCTGGGATTTATCTTCTACAATTGAAACTTTGTAGCCTTAGGCAGAGGCCAAAGCAGGCCAGGGCTGCAGAAGCTTGGCTTCCTCCATCACCACAGGCAACCCTAGCCTCCTGCTCTCTCCAGCTCCGTGGCTGCCGCCATTTTTGTTGGGATTTATGTATCTCCTATCATTGAAACTTTGTAGCCTTAAGCGGAGGCCTAGGCCAGCCAGGGTGTGCGGAAAGCTTGGCTTCCTCCATCGCCGGGGAAACCCAAGCCTCCCTCCTGCTCTCTCCGTGGCTGCAGCCATCTTGGTTGGGTTAATTTGCATACTCTCTCCTGATTGGCTTGTGGGCATAGTGGCGTGATGGTTAATTTATTAGATAGGATTCCTAACTACTTTCACCCTTGTTCTTTAAGAACTGGGCAGTAAACAAGGAAGTTTGATATAATCTTTTACTGGACTCTTAAATTAAAAATCCCAATTACCATTTTTGTTTTATGACAACTTTGGAAGATTTCAAGGATTTTCATTTATTGCCACTCCCCTGTAGATTATTATTTAGTATGTATACAGTTGCTCTTAAAATATGCATTCTTAGTAAATCTACATTCAGGAGCACTGCTGTGTCTAAGATTTCCTTATTACTAAAAATACTCATGAGAAATATATTTGCCTTTATTTGAATTTGGAGATTTCCCTAGAGAACCTGGGTGTCAAGACCATGTGTGTGTGAGAGTGAGTGTGTACACCCTCAAATTTGTCTGAACTCTCTAAGCTTATTAGTCATGTCTTTGAGAACAGATGGCCGAATTCTCAAATCATTAAGTGTGTATGCACAAAAATTACCCAATTATAAGCTACCCTATTGGCCCTAAATCTCTGTAATCTCCTACTGTGCCTTGATGAAGATAGGCCAGACAGCTTCTTTAGCCTCTTTCTCTTGAATTCAAAGGCTTTTCCCATCCCTTGCCACTTCAACTTTGTTGGCTATGAGAAGAAGCATAGAAAGAACCATTCAACACTTTGAGCCGATCTGGTGGTTTGATTTCATGCCTTTTTCTTAGAGCCACCCTGATCATCCTAGGCTTTTTAAGGTTAGCTAATAACCACAGGCCCATCTTACCATACCATTCAACAGAAAACAAGATTTATAAGAGAACATTTTGTGGCAAAAAGAGATTTTGTTTTATTTTTGCTTCTCTAACCACGAGTTGAATCTCCTATGTTGTACAGTCATGTGTCTCTGAGGATTCCTGTGTGATGGCCCACAAAACTACCAAAACTTCAGGGTAGAGTTGAAGGTCCCTCTGGAAGTTAGAACAGGGCTCAATAAACTATTTCTGTAAAGGGACATATAATATTTTTTTTGTGTGTGTGAGCCAAATAGTCTCTGTTGCAACTACTCGACTCCATTGTTTTAGAGCTTGCAGCCAGAGAAAATACATAATTGAATGGGTATTGCTAGGTTTGTCACATGGGCCATAATTTGCCAACCCTAGTTAGAGTAACAAAATGCATTGTTGGGTTGCGTATACACCTGTCAACATTTGATATTTTAGAAAACTATGATATTTTAATACTTTTTTGTTTTCCCCAGGTGAACAAGGACTTTGGGTCTATTTTTTCTACTCTTTTGCCTGGTGCTAATGCTATGCTTGCACCACCAGAGGGGCAAACTGTGTTGGATGGTCTGGAGTTCAAGGTTGCCTTAGGAAATACTTGGAAAGAAAACCTAACTGAACTTAGTGGTGGTCAGAGGTGAGTAATCCCTTAGGTACATTATAATTACTAATTACTCTTATTATTACCCATCATCTCATTGCCTACCACTTTTATTTCAGTTTGCATCGTTTAACTATCTTTGCGTATAGAATTTAAGGAACCTGTTATGTAAGACTATCTGCCAGCCGTGAGTTTGACATGCTTGGACTACACATTTTAGTTAAAACATTTATTAAAATGGTAGGCAAAAAATGTAATAATAATCAACTAGAAACCTAGATAAAATAGATGAAAAACAATTATTTTCAGATATTAGAAAATGAGTAGTCCAGGAGTATGTGCCTGAGAGAAAGGAAATGGAAGTGCTGTTTCCCACCTTAAAAGCCCCACCTTTACCTCAGCTTTCTTCCTGGGATCAATTTCTGGAATGCAGCAGTGAGAGAAATCCACACAAAGCCCAGTAGTCTCACTAAATGCAGGAAACAAGGATTAGAATTAAGTCTATATTATCCCTGAAGTGAAGGCTACTATAGATGCACCTTAGCAAAGTTCATTGCAGTCCTTGAAGAATAAAGCTGATCTGCATGTAACTTAAATGGTTCTCAGAACAAGGTCCAACACTTTTTAAAGAAGGACAACAAAACTGATACTCTTGCCAACATAACAGTATGCAGCATCTAATAAAAATTACTAAATAGATATTAAGAAAAAATGTGATTCATATCCTAGAGCAATGGTCGGCAAACTCATTAGTCAACAGAGTGGCAAACCGCGGCTCGCCGACATCAGTCAGTGGAAATAGACCTAGAAATGATAGGCGATAAAACTAGCAGCTTAGGAAGGTAAGTAGTTACATTAACCATTTCCAAAAATAATAAAAAAAGAATGTGATGAGAGAAATGGAAATTAAAAATTTGAGCCCAGTAGAACTGTACAGGTTAAGGATGTTCTGAGGTGAAAAGAAAATGGTACCAGATAGACAGTGAGACCTCCATAAAAGAATGAATGGGGTTCAGGAAAGTTTCTCCCAGCCTTTCTTGGTGATTCAGACAGTCAGTGTACCAAGAGAAATTGATAAGGTCATATGGCCTGTCTCCTTACCTGCAGAGAACCAAGTAATTAAAACTCCCTAAGACAAAATTGTGATTGAATGTTTACATAATTGAAGATGGTTATTAATATTTTTGCAAGAGGTACAGTCCATAGTCCTTGAATTATTTTCACATGCCCCATAATGCCATGTTATTCTTATGTACATGGAAAATACTAAGAAAGACCTGTTAATTTCTTTATGAAATCCTTTGTCATTTTATTAAAATAGCAATCCATTCTCTATTTTTCATTATTGATAAAATTCATAATTTTTTTTCTATTGCCTGTCAACCAAAATTGAATTCCACAGTTTAGATCCCAGTCATCTAAATGTTTTTGCCAAAGTCCTAGAAAATATTTTGAGGAAAATATAAAATGCATGTTTACTTTGTTATTGGGACCTAAAAATTATTTCCATAATTAAGATGAGAATAAAATTATTTGTAACAATAATAATAGTTATTAGCAAAGTAGTTTAACTCCTGGTGTGTTTTTTTTTTCTCTTCCTGAATGTGGAAGTTTAAAACTCAATGCCTTAAACATTTGGCCCAGAGGAACCAAATGGAAAATAATTTTAGGTTGTTGGAGTGACCTCAGCTACCTGCTATAGAGGCACATTTCACTGTTACTTGTTTATTGTACCATTTCATTCATTTTCTTTGCTAGACATTTTGGTTTCACCTCCTAGACCCCCCCTCTGCTTGTGCACTTTTTCCCCCCACCTGTTTCTTAATATCTATTGGAATACAGTAAGCATTAAAGTGACAATTCATTCTAGTGCTGCATATAGGAGATAGTTGATATTATAGAAAAAGTGTGTTACACATTCTCTTGTAATTTTCTAATGTTGAATAATTATATTTTGTATTAAAATACAAATTATTACAGTTCTTTATACCAGATTAGAATGAAAATAGCTACCAGTTAAAGGGAATGGTTAGCTAGAAGAGAACTTTAAAAGAAGCTGCAGAATCTAAGAGTGGGTGTCACAACAAATTTTAAATAGGAGATTATATATATACTAGTGGCCTGGTGCACAAAATTCGTGCACGGGGGGAGGGGGTGTCCCTCAGCCCAGCCTGCACCCTCTCCAATCTGGTACCCCTCGGAGGATGTCCAACTGCCAGATGGGGCCTAAACCGGCAGTCGGACATCCCTCTTGCAGACCAGGACCGCTGGCTCCTAACCGCTTGCCTGCCTGCCTGATTGCCCCTAACCACTCTGCTTGCCAGCCTTCTTGCCCCCAACTACCCTCCCACCGCTGACCTGCTCGCCCCCAACTGCCCTCCCCTCCTGGCCTGATCACCCCTAACCACCTCTGCCTCGGCCCTGCCACCATGGCTTTGTCCGGAAGGTCTCCCGGTCTAATTAGCATATTACCCTTTTATTAGTATAGATGAAGAGATTTATTACAAGGAATTGGCTCATTTTATTGTGGAGGCTGAGAAGTCCCACAGTTTGCTGTTTGCCAACTAGAGACTCAAGAAAGCCAGCAGTGTTTCAGTCTGAGTGTGAAGACCTGAGAATCAGGAGCACCCCGAATGCAAACAGAAATATTCATGTCCCAACTCAAGTAATCAGCAGGGAGGGAAGAATTCTTTCCTCTGCCTTTTTACTATTCAGGCCCTCAGCGGACTGACTGCTGTCCACCCACATTATGGTGGGCAGACTGCTTTACTGAGTTCCTATTCAAATGCTAATTTCATCCAGAAATAATGTTTAGCCAGACATCTGGGCATCCTGTGATTCAATCAAGTTGACAGAGTTAACCATCCCATAAGGATTGCTTAACCCTCTGGCACTGTGAAGTATTTAGAGTAATGGGCCATAATCTATTCAACTTACTCAAATAGTGCCAATAAAAAAATGGATAGTTTGAGTGTGCACATGGATGCATACATAGTAAAAGTTTGAAAGAGGGCACCTAAACTAGTTACACTACTACCAAGACAGTAGCTGTTACTTAACAAGTGTATATAGCCCTCACTCATCTGCCACCTAGGCATCTATCTCTTAGCCAAATCTGTACTTTTCATAATAACAGCATAGCAGATTTGCTTCAGTTCTTTGGTAAAAAGTGGTAAAAATCAAGTTTTGACAGCTTTCTGTACACTTTTCTTAGGTCTTTGGTGGCTTTGTCATTAATATTGTCCATGCTCCTCTTCAAACCTGCTCCAATTTACATCCTGGATGAGGTCGATGCAGCCTTGGATCTTTCTCACACCCAGAACATTGGACAGATGCTGCGTACTCATTTCACACATTCTCAGGTAAGAACCAGACAGAATGTCTTCATTTTTAAAAAGTATAAAGAAAGTATTAGTATTTGTTTTTCTAAAACTGTTCTTTAGTAGTGGTCACCATTAATAAGATATTTAAGATTGAGGAATACTAAAGCATTGTATATTTCTTTAAATATTTATTAATATTCAAATGGGTTTAGAATGAAAGAGAGTTTGGTCTCCTATTAAAGAAAAAGCCAGACATTACAATTGTTGTAGCATGAAAGAGAATCTAATATGTTCCTAGTTAGGAATTAATTTAGGATTAAATGTAATTATTTTTCTAGATAGCTACCAGAGATGTATACCTACATATCAGAACATCATGTGGCACTTGGTAGGGTACTCTTCATTTCTCCTGGCTACAAAGTAGAGGCAGCCCCTTTAAGCTAAGAACCGTTTGTTTGTGTTGAACTGGGGCTGCCACATATGGTTTATAGATCATGCATTATACAGCTTGGGTCTTCACTTACCATAGTTATCATAGATTGTATTTGTTATGGCAGTTATTTGCAGACAACAGTGAATTGATACCTATTAATTATACAAATATAAATGTTCCATTTGAGCTAGTGGAAATGCTGTAGTAACTTCAGACCTTGATATTATTCAAATGTCCCAGAGAAAAATATTTCACTGGGGCATTTAGAGCTCACAATAAAATAGTTTGTCAGCTACAGAAGACCAACAAGCTATCAAGCAGCAGGAAATGTAAACCTGGATAATGAAGCCATCAAGGTAAAATTAAGAGACTCTTAAAACGAATATGAAAAGCTAGAATAAATGTCTAATATTATAACTGGTTGTTACCTACATTTGAGGGTGTGAGTTTAAAGAATCAAACTATCTCCAAATAATTCTTTAACCTTATTAGTTTTAAAAAGTGAACTTCTTTAAGAATATAATAAAAATTAATCTTTTATGTTTTTTTCCCATTTCCCTTAAGTTCATTGTGGTGTCCCTAAAGGAAGGTATGTTCAACAATGCAAACGTCCTTTTCAAAACCAAGTTTGTGGATGGTGTTTCTACAGTAGCCAGATTTACTCAATGTCAGAATGGAAAGGTCCCAAAGGAAACCAAGGCCAAGGCAAAAGGACCCAAGTGACCACACGTGGAAGTTAAAAGTATGAATTTATTCCTTCACCTTGACCTGCTTTTTAAACCGACTTTTTAAGAACCTGAGATTTATCTCATTTGTTTATATAACGATAAAATGTTATTTTGTTACTTGATCCATATTTTCTCTTCCCTTATATAATCACTTATAAATGAACATGATTCCTCTTTTCTCAATTAGTTTAACTACGGTCCAGTTACTGTGATTGTGATTTTATGCGTGTCATCAATTATTTTTCTTACACAAGTCTTGTAGATTAGGGAGCCTGAGATACCTGTTTGGTGGGAAATTCTGTTTGTAAAAGCAAAAATACAAAGAAATAGGTAAAATTAGATTATGGAATAAATATCGCTGATAATCAGCTTTTAGTTTAATTCCTAAGATAATATTAATGTGTTTTCTAATGTGTTTTCTATTGCTAATAAAGTTATTAGGTAAGGAAGAATTAAAGAGCAAGGAGCTGGACCAGCAACGGGAACACAGAGCAAGGTGTTAGGCACATTCTGAGCTATTTGTGGTTAGTTCCCTGAGAAAACAATGCTAGATCCCTGATTCAGACTCAAATGACAGAAATCAAGACCTATTTCCCATTTTGTGATGTTTGAATATCATGTTTCTAGATGCTCAGTAATTGATCTGTACATGTGTACATTTTAAAAACTTTATAAACATTTCAGTAGAAGTTTAGGAGAAAGGTATGTTGCATACTGCTCTCTGGTGCAAGTTTATCTGAAGTCTTCCAATATTTCTGTCAGCCTTTTCATAATCTAATCAATAACAAGCTATTGGTGGATGTGAATGTAGAAGCCAACAGACAAAATGAAATTTGCCCTTTTTCTTCAGTCTAATATATTTGTAAGTAAATTAGGTCCATCTGTTTAACCAAAAGAACTCAAAATTTGATTATTTCTTAGTGTCTTCTACTCTCCAGTTCAAAAGGATGGTGCTTCTTTAAAAACTCAAAAGATTGTGCTAACACACAACCTAAGAATAGTTGTTAGTGTCTCTAGGTATGCATCACCAGTGTCTCCAAACTCTGAATCTTGAAAGCTCTGATATGATCTCCTCTGATCTTGGGTATGTTATTTTGATCCCACATCCCTTCATATTTCAGTTCTAATTCCTTTGTTTTTCCTTTCCCTAATATATGCTCATCCTTATTGGCCGTGAGTTTAATATTTTTCATTCTTCATTTTTATACATATGTGAGGATGTCAGATAACACACAGGTAACTGAATCCTTGGAAAGGATTGAATCTGGAATTAGTCCTGACTACTGTGGGAGGCTAGGGGAGTAAATGCTGAGTTACAGGAAGCCCAGTATCACATATAACAGACATAAGAAAATTTTTATTTTCTCTCAAATGCATTGCAAATTGTTTGTCAAAACAGTTTAAACTGTCACAATATAGTATACCTATTGGCCACAGCAAGGCTGTTAATTTTAATGCTTGTGACTTACTAGTTGTAAAATGGCACTTCATTGTTATTTAACTAGTATTGTGTAAATAACCTGTGGGGTGAGTATTTTTTCCATTTGTACTAATTTCCTTTCCTTTGCTACAAATTATCTATTTGTTTCCTTTCCTATTTTTGTCATTTGCTCTATGATGAAAATCCTCAAACATTAAATTTTTGTGAGTAATGTTGTTATTCTTTGATTAGAGGGAGGACATTAAGTGGGATGGGAACATTATTTCACACATCCGCAATAATATGAGTAACTAATATTTATTGAGCTCTATCTATATATTAGACACTATTCTCACATGCACATATTTTCATTTTTAATCTATTAATGGCCCAGCGAGCGAGGTCAGTACTGTTGTTGTCAGGATTATATAATTGAGGAAACTGAATTGAGCAGAGAGTTAAACTTGCCCACAGTGATAACACAGTTCAGTGGCAGAGCCAAGATACAAATGTTGGCAGTTGGTCTCCAGAATGTAGGAGGTACTACTGCCTGACAGCTTGAACATTTGTATTTGTACGTAATCCATTTAAGAGGTACCTACATGAGCAGGATGCACAACATGTGAATTATCTACAGGAAGAATCTCAGATGTTGGAAGACAGTTTTTTAGTTTTAGTTTTAGCATTTCAAGTACACAAACAACAAATGCAAAAAACAGACTTGAGAATCCCTCTTCCAGAGTGGTGGGGTTCCCACAGTCATGTCAGCTTTATTTATTTTTTATCATGTAACTTCTTTATAGCCTGTACTATTATGAATTAGCTTGCTTAATTTCTTACTATTAAACCAGACTTGTGTCCCTGGAATAACCCCCCACATGCTCCTATTGTATAGTTCTTTTTATGTATTGTTGGATTCAATTTGCTAATAATTTGGTCATGACACTTCTGTGTTTTCATGAGTGGCATTGGTCTGTAGGCTTTTTTTTTTTCTTCTTCTTACAGCCTTTATTTGGTTCCAGGATAATGAATTGGGAAATGTTTTTAATTTTTTGGAGTGTATTTAACTTTCCATTACAATGGGGGTTTTCCAGGTAGTTTTTTCTTAACTGATTGGTATATCATTTTAATTTTTAAAAAATCAAAGAAAATGATAGATTTAAATGGTTCTCTTAGAAAACAAAGAGGTACAAATTCAATGGTCTAAGGTTATATCTTTAAGATAAGAACAAAGTAAACCCAAATTAAATAGATGGAAACCAAATAAAGGGTAGAAATCAACAACATGTAAAACAAAATAAAGGGTAGAAATCAACAACATGTAAAACAAAAACAATGGAGAAAAAAAAATCCATGAAACCGGTATCTAGTTCTCAAAAGAGCAACAAAATTGGAATATTTCTAATTAGAACCAAGTAAACCAGAGGGATTAGAAATCACTAGTATCAGGAATGAAATCAGAGTTGCCACTATGGATCCTACCTCAATTAAAAGGATACAAAATCATGACCATTTTTTATGCCAATCAATTCAATAATTTGGACAAGATTGAAAAACTATTAGAAAAATAAAACTCACCAAAATTGGCACAATGATATAGAAAACCTGAATAGCCTCACATCTGTTAATGCAGTTGAAATTATCTTCCCACAAAGAAAACTCTAATATTATATGATTTTACTTGTAAATTTTACCATTCAAGGAAGAAATAACAGTGTTACACAAAGTCTTATAGAAAACAGATGGAGAGGGAATACCTCCAACTTGTTTTGTGAGAGCAGTGTCATTCTAATACAAAAACTTGACAAAGACAACACAAAACAAAATTATAGGGCTGTAGTCCACAAACAAAAATTTTGAAAATATTAGCAAATTGAATCTAACATCATCTATAAAAGATAAGCCATTTTCAAGTTGTTATCTGTCAGTACCATCTGTTGAAATTTACACAGAAAACCAAACACTGACCCTTCACACACATGTAAAGGCATCACAGCACACACTACTGGTAGTACTGTGCCGTTTTCATGGCCGTGTATATGAATGTTTTTTAATGGCAGTGTCACTTCAGAGTGTCTGATGGAAATATACAAATTTTTTTTATATCAACCTGCCGAGTACATGGCTTTAATAATTGGAATGACAAAATGGGAATTATGTATAAGCAGTTTTGCATACCAAATCATGATGTGTATTTTGCAAAAATGCAGTTATTTCATTTGGGATCTGAAGTATCCACTTTTTTTTCATTCCCCCACGGAATACCATTTTTACTTGAACATAAGACTAAGACAAATACATTTTTAAGTCTATGGTATTTAGTAGACATTTCTCAAAACTGAACAAAGTCAGCCTGCCATAGAACCTGACATATCTGTTGCAAGTAAGAAAATTGTAGCTTTCAAGTGAAAATTAGAGTTTTGGCAAACTTGTATTCATCATTGTGAGCTTGACATCGTCTCAATACTTAAAGACTTTTTTTGCCCTGGCAGTGTGGCTCATGAGTGGTTGAACATCGGCCCATGTATCAGGAGGTCACAGGTTTGACTCCTGGTCAGGGCACATGCCCAGGTTGTGGGCTCGATCCCCAGCAGAGGGTGTGCAGGAGGCAGCCGATAGATGTTGATGTTTCTCCATGTTTCTATCTCTCCCTCTCTCATCCTCCCTAATAAAAACAGGTGTTTTTTTAACTTTTCTCATAACTGGGTTTTTAAATATTGTATGATGAAATGTGTTAACATTTTGAAGATCTGCATCACCTGGTGAATGATATTTTCCACTGTCCAATGTGCAATTTTAGAAAATCCTGCCTGGGTAAAATAGCTGCTGTAAGTATAGTAAAGACCAATGGATTTTAATGTTAGAGTATGAGAACTTTATTGGTATGGTTCAAATTCCACATTGCAACTAACTTGTAAGAAGCTATTGTCTCATTTTGTTCTTAGTATCAAGAAAGAACATTAAATTACCTAATACTACTAGTATATATTCTCAACTACACATTCTCAACTCTGGATGAGAAACTAGAGTAATTTGTCTATTTATATAGCTAGGAAGTGGCTGGGGCAGTGGGTACTTGGGCAGGACTTAAACCCAGACTGGCTGAAGAGCGCGTACTCTTAGGTACACTCTTGGGTTTGTGCCTGGAGCTGAGAGAGCATTCCCATTATGCCTTGCATCGACCCTAGTCATGCATGGGTGGGAGCAAGGAGAGAGAAATTTAAATACATTGTAGAGAAAAAGGTTGCAGTTTAGTTCTAAGGCTCATGCTAGTGGATCATTTTATGCCAATCTGGTGAGATGGTATGGCAACTAATCCCTAAACTTCAGAATGGTAAGAAGCTGTCCTTTTCTTGCCTCCAGTTAAGGACCAGCGTTTTCTTCAACGAATTAAGGCTTTACATATCCTTACAAGACAATCTTTTATGTTGTTTATAAGATGAGCTTTGTTACTTGATGGCCACTAAGCGTTTTCTAAAGTTCTCTCGAACTTGAAGCTCATTCTTGCTCCATTCTGTGTATTGGTCCTGGTGCACATTACTACCTGTTCAAACAGAATGGCATTCCAAGCCCTCCAATCTCCCACTTTGTGGAGTCCCATTCTATCTTTAACTGCCTTTATGGAACCTATATTCTACCCAGTCTGCAACAGTGGCCACTCTGAACACAGCTTTGTCTCTACAGTCAATGTGACAGTCACTCTATTCCATTCCTAGCAACAGTGTGCCCATCCTTTAAGGATCTACTCAAAATCTGTCACCACCTCTTTGGGTCCTTCTCTGTGCCCACCCCCTTGCATAAGGCACCAAGTATTCCATAGTAGTAACTGAACGTGTGTCTTAGTTCTAGTAGGCTATACACTACTGAGTCCATCTTTTTAGAGCCCATACCATAGCCTATTAATCCCTTCATCTCAAAGATTATTTGCTTAATAAATGAGCAGAATCATAAAAATTAAAGATGGAACAGACCATGGTATTTAGTTCATGTACCACACTGGATTAGCAAACTGACTAGGAGAATGTTTGACCTGAAAAGTCACTATTAGGATTTTGTCTTATTCCCGTGCTAGTAATAAAGTCTCTCAGTACAAATTTAAAAGCAAAGATTTCATGCTGGAGATTTTTCCTCCAAAGAATTAAAGCAATCATTGTCCTATTATATACATTCTATTCAGTACTTCCTATTTTATTTTTATAGGCATGAAAATTATGTAAATTGTTTAAAGTTGTGCTCCAAAGTTAACGTTTTGATTTCACATCTTTTAACTTTAATCAAAGACAAAATTTTACTCCCTTATATGCTCTTATCTTCTTTGTCTAATATTAATTGACAGATGTGGGTTTCTTCTGGGGCTCTCTATTCTGTTCCACTGATCTATATGTATGTCTTTTTATGCCAGTGCTATGCTGTTTTGATTACTATGGCCTTGTATAGTTGGTTGTCAGGTAGTGTGATACCTCCAGCTTTGTTCCTTCTCAGAATTGCAGAAGCTATTCAGATTCTTTGTGGCTCCATAGATTTTTTTGAATTATTTGTTCTAGTTCTGTGAAATACACCATTGGTATTTTGATACAAATTGCATTCAATCTACAGATTGCTTTGGGTAGTATGGACATTTTAGTGTTATTAATTCTTCCTATCAATGAGGATGACATATCCTTTCATTTATTTGTATCTTCAGTTTCTTCAGTATCTTATAATTTTCTGAGTACAGGTCTTTTACCTCCCTGGTTAAGTTTATTCCTGGGGGGGTGTGTGTGTGTGTGTGTGTGTGTGTGTGTGTGTGTGTGTGTGTGTGTGTGTGTGTGTGTGTGTGTGTGTGTGTGTGTGTGTGTGTGTTCTGTGCCACTAATCATCAGAAATGCAAATTAAAATTATAATGAGACATCACCTCACATCTGTCAAAATGGCTACCATCAATAAATCAACAAACAAGTGTTGGTGAGGATGTGGAGAAAAGGGAACCCCTGTGCACTCTTGGTGGGAATGCAGATTGATATAGCTACTGCAGAAAACAATATGGAGGTACCTCAAAGAGTTAAAAATGGAACTGCCTATATATAACCCAGGAATTCCACTTCTGGGTTATTTATCTGAAGAAACCCAAAACACTAATTTGAAAAAATATATGCACCCCTATGTTCATTGCAGCGTTATTTACAACAGCCAAGACATGGAGGCAATCCCAAGTACCTATCAATAGATGAGAAGTACATGTACACAATGGAATAGTACTTAGCCATAAAAAAAATGAAATCTTAAACCATTTGAGACAGAATGGATGGGTCTAGACTCTAGAGCAGTGGTTCTCAACCTTTCTAATGCCGCGACCCTTTAATACAATTCCTCATGTTGTGGTGACCCCCAACCATAAAATTATTTTCGTTGCTACTTCATAACTGTAATTTTGCTACTGTTATGAATCATAATGTCAATATCTGTGTTTTCCGATGGTCTTAGGCGACCCACAGGTTGAGAACCGCTAGCAGGGTCGCCTAAGACCATCGGAAAACAGATATTTACATTATGATTCATAACAGTAGCAAAATTACAGTTATGAAGTAGCAACGAAAATAATTTTATGGTTGGGGGTCACCACAACATGAGGAATTGTATTAAAGGGCCGCGGCATTAGAAAGGTTGAGAACCACTGCTCTAGAGGGTCTTGTACTCAATAAACTAAGTCAGAAAGACAGATACCATATTTCACTCATATGTGGAATCTAAAGGACAGAATAAACGAACAAAATTGAAACAGAATTGGTCACAGAGAGACTGGTGGTTGCAAGGGAAGAGTGTTGAGGGACTGGGTGAAAGAGGTGAAGGGACTAAGAAACACAAATTGGCAGTTACAGAACAGTCACAGGATGTAAAGCACAGCATAGGGAATACAGTCAATAATTCGATGACTATGGTGCCAGGTGGGAGCTATCGAGGGGAACACTTGGTAAAGTATATGATTGTCCAACCACTACTCTGCACACCTGAAACCAATACAAAATAATACTGAAAGTAAACCAATTGGGAAAAATAATTTAAATTCCTTAGTAATTTAGATATAGAAGTTTGCTGTATTGCTTATTTCTCAGGATTAAAAATTCAAGGCACATGTTAATTTGAAGAAAAAAAAACACCACAAAAAAACTAAGTTTTCTACCCTGAGATTGCTTCCAGCTCAGCATAAGGAAGCAGGTGTTAAACACGTCCTTTATTACCTCTGCTTTGAGGGACTAGAAAGAACATGAGTAATTTACTTTTATAAATAATTCCAGTACCCTATGCCACATCTTCCACTTCCTCTCTCACATAATTCCCATCAGGCCTAAATGGAGGTGGACCCTTGCTGTGGCCCTTGCTATTCCCTGGTGGGTTCTACTGAAAAATACAGACCACAAAATGTGGGCTGAAGATAAAGAGAGAAAACAAGCATACATGACTTCACAGTTTCATCTCTTCCTGATTTTAACAAAGGAGCCGTTATTCTCCTAGATGAGAACACACAGGCTCAGAGAAGGTAATTTCCTCCCTCAGTTAAGGTGCAACAGAATCAGAATTTGATGTGCTTAATCCCAGCGTTCATAATCTTTCAACTTCAGTTGTTTCTAAAACATTATTTAACATAAAAACTATTTAAAGGAAACATGCTTTCCACACAAGATTTACTCTAATATGTATGAACGTAAACTTCAAAATGAACTCTTTTTGCCTTCCATTCCAATAAAACTTTACAATAGAAAATACAAAGTAAGTACAAACAACTACAAAACAATGTTTAGCTTAATAACACTTATCTAATTATGCCAGTAGAGGGGGAATAAAATTGTTTGGAGACTGTGGTAAGTGCAGCAGAGCAGGCTAATTGGAGTTTAGCGTGTCCATGTGAACCAGGGAATGACTCATTTGCCCCCTCATTCCTCACTGTACCCCACTCTAAAACTTTGTATAGCACGGCATAATGTCATTTGGTCTTCATAACACACCGTGTGCATTTTAAGAACACCTGTTTCATTTCATGGCACACTGCATTAAAATACAGCTACTTCATGCTAAAGGGATTGTTATACAAGTATAAACCATGCGGGGTTTAAGATGCAAGTTGTTGAGATGAACCCCAGATATGTAGGTACTCCTTTTTAATGTTATCAAATAAAAGCACAAAATTTAAAGTATCTAGAAGACATTAGACTCCTGAGAATGTATCCTGATTCCTCCCCAGAGATGCTCCAACGGCAATTTGAAAAGGACCACACTAGAGCATACTGAAGCTGCATTTGCATGATTTGGATAGAGGTCATTATTCTCTGGCAAAGGCCAGGTTCCTTCAGTGGGCGCATTCTGACTGGCATTTCTCATCTGGTCCTTTGTGCTTTGTGTGACATTCCTCCCCCTCCCTGGAAGCGGACATCTTCAGAACTCAGTTACTTTGGGTCTAAGGAAAAGTAGCTGGAATAGCTAACTTTGGGCCTGATTTTTAATTTCTAAAGCCCTGTAAGAATGCCAAAGGTAATATAACTTGTGGCAGGTGTTTTTGCAGAAGGCTCATTCTGGTACCTGTAACCAAACCCCTGCGGTTTATTCGTAAAACATAGCTAAAGGCATGAAGGCTCTGATTACTTCTATGTAAGAGTAGGAAGGGAATGAACCCTTACAGGAAGCAAAGGCAATAAATGCCATTCCAGAAAAGAGGGAGGGGCATGCATAAAGTATGGAACGATTTCCATAATTGTCATTTTAAATGTAAATGTATTGTATATTAAATGTACATGTATATTAAATAGAAAGAACACTGAATGTTGGATAACTGAAAGTATTTCTGTGCCTGAGATATAGAGTGGGTAAATGGAATCAAGAAATAAAACGAGAATGTGGGGAAAAGAGAACCCTTGTTGTGTACTATTGGTGGGATTGTATATTGGTTTTTCACTATGGAAAACATAGTTTGGAGTTCCCTCAAAGAATTAAAAATAGAACTGCCATATGACCCAGCAGTTTAATTTCTGCATATTTGAAGAAATGAAAATACTAAACTTAAAAATATATGCACCTCATGATCAAGGCAGCATTATTTACAATAGCCAAGATATGAAAACAACCTCAGTGTCCATCAGTAGACAGCTGGATAAAGAAGATGTGGTATATATATCCAATGGAATATTTTTCAGCCATTAAAAGAAGAAAATCTTGCAATTTGTGACAACATGGGTGGATGTTGAGAGCAATATGCTAAGTGAAATATAAAAAAATAAATATTGTATGATCTTACTTATACATTCAATCTAAAATAGATAAACCAACAAGACAACAAACCCTGAGCTCAGTTACAGGAGAGCTGATTGAGGGCTGTCAGAGATGAGGGGAGGAGGATGGGTGAATGGGGTCATAAGGTCTAAACTTCCAGTTAGAAAAAAAGTTAAGAGTGTAATGTACAGCATGGTGACTATACTTAATAATACTGTTTTACATATTTATAAATTGTTGAGATGTTAAAGTTCTCATCACAAGAAATTTTGTAACTATGTACGCTGATGGATATTAACTAGACCTATTATCATTTCATGATATATTACAAATATTAAATCATGTTGTATACCTGAAACCATAACAATATTATCTCAATTATATCTCCGTTTTAAAAAAGTTCAGAGTTAGGCCTGAATTGAGAAAAGTCTACTTGACTTTAAACTATCCTTTTAAATCTGACTTTAATGAATAATTGATGTTGAAAAAAACTTAACAGAAATCAGAAGACTGAAATTGAAACTCCATCCTGAAATGTAAAAGGAAATGATTAAACAGGAGAAAAACAATGTGATAAAGATTATTAAATGTGGATGTGAGCCCATCATCTAACCTTGAAAATTTAGCACAATTCTAAGAAGAGCAATAACCAGAAACAAAGTGTTCCTGAATGGGGAGAAAAATGCTGCAAAAGCCGGTAAAGGATGTTCCTGAATTTTAGGCAAAATTTTAGGCAAAAGAAGCTATACTTTATCTAGGCCTTCTCATTTGTTTTTTTGTTAAAAAGCCGCTACCTATAACAATTAAAGTTGTGTTACATTCAAACTGGAATTCATGGTGTGAACATTGTCAGTTCACTAACTTTTCAATCCCAGGCACACAGAAATTCTACCACACCTTTTGGTGCCTCCTGCTTTCTGTAAACTACAGACATGACCACAGACTGAACCCAAGATGGAATGAAGTTAGACTAGATGCTTAACCTCAAGAGCGAGTTTAGGTAACAGTGTCAGAATCAACCAGCACTTCAAGTCCCAGGCCTTCTCCCTCTGAACTAGTGGCAGGTCTTACTGACAAACCCGATTCTGTTTTTGCCTGGCCTCTTTTTGGTCTCTAATCACCGGCATGTTCTTGTAGGTCCTTTGCTAATATTTCGACAGGGAATTTTCCCCAAAAAACAATTTATTTCCCCAAAGCCCTGTTCCTAACCCATTCCTGGGCCCAGCCTTGGTTTCTGGCACCACAGCCCTGGCTACTCCTGCTTGTCTGGGAAGAAAATATGGAACCTGTACATTTAGCTAAAAATGTTCTAACAAGCATTTTGACTAAAATTTTTTCTTTTTTTAAAAGAACATCAAGTTCGGGAGAATAATGCCATGAACTCATTTTTGGTGTATATTATGTATTTGGAATATATACTTTTTCTAAAAAATAAGTGCCTAAATATTTGCATATATCTTTTTTTTTTAATATATTTTATTGATTTTTTACAGAGAGGAAGGGAGAGGGATAGAGAGTTAGAAACATCGATGAGAGAGAAACATCGATCAGCTGCTTCCTGCACACCCCCTACTGGGGATGTGCCTGCAACCAAGGTACATGCCCTTGACCAGAATCGAACCTGGGACCTTTCAGTCCGCAGGCCGACGCTCTATCCACTGAGCCAAACCGGTTAGGGCTACATATATCTTTAAGTGGTTTTTTACTACATAATTTTAAATTATATCTATAATCTAAAACATACACTTTTAAATACATATACTTTATATAAATGTATAGATCATTTAAACTATATTCCATAACAATATGGCATGTATTTGCATCCATTTCAATATATACACATGCTACATGTATACATATATGCTATAACTACGAAGCAATGTATTTACATTTAAATGACAATTATGGAAATTGTTCATAATATGTTAAGAGGAAAGAATGTATGAAATACATGTGCCTTTTAAAAAAGAAATTGTACATATACATACCATATATGTAGAGTGTATTTTTGTGTGTATAAAATAGAAAAAAAATCAGTATTTTTAGCCAATCTAATAAGTGGGGATCTTTTTATTATTTCCAGATATTGTAGTTGTAAATAACTTTGCAGTGAACATCACTATAGCTAAATCTGCACACTTTAGTTTTTTTCAATGCCTGTTACATGATAGGTGTCTAGTAAGTGTCAAATGAAAAATTTCAAAACATTTATAAATTTAATTGTAAACGTATAATTCTGCCTTTGATAAAAATCTTTCCAATACTGAAAATATATTAAATAGAACATATTTTATTACTTAGGTTGTTGCTATGACCTTGTAACTCTCTGTCTTTTGTCTATTTCCATTGCTCACTACTTCCATTATCCTCTAAAATACAGATCTATCTAATCATGTCATTCTTTTAAAATTGTACTTATTCGCTATTGTCCACAAACTAAACACGGACAGTTATATTTAACCGTAGTCCATACTGTCAGACTCCATATCCACCACACCACCCCTTCACCCCAACTCAGGGTGCTCCATCCACTGCGTAACATACACATTCAGTTACACCCTCGCTGCCCCGTAGTTCTTCCCGATGAGCCTTCACTCTTTAAAGCCCAACTGAAGCAGCACTTTCTCTGCATCATGCATTTCTTCATGCACGCAGGCTTTTGAAGACTCTTCTATTACAGCCCTCATTACTCTAAACTTCTTATTTCTGTTTTCCAGAATAGACCAACTATTTCAGATCAAGAACAATATTTTCATCTATGTTTTAGAGCCTTAATGACAATTAGTAAATTTTCTTTGGTCTGGGTTTAGAATAAAGAAGTAATGACAATGCTTCACACACGTCTCACCACTTTTAGACCTTCACATTCAGTAATCAATCAAATACTGCTCTACTTTAAAGAGCAGCACTGGTGGCCACGTGAATTTGGCATTTACAACGTCTATTTTTGGCAAAGAGATGACACCACAACTAACTTCTGTAGTTCCAAGCAAAATGAAATAATGCAGCATCTATAACAAAACCAAACCCACAATATTGGGGAAATATGGCCCATAGTAACCTCAGAGTGTCCTAAAGGGAAAGAATGAACATTTTATCCAGGGCAGCATAGTTTATGTAGACGGGTTTTTAGTGCATTGTCTGGTCATTACATAACTTACTCTTGTCCTCTAGACTTCTCACTTCTGTGAGCTTTCCTGATCCATGAAAAGTTCTAGTAACCTTGACCTGCTCTGAATTTTCTCACCCCAGGAAGTCAGGTTAAGATGAACTTTAAATGACATTGGTGAATATGTTTCATGGCCTGCCTCAGCACTAAAGAGCAGAAACATTGACATATGTGTGAAAACATTTGACATGGCTAGAAAGGGCCGCTGAATAAGGCATACTGGAGACAGTAGAAGTGCTCAGGAGGGACAGGAAGTGGGGCAGGGCCTAAAAAATCTGACCCTGAAACAATGAATCTTGAGAGCACTAGGGTGGAACAGTCCTTATCCTGTCACCTGGAGATGCCACTTAGGCAGCTATGGACACAGCAAGGGAAACTGAGGCACGCTGGAACACTGCACTCGCAAGGGTAATATGGAAGCACCTCATCATAGAGCACTGGGTAGCATTTTATAAAAATCACTAGTGGCCCGGTGCACAAAATTTGTGCACATTAAAAGGGGATTAATTAGAGGAAATAATTTAGTATTGCTATTTGCCCTTTCTCTATAATAGAAGTGTCAGAGATGAAAGAAAATTAGTAAAATGTATATGAAAACCTTCCTCCTGTCAGAGTCTGGGGCACACCACGGGACCCAGAGTCAAGTCCCCGCCCACACACACGCACCTCAAAATCGCATGAGAACCAGACCCTGCCGGCCCCCCACATTGGGCTAGATCCAGACCTGGCCAGTCCCACCCTTGTCAAGCCCTGCCAGGCAGGGGGCGTAGCCTCAGGTCCCCTGGCCGGCGCCAGGATGGGGGGCATGGCCTGAGGTCCCCCAGCCCAGACCGGGGTGGGGGGCATGCCTTGAGGTCCTCCATCAAGCCCTGCCAGGTGGGGGACATGGCCTGAGATCCCCTGTCAAGCCCTGCCAGGCAGGGGGGCGCAGCCTCAGGCCCCCCGGCCCAGCACCAGGAGGGGTCGCAGCCTCAGATCCCCCGTCAAGCCCCGCTGGGTGGGGGGCATGGCCTGAGGTTCCCTGTCAAGCCCAGCCAGGCAGGGGGGCACAGCCTCAGGTTCCCTGGCCTGGTGCTGGGGTAGAGGGCACAGCCTGAGGTCCCCTGTCAAGCCCTGCCAGGCAGGGGGGGAGCAGTCTGAGGTCCCCTAGCCCAGCACCAGGATGGGAAGCACACCTTGAGGTCCCCCATCAAGACCCGCTGGGCGGGGGGCGTGACCTGAGTCCTGCTGGATGGGGGTACAGCCTGAGGTCCCCTGTCAAGCCCCACAGGGGCTGAGGAGGGCATAGCTTCAGGTCCCTGTTGATTGCTTGTTAAGGCTCCTTATGGGAAATTGGCCTCAGCTGTGGGTGCAGCCATCTTTGTGATGGAGTGATGGTCAATTAGCATATTCCCTCTATTAGATAGGATGACTGGGTTTGGCTAAAAGGCAAGATTCATTATCTATGAGTGCTTCTCCAGCTGTTTGCCTCTTTACACACACCATGACAAATCAGGAACAATTTATCCAGCCACTCTAAACAGCTCTTACCAGCCCTTCTCAACCATGTAGCTTTCTCCTCCCAAAACTTGTTCCCTGTAAGAGTTATAACCCCCTTTTCCAAATCCTGGGTATTTCTGACTCAGCCCTTTATATCTTGTTAAATATAATAAAGAAAAGTGCACAAATCATAAGAGCATAGCTAAGAGTGAACACATCTACCCAAGTGGCAGGGAGCTGTGTTGGACCGGAATACCTGTAGGAAGGGTTAGGAGGGGAAATACTGGGAAGGGGATGTCACTTGAAGTTGCATTTACATAGCTTCATTCCCAAGAAAGCAGAACATGATGAGGAAAATAAGACCTTTTTTGGGGAGTGGGGGGCAGGGCTAGCAGCCTGACTCTGTACTTAGTTAATCAGTATCCCTAATGCACATTCTAGTTAGCCTATAGTCCCTTCCTTAATTATCTGGTCTTGCAAGACCTGTTTACCTAAATACTCCTCATTTTACAGAGGCCATAAACCATGAACCATACACAACACCCGGAGGGGGTTATCAGCGCTGGCTCCAGGCCAGGCCTTTAGATGTGGTCTCACAGCCCTCATCCCAACACATGGGGCTTTTTGCAAAGCCCTGGAAAGGTCCATATTTGGGGAACAAAGAAACCAAAGGGTATAAAGAGAAAGCTTCCTCCATACTGGCTTGCTCAGGATTTGGAAACGCGCTTCCCTGAGTCACGGTACTAGTACATCTGGAAATAAATGGGTTTTTCCTGTATCTCCGAGTACTCCTGTGTGTATTTTCCGGTTGCCTGGTAAATTCTGTAACAAACATGGATAGTAAATAACAAAGCACCTCAGTCCTAGGAACTGGGCCAAGGAGGGAGTAAACTGTAGCTGAAATGCCATCTATTGACAACAGGTGAATTTGATAATGACACACTATGGTGGTAGTATGGAGAAACAGTAACACATTATAGCCATTAAAAACTACAAATTACTATGCCTGTCAGTTTTAGATATCGTATCCTCCTTTAATCTTGGCATCCTGTGAGCGGGTGGGTGCTGGTCTGATTTTATAGCAGAGGAGCTACAGAACAAACATGAAACAACTTGCTGAGAACGACTGCTGGCATGAGGCAGAACAGAGAAAGCTTTTTAATTTAAATTTCATTTAAAGACTAAAACAGTTATGGGAATTTGAAAAGGCAGAAATTCATAGGAGGCATGCCAATTATTAGAAGTTAAATTGTTCTTTTTATTATGAAAACAATTTAATTTAGTGCATCATCAAGGGATAGTATTATGGTCAATGTCCTAGTTGTTATAATACACTAATAATTTTTAGGTTGTGCATAGGGCATGTAAGTGCTATTTTATGATTTATGAGGTTATATACATGTTAAAACCATTTTTGCTATAAAGCAATTTATTCTCAAAATGAATTAAAATCCTTAACATTTAAGAAGTCATTTCACTTAGGAAGAAAAATAATACAGAAAAATTAACAGATCTTTCCTCTTTTCAGTAGACATGTCAAACACTTGCATTTATTCATAAATAGGTCAAATGGGCCATTTGTAAAACAAAACACTTACAGTTCTTATGTCAAAGAGTGGTGAAATCATTTAACACGTGAAAGAAAGGAAACTGCAGGATAATTCAAAACCATCCAACTAAGGTAAAATGGTCTAATAAAAACTATTGAATGTTCTTAAGTGTTTTTAAGTATCTTACATGTCATGACTCTGATTTATCAGAACAGTAATGACTTAGTAAGATTTAACACTCTTGTGAGGGTCACAATAATTTATTTCTAAGGTTTTCAAACTTCAATTTTGGGGGTTCAAATTCCAAGTAAAATGGAGTAAACACATTCTACCCTCTCTCTCCCACTTATTAAAACTGAAAACCCTGGACAAATACAGACAGGCACTGTCTGAGAACTCCAAAAAATGAGAACTTGAGAATAGCCAGGACAGCCTTGCATCTCCCGTTTTGTTTTGTTTTTCTCCCATGACCCCTCCATAGGTTTTAGGGCATCCTGGACCTGCAGTTAGGGCCAAAACAATCCCAAGATCCTTTTCTGGCCAGAAGATGTAGAATTGCTGTAGAGGAAATCCCAGTCCTAATAAGTCATCAGCCCTGCACTACACAAGCCCTGGTCATGAGGCTGCCCTGGCAGAGCTTGGACAGCAGTAGTAGCCACTCAGGAACCCTACACTGTGAGATCAAATCCTTCCTTCTGACCAAAAGGACTCAGAAAAGAAGCCCTGGGATCCAAAGAGTGTGGGGCAATTCAGGTTATTTTTCTCTCTTTTTTCCCTCTCATCATGCTGCTGCCTGAGGTAGACCCTGTTATAGGAAGTGGATGACAGGACATTAAAATGTGAGCTTAATGGTCAAAGGATCTCCTGAAGAGAGTGTGGGGGAAACCTCAGAGAGGAGGGATCTATGGTAAGAGATCCCTAAGTCTGTGTACAAGACCCAGGCTCACCCTCCGAATTGCACAAGCATGGAACTGACCGGATGTGTGTTGTCACACACGAGTTTAAGTCACTGATGAGTTCCCAAACTCACACAAACAGCATTGCATGAACTTGGAAAACTGAACCAACAGCTGAGCTGCAGCCTACAAAAGGTTAAGACTTGCTTCTGAGCAAAATGAGGTAGGCTGCTGCTAAAATGAAATGTCAACATTCTCTAAAGAATGGAACAATCTCACAACGTAATATTCAAAAAGTTCTGGATACAGCTGACAAGTACTTTATGTAGAAAGTGCTAGTAAAATATCAATAAAGTTTACAGGTGCTAGAAAATTCACAGGTGCTAACCCTGAGATGCTTCTGAGGCGGAACTATCAAACAATTTAAAGCAGGAATTAATAACCATATTCCATGAAGGACAAATATTCTTGAAATGAATGGGAAGATATGTTCTCAGCAAAGAAGTAGAAGCTATGAAAAAGAAAATAGAAATTTTAGAACTGGAAAATATAATACATTTTTTGAAAAAATCACTTAAATAGCTCACTTGCAAAATGGATATGACATAGGAAAGAATCGATTAACTTGAAGATAGACTGTCTACAGTTTTCTATCTAAAAATAAAAAAAAAAGTTGGTAAAATGAACAAAGTCTCAAGGACCCCATGGGACAGTATTGAAAAATTCATATTCATGTCAGTGGAGTCCCAGAAAGAAAAAAGAGAAATCAATGCCAAAAAAATTATTTTAAGAAACTGCTTAAAATTTCCAAAATTTAGAGCAAAACAACTGAACAGATATAGACATTTGGTGAAATCTAACTAGGATAAATGCAAAGAAAACTGCATTATGATACATCATGATCAAACTACTGAAAACTAAAAATGAAGAAATAAATCTTGAAATCAGCCAGAGGAAAGCAACACATCACAGATAGGGGGACACCAGTTTGAATGACCTCAGATTTTTCATCAGAAACCATGAGGGGCATAAAACAGTGGGGAAAATATTTTTGAAGTGCTAAGAGAAAAAATTGTCTACCGAGAATTCCCTATCCAGAGCAAATAGCCTTCAGAAATGAAGGAGAATTAGGACATTCTAAGATGAAATAAAGCAGGGAATTTGTCTCCAGAGATCTCCTCTAAAGAAGGACATTGTGCAGGCAGAAAGATGGAATCAGAGAGCCACTGGGAACTTCAGAATGAAGGAGGAACATGGAAACAGTAAATAGATATACAAAATAAACATTGTTTCCTCCTTCAGTTCCTTAAAATATATATGGCTATGGAAAACAAAACTTATAAAATGGTCTGAGGGGGTCTTCAGTGAATCTTCCTGATTTTCTATATATATATATGTCTTCCCAAAGCACCACACCCACCCACCTTGTCAGCCCTAAGCCTTTCTTACCCATAACCAGAAATACAAGAGAGACAAATGAAGTAAAGAGCATGATTAATGGGGAGACTGTTACATTTGATAGAAAAATGAAAACAAGAGCTTTTAATTTCATTTAGAACCTTGGTATATGTAAAAAGTAAGAACTGAATTTGTCTCTTTGTCTATGATGGAATCGAACTCATAAATTTGAAGAGGCTAGGTACTTTTACACTGCTCCTTTTGCCTGATCTTTCTTTAGTTCATTACTTTCTTGTTCATGTCCCATTCCCTCTGTCCCTCTCCCCTTCACCTCTCCCCTATTCCTGTCATGTGTAATGCACAGGACAACTACAAAGGAAAGGAGGTGAAGTAAAGAGACTATGGCCACAACAATTTTACATTTCAGTTGAAGGGATAAAATACTAACCGTGAGTAGACTGAAAAGATTAGGTAAATATATTGTGATCTCTACAACAATCACTAATAAAACCTAAAGAAAGACATATAATCCAAAAGCCACACAGATCAATTAAAATGGAATTCTAGAACATCCTATATAATAAAAGGCCAATATGCAAATTGTCCCTATAGGTGGGAGTTTGACCAACAGGGAGTTAGACGTGCACTGACCACCAGGGGGTGGCGCGGAACATGGCGGGTGTCAGCAATGCGGCGTTGGCAGTGGGCAGCAGTGGAGGTGACAAGAGCGGGACCACAGCGGGATGATGGAGTGAGTGGGCGGTGCCAGGCCAAGGTGGGTGGGAAGGGAGGCCCCAGCTGATAGCTGGGGGAAGGGAGGCCCCAGCCGGCAGCCGCTAGGGACCCTACCTATTCATGAATTGTGTGCACTGGGCCTCTAGTATTCAAATAATTCACAACAAATTTGGCAATAAGAAATAGAAAAATGAAGAACAGAAGGATGAAGAGAAAACAAACAAGAAAATGGTAGGCCAAAATTTAAATATATCATTAATTACATTAAATGAAATGGTGTAAACCACTAAAAAAAAAAAAAAAAGAAAAAGGCAGAAATTTTCAGATTGGATTAACAAAGAAGACCCAATTATGTGTTAGGATATTGTGCCCTAGAAAAAGGTAAATAACCAAACATTTTATGGAATGATGGGTAAAGAGTCTGAGTTACACTGATACCTGGAGGTGTATCATGATGTGTTCAAGTGAGGGCATATGGAGGAGGCAAGGTAATAAATGAAAACTGGTCCACAGGGATACACTGGGTACATGAACCCACCTGGTGGTCATTTTCCTGGTCCCAAATGTAGTCAGAGTAGCCATCTTGGTAATGAATGGTACACGGGGACCTTGGAGTGGAGGGTGAAACTGTTCTAGTGTGAAATTTAAAGTGAAAGCCTCTGATACTGCAAACCTCCTTTCTAAAACAGCAAACCGGAAATGATCCCAGACCCCACTTGCCACAATCCACAGCACGTGGCGTTGGGGGCCCCAGCCATTTCTCCACTTTTTCCCCAGTCTGGCCCCTGCACAAACTAGACGGAGCCTACAAATGGCCTCAGACTATTGCAAACTCACAACTAAGGAGTAGTCCTCATCTACAGCCACCATCCCAGGTGGAATATCTTTGCTTAAGAAAATTAAAACACTCTGGGTACACGGGATACAGCCGTTGGTTTATGCAATGTAGTCTTTTCCATCACTATCAGAATAGGATATCAGAAATCATTTGAATTCTGATAATAGGCAACAGGATATATTTAGAGCCTAGCTCCAGGCTTATGTGAGTTTTCCTTCGGCTATCATCATAACATATAAAAAGGTCTGCACAGTCTACACATCAGGGATATGGCACATCAGTAAAATTTTAGGGTCTAGTGGTCACAGGCATTCCGGGGCATCCCATACGATGTAAAAGAAATTATTGCAACTTGCACCTCCCAATACCAAGAAGCATAATGACTGGCAGATGTCTTAAGATTCTGAAGGCATGATATTCGGCAGCAGGGAATACAGTCAATGCACACACCAAGGGACAGGGAAGCTGGGAGTGGGACCAAAACAGGAAAAGCTCTGCAGGAGGCCAGGCTGTGCTGGAAGAGACCCTGTGGTGTGACCAGCTGTGGGAAAAGATACCATGTGGACCTTAGGACAAGCCTGTGGGGTATGACCCAAGGGCAAGGCGGAGCCACCGGCAGCAGAGACTTCAATATCTTCTGATAAAGCACTCTTGGTGCACTATGGAGCCTTGGAGAGATGGATACCTAACCCTGGGGTATAGAGTGACCACACCGCCCAGGTGGGTCCAGCAACAATCCATTTTTAAGATCAAAACGCTTCATCAAGCACCACACCCAAGTCTGTCCTCAGCGAGCCCAAGACCCCACCCACATAAACCACCTCTTACCCAGTGCCTCTCCCTCCCGCCCTGGGCCACACCCGGCCAATCTCAGGAGTCCACGTCAAAGTGAATTCCCCACAACAAATCAGCGAGCCCAGGACCCCGACATAATCCACAATTTACACTGCCTCTCCCTCCTGCCCTGGGCCTGGGCCACACGGGTCCATCTCAGGCGATCACGGCAAAGCTAATCCCTCACAGCAAACTCTCCCCGACCCAGCGCTGGGTGGGAGTCCCAGGGCCAGCAAGGAGCGAGGGACCTGGCCCTGAACCTGGAGACGCGTCAGGGGAGAACTGCACAGGAGCGGCCCGCGTCCCTCGCCTCCGAGGACGCCCGGGGCCAGACACGGCACAGGCTGGTCACAGGCCGCAGCAACACCAAGACGGGTTGCATCACCCTCGGGGGCCAGTCCTCACTCCCCGCAGCTGCAAGGAGAGCGGGCCGCCTGCTCCTCGGCCATGGCTCCCTGGACCCAGCCACCGGCCGCACCCTGCACCCTGCGAGGGGCGTGGGCCCTTCCCCGGAGCCCCTCCACCAGGAACGGCCTCCGCTTTGGAACCCCAGGAGGGACACCAGAGGGCCAGGGTGGGGTGGGTGGAGGGGGGCTTCCCAGCGGGGCCATCAGGAGCCCACAGGGTACCCCACGTGGCTTAGGGTGTGGGGGGAGTACCTGCGTGTCCTGATGGAAGGGCTCTGCGGAGGCTCAGAGAGGGGGCCCACGGTGCCGCTGACGGATCGGATGGCGCTTCCCAGGAAAGCCGGCTCTCGGAGATACAGGGGGAGGTGGGCGGGCGGCTCGGAGTCCGGAGATGAGAAACACCTGGGTGCCAGAGACACCTGGTCCCAGCGGTGTCTCCTTAGAGTCTGGCTCACGCCACCTGACACCACAGGCACATCGTCCAAAGGGGTCTACGCGTGTGCCCAATGGTATGGATGTGCACTGAACATGCAGATGGAGCTAATACTGCACCCCACGGGGGAGGGCGCTGGCCCACTGGTGGGCGAGACAGTGAGGAGCAGCTGCGGCTCGGCCCAGCTGCAGTGAGTGCTGCTCCTTACACTCCACTCCAGAGGCGACGTCTACCAGAACTCTGTAGAGGTTGCTCACGAATTGTCTATGACAGTGGTCGGCAAACCGCGGCTCGCGAGCCACATGCGGCTCTTTGGCCCCTTGAGTGTGGCTCTTCCACAAAATACCACGGCCTGGGCGAGTCTATTTTGAAGAAGTGGCGTTAGAGGAAGTTTAAGTTTAACAAATTTGGCTCTCAAAAGAAATTTCAATGGTTGTACTGTTGATATTTGGCTCTGTTGACTAATGAGTTTGCCGACCACTGGTCTATGAAAAAGTAGCTTCGATGTGTACAAGGGGGGGTTTCATAGACACTATGTCGCCCAGATCTGCCTTCAGTGAAGGACTCACTGCCCTGATTGTTGACAGTGCTGCTGACCGACACCACCTCCTCCCCACCCCTCGCCCCCCTCCCCCCTCACACACACACTTCAGCTGTCAGCTATTCCAGGGTCTGCCTCAGCTGCAGGGAGTCACCTTGCCCAAGGTTGCATCTCATCCGGAAGTTCACCTCTAATGAATGACCAGTGAAAGTAAAGAAAGGCCTGCCCATCTTGACCCAGACACCTCAGGACCACTCTTAACGGGTATTCTGGCTTCAGAAGAACTTTGTTGTCAGACCTGCCTCCAGGCCTGTCTCCTCTCTGCTCAAACTGCTTCCTTGCCCTCCCATCAGTCTACAGAGTTTGTCTCTGAGGGGGCTCCTTAATAAGCATTCAGCCAACCAAACTCGGTCTTAGAATCTGCTTCTGGAGGAATCCAACCTTTAACAATACTTCACCTTCAGTTTGAATTTTTCTGTTTTGTATTTGTTAATTTCTGTCATTTTCTTTTTAAGTTATTCTTGGGTAATTTCTTGTCTGTCTTCTCCGTCTCCAGAACAGAGTTTAGGACTAGAAGAAACATTAAGGCCATCTACCTAGTTTTCTTCTTGTGTACACTGCTTTGCCCTGTATTATACACAGCTTCAACCTATGACTGTATCTTTTCGGTGGTATCAGATCAGACAGTAATGCGGAGCTGTAGTGTTTACCAAGTCTCCTCCTATGAGAGAAATCTGTCTCCTTGTGTCTTCTACCCATTCGCCTTTGTTTCATTAATCCACATCCAAATGAGTTTCAAATAAATGAAAGCATCTAGCATGTCCTCTGCTGAATGTTCCTGAGGCTAAATAAATCCAGTTTCCTCAATTATTCCTCATTTTTTCAAGATCCCTCATCATTATGGCCCCGCCTCTCTTGTAAACTTTTGTAGATTACTTATCCTCTAGCACAGAGACAATTCAATTTTTTAATCTGTTCTGTCATTCCCCTTATCCAACACATCTTGTCCAGGGTGAGTATTAAAGCGAACAAACAAAACAGTGTACTGGAAAGATAGTACTTTGAGTTCGTTTTTTGTCCCTTTCAATACTAATATACTTGAAGAAATATCCAAATTTTTCCATTTAATCTTTCTCTTCCTCAAATATAATGGCATGCCCATAAATGTCAGGGTGGGAATTCTAGTCTCGTTGCAGGGCTAATATGATTTATTAATGGTATCATTACTCTGTGAAATGATTTGACAAGTCAGAGGTAATTCAATTTTTCATTGTTTCAGTTAAGCGTGAGTGACTGATTCTTATGCTGATTGGCACCGCTAATGACAGTGTGGGCTTCAGCATTCTGCGCTCGCCTCAAGGACAGCAAGAGGGTGAACTAGCTGCCAATCTGACTGTCATTTTATGCAAATGACATGGACCAATCTGCCTCTCGTCCATGGCTCATTGAAAATTACAATTGTGTATTTAAAAATGTATACGGGCTGTATTTCATGTTGGCCCACAGCATGTGTTTTGTGGAGCAGGTAACACCTGACAAGAAACAAACATCCTTAAGTTATTAAGGAAATGAGGCCCCTGGCTATGTGAACACACATACCTTTTTTTTATTTTTATTTTTTAGAACAAAAGTGTCCACCTTAATGAGAAATCCTAATTATTAAATTCCATTTTTAACGCTGAGTTCCATAAAGGACTGCAATCCACCCCTTTGGATAACTTAAGTGTCAATTTGCTTTGGAAATTACAATGATGTGGGGCATATGTCATTTGGAAGAAAAACTCATTAAATTAATTCCCAGTTCCTAATTTACTTTAGGAAAGTATTAATGTTGAAGACATTAGTTGGGAAGAAGATTGATGAGTTTAGTTTTTTCATGGTACACTGAGGTTGTAAAAAGAAAGTCAACTGATTTATCATTTTTACATTGTGTGTACTTCCTACCTTAATGAACAAGTTGACATTTAGTTCCCTCAATTTTTATTACTTTATAGTTCACCAAGAGCATGAGCTTTCTTAGAGTTTCCATCTTTGATGAGGAGGTGTATGGCACAGTGAATAATGAGCACCAGCTTTAGAGTCACCGAAGTTTAAATCCCAACCCTGCTGCCTGTTAGCTACCTGACCTTGATCCAGTTTTACTATCTTTTCAGCCAGATTTTTCTCATCTATAAAAGGACAGTGACAATAGCAATCACTTAATAAAATTGGAAGCATTAAATGAGATAGTACACCTATACTCTGTAAGTATCCTCAAGTGGTAGCTGCTCTCATTATAGTTTGGATGGAGTACGATTCAGGAGCTTTGATGCAAGTAAGGTTCTCTTAATATAAGAGAACAATGACTAATATGCATGCTCATTAATACTAGGAGAATAGTGAAAGGGGGAAAAAATCAGGCATTCTGACTCCAAAGGCCATTATTTCCACCTCTAAGCACAAAACACAATAGATTTTTGATAACTCTTGAGAGAAAGATGCAGTATTTATTTATTTTTTTGGGGGGGTGGGGGGACGTGCTTCAGGGATAAAAGCTACAGGTAAACTTCATTGCAAATATTTGACATGAAGTAACTTCAAAATGAGAATGGAAGGAAAATACTGATTTCTTACTGTGTGTCAAACTCTGTGGTAAGTACTTGTTTAAAAATCAGACTCACCATTCTCATCATCATACTAATGGTAGTGACAGCTGCTATTCATTAAGGACCTGTTCCAGAGCAAGCACTTTACACATGCTATTGGGTTGAATTCCTCAATGACCTTATAGGCATACATTATCCTATATAATAAAAGCCTAGCAACTGAACGGCAGAACAACCAGCACGACTGGTCGACCAGTCGCTATGATGCACACTGACCACCAGGGGGAAGACGCTCAACACAGGAGCTGCCCCCTGGTGGTCAGTGCACTACCACAGTGGGACTGCCACTCAGCTGACTGGGATGAGCAGCTGCTCCCGCTGCGAATCCCAGGCCTGGCAGGAACCAGGGCTGAGATCGTCTCCTCCTTGCTCCAGGCTCCTCCTCCTCACTATCTACCACCTCCTCTGGACGCCTGCAGGCCAAGCAGTGCTGCCCCTGGGCTCGCAGAACTGACCCCGGAGGCTGGGAGGCAGGTTTGTGGCCACCACCTACTCCACCGCCTCTCAGATCTATTGTCCCTGGGCCCAGCCCCAACTGGGTCCCCTGGAGAGGTGAGTACTCCAACTCCATGTAAGATGCAGGACCAGGGAGCAGCCACTCAGAGGGCGGGTCCACAGCCGCACGGCTGACCTGAATGAATGGTGCTCCCACAGCGGGCCGATCCCTGCAGGCCACGCCCCCACCAGTGCACGAATCCTGTGCACTGGGTCTCTAGTTTTGTATAATTCATTGACAAGGAAAGCAAGGCCTATAAAATTGAAGGAATTTGCTCCAAATCATTGGCACTAGAATTGGAACTCACTTCTATACAACAAGGACCAAAAAACAAACAAAAAAAGAAACCCAAAAACAATCATTACTCTGTTTCAACTCACTTTACTTTGGTTTGCATTAACACAACACTCTTCTAATATATTTTGTGTTGTCTCCTAAAAGTATGACCTCTGCCTAGTGCTGCAGAGGCTACAGTGAGCCCCTGGCTAAATTCCACCTCCATGATCTTACAGTCTCCTTGAACTTTGTTCAGTGTCTGCTGGACACCACTCACCAACCACATAGGTATGGCTTCCATCCACGTAGGCCTGTACTTAACATCCCTGTTGCTATAGTCCAAGGCACCAAGGGTGTTCTAGCCAGTGTGAGCACCTCAGCTACTAAAGGGAGCCCCCAGTCTTGCTGAGCACTCTGGCATTCACACAAAGCTTCCTCAGCTGGCAATGGTGTTGCCTCTGAGGAATGGCTAACGAAACCCTGTAGCAGAAACTATGCCTCATGATATTCTCAGGTGCCTGCTCCTCAAGTGGCCGTTCTATAGCTGTCTTGGATTTTTCTTTTTCTCTTAAAATACATACCATGCAAGCTTTCTCAGAAATGAGAAGTTTCAAGCTGTTCTGTGGTTCACACAGGCATTTCTATAAGGGAACACTCTAGAACCCATAGAACCAGGATGTAACGTGTAGCTCAAAAGCCTCATAGATCATTTTCTTCTTACCAAGTTGCCTCTTATGTGAATCAGAGAAATTCTGCTGTGAAACAATGATTGAAAGTAAAATATTGGCCTCATAATTAAATGATAGCATTTTATAAATTGTAGGTGTCAGTTAAATTGTATAAACATGGTCTCCAAAGCAACTTGGACTTTTGCATGGAGTATCACTACATATCTGTTGTATAAAATCTATAATGCTGCTATAATCAGAGGCACCAAGAGATGCACGGGGATCTCAGGGGTAATTCTGTTAAAAGACAACAATATATTTTGACAATAATATCTTTTCAAGGTACAGAACAATGGGCCTAAGATACCCTAACTCACTTCTTATCTGATGCCCTGAGATCTCAATTGTGAAATATATTTTATTGTAGAGGATCAAAAGAAAACATCCAGAAGCTCTAGTGAGTTAAAGGGCAAGGTCACCGACGAAGGCAATCCAGGTGAATGATGCTTGTATGATACCCAAGGTCCAGGCAAAGAACGAGAGGGACCTACACTTTATTGACTTAGAGGCAAACCAAATAGGTTAGGCGGAAGGTCAGATGAGACATGTAATAAATCAAACTCAAGTTCCCAAATGCACGATTACCATATTGAGGAACAGAAAGGTCCATGTGACAATTGTTTCATGGGAAGCAATTCAGGCTGGAGTTTGCCTCACAACATTCCCGGAGATCTCTCTCTAAACTTTTATTACATCCTCATGGCTGAGCTGTGACGGGGATATTTAATCCTACTTGGGAAGGGATGCTGTTTTGTGGGCAGAAGGAGAACTAGAGAGGTTCAAACTTGATTTACGATGGAAGTTTGTATGGAGATGAGGTAATTACTGAGCGGATTCCAGCTCCTGTCTTTTGACAAGCAAGTCCTGTGTGCCTCCCCTGAAGTTTTGTGCGTAGGTTGACCTGGCTCCCGCACACCACTGCCCTAGTCAGTTTCACAGGGAACTCTAGAGTTGAAATATCAAGTCAGAGATTTTTACAAATGGAAATGCACAAAGTGAGTGGATTACCTCAACAGCAGCCTTCTTTTGTTGAGAATCACTTGCTAATTGGACATTTGAGGTTAATGTCTCTGGAGATAGCAAAGTAATTGATCTAGTGTTAGACTAGGCTCAGCACGGTGAGAGGTTTTCTTTGACTCTCATAAAGACTCTCATCTTTCCAGAGCCCATGCTGCTAGTCTCTGTCTTCCTGATACACAGTGCACACATACACAGTAATGCAAGAAGTTTATTCCTTCAATACGTATTGAGAATTTACAGCATTGCAAGAGATGGCCTTTCTTCTTTTCTTTTTCTTCACCACAGGGACGCCCAAATCAAATACGTATCAGACCTCTACAGCATAGCGGACACAAAGGCTTGCACTTTGAGTGTATTATTCTCCAGTCTTTATTTCTCTATCTTTACATACCTTCACCTCATCGCTTTGCCGTTTTCATTTGGGTACGTGTAAAATTAGCCAGAAATGAGAGCTGAGATCCCAGGGCCTTGACACAGCAATGGTTGGTACCAGGCTCTGGCCCTCATCTCTTAGCCACCCAGGCTGGCTGTTCACCACCGGCAGCTGCTCCGTCTGGAACATGCAGTCTCTCTGGTCATTGGAGCAAGAGGAGAGATTCTGGAGATGTGCACATGTCATTTTCATTGTTCAGCCAGCAAGGGACATGCTTCAGTTCACCTTTGTGCGGCTTCATTGGCCAGACCTGGCTGCAGCGCCCCACCGGAAAGCAGGGGAGTTGGGAAACGTAAGGGTTCAAATGGAGTACCTGATGAGCACACGATCGCTGTCCAGAGTGTGTTTTGCCATGATTTTGAGAAGTACTTTTAGAATGAGACAGGATATAAGTAATTTGTAGGTCAAAATGGTTAAATATCAGCAGTTTTATATAGTTCAGCCTACTACATAAATACTGTCATATGCACTTTACTGAGTTAATAACTGCCCTTGCCCTCAAAAAAAAAAAAAAAAAAAAGAGGCTGCGTGAGCAGGGGCAAGCCTGCAGACAAAGAGCTGCAGCGCAGTCAGAGAAGAGCTATGACAGAGACACGTGCAAAGCGAGCAGAAAGTGTGACCTGCTGTATAAGGGCGGGTTAAGGGAGGTGTCAGGTAATTACTGATGGGCATCGCAAGGAGAAAGTAACCAACTTGTAGGTAGAAGGAACGATGTGCAAAGAGACAAAGAAAGTGTGTGTGTGTGTGTTTTTAAGCTTTGTTTAGAAAAACCAGTAACATTTTTAAAAAGTAAGAGAAAGGCTACTTTGAAATGAGGCCATAAATGTAGAGGGGATCAGGCTAGAGATGACTGTGTATTCATGCTAAGGAATGTTCCCTATTTGCAAACTGCACAACTGGAAGCGACTGACGATGTGATGGGCTCGGATCTATCTTTAGGGGTGAGGAAGGAATCACACTGTAGGAAATATTGGGTGCCTTCAAGGAGAGCTTTTGTTGGGTACTTACTTCTGTGCTCCTTCTCAAGGTAGACGTGCTCTCTAAACTTCACGCAGAAAAACTCTCCCAACCTATGGTAATCAAGTATCACTAAAATCTAGGCAAGATCGGAGATTGATGGGTACGGTACAGAGCAGGCCTCTGGCTAATGTTGAGGAGGAAAACATCTGGTGAAAATATTTCCTAGGGTTACTGTAGCTTATTACCTGGACCTGCTACACTGATATTTTCCTGGGCTCTTGCTATACTGAAAAAGAAATACTGCTTCTGGAATCTTATGAGTTAGATGGGACCTTAGAGGTTTCAAGGTCTAGACTTGTTTGCTTTCTATGTGAGATTTTCTTTATATTTAATAAAATTGAAAGTGGCCATTGAGTCTTATGCTTGAATAGGCCTCCAAGAAACTAATTTATTCTCAAGATAGATCATTCCATTAGAGAAAAGTGAAAGTGCTTTGCTGTTGTTTGCCATTACAAAGAACAATACTTGAAAAATGGAAAGGAAAAAGAAAAAAAAACAAAATTCTGGCTAACAACCCCAATAGAGCCCTTTCTATTGTAAACTGAAATACCAACAATGATACATGACTCACCATAATGAAAAAAAATGTTACTTAAAACTACAATGAAAAATAACCATACCACCCTTTTAATATCTTTGTGTGTTTGGGAGACAATTCATATCAGCATGAAAATAAATCTCTATATTGACCTCTTCTATAGAAAAGTTTAATAGGAAATGTCAGAAAAAAAAAGAATAATATTTTAAAGTCTTTGCCAGTTCAGAATAATGACACTAACGAATCATTGGATATGAATGGCCAACTGGCCCACATAATAAAGCGAGGGGATTGTATTGAATAGGAGTCTGAGGATGAGCAGCCTAAATTCTTCATTAAAGTGTCCTACACATTCAAATGCCTGTGATGATGATTTAGAGCCTTTCAATAAAGTCCCATTAGTCTTGTAAAAAGGTGGACATTCTCAGTCTGTGGCAATGGTTTTGTTATTATTCCTGGTGTGACTTAGATGTCAACTAAGATAACCTAATATTTGAGATTGAGATTAAAATGGCTCCAGGTTGAATTTGCTTGAGATAGGATCACTAATTTACTGTCTGGTCTTCTGGGGAGCAGGGCGGTGGGGGCGTCAAAGTGGCACAGGTGAGCTGGGCTTCTCCACTCCGGGAGGGCCATTCACACTATGTCCGCTGTCATACAAATGGACACTCCTTTTCCATCATTCCCAAGAGGGTGACAATTTGTTCTTATTGGTGAAGGGGCTTTGAAAAATAACTTGGATAATTAGATCAGTGAAAGAAAGGGAGGAAAGGTATTTCAGGCCCAGGGAACAGCAACTGGAGGAGCAGAGTCAGGGGCATGAATTACATGTTTAAAACACGAGATTGGCAGTTTGCCTACATCATGTGGGAGAGGTGAAGAGGAGAAACTGAGGTTTATGGGAACTCAGCTAGGACATATGCTCTGTTGGCTGCCTAAGAAAAACCTGCCCTCTGGGGTCCTTCATTTCTAGGGAGTCTCCTTTCCTCTGCCTTTCAGCTCTATCCTGAATACACCTTCAGTTGTCTCCTAATCCTAATTAAGTAGCATTTGTTATCTCAGGGAGAAAAGTCATCTCTTTTTTTTTACTGACCAATAATGAGTGTAGTTAATTAGCTTACCTTTATAAACACAATGCATGTCGAATTACAGCGAATATAGCCCCCATTTAATTAACTACTGAAGCCAATATTTGGGGGCATATACTCTGCATCAGTTTAGTCATTAAGACCTTGAACAAGTTATTTACCTAAATCTCACTGTTTTTCATTTTAAAAATGAGAATAACTGTATGTATCTCACAAGATACTTTATGAACATACTATATTGATACAGTCCACCATTTATGGATATTTTGGTTGTCTGCATTTGAGGGCTTTTTAAAATAAGGCTGCCCTGAATATTTCTGTATATGCATATACGTATATTTCTGTTGGGAGTGGAATTGCTGATATCCATATGTTAAGTTTTGATTCTGCCAAACAGATTTTGCAAGTGGTTGTATCAATGCACAAAACTTCCAATTGTTCCACATTCTCAGTCACACTTGGTGTTATCCTTTCTCCCTTGCAGTCCTCCCAGTGGGTATCCACTGGAATATCATTGTAGTTTCAATTTACTCTTTCATGATGACTGATGAAGTTATGCAGGTCCTTGTTCCAGTTATCTGTTGTATAACAAATCATCTCAAAATTCTGGCATCCAAGTTGGCCTCTTCTGACACAAGCAAAGCTGCAGAGGGCTGCTTTGTTACCACTGGGCAGTGAATGGAATCCTAGTGACGCTAGATGGTGTGGAGGTGGACTCAGTACCACCGAGTGGGGATGAAACCCAGCTCCTTGCTTGGTCTTCTCTGACACCACCTTGGCTGGCCTGGGGGGCAATGGGTACTTTCTCTCTCCACTTTTCAGAGTCTTCTTATGTTTATTTTACATATAAAGCCTAGGGTTTCCCCGTGCTTAGTGAGAAGAGTAAGGAGAAGGGTACCTATTCCCTCCTAATCAGTCAGCATTATTTCTGGCAAAAAAAAAAAAAAAAAGAAAAAAAGAAAAAGAATTTGTCTACTGCCTGCATTCAAGATTGAATGGGTTTCTTGATCCCTTTCCCCCAAAGTAAATGTACCGACCTTGTCGGGTACAGAAAATCTGAACAATCCGGGTCTTCCACAAAAGGACAAAGCCTACCCTGCTGGGCCTGTCACAGGGAGGAGCCAGGAGAGGAGAAGGAATGAATTCGTGTAACCTTGCAGAGAAGGTAGATCCTTACAGAAAACCAGTGACCTTCCCCCTGGTGACCTTCCATTCACTTAAGGCCTCCCCTCTGCGGGTGGCCTGAGCGATGGGGAGAAGACAGACTATTTTCTCCTTATACTTTCAAGAGAGTAGTTGTTCCTGTTTCATGGTCAGATGTGGAAGCCATGGTCTCCCTAAAATCAAGAATTGAGGGGGAAAAAAAGTAAAAAAAAAAATCCTCACCCAAGGATATTTTTTCCATTAATTTTTAGAGAGAGTGGAGAGAGAAACATTGACATGAGAGAGACACATCGATTGGTTGTCTCCTGTACGGGCCCGAATACTTTTTTTTTCTTTATTGATTAAGGTATTACATATGTGACCTTATCTCCCCATTGCCTCCCCACCCCCACCCCACCTCCATGCTCATGCCCTCACCCTCCTAGTGTCTGTGTCCATTGGTTAGGCTTATATGCATGCATACAAGTCCTTTGGTTGATCTCTCCCCCTTCCCCCCACCCTCCCCTGCCTTCCCTCTGAGGTTTGATGGTCTGATCGATGCTACTCTGTCTCTGGATCTGTTTTTGTTCATCAGTTTATGTTGTTCATTATATTCCACACGAGTGAGATCATGTGATATTGACCAAATGCTTTTAATATTCATGTTGTCTCAATAAGAAAATGCCTTTTGGAAATCATTATGCATTAAACTACACACCACTGCGATGGCAGCCATCCAACGGTGCTGGGCGTTGCCCACTGGGCACTGCCCACTGGGCACTGATGGAGACTTAGAATTTTACCCCGTGGTTTTATACCACAGCCCTTCTAATATCCCACTAGAATGTCCCCCTTCCACTCCTCCTCCCCTGCGACTCTGAGGCACTGTTGCTGAGCTAGTTCAAGCCTAAGGGCACGGAGGCTACTCTTTTCAGAATACTGGGAGAGTGAGTCCTTGGGAGCCTGTGTTCCACTCTGCAGCTCGGCTGGGGGAAGAGGCACAGTGCTGATGACGATGGTGGTAAAAGTGACAGTGATGCAGGAAGAGTCTAGCACCTGAGGCAGAGAAGACGAAGGCAGTGCTGGGGAACAAAACGTGGCCCCAAGCTCAACACTGCATACGTCCCACAGGCTGTCTGGTGCTCATTCTTGAAAACCTGAAGCTGCCTTGCACTGCGTCTGCTCCAGGTGAGAAAGTGCACGCTTTCGAGTACCATAAGTAGGCTGGAATTCTTGAGGTTCCCTTAGACCTATATTTTATGATAATTCTTCAGGAGACCATTAATCACAGTTGTGCGATCATCTTTACCATTTGAATTTGCAGTTACATAAAGGACATATGCACCCTCACTACATAAAGGACAGGCTTTAAAAAAAAGACAAGGTTCTTTTTTTTGTTTGCTTGTTTTTTGGAAGTTGAGTACATGTGACAGCTGGTCAAATATATAAAGTACTGTATACACACACCGTGCTTGGTTGTAAAATCTTCTGATGTCTGTCTCTGTGTGATCAACTGCAACACAGCTGAATAAAAGGTAAAACTCTCAAAAATATCTCTTCTTTATTAGAATACAAATCAATGTTTCAAGCCTGAAAACTAATGAGAATAGCAAACAACTTATCTTCTTGAAGGGGGAAAATATGTATTCTTTTGCCCTTTGTGTTTCCAACATCAAATATTTATTCTTGTCTAACAATTTCAGTGTAAGGACTTGAAATTACTTATACCTACATGTAACATTCCTATTTACACCATGTATTGATTCTGGTAACTTTCCACGCCTATTGATTATTCTCTTTCCCAAAGTAATTTGCAGAATGGTAAGTAAAGGCAGTAGCAAACAAAAAAATATATTAACTTTTAAATTACACAAAAACCTGAATATGCTGAAGTAAAAATTCACTCTCTAACAAAAGTAGATAAAAAAACCCTAAGGTCCCCCATCACTCAGCTCCTAACTTCTACAGCTGTAACCACTGTTAATAGTTTCCTCTGCAGGTGCTCAAAACTGCATACACACACCACCACACACATATAGTGTATACCTATATACACATGTATGCACCAATATGTACATACTTTACTCACACATATACACTTTATACAAAAATAGCATTATAATTAATGTTCTGTTATGCAACCTGTTATTTTCATTTAATAATAGTACACAGAAATTTCTCTCATTCTTTTAAACAACTGGATGGCATTAAAAAAAAAAAACCCACCTATTCCTCTACTGAGAATATTTATGTTGTATTTAATTTCTGTTTTTATTAATTCAATCATTTAAAAAATGTTATTGATTTCATATTATGTGCCAAATTTCTTCTAGATTCTCAGTGATAGTGAACAAAACAAATATAGTCCCAGGCCTTCAGGAGCTTAGATTCAAGTGAAGAGAAGGGGGAGAAAAGTCAATTGATAATTAAATTACATAATTACAAACTATGTTGAATGCTCTGAGTTAACACAGAGGAAACAGAGAGAGAATAATAGATGGACCCATATTAGATAGGGTATCGGGATAAACTTTTCTAAAGGAGTGATACTTGAGATCCAAAAAACAAAGATGAATCCATTTGGAAAGTGGCGGAAGAGCCTTTCAAGCATGGGGGTAACGTGCAAATGCCTGTGGCAGGAGCTTGACATGTTCAAAAAAGAGAAAGAATGCCGGTGGCCTTGGGGAGCTGAGAGAGGCAGAGAATGGGACAGCTGTTCCAATGGGGCCACATGGTGGGGACCCGATGATGAAGCACCTTATATGCCGCAGTAAGATGTTTAGATCTTATCCTATATGAAGTGAGGTTTTAAGTAGTAAATTGACATGGCATAATGTATTATTTTTCAGGTTTATTGAAATATAACTGACATATAACATTCTGTAAATTTAAGGTGTATAATAACGGCACACATTTACAGTGTATAAGTTATGAAGTTTGGGCAGATGTATCTTGCATTATTGTAACCATCATTACAATCAAGATAATGACCATATCCACCACCTCCAAAAGCTTTCTCATCTCTTTCATTGTCCCTCTGCCCTGCTCCTCCCACCCACTACCACCACCAGCAACTAATGAGCTGTTTTCTTTGTAGAACTTGATATAAATGGAATTAATCAGTGTGTACTGATTTGTCTTGCAGGATGAGGATGCTATGCACTAGCTCTTCGTACTCATTAGAGAAGTTTTATGGCCCCATCGGACCATGCTGACTTCCTCATAACAGAAAACTAAGGGGAGAAATAGGGGCTCAGAACACGAGACCATTAACACCATATGCGTTTGCAGCCACAGCATTTAAATTTTAAAAATAAATGAATCGTTTTTTAAGAGAATATTACTCTGAGATTAAGGGTAGAAAAGTATGTACTAGTTAACTGACAAGAGTGCAAATTTGAATGTGTAAGAGTGTTCATTGCAACTTGAAATATCAAAAAATAACTGAAAAAAGTTGTGTTCATTAATAAGTAACTGAATAAGTAATAATAATTTACAACCAGGTAAGGATATATATATACTGCATTCATTGCCATAAAAAGGTATCATGCATTTACTTTCTTTTTAAAAAGCGAGCTGCAAAATAGTATGTATGATATGATTTAATTTCTGTAAAATTATCCACACAGCAAACTCTGTACTAATATAAATATAAAATGATAATATGAACTACCTACAAATGTATAATGTATTCTGGAAGGATAACCACCCAAATGCTGATATTGGCTCTCTTTGTATTTGGGTGTTAAGGTTGGTGGTATAATCAATAAAGAAATTAAAAAAATAAATAAAATAAAAACAGGAAAATTACTTTTAAAAAATATTCCCTGGCCTGGCAGGCATGGCTCAGTGGTTGAGCGTCGAACTATGAACCAGGAGTTCATGAGTCGATTCCTGGTCAGGGAATATGCCCAGGTTGCTAGCTCAATTCCCAGTGTGGGGCATGCAGGAGGCAGCTGATCAATGATTCTCTCATCATTGATGTTTCTATCTCTCTCTCCCTCTCCCTTCCTCTCTGAAATCAATGTATATGTATTCCCTGAAAAGAATGAAGAAGTGCTGTTGTAACAGCCAATCTACTCTCAGTCCGGCATTAAATTTAAAGACATAAACTTAGAAAAACGTTTGAGAGGGATTACATATGAAAATATTACTTCTAGATGGTGGGATTATTCTTTTCTTTTATCTTTAAAATTTCTGTATAATCAACATTAAAAAAACACACTAATCCTATATCAGTGATAACAATAAATAAATGTCTTCCATTTTGAAAGTAAAATAGCATTAAAAGGTATTCTAACCTGTCCCTCAAGTCAGTAAGATAAAATAATACTTCTATATCTTTGGATTATGGTAAAGAGAACATTTTTTAAACTAATTCTGGTATAATAATGGATGTATATATGTCTCAAACTTCTATTTCTAGTCAGTATTTAAAGGAGTCTCTAAATATAATGGTTATTTTTGTCACAGAAATGCCAGCAATTGTCACAGAATGGGAAATCAATATCAAATTCTCTAATTACTGCACTAAGAAACTCATTCATTGTAATGGATTCTCTACTGTAATTGAAGAACTAGTGAATATAATAAGAGAATCTATTCAGAGTCAGTTATTGACCCCAAACTGCCAAGTCATTTAGGACAAGAATATAGGGCAAATAGGTATAACTTGTTAAAGAAGTTACAAGTATGAATAGCCATCATCTACTTCATTTAAGCCCATAAAAGGATTTTTTAATTTAGTAAGTATGAAAAGACATTATAAAATGAATGAAATCCCTCTGCCAGGGTGAAGAATTTGAAAAGGTACATGACTAAATCAGTTTTAGCCTCATTCTTTACTGTGTAGAGCATCAGGGAGGTGTAAAATTTTAAAACATCTTTTGGCAGGTACAATATTGAACAACTACCTTAGAAAAATTCCCAGAACTGAATGATATATTCCTGAGAGTTCTGAGATACCTAAAAAATAGTATCTCCAAGGACAGGGATCATCCCTTAATTTTTTTTGAAATCTCAAGTTTCTAGATAAGGAGAAATGTAAAATGATGGAATATATGAGTTGTGGATTTAGTGACTAGATATCTAATCTGCTAAATAGGTATGATAGTGGGGTGGTGATATTGTCAATATTATTAAGATGTTCACTCTTTAATCTACTCTAATTCTTTCTATTCCACTGGAACTCCTTTTGCCATGATCACCAATGATCTTGTTTGCCAGATCCAAAAGGCCTTATTTCACTCTCCTGTGGAAAGATTTATGTAGCCTAAATTGCTCTGTCTTTCCTAGTTATTTTCTTTGCTTCACAACATTACCCTGGTTTTGCTCTCAGTCACCTTTGCTAGTTCTCTTCTTCTAATCATCATACCTAATAATAGACAAACATGTAAATTGACCATACCTCTGCTAAGCCCACAGCCAATCAGAGTGAGTATGCAAATTAACCCAACAAAGATGGAGGTTAATTTGCATACATAGGCGTCCAGCAGCCTGGGTCCGGGGAACTTTCTCAGCACCCAGGTCACTCCGAGGTAGGCCCCCAGTGGGTCCTGAGCAACCTGGGAAGGGCCTGAGCCAGGAGGGTCCTGGGCAGGGGCGGAGCCGGGTGATTGAGGGAGCTGGGGGTCCCCTGCCCAGGCCCCAAGCCCCGGCCAGAGGCTTGGGACCTGGGCAGGGGCGTAGCTGGGCGATCTGAGGGAGCTGGGGGTCCCCTGCCCAGGCCCGGAGGCTTTAGGCCGTGGCAGGGGTGGAGCCAGAGATTGGAGGCGACTGGTGTGAACTACAGAGGAAATACCTTTTCTGACCGCTCATTGGCTAAGCTCCCTGTTTGCCACTGGTAATATTCTTAGTAACTTGGGTATATGAATCCAGAAAGGTGATCTAGGGTTTTTCCACCACATTCCTGGAGAAAAAAAGTAAGGTCAGCTGCTGGAGGGCTAAGAAATGTCATATCCTGCCCTAGCCAGTTTGGCTCAGTGGATAATGCCTAGGCTTGCCGACTGCAGGGTCCAGTTCGATTCTGATCAAGGGCATGTACCTAGGTTGCAGGCCCCTCCCTGGCTGGGGCCCAGGTCAGGGCTCATGCAGGAGGCAACCAATCAAAGTGTCCCTCTCACTTTGATGTTTCTCTCTGTCTTTCCCTTTCTCTTCCACATTCTCCAAAAATCAATGGAAACATATCCTCAGGTGAGGATAAAAAAATAAAAAAGAAAGAAATGTCATATCCTATGAAAGAGACATCTTGAAAATGCCTAAAGAAAGTTGTCATTTTTTCATGGTGAAGGGACTGGAGTCCATGTTGATGAAAGCACCTTGGTGGCTGCGATGACTGGCAGTGGCTGCAGCAGCGGGGTGATGGGGGTGGTGACTTCCTCTGATCAGCCTGATTGCTTCAGTAGGACATCCCCTGAGTGCTCCCAGTATGTGAGAGGGGGCAGGCTGGGCTGAGGGACACCCCCCCACCCCAGTGCACGAATTTTGTGCACCGGGACCCTAGTCTATTCTATATAATAAAAGGGTAATATGCAAATTGACCAAACTGCAGGATGACCAGTTGATGGGGGGTGGGGCTAGCGAGTGGGTGGCGCCAGGCCAACCAAGGCAGGTGCCAGCAGACAGAGGGAGGGGATGGTGACCGGGGGGCAGTGCCAGGCCAGCCAAGGCAGGTGCCAGCAGACAGAGGGAGGGGATAGGGATCAGGGGGCAGGGCAAATAGCAATATTAAAATATTTCTTCTAATTAATTCACTCTCAATGTGCACGAATTCGTGCACTGGGCCACTAGTCTACACTAATAAAAGAGAAAGATACAAATTGACCGTACCTTTGTGACACCCACCAGCCAATCAGGAGTGAGTATGCAAATTAACCCAACAAAGATGGTGCCATGGTGACGATGCAGGCATTCTGCACTGCCCCACCCTGCCCCAGCCACTCTGGGCCTCTGGGCAGTGTGAGAAGGCAGAAAGGCGGCTCTGGGCTGGAGCAAAGACGGTGCCAGCAGCCAGGGGAAGGAAGGCCCATTCTTGCATGAATCTTTGTGCATTGGGCCTCTAGTATATATATATAAAAGGCTAATATGCAAAGTGTCCCCTCAGGAGTTCAACTGGGAGACCAGGAGTTCAATCACTCGCTATGACATGCGCTGACCACAGGGGGTGGCATGGAATGAAGGAAGGCCCAGCCAGCAGCCAGCAGTCAGGGAAGGAAGGCCCTGGCTGGCAGACAGAAGGCCCCAATAGGCCCTGATCACAGGCCAGGCCTAGGAACCCTACCCATTGCACCGGGCCTCTAGTTAACCTATAAATGGAAATGCACTTGGCAACCAACCTTGGCCCTTGTTCTTATTTTTCTCCTCTCAACTATAAGCTGATTACTTCCCCATGTGGGTCGCGACAGGTTGAGAACCGCTGCTGTAGAGCCTAAGACCATCGGAAAACACAGATATTTACATTACGATTCATTAACAGTAGCAAAATTACAGTTATGAAGTAGCAACGAAAATAATTTTATGGTTGGGGGTCACCACAACATGATGAACTGTATTAAAGGGTCGCAGCATTAGAAAGGTTGAGAACCACTGTATTAGATAGAGGCCTGTTCTGAAAAGGGGAATGCGGGAAGGGAGCATGTTATATACAGAGATGGTGGCAAATGCAGATTCTGTGGTGGAATCAGATTTGGCAAATATGATGAACAGAGAAGAGTCCAGTGGGTCTATAGGGCACAGTAAGGAGATAATTATAGAGATGAGGTGGGGAAGTAGGCAGAAACAAGATCATGTAGGACCATCTGAGTTTAGGTCAGAATCTTTCACTTAGTTGTAAGTGAAGTGGAAGATCATGGAACGTTTTAAGCAGAACAATAAAATCTAATTCACATCTTAATCTTAGTTTATTTATTATTATTATTATTTTAAAAATATATTTTATTGATTTTTTACAGGGAGGAAGGGAGAGGGATAGAGAGTTAGAAACATCGATGAGAGAGAGACATCGATCAGCTGCCTCCTGCACACCCCTACTGGGGATGTGCCCGCAACCAAGGTACATGCCCTTGACCGGAATCGAACATGGGACCCTTCAGTCCGCAGGCCGACGCTCTATCCACTGAGCCAAACCGGTTAAAGCCTAGTTTAAGTGGCCTTGCTCCCACGGCGCCTTCATTGTGATTCTCCCCTTGGAATTGCCATAAACTTCACACAGCATCTCTGTGGTCCATCAGGAGCTTGCCAGATTTCACAGCCCTCATGGCAGGATTTCTTGAACTATAACATGGTCCTTGCAGACTTTTTAGCTGGGCCCCATTCAGAGATGGTTTTTGGTTTGCTTTGTTTTTACCTTTATGTATATGAGCCTGAGTAGAATTCCTAGGTGTAAAGTATGCTACCTCCAGAACCCAAAGTTTGCCGGACACTGAGCTTGCTCTGGCAGAAGATGGGCTGTGATTGCTTCCATTTTGGGAGGGATGTCCACTGTGCCCCTTGACAATTGCCCTAAAATTTTTCAGCTGTGGCAAAGCCATTGGATATTTGTAGAGTGATAAAAGAGGAACAAATAAAGGTAATCAGCAGAAATAAAATAAATTTCAAAATTATTCAGTCATATAGAAAAATTGCACAGAAATTGAATTGTCAGTATAAAATGGCACTTATACTGATTATAACTCTAAAATACGAAGCATGATGACAAACACTAGGTAGTAAAATACGATAGAGTATTTAGAGAAAGTAATCGTGGTTCGTTTCCCCCTAATATTTAATTTCTTCTAAAACCAAAAAAAGTAGTACCTTCCTGTGTCTTTTGCAAAAAAGGCAGCAAGGACCTCACACACTAAGTTTTATGAATTATGTTCTTGGTAGGCTCGTCCATATTTCTTTTTTATCTCTTTCTTTAGCAATTTATAATACTTGTGCTTCCTCTATTAACTGCGGCATTATAATAGCACTTTACTTGTCCTATGGTTTTTCTGATGGGCTGTTGTTTTTTTATGAAAACAGTTATATGTCTTTTTGGGGAGTTGGTTAAGATCTGGAGGGCATAGGGAGACAAAGGCTTCCACATTTTCTATCTCTTAGGTTTTTTGGTACCTTCCCTAAATCTCTATAAAATGTCTGCATCCAAGTGTCAAAGTCACTCTTACATTCTGATTTGCTAGAGTTTTCTTTTTGCACCTGACACCAATAATCTAATGAGTCAGCTACACTTTGTATCTCCAGGTGCTTTTGTGAATTGGCACTGTAGCATTTGCCCTGGAAGGATCCTCCCAGAGAGCCTGGGACCATATGGCCAGGCTGGGGTGCAGGTTGAAGGAATTAATTCTTGCAGATAACCCTTCAGCCATCCCTATGGTGTTCATCCATGAAATGAGCCTAGGGTGTTAGAAACCTGGTTCACCACCTGTGATCATGTGATGCTGATGTTATACGAATTATATGGTTGCATAGTAAGTGATGAACAGTGACCTGGAACCTCCTGGCTGTGAGACATATGGAATTTGTCTTAATGCTTACAAGCAAGCTCAAAACTTGACATGACGAATTTCATACATGATGAGAAACGTTGAATTTCCTTAATATCCCAGCATCAGATCCTCTCCCTGACTAAACTCAGAAACAAGCCACCAGTCTTAGGGAAATGAAGAGGGTGGCTGGTGGAGACTGACTTAATGTTTGCAGCTCTGAGTTGAGACGGCTTGCTGTTGATTCTGAACTCCTACTTTTTTAAAAAAAATATATTTTATTGATTTTTTACAGAGAGAGGAAGGGAGAGGGATAGAGAGTTAGAAATATCAATGAGAGAGAAACATGCATCAGCTGCCTCCTGCACACCCCCTACTGGGGATGTGCCCCCAACGAAGGTACATGCCCTTGACTGGAATCGAACCTGGGACTCTTGAGTCCTCAGGCTGACGGTCTATCCACTGAGCCAAACGGGTCAGGGCTGAACTCTTACTTTTAACATGTGTGAAGTCACAGGTCTTCATGGGCTTTCTTCAATCCCCTTCAATTCTTTAATTTCACTTCTTGCCCTGTGCACTTACGGCTAGAGGCTGCCTACTTTCCTCCTTACAGTCAGCCCCATATTTAGTCTTGGATTTGATAGTGGACATGGTGTCTCTGTTTTTGTCTTTAAGCATGATCATTTTACCCGTCAGGCTCAACTGGCTTCTGGTTTTGGTGGGTAATTATTCTGCCGGATTCACTGCTGGCTTATCACAAGCGAGTATTGTTCTAAATAGACAGTGCAGCTTTAGCAGGACCCCGGGGAGAAGGACGGCTGCTGGAGACACGCAGCCCTCAGCTTTGGTGAAGAAGCACGACCATCTTTTCTAGGTTTTATTCGGTGACGGTCCAGATCGAAGTACATGTCCTGGTTCCCACGCTTGGCTTTGAGTGTTTTCCAAACTTCCCTAAAACCATGTCTGAGAGCCCACTTTCAGGCTTGGCCACATCCGCTCCTGTCGCACGTGGTGCTGATTCTTGGAGAATGTGATCTTATGTCCAAGTTCTGAGAGTAATTCATGCTATTTCACAATTAAACAGGTATTGGGGGATTTCTGTTTTGCCAGACCGCCAGCTAAACAAAAAGTTCAACAGTTAAGAGGAAAGATGCCACGCAAGCCAGTTGTTATAACACCCTTTTAAACGTCCGTGTGAATAAACACCCAACGTTATCCTGACAAGCATCCAACGCTTTCAGTGATGAGACTTGCAGCTGCTCATTTTGCTTTTCAGAGTTACACCGTATTATGTGACATCTCTATATCACAGGTCAAAAATTTCCGTGAAGACGTGTGGCATGGTGGAAAGGACACTGAGCTAGGAATCAAGAGATTCCAGCTACTGTTGCAACTCTCCACTAACCAGCCTTTTAATCTCAAGATCCTTGATTTCTGTTTTTTCCTTTCCCTAATTACTAAAATTGTAGGGGTGGTGGAAAACGAAATGACGACTGAACCCCTCTGCACCTTTTTTTCCCCTGTGACTTTAGCACTGCCAAGTATCCCAGGAAATGCTGAGGGGCATCTTTCCTGGGTCTTCACAGTGACCTTGTGGCATAGAAAGTTGTTGCTCACCAGTATTTGTGTTTCTGGACGCACTGACAGGCGGTTTCCCAGCCCCCTTGCAGTTAGAGGCTTTGCAACTGAATTCTGGCCAAGGAAATCCGAGGAAATGTAGATGAACAAATGTGAGGTTCCGCTTCCAGTCCTGGTGGCTTCTAAATTTCGAATGCTCTCTCTCTCTCCCCACCGCCCTCATTCCCCTACACTTTCCTTATCTCTTGACCATATGTAGGGGACCCAAGAAAGGACATCAGGGCCTTAGAAGATGGATAACCTAGAGGGAGAGGAAGATCACACAGCCTGGGTACCTAAATGACCACAGAGAACAGGATTTCCATCTGCTGTGCACTAGACTGTAATGTAAGTGAGAAATAATTTTTTATTTAATTAACCCTCTGAAATGTTGGGGTTGTTTGTTACAGCAGTTAGTCTAGGATTTATCTAAAAACTAGAGGCCCGGTGCATGAAATTTGTGCACAGGGGTGTGTGTCCCTCAGCCCAGCCTGCACCCTCTCCAATGTGGGAAATCCCTCTCACAATCCAGGACTGCTGGCTCCCAACTGCTTGCCTGATTGCCCCTAACCGCTTCTGCCTGACAGCGTAATCTACCCTAACCACTCCCCTGCCAGCCTGATTGATGCTTAACTGCTCCCCTGCCAGCCTGATTGCCCCTAACTGCCCTCCCCTGCCAGCCTGGTCACCCCTTAACTGCCCTCCCCTGCTGGTCTGGTTCCCCCCCCACAACTGCCCTCCCCTGCAGGCCTGGGTCCCCCTCAACTGCCCTCCCCTGTAGGCCTGGTCCCCCCCAACTGCTCTCCCCTGCAGGCCTGGGTCCCCCCCCCAACTGCCTTTCCTTGCAGGCCCGGTCGCCCCCAATTTCCCTCCCCTGCAGGCCTGGTAACCCCCAACTTCCCTCTCCTGCAGACCTGGTCTCCCCCAACTGCCCTCCCCTGCAGGCCTGGTTCCCCACAAATGCTCTCCCCTGCAGGCCTGGGTCCCCCACAACTGCCCTTCCCTGCAGGCCCAGTCGCCCCCAACTTCTCTCCTCTGCCGGCCTGGTCACCCCTAACTGCCCTGCCCTGCAGGCTTGATTGCCCCCAACTGCCCTCCCTTGCAGGCCTGGTCCCTTCCCACTGCCCTCCCCTGCTGGCCATCTTGTGGCAGCCATCTTGTGTCCACATGGGGGCAGCAATCTTTGACTACCTGGGGGCAACCATCTTGTGTGTTGGCGTGACAGTCAATTTACATATTACTCTTTTATTAGATAGGATAGTATATAAGGAGAACTGAAAAAGCCCTACTTCTTCCCTACCCTGAAGGGGCTATAGAGTTAAATAATTCGTATACCACTTACTCATTTTCAGAGAGCTCCTCAATTATAATTAAGAAATGGTTACAATCCCTCATGGGAAAAGATGTACTTCCCTTCTCATTTTAGGCTACAGAATTTGGGGCAATGAGAAATGAATTGCAGCATACCCCAAAGCATTAGGTATTCCGCCAGGGTACAGAATTAACTTTTAAAAAAATCACAGTTTAAGACTACCATGTTTTTTGTACAAAGCCCAAATTCATTAGAAATGTACAAATGACAGTTTTCTCTGATTAACATTTTTTAAATTTACTACAGGGCCCTTCCTGATTAATGTCACTTCTCTTTTTGACCACTGTGCCACATTTCTGGATGAAGCATACGATCACAGAAATAGCACTGGCATAAGAAAAATACCAAATCACATAATGTTTTTTAATTTTAAAGTCCTTATACATTCTCATTTCCCAAAACAAAGTTGAAATGATAATCTTATATCTATGAAAAGCAATATCTTCTAATTAAGATTTTCTGTCTTTAATATATATTGGAAAACTAAAAACTTCCTATTGATTGACTATAAGCACATGTAAAGAATATCCAATGCCAATGAGAAAAGGAAAAAAATACACTATTCAAGTCTCCTATGCCTTCCTATAAGAGTGGATTCTGGGAACAGAAAGTGGGGGGAGATTTTTACTTGCTGAGTGAAGTAATGTCTGAGGGTATACAGGGTTGCTGATGGGAGTAGCAACAAGGCTATCTTTTTCTGAATAAGAACAGGAAATTATGCAAAGATGTGCGCGGGAGATGGAGTCTGAAAACAAGGAAAGGAAGGACTGGGCAGGTTAAATATTAAGTGAGAAAGGTGTAGAGGAAAAACTCCCTGGCTATTAGGGAAGCTAGAGGACCTTAGAAAGATTTGTGAGGTGGTTGCTATTGAATGTGGAATCGAACCTACAACCTTGGCATATTGGGATGCCGCTCTAACCAACTGAGCTACCCGGCCAGGGCCAGTTGCCTGCTGTTTTTGTGTATTGTTGCCTTTTGGAGAAACATGCCTCCTCTCCTCCACAGGGTCTTGCCCAAACTGTGCCCCTCTTAACACAAAGGAAGACAATCAACACTCTTTCCACATGAAAGTCAAAGCTCAATTGTTCTAACAGCAGCAGTTTCAAGAAACTCTCTATTAATTCATGTTACCTGCATCTCCAGAATTACCCAGTTTCAACTGAGATCACGTTGTTCAATTTTTATGTGGCAAGGTATCCAGTACTCTTTTAAAAAATTCCTTTTCGTTTGAGTTAATTGGGAGCTATTTAAGGTGCTTGGATGAAATAAATCCAATATAAAAAAGAAGGAAAGACATTAAAAGTAAGGTAAAAGACACTATTTTGTCTATAAGTGTTAAAATTAAATAATAGCCCGGAGATATTATGGTCAAGAGGACAAGAAAATGTACCTTCTCACAAACTTCTAGAAACTGCTGCAATTTTTCTGGAAGTTATTTTATGATTTCTTCCCATTTAATACTACTTCTATTAATTTATAAAAATAAAGTTTATAAGTGACTTTATACAAATATTGTACTATACATAAAGATTTATAAAACTGAAACATTACAAACTGAATGTTTAACACTACAGAAATGATGAAAATATAATTATGTAGCTATGTCAGTAAATACTTTGTAATGATTAAAACACATGTTTTAGGATAACATTAGAAATTTTAAAAAATATATTTTATTGATTTTTTTTACAGAGAGGAAGGGAGAGGGATAGAGAGTTAGAAACATCGATGAGAGAGAAACATTGATCAGCTGCCTCCTGCACATGCCCTACTGGGGATATGCCCACAACCAAGGTACATGCCCTTGACCAGAATTGAACCTGGCTGAGGCTCTATCCACTGAGCGAAACAAGTTAGGGCTAGAAATTTCTTATGGCATACAGTCAGGGAAACCAAAACAGATTCTAAGATATGTAGTATGAAATCAATTTGAGCTAAAAAGCATATACTGTATTTGCACACAAAAACTGCAAGAAGGAAATATGACAATATGCTAATATTTTTTGTTTTCTGTTGTACTTTCAAATTTTTATTTTTTTCTAAAAGGAACAACTTTTAAGTTTAAAATCAGAATAAAAATATAGAACTAAAAATTGATGGGGATAAGGATATCCATATTTCATTTCATAAGCATGCATTTTGTAGTCAGATAGTACTACCCCTAACTTCATCTCTTTAAGCTTCTTTTTTTCACCTATTAAGTGGGGATAATGGTACCAGTCTCCTAGGTTGATGAAATGAGATATTGCACTCGTCACTGTGCCTAGTAACTAGGAAGCTCTCCCAACATTTTAGTTGCTATTATTTATCATAGTGGCTTTCTCATATTCAGATAATTAAAACTATTTGGTATGCTGAATATTTGGTCTTCATGTCTAAATTCCCTGGTTATAGTTCTTAGTTAACTTTAATGCAATGTTTTGAAAACGTGTCAGTTCTATGATAATAAATCCTGTGATAGCATTTAGCACAAGTGCAAACAAAGGCTCCAGCTTCCCCTGGGGGTATAGCGCAGTAATCATGGCATCAACAGCAACATGCTTCTTGATTAGATCAGTTAATTCAGGCAGACAAGATATTTATTTTGCATTTTTTTCAATTTTAATGGTCCCTGGTGGCTTCCTGTTGTTAAATGCTTGCCATTACTCTTACACTTTTTTTCCCCATCTGGGCTTCTGAATGGTGTAATGAACTTTAAATTACTTATATGAGAGTAATTTATCCAACACCAACTCACAACTGAAATCGTGATCTGTAAGTGATGAAAGAATGGGTGAGAGAAAACGTTATAGCTCTTCATAACTTTCCAAACCCTCTTTAATACTAAGAAGTATTATACAATGATGAATTAGAGATTGGGAAAATTAAACAGTTTTGCATGCTTATTACCCATTTGAATTTTTCTTCTTTGATTTTTATGCAACTCATTTGCTTGTTTTTATTATTCTCTTCCTTTCCTTCCTCCTCTCTGTCTCCCTCCTCTTCGCCCCTTTCCTCCCAGTCCCCCTCCTTCCCTTCCCCACCCTTTTTTGCAAAAAGGGGAATGGATCATAATAAGTGTACAGAAGTATCTCACACAACAGCAGAAAATGCACCCAAGTATCCAAAAGGTCAGCAACTAGGAAACAGAGAGAAGAATACAGGGGTGGGCAAAAGAGATTTACAATTGTGAGTACTCAAAACACAGACTTTATTCTTGTGTTATTAGTTATTTATTCATTATTGTACTCATTGTTAATATTTATTATTATTAACCTACGTTTGCCAACTCCTGTAGATTCTAAATGCCAACAGTGGGAGTCCATCAGGGAGTGCAATCTCTCATAGCCTCTTTGCAGTCTTTGCAACAGGTAAGGGAAAGCTGTAGAGAAAATCCTACCACTGTAATTTAAGATCAGTTGATGCACAGACCCCATGCACTGAAGTCTGGAGGGTGGATTTTCAGCAAGTTGTGCTGGCACGGAACCACAGCCACTTCTCTGCCAACCAGTGAGCTTTGCTTTCCAACAAATCTGAATCAGTACTATGGATGACCAATGATAGGCCATTCCCTCATTATTCCAATCTCCATTATACTTAATATTTTAAAAAATTATTTTCTGTTCAGATCACTGTGTGATTTCTGTCTCTTGGTCAGACCTTGAGTAATATATTCCATTCCAAATTCTAGTTGAAGCCACCCTAAAAGCCATATTTCTCACCCTTCTAAAAAGCAATTTTTATTTTTATTTTTTTACTATTTTGGCACTTTGGTTTCTTTCTTTCTTTTTTTACTAATTCTTTTTTTTAAATCTTTATTGTTGAAAGTATTACATATGTCCCCCGTTTTCCCCATTGACCTCTTCTAGCCTGCCCCCACACCCTCTCTTCACTCCCAGGCCTCCACCACACCATTGTCTGTGTCCACGGGTTATGCATATAGGCATACAAGTTCTTTGGTTGATCTTTTCCCACACATCCCCAGCCCCACTCCTGCCTTTCCTCTGAGATTTGACATGCTTCTATGTCTCTGGATCTATTTTATTCTAATTGTTCATTATGCTAATATTATGAATAGTTGACCACTATCATTTTTGCCTTTTTTATTAGATCAGGATATCTCATTGACATTATTGATATTTTGAACTGAACAATTCTTCCTTATGAGGGGCTTTCCTGGCTAGACGCTAAGGCACAAGATGACAATCACCCCCTCCCAAAGCTGTAACCACCAGGAATGTCTCCAGACATTGCCAGTATCCCCTGGGGCCACAATCACCTTGGCTTGAATCGGATAGTTTCCTCCATTAACAAACAAACAGAAAACAAAACACCATGTAGTCCTTTCATCCATTTGAAACATATTTTAGATTTTGGATTGAAAGTAGAGGCTTATTTCATTTTTCTTCTGCATATATAGACCATTGTCCCAGCATAGATCATTGAAAAATGCTTCCTCTGTCATTGAATTAAAATGCTGCCTTTATTGCCCTGACCAGTTTGGCTCAGTGGATAGAGCATCGGCCTGCAGACTCAAGGGTCCCAGGTTCGATTCTGATCAAGGGCATGTACCTTGGTTGCGGGCACATCCCCAGTAGGGGGTGTGCAGGAGGCAGCTGATCGATGTTTCTAACTCTCTCTCCCTCTTCCTTCCTCTCTGTAAAAAATCAATATAATATATTTAAAAAAATAAAATAAAATGATGCCTTTATCTTTTATTTCTTATACATGTTAGCTTATGCTTTATAACTAGTCTTTATTCCATTAATTTTTCACTCATATAAAATGTCCTAATTATTGTAGCATAATAATACACTTTAAAATACCTTGATAAAATAAAATTAAAAATAAATAAAAATATCTTAGAAGGTTGGGCCCCTATAATAATTCATTTTTTCCCTAAATTTACATACCTATGCTTGTTCACTAACACTTTCAAATGAGCATTTAAATGGTTTTGCAAAGGTCTTTAAATATTTTTAGATTTTAAATGAGCTGCATTAAACCTACTAACCACAATAAAAAGAAATGACATTATTTTCAGAGTCACTCTTCTTTTACAGAAAGATGGTCATTTATTTACATCTCCCTTATGCACCTCAGTGAATCTTTACAGTTTTCTTCATACAAATCTTTCATGTTTCTTAAGTTTACTTCTAGGTATTTTCTCTTGAGATTGGGAATAACATTATTAGTTGCAATATGTTTTCTAAGTGTTTGTTGCTAGTTTAAATAAAAGTTATAGATTTTCACATATTTATTGTGTATCTGACAACTTGATTCAATTCTTATAAGCCTTACCTATTTTCAGCTAATTTTCTTGAGTAATCAAATCTATTTCAATGTAAAAATTTTATAAGAATATAAATTTTCTGCCCTAACCGGTTTGGCTCAGTGGATAGAGCATCGGCCTGCGGACTGAAAGGTCCCAGGTTCGATTCCAGTCAAGGGCATGTACCTTGGTTGTGGGCACATCCCCAGAAGGAGGTGTGCAGAAGGCAGCTGATCGATGTTTCTCTCTCATCGATATTTCTAACTTTCTTTTTTTTAATTTTTTTATTAAGATATTATGTGTACATATCTTACCATTGCCCCCCCCACCCCACTCCCATACATGCCCTCACCCCCCAATGTTTTGCATCTGTTGGTTACTCTTATATGCATGCATATAAGTCCTTCAGTTGATCTCTTATTTCCCCCACCTCTCCCTAACCTTCCCGCTGTAATTTGACAGTCTGTTTGATGCTTTACTGCCTCTGTATCTATCTTTTTGTTCATCAGTTTATACTGTTTTTCATTATCCCCAAATGAGTGAGATCATGTGGTATTTTTATTTCATTGACTGGCTTATTTCACTTAGCATAATGTTCTCTAATTCCATCCAGGTGCCTACAAATGGTAATAATTCCTTCTTTTTTATGGCAGCATAGTATTCCATTGTGTAGATGTACCATAGTTTTCTGATCCAGTCATCTGCTGACGGGCACCTAGGCTGTTTCCAAATCTTAGCTATGGTAAATTGTGCTGCTATGAACATAGGGGTGCATATATCCTTTCTGATTGGTGTTTCTAGTTTCTTAGGATATATTCCTAGGAGTGGGATTACTGGGTCAAATGGGAGTTCCATTTTCAGTTTTTTGAGGAAACTCCATACTGTTCTCCACAGTGGCTGTACCAGTCTGCATTCCCACCAGCAGTGCACGAGGGTTCCTTTTTCTCCGCATCCTCGCCAACACTTGTCGTTTGTTGATTTGTTGATGATAGCCATTCTGACAGGTGTGAGATGGTACCGCATTGTTGTTTTGATTTGCATCTCTCGGATAATTAGTGACTTTGAGCATGTTTTCATGTGTCTCTTGGCCTTCCTTCTGTCTTCTTTCGAAAAGATTCTATTTAGGTCCGTTGCCCATTTTTTTATTGGATCATTTATCTTCCTTTTATTAAGTTGTATAAGTTCCCTGTAGATGTTGGAGATTAAACCTTTATCAGTGATAACATTTGCAAATACATTCTCCCATACAGTGGGATTTCTTGTTGTTTTGTTGATGGTTTCTTTTGCTGTGAAAAAGCTTTTTATTTTGATGTAGTCCCATTTGTTTATTTTCTCTTTGGCTTCCATTGCCCTAGGGGCAGTATCAGTGAAGAAGTTCTTTCGGCATATGTCTGAGATTTTGCTGCCTGTGGATTCCTCTAGTATTTTTATGGTTTCCCGTTTTATATTTAAGTCCTGTATCCATTTTGAGTTTATTTTTGTGTATGGTGTAAGTTGGTGATCTAGTTTCATTTGATATTTCTAACTTTCTATCCCTCTCTCTCTCCCTTCCTCTCTGTAAAAAAATCAATAAAATATATTTAAAAATATTATATATTTTCCATGAAGCTATTATCTCCTCATGAAAAGTAAGACCTTTATATTTTCTAGGAGTTTAGTTTTCTCATCTCATTCAAGTCTTCTCAGAGAGAAGCACGGAAAGGCACAAGTTGGGAGGAGATAAGGTGATAGTTCTTCCTGGACATAAAATGCAATGGGTGCGTGTTCTCTCTTCTCTTCCTCCTTGGAATCACGGGGCCAGTCCCGGAATATATTTTTTGGAAGATAGGAAGCCACTGTCACTTCAGTTTCGTTGAGCAAACATTGTCAAATATATTTTATACATCAAACTTGGTCTTAGGTCTGGGGAGGATAGAAAATAAATTGGTTCTAATCCTTTTCCTAAAGGAACTTACTGCCCAAGAGTGGAGAGGGCACATATGCAACTTCAAAATGCTATGGTGGTTGCTGTGAAGGTGAAATGCCCAAGAGCTTAAATGCAGGAAGGTTAAACCAGCCCCACGGGAAGAATGGTGGAGGTCAGTGAAAGAATTTCCAAATAAAATTTCACCTAAGCTGGATAAGAATGATTTAGCCCAATTAACTGTGTAAGGGGTAAGGTTTGGATGCGGAGCACTGAGACAGAAGGTATAGAATGAGTAAATTCATAAATTTATGTGGTTGGGAGAGCAGAGACTAACCTGGCCCAGAATTGCTAAAGTGCAAGACAAGGAATAATGGACACAAGCCTTCAAGAGTGAGAGGCCCAATCTTAAAGGTTTTTATGTGAAGCTAAAGTACTTGACCTTAGTTTTTTTGTGGAAAATATGCATGAGCTAATACTGTCAGTTAATTTTTATAGGTAGAGCAGAGTAGTGGTGCTATGAAGGATGCATTCATGCATGTGAGGTGGACTAGATGTAAGAAAACAGAAGGTGATTACATGAAGAACGAGGCTATTTCAAATTGAGTTACACCAGCAAGGGGGTGGATAAAGGTAGAGACTTTATAAATGGGCAGGATTTGACTAACTGGATATTGTTATGTGTCAAGTTAGCTGATCTGGACCTGTGTTTTTCAGAATTCCCTTCTCTGAATAGTTCCAGGTTGGCATGAACAAGGTAAAACATTTTGTGTGAGATTTGGAAGGCAGAAGTAAAATAGCAGCAATATTCTTTTTATGCTGGAAGTATCAGTGGGGCCACTGGGCACTGTTGCAGCTCAAACACATTGTTACTGCTTTGCTGGCTCATTGATGGCTAGAGCAGCTGCTGGCCCAGGGCCCCTCCAGCTTTTGCGGGGTTTCCCACAGTTTTCCTGTTCCAGACCCAGCATGAGATGCAGAGGAACAGCCAGCTCCCACAATTCCCTGGGTCAAATTCCTATATAAATGCATATTTTCTTCATTCCTAGTGGTTCTATTTTTTTCTATCAAATCCTGGCTGATACAGGTACAGTGAGTGATGGAATGTAAGGCGTGTACAAACTCACCAGGCTTCTGTTTGGGGTCGCTCAGTGGATCATGCAGAATGCATTGTAACAGAGAAGACATGCAAGGAATAAATCTGAAGTTAGAATATAAACAAAAAAGTCAACTTTGAAATGCTGGATTTGATTTGTATAGACATCTATGTGGGGATGCCAGCTGGTATAGTATACAGTTGGTTATATTAAGCCTAAAGGAGGGATCAAAGGTAGTGAATATATTGAAGTCATTATTGTATAGAGGGGAGGTAAAACCATGATAATTGTTGACATCACCCAGAGGAAAAATAGTAGAAAGAGAAGTGGGGAGGGCACCAGTACAGAATCCTTGGGAAAACACCAATATTTAAGAAGTGAATTCCAGCCGTGGGCAAACTACAGCCCGCGGGCCGGATCCGGCCCATTCGGCTGTTCTATCTGGCCCACGGAGCCGAAAGACCAGAGGGTTCTCTTGCTCTCCCCTCCGCTCCTTTACTTTGAATTTATATTAGTTCACACAAACACTCCATCCATGCTTTTGTTCCGGCCCTCCGGTCCAGTTTAAGAACCCATTGTGGCCCTCGAGTCAGAAAGTTTGCCCACCCCTGAAATAGACCCATCAGAAGACTGAGAATCAGTGTTTTAAAAAGGGTAAGAGAAGAATGAGAAAGAGTATAAACGAAACCAATAATTTAAAAATATTTAAGAAGCAAGTTCCACTGTATCATTTGTGGCAAAGATGTCCTTTGGATCTGTTAGTAAGTGTCCTTTGAGCAGTTTCCCCGGAGGAGCAGGCGTACAAGATAAATCACAAGTTAAGCACTGAAGAAGGAGTATTAAGCAAAGTGATGGTTGAGAAAGGAGCAGAAAGCTATAGCAGTATCTGAGGGTAGAAATGGAATCAAGGGAGGTCTTTTTTAGGGATGAGAGGTATATATGTCCTAAGAGGAATGATTCCAGTGGAAGGAAATCAATGAAGCTATAGGAAACGTGTTACAATGGATAGAAAAAGCAACTTGGGCAAACTGAGGGGACTGAGGTCAAGAGCCCAAGGAACAGGGTTGGCTCTGAAGAGAAAAAAAGACAACTGTAAAACTAGAGAAAACAATGTCATGATATGTATAATTACAGATGGCTTTGTAAGCAGGGAGGCGTGCTCTATTTTCTTGATCAATACCAAGCTATCTCCTAAAAAATGAATGAGAAAAGGGTGTGGTGGGACAAGAGAACACTTTGGGAATAGCCACTTGGGGGCATATGGAGATAAATCTGGAACGATGAGGAATTTGTTTTTTTTTTTTTTGCTTTTTTTGGTGGATCATCTGAGGAAACTATGTTAGGAAAGAAAAGCTTTTGCCCTGGAATTGTCTTGCTTATGGAAGGTGTCATCTTTGAAGACCAAAGAAGGTGATGGTAGGCAAGTGGGGAAGTAGAGGGCCTAAAAGGATGCCCACCTCAGGAGGGAGGCGATGATTCTGCTTTAGGGAGTTATTTTACAAAGAGGTAGTCAGGAAATGGAAAAGGAAAGGTTGTAAGGCAGATGGCAGAACAATAGAAGATGTTTTTGCAGTAAAGCCTTGTGAGAGGCAAAACAAATTGGGGCATAATGTGTTTGGCGCTAGAATTTCCTCCCAGGTGCTCACATGTGTTCCTATGTAGTTACGTAGAGCATTAACTACAGCCATTCATTAGCTCATTCTATGAATATCACTGAGTGTCCACAGTGTGCTAGGCCTGGATTAGGCACAGAGGATATAATAGTGACAGATACGGTCTTGTCTCCTTGGGAGATCACTGTCCAGTGTGAAATCCAAAAAGTTAATCAAAATAAGTTGTTTAAGAATAACGTCTGGATGCCCGTGGGTGCTTCATTGGCTATGTCTGAATGAGTGGTTTAGAAACTACATAAACCTTCCTCAGTCACATGTTGTCAAGCTAACCTTTATCTCTGGTATCACAGGAAAGCCGGGGATGGGATAGGCCGGGGGAAAACAAAACCAACACTGCAATTCTCAGAAAATTTTGCATGAAGCATGCATTCCAGGATTCAACTATAACCTCAGACGTGCTCCTAGAACCCATACTTCGTGGACCTGTGGTGTTACAGGTACACTAGTGCAGCCAATGGCAGATAATCTCAAAAATATTACCTTTTGTATATTTTGATCAGCTCTCCTTGACCATTTTTTTTGTTTTGGAATAAAAAATACTCAATTTCAGTCAATTCAAAATGAACAATAGCGTTTTCCTTTTGGAAATGCTGTCACTGCTGTGCTCTAGACGAGCCTCTTAAGAGCTAGTCAGTTAAATGGATTCTCAATTAGGATTCTCTCTGGGATTCACCACCACGATGTAATTAATTACTAAATAATTAACATCCATCTAACTCAGAACCCATATATTAGATTTCCAAGTTGCTCAATAGCCTACTGTAATTAGAAATCTTAGGAGAGGCCCAAACTGTTTTCTAACAGCATAGCTTAATTCACGGCAGGTTGCTTCAACCTGGACCTGCATTTTCCCTTCATTCACCTGTGTATATTCCACTGTCCCCCAAGATTTACCCCAGGGAACATGTCCTCTAAAACTCCTTGCCAGAACCTCCTCCCAGGCTGGGCTAAATGCTCCTGTTACTTCTTTCTATCTGGCCACATCACATAGAAATAAGCTACGACATGTTTGTCACACCCAGTTTTTCAGGGTTAGGGTTTTGTATCTCCAGGAAAAACCATAGTCCTTGATTTCTAGTAGATTTAGCACATATTTTTTGTACTCTTGTATTCCATTTTGTTTAGATAATGAATAATAAACTGCATTGAAAACTTCCTTGTAACTAGACATCCTTATTCATGGAGAACACAGTTTGCTATCCATTCAACAAATATTTATTCATGAACTACCATGTCCCAAGACTATGAAAGTTGTGGAGGATTCAACGAATTAGTAGATATGATCCCCGCCCTCTCAGGGTTCACAGCATATAGAAACTGGGGGCTAGCTGCCTATGCATTATAGGGGTGTAATAGTTACCATAAAGGTTTGCACTATGGCCCTGTTGCCTCTCTCCAGTAATCTTTATCTACCTCCATAGGAATTAAAGCCCATAGAGCATTAAAGATCATTTAAAGTAGGATGACAATCAAAACTGTGCTACCGTGTTTCCCTGAAAATAAAACATCCTCCAAAAATAAGACCTACTTACAGGTTTCCTTCTGAGTGAAATATAAGGCATCCCCCGAAAATAAGGTGCCCAGGCTCTGTCTCAGAATTAAAATTAATTTACCATAAACTGGTCACTAGGGCTGCCCCTACTGGCGTCTAGCAACCAGTGATGTTACGCGGAGTCCTGACGTCACTGCTGTGTGGAGGCGGAGCGGAGGTCAGAGTGAGCGGTGAGCACCGGGTGGGAGAGAGGAGGAGACTTTCGCAGATGCATGTAGAAGAACAGGAGGATTAGAGCGGACGGGACGCGGTGAAGGTGGTGAGTGCTGGTCTGTCTCTGGTGACACTACCTGATGCTCGCGGCCGCCTTCATGATGACTGAAGGTTCTCAGTCAGTGGCAGACCCTGCTCCAGCCCAGGTCCAGGCCCCAGCAAGCCCAGTGACAGTCCCCAGGCAGGCCCCAGGGGGTAAATGTCTGATAAAGGGGTAGGGGGGATGTCTGGTGAAGGTGTTCAGTGGCACAGGGGTGGGAGGAGGAGGATCACTTAAAATGACACAGGAGGATCAGAGGGGGCAATCAAAATGACACAGGAGGATCAAAAGGGGTTACTAAAATGGTAATCCCCCCTCTGATTCTCCTGTGCCATTTTGATTCCCCCCTCTGATCCCCCCTGTGTCATTTTGAGTGATCCCCCTCCCCCCACCTTGATACCCCAATTCCTTTTTTTTTACCCCTAGAAATGAGTGCAAAAAGAAAAAGCTACTCTGTGGAGTACAAGAAAGGAATCGTGGAAGACTCTTGGGGCCAAAATCTTACTGCTTTCTGCAAAGAGAAAATGTTGAGTATCCAATTGGTCCGAAAATGGCGAGCAGAGTATGGTAACCTCATTGAACAAGTGGACAAGGGAAATGCTAAAAAGTGCAAGTGTGGATCAGGTCAGTGACCATTATTTTCCGAGCTGGAAGACCTGATCTGTGAATGGGTTGTTGACAGGAGAGCAAAGGCTTTGGTTGTGAATAGGGCTCAGATTCAAGAATTTGCCCTTGCAATGGCACCACAGTTTGACATAACCCCCGAAGACTTCAAAGCATCACAACACTGGCTGGATAATTTCCTTCAGCGAAGTGAACTGTCTTTAAGAAGATCTACAACATTGTTTAGGTTGGAAGATACTCAAGTTATTAAGCGAGCACTTGCATTCAAGTCCTTTATTGATGATGCTGACTTCTCTAAATACAATCTTTCCAACATGATTGCTATGGATGAAACTTTATGGGCCAATCATCTCAAACAACAATTGAACAGCGGGGTGCCTCCTTAGCGTACATTCCCTCCACTGCTTACGAAAGTGCACGTTTCCTATATTTTGGCAATTCGTCTGGATGGCACTAAAATCCCACCTTTAATCATTTCTAAGGGCAAGAAGGAAAAGATTGAACGTGTTTTGGGCATTTTTATTCTTGAAACTGAAAAAGCCTGGGCCACACAAGCAGTTATAAGGAAGTGGGTCGATTTAATGCTGCCACTTGTTATGCGAGGGAGCCAAAGAGGTCTGCTAGTCTGGGATGCAGCCAGCACTCACTGCGGTAAAGACATGAAGACATTTCTTCACGAAAGAAAAATAGATCAGATAATGATTCCCGCAGGAATGATGGCCTATCTCCAGACTCTTAATATTGCAATAAACAAGCCATTCAAAGACAATTTGCGCATGGAAATTAATGACTACATTGAAAATAGAATGGAGAGAAATCAGCGTGGAAACTTTGTGAAACCTAAACTGCAAGAAGTTGTGACTTGGGTGAAGAATTCATGGGAGAAAATCACTGACAGTTGCATTGCAAATGCACTGCGAGCAGGCTACCTTGACAAGAAGTACTCATTTAAAGACAGTGCTATTGCTAAACATGAGAGATTTGGTCCACTGATTCTGAAAGAAATGGAGTCACAAGAAATTCACCAGGAAATTCAGGAATTGGATTGTTATGATGATGTTCCAGAAGATGATGACATGATTTTCATTGAATAAATGAGTGAATTCTTGATACTGTAGGATTCACAGTTTGTCTGGTTTGTGTTGACAACTACCGTACTACCGTACCGTATACAGGTAATAAATTTCCTTTATTTTCATTTAACAATAAATGTGTACCATATTCTTCTTCATGGAAAAATAAGACATCCCTTGAAAATAAGACCTAGCATGTCTTTGGGGGCAAAAATTAATATAAGACACTGTCTTATTTTCGGGGAAACACAGGTAGTTGTTGTAAACATGTTTGTTTCACACAGAAAAAAGATGTGAAAAAATTGGGCAAAAATTAGAGAACTCTGGGGGTCATGACTTGAAACTCTTCTTGTACATTTTTAAAAAATCCTCACCTGAGGACATATTTAGGAGAGAGAGAGAGAGAGAGAGAGAGAGAGAGAGAGAGAGAGAATCAGTAGCCTTCCGTATGCTCCCCAACTGGGGATCTAAAAACTGACAAAAACTGACAACCTTTTGGTGCAGGGACCACACTCAATCAACTGAGCCACTCCTGCCAGGTTCCTCTTGCACATTTCTGCACTGAGTCCTGGGCATGGGCTATAACTTGTCTGAGGTCACCAGATGGGTTAGTGTAGGAATAGAGACCTCTTCATTCTCTTTCTTTTTGAAATGTTGCTTATGAATCATGTTTTTCAACTTGCTTTTGTAAGTATTTTCTTCTCATATGGAAACATCTTAGAACACTAAAAACATTTATTCAATAAACAATGTTGAGTGTTAGCCATGAGTCAAACATATATGAGGCTATATATTATGCTTCCTGCCCAGGTTGTACTTAGATTTTTCTAAATTCATCTAAAAATCCTTGCAACAATCATTATAAAGAGTACTACTTTAATTCCAAAATGCTCTCAAGAATCATTTTTAATTAGACACCCAAAGTTAAATAATAATTCAATATTTCAGGTCACCACCTGAAGTCAAAATTAATTAACCATATAGAGAAAAGAATAGGCTTAAATAGTGACTGTAATAAAAAGATATACTATACAAAGTATTTCAACCTCAAATGATGAATAAGAGAAAAGTAGCTGATGAAACACAGAGATGAAACTGAGATGGGAAGCTGAGACAGATCTCTTGAAACAACAGCTCGTCACTTCAATGGGTCGTGGAATCTGAAGCTTCACTTTCAAAGCCAGTAACTTTTATTGAGAACCTTTTTATGGCAGGTACTATGTTAAGCACTTTAATTAGAGCATCTTGTTTAATCTTCATGCCAGGGTTAACCTTTTTATGGTCATACATTGGCACATATTTCAGAGATCCAGAAATTAAAGGGCTCAAAGAAATGGTATAACTTGTTCACCGTACACAGGTAGCTGGAACCAGAATTCATCCCAGGTTGGCTTGTCTCTGAAGACTACCTGCTCCAATTTGAATCCTTATATTTCACATTAGAGAGATTGCCCTACTTTCAAAAGTGGCAAGCTTTATCATATCAAATCAAAGTGGAAGAAATATAAAAGCCACCAAAAACAATGAAAAAAGTTCCATATATCTATAATAATAAAAGCATAATATGCCAATTAGACCAGACGTCCAGCAGCTGGGGGAAGGAAGGCCTACTCCTGCATGAATTTCGTGCATCAGGCTTCTAATATATATATCCTTGAATCCTGATAAATTTCCTATAGAAGGAATTATTTATTTTGTGTGTGTTTTTAAAAATATTTTTATTGACTTCAGAGAGGACGGGAGAGGGAGAGAGAGAGATAGAAACATCAATGATGAGAGAGAATCATTAATCGACTGACTCCTGCATGTCCCACACTTGGGATGGAGCCCGCAATCCGGGCATGTGCCCTGACCAGGCATCAAACCGTGATCTCTTGGTTCATAGGTTGATGCTTAACCACTGAGCCATGTTGGCTGGGCCAGAAGGAATTATTTCAACAGCAAAATTTATTAGGATGAATTATTCCTATGCAATGGTATCTTGGGCAGTTATTGAGAATTATGGCTTTATGAACCATGGTGACTTGATGTTACAAAATTTAAATCATTTTATCATTTTATTTGGGAAATAAAAACATACTTATAATTGATTGAGGAGTAAGAAATAAATTTGTTTAAAGTGTGGTAGAATTTAATAATTTTCCAGCAAGACAGATAAGCTCCTTTAGAGAGTGGTATTTCTAGCCACACTGTGTGTGTTTTAAGATATGGATTATGAGATTTGGTCCAAATGCAGATATGGCTTTAAAAGAAAAAGTGTGTAAAACCCAGCGTGGAAGGGGGAATTGCACAAATGGAAAACATTTGCTACATCAGGAACTTCTAAAGGACACCACCATCGACATCACTTTCCCTGGAAGCTCTAATGATGCAAATGACAGCCCTGGCCCACCACCTGCAGGAGGAGCCGCTCCCTCCTAAACCAGTCCGGGCAGTGGTGCCTGGGAACATGATGGGCATGTGCAGCACAGAGAAAAGTGCCTGAATAATTATTTCTTTCTCAATCTGTGTCATCTCTATGCTGCCTAAACTCTCCTATAAGCAAGTAGGAGTAAGATATACGAATACAATGTATAAGAATAGATATTTACTCAATTCAGCCCAGACGTTCCAAAGAATGTATTTTGTTATTGTTGTTAATCCTCACTGGGGATATGTATCCTTGATGGGAATCTAACCCAGGACCCTTCAGTCCACAGGCTGACACCCTATCCGGCGAGTCAAACCGGCTAGGGCCCAAAGAATGTATTTTTTATCTGTTTTCCATAACTTAGCTAATCTTTAACTGGAGCTACTGTTAAATCTGGTAATTTTAGGACCAGTGAGAGGCAAGAATTTAACTAATAAGATACCTTAGTACCATCAGCACATACTTTAGGGTTAACCAGTGTTTATAACTTGGGGAAGAAGATAAATATTCAGCCAGGTCAAGGTGCCAACTCTCCATAAGGGGTGCCTCCCTTCTATCTGGGGGTACAGATGAGCTCTGACTGCATGTATTGTGATGGAGGTTCTGCGTGGGCTCCCGGCTGCTTTGGCACATCCTTTACATCTCTGGTTCTGGCCGTTCTTATTCTCACGTTTATTTGATGATGATAAACTGGTGGTTCCTAGCATATGGGCCTCTACCAGTGCCGGTGCTTGGAGCTGCCATTGCTTGGGTTTACAGTGTCTGTGTAGCTGCCCCCGATCACCTCAACCACAGGACTCACTAGACCTGCCTGCTTCTCAGCACTTCTGCACCTCCCTGGCCCCTTAGGTTTCCCTTCTGGATATTTCACGGGCCTCACAGTGTATGAATGACTGGTAATGCTAGTTCAGCCCATCAATCTGGACACCTCTTTTTGTTCTTGTTGTCCACTATTCCCTTAGCACGTCAGATGAATTGCCACATGGGATAAAGGGCTTTCCTGGAAGGCTGATAATCTCTTTCCCATGCTAATGTCCTAGGGAAGCCCAGCCCTTCCCCTGAGCACTCTACCTAGCCCATCCTGTGCCGGCCTTGGGCAGTGAGGAGCTGACTTAATATCCCTTCTGCTTCCTTTTATCTAAAATATAAATTTTATAGTGCTACATAATAAAGATTATAACTACTACAGATTTTATTGGCAGTCATTTTTATACCTTTCCTTATAATCTACGCACCTTAATTTTAGACTCTACATTTCTATTTTATATGCAAGACATTATATAAACGATTACATTTCAAATATGTATTTCAAACAATATTATAGTTTATTAAATTAATGATAATGGTTAAACAGCCACTTATAAAAGGGACATTATAGGGAAAGGAAACTAGAGAGTAAAGGTCAAAATGTCTGCAGAGTGAATAGAATTGTTCAGCATTATTGAAAGGAAATATGATGCTCTTCCACTTTGTATAATGGGTCATCCTGACAGAATTTTACCTACACTATCTTAGCAGGAGTAAACATTCACCAAACAATGCATGTTAATTTTTCCATGTTAGCTATATTGTTATTTTTATTAAGTTACATCTGTATGAGACATTGAGGATAAATCTGAGAATAAAAGATGAATGAATTGATTGTGGCTCTTTATGGAACATAATCAAGAGCTTGATGAACCTGCAAAGATAAACAGCATCTCATAATGCCTAGAATAGCTACATATTTCATGTAACAACAATTGTCTCCCATAAATTGGCTTAGGTCTGAAGGGTAGCTGGAAAGTTAAATTCTAAAGCTCAACAGAATTCAAATGCCATCACTGATCATCAAATTAACAGCAGATTAAATTTCTCCGGATAGTTGTCATTCATTTTAATGCATTTAATTGTGTCTTTTACCCATTATTAATCACATCTAATAAACCTGCCTTCACAAATGAGGAAGGCTGTACCTTAATTCTACTAAGCAGCAGCATTAAGGCACACTCATTATCTGTGTCTACAAACTGAAGCAAAGAGGCTTTGATTATCATGTGAATCAGAATCCAGGGACACTACAAAATAGGGCGAATTAACGCTCTTTCATTACTGAGTACACACAGCTCTCATTTCTCTGTCATCTTTGAGACTAACTTCAAAATGCACCAATTATCTTGCAAAGGGCCACAGTCCCATCTGTGGGTTGAGGCAGCAGAAAACTGATGTCAAGAGATACTGCGATGGATACATCAGCAGTTAGCTTTGGGATGCAACCTAGGCGCAGCCTGCTTTGATAAATGACATGTTGAGGAGATAAACAAAATGTTCCTGTGGATATCTGTTTCTTTAAGGGTAGTCTAAAATGCCACCTTTGAGAAATGAGTGTGATGTTGCTGTGGTTGTAAAGCAGACACTTTAATAAAGAGTTATACTTTGAGCAAATACAGCAGTTCAGGCAAGACAGTGGACTCAGCTAATAGGAAAAGACGTGCTGCCAACACCTAGAAATGCTGGATGAAATATAACTTCAAAAGAGATGAATCGCTGAGCTCAAAAGAAACAAAGGGAGGGGGGGGGCAGGGAAGAGAGAAAGAAGAGGTTGCTAATTGCCAGAAAAGCAGAGGAACTGAAAATCAAAGTGGTAAGTGCAAGAGCTGAAGTGCAGCCTTCCCAGTACCTGGGGAGTCAGGTGAGGCTTTGGGTCCGGCCAAGGTGAGGAGCTGAAATCTCACTCTAATGGGATTGAAAAGCAAGGTAATATGGGATTATAGAGAAAGGTTTTGCTAATTCTGATGGATACCATGTATATCCAGTAGGTTTTGTGTACAAAGGATTCAGAGAGGAAATGACCCGGAACTGAACCCTGAAAGATTAAACAGGACTTCTGTATGAAAATAAAGGGAAGAAGACATTCCTAGGTGGGGAATTTCTACCATAAGCCAAGAGGCATCGGTCAATTGCTGAAAGAAACACTCTTAAGATGGAGGATCGCTAGAGCACTGAAGGTCCTGTCATTCCGGGACCTGCGATTTAATGCTGAAATCGTGGGTGGAAAACAGTGTAGAAGAACTACAAGGCTTTATTTTTTTTTTTTTACTCCAACAACTTGAATACTTTCACACTTCCTTATCATTTCAAAAAACTAGAATGCTTCCATTCAAGGGATTAATTTTTGTTTGTTCCTCCAATTCCTTCTGCTGGTGTTTTCTGTGTGGTCTTCACACGTGACATCAACTCTTCCTGTTTGCCCTCTGACGTAGAGGACATGGAGATGGTGAACTACAGCTCAGCTACACAGTGGTCTGCTGTTGTTTTCAGCTCTCTGCTGGTATCAGAGATGGTTCAGTTTTAGAAAATGATTATTCCTTCCTGATACACGATGAAATAGTTTATTGATGTTTTATTAAGCATGAACTAGATTCTTGTCTCTCTAACTGAGGCAAGTCTCTCATGAGCAGTTTGATCTTACAAGAAGGGAAAATAAGCATCTATTTAGAGTTTGCCCATAGCCATGTGCTACCATCACCAAACGCTGCATATGGAGAAATCAGAATTAACTGATATTTTTGCCAAGTGCAGGTCAGTATTATTAGCCTGAATAAATAAAGTCATACAAGCATTAATAATTCAAACTTACGGTTTTTGTCCCAATCTTCACTTTCAAGACCTCCTTGCTCAACAGCCACAGTAACACATCAACAAATGTTTCTAGATATTCACAACAAGGAGCCAATTTGTCCCTCAACAGGCTGTCTTCTACAATTGCAAGTTGACCCCATGTTATTTCTCTCCTGTTACTTCTACTACACTGGCTACCTTTCTTTCAAACAGAAATAATAATATATATGTGTTTAGCACTGTCAAGTAAATTCTCATGTTCCTATTTTCAGATGAGAGTACTAAGGCACAAAATGTTTTTGTTTCATGGCCAAGACCACTGATTCATAAAGGAAAATACTAAGTTTTGAAAGTCTTTCCAACTCCAAATTGCACCAGAAAACATAACTTTTATGGAAGTCATAACAATATAAACATTTGCTGCTGCTTCAGCATTCTCTCTCATTAGTGTTTTGCAGGAGCGATTTGATGATATATTTCAACAACATAAAGAAGTAAATCAATACACTGAAAGATAAGGTAATAGAGGAAGGGGTGGATTCACTCCAGGAGAACAAAAAAGAAATCCCATAGTTTCAGTTTTGTATCAGACCTAGGGAGAGGAGCAGTCCAGATCATGGTAAGAGGATGGACAGTTCCTTGACAAAGAAAAAAAGACGAAACAACAAACAAACAAACAAACAAACAAAGAAATAAAAAGCCAACCCTGATCTAATAGAAAGCATAATTAAATATTCAAGACCACAATGTAAAAATACTCTAATGAGGAAATTTCTGTCCTGGTGAAGACTGAAGACTCTAGAGAACTGGGATCACTGATGCCCTCAACACCTGCCACCCCAATCCGCTCAGCAGAAAGAACAGATCGAAGCCATTTTTTCCCCTCAAGTCACTTACTTCCTAATCAAACTCTCATACTACTGAGTCTGATTAGATCAAATGAAGTCACATACCTTCCCCCACATCCCCTACCTGCAGAGCATGCTGGATAACTGAGTTTTCTTGTTTTCATCTTGGAGAGGTAGGATTCATATGCCTGGAAATTCACCATACACATCAAGCATATCGAAAGATGCTGCATAACCAGAAAATGGAACAAAAGTGCCATTAATGTCAAAAGAGGGTTTTTTTTTTAAAAAAGGAGGAAAAGCATATTATTCACAGCATTGAGATAAGCACCAAGAGTACTAAAAAGAAGAAATAATCTAAAGAGTTGCATCGAGGGCAGTGAGACAAAGGGTTGAAAAAGAAGCTAACGAGAGACTTCTAATTTGATGGTCTTCTATTTAATTGTAACCACCAGCAGATTTGACTGATAAAACTGAAAATTGAAAATAAAAGAGTAAAGATGAGGACGCATGCTTAGGTAAACTAGTAAATAATGAAGTAGGAAATTAAACAGATCTTTCTTAAAGCAAATAATGCTTACAATTTAACTAACTGTGGCAGGTAAGGTAGAGTTTAAGCAGAAGAGATCTTCAAAACTAAATGGTTTCTTTGTTTTCCAGAATACTGAGAAAGCTTGTGTTCCTGTGAGGGAAGAACAAAGAAACAGTGGTGCCAGGAAATGGAGGAGGTTAGAGTTGCAACAAAAGGCCAGACATTTTGAGATTTGAAGAAATGTCAACCAGATAAGTAAGTATAGAGTTCTGAGAAAATTATCAGTTGAGGCATAAACTAAGCAACCTTGTAAAGGACAGTTTCCAAAGCTAGAATTACTGTCTCTTTGGGCTAGACTTCAGTCTGTTTTCTAAAGAGCAGTTATTTTGAGTCATGACATACATTCTGTTTGGTCGAACATTTCTTCTGATTGATCAAAGTTCTTGCTATACTGGTAGTTAAATATCTTGGGACCCCCCCTTCCCTCCTGCTGTTTTTGGCACCATCTAGCTTATAAATAATGTATTCATATTTTATTTTTTATTGATATATAACTTACATATAATATATTGCATAAATCTTTAGTGTATAGCAAGATGAATATTAGTGTATATATGTATTAGTATATATATTAGTATATATATAGCAAAATGAATATTATATATATACACAATCATGTAACCCCAACTCAAATCAAAATTTTAAATGTTTCTAGTATTTTAGAAATATTCCCACACTCCTGCCAGTCACCCCTCAAGTAACAACTATTCTGCCTCTTACTATATAACCATTGATTTGTTTTCTGTTTCTTTGAGTCTGACTTCTTTCACTCAACATTATATGTGTCGGGTTACTTCTTGTTATTGCTTGAATTAGCACTTCATTCTCTTCCATCTGTGTGTCATTCCATCTGTGACTACACCCTAAAGGATTTGTCTTTGCTATTGATGATGGACATTTGGATGGTTTCCAATTTTGGGCTATTAGGAACAAAGCTGTTATGAGCATTCTTGTACATGTCTACTCGTGTTGCATATTTACTCAGGAGTGGAATTGCTATGACACAGGGTATATGTATGGTTAGCTTAGTAGTTACACACACACACACACACACACACACACACACAGTGTCTTCCTTAAAATAATATATCCCTTTCTCATTGAACTTATCATCTAAGTTCACATAAAATTCACAAACTTTCTTATAGTATCATCCACATGTAACTTTCCTTTTAAACATTTGACTCTCTCTCTTCCCTTCTCCCCCTTTTTCTCTCCTTATTCTTTTACTCCCATTTACTCTAATTCCCATTTTCTTCTTGCTATAAGAAAATGAAAATCATCATTTTCCATCTTTTGCCCTACTTTTGCAATGGGGCAAGATTTTCACTTAAGATACATCTACACTAATACAAGAGAAAGATGCAAATTGACTGTACCTTCACAACGCCCACCAGCCAATCAGGAGTGAGTATGCAAATTAACCCAACAAAGATAGCGGGTTAATTTGCATATGCAGGCACCGCCCCAGCCACTCAAGGCCTCTGGGCAGCATGGGAAGGCGGGGCCGGAGCAGAAAGAGGCAGCTCCAGGGCCAGAGTGGAAAGGCGGTGCTGGCAGCCAGGGAAAGGAAGGCCCATTCCTGCACGAATCTTTATGCATCGGGCTTCTAGGAGGCATATAAGAGGAGAAAAATATACCACCCCCATATTGGTTATTTTGAGTTGGCTATTTATAAACTCCCAAAACTGAGAAGAAATTACCTTTTTGTAAAATACATTCACACTTATCAGGAAAATCTCCATCTGGAAGTCTGTCTCCCTCTCACTACAAGAAGAAAAGGAGGACTTTAGAAACTCTGATCATTTGAGAAGGCAAGGACATAACTCTGCATAAAAGTGGCCTGGGCTATTTCCCCAGGTCTCTCCCAGGTATACAGGAGGTTACATGTTACTTCATAACACATATACAGATTATTATACTTCTGTTTGTTTTTCTCCTCTTAATCTGGTGTTTTGTTTTTTTTTCTTCATTACAGGGGTACCTCCGTCAAGAACCTAGAAAGTAGAAGAAAAATTACTTTTTCTCTCCCATAAATACAAAGGGCTGGCCTCCTAAAGGACAATGAAAAGTAACACATCACAGGATCTGGGATTAGGAAGTGGGCATCTTTGGGAGGTGACATATTCTACCTGTCACAGTGGTTCTCAGTAACTTCTCTCATAGGAAGATGTTTTCAGAGAGGACTCAACCCTGAAGGTTTATCACCCACCTGCCTAGCCCATACAGAAAATCAGCAACTTCTCAGTGACGGGTGGGGAAAGTGAAGTAGCTTACGTTCCAGAAACGCATGCATCTGTGCTGTAGTAAATGAAAACCAGGGTGACCTCCATGAAGCCTTCATTAGCGCTCCCTCCACCCCTTGATCTCAGTGCTCTGCTTTGCTTCTCTTTTATAACCTGATCATTTCATGTTGAAGCTCTCTTTTTACAATGTGCCTCCAACATTGTCATTTTTTTCATCAAAACAAAATCCTTCCACTTTGGTCATTTTTTTGTTTTGTCCTGTTTTGTTAATCCTCACCTGAGGATATTTTTTCTACTGATTTTTAGAGAGAGTGGAAGGGAGGGGAAGAGACAGAGAGAAAGAAACATTGATGTGAGAGAGACATATTGACTGGTTGCCTCCTGCATGCACCCCTATTGGAGGTACATGCCCTTGACAGGAATCAAACTCAGGACCACTTCAGTCCATGGGCCAATGCTCTATCTAAATGACTTTGGTCATTTCCCATCAAAACAAACTCCTTGGACAAGTATTTTTCCCATTGCATGTTACCTATTTTATACCCACAGCGGCATTCTAATAGGGGACCTTCATGGATAGGGTTTAGAGAATCCGTAAGATCCCTGAATGTATGAACCAAATGCTGGGTGTATGTGAGAAAGCAAAACATCCTTCTCAGCAATGCCATCTTATGAGTATTCTGATTAACTCTTGCTTTACTGTTGGAAGGAGAATTACACATATCCTTAGACATTTTGACAGGGGAAAGGCTTAGCTTCACACAGAGCAGAATAAAAGATGGTAGTTTATTTCTGTGTAGCAATTGAATGGCCTAATGGTGTCACTTTAGAATGGGCACACTTTTTCCATAATGAAAGGTCTAATTGCTTTGGGTTCCAGTTTCCATTGTCAAGCTGGTCTGAGGCCTTAGTGCCTGTCTCCATTAGCCTTTTGCTGGAAGTGTTTGTATGATACTTTCGGTGCCAGCTCCATTACAAAAATGTTGATGGCCAGTATCTTGGCCTATGATAATTGGGTGCTTTCAATGTTAGAACTGCCAAGCTGTTAATTAGCTTAATGTAAGGACTACACATCAATTTTTTTATTTTCATTTTGATCTGCCAACATTATCTTCTTTTTAAGTAGATGTCTGCTAAAGTGTTTTGAGAGGTGCTTATTTTCACAAAATAATCATCCTGAATTACTGAGTTTTGAACAGCTGCCTCAAGTGAGAGCTGATTTAGTCCATTACTCGAAGCATGAACCAAAACATTATTGGTGCACAGAGAATTGATGGGAAAATTCACATTTGCTACGCTCTGACCACAGCACAGCATCAAGGTGGTGCTCGGGGACTAAAGCAATTTCACTATTCACAGAACTTTGACATCTAATGGTTTCTTGATTAGCAGAGAGAAGCCACACATGTTAAGAAGGGAGTCACTAGAGAAAAGGAAGCTGGGCTTCTTACGATTTCACTGTGAATGCTTTGGTTTTCTTGGTTCCCCTTGGTCTATTCTGACATGTTGATACCATTATGCAAAAGTCTAACAACAACAACCCTGTATTGCATGGGGTTGGGATTTCTGATTCATGTTCCAGCTTTCATCACTCATTTTACTGGTAGGTTTTAGGATTCGGTATTGAGTTTGCTGAGTTGGCAGCCAGGTAAATAATCATTAAAACGGAAAATGGGCCCGGCCCTGATAGTAAAGTCTTTGGAACTCGGAATGGTTAGAGCCACCACACAGCATGAGTGATGGTTTCAATCCTAAGGGAGATCATCTATCCAGCATGATGCGTGGGACAGATAAACAATGAGTGTTACATATTATAATCCTTATCGGTGATAATGATAAAAATGCTAATAACAGCAATGATAGTGAATCATTGTTGACACAAAAAGATAGCATGATGCCCAGCTCTCAGGATTATTGTTAGATTATCCTGGCAGGAGCCTTGTAGAGTAAAATGGTTTGGACATAGAGGATGTCAAGAGATGTGGGTTCTAGACCTGTTTATCACACTCATCACTTCTATGGTTTTAAGAGAGCCAAATAATTTCTCTGGGCGTCAATTTCCTCAATCATAAAATGGGTATGGAAATGGGTATTAACTGCAAGTTAATGGATGATTTAAAAAATGCTCTAAAACCAGATTGTGGTGATGGGAGTGCAATTTGGTACATTTACTAAAAGCTATTGAACTTTACAGTTAAAATGAGTGAATTTTATGGCATGTAAATTATGTCTCAATAAGTTTGTTAAAAAGATGGAGGTACTTATTCATATTTTCAACAAATGAATGGCATAGCCTGTTCTCAGCGAGCTCACAATCTCCAGTAGAAGATAAACAAACTTGCAATTATTCTGCCTTTCACCATACTATAATCAGTACATTCTAGCAATTACTCAGTGCTAGGCACCACTCTAATACTTTATCACACCAATCTTTTTAATCATCCCCCTTTCACAAATGAGGAATGTGTGTGCAGATTACTGGAAGCCACACACCCAGGAAGTGGTGTTGTGAATCAAATCCAGGTCTTTTGGCTCGAGCGTATTCCTTTTAACTAGCACCTCCAGTGGCTTCTTAATGGTACTGTACGTAAAATCACAAGGGGTTGCCGGAGTTAGAAAGGGTACACAACAACCTCGAATGGTCAGGAAAGGACCTTCTAAGGAGCTATAAAAATATTTGCTGGGAGAAACCAAGATGGCGGCATAGGTAAACACCTAAACTGCTGCCTCGCACAACAATTTCAAAACTACAACTAAAAGACAGAACAGACACCATCCAGAACCACAGGAAAGCTGGCTGAGTGAAAATTCTACAACTAGAAGGAAAGAGAAAAGCTCACAGAGAATTGGAGGTACGGCAAAGGGTCTTTGTGCGCGCAGAGAGGAAGGGCGGCTGAGAGCCTGGCTGACTTTCTCTGGCGGAAGGGGGAAAGAAGCCCCCGACCGCACTGAACCCCAGTTCTGACTGCACTGAACCCCAGTTCCGGGCGAGCCCCTGGGGACCCACGCTCTTACGGGGGAAGTCTGGACTCTCGGGCGGAGACTCGGGAGCGGGGGAAGGCAGAGGTCTGCGCGTGCGCGCAAGGGCAAGGCTGCCGGGAAGCCAAGACTGTCTGCTCCGCCCTGAGACTCCACCCCATCCAAGCCGAGCACAGAGGCTATTGCAATTTGGCAAGTCTAATCCTATAAGGCTGTCTCCAGCACCGGACTTCTCCCAGCATAGAAGCAGCTGATCCTTACAGCCAACTGGCCTGGAGGTCAATTCCTCCCAGTGATACCAACAACAATCAAGACTTAACTACAACAAGGCTGTACACACAGTCCACAAAGGGGTGCACCAAGAGTGTCCACCTCAGGTTAACTGGGGAAGCAGACCCACTGGGCCATTAGGAAACCTAGCACACAAATTTACCTTACCAACTCAGGGAAGCAGTGAAAATGCGGCGTCAAAGAAACAGATCACAAACGAAAGAAATGGAGGAAAAAAAACGACTGGATATAGAATTCAAAACCACGGTTATAAGGCTTTTCAAGAATATCCTAGAAAAGGCTGATAAATATAACGAGACCCTCGAAGATATGAAAAAGGACCAACTAGAAATTAAGCATACACTGACTGAAATAAAAAATATTATACAGAGACCCAAAAACAGACTAGAGGAACACAAGAATCAAGTCAAAGAATTGAAATACAAAGAAGCAAAAAACACTCAACCGAAAAAGCAAAAAGAAAAAAAAAAATCCAAAAATTTGAAGATAGTGTAAGGAGCCTCTGGGACAACTTCAAGCGTACCAACATCAGAATTATGGGGGTGCCAGAAGAAGAGAGAGAGCAAGATACTGAAAACCTATTGGAAGAAATAATGACCGAAAACTTCCCCCACCTGGTGAAAGAAATAGACTTACAAGTCCAGGAAGCGCACAGAACCCCAAACAAAAGGAATCCAAAGAGGACCACACCAAGACACATCATAATTAAAATGCCAAGAGCAAAAGACAAAGAGAGAATATTAAAAGCAGCAAGAGAAAAATAGTTAGTTACCTACAAGGGAGCACCCATATGACTGTCAGCTGATTTCTCAACAGAAACTATGCAGGCCAGACGGGAGTGGCAAGAAATTTTCAATGTGATGAATAGCAAGAACCTACAACCAAGATTACTCTACCCAGCAAAGCTATCATTCAGAATTGAAGGGCAGATAAAGAGCTTCAAGGATAAGAAAAAGCTGAAGGAGTTCATCACCACCAAACCAGTATTATATGAAACGCTGAAAGGTATTCTTAAAGAAGAGGAAGAAGAAAAAAGTAAAGACAAAAATTATGAACAACAAATACATATCTATCAACAAGTGAACCTAAAAATCAAGTGAATTAAAAACCTGAGCAACAGAATAATCTGGTGAATATAATAGAATCAGGGGCATAGAAAGGGAGTGGACTGATAATTCTCAGGGGGAAAGGGGTATGGTGGGTTCATGAAGAGACTGGACAAAAATCATACACCTATGGATGAGGACAGTGGGGGGGAGGTAAGGGCAGAAGGTGGGGTGGGAACTGGGTGGAGGGGAGCTACAGGGGAAAAAAGGAGAAACAATTGTAATAATCTGAATAAAGATTTATTAAAATTTAAAAAAAAATATTTGCTGAAGAACTGGGTAAGATTTTTGCCAACCAAGAAATGGGGGTGACATCACTCTAAAAATCTGAGGAAAGAGAATACATAAATGCACAAACTAAAGCAATCATAAGGCTCTGAGTTCTCTTCTAGTTCTAAAAGCCTATAATCTAAAATCCGGAAATAGATTGAAGTGACATGAGTAGAAGTAATCTAGGAGAGTGTTTTAAAATCTAATAGAAATAGTAAAAATGTCCCCAAAAATATGTATTACATTGTGAAAGTTCCTTTTTAGCTTCCTTAAAAAAAAAAAAAAAAAAAAAAAAAGCTTAGGTAGCCTGTTGCAGAAGCAGCAAAAAGAAAAAAAATCATTTATCATTTTACATGGCCTAACATTACTGTTTTCTGGGGAGCAACTTTTCCTGTTTGCGTTACCTGGTGTAGAGAGCACAGGAAACACAACCATTTCTCTGTGTACCATGGGGACTCCAGGCTCAGCCATCTGGGACTCCTCAGGCCAGTGAGAAATCATCGTCTTTGTTTCAATTTCAGCCAAAGAAGCAGGAGAGCGATGAGAAGGACATAAAGATAGCGAGTGTCTGAAGCAAATTCGGTCTAAATTCAGTGGGGATTACTTTACTGAGGTGGCCTCATTTGCAGGCATGTGGCCTTATAGCACACTTTACGGAGATAATAAATTATATAAGCAAAGTGCTGCAGTTGGGATTTTCTCTAATGTTTTAAATATCTTTATTGTTTCTGATAATATCCTTTTCTTCTTCTTATTTCTTAACATAATCTCTTCAGTCGATTTATCAGTTCATCAATCTTTCTTGTTCCTATTTCGGAATTGTTTGCTTTTATCTTTTTTTCACCTTTGTTTCTATATTTTTTGGTTGTTCTTTTTTGCTAATTTCTTAAATTAAAATCAGTTTATTAATTCGTTTTTTTCTTATTTGTCAATTAAAGCTTGTGAAGCAATCATTTTGTCTTTAAGCATAGCTTTGGTCACAATTTTTAAGTTTTAATATGAACGGTGACTAGTTTGATGAGTTTTATCAATTTAGTGAGATATATACATGATTTTTTTCTTTAATTCTTTATTTTATCATGATTGGCTGACTCTCCCTTTCCCATCGTTTGTTGACATCTTGGACAGATTTCATCATACTATTTTTTATTATTACTATGCAGCTCAGCCATATATTTATTAGATGATTCTGATGGAAGTTTGGTAAGAAATCAAATAACCATTGTGTGGAAATAACAGGAAATGTCAGTATAAGGAAAATAATATTTTATGGGAAAAAGGCAAACAAATCTATTGAAAATAAATAGTGCTGAGTATGTTTTAGTGTTCTGTATGAAACTGATAATGTGTATCCACAAAAGAGAAGGATCTTTTTGAGGGAAATAACATGAAAAATTACTCAAAATAAATAGGCGCTGATTATGTTCAAATTAGATTCAGGAAAGGGGAGAAATTCTAACCCTTTACATTGATAGAGTGCGGGACTTTGAATCCACCAATGTTGAAAGATTTACTTTCTACTTGACTCTGACCATGAAACACCAGCAGTGTCACTGGTATTGTTAGCAAAGCCTAAGAACTTTATGACTTTGAGAAGGAAGCACATACCTTGGAAAGAATGAGGCAAACTCAGTTTGGCCAGAGATAGCACTGACCAGTCTCACTGACATGAACATAGGACTTAAGAGATGGTAGGAAATATGTCTATAATGCAACATGATTAACTGAATGCAGACTATGGTTGGTGAGTTGGAGGAAAGGGGATTATGGATAGGAACCCATGCTTCTGTATTCCTAGTCTACTGTGGCTCCTCTTCTATCAGCTGGCATCAACAAGTAAGCAGGTGCTCTCCAGGAAGTTGAAAGAAGTCAAGGAAGTTGAAAGTCTAGTCTAGGAAGTTCAAACCATGCTGAATTCTTATGCACATTGAGATGGTCACCTGAAGGTGGAGTTCACTGGCTCCATAGTTCTCCTGAATTTCTCCCTCCCCTTCTATCCATTTTCTTAACAATATATCCCTTGACACTACTTAGGATGCTATAGAGGTGAAGCCTGATTGAAATGTGGACCCAACTGGGTTTGAAGTTGCTGTTAAAACACTCTGAGCAAGTGTGATAAATAGATTCTGTGCTTCTCGGGTGCCTCTCTTTGTAAATTGATGATTGCTACCCGGGGGAATGACCAGGGCCTGAAGACATGAAGAGAGATTGGTTTAAGTGTGACAAGGCCATAATCTGTAACGAGAAACATCTGTCACTGTCACACAAGAGAACCACGATGCTAGTCAGACCTTCCCTGCTTGGTATAGGTCTCCCACTTCTGGCCCTCTTAGCACAACTCCACTTGTTCCCTCCCAAGAAAGCTCTTTTATTCAAATTAGACAAACTAATTACTGCTACCATTTGGCTTTGAATGACTCAATTATGGCGGCAGTCACTTGGTTTAGTAATTACTAAAATTATGGTTTGGGCCCAAGTCCAGTTCTGTCTTTCTTCTCCTCCCACAGAAGCAGAGACAGGCACTTTAATAGAAAAATAGATGGCAATTCAGGAGCCAGGTTGTAACAGTTTGTTTTAAATGACCTCAGTCAATGGGAACATAAAACTGAATAGCCTGGCTTGAGAACAGGGCTAAATTTTTTTCCTGCTCTTTAAGTATCCTGGTACCTTGTGACTAACTATAGGCTTGGTTTTCATGGATAATTCTAGTGTCTTCATGAATGAAACAAAAACTATTTTCCCCCATCTACTCTTGTTCTTATGCTAATCTTGTTAAAATGTCTTATTAACTGGTTATTACTTCATGGTGTTTGGGGTTAACCACAGCCAAGATTCTAGGTTCTTAACACCTCCTTTTCAAGTTGGTTTTGGAGAGAAGAAAGCACTGGGGAGTCATATAGATTTTAGAGAGTCCGAGGGCATAGTTTGACGTGGTTTGGAGGCTTTATTAGTTTTATTGCTGAAATTACTGGGCATATAGGAGATAATGTTTAATCAAGTAAAGAACATTGGCAAGTTTCAAATTATTTTGTTTTATTTTTGTCCTGGGTAACCTTAATTAAGTCACTTAATTTCAGTAGTGTTGGTTTCCTTAGTCTCTAATTGGGAATTAATACAAGCTACTTCCCTCATGGGGTTTTTATAAGAATCAAATGAAGTACCAAAAAACAAACGCAGCAAATAGACAACAGTGAAAAACATGGCAGACATTAAAGCAACTATATCAATAATCACTTTAAATCTGAGGTTCTAATTACACCAATAAAAGACAGAGACTGTCAGAGTGGGTAAACAAAAACCAAGACCCAACTATATGATGTCTGTAAAAAATCCACTTTATGTAAATATAAAGACATGGATGAAAAGTAAAGGGATGAAGAATGCTATACCACGCTAACATTAATCAAAAGAAAGCTGAAGTAGCTATATTAATTTCAAACAAAACAGACTTGAGAACAAGGAAATTTTTCAGAGATAAAGATGGACATTATATAATGATAAAAGGTTCAGTTATCCAAGAGGACAGGCACCTAACAACAGAGCATCAAAATACATGAAGCAAACACTGAGAGAACCTGCAAGGAGAAAAGGGTAAATGCACTGTGGGCTCTTATGTACCACTGCTTGTTTAGTAATTGATAGGCAAAACAGGCAGAAAAATCAGTAAGGATACAGTTGACCTGAACCACACTGTCAATCATCTTGAGCTAATTGACATTTATAGAATATTCAGCAACAGCAGGATATACATTCTTCTCAAGTTCACATGAAACATTCACCAAGCTAGAACACATTCTGGCTCATAAAACAAACCTTAAAAAATTTGAAAGAATAGAGATCAGACAAAGTATTCTGTCAGACCACAATGGAATTGAAATAGAAATTAATAACTGAAAGATAGCTGGAAAAGATCCAAATATGTCAAGAATTAGAGAGCATAGGAACACAGACCTGGAACAAAGCAACACGAAGAAAATTGTAATCACTGTTCCTTTTGTGTGTTGGCGAAAAGGTTACCTTGGAGAGAGAAGCTCTGTTCTGTTGTTAGATTCAAGGAAGAAAATATCAGGACTGGGATGAGATTCTATTACTCTTCTTGAGAATTGTAAGAATTCTCTCATATCCCATTGCAGAAGTTGTCCTTGTCCACAAAGGTAATAAGTCCTCATTATTTGTGGATTCTGTATTTGTGAACTTTTTTACTCCCCCAAATTTATTTGTAACTCCAAAATCAATGCTCACAGTGTTTTCTTAGTCATCCATGGATATGGGCAGAGTGGGGGGAAATCTGAGCCACCAACTCATATAACCCAGCTGAGGTTGACCAAGGTGATACTTTGCCCTCGGATTTCGGTTCTCATACTACCAATAGGTTTCCTTTCCACAGTCTATCTGGTGCCATGGTTCTTGCATTTTTGTGCTTTCTTTATTGCCTTTGCTGTTTAAAATGACCTCCAAACATGATGCTGAAATGCTGTCTAGATCTTCTAAATGCAAGAAAACTGTGATGAGCCTTATGGAGAAAATGCATGTGTTAGATTAGTTTTAGTCAGGCATGAGTTACAGTATTGATGGCTGTGAGTTCAATGTTAATGAGTTAAAAATTATAGGGTGTCCCCCCAAAAATGTATGTGCACATTCTGAATAATTATAAAGGCAGTGCTCATTAAAATACATTTCATTTTCAAAATTGAGCTATCAGCTATTAAAGTATATATACATTTGGGAGGGGGACACCCTATATATATTAAACAATATATCTTTAAACAGACACCAATAAAACAAGGTTATAAACAGCCACAAATAAAACAAGGTTATGTTAAACAGATGAAAATGCGAGTGGAGGCTGAAAGGAATCTAATCCTGTATGTCTTCTAGGAGCAATGGTTCAAAATTTGAGAATTTAATGTTTGTGATGACTCTATAGAACAAAACTACCTCAAATAAAGAGAATTGACTATTAGCACAATTGTTGTTACCTACTATATACTAGACATTGAACTTCGTGCTATTTATGGAAAATTTATTAAAAAATACATGAGTTCTTTCAAATGTGCCAGACTTTTCCTAAGTAATAAGGGAACAGTAGTTTATAAAACAAAATCCTCACCCTTCATTCCTCATGGGACATAGGTTAGTAAGGGCGAAGAGGAAATAAACACATAAATGTATAATATGCTGGTGATGGTTAAGTGCTATGAAGAAAATTTTCCTGTTCTAGAATACATATTATGAAAATAAAACTCTCAGAGAAGCTAAGTTAGCTTATAAAAACAAATTCAAATGAAAAAAAGTCAAATTCAAGCTCAGATTTTCTGGCTTCAAAACCCAGTGCCTTTCAACTAGTCTACACTGGATCCTTCTCATGAATGCCCATACTCCAGCTTCTTGGTAGAGCTACTTCTAGCCCCAGTGAGAAAAAGCGTATCTCAGAACATGATAATAGACAGTAGAACAATGTTTTACAACACGGGGCCCAATTTTGCCTCCCCAGGGGACATTTGGCAATTTCTTGACACATTTTTGGCCATAATCTTAGGTAGGAGATGATACTAGCATCTAATGGATAGAGACCAAGGATGGTCCTTAATAGTCTATAAAGTAAAATGAAGTACTATCTGGCCCTGTTAGCTTTAAGGAGGAGAAACTGTGTACTAGAGTCACAGAACTTGGAAAAAGCCAGAAGAGTATGACTTGCAAGTAGCTAGGACTGAGGTGGGAAAATAGAGGATCTGACCTCATGGCTTCTAAAGGATCAGATTAATTGTGCAGCATCATCCTCCCATTGTCGATTTAAGATCTTCCTAAATCGGAAGTGCTCTCACTTTGGATGCCCACGCATGCCTTTCCCAACAGCCTTGTCCTTTTTAAGCTGCTCCAGTATTTTGAGTATTTATGAATCCAGAAGTAAAGATAAGAAGAAAAGGAAGAAATTGATGGCAGAAAAAAATGGAGAAATGTACTAAAATATAAGCATCTGCAAGAGAAACTTGGATGACCCTATCCCATGCTCTTCCTTCTTCCCTTCCTCTCTCTCATCCTTCCTCCAGTTCTCCCCCATCTCTTCCTTCCAACACATATGTATTGGGTATTTTTACTGTGCTAGGCACAGAGTATAGATGAGATTATCCCTTAATGGCACTTTATTAGTAATAAGTATTGTATTTTACCAAGTACTTCTCGCATCTATTATCTCATTTGAGTCTTTTATGAGCTTCATTTCACAGATAGGTAAACCGAGATTGAGGGAGCATGAGTGAACTTGCCCAGGATAGCAGAACAGAACTCAGGTCTGCACTGTTTTCCCCTCCATGTAGTTCTGACCTGGGTTTGAAGGTTATGGGATATGTGGTTCTATATTTCCTGACAGTTACAAGGGTATCAGAAATGGTGTGTATTTAGGGTTATAAAATCACACAAAACACTTTTCTTTTTTAAAAAAAAAAAGATGATGCACTATCTTGGGAATTCATAATGAAATCTACTCAGAATAACACTAAAATGAGTGTTCTACTGAACTGCTATTAGGTACCAAGCAGTAATACAAAATAGCTCATCTAATTCCCCCAAATACCCCATGAGCTAAATTAGTTTCATCCTGGATCTGAGAGAGGTTGAATAACCTTGGGACACATGATTAAACTTAAAAGGAGCATAGCAGTGAGTAAAGCAAAATAAAAATATTTTGAATGACCTTCCAAATGTGCTATTGGTATTAACCAGTATTTAGCTATAATGAATAAAGCCCCTCCCCAAGTAATAGACTTTAATAATTTTGGTCAAAATAATTTTAAAAATTTGGTACACAAACAACTAAGAGTAACCACCTTGCATACATGCTAATAGTTTACTCATATCTTGCATTTAAGGAGAACGTGGTGATGTTCTTACTTAAATAATTGAAATCCAAATATTAATATTAGACTAGCAATTCCCCTTAGAAGAATTTATTCATCAGGAAAACCTATATTCTACCTACTGCTCCTGCTCTCTTCTGAGTCAGACCACTTGTTGCGGTCTTGGCTCTGACTGTTCTACTAGAGCAGTAGTTCTCAACCTTTCTAATGTCGTGACCCTTTAATACAGTTCCTCCTGTTGCAGTGACCCCCAACCATAAAATTATTTTCGTTGCTACTTCATAACTGTAATTTTGCACCTGTTAATGAATCATAATGTCAATATCTGTGTTTTCCGATGGTCTTAGGCTCTACAGGTTGAGAACCGCTAGCAGGGTCGCCTAAGACCATTGGAAAACACAGATATTTACTTTACGACTCATTAACAGTAGCAAAATTACAGTTATGAAGTAGCAACGAAAATAATTTTATGGTTGGGGTCACCGCAACATGAGGAACTGTATTAAAGGGTCGCAGCATTAGAAAGGTTGAGAACCACTGTACTAGAGCATTAAAGAGTTCTGGCAACCTCTGTCACCGATCGGAAACCTGTCTTATTCACGGCTTGCATCTTAAAGTCACCTGGGACACTGCTGGGAAACATAAGATGCCAAGCTCTGTGGGCACCTTGGAGCTGTCTCCCTCCCCAGCCCACAGCAGAACTTCCCTTGTGTTCCAAGTTCTGTCTCTAAGGCAAACGAAACAGAGGTGATCCGTTACAACCAGATGAGGGCAGCAGGGAAGGCTCAAGTGCGGGTGGACACATAAAGATCCTCTAGGAGGTAAACTGGCTGCATAATGCCATTTCTGTCCTTTTGCTTTTAAAGACAAAGGAAGACTCTGTGAGGGCATTACATCCAGGGAGGACAGCTTGAGACTTCCAGGGATGAAAATTATGCACGTCCTGTGCACTCATTTTCTCTAAAAATCTGATTCCCTTAGGAGCCAAATTTGCTATTATTTCTGTGGACTCACACTTATGATGGCTTATTTCTTGTTTGCTAGTGATTTTTGATGAACTCATTTAGAGACAATCTGCCATGAAACTTGGGTTTAAATTGTGTTTCTCCATGGGAGCATGTGTGTTTGCCTCTGCCGGTTGCCTAAAGTCACTACCAACCTCACAATAAATGATCCTCTGGAGGTCTGTATGTAGGAAAACTGATGGTTTGGATTATGTCGGCAGACACAATGGTTTCTGGTTATAAAATCGAAGCTAGGATTTCTTGCTGACTCTTTGTGTGGGTGGTTATTTTTTCAAATTCACTTTTTCAGTGAGAAGGCAGACATTTGGGTACATAGATATATGCAGGGGCTTCCTGTTAGACATCCAGGTTCAGACAGAGCCCATTCTTTATCTCCCATCTATCAGAACTGAGGTTCAGGGACCCCTAATATGGGTAACTAAATTGATATCAGAGTTCACTTCCCTGTCAGGATTCCCATTTATCTTTATGTCTTTTTGTTTTGTTAATCCTCACCTGAGGACATTTTTAGAGAGAGTGGAAGATGGGGGAGAGATAGAGAGAGAGAGAAACATTGATGTGAGACACATTGACTGGTTGCCTCCCACATCTGCCCTGACGGGGCGGGGCGGGGGGAGGGGCAAAAGGGAAGGGGGGCCGGAAATGAGCCTGCAATAGAAGTACGTGCCCTTGACCAGAATCAAACCAAGACCCTTCAGACCAAGGGCCAACACTGAGCATCCCAGACAGGGCTATTTTTAATTTTTTGCCTCTGAGAATTTCACTCATCTTCTCTAAGCTTAGATATGTTTCCAATTAGCTATATTGACAATTGTAGCTAGCATTATTTTGTTGTTCCTAGTGGGACAACTTTTCAAGGTGTCTAGTTCATAATACTGCCAGAAATTAATGATTACGCTCTAAGATTTTATAAGTCTATCATACGTCTGTGTAAACTAACTTTTTCAGTTAATAATATACTCAGCCACCTTTCTCATATTAGATTTGCTTCTTTTCTTTTTTTGAATGGCAACAGACTATTAAATACTATGGATAAACCGTCATTTACTTAACAAGTTCCCTAGTGATGGGTATTTAGGTTGTTTTCAGTGTTTTGTTGTTACAAAAAAATAATCAACATATATTAGTTTGCAGATTTGCATATCTAGACGAAATCTCTAGAGCTAGAATTGCTAGGTTAAAGGATATGATACCTAAATGCTAATGTTTACTTCTTATTTGCTTTTCAGAGTTTATTACAACTAATTTGAGAGAGAAAGAGAAAATCGGTATGCCTGGATCCTCACTGACTTGTCTATGCTAAATTTTATTGAGCGCGTTGCTATTAATTTGAGGGAATAGTTTGTTTCTTAATTTTATTCTAAAATTTACTCCATAGAGACAAAAACAGTCCAGAAGTTTGCATGGAATGTTTTTAATAGATATGTTTCATGCCAGATGAGGAACTGATTTTAACCAATTTTTCTCACATACAACTGTGAAATACAGTCTGTTCAGGACAATGGCATCTTATTTCTCCTCTGACTGTGAGTGCTCTAACTGCTTGGACAGCACTCACAATGATTCTGACTATAATCCTTGTTTCAACAAGAGTGATGATAGTGATTCTCTAGGTTCAACATCAAGGACAAAATCCAAGGCTTCTGGCATGAAGTGCTTTCCTTCTGCGTGTTGTCCCACCAGGTCAGAGTATGACAACAAAAAAGACTCCGTGTTTCCTTCCTCGGAGGAGGAAAGGTGTGCGGAGGCTTCTCAAGACAATCATTTCAATATAAACCCAGAGGGCATTACAAGGAAAATCCGACAGATTAGAGAGCTGACGGTTGAAGAGTTAGTGAAGGAGTTTGGGGATAACTGGGAGTTTCAACCAAACGCCATGTCTTTGGGCCACTTTAGGGACCAGGTGGTGATGAAGTTCAGAAGAGCTCTGTATTATTCTGGAATATGGGTGGCACATGTCCAAGGCTACAGACTTGAAAAGCACTTTTCAGCTAACTATTTCAAGAGAAACCCTGGTGGCCTACAGCGGCTGGTCCCCTGGCTAAAACGGGAACTAACGGCTGTGTACGGAGATTATGGCTACACAGTGAAGAACATCCTAAGCACCATTCTCCGTCACATGACAGAATATGACCTGGACAGCGAGTCCTTTATTCACCTCCTGGAACCATATCTCCAGCAACACACCCACCATTTTCTGCATGAATTTATCAGTTTTGTTAATTCACCTTATAACATGGAGACCTATGACCAACGAGCCATCTACCAATGTTCTGCTTCACCATGGCCCAAAAAGAAGTTTGCTCCTGTTTTGCCTTTACCTCAGGATGAGGCTCTGCTGGCATCTCAACATGATACAAGGCCGTCCAGGAATACCGGTGGCCCATGGAATAGTGAGCGGATGCCTCTGTCAGGCCTGAAACAGTTTCCAAACGGTAACCCTTTTTTGGAGGGATCTGAAATCCCACCAGTCCATCATAAAACAGCATGCAAAATCCATGCTTGGATCAGAGATGAACCAGAATCCGGCGATCATAACCGCACCATTTCTACTAATGACGTGCTCCTGAACTGGGCCATACCTGGGGAAAGAGGCCCAGCCTTACAGAACTGCAAACAAAATGTTCAAGAGAGGAAGATGAAAGGAATCAAGGTGCTTCCTTGTCATGTCCAGGGCCTGGGAGAGGGTGAAATAGCTACAGACACCTTCAGTCCCCCAGCAATTTTTAATCAGGGGAAGCAATGGAAAAACAGTCTAAGAGGAAGAAAGGCTTTAAGCCTTGGCCAGCATATGAATGATCAGAAAAAAGAAGCAGAAAAAAACAAATACTCAGATTCTTCCCCAAAGATCTTTCAAGGACGGTTGCCCAGAGAAAGATCCTTAAGTTGCAAATCCAGAAAGAGGGATCCCTCTTGGAGTTGCATTTCAGAAAATGCCCTGTCTTCTGAGAGATATGCTAGGAAGTTGAGCTCTTTTAGAAAAAAGAGGATGAAGTGCAGACAGTCCTCCCAATTTGCAGAAGTTGGTTCACACTCCAGTAGAAGACTCCAAAGACAATCCAGGTCCAGTACTCGCAGATCCAAATCTTGGTGTGTTACACTTACAAAGAGATCTGTCAGCAGAGAATCAAGAAGGCACTCTCGGAGAGGAAGCTACAGAAGTGAACGTTTCACCCAGAATATAGGCTGTGAGCCCTCCAAAGACAAGAATGGCTATGAATCAAACCGTCTGAGGGCATATTCAACCACAGCCCCATACATGAATCTTCCTTCAACTGCTGGGAGGAAGCCCAAGTGTCTTTCTAAAAGTGAAGGTGCTTCGCAAGCTGGGAGCCACTGCAACAGTCCTTTATGCCTACAGATTGAGAAACCCAGATCCCCAAGTAAACAAGAGATGAAGCAAAAACCCACATTTCCCAGAGGCAACAAAACCAGACCAGTTAGGCAGAAAATCAACAAATGCAAGTATCCAGATATGCAAACCACGGAGGAAGTCAGTGATGAAGTGGGCGATCTGAACACCATGAGGCAAGTGAGTCATCTTTCTGAGGGTGTACCTTCCTGCAGGAGGCAAATCCAAAAGAAAAAGAGTCGTGGCCTTCAGAAGCATCACCAGGCAGAGAATGAACAGGGAGGAGACACAGTATCAGAGACACAGAGGGGCAAGTAGTTCTGAAAGGCAAATCTCCAAGGGGCTTTGAGAGTATGAATATATTCTAAACAAGATGACTAAAAAGATTCATCCCATCACTTTGTAACTGGAAATAAAAACCTGATTATTAAATTCAAGGCTCTTTTTTGAGACAAATGTATATTATTTAATTGGTCATGTATACGTATAAACATTTCTGTCTGATTTTTTCCTTATGAACTGAATTCTTAAAATATTTGACTTAATTTTTAGTTCCCAGATTTAACTATGTAAGTTTGCTGCCAAAATTTGCAAACACCACAGAGACTATATTAACAATAGGAGCATATGTTACTTTACACAAGTTATGCATATTATTTATTACTTAGCATGTGTTATTACAATATAAATATAAATAAATATAAATATAAATATATAAATATATACACACTGAGTGGCCAGATTATTATGATCTCTGAATGCATAATAATCTGGCCACTCATTTTATATATATATATATATATATATATATATATATATATATATATATATATTTTAGAGGCCCGGTGCATGAATTCGTGCATGGGTGGGGTCCGGCCAGCCTGGCCAGGGGGAGGGGACATGGGTGGTTGGCTGGTCTGCCTGCTGGTCAAACTCCTGGTCAAGGGGACAATTTGCATGTTAGCCTTTTATTATATAGGATATACACTGAGTGGCCAATTATGCGTTCAGAGATCATAATAATCTGTCCCCTCAGTGTGTGTGTGTGTGTGTGTGTGTGTGTGTGTGTATACATTCCGGCCATCCAGACATGGAAAATAAAAGGCCAGGGTCACTATCTTAAGATGTATTTATTGCCTTCCTGGGTTTCACAATCTGGTTTTGAAAATAGATGCAAATAAATAAGGAAAAATGAACGATGGGATATTTAGCACTACCTTCCTATCTCCCTACGCTGAAAATTGTGCCTTCACATATCCTGACATCTAGATATCTTCAGTAAAAGATGACATGTTTTTAGATAACACTGATTCCCAGCCACTATAACCTCACCAAGTGGTGGTGACCACAGCTCAGCCAAACTAATTATAGTATTTTGCCCCACTGGTCACATGATTAATGAGTCCAGTGGTGGTCAAATCATATACTTCCCTGAGATTTTTCAAACTTGTTCTGATAAAAAGGGCCATTATCCCTCCCTAGTGGCAATTGGTAAGATTTAAAGCTTGGTTACTGTTTTACTAGTAGAGCTATATTTCTAAGTTTGTGAAGAAAGTCAGTTGGAGGTAAGAGAGGAGAAAGCTAATGAGGAAAAGTAAGGTAAGTCATGAGGAGACAGTCTAGGAGTCAGGACCTGGATTTTCTAGAACTTGAGCTGCCTTTTGTTCTTCACATGGTCTTATTTTTTAACTCTTTTGTAGATTCTGAGTTAGTACATTTCCCTCTCTGCCTCTCTTATTAAATCAGGATTTCCAGTTCCTTGCAATAAAGTAATTCACTGTGAAGTGGAACAAGGGAGCCCTGAGTCCCATGGGGAGGTTTCCGAAGGCTTCTTGGAGAAGTGATGATATCTGGTTATGAACTTGAAGAGAGAGCAGGAGTTTTCTAGGTGAATGTGTTCCCAAGTGCTATCAAGAAAAATGAGTAACTTGAAAAAAAAGAAAAATGAAATTTCCAGCACTTTCCCTCCAATATAAGTGGGAAATTCAGAGAGATGCACTGAGAAAGGAGACTGACCTCAAGCTGTGAATAGGGATGAACCTGGCTTTTCTGGGTCCACAGCAGTCATGAAGCACTTAAAAGTGGCACATGTCTCAAAATCCGAATTTATGTATTTTACATAACATTTTGTTTTAATAACTGTCTTAAAATTCATGACTTTTTTTTCATAAATCTTAGAAAACCTGTGTAACACATAAAAATGTGTTTCAGGATATTCAGTGAATACATTGCCATCCTATATAATAAAGAGGTAATATGCAAATTGACCCTCACGCCCTCACAAGATGGCTGCCTACGACCAGGCCGGCAGCGGAGTTAGTGAGGGATGACCAAATGACTGAAGAAGCAGGCTTTGTGGGACAACCAGGCCAGCAAGGGGGTTAGTGAGGGATGACCAAATGACTGAACAGCAGGCTGCATGGAGCGACCACGCCGGCGGGGGGGGGGGGGGGGGGGGGGGGGGCGTTTGTGGCGACCAGGCCGGGGGGTGGCAGTTAGGGGCAACCAGGCCGGCAGGGGTTGCAGTTGGGGGCAACCAGGCCAGCATGGGAGGCAGTTGGGGGCGATTAGGCTGGCAGGGGGGCAGTGAGGGGCAACTAGGCTGGCAGGGGGCAGGTAGGGGTGACCAGGCCAGCAAAGGGGGGCAGTTGGGGGTGACCAGGCTGGCAGGAGGGCAGTAAGGGGTGACCAGGCTGGTGGGGGGGGGGCAGTTAGGAGCAACCAGGTCGGCAGGGAGGGGGCAGTTGGGGATGACCTGGCTGGCAGCAGGGGGCAGTTAGGGGAGATCAGGACAGCACACAGAGGCAGTGAGGGGTGATCAAGCCAGCGGGGGGGGGGGGGCAGTTAGGGGTGACCAGGCAGGCAGGTGAGCTATTAGGAGCCAGTGGTCCAGGACTGTGAGAGGGATGTCCGAATGCCAGTTTAGGCTTAATCCCTGGGATCAGACCTAAACCGGCAGTCAGACATCCCCCGAGGGGTCCTGGATTGGAGAAGATGCAGGCTGCAGGCTGGGCTGAGGGGACCCCTCTCCCCTGTGCACGAATTTCATGCACCAGGCCTCTAATATATATATATCCCCAAACTTTCAAGTTCTATGAGCAGTTCATTATCAACCATGAACTAAACCTTTCATGGAAAAAATTCATGGGAATATATGCAAAGTCCTGAAACCAGGGAAAGGAAATCAATCGCAGTGGTCCAAGGTCACCCAATTTTGCAGTAGTTAACATTTAAAAAGCAGGTAAACCTGTTACTGAGGTCAAAAGTGTACTTATGAGGCAATGATGTTAGGCTGCGTCCAAAGATGTAGACAATTACTCAGGGTAGGGAAAATCAAAATGGATATCTAAATATCTTCAAAAACATGAATAGATGTTCTCTAGGAAAATATATTTTCTCTGGGTGATTTGGAAAATGAATTTTGCCTCCTTTGAGGAGAGGTAATTACAGGGAGGTATTTTTTGCATAACCAAAGGAAGTCTGTTCTATCAGTGTGGTCATATGGTTCCAATCAGAATGGACATATGGTAAAACAAGAGGCTAGGGTGGGAAGGAGCTCTCATCCTTGGAGCTCTCATGCTTGGCTGGATCCCAATTATGTGGGAAATTTGACTGGATGTTTTATACATTCCCATTTCATTCAAAGATTTCAAGATTCATAAACGAGTCACAGAAATTTGCTAGTGAACTAAAAATACCATACTTTTAAGCAGAGCAACAACTTTTCTTAGATGGGAAAAAGACAATTCAGTGATAACACAATAACAATGATTAATATTGAAAGTTTACTGTTTGTGAGACACACACACACAAACTCTATGAGGTATTATTTGAATCCATATGTTACAGATGAAGGAAATTGAGGCTCCTGGTGTTACTTGCTGAAGGACACAAAGCTAGTCAGTGTTGCAGTCTGGATTAACCCAGATGGCCCTAACTCCAGAGTCACTGATCTGAAACCCAACTTGATACTGCCTACTTTTTCTGTTGTTCTCTTTCAATTATCTACTATCTTTCACACCCTGTGGTGAGCACATTCACAAACACTATGTTATTTTACCTTTACAACCAATGAATAAGGTTGGTTTAATTATGCCTGTGTTTTCAATGAGAAAAACTAATTTCAAAGAGATTATATCACAACAAGCAACAGAGGTGAGAGCTAAACTGTAGGTCTAACTGCCTGTGCTTTGTGATTATATAGCTTATCACGGCTCACTGAGCTTCCCAAATGTAACTCAAATACATCTATGACCCTTTACTTACCTTTTTTTCTTTGCTACCTAGAGTACTTTTTCATTCAAAATGCAGAATACTAATATAATCATGCAGGCTGAGGCATTAAAGGGTTGTTACTTATTTATAAGGATAAAAACCAATTCCTCATTCCCAAGTTCACCCTAAATTGTCTTTTTGATGGTAATGGGGTTCATCTTGGCCAGATGGGAGGAGGCAGGTGAATTATTTTCAACACATATGCTTCACTTCACACAATATCTTCCATGGCACGTGGGTCAGCTGAAACTCTGAAGCCCAGGGTCAGTTCCATATCTCCCCTTGAGTCTGATGCTCTTTGGGCTGACACTCCTTGAGATACACATCATTATCTAATGACAGGCAGGTAAGGAGAAATGAGGTTTCTAAAGATACTTGAGTCACTGTCAGGTGTGAATAGTTTTAAACATGGGTTGTTAATGCTTATATCTTTCTATCATGCATATTTTAGCAAATGTGTATGTATTAATCCCCATGGCTACTGCTTAGGAAGGGCCCCATCTGTGCTCACTGGAACTGATAGTTTGTCCTCCTGATTTCCTGCCTCTGGGCTCTCTCTCCAGATGATCAACCACACTCCTGTGGTTATTCTTGTATACACACTTATTCATGTACTTTCCCTACCTAAAATTCTCTATTGGTTCCCTGTTGCATAGAGGATAAAGTCTTAATTCTTAAGTTTTACATAAAAGGACCCTCTGGCCCCAATCCATTCCTCTATCATTTTATCCTAAAAGACAAAACACACAAAGCCATATGTATATATACACTGAGTGGCCAGATTATTATGATCTCTGAACACATAATAATCTGGCCACTAAGTGTATATATGTATATTAGAGGCTCGGTGCATGAATTTGTGCATGGGTGGGGTCCGGCCAGCCTGGCCAGGGGAAGGGGACATGGGTGGTTGGCTGGTCTGCCTGCTGGTCAAACTCCTGGTCGAGGGGACAATTTGCATGTTAGCCTTTTATTATATAGGATATACACTGAGTGGCCAGATTATTATGTGTTCAGAGATCATAATAATCTGGCCACTCAGTGTATATCATGCACAAGGATATATATATATATATATATATATATATATATATATATATATATATATATATATATGTGTGTGTGTGTGTGTATACACACACACACACACACACACACACACACACTAGAGGCCCGGTGCATGAAATTCATGCATGGGGGGGGGGTGTCCCTCAGCCCAGCCTGCACCCTCTCCAATCTGGGACCCCTCAAGGGATGTCCAACTGCCCATTTAGGCCCTATCGGACATCCCTCTCACAATCCAGGACTGCTGGCTCCCAAATGCTCACCTGCCTGCCTTCCTGATTGCCCCTAACCACTTCTGCCTGCCAGCCTGATCACCCCCTAACCACTCCCCTGCCAGCCTGATTGATACCTAACTGCTCCCCTGCCAGCCTGTTTGCCCCTAACTGCCTTCCCCTGCAGGCCTGGTCACCCCTAACTGCCCTCCCCTGCAGGCCTGGTCACCCCAGCTGCTCTCCCCTGCAGGCCTGGTCACCCCTAACTGCCCTCTCCTGCAGGCCTGATCCCTCCCAACTGCCTTCCCCTGCTGGCCTGATCACCCACAACTGTTTTCCCCTGCTGGCCATCTTGTGGTGGCCATCTTCTGTCCACATGGGGCAGCCATCTTGTGTGTTGGAGTGATGGTCAATTTGCATATTACTCTTTTATTAGATAGGAAATATATATATATATATAAAAAAATATATATATATATATGCATACATAATCTCTTATCAGTAGAATAGACTAGCTTCTCTGCCTTAGACCAATATATTCCTTTTAAAACAATTATTCCAGTGTCTTCCATATAGTAGGTGTTCAATAAACACATTTCCTCTAATTGGTCTGGTACTATTGAATTGTATGATTTTGGATAAGATAATGTCTCCGCAATTCAGTTTTCACCCTCATAAAAAGAAACTGATTGAGTCATTTTTTGAACCACTAATCTGATGTTCTGTAAAATGCTATCACTGCCTTACATCTGAATCTTCTCATACTTCATGTCAGTGGTTTGGACTAGACTCATTTTTCACACTCATCTAACCTTTTTAACATTTTATCACATTATTGGCATCTATGGTGGATTTTAAATTGTTTACCAGACTATAATATAATTTGGATTTGGCAACACACTGCTAGAGGATTTTTTAGATTTCTTTTAAATTCTAATATTCTATCAGTCTTTGATTTTTGGGGGGTTAATTAATTAAATTAAATAGTCACTTCAGAGTGACTGCTGAGCTACTAGAAGTATTGCATAGCTAAGTTCTGATAATAAATTGTTTATATTATTAAGTAACCCAAAGTAAAATTTAAGGACACTGTTTGAAAATGCACTTTTGTCTCATTGATCTATCACTTATTAATGTAAGTTATACCGTATCTGAACATAGATAGCGTTAACAGTTTCAGTAAAGTTCAATTGTAAAGCTGCTTAGGGAATTGACAGGTATATTTTTTTAATGTTAGGCTTTATAACAACCAACTATGTTATAAATATTATCTTTGTGTACCAAGTACTATGCACCTTTCTGAAATATGAAGATTTGGCATATACACTTATTTATCAAGAACTCAGAAGAATAGGTACCACACTTCAGCATAAATATAGTGCCTGATGTTCAATCAAACAAGGAACAGATTCAACAGCTCAACTGCTGATGCAAGACTGACCAATTGCCCCTCTGCTTAACCCTTTCATGCCCCCTTGGGTTCTACTGTCTATTGCAGCAAGTACTTTGCCTTTTTTTTTTCCAAATGAGATCCAAGGACCCATGATGCAATATCAGTGGAATGTAATTTCCTCAGTCAGGCCAGGCCACTGTCCACCTTCATGCTGACTTTTCCACTGTTGTTTAGACAACACTTGCTTTCTAGAATCCATTCAAGAAACACCTTCTCTTTGAAGCGACATTTGATGTTTTTCCAAATGTCAAGCTGTTAGAAGTGAATGATTACTTCCTTTGTGCCCACATACAAATTTCTACTGTAATACCTAAAATACTTAGTTTAACTTTTTGTCTTACATGTCTTAGGACACCCTCCCTTTCACCCTGCCCCAAGAATGAGAGCTTCTTTAAGACAAGGACCAAGCTGGTGCATGGTAGGGGCTTAGTGAACACTGAATGGGTAAATACATGATAAAGGACACAGAACAAATTTTAGGTATGTGTTGAGGAGGATCACAAATTGAAAGAAGTAACTTTAGAAAAAAGTGACTCAAGTAGGGTCCCTGCCATGAATTCCAATGTGAACCTTCCAATCACACTTCTGTAGAGAAACTAAAAGTCAACTGTGCCCAGAGAAGGCAAATCTTAAGGACATTCTAAAGGATGCCCTTATGCAATCACTTATGAATCAGTATGAAATATTCTATGTACTACATCATATGATACTTTATTTTGACAGAAATTCAGACGTTCAATTTCCAACCTGAGTCAGAATCTTCATTCTAATATCCCTAGTGACTAATGTGCATGTAATTTTGAGAAATATATCTTTAAAGCAACAGTTGTAAGGCTGGGCTCCAGCTAGAAAGTATGATTTTATCCAAAATTTTAAAATGCATGTCTGCTATCATGTACTAGTCAACAGTTGTGACTATGACAAATAAGATTTTAGGTTGAACAAAAAAATGAGGTAGTATAAACAGAATCTATGCAATTGTTCATTATTTATAACCACTTGAATTAGTTCCTCTTTAGAATATAGATAAATAGGTAAGTAGGTAAGTAGATTAGATAAATAGATAGATGATAGATAGATAGATAGATAGATAGATAGATATAGACAGACTATATAACTTATACATTATATATGTAAGAAGCATATGGACTATTCTACACATGGAACATACATGAATGTAAATGCACTGGCGGGTATGTTTACAAAATCCATTAGGATTAAGCTTCAGGAAACACAAATTTAACCAGAGCATTTAAAACGTATTTTAAGAAGCAGTACAGCACAGTGGCTGAAAGCATAGACTCCAGAGCCAGGCTATTTGGATTCAAATCCGTATTCTATACTTATTAGCTGTGTGGCCTTGAGCAAGTTATTTAAAACACCTTTTCCTCAATTTCCTCATCTATGAATGAGGATAATAATAGTACCTAGCTCAAAGAGTTGTTATGAACAGTCAATAAATGTAAAATGCTTAATACAGTGCTTGGCACATAGTGCTATATAACGATAATATATGTGTGTGTATATTGGCTATTTGTTATCATTTATTATCATTATTATTATTCTAAAGGCTTGGTATATGAGAGGACACAGGTTGGTGTGGACACAGGAATTGGCCCACATAAGAATAGAAGAGGCAGAGAACAAAGGAGAACAAATGGGCAATTGTGATGTGATGAGCATGGTTGGGATTTCAAGCATAAATAATCAGGAAATAGGACACTCAGGCAGGTCAGGCTACCATACAGGGAACAGAAAGGCAGAGAAGAGGAGGAAACCATCAATTACTGAGCACATGCAATGTGCGGGGACAGTGCCACCAGCCTGCATGTACATTAGCTAGTTTAATCCTCCACTCACTATTAACCGCATATTACATACTAGAGGCCCAGTGCACAAAATTTGTGCACTTGGAGGGGGGGCAGGGGGAGGTCCCTCAGCCCGGCCTGTGCGCTCTCACAGTCTGGGAGCCCTCGGAGGATGTCCAATTGCCACGGAGGCAGGAGAGGCTCCCGCCACTGCCACTGTGCTTGCCAGCCGTGAGCCTGGCTTCTGGCTGAGCGGTGCTCCCCCTGTGGTAGCACACTGACCACCAGGGGGCAGATTGGGCCTAAATGGGCTCTCTGACATCCCCTGAGAGGTCCCAGATTGTGAGAGGGCACAGGCCAGGCCAAGGGACCCCACCAGTGCAGGATCGCCGGGCGGGGCAGCGATGCTGGAGGTTGGCCAGCGGAGAGGGACCGCAGGAGGGCTCCAGGGTGTGTCTGGCCCATCTCACTCAGTCCTGATCGGCCGGACCCCAGCAGTAAGCTAACCTACTGGTCAGAGTGCCTGCCCCCTGGTGGTCAGTGCACGTCATAGCAAGTGGTTGCATGGCCTTAGCATATCATTAGCATATTACACTTTGATTAGTTGAATGGATGACCAGATGACTGGACACTTAGCATATTAGGCTTTATTACATAGGATGTGGAAACTGAGACACAGGGAAGTTAAATGAATTATTCAAGATTTAAACAGTAGAAGGTGACAGAGCTTGACTCGAACAAGGGGCTGCTTCGATTTAACAATCCTACACTTTACACTTACCTAAAGTAAATTCATTTGTTTGACCAGTAGGAAATGGGAAAATTCTTTCCAATAAGATTTAAGGTCTTTTATGGATGATGATCGATGATGATGATGATGATGATAATGATGGCAGCTGACACTGGTATATAAGCACTATAATCGTGCCAAACACTATTCTAAACATATTCACTGTGTTACTTCTTTTAATCTTACTAAGAACCCTTTGAGGAAGGTACATGATTATGATTCCTATTTTACAGATAAAGAAGCCTGGGCACAGAGCACTTAGAGAATGCACCCAAGGCTGCACCTGTAAAGGGGCAGAGCAGGGCTCTCAGCCCAGGTAGTATGGAGCCAGTGGTCATACTCCCAACTACCACACTGTGCTGCCTCCTGTAACACAGCAACAGCAACATGCTGGAGGAACAGGGGGACAATGAATTTATGGCTTTAGCACCTATATGCTAAATATGGGAGCATATATTCCCATAATTAATTCTCACCACAATGTGAGATAGGAAGCAGTTTTGATGTGAGACTTGAGAAAATTGGGAACTACAGTCCAAAACTGGTTATATGAATGGGAGAAAGAGAGGGCCCTAAAAATAACCCTGTTTTAGCTAAATTAGAATTCAAAATAAATAAATTTCTTGATAAGGAATCTGTTTAAATCTTGAACAATTCATTTAGCTTCCCTGCATCTTGAAAGGGTCACATAGTAAATACTTTAGGCTTTGTTGGAACACAGTCTCTGTAACAACTAGTAACCTCTACCATTGTAGCATGAAAGGAGCCATATGACACATAAATGAAAGAGTGTAAGTATGTACCAATAAAACTTTATTTACAAAAAGTTTGTGGGCCAGATTTGGCCCATGGTCCATCATTTTCAAATACCTGTTCTAGACCTTCATGTGATAAAAAGAATATACCACTTTTCACTTATGACTACCATGTGGTGCAACTCATGATAAAGAAAAGATGGTATTACTTAGGATTCTCTTTCTTAAGAAGTAAATGAAATGAAGAGTGGTTGAACTGCGGATATTAGTGCTACAAAGGGCTGACTCTGCCAATGGTCTATTTTTGGAAAGGTAAAATATTTAAGAAATGTGGATGCTTTGTTTTATTCTACAAATTTCAGGTAAATTATGAACCATTAAAGCCAACAATACTATCCTAGAGAGGATCTTAAAACTGTGAAACAAAGTAAAGGCTAGTTTCTTCAAGAAACAGCTACCGAAGTGAGGTGTCAGATGGAGATCATAGATTGTGTCCCCCACATTTCCCTTCTCTATTTTTCATCCTATCACCAGGCATTTATTATAACTCCATGATGAAAAATTACTTGAAAGATATATTGCGCCCACGTGTGAGCCAAGTGATTTAATCTTGATTAGTGCTGTCTGAAGCCTAGTCAGACAGGTTAGCGATTGGTCGTATATTTTGCAGCACTGTTATTAAATCTGCTGGGAATTAACATGTTAAATCCGTAATTATGCTTTATTACCTGTATAATCCTGGGTTAAGGGCAAAATGAAGTTGATTCATTTCTCACATGTTCACTAGAGTGAAGTCATATTTTTTCCCTTAACTAGTAATTAACCTTTATGACTTTATTAACTACTTTATTAAATATAAATGAAATGTTTATTGGAAAGAGTTCATGGGAAGTGTAAACCACAATGATAGTGTGGCCCTGGTGATGTCCTGTTTCCTGGAACTTCTCTATCAAAAAGGTTCATGTTACAAATAGTTCACTTTTTATCACAAGGTATCAGAGCCGGTAACTTAATAGGCAGCATGGTATAATAAATGAGCAATGGCTCTGGAGTCCGATAGACCTGGAACCAAATTCATATCTAATTGCTTATAAGCTGTGTGATCTAGGGCAAGTTACCCAACATCTCTGTGTCTCAATTTCCTTATATATAACATATAAATAATAATAATTATGCCAGACTTCTGAGGATAAAGGAGGTAAATGAAAAGATGGGGAAGATATTAGAAACAGTCAATTCACAGAGGTGATTATTATTATTAAAGTTTCTCCTTTGGGTTAAAGCAGGAAAGAGTTCGGTAGGGTACTCATACAGAAGAGAACAAGGCAGGAAAAGGATAATGTCTATTCCTAACTCCTTTCTAGTCTCCAGCCCCATGGACTAGATAAGAACCATGTAAAGAGAAAATATGTAAACTGCTACTATATGTCATAAGAATCCCTGTGGCTCCTACCAGCCTAAGTGAGAATTAGGAAAAAAGTCCCCTTTGGGGCAGCGATAGCCCTGTAGACATAGCCTGGCAAGCAGAGAAAGCTTTATGTAGAGCAGGTGGAGTAGGGCTCCTGGCTTGCTGAGCAGAGCACGTGTCGGGGGTCAGTTCCCCTAGTCTCTCAGCGGGCACTCTCATTCAGACCACACCAGCACATCTGCACGTGGGGCCCTGGACCCCTGAGTTTCAACTGGGCTTTTGGTTGTCTGGTTGGAGACATTTCCTAGCCTCTTTTGTAGTAGGAGGGGTCACATTATTATTTCCACTGATGGGACATCTGCAGAAGTGACGTCTATAACAACTTCCAGTCATCTCCTTAAGGGAGGCCTTTTGTCCTTTCCTCTGTCTGGGAAATGGCAACAGTGGGAGGCACCTTGAATACAGAGATAGAAGCCGTGCGTTGCGGGTGGCAGAGCTAGTCTGTCAACCTGGGTTGCTCGTTTCCAGGAAATACATCAGCAGAAATAAACCTCTCTCGTGCTAAAGCCCCCATGTGTGGGTGTCTTCTTTGTTATTCAGCCTAACGTGTGTTACAACTAATATGGGACTTTTAGACCAGAGTTGAAGGGGTTACTTTATGAGGGAGTCTGATTTTCAGTGACACAGCCATGCTGCTTTAGGTCACAGGAGAAAAGTTTGGATGAAGTATGGAGAGGAACACATGGAGTGCCTTGGCACAGTGGCGGTGCCCGGGAAGGCTGCAGCAGAGCAACGATGGAGACTGTGATGCATGATGGGAGATGGCAGATGCCCAAGAAACTTGGCCATGCAGTGAGTGGCTCTGCTCAGCTGAGCTGGCCCACGGGGTAGCTTCCTAAGGATTTCTCATTACACTTGAGTGAGAGGTATGTTGTAGGTGGCTAAGATCTGTGATGTGAGAGTAGATCATGGGGAAAACAAATTTTGCATGTTTATTGTTATTTTGACCCCATCTATACTCACAGGCTGATAGGACCTTGAGTCAATCGAGGTCCAATGAGGGAAACAGGAATCACACTGTGTATTTCAAACAGAGGTACTTTAATGGAGGGTAATTGTTTTAAAAGTGTTTGAAGAGTTGACAAAGACAAAGGGAAGTTGAGGTAATGCAGGGATGAGAACCTGCAGGAAGTTCTTAGGGCTGGAAGAACAAAGGAGAGGAGAGTGTATAACAAATCCAGGAGAGTGCTCTCTACTGGCGGTGGAGCTGACTACAGCCATTGCAAATGCTTCTCAGCCACGGCCACCCTTGGGCTTATAAATCCTGGCAGGAACTGCTCGTTATCCCCGGCTACCCCTGCCAGAAACTACCAAGGCCACTGGAGTTTACAGCTTCCTGCTGCTGCAGGAAAGAGAGAGAAAAATGTAGAGGAAGGGGAAAGGAGTGGACCTTAAGAAACCAAGGTTGATTTATATAAAATTTAAAGCATGCAGATATTGTTTATGAACATTATTGCTTATATGTATGATGGAAAGAGATATTAAAATGGGACTTTTCCTATTTACTAAATTGGGACCACATCCCTTAAGGTGAAAACATCCATAGATTCTAAAGAAGTTATATGTGTGGCAAACCATCTTCTCCAAGTCTGTGGCTTGTCTTAATGTGGTTTTTATTAATGGCAACTTTTGAAAAAAAAATCATTATAAGTTTTTATGTTGTTGTCCTGGCCAGTTTTGCTCAGTGGCTAGAGCATCGGCCTGTGCATTGAAGGGTTGCAGGTTTGATTCCTGGTCAAGTGCATGTGCCAGGATTGCAGGTTTGATCCCAAACCCTGGTCAGAGCACTTGTGGGAGGCAACTGATCACATCCATGTTTCTCTCTCTTCCCCTTCCTCCTCCCTTCCACTCTCCCTAGAATCAGTGAAAAAAAATATCTCCACTCCTCAAGTGAGGATTAAAAACAAATTTTATGTTGTTAAAAAAAAAAGAAACTAATATTAGAATTACATATTCATTTTATAGAGGCAATTCTCATGTTACTGTTGGGGAACCAGGGGTAAGAGATGCTGGAGGCCAGGAAAACGGCGGATTGGAGGTTGTGCCATCCACACAGTCTCTAGAGGAATGCTGGGCAGGCAGCGAACCTCCAGTGTGGATCTGGTGATCTAAAAATTGAATATGAACCTTTCTATTTCTTTAACATCTAATTGTAGGTTCTACTTCTCTTTATAATATGCAAGTGCAAGTTCATGGCACATAAACAATTTTTTAAAGCAGCTAATAATATAATTGTGTACCTGACATATACTCCCTTTGCTTCACATTTTGTAAATTTTTCATAGCATGGAGTTTATTTCATCGCAAATTATGAAACACTGAATTAAACATAAGTGTGAATGCTGAAGGAGTAATAGAAGCATGTCAAAATTCTGCCTGCTTTTAGTTAAATTTAAATAACATTTGCTGGCCTTTAGAGATGGGTACTTGAGACTTATCTAACAAATACGTGTTCTACATATTCCAAGAAATATTTAAGAATGTAATAATATTGTTGGAACACTGACACCTATCTACTACGATTTTTTAAATCCTTATACTTATTTCTCAGGGAGTCATTCTATCTCAGGTTTTGATGCTTGAGGTACACAAATTTTACCTCTATTCTTAGCATGAACTCATACCCCAATCCCTAGCCTGTACAAATGACTACGGAATCCTGCTTACTGGGACTGCAATAACTTTCTAAGTATCAGAGTAGGCCCAGAAGATCCAGTGACCCTATTACTGTCTCCTCACTTGAGTGATGGAGCCTCATTTGTCACATTATTTCAAAGTGATGCCTCTTTGCACCTGACTGGCTTACCTTGGGTCAATATTACTGACAAATGACTATCTCCTTCAATATGAACCAGTGATAACACTTAATGTCCCTTATACTGGCAAAAGATTAATTTAAACTTGTAAACCAAGAGAAGTCATTCCAAAGAATATATTTAAGTTTTAGTTTTTCAAGTGCCCAGAACTGTGCTACATAGAAAACATATAAACTGCATAAACTAATAGCTCCATTTCTTCAATGCCTGGGAGTGGGCTGAACATTTCACGTACATTATTTCAGCTCATCCTCTCCGTCATGCTAAAAGGTAAGCGATTTCATGCCTATTTTATAAAAGGGGAGACAGAGACTTGGCAGTAGAGCTGGAATGTAAACTTACTTCTGTCTGATCCCAGGGCTGTCCCTGCTAAATAGCTGGCAGAATTTTAGACAGTATTCCTGCCTTTTATGGTTGGGCATGTCCTTTGGGAGATGAAAGGAAGACACCCCCCCCCATGTATCATCTTACTGCCAGCATCTTTCTCTCCTCCCTCTCCAGCCCCCCACACAAGCTTTACTGGGCATAGCTTGTCTAAGCTAATGCACAACCAGCAAAACATCAGCATGTACCTGCACAAATGAGTCTGCCATTGTGGTGTTTTCCACGGCACTCTCACCTCCCCCTGTGAGAGAAAATTGCCTTTCCTCATATACTATGTACATGTCTTCCAGACCCTGGCCCTGCCAAAGTCCCCTGACACCAGGTCTGCCCTGTTTGGGAGACAAATCTGGCAATTAGGCTCCAAGGCTACTTGACCCAGATTAGCGTCTCTGGCTCCTCTTTCCCTTAGTATACTAACTCCAGGGCACTAAGCTCTCCTTCTTTTTCCTCAATTATGCTGCTATGAATTGCTTTACCCTTTAGAGTGAATTTCAGTTTGCCAAGCTCCCCTACATCCATGCCACTCACAAACATAAACCATTAGGCATTTTATGTCTGTGTGTGTGTGTGTGTGTGTGTGTTAATGTGTGTGTGTGTTTTAGAGTTTTTAAGCATTACAGATAGAGAAAGATAAAAATAAACAAGGAAAATACACCAAGGTTAAAAAAAAGTATATTATTGCTCCTGATTCCATGAAGTTGGGAAACACCTGAAAATCTCAGATTGTGCTCAACCCAGCCTAATGAGCTGATGACTACCCGCTGCCAATACGAGAAAGTCAGAGGCCGTGCATGCTCTGTCCCCACTGGCCTATCTGATGCCATTCCCTGTCACTTGCACTTGCTTATCTCATGCTCCAGCCACAGAGCACAGCGGCCTGTGCCCCTTTACACTTACCTCCCTGCCACTGCGATGGCCCCACCAGGAAGGACCTCTGCCTTACCCAGCTCATGTGAATGCCACTGTCCTTCAAAAATCAGCTCCTAGAGGAGAAACCAAGATGGAGACATAGGTAAACACCTAAACTGCTGCCTCGCAGAACAATATCAAAACTACAACTAAAAGACAAAACGGATGCCATCCAGAACCACAGGAAAGCTGGCTGAGTGGAAATTCTACAACTAGAAGAAAAGAGGAAAGCACATTGAAACTCAGAGGAGCTGCAAAAGGCTAAGGTATGGAGACTCGCACACGGAGAGGACGGGCGGCTGTGTGCACGGGCGGCTGAGTGTGTGGCTGGCTTTCTAAAGCGGGAGGGAGAAGGAAGCTCCCGACTGCACTGAACTCCAGTCTCGGGCGAGACTCTGGGAAACCAGACTCATTCCGGGGGACTCTGGACTGTCAGGAAAAGAGAAAGTACACTGAGACTCGGGAGCTGCGGAAGGCAGAGGTCCGGAGGCACGTGTGCGCAGAGAGGACTAACTGCTGAATGCATGGGAGGCTGAGTGCACGGCTGGCCGGCTTTCTAAAGCGGGAGGGAGACGGAAGCTCCCGACTGCGCTGAACTTCAGTTCCGGGCAAGTTTCTGGGAACCCCGACTCATTTGGGGAGAAACTGGACTGTCTGGCAGTGGGTGAAACACGAGGGCGTCTTTCTTTCAGAGGTATTTGCAGCGATTACTGAGGGACACTGAGACCCAGGGGCCTCATAGGGCAGGGCTGATGGGAAACCAAGGTTGTCTGCTCCACCCTGAAACTCCGCCCCATCCAAGCTGAGCACAGAGGCTTTTGCAATTTTGCAAGTCTTGTCTCATAAGAGTGTCTCCAGCACAGAAGTTCTCCTGACGTACACACAGCTGATCCTCACAGCCAACTGGCCTGGAGGTCAATTCCTCCCAGCAATACCAACAACAATCAAGACTTAATTACAACAAGGCTGAGCACACAGTCCACAAAGGGGTGCACCAAGAGTGTCCACCTCAGGTAACTGGGGAGGCTAAGCCACTGTGCCCTAGAGGACACCTATCACACAAAGCTACTCTACCAACTCAGGGAAGCAGCAAAAATGCAGAGACATAGAAACAGATCACAAATGAAAGAAATGGATGAAAACACTGGATATAGAGTTCAAAACCACGGTTATAAGGTTTTTCAAGAATTTCCTAGAAAAGGCCGATAAATTTAGCGAAACCCTCGAGGATATGAAAAAGGACCAACTAGAAATTAAACATACACTGACTGAAATAAAAAATATTATACAGAGACCTAACAGCAGACTAGAGGACCGCAAGAATCAAGTCAAAGAGTTGAAATACAAAGAAGCAAAAAACACTCAACCGGAAAAGCAAAAAGAAAAAAGAATCCAAAAATTTGAAGATAGTGTAAGGAGCCTCTGGGACAACCTCAAGTGTACCAACATCCGAATTATGGGGGTGCCAGAAGAAGAGAGAGAGCAAGATACTGAAAACCTATTTGAAGAAATAATGACCGAAAACTTCCCCCACCTGGTAAAAGAAATAGACTTACAAGTCCAAGAAGCACACAGAACCCCAAACAAAAGGAATCCAAAGAGGACCACACCAAGACAAGAGCAAAAGACAAAGAATATTAAAAGCAGCAAGAGAAAAACAGTTAATTACTTGCAAGGAAGCACCCATACGATTGTCAACTGATTTCTCAACAGAAACTATGCAGGCCAGATGGGAGTGGCAAGAAATATTCAAAGTGATGAATAGCAAGAACCTACAACCAAGATTACTCTACCCAGCAAAGCTATCATTCAGAATTGAAGGTCAGATAAAGAGCTTCACAGATAAGAAAAAGCTAAAGGAGTTCATCACCACAAAAACAGTATTATATGAAATGCTGAAAGGTATTCTTTAAGAAGAGGAAGAAGAAGAATAGGTAAAGATAAAAATTATGAACAACAAATACATGTCTATCAACAAGTGAATCTAAAAATCAAGTGAATAAAAAATCTGATGAACAGAATAAACTGGTGAATATAATAGAATCAGGGGCATAGAAAGGGAGTGGACTGACAATTCTCAGGGGGCAAGGGGTGTGGGAGGTGTGGGAAAAGACTGGACAAAAAGCGTACACCTATGGATGAGGACAGTGGGGGTGAGGTAAGGGCAGAGGGTGGGGTGGGAACTGGGTGGAGGGGAGCTATGGGGGGAAAAAAGAAGAACACTTGTAATAATCAGAACAATAAAGATTTATTAAATTTAAAAAAAAATCAGTTCCTATTTCATTTCCCTTGGGAAACCTTCCATGATTCCCTGGGGCTTCATGAATGGCCCCTTCCATTGTGCTTTGCCTAATAGTACTTCATGTCTGACTCTCTTACAGCCCCTGTCTTATTGAATTATTATCATATTTATGTGCCATGTCTCCTTCTTGAATGAGATGTTCTTAATGGCAGGATCCATGTTTTGTTTACTCCTGGGTCCCCTTGGTATTTCCTCTAAGTGCCTGGATCTTAGAAAGTATCCCCCAAATTTGTTGAACACGTGAATAAATAAATGCATGGATAAATGAATCAATATGCCTGAGATGAAGACAAGTAATTATCATAACCATGTGTCACACATCCCAAAGCTCAGAGTGTGAATGACAGTTATAAAACTCCCAAAGTTATAATGTCCCTACTCGCATCATATTGCTACGGGAGCCTGGCATTTTTTTTTTTTTACCAGTTTTTTCTACCTAAGGATGTGGAAAAGGAGAGGCAGTGTGTCAGTCTGTTGTGTTCTGTGGTAGAGCAGTACCCTTCACGAAATGATTGCCTGTCAGCCTGTGACATATTATGGCAGGTGTCACCGCAAGTCAGCTCTATTTGGCACAGAGGAGAGTTAATGAAGAAATGGGGTGGGCGGACTTCTAGAAGATGCAGACAGCATGGCTGGGAGTTGGAGGATGGAAGGAAGAAACCGCCTTCTCAAACCCACGAAAAGAAGTCCACTTCTAGCCTTTGAGGCAGACAAAGTTACCAGAGAAAGTACCCACCTTGGGTAGCTACAGGCTCTTCTATATGTGGCTTGTGTTTCTCCCCACATTCTGGAGCAAGCAGCCAAGGTATCCCAGAGATCATATCAACATTAGGGCCAGCAAAACAGGTGACTCTCCTTATCTGTTTTTGGAGAAGAAGAACCCTTAGGATGTAAAAGCTTAATGGAAACTCTCTGATCCTTTGAAGTCTCTTTTGCCTAAAAGAGAATTCTCTCTCCTACTTCCCTATCTTCAGATAACATGACACCTCATATATTGGGGGGAGGGGGGTGGAAGTTGTCCCATTGATTGGAGTAGAACATTTAAATCTACATCTGGTATTGTGGCAGATTAAGGTATGGACCATGCTCTCAAGGAGATGATAATTGATGGAGAAACACAGAAGTCAACCAATGATTACAGTGTGATAAGTGTGATTTATGGAAGTGTGAAGAACAAGCCACCATAAGAACATGCTGGGGGACTTTTAAGTCATATTCTGTGGTTAAGGGAAAGCATCCTAGGGAAGATAGGACTTGAGCTGAGTAATAAAAACCATCAATAGTTAAACAAGTTGAAAGAATAAAAGAACACTCAGGCCAAGTGAACAATATGTGTGAAGAAATGAGCAACATGATACCTCCTTTGGGGATTACTTCCCAGGACTGCCATACAGGCTGGGAAGTAGTGAGTGGGAAAAGATAATGCAGGAGAGTTAGGTTCAGACAAGATTGTGATGGGTTTTGTGAGGAATGTCAAGAAGCCTGGACTTTAAGACCTCAGGGGAGTGTCTGAGGACCAGTCCAGGTCCCCTTTAGGGCTTTGGCCATAAAGAAGAACTGAGTGGATGGATATGAGTGTCTCTAAGTCCGATTCCTAGCACGGAATGCAAAGAGCTGGATTTCCTTGCTGTTCTGATAGGGGAAGTCAGCAGTCTATGTACCCCAAGGCCAAATACCCCAACTGACCATCTACAAATGCTATGTTGTTGGAGAGATTACAACTGATTTATAATGCTTTCAATCAAAAACTTCCATGAGTCCCCATTTTTACTTTTGCTTTAAAATCTGGTATAACAAATCTATCCCACAGACTGTTTTGTGAGTATTAAATAAAATAACGTATGAGAAAAATGAAAAGTGCTTAACATAACATCTGACACATACTTGGTACTCAGCAAATTGTTTGTTAAACTGAAATTATGACATATTTATTAGAACTCTATACCAATACTCCCCAACAGAATTTTCTGTGATAAAGCAAATGTTTTATGTATGTGCTGTCTAATGCTGTAGCCACTAGCAACATGTGGCTATGGAGCACTTAAAATGTAGCTAGTGCCAACTGTAGAACTGAATATTAATTTTATCTTATTTTAATTAATTTAAATTTAAGTAGCCACATGTGGCAATGACTAGCATATTGAACAACACAGCTTTATTTTCTATAAAGTCTTCATATAATTAAAATGTTTTGTTCTAAAAATATATAAAAATTAGACGTGATTACCATTTTGGTAATCCTTTCAAATAATATTATAGTAATTAGTATTCTATTCTATGTACCACTATGCATTTTGAAATCTTTTGGATGAAATACAATTTTTTTCAAGGCAATAATTTTTATTTTGACAACATGTTTGGATACATATTATAAAATAAATAATCAGTTTCAAAAATAAAATTACATAACAGCATATATAATGTGATCCCATTTACTTTGGAAAGATATTCATCAAAATTTTAACACTTTATCACAGGAATATGTGATGTGTATTGTCTCCTCTCTGAATGTTTTATACTGCTTGAGTCTTTTTAAATGAATAAGTGTTAATTTTACAATTTGAACTATTTTGCTTGTGTTACAAAAATAAAAGTGCATTAACCAGAGATTCCAGAAAACAAGAATAAGCCTCAATCCACAGGAATACTGCCTCTATTTACATCTCCCTTTAAGGCATTGGATTTTCTTTCTATCATGAGCAGAGAATCACACCTTTGTATGAAGTGAGGGAGAAAGAAGCTAAAGCAACTGCTCTGAGATCCATTGACCCCTAACGGGTAAAAGCAAAGAGGGCAGGTGAGCCAGTCTAATCTCCTTGTCAGCATGATAATCAGACCTGTTCTTAACTATTGAATGCTCTAAACAGGATGTGTCTGGTGAGGTAGTGCTCAGAAATTAAACCCATAATCTATAAATGTATGATGTATTATTCCTGTAAAATGGCAGGGACATTGAAAGGAAACCCTTGACAAATTCATTAAGAAAGTGGCATCAGAAAAAGTTAATGAGCTTCCAGGCTCTACCAGGCTCTGTCCATGGTGCTGGTTGCTCAACCGTCAAGACACCATCTCCGTCTTTTTCAAATTGTTCACAATCTAAAAGGACTCAGAGACTATTATGCTAAGTGAAATAAGCCAATCTGAGAAAGACAAATATCACATGATCTGACTTATTTGTGGAATCTAATGAACAAAATGAACTGACCAAAAAAAATAGGACTTGAAGCATGGAGGCATGAAACAAACTGACATACCTCAGTGTGGGGATTGGGGGAATGATAAGAGATAAACCAAATAACTTATATACTTACTAGAGGTCCAGTGCATGAAATTCAAACACTCGTTGGGGGCGGGGGGGTTCCCTCAGGGTGGCCTGGGCCCTCTCGCAGTCCGGTAGCCCTCAGGGGATGTCCGACTGCCTCGGAGGTGGGAGAGGCTCCCGTCACCAATGCTGTGCTCGCCAGCCATGAGCCCAGCTTCTGGCTGAGCGGTGCTCTCCCTGTGGGAGTACACTGACCACCAGGGGGCAGCTCCTGTGTTGAGCGGGATTGGGCCAAAACTGGCTCTCCGATCTCCCCCGAGGGGTTCTGGATTATGAGAGGGCACAGGCCAAACCAAGGGACCCCACTAGTGCACAATTGGGGCTGGGAAGGTACATGGGAGGTTGGCCAGTGGTGTCCGGCAGGTCTCGCTCAGTCCTGATCTGCCGGACCCCAGCAGCAAGCTAACCTACTGGTCGGAGCATCTACCTCCTGGTGGTCAGTGCACATCATAGCCAGTGGTTGAAAGGCCTTAGCATTCATTAGCATATTATGCTTTGATTGGTTGAACAGATGACCAGAGAATGGGACACTTAACATATTAGGTTTTTATTATATAGGATATGCATAGCCCATGGACACAGGCAATAGGGGGATGAAGACCTGGGGGTAGGATCTGGGAGAATGGGGGTAAAAGGGAAGAAATGGAAGATATCTGTAATACTATCAACAATAAAAAAAATATTAAAAAAAAACAAAACATAAAAGGACCCAGTGTTGCCAGTGCTGAGATATAAACACAGGTGCTATGTTAGTATATTTAAGAGGGAACTACCCATCCTGAAAGAATTATGAAGGGTTTTCTTAAAGAGGGGATATCTTAGAAGAAATATTGAAGGTATCTTGGCAAATGTTCATTGGGTGTCTTGGGAGCTCTGAAAAGATTAATGGTAGAAACGCATAGATCTAATGCAAAGCATGCCACATGGAGTAACTAAAAGTAGGCCAGGATGCTTACAGACTTGTTCATAGGACAAGACCAATGATGGACAATGATGCAAGAAAGACAGAAAAGGGCACCTTGGATTTTGTATGTTACTTCGGGAATTTACCAACCATACTGAAAACATACGTAAAGCAGTGGCACAAGCACATTACTATTTTAGAATAGCTATTCTAACAGTGGTGTGGACAATTGATTAAGAGAATATAAAGCCAATTAATCTCTGCTAAGAACGTGGTGTGGAGAAGTGACTATATTATTTTGCTCTTCAAAGGGGAGGGGAACTACAAGGTGCCCAGCCTTTGGGAATTGCTTAGAAATGCATTTTCCGACTCAAACATCTCCACGCTCCTTTCTCAGGAGGGAAATTGGAATGGAAAGCATCATCTCTATTCAGGCTCACTGGAAACCATAAAATTTTCCTGTTGCAATAACCTTAGACCGGCTCAAAACTGGAAAGTGATTGTTTCTGAAGACAGAGAGAGGAGGGAGCATTTCATTTTAAAATTAGTATTGATTTTTTTCTTATTAAAAAACATGCACATTGTGGACAATATAGAAAATTGTAGAGAGAAAAGCAAAAATACCCAGTAAGCCCACCTCCCCAGGTTAGTTGCATAGATAATGTTGTGGAATAATTCCTTAGAGTCTTTCTTCTAATAATATGACATTATATTTAGAAGATAAAATAATTTAAACCACTTGACCTATTGCAGCATTTTAATAGGATCTGGTTCCAATATTCAAGAGCTTTCTTATACTTTCCATTTCACATACACTAAATATCTGCCCTTCTTTGGAATTGCTGAGCAATAAGAAACTACTTTTCCTTTCCAATGCACTTCCATCCCTACATATTTTCCAAGTTCCTTTCTTCCCTCCTTCTCTCACCTCTGAGCCTGTGATCATCACATTATTCTGCATCTTTCAGGTTTCTGTCTTTAGCTCCCATGAATCTCAGTTGAGTTGAAACTGTCTTCTAGTAGAAGGTTCTTTTTTTTTTTCATAAAACAATATTAAGAATACAATAAATAATTGATATTTGAACTTGACCCTGTAGGTCTCTTCTCAGAATATTAGAACAGTTAATGAGAACAAGGACATAAAGGGCTTTTCAATCTCTATATTCCACAGAGACACATGATACCAATTATTGAAATCTGGAATAACCTTACACTTTTAGTTCAAAGGGCAGGAGGATACTCAGATTCACCTCAGTGGGATACTATCTTATGATGAAATCAAAGTAGAAAAAGGAAAAATAGCATGGACTTGAAAATACAGATGTATAGAAAATAGAAAAAGTGCAAATTCTTCAAATAAAAAGTCCTCATTAAGTTAATGAGTAAAGTATTATTCTTTCTATTGTGACTGGGGTAACCTTAAGGGTTGCACTCCTAAGAGGACTTACCTTTAACAATGGCAAGGTTGTTGTTAACTAAAAATGATTATATTGCCCTGGGCAATGTGGCCCCATTGGTTGGAGTATTGTCCCATACACTGAAAGATTTCAGGTCTGATTCCCAGTCAGGGAGTGCACCTAGGTTTCAGGTTCAATCCCGTTAGGGCACATATGGGAGATACCCGATCAATGTTTTCTTCACGTTGATGTCTATATATCTCTCTCTCTCTCTCACTCTGCCCCTTTCTCTAAAATCAATAAGTATGTCCTCAAGTGCGAATTTTAAAAAATTTAAATTATCATATTCTTTATTCCTGAATCTGGCAAATCAGAGTCTGAGTCATGCTTCTAGAACAGCGCCTAACAAATAATGTGTTCAATAAGCACATGTTCAACAAATGGTGAGTAAATGAATAAATACTGGATTGGTCTTGGAAGTGTTTGTAAAATTTAGTCTGTAGGGGCAGAATTATATTGGGCAGTGAAGTGCTCTATAGGTGTCAGCAAGAAGATGATTTTCATTGTCATTTAAAGCATGGGATCACACTCAAGGGCAGTGCTAAATGATAAACTAAAATTGAGTGGCCAGATGCTCAGTGCAGGAATAGAGCCAATTTCTGGGGGAAAGTGAGATTGTAGGCTCCACAGTGCTGAGGACCACATCAAGGGCCTACAACTGTTGTACTTTTAGCTGAACACAAATCAGTAAATAAGATTTATTAAATGGATGAATAAAGAAGTCTAACCCAGAAGCGTGGCAAGGCATACACATCAGAATGTATAGGTGTTAGCTCAGAAAAGGCGACAAGGAATCCTATATAATAAAAGCCTAATATGCTAAGTGTCTGGTCATCCAGTCAACCGTTCAACCAATCAAAGTGTAATATGCTAATGATATGCTAAGGCTGCTCAACCACTCACTATGACATGCACTGACTGAGAGGGGGAAGATGCTCTGACCGGTAGGTGAGCTTGCTGCTGGGGTCCGGCCTATCGGGACTGAGCGAGACAGGCTGGACGCACCCTGGACCCCTCCTGCAGTCCCTCCCGGTTGCCCAACCTCCTGTGTCCCTCCCTGGCCCTGATTGTGCACCGGTGGGGTCCCTCATCCTTCCCTGTGCCCTCTCACAATCCTGGGGATGTCGGAGAGCCAGTTTTGGCCCAATCCCGCAGGCCAGGCCTAGGGACCCCAGTGGTGCACCGGGCCTCTAGTAAATTTACAGAACTAATGGGTAATTGTTGTCCTACTATTATTTTATAGGTTTAGTCACACATTCAACAAGTTTCACCCCAGGGTATTTCAAATGGCCTAAATATCTTCTCACAGTAGCTGACAGAATTGATTCTGACTGATCACATGATTCAAAAACAGTCTAATATACATATAGGATAGTTCAGATTCTAATAGTGAGCTTACATTTATAAGATGTGGATTTTGATATCACTCTTTATTTTTTAAATTTAACCTAACAAAGTTAGACAAGAGTTATCATTTCTTCCTTCTACCATCTCCCTATCCAGCTGTAAGCTCCATACACACAGGAAAACACGTGTCCTGTCCCCGTGGCCATAGGGAGTAGCACTGGGACTGACAGGCAATTGAGCTGAAAACCCTGAGTACAGCCTGCTCCCAGTCTTCCAGGCCTGCAGGCTACTGCTCATTTAACAAGTTGTTGTATTTAACAGACAAATTTCAACCTCCCACCCCTACCCCCCCCGCCCCCACCAAATCTGGTTTTGGAGCATTCCTTCACTTTCTACCAGTAGGTTAGCCCACTTCAAGATTCCCCATTCTTAGGAAAAATGAGTAAAATACTTTAAAACACAATATTTTAACACCATCCACCCAAAACTCTTTAGAACACATTCTCTCATTTGAGATGTTTTTGTATTTTGAGGGAAATATCCATTTCATGTTGGTATTGATATCACGAAATCCCTGTTACTGATGTCTGCATCCCCAACCCTAACTATTACCTGACCTTCCTGCACCCTCCACAAGTCACTCATTCTGTCAGTCTCATAATATCAATTTTTTAGCATACCACATATAACACCACAATAATAGTCCAGTTACTATAATCTTCATAGAGTGGGACTCTCAGAACATAGCAATAAAGGGCTGATTCTATAATATTTCTCCCCTGTGATGGCCCACTCAGAACTATCCCATACAGTCTGCTCTGTCTCATGCTCCAGCCATATCAGCCCATAAAAATTCTGACTTCAAGTTCAAGGTAGCACATGGATTTGCTTTCCTTCCAAAATCTATTAAAATGTTAGTGAGTATAGAATAATCTATATATAGTCCCAATCCAAGAATGGAGCCATGCATGATCAGAGGTACAAAGGAATTTTTATAATATGGGACACAGTATGGACTGTTTTGTCTGCTAAGTCATAGCAGAGAATGCAACTAGTCTAGAACACAAATAAGGATAATGTGTAGTTGAAGAGGAAGCTGAGGAACTCAACTGGGTCATGATGTAGAAGACCAAGTAATTTCCTAAAACACACACACACACACACACACACACACACACACACACACACACACTGTGTGAATCAGGTTGCAGTCATGATCTTTCTTCTCAAACAAAGCATTCTGCCAAAATAAAATTAGGATTTCTCTTAAAGGTGCTCTACTCCAAAGTTAAACCCTTCTTTAAGGTGTCCTGCCTATGTTCTCCCATTCACACAAATTCGGACCAGCTGACAACTTCTATCCACAGATAAAGAGCTCAGCTCATCACCTGAAGCAGTCTCACCTGGGAGCATTTGTTGTTCCCTCTGCTAGGTATGTTCTTCACCTAATATTCACATGGCTTTCTTCTCTTAGGCCTTTGTTATAACTGTCATATTATTGTAAAGCCTTCTATTACAAACCTATGGGAAACAGCCACATATCTTTCTCCATTCACCCATTCTCTATACCTATTACTCTGTTTTATTTTCACTGTCTAACATATAGTTTTTGCTTGTTGACCCAGTGACTCTCTCTATAGACACGTCATGAGTTCAGGGACTTGGCTTTGTTCACCACTGACTTCCCACTGTTTATGATAGTATCTGGCATTTAGTAGGCGGTCAACAAATATTTATTGAATGTATGAGTGAATGAACTCAGGAATATGACAAGAAAATTCAATATACCAGCTGTTAAGTAGGTAAAAAAAGCAAGAAGCATAAATTAGTGCAGGAATTCACAGGGTCTTAAGAATAGTCGTCATAAAAAGTGGATTCCATTAAACATGGAGCATTAAAAAAGCCACTGGAAGCTCTTAATATTTTGAAGGCACATAGTTCTTCTGCCCACCAGGTAAAGCAAATGCATTTAGAATCTCCGGAAAAAAAAATATACATACATACATATGTATGTATATATATATGTATGTATATATATGTATATATAAAAGCTCAGCAACCGTTAAGGCGGAACGACTGGAATGACAAGAACGACTGGTCACTATGGTGTGCACTGACCACCAGGGGGCAGATGCTCAATGCAGGAGCTGCCTCCTGGTGGTCAGTGCACTCCCACAGCAGGAGCACCACTCAGCCAGAAGCTGGGCTCATGGCTGGCGCAGCAGTGGTGGTGGAAGCCTCTCCCGCCTCCACAGCAGCGTTAAAGAGAAGAGAGCCAAGTGGTAAGGGGTGAGCAGGCGGGCGGTAAGGAGTGAGCAGGCAGGCAGTTAGGAGCGAGCAGGTGGGCGGTTAGGAGCGAGGGGTTCCAGATTTCAAGAAGGATGTCCAATCAGGCCTAAACTGGCTGTCGGACATCCCCTGAGGGGTCCCGGATTGGGAGAGGGTACAGGCCAGGCTGAGGGACTGCCCCCCCCATGCACAAATTTTGTGCATTGGGCCTCTAGTATATATATGCAAGAACATCATAGGCCAAATATGAACCAAAATAAAATGTATCATGATTTTCAGCAATAAAGAGGATGAAATGAAAGAGACTATATGATTTTCAGCCTTAGAATATTCAGTCTCCAGCAGTACAGGTTTAATGTCATAAAACTGACTCTCTCACTTCCTCTGACTATGTGACCCAGACCCCCAGGGCAAGGAGGACTTTCCAGGCAGTAGCTGAGCAGATTGTTTTATTTCCAGGTCAAACTATGGAGCTCCCAGTGGAGTAAGCCTGGTCTTTCTGTAGTCCATTGGTTCTATATTGAATAACATTTACATAACTGTACTGCCAATACATGGTCACTAGCCACATGTGGCCTTTAAATTCAAAAGGAATTAGAATTACATAAAATTAAATATTTATTTTCTAGTTGTACTAGTCACGTTTCAAATGCTCAATAGCCACATGTGGCTAGTGACTACGATAGAATGAATAAATGCATGAATGAAAAAACTAACATTTTAATCATCACAGAAACTCCTATTGCTCCAACAAATGGTCGAGATCATTAGAAAAAAAAATGAGTCAAAGAAGATAGGCAATTTTGCATCTTAGTATTTATATGTACTAAGATAAGCAGCAGGTCTGCAGTTGCCAATAATTTCCCAGGAAGGAAGGCGTATTTTACATGTTTCTACAAAATCACAAACCCATCTCCCCTTTGTTTCACATCACTCAAATTCCTGCTAAGAAGCGAGGCCCATATTTCTGGTTGCCTCCTCTGCGGGGTCACTTTACGATGGCCAGGCAATAACGCCCTGTTTCTGTTCTCATTTGGTGGTAACACTTAGAAATGCTACGACTGCTAGATGTCCTCCCAAGTGTTTTGCACACCAGCATGCTTCTGTGATAGTAATTACGAAAGAGTTGGCACTCATTTTCTGTTATCGGTTGTTCCTGTTACCTTGTTTTTGTTTTGTTTTTTTGAATTTTGAAAGAGCCATGTTCTCCTTCAGATTGATTGATTTAATTATTTCTAAAATACCATCGAAACTTAAAATTTCTAGTCTATTTGATTATATACTTTATTTCCCATCAAGATTACATATCATTCTCTATGGGAAATCACAATATTGGTTCTATATTGAATAACATTTGCATAATCATAATTTTGTAAATGTATCTTATTGCTTTTTTTAAAAATTCAAACCATAGAAGAAGCAATAAATATGATTGGGAATGCAAAGTCATGTACGGTAGCTTGAAATTACTCACAGAAATAGGCAAATGCTACAAATCAGCTCCTTTCCCCCACCAATAAGTCAGTTTATCATCGAACCACTGGGTGTGAGATTATGCAAATTTATAATTTAATTATTTAAATGGTAGGTATAAAGGGATGATCTACAGGTTGACAAAAATAGAAATATGTATATTATTTAGTGCTATAAATAAAACCAATAGAACTATGAAATAATATAAATAAAATTAGTAGGAAAGTAGTAATGTAAATAAATTAAATTCCTAATCTTTCACAGGCAAAGTTTTTAGCTACTATTTAAAGTTGATACACTGGGAAAAACAGATGTCAGCATATTACTTAGAATAATTATGCTAAAAAAAGAATAATTATGCTAACAGATTTGGGGAAAGAATGACAATTTTTTTTTCATCTAATATTGCTTCATATTGTTTGTATGTATCTATGTTACTTAAATAAATGTAAAATTTCCAAAATAAAACACATATTAACTGCCACAATGGTCTTGTTCATTTCAGCCTTCCATATAAATAAATGACTTGTTATTGAACTTCAACTGTTAAAGGAAATAGGGAAACAAAAACATCTATTAGGCAGGTACCACATGTTCTATCACAGGAGTTTCTATATTCACTAATTCCTAATCTGTCAAATCCTTCTACTCTCCTATTGAAATAGATATTACACAGGAGCAGTCTCAAAATTTAACAACCTGAAACAAGAAGGGGTATATTTGGGGCATAAGTTTTGATAAACCTACAATGTTGGAGGCACTCAGTGTCATCTGTGTATAAAATTGACTTTGTTAGTGAAGTCAGGGTTGGGACTACATCGCTCATTGAAGGTCCCTTCATTTTTGTTAAAGAATAAAGACTGAGGAATGGGATAGAAGGGGAAGTACATTATTCTTTGATCATGCTTGGTTGGCCACAGGTGTGCAAGCTGATTGACCTGTCCATCCAAACTTTCTCACTCCTTCACTTTTTTTTTTTTTATGACTTTATTTCTTCATACTTGGCAGGAGCAGAAAGTAAATCATGGCATTTCTTGGCTGAAAGGCAGTGTGAAACAGCTGTGACCCTTGAGATATTGTTTACTTTCCTGCCTCCTGATACACACTCAATCACTTCTGTTGGACATGCTTGATGGCTTTCGTTCATACAGTTGGCTGTTCCGTCTGCTCCATCAATTGATGGAGAGGCAGAGAGAGGCTGCTTTAAGCCACATTTACTAGTTCATTTATTAAACGTTCATGTGCACCTACTATCTGTCAGGTACTGAGAACAAATCAGGTACCCTACCCTCAAGGTACTAACAGTCTACTAAGGGAAGACAGGCATGCAAATATTCATCAGTACACAAGGAGGGTAAGTGTTGGAAGAGGTATGAATGGAGTAACATGAGAACACAGAAAAGAGAAAGACTAATTCTACATAGGAGAAAAGTGGAGAAAGGCAAGATGCAGGAAGGTTTACATACAAAATGATATTTAAATTATCTCTATTGAAAAGATACTGGAAAGTTGGTCAAGAAAGACAAAGACCCAGAGAACAGATCTGGGGGCACAGCCAAAAAGAAGAAGTGGTCCAAAGGCAAAGTGTAGGACAAGCTCAATAACCTAGTCTTGCTTGACAAAGTGACATGTGACAAACTCGATAAGGAAGCTCTGGACTATCAGCTCATAACCCCAGATGTCGTCTCTGAGAGACTGAGGATCCACGGCTCCTTGGCCAGGGCAGCCCTTCGGGAGCTCCCAAGTAAAGAACTTACCCAACTGGTTTCAAAGCGCAGAGAAGGTTTCATAGACATGCTACTTATATGTGTTCGTGTGAATACCTAACTGTGGGGTCCAAACCAACCACTATTGAGTCTCACCTTAATTTGACCACCTTGACTTTTGTAGAAAATTCTATCCTAATAACCTTCTTCTTTAGATAATTCAATATTATAATTTTGTTGGGAGAGTATTTCAGTCATTTCCCACCATCAACTGAAGCAAAGTAGTTGCAGCAAAATGCCACATGTCGAGAGACCTTGAAGTAGGGTCAGACTGCCCCGGGGGCCATAAGTGTGTGGACCCCAGGGAGCCTTCTGAATGCCCCATGTGTCCATCTGGCTATGCAACAGGCAGGGCCTGGCTACATCATTTATTATAATTGCATTTACTTTATATATTAGAAAAACATGTTATTAACATTAAATTCTCTTGAAAATATGATGATTTGGTTTAAGGCAATGCCAATGGGATTTCTGAGATTGTATCAGAATGATTATAAACTTCACTTAAAAGAACAATTGTTTCAGACTACAGAAGAAAATGTTGAAAATACACGGCTAAGGGGTGTTTGCCCTACATGATAAAACAAAAACAGAAAAACCTTAATATAGAGCAGCAGTAATTGGTGCAATGTGGTACTAGCTAAGGAAGAGATAGAAAATGGAAAGAATAGAAAGTCACGAGACAGCCTCATGAAAATACAAATAATTTAGCATATAACAAAGGTGTCTCTTGCTATCTTAGAGGAAGATTGAGTAACTAATAAATATCAATACTATAACAATAGGCTAATCATTGCTTAACCTCTAGATTGCTGAAAATTTTTAATATTTCTTTAAAAACCCACAGAAATATTTTTGAGCACCTATTATGTGTCAGGCACTCTTAGGTGCTAGGGCAAGAACATTAAAGGAAACAGAAAACTTCATTGTTCTCAGATTAGCATATTCAGATTCACAGTAATAGACATAAAACAATCACATATGTAATGTGTCGGTGGGTGATAAATGCTATGAAGAAAATAATAAAGCACCGTGAAGAAGTAGACAACGCTATCTTTGATTAGCTGACATTTGAATAAAAACCCAAAGGAAGTGAGGATAGCTCTGCTGAGTTCCAGGGAGGAGGAGCTAGCTCTGCAGGCAGGGATGGTGCAAGGCCAATGGCCCTGCCTCAGGTGTGGGTTTGGTGGCTTAGGACCAGAAAGGAGATCAAAGTAGCTGGGATGGGGTAAGGAAAAGAAAGAAGGTAAGAGAAAAACCTGAGAGGCAACTGCAGGCCAGATAACAGTGTGATGAGAGTTAGGGAGGAAATTCTTAGATTATGAAACCTGTGTCCAAGTTCTACAAGAAAGCAAGGAGCTAGACAGATCTGTACAACTTCTCAGTTAGTCTACACTTTAGACTCTAAAGGGAAGGGAAACCAAAGGCAATGACTACCAATAGGTGAATAAAACAGGCTGAAGAGTTGAGGTCTACTGACAGGTGTGAAAGGTATATGGAGCCAGCTGGGGGCCAAGAAGGTGGAACTAGAGTTTTCTTGAAACTTAAAATGGTTCAAAAAATAATTTGCATATTACATAAATTTTTAAATGAAAGTTTATTTTTGAAAAATAAGTTACAAAATATTAATGGATCTTCTCACTGTGTAACCATACATAAAGAATAAATATCCTCCAGTGCACTTCAGTTTCTCTATTTTTCTTTCAAAGAATATGCATATAGAGGCTGGCAGTGGCTTGCTATTGACAAAATGAGTAATCTAAAATTTTTCTCCGGGACTCAGAAGTGATCCAGATTATTTGGCAGCTTGACTTCTTCCAGTTTGCATTACATTTACATTTTAATACAGTGTCAATAGACATGTAACTATCTTCTTTGAACATTTTATGCCTTTCCTTTACAGAGTAGTTATTCTGATCAGAGGATAAAATAACAATTTCATATGAAGTCTCTGATGGAAATCAGACCAACTGATTGAAATAAATTTAAAAAGAAATCCTACCTCAAGATGTCTGTGTAATAGAGTGAAATGGTATACTCCTGCTGTTAGAAAAGATAAGTTACTACGAGTGCTGCCTAAACAAGACTTGAAACTTCAAAATATTGGCATCTGGAAAGCGTGGAGGTTAACCAAGAGGAGGAAAACCCATGCTGTATAGATGTACTATGTCATTTTTAACCATACACAATCTTAAGGAGCGTATATACTTACTTGTTAAGTCATAAAATATTATTGCATATATATTCTGTGCCAGCAACAGTGCTCGGCATTAGGATAACTCAGTCTACTAGGAAAAGATGGTAAGTGAACTAACTGTGTTATAAACATGATGAAAGAAGTAAGCACACAGGGGTGGGGGCGTTACTGTAAAATCACAGAAAAGACTGGAGAACTGGGAGAGGCTTCTTGAAAAAGATAATTGCTTGGGAACGCTGAAAATTAGCATTTGCAGGAAGGTTCAGTAGGAAAATCCTTGAAAAGGGGCCTAGGGACTTAGCTTCCAGTATGTACTGGGCCATTAACTAAACTTATGACTTGAAAGGTGATGAAGAGAAGAGACAGGAAGAGCAAGGATACTCTGGAAGTAAAGAATGCTTGAGAGGACTGCGGGGAAAGACTGAGGACCTTGGAGAGTATGGCTGCTGCTCTTCAACAGGGATTCCGGGGAAGCCGCTGCCCTTGGGGATCTGGAACTTAAAGAGGTAGTGCTGGCAACTTTAATATCTTTCCTGTGCATCCTTTATTGTCTATGGACCTTTCCAACTCCTCCCTAACAATTTCTGAAAATAAAGTGTGACCTAATCCATTGATTTTCAGTGGGTGGTACCAGAAACTCCAGCAACGCAATCACCCATGGTCCTTGTTAAAAATGCAGACTCCTGTGTCTTGCTGTAAGGTTGCTGAATCCAAATAGCTGAGGCTGGACTTGGGAGAACTGTATTTTCACACCTTTACTCAGTAATTCTCCTGCACCATCTCATTATGGTCCACCCATTCCATCCTCCCTGCCATCCAAAGAAACTGGCACCCATATTTGAACTTCCGAACAGGGACACAGTGGAACTAAAACCCATGGATATCAATGCTCAGTTGAATGGGTTTTCCACTCCATTGTGTAATTTCTCATTTCGTATCCAACAATTTAAATTTATTTTGTGTTTCCAGAAATAACATGGAGCCATTCTTATGTTTAGTTGTTAAGAAGTGAAATAGAAACTCAAGCTGTGCATACTATAATATTTTTATTTTATCTCTAAGCAAAAATATCAATGGAAACACAATAAAATGTTAGTCATTTTGCCTTCATGGGGTACGACTGCTGATTTTCTTCATCTTTCTCTTTTCCCATAGTTTTCATCCTCTAAAATAAGCACACTTTTATAATTAAAAATAACACAGAAACTTAATTCAACCTGGAATAGAATTAAAGTATCCCTGAAATAACTTTCAAAGCCCCTGGCAAATTGTGTTTTCAGGAAGATTTAAGAACTTTGCTGGTCTGACCTCCCAGATGGTAGAGATGTGCTCGGTGGTATCTGACCTCATCTGAGTTCTGAAAATATCTTTTGATCATCAACTTTGCCCAACTTTTCCTGAGAATTAAGTTATCAGACACTGACTCAGGGATACAAAGGATTCAGAAGGTTTCAATTTGAGGGATGAATAAAAATGACAGGGAGTAGTATGTGCTCACTTACAAAAGTCTTCTTTTTGAAAAATTTTAAAGGCAGGCTTTAAAATTCTTGATCCAGGATTTAAAAGTTGATGAGGACAAAAAGAAATTCAGATATATATATATATATATATATATATATATATATATATATATATATTTAAATATTTAAATAGGGATAAAGTCAATAATTTTAAAGATTTTTATAGTCTTTTAACAAGTATACTGTTTTAATTGTAAAGCAAGTGATTCCTTTAAATTTAAAAATTTTAAGTAATATTCTCCTATATAGGAAATAAAAAAAATATTAGTTATCCATAGTCTTACTAGTATAAACATTACACTGTATTTTATACAGTCCACACATAGGACTATGATTATTGACTAAATATAATTTGGATTTGTATAATTTTTTAGAACATTTTAACATACATATTTCTCATATTACAAAGTAGACTTTAGAAAGATCATTGGACCAAAAACTTCCCTGACATTAATCATCATAGAACTGATCTGTTTAGTTCATGTTATGAACCTGCTTCAAATGATCTAAAATAAGCTTTTGTTCTCATGATACATTTGAATATTCAAGAGGATCTGCATTCTATTTTCTATTGAGCTATTATATAATTAGCTACACCTAAGGGGAAGCAGTGATAAGGGCAGCGTAAGTTTAAGTGAAAAAACTTATTTTCAGTCCACATGAAGATATCTACTTCATGGATAGAGATTCATATTAAAAAATATTACAATTAAACAATATCAAGTTCTCAAACAGAAAACTCAACTTACAATAACAAATGAATCTGAGCAAATTCTTGTGAAAGCACTAATCTGAGGGTTCTTTCCACTCCTCTGTGCTACTTTAGAAGCTGCGGCCCCTTCATGTCCTGCACAATGTAGAGAAAATAGAGAGCCATTGGGCTTGGAGAATCTTAAGACACTTTTTTTGATCTGAGGGTTGACATATTTCCAGATGGATCTGAACTCTGTGAACATCTGGGTACTGATATATCACCTGGAAGCTTCCCTACTTATTCCTCGATAAATTAGAGGGCATTAAAAGCTAGATAAGTCCTACACTTGGAGAAAGAGGAAGGCAAATACTCTGAGATAACTTACATAACAGGGAACTATTGGGAATGCATAAGAAACCACTGGATAATAGGAGACTCTAGTAATGCCTCATCTTGGGGAGACCAGAAGCAATAGTCCCAGGGAATTTGAGTCCAGCAACCCCAGTCTTTCAGTAGAGAGCTTATTATTGGTTCCCCCAATTTCAGTTAAAATCCCCCCAAGCAATTTTTTTTTTAATTAGAATTTTCCTTTTCTTTCTTACAGGGACACATACTATCCACATTTAAACTTAAATAGACCCACATCAATCACCAAGTAGTTCATTAGAATAGATGAAGCTAATTTACAAAACATAAAGTGTGTAAGGTGGCTCTCTTCCTAACTCTGAGTTCAGTTACATCATGTTGATATTATCCACAGAAATCAACAAATGTTTACATCAGAACTCTCTCCTGCAGCCCCAGCGGCTGGTCTGACCAGATCACGGCTGTCATAGAGCTCCATGTGTGGCGGAAGTGGGCATAATCTGATAATCATGCACTTGGTGGCCTTAATCTTAACATAGCTGTCCTTAATGGGCTCTCGCTGGCAGTGTGATCTAGAGCCTAGAATAGCAGCATGAACAGCCTGAAAAGAAAAATGAAAGCCAAATTCCCCATTTAGGAGCATTCCAACATGACTCAAAGTATAAATCATAGCAAATCCTCTCACTCCCTTAATTCAAAGGACAAAGAAGAAGACAAAAAATAAAGAAGAGGAGGAAGTGAAAGAGAAAAGAAGGGAAAGAAAGAAAAAAAAATGAGAATGAAAAAAGGGCTTGTCAGAAATCTTGCTTTTTCTACAATAGCCAAAATGCATGATCATTATTCATCCTTTGTTTCAGAGGCACTTTTACTGTGGATTTTATTTCTCCTTTCTCTTTTTTTTATACCAGTGTTAAGAATCCTGCAACATGCCCTATTATAGTACAGGAGTATTCTGGACCATATTTTGCTTCTGCACCACACAATCCAAGACTTCTATCCCTTGGAGGGTCCTAAACTCCATTAATGAGACATAATAAAATGTTCCGTTTCCAAGACTCAGTGACAAAAATAAAGGATTCTCAGATGAAAAAAACAACACATTCCTGGACAAAACAAGATTAGACAAAATAGACTGAATTTGAATCATTACTTTTGGAGAGAAATCCTTTAGATCAGACTCATTATGAAGTTGCCTTTCAGAAAATTAAAATTCCTGTTACACTGCTAACTTGACTCTAAATTTCTTTGGTTAATCCTCACCAGATGACATTTTTTCCAATGTGTTTTTTTTTAGAGAGGGTGGAAGAGAGACATCGATGTGAGAGAGACAAATCAATTGGTTGCCTCCTGCATGAGCCCAGACCCTGGCTGGGATTGAACCTGCGACCCAGGTGTGTGCCCTTGATGGGAATCGAACCCGAGACCCTTCAGTGAGTGGGCTGATGCTCTAACCACGGATCCACACCAGCTACGGCTTGACTTTAATTTTCCAACGACCCTTATTGAAGTTGATCTCAGTTTAGTACTAATCAAATATTCACATCATTTAAAATATACTCTATTGAGACTTTCTAAATATCAGACACATAGCTAAATGAGATGTCAAAATTTCTCACTCAGGCGGTTTAGATTAGATGGCTTCATAAAATTACATCAATGGTGCAGCATATACTCTGCAGTCTCAAGATATATGATGAATTTCTCTAAGTCCATGTATACTTTAAAGTATTGTTGGTGTCCCTTGAGTCATAACAAAAAGAAGGTGAAGGTGAAATACAGGTACTATCATTTGCTATTTGTCCCACAGTTCAGGTTTATTTCTGCTTTGACATTATATTCAATGTCCCACAGTTCAGGTTTATTTCTGCTTTGACATTATATTCAAACTAGAGGCCCAATGCACGAAGATTCGTGCAAGAACGGGCCTTCCTTCCCCTGGCTGCCAGCACCACCTTCACTCTGGCCTGAGCCGCCTTTTTACTCCGGCCCGGAGCCGCCTTTCCGCCTTCCCAAGCTGCCCAGAAGCCCGGAGCGGCTGGGGCGGTGCAGAATGCCTGCGTCCCACCCTGCCCCCGGCTGCTTGGTGCCTACGTATGCAAATTAACCCGCCATCTTTGTTGGGTTAGTTTGCATACTCACTCCTGATTGGCTGGTGTGCATCACAAATGTATGGTCAATTTGCATCTTACTCTTATATTAGTGTAGATAAGTAGCAATAAGTAATTCTCAGTTACTCTTGGTAATGTCACAGAAATTTTTATAATAAAAAGCAGAAGCAGCCCTAACCATTTTGGCTCAGTGGATAGAGCGTTGCCCTGTGGACTGAAGGGTCCCAAGTTCGATTCTGGTCAAGGGCATGTATCTTGGTTGCAGGCACATCCCCAGTAGAGAGTGTGCAGGAGGTAGCTGAATAGATGTTTCTCTCTCATCAATGTTTCTAACTCTCTATCCCTCTCCCTTCCTCTCTATAAAAAATCAATAAAGTATATTAAAAAAAATAAAATAAAAAGCAGAAGCAGAAAACATAAGAGGTAAGTCTCCAGTCATACAGGAGTTTTGTTCTATTTTATTCACAGATATAATCAATACTGCTTAGGAAAGCATACCTAGGAGAGTAGGTAATAAATACATATTTGTCAACTGAATGACTAAATGAATGAATAAAAATTTTAGACTCATAACTTTACTTTTTTTCTTTGGGTTTTATTGCAGTTTGGTAGAACCCGCCATGATTGTATTCTCTTTTTTATTTTCCATGATAACTGTCTATTTCTGCCACAGAGAAGTGAAGGAACTCTTTAGTCACAATTCATGTTTTATAATTCTACAGGTTAATTGCATTTTCATAAAAACCTCTTTTCATCTAAACTAAATTCATCAGGTCACAAAACCCCTTAACTAAGAAACATAGGCAACAAAAATATATCAAGAGGCCAATTTATATTTGTAATCTTGATTATTAAAATTTTTTAAATCTTATTTCCATCACTTTTTCTTTTCTGTTCACAAAAGCATGGCCAATCAAAACAAACAACAAAACTGGTTTTCAGTTTTGAAGGGAATGGCTCATCCTCTTTTGCTAACCAGGCACCTGAACTCAACTCCCTCTGGCTTTTAGCCACCTGGAGCAGCTGTGGCCTCACCTGCACACAAAGTCACACTCATTTATTAAGGTAGTTTCTGAAAAGAAGAAAAAATACCATGTCAATTTCTGGAAGTCTATTAGGAAATGTTTATGGTTGAAACAAGTTAATGAGTACTTTAGAAACATGCGTATTTGAGAAGAAGAATAAGCTTAATTACCTGTGTCAATCAAAGTCTTAATTGTACAGCTAATTAATGCTAATTAGTTGATGAAGTATTTATAATTAACTGTGTACACTTTCTATTATACACTTCTACACCTAGAGATAATTTTTTAACTAAGCCTGCCTATAAATGTCTATAAATGAAAGTGTGTAAAAATGATCTCTTGTGTATATTTTCAAAGATCAAAATATATGAAATTAAGCCTTTTATTTTGAAAATTAAATTCTAAACTTTCCTTTCCAAATAAAGAAGTTAAGACTTTTTCTCATTTGTAAATAATATGTAATTTATAAAATGCCTGAGCTTCCACCCCTATGGTAGAAAATTTATAGGTTTAGGTAACAAATTCTCTTAAAATCTCATACAATAATTATTGTATCACTGCTTCCCTAATTTGGCTGTGTAGCAAAACCTCCTGGGAAGCTGTTAAGAACACAGATCTCAGGGTCTGTGTCTAGATCTATGGAATCAGAACTTTGGGGGTGGAGCTCAAGAATCCATATTTTTTTTAAAAAAATGATTTTCTCCAGGTGATTCTGATATGCAATCAAGTTTGGGGAATAAAATATTTTAGATAGTTAAGTAATTCCTACCATCACTCACTATCCCCACTCTCATTCTTCCATGTACTCCAAGAAACAAATCTATCCTATATAATAAAAGGGCAATATGCAAATCGACTGAAAGGCGGAACGACTGGTCGCTATGATGCACACTCACCACCAGGGGGCAGACGCTCAATGCAAGAGCTGCCCCCTGGTGGTCAGTGCACTCCCACAGGGGGAGCACCACTCAGCCACAAGTTGGGCTGATGGCTGGTGAGTGAAACGGCCTGCCTTGGCGGTAGTGCTAAAGATGTCCGACTGACGGCTTAGGCCTGCTCCCCCTGGGCTAAGGACTGTGAAAGGGCGCAGGCTGGGCTGTGGGGACCACCCCCCCCCCAAGTTCATGAATGTTGTGCACCAGGCCTCTAGTATAAAAATAAGCCAATTAACAAATTTAGAGAGTTTGAATTGGTCTGACTTAACATATGTTTCAAAAAGGATATTCAAAATTCACTCTGGAGGGCCCCATAGGCAATCCAAAGACAAGATACTTCACCATCCATAGCTATTGTAACCAGGGTAGCAGTTCAGAACTGTGTGGATTCCAATCAGGGCATACATTATAGAGAAAACAAGCAGTAAAAATGTTAAATGTGAGCCCAAATCCTAAAGCTTGATATTCTCAATTACCGGATTTGATTTGTGATCTGTTGCTTCTCACACATCAGCAACAATTTTTAGTTCCCTACACTGTAAAAAGATTTAGGGATTGGCCAGTGATAAATAAGTCCCTTGAACCACAACAGGATTCTAGCTGTAAAGAGAACTCAGAAGGTCATTTTGGTGGCCTGCATTCCTCCCAGAAGTTAAAGTCTGAGATAAGGGCTTGAGTTTAGGTAATTTAATTTGGAAAATAATCCCTGGAAATAGGAACCAGAGATTAAAGAGTGAACTATGGATAGAAGAAAAGGCAGTACAAGAGTTGGTCACTGCTGTGGGAACTGGGGCTGGATTCTGGGGGGATCTTCTGAGGAGCAATGTAGAATGTGCCTCGAAACTGCTCACTGGAAGGGCAGGAGTGAGGGCATTTCTGCACCAGCTCTCTTCTCCCATCAGAGGTTTATTCTCTGGCACTCCAGTTTGCACATGTGCAAGTGCTATCTGATTCTCACAAGCATCCCAGGCCACAGTGTCAGAGAAGACCTGGAGCACAAGACAGACAGGCAAAGGCAAGATGCTTTCAGGTTACATATGTGTATGGAGCTGGTCGCTGTAACAATGGATAAATTACAAAGTGGGCCAAAAAGACCAGAGACAAGGCACAAAAGTTGTCCAATACAGTCACAAATATATCAGGAGGCTGCTGTTCTACAGTGAGTCTGCAATTTAGAGGCCTGCTATTCTTATTTATGTATTGAAATGTTTTCAGGGTTCTCCTAATTACCAAAACTAACATGAAATTATACTCTTTACACACTGTCACACTGGAAGTCTCTGTACAATGTCAGCTCCCTTGCTCCATATACTGTCAATTTCTTATCTCCATTCAAGGCTTCTCCTGCCAGAGCCTACTGTGTTGTATTTAACTTTTGACCAATGAGAAGCTATTAATTCCCAAATCTATGGTACACATTTAGAGAATGAACAAGTTATAGAAATTGTAGTAGGAGTACCAGGCACCTACATGATGATTTTGGGTAGAAGTCTTCTCTCGGACTAGTACTACCTCACTATCTACACTAATAAAAGAGAAAGATGCAAATTGACCGTACCTCCGTGATGCCCACAAGCCAATCAGGAGTGAGTATGCAAAGTAACCTGACAAAGATGGCTGGTTATTTTGCATATGTGGGTGCCGAGCAGCCTGGGTCCCAGGAACATCTCGGGACCAAGGCTGCTCTGAGCCTGTAGGCCCGCGCATAGGCCCTGAATGGCCGGGGTCCCAGAACACCCCTGGCCAGGAGTTGCCTACAGATGCCGGCGCCAAGTGGCCCAGGTCCTGGGACGAGCAGCCGAGGGTGCCAAGCAGGCTGGGCCCAGGATAAGCGGCCTGGGGCACCAAGCGCAAGCGGCCGTGGGGCGGGGCGGGGCGGAAGTTCCCACCCTGTGGCCACTTGCGCGTGTGCCTGTGCCAAGCAGCCCGGGTCCACGCCCCCCAGCCCAGTGGACACAGTGAACATGCGGCCTCTGGGCTTGGGGGCGTGCCCCCGGTGGCCGGGAACACACCCCTAGCCCAGTGGACACAACACAGGGGATCCTCTGGGCATGGGCTGCAGAGGAAACACCTTTTCTTTTTTTCTTTTTTTAAAAATATATTTTATTGATTTTTTACAGAGAAGAGGGGAGAGGGATAGACTGTCAGAAACATTGATGAGAGAGAAACATTGATTAGCTGCCTTCTGCACACTCCCCACTGGGAATGTGCTTCCAACCAGGGTACATGCCCTTAACAGGAATCAAACCTGGGACCCTTCAGTCTGCAGGCTGACACTCTATTCACTGAGCCAAACCAGTTAGAGTAAACACCTTTTAATAAGAATCCAAGAAGGTGATCTAGGGTTTTTCCACCACACTCCTGGAGGAAAAAAACGAAGGTCTGCTGCTGGAGGGGCTAAGAAATGTCATATCCTGCCCTAGCCAGTTTGGCTCAGTGGATAGAGCCTCAGCCTGCCGACTGCAGGGTCAAGGTTTGACTCTGATCAAGGGCATGTACCTAGGTTATAGGCTCCTTCCTGGCCAGGGCCCAAGTCAGGGTTCATGCAGGAGGCAACCAATCAAAGTGTCCTTCTTACACTGATGTTTCTCTCTGTCTCTCCCTCTCTCTCTCTTCCACACTCTCTAAAAATCAATGGAAACATATCCTCAGGTGAGGATAAAAACAAAAAAGAAAGAAGTGTCATATCCTATGAAAGACACATCTTGAAAATGCCTAAAGAAAGTTGTCATTTTTTTCATGGTGAAGGAACTGGAGTTCATGTTGATGAAAACACCTTGGCGGCTGCAGTGGCTGGCAGTGGCAGCAGCAGCGGGGTGATGGGGCTCGTGCCTTCCCCTGATCAGCCTGGTTGCCTCCCGCAGAGGGAGGCCAGACTGCGGCTTAGGCCCGCTCCCCATGGAGAGTGGACCTAAGCCATCAGTAGGATATCCCCTGAAGGCTCCCAGTCTGTGAGAGGGGGTAGGCTGGGCTGAGAGGACCTCCCCTCCAGTGCACAAATTTTGTGCACCGGGCCCCCTAGTCAAACAATAAGAAACTATAAGAACACTACTGGTTCTCTTACACCAGGCTCCTTGGGTTTCTAGAGCATACAAATAAAGTGGCGATATGCTTATATTACTCTGAAGCAGGAGTGGGAACCTTTTTTCTGGGAAGGGCCATTTGGATATCTATATATATAAAAGCCAAGCAACCAGAACAACTGGAACAGCCAGTCACTATGATGTGCACTGTGGCTGGCCAACCTCCTGACAGGCCCTGCCCCCTATCAGCCCCATTCGGGGCAGGCCGGCAGGACCCCACCCTTGCACGAATTCATGCACCAGGCCACTAATTTATAATATCATTCTTGGTCATACAACATTATCAACTTTAAAATTAGCCTACTATATTTGGTCAAACATTTAATTAACTCACTCCTAATGCCTTGGCAGGGCTGACCAAATGATTTTCCAGGCCTTATACAGCCTGCAGGCCAGATGTTTCCCATCCCTGCTCTAAAGATTCATGGTCAGTAACACTTGTGGAAGAACATGTCATAACACATTTGCCTTATTTATTATCTATTATCTTTCTGGAAGATAGGCCTTGCTCCTCTTCATCCCTGCTTCCAAACATTCTCGAGAGATGATTCTGCTTTGCTTGATGTGCAACCAAGGTACATGCCCTTGACTGGAATCAAACCCAGGACCCTTCAGTCTGCAGGCCTACTGTACAGTCTGAGCCAAACTGGCTAGGGCTTAACCTTCATTTCTAATTCCACTGTTTGGACAGTGTCTCTGACTGAAGACCACTTTACTGTGATTATTGACTCTGTATTTGACCTGTGATCCTGTTAACTCTGGGTTCATCCTCTTGCCCTTAACTTGGTTGTATCTTTATTCCCAACCTGGCATGAGCCCAGCATCTGGAAACACACAGCGTGATCCTTTGCTGGAAGATGAGTTGTTACAGGAAATTGTGCCTTTGTGTATTTCTGTTGTGTGAAGGGATTCAATATTTCATAGAAACAGAATGATTAGATTCACTTCTGCTTTTGAGGTATTATATATTACTGTGCAGGACCTCATCAAATTGAGCCTGATGCAAAATAATACAAAAGCAGTAAGGAATTATTCATAACATCACCCTTCTTTTTGCGGTTCACATGGATCTCTAATCCCACCCTTTAATAGTATTAATTATAGCGCTATTTCTGTGGCAATGGGCAGAAAATGAAACTAAGATGAGCTCAAAAAAGGGGAAGAATATTTTAGTTAATATAATTGAACAACTAAGGGAGAGAATTTGACTTCAGATATGGTTTCACCAAGTGTTCAATCAGAAGCAAGTAGATGTTTCTATCTCCATTTCTTGGCTTTGTTCGATTCATTTTCTGCAGACCTCCACTCCCACCCAGTAGTTTTAAAATGACTGCAGCAGTTCCCATTCCTTTTTACTCTCATGTAGTGGAGGAAAGAGTATTTATGAGTATTCAGTAAAATTTTTATTTAGCACCATTGAGAGGTATTGGCTTATGCATTTATATTAGACTGAATTGAATTTTTAGGAATTGTTTCCCCTCCAAATTCAGATCTTGAAGTCCTAACCTCCCAATATCTGTGAATGTGACCTTATTGGGAAATAGGGTCATTGCAGATGTAATTAGTTAAGATGTTATATGGGAGTAGGGTGGGTTCTTAATCCAACATGACTGATGTCTTTATAAAAATGAGAAATCTGGAGATAGGCACACTGGAAGAGTGCCAGGTGAAAATGAAGGCAAAGACCAGGGTGATGTAGCAGAACCCAAGAAGCAACAAAGAATGCCAGTAAACCACCAGAAGCTAGGAGAGAGGCATGAAACAGATTCTCCTTCACAGCTTCCAGAAGAAACTAAACTAACCCTGGATACACCTTGATCTTGGGACCATAAGACTGTAAGATACTGACTTTCTGTGTTTAAGCCTCCCAGTTTGTGCTACTTTGATATGGCAGCACCAGGAAACTAATACATGGACCAGTCACCATGGTCAGATGAAAGCTATATTCTGGCCAGGCTTCAGTCATGTGCAGGCCCACCACACCAGAAATGGAATGACAGCCCTGGGACAGACTGGGAAGGGTGCTTCTCGGGGGTAAGTTAGAATTGTCTTCTATCAGTTCTTTAACTACACCTGATATTTTCTCATCTGCACAAGGTCAAGTGTTTCTCAGGCCCTTAGAAATAGTAGAAATGTCCATGATTTCCTTCCCAGGTTGAAGGTGATAATGGAAGCAGTGATAATGTAAGATCCCTGGTAAATACAATGATATCTCAGTAATCAGAGCAGTTGATTAAAATGTTCTATTTCTGTCCTCAATAATGTATTGAGAGAGATTTTACTATAGTAATACATCAAAGTAGTAGGAAGAACGTATATAGAAATTCTACAAAAATCTAAACTTTGGAGTGGCATGTAAAAAGACATCTTTTTCAGTTTGAGACAAATTCTGTGCAGTACTTATATATAAGAAGCATGAAATTGTGTTTTAAGGAGAGTTGAAGTCACACTTGTATTATTAATGTATATGTTGAAATAATAAAGATTGAGCCATTAGTATATATATTCATGAAATGGGCTATTAACATTCTGTTTGTTTTGTACTTAACTCTGTAGGGTCTACTAATTTACAATTAAATTAAAAAATCCACTAGGACTAATGAGCTAATAATTGCAAAGAACTCTGAGCATGGAAAAAAAAAATCACCAAGGGAAGACAAACTTCTATTTGTGAAAATCGAAACATCTGAGACTTTAATTACACCCCTTTCTAGAACTGACTTGTGGGGGACTAGCTCATTAATGCTATACTATGGGATTCCTAAACAACATATTGAAAACCATTTCACTTATCAAATTTAAATATGCTTGAGAGCAGGAATTTTCAATAATTTTGTCTAAATACAGCAGGTTCTCTTTTTTTTTCATTGACATTCAAAAGATTCTAATTAATCCTACAGTATAACTCACCTCTGCAATGTCAGAATTTTCACTTCAGTTTTTTTTAATTAAATTTATTGGGGTGACATTGGTTAATAAGACTATACAGGTTTCAAATGTCCATTTCTGTGATACATGATTTTCATATTGCATTGTGTGCCACCACCCAGTCAAATCATATTCCATCACCATGTCTTTGACCTTTACTCTTTACTACCCGCCACCCCATTCCCTCTGGTAACCACCATACTGTTGTCTGTGTCTATAAGTTTTTGTTTGTTTGTTTTTATTGTTTCTTCATTTGTTGTTTTCAGTTTTATATCCCACATGAGTGAAATCATATGGTTCTTAACTTTCTGTCTGACATTTCACTTAGCATGATTTTCTCAAGGTCCATTCCTCTCATCACAAATGGCAGTATTATATATTTTCTTATGGTTGAGTAGTGTTCCACATCTTTATAAACACATCTATCAGAAGACACTTGAGTTGTTTCCATGTCTTGGCCACCGTGAATAATGCTACAATGAACATAGGTGTGCCTAAATGTTTTCAGTTTTTTTCTGGTAGATACCCAGAAGAGGTTTACTGGGTCATGTGGTAACTCTATTAAATTTTTGAGGAACCAATTTACATTCCCACCAGCAGTGAATGAGGGTTCCTTTTTCTCCACAACCTCTCCAACACTTGTTATTATTTGTCTTGTTGATAATAGGCATTCTAACAGGTGTGAGGTGGTATCTGACTGTAGTTTTTATCTGTATTTCCCTAATAGCTAGTAAAATTGAGCATCTTTTCACATATCTGTTGGCCACTTGTATATCTTCTTAGGAGAAATGTTTGTTCAGGTCTTCTGCCCATTTTTAAATTGGATTGTTTGGTGTTGAGTTGTATGGGTTTTTTATATGTTTTCGATATTAACCCCTTGTTGGAGCTGCTGTTTGCAAATATCTTCTCACGTTCAGTTGGTGGCCTTTTTGTTTGGTGTCAGTTTCTTCTGTTGTGCAGAAGCGTTTTAGTCTGCTATAGTCCCATTCATTTATTTTTGCCTTTACCTCCCCTGCCTTCGCAGTCAAATTCACAAAACATCCTCTCCAAGAGCAAGATCGTAAGTTGAGTACTATGCTTTCTTCTATGTAATTTATTGTTTTAGATCTTATATTTAGGTCTTTGATTTATTTTGAGTTAATATTTGTATATGGAAACAAACAGCAGTCCAGCTTCATTCTTTTACCAACACCATATATTGAAAAGGCTTTATTTTCTCCATGGTATGTTTTTGGCTCCTTTGTCAGAAATCATTTGTCCATATGCATGTTGGTGTATTTCTGGGCTCTCAATTCTGTTCCATTGGCATGTCACTTCAGTTTTAAATTGGTAGTGGTATATGTTTGAGGGATGTTATTTCTAAAATAAAAAGAAATAAAAGAATTTCTTCAAGTCTCTGAGTGAAGATAGTTGTGAACTCGTCTCAGTGAAATGGAAATTCAGATATTTTATTTTCAGTGCTGGAACCCTGAGATTGCCCAAAGATGCACTGAAGGAAGTGCTAACATTTCTCCAAGTATGGTATCTGTCAATCAAATGTTCTGGAAAATTATGAAATTATATTCATATACATATGTAAATATATATGTGTCTAAAGAATCTCTAATTTGAAAAATTTTAAATTTACCAAAAAATGGAAAGAATAATACAATAAACACCCTAAATCCTTCATTCAGCATTATATTTTGATCCATTTTTATAAAAGTTTGAATGCAATATTGATGTTTATATTTAGTATTTACATTTTAACATTAATTGGTTAATTAAGGTTAATTAGTTTATAATCATTGAGTTGTGAAAATTTAGATTATAAATTTATTTTCAATTTACTCATCTACATATCCAAATACAATGATCATGTAGTGCTTATATAAGTTTCTAAAAGACAGTAAAACATTTTGGAAAATTATTCTTACTGGTTTATTTGGAAATAATTTCATTAGGGAGCTATCAAAAGTTTCACAAATTTCATGTTATGCATTTGAACCTATGTGCAGAGTCAAGATCTGTGATCAGCTGTGAACTATAGACACCTGAAAAACATTAAAATGAAGAGTTCTATTTTTCTCATACACCGGGGAGTTTGCAGGTAGGAAGTCCACGGGCAGTATCTTGGCCCCACAAAGCCATAAAAGAGTCAGGCGGCTCCTATCTTTCTGTCATCCTACCATGTATTCAAGGTCACATGGCCTCAAGAAGGGTCAAGTTCCAGCATCAAGTCCCCATTCCAGTGAGGAGAAAAGAAGGCAGAATATGCCAGCTAAGTTGGCACATTAAAAGAGTTTTATTTTTTCTTTCCTTCTTTTACAAAATTTCCAACCAAATGACTTCTAGTTATTCCTCAATGTTTGGAACTAAGTTACATAGCCATGTTAATCAGTAAACAAAGCTGGGAATGCAGTTTTCTGCTGGGCACAATGCCTCCTCCCACAAAATTGAGTGTGAAATTCATCACGTTATGTACCGCTATAAAAAGAGAGGGAAAAAAAGCTCCTGCCAATTAAATTATGCAATGATTTCCACTTAGAATATTTATTTGGTGATCACTGAAAGAATACTTTTAGATTATTTTTACACTTAGAATATTATGGTATAGCATGTTGCTCTGGGTCCAGGACATAGTGCATACATGCACTTTTTATTTCAATGGTAAATTGTAACAATTGTTTTGGAGACATTGTAGAAAGCAATCAAATTCAACATGAGTACAACTACACATAATTCAGTTGATGTGATGACAGTGAACAGCAATGACCAAATTCACACAAGATCAGGTGATGATAATTATGATTCATGATGCCTCTTGGCCAGCAGTGATGGCAAGACATACAATAACAAGTCTGTCCTGGAGCCAGTCAGTGTGGCACCTAAGAATTCACTAGACTGTGTTTGGGTAGTCAGTGGTGTCTGCAACGTGACTACTTAATCTGTATGGCAGAACTTTGTACAAAGCAACCTTGAAGGAGATAAAGGTGCTGGAAGTGAGTGCATCTAGGCATTGAAATTGCATCCCTGGACATGTTAGAGGCACATGACTAAGCTGAGTCTGAGAGGCAAGGAGGCTGATAGGAGGGTAACCAGCTTGGTATTCCTCTGTGGTCCTGAATGCTCTTTATCAATTAAGGTCACATAATCCATCACCTGCCAGAGTATCGGGTATGCAGTAGTGCTCAAAATTATTTATTACATTGAATTAGAAATTTTAAAATGTTTATTGTAATGAGTTAAGGAATACCTCCAGGACATTCAGAAACATTCTTTTTTAGCTGAGTAGGTTACGTAGAAGTTCACCCTCAGGGATTTTTATTTTTTGGTCAGGGGGGCTACTCTTAGACTCTGAAGCCTAGGTGGGAATCAGTAGGTAGAAATCTGACATGTCTATCAAAGCTAAAGAAGCTGACTTAAATGTTACATGCTGAAAGAATATCCCACTTATCTATCTTCTTATAAGATAAGCATGGGGCATAGTGAGTAAAAACTGGATTTTGAACTTATACTAGATGTCATTCAATCACATTTATTATGTACCTGCTCTCTATAGCTTCCTGAATTGGATACTGTGGGAAGATAAAAGGTTGGTGGAGTGTAAAGAGAGGCTTGGATTCAATGACTAAATCTGTGCCCACCTCCCCATCCATAAAATCAGCACCTCTGCAGTTTTGACTTCAGCATCTGTGATTTTAAAATCTGCTGGGTTGATTCTGATGAGCAGCTATGTTTATAATCCTTTAGTTTGGATCATTCCTAAAGTTCCTTTCAGCTCTAACATTTCATACTTTAACAATTCTTCACATTTTCAACAAATCTACTGGTTTTTACTAGCAGCTGGCAATTACGCTAGTTCTCATCTCTCCTTAAATATGTAAGACCATGAGAGCTCAAGAAACCTCAGATAGAAGCTGGTTTATGAAGTTCAAGAGCTCACTAGAGCCCCCGGATATGGAGAGCCTGAATAATTCCCAGATGTATGAAGGAAAAATAAGAGTGTTCTGATCTCATGATGTCAACATTTCCATCTAATACCTCCAACTCTTTGCCCCTATATTCATCTGAAGCAGCAGAACTTTATTACAATCACAATGTTCTCTCTGCCATGGGATGAAGGATGTTCTGGAGACCTCCAAACTACTCCAATGGAGGTGCAAGACTGCTGAACCAAAGACTGGACATAAGGGCAGCTGTTACATTAAAGAAGACAGAAAAACCATAGAAGGAAAAAGAGTAATATGCCAAATAATATTATATTAATATACAGTAATTATATAGTAATCTTTTGATACTCAGCCCATGTGGTTTGCAAGGAAATCTTCTGCTTAAAGAGGTGTAATGGTGGGTTTGATCACTCAGAGTCACATTAGAGAACTCAAGAAATAAATATGTCTCCCTTTAAATGTAAATAGAGTCAGGTCTCTCTCCACTATTTTTTTTTTAAATTGGTCCATACCACTTTATTAACAAACAAACAAACAAAAAAGTATGGGATTGCTTCCAAAACAGAAGCCTTCAATTGGAAATTGTGAGACCAATTGCATGTACATCAGATATTTACTAGCAGTGGCTATAGTGAAAGTAATGAAAGAGGGTTACGCACTCATCAGAAATTTCTCAATAAAATAAACATGCCACATAGATTCTTGAAGCTAAAGGAGCCTTAATGCATCTTATAGTTCCTAAGGAATGAACAAGGGATTCTGGCAGAACCAAGGCCAAACATGACACACTATGAAACAGCAAGCTGTGAAAGATGATGGGAAATACTTTTAGCTGAGAGATGGATAAAAAGAAGTTCGTGAAGGATGTGATGAATTAGGTTCTTCCTTCTCTCTTCAGCATCCCTCCCTGCAAGAGGATTATATTTCATACTCCATTGATCTTTTCTTTGTCTATATCACTTCAGTTAGCTAATGAAATGAGAGCAGAAGTTATAATTGCCATTTTCACTAAGGCTTTAAAAATCAGTGTACAGTCCACTATATGTTTTCTCCGTGTTGCATGCCCAGCGTGAGTTTGCCTCTGCAGTCTGGCTCCTAGACTAAAAATAATTTGGAGCAGAGCTGCAGTCAACCTGCTAATGACATGTATCATGAGCAAGAAATAAATCTTTGTTATGAAGTCATTGAGATTTGGGGGTCATTTGTTTCTATTGCATAACACCATTTAAACTGACTGATGCAAAGTACTTTGTATGTCAGTCTAGGGAGATAGATTTCATACAGAAGTTTGTGAGGACTCACTGATAAAGATTTTTAAAGTAAGGAACAAAATGGATAGATGACTCTGTTAACTGAGGGCTGAAATAAAAGATAATGAAGCTATAGATTGGGAGAGGGCACTTCTAGTATTACCAAGCCATAAATAAATGTGCTCGCTCAATATATGGTGTCATTTTTCATATCAGCATGTTTCTAAACATTCTCATCTCCAAATACAATAAATTTCTTAGAGAATAAGTCAGAATATATGTAGATAAACCATTACTCTCAGGCTTTGCCATGCTTACAGCCACTCCATTGCAATTATTAGTAAAGGACAATTTACTCTTTGTTATAATTGATTTGCTAATATTAAATAATCAATATAGACTCGAAATAATTGTTACCTTTCCTCAAAGATTTTTAAAAATTCTAATGTCACTGGAAGCTCTGTGTGAAAGATTCAGGTTAGACTATCTGCTCTAATGACTGGCACCAATGGCTGTGAATGGCTAAGATAAGTAATCCCCATATGCACCTTGCCATGTTTATCTGCCCAGGTTCCTGCTGGAAAACCAACACAATCATTGTGGTGTCACATTTTCTCCAAAAGAATATGTGGATATTAACAATGTCAGTCATCCATCAAAGAGATTCACTGAAAAAACAAACAATAGAGAAACAGAAAGTTTTTTTTCACAGAAAGGTATATATGTAATGCACATTTATTTGAGAGTAATAGGAGATACCTAGGAAGAGTTGTCTAAATGTCCCCCAAATTCTGGGTGTTTAGTAGTTATACAGACCAAATATTTAGATCTCTGGTGGAAGTTTTCAGTTTTTCTGAAAATGGAGACATTTTTATTTGGGGGAAAAAAACATTATTCAAAAGTCAAGAGGAAAGAATATACTAACTCAGTGATTTTGAACCTTTTTCATTTCATGCCATACATAAACTAATTGTTAAAATCCTGTGGCACACCAAAAATATATATATATTTTTTGCCAATCTGACACAAGAAAAGGTATAATTTTGATGCATTCACACCAGACAGCTATTGTTGTGTTGGCTGTTGTCATTTTTAAAAAATCTTTATTGTTGAAAATATTACATTTGTCCCCTTTTTTCCTCCCATTGACCCCTTATAGCCAGCCCGCACCCTCCATCCCAGGCCTTCACCATCCTCTTGTCTGTGCCCATGGTTATGCATACATATACATACAAGTTCTTTGGTTGATCTCTTCCCACCCACCCACCTATTCCCACATTCCCTCTGAGATTCAACACTCTGTTCCACGCTTCTATGTCTCTGGATCTATTTTGTTCAACAGTTTATTTTCATATTTTTATTTGACAGTCTAAGGGGAAAGAGCCAGTGCCCCTGACTACATAGTCAGGTAATGCATGCTTTAGAAATTCTTGTAGCACATTGGTTGAAAATCACTGCTGTAACTAAAGCGAAGAGTGGAAAGAAAAGTCTTTTAAGTCAAATTGCTTGTCTGATGACGTTAAGTTTACCAGATGAGTTTGGAATGCCTCCCTTCACCTTGCTTAACTGGTCTTAAAGGCTTAAGCAAGTTTTTAGCTCAAATCAGAGCAATTCAAGAGTAAACTTCTCAAATTGCAAAATAGATTTCTAGAAATCAAGAAACATCTACTCTTTGGTGAATACATTCAGAAATGCAAAAGTCTGAATAAGTTGTTTCTGGTGATTATAAAGGCATATTTAAGATCTTCAGAAACAGCTTATTATGTATTTTTTCCAAGTATGTCTTCAGAATAATTTTAAAATGTAAACCAACTTCCCTTTCTTCTCCTCTGAATGCAGTTTACAGCTGAGAGACAACATGCTGGACCTCTGTCTGGGAAAGATGACCAAAGGTTACTTCTCTTCAGGACAGGAACTACTAAGAGCAGCTGAAATAATTCAGATGTTTCTTGTTTATTCTGTTTTTAGCCTTTAGGGAACAGGATTCAAAATAATTCCCAAAGAAGAGGCTTAAGATAATTATAGGAAAGATCCCAGGAGATAACTACTGCTCACACTCATTAAGGAGCTAAAGAAATCACAAGAGGCCTGCTGATAAATATATTCAGTAAGACAAAAAGGTGGAAAAGCACAAGACAATCTGAAATTAGGCAGGAGAAACGACATTCTTCCTGAAGAAAAGAGTAGAGATAATTTGGCAGAGGCAAGTTAGTAAGACACAAAGCTTTGATGGAACCATAAAGTTCATTAGGCAGAGACCTTCAGTAAACAAATTAAAGTCATTATTTTAAGAGAGAGACTTTGAGAGATTCAAACACTTTCAGGATCTCTGTACTTACAGGAGTAAATCCTATGATAGGGACTCTGGGAGAGAGACTATGGATAGAGAGGCAGACACTCCAGGATAAATGTCATGCATTAAAGCAAACATCTTGGTATTTTTCTTCACTAAACATTTTTTAAGTTTTGGAAAGTATCCTTGTTGATTAATTTATATTCAGTTCATTCACTTTCACTATTGTATGGGACTCCATTATGTGAGTTCATGATAATTTATTAATTCACCTTCATTAGTAAATAATTAAGATGAGTCCTATTTTTAGCTGCAATAAACAAGACTGTAAAGAGCCTAAGTGAATACCTCAATGGGGGATTGATGAATCCCAGAATAGGCATATCTTCAACTTTATTTCACAAAGAGATGGTTTCAACTAAGACTCTCACAAATAATGTATGAGAACTCCCTTTTCTCTACATTCTACTTTGATTTGATATTGCTATCTTCTTTATAGTGTTTTATTCTTAATGATTTGTAAGATATATATTTATTTGTGCATGTCCATTTAACTCTTTACTGGTTATATGCATTGTAAATGTCTTCTCCCAGTGGTGTGGGTTGCTTTATGTAGAAGGTTTTAATAATAATATGTTTAAATTTACTTATTTATGCTTGTCCTTTTTGAATCATTTAAGAAGTCCTTCTCTAATCTGGTGTCTTAAAGACATTAATCTGTTTTCTTCTAAAGGTTTTGAAATTTAATTTTGCACATTTTATCCATCTGAAAATTATTTTTACTTTATGGAGAGATTTCTTTTAAATATATGGATAACCACTTTTCCCAGCACCCCAGCAGACCTGCCTCTGTGCGTGAGCTGCAGAGGAAACACCTTTTCTTACAGCTCATTGGCTAAGCTCCCTGTGCACCACTCACAGCGTTCTTGATAACGTGGATAATAAGAATCCAAGAAGGTGATCTAGGGTTTTTCCACCTCACTCCTGGAGGAAAAAAATGAAGGTCTGCTGCTGGAGGGGCTAAGAAATGTCATATCCTGCCCTAGCCGGTTTGGCTCAGTGGATAGAGCCTCGGCCTGCAGACCGCAGAGTCCGGGTTCAATTCTGATCAATGGCATGTACCTAGGTTGTAGGCTCCTCCCTGGCTGGGGCCCAGGTCAGGGCTCATGCAGGAGGCAACCAATCAAAGTGTCCCTCTCACAGTGATGTTTCTCTCTATCTTTCCCTCTCCCACGCTCTCTAAAAATCAATGGAAAAATATCCTCAGGAGAGGATAAAAACAAAAGAAAGAAAGAAATGTCATATTTTATGAAAGACACATCTTGAAAATGCCTAAAGAAAATTGTCATTTTTTCATGGTGAAGGGACTGGAGTCTGTGTTGATGAAAACACCTTGGCGGCTAGCAGTGGCAGCAGCAGCGGGGTGATGGGGGTGGCGCCTTCCCCTGATCAGCCCACAGAGGGAGGCCAGACTGTGGTTTAGGCCCGCTCCCCCGTCAGTAGGACATCCCCTGAGGGCTCCTGGAAAGTGAGAGGGGGCAGGCTGGGCTGAGGGACCCTCCACCCCTCAGTGTACGAATTTCATGCACTGGGCCTCTAGTTTTATAATATTCAGTTTTATATCTTCTGTCCTGCTTGGGTCACCCCTACATGTGCACCATCCCCCCATCACACACACAAAAAATTGTGAGCTATCACTTTTAATAGATAAGGAAAGAAAAGATGGTAAAAAAGAGTTCTGGAGCCATGCTGTCTTACAGTGGTTGTAATTTCAAGACCCTGCTACTTGAGTTTTGAGTCAGAAAATCTCCTCTGATGCTGAATAAATCCATCCTTGACACAGAGGGGAAAAAAAACCTTCTTATATCACTCTTTATGTTATTATATTATTCAGGGTAGGCTACTTGCTGAAACAAATAACTTCAACATCTCTGTGGCTTAGTGAAATAGAGTCTTATGTGTCACTCACACAAAGTCTAATAGGATGGAGGGGAAGGGTGGGTGTTCTGCTCCACGCTTTCTCAGAAGCCCAGACGCCTCCTGTGTGTAATCCCACTGTTCCTAGAGCCTTGGAAGCCTGAGCTGAATCCTGTCTTTGACTGGAAGGTAAGTGAAGAGAGACAAGCATACGCAGAGAATCACATTGAAAGCTTTCGGGAGCCAGGCCTGGATGTGGTACACATCACTTTTGCTCATATCCCAAGGATCAGACTTCGGTAGCTGAAGAGGAGACTAGGAAATGTAGCCTAATTATGAGCCCAGCAGGGGGAAATGGTTTTTCATGAACACATATTCTCTGCTACTCTCCTCCTTATTATGGTTCAGGTGTTAGCCATTTCCAAGATCATGAAAAATTCACTTCAAAATTGCCAACCTTATATAGAGACTTTTGACTTTCAGATCAGTATATGTTTATATCTGGATCTTAGTGTCTTTTTTTCCTCTCTATCTCAGCCCAGTTTCTGAGGGACCTGTTTATTATTGAATCTTGGCAATACCACGGATTTGGGTGGGGGAGGATGGGTACCCAGATCCCAGAGAATGCATTCCAGCACATCTGGAGTTCATCAGTAAAGATAAGAAGGAATGGGAATCACTAGTATATAAACGCTGTACCATCTCCTTGCACTGAAGAAAAATTAAATGCATTTATCAAAAATTCTATTGCTGAAGAAAACAACACAGTGTCTCTATTATCAGAATTGTTAATAGGCAAACAGATAATTTCAATCAGCTAGTAAGAAGGCTAGCAATAGAAAAACTGCTATTTGCATTTTATAAGAAAACAACCAGTAAGGAAATTCACTTATAAAAGGTTTTGATTAGCAGTTAAAATGTGAGCTTTCGTAAGTAGTAAAAGAAAGCAAGGAATACATACATTCAAACTCAGCATAGGTTTGTTCATAAGCAGTCAAGGAAAAATAGATCAGATTACAAAGAAGTTTGAAGTGTTCAAATGTCAATTGGCCTTTTCAAAAGGGTATTGAGAAACACCAAAGTAAAAAACAAATGGATTTCTAGAGTCGGTATAGTCAGATTTCATTCTATAGATAATAAATTAAAGATGCAAGGAGTACTTCTGCTGCAGTTGGAATAGAGAAGGTTTCTGAAGGTAAGGGAGTTCAAGGGAAAACAATGTTTGGGAGAGGAGTAAATACAAATGCTTGCACTGGGGCTGATGGTACAGATTTGGAAAGCAGAAGGAAGTTCATTTCCTGTTCTTAGGTCTCCAGTTCATAAGTCTATTTTCCAGCAAGGATAAATGTCAACTCAGGACGAAATCTTTCCTGGGAGGAAGAATCCAAGGACTAAGGAATTTAGGAGCTGGGGGCTGATGTTACAGTTACTGTTAATAACACAAATGTCAGTAAATGGCTAAGGCATATGTGGTGATTATTTGGGGGATGGAAAACTTCAGAGAAAAAGCAAGACTTTGAAAGAGTATAATATACAAGGCCATAAACTATGCTAATCCCTATTGTAAGTCTGAAATTCTCAGCTCCCAAGAGAGTAGAAATTCAATCCCTAGTCAGATACTAACCCACTTAAAAACTGGGATTCCAAGAACTCTGTTCTGAAAGGACAATGTGAATTAAGTTCAATAGATTAAATATGACATAAAAGAGAAAAGGGAGAATAAAGAATAATCTTTGTATACTACCACATATATGTGTATATATATATTGTATATATTATATATATACACATATATGTGTGTGTTGTGTATACATACATATATATATGATTTTCATAAACCTCTCCTAATTAATGTATATAGAACAATGTTTTTTTCTTATAATTTTCTTATAATTTTTCTGTTTTATTGTTCCCCTCATAATATAAGAAGCAGAGTGTCACAATTATCTCTGAGTGCCAGATTTCTCACATATAAGGGTTAAATTCACAGGCACTGGACTCAGAAAATTGATGGATGTTCTGGAAAAGCTACATAAACCAAGAAAGTTTTCTCTGTGAAGCTCTTCTATTTTTTTCCTTCTTCTACCAGTTGTTACAAGGACTTCGAAGTCATATATTATTTGTAATAGGAGGAAGGTCTGTCTTGCAACATCTTTTGTTTTTCAGATACCATTTTTTGTTTGGAAAATGTGTTTGTTTGTGGGAATATGCTTAGATTTTAGAGGCTGCCAGTGCCACCTGGGCCCTGAGTGTCAGTAAATGAAGCATGGGGCTGGTGCTGCAATGCCCTCATGTGTCTTGGGTCCCCATGGAACTTTACAGGAATGTGGGTGCATTAATAATGTGATGTTAATAACATTGTTAAAATGAACAGGCTTAGTGACAAATTTAGGGCATTTTTAATTGGTAGCCTTGTGTGATTGGGGCTCTGCTGTTAGCTGACACATCGTGTATAAACTTATCTGGTGAAGAGGAAGCAAAAGGGGAAGTAGAAACTTGGATAATTTATCTTAATAGATGGTCTGCCCTTGGGGTCACTCAATTACTTCCTGCACTGACCCATTTTTCAGGCTATGGGGGACAATATAAAAAGGGATTTCCATGCTGGCTTAAGGGGATGATCTGCCAGTATAACTGGTGCCTGCTAGAATATAAACTATGAGGAAATTGGAATTAGGAAATTTTAATTACGCTGACACACTTCAGTAATAGAAATGTGGGTTAAATCATATTTGTGGACATATGTATTTGAGGAATGCAAATACTCTGTCAAATTTTTCTTTCTCGGCAAGACAAGAAATGGAAGTAATGAGAATATCTATTTCTTGTAACGACAGGAATATAAATGAAGATGCTAGCCAGATGGAAAATGGCTTTTTTGAAAGATGAAATTGTGTATGCTTTGTCTCTTGTCAATGTTGATTAAGGGACCTTTTCCATATTAATCAATAATTACTACAACAAAATAAGACTTTCTGAGCAGGATGAATGTCTGACTACATATCTTCTAAATGTAAGAGTTTAAACACTTCATTTTGTCAAGCATGTCTGTGATAGAAAGTTATATTTGTTCACTTAAATTATATTTGTGTTAAAACTTGATTTTCCTCTCTCATTGTAAATGATCTTTCAACCTTGCTTTTATTAATCCTTATTATTTATTCTGTGGTAAAATCTCTTTGTAGACTGAGACAATTTTGTTACTCTACAGTATTCTTTTTTTGTTAAGTCAGTTCCCTTTGACTGATTTGATGCCAGCACAATATGAAGTCTAATTCATACAGTTGCTCCCTGAGAGCTGAATGAACTCTTATCTGTTTTGTCCTTATCACCACATTCCCACTGCATAGAAAATTAGGGGCCCAGACTTTCAAACCATGTGACTACATATAAGTTGTTAAAAATCAGTAATGGGGCCACAAGGAGGTGTAGGAGGTGTTTCTGATAAACCACCAATCTGTTTCCTCTCCTAAATATTCAGTGATGTTTCCAACTGACGACTGAACTTGAGCTCATACGATTCATACAAGAAGAATGAAAACTAGGGGAAAGTTGGCCTCTGAAGGCTGCTCAGGCTCCCCTAGGTACCCCATTGTCACTGGATCCGTAAGAGTGAGTTAGGATCAAGGATATACATTGGGCCACAGTGGTAGGGCCATCAGATCCTGTATCTTTGTAGTATCTCCTTTCCTTCCACAAATCTGGCATTTCAGAATGCCAAATTTCCCTATCCTGAGAGGGCCTGGGTCGGTGATACAGGCTTTGGTTGTCAGGGGAAGGTAGACATTCTCCTCTCCAGTCATTATGGAAGATGATTTCTAGATGACTTATGTTTATCTCTGTCATGTATTCAACCTTGGACATACTGGTTTTTATCATAGAGAAAAGGTCCCTTGCCTTTCCATTTATGTTGGAGGTCATTGAGGTTTACAATAGGAACCATCCAAAAAGATCCATCTTGACTCACCAAACATTAGAGTATGTGGCAAAAACTTTATAGCAATGGTAGGTAGAGCCACCTAAAATATTGCTTGTTTCAAGGAAAGTTCCCTGAGTCACTCATTGAGAATTAATCAGATCTTTCCTTGAAAACTACTGCCAAGCTTGTATCTATCCTATCTAATAAAAGAGTAATATGCAAATTGACCATCACTCCAACACACAAGATGGCTGCCCCCATGTGGTCAAAGATGGCCACCCCCATGTGGACACAAGATGGCCGCCACAAGATAGCCAGCAGGGGAAGGCAGTTGAGAGGGACCACAGGCCTACAAGGGAGGACAGTTGGGGGCGATCAGGCCTGCAGGGGAGGGCAGTTAGGGGTGACCAGGCCTGCAGGGGTAGGCAGTTGGGGGGGACCAGGTCTGTAGGGGAGGGTAGTTGAGGGCGACCAGGCTTACAGGAGAGGGCAGTTGGGGGGGAACCAGGCCTGCAGGGGAGGGCAGTTGTGGGGAACCAGGCCTGCAAGGGAGGGCAGTTAGGGGTGACCAGGCCAGCAGGGGAAGGCAGTTGGGGGTGACCAGGCTGGTAGGGGAGGGCAGTTAGGGGTGACCAGGCCTGCAAGGGAGGGCAGTTAGGGGTGACTGGGCCAGCAGGAGAGGGCAGTTGGTGGCACCCAGGCCGGCAGGGGAGGACAGTTAGGGGTGACCAGGCTGGCAGGGGAGTGGTTAGGGGGTGATCAGGCTGGCAGGCAGGCGAGTGGTTGGGAGCCAGCAGTCCTGGATTGTGAGAGGGATGTCCGACTGCCCATTTAACAGGAAGTCAGACATCCCTCGAGGTGTCCCAGATTGGAGAGAGGGCAGACTGGGCTGAGGGACACACACCCCCATCCATGCATGAATTTTGTGCACCGGGCCTCTGGTTATTTAATACACTCTTATAGCCTACTTACACTGTTCTAAGAGCTTTACAAATATTAACACAATTAATTCTAATTTTTAAATGCTATTATTACTCCCAATTTAAAGGTGACAGAATTGAAGTTCAGAGACATCAGGTAATTTTTCAAGGCCACAAAGCTAATAATTGGCAGATCATATGACTCCACCTGTGCTCCTAACCACTAAGCTCTGCTCCCTTACACTTATCTTATTGTGTCTAGTTGTAGTATCTACAGTCATGCATTTTTCCCTGGGTTTCCTGATTTTTTTCAAAGACAATTAAGTGATATATCCCTCCTTTCTTCTCAGAAATTCTGAGTTTAACTAGTTTAACTGTTCCAACAGTCTAATCCCAATACAGGAAATTATTCTATTAGTTATGTTGATTTTTCACTTAATGGAACAAAAATAGAAGTAATAACAACCCAAGTATATTGAGACTTACGATATCCTTGGCCTAATATTCTAATATCTAAGAATATGTTACTATATTCTTATATATTGTAAGATATACAGCATAGAAAGGGTTCTGGACCCAATTCTACCATGAAGGGAGTTCCCCCCACACCAATAAGCAATTCTCAGACACCAGCTGGGTATCCTATAATCCAACTCAATTCTTAGCATCAGATTCCATAGATTAAGGGCTCAGTTTTATATGTCCTGCCTCTCCCACTTCAGACAACAGTCTTAAGTCCAGGTTGTTTCCTGTACTTTCAGCCGTGGGCAAACTACGGCCCGCGGGCCGGATCCGGCTGTTCTATCCGGTTCTCTTGCTCTCCCCTCCACTCCTTTACTTTGAATTTATATTAGTTCACACAAACACTCCATCCATGCTTTTGTTCCGGCCCTCTGGTCCAGTTTAAGAACCCATTGTGGCCCTCGAGTCAAAAAGTTTGCCCACCCCTGGCTAGCTATAAATCAGAGGTTCCCATAACCCTTTGAGTTTAATTAATTTGCTAGAGCAGCTCATAGTACTCAAAGAAACAGTAACTTACTAGATTACTGGTTTATTATAAAAAGATGAAACAGACTCACAGATACAGATAACAGACTGATGGTTGCCAGAGGGGAGGGGGGTTGAGGGGCTGGGTGAAAAACATGAAGGTATTAAGAAGTATAAAACGGTGGTTACAAAATAGTCATGGGGATATAAAGTACAACATAGGGAACACAGCCAATAATTTATAATAAACTGTACAGTGCCAGGTGGGTACTTGAAATATCAGGGGGAGCACTTTGTAAAGCATATGATTGTCTAACCACTATGCTGTACACCAGGAACTAATATAAATAATAGTAAATGTAAACTGTAATTTAAAATGCAAAAATATAATAATATTAATTCAGGAACAGCCAGATGGAATAGATGCATAAGGCAAGGTAGGGGAATGGACAAGGAGCTTCCATGCCCTCTCCAAGTTCACCACACTACTCAAACCTCCATGTGTTCACCAACCTGGAAGATCTCTAAGTCCTGTCCTTTTGGGTTTTTATGGAGGGTTAATTACACACACTGTTGATTAAATTATTGGTCTTTGGTGATTGAACTCTTTCTAATTCCTTTCCCCTTCCTGGAGGTGGGGGTGGGACTATAAATTCCAACAGTCTAATCCCAAAAGGCACTTCATTAACATAACAAAGAGACCTTTATGGCTCTTATCATTTTGAAAATTCCTAGGGTTTTAGGAGTTCTATGATAGAAATGGGAATGAAGATCAAATTATATTTCTCATTATAAATCACAACATCACACAGTAAATCTTGTAATTCTCACAATAACCCTATAATATTAGTATTATTACTCCATATTGAACCTACTTCAGGCTCTATAATTACATATATATGGTAACCAATATGTGATAGAGCCTTATAAGACAAACATTAAGCATGGGTTCCAATGACCAGGGATTCTGATTTAGTTGATTTGGGGTAGTCCTGGACAATGAGGTTATAAAAAATTTTGTTCTTCCACACAGCCCAGTGTAATATTTTGCACATAATAGGGTACAGGCCCTATAAATAGTCATTAAATAAAATAATAAGCATATTTAAAAATTCTAACAGTGGAAACCAAACACTCAGCTATCTCTAACTAAGGACTGGAACATGGTTAATTTTTAACAAGTGGACAGCTTTCAGAGGGATAAATGAAGAGCAGCAAGAGGGTGATCACATTACCCAAAGCACGCAATGAATGAGTTAGTCAATCAATCAGACCTGTAATTCTAGTATTAGTGTTAGTGTTAGTGTAGGTAGCTAGATATTAATAGAGGGAAGAAGCAAAGGGAATCAGACATCCTATATAATAATAGCCTAATATGCAAATTGTCCCCTCAACCGGGAGTTCGACCACTTGCTATGAAGTGTGCTGACCAACAGGGGTGGCATGGAACATGGCGGGTGCCGGCAATGTGGCGCTGGCAGTGGGTGGCAGTGGTGGCACTGCTGGCCCTGATGGGTCCCCACCAGAGGGGGACCACAGTAGGATGGTGGAGCACGTGAGCAGGCAGTGCCAGGCCAAGGCTGGTGCGAGTGGGGCCCAATTGTCCTGCCAACTGCCCCACAGATGACAACCAGAGGCAGCAGCGGGAGGCGGGGCCACTGCCTGGCTCCCAGGCACTGAGGGAGCTGGGTGAGGGTCCAATGACTCAAGTGGAGGGGGGCGCACAGGGATCCCGGGGTCCCAGGTGCTGCCCAGGGCCCGGAGGTCAGCTGGGACCTGCCCTTCCATGCCAGACACTCACATTTCTATAGCCAGCCAGGGCTAGGGACCACTCCCATGCACGAATTTCATGCACCGGGCCTCTAGTTATTAAGTATAATCAACTGGGGATCATGAGCCTGCTTGTTTCACCAGGAAGCTACAGCTTCATACACTCCAGGAGATAGCAGCATTGTCCCTCCAAGGGGAATAACACCCTCCTTTCTTCCCTAGGTACCAGATTGTCAGGGGGAGGAGGGAGAGGTAAGTACAGGGGCAATAGAAGTTAAAATAGTGCAAGGGGAGGTGCTTCTCTGAGGCATACACCATAGATGCCAAGGCAGGCTCAGTGCATGGCCGCATAGAGGCCTGTCAATCTAGCCTGGAGAAAGAATGGATTGGTTGGGAGGTAGACCAATAGCCTTGGAAAGCTTGGGAAGTTGATTGGTTATTTTGAAAAAGCTCCTGGTCCTTCCCAAGCCTGAGATACTATAATCCCAGGGAACAAAGAGTTCTCTCTGCTGCTGGGGAAAACACATTTGCCCTGTTCACTCGCCTGTTCTCTCTCCATAACTATGTGGCCCTAGCAGCTGTTGGCCATGCGGTATCTGGGCAGAAGCCTGCATACCACAGCACAGCAACAGACTGTAGCCAGGAACACAAGCGGAATGGTAAGAAAGGCTGGACTGGAGTAGCTCTAATATGGCACAGAATCTCGGGACATTGGCCCTATTTCTGGCCCTGATTTTTCATGGCAGGATGGGCAGAGATGGGACATTGGAAAACCAGCGGCCACCTTCTATTTTTACCCAAATAAATATTACCACACCTTATCCTCCCTTGTGGGCCCTTGAAAATGCGTTTTGTCACAACACTTCAAGAAACCCACTTCCACTGGCAAGTTAGAAAGCCTGGATTCTCATTTGAGTCCGATTACTTGCCTGTAAAATCCTTGGGTAAGTCTCAAACTTCCTTCAGAAACCAGATTCTTCATTTGCAAATGTGGATTCAAATCTACTTCACGTGGTTCCTGAAATGATCGAATAAGTCATTCAGAATTAATCACTTTTTCATTGATAAAGTTTACACATATCAAACGTTTCTTCAGTATTTCTTATGTCTTCTGGTCCTTTAACCTCCCACAGGTCCCTCCCCATTTATGCCACTTGTAAAAAATTATTTCCCTATTGTGAATGCTTCCCCGCCTCCTGATGCCACAAAGGCCTTATTCAATTCTGTATGCCCAGGACCTACTCATTATCTGATACATAAAAGATGTTTATTAAATGTTTGATGAAAGAACAAATGGAAAATAAGAAACCATTTATTAAGACTCATTCAGTGGAAGAAAATTGTCAGACTATGCAAAGCTATGTGGGGAGTAGCAACTCCAAGCTTCAATTTAACTGTCCCAGTGTTTAACATTGACTGTTGTTTTGAAGGTAAGATTTCAGCAGCTGTCATATCAGACTTTCAATTCATTCAAGACTCTGTTAGGTGTGATAAAATTCAGGATTTAAGACCCTGGCTAAATAACCAAGTGTGCCTTCAATTTCAATCTCTGTTACCTATAAGTATTTGAATTAGTAATTAATGTTTATTTTGAGCTGTCACTGCTATTCCTGGGCCTTTGCAATTCCATTGGAAATAAGTTTCATTTCCTTCCAGCTTAACCAAAGAAGAAGCATTGATTCCCATCAGAAGAGAGGTATTTCAGGTCAAACTGTCTATAACTAGAATTAGCATTAATGTAAATTCATTCCTATATGACTTGTATCCCCCAATAAACATTTACCATCTACTGCCTCTGACCTTCCACCACTATAGACCACACTGAAGCCAAATTATTCCATTAGTCTTTTTATATTTAAAATAAGTAGCATTTCCCTCTTCTGCTTGACTTCCCATTCCTTGATATCATATACCATCCACGTTAGCTTTGTAATAATAAAGAATTGAATTATAGCCCTAGGCTTTACTTTGTTTTCAGCTATAGTCTAGATCAGTTGTTGAACTTTAATGTACTTTCCAATTATCTGGGGATCTTATTAAAATGCAGATTCTGATTCAGTAGGTCTGTGATGGGGTCTGAAATTCTGCATTTATAATATGCTTCTAGAATAGATAATGGTGATGACATCCTGGGGACTGTGTTTTTAGTAGTAAGGTCTAGGTAATTTCAATTCATCATAATTGTTCAAACTTGCTCCTCTGCATTTCTTGATTTTTTTTATTTTTATTTTTTGCTTTATTACAGCCATTCACTTATCCCCTAGATGCATACTTAAGAATACTTCTCAGGTGTGGATCTTGGGCCATCTAGTCAATTACAGCTTGTATTGTTTGTCTCAGCTCCATAGTTAGCTATAAGAGCTCCCCTATATATCAACCTTATAAAGACTGCCTATAAGTACAGTCCCTAACAGGAGGTGGACCTTTAGTCACAGTGAATGCTGAGAGAAATCATTTAGTTTGTGTCCCAGATTTTCTAGTATTTCCTTTGAAGCAAGACACATAATTTTTACAAACATCCTCTGAATCCTTGAAAATATGTGCATTATGTTTTCAAACTTACTAATACGTTATTCAAATTATGTGTGTATCTCTCACATCAATTGTATTTCTAACAAAAATGTGTGTTCTGTTTTCAAACATAGATATTCAATTTTTTGTCTATCACTTTAATTCTTTTCATTCATTTTTAATACTGCTTATTTATATGTTTTTATATTTTGTTATTTGAATTGTTAGCAAAATGAGCCACTTGATACTGCGTTCATCTTTTTTATGGGCATAGGAATTACTATACTGATAGATTATATGAAGGAGTAATCTCCCTAAAAGGCTAAGATACTATCAGTCAGTTATCTTTAGAACAGGCAGTTCTTAAGAATGAGATCAGGAAGATAACAGGAAATGATGGATTAAGGCAGTGGTTGGCAAACCGCGGCTCTTGAGCCACATGTGGCTCTTTGGCCCCTTGAGTGTGGCTCTTCCACAAAATACCATGGCCTGGGCGAGTCTATTTTGAAGAAGTGGCGTTAGAAGAAGTTTAAGTTTAAAAAATTTGTCTCTCAAAAGAAATTTCAGTCGTTGTACTGTTGATATTTGGCTCTGTGGACTAATGAGTTTGCCGACCACTGAATTAAGGCAAAACTTAGGTAAGAAGCATAACTCATATTGGCTCTCTCTCTGTCTTTAGCTAGTGAATCTAAACTTCTAATAAATATGCTTTGATATTTTTTGTACAATCTAACAATTTACATGTTATTTACTATATTCTCTTTTATTGTTACTAAAATTTCAACCTTTACTAGGTCCTTACTTAAAAAAACACACTTTAGCTTGGTTTTAGATATACAATGGGGAATTAATAATGAAGAAACGGGAAAGCAATAGAGGCTTAAAGCTTGGTGGAAGGGAATACCGATTTGGTAGACTTCAAGGTCGGAGACTCCAGCTATGATCCCAAATTTCACCGCAAGAACAAGAAACCTGACAAGCATAGTCACTTGCCCAGTGCCTTGGTGAGGGGTGGACACATACCGGGAGGCTAGTGAAGACTCCATAGGATATCTATCATTCTTTAACCCTAACACCCTGGGTCATGTGCATGCTGCCCAAGAACTTGTCTCCCCAGCCCCTTACCACATACATAAAGAAAAAGGGAAAGGAAAAAGGGAAGAATTGACCCAACTTATGGCCATGGCTAAATATCTCCAAGAGGCTGACTCAACTGGGAAGAGACTGTTTTAAACTGGAAGAAACAGCTACAGTGGACAGTTTACTTTTTTCTTTCATGACCGTGCAAGAATAAAAGCTCAGGAGCCACATGAGAGCAGTTGCAAAACTACAATGTTCTTTGTTTTCACTTCTAAGACGTAGTTTGTATATAGCAAGCCGGTGCATCTACTTTGGTCACCGTTAACATTAAAAACTTCACCTTCTTTTTAGCGTGTGACTCACCCAAAATTCCAATATTGCAAAACACTATTGTCTTTCAGTCCTCAACTCTGAGCAGCACTGAACATGTCTGCTATCTTTCTCCACGAAGAGAAACGCTATCCTTTCTTGGTTTGGTGACACCACCTTCCTCTGGCTGTTCCTCCCAGTTTCCTTTGCTGAATAATCCCGGAGCTCAAAACTGAATCTACTTCTCTTACCCTTCACCCTCTTACAGGTCAGTGGTCCTCAACACTAGGTGTACATTTAAATCACATGGATCCAAATGCCAGAGATTCTGATTTAGCTGATGTTGGGCAGTCTGGCCAAATAGATTAAAATTTTTGTCTGTCGATTCCAACGTAAAACCAATCCTGTGAAGCACTTTCCTAGATATGTTCTCCTATTGATAAAAATCAATTTTTATGTTTCTGCTCCAGAATTCTTTCTTGCAATCAGGATTCATCTATTCAACTGCCAGAATTCTGGTGATGGTATGGCAGAATAGTTACATTGGATTAACTCTCCTGCCAATTACAGTTATAAACTCTGGACAAATATATCTCTATGTCTCTTCTGTTTCCACACATCACTAAATGTAGACAGAAACTGCAGCTGATATTATACTTTCGAGAATGTAAACACACGGCGTGAGATCCACTTTCAGTGGGCTTTTCTCCTGACAGCACTCCCCAGTTTGCCCTGTGACAGGAGACAGTGTTTCAGCAGAAGTCTGAAGTTAGAGCTCAGGGCTACTAGAAATTGGTGAGGAAAGACAAATGCATAAACAGATGAGACCACAGAAGGGGCAGCTTCCAAATCTGCATGTGAACGTGTATAGAGTGAGACTCTAGTGGAGTTAGCAAAAAAAAACACAAACAAAAACAAAACAAACAAACAAACAAAAAAAACAAAACACAAAAAAACACACAAGAGCTGGAAGGCTAAAATAATGAACAGGAATTTCAGTAGCTGCCTGGTAGCTGTCTCCAAACTTGGAGGAGACAGGGTTTGGAGTTCAAGTCCTACCTAAAAAGATAACTTAAATCGAGGGTTTGTCACTGACTCCAGAAAGGCCACATCTTATATTAGGTGGACCATTCCTAGGACTAAAGTCTATGCTCTGGAACTGAGAGAAAAATGGAATTACAGTCACTCTAACAAAACTGAAAACAAAGCCTCCACAGGATCAAGTTGGCCCACCAGCAATTTAACCACTTGTTATAGCTAAATTAACATTTTTCAGATGAAGGTTACAGAATCTAAAGTCTCTACAAAATATCATTCAGTGTATAATCAAAATTAATGGACATGTGAAGAGTCAGGAAATTGTGACCTATATTCAAAATAAAAATCAGTCAATAGAAATAGACACAGATATGCCAGATGTTGGAATTGGCAAACAAAAAAAGACTATTAAAATATATTAAAGAGTTACTAGGGCAAAAATTAAGATAATGAGTATAAATATAAGAAATTTCAGAAAATATATGGACATTGAAAATAAGTCAAATGGAGATTCTAGCTGAAAAACAAAACATCTGAAATTAAAATAGGAAGGGCTTTCAGAAGGAAAGTATCAGAGAAATTGAAGACAGGTCAATAGACATTTCCAAACTCAAACACAGATTAAAAAGAAAATTTTAATGAACAGGGCCTTACTGGCTTTGGAAAAATACCACGAAATCTAACAGTTTTGGTAATGGGCATCCCAGGGGGAAAAGGGAGATAAGGAAACAGAACCAATACCAAAGAGATAATGGTTGAATATTTCCCTAATCTGATGAAAAACAACCATCAATAGATCCAAGAAATTCAGCCAATATATCCAAGTAGAATACATTCAATAGACTGATCATTTCAATCTGAGTTATTCATAGATCTTTAGGCTAACAAGTTCAAAAATGATCTGATATTTCTCTGATAATTCCCACCCTTCAAATCTGCCTGATCATTTCCCAATACTTCTCAGTTTAGTAAGTGTACCTCACTTCCATATTGATTTCCTATGACTGCTAGAACAAATTACCACAAACTTGGTGGCTTAAAACAACACAAATTAATTTTCTGACAGTCTTAGAAGCCAGAAGTCCGATATGGATGTCATCGGGCCACAGTCAAGGTGTCAGTGGTCCGCACCTCCTCCAGAGGCTCGCAGGGAGAACCTTTCTAGTAGCTGCCTTTATTCTTTGGCTTGTGACACCCGCCCCTCCCCACCCCATCCTCCGTATTCAAAGCCAATGTCTGGCATCTTCATCCTCTGCCACTGCTTCCCCTGCTTAGGTCACCTGGCGTGCTTCTTTTCTGTGTCAAATAGCCCTCTGATAAGGATATAAGTGATTGCATATAGGGCCCACCCAGATAACACAGGATAAAATCCTCTCCATCTCAGAATCCTTAACGACATCTGCAGAGCCTTCTTTTACCAAATAAGGTAATATTCACAGGCCCCAAGGATTACCACTGCAGGTTTTGGGTAGCCATTATTCAGCTCAATACACATCTCTTATTGTTCTCCTCTCTCCCCAACTTTTATTTTTCATAAACAATTCTTTCTGGTCCTACCTGAAAAATATCTCTTGACTCCATTCATTTCACCTCCACTGCCATTCTTCTAATTCAAGATACCACTAATTATCACCCAAAGAAGGTCCCCTCTGGCTGAAACACACTTCCCTCAGATCTCTGAACTATTATCTTTGTAGTTTGTAGCTCAAATGACTTCACTTTTAAGGATGCTTTAATAACAGTATCTAAAGACTACCTTTTATCTCCTTCAAAGCACTTGACACATTTTAAAAATCACATATTGATTTGTTTTCTCTATCAATTAGGTTCAATCTGGAAAACATAAATCCTTTTCTGATTTCTAGCAGAAGGAACTGCTTAAACTGGTATTGGTAAGCTGGAAGAGTAAAAATGAGGAGGGGTCCTAGAGAGATAAAGCAAAAGAGGGTAATACATGGAGAGGGCAGAACCTCCCCTAAGGTTAGAAGACAGAAGAGAAGTGTTGATAGCAGAATTTGAGAGCACACTCACTTCTGGGGATGCTGTACAAGGGCCAGAACCACTCATAGAAATAATCTAGACAGAGAAGGAGGATGGAAAAGAGCATCTCCCTTCCTCATTTTTTATTTCTCTATAGAATATAGTTCAAGTTTCCTACATTGCCAATGAAGTGCACACATAGGCCATAACTTGTGAATGAATAGGGGACTGTTTAAATGTGGTCTGGCAACAATAGTGAGTGAATATTGTTTAAAAGTTCTTAAAACCTGGCCTGTGTGATCAGTGGTTAGAGCATCGGCCTGAAGGGTAGATTCCCAGCCAAGGGCAGGTGTCCAGTTTGCAGGTGCAATCTCGGCCCCAGCCCCAGTGTGTTCAGAAGGCAATCAATTGATGTGTCTCTCTCACATCTCTCTCTCTCTGTTTCCTCTTTCTCCCTCCCTCATTCCTTTCCATTTAAGAAACATGAGCCACTCCTCTGGGTCAAAGCTCCCCTCAAGCCCTATCCCTGTGGGTGGCCACCAGCATGTTCTAGAGAAGCTGCTCCTCAACCTGGGTTTCCCCAGGTGCTCACTAGGGATGCATAGCAGGGCCCAGAAAGAAACCATTGAGATTTGCAAGGCGTTTATGCGGCAACAAGACCCAGCTTCTCCTAGATCCTATCTAGTCCATCTTTGAAGAAGTGTCCCTGCATCTCCGGACCTGCCCCAGCCTGACCTGGAGGTGCCTCTGGTCTCTCCCCACCCTCCTGTGTTGAACGCCTGCTTCCTGGATCACTTGCCTCTCTCTTTCTGGGTTAACTTCATTTTTCGTGAAGCATTATCCCTGGAAGCTTCCTACCATGAGAAAGAATGCATGAAAGGTAAATGTTTTAAGACCCTGTGGATTTAAAAATACAGTTGAGCCCTAGCTGGTTTGGCTCAGTGAATAGAGTGTCAGCCCATGGACTGAAGGGTCCCAGGTTCAATTCCAGTCAAGGGCAAGTACCTCGGTTGCAAGCTCCATTCCAGACCCTGGTGGTGACGCATGTGAAAGGCAACCAATCAATGTGTCTCTCTCACATCAATTTTTCTCTCTAAAAAAAATCAATGGAAAAAATATCCTTGGGTGAAGATTAACTAAAAAATAAAAGCTCTTAATCCCCAACATAAGTATATCTGGAAAACCCCTTTTTAACGGCATAACCATTATTGCTTGTCTCATTTTCGGTTCTTATAAGTATATTTCTAGTATCACATGATCTCACTCATCTAGGGGAAATAATGAACAACATAAACTGATGAAAAAAAAAACAGACCCAGAGACAGGCAAGCATCGATCAGACTGTCAAACCTCAGAGGGAAGGTAGGGGAGGGTGGGGGTAAGGGGGAGAGATCAACCAAAGGACTTGTATACATCCACATAAGCCTAACCAGTGGTCACGGACAACAGGGGGGTGGGGGCATTCGTGGGGAGGGGTTTGGGATGGGAATGGGGGGGATGAGGACAAATATGTGATACCTTAATCAATAAAGAAATTTATTTTAAAAAAGCATCAGCTGTTCTGTTTTTCACTACCTCAATCTATTGATAACATGGATACTGATTTTCTTAGCACTGTTTTAGAGTTACATTTCCTGAGAAACTATGCAAACAAATGTGGAGGTTTAAGCAGCCTGAGCATACTGGGAAGAATTTACCTTGTTTCGCAATAAACAGAAATCACTAATGCCAAAACCACTTTGTGATACTGCAGGAAGGGGTCAAAATGAATTCCTTCCCACCACCAGAAGCTGTGCTCTTTATATCAGGAGCTCTAGGTATGATCTCCCTGGGATCTTGACCTTTACAACAAGTTGTTACGTAATTAGCATTACCATAGCAATGGGAGCTGAAAAAAAGCTGCCTTGTCAGATCCACCTCCTGTACAAAGAAAGCAGCCGGCACACGTGCAGTTTTTGAGACTTGTAAAATCAACATTTATAAAATACCTACTCTGTGCCAGGAATTTTTAAAAATATATTTGTGTATTTATTTAATTAAAAAAAAAAACATAGAATTAAGGATTGGAACACCAGTGTCTAAGCTCCCAACTCTGCCTTTTTAAAATTATGTGATTCTGGTAAATGTATTTAATCTCTCAATTTTGGTTTTCTTAGGTGTAAAATAGAAGAAGAATCTCATATAAAAATTGTGAGGATGACTTAAGTAAACATGTGAAAAGGTGTTTGTAAAGTCGTTATATAGATATATCTTTTGAAACTGATAAACTGATAATTAAATATTTCTGTTTTTAGAATGGTTAGTATAAGTTATTTTGAAATATATTTTTATTGATTTCAGAGAGAAAGGGAGAAGCAGAGAGAGATAGAAACATCACTGATGAGAGAGAATCATTGAACAGCTGCCTCCTGCATGCCCCCCAGTGGGGATTGAGACTGCAACCCGGGCATGTGCCCTGACCTGGAATTGAACCATGTCCTCCTGGTTCACAGGTCGATGATCAACCATTGAGCCACAAAGGCTGAGCAGTGTGAGTATTTTTTAAAATGCCAACCACATTAGGCATTTGGCTGCCAGAACTAAATGGCAGTTGTTAGAAATTAAGATAAAATTTTGAAGGTGTTTGAAAAAAGTAGGAATGTCCGTATCCTCTTCTGCAAATCACAGCTCATCCCTGAGAATTCTACCAGTACATAGAGATATACATGGGAGAAAAAGCCAGTGGGAAGCAAATTTTACTTTATTATTACTTGTGTAAGTACCTAATTACTCCTAATGCAAAATGTTGGCAAAGCTGAGTTGGAGGTCTGCAGTTCTTTGCTTGCATTTGACCAATTTCCAAACTTGGAATATTACCACCTATTGACCAGCCACATGGTACAGGGACCTGAACACTGACCAGGATACTTAGGTGGTTTTGTGGAATAAATGAGAAATGACAGACTTCCTCCTTAAGAGCACCAGAGAAGGGAAGAAGTGAAAGAGAACTAGTGTTGATTCCTGCTATTTATGACAGAGTCTTCCTCCTCATTAGCAAATGTGGACGAATATCTGACCCAGAATTTGATGAATAAGATGAGCAATTTCTTCTACATGGGAAGATGAGGGAGCTAGGATACAAGCAGAGAGAAAGACACTGGAATCTCCCCTGCCTGTGGCAGTCAGCATCCCTAGATGGCCCTCCCTGGGAGTCAGCCTACCTCTGGGTCCTTTGGATAAACTCACAGGGAATGATTCCACACTGATACACCTCAAAGAGGAAACGAGATGAGCCAGGGTGACATCATTTTAGTGCTTCTCAGCTACAAATCTATTCTTCATTGTCTGATCTGTGAGACGGAGCTGGGTTCTTCAAGTATTTCTCCTTTGCCGTATGGCACAAGATCAAGCTTTGTCAGTAGGGAGTTTTGGAGAGAGCATCAGTGGAGGAGGAAGGGGATCCCTTTTTCTGATTGCAGTGTGTTCCACTCCGTAGGCTCCTGAGGGTGTGGCTTCTTCAGTGCACACTTGCTCCAGCAGCATCCAGGGCTTCTTCAGCACCCAGGTCCTGCACTGCGGTGGCTTCTGCAGCAACAGGATTCTGTGGCCCGCATGTCCTCTCCAACACCTTGCTCCTGCAGTGCACAGTGGCCAGTAACACCTGTGACCAACAGCTTTCTCCAGCACTCTGCAATGCCTCTGGCAAGATACTTCCCAGTGACTAGTTGTCCCAGTACTTACAGAGGAAAAACCTCCAGCAACTCGTGTGCTGGTGCAGCACCCTAGCGACTTCTCTGCTGTCAGGGACCATGACTTCTTCAGCAAGACCTGGACCTCAGCCATTGTACTGAGGGATGTGGGGATGAGATGCTCTATCAGACCCTTTGTGGTAGTGAAGACTCCTTATATCCACCCTCCTATATTCTTTAGAGTTCTCTTTAATCTTTACTAGTTAATCCCTTGTTACTCCAATCCTGTTATTGTTAATACTAGTGACCTGGTGCACAGATTTGTGCACATTGAAAGGAAATTAATTAGAAGGTGGCCGGTGGGGTGGGACTAGGTGAGATGGGCCGGACACACCCTGGAGCCAACCTCCTGTGGTCCCTCCCCGGCATCTGCGGAGTGAGCGGGGTCCCTCTGTCAGGTGGGGTCCCTCAGCCTGGCCTGCAGGGATTGGGCCGAAACCAGCTCTCTGACATCTCCCCAGGGATCCCAGAGTGCGAGAGGGCACTCTGCAAAGTTGCTGTGGTACAGGATGTGGAACACAAATGCAAGTGTGCAGTAAACCAGATTTAGGGCCGACAGCGCCCCAGCAACAACATAACCCACAGCCGAAGGTGGAACCGTGAGGCCCCGCGAGGAATCGGGCTCCCTCCTCTCTGGTTTCAGGGTGTGTCACCCAAGAACTGCCGCTGCCAAGTCACTGCATCTTGGCAACTCCTGTGTTGAGCATCTGCCCCTGGTAGTCAATGTGCATCGTAGCAACCAGTTGGATGGTCAGACACTTTAGCATATTAGCCTTTTATATATATATATATATATATATATATATATATATATATAGATTCTTTTTACATATTAAACTCATTAAAATCACTGTGTGATGTCTATCTCCTAATTGGACCCAGACTGACACAGGTTTGGGTAGGCTAGAAACTAGTCTAGAGAGGAGGGAACTAGTATTTACTGAGCATCTACTATACACTGGGCCCTGTGCTGGGTGTTTCCTCATTATCTTATTTAATCTTCACAGCAACTCTTTCTTGCCGGATACTATTATTGGTATCATTTTACAGATGAGGACAGAAAAATAAGTGACTTGTCAAGTTCTCGCAGCTATTAAGTCAAAGAGTATTGGAGCTAACCTCTTATCTGAGTTAAAACCCATGGAGCCCATGCAGCTGGAAATTTTCCAAACTTAACTTGAAATATTCTTTCAATTTACTTCCCCAGTTAGCACTAGATAATACCCTGGAACAATGCCCTTTCCAGTTCTCATTGAAGTGGAAATTATATTCCTTAGTGCCAAGATGAAATTGGTCTTTATTAGAGTTTAAGCTCTTTTTATTTTATTTTTTTTCCACCACTATTTATACCCTCTATGCATTCTTCTATCTCCCCTCACCAGCTCCCCCCAACAATCACCACACTGTTGTCCATGTCCATGAGTTTTTTTTTTTCTTTTTTGCTCAATACCCTGCCTCAACACCACCACCACCACAACCACCTCCCCCGCACCCCCCCCCAACACACACACCGAGCTGTCTACCTGCTCTTTATCTATGAGTCTGTCTCTATTTTGCTAACCTTTACTACCCTCTCTTGATGTGTCTATAAGGACCCATCAGGAACAGCGTCAACTGGGCTAATCGATAGCTGACCTTCAGAACTATCACTACTATGTTTCCTTTCTTGACTGATCTTTTAACTTCAATTGATTTTTCAAAATTTTTATTTCTGCTTCATTCCTGTTTTCTTACATTCCTATCTTCCTTTACAAGATTACAAAATATTTTCTATCCGTTGGTCGAGTGGGGTGATTTCTCAGATACAATAATTTGCTTTCCTTCTCTGCTTCTAACATAATCAGAGGAACCCAGGAGCATGAAAGGGAACTGTGCAATGTACTTTAAGGATCATAAATTACCATTGGAATGAAAATGATGGATATGCTTTTCTATTCTCTGTATGTATTATGTGTTCGCTCTAGACCCAGTTTCAAGTGTTTTCTCCTATAAAGTTTCCCCTAAACATTCCAAACTAATATGGGACCTTTCTTATCAACTAGTATGAAATCTTTATGGAACACACCACCAATAAATGCTTGCCAAATGAATATTAAAAGTTGGTTTCCTTTTATCTGCATGAAAATTATATTCATAACTAGAGGCCTGGTACATGAAATTCATGCGGCGGGGGGGGGGGGGGGGGGGAGGGGTGTCCCTCAGCCCAGCCTGCACCCTCTCCAATCTAGGACCCCTCCGACTGCCCGTTTAGGCCCAATCCTGCAGTAGGATTGGGCCTAAACGGGCAGTCGGACATCCCTCTCACAATCCAGGACTGCTGGCTCCCAACTGCTCGCCTGCCTGCCAGGCTGATCACCCCCTAACCACTCCCCTGCCAGCCTGATTGATGCCTAACTGCTCCTCTGCCAGCCTGTTTGCCCCTAACTGCCCTCCCCTGCAGGCCTGGTCACCCCTAACTGCCCTCCCCTGCAGGCCTAGTCCCCCCTCAACTGCTCTCCCCTGCAGGCCTGGGTCTCCCCCAACTGCCCTTCCTGCAGGCCCAGTCACCCCCAACTTCCCTCCTCTGCTGGCCTGGTCCCCCAACTGCCCTCGCCTGTAGGCTTGATCGCCCCCAACTGCCCTCCCCTGCTGGCCATCTTGTGGCGGCCATCTTGTGTCCACATGGGGGCAGCCATCTTTGACCACATGGGGGCAGCCATCTTGTGTGTTGGAGTGATGATCAATTTGCATATTACTCTTTTATTAGATAAAATGTCACAGAATGTTGTACTTGAAGGAGACATTAGATATCATTCTTCCCATTTCATGGATAAACAAATGAGGCAAAGGGGGAAAGTGCCGTGCATAAAGGCCTACACTAACAAGACTTCCTACTTATTCTTGTTTTCTTTCCATGGTGCTACCTGTTTTTGTTGTTGATGATGTTGTGTTTTTTTTTTTTTTTTTTGATAACCTGAAGCTGGAAATGGCTAATTGATCTGATCCTAAAGTGAGAGTCAAGTAGTTTACTTTTCTTATTTTTACTTATTATGCTTTCCTTAGACATCAATATTTATCAAGGTAACAAAAGTAACCTACAAGTCAATTAGTTATGGGGCTTATCAATGGAGATTACATATTTAAACATCATTTATATTATTCAAATGACCTACAGCCTTTATTTCACATTGTTTTTTTGATATACAATGATTGAAAAAGGTTTCTTAAACTCTTTTATTCTAATAGCAATTTTGTAAATTTTCTTCAAATACCTAACATTTTTGTTTTATATACTATTTTTTCTTTTGTTATTATAATAAAATGGTGCCTTTAAATAGTAGGGAGTGTTACAATACATTTATTCTTCTTCAGAGATGGATCTCCCATATAAAGACTGTGATTTTTTTAAAAGTATTTTGAGTAAATACATATTATTTTCCTATTTGAAGTCACCTTTTCTACATCTCCTAATTCTATAAGTTCTTACAGACATGTTAAAAAATCCCCCATCGCATGAAACTTGAGGACATTATGCTAAGTGGAAAAAAAAGACATAAAAAGACAAACACTCTATGATTCCATTTATGAGAGGTACTGGAGTATTGAACTTAATAGAGACAGAAAGTAGAATGGTGGCTGGCAGATACTGGAGTTGGCGAAGGAGGGAGGACTAGAGAGTTGTTGTTTAATGAGTATAGAGTTTCAGGTTTGCAAAAAGAAGAGTTCTGGCTGCACAATGTTATGAATATATTTAACACTATTGGACTATACACTTAAAATGGTTAAGATGGTAAATTTTATGTATATTTACCACAATATTTTAAAAATAGCAACTTCCCCACTTCAGAGTCTTTTCTAATGACTCCAAACCTGACTGTTCTCCTTCTTGTTTCTGGACCCCTAATGATTATACTCTTGTTTATCACTCCAATATAGATTATCATAGCTCAGCTTATTTTCACACAGGATGGCAGCATCTAAAGAGAGAAGGGAAAATATTATTCCTTTCTTGAATCCACCATAATCACAAACTGGCATGGGAGTCTGAATAAACAATTGCTCACAGAGATAAAGCTATCATAACCAAAAAGGATGTTAAAATTCTTAGTGCTTCAACAAATTCATATTCTACTTCACATTTTTTTATTATTAAGGTATAATTCACATATAACCTTATATTACTTTCCGGGTTTGTTTAAAAAAAAAACCACCAAAAAACCACAAATTAGTTAATGCAACCTAGCCAGGTGTTTACAAAAAATGGCTTCAGCCAGCCTCATTGTGTTTCTTGTCCAACCCAGTACATATATAATTATATACATATGTAAGATATATATTTAGAAACCATTCATTTTGAAATGCCGCATTGGTTGGTTCCTATTACTGCCTAGGAAGCTACTGTACACTTCACACGTATCCAGGTGTCTGTCTGCAACAGTCCCAGGGAAGAGTGGCTTCTCCTAGTCTACTTTCCAAATCACATGTGAGTGGTTTTCATTGGCACACTTTAAATTTGAAACATATGGGGAACAGCTTTCTAGAAAATGAATTTGCTGCTTGTCCTCTACCTTCACTAGAAAAGAACACATTTGAAGGGGGTAGTGGTGATGCATACTTGATAAAGGACAATTTAATGCAGACACACAGACCAAACACATTAAATAGAATGTAATTTATCCTTTGCTTTGCAGCATCTCCCCCTTACACCACCATACTTAACTCATAGGCTTTTGTAAGCACACAGGTGCCTTATTATCCAGAGCTGCAGAAATGTTGACTCTGCCCCTAGTCATTGGTGCAGCCACATGGAATGCTCATCCTAACAGTTCTTTATTTATTTTTTATTTTTTTAAATAGATCTTTATTCAGATTATTACAATTGTTTCTCCTTTTTCCCCCCATAGCTTCCCTCCACCCGGTTCCCACCCCACCTTCTGCCCTTACCTCCCCCGCACTGTCCTCATCCATGGGTGTATGATTTTTGTCCAGTCTCTTCCTGAACCCCCCCATACCCCTTTCCCCCTGAGAATTATCAGTCCACTCCCTTTCTATGCCCCTGATTCTATTATATTCACCAGATTATTCTGTTCCTTAGGTTTTTAATTCACTTGATTTTTAGATTCACTTGTTGATAGATATGTATTTGTTGTTCATAATTTTTCTCTTTACTTTTTTCTTCTTCCTCTTCTTTAAGAACACCTTTCAGCATTTCATATAATACTGGTTTGGTGGTGATGAACTCCTTTAGCTTTTTCTTATCTGTGAAGCTCTTTATCTGCCCTTCAATTCTGAATGATAGCTTTGCTGGGTAGAGTAATCTTGGTTGTAGGTTCTTGCTATTCATCACTTTGAAAATTTCTTGCCACTCCCATCTGGCCTGCATAGTTTCTGTTGAGAAATCAGCTGACAATCGTATGGGTACTCCCTTGTAGGTAACTAACTGTTTTTCTCTTGCTGCTTTTAATATTCTCTCTTTGTCTTTTGCTCTTGGCATTTTAATTATGATGTGTCTTGGTGTGGTCCTCTTTGGATTCCTTTTGTTTGGGGTTCTGTGCGCTTCCTGGACTTGTAAGTCTATTTCTTTCACCAGGTGGGGGAAGTTTTCGGTCATTATTTCTTCAAATAGGTTTTCAGTATCTTGCTCTCTCTCTTCTTCTGGCACCCCCATAATTCTGATGTTGGTACGCTTGAAGTTGTCCCAGAGTCTTCTTACACTATCTTCAACTTTTTGGATTTTTTTTTTCTTTTTGCTTTTTCGGTTGAGTGTTTTTTGCTTCTTTGTATTTCAATTCTTTGACTTGATTCCTGTGTTCCTCTAGTCTGTTGTTGGGTCTCTGTATAATATTTTTTATTTCAGTCAGTGTATGTTTAATTTCTAGTTGGTCCTTTTTCATATCTTCGAGGGTCTCGTTATATTTATCGCCTTTTCTAGGATATTCTTGAACAGCCTTATAACTGTGGTTTTGAATTCTATATCCAGTCATTTGTTTTCCTCCATTTCTTTCGTTTGTGATCTGTTTCTTTGACGCCGCATTTTCACTGCTTCCCTGAGTTGGTAGGGTAGATTTGGGTGCTAGGTTTCCTATATGGCCCAGTGGGTCGGCCTCCCCAGTTAACCTGAGGTGGACACTCTTGGTGCACCCCTTTGTGGACTGTGTGTACAGCTTTGTTGTAGTTAAGTCTTGATTGTTGTTGGTATCACTGGGAGGAATTGACCTCCAGGCCAGTTGGCTGTAAGGATCAGCTGTGTCTACGCTGGGAGAAGTTCGGTGTTGGAGACAGCCTTATAGGATTAGACTTGCCAAATTGCAATAGCCTCTGTGCTCAGCTTGGATGGGCTGGAGTCTCAGGGCGGAGCAGACAGTCTTGGCTTCCAGTCAGCCTTGCCCTTGTGTGCGTGCGCGCCTGCAGACCTCTGCCTTCCCCGGCTTCTGACTCCCTTCCACTAGGGAAAGCCTGTGGCAACCTCCGCAGCCTTTGTGCGCACTGGCATGCGCGCACCTGCAGACCACTGCCTTCCCCGGCTCCCGAGTCTCCGCCCGAGAGTCCAGATTCCCCCCCCCCCCCATAAGAGCACGGGTCCCCAGGGGCTCACTTGGAACTGGGGTTCAGTGCAGTCAGAATTGGGGTTCAGTGCAGTCAGGAGCTTTGGACTTCCTTCTGCTAGGGAAAGCCTGTGGCAACCTCTGCAGCCTTTGTGCACACTGGCGCGCGTGCCTCCGGAACCCTGCCTGCCAGGGCTCTCTCGGGTCTCCCCCAGGTCTCCGAGTCTCCCGGTGCTTTTCTCTCTACCTGACAGTCCAGACTCCCCCTGTATGAGCCTGGGTCCACGGGGTTTCGCCCGGGACTGGGGTTCAGTGCAGTCAGAACTGGGGTTCAGTGCGGTCGGGGGCTTCCTTCCCCCTTCCGTCAGAGAAAATCAGCCAGGCTCTCAGCCGCCCTTGCCTCTGCGCGCACAAAGACCCTTTGCCATACCTCCAATTCTCTGTGAGCTTTTCTCTTTCCTTCTAGTTGTAGAATTTTCACTCAGCCAGCTTTCCTGTGGTTCTGGATGGTGTCTGTTCTGTCTTTTAGTTGTAGTTTTGAAATTGTTGTGCGAGGCAGCAGTTTAGGTGCTTACCTATGCCACCATCTTGGTTTCTCCCTAACAGTTCTTTAAATTGCAAACTCTTGTCTCCAATATTTAAGACACTCAGGATCTTTCAAGACACAGGGTTCTGACACCATCTCCAGTCAGTGGCACATGTCCCAGAGTCTCCAAAAGCCCTGACTGTGGCAGACACACTGGGACTTCCCCCGACAGTACGGCAGACATTCTGGACCTCTGTGGTCCACTGTAGTGGTGCTGACCTTTTTCAGTGTTGAGTGGTGGAACCACAGATGACGGTTCCCAGGTTACTTCTGCAAGCACACTGGACACTGACACACCCTCTCACTATGATGCAAACAAGCCTAATATATGCCCAAAGACAACCACAATCATCCCAAAAGAAGGCTAAAAATACATGCTCTCCATCCAGTGCTTGGGACCAACCAGTCTCATCCCTAACAATGACACAGGGAGCTAGAACTCCCTTCCATGGTGCTAGACACACCGTGGCCTTGGTCATCCCACGCTGCAGACTCTCCATCTCCTCTTGAAACCCCCTCTGCCCTAGCCTGTTTCTGGTACACTGAACCATCCCATTCCACTACCATCTGTTCAAACTTACCAGCGTCTCTCCTTTAAAGTTTATCCTGTGCTGTACATGTACTTACCATCTCCCACCACTAGGATTTACCAGCCATTCCTGTTCAGGTGACAATACACCCAGACCTGTCTAGGAAATGGCTCATATTTGCTCTAAGAGAGTCACAGAAACCCCATATATTTTTCCCCAGCATTGGACTAAAGGAGATACAAGGCTTAGATCTGGCCAAAGAGATGTGAAGAAAGTCAGCTAGGAGAAATCCCCAAAGATGATCTTCCCCTAAAAAAAAAAAAAAAAAAAAAAAAAAATACAGCACAGAAAGACCTCTTAGCCTTTTCTTCCTTCCAGCTCTGGACACTGTTATATGAGAATACAATGGCTGAATAGTCTATGTAAGCTTGTTTAATGAATGAATGTTCTTTTGGAGATAGCACAGTGATTCTTATTTTTTTGGTCTGTTTTTAAAATAATTTGCAAAACAGTTGATTGCAGGTAGTCAAGAGAAGATTCAATCTCAAAATAAACCATTAGTATTCTCTCTGAAGAAACCAATTAGAACTAGATTGAGCCCGGCTGGTGTGGTTCAGTGGTTGAGCGTCAATCAATGAACCAGGAGATCACAGTTTGATTGCTGATCAGGGCACATACCCGGGTTATGAGCTCAATCCCCAGTGGGGGGCATGCAGGAGGTAGCCTATCAATGATTCTCTCTCATCATTGATGTTTCTGTCTCTCTCTACTACTCCCTTCCTCTCTGAAATCAACTAGATTGAAATGAAATTTAAGCTAAATAAACACAGAAAGCATGAGGGAGAGTAATCACTTGGGTTATTTTCTATCATAAAATAGCCAAATATGGCCATAAATAAGTCACAGAAATCTGTGGCTTTTGTTTCTTCATCACTAATACCTATTTAATTTTAAAAATAAATTCTCAGAGTATCCACACTTTAGCTCTCTCTTGCTCTCTCATTTTTAATATTGCCCACAGAAAAATCTAAAAATTAGGGGAAGAGGACAGGAGGCAGTGGTCATGCCATAGGGAGATGCTAAAATACAATGGCATTTCTGAACCCATCAGAGCTAAAAGTAATTGAGAATTAAAAAGATATAAATTCAAAGGTCAACAGGTTTTTTAAAAACTTAAGTTAACTTGATTCTTTCTCAAATTTTTTAGTCATCTAGACCTAATAGTTTATGAAGTCATAGAAAACAAAGAAATCTTAAAAGATCTAGGTATGATCTGTGAGAGCTTTAGACCAAACTAGTTAGTGATCAATTTCTAGACTTTAGGTACGGATTCTTTCCACTACCCTGCTATGGCTATATGAATAAATTCCAACAAAGCCCCATGAAAGTATTGATTTAGAGTTTGTTCCTATTTCAAAAGAAAAGTTCACAGTATCATTTTTCCCTCGGTACTGAGCTGCAGCATTTCATGCTGCTCAGTTGTTATCTTGTCTCCAATTCTGTCATTTTCTGTCCAAACTCATGAATTCTGCAGGTGCTCTTTGTAGATCTGTTCCATGGAAGAGGAGCTGGACAGCTCTCAGTCACAGTTAGCTGGTTTGTTTGTGAATACAAGCAATACCCAGGAAGAGAAGCAAAAGCAAAACTCTAGCTTCTGCCATCTATCTATGTTTGTAACTATGCTCATGTCTTCATTCCGTAATTCCAAAGCTATCAGGTTGGGGCAAAGGAGAAGAGAGAGGAGAATAACAGAATGCTATATAGAAGCACTGCAATTATCTTAAAACTTCCATATGCAGATCTTTATGGAATCCCGTGGCTTAAAAATAATTTCTTTATTGATTTTGCTCTGATAATATACAGCTTCAAGATAATAAAATTGGTGGTTAACTTGCTGTAGATATATGCAACAAGAAACAAGCACAGAAATGTATTTGCATTACAAATATGAATCTCAGAGTTCCTAAAGCAGATATGCCGCTCCTTGACAAACATCTGCAGAAATAACATTCATTCCAGGTACTAACTCCAAGGATTAATAGGGAAGGATTCCTAGCGTGAGAGAAGATGGAGAGTAATGTAGAGCTATTACCATCTAGTGGTTTGTAAAAGAAATATCAGGCACCTTTTCTCAGATCTAACAGTAAAAATTTTTTTACAAAATCATTTTTAAATTTTATTTCACTGCTCTGTGTATGTATGGTTGGATTAAAACATTAAAACATTTTAAAAGAACTAATGTATGCATATATATATATATATATATATATATATATATATATACACATAAGCCTAAGCAATCATTATGACCAGACTGGCTAGTAGCTATTACGCGCATTGACCACCAGGGGGCAGATGCTCAATGCAGGAGCTGCCCCCTGATGGTCAGTGCACTCTCACAGCCAACCTCCAGTGGCTGGCCAACTTCCTGCAGTCCCTCCCCCAAGCCAGCCAGTCCCCATCAGCCCCAATCGCCGGCCAGGCCAAAAGATCCCACCCATGCACGAATTCATGCACCAGGCCTCTAGTCTATATTTATAAAAGGCTAAGTGTCCATCTGACCCGTAGCTATGACACACACTGACCATCAGGGGGCAGACACTCAATGCAGGAGCTGCTATGACGCACACTGGTCATTTAAAACTAAACTGCACCACGGACCTGGCACCTACAAACCAACACTTGGCTTTCCCCAACTGGGACACAGGCCCCACCACCACCCTGGAGCAACACCCCACCAAATCTCAGCCAACACTGCCAAGACCCCATAGCACAAAAGGCGGCCCACAGCCCAGCCCAGCCGGAAGTGGCTGCTGTGGGGGCCAGGTAATGACGTCACATAGCAATGCCCAGCTTCCTCTCCCTAGCCTCCTTGGAGTTTCTTCAGCCCAGTAAATGCTTGCTTTATAGCCAGGTGCAAACATTTTATTACACTTTAACCAAATGTTTGTGAAGTGTTTCCACGTGCCTCATCTCATTTGATCCTCACAGAAGTCCTGGAGTAGATAGATAGGAGACTCAGTAGAACCCTATTTTCTTTTCATTAGCCAGAAAACGGAGACTTAGAAAGTTTAGAAACTTGACCCAGCTGAAAAGAAGTAAGAAATGGTAGAACTTGAAAATGACTTCAGGTCTTCTCACTGCACAGAATATAGTCAAACACTGCTACAGTTAAATATTTTACCCTTTGTTCTCCCTGCGTGATCTACAATAATAATCTGCTTTGTGTTGATATTTATGGCTGTGTTGCTAACAATTACCTGAAAGAGAAGTTGGGGTGCTTCACTGGGCTGGAAAAAGTTTAGCTAAATCAGAAAGCAGATTTAATTAAGCAAGTTTATTCTATATATATAAAAGGCTAAGTTGACTCACACATGCACGATACGTGTAAAGCTCTTGCTGGTACCAATTGCACGTATGTGTTTTGATCTGTCATTGTTGATCGTGAATTTGGTTGACACTTCTATTATAGAAAAAGGATGAATAGCAATATTAAAATATTTCTTCTAATTAATTTCCTTTCAATTTGTACGAATCCATGCACCAGGACACTAGTTTTTATATAATAACAATCCAAACTTCTGGCCATACCCAAATTTTCATTTATTCATCAAACATTTATTGAGTTTATGTGCTAGGGATGCAGAAATGCATCATCCCTGTTCCAAGTTGTGGTTCAAAAGCCATAGGCAGTTATTCTGGATCTCATGTGTGTGGCCCAGGGGCATTTTGGGACTTCTCTCTCTCTTTCTCTCTCTCTCTCTCTCTCTCTCTCTCTCTCTCTCTCTCTATATATATATATATATATATATATATATATATATATATATATATATAGCATGCAGCTGTCAACCCGTGTGTGTGTGTGTGTGTGTGTGTGGTTTACACATATATGTGGATGTGTACACATACGTAGTATACATGTATGTAATACAATACTGGGTATTATGCCCTCTACAAACTATTTATCAAAATATACATTGTACAAAAAATATATATACATTGTACAAAGGATATAATAAAAATGAATTGAAAATTTTAAAGACTTAAATTATGTTTATTAATAAAACAAAAATCTAGATTCAAGGTCGATCTCTCTAAGTTATTATTAATAACATTAATAATATTAGCATTGTGATATAATGGAATATGCCTCATCCTTTAAATAAAATGTTGGCTTAATGCTTTATGTTACAGAAATTAAAGGTCTGTTGGTGTTCGCTTTATTTTGATTCTTGGTTTTGACAACTGTCTTAGCTGCAAATATTTCTCAAAAGATATGTGGATCCAACAGAGGAGGTACATCATTGGCTGCATTTCCTAAATCATATTAATTTCTTAGTCCCATTCACAACATTTTTGTTCACTTGCATAGTTAAAATTTAATAAATTCTCCCTTTCCCTGATGTCAAAATAAGATATTTTAGAAAGAAAAAATATCATTTTAATATTTTAATCAAATGGTTTTAAAAATCACTAAAGTTCTTCATTTGGAAGATCTTAAAATAGGCTAGAAAATTCTGTTGCAATATTTTTTAGTGTTAAGATATGAGAAGTTGGAGACATAACAATTTTTACTACATTTATGTAAACATTTCCAAACATTTTTCAACATTCTTTCTCCATAGCAGAAATAAAAATAAAACAAAACCCAGTTACTTTCTCACTCATTGTTAGAATGTCACCTTCACCTTGAAAGAAGACAGTACGTGTTATCTTTTTTGAGGATCTGTTAGGTGGCATTCTATTGACAGCTACTTGTCATCCCAGAAAAGGTCAGCAAATTTGGAGCACTTGTCATTCAGTGAAAGAAAACTGTTTTTCTTTTAGGTTTTGTTTTTGCCAAAAGATAACAAGGGAACTATGTGGCACAAAACAAAAACGAAAAGAATACATAAAATAGAATTATATTGTCACAACTTGTCATGACAAACTTCAGTATTATAAACATTCTACTTTTTATGTTACCAAATTCATAAAAGTGCGCGCCAAACACATGTGAGCTGCACTAGGCTGCGACGTGCTTGAACAAGTGTGAGCATGCAGCTGTCAACCCGTGGAGTTATGGAATTTATAATCTCCCCTCAGGGAATAACTTATACTTTAAGTGACACATGGACCAAGAGGAGATACCACTGCCAATCATATCTATTTATTGGTAAAGCATATGTTCTTTTAAGCCTATTAGATAAAAATGAATGTAAATTAGAGTAGTAACATTTTCTTCCCACATGTCATGTGGGAGGCCCTTGGGGAGGGGGGCATTGAAACCTTTTTGAGGTCTGGGTACTCCATCCTCACCTCTGAGGGTCAAGGAGCTCTCCGGGCCTTAATGTTGGTGGCAGCTCCCAAGTAGAAGCTGTTTTCTCTGGAGAAGTAGCTACTCTTGGATGGTTGGGCATTCCCCCGAAGACCTCAGAGTGTCTGTGGATAGCTGGCTGCAAGTATGTGCTCCTTAGGAGCTAGTTTCAAATCTTCTTGAGCCAGTGGGAGCTTTTGCGGGTGCATGACTGGCTCAGGGGAGCACAGCCCCTCCTGAGAGCAGCTCCGCTCAGAGGGCAGGCCAGTCCTCCCAGGTCTGGTGCAGGCCTCTGGGGTGGTCCTTAGACTCCCCTCAGCTGGACTTTCCTCACCTGGGGTATCTTGGTGTTAGACACCTCGCCTGAAGGAAAGATCTCTGCTGGTTCAGGCTTCGGGCCCTGCCGAGCTGCAGGTCCCATGGCAGAATTTCAAAGAGGCTGGCAACTCAGGAGCATCAGCGAGTCCGGCAGCTCGAGGGCTCTGGCAAAGAATCTCCCGCAGACTCAGGGAGGAGGTCTGGGGCAGGAGTTGGCTACCAGGGCTCTTGTCTGAGTTTGGAAATAAAAATCAGTCCTCAAACTCTGACGAGGGTTCAGGCAAGGTTTTAATTCATCTGCTTCTAGTCTGGTGGACCAAAGCCAGCCCAATTATCTGCATCTAGCAGCTTTAGTGGAGAGGGGACTGCAGTTAAGTTCCATCTCTACCCCTAGTAGTGCTTTCCCTGGAACTAAAGCAAGCAGAAACATTTCATTCAGGTTTTGGTTTTTAAGAAATTTTATAGAATCAAATATTGGACAATAACCTGGTTATGATACAACAAAAATTGTATCATAATTTATTAAATATGATAAAGCATTTGGCTATTGATTCAAATTATTAACCTACCCCCACAAAAGCATGACATATTTGTCATATGTGAAGATGACTAAAATGGCATGTTTTGATGTATAATAACTTTGGTTATGTAAAAAATAGAAGTTGGAGAATCTTGATACAGGATGGAAAATGCATAGCATGTATACTGCCACTCTCCATTCCAAGCCCATGGCAGCATTGTTTTGTTGTACTTCCTAAGCTCTCTCCAGCATGGCCAGGAAGAACCTCATTCCAGAAAATAGGGGTGAAAAAATTATTACCGCGTTGATTTTTTAAAAATATTTTATTATGAAAAAATTCTAACACACACCAAAACAAAACTGTTATGAGCCCCCAGATACCCATCACTCAATGTTAAAAATTATCCACATTTGACAAGTTTGTTTCAACAATCCAACTCCACCTCACACACATACATGTACACGCTTTATTGTTTTTAAATAAAGTTAAATCTGACTTCAAGTTTCCAGCTAGTTGTTGTCCAGAAAAGCAATCTTTTTGAGAATCCTCCTTCCATCCCTTGCCTTCATACAAAGATTATGATGGGGCTTCCGTAAAACCTGATGTTCACAAAAGCCTCTTCTGCCTTTCGGAGGTTCTGGAAGAGCGGGTAAACCTATTATCCATCCTACCCTGAACTTCGAAGCCCCGTGGCACTGGAGCTTCTGTACCAGAGTCAAAACATTTTGTCTGTGATCCACCCCTAGTGTCTAGGGTCCAAGCTCCTGAGCTTTTATCAAGTTGTCATTCCCTCCTGGGGTTTCTTCCTGCTTTCATGAACAATGCCATGGACCATACTTCACGTCTCAAATGCACCACATATTTTGTGGGTTGATAGCCCAACTCTTTCACTGCTTTTATTTACTTTTCACCCTGGTAGAGACTGGCTTCTCTTTCTTACTCCTCATATGTCCGCCATGAATTTAAGCTTCCATAAAGGCCTTAAAGAGGATTTTCTATCAGTAATTTTGTTGCGCTTAGAAACTACACCCAAGGGAAGGGAATATAAAGTCCTGATGGCCCTTTTAGAAAGAGGAGAGGAAAATACAAAGTATAAAACATGAATACTGTTCATTCTTTTTTATTTTTTTTTACAGCTGGAAAAGCAAAACACAATTTAATATTTCAAAAAATTACCTGTCATACCAGGTTTTCATGATTAAAAACAATGCACTGGTACTTCACCACAGTGTCTGATACATGCTTTATTTCTAGCCAGCCAATAATCAGCTCTTGCAGTCACATTGGCAACTTTTTAAAGATATCCATCATTCTGGAAGAACTAGCCAAGAAAAGCTAGCATGGTTGCTGGCAATGCCTGAGGCACTGAGGTAGAGTAGAAAGATTTACAACCGGAAGACGGTCCCGCCAGCTGCTAACTGTGTGACTTGGCAAGCCACTTCATAACTCTGAGCCTTAGGTTCCTTATAGTGTAATGATACTTATAATACTGATAACAACAGTAATCTACTCCATAGCATCATTATAAGTATAAAATGAATGGATGCATAAATATTGCTTTTAAAATAAAATCAGAATTCTAATGTTATTTTTGTGAAATTTAATGTTATTCATTCTTTAAATATGTAATATAGTAAAAATAAACCTTTTGAAATCTCAGAAATGGTGGGATTTTCTGATTCTGAATAGAGTTTCCTTATATTTCAAAATATATTTACAATGCGTTGGGTTCTGGTGAGCACATACAAATGGTCATATACACAGTGAAGAGTGTCTGAACTGGTTGGGTGCTAGAGAGACACAAGCTTTAAGATTCATGCAAGCCCATGCATTTATTCATAGGATATTATTATGCACTGAATATTTGTTTTCCCCAAAATTTATATGTTGAAATCTAATCTTCATTGTCATAGTATTTGGAGGTAGGACCTTTGGGAGGCATTTGGGTCCTGAGGGTGGATGAGATCAGTGCCCTTATAAAAAGAGGCCAGAGAGCTCACTCACTCTCCTTCTGCCGTGTGAAATGTAAGAATAAGTCAGCCCTCTGCAACCTGAGATTTCTCACCAGAATCCAACCATTCTGGTACCTTGATCTCAGACTTTCGGCTTCCAAAACTGTGAGAAATAGATTTCTGTTGTTTATAAGCCACCCCATGTGTGGTCCCGTGCTATAGCAGCCCATACTGACTAAGACAGACACTGTCATTGCCAAGTATTGACATAAGCTTATGAAGAAACACCTTCCATCATGATATTACATCAAAACACTGGATAGAAGTAATGTCTTTCTTATTGTACTATATCCTGAAACTGGAGATTAGCTTGGCTGGCTCTCTGTTAGACTCTAAGGTTCTAAAAGTCAGAGTAAGGCCGTCAAGGGTACAGATTAAGAAGTTGAAGTCAGAAAGACCTGGGTTCAAATTTGAGCTCTGATTCTTCCTAACTAGGGGCAAGTTATTTGAATTCTCTGAGCCTTGATCTGTAAACTGGAGATTATCATACTCCCTAAATCAAGGTTGCTGTAAAGATTAAATAAAAAAGTATACAGGCAGTCCTCAGGTTACGTCGGACTCGACGTACGTAGTTTTGTGGTTATGTCGCCATCTCCCATTTACAGAATTTGTTTTAAAAAAAAAGGTTGCGTCATTTCGACATATGTACAAATGTGCTTTATGTTTATTTTTTATTTACCACAAGTAAAGGTCAGGAATTGTTATCTTTCTTTTATTTTTTATTTTTTTACTGTTTCACTTCATTACTGCTGTGTCTGTACTCCATGTGAGTGACATAGGTGCTTATATAGGTGGGTTCCAACTTACGGCGAAAATCGCGTTACGTCGCACGGTAGGAATGGACCCCCGACGTAACCCGAGGACCTACTGTAATGTAAAGCCTGACACATAGTTAATACTCAACAAATAAAGCCATCATCACTTTCAGGACCTTGAACTATACATGTTGATTCCCTTGCCTAGCTCCTAGTTAGACTAAAAATGTGAAGGCAGAGGCCATATCCTAGACCCTCTTCCATTTTCATTATTTATTTTACATGGGGATTTATAAGGATTTTGTGAGAGGGTAGTCTCTCTTTTTTGAGATTGTGATAGCTAAGAATTATAAGGACAGAGTGGCTGAAAGTCATTTTTTCCTGAGAATGAAGTCAAATTTGGGACAGCAGAACCAAGGGATTGAAAAGAGAGAGAAAAATAGATTGATTTATTATTGCTAACATTGTCTGAATTCTTTTTTTTTTTTTAATATATTTTATTGATATTTTACAGAGAGGAAGGGAGAGGGACAGAGAGCTAGAAACATCGATGAGAGAGAAACATCGACCAGCTGCCTCCTGCACACCCCCCACTGGGGATGTGCCCGCAACCACAGTACATGCCCTTGACCGGAATCGAACCTGGGACCCCTGAGTCCGCAGGCCGACGCTCCATCCACTGAGCCAAACCGGTTTCGGCATGTCTGAATTCTTAATTCAGCCAGGCTTAATGTGAAATCTCTTCTAGGATTTCCTGTTTATGTGAGCCAATGTAGTCCTTTCTCTAGTTAAGCCAGGTGTAAGATTTTTTTCTTTCAATTCATATCAGAACGAATTCCAACTAAAATACATAATTATTTAGAAAACGAATTAAAACCACATAATTATTTAGAAAACGAATTAAAACGAATTAAAACCACATATACTACAGTTAGATAAAATTACTGATATTTAAGTAAGTTTGTTGGATTTGTGCTGAGATAACTTGTCCTAAGCACTTATGTGTCAATCATTGCTCTAAAACCTTTACATGAATTTACTCATTTAATCACCACTATGACCTATGAAGTTGATACTAGTTAGTATGATCCTCAATTTGTCAATATAAAAAGTGAGAGGGTAAGGAAGTTGTCCATTCACGCAGCTAGAAAGTAGGGGAGCTGGGCAAACCCAGCTAGTCCAGCTCCACAGCCCACTCCTCATCTCCATTCAGAGTCAAAAGAAAAGAGGATAATTGTGAATACGATCAATCATGCATTTCCCTCAATATGCTATGCAAAGAAATGACTTTATGGACATAAGAATGCAGATTGCTATAAATGTATGCAAACGAGTGAAATGAGACATTTGATGAAACATCTCTATATATAAAAGCCTAAGCGACTGTAACGACCAGAACGACTGGTCACTATGATGCACACTGATCACCAGGGGGAAGACGCTCAATGCAGGAGCTGCCCCCTGGTGGTCAGTACGCTCCCACAGCCAATCTCCCCTGGCTGGCCAACCTCCCATGGTCCCTCCACCCGGGCTGGGACAGGGAACTGGGGGTTGGTAGCAGCAGACGTGGCCCCTTTCCCAGGGGAGTCGAAAGCCAGCTCTCTCCTTTGGGCTGACGGCCAACCTCCCATGCCCTGTCCCTCCACCCTGTCAGCAAGCCCTGATAAGCCTGCTGCCCACCTGACACGGGGAGGAGGTGGGGAACCGCATGGTGGCAGGGCATCGATGATGGTGGCATCGGCATCCGGCGTCCGTTTCTTCCGTGCCTGGCCCAGTGACCATTGCCTCCTCTCCAGCCCGGCCCTGACTGGCGTGGCCCCAATGGCCCTGATCACCGGCCAGGCCTAGGGACCCCACCAGTGCACGAATTTCGTGCACCGGACCTCTAGTTTCTAATAATGCCAGATCATTTCCAAGGGTATAAGTGAATTACTTAAATCGTGTTTCTGATTGAAATGGGAGGAATCTTGAACAGTCTGAATCTATGACTCCATGCTAAAATACCACAAATTTTCAAGTTAAGGATAAATATTAAGGTTTCAAAAGAAATTAAACCATGTTGCTGATTGCTTAATTGCTGAGCCTCACTCCTTCACAATATCTGATGCTTTTTCACTTGCTAGAGAATGAAATAGTTGAGGAATGCTTTACAGAGATGAACGAAACAGAGATATATAAAGACCCATTTACCATTATCTATCATGTTGAGACATTTGACTTTGCAATTTTGAGATGATATTACATGCAGTCACTGAAAAATCTGTCTATAAATTTTAGGTCCATTTTTAATCTGATTTTCAAAAATGATCAAACAGATACACTGAAGACTATTGACCATTTGTGGTGACTAAAATTTAAATTAGAACTTTCTAATTGAATAGAAAAAAATTAAAAATATAGCAACTGAATATGACTCCAATTGTCAACGATAGCCATTCATCCCTTATTAAACCAGATATAGAAGACTTGGTAAAAGATTTCAAATAATTTCAACTCTCAAATCATTGAAATCATTAGAATTATCAATTTTTAAATATACATTTTATTTGTATTATTGTTTTAAATTTTTATAATCTTTTTTAAAATGTAATTTAAATGGGTGACCTAAAGTGGCCAAAAGGTTGAGAAACACTGTTGCATATGACTGCAGAAATTCCTGTGACTTTAAATGGCATATATGGTGGTATCTTCCTGACATTTTAGTGAAGGTTGTGACCAAAAGTCAGTAGAGACTACTTTCTCCCTCTCAGGGCCTAATTATATAATATATATATTTTTGTAATCAGTGAGTGAAATGTTCAGAACTTTGAGACGGACATCAGTCTGAGTAGTTTCTCACAAGAGTCCCCACTTTCTACGCAGAATGAAGTAGCAATCAGCTATCACCTTCTCTGACTTCTCTGCATTCTGATGATGATTTCCCACTTAGAGTTTCAAAAGTCCGAGCAGCACTAGAGAACATGCTTCCTGATCAATCACGCAGCCCCCAGCTGTCTTGGGAGGAGGCGGACAAAAAAGGTTCCTTGCAGTTAGGGTACATAGACACAAGCTCGTCATTCCTTTCTTCCATGAGGTGACCTTCCTTCGTTTACAGCCAGTGACAATATGACGTCATTTAGGATGTGGAGGTAGGTGGCTAATAATTTCACTAATGAAGTAGCAATCATGCAAAAATGTCCATGACATAATGAAAGGAAACTTACATGCTCTCATTTTATTTCTTATGTCTTAAATAAATTATCTCCACAGAATGAAACAAACTAAGCCTTGCTGTGCCAAGCACTCCTCATAATAGTGTAATCGGGTTTGTTTGTTCTCAGATGAAGGGTGCACTGTCACATGGCAAATGACCAAAAACATTGTGATCTGCTCAGGCCGCTTTCAACAAGAGGCCCGGTGCACCAAGGCACCTAAGTCCCAGTGCCTGCTTTATGGCTTGGAAGTTTCATAATGTATACCACACTTGATATGTCTCAAACAGAACACTTGATATATACACATTCTGGGGAGTCGGTAGTGATATGTTTCTTTCATTCCTCCTGCAGTGATTGGAATCTTCTCTCTTTTTAAAACCAGTATTGGCAGAATTTTGTCAATAATATCGGACTCTTCAAAGAACCAGCTTTTTACTTTGTTAATATATCTATATATTTTTTCTTTTCCAACTTTATTGATTTCTGCCCTTATCTTTATTACTTCCTCCCTTTTGCTTGATCTGGGTTTATTTTTATCTTCTTTTTTAGATTCATCCTCTGCTTATAATTACCTTTTTTTTCACTTTTAATTGTATATATTTTGTTATTTAAAAAATTTTTAATCTTTAAAATAAATATATATTTAAACATTATAATTCAACGAGTCTAATTATTTTAATATTCTTCCAAAAGAACATTTATAATTGATACTCTAATTTGGGTTAAATGAGTCACTGAGATTTATCTGTTGACGTGTTTTCCAAACAGGACTTGGCTCAATGATGTAAGCTTTAGTTGTTATTATTCTGTAGCAGATGCTATCTATGTATGGTTTGGAGGTGATCTTAGCTATAGTGCACATAAGATCAATAGCATTTACTGTGTTGTGTACTGGAAGTATCCGAAAGTTACTACCCAGGAATCTTTGCTGAATCCTAAACATCAGTTTCCATTTCTTGAGGCCATGGAGGGCAGCAGACAGAACCAAAAGAACTATTTTGGTGAATGTTAATAAACTTCTCAATTTTGTCTAGAAATACTTCAGCTGACATAAAGCATTCTTTAGCATTCATCAATAAAAATGCAACTCCAGTATGAGAAAATATAATTGATCCATTTTCCACTGAAGCTGAATACCGAACCTTGTGACTTCGGTTTTCTAGGGCAGGTGCAACTTCATAACTCTTAAGAGATTAACTAATAATAATGGTGGTTGTTCATTTTATATTTTCTTTTTCAGCACTTTCAGCCATCTGTCTTTGGATCAATCCATCTTCTAATGGTGCCACAAACAGATCAGTGGTTCCTTGAAGCCAGCTCACTGCTCCCAAGCTTCCAGAACCTTCTGTTGGAGCGAGAAGAGCTTCTGGCGGAGCAGAGAGGTCCAAGTTTGTTCTCTGGCCGCTCTAGCCCACTGATAATTATAATTATATTAAATATTTTCTCTACATTTAGAACTACATAAGACACACTATATTTGCTTCCACTGTCAAACATAACTTAGAAAAGCCAAGAAGAAAAAATTATGTAGCTATATTTTTGCTTACTGTGTTCTTTTTCCCTTCCTGGTGTTCCAAGGTCACTTCTTTTATAATTTCCTTCTGTCTGGAAACTTTCTCCAGCCATTTTTTAAGGCAGGTATGCTGGCAACTGATTCTCCTGGCTGTCTTTCATCTGAGAATGTCTTGATTTCCCCTTCATTTCTGAAAGGTGTTTTCATTAGATGCAGGATAGTGAGTTAACAAGTCTTTTCTTGCAGACCGTGATGTCTTTCTCTTCATTTTCTTTGGCTTTCAGATGACTGACTAAGATGCATTTAGTGTGAATTTTGGGAGGGGGTGTTTCTGTTTAGAGTTCATTTACCTCTGTAATCTGTAGATTATGTCTTTTGCTAAAATTGAGTATTACTATTCATTTGAGTACTTTTCCTGCACTGGACCAATGAGTCCATGGTGCTAATCTCTGTTGATTTTTCCAATTGCCTTAGAGTTGTTGTTTTTTAATCACAAAAGAGGCTTTATATATAATCTTAGTCTCCTTTTCAATATCCTGGAGGCATATCTGGAGCAATAGTTGTAGTACTGAATATACCCTAATGTCAATCTTTTACAATGATTTCTGTATTGATGCAAATCACATTTTTGTGAGTCAACTCTATGGATTTTTTAAATGCATAAACATGGGTCTTAGCAGATAACATGCCGGGGAGATCATATCCACAAGTATCTTGCCATAAGTATCAAAGTTTTCAGAGCTGTGTCCTTTGTGAAGATTCATTTTTAGTTACCAAGTTCTCTTTCTCTGTCATTCATCCCCATGCCTGAGATTTGCAGTAATGTAGGACCAGTTTACCATCACTGCCAAAACACTCATAGAGGCTTCCAACTTCCTGTTCAGGGGAAGGGGCAAATGACTGATTCACATAAACAACTGTTCTGAAGACACAAGTTTAAGGAACTTTTTGTTGAAGTCAATGAGTCCTTAGATAGTTTGGGTTCGCTCTACAGCCCACTTCTTTGTTTTCATTATAGGGGTGTCTCCCACAGCCTTTAGCAGGATATCAACTTCCTTCCTCCACTTAATACTCTAGCTTCAGTTATCCAGGAAACAGAGATGAATTTTTTTCTTGGCGTTGCCGGTAGGTTCCTCTGTTCCCGGGGAGACTTCGGTGGAAGAAGGGGGCTCCGGCGTGGCTGTTCCTGGGGAGACGTCCATAGGCCCTTGCCATCCACCGCACCTGAAGGAGGGAGCGGGAGCACGGCCTCCAGCTCCTCATCTTGTTCCTCCTCACAGTTTTTTGAAATTTCAGCTTCCTCTATCTTTAAGTAGTGCTTGATGTGAGGCTACTTTATGTATTTTGTGCAAGAGATCTTGGTTATTTAATATACTGACTTCATTGTCTATAGCTACCTGAAAGACCTGTTTATTTATTAAGTAAAAAATGTATCATTTTAATTTCTTCAAACTATCATATTCTTGCTTCTTGATTCCCTGGATAATCAGATGTTTACTCAGGAAATAATTGTCTTATTCAAATTTGGAGATAAACTTTGTAAGGAATTTTGGGTTTGCTTTCCCAGATTTTGCCGAAGTTTCCTAATGACTAGGAATATTGGCTGTGACATGACTGTATTCTTGTCTGTGACAATGATGTGGCAGACTTAAACTAAAATCAGTAACAGGAATCCTGCAACTTATGGAAGGAGATGGTCACAGAGTAGTTGTCTCTATGTTTGAGTCATAACATTACCTAATTTTCAAGTCATTAGAATTATAGCTTCTACTCAGGTAGAGGCATTATTTGATTGAATCATCTAGTCTATTAATCAATGCTGTATTTTATTCCAAATTCTCATCATAGTCTTCTAATTTAAATGTTAATACATCTCCTTCATAGTAATGATACCAGCTTGACAATATAAAGAAAAATTATTTTACATACAATTAAAAATGAGTAAGCAAGAAATATGTAGGAATTCCATGTAAGAAATGTCAAAATTCTCATTAAAGTTATAAAGTATTTCAGGGAGTCCTGCATGTGAATGAACTTTATAAAGGTAACAATTCATTCTTAAGTAATTTTTTGTTTCATCACAATACCAATGTCCAAAATTGCATATAGATACATTTGAGACTAGCTAAAATAATTCTGAGAGGAAAAGCAGAATTGAATAGGCAAACCCACATTTTTGAAAAACTAATAAGTGAAACTGGCACTACCAAATATTTTAAAACATTATAAATATGTAATCCTAAAAAAAAAATGGGCTCACAGAACAAAAATCAACAGTCAGACTAATGGGAGAGAAGTGAATTAAAAAGGGATAAATAAAATAAATTTAAAACAAAAATAATACAAATAAAATAATGGAAATAACAATCAAGATTATAAATATCAGGTAGTGTTAAGAATTAAATTTAGAAGCACATTAAATTAATAAAAATGGAACTGATCTCGATGTGAAGTTAGAAAGTCTTAATTTTAGTACATCAACAATAAATCTGAGATAAAAATATCTGTGGCTCTTTTCCAATAAACAGAGTATTAAAAAATCCTACAATCTTCAGCTTTATTTACTTCAATATTATTTTTATATCTCCCTGCATATATATCACTGCATGTAAGTGAAAAACCACATCAAGAAATATAATACACTGTTAGTCTTTTATACTTTAAGAGTGTTTCTTTGAATGGATGAAAAAGGGGAGGTGTTGATGAAAGACAGAGGGTGGCGTGTGACCCTGGTTCTAGCTGTAAAGAAAGCATACTGACAGGGTAAATCCATAGTTGTTCACGTTGTTTTATCCAAAGTCTCCAATTTGGAAAGAATATAAAACAACAATTATATTATACTGGCTTCCTATTATCTTTAATAACCACTTCCTCCCACCAGGATTCAAAACATAGGTCATAATTCATTTCTCAGTCTAGTTTTATCGGCTTCTGGTGGTTCGTGGAAACTCCTCTGGGCCTCTTTTCAATGATGGGCACATAACTTTAGTCTCAAAATGATTTTCAGGTGCTATCATTAACTGTCTCCATGAGTATTTTAATGGAAAAGATACTGATACCTTTAAAATACAAACCACAATTTAATTTGTTTAAACTCTCATTAGAGTGCTTAAATAAGAGAAAAATTCTCACATGACCCGACCCTGCCATTCATTATTCCTATCCTAAGGCAGACCAACACCAGCCTCTTAATTTGATTGCTGTATGGTTCATTTTTTGATCTGTATCATCACACCCAGTCATTATGCAATGGTTCCCATGCTGTTAATTCACAGAAGGATGACTGCATAGCCATCCTTCTTACTTTTCTCACACTCGTGGTATTGTCCAATAGCCTTTTGAAACTATATGCCCTTGACACACTTCAATACCAAGGTAAATTTTAATGAGCAATTAATCATTTTTGTTCAGCTCCCCATTTGCCCTGTACATTACTTTTATGTTGAGAGTTTGTTCATAGTATCTCCACTTAAAACCTCATATTTCTTCTTTGTTTCATTATTTTTAGCCTTGATCAAAATCTAAGGTTAGATAACCATCAAATAGTTGAGAGATACAGTTCTAGAAAAACAAAGAACACACAAGCAAAAACGCCCATCATTGAAGGCCCAGTGTGTCTGACATCATGCTGCTAGTAATTGTCATTTCCTTCTAAGTGGGTCGTTTTTAGCTTTAAACTAAATTCAATGAACCAGATAGGTTGACTAGCATTGTAATATGGGAGAGGGGGCGGGAGGGAGAAGGTGTCATTATAGCCACAGAGATATGAGTTGAAATTCTGCCTCTGTCACTTCATGTAAACCTCTATTATCTACAGACTTCAGTTTCCTCATGTAATAAGGAATTGTGAGAATAAACTTAATTATGTGTGCCAAGTACCTCATATAATACTGCCACCTTTTCCTTCCCATTGCAGCTAGTTTGTGTGTACACTTTGGGAAGGTAACTATTGTGCCTGCTCTGTCTATGTCTACATTAAATTACATATCATTTATAATCAAATTGTTTAAAATATGAGATTGGGTACAGGCTTGCTGGAATTTCATCCCCACAAATAGATGGGGAGGAAGATGAAACAAGGACCAGAAGGAGGTGTGGGCCACCCACAAAGTCATAGTGGTTAACTTATTTAAAGTCCAAGTTTTCAATGTAGATGCAGAGACATGAAGGGTTAGGGACAATGTTGATATTTAAAGTAACAGACAACCGATGGAGTAGATAATCATGAACCCTTCTTGTACACTTTCTAAGTATGTGCCAATCATAGTTCTAAGCACAGAGGCCATTTAGGTAGAAATCATTAATTAAATCACAGCAAGCTACAGCTCTGTGCTTCTTGCTGATAAGTCCCTTCAAAGCAGAAAGCTAACTAGTGAGTTGATATGAGAGGAAGTTCAGTACCCTAGGGAGAGTACTAGCAAGAATACAGCAGGGTATGATGTGTGTCAGGTCTCAGACAGGATCCGTTTCAACAGGTTTGAGGAAGCAGGATGATAGCCAAGATACAGCAAATGTAGATTACACCAGAAATGTGGACACTGAATCCATGACAGCAGGCTGAACTCCAATCCTCCTCCATTAGAGAGCTATCACTTAAAGTCCTCATCAATTAATGAACTGTTATACATTTATTGTTTGCCCTGCTGGATACTGAGAACTAAATGGCAGTAAGTTAACAAATGGCATCAGTCTCTTCCAAGGGAGCAGATAGGAAAAATAGTGTCCAAACACAGGCTAATAAAAAACGATGGCTAATGTGAGTCAGAAATACACACACGTCGTAATCATATAACAACTTTATAAAATTCAGTCCATTACATTTTTTTTAAATTTCTTTATTGATTAAGGTATTACATATGTGTCCTTATTCCCCCATTACCCCCCACCTCCCATTCATGCCCCCACCCCCCTGTTGTCTGTGTCCATTGATTAGGCTTATATGCATGCATGTAAGTCCTTTGGTTGATCTCTCCCCATTCCCCCCACCCTTCCCTACCTTCCCTGAGGTTTGACGTTCTGCTTGATGTTTCTCTGTCTCTGGATCTATTTTTGTTCATCAGTTTATGTTGTTCATTATATTCCACAAATGAGTGAGATCATGTGATATTTATCTTTCTCTGCCTGGCTTATTTCACTTAGCATAATGCTCTCCTTCTCCATCCATGTTGTTGCAAATGGTAAGAACTCCTTATTTTTAACTGCAGCGTAGTATTCCATTGTGTAGATGTACCACAGTTTTTTAATCCACTCATCTGCTGATGGGCACTTAGGCTGTTTCCAAATCTTAGCTATGGTGAATTGTGCTGCTATGAACATAGGGGTGCATATAGCCTATCTGATTCATGTTTCTAGTTTCTTGGGATATATTCCTAGAAGTGGGATCACTGGGTCAAATGGGAGTTCCGTTTTTAGTTTTTTGAGGAAACTCCATACTGTTCTCCACAGTGGCTGCACCAGTCTGCATTCCCACCAGCAGTGCACTAATCATCAGAGAGATGCAAATCAAACCAAGAATGTGGTACCATCTCACACTTGTCAGAATGGCTATTATCAACAAGTCAACAAATGACAAGTGCTGGCGAGGATGCGGAGAAAAAGGAACCCTCGTGCACTGCTGGTGGGAATGCAGACTGGTGCAGCCACTGTGGAGAACAGTATGGAGTCCATCACATTATGACTAGAGACTGGACCATCAATTGCAATATATTCCTGATTTGCCCCACATTTCACATTTGTGGGCAAAAAACATAACCATATCAATGGATTATAATACTGTGGCTATAATCCTTTAAATCACCCATGATCCTGTCACAGTGCCCCAAACTGAACAACTTATGAATCACTTGGGAATGTTTTAGTATAAGTTCTGAAGCCGCTCTTACAAATAATTTGAATACAAATCTCTAACGGTGGACCTGAAAATGTGAATTGTTAAGTATGTCAAATGATTCATTTGCACACTATAATTTGAAAACCATGTTTGATCACCTCTGTGAATCAAACTGTCTTTATTTTCACTGCTCCTTTCTAGACCTGTCCCCAAATATAAATCATTTTTACAGTGTTTTAACCATAGTGTAGGTATATAGTCATACTCTGCTTAAGTGATTCATAAGAATGTTTTTGTTGCTACAGTCTTTATAACAGTCACTTTTAATGGCTATATATGATTTTATTGTGATAATTATGAAACTCGTGATTAAACATTTATATACTTATAGGAGCTGAAGCCCAGTTATTTTGTTAAGGTCCCAGTTAAATTAGTCCTCTATTTCAATCTTGATCTAGCTGGGATGAGAAGTAGCAGTAGCCATTTTTTTTCTTAAATTGCATTAATTAAAAAAGTTTACTGAAGTAGTCATATTATTATTAGATTGTAGAGTTTCTATAAATCAAGCTCCAAGCTCTGGACAACAAAAATACAATATTTTACTCTTCTTTGCCTGAACTTCATAAAGAAAAGCAATCTTTCTGGTCTTAATGCTAACTTCCATAGATATTTTTTTAAAGTTTAATGATAGATGAACCTGATATGTTTAACACATTTTGAGTATTTACTTTATCCTCCAAACCTCAATAAACACTTTTACATACATACGTGGTTTGATGCTTACAACATCCTATGAAATAAGAGATCACAGCCCCATTTCACATAGTGAAAACAGGTTGGGAGAGAAAACCTCAGGATTTATTTTTCTACAAAGTCTAGCCAACTCACCAGAGTCAGCAAATAAGGAGAGATTAAAGATAGCTACCTTTTATAGGTCATGTATGTGCATTTTTCTGGAGCATCTTATTTTACTTCTTTTAGAAGAGGCATAAGAGGACACGTTCTTCCTTCGACTTCCTGTTCACCAAAACAAGAGCCAAAGAAGCAGAAGTGGCAACAGAGATGAAGTGATCTGAGGGTCTCTAGAAACCTTCTTTTCATAACTACTGGTGTCTTGTATATTCTTGAGGTGAGTAGATTTTGGAATTTTTCTGCTGGTTTCTAATGTTCTGATTTTACTCAATGAGAGGTTTTGTGTGTCACCTTCTCTCAAAGAAGTGTATTTCTTTTTCTGTTCATTTGTAAGTAGAAAACATTTTGGTTGCAAAACACTTAAATCCATGGGGAAAAAAAGGCAGCACTTTTTGAAGATATTGTTACAAAGGACTTAAGTTACTGTGTGTGTGTGTGTGTGTGTGTGTGTGTGTGTGTGTGTGTGTGTGTGTGTGTTTAAGCTGATCTTCTATAATTGTTTAGTCCTCAGAGCACTATTTAGCCAAGAAGAGGTCAGTTCTAGTCCTGAACTCATCCTTAAAGTGCTAAGCTTAATTATTTTATAATTGTGTGGGAAACCCAAGCAGAGTTTATCATTTACTCTGGAAGAAACAGCAGGATGATACTAAGTCTCTGCAGGGCGCCCTGCAGATCACAAATTTTCTTCAAATTGCTCAGCAAATTGTGGTGAGAGAACGATAACTATACTGTGCACTGGAGTTTAAAATGTTTATAGTTTTTCCTTGTTTTTATGCATATAAGTATGTATTGTCTTATGTTTAATTGTCATAGGCATTTTAATAAAAGAACATCATTAAAGCAATGCAGCAAAGGATCTTGGGGTTTTAAAGGAATTTGTCTATGGGCAAAATCCCAGGGAGCCATATGAAATTGGCTTTCTCATTTAATTTAGATTTAAAAACATGGTTTATGGGCAAACTCACCAGGACAAAACATCTCATTAACTGGGCATCCAATGAGACTGAATTATGTCTTCCTTATCTATATACTAGTATATAAAAGGCTAATATGCAAAGTGTCCCCTCGGAAGTTTGACTGGGAGTTCGACCAGGAGAACGGGAGTTCGACCAGGAGATTGGCAGTTCAATTGCTTGCTATGATGTGTGCTGACCACCAGGGGTTAGCGCAGAATGAAGGAAGGTCCCCGGCTGGCAGCTGGCAGCCGGGGAAGGCAGGCCCCGGGCAGCAGCCAGAAGGTCCCGATCAGCTCTGATCACTGGCCAGGCATAGAGACCCTACCCATGCACGTATTTTGTGCACTGGGCCTCTAGTATAGATATAAATACCGATTAATTTGATTGAAGATTCATGGTGCTGTTATTCTGCTGTTGTGTTCAACTGGGGTCAGTTAGATCCCAAAAGGTGTATCCCAAAGAATACAAGTATAGTCAGCTATGAAACCCATATTTTAAATTCCATTTAGAAAACTATTTTATAAGCCTTTCCTGTGTGTCAGGAATCTCGCTGTGTTCTGTTGGGAGTACACACTATATTCCCTTTCACTCATTTTAATTTGTACCATCCACCACCTTGTTCTCTGCCATATAGATTTCACTATTCTCCATCTTCTACTTCTCGACCATGTAATAATTATCTTTTTAATTTATTTTTCAATTAGAATATTACTTTTGTTTTAGTTTCAGATACACACCATAGTGGTTAGACAATCATGTAATTTACAAAGTGGTCCCCCTGATATTTCAAGTACCCACCAAGCATCATACATAGTTCTTACTATATTATTTACTACTAGAGGCCCAGTGCACGAAATTTGTGCATGAAGGGGTGGGTTCCTTCAGCCCAGCCTGCACCCTCTCCAATTGGGGACCACTTGGGGGATGTCCGACTGCTGGTTTAGGCCCGATCCCTGTAGGACTAGGCCTAAACTGGCAGTTGGACATCCCTCTTGCAATCTGGAACTGCTGGCTCCTAACTGCTCACCTGCCTCCCTGCCTTATTGCCCCTAACTGCCTCTGCCTGCCAGCCTGATCGCCCCAACTGCCCTCCCCTGCCAGCCTGGTTGCCCCTAACTGCCCTCCTCTGTTGGCCTGATCTTGCCCCCAATGGCCCTCCCCTGAAGGCCTGATCTCGCCCCCAACTGCCCTCCTCTGCTGGCCAATTAGGTTCTGATTGGTCAGTTTCTATGCCAGTCAGCGTCAAAAGCTCCACCTCCAGCCGAAACCGGTTTGGCTCAGTGGATAGAGTGTTGGCCTGCAGACTGAAAGGTCCCGGGTTCGATTCCGGTCAAGGGCATGTACCTTGGTTGCAGGCACATCCTCAGTGGGAGGTGTGCAGGAGGCAGCTGATCGATGTTTCTCTCTCATCGATGTTTCTAGCTCTCTATCCCTCTCCCTTCCTCTCTGTGAAATATCAATAAAATATATATATTTAAAAAAAAAAAAAAAAAAGCTCCACCTCCTAGGCAGCCATTGGCTCCCCACAGCACCCAGATTTGGTTCTGATTGGTCAGTTTCAATGCCAGTCAGCATCAAAAGCTCTGCCTGCTAGGAAGCCATTGGTTCTTCACAGCACCCACATTTGGTTCTGATTGGTCAGTTCCTATGCCAATCAACGTCAAAAGCTCCACCTCCTAGGCAGCCATTGGTTCTTCACAGCACCCACATTTGGTTCTAATTGGTCGGTTCCTATGCCAGTCAGTGTCTCTGGGCCTATCAATGGGGCCTGATCAGAAAGGTGGGGCTGATCAGCAGCCCCGGTGGAGGCCTGTAGAGAAATGGAGGCATGGCTGCTGGCCAGACTGGGAGAGAGAGAGGCAAGTGCTGATCAAAAGCTGCCACAGAGGCAACGGATCAGTCCCTCCTTCTCTCTTCAGGCCTCTTTCTGGCCCTGATTCGCAGCCCCCTCAGCAGTCAGTGCTGGGGCACCGCACCTGCAGGACTGACTTCCAGTTGGTCAAGCCTTGGTCGTTACTTATCCTTATGACCCAGGGTTTTTATATATTAGGACTAGAGGCCCGGTGCATGAAATTCTGTCTCCTATCTCAGCCATGCCTGCACCCTCTCACAATTCGGGACCCCTCGGGGGATGTGCAACTGATGGTTTAGGCCTGATCCAGGATCGGGCCTAAACCGGCAGTCAGACATCCCTCTCACAATCCAGGACTGCTGGCTCCTAACTGCTTGCCTACCTGCCTGCATGCCTGATTGCTCCTAACCACTTGCCCGCCTGCCTCATCACCCCTAATCCCTTTGCCTGCCTGCCTGATCGCCCCTAACCCCTCTGACTGCCTGCCTGATCGCTCCTAACTACTAACCTGCCTGCCTAATCACCCCTAACCACTCGCCTGCCTGCCTGATGCCCCTAATTGCTCACTTGCCTGCCTGATCGCCCCTAACCACTTGCCTGCTTGCCTGATCACCCCTAACCACTTGCCTGCCTGCCTGATTACCCCTAACCACTCACCTGCCTGCCTCATTGCCCCTAACCACTCTTCCTTCCTGCCTCATCGCCCCTAACCACTTGCCTTCCTGCATGATCACCCCTAACCCCTCTGCCTGCCTGCATGATTGCCCCTAACCACCTCTGCCTCAACCCTCACTGCTGCAACTTTGTCCGGAATGATGTCTGGAAGGTCGTTCGGCTGTCCAGTCTAATTAGCATATTATGCTTTTATTATTATAGATACTTCCAGGCTGTACTTTACAGCTCTGTAACTATTTTGTAACTATTAATTTGTATTTCTTAATCCCTTCACCTTTCTCACCCAGTCCCCTAACCCCTTCCCTTCTGGCAACCATCAATCTATTCTCTGTATCTGTAAGTCTGTTTTGATTTTGTTTGTTCATTTATTTTGTTCTTTAGATTCCACATATAAGCAAAATCATATGATATTTGTCTTTCACTGAACATAATACCCGCTAGGTCCATCTATGCTGTCTCAGGCAGTATTTATTGAGTGCATAATAAATTCTAGTGTTCCAAGACATTCATTTTATCAGTAATTACTAACAACCAATAGATATTATCTACATTTTTTAAATGAGAAAATTGATACTCAAAAGCTTAAGGCTGGGGGGTCATAAGTAGGAACAAGAGGGACATATTCTCCTTCCCCAGAAATCTTTCAGTCTTACCATATATTCAGCTCCTTAACATCCTTCCTTAATTTGGATCACACCCCTCTCTGACAAATAATTGTTCCTTGGATGCATTCTCCTGACACCTAAATCAGTTTTTATCATTACATTTTAATTTTGTCTCCTATCTCCTTCCCTTAACACCCTTACCTAAAAGGCAAAATTAAACCCATCACATTGATCCACTCTTTCCTGTTTTTCATGACATTGTGGGTAACTTTCATTAAGAAAATATGCTTTGTTCTTCCAAAAAATTTGTCATGGGGTATGCAAATAGACCGAACAGTGGAACAACCGAACAACCAAACAACTGGTCACTATGATGTGCGCTGACCATCAGGGGGTGTGCGCGGAACATGGCAGGTGTCAGCAGCAGGCAGCAGAGCATGGAACATGGTGGGCGTCAGCCACAGCGGGATGGTGGAGCAGTTGAGCGGGGGTTCCAGACCAAGGCAGGGCACCAGTCGCTGTCATCAGAGTGAGCCTCTCGTGGTTACTGAAAATTCTTTGCTTCCGTGCACTGCTGTCCCCCCTGGCGCTCACACCCGCTGCCAGCACCGGCCCCAGTCGCACCCGCTGCCAGCGCCGGAGCCGCCGCTCACATCCGCTGCTGGCGCTGGTCCCAATCGCTCAGTGCCATCAGTGGGTGCAAGCAGGGCTGGCACCATCAGTGTGCATGAGTGGTGGTGGCAGGAGTGGGGCTGCCGGCAGATGGGACTGGGGGCCACGGCAGGAGGGGCCAGGCAGGGGCATAGAGGATGGGCTGAGACCCACCCCTGTGCCCACTGTAGCCTTGCGGCCCACAGTTCCTTTCAAGGTGCATGAATTCGTGCACTGGGCCCCTAGTAATACATATAATAAAGATCCCTAGTAAGACGTGAATAATATGTGGAGTAGATATATTAAATGTGAAAAAAAATTGTGTTTTGCATTACATTTCCCAACTATCTCTTCTATTGCTACCCTAGTCTAGGTCTTTATAATATACCTAGATTATTGAAATAGTGTTCTGATTGATCTCTATTGCTTTCAGTGTTTCTCACTTCCAAGTCAGACTACTTGAGACTAGCAGATTAATTTGCCTGAAATACAATCCTAATACCATAACTGTATAGTTCAGATTCTTTTGAGGGCTCCAAACTGGTTATTGGACAAATTGCAAAATCAGCATATTGTCCTTTAATGACCTAAGCATTTAGGCTCCAACTTTCTTTTTAAACTTAATTTTGTACCACTTTTCTTGATACACTTTATGCTCTAACCACACAGATATAGTTGTTTTCCCCATAAGTGCAAAATAAATACTAAGCATGCTGATGCCATTCACATTTTAGAAATATCCTTAATACTTATCCATTGATAAATTTTTCACATCTTGATCATACACTTACTTAGCAAAATGACCAAATTCTCAGTGGAGTCTATTCTTCCTCTCTAGAAAAGACCTTTCCCACCTCTCAATTTCCATAGCATTGTCTGTACCACTTTTATAAAATTTGTGACTTTCTGACCTGTGTTGTTGACATCTTATTTTCATATTAGAAAGAGAAGAAAAAATGCATGTCTCATTTTGTTAATTCCAAAAACTCTAGTAAAGTTCCATGTTCTTTAACATCTATTGTCCTAAAAATGTGCAAACTGTAGTCACAATAGGGCATTTGCCCCATTAGATAGAGAACAATAGTGAAGCTCCCAACCTGTGAAACCCTTGAGGAAAGAAACTGTAATCATTCACATGTACATACTCCCTGTGACACGTACTGTATGTTTTCATAGCATTCTAATTCTTCTCCATCTATAACACTTGCTACATTGCATTGTAATTATTTTAATGTATCTTTTACTTGTTATCTATCCTATGGATTCCTCAAAAGTAGAAGCCATATATAATTTTACTTCATGCCTTTATATTAAAAAATAGCTGGGTCCTATTTTAAATAAGCATTCAGATTAGAAATTTAATAAAGTAATTACTAAAGGCATTTTGATCAAATGCAATTAGATATTCAGAATTCATCAGAAAAAAATCGTATTAAAATTAATTATTAATTAGAATCTCAGAGCAATAGGCTTGTCATATTGCTTAGCTTTATAAAATGTCCTCAAATAAAAGTCTGAAAATAACCAAAATTCTATCACTGGCAATTTTAACCTCTCCAGACAAATATTCATCCTAAAAAAATAGAGATCACTCTGGTAAAAAATCATTATTTTATGGAATTTAGAAAGATGCTTTTTCAGTAGAATAAGCCCAATCATTACCAAAAGATTCCAACAGCTGACAGAACCTATTGAAATACTGCAATACTATGTAGAAACTAGTCCCAAGAGCCCTGAATTTAAGGTAAGGAGGTCTGGATTGGAGTCTGCCTCTTGCAATAGTAAACACTTTAGTCTTAGAAAACTACTTCTCTTTCCTGAGACTGGTTTATTGTCTATACATTGAGGCAATTTACTTAAGTAATCATTTCGAGTTACACATTTCTATTATTTTAAGTATGGATATAATAATCTCTAATTTAGGGTTGTATAATAACTTACAACTGGAAAGCTACTATAAGGCAATTATTAGAGCCAAATGACTTATTCATGAAATGCCTCCTTAAGGTTAATCATTTATTTTGCTTCCTTTCGTTGATTGAATAATTTTTCTTCCACTCTCAATTTTATTGGGTTTTGTTTGCTTGCTTATTTGTTTGGAAGGGATATAAACGTAAGTAAACATCTGAAACCATGAAAAATACATAGAAAGAAGGGAAGGTTTTGTTGTCAACGTGAGCTAATGAATTTCCTGATGAGCAATAGCAGCCAGAGAAGTTTATTGTAAGGATGTTTGTACCTTTGGGCCCATTGACTAATAAGCTTCACTGTGACATTGACACTGAAACGTTCTTTGAGTGAAGTGAAAGCCATACATACCACAGAAAACAGGCATTTTGTTAGTGCTTTATATTAGTAGCATTTTTTTCAGGGCTGAGCTTTGCCTCTGTTTATACAGTCTGTCCTTCTTGTCCATGGTTTTCATATCCATAAATTTAACCAAGCTCGGATCAAAAATTTAAAAAAAAAAATTACATTGCTGACATGTACTATGTAATTAGACCAATGGTGTTTGAATTTTTACTGAACATGTCAACTTTTTCCTTGTCATTATTTCCTAAATAATACTGCATAACAACTATTTACATAGCATTTACATTCTATTGAATCTAGAGATGATTTAAAGTATGCAGGAGGATACATGCTGGTTATATGCAAATGCTACACTGTTTTATCTAAGGGACCTGAACATCTGCAGAGGTCCTGTAACCAATCCCCCCTGCCCTCAGGTACCCAGGGATGACTGTATTTTGGAACTATACCAATAGCAACTGAAGGGGAGAGTTCTAACAAATGCTGAGCTAATGAGTAGCTCTCTAACAAGAATTTGGAATGGATATAGTAAATGGGAGTCAATAAAGCTGCCAAGTTCCTGCCCTGAAAGAGGGTTCATAAATACTGATGGCTAGGGCTCCTAGAGCGTCCCTGATTTCTGCCATTTCCATGTTGACTGTTATCAAAATAAATACAGGTGACCTCATTTAAAATGGAGTCGGGAGCCCTGAAAGGGAATATCTCATGCAGATACCACTAGTTTCAGCCTCCATAACCAGCAGGAAGAAGAAAGATAAGAATTATTTTGACAAGGGAGGATATTTTCCACATAGAAATTTTATCTCCCGCTTTTAAGAAAAGGAAGATTTCTTCCTGCCCCAGAGACAACCCATTAACCACCACTTATAGCCAATGAGAAACCACCACAACCCAAACTTTCATTCTTCTCCAACTTTTGTTCAAAAAAATCCTCCCCAATTTTCTCCTAGAACCTACTAAAAGCTAACCTTCCTTTGTTGCTTCAGAATTGCCTATGATTTGCCATAACTTCCTTGTCCTGAATTGCAATTCTATGCTAATCCCGAATATGTGCTAGTAAAAGAACTAGCTATTTTATTTTGAAACTGACACCATTTAACCTTCCTTTAGATCTACTAACATCCCAAAATCTTATTTTAAAATTCCACTTTTTTGAGTAAGCAAATCCTAATACTTTAATTAGTTTAATGGATAAAAAAAAAATACAGTAAAGCAATGATGACTGTAAAAGGCAGTTTGCTTCCTCATCAGCTAAATAAAAACCTTGATACTTTATGCTGATCAGATTTTACACGTGGTTTAATTTTATATTGCTGTCTGCTAAGAAAGGACCACTTATGATATTTTTATCTTCTTTATCTGATTCAGCTAACCACACTACTATCCTGTATCCACTTGGTTCAAGAAAACATGTAGATTCCCCCTCACTGAGGGTCTATAAACAGCAGCAATAAAGTGTATCATGTTTCAGGTGACAGACAGTACACACAAATGCTTTTTCCACCTCCAAAAATCCCATTGGAATAACTGTAATGTAGCTTTTAACACATGTGCAACTTAAGGCAAAATAAATTTTCATGAATAAAGTACATTTATAAGAATTTCTAGAGAATTAAGATTGGGCAGCATCATATTATATGCACGTAGAAGACTCCAGCACTGAATACACCTTGGAAGAGGTTGTGATAGAGACAGACATACTATTCCAGGATAACACTGGAGAGACTTAAAGTGTAGAGTTGGATGTGGGGAAAGAGTCAGGCCAGTCCATCATGACAAGCTACAAGTTCATTTTGCAGAAAACTGATAGAAGAAAAGGGAAAAGGGACACCCATTATGGAAGGCACCTGACTTCTCATCAACATTGTACACAGGAAGATGAAGCAGCTGGGAGCAATGTCTTCAGAATTTGAAAATTAGATTAATTTGGTCCTTAGTTCTCTATCTGGCCAAACTAATGTGAAGACATATTAAAGATATCATTTTAGAAACAGGAAGGTTTAGAACTGTATTTTCTCTGCCCTGAAAATTCATTCAGGATGTACTTCAGCAGAAAAAAAAAAAAAAGACATGGACAACAGTGTGGTGATTGTGGGAGTAGAAGAGATGGGTGGGTGGAGGTAGTAGAAGGCATAGAGGGGATAAAAGGTGATGGAAAAAACAAAGCAAGCCTGGCTGGTGTGGCTAAGTGGTTAAGCCAGGAGGTCATGGTTCAATTCCTGGTCAGGGCACATCCCCAGGTTGCAGATCTCCAGTGTGGGGCATGCAGGAGGCAGCCCATCAATGATTCTCTCTCATCACTGGTGTTTCTCTTTCTCTTCCTTCCTCTCTGAAATCAATAAAAATAATTTTTTAAAAAATAATGTAAAATAAAATTTAAAGTAATAATAAATATGTAAGAAATTCTTTAGTTTGGTGTGTTTTCTAATTCCTGAGGTAATTTTGGGGAAATGATTTGTTTTTGAATAGGCAATCAGCAGTCTAGCCCAATAGGCAGTTCTGAATATAGTATTTTGCCCATTAGAAGATGCAAATGTTGGGCAGAAATTCTAAGCCTTAGTCTCCCTGCTGTGCTCAGTCACTGGCTGGGACCTCCCCAGAAGAAGGTGGCCTGGGCTTGAATGCTGAAAGTGGCTGTGGTTGTAAGTTCTATTCTGGAGGTTCACACTCTTTACCGCCGACAACGAATTCTTTCTTCAAGGAAGACCTGAGCAGTGTACTCCATTGTTGCCAAATTACTAAACAAAGAGGAAGGAAACCCTCTACTCATCTGGGGGGCAAAGTGAATTAGCAGAGAGCGCTCTGGCATTAGGCAAATCTGAATTCAAATTCTTCTAGCATATGGTATAGTTGCTCCATTATATCAGATATGTTGCCTAATGTCTGAGTATTATTTTCCTTACCTGTAATGTAAAAATAATAATAATTTTCTTATGATTACTTGCTGAATAAATCAGTAATGCTGTTGTGAAGATAAAGTGAGATAACACTTGGGAAGAGCCTAATAGACTGTTTAACACATAATGAATGTTCAGTGGACACATTAAAGTAACAAATTGCTCTAATTTTTGGTTTGTAAGAGTTAAGAGACTCTGGTCACTAATTTTGATAAAACATATTGAAGATGTCCTTTTTCCCTGGATATTTTATGCACAGTAATGGGACTGTGACACACACATTACCCCTTCTACTTGCAATGGCTTGACTTTCCCTCTTTGTCATTCTGCAAGGTCCACTATCCATTCCAATGTGTTAAATAGCTAGCTTAGTAGGTCATGTCAGGAAGTCCTGGCATCTTGGCAAGTGCATCCTTTGGCCACAGGTCAATGTCTTGACATTAATAGGATTTCTGGCATCAGGAAAACCATTTGTAATTCTCTCTGGAAGAATTTCCTTAGGTAAGCAATTCAATTAAAATCCTACTTGAATCAACTCTATTCCCTGGAAGTTTGCCATCTTTGCATCCACTCACACATGCATGGCAGACTTCTTTCTCACTTATTTATCAACATAAAACCATTTTGGTTCATTATTATAATTTTCACGTCAACTACAATTGATTCTTTGATTTAAAGCCATTAAACTTACTATGGCGATTGTTCTTTACTCCTGGCATCTATTATTCTATACTACTAATAATATTTAAAGCTATGATAATGAGAATAGTAAAAACAAATTTATAATAGTCCTTCCACATCACCTTTGTTTGGGACATATTAGTTGTTTATAACTTCAAGTTGCTAAAATATTCTTGAGGTATAAATGTCTGTTGTTCTTAGTTTTTAAAATTATTTCTTTGGAAGTTTTCCCTAGGTTGGAATTACTGGGTTAGAAAATATTAACATTTTCAAGACTGGGTACTTATTGCCAAACCAATTTCCAAGTATATTATTTAAATCAACAGTGCCAACAGCAATGAATGTGTGTATTTATTTCGTGAAGTGCTGCCATTACCCAGTTTCCTTGAGGCCTGGAGATACAAGCAGCCACACCAATACTGACACCATGTTCCTGATTTTTCCATGTAATGTTTTCAGTGGAGCATAGCACAAGCAAAAAGTATATATTAATACTAGAGGCCTGGTGCACGAAATTCGTGCATGGGGGAGCGGGGTGTCCCTCAACCCAGCCTGCACCCTCTCCAATCTGGGACCCCTTGAGGGATGTCCAACTGCCCGTTTAGGCCTGATCCCACCGGGCAGTCGGACATCCCTCTCACAATCCAGGACTGCTGGCTCCCAACTGCTTGCCTGCCTGCCTTCCTGATTGCCCCTAACTGCTTCTGCCTGCCAGCATGATCACCCCCTAACCACTCCCTTGCCAGCCTGATTGATGCCTAACTGCTCCCCGCCAGCCTGTTTGCCCTAACTGCCCTCCCCTGCAGGCCTGGTCACTCCTAACTGCCCTCCCCTGCAGGCCTGGTCCCCCCCAACAGCTCTCCCCTGCAGGCCTGGTCCCCCCCAACTGCTCTCCCCTGCAAGCCTGGTCACCCCTAACTGCCCTCCCCTGCAGGCCTGGGTCCCTCCCAACTGCCTTTCCCTGCAGGCCTGGTCGCCCCCAACTTCCCTCCTCTGCTAGCTTGGTCACCCCTAACTGCCCTCCCCTGAAGGCTTGATCGCCTCCAACTGCCCTCCCTTCCCAGCCTGGCCCCTCCCAACTGCCCTCCCTTGCTGGCCATCTTGTGGTGGCCATCTTGTGTCCACATGGGGCCAGGATCTTTGACCACATGGGGGCAGCCATCTTGTGTGTTGGAGTGATGGTCAATCTGCATATTACTCTTTTATTAGATAGGATAGAGGCCTGGTGCATGGGTGGGGGCCAGCTGGTTTGCCCTGAAGGGTGTCCCGGATCAGGGTGGGGGTTCCCTTGGGGCGTGAGGCAGCCTGGGCGAGGGGCCTGTGGTGGTTTGCAGGCCAGCCACGCCTCCTGGTGACCCAAGAGGAGGCCCTGGTATCTGGGGTTTATTTATCTTCTACAATTGAAACTTTGTAGCCTGGAGCGGAGCCAAGCCTTCTGCTTGCTCCATGGTGGCAGCCATTTTTGGGGGATTTATGTATCTTCTATAATTGAAACTTTGTAGCCTTAAGTGGAGGCCTGGGCCAGCCAGGGTGTGTGGAAAGCTTGGCTTCCTTCATCACTGGGGGCAACCCTAGCCTCCTGCTCTTTCCAGCTCCGCGGCTGCCGCCATTTCTGTTTGGGTTTATGTATCTTCTATCACTGAAACTTTGTAGCCTTGAGTGGAGGCCTAGGCCAGCAAGGGCAGGTGGAAAGCTTAGCTTCCTCCATTCCTGGGGAAACCCAAGCCTCCCTCCTGCTCTCTGTGGCCGTAGCCATCTTGGTTGGGTTTATTTGCATATTCGCTTCTGATTGGCTTGTGGGCGTGGCTTGTGGACGTAGCAGAGAGATGGTTAATTTGCATATTACTCTTTTATTATATAGGATAGTAGCTAACCTTCATATTTACCATGGGGTTTAATTTCCATTTTTCTTAAAAATATGTATATATACAATGCTTTAGCACAAATTAAAATTTTAGTTTTTGTTTTCTCTTAATTTTCTGGATAAAGCAATTTTAAGGTGCATCTTTATACAGACTCAGTTTTGGTCCATGGTGGTTAACTACATAGGCTCCGGAGCCAGAATGAATCCCAGGTCTCCTGCTCATGGGATGTGTCAATACACATACTTAATCTTTCTGTGCTTCAGTTTCCTTCCTGTAATGTGGACATGTCAATGGTATCTACTTAATGGTTTTATAAAATTTAAATTAGTTATTATACTAGTAAGTACTTATATAGCACCTAATATATAATAAACTATCTATAAATGCTAGTTATATTGTTGTAAGTTTAATACCTATTAGGCAGGTACATATTTAAGAGACTTTCTTTAAAATGATTGATCATGCCACTTATGTTGTATTTTTACACTATGTAGATCATGGAGCGCAACTAGGTTTCATTTCATGCACCATGTGAATTGATTGTAATAGCTGCCTGGAACACTGTGCTGAAAAGGGAGTTTGTGTCTGCACCTGTGACTAAAAAGGAGGGAAAAGTTGATTAGCAGAAAGAGCAACTGGAAGTGTGCATATCAGATGTTTGACATATTTGCTGCAGATCAAATAACAATAATCAAATATTTATATCTAAATCATTTTACTGATTTTGTGTAGACACAATAAAAATCATTTTATTGGATCTGTATATACATAAACTAATAATAATTTAGCATCTGTCCATTATTACAGAAAAGATCTGAGGCAGGTATTGCATTTGCAGTGAAGGACCTTATCTTTTAATAGACATCTTTGATCATCTAGCTATTTCTTCATGAAAGCACATGCTTTCAATTATTTGTACTCCACTACAGAGAAACAAAAAAAAAAATACTCTAGTTCTAAAAGACTTAGTTTCATTGAAATAATACATATATGGCTTCTAATATACCTTCGCTTTGTACCTAGTAGGCGATGCTATTATAGGAAGAGCAATCAGTTCCCTAACGTGCTACCATCTGTCTCCCTAGCTCATCAAAAAGGAGTTCATAGAGAAGAATTCAGTCTTACTCACCTCTGTGCTCCCAGTGAAGAGTCAATGGTCAGTAAACGTTTGTTAAACAAATGAGTATCTCCTATGTCTCAGGCCCTGTGGTAGCAGGATGCAAGATAAATGAGAAGACGCTGGGTGACAGCACATACTTTTGTTGCCAGAACACAGCGGCACTCTCAGTGGCTATCCTAGCTGAGGGGCATTTTTTCAAGCTCCACGTGCTGAGGTGCACAGACACAAAAATCAGCCCTAGCACCTGTGACCTGGGGCAAGAATTTTAATTTCAATACTCATCAGTACAACTCTTAAAATATCCTTGCTAAGATTTCCAAATTATTTCCAATTTTCTAAACACAATAGGTGCTCTCTCTTCATTCCTTACTTTATGAAAACACTCTGAGGTCTCTGACAGTAATCATCACTTCCTGCTGCCAGACGCTCCCCTCCTCGGTTTCCATCAGGACACACTATGATAGTGCTTCTCTCTCTCCTCATGTTTCTTTACAGTCTGCTCCTCTTTCAACGTATTGCTGTTCCCTGGGGGTCTATTATTGGCCCTTTTTTCTTTTCTATGTATGCACTCTTATTTTGAAATAATCTACTCACATAAATTCAACTATCCCCTCTATCACCTATATGTTAGTTATTCCTTAAGTGACATTTTATATTCTAATCTAACTCATGAACTTCAGATTTAAATGTTAAACTCCTAGATTACTTCCAGGCTCCTACCTAAAAGAATAAACTATTATTTCCCTTACCAGAAGTTTCCTTATCCACCTTTATTTCTTATAGAAAGGACTAAATACACATCTTTGTATGTTACAAAGTTCTAAAAACCTATGAGAAATCCTATGACAAAGCTCTGCCCTTCCTCAGTCAACATATGTAATTATTTGTCCTTTGAGTCTTAACTTTTCCTATCCTTTCTCTTCCCACTGGCATTGCCCTCTAGATGGAACCCTCATTGTTATCTGCATTATTGTAATAGTGCAGTTATTTATTTCCCTACTTATAAAGTCTCTTCTCTATACTAATGCTACGGTTTCTTTAAAAATAAGGCCATAACTATCATCCCTAAAATAACTTTTTTTCCCCCATTTCACATGGAGAAAAACCCACTGCCCTTTTTATGAAATTTTCTTTTCTTTTTTAAAATATATTTTTATTGATTTCATAGAGGAAGGGAGAGGGAGAGGGAGATAAAAAACATCAATGATGAAACAGAATAACTGATTGCCTACCTCCTACACACCCCCAACTGGGGATCTAGCCCACAACCGGGCATGTGCCCTGACCGGAATCAAACCATGACCTCCTGGTTCATAGGTCGATGCTCAACCACTGAGACATGCCGGCCGGGCTGTATGGAAATTTCTAAGCTAATTTTCTGAAATATTCCAAATATGTCAATGATTTTTTTAGTGTAAGTGGACTAAATGCTCCACTGGGAAAAAACAACAACAAACAAAACAAAACATTGTCAGGCTGAATAAAAACACAAAATCTAGACAGGAAAGGTACATCTCAAATGCAAAAATACAAAATGAGTGAAAGTACAAATACCAAAACAAAACAGGACAAAACAAATGCAATGAAACAAACACCAAAGAAATGAAATTTACATTGTACCTGGTATGTTGTAGGAACTCAATAAATATTAATTTTGTAAAGAAACCTGTCCAAGGTTATCTGATGACAAGGACAGGATTTTAACCCAGGCAGTCTAAATTCCACATTCTCTTAAACTACTACATGGAGCCACATAGGCACACAGTAAACACTGTAAACAAGAAAGGGAATGAAGAGGAAAATATTGACAGACTTAAATACAGCAAAATGAAAATGTCTGTATACCAAAAGGTATCCTAATAAAAGTTAAGAGAAAAGCTAGACCTGTAAAGAAATTATACTTGACTCTGATCTAGTCTCTATATGTAGCTACCAGTTTATGGGTATTATAAACGCGAAGAATATGTTAAGTGACACTAGAGGTGCAAAATACAAATCTGCTGGTTTTTGAAACCCATCTCTTCTTTTACTTGAAGGCAATGACACCTGTGGACTGCTCTCTACCAATTACGGAGGAAGATGTCTTCCTGAGAGACACAGACTCCTTCATCTGCAGACATTGGTGCCAGGTATCCCTGGAAGCTTTCCTGCAATTTCCTTAGATTGCGTATCAGTCTGAGATACTTCCACCTAATTTACATTATGGTCTGAAAGTTCTCCTAGCTTTCCCAGATTCCTTTGTATTTCCTTTCACACATTACTCCCCATAATAAAATTCTGTCTTGACATCTGTTTCTTGGAGGACTCAGACTAACATAACACAGTCTACTTAGAAGGTCCAATATGGCTTCGCCTCTACCTACTCTTCCATTTTCATCTTGTACATATTTTCTCTGATACCCACTTCTCTAACACTGGAATTTAATTCCCTCCCTTCTTTCCTTATTTAGTATCTATCCATCTTTCATCTCCCAGCTTAAGAATATAATTTTCAGGGAAACTTTCCTTCTAGTATTTATTACTAGAGGCCCAGTGCATGAAATTCATGCATAGGTAGGGTCCCTGGGCCTGGCCAGTGGTCAGGGCTAATCAGAGCCTTCTGGCTGCCAGCCTTCCTTCATTCTGCGCCACCCCCTGGTGGGTGGTCAGTGCATGTCATAGCGAGTGATCAGTCTCCTGGTTGAACTCACGTGGGGACAATTTGCATATTAGGCACACACACACACACACACACACACACACACATACATACATATATACTAGGGGCCCGGTGCACGAAATTTGTGCACTGGGGCGGGGGAGTCCCTCAGCCCAGCCTGCCCCCTTTCACATACTGGGAGCCCTCAGGGCAAGTCCTACTGAGGCACCCGGCTCCACCCCTGCCCAGGCCCCAAGCCTCTGGCTGGGGCTTGGGGCCTGGGCAGGGGACCCCCAGCTCCCTCGGATCACCCAATCACCTGGCTTCGCCCCTGCCCAGGAGCCCCCTGGCTCAGGCCCTTCCCAGGTTGCTCAGGACTCACGGGGGCCTACCTCGGGGTGACCTGGGTGCTGAGAAAGTTCCCGGGACCCAGGCTGCTGGAGGCCTATGTATGCAAATTAGCCTCCATCTTTGTTGGGTTAATTTGCATACTTACTCTCATTGGCTGTGGGTGTAGCAGAGGTACGGTCAATTTACATGTTTGTCTATTATAAGGTATGATGATATATGTGACAGCATCTTATATCTATTATAACACTGTTGCACTTGAACTTTTATACTTATATTAAAGTCATTTTGTTAGTTATTCCCTACCCCACTAAACTACATGCTAAGTAAATAAATAATTGCATAAAAAAACAACCAAGGCAATAACTATTTACTCACCATCATATTCCCAGCATATTGTAAAATGTCTGGCATATAGTAAGTGCTCAATAAATCTATGTCGAATGAAATAATGAAAATCAGCAGTAAAAAAAAATCTATCTTCTCTTTTATTGTTAGCAAATCATACTGCAATCTAGCAAAATATTTGTCCTCAAATGGTCTTCTCAATCCCATCCCTCCTGCCACCTCCCTGGTCTACTAAACTCACATTCATCCTCTTAATCTCAGCACAAACATTTGTCCTTAGAAAAGCTTTTAATGAAGACCATCATCAGTAGATGGAAGGCCCTACATCAAGCATGTCAAACTCAAAGGCTAACACGGGCCAAATAAACAAGGTATATGGACCATGGGCCATGAGTTTGACATGCTTGCCCTACATTATACCCTCTTAGAGTCCTGAGAGTCTTTTCTCATCTCATTTATCACAGTAATATTTTCACATTAGTTTATATAATTAATTGGATACAAATAAATTGATTAATTTATCTCTCTCTCCCTTTTAGTAGACTCTAAGTTCTATGAGGCCAGGGAAACAATCTATACTTATAATAGGGTAATATGCAAATTGGTCGGGACGCTGTCACATAACAACCAATCAGCAGGCTGCACACGCTTCAGGCATGGGTGGGCGGGAACTTGCACCACCCAGGACATGAGGCTGCCTCCCAGCCCAGCGCCTGGCCAGGGACATGAGGCTGCTTCATTGGCTCCTCATGTGAGAGGTGAGCTCAGATCCTCATTCTTATTCAGTGTAGTGGAGTGTGGGAATTGGTTTATAGGATCCAGTCCCACTTGGGGAAATGTTGCTACAGTCTGAGAGTAGATGTAAAATGGGGATCACATTTATTTGCTCACAGGCTTGCTGTAGAACAGACAGAGTCACCATCCCCACAGAATTCAGGATGCCCCCCATGCAAACCTAGAATGAAAAGTCAGCAACACCCCACATGGCCAAGAACTAGAAACTGCCCTTTGAAAGGAGAATATGCAACAGAACTGTGAGTCCCAGGAGGGCAAAGAGGAAAGATGTCTTTGTGATTAATTTAAGAGTTTAAGGTGCAAAACTGGCATCAGAAAGTAGTGGCATTACACCGAGGCCATGCAGTCATGTGGCAACACTGAGACCGTGGGACCCTTGGGACGAGTGGTTTCCGATCCCGTGGGAACCCCCTACCCCCACCCCAGCCTCTGGGTGTCAGTTACAGACAACCACTTGCACAGGGATGAGGGCTCCGGGCCTGCGGTGGTGGGGTTAGGGGACAGAGGACCTCCTCCCATAAAGTCTCCCCCAGTCCGCACAGCATCAGGCTGTGTGGTGCGCCCCGCTGATGGTGACGTCATCTAGAGGGGGGCTGCTCAGGCGGTTTCCCTGAAGAGGGGCGCACACCCAGCTTAGAGGCGAGGAGGTACAGGCTTGGGGGCCACGCAACTCCCCACAGCCCCTGCAGTGCAGCCGGAGCTGAAGCTGCAGGTCCACCTGGCTGTTGTGGGTCCTGGATAGTGTGGTGGCCCTGGCGCTGGCAGCAAGTGCTGGGCGCCTGAATCCGGGGAGCCGCCCAGACCCACGGGCCTTCCCAGCTAGACCGCTCCCCTCCTGCATCCCTCACCAAACCCGGGTCTGACCCTCATATTCCCCACCAGACCCCAGGGGCCCAACCTCCCAAATGGTGCCCTCACCCTAACATTTCACCTCCCTTAACCCCCTCACCTCCAGTCTAACCTTTAACAGGAGCCATTGCCAACCGCACATGGTCCAGCACCACTCTCTCCACTTTAGCCCTTCACCTTCCTCCATGGAAGCTGCTATTGCTTCCCATGAACTCAAACAAAATAGGATTAATCAAAGAAGAATATGTCTAAGCAAAGACCGTGAACTAAAGAAGAAATAAAGTAACTAATATACATGAGAAAAGTTAACTTCAAAGGTAATCAAGTAATTGCAAAGGAAAGATACCTGGAACATTTAAAAAATTACAATATTCAGTACTGGAGAGGGTGTGATGAAACAGACACCTGATAGCACTGCTCTGGAGTATAGGGGACAGCATTTCTGGAGACAGTTTGACAGGATGAAGCAAATATTCAGGTACCTGGGCTGGATGATTACATTTCCAGGAATTTATCACACATAATAATAAGTTGGGCCAGATATCATCATCATAATAAAAGGCTAATATGCAAATGGTCATCATGCCATGACACCGTAATGACCAATCAGCAGGAGGCTGCGTGCAAGGCAGGCGTGGGTGGGTGGGGACTTGCGCCGGCCTGGGACATGAGGCTGCCTCCCCGCCCAGCACTGGGCCAGGGAACGTGAATAGCAATATTAAAGTATTTCCTCTAATTAATTCCCTTTTAATGTGCATGAATTTTGTGCACTAGGCCACTAGTAAATACTATAATTGAATGAATGAGAGGATTGTCTCTTCAGTTTATACAGCTCTAGGAAGGAACATCTGGACAAGTAAAAGATAAAGTGGGAACCTGCTATACAGATAGATCATCTGAACCAATCATGGGGTAAAAGTAGGAGTGACAGATGCAGCACTGAGATAGAGCACTATTTTATTAAAAAAAGATGAAGGGAGTATAAAATACACACAAAGAAATAAGTTTGTGGCCAACTGATGTAAAACATGTGTCTGAGAATTACAAAGCAAACATGAACCAAGACCAGGAAAATAAAGTTTTCAACACTAGATACATGATATGCTAAGCAGCCAGTCAGAAACAAGTCCTGCTCCATCACATTCAAAGCAAGACTGACGACATGTATACATTCATTTCTATTTTAGATCTTGCCACATTCCTAACAGTCATTCACTTTCCCTCTTTCTAGGATCCTCCAATTTGCTTTGTCTCTTATATTATCCCTTCCCAGGAAAATACATCATTTCTAGCCCAGCGAAAAATATTTTAGGTTTGGGGAAGTATTTATCAAAACACTTGGCATAATATTTTTAATGGATATAAGCTCTCAGAATTTCCCCCAAGAAATAAATGACTTTAGGTGCTGCTGATATTTTTATATAAATTTAACTCTTTTAATTTTGATATTCAAAGTCAGGGAGTTTTGGAGACTGTCAAATGCTCATGGAATTTTTATTCCCCATTATCTTGAAAACTTTTAAGACAATTTTTCATTTATTTTCATTTTTGTTTGGCTAACCATAGTTTCCAACCACCCTATTTCTCATTGTCACACCACATTTTTCTGACATTATAAATGTATGTGATCAACAGCACAACCATGAACTAGCCATTTGTCAAGTTAATGGCACCTTTGCCTTGAGAAGAAATGGAAATATTTCTTGTTCATTCTCTGTCCCTTTCACAGACCCCTTGAACTGTCCTAATCCCCCTTTTCTGACCATTATTTCTCTAGGCAAGTGATACAATATGCTGGACCATGCCTTTTGATATTACCCCTTTTGCAGTGTGAACATTGGAACATGGCTCTTTAATAACACACAGTTCTTAGATTTTGACCTTTGCCACTCTGACCTCTAATTCTACTTCAGAATTATTATTTTACTGTAGACTTCCCTAGGCCTACATTGGTTATGTGGACTTTTCTGTTAATGATTAATACATATCTAGTACAGATAAACAAGATAAATTGTGCATCCATACACCTCATGAATTCTATGTGGCCCCAGAACACACTCATATTTGCTTCTCATAATCAATATTTACAAATGCAATCAGTGGATATTTTAAACAAATTTTGGATGTGTTGAAATACTGGTTAAAATATTTAGGAACTAAACTTCTAGCAATTTAGAATAAATCAATTAATATAAAACATTACGAATTCTCTTTTTGGAGAGTCTGGATAGGAGAGACAGATACCTTGAGAGGCCAAAAAACAAAGCTATGTCTAAGAAGGAGGGCCAATATTCAGAAGCAAAGCTAATGTGTATCTGTCACCAGTTACTTCTGATGAGTAAGCACCGAGATCCTAGCTGGAAGCAAGGCAAGAGCTGGGCAGCTTGATGAAGAAAGAAGCCAGGCAAGAAAAAGCGCTCAGACAGGAAACAAAAGAGGATTTCAGTTATACACATGGCTGTCCGGTCCAGAGCTCTCTACTTTTGGGCACTGGCCACCAGCATCTAGATGGCTTAGACAGATAAAAAGCACAAGCTTGGTTTGAAAACAAAAGGATTTTAAATATTGCCCCTTAAAGCCATATACAAACTGCAGCTCTAATAAATAACTCAACTGTACTGGCTGGTTTGAATTATTATAGTTAAAGGTGACTGAGTAGAAATACACATGTACTCACACACATGCTCACACATATATACTTCAGAATTACCTGCAAAACATAATACTATATTAGCAACATGCTTACAATAATTTCTTTTTTAACTTTTCCTTCCTTACTGTCCCTCCCCCCACCCAAGGCATTTCTCTCTGCCCACTGCTTTCCCAATTACTTGGCAATTGTATGAGACAGCTCCTTCCCAACCAGTGATCCACTCTCTCACCTCTTTTCAGGGATAGTTCAGAATAAAATGTACTGTGGTATTGACCAGTGGTAGCTACAGGTAAAGGGGGATGAATAAATTAGTAATATTCAAAAATCTGGGCAAGGATGCAGGCTACCTAAGGCTAATTTACCTACATATTTCAAGGTCCCTGGGGCTCTGCTCCAGTTCAGGGCCACAGCCCCGTTTCCAGAGTAGAGGTAGGATGAAGCCCACATGGTATTCATTGGTGGAAGGTGGAGCCCAACCCTTATAAGCATCCCTCAAGGCACTCAGCTCTTCATGAACCAGAGTGCAGATTTCTTAGTTTCAAATTTAGAATCTTGGCAATGGCATACCTAGTATACCTGGATTATAAATTTAGCACACATCGATGCCAACTGTGTGCTCCATGGATCAAATTGTCACCTTTTATTCAACAAAGCAGCAGATGTTTAGTTATTAAACGTTCAGTTGCAAGGGAAGGGGGGTAACATTAGACATATTTATGAAAGCAGAAACTCATATATAAGCACAGACTGATGTGAGCATTGTGATTGAATAAATCTTTCCAAGCAATTATTTAACTCTTTACTATTGAACTTTTAGTTCTTGCACATGTTGGAAAAATATAATTAAAAATAAATTTTCTTCCTAACCCAGAAAACCTCCATAAAGATAGAAGACAAAAGAAACAATTTCATCATTGAATAAGCATTAAACAAGAATGTGATGCACATCGCAGGCAATTTGCTAAGGGATTGTAAAAACAGAAATAAATCTCACCCCTTTATATAGCCAAGCAGGTACAATTCATTACACACATGTTCTCGAGATAAACAATAGCTTGTCCTCAGGTAAGTGGACTTGACGGCACCATTTGTCACATAGTTCATCCTAAATCACTTGGTAATTGGGGCCGCCATCTGTGTTAGCTCATTGGCTTTGTCCAAAGGAATATCCATTTCTAATATCTTTATGACAAAAGGTAGTTTTGCAACTTGGAGTAAGGCTCACTGAAGGTAGGCTCTTAACCTCACACAGAAACTGGGAGACAAAGGCGCTGTCTTCTTTGATGATTACATTTCAAAGAGATGGTTCCCAGATCCTCGAAAAAGACCTCCCTGGGCCATAAAGCTAGGAAGAGGCTTGTTTAGTTTTTAAAACACTATGTACATCTCAAAAAGACAGAGAAAGAACTCAATTACAGATTTTCTAAAATAAGTATATCAAAACATCATGTTGCACAACTTAAATATATGCAATTTTTATTTTAAAAAATCAAACAACTCATACATACCTAAGGGGGGAAAATAGGAGACCTTTGTTTGAAGGTGTGTGGTGAGAGAAACAGAATATTTCTAATTTCAATAAGATGAAATCCATTTTCAAGGGCGGAGGGAGGATATAAATAAAGGAAGAGAAAGTCTTTGCCCTTGTCTTCAATAAGGGGAACTAAGGACTCATTTTCTTTTCTGTCCTCTGTCTGTTTGCTTTATTCTTTTGACCCCTTTCCCATTTCTTTCCATCCCCACCCCAGCAACCATTTTAATATTTTTAATACATTCTTTGATAAATATATATATAGAAAATGTATATTATAGTTTTATGACATATATGTATATATAATTTATATGGATAGTATAGTATTATAAGTTTACTTCTACTTAATTTATTATATATACAAATATGTGTATGTATATATATATATATTTGTATGTGTGTGTATACACACACATTAAACACAGGCCTTAGTTTTTTAAATCTGTCCATGTTGCATTATGTACAGGCAGTCTATTACTGGCTAGAAACCTGTGGTCTGTTATTCACTTCCTCGTGAACATTTTGAACATGTCCCTTTACAGATCAATGTGAGTATTTATCTGTGACATTTACCCAGGAGTGGAACCACTGGGTTATAGGGTATGTATACATTGAATTTCACCCCAATACTACCAGATTTCTTCACAGAATGGCCGCACCAATCTATGCTTTCACTAACAGTTGCTTGTGGCTTCCTACACCCTCACTTCCATAACAACACTTGGCATTAGCCAGGATTCCAGTGTTTGCTGATCTAATAGTGGCAAAGGACATATGATAGCTCTGAATCTGTTAAAAACATCAACCTTTAACCTGTCATATACCTTGTAACTATTTTTGCTCATGAAGTTGTCCTTCAGATAGGCTTTTGAAATTGAAGTTTTTGGTTTATTTCTAAATGCCTTTCAATATTTTTTCAATGTTATGAATTTGCACAGGCCAAGTCAATCTATTCTTCCACTTTGTTGTCTTCAGTATTATGGGCTTAGAAAGACCTACTTGTCCACCAACGATAATAGAGAAAAATATGCTAAATATGATCCTAATAAATTTACAAATAGAAAAATTTTCACCTTTTAATATTAGGGGATGTACAACACAAACAACTTTTCCATCTCTCAATCTTACATATTCTTCACATCACCCCCAGGGTTCTGAAGTAACAAAAATACAGGAGAAAACAATGAACTGGGCAAGGTTCAGAAATGTTTGTTGCACACATTCTTTGATGATGAAGTAATTGAACTTTTATGCCTTGAGAATGCTATTTTGAAAGAATTGCATCTTCAGCCATGTCAAAATGCTCTCCCAACAACTCAAAATAATAAATTCAACAGTTATAAACCATTCTGAGTTGAACAATTACTATGCATCCCTTCTCTACCTCTTATAATCATAAATATGGATCTTATTTGTTATATGATGGAGAGCCTTACCAAAATTTAGTAGTAGTAACACTCAATTTTCACCTGTAGTATAACACTAGAGATTATTATACTTTCAAAGCATCTTTTTCTGTGTAGCAAGGAATTTCACATATATCTAGAAGCTGTTATTCTTTGCTCATTTGTATGTTGTTTTCCTTCTTAGCTAGTATTTATAGTAATTTTCTCTTTCTTCTATTATCTAAGAGTTTTTTGCAGATCAAAAGCTGTACTTTGGGTACTTCTTCGAATGAGTTGTATTGGCATTTTATGGAGGAGTAGAATCACAAAATAGAGAAGCATAAAACAGACCAGAAGCCTGACAAAGTTTGCTTATGATTCAAATAATTTAATGATCCACTGAAAAAATTATATAACAAAAAATAAAAATGATTGTTTGGCCTTCATGGAATTCTTGCCACTTTACCCAAGTGGAACAATCTAAGTAACCATAGAAGACATACCCTATAATAACACAGCCTAATAACTATTTATGGTTATTCTCATAGTAAAGATTGAAATTTAAACTGAAAATAAAACTAATTCAGGTCCAAACTCTATCATTTTTAAGCTCCTTAAATACTTAAAACTTTAGTATTAATATTTTGGAGTATATTTTCCTTCAATCAATTCTTTTGGGAGAAAATGGAATTGAAGTAGAAGTTGTGAAATCTTAAGATCAGTTCAAAAAAGTAAATATTTTCTCAAAAATATCTATACTAATAAAAGGGTAATATGCTAATTAGAGCAGAAGTCTTCCGGAAGACCTTCCTGACAAAGCCACAGCGGCTGCCTGAGGCTCAGGCAAGTCACCGATGGTGGCTGCTGCTGCCAGGGCTGGCCCGAGGCTCAGGCAGCTGCAGAGGACAGCAGGGGCAGCAGCAGAGGCGAGATGGGGGCGTTGTCTTCCCCTGATCGACCAGGTCGCCTCCCTGTGCGGGAGGCCAGAGGCAGTAGCAGCAAGGGGGTGATGGAGGCAGATGCCTTCCCCTGATTGGCTGATCACTCCCCACAGTCAATAGGACATCCCCTGAGGGCTCCCAGACTATAAGAGGGGGCAGACCAGGCTGAGGCACGCCCCCCCCCCCCCACCCAGTGCATGAATTTTCACGCACTGGGCCGCTAGTATATATAATAAACTCTTGAATATTTCACCATTTTTTTAGTCACCTCCTGATTCAGGCTTCCTGCAATATCTCATAATAAGCATTTAGGCTTCTCTACACAGAGACGGAAACAAAAATGTTTTGGTATTTCTTTCTAGGATACTTTCATATATCCAACATTATTTTTCTTGTGTTAATTTTAACTTTTGATAATTGTTAACTAGTATGGATGCATCTGTCAGTGCTGGCATCTTGGCACACAGTATATTGCTTAACTAATACATACCCTCACTTAATATCCAGTAGTCACAAATTAGAAAGATTAAGCCATACTTAGCAAAGAGAAAAAAAATAAAATGCACTTCGAAAGAAAATATCTCATCCTACCTCATGGTGCCTAATCTGAAGGGAGGTTACAACTCACCCTCCATTCCTAAACCAAAACAGAATGCCCACTGACTATATGATTGTCTCCTGGGATGAGCACATGGGTTAGTGAGAAGTCTTCTCACCAGTAGAACAATTAAGGGAGAAGACTAGCCCAGGTAGATTTAAAATTCTCCAATCAATAATCACAAACTACTCCCTTCCTTTGACTATGTTAGGCTTTCTAAGGATGAGGTTAAACTTTTCCAAACCATAAAGCTGAAAATACTGTTATTTTTTGTGGTCTATATCAAAATGAATGTAGCAACTGTGTACATAGACAAGAAACCTTTCCCCAACAGAATTAATGGAACTGCCTGATTAAATTTCAGCATAATAGTTGCATTGGGAATGAAATCTATTAATGAATAGCCTTTAAAGCTTTCAAACACTGGAATTAGAAATAAACTCAAAGTTCATTGTTGAGTCACAGACCTAACTTTCTGTATTACAAGTAATCACTGAAATTTATTTTATTTTTGTAGCTAAAGCACTAGTTTTCATTAATGGTTAGGCACAGAGTTAACTACAGCCCTTTAAGAATCAATAATGTTCTTGCCTATCTTCAACCAGGTTAGTACTTAATCAGTGGGTAAAACTGTTAATTCACCCAGGGGTAAGTATGGTGGAAACAAATTGCAGCACTAATGGGAATAGTCATCACTTAACTCATCTAGAAAAATGTGCTTTTTTCATTTTGTAGTCATTTTTGTGAGACAGCCTAGACTATTTTCCTTAATCACCCCACAAACTCAATAAATCACTAAGTCCTATGTATTTTAAACCTTATAATTTCTCACAATCATGCCTTTTTCTACAACCCCACAGCTACAGGCTTCAGGCCCTTACTATCTATTTCCTAAACTATTATAAACATCTTTCTTTCCACTGCTTTTCTGGCTGCCAGTTTCTCCCTGTTCAAATGAATTCCTACACCCTGTCTAAGTCCAATTTGATGATGTGACTTTCTTATTAAAATTCTCTTTTTCTATCCATTAGCCTGGATCAAGTACATGCTATACAGGGCTCTACACTATCTGGCCTTTGTCTGTCTTCCAACTTCATCCCCCTCCCACATGACACACCCACCTTTAACTAGAGACCAGAGGTCTAAGAGAACTTATATGCATGACCCATGGACATAGACAATAGTGCGGTGAAGGCCTGGGTGGGGGCAGGGGCAGAATAGAGGGGAAGAACCTCTATAAGACTTTCAACAATAAAGATAAAAAAAATTTTAAAAGGCTTACATTGCCCTTAGTATCTCTTTCATGGTGACTTTTCTTTCACGATGTTCTATCTGTCCAGAATGTTCTCCTAGATCTGAAAATTTCCCTCATTACCAATTCTTGAGTTATCTCAGACAGAGGTAACTTCTTATAGGAAAACTGTCCAGGAGAAACCAAGATGGCGGCATAGGTAAACACCTAAACTGCTGCCACGCACAACAATTTTAAAACTACAACTAAAAGACAAAACGTCTATCACCCAGAACCATGGGAAAGCTGGCTGAGTGGAATTTCTACAACTAGAAGGAAAGAGAAAAGAGCATTGAGACATGCACAAGCGCTAAAAAGCTGAGGTACGGAGGCACGCGAATTGGGCTGGCGGCGGGCGACTGGGTGCCCTGCTTTTTTCAACCTGAAGGGAGACAAGCTCCCAATTACTCTGAACTCCAGTTTCTGGGGAGATTCTGGGGACCCAAACTCCTACGGGGAGAAGCTGGACTGTCTGCCATCGGGTCGGAAAGTGAGGGTGACGTTCTTGCAGAGGTGTGCCCAGCAATCATTGTTTAGTGCACTGGGGTGCGGGAACACGGAAACGCAGAGATGGCTGACTGGCAGCCATTGCTGTTTGCCACACCCTAGCCTAGTGACTCCCTGAGACCCCACCCCACACAATCTACAAACCCACCCAAGCTCCACACAGTGGCTTTTGAATATAAATGGCCTGCCCTATCGCTGCTTAACCTAACAAACTGCAGCTCTGGTCAGACAGCTCCAAAACCTCCAAACCGCAAGCAAAGAGGAGAAAACTGTAGTTCTCGCTGTAGCTCCTGCTGGGTGGCCTCAGACAGTAGCTGACCTGCACCCCATTGGAAATCCAGAAGCTAGTGTATCTAGTGGTCAGTGTGAAACAACACCAGATTTCAACTCCTCACATCCATAAGTGACACATTCAAGAGGCAGACTCAGTGAGCACCAAAGCCCCACTGAAACAAGTCCTGCCCCATAAGCGTGTCTCAGCACAGCAGTTCTTCCATTATAGACACAGCGGGTCCTCACAGCCAATTGGCCTGGAGGTCAATTCCTCCCAGTGATACCAACAACAATCAAGACTTAACTACAACAAGGCTGTACACACAGTCCACAAAGGGGTGCACCAAGAGTGTCCACCTCAGGTAACTGGGAGGCTGACCCACTGGGCCATATAGGACACCCAGCACACAAAGCCACCCTACCAACTCAGGGAAGCAATGAATGTGCGGAGACAAAGAAACAGATCACAAACGAAAGAAATGGAGGAAAAAAAACGACTGGATATAGAGTTCAAAACCACAGTTATAAGGTTTTTCAAGAATTTCCTAGAAAAGGTTGATAAGGATATGAAAAAGTACCAACTAGAAATTAAACATACACTGACTGAAATAAAAAATATTATACAGAGACCCAACAGCAGACTAGAGGAATGCAAGAATCAAGTCAAAGATTTGAAATACAAAGAAGCAAAAAACACTCAACCGAAAAAGCAAAAAGAAAAAAGAATCCAAAAATTTGAAGATAGTGTAAGGAGCCTCTGGGACAACTTCAAGCGTACCAACATCAGAATTATGGGGGTGCCAGAAGAAGAGAGAGAGCAAGATACTGAAAACCTATTTGAAGAAATAATGACTGAAAACTTCCCCCGCCTGGTGAAAGAAATAGACTTACAAGTCCAGGAAGTGCATAGAACCCCAAACAAAAGGAATCCAAAGAGCACCACACCAAGACACATCATAATTAAAATGCCAAGGGCAAAAGACAAAGAGAGAATATTAGAAGCAGTAAGAGAAAAACAGTTAATTACCTACAAAGGAGCACCCATATGATTGTCAGCTGATTTCTCAACAGAAACTATGCAGGCCAGATGGGAGTGGCAAGTTATTCAAAGTGATGAACAGCAAGAACCTACAACCAAGATTACTCTACCCAGCAAAGCTATCATTCTATCATTCAGAATGGAAGGTCAGATAAAGAGCTTCACAGATAAGAAAAAGCTAAAGGAGTTCATCACCACCAAACCAGTATTATATGAAATGCTGAAAGGTATTCTTTAAGAAGAGGAAGAAGAAGAAAAAAGTAAAGATAAAAATTATGAACAACAAATACATATCTATCAACAAGTGAATCTAAAAATCAAGTGAATTAAAAATCTGAGGAACAGAATAAACTGGTGAATATAATAGAATCAGGGCCATAGAATGGGAGTGGACTGATAATTCTCAGGGGTAAAGGGGTGTGGGAGGTACGAGAAGAGACTGGACAAAAATCATACACCTGTGGATGAGGACATTGCGGTGGAGGTAAGGGCAGAGGGTGGGGTGGGAACCGGGTGGAGGGGAGCTGTGGGGGGAAAAAGGAGAAACAATTGTAATAATCTGAACAATATTTATTAAATTAAAAAAAAAGAAAACTGTCCAGGTGTTTGGAGACAGAACAGCTAATAAGAATATCTCTTATTATTACCATGAATTTTAGACATATTAATTCATTTACAATTAGCAATTACAATAAGCCTAGGAATCAGGATCTATTGTTATCGGTTAGAAGACTGACATCCACAAAAATGTCCTCCTCGCCCCTCTCTCCTGCTCCCCCCACCACCAGGGGCTCCTCTCTCTTCCTCTAGGGACAGCCTGGTGAACTGCCACCTGGAGGACTTATGTTCTCTGCTGGAGGGAGCCCATTTCTTGGTAGACACGAGACCTTGGCCTCACCTGGCATACTCAGACCAAATGGACTCCACCTGACCTGATTTTGAATGAGATGAGGGCTCACTCCCTTGTGCCCCTGAGCAGATCCCCCTCACAGAAGCAAATATGCTGGATATGTGGGCTGGGGGTTGGCACAGGGCCAAGGCAGGGGTCATTGCTTGAGGACCCTGAGGTGTGGCTTAGGCACTGGGCCTGGACATTATGGCTTGCTCCTTCTTTCTCCAGGCATGGAGACCCTTCCTCTCAGTCAGGAAAACAGCTAGGGAAGCTCAGCCTGTCACAAGGACCACTGTGAACCTTCTCTGTCCAGGTGTAGTTCTCAGTTGCGACAGCAAGCCCACTTGAGTTTGTGTGAACAGAAGGCACCTTACAAGGGTCCTCCAAGAAAGTTACAGAAGGTCAGAGAATCAGGCTACTTACAGTATGATTCCAATTATATGACATTCAGGAAAAGCAAAACTATAGAGACAGTAAAGAAAAAAAAATCAGTGGTTTCCAGGGGGTGGGGGAGGAGAGACGAATAGGCTAAGCCCAGAGCATTTTTACGGCAGTGAGGCTAATCCATATGATAGTATAATGGTAGATACATGTCATCATAGGTTTGTCTAGACCTATACAGTGTACATCACCAACAGTGAACCCTTAAACTATGGACTCTGGGTGAAAATGATGTGTCAATGTAGGTTCACCAATTGTAACAAATATACTGCTCTGGTGGAAAATGTTAACAATGAGGGAGGTAATGCATATCTGAGAGCATGGAGTATATGGGAAGTCTCTGCATCCTCCACTCAATTTTGCTAATTAACCTCAAACTGCTCTAAAAAATAAAGTTTATTAAAAACTACCATTTCTATTAGCACCAAAATTAAGTACTAAGAAATCAATCTAACAAAATATGTACAGTATCTGTATGAGAAAGACCCAGAACAGCCAATATGATGCTGAAGAAGTACAAGTGGGAGGACGGACACTACGTGTCTATGAGACTTACTATAAAGCTGCAATTATCAAAACAGTGTGTTTTGGGTGAAAGAATAGACACATTGACCAATACAATTGAGATCCAGAAATAGACCCACACAAACAGCCAATTGATCTTTGACAAAGGAGTAAAAGAAATTCAATGGAGAAAGCACAGCCTTTTCAACAAATTGTGCTGAAACAAATAGACATCCACATGTAAAAATAACTGAATCTGAACTCCACTGTGAATTTTGATGAGGCTAGGAAAATATAGGCAACAATAAGCTTTTTAATACTGCATACATCTACTAGCCTTGTGTATAAACATAATTCTTATTGATGTCATCATTATCAATTTCAGAATTAAAGCAGTTCCAGGACTTGGAAATATGACATGCTATAGTTAAATCAACTAGGGGTTTTTGATATATGAGTTATGTCATTTTAAAATCTTTGATACTGGAAAAAATACTTAATATCCCTGAGCAATATCTCCTCATCTATAAAATGGAAATAAAGAGATTGCCTTCCCCTTCTGACATGGTCCTGAAGGTATTATTGAATAATGTGTGCTAAACAATAACCATAACATAATCATCTATTTGTATCAGGTTAAGCTAAACAGTGATACAAATTAAAAAACAGACAGGCTTGGAAAATATTGTCAATGATATGTCCACAGAATTACCAAGAACCTTTCATATAATATAACACTTGAAAAATATTGTTCAGCATATGGAACTGGGTAAATTTTGTTTTCATGTACAAAATAATATTCTTCCTCTTTTAAAAAATATTCAGAAATATTCAGTGTCTCATCAGTGTCACTTCTGTGGGATTGAATTACTTTGACTTCTGACATTGGGTCTAAATTACTTTGGGGCAATGAATTGCTGGTGTACATGACAGAGGCATGAGAGACACTGGAGAAAACCCTCACACCTGCAACTTAAAGCAGAAAATATCAGTCACTACAGTCTAGATCAGCCAATACTTAGTCAACCAACAATCTCAGCCCAGATGAGACAAACAGAATTGCTCAAGTTGACCCAGAGCTGTGTGATAAGTAAATGGTATGGGCCACTAAGATATAGTTCTTTGTTATCTCTCATTGCTGTGGCAATTACTACCTAATACATCATATATCCCATTTCTTGAATTTAAAATTCAGTTGCATCCTTAAATAGTCTGCATATTTGAAAATTTATCTGAAAGGATTTCAAGTTTTTATCTTTACATGAATTTCCACTTGTTTGGATTCTATATTTCTATTTATAATTTACTAGTGGCCCAGTGCACGAAATTCCTGCACATTAAAAGGGGATTAATTAGAGGAAAAAAATTAATATTGCTAAATAGTGTCAGAGATGAAAGAAAATTAGTAAAATGTATATGAAAACCTTCTTCGTGTCAAAGTCTAGGGTGCACCACGGGACCCAGAGTCAAGTCCCTGCCCACCCACATGCACCTCAAAATTGCGTGAGACCCAGACCCAGCCAGGCCCTCCCCCACAATTGGGCAAGATCCAGACCCGGCCAGTCCCACCCTTGTCAAGCCCCGCTGGGCAGGGGACGTAGCCTCAGGTTCCCTGGCCTGGCGCCAGGACGGGGGGCATGGCCTGAGGTCCCCCAGCCCAGACCAGGGCAGGGATCGTGCCTTGAGGTCCCCCATCAAGCCCCGCCAGGTGGGGGACATGGCCCGAGATCCCCTGTCAAGCCCTGCTGGGTCGGGGGCATAGCCTGAAGTCCCCCATCAAGCCACGCCATGCGGGGGCGCTCAGCCTCAGGTCCCCGAGCCTGGCACCAGGAGGCGGTGCAGCCTCAGGTCCCCCATCAAGCCCCGCTGGGCAGGGGGGCGCGGCCTGAGTTCCCCAGACCCAGCACTGGGGGTGCACCTTGAGGTCCCCCATCAAGCCCCGCTGGGTGAGGAGTACTGCCTGAGGTTCCCTTTCAAGTCCGCCAGGCAGGGGGGCACAGCCTCAGGCCCCCTGGCCCAGTGCTGGGGCGGGGGGGTGCAGCCTGAGGTCCCCCGGCCTGGTGCCAGGGTGGGGGGCACGGCCTGAAGTCCCCTGTCAAGCCCTACCAGGTGGGGGGCATGGCCTGAGGTCCCCCGGCCTGGCACTGGGGTGGGGGGAGCAGCCTGAGGTTCCCTAGCCCAGCACCAGGACGGGAAGCGCACCTTGAGGTCCCCTGTCAAGCCCTGCTAGGTGGGGGGCATGGCCTGAGGTCCCCCGGCCTGATGCCAGGGCAGGAAATGCGGCCTGAAGTCCCCTGTCAAGCCCCACCTGGTGGGGGGCATGGCCTGAGGTCCCCTGGCCTGGCGCTGGGGTGGGAGGAGCAGCCTCAGGTCCCCTAGCCCAGCACCAGGACAGGAAACACACCTTGAGGTCCCCCGTCAAGCCCTGCCAGGTGGGGGGCTCAGCCTGAGGTCCCCTGTCAAGCCCCACAGGGGCGGGGGAGGGCATAGCCTCAGGTCCCTGCTGATGGCTCGTTAAGGCTCCTTATGGGAACTTGGACTCAGCTGTGGGTGCAGCCATCTTTGTTATGGAGTGATGGTCAATTAGCATATTCCCTCTTTATTAGATAGGATAATTATTTTATTAATTATAATTTATTCTTAAGTTCCTCACATGCTTTTAAGAATAAGGCAGAGACCAGCAGGCATGGCTCAGTGGTTGAGTGTCGACCTATGAACCAGGAGATCACGGTTCGATTCCTGGTAAAGGCACATACCCAGGTTGTGGGCTCGATGCCCAGTGTGGGGCATGCAGGAGGCAGCTGATCAATGATTCACTCTCATCATTGATTTCTCTCTCTCTCTTCCTCTCTGAAATCAATAAAAATATGTATTTTTAAAAAATGTTTTCTCTTTAATTAATAAGGAATTAAAAATCACATTTAAATGGTAAAAGCAATTGCAATAATAATACAGGACAGAATTTAACTTAGTGATGCTGTCACATCACTGACATTGAAGCAACAGACCTGAAACGTGCTTTTTCTGAGATTTCTAGTATTTAGTTTTTCAAGTCAGGAACAACATATTGAATTTTATTCTTGGCATTTACCCAGATTTTGTGCAATGCTTGAGTCTGAAACTAGCAAAGAAACAAGAGAATTAAATAGGGGGGAAATCATATGCTTGGTTTGAATCTGTCTTGGCAGATTCCTTCCCGTTTGATTTTTCACATCCTGACAACTTGACAATAACAAAGATCAATCACATTTAGTTATAGATCAAAATCTTTGAATGAGAGAATATGCTTCCTTTGCTGCTCTGGTGTCCTTATATCACATGTCAGTATGTAGTTCTACATAGTAGTGATCAGAACATCAGCCTTGATATTGAACACTTATAGCTCTTTGCACATCAACATCTGGTGTGTTGGAAATGTCTTCAACATAATTGTAATTACAATATATATACCTGAGCCTCTTTAACTCATGAGGGAAAGGGTTGTCCTTAAGAAGGGCTAGCTAAAACCTGTGCCAAAGAATGAGTTCCGAGATCAAATCAAAAAGGACCACCTTCCCAGAGCTGAAAACTAATCACAAGTTATATCAAGTCCTTATCGAACCACACCAACTTCAAAAGGAGGAGGAGAAGCAGTAACAGAGCGGCAACTTGAGAATAAGACTGAGCATGGGGGCTGGAGGGAGGGGAGAGGGAGAACGTCCAGGGTAATTGCTGACAAAATCTAATGACAGCCACCGCGAACATTACCATAGGTAGGTTAGGTTTTTGGACTGACTTTTAGCATGGACTGTCTTCTAGGCATGAGCGTGTACATCTCAGTGTGACATAAAACTCACTTTATTGGTACATCTACACAATGGAATACTATGCTGCGGTAAAAGAGAAGGAATTCTTACCATTTGCAACAGCATGGATGGAACTGAAGAGCATTTTGCTAAGTGAAATAAGCCAGTCAGAGAAAGATAAATATCACATGATTTCACTCATTTGTGGAATATAATGAACATAAACTGATGAACAAAAACAGATCCAGAGACAGAGAAGCATCCATCAGACTGTCAAACCTCAGAGGGAAGGTAGGGGAGGGTGGGGGTAAGGGGGAGAGATCAACCAAAGGACTTGTATGCATGCATATAAGCCTAACCAATGGACACAGACACCAGGGGGGTGAGGGCATAAGTGAGGGAGTGGGGGGGGGGGCAATGGGGCAATAGGGACACATATGTAATACCTTAATCAATAAAGAAAAAAAATTTTTAATGAAATAAAAACTAGTATTGCTTTTAAAAAATTTGTGTTTTTATCATGCATTTCCCTCACAAATTTTTCCATAAAGTTTAAAAATTGTGTCAGATGAACAATCAGGAATATGAGGGAAAGTTTCGTCTCTGTGTAAGCAGATCAGATGAAACATGAATTCAGTCCCATGTTATTACTGTGCAATATCCACCTTGCTATTGTGAAAGAAAGTGTGCATTGTAATTTAATTTGCTTTTAATATTGAATATAATATACTGGAATGTGAAAAAAACTCAATTTATATGTTCTCCATAGATGAGTATGGCCTTGAGTCTATTTCAACCTTGATATTAAAATGTTTTCATCCACTTTTTTAACTTGAGTTTCTTCTAACACATACACACACATTTACTTGTGTATCTTCTCTTCTCTATTCCTAATGTACTATTCTGTGTAGTTCTCTCATAAGGTATGTATAGCTTTGCACAAGAGCTTTAGTCTATCATACAATTCCAAGCAAATGAGCTGGGGGAAACTGAGGGTTGGTGTTTTTTTTTTTAATATTAGAGAATTCTTAGAGCAAGGGACTTTCTAAATATAGTATTAGGTTCCTAAACCACTCTTACTTTGTTTGTTTGTTTATTTATAGTTCAATTTTTACTGGAATAGTCCACTAGCTAGCCATGCATAGTTTTCAAGACTATATTCTAAACTTTTAAAATTGTTACTTAAATTCAATGTTCTTTTTATAATTTTCTATAATTACTGCTAGTCATCTTTTGATGACTTATTATATGATATTTTTTCTTTGTTTTTAATGTATCTACTATTTCTGTAGTTTCAGACTCTTCTAGTTGAAATGGAAAGAATATTGAACTTGAAATAAAAGCATCTGTATGTAGATGTCAGCTCTTTTATTTTATATGTATGTGACCTTGGGAAATAACTTCGATGCTTCAATGCCTTAGATTCCATTTCCTCCTCTCCAAAATAAGAATAGGAGCACATACTTAGCTCACAGAGTTGCTGTGAAATTAAATAAGATAATATATGTGAAAGTTTCAGGCACAGACTGGGTGCTCAATAAATATTTGTCACCATTTGGTTGTGATCTCTCATTGCCTTTAACATTGTTTCCAAGATGTTTAGAGCCATTATAATGTTATAGTACTCACTGACATAAGGCTGGACTGAGCTATAAATTCACAGAGGTGTTCATATTTCCTCAAAGAACATGAGGAAATATAAACTTGTTTTTCAAAAATTGTTACTATTCATGAGTATAATGACTTCTTAGAATAATGGTGAAAGTTAGGTAAAATTCCTCCACAGGACAATGGTATTCCTACAGGGATAGGCAACAGAAAGGCACTACCCTGAAAACCATCCATCTACTATCTATTCTCCCAGCACTTCCTCTTTCTTCCCTATCACACTCCCCCTCTCCTCCTACCTTCTACCCCCTATTCCCCTACTCACATTTTTTTCTATGTCTGCAGCCCCTAGAGTCCACATAGAACCATGAGAATTTCAAAATCCAAGGTCTCAGCAAATATAGCAAATCCTACAGCCCCTTGCCACTCCACGTACAGTCAGTCCATGGATGACCAGCATTATCATCACTCTGAGGCTCGTAGCTATGCAGAATCCCAGACCCACCTCAGACATATGGAATCAAACCTGTAGTTTAACAGGATTCCCAGGAGATTCTTTTTAATTTGAAGTTTGAGAAGCATTAGTAGCGCCAATAGTTCTCAACTCTGGCTGCACATTAGTACTATTTAAACAATGTGTAAAAATCATGTGTCCAATCCCTGCCCTCCCCAAAGATTCTGATCTAATAAGTATGATGTGGGGCCAACCATTCCTATTTTTTTTAAAAACTTCCAGGTGATTTTAATGTGCTGCCATGTTTGAATCTTTTCCCCACCCCACTCATGCTTTCATATAATAATACTTGGAAAACTTCAGTTCCTTAATCAGTAAGCATTTATGTACTTAAACACCTTCAGCTACCCATTTAGCAACACTAAACAGCTAAAAAAAGAGACATACTCAAAAACACTCTCTTATATTATTTCATATAATGATCTCAAATTTTAAATTTAAATTAAAAAATTTTAAATTCAGATAGACACATTTTGTTTTGTGTGTTTATATAATAAAGACTTGGTCTGAAACGCAGTCCACATATCTCCTGTTGACATTAAAAAAAAAGTTGCATTATAGGACACAGGGGATCCCAAATGAAAATTGAAAACTGCTCTTCTCCAACCAATCTATCTTCCCAAAAGTAATAACTACTGGTTTGTATTTTTATCTTCCAGAAAAGAATTTTAATACCACATAGATTCATTTTTATTTTCATAGACCAGAATCACACTACACATTGTGTTCTTTATATTGCCCTTTTCATTTAATGTTTTAGAAATACTTCCTTTTGGTATACCTTTATTCTTTTCAATAATGTTTTTCAATTCTCTAGTGATTAAAGTCCTGATTGTATCTTGATCTTTTCTGATGTCTTCTTGTTTCTATTTGTGGCTATTGATTACTTTTCTACATCACAACATTAAATGAATATCCATGAAAAAAATATATACATATCTTGGCACAATTTAGTGAGGTTACCAATGAGGTGTATTTTAGTGGTGTAATTCCTAGAACAAAATGTATGGGCAGTCTTTTTAAAATATATATTTTACTGATTTCAGCAAGAGGACGGGAAAGGGAAAGATAGAAATATCAATCATGAGAGAGAATCATTGATCAGCTGCCTCCTGCACACACCCCCTGGGGATCAAGCCCACAACCCAAGCACGTGCCCCAACCGGGAATTGAACCGTGATCTTCTGGTTCATAGGTGGACACTCAACCACTGAGCCATGCCGGTCAGGCTGGGTATATGTGTCACCAAACTGACACTGATGAGGTACACACCTGCTCTCTCAGCACCAGTACAGGTTTCTGCACAAATTTGTCCTCACCAGATCAAGGTATTATTAAACCTTGTAATTTTTGTCAACATGATATATAAAAAATGAGATTCATAGTTGTTTTAATGTATTAGACTTCTTTATGTATTAAAAAGTCAAACATCTTTTCATGTTTATTGGTTGTCTTCTCTTTTTGTTAACTGTATTGCTTTCTGACTTTTATGTTCAACCTAGTCCAATTAAGTTCAGAAATCAGATGGTTAGGAGCAATGCTTTTTGTCCTTTGCTGATACATTGGGAAAGAACACTAGAGAAAAGAACCAGGGCAGAGAAATGGGGCCATTGATGGGTGCCATCTCAACCTACATAGAAGCATGCAGAGGACCCCATGGTTCACAGAGGTAATTCTTTCAGCTCTCTGCCAACTGGTTGATTATGAGCCACATGTGAAGCAGAAGCTAGAGAAAGTCTGCTAGGGAAGGGAAGGAGTTTATGAGGCTGGCCAAATCCAAGTCTATTGTCTTTAAGCCAAAGATTCAGCATCAATTCCTACATCACACAAGGTAGGAGGCAGCCTTCCACACAAACAAGGGTCATCCTCCCTGAGAAAATAGCAAGCATGCCTAAGAGCAAGCTCAGGGTGGAAATCCCTAGTTAGAGGTTGGGATTTTCAAGACAAAGCCAAAGAAATATGGCTAGTGTTAAACTTACATAGATCTAGGTTGAGAATTTCATTCACCTTTTAGCAATGGTTGGCAAATGTCTTCGTCTCTAAAGTCTGCCCAAGGAGAAAGTCAGAGTGACTCTATCAAAAATATTTCCACTCCCCCTGCAACCCAGAATGGGTTATTGGGTATTTCCTAGGACTTATTCAAATAATTTTTAGGACTTACTGAAGAAAAAGTAATCAAAAGCACCACTTTAAATCTAAACACTATCTTTTTAAAAAAGCATACACACCCAGGAAAGTAATTATAAAGATAGAAAAAAGCCAGGCACAAGGCGGCTGGCTTATAACAAAGCCACGGTCATTAAAGAAGCAGAAAGATTCCAAGCAGAACATGTTGACCATTCTAAATGTATTTGCTAGCACAGTTCCTATTGTCTGAATAACTAAATTCCATGAGAGAACAATAAATGAAAGCTGAAAGAGCTAGTTTATAAAAATCCCTAGAAATAATTAGGGCACTTCCTGTGCTCCTTTATGTATCAAAAAAAAAAAAAAATGTTATTTAAAAACAGGAAAGAAGCTAAGCCGGCGTGGCTCAGTGGTAGAGCATCAACCTACAAACCAGGAGGTCATGGTTCGATTCCCGGTCAGGGCACACCTGGGTTGCAGGCTCCATCCCCAGTGGGGGGCGTGCAGGAGGCAGCTGATCAATGATTTTCTCTCATCATTGATGTTTCTATCTCTCTCTCCCTCTCCCTTCGTCTCTCTGAAATCAATAAAAAAAATTTTTTTTAGGGAAAGAAAGCTTTTGCTTCTGTGAGAACTTTCTCACTTCCTCCTTTTCTGGGGGGAGGAGGGGTGCTCCAGAGTACCCAAAGCTGTTTTGTCACCCTGAGCTCGTCATAGTAATAGAGGCACCCAGGAATGACCTGTGCTGCAGAAGGCATGAGGCAGTGATTATAGTGTCCTTCCAGAAGAGGTGGAACATTGTGGAAGTTCAGAAGCAGAAGAAAATTGGCAGAAAATGAGGTGGTCCCCAGCATTAGTGGGCCCCAGAAGGCAGGCAGCTCACCTGTGATTGCAGGCGAGTAAGACAAGGCAACCTAGCCTGGCTTCGTGGGCAGAGGAAGGAGCACTGGAGTCCAGGCAAGCAGGGGAGCAAGGAAAAGGACAGGTTCCATATGACAGCAGGCCAGACTTGGTGATAAACACACCTGATACACATTTAGGAGGCTACAGAAATGATGATGGAACAACGGGAAGGGGGGATTCTGCACTACCAGGTGGAGCTTGAACCAGTGAAATAAAACCTAACCTTTATTACCATGTTACCAAGGTGTGCTAAGGAAATACACATATATATTTACTTATAACCAGAATGTGTAACAGTATTTCAAAAAAATATGGCTCATATGATAAAGTATCATGTAGCCACTTTAAATAATGTTTTTAAATAAATACTTTAAAAGCTTAGGAAGAAATTATATTGTAAGGATAAAAAGAAGAATATTAAATTGTATGTACAGTAAGGTCCAAGTATTTATTAAGGGGAGGTGGGCGATGGTGGGTAAAGGAGGGAGGAATGGTGAACATCTGTAATAGTGTCAACCATAAAAAAGAAATATGTAAACACATAGAAAATACGCCAAAATATTAATGATTCTACTTTGTCATAGTAGAATTATGTTTGCTATTGTGATCATTTTTAAATAATTAACATAATAATACTGAAAAGCTAAATGTAAAAGCTGGACAGACAGAGAAGTTCTGTGATTAATATTTTATGCATACCTTTTTCTTTTTGCTCTCATAATTTGTGAAATGCTATTAAATTCAAGCAAAGAATAGCTGTAAAAATTATATAATATGTACTTTTAAAACAGACTTACATATTAATCAGTAAACTTAATGAAACTTATCTCTGGATGAAAGTATTACATATAATTTTAATTTAATAAATCTTTATTGTTCAGATTATTACAATTGTTCCTCTTTTTCCCCCCCATAGCTCTCCTCCACCCGGTTCCCACCCCACCCTCTGCCCTTACCTCCCCCCCACTGTCCTCATTTATAGGTGTACAATTTTTGTCCAGTCTCTTCCCGCACCACCCCCCACCTCTTTCCCCGAGAATTGTCAGTCCACTCCCTTTCCATGCCCCTGATTCTATTATATTCACCAGTTTATCCTGTTCATCAGATTTTTTATTCACTTGATTTTTAGATTCACTTGTTGATAGATATGTATTTGTAGTTCATAATTTTTATCTTGACCTTTTTCTTCTTCTTACTCTTCTTAAAGAGTACCTTTCAACATTTCATATAATACTGGTTTGGTGGTGATGAACTCCTTTAGCTTTTTCTTATCTGTGAAGCTCTTTATCTGACCTTCCATTCTGAATGATAGCTTTGCTGGGTAGAGTAATCTTGGTTGTAAGTTTTTGGCTATTCATCACTTTGAATATTTCTTGCCACTCCCGTCTGGCCTACATAGTTTCTGTTGAGAAATCAGCTGACAATCATATGGGTGCTCCTTTGTAGGTAATTAACTGTTTTTCTCTTACTGCTGAACTGTCTTTAAGAAGATCTACCAACATTGTTTAGGTTGGAAGATACTCAAGTTATTAAGCGAGCACTTGCATTCAAGTCCTTTATTGATGATGCTGACTTCTCTAAATACAATCTTTCCAACATGATTGCTATGGATGAAACTGCAGTGTTTATGGGCCAATCATCTCAAACAACAATTGAACAGCGGGGTGCCTCCTTGGCATACATTCCCTCCACTGCTTACGAAAATGCACATGTTTCCTGTATTTTGGCAATTCATCTGGATGGCACTAAAATCCCACCTTTAATCATTTCTAAGGGCAAGAAGGAAAAGATTGAACGTGTTTTGGGCGTTTTTATTCTTGAAACTGAAAAAGCCTGGGCCACACAAACAGTTATAAGGAAGTGGGTCGATTTAATGCTGCCGCTTGTTATGCGAGGGAGCCAAAGAGGTCTGCTAGTCTGGGATGCAGCCAGCACTCACTGCGCTAAAGACATGAAGACATTTCTTCACGAAAGAAAAATAGATCAGATAATGATTCCCGCAGGAATGACGGCCTATCTCCAGACTCTTGATATTGCAATAAACAAGCCATTCAAAGACAATTTGCGCATGGAAATTAATGACTACATTGAAAATAGAATGGAGAGAAATCAGCGTGGAAACTTTGTGAAACCTAAACTGCAACAAGTTGTGACTTGGGTGAAGAATTCATAGGAGAAAATCACTGACAGTTGCATTGCAAATGCACTGCGAGCAGGCTACCTTGACAAGAAGTACTCATTTAAAGACAGTGCTATTGCCAAACATGAGAGATTTGGTCCACTGATTCTGAAAGAAATGGAGTCACAAGAAATTCACCAGGAAATTCAGGAATTGGATTGTTATGATGATGTTCCAGAAGATGATGACATGATTGTCATTGAATAAATGAGTAAATTCTTGATACTGTAGGATTCACAGTTTGTCTGGTTTGTGTTGACAACTACCGTACCGTATACAGGTAATAAATTTCCTTTATTTTCATTTAACAATAAATGTGTACTGTATTCTTCTTCATGGAAAAATAAGACATCCCCTGAAAATAAGACCTAGCGTGTCTTTGGGGGCAAAATTAATATAAGACACTGTCTTATTTTCGGGTAAACACGGTACCTTTTCACCTCATGGATATTTTTTCTGCCTAGTTTCTTTTTGTACATTGTGGAAAGCAAAAATACCACATTTTTTAAAGCAAATTTGAGTGTCATTCTGTGAAATGTTGCAGGTGACTACTCTTCTCTCCATCTCATACAACGCTCCTGAAAAGACCTGATATGTAGAAGGTAATGTGCTATGTCCTACACTGACACTAAAACATAAGCCCTATAAAGGCAGAATCTTCCCTCAGTCTCCTGTGTTCATGGAGTAGAAGAGCTGCCTAATATCACTGAATGCGCAATAGATACTGTTAACCCTAGGTTAACCATCTTAATAGCAGACCATTTTAAAACTAGAGGCCCAGTGCATGAAATTCGTGCATGGGGGGATGTCCCTCAACCCAGCCTGCACCCTCTCCAATCTGGGACCCCGGGAGGAATGTCTGACTGCCCTCTCACAATCCAGGACTGCTGGCTCCCAACCGCTCACCTGCCTGCCTGCCTGATTGCCCCTAACTGCTTCTGCTTGCCAGCCTGATCACCCCCTAACCACTCCCCTGCCAGCCTGATCGATGCCTAACTGCTCCCCTGCCGGCCTGGTCGCCCCTAACTGCCCTCCCCTGCCGGCCTAGTCACCCCTAACTGCCCTCCCCTGCCAGCCTTGTCCCCCACAACTGCCCTCCCCTGCATGCCTGGGGCCCCCCCAACTGTCCTCCCCTCCAGGCCTGGTCGTCCACAACTGCCCTCCCCTGCCGGCCATCTTGTGGTGGCCATCTTGTGTCCACAATGGGGCGGTCATCTTTTACCACATGGGGGCAGCCATCTTGTGTGTTGGAGTGATGGTCAATTTGTATATTACCTCTTTATTATATAGGATATTCCAAAAAGGGCATATATTTTTCCTCCCACTGATCCAAATTTAATATTTTTAAAACACTTACCAGTTCATTTTCCAATTAAGAAAATATTAATAAGACAGTAAGCAAGACTGGATGCCCACCACATTCCAAAGACTCCGGTTCCACAGTCTTTGCCAACCACCACCTATTCTCCACACCATCACCCGTGCCTCAGAGGACAGTGAAGTGTTTCTAGATTCCAAGAGTGAGTGTCAAGTCTACTCTAGTGTTCTCTCCAAATCCTGAGTGCTAGAAGAATGGGCATTTTATTCAAATATTTGATGGTAAACTATTCTGCAGATCAAATATTGATTTGTTGATTTACTTACAGTCACCTCATATTGTCTGCAAGTCTTGTTTATTGTCTTTTTAATATATTTCCTATCCATTCTCCTCTCTCTCATTGTCATTTGCCCAGATTAACATAATATTTTCTCAGCCCTCAATTGCATTAGCATACCTTTAATCATCCTTTATAATTTGATCAGTATGGCAGGAGGGGCTTTCAAATATGTAAATCTGGTGCTTTCCATTTTGGTCCTTAAAATCCTTCAGTAGTTCTTTGTTAACAGGGTAAAAATTATATTTCTTTTTTAATAACCAAGACTCTTGCAATATGCCCCTTTCCATTTTTTGCACTCTTTTCACATGACTTTTATTCTGGGTATACTTAATTACTACATTTATTTGATATTAACTAAAAATATACAGAAGTATTTAAACACATATTTAAATACTTGTGGTTATTCATCTATATCCCGACCTTGAACCAAGCTATACAATTATTTTTCAAGATTTGATATAGGCAGAATTTGCTCTAGAAATTCTCCCTCTACAATTTGGGGTAAAGCTCCCACTCACTATTGCCATCCTCCATTTATGCATATCTCTATTTTCATGTTCTCTACTCTATTGTCTGGTTGCTTGAATGTCTCTACAATGTAAATTAAAGATAATTTTTATTGTTTTGTTCATCCTTTTATTGCCAACAGGAATTACATTGGATCATACTTAGTGGTATCCTCAAAAAGCATTTATTGAATAAATGCACACTTAAGCAATATCAAATCTTCAAAAAAATGCCTTACTACTTAATATTCTGAAAAATTTTCCACTTTTTGTGAGTGCTAATTGTAGGAGAAAAATCCACAACCTTTTCCCTATAGCCTGGAACCTTGGGTGACAAAAATTATTTTTATACCTTTATTTGCATTAGAATCACCTAATTTCTGCATCTGAAAATCTCAGTCATTAGGGTTGGTGTCTGGCTGGGCATCTGCGTTTTTAAAAGCAGATCCTGATACACATAGTAATCTAAGAACCAGAGCTTTGAAGGGTACCCTTCCTATTTTCTATTTGTTTTGCAATGTTTATGTTAAGTGGTCTGAAACAGAAATAAAAGACCACTCCATTTTTACTAACAGATTTTATTCTATCCTCTGTGGCTATCATCTTCTCTACTTTCTTTGCCTTTGAAGTCAATAAACTCTTGTCCTGATGCTCTTGAAAAAAAAAATAATCTAGCACCTCCCTCCGTCCATTTTAATTAGAGCAGAGATCCTAGGTCTCTGAAGTCTTCTCGTGTCTTATAGACTGAGCCATTCCTCTAGTAACATCAGCCATGGGTTGAAACATCTCTCAGACAACCCTCTGGGACTCTGATGCTCACATGACATTCCTCAAGAAGATTTCAGAATAACCTGAACACTCAAAATATCTTCATGGAAGGGAATCTATGAATTTTGGACCTCTTTCTAATACGTATACGATATCTTAAATGGTCCCCTCCCCCCCAAGCAAGATCTTCATTAATTTATAAAATCACACATAGTGGTATCAGGGAGGAGTCCTTGGTCTGATACATAGCATAATGCCCCCAGGGAAAGTACTTTCAGAAATAAGAATCAATAGCATTAGCCGAAACCGGTTTGGCTCAGTGGATAGAGTGTCGGCCTGCGGACTAAAAGGTCCCGGGTTCGATTCCGGTCAAGGGCATGTACCTTGGTTGCGGGCACATCCTCAGTGGAAGGTGTGCAGGAGGCAGCTGATTGATGTTTCTCTCTCATCGATGTTTCTAGCTCTCTATCCTTCTCCCTTCCTCTCTGTGAAATATCAATAAAATATATTTAAAAAAAAAAAAGAATCAATAGCATTAGACTTTGACTATTGTTGTAGACTTAAAAGGTTTTAAAAGAAACTCCAATCATTTTTTTTGTATGTCAACCTTTGTGGCAGAGAATGATTTTAAATTTTACTATCACTCAGAGTACTTATAAATCTCGAAGGCAGAAAAGTCATTCTCATATTTCACTCAGAAGCACTGATGCTTTTCTTTACCTTAGGAGAAAAGGTGGTAAGGAATGAACTGGAAACTATTCTTATTGTCAAAGAATATTCAGATGATATCGGAGTTTTACTATGAATTTGTATGTTGTATGCTTGTTAAAATACAAATGCAAAGTATCAATATTAACTCGTTAAAAACAGTAGAGATGTCTTCTTAAAGCCAATAGCATAGCATTATTTGCACTAGAAAGGCCCCTGGGTAAAAGTCCATGTGCTACTTTATAAGAAAAGCATGTGGTTAACATTAGTTTGAAAAGGACTGGAAACATGGTAACCCAGTTTGAAAGGATTAAGAAGAGCATTTGCTTTCTGATAATTCACTGTGTTATCAATGGAAAAAAATCTGTGCACTCCTGGAACTTACATTCTACTGGAGGAGAGAGACAATACGCAATTAAACAAGTATTTTATAAAATACTACAGGCCCGGTGCACGAAATTTGTGCCCTGGAGGGGGGTGTCCCTCAGCCCAGCCTGCACCCTCTCCAATCTGGGATCCCTTGGGGAATGTCTGACTGCCAGTTTAGGCCCCTGTGGGATCGGGCCTAAACCGGCAGTCGGACATCCTTCTCACAATCCGGGACTGCTGGCTCCTAACTGCTCATCTGCCTGCCTGCCTGATTGCCCCTAACTGCTTCTGCCTGCCAGACTGATCGCCCCCTAACTGCTCCCCTGCTGGCCTGATTGACGCCTAACTGCTTCCCTGCTGGCCCGATTGCCCCCAACTGTCCTTCCCTCCCAGCCCAATGGCCCCCAATTGCCCTCTCCTGCTGGCCCGATCACCCCCAACTGCCCTCTCCTCCTGGCCCAATCACCCCCAACTGCTCTCCCCTGCTGGCCTGTTTGCCCCCAACCCCCCCCCCCGCTGGCCATCTTGTGGCAGCCATCTTGTGGCGGCCATCTTGTGATGACATCGCACGAGAGCATTGCACGAGGGTGTGATGCCACCTAGGCTTTTATTATATAGGATTGAATTATAAAATTTTCTATGAAAAAAATAAAGAGAGGTGACAGTGAAAAGTGAAAAGCATCATTCCAGTCGGCCACCTCTCCATGTCCTCTCTCTCTCCCTTTGGAGACCTCTAAGCAGACGCTTTCCTCGCTGTGTCTCTCTCTACCAGTACCTCTACCTCCAATCCTGCTTCACCTTCTCTGCAGGCTTATCTCTGTCTCCTACCAGCGCCCAAAAATATGCTTTATATTAATTCACCCAGCTAACTTTAATGGAATTGATGTTATTTTCAAGAAATGAAATGCGATCAGATTGCCAGCAATTCATGAAGGACAGGAATCTGATTTGTGAAATATAACGGCGCAATCACTGGACTTCTGAGCTGGTGAAGCTCTAAAATATTCACATGCACAATCCCATCTGGACAGACAACTATCACCCAAACAGAGCCAGATTTATACATTCACTTTAGGACTGGTGCTGAGAAAAAGTAATTTCCAACATTTAAACTCAGCACGACTTTTTAAAACTTGAAGTGGGCAAGTGCAATTACAGTGCACTAATGACTTTCAGCATGGCTTTAAATAACATTAATAACAAGGTTCTCATTGTTTGTAGATGGACTTTATAGAAATGAATTTGCAAGATCGTGGCTTACCCATTCTGGCAGTTGGAAGCAGCATAATTTATTTGTGAAGCATCCTTTATGCAAACTATATCCATTCCCCAAATGTTCCCTAGAATTAAGTGAGGCAAGAGTACAGACAGAATAAATTAAAGAAAATCAAGGCATGCAAATATTATAGAAGGAATTAATTAAAAGTCACATGGCATTTGCCCAGAAAAAGGAAGGGAGAAATTAATAAGTATATTCAAGAATGGGAAACCTAAGTTTAGATTTGCAAGTGATAGAGAGTAGCTGAAACTGGCATTATTATGAAGGGGCAATAGACTATTTTACCAAAAAGGAAATAAACAGAATTTAGAGTGAAATGTGACTTCAATGTTAGATAAGTCTATTGTTAAATATAGAGCAGGATTTTCTTCTAAGAAACTACCAAAAATTACAATCAGCTAAGATGTAGTTATAATATATCTGATAGAATTTTAATAAAGTAGGTTTTTAGGTCTCCTTTTTTTTTTTTTTTTACATATTCAATTTCATTTCAGAAGGTGTGATCACAGTAATGAAATAAGGAAGAATTCACTGGACCCACTTTAAGAACACTGCCTAAACACTGGCTAAAGTCAAAATGGTTATGCATCCTTCTAAAATAATGCCACACATTCTACTAAGATAATTAAGGAACTGGAACTGTGGGGTCATCAGATCTTCTGGCTAACTGTAGGTTTGATATGATCCTTTCCATATTAAGCCTTGGTAAAATTTTATTTTAAATGGCAAGTACTGAATAAATTTATGATCCATGGTGGAGATGTTCAAGTAAGTAGCTAATTATAATACAAAGTGATGAGAGCTACAAGAGAGTTTTGCAAAGCTGCTGGAGAGCAGAGGGGGAATTCCTAATTTCGTTTGGGAGGAGAGAGGGAAGATTGTGTAATTGGTATTGTAATGGGTCTTTAAAGATGACCAATAATATAAAGTTGACAAGGACATTTTCAACCTACAGGAGAAGATGTGCAAAAACACAGAGGTGTGAAAGTCTCTGCCCAACTGCCTCCAGATATCTGGCAATGCTTGAGCATGAGGAGAATTGAGGCTAGAGCAGAAGTGAAACTGGAAGACATGAAGTGGCCAGATGTGGAGTGGCCTTGCTTCAGGACAAGTCCTATGGCAAAGGGTGGAACAGACTGGGTGGAGTCTCCAGTGAACTAGATATTCTGGATTTTTTCCAAAGGATGCATCCCCTAACCCAGTGCTCGGCAAACTGCGGCTTGCAAGCCACATGCGGCTCTTTGGCCCCTTGAGTGTGGCTCTAGCACAAAATACCACGGCCTGGACAAGTCTATTTTGAAGAAGTGGTGTTAGAAGAAGTTTAAGTTTAAAAAATTTGGCTCTCAAAAGAAATTTCAATCGTTGTACTGTTGATATTTGGCTCTGTTGACTAATGAGTTTGCCCTAACCAGTTCTAGCTGGATATTGCATTATGTGAATGCAATATCCTATATAATAAAAGCCTCATATGCTAAGTGTCCGACCAATCGTTATGACTATGGCATGCACTAACCACCAGGGGGCAGATGCTATGATCGGTAGGTTAGCTTGCTGCTGGGGTCTGGCTGATCAGGACTGGGCAAGATGGGCCGGACATGCCCTGGACGAATCCAATGCACGGGGCCTCTAGTAGTGTATAAAACACTGCTGTGTAAATGAGGAAGTTAATTTGAGTTTTTAGAAAGTAGAGTACAGGCCCAAACAAACACTTTCATGGGCAAATTCCAAAAGAATGGGCTTTCATTTTGTAGCCTCTGCTGCAATGTATACAAGAATAACACATAAACTGAATTGATCCTAACCCATGTTGCATATGTCTTCTCAATCTGGAAGCTGGCCTTGGAATTCTGTATTAATGCTATCAATATATTATCTTGTAATTACTTTTCTGTCAAAGTGAAGAAAATGAGTTATATGAGTTTCAATTAATCAATGTAACTATATCTTTTTAAATTTTATCCTATAGGACAGCAGTACACATATTAGAATCTTGCAGAATGTTTGTTAAAATTTAGATTCCTGGCATTAAATCAAACAAATAATATCAGAATCCCAAGCCTAGGAATCTGCCTTTTCAGCAAGCTCTCCAGATATTTCTGACACCATGGTCTCATAACCACACACTGACAATCTCTTATCTAAAGAATGCCCAGTGTGAATGAAAAGATTTATCCTTTTTCCACTGCATACACTGAACATGGCAGGAAGCAGAGGCTAATCAAAGTTTAGGAAGCTGGGATAATTAGACTTTAAAATTAGGACCTGCCTGATGGTAGAGAACCTCAGTCTGTGTCATTGAGTCTCCTGCCGACTAGAAGCACTCGCCCAGCGAGAAAGCCTGTGAGCAACATAGAGCCACACACTTCAGAATGTCAAGCATCAAGACCTAGCTCTGGCTTACAAGCTACCTATTTTAACCTCTAGCCAATGTGCTCACAATGACAAAAACAAACAAATAAAAACCTACCACACTGCATTTCTTATCATTCTAGGTCTAAAGAACTTGTTCACAGGTGAATGCCTTTGTAGAACCTGGGTCCACTGTCTGCAAAGCCCTTTTGCCTGTTCAATTCCTCACTTCATCAACACCCACTGATCCCTTAAGACTTGAACCAAATGCCACCTGCTCAGTGGTAAAGCTCTCCCACAAGCCTAGTGATTCCCTGCTCTTACCTCTAGTCCCCACTGCTGTTCAGATGATTCTATAACGCATAGCATTACAATTATATTTATTGTAAATTTCTTATTAGACCTTCATCTATTGAGAAAATTCGGGCTAAACAGTGAATTCAGTAGCCTTTTTTTTTTTTTTACAGACATCAGGTAATGGACTAGACTTTAAATGTATTTGAGACCTGCCTGACAGGGGAGAACCTCAGGCAAGACTGCCAACACAGGGGCCACTGGAGCAATTAAGCCACAGACAATCAACCCAGCCCAACCACGGCTGAGTTAATTAATAGTTTAAAATATTTAATTAAATGGAAGTCTACTAAGAAATTTTTAAGTCAATTCAATTACTAGATATTACATTTTGTATTCCATTGTCCTAATTGGTGGGATCTATTTCACTGTAACATCTAGGTTGTTTGAGAAGTAAAAGTTTCCTTACCAGAGAGTTATTGTTCTAGTAAAGGACATGATCTTTATTAAAACTCATTGAATAAATCAGAGAGACAGAGCCGGTGATACCATAAAGAACATGGATCTTGGAGTCAGATAAGCCTAGGTTCAAATCATAAATATACCAATGTGTGATTTCAAGTTACTTTATTATTCTAAGTCTCTATTGCATCACCTCTGAAATGGAAATTGTTTCACAAGGCAGAGAGCTAATTAGGTAAATATATGAGAAAGTACCCAGCATATTGGCTAACTCATATAATCACTCACAAATTTGTCACTGCTGTCGCACCACAGACAAGTCAAGTCCTTCCTGTCACCCAGCCTGGAAGAGCTAAGGCATGAAGACACGTTGTTAGCTGATTGATCTCAGCTTTACCCAAGAACCTTAGCAGAAGAATTAACTGCCACACTAAGATGTACAATAGTAACACATTTCTTATAACGTAGAAGAATTTATAATGATATTTTATCTCATCTATGCATTTTAAAGTTGATATGTCTGCTTTACAGATAAAAAAATCTGTTAAGGAAATCTGGGTGTTTAAAGTCACATACTAATCAATGGACAGTCATAACTAGAGCATGCTGACTTTGAAAGAACACAGATATCGGGAAGAGCACAAGCGAGGGTCCTCGCAGGGCCTTGGAGCCTCCCTCAGAGTCTGTTGAGCTCATAGGGCCTAGAATTTGGCTCTGGATTTTTTTTCTTTTTTAAAAAGAGCTTTGTTGAGGTATAACTGATACACAAGAAACAGCACATATTTAAAGTAAACAACTCGGTAAGTTTTGACATATTTGATAAGTATATGTCCATCACCTCCAAGTTTCGTCCTTTTCAGTCCCAGACATTTGAATTGGTCAGTGTGCCAAGAGTTAACTAGTTTCTTAGGGAGGGCTTATAACAAAATTCTCAAGTGATACGTGGTAAAGCAGACACTAGCAGATTTGTCAACTTACTGGGAAAGAATAAACACTTCTAACAAACTCAGGGTACCGTTTCCCTGGTATTAGATACAAGCTGCTTCAGTGATTTGGAAATGGATGTGTCAATGAGAAGATTGCTCAGTAAGAAAGAATCGGGGTAAAGGAATTGGATGCTCTTGTGGAATATTTCAACAAAGATATAGAAAAGCAACGGTCTCTCCTTTACTCCAATCCTGTTCACATTCTATTGGTCAGACTTTGGGTCTTTGGATAAAGTGTTTCTATCTTGGACAAAATTCCTCCTTTTCTAGATTCAGGCAGATAGGACTCCTCTTTTTTATTGCAGGAACGTGCACCGTGCAGAAGGCTCCGGGACAGTGTTCTCTTGCCCTGATCACCTTAGTAAGACTTGGGCACTGTCCATAACTCAGTCATTTATCTTTTCCTTGTTTGTAAGCCCTAAGTTGTGTTGGCAGACAATTAAACTCCTGGATATTATATGCTGAGTCCTATGAGACACCACCCTAAAGGATGACTTTATCTACCTACAGGCATTGAAGCCACCTTGCTGTGTCTCTTACAGAAATGGAAGCACCAATACCCACTAGACCTATTAAGGCATATGAAACATTTTCATTTTACACTGCAGAAGGACTTGCCACTTTGAGTCTGTGATGAGACTTTATAGCGAAGGCTGCAGTCATTTCTCAAGGATACTTGGTACTGTGGGTAGTCTTCTCTTCACCTTTGGTAGATGATTTACAGAAATATTTAAACATGTTTCAGAAGTTAAATATGTCAGCACATGTCAAAACACTTAAATTATAATGACAGTCTATGACCTTAGCACAAACATGATGTCAATATCAAAAGCCCTCTTGCTATATAATTAATGTCCTCCCTTAATGAAGTCTCTTTGCAATGACTTTTTACCAAGCTCTTAAACAAGTTAACTTAATATTTTCTACTTGAAATACTCCTGGTATTAATTTTCATGGAATTAAAGAATTTTAAGGGCTAGAAATTATTTGCTCTTTCTCACACTGGGAAGACTTCTGTTTCCAATGAGAGCTTAATAAAAAAAAAACTCTTTGTTTTTTTAATCCTTACCCGAGGACATTTTCCATTGATTTTTAGAGAGAGTAGAAGAGAGAGGGAAAGACAGAGAAACATTGATGTGAGAGCAACACATTGATTGGTTGCCTCCTCCATGTACCCTGACTAGGGCCTAGGTCAGGGAGGAACCTGCAACCATGGTACATACCCTTGACCGAAATCGAACCTGGAACCCTTCAGTCCACAGGCTGACGCTCTATCCACTGAGCCAAACCAGCTAGGGCAACTTGATTTGATTTTCTGTAAGGCCATAATTCAGTTGTGTTTGTCCAATTGTAAATTATTTATTCTTAAAAATATTAAAATCAACAATAAAAACATCTGGAAATCATTTGTCAAATAAACTGTTGGTCCTTTAAAGATTTTTTGACCAGGCTTCCAATTCCAAAATGACTGGGTTGACTGTTTTCAGTGTGTTCAGTAATATGTATTTATGTTGTGCTCAATGCTGGAAACACAGCGTGAGCACAAACAAATGAGATGCCATCTTCAGTCTGTGTGACTCCTTGAAGAGCTGGACCATATCTTATATTGGTATGGAGACCTCCATTTTTCACTAGGTCCTACTTCAAGGGCTTCCATTACTATTTTTAGTAATGCAGAGTATATGTTTTGTCTGAGTTCTACTCCTAGGTCTTCAGTTATGTTCTCTTTCAACAGTGGAGCTCACAATTACTCTACTGGCAGGGCACTAAAAAAACAGTATTCTCTGAAGGTGTATAGTTGATCTGGCATACAAATTAGAAAGATTTTTTTTTCTGCCGAAATATGACTCCATTGTATGACTAAATTATATAATTATAATCAGAAATAAACTTGTTTCATATATTAACAAGCTGTTGAATGAGGCAAAAATTGAGTTTTGAAAATTAATTTAAGCCAGTGGAAGAAGAGTTAAGTATTTAAATAATATTAATTGAGAATGCTGATGAATTGAAGAGTTAATGAGCACATTAAGGTTAATAGAGGACATTCAAGAGTTGCCCTTCATTGGAGAAGAGGACACTAATAATGATGACAATCATGCTCAGCAAATGTGTTCAGATATATCCAGGAGGTGTCCCCTAAGTGTTCTGCCCACCCTTAGTTGCCTGACCTATAAACATGGCCAGAAGAATGGTCAAAAGGTTTGGAAAAAGAGGCAATGGAGCGAGTACAAGAATCACCCACAAGCTGGCACAGGATCTCCACAATCCAATTACACTTGTCCTGGGTTTTGGCCCTGTTCACAGTGATATTCAGGTCATTCTTCAGGCCACTGTAATGCACGTGTGTGTATTCAGGTTGTTGAATAAGCCTATATGAATGGGGTTATTCTCCTGAATACAGAAAGCATGCCTTACCCAGCTCAGAGTTCTCTGCTGAAAACTGAGCCTTCACATGAAAGCTATTCTTCAACCATGGCTGACTAATGCACTTGCTGAAGCAGTCACTCACCAGCATCCTGTTTGTGAGCATTCTTCCTCATGGTCAGTTTGGCTGTTATAGGCCACGTCATTCCCTAATGGGCTTCATCTTGGCTAGCAAATAGCCTAAAAATGATGTTACAAGGAGTAGCTTGACTTTCCTATGATGTAAGCAGCTAGAGTGTCCTTCAATACTAAAAAAAAAAAAAAAACCAACAAAAGTTTAAGTCCATTTGGCAAAAAAACCTTAGAATATCTGTTATAGAAAACAAGTTATTCATAACTTAATAAGGCTCTATGTTGTTATTTTTTTTAAATATAAATTTGACTGCTATTTTGATAAGCTATAAACCTCTCCTATACTTTCCTACTTTTATGCCCCTCCTATTTTCTACTGATTCAATATTTCCCAGTCATGTACCAAATATAATCTCAACATCATTGTGCAAAAATGTAATCATAATTAGGAAGAGAAGAAGGAAGGAAGGAAGGAAGGAAGGAAGGAAGGAAGGAAGGAAGGAAGGAAGGGAGGAAGGAAGGAAGGGAGGAAAGGAGGGAGGGAAAAGGAAGAGAGAGAGAAAAGGGGAAAACATAATTAAATTGCTTTTTAGTATAAATATTCCATAGTACATTTTATACATTTCTACAGAGGGCAACATTAACCATCTCATGAAATTAACCCCCGACACACATACACACACAAAGGAAATCAATCAGAGGATACTTATACTACCTTCTTGGGAGCTAGTTTTAAAGTCTCTGTTAAACATTGACTTGTGTTCCTCAAATACACATAGTATGTTAAAGTCCTAGCCCCCTGTACTTCAGAATGTGACATTATTTGGCAACAGGGCCACTGCAGATGCAATTGGTTAAGATGAGGTCATACTGGAGTAGGGTTGGCTCCTAATCCAGTAAGACGGGTGTCCATACAAAAAGGGAAAATTTGGATACAGAAATGGACACAGGAAGAACAAAGATGTAGGCAGAGATTGGGGTGATGCCAAGGAATACCAAGCTAAGAAAAGCCAAAGATGGCCAGCAAACAACCAGAAACTAGCCAGGAGACATGGAACAACAGATTCACTCTCACAGCCCTCAGAAAGAACCAGCCCTGCTGACATTTTCATTTTGGATTTGTAGCCTCCACAACTGTGAGATAACACATTTTTGTTGTTTAAACCGGCCAGTTTGCTATAGTTTGTTACAGCAGCCCTAGCAAACTAAAACACCTTCTTTAAAGTTACTGATGGGAAACAACAGTGTCTGTCTTGTCAAGACAAGCCACTACCTCACTCTCACCCCCATTGAAATAATGGGATGACCTTGAGTTCTGCCTTGGCTAAAGCTTCAAAAATGACTTACCATTGCTGCATTACAGTCCAGCAGCATCCAATGGATACAAATATGAGCCACACATATAACTACTAACTTTCTTTTATTTATTTATCTTTAACTCTATTTAAAAAAATCACTTACCATTGAAACCAATGCTGTATTTTATCATGGTCTCCTGTGAGCACACCAACTAGAAGCAGGAGTAGCACTAGAGCCACAGGTACTCCTCATGGAGCTTTCCTATTGTTTACCCTAAGCATTGGCAGGACAAAAGAGCTATTGACTGATGCATAGATGTAAGAGCTACTGAGTTCAAGGGCATGGATGAAGCCTCTATTTCTATTCCCCATAGCCTCCAGCTCAGTGTTGAGCACAGAACTATTACTTAGTATTTAATCTTTGATATAAGACACTACCAACTCTCTTCAATAGTTTGCTTTAAAATCTTCTGAATAAAAATATGAGTAAAACAACTTCTTTTCACTATTTGTTAATATTAATAACAATAGGGAGGAAAGCAAGCCAGTTTCTGTTTTTTTTCTGAGAAGGCTTTCCGTAGGGCGGCTTATACACAAGTTAGTCTCTGGTGCCATCTAGTGAAAACAGAGGATTATAACAGTATAGAGCTTAAATTTAAACTCAATCTTTTTTGAAGGGATACATAATGCAAACTATACTTAGAAAAATGCAGGAATACAGAGTTCACACCAGAGCTGCTTTCTGTTTTACACGGGGCAGGCCAGTGTAGCCTTCCCTTGCTTGTTATCTTGTGCCAGTTTGCATGACTTTCGTCATGAACTGTGTATTCAGTCTATTCAGCCACTGCTATCTTCCAGGCACTACACTACCAGAACTATTCAAAGGCCCACCCATTTGTGTTTACTCTGTTCACTAACAAGCCTCCTGTCTGTTTGGATCCATTACTACTACCTTTCCTCTCTCTAGACTTTCTAACCACTGGCTTTGCCCCATGTTCCTGGTTCAGGATGGAAAATGCCTTTTATTTTTCCAATTTTTTTGGCCACATTTCTTTGGCATTTCTCCTCAGACATTTTTTTTGTTTGTTTGTGGAAATATGATTTTTTAAAATATAACTTCTATGCCAGACTTAGTAAACCCTAACAAACCAAAAATTACTGGAAAACAGAAATGATACTACTTTGAAATCCTTAGGCGATGAGGCCAGGGACAAGGCAATGCCATTTTTACTTTTTTAGGAAATGCAGTGCAAATACAGTTCTGTGCACTCAGCTGTCAATCATGACCACTGCACCTGCCTAACGTATCTGTTTGCTGTTGTCCCAGTTTAAGAAAGGTGCCAGGAAGTTTATCAGGAGGGTATGCTCACTACTGCCTAGAAAGAAAACTCACTCATACTTAGAGAGCTGGTCAGTATGGATTTGCATGGACAGATTACTTCACAGAACACCCTACTTTCTACCTCCAGGTACAAGCCTTAATACTAGACCCCAATTAAATTCCTGAAGAAGTATAAAATAGCCAGATGCCAACAGACCATACCCTCTGCTATGGGCTAAATTTTGTCTCCCAAAATTCATATTTTGAAGTCCTAACCTCCAGTATCTCAGATTGTGACCATATTTTGGAGACAAGGTTTTAAAAGAGATATTCAAGTTAAAATGAGCTCATTAGGGTGGGCCCTAATCCAATAGGAATGGAGTCCTTATAAGAAGAGTAAATTTAGCCCTAACTGGTTTGGCTCAGTGGATAGAGCATCAGCCTGTGGACTGAAAGGTCCCAGGTTCGATTCCAGTGAAGGGCATGTACCTTGGTTGCGGGCACATCCCCAGTAGAGGGTGTGCAGGAGGCAGCTGATCAATGTTTCTCTCTCATTGATGTTTCTAACTCTCTATCTCTCTCCCTTCCTCTCTGTAAAAAATCAATTAATATATATATTAAAAAAAGAAGAGGAAATTTAGATACACAGAGACACCAGACAGGTGCATTCAGAGGGAGGACCACGTGAACACACACAATGGAGGCAGTCATCTGCAAACCAAGGAGAGAGGCCTTGCGGCAGGTCTCCTCAGAGGAGAAATTAAGCCTGCCAACATCTTGATCTTGGACTTGCAGGCTGCAGCACTGGGAGAAAATAAATGTCTGCTGTTCAAGCTGCCCAGTCTGGGTATTTTGTTACGTCAGCCTACCAAACTAATACATTCTCCTCTGCAGAAACCCTGTCTTGGTCCAATGCTCATCCCCCCTGGAAAACATGGCTCCATGGAGTCTTCAACCTGAGTAATAGCCTTATTGCTTAGAAGATGAAGTTGTCTTTCCCTGCATTGTAACTCTTCTTTGGGGAGGTGTAATGATTTTCAGTCAGACATGTTTAGTTGAGGATGAATTATTATCTTCTCTAGGGGAGATCAGTAAAACATCAAAAAAAAACCCAAAAACCTCCCTCGACCCACATATTCATCAGGTCACTTCCTTCACAGTGTACCCATGCATAGAGAACCCCGAGATCACTGTGGGGCCACCTGCCTCAGCACCCTTTATCAGTATGTCTTTAATGCTGCTCCCAGGAACTTCTAGGTAGAACATGTCAAAGTAAAATACTAAGCACCTGCAAGGACATGTTATGATCTCAGCCGAGAGCTCGTTTTCCTCATTTACACGTTTTAAAATTATGTTAACAAGATGTTCTAACTGCCTGAATCAAGTTATACTGTACATGAACACCAGATGACGTTATAATCCAAGTAATATGTATCTCTGTCTATCTCTGCTACAGAAGAGCAGTTGCAGTTTTAGGTGCCTGCAAAGAGAACCGATGTCTTGCTTGATGAATGGAGGCTTGCTGAACTTTTGTTCTCTGGGCTGTAGCCTAAGTTAGTTTAGAGAAGAGCTGGAGGGTGGGTATTTTAGAGCTGAAGATAACCAAACACTTTTTAGCTTGCCTGAAATGTTTTTCAGACTTCGAAAGAGGGCTGAAATTAGCTACTGGGAAGAGAAAAACACTTCATTTTATACCCCACTGAGCTGAAACTCCTTAGTAAACCTATTAAAAATAGTTTATTTCCTTTTTGTGGATTCTTCTGCCATGGCTGAGCATAGCATATCATTGATCCACATCACCAACCATTTTGACACCTAGTTTCATCCTTATTTTTTGACCAAATTTTTCTCTTTCCAATTGGCTTTAGAGCCAGTTACCTAACTAAGAGCTGTACTCTTTGCCAATCCATATCCATGACACAGAAGCCACTAGTACACACACTGCCTTGCTCATGATGATGGAGTATCTCAGAAGGTTACAGATGGCCACATAGTGGTCAAAGGCCATCATGCCGAGGAGCAAACACTCTGTTGATCCCATTGCAAACCCAAACATATGCACTGCGCATCCAGAGAAGAAAATGTTCCTTTTCTTTGAAATTAAACTCACCAATATTGAGGGAACAGATGAGGATATGTAGCAGATATCAAGAAAGAGAGGTTGCCCAGGAAGAAGTACATGGGGGTATGAAGACGGGAATCAAAGATGCTCGCTATGATCAGAACACCATTGCCAATCAGAATCACTACATAATCAGAATTAGAGCAAAGTAAATGATCTCAAGTTTTGGGTAATCAGAGTCCCAGAAGAATGAATTTTTTCACAAATGTTTTATTTGTTATATCCATGTCCCAGCTTTCAGGATATCAAAAGAAGATCTAACATAAAATATTTTCACTGCCAAGCAACAAATGTAACAGATGTCTTACTCTAGGGTGACATAGAAAGAGTGTTTTCTTTAACTTTTGTCATCTGCTCCTGACATAAGTTGTTGTGTTCAACAGTGTGTGCCCAGCATACAATTATCCTGGGATATTGAAAATCCTCTGCCCTGTGTCTAATGTGTTCAGATCTACTAGGATCAGAAGCAAATTCAGAAGCAACCTTTCTATTGATGACACCACACCCTAAGTTGAGTTTTCTAAGAAACCTTAGAATATTTCAGACAACAAACCTGATTTCTTCCTTTAGTCAGGTTCAGTGAGAGAGTGGTAGGGGAGGCAAAATACTGGAATTTTGAGTCTGTGTTTAATAGAAATTTTCAAAAATGTAAAGCAAGTTTTGTTTTTATGAGTATTTGTCTACCTGACATTCTGTATCTCCTTTGAGTCAGTTTATTTTTTATATTTTTATAGGGCAAACATTTGATTATAGTAAATTAAACCTTGTACACTGTAATTTAACATCTGCTCAAAGGTAAAGTTAGTTGTTGATCTCATAGTTATAGCCTGTTCCTATTATTTTGTTAGTTCCTATTGCAAGATCAGTGTGTAGGCCAACTATGCATGGATATGATAGAGAACCTTTGAAGAACAATTAATAGTCATTCTTCATTTGTTTTATTCTGTGACTTCCAAGATATCTGTAATTTATGTACCTGAGAAAACTATAATGTTTAAATATATTTGTGTGTGTGTAACACTTTTGATTTTACAAAACCCAAATTATTCTTCTCATTATCCCTATTTTTTTTCAAATGTTAAAGACAGAATGTGGCAAAAGTGATCCAGTCTGTGAGTACTTCTTACCATGATGGAAGATTCAGGGCTGTGGGACTAAATGATATGTCCCTGAACACTCCATTGCCTGTGAAATGATTCTACACTCACTCTACACGGCTTCCTAGGATAAAACAATGTTCCCCCAAGTGGGGTCAGAAATTGGCCAAGGGATGCCTTAGATAGGGACAAGAGTACTCCAATCGGCCCCAGCATGAACGCGAAAGAAGATACCAAATATGGCTTACCAAGAAACGTGGTGGTGATCCAGATCCAGCCCCTTTGGTGTTCAGGCCTGGAGAGCCTGTTGGCTTCCATTTCCAGAAAAATGTAATGATAATGTATATTGGTCCACTTAAACCACTTTTCTTGCCACCAGCTCCTAGCCTTGCCCTCCTAGGCAGAAATCCCCTCACCAGTTCAAACCCACCTTGAGCCAGTTCTGTCTTGTTGCCTTTGTTCTTCTCCCAGAAATTTAAATTGGTTACTCTGTGTATTGTATGAAAAAGAGAGGCAGGAGGAAAGGAGTGTGTCTGTCTTGCTCATCCCTCTGCACCTAGAGCCTAACAAAGTGGCTGCACACCTTGGGTTTGGGCTAAATTGGTGAAGGTGTACATAGAAAATTTTAATACACCCAAGTTATTCGTTTGCAGCAAGATCTGATGTTTTAAAAACTCTCCTTCAGTCAGCACTAAAATAATGCTGTTGTATATAGACAATGCCAATACAGAAAGTCACTCATTTGTACTCACATGAATGGATGTAGCAAGAGGTGAGCTTAATGAAAAAGTACTTGGGGCTTAGAAGAGAAAGGTCTAGGTTTAAGGTTCTTTTCTTCTAATATATAGTCTCGGTTTTCTCATTTGTGAAGTAGTGATAAAAATACCTGACTTACTTTTCTCCCAGGTTCGTTTTGAGAAAAATTCAGTAGCATATGAAAACTGCTTTATGAATTAATGGCATTATTTAGAAATAGCAATGATAATAAATCATAGCTATTTGGTAACACTAATAAATTAGTAGCCATATTTCCTCACGTTATTCACATTTTAAATCCATATTTAATAATAGCTTAAATTATGGAATGAAGATTGCAGTTTCATGGTACTGAAGACTTACTTTTCTACTGATAATTATTCCCACCTCCTAAAAGAACCAGTTACTTTCTTCTTAGTATTTATGTCAGCATTCTGAATTAAGGTCACGTTCAACAAACAATGCCAGATTCCACAGATGTGGAAGAATAAATATCTGTAATGCAACAGTTGTAATTGCTCCCCAATTCCCAAAGCAATTTAAAGTTGGAAGGATAGCTCTGTGGGATGAAGAAACTTCAGGTGTGTCAGGGACAGTGTCCCACAGACCCAGTTAAGATGGCTGTTAGGAATACACTGTGACCCAACTAAAACACAAAAATAAAATGACATTCTCCGACCCATGTGGAAACAAGAACAAATGTTCACCAAATTAACTTTATACAATGTCAAAGCTTTTTAATCCAAAATATGCTTACCAAAGCAAAGTTCATTCAAACTAAGTTCTTAATTCAAATGATAAGTTCCCAGGTGAAATGCTTGAACTGAAAAATGGTCTGGATATCATAAATTAAACAGATATTTGTTGTGCATTAAATACGTTGCCATTTAACTTTTTTGCTTAGTTTATCTTCATTCTTTTAGAAAGGTTAATGTCATGCGGAATGCTATCATCAACCTTTTTTGGAATGAGATGAAATACAGATAATCAAGAATATTAATAAATTTACAGGGCAAAAGTGAATTCAAATGTTTAAGGCCAACAAGTAAACTAAAAATAATCTAGAATGGTTAGTTTGGGGCGTGAATTCAGATAGATAGATGGTATATTATCAAATTAAAGTGTTTCAAACAACTATTAAGCTATATTATAGATATTAACACAGATTCTGGCTGTAATTTTCCAAAAGATGCTATATTTCACTGCAAAATAGATGAAATCTGGAGGGCCATTTTCAGAAGGTAGGCCCATGCCCAAGCAGGAGACTCGCCAACTATGGACTATGGTTCCACATACTAACCCAGAACCAGCCCTGTTCCTCTGTGGACTTGGCTACAACACTGTTTGACCTTGATCCTGCCACCAGTACCATCAGGAGTCATGCCTCCCCATGCCACAGGTAACAGGCTCACCAACTTCACTCCTGGCTGTGGCCCTGAAGTAGCCATGATCTGGCGCCAGCTGCTCTTAGCCAACAGGAGTATTTGTCCAGGGACCAGGCAGGAGACACACCCCTTCTGTGACCCATGGCAAGCCTGCCAACCTCTGTCTGGCTGCAGATCCTGAATTGGCCTATAAATCTGTTCCAGTCCCTTGCAGCTTCTGGCTGGGAAACTCTCTGCCCACCAGGGGCCTGCCTAGAGACATGCTTGTCTAACTCCCTGGAGGTAGACCTGCTGACTGCAGTTCCTCTAGAAGGAACTAGAACCTGGCTCCTTCACCTTTGCAACCAGAGAGAAGTACTGTTCTCACACACTTTTTAGTCTGTGTCTCTGGATGTAAGCACTTAACCTCAGTTCCACTGCAGATCTTGAAAGGGTACCATAAGCTTGCTCCAGCTCCTCACAGCCACAGTCTAAAAGTGGACCAGCCCAGGGCCCTGTTGGGAACCCTCCCAGCGACCTGAGAGCTACATGCGTCAGTGCACCTAATAAAAAGCCCAGTGTCTGTGGACCCTAAAGCAGACCCTTGTCCCAAAACTAGCAATATTGATCAAGGTCCTAGAGGCAACTGAAAGTATATAAAATATGCACTTCACTGCTAATGATAAATATAAATATATACTGCAATGGTGGCATGTGAATCACTTTTATTACTAGTATATAAAGGTAAAAGTAGTATGAATCAACTGAAGCATAATAATCTCTCTTTTGTAAAACTACTGTTTAAAATTCTCTATTTTTAAATGATCCCTTGTTCTATGTAGTCAACTTTGTTATTTTTTAGACAGTCCCTTATTCTGTAAATTAATGTTACTTTTTAGCTTGAGTGAATAATAGGGAAGATAAACTTAGCTGTCTGACCTTGCAGGCTAGCCATCTGATGTAAGGGGCTGATACTACTCCCATACTCTGTGCTCAAGGTTACAAGCTGCCTGCAAAAATAACTTATACAGAGCTCTTTGTAAAGTCTGCAGGTCTGGCAAAACCCTTATTTGGGAGACAAAAGGGCTGGAAAGATATAAAAAGGGAAAACTTCCTCCATATTTTGCTCAGAATTCGAAATATTTCTCTGAGCCTGCATGCGTAATAAACAGTGTAACTCCATTTTTCTTGGCACTGCTTGGTTTTTCTCCAGTCTTCTGTAACATAACTAATACTACAGAAATTTGTTAATAGAAAAACAATACAGAAACCTGATATCAATTACATGAAAGGAGGGAATAAAATGTAAAATTGCTGCATGTGATTGTGTTATGTTCATCTGAAGAGAGTAGTAATGAGTAAAGAGAGTAAATCAATAATAAAAAAACCTCCCAACAAAGAAGAGTCCAGGATCAGATGGCTTCAATGATGAATTCTGCCAAATATCTAAAAGAAATTAATTCCAGTCCCTCTCAAAATCTTCCAAAGAACTGAAGAAGAGAGAATGCTTCCAAATTTATTTTAAGAGGACAGCATTGCCCTCATACCAATACCAGGTAAGAACATTACAAGAAAAGAATAATACAGACCAATATTCCTGATGAGCATAGATAAAACAATTCTCAACAAAATATAAGAAAAACAAATTCAACAACACATTAAAAGGATCATGCGGGATTTATCCCTGAGTTGCAAGGATGATTCAACATTTGAAAATCAATAAACATGTAACTCCAAATAAACAGAATGAAGATTTAAAACTATATGATTTATTCAATAGATGCAGAAAAAGCACTTGATAAAATTCAATACACTTTCATGATAAAAAAACAGAATGAAGATTTAAAATTATATTATTTATTCAATAGATGCAGAAAAAGCACTTGATAAAATTCAATACACTTTCATGATAAAAATTCTCAATAAATCAGTTATAGAAAGAACGTACTTCAACATAACAAAGACCACAGATGACAAGTTCACAGCTAACATTATATTCAAAGGTAAAAAGCTATGGAATAAAACTAAGGTGCTAAAGAGTTGGTTAAAACTATTTAAATAATATTTTTATATGCCTAAAGCCTTATTGTCATAAATCAAAGTTAAAGAGAATTAAACAAGGATCAGATACAAATGCAGGGCCCTCAGGGAGGAGGGAGGAGGGGAAGCACTAGAAGTTCAAAAGCCATCATCCACAGGGTCTGGTACACACCCTTCTGTATAGAAGCAATGCCAAAGCAATGCCAATGAGACCCACCCAGAGGAGAGAGGAGCAGCTGAATATTTTCTGCAGTAACAACACTATCATTCTGGCGGAGCAGTGGCACAACAGCAGAATTTAGTGACCACATCATTTATATAGAAACCTGGGTCAACCCAAAGGAGATGGGTTGGCAAAGAATGCAGCCTCTGGGTAGGAGATATGGTCATGTTGTGGCTCTAAAACAGGAAAGAGTAAAATTAAGAAAAGAAAATCAGCCCTAGCTGGTTTGGCTTAGTGGATAGAGCTGACGCCTGTGGAATGAAGGGTTCCCGGGTTTGACGCTGGTTAAGGGCATATGCCTCGGTTGCAGGGTCAATCCCCAGTGGGGGTGGGGGTGTGTGTGCAAGAGTCAGCCAATCAATTATTCTTTCTCATCACTGATGTTTCTATCTTTCTCTCTCCTCTCCTCTCTGTAATCAATAAAAATATATATAAAAAAAGAAAGAAAATAAGATTAAAGCTTAGCTATCATAATGGACCAAGAGATTATGGGAAAGCTAGATGGTAAAAAAAAAAAAAACTATGATAAAGTTATTGAAGAGTTTCAATGCATTGGAGAATGAAAAAACTGATTTTATTTCCCCAATCACTGCTTTTATCACTCCTTTGGATCCTTTGAGAACATCTCAGACAGATTTGAAATGTTTCTGTTTATTTTGGCATAAAATACCTACTTTCCTTCCCTCTTTTAGATAGTTCTCTGCTAGTCTGCTGTTTTAAAAACTCAGCACGTCTTCATTCATGACCACAAAAGCCAGATGCTCTTTCTTTGCAGGCACCCAAAACCTTAAGAGATTTTTTGTAGCACACCCTCACTTGGCTTGCATTGGAAAAAACAGCTTTCCCATTCTTCCACAGGGACTGCAAGGTAACACCTGTCACCACTCCATTGTGCACTCCCCAGAAGGTAGAATTTTCTTCTCCTTGCCTGAACATTTCTTTATATAGATATGGAGGGAAAGACAAAGGAGGGTGTGGCATATTAGCAGAGTGATTTTTATGGGGCCATATCCAGCTCTTGTAATTATTAGCTTCAGTAAAAGAAGTGCTTAGTAGTAACTTTTAGTCCTCAACTTGGAGTCTTAGCTTCAATTCTGAATTTCTAGGGCACTACAAAGCTGGTACTATGCTGAGTCCCTTCTCCAGTGGGACCTGGTTTTAGTCATTTCCTTATTGCATGGTAAGGTAACTATGGCTTACAAAGGAAGTCTATCCAATATCATTTAGGTAGATTTTGTACTCTTGCCTCTCTACTTCCAAAGCTGTGTGTGATTGTTTTCTATAATATTTCCACACAGTATAACAGAAACACTCATTTTAGATATCACCAGGAGTGAGACGCTAATAGAATTCATTGTTCTTGTGTGATCTGGATCAGAGCATATTGGAAGCTGAGTTTATAGAGAACTATATTTCTCAGTAATTCTTGCTGTACAGCAGTGGTTCTCAACCTTTCTAATGTCGCGACCCTTTAATACAATTCCTCATGTTGTGGTGACCCCCAACCATAAAATTATTTTTGTTGCTACTTCATAACTGTAATTTTGCTACTGTTATGAATCGTAATATCTGTGTTTTCCGATGGTCTTAGGCGACCCTGCTAGCGGTTCAACCCTGTCGCGACCCACAGGTTGAGAACCGCTGCTGTAGAGCCTAAGACCATCGGAAAACACAGATATTTACATTACAATTCATAACAGTAGCAAAGTTACAGTTATGAAGTAGCAACGAAAATAATTTTATGGTTGGGTGTCACCACAACATGAGGAACTGTATTAAAGGGTCGTGGCATTAGAAAGGTTGAGAACCACTGCTGTACAGGGTTAGGGAAGGAGAAGAATAAAAATATTTCTCCTTCACCATGCTTTCCGCAAAGGAGGTTCTTACTGGTTTACCTATGAGTCCACCTTTGTGCCTATTACACACAGACTTATATTTTCTGAATAGAAAGTATTTATTGAATAGGTTTTTTGTTCAGCAGATATTTCACAGCAGCTTTTACATCCTTATTTCTCAAGCTATAGATAATAGGATTTAGCATGGGGGTCACTACCCCATAAAAGAGGGAAATAAACTTGTCTGCAGTTTGCAACTTGTCTTCCTTACGCCGTTCTTGAGACTTGGGTTTGGCATACATAAAGAAGATGGTCCCATAAAATATGATCACCACAGTCAGATGTGCTGAGCAGGTGGAAAAGGCTTTGTGCCTCCCTGTGGCTGAGTTCATTCTCAAGATGGTGTAGAGGATGAACATGTAGGAGAAAAAAATGACCAGCAGTGGAAGAACCAGGAACGTCATATTGGATATCACCATGGTGATAACATTGAGGGATATATCAGCACAAGCTAGCTTAAGGACAGCTAATATTTCACATGTGAAGTGATTGATAATATTATTCCCACAGAAAGGCAATTGCATGGCAAGAGATGTTTGCACCGTTGAGTTGATTCCGCCGGAGAGCCATGACACAGAAGCCATCAGAACATACATCACCTTGCTCATGATGATGGGGTATCTCAAAGGGTTACAGATGGCCACATAGCGGTCAAAGGCCATCATGCCGAGGAGCAAACACTCTGTTGACCCCATTGCAAACCCAAAGAACATCTGCACTGTGCATCCAGAGAACGAAATGTTCCTTTTCTTTGAGATTAAACTCACCAATGTTGAGGGAACAGAGGAGGATGTGTAGCAGATATCCAGGAAAGAGAGGTTGCCCAGAAAGAAGTACATGGGGGTGTGAAGACGGGAGTCAAAGATGCTCGCCATGATCAGAACACCATTGCCAATCAGAATCACTAGATACATAACCAGAATTAGAGCAAAGTAAATGATCTCAGTCTTTGGGTATCCAGAAAGACCAAGAAGTAGAAATTCTGACACAAATGTCTGGTTAATTTTATCCATGTCATCTGTTTTCAGAAGGAAGATGCAATATAAAATGCATTCACTGCCAAGAAACACTTGTAAAAATTACCTGAACAATTCATTTTTTAGAATGGATTACAAGGAGTGTTTGCTTGAAGCTCTAACATCTGGTTATCTTCAACAATGTATGTAACTAGAATACAATGAAATTGGGAAAGATGGTCGTTCCAGCACCCAATGCCAATATAGGAAGATCTACCTCTGATTAGACACAGAAGTAGTATTTCCTACTGTTGAGGACATGACCCTGGGTTGAGATTTCTAAACTCTTGACTAATTACTAATTATAAGCCTGACTTCTTAATCTGCCCCAGAAAGCAAGCAGTGGAAATGGCAAAACACTGAAAATTAGATTTGGAATTAATAATGATGGTCAAAATTTCAGAGCAACTTTGATTTTTTTGGTGCATATTTCTTTCTCAGCATGCATACCTTAGATTAGTCAATTTAATTATAGACAATTAATAATAACTTGAATGGCATTAACTGAAATTTAACATGTTTAAACATAGTTGATCTCATATTCCAGCCCCTCTGGGTATCTTCTGTGAGACCATTGCATATATCAGCTCCACATGAATGTTACAGATAATCTTCAGAGAACACTACACAGTCCCTTCACTTATTTTATTCTGTAGCTCCAGAGTATATCTTGATAATTTATTCATTTAGCTCAACCTAAAAAAATTAGGTTTAAATATCTTATGTAAATATATGTGTGTATATGCACCACTTTATGATTTACAAAATATAATCTTTTACATTATTTCCATTTTTTTCAAACATAAAAGATGGAACTTCTCCAAAATTAACAAGGTAGCAAATAAGTGGAGCTCGAAGCTCCTATCAAGTCTAGTTCACAGCTTCACTAACTTTCATTACATATGAACCATCTGGGTATCTTGAAAACTTTAGATTCTGCTTTAGTGTTCAGGGCAGCTCCTGAGATTCTGCATTTATCCTGAGTGCCCAGGTGATACTTATGCAACAGGTCTAAACACACAGGTAGCAAGGCTTTAGCCTACACTGAATTGGTAGATTATGTATATTTTTCTAATCCAAATAGATTTTTATTTGCTTTATGATGGATGGGCATGCCATCCTGAAAAATGACAAGGACATACTTTTTTTTGTTTTACAGAAAGCTCCATATTCACATCATGTTTGTAAATATCTTAAAGAGAAAATATTATTGAAAGACAAAGTTTTTTAAAGTAGGCTAAACTTTGCCAGACCTTTAACCCAGTCATATTGTAAGCACAAAAGAATAAATAAAAGAATAAAGTGCCTGCCATCAAAGCTGACAATTCAGTTGGATACAGGAAAAGTACATATAAAAAGACATTATAAGTATAATTACATTATATAACTGAAACCGTGGAAAGTGAGACCCTGGATAAGAAGGAACTACTGTCCTTATTGATTATATATATATATATATATATATATATATATATATATATATATATATATATGGCATGCATTTAACATACTGGAATAGTCTCTCAGGCTAAAGTGAAAGTCTATTTCACTTTAGCCTGAGAGACTATTGAAGTTCTGAGCTCCTAATTAGAGCTGCAGTCTTTTCATTTTAAAAATGGTGATAAAAATACCTGCTTTATTTTTCTTGCTGGGATATTATATGGAAATATAGAGATAGCACAGGAAAATTGCTTTAAGGATTAATGGACATTTTATAAATAATAATGAAATAATAAAATGATTCACATCTGTATTTTGCTGACAATGAATTGAATATTAAATAATAGCCTTACTGTAGATTGAAATAGTTTTATGATATTGAAGACTTACCTTTCTACTGATAAATTATTCCCACCTCCTAAAAGAACCAGTTACTTTCTTCTTAGTATTAATGTCAGCATTCTGAATTAAGGTCAGGTTCAACAAACAATGCCAGATTCCACAGATGTGAAAGAATAAATATTTGTAATATAACAGTTGCAATTGCTCCCCAATTCCCAAAGCAATTTAAAGTTGGAAGGATAGCTCTGTGGAATGAAAAAACTTTTGTGTGTGTTAGGGACAGTGTCCCACAGACACAATTAAGATTGTTATTGGGAATAAACTGTAGCTAAACTAAAGCACAAAAATGAAATGACATTCTCCTACCCATGTAACTTTGGAAACAGGGGAAAATGTTCACCAAATTAACTTTATAAAATGTGAGAGCATTTTAACTCAAATATGTTTACCAAAGTAAGGTGAATTCAAAGTAAGAAATTACACATTCAAATGATAATTACCAAAACAAAATGCTAGAATTTAAAATTATCTAGCTTGGCTGATGTGTCTCATCAACCCAGGAACCAAGAGGTCATGATTCCCAGTCAGGGCACATGCCAGGATTTTTGGCTTGATCCCCAGTGGTGGCGGGAGGATGCGGGGGGCGGGGGGGGGGGGGGTGCTGGAGGCAGCTGATCTCTGATGTTTCTCTCTCATCGATGTTTCTATCTCTCTATCCCTCTCCCTTCCTCTCTCTCTAAAAATCAATAAAAACATATTACAATGGTAAACAGATATTTGATGTGAATTAAAGGCACTGTCATTTAACAGTTGTCTATGAGTTATTATTATTTTTTGCTTAATCCCTTCACTTTTTCATCCAGCCCCACAACCCCCCTCCTCTCTGACAGCTATCAGTCAGTTCTCTATCTATGAGTCTGTTTTTATTTTGTTTGTTAATTTATTTTATTCATTAGATTCCACATGGAAGTAAAATCATATGGTACTTATCTTTCTGTGACTGGTTTATTTCACTTAGCCTAATACTCTACAGGTCCATCCATGCTGTCACAAAAGGTTAGATTTCTTTCTTTGTCACAGCTGAATAGTATTCCATTGTGTAAATGTATCACAGCTTTTTTATCTATTAATCTACTGCTGGACACTTGGGCTGATCCCAAATCTTGGCTATTGTAAATAATGCTGCAATGAATACAGGGGTGGCATATATTCTTCCTAATTAGTGTATTGAGTTTCTTGGGACATATTCCAAGAAGTGGAATTGCTGGGTCATAAGGCAGTTCATTTTTAATATTTTGAGGTAACTCCACACTGTTTTCCATAGTGGCTATACCAGTCTTCATTCCACCAACAATGGTAATTATGTAATGGTATTCATTTTGCAATATGTATTTATATCATATCAACACAAGGTTATATGTCAATAAAAATTCAGAACAACACATAAAACATAGATTCCAAGTTTTTCTGGGTTGAAGAACAGAGAAAGAGTTTAGGGAAAGAGGAATTGAGCTCTAACTCCTTTCAGAATTCTTTTTTTTCCCCCAGTGGTCCTTCAGTGAAAAGTACCACTGTAGGCAAAAACTATAGACATTAAAGCAACATATAATTTCATAGTATACAAAAATATAGAGCACATTTGAGAATCTAATGGATATGGTAAAATTGTCCATCTGCCTACAAGTATATATTCTGTGTGTCCACCATGCTCAAGGCACATCTTTTTTTAAAAAAATATTTTTAAAATTGATTCATAGAGAGGAATGGAGAGGAATAAAGAGATAGAAACATTGATGAGAAACATTATTGATTGGCTGCCTCCTGCACACCCCCGACAGGGGATGGAGCCCACAACCCATGCATGTGCCCTGATGAGGAATCAACCTGATGATCTCTTGGTGCATGGGTCAATGCTCAGTCATAAGCTACACTGGCCAGGGCTCAAGGCACATCTTGAGATGTTGCTGTGATAGAGAAAGTAAAGCAGAAAGTTGTCTGCCTTTAAGTAGTTTTCAGCCCCTGCAGGAAAACTTGTTGTATATACGTATTATAGGCAATGAACAATATCTTTTTGTTGCTCAGTTACTCATTCTTTAAAATAAAGATAATAATAGTATATATCTCATGAACTGTAATAAGGATTATATAAATCAATAGTATATATCTCATGTAAAGTGCATAAAATGCCCCCTTCTCCCACTCAGTTGGTATTGTCTATTATTAATTAGCATTAAATGACAGATACCTGAACAGAATAACTTGTAGCATTTAGAGTAAACTAAAGAAGAAATATGTAGGAGATTAGAGAGAAATTACTAATTTGAAAAAGTAGGCTTATCTGAAAAAGCTTTAAAAAAAATATTGAGAAAGGAGGATTCGTTTCTGGGACAAAAATTGAGTTTGAATGCAGACCCTTGTTATTAAAGATAAATTGTTTTTTATACAAATTTACATTCTGTTCCACATGCTTTAACTCTTACTTGGATCTAGAGGGAAAATAAAGTTTAGTTTTAACTTTTTACTGAAATTTCATTGTTAGTTTAAGTTAATAAAATCTTCTAACCTAACTTTTCCTGCACTCATCACAAAGTGGGGGATGCAATACTGGAAAAGCTCATTTCAGGTTCTCATTGTGAGCAAGGGGGCAGTCCTACACGTTGATTGCAGCAGCTGAGGTCATAAAAGCTGGATTTGAGATATTTTTTTACCCCTTCTTATAATGGCTGGACAACATTCAGCAAAATACTTCAACTTTCAGAGTCTCACGCTCTACATCTGTATAATAGTAACATTGTACTAATTGATGGTAATATTCTGAGAAAATTGCAAATATTTGAAAATTCTATGCCAACGAAGGCAATATATATGATTAATCATAGGACATTTTCAGATAATTTCAGGAAAGAAAAATCAATACTTATTAAAGAGTTTTTCTGTTTGAGTTTTTAAATCTTCAAATACTATGGTGATACAGACAATGATGTAAATGTCTTATTTAGGTTGCATTGCAACAAGGATATACCAATTATATGATATAATTGGATCTAACTGCATTCTCCCTAGAGTTTTGGAAAGTTTTTAATTTTCCATGTTTACAGTCCTAACTTTAGTTTGCTGCAAATATTGGACCACTCCCTGGCTCACCCAAAAAAGAATATAAAATGTCCTGCTGTAATAATGGCTGGTCTTTTGGAGGATGTTTCTGGAGCTCAAAATCTAGAGAAACACTTAGATCACCACAAAGTCCTCAAGAATCTACGGGTTATCATCCTCACCACCCCCCCGCCACCCTGCCCCCCGAAACTGAACTAGAAACTCTGGGCCTGAGAGTCAGAACATTTTAAATAAACTCATCTATCCATTTACCTGAGGAATAAACTGGTAAGTACAAACGGGAAGAAAATAATGACAGCATCTGGCTTACTGTATAAATTTCACTAATATCTCCTCACTTTGTCCTGCAGATTATTGCAAAAATAGAATTTCTTAAAGTTGTAAAGTGAGGCAGCCATTAAGAAAGAAAACTAGTCTCAAATCAAGGAAAGGAAACCATTCCTTAGGCTCAGAGGTATATAAATGACATAATATTCCATCTTCTTTTCTTGTAAATATTGGTGTTTTTTTTAATTATGGGTAAGATATCAATCTGTAAGTATGTCTTTGATTTGTTCCTAAGAAATGTGTGTTCCCCTGTAAAATATTCACTTTAAATTTATATATAAATTTTATTGTGCTATAAATCACAATATTGATTCCTTTTTTAAATGCTTTTCCAGGGATCTATTTATGTTGCTACATAAACATCTGGTTCATTTTGCTTCTCACTCTGTAAACTGTGCATAATGCATGCTCACACGTAGTAGAAGCATTCCTCTGATGATGGACATCCAGATCACCTCCAACCACTTTTTGCCACAAACAATGCAATGATGAATATCCTTATGCTATTTCCCTTATAGTCCTGGGCAAGAACTTATTTAGGACATATTCTCATGACTGGAATCACTGGGACCTACTGAACTTTAATACAGCCAGAGAGTTTTCCAGCATACCAGTGTACATTCCCACCAGATTCTACCTCCCCACATGCTTGCCAACATTTGGTATCATCTACTACTTTTTCTAGTAAAAATGAATGATATCTCATGAACATTTAATGAGCATTTTTCAGATTTTCTAAGTGTGAGAATCTCTCCATATACTTGTCAGCCACCTAGAAAAACTCTTCTGTGAATCACTGATTTCTATCTTTTGACTAACTTTCTACTGGCTGACAGTAGAAAAACTTTCTAAGTTTTTTTTCTCCACTATAAGTTCATGTAAGATTTTCTAGTCTTTTATTAATTTTAGACTTTTTTTCTTTACATGTAAATTGTTAATCCATCTGGTTTCCACCTTTATGTATGGTAATCTAAGAATCTAATTTTATCTTTTTTCAAATAAGAGCATTTTCCTAACATGTTCTACTAAGCTGTTACTTCCCCATTGCTTTGGGGAGAGTTTTATGACATGTTATCCCCATACAAGCATGTCTCTGTATCCGAGATCTCTTTTCTTTTCCACCAGACTATTTAAATGTCCCTGAACCATTATCATAATATTTGTATTACTGTGGCTCACAGTGTGTTTCAAATATGGATGGTCCCCTTATTTTTCTTTTATAAATTTAATTGTTCAAGTTGTGTACTTTTATTCTTCCATATAAATTTCAGAATGAGTACTCATATTCCTCAAAACAAAACTAACTAAAATTTTGAATGTATTTAATTGAATATATAGATTAATTTTTTTTTGGGGGGGGGAAATGGCAGCCTTATATTTTTATACCATTTATTAACATGTTTACCCTTTCAATTACTCAGTCTATTAGGCTATTTGTTATAATTTTTAAATGACTTCTGTAAATATTTTGTGCATGCTTTAAGATAAAACACAGGTGCTTCATATTTTTATTTTTATTATGTTAATTTCCATTGTGTTTGCTAATCATTTACTGATAATATAAAGAGAACTATTGATTTTTCCATTGATCTTACATCCAGACTCTTACTAATTTTTTCTCATTAGGTTTTATAAATTTTTCAGTTTCCTTTTATTGCTACTTCTGCCATTTTTTATCTTGTGATTTTAAACAGGATTACCAACTCTATGTTAAATAGTAGCTGTAAGAATGGGCATCCTTATTATAGATCTTAATTAAAATGTATAAAATGTCTTAATCATTACTAAACTAGGGCCCAGTGCATAAAATTCGTGCATGGCAGGGGTGGGGGAGGGTCCCTCATCCCAGCCTGCACCCTCTCCAATCAAGGACCCCTGCCGGCCTGATCCCCCTAACTGCTCTCCCCTGCTGGCCTGATCTCCCCTAACCACCTCTGCCTCAGCCCCCACCACCGTGGCTTTGTTCGGAAGGACGTCCGGAAGGATGTCCAGTCTAATTAGCATATTACCCTTTTATTAGTATAGATAGTAATTTGCTACTGGTTTTTGGTTTCCTTTTAAGATTAGGAAGTTAACTTCTGTTTCTTAACTTCAAATAGTTTATATGAAAATTATGAATTAACCTTCACCAAATTTATTTCTTACATCTCATAAAATAATTTTTTTTTATTTTCTTCAGTCTATTCATGATATGATTTACTGGTGATGTTTAGCAAATATTTAAGAAAGGCTAATAAGAAAAATCCATATGCATACAATAATAGTTCTTACTTCCTTGGATTGTTATGCATAAAATCACTTAGAAATATATATGGCATAGACTAATCAATACATATATTGCTATTTTATTTTATAATAAAATTATTAAAATGTAGATTATCAATATTACTCCATACTTAATGCATTGGTGTTCAAACTATGCCCCTTGGGAACCAAACTGAGGGAGGAAGAGTGAATAAGGTACTAAAAGACCGTGCTTTTTCCTTCCCTGCAAAGCAATGTAATTTGATCAGAAAAATTCTCCTTTTAGTTTGTTTCCTATATTATGCTTCCATATAAATTTTATTTGCTAAAAAACAATGGTTCATGTCACTGACTTAATTAAATGTATACATTTTTAATAAAAGTACTGTTATTACAGTTGATCCCTAAGTTATAGTTCTTACATAAAGTGAAAATAAACAAGCTAGGTGTAGCCTACAATACACAACATTACATCATTCTATTCATTATTAAATTGACTTTGTAAATACTTTCAACTCATTTCTATTAAAAAAACATTTATTTATATATGTATGTATGTATGTATTTGAACACAAAATTCCTCATCAAATTGAAGTAGATATTAGAGTAATATAATTATACTAGAGGCCTGGTGCAAGAAATTAGTGCACTGGGGGAGGTTGTCCCACAGCCCAGCCTGCACCCTCTCCAATCTGGGACCCCTCAAGGGATGTCCGACTGCTGGCTCCCAATCGCTTGCCTGCCTGCCTGCCTGATTGCCCCTAACCACTTCTGCCTGCCAGCCTGATCACCTCCTAACCACTCCCCTGCCAGCCTGATCAATGCCTAACTGCTTCCCTGCCAGCCCGATTGTCCCTAACTGCCCTTCTCTGCTGGCCTGGTCACCCCCAACTGCCCTCCCCTGCAGGCCTGGGTCCTCCCCAACTGTCCTCCCCTGCAGGCCTGGTCTCCCCCAACTGCCCTCCCCTGCAGACCTGGTCCCTCCCAACTGCCCTCCCCTGCTGGCCATCTTGTGGTGGCCATCTTTGACCACATGGGGACAGCCATCTTGTATGTTGGAGTGAGGGTCAATTTGCATATAACCTCTTTATTATATAGGACTAGAGGCCCAGTGCATGAAATTCATGCACGTGGGGGAGGGAGGAGTCCCTCAGCCCAGCCTGCACCCTCTCACAAACCAGGACCGCTGGCTCCTAACTGCTCACCTGCCTGCCTGATCTCCCCTAACCACTCTGCCTGCCTGCCTGATTGCCTCTAAATACTCCTTGAGCGGCAGGGCCAGCCTGGGCAAGGGGCCATGGTGTTCTGCACTTTCCAACCAGGAATGTTTTAATAGGCAGTCTTCTAAAACTTGAACTGGAAAACCTAAAAGTTAGAGTGCTCAGATTTCAGGCATCAGGTGCTATTAGCAGGATTTCTATGCCAATTAAACTCTAATTCTGAGCTCTCAACAGTCTGGACAAACTGCCCTTCACTATCTCCAAAGTTTCTTATTCGTCACTATCCCATTTTCCTCTGCTTCAAACGAAACCTTTAATTCTGATCTTCCTCACTGCAAGGGAACAGCAAACCTCAGTCAAAATAATTTCCCGCTAGAAGTCACGTCCAAATACTGCGAGACTGAGGACTATAGGGCTTACTATGTACATGTGCAATAACAGGTTCATGTTCTAGTGGTAGGTGCCCAGGCATCCTCCACAATCCCACAATCCTCTGGTTGCATACTTCAGGTTTTTCTAGCTCCTCCATAAGTAGTGTTTCCTTCAATCGTGTTGCAACTTCCAGGGCCTCTAGTTGGAGAGGATATTTCTGTTCTTTGACATTGATAGCTGTTTACTATTTGGAATCAGTGACGTTTTGGGAGTACTGCCGCTGCCATGAACATGTCGGACCCAGGCACACTCATGAAACAACCGCCCATTCAGTCCACAGCTGGCGCCATCCCGGTTCGCAATGAGAAAAGTACTGTGCTGGGCCATTTTCCAATCGGATCTTCCTCTTCCTTCCCCAGCACACTCCAAACCTACTCCAGGCTGACCACCCCAACCATACAAACCCTTAAGACCTTCCCCCCTATTTCTTTGACTTCCTCCCATCAAAATCATACCCTATCATGTTGCCTAGGAGAGCCCCTAACCGCTTCCTGGGTGGTGGGGTCAGCCTGGGCGAGGGGCCGTGGTGTTCTGTTCTCTGGTCGTTCTGGTCATTCCACTGTTTTGGTCGCTGGGCTTTTATTAGATAGGATGTCCTTTCAATAAGGCAACTGCCCTCAATGAGGCTGTATGTATATATGTAATGACTGCTTATACCACCAGCACAAACATACTGAGCTCTAGGAAGAGACTTAACCACACAGCACTGCATTATGATTTTGATGGGCCCATGACACTTTGCCTTTATGGGCCCTTTCTTCCATGCAATAATATTACACTTTATATTTGCATTGGCACGAAGACAAATATACTAATACTGTGTATTAAAACTTAAAAATTCATTGCTTTATTCAGATTTTAAAAGAAATAAAAATATTTTCATATTCTCCTAACAGTATGGTAGGTCTACTATGCCTGGCAGATAAATCAGCCTTGTAGCCTTGGGTCAAGCATTCAAATACATACAGGATTCTGTCAGATAATATCAATTATTGAAGTCAACTGAGAATAACACGTTAATTGGCAACTAATATTCATCTCCAGTGACAAACGTAAGAGAGAAAGGAGAGTGTTCTTGTAGAATGGGGAACATGCTTCAAATCCAATGCATCAGCTATAACTGAGCGTGATGATGAAAATGGGTTCAATGTTCTCAGTATTATAATTTTATGAAGAGCTAAAGGACAGATTTTTACTCCATATCCCCTGCTTTTACAATGCTGACCTCTAATTTAAATTTAAAGCATAGTGTGGGAATCCCGTTCAAACAAGGCACATCTGTCTGCTGCAAAACTATGGGCCGCTGATTTGCAGTCAATGTATTAAGAGGCAGAGCCAGTGGAATCAACAAGAAACTGGTTTGGAACCCAAACTTCCCATAATCAAATGTGTTCTCTCTTAACCCTGAGAAAATCAGATTAGGATTCCTACTCTAGTGGTGTGGGTTTGCAGTAAGAAATTTGTCCCGGGGTTATACTGTTGCATCTGAATATAGAACTACACACAGTAACAGAATATGTTTCTTAAAGGAGGAACTCTTACCTACACTGTTTTAACAAATTTCTGTTCTATCATCCAGAGTCTGTTGGAGAAATGGTATATGTGATATGGAAAGGACCAATGACTCCATATTGACAGAATTTGTCCTGGTTGGACTTTCTGCCCACCCAAAGCTCCAGACAGTTTTCTTTGTACTAGTTTTGTGGATGTACCTGATGATCCTGCTGGGAAATGGAGTTCTCATCTCAGTAATCATCTATGATTCTCACTTGCACACCCCCATGTATTTCTTCCTCTGTAATCTTTCCTTTCTGGACATTTGCTACACAAGCTCCTCTGTCCCACTAATTCTTGACAGCTTTCTGACAGTAAGGAAACGTGTCTCCTTCTCTGGGTGCATGGTGCAAATGTTTCTCTCCTTTGCCATGGGGGCCACGGAGTGTGTGCTTCTTGGCATGATGGCACTTGACCGCTATGTGGCCATCTGCTACCCACTGAGATACCCTGTCATCATGAGCAAAGGTGCCTACATGCTCATGGCAGCTGGGTCCTGGGTCTCTGGGCTCGTGGATTCAGTGGTGCAGACATCTCTCGCCATGCAATTACCATTCTGTGCTAACAATGTCATTAACCATTTTGTCTGTGAAATTCTGGCTGTCCTGAAACTGGCCTGTGCTGATATTTCAATCAATGTGATCAGCATGGCAGGGTCAAATGTGATTGTTCTGGTTATTCCATTGCTAGTAATTTCCTTTTCTTACATTTTTATTGTTGCTGCTATTCTGAGGATCCCTTCCACTGAAGGAAAACGTAAGACCTTCTCCACCTGTTCAGCCCACCTGACAGTAGTGATTATATTCTATGGAACCATTTTCTTCATGTATTCAAAGCCCAAGTCTAAAAAGTCTGTTGGTACAGATAATCAAGACATCACTGAGGCCCTCATCTCCCTCTTCTATGGAGTGATGACTCCCATGCTCAATCCTCTCATCTACAGTCTTCGGAACAAAGATGTAAAGGCTGCTGTGAAGAACATGCTGGGAAGGAAAAACGTCTCTGATGGACTATAAGTGAAGACTGATTTACACTATGTGACTCGCCATTCAAAGCTGTGACAGACACAAAATGCAAATGGATAAAATTACCATGTGAAAACAAATTTACTATCTCATTCAAAACCATACTATGAAAATATTTGGGGCCCTGACTGGGTAGCTAAGTTGGTTAGAGCATTGTCCAAATACACCAAGATTGTGGGTTTGATCTTCGGTCCAGGCACACACAAGAATCAATGAATGCACAAATTAAGTAAAACAACAAAGTTTCTCTCTCTCTCTCTCTCTCTCTCTCTCTCTCTCTCTCTCTCTCTCATAAAATGTTTAAAAAGCAGATTAAAAAATAATAAAATATTTTGATTTGGTTGCTGTGGTTACTATCAGTTTTTGTTCTAACTGCAGAAATAAAACATACTTGTGGTTATAAAAATACTATTATGGACAGACTGTAAACTGCTTGTGATTATGGATGCCTTTGTTTTTTGCTTGTGTTTTTCAGTTTCCTATACACTGAGTGGCCAGATTATTATGATCTCTGAACGCATAATAATCTGGCCACTCACTGTATATCCTATAGAATAAAAGGCTAATATGCAAATTGTCCCCTCGACCAGGAGTTCGGCCAGCAGGCAAGCTGGCCAACCACCCATGTCCCCTCCTCCTGGCCAGGCTGGCCGGACCCCACCCATGCATGAATTCATGCAATGGGCCTCTAAAATACACACACACACACACACACACACACACACACACACACACACTAAGTGGCCAGATTATTATGCATTCAGAGATCATAATAATCTGGCCACTCAGTGTATATGCACATGCTAACTTAAAAAAAAATAAATGTTACTTAAAAAATACTATTATGGGAATGCAAAACGTTGAAAATCTCTTAGGAAGCCCCAGCAAACATAATTATTCTTAAACCTTCAGAAAACAGTAAAGGCAAAAAGTGTTCTAAAAAGGAATTTATAACCTAAAGTAAGTACATTATTAGTTAATTTTTCAAGTGATTATTAATCAGCACATGATATATATTCATTTTTATATATATATTCATTTTTAATTTGTTCATTTATTTACTATTTCTGACTACCACACATATAAGCTTTCTCACAGTAGGAACTTGTCTGTTTATTACCCTATAACAGTGGTCAGCAAACTCATTAGTCAACAGAGCCAAATATCAACAGTACAACGATTGAAATTTCTTTTGAGAGTCAAATTTTTTAAACTTAAACTTCTTCTAACGCCACTTCTTCAAAATAGATTCGCCCAGGCCATGGTATTTTGTGGAAGAGCCACACTCAAGGGGCCAAAGAGCTGCATGTGGCTCGCGAGCCGCAGTTTGCCGACCACTGCTCTATAACATTGCAAAGGCCTAGAATAGAACATGACATATAATAGATGCTCAATAAATATTTTTCAATAACTAAATGAATCACATCATCTATAAAACTAGAGATGTATTTATGTCATATCTGAGGTAACAATAGTTATTCAAAAAGAAATCTGATCAACTAGGTTGTAATGAAGACTTCTTTCCCACTCTGCATTGAATCACACGGCTCCTACGCAGAAGGAGAACTAGACAGAACTGATAACTGACAGAAGCTGCAATAAGAGGATTAGAAGTCGCTAAACAGAGTCAAGTCGTTCAGTGAACTGAGGAGCTGCAGGATTTTGGGGGGATAAGACAAAGATAACTTAAAATTGAGATGATCGTTATTGCTGAGGAGTGCAGCCCTGGGTGGGGGGGCGGGCATTGCTATTGGAGGAACTGAGTCAGATCTCGTCCTTTGAGGAATCTATGGGAGTTTACGTTTAGAACACAAATCTGAAGCAAAAGTCTTTAACTACTTCAAAATTGTAAAAGTCCATAATTATCCTCCTTTCTTGTTAGAAGGTAATTATTGTTTCTTCATAAGATTAAATAAGTTCGTTCATGCATAGCACTAAAAAGTGCCTGAAACATACTAAATTCCAATAAACATTGACTGTTTTATTATTATTAGTGGTGGATGTACTTTAATGGGTCATAAAGCTTTGAGTATGCACAAGATTTTCATCCTTACTTTTTATGGAGTAATTTTGATGCTATTAAACTATTGTCTCTGAGCTTCAAATCCATTTTTCTATTATCCACTTTGAGTTGGGATTGGCACAGTGAAAACCACATTTCTCCCTCATTAGCTAGCTTCTGTTAAATTCTTCCAAAAGAGTTGCTAGAGAGAGAATGGAAGGTAAGTTGGATAAAGATAAGGGACCTCCCTATGTGTTTCTTGTTCCTGTCAGCATCTGGCCAGCTGTGGTTTTTCACCATGACGATGGCAACTCCTGAGCTGCTTCCAACAGTGGTTTCAGTTTTCATTTTTTCTTTTCTATAACCCAGAAGCTACCAGTGCCACCTCCTCAGAGGTTTGAATATGTTTCTCAGCTTTTACTTCTGATTAATAAATAGCCTGTCAAGTCTTTAGCCTTGAAGATCTTTAAAGAAATAAAACACACAATTCTCTGCTTGAAAAAATTAATGAATGAGATAATAGTGTAAGCAATAGATTTGGTTGGGTTATCATTTTCAGGCACAACTAAAAAACAGAAGTTAGTGGGCAAGATATTTGTATTTCTTTTGCAGTTCCTTGTGTCTAAAATGTAGATTATGAAAGCCTCATTAGTATACTCTAAAATCCTATCTAATAAAAGAGTAATATGCAAATTAACCATCACTCCGCTACACCACAAGCCACGCCCACAAGCCAATCAGGAGCAAATATGCAAATAAACCCAACCAAATTGGCTACGGCCACAGAGAGCATGAGGGAGGCTTGGGTTTCCCTGGCAATGGAGGAAGCCAAGCATTCCACCTGCCCTTGCTGGCCTAGGCCTCCACTCAAGGCTACAAAGTTTCAATGATAGAAGATACATAAATCCAAACAGAAATGGCGGCAGCCGTGGAGCTGGAAAGAGCAGGAGGCTAGGGTTGCCCCCGGTGATGGAGGAAGCCAAGCTTTCCACACACCCTGGCTAACCCAGGCCTCTGCTTAAAGCTACAAAGTTTCAATTATAGAAGATACATAAATCCCAAAAATATGGCTGCCACCACGGAGCAAGCAGAAGGCTTGGCTCCGTTCCAGGCTACAAAGTTTCAATTGTAGAAGATAAACCCCAGATACCAGGGCCTCCACTTGGGTCGCCAGGGGGCATGGCCTGCCTGCAAACCACCATAGGCCCCTCGCCCAGGCCACCCCACACCCCAAGGGAACCCCCACCCTGATCCGGGATACCCTTCAGGGCAAACCAGCTGGCCCCCACCTGTGCACCAGGCCTCTATCCTATCTAATAAAAGAGTAATATGCAGATTGACCATCACTCCAACACACAAGATGGCTGCCCCCATGTGGTCAAAGATCCTGCCCCCATGTGGACACAAGATGGCCACCACAAGATGGCCAGCAAGGGAGGGCAGTTGGGAGGGACCAGGCCTGCAAGGGAGGGCAGTTGTGGGTGATCAGGCCAGCAGGGGAGGGCAGTTGGGAGGGACCAGGCCTGCAGGGGAGGGCAGTTGGGGGCAATCAAGCCTGCAGGAGAGGGCAGTTAGGGGTGACCAAGCTGGCAGAGGAGGGAAGTTGGGGGCGACCAGGCCTATAGGGAATGGCAGTTGGGAGGGACCCAGGCCTGCAGGGGAGAGCAGTTGGGGGGACCCAGGCCTGCAGGGAGGGCAGTTGGGGGGGGACCCAGGCCTGCAGGGGAGGGCAGTTAGGGGAAAACAGGCTGGCAGGGGAGCAGTTAGGCATCAATCAGGCTGGCAGGGGATTGGTTAGGGGGTGATCAGGCTGGCAAGCAGAAATGGTTAGGGGCAATCAGGAAGGCAGGCAGGCAAGCGGTTGGGAGCCAGCAGTCCTGGATTGTGAGAGGGATGTCCGACTGCCCGGTGGGATTGGGCTTAAACGGGCAGTCGGACATCCCTCGAGGGGTCCCAGATTGGAGAGAGTGCAGGCTGGGCTGAGGGACAACCCCCCCGCCCCGTGCACATATTTCGTGCACCGGGCCTCTAGTAACATAATAATAATCACCATATGAAAAAAAAATACTGATTAGTTATAGGAGACTCTGAAGTACGTGTGAGAAGGAACAAACTTAGGACCTTGAGGAAAATGTCTTTTCTTTCCTAATGCATACCTAGCACCTACCTAAGTTCCATTCCTAGCATGTAGTATGTTATTTCTATAAATATGTTAAATTGATGTGTAAGTAAATAAGTGGATTAAAAACTTCAGAAGGGTATATATAGTTTTCAAAATAGTTTATCAAGATCATATTATTAGATCCTCATGATAACTGTTTAAGTAGCTAATATTTCCCCAACATTAGATACAAGAAAACCTAGTTCCAAAAATATTGAAATATCTGAAGTCACAAACAGGATTTAAGAAGTCTTTGATTTGAACAAAACAACTGACAACTTTAATAACCCAACTAATATGAAATATAAATTCTTCTAAAGCACATATAAAATATGCACCAAAACTGGTATTTTGCTAGGCAGAAAGCAAGAATAACAAATTTTAGAGAGGGAGATAGAAACATCTACCAGTTGCCTCCCACACGCTCCCCAACCGGGGTATCAAATCTACCACTCTTGGTGTACTGGACAATGCTCCAACCAACTGAGCCACACAGGACAGGGCAAGAATCAGCAAATTTCAAATAAATAATATTAAATATTCTATATTCTTCCAATTAAATTGAAAGTTTTTAATTTAAAAAAACTCCATAACCTGAGATAACACTTATAAGTGACTAATGAGTAGCCATGATATTCAAAAATATTTAACAACTTCTATGGCAAGTACTCCATTAAGTCAGAACAAATGCCTGCCATAGTAATGTACACCAGCTTGATTTCAGCTTTGCTTTATAGATCAGAGAAAAAAATTACAAGGAAAAATATTAAAATCTCATGCAACCAGACCTGAGCTTGTACACAGCCTTGGGCAAACTACGGCCCGCGGGACTAGTACCACAATACTGGTTGTTTACAGGTAGTGGTCATGCTGATTGATAGATAGCTGTGACACAGTCTTTGTAAAAGGTATTTCCAAATATCAACCCTGCTAGGAAATGAAAGATAATTGTATATGGTATATTAAAATTTAATAGATATTAAAAAATCAGTTTTTAGGGAAATTTTCATTTTTAGTTTTTTATAGGAAACAGCTTCTTAATGAAGAGAGAATGAAGGAAACAAAAGGAAAATGAAGAGAAAGGTAAGAAACTATAAAATTTGAATGCAAAGCCAATACATAAGGCATTGTTGCTGTATATTTATACCTTATTTTTATTAAATCGTCACAAAAATATTGAAAAGTAGATCTCCTTGCTCTTAATATATAGGTGAAGAGACTAAGGCTCATAGAAGATCATGCAGGTTCTAAGTGGTAAAGCTAGTTTTCAAAGCATGGTCTTAACTATGAAGACATTATTTCCTCTATTGCCTCCTAGTAAGAAGGAAAATACCTGAAGTCCAGCTACACCTGAATCAGGAAAATTTAAGATATTAGAAGGCAAGAAAGTTAATATAGCCTAACTGAATTTAACCTCAGAATTTCTCCAAAGCTGTTAACTGGATATATAGGTGAATTCAGGAGATTATGACTGAAATCTCACCACCACATATACCTTACTAATCTAAAGTCAATGCAAGTAATTTAACTTCTCTGAGCCTCAGATTTCTTGTTTATAGTGAGGATTAAATCTGCCAGCTCAGTCATCTACTCGTGACAGCACTTTTCTCACTCTAAAGAAAGGGTCTTAGTTTGAAGAACCAAAGAGCCAGGGGAATAGGGAGAGTTCAACTACAACCACGGTTGCTCTGGTGATAGTGCAACTCCACCTACCAGGCAGATGTAGTCTAGCCATCACATGAAATGAAAATTTAAACACTAATGATGGAAATTTAATTTGATGCCACAGATGGTGTGATTTTTTATGCAAATGTTATAGGTAATACCTTTTCAGGATATGAGAAAATTAGAGCAAGTTTTACTAACTGTACTCTATGTTTTTTACAGAGAGGAAGGGAGAGGAATAGAGAGTTAGAAACATCGATGAGAGAGAAACATCGATCAGCTGCCTCCTGCACACCCCCTACTAGGGATGTGCCCACACAAGGTACATGCCCTTGACTGGAATCAAACTTGGGACCCTTCAGTCCGCAGGCCGATGCTCTATCCACTGAGCCAAACCGGTTTAAGGAAGAAAGAAGGAGGACCACTAAAAGAAGAAGCAAGTTGCAAGAGATAGAAAGAGAGGTATGGAATGTAGAGTCACCAAGATCACAAAAGGGAGAGCCTCAAGAAGCCTAGAAGGGAATATCCTAACTCAAAGAAAGGAAATTGGAGATATGACCACTGGCGATACCAGAGATGTTCAAGTAAAGAAGAGGGACCATGACCCAGTTGGCTCAGGAATGGCTCCTGGAGGGCAGGCTGGAGAGTTATCAGTGGTAAGGCCAAAGCTGTCAGAGGATCAATAAAACTAAACAAAAATAAAAGAACAATGATTTTACTGAGCCCAGATAGAAAATTCTCATGACTATGTCTGGACAACACCCATGCGTTTTCAGAGAAATGGGAAAAGAAAGGAAGGGCCCTCTTCCCTGTTGCAGATCAATTAAAATGAAGCGAACACATCAGTGAGTAATGTTTTATGTAGCTTCATGGAAGGGAATACATTCAACATCACTTAAGTTGCAGATACATTTAATTCTCATAAAACCTGAAGATATATGTGATTTTCTACAGTAAGGAATGTGGAGTCCAAAAAAAGTTACACAAATTGCCCTGGGTCACACAGCAAGAAGTGGCACAATTAAACAGACTCCAGAATTCATACATTTCCCATCACCATAATATATATTACTGCTAAAAGATCTTCCTATTCATCTCTTTAGCAAATAGAGAATAATTTTCACTTCTATATGACCTCTGATGCTGTAAAACACAATGATTCCAAGGAGGCCAGTCAGCCTAGGAAGACATCATTTCTTTTCTACTTGTTACCTCATAACCTGGTAATCTCCTCCCATAGGAATATAAAACACAGTCAGATATTTACATCTAAGCAGGGAACTACATCTCAGAGGGCTTCATTAAAAGTTGACTGGCCTACTTCTCTCTGATATCAAGACACAAATAGGTTACATAGGGATGGGATCCCATGTGCTTGCAACTAGAGTCAAGCTTGTTAAAGTAAACTTGTAACTTTTTAACAACATTCCCCTCAACATGTTTTCTGGAGGGAATCTGGGTATGTTCCTAAGAGAGTCAATTCTCCTCCTTAGTCACAACTTCTATGAAAGAAAAGAATTCATGAGATCATCACAAGGAAATTCTAAAAGTGGAATCATTTTATTCTGTGAAGAGAAAGTTGTCCTCTATGCACTTGCCATCACCATGTCATTCATAAAATGTAATTAGATAGAGTAAAGAAGCCATATCCTAATGAAAACATTGCATAGAGAGGGTGATAAGCTGGTGGGAAAAGGAATAATATATAGCACATACATTTTATTTAGTCAAATAGAATTTAAAAGAGTAGCCACAGTCCTCCCCCCTCCATATTGCTTTAGACTCAACTTGTTTTACTCAACTTGTTTTTCTCAAGTGCATAGCAGTGAAGATATTTGAGTTTGTGACTCCTAGAAGACATAAAGTCATGCAGATGGGTCATTTTTGTTCTGGGAAATAAATTGAGGGCCCATATAATTAATGTTGTGATTTTTAAAAAATCATTACAGTTGTTTGGAAATAGAATGATCTAACTTTTAAAGTACAAAGTTATTTTTTTCTCCAATATCCATGGGTAAGGACACCATAAAGGAGAACCCTGAGTAGGATTCCTCCTACCTGTAGTAAAGTTCAATAAGTATTAAGGTGTTTTTCTAACTCTGGATTTAAATAATCTATAATAAAATTTAAATATGGTACAAGTCAAGTACTTGGGTCAGGGCCATTAAGATGATAAATGGCAACTAAACGAAAATGGTAACAAATAATCATATTAATCAGCACACGTTTGAAATGCACTGGTCATCATATCCATTCAGAATCACTGTGAGATAATTAAGACCCTCAAAGAGCAACCTGTTCTATCCAGGTTCTTTTGGAGAACAACGAATAAACTGTTTGCTCATCTGCATCTAGATATGTGAACATTTATTACAGAAATTTTAATATACAGATGCCCAAGGTTTCTAACAGTAGCTATATGATATCTATGAGATGGTTCAGTGAGAATATATCTGTACTGATTATAATACAAATGTGAGTAAGGGCACTAGGGCTGACCAAACCCCCTTATCTTTTTTGTTGGAGATTTCTTATGATTGCTCAAATTTGCAATGCAATTTTAGATGACTCAAATTTGAAATATGTCTCAAATAAATATGTCATTTTTAACAAATGTATCTATCTGTCCCTTTGGCATCTGGTAGCATTGGACACAGACATATGTGGTGAGAAGGGAATCAGCCCATACTTACCTGTCAGGGCCTGTGTTCCTGTGTTCCTGTTGTACCTGGTTCTTCACCCACCCCCAAGCCACACAGAGTTCCAGGAATATAGAATGAGCTACCTCAGCCCTGGCTACAATCAAACACCCAAAGATGAGCATGGGAATGACAGCCCAATATTTTAAAGTATGAGCTCTGCTTCTTCCAAATATTTTCTACTTTGTTTTATAGGAACCTGTGAAACATATGAAAGTCAGAATGCAGCATTTTCTCTCATCTTCAGAAAAAAGTTACTGTCCAGAAGGAAGTCCTTATAAGATAGCAAGTGGTGGTCATTGCCCAGTTTACTATAAATGTGAAACTGTGCCCTAACAAGAGATGATATTCAAAAGAATAAACAAGTAGGGCATGGGCAACAACAAATCGTAACAGAAGCGCAGCTGGAATGACATGTGAGGCTGCCAGCAGAGGGTGGTGGTTTGATCGGTATCACAGTTTAGGATGATCCATCCTGCTGCTGTCTGAAGACTAGACTGAAGGAAGGCAAGAGTGAAAGCTGAGCGGCCAACAGGAAGGCGTTACTGAAAGGCCACGTTAAGCAGGAGCTCACGACTTGTTGGAGCTGTACATTACTCAACTTTGTCTCCCACAGCTTTTTGGTCTGCCATTGTGCCTGCTGAGTTAAACTGACTTGAATACATTTATCAGGAAAAATGAGCCTCCTCTAATGTAGATGGAATTATCTTAAATGACTTACTAAGGCTTTGTGTAATCAAATTCAGTAAGTTATATAATTTTGTCTCATACAAGCAATCAGTATTTTCCCCAACTCATTAAGGAATAGATTATATTCTTTGGTCGCAGTGGTTCATTTTGATATTCTTTCTATTGATTTTTATAGCTTCATATTGGAACACAATTACACCTATTTTATTTACCAAAACCAACTAAAAGTGATTCTTTATAGTATCAACAGTAGGCAAATTGTTCTCAAACTCACTGATTTGTAATTAAATATAATAATGTTAGCCAGCTTTTATGGAGGGCCTATTAAATACCAAGAACCATGGTAAGTATTCTTTACCAAGTAACAACCTTGTCAGCAAGCTGTAAATACTTTAAAAGCTGTCACAAGAAAGGAATATTTTTTCTTGTTTGAAAGGGAAAGATGAGTTGCATATAGAGTTTTATATATAAAGAACGTTCTAACAATGACAATTGTGCCCAAATAAGCTGTGTGGCCTCCCTGGGTTTGGGGAGAGAAATAAGATGAATGTCAACCATAGTTAGATGTTTTCTGTCATCTAATAAGGGTTATAACTAGATTAATTTAAAGATGATTTCCAGCTCTAAGATGCAATAATTTAGAATTTGACTATTTTACTGGCCCAATTGTATGTGTATGCATTTAATTATCTTTATCTCCACTCCCATAAGGATGAAATTTTAAAAAATCAAGTCATAAAAGAAAAGTTCATTCATATATTTTTAAAATATTTTTATTGATTTCAGAGAGGAAGGGAGAGGGAGAGATAGAAGCATCAATGATGAGAGAGAATCATTGATCGGCTGCCTCCCGCATGCCCCGCACTGGGGGTGGAGCCAGCAACCTGGGCATGTGCCCTAACTGGGAATCGAACCTGGGACCCTTCAGTCTGCAGGCCGATGCTCTATCCACTGAGCCAAACCATCCAGGGCAATATTTTTATGGATCATATGAAAATTAAAATAACATGTCAAAAATAAGGAGGAAATCCACAAGTTGGAAAAGTATTTGCAAAAAAAATTGGAGCCCAGCCAGTGTGGTTCAATGGTTGAGTGTCCACCTATGAGGTCACAGTTCCATTCCTGGTCAAGGCACATGCCTGGGTTGCAGACTTGATCCCCAGTGTGGGGCATGCAGGAGGCAGCTGATCAATAATTCTCTCTCATTACTGATGTTTCTATTTCTCTCTCCCTCTCCCTTCCTCTCTGAAATCAATAAAAAAAAATTTATAACAAATTGGAGAGAAAAGTGTTAATCTATGAAGAGCTTAAGCAAATTAAAAGGAAAACTATCAAACTACCAAGAGATAGTTAAGGATGTGGATAGACAACAAAAGAGAAAAAATAAGTAACAAATAAACATGGACTGCCCTGGCTGGTTTGGTTCAGCGGATAGAACATCAGCCTGCAGACTGAAGGGCCCTGGGTTTGATTCTGATCAAGGGCACATGCCCAGTAGGGGGCATGCAGGAAGCAGCCAATGATTCTCTCTCATCATTGATGTTTCTCTCTCTCTCTCTCCCTCTCCCTTCCTCTCTAAAATCAATAAAAATTAAAATTAAAAAATAAATAAAAGAAAAAGCCCTAGCTGGTTTGGCTCAGTGCATAGAGCGTTGGCCTATGAACTGAAGGGTCCCAGGTTCAATTCTGGTCAAGGGCACATGAATTTATAGAAACAGAGAGCAGATTGGTGGTTTCCAGGATTTGGGGTTGGGGGGAGAGGGATGAGTGATGGTGGTCAGATGGTACAAACTTCTAGTTATAAGATTAATAAGGTCTGGAGACCTAATGTACAGCATGGTGACTATAGTTAAAAATATGTATTGCATACTAGAAAGTTGCTATGAGAACATCTATTTCATACCTTTAAAAAAACTTTTTTAAGTTGCTATGAGAGTAGATTTTAAATGCTCTCACACCAAAAAGGCAACTATGTTGAGAGGATGCATATGTTAACTAACCTTACTGGTATTGTGGTAATCACTTTGCAGTATGTACATTCATCAAATCATAACATTGTACACCTTAAACTTATAAAATGTAAATTATTTCTCAGTAAAGCTGGGGGTGGCAAAATCTTGGGGAAGATTAACTTTTCTGAGAACTTTTGTACATATTCTGATCTAGACCCAACTTATTTTGAAGCCACAAATACAGAGACATAGTCAATGAATACTCCAAGAAATGTAGGGAAGTTATATAAATTTCCAATCACTGGGTTGTGCACCTAAAACTACTGTACCTCAACTCTAATTGAAAAATTTTTAAAAATATTATTTAAAAAAAAGATTATCTTTACGTCAAAATAATTGGGTCTTTGGAATGTGCAGAAGTAGAGACTTTATCTCTAGGGAGCCTAAGTTTCTGACTCAACCTTAGGGACTGAAGAACTTTGTAAAAATAAGTGCTAGACTGACTTCCAAAAGAAGCTGAGTCTCTCTTGAGTAAGTATCAACTTCAGGGCAAATCATGTAAAACTAGAGTTGCATCATTGACCTTTATTTTTAATATGTCTTATTTCCTTGACACCCTCTTCAGAAGATTCAAGTTTGCCTAACTATGGCTAATCTTTTCCGTGTGTGTGTGTGTGTGTGTGTGTGTGTGTGTGTGTGTGTGTGTGTTTAGGAAGGAGGAGCAACCTTCTTTAAAATTGAGAATTTTCTGGTCTCATCTAAAAAATGCAAATGAAATTCAAATTCCTGGGGATTTTTTCTATTACTTTATAGAGTGGATGGTGTGGATGACTTACAAACCCAGTCACAAGGCAAGATAGAGAAGTTTTATTAAAATTATCCCAAAAGAAAAATACCCTATCAATAAATACAAAAATTTCTGAGTTCAGGCCATCCTTAATGGTAGGGTTTTAAAATATATATGTAAAGGAAAAAATACAGGTATCATCTCCAAGACCAGAATGTTCTTTGAATTTTTTAAAAATCCCAAAATAGTTTATGGAAGAGACTAGTGAGGAAGAGAAAGTTGCTTGCAATATTAACAGAACCTTATAAATAATGGGCTAAAGACTACTGTATTTGAATACCCAATGCAATAAAATCTTAAGTAAAAATTATTTGCAGCAAGACCCATAAACTATGCTCAATAAGGGTTTGAGAAAATATGTAGTTAAAGGTGTTAATGGTTAAAAAAATCGGATTAGAATAAAAAAATATGTAACAGAGGGCAGAGGTAATCACACCTGTAAGTCTGAATCCCAGGTGGCCAAGGCTAAAGAAGAAATATTAAAAATGATGGAGTTCTCAATTATTACAAAGAAAATTCTGCTACCCTGGACCTTAATTCTCTCCACACTAGACATGAAAGAAATTTGGGGCATGTTTTTCATTTGAATTTATCATTGTGAACAATGTCTTCATAAGTGAAAGACAAGATCTTCAATGTTTTCAAAAGAGGTAAATATATTTTGTGTGTATAATTATCATATGGATCCTTGCATTATATTAAATTTTATTATAAGTTTATAAATTAGTAAACATTGTGGTATAGTGAGAAAATGGTAGCTTGGGGATCATATAAATAAGGGTTTAAATCATAATTGTAGTATTTGTCAACTATAAGGTATTTAAAATTGTACTTAACCTTTAAAAATCTCAAATTAGTTTCTTCATAGGTAAAATTTTAAGATAATATTTGGGCTACTTGTAAGGTTAAATAATAAAAATTATATGAAGTGCTTCATACCAGAACATCACATGTCAATTATTCTTCTCTTTGTGAGCTAAAATAGTACATCTTTCCTTGTGGCATATTAAATAAAGATTAGAGTTTTCAAAATCCATAAATTGAGAGTTGGAAAACCATTAATCTTTGTATAGTATCATCACTGGTCTTAATTGATCTTTTTAGAAAAGTTGGAGAGGATAACTGAGAATTAAGAGTGCAGATGGTATGTGTTTTTCATTGAAAAATCTTAGTACTTTTAAAACTAGATCTTAAGTAGCAAAGTCAATTTTAAAAAGTGAAATAAAAAACAAAGAAAGTTAGAGGCCCTTCTAGAAAGCTAGAGTTTGACTTCTGGCTTGGATGAAAAAAGGCCACAAATTTTTGTACGTCTATTATAACACTGAAACAGTGCCTGGATGAAGTCCCAGCATTAAACCACAGAATGATGATTTCTTAGAAAAGACTAGAGGTTGGGAGAGAGGGATTAGAAAATGGCTAGGATCCAGGCCAGTTCAGCCTTTACAAATAAGAATTTCATCTCTTAGGGACAATTCTTTTCTTGGAATCAATGGTCTGCAATCTCTTTTTATAACATATGATTAAGAGCTCAAGTTTTCTTGGTGTACCTCCTAAAAACAATAATCACTGTTACCTGGAGGATTTTGAGGGTAGGGATTATAACTGCACTAGGTCTATCAGAAACAGTACATTCCTATTAATAACTGGACACCAGTACAACTCAAGCTCACTGTATAGTCTCTAGACATCTAAGGCAATCAACATTTCTTATACTGTTCCAACATTTTGTCTGAGTTCATCTTCCTAACATAATTGGATACCTGCTTCAGTGTTTTTCTCTTTTTTATTATTTTTTTATTTTATGCACATCTATTTTAGAATTTGGATAATTCAGAAAAGCAGAAAAAATATCTCTAAGATAACCACTAATGTTTTGGATATTTCTTTCTAGTCTTTCTATTCTATCTAGGTTATCTTGGTTGAGGTTTGGGTTTTATAGACAATGCTGTAATTGTTATTTTGTTTCTTAATCATTTTAACATAATTTAAGCATCATTTTTGTATTTATACAAATTCCTCACAAATGTTATATTAATAGGTGTATAATGATCCATCAAATAAATGTATTAAGATTATCTAACAATTACTTTAGCATTAACCAAGAATAAAAACTGTTTAACAAAAATAATATCTAATAATGGCAAAGAACTAGAAAAAAATATCTAATATACAAATCTCATGGAAAGTAACTTATTAGAAACTCAAAAATCTTAAAAATCTTCACTCCCTTGTTCCCAGAAATCCATTTTAAGGAAGTATACGTAAGTGGAGAAAATATTTCAGACAATGATACTCAACAGAGTGTTTGTCGATTGCTTCTTAAAAGTTACATTAGCATTAGAAGAGTAATGAAAATAACTTCCTTTATACTGTCCATTACCCCTTTCCCCCCACTTGAAAGCATTAAATCAGATCGGTGGTCTCTCTTATAAAGATTTGCAAGTGATTTTTTCCAGCAACTATCTCAGGGCTGTTAGAATAGCAAATGCACACCATAATTCTTTTCTGCAATTTCTAAATAGAAATCAATTTTTAGAACATGTTTCTAAAAAAAAAGAAGAGAGGGCATTTGATCTGATTCACATATTGTCTGAAAAATCTTCAGGACAGACCCAAAACAACTGATGTTCCTTCAAAGCCTCTACAAGAATTTTATTCCTAGATTCAGAATAGGTTGATATCTGCACATACAGGCAATCAAATTCCAATCTTTTTGCTTTATGTTGCACACTAAGTACTTGATAAAAACTGGTGATGAAGACAATGTTGATGATGAAGACAATAGTGGAATAATTAAAGTAACAGAGTAATGTAAATTTAGAAATGATGTTAGGATTATGCAGTCCTATCCTCTCATTATAATGTTGAAGAAAATAGGATTTTAATTTGCAAAACAATTTCTACTAGCTTTACAGATAGCTTTTCAATGTATTTTTTACTCAATCAAAGTTGCCACTCTATTACAAAATATTAGTATATTACATTAGAGTTTATGGTGTGATAGTTTGCTATGCTTAACAATTGTTGGGTTTTCTTTTTTTTCTCATTGACTAGAAATATTACATTTTTATAATTTTTTGCAGTACATAGTTATATGATTGTGATCTGGTTATTGGAAGCTGAACAAAAAATTAAAGCAAACTGAACTATATGCTGGCCTACCCAACCCTTCCTACCCTCTTTGTAAGGTGTGCTTACAAAGTAGGGTGCAGCTTGATTTGGATGAGAGGTCTCATTTCCATAGCCACCATGTACATAGACATTCTATTATGCTGATTAATATGTCTCACCATTATTAGCTGGAGTTTTTATGGAAAGTAGCATAACATGTTGGAAATTTACTATACCAGAAACACAGCCATTGTCTGAAAACACTACGTGGGAACTAATCCATTGGATCAATTTTTTCCCCCTCTAGAGATATTTTTAAAGCGATGCAAAATACCTTGAGGATGAAGAGATGTCTTCAAAATTATGTTCTTTAATTTATTTGCTATAAAGAAGGTCTTCTACTAATATCTACTTTTTCATTTTTTCAAATTAAAGACATTTGTTCCATGCTTTATGGTACACAACTCAGGTGCTTGAGCTAACCTCGAATTCCTGTTTTGAAAAAATATTGATCCTAATTACAAATTCAACACATGGAAGAGTAATGACTTTTATATGGGCAGAAATAAAAAAAAATGTATGCAATTTGATTGACTGTATATCTAAGATCTAAAGAACACAAAATTTATTGCTACATGCTTACACAGAAGTCTCACATCCAACTCTCCCAAAGTGTTCAGTTTTGCACTGTCTACTATTCAGCTCTACAAACAATTAAAGCACCAATGGCACACTGCAAAGGTTGTGGAGAGAGATGGTCTAAAAGGCCTTACCATTCAAGTGAGTTCTGCAGAGAATCAGCATTAGCAGCATCTGGGAACGTGTTAATAAATGCAGATCTTAGAAGCCATGTCAGGCCCACTGGTTCAGAATCTTTTACCAGGATTCTCTATGTGATTCACCTGCACTCTGACAGTTGGCAGCACTCCACTAGACAGGTAGCTCTCTTCCTCAGTTGCACATTAGAACCATCTGGAGCGTACTCCTTAAAACTATGCCTGATTCTCACTCCTTAGACAACTTGCATAATTTGGGGACAGCAATAAGCAAGTAGTTAAAAAGGGGGAGGGGAGCGAGGTAAAGTAAGAAAATGTAAATTTGAATAAAATGTATGTCTTTATATACATTTCATTTACTATGTTTTTATATATATTTTGCCTCTATGAATTTTATTTTTCTTAGAGAATTAGAGTAATGATAAAATAAGTATAATGTATGAACATATTTGTAAATTATAAAACCCTAAACTAATTGTATTGTCAGTGATTGACATGGTATAAAATCAAATAAATAGATATTTTTAACAGGTTAGCATGCTCTTTCCAAAATACTAATATTCAAAATGGGGCCTGTGGGTCCCCTGAATCAGAGATTACAGATGTTTATTCAAAATTCAACTAGTTCTTCCCTACCTCATAACTTGTGCATTACACTCTCAGGAATAGACTCCAGAAACCTGTATTTTTAATAAGCTATCAATGTAATTATTTCATGTCTTCAATCCCCTGCCTTATAAGCTAGAAGAGGAACTGGAAAAGCTAAACTCATAGCTGTTACCCCTGTTCCAGCTAGTGCTGATACTTGTTGCCCCTCCTACAATGATCTCTTCCTTCATATGTTAATACAGTACAGACTCATTAGATTAACTTGTAGTTTTCTCTAGATTACTCCAGGTATAAAACAGTGAAATGGAATTGACCAACTGGACAGAGATCGAGTTCATTCTGCAGGGACTTTCTGAGTACCCAAGAGTTGAAAAACTCCTTTTTGTGACCTGCTTGGTGATGTACCTGGTGATCCTCCTGGGGAACGGCACCTTGGTCATCCTAACTCTCCTGGATTCCCGCCTCCACACGCCCATGTACTTCTTCCTTGCTAATCTCTCTTTCCTAGACATTTGGTATACATCCTCCTTTATCCCCTCAATGTTGATACACTTCCTATCAAAGAAAAAAACCATCTCCTTCACTAGATGTGTTGTGCAGATGTCTGTCTCCTATAGTTTGGGGTCCACAGAGTGTGTGCTCCTAGCAGTGATGGCATACGATCGGTTTGTGGCCGTTTGCAACCCTCTGAGATACCCCATCATCATGAGCAAGGCTCTTTGTATTCAGATGGCTGCTCTCGCCTGGGGATTGGGCTTTTTCAACTCACTGACAGAAACTATTCTTGCAATACAGTTGCCCTTTTGTGGAAAAAATGTCATTAATCATTTTGCTTGTGAAATATTGGCCTTTGTTAAGCTGGCTTGCACAGATATTTCCTTGAATGAGATTGCTATAATGTTGGGTAATGTAATATTTTTGTTTACTCCGTTACTGTTGATTTGTATCTCCTACATTTTCATCCTTTCTACTGTACTAAGAATCAATTCAGCAGAAGGAAGAAAAAAGGCCTTTTCCACCTGCTCAGCCCACATAACAGTGGTGACTGTGTTTTATGGGACAATCCTTTTCATGTATATGAAGCCAAAGTCCAAAGGTTCTGCTTTTAACAAATTAATTGCCCTGTTCTATGGAGTAGTAACACCCATGCTCAATCCTATCATCTACAGCCTGAGAAATACAGAGGTGCATGGAGCTCTGAGAAAATTGGTGAGTAGACACTGGTTCTGGAGGAAAGGATGAGAAACTCACATCTTTGAATTCATGCACAAAACAAGCTAATAGATTGGAGGCAAAGGTTTTTACACAAAAGCAACAAAAGAAATAAAAGTTAAATGTAGAGTCACAGAATTTGGAAATAAATTTCAAAATAATAATCTCCCTTCATCTTTTTATGAAAATGTTGGAAATAAATTGCAAAATAATAATCTACCTTCATCTTTTTATGAAAATGACAAAAATGTAGGGACAACTGGTCTAAGAAGTAAGATTAAACTTTTAAAAATAAGGAAAAAATGAACTTGAGCTTTTCTAAGAAAATCCAGTACATATATCTACTTAATAAGTAAAACACATATTTTTCATTCCCCTTTTTGAAAGAACTATTTGAGTTCATATTTTTCTGTTTGTAATTAGTTCCTGGTTTTGAATTTATTTTCTCACTTGATTGTCACAAACAACCTCATGATACAGGCATTGCTGTATCCATCTTCCAAATGAAGTAACCAAAGCACAGAGAGGTCAAAATCAGTTTTCCAAGGTCACACTTCTAGGAAGTAAAAAAGTCAGCATTCAAACCTGAGTTCTTCAGTTGTAAAGTCCATGGTTTTCCATTATACCATATCACTACTCCTGCTGCAGTAGTTACTAGATTGACAGGCATTAACATGTAAATGAGAAAGAGATTTTTTTTCTACAATTTTTTACTTTGTTAGCAGGAATATGTAGATAATTAGAATAATATGCTTTGTGATTTTAATTGAGAATCAGGTTATCATATATCTTATTATACTAATGAGGATTCAGTGGAAAGGATGATACACAGGATTTTTTGAATTAAAACCCATTCCCATTTGAACATTGCTCTTTACTTTGTTCACAAGCCTTTTTATTTGTCATGATACTCCTGTTACTTCTTCAGTTCAGAGGAAGTCTATGTGTTAACATTAAAAGGCATTTTTTAATATGGAATATACCATTAACCTTGACTCCAATATCACTTTTCCACTGTATTTTAAAAGTAATGCTAGCATTACAAATGAAAATTAATTTTATAAAGTAAAAATTTTCTAGATGTAATTTACTTATAGGATATTTTTCCTTACATGATATTACCCTACTATCCCCTTTTTTTGATTAATGGAGGCTTTTGTAAATTTTATAATGCAGTCTTAATAACTTTAAATTTTAATTTTTTGCACAAAAAATATGACTGCTTTAGGTTCATTGCATGTTCAGGAATTTTACCATGAGATGAACTACCATCGTTTGGGCAAAAATAAAAATGATCCCAAATCAATTATATAGAAAAGATTCCTTTATTAACTTTTGGTCGAGAATATGTTTGTATATTTTCAGAAAACAACTCCAAGACCATGTGGATTTCTGCAACAGAGAGGATTTGACAGGTCTGCTCCAACCACGAAGACAAGAGGAGAAACAGTCCAGAGATGGAAGACGCTGATGATGCTTTGCCACGCTAGCAGTCAGCAGCTGTGCATCGCAGCAGGTTGCCTAGGACCAAACCAAAGAGGGTCGGACCTGCATTGCCACCATGTGCCCACCATCCAGATATCATTGCTGACATGTACACATAAGGAACTGTTTGACATTGAAACGGGGACTCAGAACTGTTGGACATTGAAATTGGGATTCAAACATTTTTTTGTTATTATATGTTTATTTCTAGTCTGCAGAGGCAAGATTTTTTAAAGGAATGAAATGGGGAAAAAAATAGATACAGAGGCAAAGAAGCATTGAACAGACTGTCAAACTGCAGCGGGAAGGCAGGGGAGGTTAGGCGGTGGCGGGGGGGGGGTGGGTGGGGATGGCTGAAGAGATCAACCGAAGGATTTGTACGCATGCATATAAGCATAACCAATGGATACAAGACACTGGGCGGGGGCAGGTAAAGGCATGTACTGGGGGTTAGGGGAGGCTAGGGGCAAGGTCAATGGGGAAAAAAAAAGGAGACATATGTACTACTATTTGTAATACTTCAAACAATAAAAAAAAGTAATGCTAACCCCATCTTGCTATTTAATGTATTAAAATAAAAATTATTAAATATAAAAAATCTAGTCATAAGATGGTCTTCTTGACATTTTGGAAGATTGAGTTCGCAGTTCCTTAAGAATGAACCTGAGACACCGTGGGCAGAAAAGGTGCCCGCAGCTTCGGCCTCGCTTCCCTTTGTCAAAACCACCCCAGCTCCTGCAACACCAATGCCCAGCACACCACGGTCTGTGGGATACAATCCATACAGTCATCTCGCCTACAACAACTACAGGCTGGGAGGGAACCCGGGCACCAACAGCCACGTGGCATCTTCTGGCATTACAATTCCAAAACCCCCAAGCCATCAGATAAGCTGCTGATGCCCTACATGAGGTATAGCAGAAAGGTCTGGGACCAAGTAAAGGCTTCCAACCCTGACCTAAAGCTGTGGGAGATTGGCAAGATTATTGGTAGCATGTGGTGAGATCTCACTGGTGAAGAAAAACAAGAATATTTAAATGAATATGAAGCAGAAAAGATAGAATACAATGAATCTATGAAGGCCGACCATAATTCCCCCGCATATCTTGCTTACACAAGTACAAAAAGTCATGCAGAAGCCTCTTTAAAGGAAGAAAGGTGACAGAGGCCGTCTCACATGGAGAAAGGAGAACCTTACGTGAGCACTCAGCCTGCTAAAGATCAGATGATTATGATGATGTCTTTTCAATGAAGCATACAGCCACCGCTCGTTTCCAGAGAAACCACCGCCTCATCAGTGAAATCCTTAGTGAAAGTGTGGTGCCAGATGTTCGGTTGGTTGTCACAACAGCTAGAATGCAGGTCCTCAAACAACAGGCCCAGTCCTTTATGGTTCACCAGCGAAAACTAGAAGCTGAACTTCTTCAAAGAGAGGAGCGACACCAGGAAAAGAAGAGGAAATTCCAAGAGAGCACAGATTCATTTAGCAATGAACTTAAAATGTTGTGTGGTTTAAAAATAGAAGTGGATATAGAAAAAAACTGCAGCTGAAATTGCACAGGCAGAGGAACAGGCTCGCAAAAAGGCAGAAGGAAAGGGAGAAGGGGGCAGCAGAGCAAGCTAAACACAGTCAGAGCAGTATTGTTCCTGAGGAAGAACAAGCAGCTAATAAGACCGAAGAAAAGAAAGAAGACGAGAACATTCCAATGGATATAAAGGAGACACATCTTGAAGAAACAACAGAGAGTCAGCAGACTGGGGAAGAAGGCACGTCTACTCCTGAGGACAAGGAGAGTGAACGGGAGCGGGGTGGACAGTATGACCGAGGAAGGAACCAGTGATAGTAACACTGGCTTGGAGAACAACCGTGCAACAGTGGAGGAGCCACCACCAGATCCCATACCAGAAGATGAGAAAAAAGAACAAATGTTGCCTTGTTTTATGTATTCTAAATCCTTTGGTAAATGAAAAAAATGTTTTTTTTTTAGTTTAAGAAAAAATAGTCACAGGCAATAAAAGAATGAGAGATCCATGGCGATGTAGTGTGTGTGCTACTGAAGTTAATTCAAATCAGGCAGAGTAAACCACATGACTAATGCCTGTGATCCTGTCAGAAGCCTTAAGAGGTCTTCACAAGTGAAGGCATCCTCATATGCTTATAGATATTTGGTGAAGTCAGTTTCAGGAAAGTACCCACTTGGAGATAGTAAACCCAAGGCCAAATAACAGAGAACGTTAAAAGGGATGCAAGCCTTATTTAGGAAGGCTCCTAATAGAAACAGAGGTTTGTGAGTTCCATAGATCATATCCACCCTGCCCTTATGCAGGCAGTAAGGTGAAATCTCTGAGGTAGAATAACTGAATATGACTAGATGGAATTAATAAGCTTTAAGTCATATCACTGTGTTTGCTGTTGCTTACATTTACTGCCACTCTCCTTTCTGTCAGCTCCACTCTCTCACCCTTCTATTAAGGATTATCATTGGATAATGATTGGTCAGTCCACTGACCCCAATCTATCTACCTGTCTTGAAGTTGTCATCCTTTAGAGAGACTACATCAGCCTTGGGCAAACTACGGCCTGCGGGCCGGATCCGGCTGTTCTATCCGGTTCTCTTGCTCTCCCCTCCGCTCCTTTACTTTGAATTTATATTAGTTCACACAAACACTCCATCCATGCTTTTGTTCCGGCCCTCCGGTCCAGTTTAAGAACCCATTGTGGCCCTCGAGTCAAAAAGTTTGCCCACCCCTGGACTAGATAAACCTTTGATATGATTTTTTCACATGTCGTAAAGTTAATCCCAGAACATTTCCCATCCTTTTCTTCTACACCAATGGGCAGCCCTCAACCTGGATCTAAACCATCACAACAATCCTACTGACACTGGTGACAACTCCATGATAAAGAGCAAATAAGTTTCGCAAATTAACCTCGCATTTAGTCATCTGGTCCAGAGGGGATCTACGATACTATGAAAGCTGCTGAGTGTACATTTTTTAAAGCCCTTGAATACTGTGGTATATATAATAAGATATATTCATATACTTCAATAGTTTACACCAATTTAGTGAGTTTGGGGTATTGTAAATTCTCTAACATAGATACCATGTCTTTTCTAAGTACTAATGGGTTTACTTATACCTGTGGATTTAAGGAACCAGGTGTCAGGAAAAAGCACACACAAAAGAGTGCTAGTAGTTTCACTGAAATACCCTATAGCTTCTTGGAATTCACAAAATAATGTCAGCACTCTAAGATCAACATACCACTAAACTCTCTATTTTTCTTCCAGACTGGCACTCCTCTATCCCACTTCAAGATACATTTGTGCATACCTTTTACATTTGTACACAGACATTCACATCACACACACCTGTCTGCATGAACAAACATACCTACACATGTAAAACACAGCCACACATTTATAGAATGTGAAATTATTTCCATTAAATTTAGCTATGCTGAAAAAAATAGGTTGTATTCGTTTGCTAACTGCCATAACAAAATACCAGAGATTTGGTGTCTTTAACAACAGAAATTTATTTGCTCATAGTTCTGGAGGCCAGAAGTCCAAGTAGGGTGTTGGCAGGTTTTATTTCTCCTGAGGTCTCTCCTTGGCTTGCAGATAGCCACCTTCTCCTATGCCCTTTCCTCTGTGTATGAGCACCCCTGGTGTATCAATGTGCGCCTACATTTCTTCTTATAACAACACAACTCAGGTTGTAGGAGGGCCAAAACTAACAGCCTCATTTTAACTTAATCACCTCTTTAAAGAGCATATCTCCAAATGCAGATACATTCTGTGGCACTTGGAGGTTAGAGATTCAACATGAGAGTTTTAGAGGAAAACAATTCAGCCTAAAATAGAGGTTAATCATAAATTAGCTTTTAAAATCTACAAGAGTTATTATATTTGTATGTTACATGTACATAATTTTGAATACTCAGTATAATAACTTTTAATGTTTATTTCAAAGTTATATTTATACTCTATAACCCAGAACAAAAACTGAAAATTTTCATCGTAAGACTTATTTGTATAAGATTTCAGATATGTTTACTTAAAATATATCTATATTATCTTAGAGTCTCAGTGGTTGGTCAAGAAGGAGACTTGGGAAATCACATATCTAATTTAAAATGAGAGCCTTTCCCCATTATCCCAATGTTCTGGTGTGTACTGACCACTAAATATCCCTTAATGTTTATCGATATTATTTGTTACTATGGATTATAAAAGCACAAAGAGAGTACCTAATTAGCAATTTTCTCACAGCCACTTTTACCTCTTTGTTTCGTAAACTATAAATGATAGGATTCAACATGGGAGTTAATCCAGCATATACCAAAGCCATAAATTTATTGATTTCTTGTGAATCTACAGCTGAGGGCTTCAGGTACATGGAGAGAGCTGTCCCATAGAACAAAACCACCACAGTTAGGTGGGCTGCACATGTTGAAAAAGCTTTGCTTCGACCATCCATTGAGGTGATTCTTAGGATGCTGGAGAGAATAAATGCATAAGATATACAAATGAGAAGCATCGGCATAGGAAGAAGAAGTACACTGATCACCAGCATGATTAACTGCACTTTGGAAGTGTCCACACAAACCAGTTTCAGGACAGCCAGAATTTCACAAGTGAAATGATCGATGATGTTCTTTCCACAGAGAGACTGATGCAGCACAGACACAGTTTCCACTAGGGAGGTGAGGCAGCCTGCCACCCAGGAGCCAGCTGCAATCTGCACACAGACCCTCTTGTTCATGACGATGGGGTATCTCAAGGGGTTGCAGATGGCCACATAGCGGTCATAGGCCATCATGGACAGGAGCACACACTCAGTGGAGCCCATGGCAAGAGAGATGTACATCTGAGTGGCACATCCTGAGAAGGAGATGGTGTTCTTCCCTGAAACAAAGTTTGCCAGCATTGGAGCAAGAGCAGAAGAAGTGTACCAGATGTCCAGAAAGGAGAGATTGCCGAGGAAGAAGTACATGGGGGTGTGGAGGCGGGAATCCAGGATGGTGACGGAGATCAGAACAATATTACCCAACAAAGTGACCAGGTACATCAGCAAACACAGCACAATTATGATGATTTCAACTTTGGGGTAGTGAGTAAATCCCAGAAAAATAAAATTTGAAATGACTGTTAAGTTTGTCTTGACCATTTTATTCCTTCTTGTTCATCTGTCATAGTGAATAAAAGTATACATTGTATATACTTAAAATTTTAAACTCTACCAACTTTTAAGGGGTTTTTGTTAGGAGTACTTCAAGAGAATCATGATCCTGGCAATACCTATTTATTTATTCATTCATTCAACATGTACTGCACACCTTATAAGTCACTGAAGATCTAAAGCTCCTCCCAGGCAACTCCCAATAAAATATAAAACACACTCAAGTAAATAATGAAATGACATAAATATGCTCCAGGGTACCAGGCAAACATGAAGTAAGAATCATAATTCTATGTTGGGAGTGCTCAGTGAGACAGTTTGAGAATTAGTTTAATAAGGTGTATTGAACCTACTCAAGATAAGGATCAGGGGAGATTTCTGGGCAAATAAAAATATTTTATAAAAGCTGCAACAAGAAAATATTTGGTTGCATTTCATAAAGCTGCAAATTGTGTAATATATTGGATGGATATGCTACACACTACAGAATATAAATAGAAGATAGACAAGCGTCCACTCACTATAATACTGATTTCTCTCTTCAAGAAGGCATTTTTGTGTATGGAATAATCATGAACCTGTACTTTCTTAGAAAGAAAATAATTTTACCCAACAAGTAAGTATTTTATAATGCAAATCAAATTACTTACAATATATTTCACAATTCATCACATATGGCAACATGCTTAAAAACTACTTTCCTATAAGATAAAGAGTTCAAATGAAAATAAACACAAACACACAAGCCTCACATGCTCATCATTGCCTACTTCTCCAACCTCATCTCCCAATACTCCATCTCCTTACTCTGCTCTGAGACAACAACCAGCTTACCATGCCATTTTATAATTTTATGGCTTTAATTTGCAGTTTGTTCACCTAGAGCAGTGGTCGGCAAACTGCAGCTTGCGAGCCACATGCGGCTCGCGAGCCGCGGTTTGCCGCTCTGTTGACTAATGAGCTTGCCGACCACTGGGATAGGGGCTTAATCACAAGGAACAACAACAGCCTTAATTATTGGAATCGAGAGTCTAGAGCAGTGGTCGGCAAACTCATTAGTCAACAGAGCGGCAAACCGCAGCTCGCGAGCTGCAGTTTGCCAGCCACTGGTCTAGAGTGTCCTTCTTTCCCAGCTCCAATCTTGTCTTTCTCGGATATTTTATCCAGACATTAAAACTATATGCCACTTTATTCTTTGTACATACTTATGTGTCACACTGAACCACAATCATATGTGCACAACCACTGGACTGTGAGTTTCTCAAGAGCTTGTTCCCCACAAAACTACCAAATAACTCACAGTTAAGGTTTTTAATAATACAATGCTACCTTGAACTTGGTAAGTTTTTAATACATGTTAAAATAAGTGGACACTCAGCATCCTCACCATCCTGACTGTGGATGGACACTCAGCACCCCCACAGAACATTTTCACTATAGTTCTATGTCAACATAAAAGCCTGAAGACTTCTCAACTTGTAATTTACTTTTGCAATAAATTATGTGCAACATTCAAAAAAGCTAGTTTCCTTAAGAAATAAAGATGAGCTCTTATCTTTAAATATTTGATGTACACTGTTTGTGGGGGGAGGGCGGAGGTAAAAACAATGACCACTTGTACTCGCAGAAGTAGAAATGTTTTCCAAACTATCATTTTCTGCAATGGAGCACATCTTCAGAGTGTGAGCTCTGGGCTCTCAGTCCAACCACGCTACTTACAGGTGTGCAAAATTAGGCAAATCACTTGATTTCTTTGAAACTTGGTTTTCTTTTCTTTCTTTTCTTTCTTTTTTTTTTTTAAAGACAGACCCACTGGATCATTTCCCCAGTGGATCTTGTCATGATGCTTTTTTAAATTTATTTTTTTATTTTATTGATTTCAGAGAGAATGGAGAAGGGAGAGAGAGATAGAAACATTAATGATGAGAGAGAATCATTGACTGGCTGTCTCCTGCATGCCCCCACACTGGGGATCAAGCCTGCAACCCAGGCCTGTGCCCTAACAGGGAATCAAACCGTGACCTCCTAGTTCACAGACCGATGCTCAACCACTGAGCAACAAAGGGTGGGTTAAACTTGGTTTTCTAATCTGTACAAGAAGGATGATCATTCCTCCCTTGTGCACATATCAGAGATCTAGATGAATTTCTTTTATATTCTCCCTCCACCACCCCTCCAATTCCATGGCTTCTCTAAAATTTCCAACAATCACAAGGGTCTATGATTTCATGGCCTCCCTGCCCTCCAGAACCATAATTGCCTCTATGCTGCTCCAGTGCTGGCCCACACTGACTCAGATAAAATAACTCTGCACCTCTTCATAACTCATGAAAATTTCAACCAACAATCCATAGGTGAATATGAACACTTTACTGATTCACCGGGAAGGTGAATGTTAGACATTTTTGGTCTCTAAAGTCGTTTTGGGCAGCACACACCCCTACTTCCACTGAAGGTTTCTCTATTGGTCTTTCCCCAGCCAGCATTCAGTCTTCTTGCTCCAGCTCTGGGTCCCGTCTTCCCTCTCCTTTCACTCTCTCCACCACTCTCCTGCCCTCCCTTTCAGAAACAAAACAATGAAGTCTTCTCTCATGCATATTGAGTCCCCACTCCTTCCCTTACCCTCACATGTTTGCCAGAGTCTAGATATTTTCTCTTTCTCTAAACATGATTTCTAATAAACATGAGTGCTAAAATAATTAAATGTTTTCCTGCCAACTCCCCTCTTTAAAATGTCAAAGCCAAAGTAGACTTGGCGAATTTATAATCCAACCCTCTCAATTTTTTGTTTGTTTGTTTGTTTTCCTTTTTTTGAATTTATTGGCATCACATTTTAAAGTTGACAGATGCTTGGAGGAGTTTAATGAAATGTTTAAGATAAATGAGAAAAACTAGGGCATAAAAATGCTAAAAATTCTATGCTACAGGGTGGGGCAAAAGTAGGCTTACAGTTGTTCATATGGAAAATAATACAATAATTAATAAAAATAATATAAGAATAAACTTTGTTTTGTGCACTCACAACTGTAAACCTACTTTTGTCCCTACACTGTATATTCATGATTCATTTCTTCAATTCAATATTTTCCTACTAATTAGTACTTCTTTTTAAAGTAAGTATCTCTATTCTGGTTTCCTGGCCTACCTGAGACTCATTAGCAAATTCTGTAAATACAAGAATACAAAAAATAGATGGATAATGTCAGTGCCCATTTACCTCAGCACTTGTGATGAACATCTTCCTTTGGTCAATGTATGCTTCACCATTTAGACTTAGTTATCTTCAGCACAGTCTCTTATGAATCTAATGCAGGGCTCCAAAGAGCAAAAGATTCTGAATGTTTTAAATTACACTAATACTTTACAAAAACTATATTCAAGTCAGCCGTGCATAGGTATTTTTATTCAAAATATTGCAGTGAGAAGCAATATGGATATTCATAGTTTGCAAAACTTCAACCCAAATCTTGCCTGATTCACAAAGTCTCAACATATATAGTTCATATTAATTAAAAATTTAAAAATAACTTCCTAAGAGAAGTCATGACATGAAGATTTGTTCTGCCAAAATCACCACCTATGATCGGCTCCAAAAAACTTCCAGTTACCCATGGAACTAATATTACTAATATCTCTTGTTGCTCTTAGGGACCTTCCAACTCCCTTAACAATTTAATATTGTGATTCAGAAACAAAGTTAAGAAACTTTCCAGTTCTCAAGGGTGTGATTCTCCAAGTTCAGAACCAAAATAAATTGGGCAACTTAAAAAAATTATTTTAACTCATTTGGCCCAGTAAAAGACCTGGTTCTTGAGCAGCATTTGAGTAAGCAGAACTAGAAGAGACTATTTGCCTATTCCACTCATTCTGTAGGTTGCCCTTGAATTATACAGCAAACATTGAAATTAACAGAACTGTAAAAATGCCTTCCCATGTGGCCTGTGAGCTTGTAAAGTTTATTTTCAGAAATCTCTCCAAATATCTGAGTTACCCAAGTAATAGAAGATACGACTTTCTACTGAGCTTTTAAATGGCTGCAAAGTGGAGAGAGAGCATTGATCAATCAGATAAGTTATTACTATCAAATGCTCCTTGAATAAACTAAGTTCCTAGTGCAATGTTTGTGATTCTTTACAAAGATCCTAATATATAAAAACCCTGGGTCATAAAACCAGTAATGACCAAAGCTCGACTAACCGGAAGTCAGTCCTGCAGTCAGCGCTGGGTTTCCGTGGCAACCCAGTGCTGACTGCTTCCACTGCAGGCACGGTACCCCGGCACTGACTGCAGAGGGGGCTGCGAATCAGGGTGAGAGAAAGGCCTGAAGAGAGAAGCAGGGACTGATCCATTGCCTCTGTGGCAGCTTTTGATCAGCACTTGCTTCTCTCTTTCTCTCCCAGTCTGGCCAGCAGCCATGCCTCCATTTCTCTCCAGGCCCCCACTGGGGCTGCTGATCAGCCCTGCCTTTCTGATCAGGCCCCACTGATAGGCCCAGAGATGCTGACTGGTATAGAAACCAACCAATCAGAACTAAATGTGGGTGCTGTGAAGAACCAATGGCTGCCTAGGAGGCGGAGCTTCTGAATGGCATAGAAACTGATCAATCAGAACCAAATCTGGGTGCTGTGAGGAGCCAATGGCTGCCTAGCAGACGGAGCTTTTGACGCTAGCTTTGAAACTGACCAATTAGAACCAAATCTTGGTGCTGTGGGGAGCCAATGGCTGCCTAGGAGGCAGAGCTTTTGACGCCGACTAGCATAGAAACTGAACAATTAGAACCAAATTGGCCAGCAGAGGAGGGCAGTTGGGGGCAACCAGGCTGGGAGGGGAGGGCCATTGGGGGTGAGATCAGGCTGGCAGGGGAGGGCAGTTAGGGGTGATCAGGCTGGCAGGAAGATGCAGTTAGGGGCAATCAGGCAGGCAAGCAGGTAAGCAGTTAGGAGCCAGTGGTCCCAGATTGCAAGAGGGATGTCCAACTGCCGGTTTAGGCCCAATCCCACAGGGACATCAGTTGGACATCCCCGAAGGGGTCACCAATTGGAGAGGGTGCAGGATGGGCTGAGGGAACCCCCTCCTCTGTGCATGAATTTCGTGCACCAGGCCTCTCATTATATAATAATACCTGATGGTGCAATTCATTAGAATGAGTATTGGACTTAAAGTAAAAGGGTTATGGATTGAGCCCTGGCCTGTGTGGCTCAGTTTGTTGGAGCATCATCCCATGCATGGAAGGTCTTGAGTTTGATTCCCTGTCAGGGAACATACCTATGTTTCAGTTTTGATCCCCAGTTCGTGTGCATACAGCAGGCAACCAATCAAAGTATATCTCTCATATCAATGTCTTTCTATCTCTGTCTCTCTCTCTCTCTCTCTCTCTCTCTCCTCTCTCTCTCTCTCTCATCCTCCCTCTCTAAAATCAATAAATGTTTTTAAAGTTATGGATCGAACCTTAGCTCAACTACAATTACCTAAGTGATCTTGTACAGTTGTGGTACATTAATTGCATTAATGACCCTGGTTATTTGCTTCTTCTTAGGTCCACCTAGGCTCTTGACCTGGTTTGGTCATATAATGTAAGTAGAAACTTGTAAAGCACTTGCACAATTAAGTTAGCCCTCTCCCTTCCATCTTTGCTATGTCATGAGAATATGTCCAAGTTAGCCAACTGGAGGAACTGGGTCACCCTAGGTGAACCAGCTTTCAATCAATCCTCAACAAATTAGTGAGTCCCAAAATAAGCCAACACACAGTTGATTTGAGATACAAAGATAATCTGGCAAAAATCACCTGGCTCTAACTCAGATAAACTATTATCTCATATAATTTAATAAATGTTTATTTTGGTATGCCACTAAAATTTTATGATTATTATGTTGCATCATTGTATAAATGTAACATTGACATAACAATAGATACTTACATTACTTATCCAACATTGACTCACTTGGGCCTTTAACCTTCTTAAAAGAATCACAATTTTATTCATTTTTCTATCCTAGTTTTTATCCATAGAATGTCCTAATTAGTTCAAGTCCCCTACCTTACTTTCTAGAAGCCTTACATTTTTACATTTGATAAAGATATATATAATCCATCTGGAATTAATTTTTTTGTGGTATGAGAAAAAAGTCAAGATTTATTTTTTACTATATGAATACTATTTGCCTCAACATGATGTACTAAAAAGAGCCCTTCACCACTGCACTACAGTGTTACTTTTCACATAAATTAATTGACCATTTTTCTATGGTTCTGTTTTGGGCCTCTTGTTCTGTTCTGATGATCTATTTTTTATTGCCTTTATTAGTGTTACATTAGCTAATAAAATTATATAGGTTTCAGGTATACAATTCTACATCATCTATATATTGTATTGTGTGTTTACCGCCCTAAGTCAAGTCCCCTTCAATCACCATTTATTCCCCCTTTACTCTCTTCTATTTCCCCCCAATGCCCCTTCCCTCAGATAAGCACCATATTATTGTGTGCCGATGAGTCTTTTTTTTTTCTTTGCTTAAACCTTTCACCCTTCTCACCCAACCCCCAGCTCCCTCCCCACTGTATTCATGAGTCTGTCTCCACTTTTTTAGTTTATATTGTTCATTAAATCCCACATATAAGTGAAATAATATGGCACTTGTCTTTCTCTGACTAGCTTATTTCACTTAGTGTAATACTTTCCAGGCCCAGCCATGCTTTTGCAAAAGGTAAGATTTCCTTCTTTTTTTTATGGCTGAACCATATTCCATTATGCTTGGTTACATGAAACAGATTGACAAATATTAGAAGGTAGGGAGGTGGGGGACAGGACTGTATAAAAGAAGGTGAAGGGATTAGCCAAAGAACATATATGCATAGCCATGGACACAGACAAAGTATGGTAAAGGCTTGAGGGCGGGGACTGGGTACAGGTGGGCAAAGGGGGTAAATGGGGGACATCTATAATCATGTTAACAATTAAAAAATCAAGCGTAAAAACCATCTTAAATCTAATAACAAGGTAGATTAATAACAAATTCCTCTTGGATCAGCAACATACTTCATGGATAAAGAGCCACTGAGACAGAGGAAAAATTTTAGCTCTATATTATCAGTGAATATTTGACTCAGACATTATTTACATTTAATTTTCAAACAGCTTTAAAAATCAGCTATTTGGTTCCAAATCCAAAGCAGTTAGATACCATGATCAGAAGGTCTTTGGAAAGAAGACTACCACAGATATACTGAAAGCAGAAAAGAATAATAATTTAATGCTTCATAGTTAAAGATGAACAAAAAGTTATAAAAATAGCAGTATTTTAGAACTAAAACATTTAATAGGTTACAGCTACCTAGACAGAAGACAATCATCATTACATATTTGAATAGACTCCAAATAAATTTTTTCAGTAACTACAGTATGAAAATTTCTAATTTTAGCTGAGTTTTAAAAATCTGAAACCAGGTTTCATTCTTTGTTGTAAAGAAAATAAGGAAATGTGAAATTGACTTTGGAAATAATTGTATCAAAAATATTTTTAAGGTCTTAACACTTAGTATAACATTTTTTGCCTAGAAATTTCTCTTCCTATTACACTATCCCTCTTCTTGCCCTCACAATCAAGCTCATTATTAACAACAACAACAAACTACAATCACTGACTCCACTGCCAAAATACTGAGGTTTACTTGCTTTCATTATACACCACACCAAGAAAGAATATTTTAAAGCTTGAAAGCACTGAGAGATAAATTTGACACAGCAGCAAGAACCTATCTTTTGACTCTTTGATTTCCTCGTTGTGATTATAAAAAATACCTATCCATTCCCCATTTACTTGTTAAAAACTTTTCTTCTAAGTAGATGTTTTACTGCTTCCTTCACATCCTTGTTTCTGAGACTATAGATTAAAGGATTCATCATGGGAGTCATCACTCCATAAAACATGGATATAAGTTTGTCAGTAGCATCCAAGTCATCTGAATTGAGTGTCTCTTTAGACTTGGGCTTCATGTACATGAAGAGAATGGTTCCATAGAATATTATCACCACAGTCAGGTGGGCTGAGCAAGTAGAGAAGGCTTTGCTTCTCCCGTCAGAAGTGTGGATCTTGAGGATGCTGGAGATGATTAATGAGTAAGAGATGACAATCAAGAGCAGGGGCATCAATGTGAACAATGTCGTGGCCACAAGCATGATGAACTCATTGTCTGAGATGTCAGCACAGGCCATCTTCATGACAGCCAGAATTTCACAGGAGAAATGATTGATGACATTATTCCTACAAAACGTCAATTGTACCACAAGTGTAGTTTGTACTGCAGAGTTGATAACCCCTGCAAACCAAGACCCAGCTGCCATGAGCACATAGGATATCTTACCCATGACAACAGGATATCTCAGAGGGTTGCAGATAGCCACATAGCGGTCAAAAGACATCATGCCCAAGAGCACACACTCTGTTGTCCCCATGGCCAAGCCAAGGAACATTTGCACCGCACAGCCAGAAAAGGAGATGGTCTTTCTTTCTGAGAGGAAGTTCACCAGTGTGGAAGGAATGGAGGTGGTAGTGTAGCAAATGTCCAAGAAGGAGAGGTTCCCCAGGAAGAAGTACATAGGGGTGTGAAGGTGGGAGTCCAAGATGCTAATTAAAATAAGGGTGCCATTGCCCAGAAGGATGACCACATACATTATTAAGATTAGCACAAAAAAGAGTCGCTCAAGCCTTGGGTAACCAGAAAGCCCCTTTAAAAAGAATTCTATCAGAATGGTTTGGTTTTCCCATTCCATTTCACTTTTTTTCTCTTTTACCTGTAAAAATTCAAATAAGTTTTTAAAAAATAGTAATTTATTTACTATGGTAACTCCAAGTTCACCAATGCATAAATATAAAAGTCTTCCATGAACCCAATAAGAAGGAAGAAAGAAATCAGGGAAGGGGAAGAAGAGAAAAAAGGAAAGGGAATGAAGAAATAAACAATTTAGAAAGAGAAGTATGAGGCAGAAGCTATTGTATCAATTACTCTTTCTGTTCCAGCAACTTCATACATTTCCTCATTTAAACGCCACAATAATTATCATTTTAAAGATAAGAAATATATTTAAGCTAAACCAAGAGAGTTTATTTTGGCCTGCAGTCATATATTTAAAATTAACATATAGCAAAGACCAGACTCAAGCTCAAGCTTGCTTGTCTTCCATAATTTATCTGGTATTTTAATAAGCTATAAAAGCAATATGGAATGCATTATATCAGAGATTGGGTTAACTTGGAAAGGCAATCTAGGTCCTGGGTCAGGGAAACTCAACAGTAACCCACTGCATAATAAAACACTAAGATAAGTATATCAATCTAATGGGAGAATGGTTAGCAATAAACCCAAGCAATGTTTATTTACTGCCTGATTGCCCAAAAAACAGGTGCAATTTATGTAAAGCCCAATAATACGAAGTATTTTTGTTACAACGTAAATATACTTTTTTGGTGAAATATAATTTTTAAATTTGTATTTTCTAAATAATTGGACAATAAAATTGATTTTTGTCTATTTCAGTATTCTGTTCTATGAATTTTAAAACATGTATAGATTCATGTAATTATCACTACAATCAGGACATGAAACTCTATCCTCATCAACACTTGGTATTGTCAGTATTTTTATTTCTTACACATCCTAATATGTATGCAGTGATATTTCATCATAATTTTAGTTTGCATTTCCCTAATGACTAATTTTTTGTGGAATTTTTCCCATCTTTATTTTCTCTATATGTATTTATCTATATGTCCTTCATGTATTTTGATCATTTTTAATTGGGTTGTTTGTTTTCTTATTGTTGAGTTTTGAGAGTTCTTTACATATTCTGACTACGAATCATTAACCAGACATATGACACATATTTTGTCTACAAGTCTGTGATTTGTCTTCTCATTCTCCTAATGCAAACACATTTAGTTGCCATTTTATCTAGTTGCTTCTTAAGTACAATTGAAAGAAACACTATGATCAAAAGGACATCTTCCAAAAGTTCACTGACACCTCTTATCCTGGGTGAATCCGCAGGGAAATAACTACTGCCATCATTCAAGGGTCAGAAAAGGTAGGTTTTGCATTCAAAAAGCTTGACTCATAAAGTCTCAGGCCATTCCTTTTAATTTTTCCTCAGAAATAGAACTTGCCCACCTTCTCCCCGCTGCCCCCAACTTAAACACACTAATTTATAGCAATATCCTCATTCATGGACACAAAATCCATTGAAGGTGTTCTAATCCATTCACATAGCAAATAGGCACTTAACACGTAGACCATTTCTCCTTATTCAGCAAACCTGGCAGAAATTTTAGGTCTGAATTGAATCCTTTGGGAGTATTTCAACTAGCTTCTAATTACCTATATTACATTTTGTCATTATTAGGGCACTTCAACTTTTATTCTATTTTGTCCTTATTTCAATCAATTCTACCTTTTATACTTTGAGATTCTTTCATACCCTAAAAATACGTGCTTCTTTTACTCTGAGTCCCAGATTACCTTCTTAATGCTAGCCAGTGGTCCTCAAACTTTTTAAACAAGGGGCCAGTTCACTGTCCCTCAGACCATTGGAGGGCCGGACTATAGTTTAAAAAAAATAACAAAAAAAAAACTATGAACAAATTCCTATGCGCACTGCGGGCCTAGGACGAGTCGGCTGCTAAGCAGGACAGGCAGCGGCACCCGGTGGGCCGGATAAATGTCCTCGGCGGGCCGCATGTGGCCCACGGGCCGTAGTTTGAGGACCCCGGTGCTAGCCACTCAAATCCCAATTCCCTGGTAAATGATAACTGAAAAGCAATTTCACTGTCTCACAAAGCAAGCTCACTTTGTCTATTAAAAAGACATGTATGTTTTACTGAAATTGAGATTTTTACTGACATGTAGATGTGCTTTAGAGCAAGTCTTTCTACACAAAGTTTCTATAAACAATAGAAAACTTCTAGCATGAAGTCACAGAATGTTAAAAATATTAAAATTCAATAAACACAATTACCCCCTCCACAGCCCCAACCACGGAGAGGAGTAAGCAGCTATCAAGCTTGGAGGGAAACTTGCTGAAATGGCTTTCACAACTAACAGAAGCTCATGTACCACACCGCCCAACAAGAGGGTGTGGTGCAAGTCTGTGCTGCAAAATCAGCCATAGGGGACTCTGCCTTCTATTTCCCCAGTTCTGCTTCTTCCCAACCCTATCTTGACTGGGGGCCTGCACCAGCTGTCGATTCAGTCCACACTTCTCCCCTCAATCCTCACTGAAAGCCTTTGTTCAGTGGATTGGATCAATGATAAGCCTCTGGCTTTGTGCAGAACACATGGACACATACTTTACATGGTTTCTATATGGATTAAATCTGCCTATGGCCAGCAATGACCTCAGAGCTAGGGTCACTCATTCATGGTCCCTCGGCTTACAAGGCCAGTAACTAGCTATGTGACCTTGTGCAATTAACTTCTGTCTCAATATCCTTACCTATAGCAGGACTTTTAATAGCATCATTGGGGTGTTCTGGGGAGAGTTAATAAAACAATGCATATAAAGCACCTACCATATGGTAAGCACTATTTTGGTTTCTTCATCTTCCTTGACTTATTCTTTTTCCAAGTCCTTTTACACTTCTGTCCCCAGGTTCATGCTCTTACAAGAGTACCTTTAAATTTTTATAATCAGACCTGTTAGGTATCTCTCTTCTTACAACCAACCTACTAATGTTCATGACATCTATGATATGACATGGATGCACATTATATCAAACTCTACTCACTTTGCAATGAAGGGCATTATACAACCATAGCAAAGGCCAATGCCATTTAAAATAAGGAACTCAAGGGGTTGACATTGTTTTGAAGAAAGGCTATTTCAATTCATTCATCTAAAAGTTAAAGTGTGTGTGTGTGTGTGTGTGTGTGTGTGTGTGTGTGTGAAATATTATGTCTAAAGTCACCATAGGAGAATACATTACCAACAACAAGAAAGAAGAATTAAAAGTGCTCAAAATTCCCAAAATACTCATGCAAACATTAACTATGAAAGTCAAAATTCTTTCCTATTAGCTAAGAACTCATTGTTCTTCATTTCCTTTTTGCACAGATCAAAATATGTATGCAAGAGCAAGTAATGAAGTTTTCCAAATAGCAGTAGAGGCCCCAGGACTGGGACTGTCTGCTCATGATTAGCACTAGACATACATTTGCTAACTGAACCAAAGGGAACTGAATTAGTGCTATGAGGTATATTGTTACAGAATCAAAACTTTTGGTGACACCAGTCTCCTTTACATTCTGGATCAAGGGTACAAGTCTGCTGCCTATTTTACAGCAACCTTATTGCACCAGTGAGAAATGACAACATTAGACATGAAGGTACTTGTACTGACGTAAGAAACCAGTAAACTATATTCTGACTAAATGAATCTCTATTCCCTGTTAGATAAATTCTTGACCTAAATATCCATCTTTTTGGATATTTAAATTACTTTGTATTTCAAATTACTTTTTGGTCATATTTTTTCATTTTTTTCTTTATTTTCTTACTATATCCAAGAAAATCCTCTTAGAATGTTTTTAGTCCTATTCTCTTTAGACTCTCTATGGTAAAAGAAATATTCTATCCCAAAACAGCCTATTTCAACTCAGTTCACTGGACTGACATCCCCTTGGATTTGTTAGTAGTATGTTTTCAGCAATTACCTCTAAATGGAAGGTCGACTCACCTCCTAGGTTGCAACACACAGCAGACTGTTTTGCCTTGATCTTCTATTTGCAGCCTTTTGTACAAAATTTTCTATGAGGTTGATGAACTTCTGAAGGTGTTACCTTTGAGGAGCCAGTGTCACAGGACTTGTTGTCTGGAAAACATTGATGGCAAAGTTACTATTTCAAAATGGTTTTAAAACCTATACGGTACAACCAATATTGATTACAAAGGGAATGTATTTTGGTTCTGCTAGTTCAAAGTAAGAGGAAAATGAGTCTTTGAGAATCTGGAAGATTTCATTTGCCCTTCCAGCCCAGGTCAAAATATTGCCCCATTCTGAAGACCCAGGAAATTATCCAAAGAATCTTCTCCAGGCTCAGGAAGGCCATTTAAATATTTCTTGCTCTCAGGGACTTATGCAATTTTCTAAGCCATAACTTCAAATTGCTTCAGAGGAAAGATGTTCAAAACTTTTGAAAACTTCAAGAATAATCCCTAAAGACTTAATTATATTAGATCCATTACTGTATTTCAAATAACCAATCGGAAGTCTTGAAGATGCGTCTTATCCCATTCTCAGTCTATAATCAGATACTTGCTGGAATCCTCACTACAAACATATTTTAATGGCTTTGTCCAGACTTTTGTTTATGCTACCATACCTTATTGATAATATAGTAGAAAGACCTCATTTAGCTACATTAACTCTTGGTTATAAATAATAAGAATGAAAATAAAAAATTATAAGGTTCTAGGCATTGTTATAAGCATTTTTTATATATTGATATTTAATTTGAATTTGTTAAACTAGTGAGAGAAGACAAAAAGGGTTTTATTTTACAAAATAATCTGAAAATGATTGCATTTGATTCAAACTCAGAATTTGCATGTGTTTATGTGAATATGAGTAGCATGTTGAAATTCACAATAAATTCAGAAATGTTGGAACAATACAATGAAAATGTAGACGACACTGAGCTATTCAGTTTTCTTCTTGTAAATCTACAACCTAACTTGTAACTTAGTCCCACTCCATACTGTAGGAATCCCCAAAGAATTCACCTAAACAGATAGATGTCACCCAAATTAATTGGCATAAAATCACCATCTATCTAATTTAAACAATTAAAAGGAGCTCTCAGTCATATTCTATATCTATAAGCAGTGCTCTCCTTTTCTTGAACTGCTTCACTCACATAATGAATACAATTTTTTCACCACAAAACCACTAATCCAGGAAAAATAGAGTCTGACTAAAGGTCTAAAAATAATGGTGGAGGGCGGGGGGTGGATTATAGCACTGGACAGGAAACAAGTTAAAACTGGTGTTCAACATCATTGTTTCTGAAATTCAGTGACCTGCTCACAAGGCATTGACTCCTGGACATCTTTCTAAGCTTTCTTCTCAAGAACAAAGTTCTTTTCCCATTCCATCCTTCTCCCCAAGTCACAGGGGATCCTCAACATCCTATATCCAACATTACTTAAGAGAAACACCCAAATAAATCACATCAGAACGATGTTTCAAGGAATGAAATTTCTTTTAGTTTTATTGGCAGAGAAGAAAGTTAATACTTTTTTCAAATTATTTTATTAATGCTAGGAAATGGTAATAATTTTATAAAGCCAAATGAGGCCCCTCACCAATTTTTTTTTAAAAAAAGCTATAGTTGCCAAAACCGGTTTGGCTCAGTGGATAGAGGGTCAGCCTGCGGACTGAAAGGTCCCAGGTTCGATTCCGGTCAAGGGCACGTAACTTGGTTGCGGGCACATCCCCAGTAGGAGGTGTGCAGGAGGCAGCTAATCGATGTTTCTCTCTCATCGATGTTTCTAACTCTCTATCCCTCTTCCTTCCTCTCTGTAAAAAATCAATAAAATATATTTAAAAAAATAAAATAAAATAAAAATAAAAAAGCTATAGTTGTCTGTTATGACATCACCTAGGATGTAGAAAGTATCTTAATGGGCATGCTGTGCAACTCAGAACCAATGTGTAATCTCCAGGCCTAAAGAAGTTGCTTAAACAGTTTAAATTGAGATTTTCCTTTTTTTTTTTCTTTTTTTTTACTATGAGTTAACTTTTCTAACATAATTAGGTACCTTTTTAAATTATAGTTTTCTGTTATCCATATGTATCCACATTTATTTTTAGAAATTTGGAAATTTCAGAAAAAAATACCATAGTTAATTTTTTGGGGATATATCTTTCCAACCTCTATAATGCATGTTTCCTTGGTTTAGGTTTTGCGAACAATGCTGAACACTAGTTTTTGTTTTTCTTTTAGTTAAACATAAATATTTTTTATTAATATAAATTCTTCAAAAATATTATTTAATAGTTGTAAATGATTGATGTACTGTGATTTCATAATTCCCCATCATCAAAATAGACAAAATGGCAAGATTATCTAAAAGTGCAAGTTCTATGGGAAATAAATAAAAATTTGTTACATACTAGTCTTAAATTTTTTCATTTCCTTTATCCAAACAAATTATGGCACTCCATCTTATATAAGAAAACAAAGATGCAGGAAACATTTCAAAGGTATTCAACACAGTACCCTTTTGAAGAACAAAATGTTTAGAATTTATCAGTTCCTTCTTAAAGGAGTCACTCTAGCATTATGAGAGAAATACAAATAATGTCTTCTACTCAATTAATTAGATTTTTTTAAGCATCAAAGGAGATGGGTGGCTTCCTATAGAAATGTCAAAATAATTTCTAAACAGGATTAAACATTTTGGAGAAGTTAAAAGAGAAGAAATGGCATTGGACCTGATTCATACCTTCACCCAAACAGCTTCAGTGTAGACTCTAGACTACTGATACTTATTCAAGGCCTCTGTCAGAGATTTATACGCAGACTAACAACAGGTTGATTATGCTCCTGAGTAAATCAAATTCCAATCTCAAACTGAATAGGAGTATATCTTGGCCTATCCACTTCTTCCTGGTCTCTTTATAAGACTGCATAGTTTGGCACAGCTTGAATTGAATAAGAGTCCTCCTTTCCATACTCAATAGGATTATATACCTCCTTATAAACCGACTAAATGGTCTGAGCATTGTTTCCTCAAGAGCAGCATAAATTGTTGGCAAATAACTATCACAAGGCAAATCCTATATCACCTCCACAATCATTGTATTAAAATAGTAAGTAGTAACTCATCCATTAGATCAATTAATTTATTTATCTAGAGATAGAGTTTGTAGCTATGGCAGAATACCATGAGGATACAAAGCTGTTTTTAAAAGGACATTCTGTGATTCACTTACTCTAAACAGGAAAGTCATTTGCTAATATTTATTTTTTAATTCTGTTTTCAAATTGAAGACATTTGCTTCATGCATTTTTATGAAAAACTCTGGTGCTTTAGTTGACCAAAAATTCATTATTTTAAAAATATTGGCCCTAATTGAAAATTCAACAAGTCTAGTTACTTTCCTATGGACAACCTATATGCAATTTGGTTGCTTGTATATCTAAAATCGTGAAGAACATGAACCCATTTGCAATAAACTACACAGAAGTCTCACCTCCAAGTCTCACTAGAACATTCCATTTCACATTGTGTACTATCTAATTACTACTCTATACACAGGTAAAGCCGCAGTGGTGCTTTCCCAGGTTTTGAAGAGAGACAATCTAAGAGGCCTTGCTACTCTGTGTGCTCTGTGGCAAACGAGCCATCAGCATCACCCTGTAACATGTTCATAAATGCAGAACTCAGGATTCACCTCAGCCCTAGTTTATCAGAATCTGTATTTTTCAAAGACTCCCGATGTGGTTTATATATGCACTAAAGTTTGAGAGACACTCCTTGATTGAAAATCATCTGGAGAGATTTACGGGATGATGGCGGCGTAGGTAAATGCCTGTACTTGCCGCCTCCCACAACCACATCTAAATTACAACTAAAATACAGAACAACCATCATCCAGAACCGCTGGAAAGCTGACTGAATGGGAGTCCTACAACTAGAGAAGTAAAGAAGAAAGCACACACTGAGACTGGTAGAAGGTGCAGAGGCGTGGAACAGGCTGGTCCAACACCCACATGTGTGCCTTCTTAAAAAAAATATTTTTATTGATTTCAGAGAGAAAGGGAGAGGGAGAGAGAGATAGAAACATCAATGATGAGAGAGAATCATTGATTGGCTGCCTCCTGCATGCCCCCTACTGGGGATTGAGCCCACAACCTGGGCATGTGCCCTTGACCGGAATCTAACCTGGGACCCTTCAGTCCACAGGCCAACGCTCTATCCACTGAGCCAAACCAGCTAGGGCAATGTGTGGCTTTTTTAATCAGGAGGGAGATCATCTCTGCAGAGGCCACCTGGAGGAGTAAGGGGTCCCAGCCCCACACCAGACCCCCTAGCCCAGGGTCCCAGAGCTGGGAAAAGAAGTCCCTACAGGCAGTAAGAAGAACGGGCTGTAAAAACCAGTGCATAATGGGGCTCAGTGACACAAAGGCTGCTGGAGACCCAGCTGTTTCTCTTAAAAGGCAGGCACCACGAACTGAACTTACAAGCTCCCACTTCCTCTGAGCTTTAGCACTAGGGCGAGGTGCTAGGGAACACAGACACATATGAGGAGAAACTGGATTGTCTGGCATCATGGCAGGCACTCAGGGTGGCTAGCTCCCAGACAGAGGTGCTCTCAGGGATCATTGTTCCTATGCTGGCACCTCCCCAGATGCAGGGCTGACTGGCAGCTATTTCTGTTTGCTCCACCCTGGTGATTCCCTAAGACCCCACCTCATCCAATTTACAACTTCACCCAAGCTGTATGCAGCAGCTTTTGCATATGAATGGCCTTTCCTTGCTCAGGGTAAAATCTCTCAAACAAGCTAGCTGCAGCTGGATCAGGAAGCCCCAAACCTATCAATAAAAGGCCCAAAACCCAGCACCAGAACCAGCCTGCCTTGCTTCATAAGTGGGCCTCATCTGGGCACTTCCAAACCTGATACAAAGAGGAGGAATCTGCAGATCTCTCTGTATCTCCTGCTGGGTGGCCCCAGACAATGGCTGACTTTGCACCTCCCTGGAGACCCAAGAGCCAGTGTACCCAGTGGTCAATGTCAGACCATACCAGATTACAATTCTACACATCCATAAGTGACACACTCAAGGGGCAGACTCAGTGAGTACCAAAGCCCCACTGAAGCAAGTCCTGCTCCATAAGGGTGTCTCCTGCATAGCAGCTCTCCCACTGTAGTCGCAGCTGGTCCCCACAGACAATTGGCCTGGAGGTCAATTCCTCCCAGTGATACCAACAGCAATCAAGTCTCAACTACAACAGGACTGTGCTCACAGCCCACAAAGGGATGCACCTAGAGCTCCCAGTTCAGGTGACATGGGATGCTAAGCCACTGGGCTCTATAGAACACCTACTACACCAGGCCAGTCTACCAACTCAAGAAGACATAGTACCGGAAGCTAATTCTAGCATGTCATAAATGCAAGAAGTTTCATCAAAAGGTTGATGAAACTTGGGATTCAGCAGAGCTGGATCACATGTTATTGCCTGTTGGAAATGGCTGAGGGCATTTCCCTAAACCTGAAAAGGATGCATAAATGATTGCTTGCTGCCAGACAGCTGAGGGCATTTCAATCTATAAGTTATTGCCTCCTTGCTGGCCAAACACCTGAATAGCCAAAGGCAGTTCCCCCAATCTAATGATGCCTACTGTATACCAAACTTACCTTTGATATGTATATCTATTTTGCCTTAGGACAAATTGTGTTAATAAAGAGCAAGGGGTCCAGAGATTCAGGAGGACTTGGTTTCTTTAGCCAAGTCTCCTCTGGCTCCCCAAAATGCCTTCCAAAATTATGTTTTGTCTCTAGATTCCTGAACCCTTCTAGATGCTGGACAAGACTCCTGGCAACATAGCAGCTCTACCTAATACATAGAAACAAACACAGGGAAGCAGCCAAAATGCAGAAACAAGGAGGCATGTCGCAAATGAAAGAAATGGAAGAGAGCAGACTACTGGATATAGAGTTCAAAACCATGGTTATAAGGTTACTCGAGAATCTTCTAGAAAAAAAGTGAAAAAGGACCAGTTAGAAATTAAGCATACACTGACTGAAATAAAGAATAATATACAGAGATTCAATAGTGGAGTGGAGGATTCTGAGAAGCAAATCAACGATTTGAAATATGAGGGAGAAAAAGCACCCAACCAGAAGAGCAAAAATAAAAAAGAATACAAAAATATGAAGATAGTGTAAGGAGCCTCTGGGACAACTTCAAGCGTGCCAACATTCACATTATGGGGGTGCCAGAAGAAGAAAGCAAGCAAGATATTAAGGACCTGTTTGAAGAAATCATGACTGAAAACTTCCCATACCTGGTGAAAGAAATAGACTTACAAGTCCAGGAAGCACAGAGTCCCAAACAAGAGGAACCCAACGAGGACCACACCAAGACACATCATAATTAAAATGCCAAGGGCTAAAGACAAAGAGAGAATCTTAAAAGCAGCAAGAGAGAAGCAGTTAATTACCTACAAGGGAATGCCCATACGACTGTCAGCTGATTTCTCAACAGAAACTATGCAGGCCAGAAGGAAGTGACAAGAAATATTCAAAGTAATTAACAGCAAGGACCTACAACCAAGATTACTCTACCCAGCAAAGCTATCATTTAGAATTGAAGGTTAGGTAAAGAACTTCACAGACAAGAAAAAGCTAAAAAAGTTCATCACCACCAAACCAGTATTACATGAAATGTTGAAGGGTATTCTTTAAAAAGAAAAAGAGCCCTGGCCGGTTTGGCTCAGTGGATAGTGTGTCGGCCTGTGGACTCAAGGGTCCCAGGTTCAATTCTGGTCAAGGGCATGTACCTTGGCTGCGGGCACATCCCCAGTAGGGAGTGTTCAGGAGGCAGCTGATCTATGTTTCTAACTCTCTATCTCTATCCCTTCCCCTCTGTAAAAAATCAATAAAATATATTTAAAAAAATAAAATAAAAAAATAAATAAGAAAAAGATAAAAAATATGAACAACAAAATGGCAACAAATACATACCTATCAACAATTGAATCTAAAACTCAAAATAAACGAATAAAAAATCTAATGAACAGAATAAACTGGTGAATAAAATAGAATCAGAGGCATGGAAATGAAACAGACTGATGATTCTCAGAGGGAAGGGGGTTGAGGGGACGGGAAGAGATTAAACAAAGATCTTACATGCATATATGCATTACTTATGGACAAAGACAATAGGGTGGCGAAGGCCTGGGGTGGGCAGGAACCTGGTGGAGGGGGGCAATTGGGGGAGAAAAGAAGGACATTTGTAATAATCTCAACAATAAAGATTTAAAAAAAAAAAAACAGTAAAAAAAAATCTCTAGTATGCAATGCTTTCTTCCTTGTTGCATTATCCCTTCTTTCCCACTGTCCCCTTTCGTTTGTTTCTTAGAGATGGCCAAGCCCTTTCAGTTTATCCCATTTAAACTACTCCAAATCTACCCATTACTCTGTTCAGCCCAATAAAAACCTAACATATTATGAAAGCAAACAAAACATCCAGCTTATAAGGTAGAGGAAAGGATAAAGTTATTAATATCATTTAACATTTTTGTCCCCAATTTATGTGTCAGTCTGTATTCCTCAAGACTGTGTGCTTCTTGATCGTGTTTTGTTTTTGTTTCCATGTTTTTTAGGTTTTTGGTATCACCAATAGTTAGCACAATGCCTGAGATAAAATAGGTGTTCAGTAAATACTGGTTGATTGAATAATCGAAATAAGGAATAAATGACTGACTGAACAGAAAGCTCACATTCTATAGGAAATTCATGTGACTGAAAAAATACCTATCTGTAACACTCTAAACCAGCCGTGGGCAAACTACGGCCCGCGGGCCGGATCCAGCTGTTCTATCCGGTTCTCTTGCTCTCCCCTCTGCTCCTTTACTTTGAATTTATATTAGTTCACACAAACACTCCATCCATGCTTTTGTTCTGGCCCTCCGGTCCAGTTTAAGAACCCATTGTGGCCCTCGAGTCAAAAAGTTTGCCCACTCCTGCTCTAAACCCATTATCACCATGTTCTCAGAGAACTGTGCAACCGAGTTCTTTAGAAATTAAGTAATTTTTTGAGTCATTTATCAATAACAATGGTTTTCACTCAAACATGCCATGGTTCATCCCTATGAAAAATAGCTTCATTTTTCTACTCTTGTCTCTCTGTGACATGTACACAGGCCAGGCACCTGATGCCCTAAAGTCCTCACCCTTTCCCTCTAAATGATCAAAGATTATCCCCAATAAGAATCACTTAATGTTGAGTTCATATAGTACTCTGCCCCTTCACAAGGCACTTTCAACTTTCTTCCTAAAAAAGAGATGAGACTAGAAAACTAATGCATGTAGAGGATAAGAGGTTAAGTCAGTAAAATAGTATTTCCTTTTACATAATATTATAAAGTCCATCATTCCTGAACTAAATTCTGTTATCCGTGAGAAAGTAAATGGTTGGGATGAGAATCCTGTTAAGGTCGCTGAAGGAGGAATGCATGAGGCCAAAGTGGTGAGGGATTATAAATTTATTAGGTCATCTGGATACCAGATGGGCTAAGCCCCAAAATGGTGCCAACACCCAAAGATGGGGAGTCAGAGGTTTTTAAAGGACTCTAGGCGGGCTTTTTCTGGGTGGAGAATTCTCTGTGCAGGTCCGGATTCTAGGAAAGTCCAGAGGGAGAATAATTGTTTTAACAAGTGGAATGTCCATTGTGAAGTGGCCTAAAGGTCAGTTCCCAGGGGAGAGGGCATTGATTCAATTATTTGATCAGACCTAACAAATCCTTTTACCCACAAATTTCTGTACCTTTTCTCCTTAATCCAGTCATGAAGGGAAAAGATAGGCCCTAGATTTCTCTCACATTTAAATACCAGGAACAGAAAAATGAGTTTCAGGGATTAATGGTACCACCAACTCTTATTTTTGTTTTGGAACCTTCAGGTGAGAACGAGACCTGCATTCAGAGTAAAGGAATTTTTTAAATAGGATTCACGTTCCCTGTGTGGAGCATTTCTGACACAGTATATTCTTCACAGCTGCCTTCACATCTCTGTTCCTCAAACTATAGATGAGAGGATTGAGCATGGGTGTCACAACTCCATAGAAGAGAGAGATGATTTTGTCTGTGACATGTCCTTTGTCTGCACTGGAAGAGTCTTTAGCCTTGGGTTTTGCATACATGAAGAAGACGGTTCCATAGAATATAATCACCACTGTTAGGTGGGCAGAGCAGGTGGAGAAGGCTTTGCGCCTTCCCTCTGCAGAAGGAATCCTCAGGATGGTGCACATAATCAAAACATAAGAAACAAAAATGAAAAGTACTGGAACAACAAGAAAAATCATATAAGCAACAGCCATGCAAATAACGTTTATGGAGATATCAGCACAGGCCAATTTTAAGACAGCTAAGATTTCACAAGTGAAATGATTAATGACATTATTCCCACAGAAAGGAAGCTGCATGGCAAAAGAGGTTTGCAACACAGAATTGACACCCCCTGCAATCCAGGACCCAGCAACCATGGGTACATAGGAAGTCTTGCTCATAATGATGGGATATCTCAGAGGGAAGCATATAGCCACATAGCGGTCAAATGCCATCATGCTGAGAAGGACACACTCTGTGGATCCCAGAGCTAAGGAGAGAAACATTTGCACTCCACATCCAGAGAAGGAAATGGTTTTCTTTGAAGTTAAACTGCTGAGAAATAGGGGAATAGAAGAACTGGTATAGCAAATGTCCAAGAATGATAAGTTACTGAGGAAAAAGTACATGGGGGTGTGCAGGTGGGAGTCATAGACACTTACGATTATGATGACTCCATTTCCCAGCAGGATCACCAGGTACATACATAGGACCAAAACAAAGTAAATGGCCTCAAGCTCTGGGTAGCCAGAAAGCCCCAAGAGGACAAATTCTGTCACAGAAGATTGGTTGGTTTTCCCCATGTTAATGTTTTCTTTCACCAAAAGGAATTCTGCAGCAGCCAGAATGTACATGGACCTGTTAAAGCAGTGTCTGTAAGAGTTGTCTGCATCCTTAAGTGGCTTCCTTATGGATAATATGGACCTAAAATTGGATTAGTGGATAGGATAAGAATGTTACTATCGTCTAAGCTAAGATCAGTTAGACTTTTATACTTCATAAAAGAGGCTTTAGCTCAAAAAAAAAAAATCCTTGTTGAAGACGATTCAGAATGCACACAACCGGGTTAAATTATGTATCTCACTTACATTATGAATTTGAAATTATCTTGAATGCAGTTTTACTATAACATTTTGACCAAATCTAAAACATATAAAGTATTATTGGCCACCATTATATATATAAGTTTTTCCTCTACAATGAATATATTAGCCTTAACAAAAATCCCTATTCTTTAGCTACTAAAACAAAATAGTACATATAAATCCTGTTTCAATGGTAACAACCTCAGTTTAGAAGAGTTCTGTGATTAGGAGAAAAAACCAAAAAGATATATTTTTAGAAAAAGAACTTTTGGTACTTTATAATTTGAAGGAAATGTATACTTGCAATCTCTTAAGAACATTAATTACTGGCATTAGTGGTGTTTGTAAAAGAAAACATTTTTAGATAAAATTGTTATTCTTTGTCTTTTCCAGTACAAATTGGAACATCTATGTAACTATCCTATCTGATACACAAAATGAATGGCGAGTTGTTCTCAGAATAACTCTAGCACACATATCTCCGTCTAGAGCCAAACCATAAATAAATGTATAATCTAAGAATTTAAGTGACAGGGGATTTACTCTTTTACTTCCAAGTATGAGAAAATACATTTTATCTTCTCCTTGCACAGAAATCAGCTCCCTCCACTCTAACCACTGCCCTTCTGATCTTCCTCTCACTGCATGTTCAGACTACCCATAATAAAAAGGTTGAAGTCACTCAAAATATCATTCAGCATTAGCTATATAATTATTTGTATCCCACCTCACTGGAATATAGAGCATTTCTACATTAAAATGCCAGAAACAGAAGTCCTACTATTTTATGAGATTGTTAGTCTCATACGTTTCATCTCAATAAGTTCAGTAAGATAACTAAAGGAACTATCTGCTTTTCAGTTTTCATTAACATCAAGTATCTGTCATTGCTATTGCTAAAAAATAATAATAATTTACCAGTGACAAAATAGCACTGACTTCCAGTAACGATGAAAGGTGGGCTCTTTACATGCATTACACTCTGAGGCTCCTTTAAAGAACCAGCCAACAGAGTACCAGAGCAACCTAAAGTTTGTGCTGCTCTGCGGATGTTCCTGAATCCCAAAAGCAATTTAAAGTTCACAACGTGGACTGAATAGAATTTAGAAACTTTCTAGTACTTTTGGGATGAAATCCCTTGGAAGCAATTAAGACAAGGTTGCTAATACAATTTAATTGGAAGTGTAACTCACAAAACCAATAATTCTTCTGACTTTACACTGTCTGGGAAGAACCAAGTTAAAATGGCTACCTAGGTCAAATGGTTAAGATCTGGAAATTAAAATTGACTATATCTGATAGAGAGATGCGTTAGTAATCTGTGACACTTAAGTCAAAACGATGCTTTGTTCTTAATAAATTATCTGCTGATATCCTTTATTTTGACCTCTAAATCCTGGAGTCTCAGCGCCCATAAACTGTTATTACTGGTCACTCTAAAACAGCCATAATAGTATGCACAGTCATTTTAATTTTTCTCATTTATGTCCTCTGTTCAAATACAGGGTGGGGCAAAAGTAGGTTTACAGTTGTATGTGAAATAGAGTTTATTCTTGTATTATTTTTATTAATTATTATATTATTTTCCATACAAACAACTGTAAGCCCTACCACCCTGTATATACACAATACCCCAAAGTTATCCACCCTGTCCTTCAGTCATGCCCACACTGGCATGAGACACACAGAACAGACCACATCGACAATTGCCATGAGATGAGCAAACCATACTTTACTTCTGAACAGTACAAGAAGTTCCGATTGAAGTGGATAATTATGTCATGACTATCTTTGAAATCAATCATTATACATGAAGGTTATAAAATACTCTTCAGCATTAAACAATAAAAATCATCATGTATACTGTTAAAAAGAATAGAATAAAATTAGAAAACAGCACTCTTTTTTGTCAGTGGATAATAATCATAAAAAGTTGTTGAGCAAAAGATGCAACATAATCTTGAACAATATGAAAGCTATTTATGCCATGAAAAATGGTATTCTATGCTTCAACAAATCAAATTTGAAAACCAATTCTCAGAGTTCTTAACTTTATGCAAATACAGTTTCGGTATACTGGCTTGCAATGCAAATGTTGAACATGTTTTTTCATTAATGAATGTTCAGTGGACAAAGGAATTAAATAGTTTTGATGTGACCACAGTAAAGCTATATTACAATGCAAATGTAACTGCAAGAAGTTTTATAAGCAAATTATGTAAAACAAAATAATGTTAGAGTAGAACCAAATAATTATAGAAATATAATTAAAGAGGTACTTAATACAGATACTTAAAATTTATTTCCGATAAACAGCAAGTAATTTTTAGTACAAGTATTTCCTATGCAATAATTTTCTTGTATCCCAGTGTGCATATGCGAAGGCAATTAGAAATAATTCAAATTTAACTGAGCGTCATCTATTTTTATTTGCTAACCTGGCAAACCTAACTTCCTGTGACTGGGACTCACATGAAATCCAGTCCAAGCCTGGGTTGCCCACCTGTCATCATTGCCAGTTCTGGCCTTTCCTAGAACGAAGGTATCTAGGCAGTACTGTGAGACAGTACTATTTTTAGAATATTTAAATAAAAAAGAGGAGAAAATAGTTAGTGTATTTCTCTAAGCCACTCTGGTAGATACAGAATTATATTCTGTTGTCTCAAATGTACCTACTACCCACCACATAAATATGACTATAGCTTCAACCCTCTACCCCTTTCCAGGACAAATATGGTACGAAGAAACAATTAGGATGAACTTATTGAGACTCATGATTAATTACTGTGCTTCAACATTTCCAAGCCCTAGTCTATCATCTTATCTCCCTTCTGATTTCATTCATTCAGTGTTTAATAACTGAGATCATCTTGTTCCGGAGACTCTGTCTGCTTCTTCCCTAGATCCCATGCGTCACTTTAGTCCTCTGCCAGGTTCTACAGCCCATTACAAGAATGGCAAGCCAATGTCTAGGGTCTTACTATCTGGGATCAGCTCCCCTCCTGCAAACTGCCTGACTATACTTCAAACAGTTTGCCCTGGCTTCTGCCTTCACAATGCTCTCCCTCTTGCTGGGCCATGCATCAGTCCTCGCTTTCCCCTGGAGTGGCTGGCACACACTTCTCTGGCTCCCTAACTCCCAGGCCCCTCTGTATCTCTTACTTATATGGCATTCACATGCCATCTTCCTGTCCCTTTACGAGGCAGCTGGTACATCTGTCCATTTCAGTCTGTCTAAAGACAAATTAACAACATAATTAAGGACCAGACACTTAATTTGGCTCCAACCTCTTCTGTACCCTAAAATAATTTACTCAAATATGGTTATATTTTATCTAAATTGTGAACAAAATTTTAATTTCATAATAAGCCTAGAAAATTTAGTTTCATCACCTTGAAGTTAGATAAGAGCAATGTTTCATACATTTTTGTTGAACGAACACAGAACCTCATCTAGATCCTCAGGCTAAAGTTTATCAAAATGATAAATATTCACCATAATACAGTTACATTATGATCAGTATATTCACTCATTTCATCATAAGAGTCTCTCTCACAGACTCATGATCATTCTCTCACTTGCTTGTAGCATGTTCTCTAACAGGAGGGCTTTGTACCTGGCAGGAAAGAATCTAGAAAGACAAAGATTGTAGGGGTAGTCAAAGGCAAACAAGTAACTACCAATTAATCTATGATATAAAGAACAGAACCGGGACATCAAATTGTGATTAATTAGAATTTAAATGGTATATCCCAAAGCCAAGCAGTGAAAGGATCAGAGGTGTGATTTAAATTAAGAAAATTAAGAAAAACAACAACACAACAATTAATGTGATTATGTGGTTAATAGAAAGAGATGGAGGCATGGGAAAAAATACACAGGACAATCTAATGTAACTCAGTTCAAAGATAGGTCTCAGTAAGTAGGCTGTTTCTTTCTTATTAACTTTTAAATCTAATTAATCATTCAATAAAAAGGAGATATATCCCAGTTCTGAAAAGAGCAAACTAGCATAATCTGATTTCTTCCTCACTCAAACATGGAAATGCCATAGAAATAAGATTAAAAATGTATCAATCTGAAGAACAGGATCTGTTCTAAGAATAAAACAAAGTAATAGAAGTGAAAGTCATTTGCTACATCTACATTTTAAAAGATCAAAACTCCCTGAGTCTTGTCCTTTTCTAAACCTTGAAGGTGGCATGGACACAAATAGATGGAGAATTACTCAGCCGTGACCAGTTCTTTCTGGTAGGACTTTCCCAATACTCAGAGCTCCAACTTTTTCTGTTTGTGCTCTGCCGCAGCATGTTTGTGATAATCCTCCTGGGAAATAGCCTCCTCATTATCATCAGTATCCTAGATTCTTACCTTCCCACCCCCATGTGTTTCCTCCTTGGAAACCTCTCATTCTTACACATCTGTTAAACATCATCATCCATCTCCCCAGTGCTCATCATCTTTAGGGCCAAGAGAAAATCCAGCTCCTCCAGTGGCAGTGCTCTGCAGATGGCTGTCTCTCTTGGTTTGGGCTCCATTGAGGGTGTACTCCTGGGTGTGATGGCCTATGACTGGCATGTGGCCATCTGTATCCCACTGAGGTACCCCATCATCACAAACAGGGTGCTGTTTGTTGCACATGGCTGCATGGTCTTGGATCATAGGCTGTCTAAACTCCTTTGTGAAAACAGTCCTAACAATGTCATTGCCTTTCTGAGGGAATAACATCATTAACCATCTTACTTGTGAGATTCTGGCTCTTCCTAAACTCATATGTTCAGATATTTGCATGAATGTGCTTATTATGACAGTGGCAAGTATTGTTGTATTGATGATTCCTCTACTGTTAATTTTCATCTCCTATGTTTTCATCCTCTCTTCCATACTTAGAATTAATTCTGCTGAAGGAAGAAAAAAAGACTTTTCTACGTGTTCAGCCCACCTGACTGTAGTCATTTTATTCTATGGGTCAGTCCTTTTTATGTACATGAAGCCCTAGTCAACGAACTCAAAAGCATCTTGATGAAATCATTGGACTGTCTTATGGAGTGGGACCAGATCAAATCTTCTGTATTCACAGATGAAATCAAGGGAACTTATCTGCTTATAAAGTTCATATTATTTTCAAGACAGAATGCTCATTAAAATCTTCGGTATAGTGTCTTGTCTGAGATTTCTAACTGTATATAGTTCTGCCCAGGGTCCCATAAGGGCACATGGTTTTTCCTCAAGATGAATCTCTCTTCTCTCTGCGATCTCCTTTCTCCTCTCTTTCTCTCTCTTCCTCTTTTCTTTTCTCCATTTTCTCCTCCTTCTTGTCCTTTCCTCTCTTCCATCTACTTCCTTTCTCTCCCTTCTGTTTTTCTGTCTCCTTTTCTCAGTCACTGTGATTGAACATCTATTGTTTTATTTTCCAGCATCCCCTCTTGTGGTAAGATTGCATTTTTTTTCCTTTTGACAAACAGTTCCATTAGGTACATGTGGTATGGGGATGACCCTACACTCTGGAAATAGTGAAAAGCATGGAACAAAAGCTTAAGCAATTAAAGAAGCAAATCCCTCTGGTCACAGTGATTCATTTAGCATAGCAAGTGAGTCCTGCCAGGCTAATTAAACTCAACCCAAGAATGTTGTCTCTCAGAAAGAGATGAGAAGCATTCTTTCTACTATGGTTCCTAAACTTGTCCACAGTAAATGTGGAGTCAATCTTTACCAACCTGTGCGGAGAACCCGAGAGGCAAACGAGTACTGAATGATGGAGGGAGGGTGTGTCTGAGCCTGTTATTTTAACTCCTTGATCCAGCTGTGTCTAAAGTCAGAGTCACAATTATTCTTTTTAGTTACACTAAAGGCCCAGTGCACAAAATTCATGCATGGGGGGGTGGGGAGTGGTTCCTCAGCCAGACCTGCACCCACTCCATTCCGGGACCCCTCGGGGGATGTCCAACTGGCAGTCGGACATCCCTCTCACAATCCGGGACTGCTGGCTCCTAACCACTTGCCTGCCTGCCTGTCTGACTGCCCCTAACCACCTCTGCCTGCCAGCCTGATTGCCCCCAACTGCCCTCCCCTGCTGACCTGATTGCTCCCTAACTGCTCTCCTCTGCCGGCCTGATTGCCCCCTAACTGCTTGTTCCCCCATCGGCTTGATCGCCCCTAACTGCTTGCTCCCCTGATGGCCTGATCGCCCCTAACTGCTTGTTCTCCTGACGTCCTGATCACCCCTAACCACCTCTGCCTCAACCCCTGCCACAGTGGCTTTGTCCAGAAGGAGGTTGGATGTCCGGTTGATCCAGTCTAATTAGCATATTACCATTTTATTAGTATAGACTAGAAGCCCAATGCACGAAGATTTGTGCAAGAATGGGCCTTCCTTTCCCTGGCTGCTGGCACTGCCTTTCTGCTCTGGCCCTGGAGCCACCTTCCAGCCTTCCCACGCTGCCCAGAGGTTCTGAGTGGCTAGGGCAGTCCAAAACGCCTGTGTCGTCGCCATGGCAATGATGCAAGCTTCCTGCCCCCAACCTCGGCACCTGCATATGCAAATTAACCACCATCTTTGTTGGGTTAATTTGCATACTCACTCCTGATTGGCTGGTGGGCATTGGTCAATTAGCATGTTACTCTTTTATTAGGTAGATTAGGTAGATGAGTCAATAAAACACTAGTTTTGAGATGAATTTTCATCACTTATACTCAATCATATGGCCCTAACTAAAGTATTCCTTTGTGCCCTGCACCCCTCTCACATTTGAGGCAAAAACTAAAAACATGAGGATTTATTACCTAGGTGGTCTCAAGTTCTCTAGCCTTCCTTTAAGAACTAAATAATCTAATTTCTAAACTGCAGGTATTCCAGCCATCTCCCTAATAACTTCTGAAGAGTGTTAACATTTTCCTAGTTTTTGGTGTGCATGGGTATATTTTTTTACGCCACACTACTGTTCTGAATTTTCCCTCTCTGGTAATGTTGTATACTCTGTGTGGCATAAGCTCTCAACAGTACCTTTTATCCACAAACAGTACCTTTTATCCACATTAAGTCTCCTACATATCCACATTCAAAATGCCACTCTGTGTAATAACTTTAGTTAGGCTTGTGAAAATAAGATAGAGAAATTATTATCAGTAAGAAAAATAAACCAATATTAAATATTACTGTTCTTGATATCTTTTAGCCATCCCCATACACAGGGTCCCCCTTAAGTCCATTTTCCTCTTTAGCTCCTGTTCTGCTACAAGATTGATAGTGTCTATTCATTTACTTCTTCCATAAAAATCAGCACTTCTCCCAGTAAAAAAGAACATATACCTGACTCAAAGCACTCCTCAACATAGTCCTTCCCCAAGTAAAGAGTGAATTTACCCCCAAAACAGACTGCAGCTTCTACTCTTAGAGCTACAAGAAAGAAATTCAGGGAGTTTTAAAAGTTTGTAATAGATCAGGCAGAGTCCAACAAACCCAGTTATACATACATGTAATAACTTAACTTGTTGGGCTTATAACTTGACACTGATTAAAATAAAAAATTAGCCCAGCTGGTGTGGCTAAATCGTTGAACGTCAACCTATGAACCAGGAGTTCTTGGCTTGATTCCCAGTCAGGGCATATGCCAGGTTACGGATTAGATCCCCAGTGGCGGGGGGGGGGGGGGGGGGTGGCATGCAGGAGGCAGCCAATCAATGATTCTCTCTCATCACTGATGTTTCTATCTCTCTCTCTCTCCCTCTTCCTTCCTCTCTGAAATCAATAAAACTGTATTTTTTTAAAAAAGATTTACTCTCTTAGCAACTTTAAAAGAAACAATACAAGAAACCAAGATGGCGGCATAAGGTATACACCTGTACGTGCTGCTTCTCACAACCACACCAAAACTACAACTAAAACACAAAACGACTATCACCCAGAACCACAGGAAAGCTGGCTGAGTAGAAGTTCTACAACTAGAAGGAAAGAAAAAAGTGCATTGAGACCGGGTAGGACGTGCAGAGGCGCAGAAAAGCAGAGGTAAGGAGGCGTGCGGATCAGGCTGGCGACTGGGTGTGCTGTTTTTTTCAATCGGGAAGGAGATACAAGCTCCCAACTACTCTGAACTCCAGTTTCTGGTGAGACTCTGGGGACCCAGACTTCTACGAGGAGAAGCTGGTCAGGTCGGAAAGTGAGGGTGGCTTTCTTGCAGAGGTGCTTGCAGGAATCATTGTTTACTGCGCTGGGGCACGGGACACAGAGACACAGAGACAGCTGACTGGCAGCCATCGCTGTTTACTACACCCTGGTGATTCCCTGAGACCCAGCCCCACCCAATTTACAAACCTACCCAAACTGTGTGCAGCGCCTTTTGCATATGAATGGCCTGCTCTTTCGCAGCTTAACCTAACAAACTGCAGCTGGGTCAGACAGCTCCAAAACTTCCAAACCCCTAACAAAGAGAAGAAATCTGCAGATCTCCCTGTAGCTCCTGCTGGGTGGCCTCAGGCAGTAGCTGACTTGCACTTCCTTGGAGATCCAGGAGCCAGTGTACCTAGTGGTCAGCAAGAGATGATACCAGATTTCAATTCCTCACATCCATAAGTGACACATTCAAGAGGCAGACTCAGTGAGCACCAAAGCCCCAATGAAGCAAGTCCTGCCCCATAAGAGTGTCTCCAGCACAGCAGTTCTTCCATTATAGACACAGCGGGTCCTCACAGCCAATTGGCCTGGAGGTCAATTCCTCCCAGGGACACCAACAACAATCAAGGCTTAACTACAACAAGGCTGTGCACACAGCCCACAAAGGGGTGCACCAAGAGTGTCCACCTCAGGTGATTGGGGAGGCTGAGCCACTGGGCCCTATAGGTCACCTACCACACAAAGCCACTCCATCAACAAAGGGAATCAATCAAAATGCGGAGACAAAGAAACATGTCACGAATGAAAGAAATGGAGGAAAGCAAACTACTGGATAGTAGTTCAAAACCACAGTTATAAGGTTACTCAAGAATCTTCTAGAAACCTCCGAGAAACTTAGTGAGACCTTCAAGGATCTTAATGAGAATGCCAAAAAAATGGAAAAGGACCAGTCAGAAATTAAGCATATACTAACTGAAATAAAGAATAATATACAGAAATTCAACAGTAGACTAGAGGACCCCAAGAATCAAACCAAAGATTTGAAATATGAGGAAGCAAAACACACTCAGCCGGAAAAGCAAAAAGAAAAAAGAATCCAAAAATATGAAGATAGTGTAAGGAGCCTCTGGGACAACTTCAAGAGTACCAACATCCGAATTATGGGGTGCCAGAAGAAGAGAGAGAGCAAAATATTGAAAACCTATTAGAAGAAATAATGACAGAAAACTTTCCCTACCTGGTGAAAGAAATAGACTTACAAGTCCAGGAAGTGCAGAGAACCCCAAACAAGAGGAATCCAAAGAGGACCACACCAAGACACATCATAATTAAAATGCCAAGGGCAAAAGACAAAGAGAGAATCTTGAAAGCAGCAAGAGAAAAACAGTTACCTACAAGGGAGTACCCATATGACTGTCAGCTGATTTCTCAACAGAAACTATGCAGGCCAGAAGGAAGTGGCAAGAAATATTCAAAGTGATGAACAGCAAGAACCTGCAACCAAGATTACCCTACCCAGCAAAGCTATCATTTAGAATTGAAGGTCAGATAAAGAGCTTCACAGACAAGAAAAAGCTAAAGGAGTTCATCACCACCAAACCAGTATTATATGAAATGCTGAAGGGTATTCTTTAAGAAGAGGAAGAAGAAAAAAAAGGTAAAGTTAAAAATTATGAACAACAAAGTGACAACAAATACATATCTATCAACAAGTGAATCTAAAAATCAAGTGAATAAAAAATCTGATGAACAGAATAAACTGGTGAATATAATAGAATCAGGGGCATAGAAAGGGAGTGGACTCGCAATTTTCAGGGGAGAAAGGGGTGTGAGGGGTGAGGGAAGAGATTGGACATAAATCTTACACCTATGGATGAGGACAGTGGCGGGGGTTAAGGGCATGGGCGGGGCGGGGAGGAATTGGGTGGAGGGGAGCTATGGAGGGGAAAAAGAGGAACATCTGTAATAATCTGAACAATAAAATTTCCAAAAAAATATTTTTTAAATAAATAAATAAAATTACAAAAAGAAACAATACAGCATAGTCACTGTGGGAGATCAGTACGAGTCATCCTGGATTACAGGAGAACAATTAAAATAAATATGCAAACTCTAACTATTCATTCTGTTACCCTGTAGCAGTCACTTAGCTTCTGTGAGCTTCTTTTTTGTTTTTGTTTTAATCTGTAAAATGGAAATATCAACTTCATAAAGTGAATGAAAGAGAATAAGAAAGGACTAAGTAAAAGACATATCCATCACTTCTCCTACATTATATCAGACATATTAGAATCTGCGGTTATTTTGTCTGTGAAACAGGCATCATTCACGTTCTGAGAGAAAGAGCAATAGGAACGGGATTTATGATTTGAGAATTTTAAGTAAATATTTACTAAAAACCTCTTTAAATGAGAGTACAGCTACGTAGGATTGAAGAAAAACTCAACATAGCAAATAAGGGCCTAACTCTCATTAAGGAAGTAATCATAAAAAATACTCTAGTAACATGAATCTATCAACATTCCTCTTCGAAAAAACTTACAGGCTCAGGACCAATGAATATTCAATAAAAAATACTACGAAATGGGATTTTTACTGTAAAAGAGACAGCCTGTAACGTTATGACTTTTCATTATTTTCAATTTTTATTTTGGGCTGAATGGGAGCATCAGATGGCTCCAGGGGAGTTGGAAAATTGGGATTTATAATTTTTAATGTCCAGTGTCTTTATATAAGAAAACCAGCTCGAGTATGAAGCCTATTTTTCAGAGTACTATTAAGCTATCTTGAGACATAAACTTAGAATGTTTTTCAGATGGAATTTTAATCTGAGTAGTGCTGATTTCCATAAACTATGTGTCTGTCAGCCTTCATAAGACATAGAGGGACATTTGAACTTAAATCATAAAGTGTGTTGGGGAAAATCCTAGGCGATATCCTGAAGGACCTAACGACAGGCAAAAGAGACCCACTGTGTTTGGACACAGCCTACAAGCCCCTTACATTAATGCTCTGGTCCTCAATACAATATTGAGGATAAATGAAGCAACAAAGTATAAAGATGCTGCAAAAGGAATCAATGATGGCCAAGGAAACCTAAACAAATGAAAAAGTGAATTGATAGGTCAGCTGCTGGGTATCTGGGACAACATGTGCAGGTGAAGAGAGCACTGGATAATAGTGTTCACTTCACAGAGGAACTCATGGAAAAAAAGTTACAAACTAAGTGTACCAGTGCTTAAAGCTAAATAATGTCTAAACCTATACCTACAAAAGAAACCAGATATTTAGTAACACAAATATAAAACAGGTAGCACAGGCCCAGAAATACTTCTCCCGAACTCCAATTGCAAGGAATAAGAATTATTCAAAACAATAGACTTACAAAGCCTATTTGGGGAAATGATTCCATTTATTCATGAGAAGTTTTAAAATATCACTAGCTCTAAATTTATTTTCAAATGCAAAACATAAGAAAAACCGGTTACTATAGGATAACTAAAAGGAGATATCATGAGCACACATTAAACTCATATGTTCGCGAGTTTTAATAATAAAAACAATTTGATTTGTTGATAGAAGCGTTAAATAAATTCTGCTATACTTAATATTGAGCTCCTCACAAACCTTCCCTGCTATTTATTCTAGTAAGGCTTGCAGCAAAGAGGCTGATACAGAAATATTACAACATGATGACAAGCTCAAGAAGCCTCCAGTCTTTTTTCCTTCCCCACAGCATTTAATTCAATATTCATTACACAACAGGAACTTCCACAAATACTCATCTCTATGAGAATGAAACTGTTTTAGGATTATTGATTGAAAACAATTATTTTTTATTACCAATTACTTTATTAAAACCCAGCTGGTGTGACTCAGTGTTTGAGCATCGACCTATGAACCAGGAGGTCACGGTTTGATTCCCGGTCAGGGCATATGCCTGGGTTGTGGGCTCGATCCCCAATGGGGTGTGCAGGAGGCAGCCAATGAATGATTCTCCCTCATCATTGATGTTTCTATCTCTCTCCCTCTCGCTTCCTCTCTGAAATCAATAAAAATATTTTAAAATTATTTTATTAGTAGCAAAAAGAAACAAATCCATAAACATTACAATAATTCGCCTTTACTCAAATGTTTCCAATATGCACAAAAGGAACTGTAAGCTAACTCCACTCTAAATAACTAAAGGTTCAGTTACAGGAACTCAAAAACAACAAAAATGGACCTCTGCACAATTTCAAACCTAATTAAGGAAAAACTAATCTATACCACCATCTAGTGGCCTCAGAATATAGCAGTAAGAAAGCACTTACCCAGGGATGTATCACCAAAATACAAGCTTCTGGAGTTTACACGCAGAGCAACTGGCCTCCTACTCAGTTGGGCTAGCACTGGATCCACCTCCCCTGCTTTCTTCTGCAGATTTGCACGAGCCTGACTTACGAACAAAACCAAAGAGGAACACCATTAAGATGAGTGTTGCCTTTGCCCACATCACATAATTTCTTCCACCCTTTAACTGACACCGATGTGTTATGTGAGGTATAAAAAGGCATCTTTACATTCATCAAACCAAATGGACAATAATAATAAATTTGTCAGAAAAACCTCACCCACTGTAATTAAGGGTATAAGTATATATAAGACAATTTGGCACTATTTAGTGAAGATAAATATGTACATATTTATGACGCAGCAAGTCCACTCCTGGGTATATATGCTAGAACAGTGTTTGGTAACCTCCAGTACACAGATCCCCAAGGATAGAATTCAGAGTGTCTGGAAACTTGGATGGAAAAAAGTTGCATCTTTATTGTCACCAACTTCTAACTGAAAATAAGCATTTCCTTTGAATATGAAATATAAGCAATAAATCACAATATTATTAATAGGACCTGTGACTTTGTGGCCAGTAAATTACATAGATATTGTCAAATTCCATTTAGTGTTGTTGCAAATATCTAAAATTATTATAGCTGTTAAGTGTAACGATAGATCTTGTTTTTTAGTACCTTAATAAAGAAGCATGTCTATTTTTCTTTGTAAAGAATCATTTAGTTGTATATTTTGATGATTCTAGGTCAATATAATCTGTATTCTTTGTAACCCTATGTATTTGTTAACTATATAAAACTATTAGGGTTCCATAGACTCACAAAATTTCAAAAGGGTTTATGGCATACAAAAAAGGTTAATGGAAACAATAAATATCTATTTAAAAATTCAAAATATCTTTGTCGATAGTAGTCAAATGGACAAATAAAGATATATACATACAATGAAATTGCATACAGCAGAGAAATGTTTTAATTTCTGTGACTGCATCAAAATAAGTGACTTTCAAATTTTACACCTATGGACGAGGACAATGGCGGGGGGGCGGTAAGGCCATGGGGTGGGGTGGAAACCAGGTGGAGGGGAGCTATGGGGGGAAAAAAGAGGAACAACTGTAATAATCTGAACAATAAAGATCTATTTAAAAAAATAAGTGACTTTAAAAAACCTTATGTCAAAGCTAAAAATCAAGTGACAGAATAATAGTCTGATTCCATTTATAGAAAGTTCTAAAATAGGCAAACCAAAACAATATATTATTTATAGTTATATACAAATATAGTGGAATTTTTTAAAAAATTAATGAAATTATTAACATAAAATTTGGAGCCATGATTACTTGAGAGAGATTAGGAAGGGTATTGTAGGGAGGAGAATGTGACCAGAAAGAAACATGTATTGGATTTCTAAGTTACTGACAATATTTTTCTTAAGCTTGGTGGCAGGGGCACAAGCATTCACTTTATTCTTTTTCTTAAAAGTGTACAGATATATTATTTGTATTTTTTCACCCATGATACATGTTTCTTGTTACTTACCTCCTTAGATAGGCAACCTCAGTCCACGCAATCTAGCTTTGGACTACCTGTCCTTTGGACCAGTTGTCAGAAATTTAGGATATACACAATAATTTTCAAAATGCTTCCTCTAGGTGTCTTCCAGGCAGTTTAGGGATTTTAAATTTTTTTATTTTACTTATTTATTTTGCCACAGAAAAACATTCCTTTTTAAATGCTGTTTAGAGGCAATTTTCCACCACAAACCCCAATGTACCATCTAGCAACAGTGAACTTGAAAAAATTCTCTCTCAGAACTTCACCTCTCTGACTTGGAGACAAAGCTTAACTCTCAGAGTTTAGTTTGTAAGATAATTAAAACCTGTGAGAAAGTGAATATGAGATTGTCTTAGGCACCTAGCAGCACTTACCAACATTTTTCCTAAGTTGCAGTTACGAAATTTAATCTTCACTGTCTGTTAAATATTTTCATCTTGAAAATTCAGCCGTTTTGCTGGCTGGACACTGTTGATGATGGAGCTCACACTGGCAAAGCCACAGGATAGGAGAAACCTGGGTCCTTAATTTACCACGTGGGAAAGAACTGCCTGCCAATGAGGAAAACGCATCTTAGATTCTTAAAGAAATAAAATCCTATTGTGTTTGAGACATTATACATCTTGGCATCTATTTATTACAGCAGTTGAGCCTATCCTGTTGAATATTCTTTAAAAGTTGAATCGCGTTCATGAATACCAGACACAGCTGAAGGGATCAGAACCAGTCCAGAACATAAAAATTAAGCGAATGGCTACCTACAAAACACTGAGATATCCAGCCTCCTTCCCTCCTCAGTTACAGGAAATTGGCAATAAGGCTTATAACACACAGATGGGACCGTGGAAGTTTCCTCACAGGGGTAACTGACTAGACTAAGAGAAATGACTTACAGATGATAACAGACAGGGATATTTTCCCTCAATTAAATAGCCCAGTCAGACAACTCCGCAGTGAAGCCCACTATTTGTCAGGCCCCACCCATACTAAAAGAGTTTTCCAAATTTTGCCTACTTCAAAATATGAGCTGACAGCCAAGGATCACAACAAAAATATTTTCGGAAAAACACTAGCATCTAAGCAGAAAACAGATCAAATGATAGAAAACATAATAAAACATAAAAGAAACAAATAATGCAGGAAGAAGACCTAATATAATTATTAAAAAGTAAACACCATAATTAATGTCCTCATAGATAGAAATACTGAATCCACGAAACAAAAGAGGATATTATTTCTAAAAAGAGAGTGAGAAATAAATATTCTGGAGAAGGGATAAAAAAGGAGATTTTGGGAATAAATATTGTGAAAGCTGAATTTTAAAATTCAATAGATGAGTGAGAAGGTAAAATTGTACTTTACACCAAAAAACCTAGACCCAAAAAGTAGAGGTGTAAAATAGTGGAAGCACAATAACATGTTGACAAAAAAAAAAAATCCAGGAAACACAATAAAATTCTCAGGATTGAAAAGTGTCCAAATTAAGAGGGTACACTGAATGAGGAGCAATGGATGAAAAAAAAAAATTATTCCAATGAACATTATTGTGAAATTTCAGAACACAGGGACAAAGAGAAAAACATAACAGGCTCCAAAGGGAGAGAGAGAAACAAGTCACATAAAAAGAATAGGATTCAGAATGGCACAAATGTATAACTAGAAGCTGTAATAAAATGGAGAACTGCCTTTAAAAATACAAGGAAAAATTATTTTCAATGTAAAATGTTATACCTACCCACAATATGAATCAAGAGAGTTGGCAGAATAAAACATTTCTAGAGATGCAAGTCTCAAAAGTCTAATTTCCATGTACCCTCTCCTAAAATTAGGAGGAAAAAAGGAAAAAAAGAGATCAAAATCCTAGAAAGAGAAGGTCCAACATAAGGCAAATGAGATTCCCCATGTCAGTACTAGTAAAAAGAGATGCATCTTAGAGAACTAGACCACACTGGAGCAAGAGAACAAAGGACTCTCAAAAGATAACTCTGGCTGAAACTAAGAAGCTGAAAAATGAATTTAATCATATTGAGAAGAAAAGTATCTGTTGGCAAAAATAATAATAATATAATAAAATGTTGATTAATAAATGATAGGTATAAAGAAAACAAAAAGAGGAAGAAAAAGAAATAGTCACCTTCCTACTGATTGAGATCATAGGTCTAAGCCACTCAGCAGTGACTTAAACTAGAAGATGATTTCTCATGGAAAAAAAAAGTCCAGAGATGGGCAGTCCAAGGCTCCTACTATGGTGCTCCATGGTGTCAGAACCTAGGCTTCTTTATCTTGTTGTTCTGCCATTTTCAGCATGTGGCTTCTACTTCACAATTCAGGAATTTAAGCCATGACATCCACATCCCAGCAAGCAGAAATAAGAAAGGGACAACGAGGGGCACAAACCCTCCAACACTGCTTAAAGATCACTCATAGTAGGTCATAAACACACTAACATCCCATTGGCCAGGACTCGGTCACATGGGTGGATCGAGTGGCAAGGGTTCTATTGCTAATTTTTAAAAACGGGGGTTGAGGGGGCTAGAGACAATGGATATTGGAAAATGGTTAGCAGTCTCTACTCACTCCCTCCTGCACATTCTCCATATTCTCCTTTTTTTTCCTCGCAGCATTTATTATTCCCTGATATATTTTCTCTCCATACGTTTATCTGTTTCCCCCAACCTGTTAAGTTCCAAAAGGGCAGGGACTTTATGTCTTTTGTTCACCTCTGTACCACAGTTTCCGGAAAAGTGCCACAAGCACAGGAGGGATTTAATAAATATGACTTGAATGTGTGAGTGAATTGTTAATACCATGTTTGCCTTACAAAATACATTTAAACATAGAGATCCCCTCTGGGCACCGATGATGCTTTGTTTTGTCTTGCTTGCTTAGAAATGAATGCCCATCCACTGGAAAAACGGAAGCGCCCCCTCTGAGAATTACTAATTTTCAGAAGCCTCCCTTCCTCTGAACAGGTGATTCACAGTCTGCACAAACCACAGGTGATGGCCACGCAGGAATTCACCAGTCTTAACAGTGCCAGGCGTCCTCAAACTACGGCCCGCGGGCCACATGTGGCCCGCCGAGGACATTTATCTGGCCCGCCGGGTGCCGCCGGGTGCCACTGCCTGTCCTGCTTAGCAGCCGACTCGTCCCGGGCCCGCAGTGCGCATAGGAATTTGTTCATAGTTTTTTTTTTAAACTATAGTCCGGCCCTCCAACGGTCTGAGGGACAGTGAACTGGCCCCCTGTTTAAAAAGTTTGAGGACCCAAGCAGTTTTGTTTCCGGGTGCGGTAACTACTATAATTCTGTGTTTGGTTATGTATTGTGTAGAAGGCTGTGATTAGTAAGAAAAATGTGAACACTAATGTAATGTACATTAATGTAACAGTGAACCAGACTTCATGGAAGCATCGTCAGGTGTGGGAAAAGAAGTGTATTTGGGGGGAGTGGTAGGTAAGCGACCTAATCCTCATTTTCCAAGCAATAGACATATCTACGACTTAAAATATCAAGCAATGATAGAAAATGCCAGGAAAAAAAGGGGGAGGGGTGGAGGTGGGGGTGGGGAGGGAACAAGCCCCAGAAGAAACGCCGAAATGTTGCAGTGAACTCTGGGGACCCATGATAAGGGGCAGCAGGGAGGACAACATCAAGAGGTCTGCTGTTTTGCTTTCAAGGCTTAAAAACTATTTCATTTCAAACGATGGATGTTTGAATTTGACGGTTTCGCATCTAGTTGGGTGCCCCCACTCCTCCGAGCCCCTGAGGAACACAGCCTAGGTCACCATGGGAGCCTTACAAGTAAGTTCGCGGTGGAGGGGGCGACAGGAAGGGTGCCCTCAGTAAAGAAAGTGAAGGCGCCTGTCTTCCACTTCCTGGGCATCATCCCGGGCCATGACCTCCACGGCTCTGAGTGCAACGCAGGACCCACGCACGCCCCCGGACTTCCTCGTCACACTCGCCACGCGGACATTTACGGATTTACGCCACTGCGCAAAGGAGACGAGGTGAAGGGGCCGCAGGGCGGCCCAGGAGCGACCTCGGCATTCAGCTAGTCCCACGTCACCTCTCACGTTCGGGGTCAGGAGGTTTGAGAAAACAAAAGGGCACCCCACGGTGCGTGGCGACACCCACGGCGGACGGGGCGGACCGGCCCGCGCACCTCGAGAGCAGGAGGCGGAGCTAAGCCCGCGCGCCCGCCCCGAGCCTGCGAGCCTGCGTCCGAGGGCTGTCCAGTCGCTTCTCCACGTCGCGAAGCCGTAGGAGGAGGAATCCAGGAAAGACCACCGGCCGGCTGCCCCTCGCCGCGCTGCGAGCCGCGCCATGCTGGTCCTCCGAAGCGGCCTGACCAGGGCTCTGGCCGCGCGGACCTGGCCGCCTCAGGTACGGGGCGCGTGGACTGCCCCCAGCCGTTCCCCGGCGGGAGGGGGAGGGACGTCTGCGGGCCGCGCGGGACCCGCGCATGCGGCCACCCGGCTCCAAGCCTAGACCTGGACCCGCGCATGCGTGCATCCTGCACACCCAGCCCTGCAGCCCACTTGGTGCTGCCTTCCTGCCCCAGCTACTCAGGGTCAGGGACTTCTAGCAAGGGTAGGTTGACAGTTGCTCGAATGGAAAATAATATAATTAATAATACTCTGTGTTTTGTGTATTCGCAACTGTCAACCTACTTTTGCCCACCCTGTAAAATGAACTCATTTAACCTTAGGTAAGTAAGGTACAAAGTAGATTTTTGTGACTCAGCCTTAACTGTAGGGAATTGGTCTAGTCTGTAAATCTAACCAGAGATATTTTTCCTTTTGACGTTTATACTTTTCTCCTTTCTCTGTGGCCAGGATCCCAAGGGGTTTAACCTAGGGAATGACTTTCTAAAGGCTAAAAAAGAGCCATGAATGGTCCCATTCACCCAAGATTAGCAATACAGTCTTTATCCTTCTGATTCTCTATCTACTGGGGAAGGGACAGTAATTATTGCTTACAACTTTATTCTGAACTCTATTAAATGTCGTCCTGATGTTCTTATAAGTGAACTCGATTTTATTGCTGCGGAAAATGAGATGGAACTTGAAAGATAAGGGAGCAGGAATCACTCACAAATCCTTCCCCAGCATAGTTCTACTTTCTGACTCGCAACAAAAATCACCGCTCCCGAAGCACACACACACTTATCCCACTGCTGTTCAACTTTCACTGGGTTTCCCCTGTTTCGGTTTCTCCTACAGAAGGTACAACATATGTACCTGTTACAGGACAGAAAGAGTTTGTCTACTCCTTGCTAGCAGAGCCAAGAATTGCAGTGGAGAAATATTGTCTATTTTATTATGAATGGCAACATCCAGGAAAATGGGAAGATAATGTTCAAAAGCCCGAACTCCCAGATGGCATGTAGGGCAAACTCACAAGACACCATGGCTTTAGGGGTTCAGCGTCGTGCTGGGAGCTTGTTGGCCAGAAGTGAGATAAGGCTAACAAGTCACATCTTCAGGTCTTGAGGACAGCTCTGAGGTTTTTTTCCAACACCCCTCTGCCTGGTCCAATGGGAAAGTAGCCAGGGTGTGGGTGGTTCCACCTTAGGGGTCAGGACCTGAAACAAAACTTAGGCAAGATGTTATCTTTAGCCCGCCAGAGGTCTGGACCTTGTGACCATTAGTCAGGTGTGGACTACTGCCTTCTGCTGCCTTACAGGTTTCTAATTAACCGGGAAAGGCCAGGTCTCTGAGGGGGCATAGACAGAGACATTAGTTTTAGAGCTAAGATTTAAAACTAAATGTTACCAAACTCAGTTTCAGACCTTTGACCACGTATTTGTTTCCAAATACAAATTCCCTGAGAATCAACTTAAAAAGCAATTGTTACAAATACCCACACTGTCCCATTTTCCAATCTACTTGATCCATAATACTTTTTAAACTATAATACTAGGCAGTTGTTTATTTGTATCACATTCTCTTATTAGAATTTAGTTAAAATGACACAAAAAGTAGGAGCATGTCATCCAAAAGTAGGAGCAGCTGCAATTGTTTTGGGTGGGAATACCTGCTTTCCAAGGAAGCTTAGACACTTGGGCAATAGGAACGTCACTTTAGTAGACAAAAATGGATGAACTAATATCGATCATTAGAACTATAACATTTTACACAATCAGATAAAATACATAAGACAGTTGTGTGCTTTAACCAAAAATATAGGGTGTCCCCCCAAAAAATGTATACACACTTAAACAGCTGATAGTTCAACTGATGTTTCTTTCTTTTCAGATTTAACCCATTGGAATTAATAATTAGTCAAAGTATGTATATATTTTGGGGGGACACCCTGTATGTCAGAGAAAGAAGTCCACTGATTTCATTTGACATACTAGTCAGTATAATTTGTCCATAATTTACTTTGCACCAAAACTTGTAATAGCTAATGCTGATTCATCAACTTCAGAAAATTGGCACATAATAACCAAAACTACAATAGGATGGATTTGTAAATGCAAATGCCATTTGGGAGTATATGCATACACCTGTGCATGTACACACACATATGAACACACAGAGGATCATTTCTGGTAGGGCATTTCCTATCCAAAGTTAAGTTCACTCAGACTTAGGGGTACTAAATTAGAACAAAAATTTATATAGTGAGCATGTAACTAATACAAAAAGAACTGATGGTTCTTAAGGGATATTTCCATCAACCTGGAGTAATCGGATAGATGAAATGCCCTTCAGATTCATCTGTAATTAAACATAATAATGATTCAGACATTTCCGTCCTGTTGTTTTTTCCTTTACAGCATTCATAGAGAGTTTTCTGCTAGTAAACACATTTTTATCATGTCTGCCAGCATATGTGCATATTTTATAAAGTTCATTTAAATGCATAACTAACACCTAGAGCATCGACTAGAGATAGAATGTTGGCTACATAAGGTAAAACATGTGTAAATTTATTAGAATCTTACCTGTAGTTCTTGAATAAAGGACTGATTAAGACTCCAGTGCCTCATTATGATTAACTTTTCATGGAAAGATGGCTAATGGTGGACCCCTGCCAGGAAACAGTAGCTGTGTATTCACCATACTGTATTGACATCTCTCCAAACAGATGTCTGTGGAGAGATGAGAACAGAGGTACAAGCATGAACTATGATAAGTCTAATGAGTGTCCCTGGTTTTCAAATTCAGATTTGGTTGTAGCATAATATTAGAAGCCCTACCTTCCCCAAATATTTGAATTTGCCGTATCTCTTTTTAGGTGTACTCATCTTTTGCCACGGGACCTAGACAAAGTGATGGAACATTCTATGAATTTCGTACCTATTCTCTTAAGCCTTCAAAGATGAATCAGTTTCTGGAAAATTTTAAGAAAAACGTACATCTTCGGACAGCTCACTCTGAATTGGTTGGATACTGGAGTGTAGAATTTGGAGGCAGAATGAATAAAGCATTTCATATTTGGAAGTATGGTATGAGTCATCGGCTTAAATATTCAGTACAGATTTTCATTCTGTTAGTTGTTACATGTGTCTTAGTTCTTGGATCTACGTTACCATAAATACACACAGGTTAAACTTTAAAAAAGCAGAACAACAACAAAAAACCATTGGTTACTCCTCCCAGTGCGAGGTATACCTCTGACAACCTCTTGCTCAAATCCTTGTGTTACCATAAATGGCATCTCATATTTCACATCATAAAATTGTGAGCTAGATTTTAATTCTCAGAAAAAAATTATAAAATGGATTATTATAAAGATGATTTCTGAAAAATTTAAAGCCGTAATTGTAAAAGCCCAAGTGGGTTAAGATCATAAAAGGAGAGGAGAATACTTTTTATTTATTATTGAAGCTACAGCTGGATGTCAGGATTTTAGTGGAAACAGTTGAGATATTTAGGAGCTTGAGGGTGGGTAGTAGAGGTTGATGTGGATGATAGTTAACTTCTTGGCATCACCCAACTCTGAAATTTAATAATTTGTTATGTTTATGAAACCACTTTTGTCATTTGTACACCCCAGGGTTTTAGGGAATTCAGTATTATGCTGCGCAGAGTTCTCCCCCTATGGAAGGTGACCTATCCCTGGTTTAGAAGAGGAAAGGGACTAGGTTATAGGAATCCCCAGAATGTTCGGTACTCCAGTGTCAGATCTTTGTGAAGTGCACATCAAGACTTGATGATATCCAAAGAACTGTCAATAATTTCATTTAGTGTTTGATCATATAAAGTACTTTATTTAATATGAAAGGTGCTTATTCTCTACTTGACATGGCCATTGGTTAGTGGTTTTCCCTGTTGTAATAGAACAAACCCAATCAAAACACAATTTATGCGTTAATGTGCAAACAAGTAGAACTGTGTTTCATTTAAAAATTACTTAAGGTCCTGGTTTAACTGACTTAAGCTCTGAGGTAGATGTTATTCCTCACCCACAGCATACACCATGGAAAACTTTTACTATCCATCTTATGAGGCCCTAATAGTAAACATAGTACTTAGTCCATATAGTTAGTAAATACATATACCTGTTTGGGTCACAAACAGAAGAGAAATAATACTGGATAAAACACTAGGTGGCAATAAGTAAGATAATCAGCATTATTTCTTTGGAAGCTATTTGTTCAAAGAAGATGAAGCTGTAAACTTGCATATTTTTAAAGATTTTTTTGTTTTGAGAGAGAGAGAGAAACATCAATGTGAGAGCAAAACATCTATTGACTGCCTCCTGCACGGCCCCACCAGGAATTGAGCCTGCAACCCATGCATGTGGCCTGACTGGAAATCGAACCAGCAACCTTTTAGTGCACAGGATGATGCACAACTAAGGGAGCCACACCGGCCAGGGCTGTAAACTTGCATCTTAATTTCATTTATGTTAAATTTAAGACCTGACCACCATCACCATCACAACCACCAAAGGAAAATAGTATTTTCCTAAACTGGCAATATAAATGTCTCAAAGTAATAAGAATAGTTAATATAAATTGAGTACTAACTAGCTGCCAAACACTGTTCTCAGCTCCTTTCATGTATTAATTCATTTCTTCCTCATAACAACCCTGTAGGTGTAGATATTGTAGCATTATCCCCATTTCACAGACAGATTCGGTAACTTAGGAAGTCATACAACTACCTAATAAGTGGTAGAGCCTATAAAGTCCACTCTATGGTGTTATCATTAACTGTTTCCATTTCTACACCCCTTTTAGGCCATGAGAAACTTGGGGTAGATGTCCCATCTCTTTGGTGAGGGCAGGGGTATCGCAGCGATTTAACGCAGTGTTCCTATGTGGCCTTGATGAACATGTGCTGAATTGAATGCAATCCAAAAAAGTCTAGGTGATTTTAAATAGAAAGTTTTTATTTTTCTTACTCCTTTTCTTCCCATAGATAATTTTGCTCATCGAACTGAAGTTCGGAAAGCCTTGGCCCAAGATAAGGAATGGCAAGAACAATTCCTCATTCCAAATTTGGCTCTAATGGATAAACAAGAGAGTGAGATTACTTATCTGGTACCATGGTGCAAGTTAGAAAAGCCTCCAAAAGAAGGTAAGTCCGTTCCTCCTAGTCACGCTGAGTTTTGATGTATAAAATACTACAGATTTGAAACTATAAAAACTAAAGTTTCTTAGGGGGGAAAAAACAATAAGCCTTTGTTTTAGAGCAGTGGTTCTCAACCTTTCTAATGCCGCGACCCTTTAATACAGTTCCTCATGTTGTGGTGACCCCCAACCATAAAATTATTTTCGTTGCAACTTCATAACTGTAATTTTGCTACCGTTATGAATCGTAATGTAAATATCTGTGTTTTCCGATGGTCTTAGGCTCTACAGCAGCGGTCCCACAGGTTGAGAACCGCTAGCAGGGTTGCCTAAGACCATCGGAAAACACAGATATTTACATTACGATTCATTAACAGTAGCAAAATTACAGTTATGAAGTAGCAACGAAAATAATTTTATGGTTGGGGTCACCACAACATGAGGAACTGTATTAAAGGGTCGTGGCATTAGAAAGGTTGAGAACCACTGTTTTGGAGAGTAATATATTGTGATTATAGATGTGAAATGAATTTGAGTTCTTAGCTTCTCATTAAAACAATGAACATTAGCAGTGTTTTTCCAATTTGGGGGGAAAAAAAGCTCTTAACGTTTCGGTATGAATATAAAAAGTTGGCATGGTATGGAGAGTAAAGGTTGAGAAGTTGGGGATTTAGAGCAAACAAGTATAGACAGTGAAGGATAATATATGAAATTTTGTCATAGTTTAGTATTTTTTTTACACAAATTATAGCTACTTAAGTGTATCTTTGCTTATAAGACTGGCTGGGGGAATGAATTAAAATGTTAAACTCTATTACTATATTTTAACTTTTTTGTTTTCTTGTTTCTTATTTCTCAGTTAGAACATAATTACTAAAGATTTGTCTTCTTGCTAATTTAACTTCCTTGTAGACTTTAAGGAAATACTATTTACCTCAACCTAGTTTTAAACAAAGGTCAGATTGTTTTAAAAGCATAAACTAATTTTGTAGTATCATCTTATATTACAAGAGATTTGAAAAGTCTTATTTGGCCTGGCCGGCGTGGCTCAGGACTTTATAGGCTCTACCACTTAGTAGGTAGTTGTATGACTTCCGTAAGTTACCGAATCTGTCTGTGAAATGGGGATAATGCTATAATATCTACACCAACAGGGTTGTTATGAGGAAGAAATGAATTAATACATGAAAGGAGCTGAGAACAGTGTTTGGCAGCTAGTTAGTACTCAATTTATATTAACTATTCTTATTACTTTGAGACATTTATATTGCCAGTGTAGGAAAATACTATTTTCCTTTGGTGGTTGTGATGGTGATGGTGGTCAGGTCTTAAATTTAACATAAATGAAATTAAGATGCAAGTTTACAGCCCTGGCCGGTGTGGCTCCCTTCAGTGGTTGAGCGTCGACCTATGAACCAGGAGGTCACAGTTCCATTCCCAGTCAGGGCACATGCCGGGGTTGTAGGCTCCATCCCCAGTAGGGGGCATGCAAGAGGCAGCCAATCAATGATTCTCTCTCATTATTGATGTTTCTACCTCTCTTTCCCTCTCACTTCCTCTCTGAAATCAATACAAATATATTTTTTTTAAAAAGAAGTAGTCTTATTTGGACCCTTGCCCACTTAGCTTTCAGCATTAACTAAATGAACTAAGTGGCTTCTAGAACAGGGTCAAGTCTTAGTTCTCTTCCTCTGTGTTGTTCATAATTCTTTAATAGTTTTATACCTTTTCCCTTTTTCTTCTCAAATCTACTTGTCCCCTCGTTCCTTTCTATCTGCCCCATTCCTCTTACCACAGGTAAAATGCTTTCCAAGTGTTTACCTGGATATTCAGGAACAATACAACTATCTCCTTCAATTTTTTAGCTTTTTTATTTTTCTCTCAAAATCTCAGATACCACTTTGGGTCCATTGTTTGCTTGCTGTTCCTGTTGGAAATTGAATCCTATAGAGGGAAATTATACAAACAAAAAAATGTATTTTCTCTCAGAATTGGAGGATATAGGTCAGAAACTACTTTTCTTATTCATTTCTTACCTGAAAGTGTAGACTTGGGCAGCTCAAAATTCCTAGTCCTATAACAAATTCTCAATATTTGCTTTATTTTATAGATTAAAAATATTTCAGATAATAGCTTGCTATAGCTTCCCTTTGGTTTTGTATGATAAGTTTAACAAACCCTTAAACATGGACAAGGACTTTCTAAACTTAGAAGCAAGGAAAAATAATGCAAAGAATTCATAATGTGTCCACATAAACATGTATACACATATGACCCTTGAAATTTGTATACATATGTTAGCCTCCCACTGGAGCCATACTCACCGGATGAGCAATTTCTTGAAAAATCTTTTGTAAAATACTTATTTTTCTCCCTTCTCTAGGAGTCTATGAACTGGTTACTTTTCAGATGAAACCCGGTGGGCCAGCTGTATGGGGTGACCCATTTAAAAAGGCAATTAATGCCCATGTCATTCTAGGCTACTCAAAACTAGTTGGAGTTTTCCACACAGAATATGGAGCTCTCAACAGAGGTACAGTTGTCCATTTCTTTTATGAAATTGCAAAATGTATCAGTGAACTACTAAGTCACTTGGGTCAGTTTGTCTCACTTTTTCATTATGGCATATATTTTAATTTTTATTGACAAATTTTTAAGTTTTTCTTTTATTTTAAAGGTTGAAAAAAAAACACCTGTTTTACTTCTTGTCTATATAGAATGATAACATTTTATGAAGCCTGTTTCAAAGCTGGATGTTGTTTTCCATGGTACATCAGAATGATAACATTAAAATCTGCAAGGAGCCTCAAGAAAATATCTTTTCTTTTTCTCTTTTTTTTCACCCTCTAAATATACTTTTATTGATTTTTTAAAAATAACATTAGTTGAGGGTAGAGATATTGCCTTAGAATGAAAAAATATTACATATTTTTAAAATACTAAAAACATGGACATGCCCAAAGGGAGAAACAAACCTTTTCACCACTGTAAAGGTAATACTGTTAACATTTTGGTTTTTGTATTCCTGTGTTATTCATATATATAAGAAAACCAAAATGTAATTTTATTTACATATATGTCAGATGTAATGCATGTGCATGATTAATAATGACTTTCTAAGACTCTGGTGTGAGGCTATACATACAGAAGAATAGTAATATGCTGAATATGAATCAGCACATCATTTCTGGAGGACAGTGTATAACACGTACATTGTACACATATAAGTACATATTAAGTATACTCTTTGGTCCTCTCAGTTTGAATTTTGGGAGTCTATTTTGAGGAAATAATCAGATCCAAACTGTTTGGCTTTGAATCCCAACTCCACCACTTATAACTTAGTGATGCTGAAGGAGTTACTCTACCTCACTCTGCCTTCCATTGCTTATCGATAACAACCTACCACCTAAGATTTTTATGAAGCAGACCTGGCACAGAATAAGCACCCAATAAATGTTAGTAGTCATCTTTGACATTGTTAGTAATATAGATACACGTGTAGGTGCTACTCAAAGGAGGTTTATATGCCAGCATTGTTTACAGGAAGGAAACATTGAGAACAATGGGCATGACACATACATGGTATGTATATAATGTACTTATATTACACAGAATGCATTATGTCCATCATATATATCATTTATCAGTAAGACCCTAATTTTATTTTGCTCACATTTTTTAAAGAAAAAAAAAGACCAAACATTAATAGAGTTTTTCTCTGGGCAGTTAAAATTATGCTACTTTTTATTTTCTTCTTTGTATCATCCAAATTTTCCATAATAAACACTTTTTTATAATATTGTGGGTTTTTTTTTTTAAAAAAAAAAAAAGTAAAATGGAGTAGGAAGGAATGAAACCTGGGTCCAGTCTTGGTTGTCAGTATCTTTAGTTGTATTACTTTATTTCCCCTGTCCAGCCTTCTGTTTCATCTATAAAACCAGCTTTGAATCAGTTTATAAATGTCTCTCCCAAATCTGTGACCCCTCTGAAATTGGTCTCTAACATACTCAGTCTTCCTTTTTGATACTCACTATTTTAACTTAAAGAATAAGATTTAACACATCTGATTAACTTTTCTGCATTTCTTCTTTGTAGCCACACCACGGTCTTTAGAATCTGTTTCTGGTTTCTCTCTGTAGTTCATGTTCTCTGGTGGAATGAGAGTGCGGATAGTCGTGCAGCCGGAAGACATAAGGCTCATGAGGATCCCAGAGTCGTGGCAGCTGGTAAGCCATTTCACTGGGCATGAGGTATTCTTAGGGCAGATGTGATTTAGTCAATAACTTTATATGTCTTCTTATATGATGTATTTTTTTCCAGTTCGGGAATGTGTCAATTACCTAGTGTCTCAGCAGAATATGCTTCTGATTCCTACATCGTTTTCACCATTGAAATAGTTTTCCACGGAAATACAAAGCATTTCAAGAACTGTCTTAAGATGTGTCTGCTAATGGTACTTAAGTGCTCCCAAGGGCGTCTCACTCTCATGTGAAGAAGGTGGTAAGTTAATGCGCTATGTCTCTGCATTTTTAAAGCCACCTCTGTTCTTTGTCATTGCTACCTCAGAAGGTGGTTCTGTTCATTGTCCCTCCCCATGGCATTTCAGTAGCTATACTACAGAAATAGTTGCCACTATTTATGATCTTGATTTTTCATTTTTTTCAAAATATCTTTTATTCTCTATTTTGACGACCCTTTGCTTTATAGCATTTTCTTATATTTAAATGATGTCTTTACATTTCTATGCCTGACAGTATTTTAAAATTACTTACTTGCAATGTCTGTATTTTCAACATGTCTGTTTTTTCTGAGATTTAAAAAAATATTTTGCCCAGTAAAATGTATTTTGTAATAGCAAATGGGATTCGTAAGAATATCAGGTCAAATGTATTTCTTTACCTTGGGGAAGTACAGTATCATTGTATCATCTGTATCAAATACGGTTTTCACATTAATTGTTAGTCACTCTGATTTGGAAAATAATGTAATTCTCAATGTTAAAAAATAACTTCAGAAGACTTGTTTCATATGCTGAAATGTATACATGTATAGTTAATTTTATTAATTTTGTTCACTTTAGATGACTAACAAAGATACTTGGGACATCTATTTGTTTTAAAAGAGGTTTTGTGGTCATGGAAATGCTTGCCCTAATAAAACCTACATATCCATTCTGGATTTTTTTTTAATTTGCATTTTCTATCTATATTATCTTCTCTGGAGTTTTCACTGTGTTCCTGTAGGGTATTGGCACAGTAACATTTACCAGTATAATTGTGAATGTTAAGTTCCATGAAACCAGCATGGTGGTAATCCCAGAGGAGGGTTTCACTAGTATCACCACAGACACACTAGGGTTTTCCTTGGCACACGTGCAATTTCCATTTTAGTGGAGTGCCTCTGAGCCTTCTAAAACTAAGTTTGATACTTCTGAGTTCCCTTGATTGTCTATATTTACAGCTGTATTATTTTACATTTCTAAGATATATTGGAAGTAAAATCGTAAATCATGAGTTGGCCAAGGGAAATGTGAACAACATGCAGTGTGTACGGTTCCTGATGGAAGAAATGTCTAAAGGATTAAAAAAACAAAACAAGCCCTGGCCAGCTTCTCAGTGGTTAGAGCATTGGCCCGCAGCCTGAAGGGTCTTGGGTTTGACTCCGGTCAAGGACACGTACCTCAGTTGCAGGCTCTATCCAGGCTCAGTCCTAGGCCCCGGCAGGGGGGCGCATGTGGGAGGCAACTAATCAATGTCTCTCTCTCACATTGATTTTTCTCTCTCTCTGTCTCTCCCCCTCCATTCCACTCTCTAAAAAAATCAATAAAAAAAATATCCTCAGGTGAGAGTAACGACAACAAAAAATCAGAAAGGTGAGAAGTTGTTTGGGTGCAGTTTATCTATATATATAAAAGCCTAAGCAACCATCCGACCATTTGACAGTCTGACCAGTAGCTATGACACGCACTGACCACCAGGAGGCAGACACTAACACAGGAGCTGCCAAGCTGCGGTGACTTGGCAGCTGTGTTTCTTGGGTGACGCACCTGGAACCAGAGAGGAGGTAGCCTGATTCTGGGGTGTGTCACCCGAGAACCGCCCTCTAGCAATCCGGGACCCCTCGGGGGATGTCGGAGAGCCAGTTTCGGCCCAGTTCCTACAGGCCAGGCCGAGGAACCCCACTGGTGCATGAATCCGTGCTCCAGGCCCCTAGTACCTTTATAAGAATCCAACCTTGGCTGGGTGACTCACTTGGTTGGAGTGTCATCCTGTGCACCAGAAGATTGTGGGTTCAATTCCACATCAGGGCACATACCTAGGTTGCAGGTTCGATCCCCACAACATCAGTGTTTCTTTCTCTCTCCCCCTTCCTCTTTAAAAATCAATAAAAACATATCCTTGGGCGAGGATAAAAAAAAAAAAAAAAAAAAAAAAAAAACAGGAATCCAAATAAAAGCTTTATAATCCAGCTATTTGTCATGTTTGCTGCTTTCCTTCAATGCAAGACTCTCTGCATTGTTGTGTATATTTCACCATTTTCCCTTCCCTACTTCTTCTCTTCCCTGAGCCTAGTCCAGGAAGGCTTACATCCTTGTCAATACTTAAACGACTCTCCTGAGGGTCACTGAGGACCTTTGTGTTACCAGATTCAATGGTCTCTCGCTGCCTTTAGCTGGCTCACCTCCTCAGCAGTGTTGGACACAAATGACTCTGCCTTCCTCACTTGATTCTGCGCATCGATCTATGGCATCATACTCATATTTTCCTCCTCCTCACTGGCCAGTCCCTCTCTTTCCTTTGTTGGCTTCTCTTCTAAATGTGATAGGGTCTCAGAGCTCAAGATACATGCTCATTCAGTCCCAAGACTTAAATACCACACATGTGCTGACGATTCATACATTTTTATCTTTTTTCTTATCATGGCTTCTGAGCTCCAATCTGAAATACCAGCTGCCTTTTTAACATAACCACCCACCTCATTCAGGTCACAAACTGAAAGTCACTTTGATAGCTCTCTTTCCCTCATCCCCTACTGGCAGCCTGTCAGCTCCTGAATATTCCTCTTTTTCCCTGTGTCTGTTGCTTCCAACCTCCATCATCCTCTTACTTACCTTCCTAGTGTCCTTTCTCCCCATCCAGCCAGCATTCTTTCTGAAAACAGATTAGGTCCAACCACTACCCTGTTTAAAACTCTCCAGTGGCTCCTCATCGCACGGACGATAAAATCCAGACACCTTGGCCTGGCCTGCGAGGCTGTAAGCTCTGAGCCCGCGCGCGCGCGCGCGCACACACACACACACACACACACACACACACACACACACACACACACACTGCAGAGACGCTGCAGTCTCTCTCCGGCTCCCCAATTTGCCAAGCTTTTTCCCATTTTTCCCACCTGGGGCTTTTGCATCAGGTATTCTTTCTTCCGGCAATGTTCTTCCTGCCCACCTTCAAATGCTGGTGCCTCCTGCTCCTTTTAATCAGATCTGAGCATAAATGTCATTCCTCACATGGTGGGGCGGGGGGGCGGGGGGGCATCTCTGGCTCCCCTCCAGCGTTATCCCTTGACCATGTTTCATCACCTTGGTACTGACTGCTGTCTGAACTCATGCTATTTGTTTGTCCACCTATCCATTGTGGATGTGAACATATTTTCTGCACTGACATTTAAGTTCGTTAGAGCAGGAATTCTGTCTTCTTCGACACTGGATCCCGAACCTAGAAGAGTATCTGGCACACAGTAGAGGTCCATCAGTATTTGTTGAATTATTGTAGAATGATGCCATATTGATCAGGATAATTTTAAGTGATACCCAGCTTCACCAAGAAGAACCCTCTGCCAGTTACTAGCCGTATAACTTGGGACAAGTTCCTTATCGTCTGAGCCACAACTTACTCGTATGTCAAATGGTGCTACTTACATCATAGGGCAGGTATCATTTGAGGATTAAATGAGGTGCCTGACAACACAATAAACACTTCGAAAAAGGTAGCTAATTTTCTGTTATACCTTTTCATATTTAATGTATTCTTTAGTTTTCCAAAGGCTCCAGATTTTTTTTTAATCTGTAAATGTTGATATTGGCTTTTCTCTGGATAAGAGAATGTTTTGGTCAAAACTCATGGGTAACATTTTCATCTAAATTAACTCTTCATTTTTCAGTAGTTTGTTCCTCTCCCTCCATCAGTTGCATAGAAGTCGCTGTAATGTGACCTCCTGGGCGGTGGTGGGGGGGGGGGACGAGGAGGGGGAGACAAAGTGGGGATGCTTATGCTGAGCAGTCAACCAGAGTTCACATCCATGCCTTCGGCAGAGGACTGTTCAGAGGGGTCACAAATAGAGCCACAACTCCACTGCGCTGCCTACCAGGGGGTGTCGGACAGGCGTTCTTCCAGGACCAAAATGAGCAGACATTGTTTCTGAGACTTTAATTGCTCATGAACTGTAAAAACTAATCCACACGGCTCATCATAGCACCACACTGTCTCGGGTGCAGATGGCACCGCTCCTTTTACAGGACAAAGGGTCTCTGATATTAGTCTCAGTATCCCTTCTCAGCCCACATGCTTCTCCTTCCCCTGCACGCTCGCCCTTCCACCAGCCCAGCACCTCCCCGGTACACTTGCCACAGTGTGTATCCCTGTATTTTGGCTGAGTAAACAAAAGAGCAGTGAAGGCTGCCTTTGTGGCTTTCTCATCGCCACGTGAAGAAATGAGGCTTTGTTAAACAGGCTTAGCCTCAGAGGGTTTGCAGAGATCACTGCTTCATCACCATGAAGCAGAACACGTTTATCGAAAAACCTTGTAAACTTAATCTCGGTGACTTTCTTAACTGAATCGTGAAAGTGCAAAACACCCTTTTTAAAATTTCCGAGTAGTCCCCTCAGTTCTCTTTTGTGATGACTAGAACATGGAGCCTTTTCTACTTTCTACTTTGAATCCAAATTGCTTTAACAGTAGGTGGTGCTCGAAATGCACAGAAATAAATGTGTATAGATCAATAGAACCGTCACAGCTTTATTTCTTCGTGACTCAATACAACACAGAAATATGCTTTTAATACTTCATATAAAGTTATAGACAATACAAATGTTTTTCTTTTTTTTCCCCTTTTAATGAAAATGATTTAACTTAGAAATCTATTGTGAAACTTTTGTCTAGTTTTGCAATTCTCAGATATTCCAGTGCAAAAATAGATCCCATTACAGACAACATAAAGTGCTTGGAATGAAGGGCCAATGATAAAGAAAAAGCACAAAAACATAGCTCATCCTAGGTAATAGGAAGGAAGAGTAGAATACCTAATCCTATGTAAATAGAAACATTCTATATAAAAGGGATGCAACAGTTTTAAAGAGAATTAGAGCACTACTCTATATAGTACTATATTATTACTAGTAAGTAGTAACAAGGGTACAAATTAATATTTCAATGTCAAAGTGGTTCAATATTATATGACACATGGCTCTTTGGAAAAAAAAATTTCCTGATATATACAACCACACGAAGAAAACATAGACAAATCCCTTTAGTCAATAGTTACTATACAGTGGATGAATGATGTGCAACATTTAATAGCCACAATGCATTGCTTTCAGTACAGATAGTGAAATACAGTAGTTTGAGGTTTGGTTGTTTGTTTTTAACAATGAACTGAGCTGGGCATTTAGGTATAGAGGGCTCTGTTACTGTCTTCTTTTGTAGTTTTCATGTTCACAGTTGTTCGTAACGTTTCCAAGATGTCCAAAAAGAGCAGAAGCAGAAATCTCTGAACACTTGAGAATTTTCTGAAACTCACATAGTTACAGTTCCACAGGGAATATATAGAGATTTTACTTGAGTAAGAATTGGTAAAAAATGTTTACTATATAATTAGGTTTACGTAGGAAAATTCAAAAGGTTTCTATTTGGATAGCCTAAGAGGTAACAGTATTAAATGAAATTGATGGTAACTGTAGATTGTTTCTAGCTTCAGAAGATATCCTTTCGAATCTATATTGAAACATTGTCCTTTTTTTTTTTTTTTTCCAAAATGGTTCAGTGCCTTTTGATGTTTTTTAAATATGGCCTTGAAGTCAGAGTAATTAAAGCAAAGAGTTGCTTATGGATTTGACATAGTAGAAAATTCAAACATGAGTCTACTAAAATGGGAAAACAGAAGTTTGATTCTGATAAATATTACACAAGGAGAAACTAAATTATTCTATGAGTTTTACATCATTATAGATAGCATAAAATACATTGGATGATCTCTAGTATTTGGAAATATGTCTTCATTACTTATCATTTTAGAAAACAATATTGGCAATAATTTCTGAAAATCATTTTCTTTTCCAATCAACAAGTTATGTGATAACATTATGTAAATTTTAAAAGGAAAAAATATAAATTAAAAATAGATCTGAAATCTTACACCCTTCAAGTTAACAAATTTTAGAAAGAAGTGACAGTGAAAGACCAATTAAACTTCACCAAACAGTGGTTCCCTCCTATTTTTGTTGTCTCAAGACAGATGACATTAAGCATTGGTAAAATAATATTTTTTAAGTATTTACTGCCTAAAAAAATAAGACTGGTTGGAAAAGTCTGAAATACACTTCATGTGGGGGCATGTGCTGCTTTTATTTATTTTTTCATGATACGTTAGTGATTGAAGAGATGAAAAATTTGAGATTGTATGAATGAGGTGTCTAAGGTCTTCAAAGCCAATTCTTTGAAGAAGGTACTCAATGTCATAAGCACAAATTGTCTTGTTCAACAACTTTTAAAACTTGCTGTGTTCTCCGGAAAAATACTCATTGTCCAAGTCTTGTGACCCTCATGACGTTTAAACACTCTTGGCTTTTGCATTGTTGCCATTTTCAGAAAGTGGGCTGCCCCATTGCCTTTCATCGGGCGCCCACGACCACAGCAGAACCACCACCTACATGTATTTGTAAACCACTCAGCTGAATAACGTGGCACAGGGGGTCTGAGACTTGGTTTCTCCCCACCCCATCTATCCAGCCATCCATACTCATTCGGCTGTAACACAGGCTCCAAAAAAAAAAAAACACACAAAAAAAACAACTTGATTAATGAGCTGAGATTATTTAAAATGATAGTAAAGAAACTTAAATGTAATGTCATGAGATCTTGACCCTCACGCTGTTTTCTAGTCACAAGGCACCAGTCAGGTGGTCACCACAGGCCATATTCTAAGGTTCCAAAAATCACTGATAGAATTTAAAATTCCAAATAACATTAAAAGCACAAACACTTTTGTCAAAATACAACTCCACATTTTCATACTCCAGAAAAAGCCAGAAATACTTTTTTGTTGAACAAGATCTTGAGATGCAGTGTACCGTGTTGGCAGACAATCGGGACGAGCGGACACAGGCCTGCCCAGGTTCAAACGCACCATCGGCACCATCTCCTCCATCCCTCACCCTGGCCCCAGCAGCTGAGAGCCCCGACGAATTGGGTGCTGGTTCTTACCAGGACCTAAGTACATTTAAGGAGTCCCAGCAAGATGACCCTGGAGACCCATGGCTCCAAGCGAGGGACAATGTAACAATGAAGCCAAGTCTCACTTGTCTGGAGCCACCCGCAATTTGCATGTTACCATCAACCAGAGCAGCTCATCAGTGAGGGAATCATAGCAGGACTTTCCCCCACACGTGGCACCATTTTTGTCACCTGATATTTGATGATGTCGATAAGACTCCGAGTAGCACAGCTTTTACCGCCCTGGTGCTTCAGGCTTTCTGAGCACCACTTGGCACTAGCAATTCCGGCGCACTCACTGCCCTCTGTGGAGGTGGGAGGTGGCACCGGGAAACCAGTCTCCCGGCATGGCACGGTGGAATGAGCGAGGGTGTGCACGCATGCCTTCTGATGGGGGCAAATAATCACTGGCCATGATGACTTGACGGATTGTTGTTGCAACCCCGGTGAGAATACAAAGGAACAACAAAAAAAACAACACCCAAAACAGTATGATTTCAAACCCATATGTCCTCTGGGTTCCATACTAGAGGTTCACATAGACATAAAGTAATACACTAAATTCAAGTCTTTTTCCCTCGAGAGCCATAGGAGACATCGGCTACAAAGGCACTGCCCCTGGCATGGAATTCTGTTTGGATTGCATTGAACTGCATTGCATTGAAGAGGATCAGTACAGTATCCAGTTTACTTCTTCCCACGGAAGCGTCCAGCTCTTCTCTGGGCTCCTCACCCGGTGCGAAGGAAGGACAGTCCCTCCTCTCTTTCAGCCACCCTGCAGGAACAGGAGTCTTCACACGTAACTTTCTTTCACTTTCTCATCCTTCAGGAAAGATGTGAGAACTGCAACGTTCACTACTGTCTGGTTTTTGTGTAACGACAGGTCCTTTAAGGGATCGTCGTCACTTTGGTCCTTGGCAAAGTTTACAAATACCTGTCAAGAGAAAGATGGACCTTTATCGATACCCCTCGACTTGCTCTCTCTTTATTTTAGTCGCGTTTTCCCCTCTGGGGATAGTAGGGCAGGTAGGAGAACACGAGACTGCATAAACACATTAACTAGAAAGCGGCTTGAAAAAGCATTAACCCCTCAAAAATTAAAAACCCTCTATATTGACCCCCAACTCACCCACTGCTCAATCATCCATTTGCTTTGGCTTATACAGGTGTGATGGAAGGGAAGAGGGACAAACACGAACATTTACTGAATACCTACTAAGTGCCAAGATCTGTTTGCTGTTACTTAAATGGGATAAGGCACCCACAGTAGGTACTCAATAAATGGTAGTTATTAAGATGATGATTACAAGCTATTCTCCTCACTACCCTATGCAGTAGACAGCATCATCGCCCTTTTCAGATTCAGAGAGGTTTGGTAGAAAACATAGCTAGCAGTAGGCGATGGGGAATTCAAACTCATGTAGTCTGTCCTGCTCTAGGGCCCAGAATGGGGTGAGGAAGGGAGCAGGACTCCTCTCCCCAGAAAATAAACCCATTGTCGATCTTCCACGCTTACTTGGTCAAGTGTTGTCTGCGAAACAGAGTAGTCTTCTATGTGGAGGCGCTTCTTGCTCTGGGAGAGGATGCTGAAGATCCTGGCCAGGGACGACAGCGAGGATGGCAGCTGGTACTGCAGCATGTTGCGGTGCTTCTCCTTCAGGACGCTGCCCGGAAAGGCCAGTCCGAAGAACTCCTGGACAGGCTTCAGGTCCGGGTTGGACCCTGCTATGCGGACAACTATCGTATACCCATCTCCAAACCTGAGAGCAGAAAAGCAAAGTCCAAATGGAGGATCCTCAGGAAACTTATCAAAAGAATAATTAAAATGAGAGGTCCCTGACAGACACAGAGTAAGAACCAGAGAGAAGGAACTAGTCACCATTTACGGAGGACCTGCTCTAGGTGGGGTGCCATGCTGAGGGCCTTAGACACAGGGCCTCACGTCCCCCTCACCTGGACCTCTGAAGCCTGACGGATGAGACACTGACGCCTGGGGGGTAGCCACTCCCCCACACACAGCTCACAGTGGTAGGACCGGGACGTGGACCCATCCTGTTTTTGACTCCAACTCTCTGCTCTAACCAGACTGGCATGTAGACATTTCTCCCTTTCATCTATGATAACGAAGCTGGAAGGGGGGGAGGGGCCTATCCCTTAGGACCGTGGTCGGCAAACTGCGGCTCACGAGCCACATGCAGCTCTTTGGCCCCTTGAGTGTGGCTCTTCCACAAAATACCATGGCCTGGGCAAGTCTATTTTGAAGAAGTGGCGTTAGAAGAAGTTTAAGTTTAAAAAATTTGGCTCTCAAAAGAAATTTCAATCATTGTACTATTGGTATTTGGCTCTGTTGACTAATGAGTTTGCCGACCACTGCCTTAGGAAACCGACTCTTGGAGAGCTTCAGTAACTTGCCCACAGCACACAACCAGTAACGGTGAAGACAGGATGTGAGTGCATCTCCGTTTGACTTCAAAGCCCTCATTCTTCCCACCACACCATGTTGCTCAATTTGTTTCCCTTTAGTTTAGAGCCACCATTTAAAACGCTCACACACAAAATAAATAAATGCAAGCTTTCTCAGCAAGGCGCTGCCCCAAAGAAATGATCTTTTTTACCTATTTTTCAGATGTTGGACGCTACCGAGGCACCTGAACTTGCCATTGACCATAATGGCCATCCTCGTGCAAAGAGCTTCACATTCTTCCATGCTGTGGGAAAACAGAACCAGGTTTCAGCTTAGAGTGATGTGCCTCTACCCATTCGAACATCACCATGACATCTGGCATTTCAAGAAATGTTCCCAGCCTCCTAAGGCATAACGGCATCCTGTTACAAACACATGAAGGTGTAGGGATAACCCTGTTCGCTGTAGTGCCCTGTTCAATTGTGGAAACGCTAGAAACAACCCAAATGTCTACAAAACACAGTACAATTAAATTGGACTACTCTCCAGCTATAAGAAATGACTTGGAATAATGTTCACGGTGTATTGTTGAATGAGAAAGAGCAGTATTACACTAAGCTTGCATTTTTGTTTATGAATCACCCACACAGACACGCACACCTGTGTACATAGGTTTGCATAAAGAAACAGTAAAGATATATTATTGCCCAATGATAGTAACCGTTATCTACAAGTGATGCAATTCTGACGATAGTTGTTTTTGTCTTTGCCTTTCTGTATTTTCTAAGTTTTACACGGTGATCGTTTGTATCAGTTGGAATTTTTAAAATCACACAATGGAGAAGCCAGGCCAGGCCTTCGCTACGGACCTATGAGAGGTGAGCACTACCGATCTCCCCTCCTTGATGATGCTCAGGGCACAGTTCCACAGGAATCGCCGGGCCTTGGGGTCCATGCCTGTGGTCGGCTCGTCCTGTAATTAGAATAAAATAAATCCTATTATTTGCTGACAAACATTGAGGACAGATTTGGTGTTAGATGCAGAAGCATCTCTGAAATAGCCTAAATTCTAACTCAACCATTCCAGTTACTTATGGATGGGCCCAAGAACCAGACCTTACATACCAGAACCAGGTCATTTTTATAAATGTCTCCCTGAAGCAGGAAGCACCACCTAAATTTATCTTTAAGATTATTTTTTTAGAGAGAGAAGGAAGAGAGGGAGAGGGAGAGAGAAAATGGACATGAGAGTGGCAACCTCAATCTGCTGCCTCCTGCACGCGTCTCAAGGGGATCCTGCTGCAGCCTGGGCACGTGCCCTGACCAGGCATCACGCTGTGCAACCTTTTGGTGCACAGGACAGTGCACAACCAACTGAGCCAGACCGGCCAGGGCGCCATTTAAATTGTTATGAAATTAAATTTCTCCAAATAGACAGAAATGGGAGGAAAGAGCCATTTAGTTTCCATCATCTTTTCATGACTGACAAATATATACTAAAACTTCTTTTTGTCTGAAATCTCTACTGAAGTCAGTATAAGGTTTTGGTAAATAAAATTCCTTCTCTCCACTTTTTCTTCTAGCTCACTCCAGCTCCCCCCGTGTTACTGTACTTGCTAGTCGTCGAGAAACAAATTTCAGGTCCAAATGCCTGGATAACATTAAAGCCTCAACCCCAGGCCTCTTCCTGCAATAACTTCAACGCTCTCCTCCGTAGACGATAAAGGGTCCAGAGCCACTGTCCTGTCTAGTCTCCTGTTTCCCATGTATCTGCATGTAGGGAATGAAGGCTCAGGTGCTAGTTGGGGGACCCTGAAGCTGTGCCCACACTCTCCATTCTCAGGGGATGAACACATAGTAGGTAAAAAAAAAAAAAAAGGATGTTCCAGTGAAAAGTCAAATCACACAGGCAGCCCCAACCACACTTGTCAGAGCTCTCCATGCCAGAGAAACAGGCCCTGGAGCATCTCTCTTGGGAAGCATCGGAGGGCTTGGCAGAGCCACCCTGGGGTGTGTCAAGGAAAGGAACAACGGGGGGGCCCCCCTCTGCTTCCCTGAGGCCGCTCTGCTGTTCCTGGTCAGGGGGAGGGGAGCTTGTCACTGGCGAGCCGGTTAGGCAACATCCCTGGACATATAGGAGTTTAGGAAAGTGCTGTTTCCATTCGGGCCAGAATAGTTTTCCACTGAGTCACACTCACCAGAAACACCACAGGAGGCCCGCCTATCAGAGCCATGGCTGTGGAGAGCTTGCGCTTGTTGCCGCCACTGTAGTTGCCAGCATACTTTTCTCCGTACTTCACCAGGCCCAGTTTCCGAATCGCCCACTCACCGACCTAGAGCAATAAAAAGCTCCTTGACATCCTCTGGTTTGGTGACTTTGCCGTGTTTGCTTCCACTGCACTGAGTAAGACCAGATTCTGTCATCATGACCTGGCAAGTGCCACAGAGCCTAAAACAGGGACAAGGGCACTTCCTCCGTGCCCTCCAGCAGGGGCCTGCCCACAGCTCCCCACCCCCCTCCCCACCTCCACCCCACCCACCCCTGCCACCACAGACCCCACCCTGAAAGCAGGGGCAAAGAGCCAGCACTCCCCACCACTGTGTCCAGGAAGAAAGACAGCATGAAGCCGAGGGTCATGTGTGCGTCAGACCCACACGGTATGCTGTCAGGATGCCAGCTGAGGCAGGCGAGCTTGCTGCTGCCCACAGTACCTTGCCAACTTCCTTCTCTGGGACTCCCCTCAAGAGGGCAAAGAACTCCACGTGCTCTCTCCCAGTCATCAGCTCCGTGATGGCATCGAACTGCGGGCAGTAGCCCATGTTTTGATGGACTTCGTGGATGTCTGATAAGATACTGCAAAGAAAAACAAAACTGGTCAGGTTTGGGGCATTTGGACATATGCTGGTCAGATGATCCTGCCTAACGTTCCTATAAAGTACGCTTGTGTGTGGCAAAAATACCAGTGCGCACACCTGCTGTAGGAACAGCCTTTCTGCCCCCAGGACGCCAGCCCCTCCTGGCCGTCAGGGTTCCTGCCTCCATCCCGCCCAGTCCTTGCACCTGGCTCCCCCAACCATCTGTAGGCTCGGTGCCATTTTAGAATTCCTGAATCCATTCCAACCACAATGCCAAGTGTGTGACCGATAACCTGGTCACACGAACTTCCATCCCAGACTTGACTCTGAGGTCCAGTCCTCTGTACCAAGGGCCTTGCTTCTCCAAAGTCTCCTTCATTCAGATCCAGCGGAGTCCCAGCCACTCTGGGTGTGACCGCCCTCCGCACTCTGCTGCCCATACATGACGCGGCCACAGCATGTTCCAACCCGCTGGCCCTGCTCAGTATCCCACCAACGCACCCTCCTGGTTTGTAAGGCGACAGGAAAAAATACACCTGCAGACACAACCTGACATATAGTGGAGGGTCGGCGGTGAGGCACCATAAAGCCAGGACTGGGTTAAGAATCCGTGACGTGGGAGAAGCTCAGTGTCCACATCCAATCTGATAGCTGCACTTCAGCCCCCGGGCAGCCCTTGAGCGTGCCCTTTCGGCAGCATTCATTCCTCTCTGCACGTCTAATTAGGACTCCCAGGCCCACCCTTTTTCAGAACTAGGACTGAGGTGCCCATGGACTCTCCCTGGCGCTCACAGCCACACTGCCCAAGCCAGCTCTTCCAACCAGTCCCTGTGATCGACCTTCGTGTGGCCACTTATCCCCTCCACTGTTATACACCCAGGAGCCCGGTGCTAGGAACACGCCTCGGGGAGCAGGTGTGCCGCCTTACGGCTGCCATTCTAGAATTCTGTTCTCTTTAAACGTCCTTCACACTGCTACTGAAAAACCACGTAGAGACAGAGGAGGAGGCCCATAAGTACATTAAGTTCTTTTCTCAATTTTATTGGCCAGTAGCCCCCGCCCATTATTTTCAACTTGTGAATCATCGCCCATTAGTCACTTGAGAAGTAAACTTATTGGGTCACAACCAGTATTTTTTAATGACATGGTAGAGAGAAGAGTAAGAATTATCAGAGTGTACTATAAGTAGTAACAGGAGGTATTGTTTTACGAACCTTTATTCTGTGCTTGTTTATGCCTTTGGATTTACTGGGTTTGGGTGTAAGATGTATTTGCTAGCATGGGTCATGGTCAGAAAAGGTCAAAAGGCACTGCCCTGTGCCATATGGAAAGCCTACAGTAGCCCCACGGATCTCGAGTCCTCCAGGTGACACGGTCTCTGGGCTTCTGACGTGGAGAGCTGTACTCCCACTGATCAGACTGCCCAGTGACCGGCACAGTCTCAGGTGACAGCCTGTTGGCGGCCCCAAAAACTGAGACAACTGTTAGCGAGGGCAAGTGCGTACCCTTTGCCTTGTAGGGTTTTTCCCTGAGGACATACTTACAGAGTGAAAAGCAGAAACTAATAAATGCCCAACAATAAGAAATCCAGTAAATAAAATTCTACATCTTAGAATATGTAACCCTTTGGGAAATAGTTATAATATACTCATTAACAATGAAAACTAACTTTAAAACTCTAGATACAGTATGATTCAAGTTTATAGTCCATTTATATGTATATAAAAAATAGATTTGGGGTGATGGGAATGTTCTAAGCCTGGATTGTGGTGATGGTTCCAAAACTCTGTAAATTTACTAAAAATCATGCATTGTGCTCTTAAAACAAGTAAGCGGTATGATATATAAATTTCACCAGAATAAAGCTGTTAAAAAACAATGAGACGGGAAGGAGAGACAGAGGGGTTATCTCTAGAGAGTGGGAGTAGGCATGATTCTGAGTTTCTTCTTTATACTTGACTGTATTCCACCATTTTTATAAACTCTATCTATACAGTACTGTTGTGACCATAAACACACACAGAGGACGTATTTAAATAAGTAGTAAAAGTCTTCATAGCAAAACGCAGACCCGTTCTTTCCTCACCTATTTTTGTTAAGGAAAGCGTCTCCTCTGGTAACAGTGCTGTCTCCAGTTAACATCTTGAAAGTTGACGTCTTCCCAGCCCCATTAACTCCCAGGAGCCCGAAGCACTGGAAAAGATTAGGTAAACTGTGTAACAAATTATGGAAACTCTGAATCTAAGTGACCATTACAAAATACGGTCACCTCAGCTTAGCTTTTATATAGCATGACCCCACCATTCTCAAATATCAATGAAGAGTCAAATATTTTCTTTGTCTTAAGAAATCATATGGTCACTTAAACAGGTATTTTATAACGGGATCATTTTACTAGTAAGTGTGGGCGTATTCTATAATATTATCTGAGTCCTTAAGTTGAGGCCAAAGTTACTGAGTGAAAAACAGTAATGAAAGCCAACTAGTCAAATTTCACTAATCTAGCTAAAGGGCATAAAAGAACACAAACATGAATGAAACTAAGAAAATATAATTTCAAAAAATGTATTTGAATTTCATCATCATCTTGAACAGATCACAAAATCACATGTTGGGCGTGCATGTTTTTCTTACACTGCCTGAGATTATCCAAAATCACTCTCTTTTGACATGTGGGGTCCTCATCCCCTCAATGACTGACTGCTTCACAGAGACACAAAGTGAGAAGAAGCCTTTAAAAGCCACTTTGACCCCTTACAAACATTATCATTTGATTGGGTAGAGGCTGTCTGAATTAACAGGGATAAACACAAGGTAGAAAAAGTGCCTGTACCTCTCCAGGAGGAATGCCAACACAAATCCTGTCCACAGCAGGCTTCCTCTTCCTTCTATACACCTGCAAACAAAATGCAGAAGGTCATGAGCCACAGTGACTCACGGCGATCCCAGGCAGCTATGGAAGAGGGAACGGCACATCACGGGATAAACTCATCGACGAGACTAAGTCACACATAAGATGTGCTAAGAGCCTTGGTCTTCGGTCTGTCTCTGTGGCAACTGGTTTCTGAATGACTCTAAAGCTCAAAATACAAGTGAATTTCTTTTTATTTTCAATCTAATATTTTACAAAACATATTGGTCATTCATGTCTAAATAATACTTCATTTACTTAATATACAAAGAAATTTTTTTAAAATTAAATTCTACAGGGTAAAAAAATCTGTAATAGCAACATTGCAAATATTGTACATAATACAAAAAAAGTGGACTTCGGGGACTCTAGCACCCAGAGAGGGTGAAACAGACCTTCCCTCCTGAGCAATGGAGACAGAACAGCTTTATAGACCATGAAACTCAAATCAACCATTCAGTCTCCCTACTTAGCTTTGACTAGGTATACAACATTAGTATGTTTTAGTAATTAATACATGAATAAGCATGAAAAATAAATATACTCAAGAATGAGAATGCACATTACAAAGGCATCCTCTAATGCAGAAGTCCCCATGGTGTGTTTTAAATAAAGTTAAGTTGACAGAAGCTGGGTATAGATGCGCATTTTGAGAAGCAGACTCCTTTTACTAAGCACGTCACCAAGAAGCTAGTTTCCCACATTGAAGCCGAAACAGTTACAGACAAGCTGTCACAGCCTGTACTCACTGCCTTACCTTAGTCAGCTCCTTGATTTCCAAGATGTCATTCTGGCCTCCACCGTCGAGAATCCTCTGCCTTTCCCGCCTGACGTCTTCGTCCTCGTCATTCAGAGGAGGAAGCTTTGCATTCACAGGTCTTAGGGGGGAGAGTTAAGAAAAGTCAACCTTTCCAGAGATTTTTCAAGAGAAAGATCATTTCTAAAGCAGTCCTATAAGATCTACTCTTCAGTTCCCAGGACTGGCAGTGCTGGGGCCTGGGATGTCCACTTTAGGAACACAGTTTGATCATCTGCTCTGAGTTCAATTCAATCTAAACGCCATTGACAAGTATTTCCCGGTGCTTCTTCTCTGTGATCCTCAAACGGGGGCTCCAAGAGTTCTGAGAAAAAGCTCACCTGGGCCGGATGAAGAATCTGTACTGGATCAGAACAGTGATGAGGAAGAACACCGCCCCCTCCACGGCCATGGCGAAGAGGTTTCGTCCCACCAAGTCCCACGAGAGTGGCGAGACAAAGCGGTTCTCCCCTGGTAGACACAATGCAGAGATCCAGTCAGAATGGAAGGAAGCACCAGAGACCACGGCCCTTCCTCAAATTCACCCCTCTTCCTGGGAACACCAATGGTATCCCCCATGACAAGGAGAAGATATATAAGGGAGTGACCACTGTCCAAGCCTGATTTAGGGGAAGTTTGGGGGAAGCATACTGCGATTCAGTGCCGATCAGAGTTTCAGAGCAAAACATGTATTAGATCTGTAGCATCATCTAAGATATGTAATGTCTCTTTTTTAATAAGACGCAAAAATCCTTTGTAAGAAGGCAACAATCCAGGGTAATTTTTACCGTCAGTATTTTAACAGATTATAAGTTCCCCAAAGAAAGATTATAGAGAGCACTTTACAAAGATGCCCCTCTCAGTAGCATGTAATGTAACCTAGTGACCCAATCAAATCACCTAGTTTTTATACAAATATTCCTTCAAATTCCTTATACATCTCCTTTGCACCTCCAAATTGGAAAAAAAAAAAGTCTCTGTCCTAAGTCCCTTAAATAACACGACCCACCTAACTGACATGAGCCAGTGGATAAATAGTAATGTGGCCACAGGACAAATACTTCTAAAGACCATAAGGCAGAAAGAGCTGCAGCGATTCCCTTTGTATAGACCAGTGGTCGGCAAACTCATTAGTCAACAGAGCCAAATATCAACAGGACAACGATTGAAATTTCTTTAGAGAGCCAAATTTTTTAAACTTAAACTTCTTCTAACGCCACTTCTTCAAAATAGACTTGCCCAGGCCGTGATATTTTGTGGAAGAGCCACACTCAAGGGGCCAAAGAGCCGCATGTGGCTCGCGAGCCGCAGTTTGCCGACCGCGGGTATAGACTATGTGAAAGGTCATGTACGGCCACAGCCCCAGGCCCATGCTTGTCCTAATGAGCCCGAGTTTGCATCTTTCCTTGGGATTCGCTGCCTGCGTACCACATTCTCAATCCCAACCAGCAGCATTAGGCACTGGATTCAAGCTAAAGGCAGTTTTCTCCCTCCCTCCGAAATAGCCCTCTCACTTCTCTCAGGCACAAAGGGCCCTGTCACAAGGCCCATGCCACACCAGCTGTGCCCAGCCCTGTTAGTCGGGGGAGTCCTGTGCCCAGGCACCAGCCTCGTTCTGAAACAAAGGCCAGAGTCACAAGGCCCGTGCACGCCGCCACCTCTAGCACAACGCCCTCCGACTCCTGCCGGCACTCACCGAACCTTTCCAGGGCATCAGCCATGGCCTGGTTTTTCACCATGTCAATGAGCCCCCGTCCCAGGCAGAAGTGCGGGAAGATCAAGAACACAGACTTCAGGATATCATTGATGTTATTCAGCTTCTAAAAAAAATAAGACAGAGGGAGACTGAATGTCATGGGTGGTTTAAGCTAAAAACGCATCCAGGTCAGAGGTATGGGCGTGGAGAAGACATCTGGTTCCCTGAGGTCGAGCTGAGCCTTTGACTTCAGATCCCGGTAGGCAGCAGCAGCCGTAGCTGATGATATGCAACCTAATAAAACCTTTGCTCGCTAGAAAATTTGGAATGAACCTATGTGTATGGAGAAATATGAGCCAAGTTGGGAAACATGGTTATGTTTAATCAGAAGCAAATCCACCAAAATATTTGCTTAGCATTTTAAAAGCAAACTGCTCATGTCCAGGTCAATAGTTCAGTTCCAGGATTTTGTGGTCATTTAAACAATTCTTCTTGAACACATCAAGCCAGCACTAGGCAGCTATCAAACAATTGAGTAAGTTGCTATGTGCTGGATGCACGTGCTAGGGCACAGGTGAGGCCAAGGTCAATAAGAAATCGTCTTTGTTCTGAGGAAGAGTGACAGGAAACAAGAAATTACTACACAGTTGGGTATGTGTTGTATGGAGCATGAACTGAGGGCTCTGGAAGCACCTCCCATAGGGCAGGAAAGGAAAGCTCCACATCGGAGCTCAAGCAGGAAGGGTCAGCCAGGACTAGGGGCCCCTGGGACAGAGGAAGGGATTTTAAGCCAGGCCCACAGGGGTACGGTGGGTTGAAGGAGCAACTCGGCTGAGATTGCAGCCTCTTGGGGAAGAGGATGCACCTCTGGAAGGTCCTAAGTGCCAAGTTCAGGTGTTGGGACCAAGGCGACGACAGGAATGGACAGGGACCCTTGTTTACGGGATCTGTAACTGGAAGAACTGACAAGGTAACCAGTCAAACGTGGGAAATCAACAAAAGCAAAGCACGCAAGATGACTCAAATGTCGCCAGATCGGGGGATTGGGTGGATGACAACGCCATCCAGTGTGACAGGAAAGGCAGAGAAGCAGCAGGTTCTAGGGGGAAAGAGAATCAGGACATGTCGAGCCTGGGGTATCTGTAAATTATGGAGATGGAGCTCTGCACCAGGCAAGTGAGAATGCAAGGCTAGAGTTCCAGGGAACCTTCAGGGCTAAAGGTACAGAATTGAGAGAGAACAACATACAGCACCGAGAGAGGTGCTGGTAAGAGCCTCCGGAAGGAATGGTGCCAGCCAGAGACGGCACCGGAAGTGGAAAGCAAAGACGGAAAGTGAAAAAAGATCGGAAAAGCAACATATAGGCAGAAAAAAGTATAAAAGAACTTGTCGAAGCAAACAAAAACGTTTGATGAGAGAACTATAAGGAAAAGGAAGCCGAGGAAGAGAGAACCGGATACAGGACAGAGTGGTGGGGGGTGTGATACCACAGACACGTGGAGTGGGATCATGATTAAACACTGTCCCCGGCTCCCGGAGATGCTTAGCCCAGCGCAGCTGCTCTCCCTGCAGAACTCACATTGTCAGTGAAGAGCTCCAGCACGAAGGTGGCCACGCTGCCGTTGATCCCGATGAAGAGGTTCACGCTGGTGAGGACCACGTAGGCGGTGCTGGGGATCTTGAACACGAAGGAGGCGGGGTACATGAGCGGTGTGATCGACCACCTGGGGAGGCACAAAGACAAATGTCCACGGGGTGTCCCCCGCCTTCCCTCTGACATTGGGCACCATATGCCTCACCCACTGCTGCCACCCACCCAGGGGCACCTTACCCATACAGCAGGAGCAGGAGGGCGAGCACGGGCAGGTTGGTGGAGGACACGTAGGACTTCTGCTGGAAGCAGATGAAGATGATGATGACCAGCGTGGCAGGGACCACATAGTTGCACTGAAAGTGAAACAAGGAAATCGAGTTCGCCCCTATGTCCAAGATACAGCACATCCTGTCTTCGCTATCGTCCGACAAGAAAGGGCAGTGAACATACTGGAGAATAACTCTAAATTAATAAAGCCACATAAACTACTAATCAATACACTGAACAATACATTTTGACAAGCATTTTACCCTTGGCTGCTTTTATAAACTGAATGCCCTTGCTGTCTTTCCAAGAGCTGAGCCAAGGTGTCACACTCAGTAAACTTCCTGAACGATGGATCCCCGGTCAGAGTAATTTCAATTTCCCAGGCAGCAAATAAGCTTCCATTATTCTTCCCAAAGATGACTGTGTCGGTTTCATCATTAATGCCATGTTACAGTCTGCCCAAGTTCAATCTCACATATAATCTATTTATGAAGTAAGTGCTCATAATGTGAATGTCAGAATTGCTTCATCACACTGAGAATAATCTTAGAGTCTGTCCTGACAGAGTATCAAGAATTAAAATGCACAAATAGGGAGCACCTGAGATCTGGCTTCCCAGCCTATGTCTTGTCAGTTTGACACAAATAAACTCTTATAAAAATTCCCTAAAAAAATAAAAATAATTTTTAAATGCACAAATGAAGACCTGATCACGAGACAATTGTGAGAATTATAGCTGGCAGAACAGAGCACAGGGAGGGATGTGAGAGCAGGCTTGTCAGATGTAAGAATTTGCAGCTTTAGAGCACAGGGCTCTGCTTCAGTCTCATTCTACTCAATGTGTTTACCAACAACTTAGATGAAGACATGATTAGAGCAAACTTCAGAGGCTCGAAAGCACGGGAGGGACAGATGACACACAGGAAGGTGAGTGACATTCCTGAGTTCGGGACTTGGTCTTTCATCTCAGAAGCTCCTGTGTGGTGGAGTCAGACACGCAGTGAGCACTCAGAATGTGTTTACTGAATAAAGTAATTACTGGATCAAGGTAAAAGCAAATGGACACTAAACAAAATGCAGTTTAACGGCGATAAACAAAGTTTGGGCTCAAAAAAAGTCAACTGCATTGGTATAGAGGGAAAGAGGCCCATTTAATAATACTTGTCAACTAGAGATTTCAGTTCACTATCCAACGGCCGCCAAGACAGTGCTACTTCCAAAATGCGATGCCCTTGGGCTGTGCAATAAAGTCAAGGATACAGATCAACTCCCTCTAGGCTCATAGCTAATTCTGGGTTTTACTTGTCAAAAGGGACATTAACAATATGGAGCATGGCCACACAAAGGCAGTGAAATCAAAAGAATGACACGTCCGAGAGGCTTGTGCATCATCATCACCCACACGGGGACTGTGCTCTAGAGATTACACAATGTGTCCTCAGAGATCGTCATATCCGGGGAAGACGTAGGTTCAGTGAAAGTTGTCTTCACTTATCTGAGGGGCTATCTGGTGGGAGAAGCATCACGTGTGCTCTGTATGGCTTACAATTGATGGAACTCAGAGGGAGATATATTTCAACTCCACTTTCCGAGAAGTGGAATTTCGGAATTCTTTGAAGTCCTCCATATTGGTCTGAACAAAAGCAATGCATTGTAGCTGGCGTGAAAACGTATTTGCAATAGATGGATAAGCTTCAGGTAAAATGTGTCGAGTTTTCAGATGACAGACAGATTTCCTAGTAAGACAAAGAACACCCTGACTCTGGAGGGTCATCCCTATCAGACAAGTTATAGGCACTGGAGTTTGGACTGGCTTCCCCGTCCATGTCTCTTTGAAAAGTTTTGCATTAGGGATTAGGTGGTGGTGATACTAACTGCCGTCAGAGTGGACAGATTTCCTCTCGGGTGTGGGATGGGTGCTGTACTTAATGCTCCTTAAGTACATTGCACTTAATTACAACGCCTCTGTCATTTTCTTTCTCATTCATCTTCAGATGAGCAAGGACACCATAACGAGAGCCAGAGGCTGTCATCCACGCGTGGCCCCACTGGAGATTTATGCACAGCAGCATGGCGGTGCCCTTACCATGTCCCAGACAAAATTGGAGAGCCAGTAGATGACGGGCTTCACCCCGCTGATGAACTGCAGGTGCTTCGCCTTGCTGACCCGCTCCTGGATCAGGAACACGACAAAGCTGGCTGGGACGAAGGACATGGCGAAGATAACACAGATGGACACAAGGACATCCACCGATGTAGTCATCCTGAGGAAGAGGCAGGCAGTGAGGACATGAGGGGCCACTGATGCAACTGATGACTCCATCAGGAGGACACACAGACACGGACACACACACACACACACACACGCACGCACGCACGCACGCACCCACACAAATATCTGAGCATAACCCAGGGAAAAAATAACCTGCTCACCAAATATTTTTTTTCAGGGCTAACGATTATTATTTTCAAGTAAAAAAGAATAAAACAAAGCAAAAACCCCCCTAACCTGACAATTCCAATGCAACACTGACTGCACTGAGGTTACAAAGGGCCAGTGTCATAACGAACTATTAATGGGAGTCCGAGTGGCCTAATGACCTTATAAGAGCAATTAAGTTGTGAATTTTCACTCACAAAGGACAAGTGTAGGTTGAAAATTAAATAAAGCAGAAATGTTAGTGTGAAACCATTCAAATAAGTTCATTTCTAGCTGTAAATAAATGTGAAAACACCAGTGTGTGGCCTATCAGTCTAACACATCTATCAGATGCTTAGAAGAAGAACGGTCTTATAAGCTCAATAAACAGGGTTTAATATAAATTATACATGTAAATGTTATAGAAGCTTGGTATAAAGATTCCAGTGACACATATTGATATTTTTTACAAGTTAAGCAAAAAACAATAACTGTGCCATGCCCCTTATACCAGAAAGGGACCCAACATGTGTTGAATATAAACCAAATGCTAAACTTGGCAACTTACATGAACTGCTTCGTTTAACACCATACATCTAGGAAGTTTAGAAACCAGATTCAAACCCGGATCTCCACAATTCCAAAGGCTCTATACACTTTGCCTAGTGTGTACTGGCTTAACCTCGCACACATACACACAATTCAGGAATTAAAAACACAAGCTGATAAAAGTACGTTTCACCAAGTTTAAAACCAGCGAAAGACAGTTGATGGCGGGCTTCTCTTTTTTTATTAAACACTGTATTGATGGCGAGTTAAAATATTTGGGGGATGTTATTAACAACTTAACTTACATGAATCCACTAAATATAATGGTTTTTACATATATGAGTCATTTATTTATCTTTGGCACTTTAATCCCTGCCAGCCAATTCCTAAACTGATCATGTTCTGTCCAGAGCCTGGACCAAACCCAGACATACCCTAATATAAGTGTCTCTCCAGCTGTTATACACAACCAGCGCAGGGTTCCTTCCTCCATTCCACCATCACCCCCAACACCCTCTCCTGCCCCCACCTGGTCCACGGAGACGGAGACGTAGCTACTTACAGAGCCACTTCCGAGAGCTGCTGCTTGGTGAGATTCAGGGGGTGGTTGAAAGCAGTGATCCCGTACTGGCTGGGGTTCGCCCCCTTCTGCAGGTTGGCCCGCAGAATGGCGTTGTTGATGACATTCAAGAAAGAGCTGATGGCATGCCACCCCTTGTTATTGAACCACACCTGAAATAAAACACAGAGGTACAAGGTAATGCTCCCAAACCCTGTTCTTGGAGGGGGTGCGTGCGCGCGCGCGCACACACACACACACACACACACACACACATACACGCACGTGCGCCTGTAAATTTCAGAAATCCCAGTCACGCACCGAGACAAAACATTATGGTCAGAGAACGTGGCAAAGCGGTAAGGGCAACCAGGTGTACCAAGCACTGACCGTGTGGCCAGGCACAGTGCCGATTACCCTCTATGTTTAACTCATTTAATTTTCATCACGGCTTTGAGAGAGCCTGAGTACTCTCTCCATGGTAGAGGTTAGGAAACTGAGGCTTAGAGAGGTCAAGGTCACAATGGTCCACCTGCTGTGTCTGGGGGCAAAGCAAACTCTCTGAATCACTGCATTGCACGTCCTCGCTGGTGAGGCTACTAGACTGCTCTCTCTGCCGTGCCTACCCCATCAGGGCGCTCAGGAGCTGAACATAGGGTTACTGTGCATCAGGAAGCTACCGGAACAAAGGGCTTTACCTTGACGTTGTTTTTCGTGTCCAGTCCTGTCATGAACCTTCCCAAGCTGCTGAGAAATCGATCCGAAGAGCTGTCCTGTGGACGACAGAACCTGCCTCAGCTCAGACGGCTCGCAGGAGCAGCAGGACAACCTTAGGACGGGCACCGTGACTACCTTGTTCATTAAAAGGAAAGCTGAAGCCTCCGAGAAACGAGTGGCCAGAAATCTAAAGCACCGCTGCTGCCATGAGCCACAAGTCTCGAAGGAACCACTGGGAAGCCCTGTGATTCAAAGTCCCAAGACTTCCATGTGTGTCTCTAACTCAGGGGTGGCTTCAAAATGCTCCCCTGGCGTCATCCTAGGGCCCAGGGCTACCCTTGTGGGGTCTGGGCCTCAAAACGGAGATACAGACTCGAGGACTATCCCTGCGTCTGTGATCCCAGCGTCCCCATCATCTGACCCCCCTCAATTCTTAATTAAAAATGGGAAACTCCAGGCACAGAGAAATGAAGTGAATGCTTAGTGAGTCCTAATACCTGCTGAACACCTACAGAAAAGGATTCGTTTCCTGTTTAACAGTGACCTCTTTGGAAAAGTATGTTTGATGTGAAGTTTGCTTACCTACTGGCTAAATTCATAAACTTAAGTTACTGGGAGAGACCTGGACTTGTCTTTGGTCTATGCTTTCAGATCCTAACTGGTCACTGAGTCCCAGCTCGGTGTTGGCTGGCACAAGATGCTAACTACTCAGGACGACGTTGTACCCAAGTCTTACACAATGAGGTGCTCAGTGATCGGATGCCCCTGCCAACTGCTCCCCTGTACCAGCAGCTCTGGGCCCCTTTCTGACATGTCCTGGGAGGGACACCGTACCTTGGCCAGGTTCAAGTGTTTCTTTATTTGCCTGATGGCATCGTTAACTTCTTGACTTGGAGGAAGTGCGTGAGAATTGCTGACACCCAGGGAAAAGCCGCCATACCTGGAAGAACAGCCTGAGGTTAAAACACAGACAGCGCAGGGCACAGGACCCTGGACACCACGTTTCCTGCAGGCGAACTGCTTCTTCACAGCAGCACCGAAGTTAGACCGAGAGAAAGTTACCACTGGACTCCTTTAGGGCAGTGGTCGGCAAACTCATTAGTCAACAGAGCCAAATATCAACAGTACAACGATTGAAATTTCTTTGGAGAGCCAAATTTTTTAAACTTAAACTTCTTCTAACGCCACTTCTTCAAAATAGACTCGCCCAGGCCGTGTTATTTTGTGGAAGAGCCACACTCAAGGGGCCAAAGAGCCGCATGTGGCTCGCGAGCCGCAGTTTGCCGACCACGGCTCTAGTGGATTCTGGCAATCTCTTTCCTTACCCTTAGGGTTCCTGCCCAAGTAGCAAGGGTCTGGGCCTGACTACAGACAGAAGCAGCTCCTCCCACCCTGGTGCTCAGGCCTGAACTTGGGTCTCAAGACAAGCAGATGGGCCCAGCCGGTGTGGCTCAGTGTTGAGTGTAACCTATGAATCAGGAGGTCACTGTTCAATTCCTGGTCAGGGCACATGCCTGGGTTGTGGGCTCAATCCCCAGTAGGGGGCCTGCAGAAGGCAGCGAGTCAGTGATTCTCATCATTAATGTTTCTATCTCTCTCTCCCTCTCCCTTCCTCTCTGAAATCAATAAAAATATATTAAGCCCTAACCAGTTTGGCTCAGTGGATAGAGCGTCGGCCTGCGGACTGAAGAGTCCCGGGTTCGATTCCGGTCAAGGGCATGTACCTTGGTTGCAGGTACCTCTTCAGTAGGGGGTGTGCTGGAGGCAGCTGATTGATGTTTCTCTCTCAGCGATGTTTCTAACTCTCTCTCCCTCTCCCTTCCTCTCTGTAAAAAAATCAATAAAATATATTTAAATATATATATATATATATATATATATATATATAAATAATTTTAAATAAAATAATTTAAAAAGTCAAGCAGACAGGAAGTCAGGACAAGGAGTGAGGACACTGACCAAGAGGCCAGAGGTTTACCATAATGAGCCCAGGTCTGCTCTGTTCACAGTTCTGTGGGGCCTGGCCCTCAGGAAAAAGGCAGGGAGGGAAAGCGGAAAGCAGTGTCAAAGAGTCACGCTGTGAGGCAGCCACATAAAGTAGCCCATTTTTCATAAGATGTTAATGAGCTTCAACGATTCTTCCGTCCTTTCTTCCCTGATCCCACCTGTTCCTTCAAATCCCAGAGGGATAGATGGGTTGAAATACAGTGAGAATATATGGTGTTGATGCGTCTTATTTCTTCCAAGAGAACCCCTGGGAATCTGGTTTGGGGGCAAAGTGTAGCCAGGGTAGGTTTTCCCCTCACAACATTGTGCTTCCTGTTTAATCGCACCATAAAGAGCCTCTGCGCCTCCTCGAGGAGATCAGTGTGCCCAGCGTTCACATGCCTCTGCAGTGGCAGCTGGCGCTGAGCAGAAACACTGAGGGCAACGCAATCCCCAAACTAACAACTTCCCGGGGCCCACGATTCCTGCATCAGAACCACCCTCCTGACCGACAGGAGGTCAGGGGGAAAGCACAGGAAGAGGTCAACTCACCTAAACTCGTTCACCCAGATCTTGTTCTTTAAGCTGCAGAAACCAGAGACAAATCAAAAATCAGTTCAGAGCAACACGGATCCTATTCCTGATGACACAGAAGGAGTCAATATCTACCTGAGGACTCAACAAAGGGACGGAAATAATCCTAGGGTCAAGCTGATGGTGTAAGTTTTTGCCGATGGGAAGAAGCCCTAATCGGCATGTCATTTTTCCTCCCATTCTTAAAATCTTATGTATATGAAAACCATGCCTTGGATTAAACCAATTCAGAAACCAACTTATAGACAAAGATGTGATCAAACTAGAAACTTCTAAAATTCAAAGTCATGCATCAATTAGGGATGACATAGGGAGAGGTTGTGTCTCTTTGTTGGAAACTCACAGTAGCTGTCATTCAAGCACAGCCTTGTCATTTAGAGCCACTGAGAACTCCGAGAAGCCCCGTTGACCAAACCAGTGGGAAGCGATAGTGGGTAAATCAGGGGTGGGGAACATCCAGCCTGCGGGCCATATGAGGCCCACAGAATCACTTGGTCTGGCCCTACCACGGCATTTGACTACCAAGTAGTGAGTCAATTAAATGTCTGACCAAATATAACAGGCTCATTTTTAAGTTGATAATTTTGTATGGCCGGTGACTGAATGATGTGATAAATATCCAAATGGCCCTTGGCAGAAAGAAGGTTCCCCGCCCCTGAGCTACGTGGTCAGCATTAGGCTGCGAGGCTCCAGGAAGCTCCATGGCGCTTCCCCACTCCACGGCCCAGGCCGCCATGCATCCCAACCATGAGCGGTGTTTATATTTATCATTCATTTAGTCCTCACGACAAACTCATAAGAGCAGCATTGCTTTCACATTTGACACCAACTGAGGATTTAAAAGGATAACTGGTTACCGTTCGTCAAACAGCTAGTTGGTAAGTGGCAGAATTAGAATCTGAACCCAGATTTATTTTCATTCTGGAACCAGGCAAACTCAGTCTTGAAGCTGACAATCGAATGTTCATAATACTTTTCATCTTGTCTACTCTGAAAGCGCATCCTAAGCTTCCAAGACAACATCAGGCAAACATGATGTTTCCCCCACTACTCGGCCTACTATCTTTAGGTCTTAAATTCCTCTGATCAGTAATGACAGAGCAAGGACTGAGTTTAGCAGAGAATGACCTTTTGGCTATGATCTGCACGTATGTCTTCACCAGGTAATCCGAGATGTTTCTCCCCGTCAGGTTCTGAAGGATGTCCTCCGTGTTCTGCTTTCTCTGTTGTTACAGAAAAACCAAGCACATGTGCTTTTATGGACCAGAATTGAGACAAAAAGCAAATCAAGGACTACGTTGACACATGACCCTCAGAAACACACCACTAGACCCTGCCCACAAGCCCAGGTACCCCCAAGCCAGCCACCAAAGCCCGATTCATTCTACCCCTGACTCAGGCCATACGCTTAAGCCACTCCAAAAAGTTCCCCAGGAAATTATTCTGGAAACCACAGCCTGTACAATCTATTCTTCACAGTCACAAAGGTCTGTAGGGAGCAGCATCACTGACTAGCTTGGTGAGTTCTTTGTTCAGCGGTGTCACACGGATGAGTAGATTAGCTATTATTTTAGAAAGGCATAACCGGAACCCGCAACCTGGATGCTGATAAAGCAGCAGACGGCTTTCACAAGCAAGCCTCATCCTGAAACTGTTCTCAGAAAAAAAATGGCTCACAACTGCGTCCCATGCTCAGACTCTCAGAGAATGTCAGACTTAACAAGACCTTCAGACAGTGATGGGCCAGCCTCCCTAAGGCAGAGCCGGGGAGGAAGGGGGGCCTGTCCTGTGACACCCCCACTCTGGGAGAGGGCACCGTGAGTGTCTCCCATAGCCCATTGGTCCAGAGTGTTGTGTTCTGGTTTTAACACAAACAAGTCTCTTCAAAATAAAGAAACAGGCTAAGCTCACTCAGATATAGGAACAAGGTGGTTCAAGCCTCCTCCCCTCAAAACTCACATGCTTTTCCCTGTGACAAGAACTACGATCAAGACGCTCCTGCTATGTCACCCCATCCTTCTTCCCCAGCACACCCTGCACCCCTGCCTGCTCAGTCACACCTGGTGAGGGACTCACCTGTGGAGGAGGCAGCCCCCCGGCCCCCAGGGGACACACGGGCAGCATCTTCTTGATTTTCTCGCTGCTGCACTGGCAGGTGGGTGAGGGGTTCTCCATCGTCCAGTTCCCATTCTGGAAGAGGTCCGTGATCGTCTGAGGGACGGGGGCCGTGGTCCACTCCTCCTCTCCCACCAAGCAGGGCACGTCTCTGCACAGGAAGGACAGCAAGGCCAGGTCACCCAGAGGGCCTAGGTTTCCTGTCGCCTCAGGGGCACAGGATCTATCAATAACATCTGCAGACATGCATCGACCCTTCCCCATCTGATTATCCGATCCCTCCAAAGACTTGTAAGCTGTGAGCTCACTTCACAGATATGATCAATGGAATGCAAAGAGGGCCTAGATGCTCATCTGCAGAACTCCAGTCGATCCAATCCACCAGCATTCAATCACTCACCCACGCGTTCACTCCAAAATACTCAATGAGCATCAACTCTGTGCCAGACGCTCTTCTGCGTATTTGAGAGTCTGGAGTGAACAGGACAAAGTCCCTGCCTTCATGGAGTTTGTTCCCATCGAAGAGTTAGGTGATGATGAAATACCATCTTAAATGGGAAAACATGTAGCAAAATAAAGGGAGCGTGACTGGTCGGAAAGCAGTTGCACCAAGAGGTGATACACTTTGGCCAGAACATAAAGGCTGAGCCAGGGAGAGATTTGGAGGGAAAGAATGTGACAAGCAGAAGCAGCAGGAAGCGCAGGTGCAAAGGCCCTGAGGTTCCTGTTGAAGGAACAGCGGGAGGCAGTGTGGCTGGAAGGTGATGAGCTAGGAGGCAGAGGAGGAGGCAGGAGCCAGATGACACAGGCCTGGAAGGGGTCTCGGTTTTATGCTCAATGTGCTGATAATCTGTAGACAATGTCAAGATTCACTTTATGTTTCAAAACAAGTAGGGGGGGGCGGGTGTTAGAGCGATTGGTACACGGAGAGCTGGGTCGTTCATGCCCGACTCGCTCTCTGACTCACTGTGAGATCATCAACACGTCGCCTGCCCTCTCAGGGCTTATTTTCTCCAACAGTAAAATAAAAACATAGACTGACTTGTTTCATTAAGTCATTTCCTATCCCTTCTAGTTCCAAACTGCTACAATTTAACACACAGCCACCGTCCACATGAACCGTTCTGTGGATTGCTCTCTAGCTCTCTGTAAGGTGCCCCAGTGAAATGGAAACTTCCAGGGAAGCCCCGGCTCCTCCTGAAGTTCCCTTCCTAACACCTGCACACAATGAGTGGCTGAGGCAAAGATAAATGCCCCAGGGAAGTGGCCCCGCCAAATGTCCCTCCTGTCCCTCCGTTCCACTACTTCCTGAAAAACCTGAAAGTGCCCAGAGTGGGGCCCCCACATCTGAGTGCCCCCAACACAGGTTCCATGTTGCTGGGCCTCACGGCGGGGAGCCCTCTGATGTCGGGGCCCTGCCTCTCCTGTGCTGTTGGCGAGATCTCAACCCAGACCTGGTCCCACGAGCCTTCCCAGGCTGGCATTGAGTCCACGCTGCTCAGCTGGCAGGAGCTGCATCCATCCCTTTCTATCACCATCTCCTCTCATTCTTCTATCTTGCCTACAAAACTGTCGAGTGGAATCTCCTCAAAAGAATCGTGACATCCAGAATAGGATGCCGCTTGGTCCTTCTCCACGTTAGTCATCTTGTTCTTTAGGAGCTGATAATATTGGCTGCTAGGATTTACCACCCAGTAAGTAGTAACAAACATTTAGTAAGTATCCAATTAATAAGAGATAACAAGTACACAATCGCTATACACTTAGAAGCTGCTCCAAAACCCTGCACACCCAGGTACCACGCTCACTGGACCGTGACTCGGACAAGGTCTGTATCTGCCCTTTAAAACCTGGGGTTGAAGTTAGCCCTTTCCCAGTATTTCTGCACCTTCCCACACTCTCCACAACTCCTCAGTTTGTGGGTAACACCCTTACCTGCAAATTCTACCTGAGTCTGGGAACGTGGAACCACCTCTCCCCTCAATGAATGGGGTCCCAGAAGCTCACCTCTGTCCACTGTCTTTACTCACAACCATCGCTGGATGTACCTTCCCCACATACCTACTTTGTCTATGGGTCTTTAACGGAATTTATCTACATACTGCCTCCTTTTCTTCAAGGATTTTGAAGGAGAATACAATAAAATTAGGCAACTCTAAAAGGAGAAAATGTCAACTTTTATAAAACTCCATCACCTTTTCAGCTGTTAAAGTCAAGAAGCTGACAAGCAAAATTGCAAATTCTATATATTAGCAGCCTGTCTCTGCATTTAGGTACAGGAGCGGGGGGGGGGGGGGGGGGGGGGGGAGGGGGAGGAAGGGAAAAGCACTGCAGCAGTAAGTATAAAGTGCTATTTAAATTAAATATTCACTTATAAAGCAGTAAACAAACATCTGCAGTAATTTGCTTTGCAGGATGTTAGGATATGCTCCTAGTCTGTTATGTATGTTCCTAGAGGGTCTTATTAGATTACTATATCAGCCTTTTAAACATTAAAAAAAAATGGTTCAAAGGGCAAACGATGGTAGTCACAGTGTGGCATACAACTGATAAAAAACGCAGTGCTCTCGAGACCAAACCAGGCAGCGAGCACAGGAAACCAGAGCGGAGGGTGCGTAGCTGAAAGGCACTCACGGGATGGGGTTCCCCTCCATACAGCGGGTCCCGAAGCCGGGCTCTCGGGTGAGGGCATTCAGGAGCTCCTGGGTGCCCAGGTCCTCGGGAGCATCGTTACTATGGGAACAGAAGAGGCAGCCAGTTCAGCAATTCATTAAAACCATACATTTGAAGGAGGAAACGTTTTTTAAAAACAAATGCTTTATTAAGTAATTCCTGTGTGCCAAGCTCTTAAAACAGCAATGAATAAAACAGCCCACCCACAAGGAGCTCAGACTCGGGCCATCCACTTGATATCACGGTAACATACAGCACTTCAAAGTGGGGATTGTGTAAATAAACTGTATGTAGAGAGGTGTGCGTATGTGTGCGTGCACATGCGTATACACACGTACTTATACACATTGACATACATATTTTAACAAAAAGTAAATGAATTCATTAAGGATCCGTATTTCAAAAATACTTCCACAATTCCCCAGTAGGTACAGAGAGCCAGGATAGTACTCGAGGCGGACTTTACTGGCTGCATGTTTGCATGGACACTGGATCACACAAACAGTAAAAGGCTCAGGTTACAAACACAAAACCAGTCCACGCTCCACAGCCCTGGGCAATCAGCGTCAGCAGCTGGGAGAGGAAAGAATAAAGTAACCTGCACTAGGTAGAAAGGTGATGTCACAGAAAGAAAGACCGATTCCCATGTTTACGTATTTTTTCTGTCTTTTTTTTTTCTAATATAGCTTCTCTTTTACATCACTGAAACAGATCTACTGCTTGACTGCTTCCCAGATCTACCTGTCTACAATTACTAGAGGACTGAAGAAAAGTCTTGTGGAAGGAGATGGAGAAATTCCACGGTCCTTTTGTTTGAAGCACTGGATTGTTATAGAGTAGCTGGCATTTTTGTCCAAAGCACAAACAATAGCTACTATCCACAACTAAAAAGTCTAGATAATAAATGCACGCATTGTACTGTGCAAAAAAACAAGAACGTTGACAGTGTCTGGAAGCCCTGTGTTAAACCACAAAATGAAAATCCAGATGTAGTATAGCTCGATCCTAGATTTTTTGCAAGGGCAGATCATTTACATAAAAGGCATGCCTGTTCCTGACAGCAGCAGTAGGAAGAGGAAAGGAGCGCAAATGTGGCAACAGGGGACTGACTGGCTTATTCCTTCAGCCTCTGTTCACTGCTGTTCTTGGCATGTAATATTAGTGTGTGTGGAGGCTCCAGCCACAGCTGCTAAGACCCATTCCACTGTGTGATTCTTGAGCCCGCCTCCCCGGCCCTCGGCAGAGCAGACACCATGGTTTGCTGGAGCTTTCCTCTCTCCTTGGGCGTAGAAGGCAAACACATACCTGACGAATGTGTACTGTTCGTTGTACATCCAGGGCTGCAGTTCCAGGCTGGGGTACTTGCCAAAGGGTGGCACGATCAAGCTGAACACCAGGGCAATGCAGACAAACACAGCTGGCAGGACAATCTACAACCAGCGGGGGGAAGACAGGTGTTAGAAAGGCAGCATGGGACAAGCCTCCCAGACCAGCCGGCACGCAGGTGAGTCCAAGGCCCGTGGCCAGACTCCACCAAGGCGCTGTCGGAGGGCTGGAAGCACGGAGCCTGAAATTAAACCTCTTCCCTCCAGGGCATCCCTAGAAGCTGGCAGCACAAGGCCAGAGGCTACGGGCACCTGGCAGAGGCATCAAGCTGAGAGTCAACAGTGGTCATAGGTCAGGGTGACTCAGGGGTCCTGCCCTCTGCCCCCTGCAAACCTGGGGAAGACCACGCTGGGCCAGGAGCCCAGCTCAAGCTCAGAGGAAGGACAGGGAGCCAGAGACCTGAAGCTGGTTCTGTCCCTACTAGTGCATCCATGAGAAGTCACTTCCCCCTCTGGCCTCAGCTTTCTCATTTATAATCTGTAGACTGAGATGAGCTGACCCATTCAGACCCATAGTGTGATAATAAATTTAAAAAGCCACTCTCCACATTGTCTCCATTGAAAGGGAGCAGCAGCCACTGTCTCCCCCATGGCCTCACAAGTATAATTACCTAAATCCTTACCCAACCACCTCAAGCTTTACACTCGTACCTTCTCTGAAAACGACTTGTACATACTTTATAAGTAAACTCTAAGCTCCTTCTACTTATTCCTGAGAAATGTATCCTTAAAAAAGAACTTAAAGATTCAAATGATACCCATGGTTTTAAGGTTCTGGGGTTTCAATGCTAAAAATTATCACTGAGTGAGTAATTCCATGGAAAAGTACTGTAAAGAGCATTACTTCATTTAATAATCATTACCACCGTAAGTAGTAGTGTCATTAGCACCAATCAACAAACAAGGTCAGTGAGGCTCAGAGAGATGGAGAAACTTGCCCAAGTTCACTCAGCAGAACCAGAATTCAATCCAGGAGGGTATGCTCGATTCATACTCTACATTACCCACACAGTCTGTGGGGAAGGATCTCTGCAGACTCCTTCTCTATACTTGATTCTCTAGAGAGCAATAATGTTATTCCCTCTAACCAAGTAGTCAGCATGCAGACGCTGCCATGCAGGCAACAGTGTAAGGAGGCTTTTCCTATCAGTTTGCAGTTAAGCATCATTTAGAGAAAAAACAAGTTTCCAGTAAGTTGATATGTCAAGTGCATCTGGTCATATCATCATCACTCAAGTTATGAAAAACTTCGTCCTATTTATGCTCTCCTCTACAATAAATACACACACACACACACACACACACACACACACACACACAATAATTACTAATGTGAGGCCCATTCTAAGCACTTTCTCATTTTAATTTTCATAACAACCATGTCACAGGTACTATTATTATGCCCATTTTACAGATGAGGAGATTGAGGCACGGAGAACTAACTTGCCAGCAGATACATGGGTGGCGAGAAGCAGCCCTGGGGTGGAAATACAGATAATCTGGCTCCAGCACCCATCTCACATCCTTGGCCTGCCACAGCACGGCTCACCTGAGCGAAGAATCCCTTCCGACTCCGTCTGGCAATCAGCAGCCTCTTCCACAAAAGGGCCACAAACTGCTGCTGCGTGAGTTTCCAGCCCTTCACCTGGTAGGAGCCTTTGCCATCCATCCCGCTGAGCAGGTCTGTTTCTCTGGATTCTGCGAGAAGCCAACACGAAGGTCACCTACTCTCTGAAGCACTTGGGCGTCACCATGCTCCTTCCTCCCGCCCCTGCAGCAACCATCCTGGAGGCTGAGTTTGAAGGGGAAAGTATCCCAGGAGTAAAGGACTTTCACATCCAAGAACATGCTAGGACTCCCAAGTGTGCAGCCACAGCAGGCTCAGCCTTTGTTCTCATCTGATGAGAGCAGAAAATGAAGGTGCCCGAGACAATGAAGAGATGTGTTCACACGTGACTGGCGGTCACAGCCAGTTGTTCAGATGAATCGGGTCAACCTTGATTGCTTACGGAATACTCTATGAAACAGGCCGTGAACACAGGCTCACACACTGGAGAACACACAATGGCAATCTGTCTACCATCTATTAGACTTCTGGTAAAAGGTAGACACAGTCAAGTGACCTAAGTACAGACAGTGTCTGAAATCAGGGAGAACAGGAGAGAGTCACCCTCTCGCAGGAGCAGGGAGAGCCAGACAGGTTTCTGTTCTTAAACATTCCACAGAAATCCTCATCTTCAACCAATGATTCCTCACTGTCACCTTACCAGTATCTGCCTGATTTCTTGCCTCCCTTTCTCCATCCCAGTCAAACACACAGGGAGACACACTCACCCCAAAAGATCTAAGTCTAGGGCACAGGTGAGTCTAAAGGCAAAATCACCTCTCTGGGTCTTTCAAAATCCACCCACTCAAAGAATATTTATTTATTCAACAGCTCAACACCTAAGGTATGCAAGAAACTGGGACTCCACAGAAAAGATGCTAAATGGACTCAGAGAATCGACGGGCATCTTGGGAGGAAGACCCCAGGGCATCTTGGGAGGAAGACCCCAGCTCGGTGAAGGCAGTGATGAGGGTGGGCTTTCTCCTTCAGGCTGGACAGCAAGGGCAACACTGGGAAAGGGAGAGTGGCTTTCCTCATTTTCCCACTTCCCTTGGGACCCTCCCTGCAGGCATCTACCGTCCTGGCCACCAAAAGATAACCCCAGAGAAGAACACACGAGGGAAAGTCACTTTCAAGATGTGGAACACAGATCTCGCCCACACGGACCTGGGTCTATGTCGGAATCATTGGGATCAACAGCGTCGTCCTCAGTGAAGGGGTGAAGGCAGCTCTGCCTGTCCCCGAAGGCCCGCCGGTTGCGTCTTGCTGGCAAAGTGCCATCTGAAGGCAAAGGGAAGGAAGGCCCACGTTTTATTTTACTTATTACAAAATCAACTCTCTGCATCTGTAACGAACTTTATACACTAATGATAGGAATGCCATACAACAATTCAAAGGGAAAGGCCTGGCCCCGTGAGCCGAGCAGCCTGCGGGAGGCACAGCCCAGTGTGCAGCCCCCGGAGGGTTACCTGAGGTCTCGGCGTCCACTCCACTCTCTTCGGCCACTTTGAGGAATATCTGAAAAATAAGAGAAATTGAGAATATTATAGGCTCCGTGTGATGACGGCAGCCACCACTGCTGTGATGATTACATTATCGAATGGTATGCTAGGCCCTAAACACAGGAAGGAGAAGCTTCGCTTATTAATGCCGCTTGGTCAGAGTCACTTGGGAGAGAAGCCTTTTTTACCGAAGAACACAGCCTCAGTGGCGAGACTGTCAACCCAGACAAGGCAATGATTTTCACATGAAAGCTACGGCGTCAGGACGCTGCAGCAGCAGAAATGTGTTCCCCACCGACAGAGAATGAGCCCAGTGGCTTCTTCCAGGTGTATGGCCCCAAGTCTTGGAGTAGGCTGGAGCCATGACATTTCCCAGGACAGAATGACCAGGAGACGATGGGTTTCCCTTCTCCTGAAATGCCGGGGCAGGGATCCAGACACCAGAAGAGAATCTGAACTGGCCCAATGATTTCCAAACGGATCTACAGACCGCTGCCGCGGAAGCACGCAACAGAAGCACCGGCAGCAGGGCCTTCCCTCCAGAAGTTCCGATTCGAAGCCCTGCAGCTGAGCCTGGGCGTTCTGATCTTCAAAGATATCCCCAGAGGACTCTGCTGCACGTCAAGCCTGGGACTACTGAGCCAGACAACTTTATATCCCTTCTAGCCCTCAAGGCCTGGGGTGTGTCCCGAAAGGGAATATGGGCTCTAAAGCCCAAAACCCCTTTTCAAATCCTAGCTCAGCATCCCTGAGTGTCTACTTTCTCATCTTGTTATGAGGGTTAAATGGAGTTACAATGACTTAAAAAAAAGACACCACGCTTGGCACTTGGCACTTGGCCCAAACTGAGTTTCCATAAATGCCGGCCAGCTCCTGGGCATGGCCGTGCCGCGGTCATACCACGGAGCAATCCTAATACTTCTTTCCCACTATCGCCCACTACAACCTTAACGTGTTCACGGGGGCTGACACCGCCCAGGGGCCAATGACCTCAGAACTCCGTGAGCAGTTCCAGGGCAACCTGTTCCCAGTGGAAACGCAGGCTGCGCGTCTGGCCTTCCGACTGTTGGCCCTGCTCTGTTCTGATGGCCGGGCCCTGAACTTACTTCCTCCAGGGTCGTCTCTGAGATGCCGTAGCTGGAGATGCCCAGGTCCGAGAGCCGGTCGTCGATCTCGTGGAAGAGTTCCACAAAGGCTCCCTCTTTGGCAGCTTCGTAGGGCAGCACATAGGTCAGCTCGTGCCCAATGTCTTCCACCAGCCGGGCCTCGGCCACGTGCTTCCGGATGAGGTTGGAGATGATGGAGACATCTGTGGGGAGCAAAGCACAGACGGCTCAGCCAGCGCAGAGGTCCCACACTGAGGGCCGGCCATTCCCTGCCTTCTTCCTCTGCCTACCCCTCAGAACTCCACTAGCCACGCACTACGCCTGTCTCAGATTCCTAAGTCATGCCACATGTTCATCTCTGGCCGCGAGTTCCTGGGGGCAAGAACTATGTCTCTGGATCCCCCAAACCAGGTCCATCGTAGGTTCAGTGCATGGGTGGGTGGGCGGATAGATGGATGACTCAGCTTGAAAGCCTGGTTTCTATTGCCTATGCTCTAGGATTCTTCAGTGGAAAACTTGACTAAACAAACTTTAAAAGATTCTTCACCCTCCCCTAGAAAGATCCTTAATCTATCTCAATAGAAGCCTAATCAGACAGTCCATGGAAGGAGTCTCCTCCCTGGAGAATGCTGGCGACGAGGACTGGGCAGAGAGGGCCGAGGTACAGGCTTCTGTTGCATGCTCACTACTGGTGACACTGGCCCCCACACACGCTTCCGGAGCAAACCCAGCAGGCTATTCCCCATCTCCTGGGCTCTCAGCCTCCCTAGGTCCTGAGCTCTAGTCCCTCCCGAGTGGCTTGGCCCTGAGCTACGTATCCCTGGTCTCCAGTGTCCAGCCAGATTCACCCCTCTAAGGGATCCCCTCACCCCCAATTGTCTCAGCTCTCTGAGGCCCTGCCCTGTCAGCTCCCAGACCAAGCCCCAGGCTTCCCAGCAAGCGTGAGGCCAACCCGCCACCAAGCTGCACCCTCTCCCACAGCCGCCCGGCCCGGCCCAGCAGCAAACCTTGAGTCAGCGCCACCAGCCTCTGCACCTCTCCTCCTCTGCCTCCACTCTGCCCAGCTGGGGGAAGCTCAGGCACCACCTGAATAAGAAACCCCAGAATCCTTACCGATGGTCAGCGTGTCACTTTCATGGTCGCTGCCCAGGCCAGCATCAGAACTGCTTTGAGAAACACTGTCCTCCTGATGGCAAAGAAGGAGGTGAGAATGGGTCAGGGACCAGGCAAGGCACAGTCACCACCACCTTCGCCAGGGAGGGTCTCCGAGAGGCTCTGTGTGTGAGAACTAGAGTGGAAAGCTTCTCCCGAGAGGCATGCAACGGGGAAGCCAGGCTTCTGGGCCACGGTCCGACATGTGTGCTGTGGGGATGGCCGCCCTCCAGGAGGTGGACATCGGGATGCAGCGCCATCCACAGAACCATGCCCACCAATGGGTGCCGTGAGCAGGCCCTTGGCCGGCTGAGCATGGGAGTTACCTGGCTAGATGTCTAGTCAGTGCTTCTCAAGCTCTCATGTGTGTTTAATCACCAGGGCACTGACAAAATGCAGATTCTGAGTCGTCCTGGGGTGGCCCAGGTTTCTGCATTTCTAACGAGCTCCCGAATGTGATCGCAGTGCGGCCGTCTTTAGACCACACTTGGGATAGCCTGGCACTAGTGAAAGGCAGTGGACGGGAGCGCCAGGTTGGGATGTAAAGGTTTTAGGTGCCACGGGTTTCAGCACGTTAATAAATCTCAGGCATGTACTATGGTCCAGAGGCAAACGTACATGGTTACTGGGTTCTGGTCCCACCTCCATTATTTACCTACTGGGTGAACTTGAATAAACTACCAAGTCACTACCAGCCTCCCTTCCCTCATTGGGGACAGTAATCACAGTATCTAATTCCCAGGGTTACTCTCCACTTTGACATGATGTTTTTAAAAATATATATATATATAAGTAACAGCAAACGCTACAAAGAATTACCATCATCATTTTCTTTTGTGCTCAGAGTCTGCTAGACTGAGCGTCTGGCATGAACTCGGTGCTCAGTAAACGGCTGCTTTGCAGATTAAAAGTTGAGGTCACTGCGATGGCAAGGTCATGACAGGAACAGCAGAGCCTCCTGCAGCCACGCAAGTCTCTTTTCTCCAACATAACAGAGTCCTCTAAGGACCTCACCCAGCCTATGTGCTTCCACAGGAAAATGCAAAAGGGATTCAACAGAGCTCGCATTATGGGAACAGAGGCCGCCCGAGCCTTTCACGTATGCGGTATGACGCGATTCCAAGGGAACCATGGCGCCAACGTGGCGGAGTGGGTAGAGGGAGACAAGCCATTCTCAGCCAGCAAGTCCTGACCCCCGAACCCGGCCAGCCCCTGCACCAGCCCCGCACACAGGCGGCAGCTCACCTTTTTCAGGTACGACACGGTGCTGCTGCTGTTTCTGCAGGAGCTGAGGGAGGACTCCACGTCCTTCTTGACCAGGGTCAGGTAGTAGCCGGTTCCCATCTGGTTCTTCAGGAACAGGGAGGAGCCCACGCAGCACAGCTTCCCGTGGGAAATGATGGCGATCCTGTCCCCCAGGATGTCCGCTTCGTCCATGTGGTGTGTGGAGAGGATGATGGTGCGGCCTGTGGCACAAACACAAGGACCCAGGACAGGTGAGACCTGTCGATGTGCACTGACTGCAGCGGCCAGAGCTAAAATGTTAGCAGGGGTAAGCATGGGAGAAAGACCTGGCAGCCTGGTGGCCCGGACCTCGAGATGCCCAAGCTGTGGGCACAGCTACTGCACCCTCATAAAAATAAAAACGAACATTTGGGGGCGACGACCCGCCAGGCAGTGTGCCAGGTGGTCTACATGCATTCTCCTTTAACTTAATCCTCCATGGGGTGGGCTCTACTGTTATCACAGGCAAAGAAACTGAGGCAAGTTAAACGACGTTTCCTAGGCCTCAGGGCCAGCCGGGGCTGGTTCCAAAGCTTGTACGCCTCATTGTAACCATAAGGTGGCAACCTTACGTATCATCTAAATCGCTAAGCAGACTGCCAACCAAACCCACTCATTTATTCATCCACTCTTTCAACATACATAAATTTAATGCACCATATGGGGATAGAGATGAACAAAGACACAGCCTCTGCTCTCGGGGACCTCAGTCAATAGGGGGCATGGTTATATGACACGTGCGTAAGTTTTTTACTAGAGATGGTGGTGGGGCTGTGGGAGACCAAAGGAGATGCCCTTTATCCCCTTGCAGGCCCCTAGGTCATGAAGCATAAACATTAAGCATTCTAGCCCAGCTGGTTTGGCTCAGTGGATGGAGCGTTGGCCTGCAGACTGAAAGGTCCCTGGTTCGATTACGGTCAAGGGCACATGTCTGGGTTGCAGGCTTGATCCCCAGTAGGGGGCATTCAGGAGGCAACCAATCAATGATTCTCTCTCATCATTGATGTTTCTATCTCTCTCTCTCCCTTTCCTTTCCTCTCTGAAATCAATAAAAATATATTAAAAAATAAAACAAAACTTTAAGCATCCTATAAACCAGGCCTCCCCCTACACACAGGGGCCACACAGCTTTAAGAAAACAAGTTCCGCATTTTCCATGAGAAGCAATTCTGTTTCTCTAGCAAGAACAGCCATTAGCTATGGCATCCTTCTTGAGCCTCTTCCTCCCTTCTTCCCTCCCAGCCCACAACACAGGATAAATGCACACTGTTTACCTTGTCGGTATTTCAGCAGGAGCTCCCATATTCCCCGGCGGGAGTAAGGATCCACGCCTGCTGTGGGCTCATCCAGAATAACAACCTTGGATCCCCCAACAAAGGCCAAGGCCACAGACAGCTTTCTCTGCATTCCACCTGTAAGCAAGAGAGAGGGAGGCTGAGGACAGTGAGCCAAGGCAGAAGTGGTGAGAGAAGAATGGAGGAGGCACCCAGACCATCCAGGGACAGGCCAGAGAGAGAGAGAGAGAGAGAGAGAACAGGGAAGAGGGGAGAGGGGAGAGGGGAGGGAAGGCAGCTCTAGGCCTCACCTGACAGCTGATTTGTTTTGCTTTTCAGTTTGCTGGGCGGCAAACCGACATCCAGGGCCATCTGCTCCATGTCCGCTTTCACGAACTTCTCTGAGAGGCCTTTCAGACGGGCGTAGAACCAGATGTGCTCCTCCACAGTCAGCCTGGGGACAGAAGCAGCTCAGCCCTGGGCCCTGCAGGACGCTCTGGAATACAGGGCCCTCTCTGGAGGAACCCCGTCAACCAACCGAGAAGCTGGCTCTGCATTAACTTGGAGCTGCCCTCAGACCCCCAGAGAAGGGAGCCCCTGTGGAGGGCGTGAGCGTGAGCTGCTCACTTCACCTAAAAGGAAATTGGGGCCCAGAAGGATAAAGTCCTTGGCCCCAGGTCTTTCTCTGCTCCACCACAGGGCTCCCTGGGGGACCTCCTACTTGCTGGTGGGGTGACCCAGCATCAGGCAGGGCTGTGGCAGGAGAAAGGATGGGCCTATCGACCCTCCAGAATGACAGCAGTGGACAGCACCACTTCCCAAGCCCTCATCCTCTGGGTGGGCTGATGGAACATCTCCCATCCAACAGTTTACCTCCTCCTTTCCCTAAATTGAGGGACAACCAGGTCTCAAAGTGTCCAGGCAAGGACACCACCAAAGAGCATAAAACTCTTAGGTCCTCCTCCGCCCCTGACTCATGACCCCACACATCCAGAGAGGCTCCACCCTCCTGTGCTGCTGGTACTCACATGTCAAAGAGCACATTGTGCTGGGGGCAGACCCCCAGGTTCTGCCGGATGGTATTCATCTCAGAGCGAATGTCTTTCCCCAGGATGTAGGCAGTCCCCGAGGTGGGAGGGAACAGCCCAGTCAGGATGGACCTGAGGACAGAAATGTTCAAGTCCAGGAGTCAGCGTGAAGCCCCGCCTCCCCAGAAACGCTCCATTCCCGGCACAGAGCAGAGGCCTCAAGCCTCCCACCCCCGACTCCTTCCTAATGGACTCTGACACCCCACAAAGCAAACAAGCCTTCTCTTTAGTGACTGACTACGAGTGGGCCATGTATTGAAAGTGACCATCTCAGTATGAGCATTTTTTAAATGAACTCCAGTTTGCACTGGAGACTAGTTTCGGACATGGATTCTGCATGCCTAAGATCATGACCACATAAGATGGAGGAACAACAAGAAAGTATTCAAAGATAAAAATAATTTTGTTTGTGTTAAGTGGTAGGATTTTTGTACGCCTTTTAAAGATTTTCTGCAGTGTTCCTAACATATTGGCTTTGCGTTAAAAAAAGACAGACTACGAAAAGGAGGTCACCCCCGGTGACATATCCCTTGCAGTGGTTGAGGGACCACACTGAAAGCCACTAAGGCTAATTCTGGTGTTTCCATGGCCTTCGCGCCCTTTGGGAGCTTCCCACTAGAAGGTCCTTGTAGGTCCGGGGAAGACAAGCATACAGCCAGCTGCCCAGCTGCTTCTCACAGCTGCTTAGAGACAGAGTTCCTGGAAAATGCTACCTCCCTCCAACACATCTAATCTTTCTCGAGAACCTTGCTCAGAGCTGTCAGAACTTCACCTTCCAAGCACACTGCCGAGAACTGAATGGGAATGGTCAGGAAAAGGCCCCCAGACTGTTTGAGGCTGAATCAATAATATATAGTAAACCCAGCCTTTGGAAAGCACCATCTGATTAGATAGCATTCTTACACTCATCCTCTCCTTGTGTGTCCTGCCCTTACCCCAGTGACCAACGCAGTGTGCGCTTAGGGATGAATTTCTAACTGTGCTCAAGGATCTCCCTGGGGCTGATTCTGAGAGAACCACACCCTCTTACATGGTGGTGGTCTTCCCGGCTCCATTGTGGCCCAGAAAGGAAGTGATCTGGCCCTCATAGAAATTCAGGGTCAGGCCATCCACAGCCACCTTCATGCCATCTCGGTAAACCTTCATCAGGTTCTGAATGGACACACCCAACTTCAGGTGGCTGGGTTCTTCCTCCATGCAGACTGTGAGAAGAGAGAAGACAGGAATGAATGCAGAAAGCAATGACGCATGGCCTGTGAAGACCAGCAGCTGGACGTGTACTTTAAGAACTCTCCCCTCTCCATGCCCCCTTCTGGTTTCCCAGGAAGGCAGGCTATAAATACAGGGGTGCACAAAAGCAGGCTAATGATAATACATAAATAATATAATAGTTGATAAATAAATAATAGTATAAGAATAAACTCTGTTTCATGTACTCACAACTTATAAACATACTTTTGCCCACCCCTGCATTTATTTAGGGCCCATTTGGGCACTGGTGTTGGTGATGGGAACACAATGATACAGGAGGATCAGTCGTGTAGGGGGAAAGACTTGACAATCAGTTAAAATATAAGATGCTAAAAGCTCTTTAAAAAACACATGTGAAGTGCCATGGCACTTGTGGTGTAGCCATCTTGTGGAATACTATTCAGCAATGAAAAAGAACAATCTGTTGATACACATCACAACTTGGATGGATCTCAAGGGAATTATACTGAATAAAAATCCAAACCCCAAAGATTATATATTGTAAGGTTCCATTTATATAACATTACGGAAATAATAAAATTATAGAAGTGGAGAACAGAATGTTGATTGACAGATGTCACAGAATGGGGAGGAAGGGCTGTGGCTATGAAAGGGTCGCAGGAGGGAGCTTGTGGTGAAAACACAGTTTTGCATCTTGACTGAAGTAGTGATTACATGAACCTATACAAGTGATAAAACTGCACAGAACTAAACACACAACACACACACACAAACACACACAAGTGCATGTAATACTGGTGAAATCTGAAGGTCTGTGAAATGGACCAATGTCTATTTCATGGTTTTGAGATTGTACTATAGTTATGTTAGGTGTCACTACTGGAGAAAACTGGGTAAAAGGTACAAGTTTCCTTTAGTAACTTCCTGTGAGTCTACAATTATTTTAAAATAAAAAGGGTTTGGTTTTTTTTAACGCTATGAAATCTCAGAGGAGGAAGTGACTGACTACCTGGAAAGCTAGTAGGGCTCCTTGGGGGAAGGGATATTGAACTAGACCTTGAAGAGCAAGTAGGAATTTACAAGGCGGGCAAGTTGGAGAGTTCTCCCGTGAGAGAAAACGGCACGCAAGGCAGGGAGCTGTGGAAGAACGTGAGGCGTTCCGGCAGCTGTGAGCAGCTCCAGGTGACGGATACAGAAGCTAGGGGTAGAGAGGAGGTTGGGCAAGAAGACCAGGCTAAGGAAGGCCACACTTTACCACTGGTGATGAGGAGGAGGACGCAGAGGGGAGCAGCAGAAGAGGGACTTATGAAAACTGAGGAAGCCACAGTGAACGCACAGAGAGAACTTCCCTCCAAGAACCTGAGCAAAGAGCCCAGAAGGCAGAGCCTTTGCTGAACTATAGGCATCACCACCCGCAGGTCAGGAGCCAGGAGAGGATTAGGCTCTGAGTAATGAAGGTGAGAACATTAAGAAGCACAGGCTGAGCCCTGTGGCAGCCACATGGTGTCAGCCTACACTGGTTCCTATAGCTATCACCATGGCCAGGCAGGCAGTGAGGTGACGGTTCCACAATCACAGTTGTATTTCTCTTCCTTCTACTTATTAGGATAGCATGAGAAGTGGAGAGGTGGTGGGGAGGGTGGAGGAGGAGGCTTAGAGTCAGTTCCCAAGAAGCCAAGAAAAACCCCCTCAGGGACTCAGATGCTGACTCTGACAAGTGGACAGCACTGACACAAACAGCTTGGGAGAACTGGGAAAGGGACAATGGAGTGGTTTTAGACTCTTGCCCCCAGCAGTCAGTGGGGGCAGCAGCACTTACTTTCAGAGGTGCCCTTCTGGCTGGAACCAGGATGGCTCTTCTCATCACTTTCCTCTCCTAACCAGTAGGACTTGGTGCAAGGAAAATACCAGGGCCTGGGGATTCCATACTGGCCTGAAAGCAAAGCACAGGCATGAATCAAGCTCCGCCACATTCCAGCATTCCTGAGATATCCCAACCAGACCCTCTCTCTCCTTGCGCTGCCTTCCTTGGGAGACAGGGACAGGCTGGAATAAAGGGGGGGAGGGGAAACTACCATTCGATGAGACCTACTTTGTATGACATAAGTTTGCACTTCTTTGAATCTCCCAACCACCCTGTGACACAGCTATCGTCCCCATTTTAGAGACGAGGAAATTGAGGGATCATTCCTCTACCCAAGATCACTCAGCCAGTAAGTGGAGGACTCAGAATTTGAACTCAGATCTGTATGATACAAAATTGCATATCCTATGCAGGAAGTTCAGGTAGGGGTAATAATCATTTCATGTATACCTACCCACCTCCCCTTAGGGGAAAATTAGAAGGTGAACCAGAAAGAGTTAAACCTTGCTCTCTCAGAATTTGATCTTACATGAAAATGTATCCAAGGCAGGTCTTGGTCAGGGAGATTTATTAAGGGAAGTACCGAATAAATTTTTATGAATGCTAATTCGATTAGATCACAAGCCAGGGCTGGGAGCCAATGCATTTGTTATTCACAAGCTGTGCTGAGGAAACAGAGCCTCCACCAGTGGTAATTCTGGGGATGCAGAATGAGAGAACTGGGTCAGCTCTGGGAGCAATCTCCTGGGCCAGCTGACCCAGGGTAACCCAACTGGGTTCACCTCCAAGCACCGACACTTACCAGCTGTGTGGCCACAGGCAATTACTTAACTTCTCTGAGTCACAGTTTTCTCATTTGCAAACACTGGTTATAACAGTAACTCCTTCATTGTAGTCTTATCAGGATTTTAAATGAACCAAAGCAAATAAAACACTTTGGACAGTGCCTGGCACACAGAGCTCAAGAAATAAGGGCTAGCCGGCCGGCGTGGCTCAGTGGTTGAGCATTGACTTTTGAACCAAGAGGACATGGTTTGATTCCCGGTCAGGGCACATGCCCAATTTGCAAGCTCAATCCCCAGTGTGGGAGCGTGCAGGAGGCAACCAATCAATGATTCTCTCTCATCATTGATGTTCTCTCTCTCTCTCTCTCTCCCTCTCCCTTCCTCTCTGAAATCAGTAAAAATATATTTTAAAAAAAGAAAAAGGGCTATCCCGGTAGTAAGAGTTGTACTTTTAGCATCAGCTGCTTCTCCTTGGTCTGTGTGTTTGCCATAGGTCTAAAGCCGTAGCCACTTCCCAGGGAGCCCCCAGCCCTGCAGAAGTCCCAGCAACAAGGGAGGCAAGCTCTTCAGCGACAAGTCGCATTTCCCTAGCAGACGGCTAAAGCAGGGCGGAAGCTCGGCGTACCTGGGAAGACAGCCTCGATGTACCACGTCATCACCCCATAGAGGAAGGCGTCAAACAGCATCATAGAGACCGAGGTGGTGAGGTTGAAGCCATCTTCCTCCACGGGGCTCTCGAAGAGGTTGTCCCACTGCACCCCAATGCCCTGCTCCTCGAAAAGGGCAAAGTACTCACAGCCAAACCCGAAAGCCACGGGGGAGAGCAGGCTCTGTGAGAAAGAAGCGAAAGTCACTTATCTCCTGTCTCTTTTTTCTAACACTTCCAATGTAAATTTCACCTGGAGAAATTTGAATGTACAAAATGGATCAATTACAAGACATGGAAGTAGTCATCTACAGGGTCCCTCTGGGGCAGGGGCTCCTTGGCAGCATATAAAATGATTCTATTTATAGCCACTCATTATGCGCACACATTTTGGAAACACGATATGATGAAGTGTAAAACTTTTAGAATTTTATGCCCCCAAAGATGCCCCAAGGGCTCAACAATCCTGCACCCCACACACTCATACATCATCAAGACACTCCTGAGCCCTCTGCTCAGGAGTGATGGCTCATGTCAGAGCAGCCTGCCTGGGGCCCCGGATATTTAAGGGTCCAAACTGAGGCACCTGGAGGTGACTCTTAGAAGTGATCCGGGGGAGAGCTGGCAACGCACCCTTAGACGGGCTTACACACCCTTGAAGGCCCCTCCTACCATGTACAAGGGAAGGAAGTGTCGAGGGCAGGGGTCCGTTTTTTCAGTTCAGAAAACGTTACTCAAGTGAAACCCCATGCTGGACACAAGGAGCACAGAGTCAAGAAGGAGCCACCTGTGACCTCAAGAGGTTTCAGTTCTGTCTGCAGCTATGACTTACGGTGAGCGTACGTGGGGGTGGAGATGAAAGGTGGAGACGGCATCTGCTGTCTAGAGGGGCTCCCCAATGCCATTTACCCACAGCTAGGTGTGTGGTGCAGCCTGGCTCTGAAAAGTTCCATCGGATTCAATTCCACCATTCGATTCACTGAGAGGACTAACGGCGAACAATGTCATGAGACGCAGCCCCTGCCTTCAAGCAGCTTAGAATCTAGCTCTGAGGTTCACATCCCATTGGAAAGACTCTCTCAGCCCGGACGGCAGCACGGAGGTGAAGCCCAGGGGTGGCTGGGACAGCGGCGACTACAGGAAGGCCAGAGTCACTCACCGCGAAGAGCTTGAGCGTGAAGCCCACGTAGTCCTGCCAGGCCACACACAGGACGTAGGGCAGGTACAGCATGAAGTAGATGATGCCCCCGCAGGCGGCTGCCAGGTTGGCCCGGGAGAAGAGCGTGCTGATGAGGAAGCACTGCAGGATGGTCACCACGGCGAACACGGACAGAAAGACAAACACCACGCTGGGGTCACTGTAGGGCAGCAGGTTTCCCAACTGGAAAGGAAGAAACCCAATAAACATGCTGCTTATTCCCCTCCTCTTGGAGACGATATTGAGGAACGGTGCTGTTCGTTTTTCTGATGAAGAAACCCAAGCCTGGAGAAGGGAAATGACTAACCCAGGACCACACAGCAAAATAGCGTTAGTCAGGACCAGAGCAGAGTCCAGGGTTGACACTCATCAAGGTTTATCTCAACCATTTTGTTCTTTGTTTCTCAAAGCAATCTGACCTGGCTTTTTCTTTTAAAGGACTATGACTCCTGGCACCAAGAGAGTTGTGAGAGAGATGGCAACCCACATGACTTCCCCCTCCAACAGCCAAGGAAAATGGCCAGGCAATCGTCACATCCCCCTTGACAACCGGCCATGGATCCCACACTCCCACAGTCACCTGAACTCGCGTGGACCTTTACGTTGACCTGCAGGAGTTGGGTGTATCTGAGCAGGACCTGCCAGCACGCAATAGTCCCCGAGTGGCTCCCATGCACCTGCCAGAGGACCACCCCCCCCCACCCCGGCCAGAGCTCCGTCCCTCACAATCAGGTACCAGAGCATGAGAGGGGTTTGCTTTTAGCAAGAACTGCTCTGCCACAGGGTCAGATGACCTCAGTGAAGTCCGTAACCTCCTTGGCCTCATTTCCTTGTACGTTAAGTGGATTTAGTGAGGATATACTAAGACAGCACCTGTGATAAGATTTAAACAGTGCTTGGCAATCAATAAGTGGGCATTTGTAATCAATAGTAACTAGTATTACATTGAATGTTAGTTCCTATGCCATTGCAGTCCCCCCTCTTTAAAAAACATTTATTTTTATCTGATGGGTCCTTAACTGAAATGATTGTAGAGAAAGAAAACTGGCCTACAAACTTATTAATGTATGTGGTGGATATAGAACTGTGCCCAGAGTCCCCTGGGGGGACTTGTCTGGCGGTCAGCAGACAGCCTCCAGGTACCAAATCCTCGGGGTCTGTCACTGCTGCAGAGAGCACTTGGCCCTGGGGAACACACACGTTCAAGGACTGGATGAGGGGCCTGGGACATGGGATGCCAGGGACGGAGGCCTTGGGGAACCTAAAGAGCTGGACATTTCAGCTTCATGAGGGACAACTCTGACAAGCATATAGGCTCCCAGTGCCCATGGGGTTGCCTTGCATTGCCATTCAATTCCTCCCTTTGCCCAGGCCTGCATCCTCCCCAGAGATACTGATCCCTAATAAATATTCATATGCCAAACTGTTTCAGCCTCTGCTTCCAGGAAACCTAACCTGTAACCATGTGTCCTTCTGACTACAGTTTCTAGATATTCCAGCGGAAGCACTGCCCAATATGAGTAAGGCAATGACTAGCTTTCAGATGCTGCCATGAACCTCTGCCCAGCAGACAGCATGGCACAAGGCAAGTGTGTGCTTACCTGGGAAGCAAGCACCCTGAGCTAAGCCTGCTTAGCTGCTACCCAGCTGGGCTGACCTTGGGAAAGCCATTATCCCTGCCGGGGCCTCGCTTTTCCCAACTTTAAATTGGGGGGCATTGCAGGAGATGGCATGTCTGACCCCTTCCCTCCCAAAGAATATTTGCTTTTCTCCCCCTCTGGCAGCCCATGCTGGGAGGAGCCAGGGAGCAGCCTTACTTTCAGGATGACCACCAGCAGGCTGGCGCTCACGAGCAGAGGGATGAGGCTGCTGATGAACCAGCTGAACCAGAGGATGCCATTATCCAGGCCCATGATACGCATGGTCTCCTTCAGCCGCGCCTCCTTCTCGTACACGATGCCCTTGATGATCACAGCCACCGAGTAGATCCAGGCCAGTGTCATGAAGAGAGGCATGGACCGGCTCATCACCCTCAGGAAGCTGAGGCCCCAGGGAAGGGAGGGGGGAGAATTAAAGACAAGTGTGAGTCAGATTCATGGGCCAACGCCTCCAGGCCTGCATGCAAGAGAAAGCACCTCGACTGAGCCAAAGATGGCAGGCCCTCTGCACCCGGACACATGGAGTGCTCATTGCATGAGCAGTGCAATGTGGTGATAAAAATCAGACCAACAACGTATTGCCAAAATAAACTTCTTTGGGGGCCTGCTTTAGTAACTAGGTAACTCTGGGATGTCATTAAGCTAAATGTGGGTGATTTTAAATGACAAAAAAACAAAAACAAAAAAAAATCCCAAACTCATTCTCTCATGAAAGTTCTCAACATCTCCAAGGTCATCTCATAGCACTACTGACTTGCCTTGCACAACCAATATGACAGATGGTGCAGAAAAACACATCAGGCAGCTCTTGTCAGGGGTATTTCCAAACGAGAACAGGAAACGCAGTGAAGCAAATGGGACACAGAATCTGGTCCCTGAAAACCGAGGTCCAAGGCCCAGCTTTACCCCTTCTGCACACACTACTGCGAGTCAACAGCAAGGCTCTCACTGCCTCGACTCCCAGCATCCTCATCATAAGACATCCTTTCTAGAGTGAAGCTGGGCTGAGAGGCTCTTTGGGAAAGTCTTCTTTTGGGAAGTTCTGGCTAATCTTTCAGAAATTAAGAAGCAAGATAGTTCTGGGTGACATGGCAAAGCTAGAGTGAGCCACGCAAGGAAATACAATTGTCCAGTGCAAAGCAGAGAGCAAACACAAGGAGAGGCACCCTGCTCCTTCCGCACTCTGATCTCTACACACACACACACACACACACACACCAGCAACAAGAGCACAGACACTTTCCAACTGGGAAGAGGCATTACCTAGTTCAGATGCCTGAGATGATTATACTTCTCCCCAGCTCTCTCACAAGAAATCATTAGATCCAGAGGCCCAGCTCCCACCATGAGAACTTGGCAGCACAGTAACTAAGCACTAAAAGATTATCTTAAAAGTCTAAGATAAGAAGGCCTTGTTCAATTTTATTTTGGTTGTTTCAAAATGTGGTTTACCAGTTATGGAGAGGAAGTAGATATGTTTGCACACAGTGAGATTTTCTAGGTCTGGAACACTGTCCTGTTTGGGGAACATGTGTATGTGTTTGTCACGACATTTTAAACGTGCAGATCAGGAACTTTTAGAGAGAAGTTACTTAATTGACTTTAGTGCAGGAAAGAGGTTCAAAAGAGTAGAGTGGAAAAAAAAAAAAAAAGTCCTGGTAATTGTGGACGAGAAGGGAAGGAGGATCGACAGTGTGTGCACGTGTCCGTGTCTCTGATGTGACTCAAACTGTCGACTACCTACATCTGGCATCTCATTTCCTGAGATCTTCACAGAATTTCAAAAACAACTTATGACCAGTATCAACACCCACATAAAATAAATAAAATCAAAGCGCTCTTTCTCCTCCCAGGGTGTGTGCGTGTCAGCTCGATAAATAAAGAAGGCGGCTTCCTGGTGACTTACATGTCATCGACGTAACAGGGGTAGGGCATCTGCTGCACATAGACCCCGGTTTTCTTCTCGGTGCCCGTCAGCACCCGGATGATCGCCTGCTCCACCACATCCTGCAGGTAGGCGAAGCCCCCCCAGACGTACCGCATGTCCTCAAAGGGGTCCGCCCGAGGACCAGGGTCCCAGTACCTGAAACCGAGCCACAGGTTTGGATCAAACATTTCGCAGAACCACACAATAAAAACCCAATCACCCACAATCCCATCACCGCTGCCAGACACTGTTTTTATTTTTGTATCTTACCTTCTGGTGTCCGTTGACATGTACACATATTTTTAAATAGATACCAGAAAAAGCATACCACTTCGTTTGTTTCCCCCTCCCCTGAATACCTAACATTGCATCTAGTAGACATACCACAATTTACCTGACCACTCCCTTCCATACTGATTGTTTGCCCCTTTTTGTAAAAAATGATAATGCTAACTTGGGGAACCCAAAGTCTATTTTTCTCCTTTTTTTTTTCTGTTGATTTAATTCCTTGGGATTAATTCCCTTGAGTGAGAATGCTAAATCAAAAGATAATAATATTTTCTAAAAAAAGGTAATATTTTATGACCTTTGAAATAACTGTCACCATCAAGAAATGTGGCCATTGCACCAAAATTATGCCAACCGTTTGAGTTTCTACCAAATTAGTGGGTAAAATCAAGTACCCCTAGTCATCTTAGCTGCTCTTGACTTTCACAGGGCTGGTTGGTGTGATGGGACTCAACTCACCCATCTTTGATCTTGTTCGTCCTCTCCACATTGTCAATGTCCATGCGGATCTTGTACTTGACGTGATGGGGCAACTCAACACTGTCGGGGGGAATCCCGGTGAACACGATTCCAGCCCAGAACTTCCTCTCATCCAGCAGCTCCATGGACTTGTTGATGAGCCAAACCTCTGTTTTGATCGGTTCCACCTTGTTCAGGTTGACACACTGAAGGAAGAACAGCCGCCATGAGAAGTCTGGTGGCCAGAAAAGCAAGAAGTGGCCCAGGCAGACCTGATCCTGAGAGCAAAAGGCTGTGTGGCTTTTTTATCCTCACTCTACAGATCTTCCCTCGAGTCGTTTTCCAATATGCAACTGAAATGGGTCATATTTTTTTACTGAAACTTCGAGATAAGTTACTTAACTGACTTCTGTGCGGGAAAGAGGTTCAAACAATGACCATGCCTCCTTTTCCTCTCTGTTTTCTTAGCAATTTTGAGTCATTAACAACTAACCAAATAAATAAACTTGTCCCTATTAAGTGACATCATTTTTAAAACTAAATTTTTTAAAATGTAATCTGATTGGATTTCAGATAAATTTCATAGAAACACTCTTGGGTCAGACAGAAAAAAGCTCAAGTTAGATTTGTTTATTTACGTATTTGATCATGCAGCTGACATTTACTGAGTGCCTTTTGTACACCAAGTCCTATGTTAGGTTTGAGGACACTACTGTAAATAAGTCTGTACATTATTCCTCAACATCCCTCCATTGTGACTTACTGCACCATCTCAGAGGGAAAAAACACAGCATGGCCTTTTCTAAATGCTCCACCGAACAGACCCTCACCTCCATGAAGCGACCTATGGTCTGGACCGCCCCGTTGGTCTCATTGAAAGCCTCTCTCCAGGTGTACACAGAGCCGTTCTCTGACTGCACGTCCTCTGGGTACTTGGCCAGAAACGCCGCGATATCTTCGGCTGTCCAATCTAAGCCAGCCAAGCGTTGTTTCCAGAAGTGGTCATTGCCCCTGCTGTTCAGGAGTGTCTGCCATTTCAATGGGAAATCACAAGCAGCAAACATTACAAAACCCTTCACGTACGTGGTCTCCTTCATTTATCTTCACAGCAAACTGCGAGTTAAATAACAGTGTCCCCATTTTAAAGATGAGAATGTTGGGGTTGAGCAATAAATGAATATGATTTTAACCAAGACTGAGTCACAATGCTAATAGCCATGGAGCTGAGACTCAAAGCCAGGCCAGTGCGAATGCAGAGTCCCTATGTTTTCCACTGTACCAAAACCTAGCTTAGCAGCAGTAACTACAGCAACAGCAGTAATCACACGTACTCTGCATAGTTACTATACTGAATTATTTATCTGCTTTACCTCACGCAACTCCATGATGAAGGTACCTTTAATAGCTCCCATTTTACAGATGGGAAAACCTACATTCAGAGCCGTCAAGTCCCTAACATAAGGTCCCTAATAAGTAGCAAAGTTTAGCAAAGTCAGAATATGAAACATGGGCTCTCTGATTCTACTGCACCTTCCCAACAGCATTGAATTACTTTCCTCTCTTGAGACCCCATCTGATGACTCCTCATATAGACCACATCTCTAGTCTGAATGAAGACAAACCCACTTTTGCTGTTTAGTCTGGGAAAATAATACCGTTATTAAGCCAAATAAAATACGATCTTTCCCAACTGCAAGACACATGGGTCATGATGCAAAGGAGGCCTATCTTCCATTTCTTGCTCCCTAGCTGACTGGCACCCAACGTGGGTCAATGTGGAAAAACAGGAAAACCTAATTTGGTGCTCAATCCACGGCTACTTTTTTTTTTTAATACATTTTTATTGATTTCAGAGAAGAAAGAAGAGGGAGAGATTAAAACATCAATGATGAGAGAGAATCATTGATTAGCTGCCTCTGCCCTCCTCCTACTGAGGATCAAGCCAGCAACCTGAGCATGTGCCCTGACAGAGAATCGAATCGTGATCTCCTGGTTCATAGGTCGATGCTCAACCACTGAACCACACCAGCTGGGGATGGCTACTTCCTACATCAGTCTCATTTCCACTAACATGAGCTGTTTTCCCCACGTGGCTTCATATTTACTATTTTAATGGAAGCATAATGATTTCATAGATTATATTTACTATAATTTCACTGACTGTTCTCATGCTGCTAAGCGTTTAGCCTATTTCTAATTTCTCACAATAACAATTATCATAGCAATAACATTTTCTGTCCTACAGTGCCTTCTTCCTTTTAAAATGATGTCTGTAGGATACATCCCTGAGGGTGTGTGGAATGGAGGTACACAGAGTAGCACATTTTTTATGGTTCTTGCAATCTTCATCCCAAATTACTTTCCAATAGGGAATAACAATTTATACTGTCATCAGTAATATATGTATTTTTGTTAAAATAAATAGATGCAAAATTGTACCTCACAAATTCTGAAACAACTTTATTCGGAGACTTGAACTGAACGAATGAGGGCTGCGTGAAGACATGTGGTGTTTGGGGTGAGACCTGCCTGCCCAGTGTGGATTTTGAACAGTACTGCCAAGGAAGCAAGACTAGAGAGATGAGCCCAGGGAAATCCCCTGACCACATGGCCATTCTAGGGCACATGAGGGGACCAGAGGACCTAATTTCACCCAGAGGAATGGTAGCCAGGGAGAAAGCAGGGTCTTGAGATGAAGGTGGCAAAGAGCAGCTAAAAAGGAGAACTGTTTAGTATTGGTGGTTTCCATGATGCAACAGAGAAGTGATTCTGGATCTGTGGGGTGATGCAATGGGTGCAGACAGAGCCACGGACAGCAGAAAGATAAGAGCTATCACAAAGTAGAATGGTGTTTGCCAGGGGCTGGGGTGGGGGAGATGGGGAGATCAAAGCATACAAAGTTCCAGTTATGCAATCTGAGTTCAAAGGTACACCCTATACCTACAATATATTATCTCGAATTGAAATTTGCTAAGCAATTACTACGTGAGATGATGCATATGCTACTGATTGTGGTGATCATTTTACAATGTAAATGTATATCAAAACATCAAGTTGTTCACTTTATATATAATTTTTGCTTGTTAATTACACCTCAATAAAAGCTGAAAGAAACAAGGGAGGACAGGAAGGAGGGAAAGAGAGAAGGGGGAGAAAGACAAAGAGAAAGAGAGGGAAATAGAGCAAAAGAAGGAAAAGAGCTACCCCAAAAACAGCAGAGACCTCAGGCATTGCCTGATGTACCAGACTCCATGAGGCTGTAGCGGGTACAGAGTTTGAGAAGCCCAAGCTTGGAGTGTGAAACAAACATTCCTTCATAGAGAAAGGAAAGTCGGAGGAGGCTCCTTCAATTTCCACCCACAGGCTGGTAAGTCCCTAGTCAGTTTCCAGCCAAACCACCCCTGCTCTCCAGGCCCCAATATCTGTCAGCCTAATGGACATCCCCACCATCCACCAGCCAGAAGTCAAAAATCCTCCGAACCCCTCCCTGTCCTTCACCCTCTACATTCAAGCAGCCCTCAGGCTTCACCTCCTGCCGGCCCTGGCCACCCACCTGGCTGGCCTCCATCCTGGTCTCTGCCTCCATCGTGCCCCTCTTTAATCCACTTGTCACATCGGAGTAAGACATCTACATCTCCCCTTGCTTAAAGCCCTTTCAGGGTCCCCTGGAGCTAAAGTCACGGTCCTCCAAACCACATGCCTTCTCCCCAGCCACAGCTCCCACATTCCCTCTTGCACATCCTGGGGCCTCCCAGCAGGATCTCTAATGGATGCCACAGTGACGTGTACAAAGCTTTGTCCCAAAGAACTGGGAGCCTGGAGCTGCTGAAACATCCAGGCCACACTCTCCATTTAAGAGCAGGAAAAGCATCTACCTGCCTCCAGACCCAAACTCACGGAATCCCTTCCCACTCGTGGGATCCTCTGACTCGGGAGGAGAAAAGTCTAACAGGGAGAAGTGCAGGTTCCAAGGAGGGGACCAGGAAGGGAACCAGGGAGAAGAGGCCTGGGATCACATGAGGTCCAGTCACTGTGCATGGCTGGGCCACGGAATCCCTTCACAGAGAGGAGACTGGAGCCCAACTGAGAACCATACTTGAAGGGCATGAGCTGTTACTATTATGAGTCAGGAATTATTCCGTAAATCCATAAAAACTGCTGCTCATGTTTTTCTCACTAAAGTCCCTTGGTTTGGGAAAGGCCCAAGTTAAGAATTCTGCATAGATAACAAGAACAGCACAACACTGACTCCAGCTTTGCCATCAGGGGAAGACCCCCTGGGTAATGCCCTTCCCAGGGCATCTGGGGACAGTCCTATGCCTGAGAAAGTTCCTTCCAGATAGGTATCAGCTCTCAAACCCAGCTGCCCCTCTGATCGATGATGTGTCAAGACAAGAAACCTAGCAAAATCCATCCCTGCTTCTTAATGGCAGCAGACAGGAAAGGAAGCGCCTCCAGTACGTGGAGATAGAAAACAGCCTAATGATCCTGGCTCAGCCCAAGGCAGGGATGATGTGATTAAATGGCACTCGGGCTCGAGCGGAGGAGATACTCTGTTCTTGCTCAGACTCCTCTGCTTTTGAATCCAATTGTCTCCAGAGCACGAATCCCTTTCAAGTGACGCGGAGTACTGAGTGCAGTTAGCCTCCATCTGGTAATGGTGGCTCCTCAGAGCAAGTCTCTCGCACCTGACTATGGGTCAGAGTAGCCCTTTGCTCCCACACCCATGTCCAAGTTCTACCAAGACACAAGAAGGCGAAGCTGGCTCTAGAGCCAGAAATGAAAACAGCCAGGGTCCTGCAATCACCAAACGCTTGCTCCAAACACCAGGCCTCAGTTTCTTAGAAAACTGATGTTTGACCGCCAGACGCATGGATGCTGATGTGCAAGAAACAGGGTTGCCAGTGCTCCGTCACCTGCAGCTCTACGAAGGTGACAGCCCTGCGGCTTAAGCTCAGCTCCATACGCCTACACTAGTTCAAGGTGAAGAATTCTCATCTAAGCTACTTCTGGGTAAGTGACTAGAAACTCGCCTCTCTAGCATCAAGCAGGCACACGGTCTTCAAAGGACACTCACCCGGACAAGGTCCATTTCTGGGCTGCTCTCCATGAAGGTCCAGAGCTTGGGGCTAAGCTCTTCCCACATGCCTTTTATATCATGAAACACAGCCAGTTCCTGGAAGGTCTTATTCACCTGGAGTGAGGAGGGGAGCCAGGGAGAGCAGGAAGAACAGAGGCAGAGACATGAGAAATGCAGCTGCTCCCTGGTAAGATGCTCATCCCAGCACCCTCTCTCAGTCCTCTCTCAGCCCCTCCCATCCCCAGGAGGTGCCTGCCGGCAGCGCCGATTCAAATACACAAGGCTGGAGAGCCGGACCTCAACTGTCAGCTCGGCCTGGGTCAGACCCGAGGTTCTCACTCTTTGGAAATCCCAGGAGAGCCAGGATTTGCTCAATATACTCCATCTGGGACCACCTGCGATTCTAGCAGGATCCTGGAGAGAAAATCCTGGGCCTGGACAGCTTACCTCAGCCATGACCTGCCTCGTGGCTGGAGTGTCAGGTGTATACAGGATCTTCCCAACGAGCAGAGGCTTGAGAGCCTTCCATATGATGCGGGAGAGAGGACTGGACTCCAAACTCTTCATCAGATCATTGCAGTAAGGACCTGTGACGAGGAAAGGCAGGTGTTCACACGCGTGCTCACAGACCTGTGGGAACTAGCAGGGCTTCGGAGCCAGCGCGACAGTCCTGGGTTCAATCCCTGCTCTACCACTTAAGAGCTACATAATAAGTAACAGCCAGTCTGAGCCTCAGTTTGCTCCCCTGTGAAAATAAAGTTCATTACAGGTATCTGGAGAGCCCTTAGAACAATGCTTGATAAATAATCAGAGCTTATTATAACACTGATTATGGAACGCTCACAATGGAGACAGATCTACACTACAAAACAAGCCAGCATACCCCTAGATTCATACTCCCATGCCGACCCTCGCCAATTTGTTTTCATTGAAAACACAGGACTGAACTCAGAATTTAGTTTTCACATAAAAATCAAATAATTACCACAGGGCGGGGGTGGCGGGGGGCGAGGGACATATGTAATACTTTCAACAATAAAGATTTATTTAAAATAAATAAATAAACAATTCCCTTTCATTAAAAGGTCTCATCACAAATATAAGTAACCAATGTTAAAAAAAAATAAAAAAAAAATCCTTAACCTGAGAAATCTGAAGTTAAACCAGACACTAGGGTTTGATTTTCCAGAAGGATTCCTAATCGTGTTTTTAAATTTCATTCCAGGTCCTTTTAGATACCAAGTATCTTCTACATGCTGCAAAGACGATATAATTTTTTTAAAGGGATTTGCTCACAAGTCCACCCGCTGGGAAAATGAAGGTTCCCTTGGGTTGACTTGCAAAGCGAGGAGCAAAGGGGATGGCATTTCAGAAAACTGCCTGTAACGCCATCCCCTCCGGCTTGCAAAGCAACTGCGCTGTCTGAGGGCTTTACTCCAGCGGTAAGGAGAGGTTCTCGGGTTACAGTAATGCACAAAAAGCTGCCTCACTCGCTGTCTGAAAGACACACCTGCGGTTGGAAATGGAGAAAGGCTCGCCTGCATCAAGTTTTCAAGGGAAAGGATGCCATTGTTTAAAACTGTAACACTGGCTCCTCGCTGCCATCCAAACTGCCCGGGTGTGAGCCGCAGATATGGAGTTACAAGGTTCTTTAACACCACCTCGCAGCTAAGACCCAAAACAAACACCTGATCAAACACCCGGGGCTGATGGGAGACACACGCCATCGCTGAGAGGTATTTCAGAGGCTGTGTGGTTTACCGGGGAAAAAGCTGGAGCCAGGGGGATCTGGGCGTAATCTTGGCTCTTGGGGATTAGTTAGGCTTGTGTGACTTTGAACAAGTCACTTAACCTCTCTGAGCCTGTAGAATGTGAGGCTATAAAGCCTTCCTTGAATGGTTACCGTACGGGTTCAATGAGCTAACAAGCAGGATGCATAGGAAATGTTCCCTCAAGGTTGACTTTATGTTGTTATTATTATTACTGCTATTTTTTAAGTTTTATTATAAAGCATAACTCAAGGGGAAGGAGACAGGAGAGGGAGAGGAGAGAAAAGCCTTATTATTCTGGGAACCACTCTCCTACGTTCCCCAGAAAACTGGGAGATTGGCTTTCAACTATTCATTCACTTGATAAACACACTGTGTACCTGAGACGTGCCAGGCCCCGAGCAGTGGGGACAGGTAGCTAGCCAGGAAAGGACGCTAGGCTCTAGGTGCTCAGTGTGGTGAGCAAACCGACACATGCACATCCAATGCTGCACCAGAGGATGAGGGTTAGCATGAGGGAGAGGGGACACAGGGCTGCCTGAGTCTACATCAAAGGTGCCGGGGGCCAGGGCCTGGGCCTGCACAGACACTCACTTGTAGAATTGTCATAGATGGCGCCAGCATCCTCCTCAGTGCCATTGCCTCCAAAGAGGGCTTTGTAGTTGTTGTCCTCATACCAGTTGAGGGACTTGATCTTCAGGCCCCCACCCTCGGGGTGGCCACAGACGATGCGGGAGACAGCCTGGTATATCTGGGTGGAGGAGATGGAGCTGTTCACGTTGGTCAGAAACATCACCTCCTGCCGCATGTCACTCCAGCTCCTCATGCTGAACAGCTAAGGTCAGGGATCAGGAGGGAAAGGAGAGGGAAGAGGAGAAAAGGGTAGAGCAAGGATGGGAGACAGAAAAGAGAAAAAAAAAACATCTTATTTTCTCAACCTTTCCAAAGCCACATCCCAGAACATATCTTATATGACCTCATCTCCTCAGAGCCTGTGAGGGGGATGCCGGAACCATGCTACCCAGGTTGTGGTTTACCACCAGCGGCATCTGTGTACTCTGAGAGGTCAGGAATGCAGACCTGATCTACCTGTTATAGTTCAAACTTGTATTTTCACAAGATGCCCAGTGATCCCCAGGCACAGTAAAGATGGAGAAGCACAGCTGGGCAGTGAGTGGAGCCGCTGGCAATGGGTATTATTTCGTTATGATTATCTTCTAGTGTAGGAGAGAATGCTTTCTCTGAACAGCTACATGCTCATATACATACATCAGGAACTGCTCACACCGTCGATCACGGACTCACTTCTAAAATACCCCCAACCTCAGTGTGGAAACTAAGGGGTCCTCTGCCCCTTGGGAGAAAAGTGACTGTGTGTGCCGTCCCATCCTTGTCTCAGTTAAGTGCTGGGTGATGGAAAAGCATGAGATGGAAGACCTGAGTTTGCATCCCAGCTCTGTCTCTCATTAGCTTACAGCCTTACAAGAGTCACCCCTCTAAGGCCCAACTTATCATCAAGATGATGACAGTGTGGTGGTGAGGAATAAATCACATGACACACGAGAGCGGCCCCTGCCACAGAACAGCCCCCGCGAGCGATGACTCAGACACTCCAGGCAGCCAGGGGCTGTGTCTGACTTCCACTCGACAAGGGCTTTGTCTCCCATACAAATGGACTCCTGCACCTTGTGGAGTTCTTGGCCCCATTGCTCTTATAATTAAATATTTATGGAGCACTTTGTATTTCCACACATTTCACAGTACATCATTAACAGATCCCTCATTTCCTTGTAAAGTCACTGCATGTCCTCCACCACCTGGAAGACCAGCTGGGGGGGCGAGGGGGAGGAAAGGGGGGACTATGGGACCTGCACACGCCTCAGAGGAGGCCTAGAATCGGACTCCACGCCCCCCAGGTTTCTGTCTCACGGAGCCTGCTGGTTCCCATGAGTGACATGGTCCTACAGATCCTGACCACCTCCTGCCCCCAGAGGGGAGCCAGGCACAGATGTCAGATGTCACAAACGTTTGTCCCTCCAGAGAGGGAGAGCAAGTAGGTGGCCAGCTTTTCCTCACTTTACCTTTTTATAACCTGCATGAGGTGAACAGACAGGGAGGGAGAGACAGCCAGACCACTTTCCCTTTTGTCCGTGAGTGGAACAGCCATGAGAGATCTTTAAATAATAGTGAAAGCCACTCCCTTCTCTTCCCACAGGCGGCCTCACCGCCACCATCCCACCGTGCCCCAACCAAAAGAACACTCTGCCTCCCACATGAAACCAGCACGTCTCTGCACGGAGGCACTGTAAGTGACGAGGTTACACGGGGCTCTCCCAGCACCTGTCTGAGGGGCACAGTCCACACTCCTCAGTGAAGCACTCCCACGCACAGCCCACGAAAGGTGGTGTCCGATCTTCCCTGGAGTGAGTGAATGGCTGACTGACCTGCTGCCTCTCAACCCACTGCCCTGTGCCCCCACCATGGTCTCAGGTCTCTTCTTAGTTTAACAGCCAGAATGCCAACAGTCTCAGACGCTAGGTCACGTCATGCCCGCCCCTCTGCTCCCAGCCCTCTGCTGGCCTCCCATCTCACTCAGCCCGACCAGGCCTACATGGCACTCCCCTCCTCCTCTGACCTCTCACCTCCTCCTCTGACCTCTCACCTTCAACTGCCCTCTCACCTCCAACCACCCTCTCACTTGCTCACTTTGTTCAGGCTACACCGGCCTTCTTCCTGGTCTTTAAATACATCCCTTCATCGCGCCCCACACAAGGGTCTCTGTATCTGTGGTTCCTCCTCTGTGGAGTGCTCTTCCTTCTCCACTGAAACACTGACATTTCCTGCCGGTTCAACTGTCACCGTATCAGAGAGGACTTTCCTAATCACTGCCTTTAAAACAACACTTCATCATGGTCTCCCTTCCCTGCTTTATTTTTCTTCCTTGCACGTATCCCTGTGATCACATCATACACCGATCTGTCTCCCACCTGACCCGAGACCCAGGAGAACAGGGAAGTTACCATGTTCACTGTTGAGTCCCAACATCTAGCAATGCCAGGCCCCTGGTAGGTGCTGAGTGGATCACATACACTGCTCCCTGCCCTGCCTCCCAATCCTACCGGGCACAGCCTCCCTGTCCCCTGTCCCCCAGACATGAAGCTCACGTCCGCTTTGACTCAACTACGTCCACTCAACTGCCAAGTCCTGTTTATCTATATTTTCTCTCTTTAACGAGTCTCCTTCCTATTCGATACCAGTTACCATCAGAGTTCATCAGACAACAAGTGGGCTACAGAAGCAAGAACATGGGCTTTGGAGTCCAACAGTCCTGGGTTCTAATCCCAGTTTTACCAATTAGATGACTGTGGACAAGTTCTCTAACTTTTCTGAGTCTGTCATCTATAAAATGGGCACAACAAGACCCATTCATATTTCTCACATGGATTGTGCAGGAAAATTGAGTGAAACTGCATGAACCAGGGGAGCTGCTCAGAAAATATTAGCTCCCTTTTCCTTCAAGGGTTGTGCACTAGTCAAGACAACCAACTTTTTCCCCAAACACTGAACAGATAAACAAGGTCATTTATTTATTGATTTGTCCTCTCCCATTTGTCCCAGAGAAATAGCAAGTTAGACAATGGGTAACTTGTGGCCGAAGAGACTTGGGGGTTTTACACGGAAAGGAGCAGATGGCCCCTGCTTGCCCTGAACCAGGGAGCAAGCTGCCAAGAAAAATGTATATTGCTCAGTTGGAGAGTTTCGCCACATCGGCAGTGGGAACATCACATGCTTTTAATTATTATTTTTTTTAACCCCCAACAAAAGGCAGGCCAGTGATATAAGAGGAAACAGCTGTACCCAGACCCTGAGCTTAGAGGCAGCTTCCCATGTCGCAGTCCCTGCTCTACTTTCTGTACGGCTGGGCGAGGGCCTGGATGAGTAGTCAGGTCAGGGCACGTCAATGTCAGCTAACGGGACCCTAGAGAAATGGCTATGGACTTGCCCCGCAATGTCTCCTGGAAGAACCCCAGGTGACCCAGCTCCTCCCCTTACAGAAAGGTCACCAGCATTCATAACTGAAGTAACCAATGGCAGCTGGAAGGGGGCTTCTTTCCCTGAAAGGGACCCAAAAACCAAGCCTCTTCAGTCAGACACACATGAGTATAATTAAAAAAAAAAAAAAAAGGAGAACCAAAAACAACATGCTGAAGGGGTGACTGCTTAATCTTGGTGTTTTATATATTTTCCAAACATTACCCATTTTCCACGTGAACATGCAATACTTTTATTCCCAGAAAAAAAAAACTGATATTTGAGAAACACCGAAAAATGACTTAAGAGAAGCAACTCAAAATAAGGCTGGCCCAAGTCTGAGAAGTTGTCCCCACAAGTCAGTCCTGCCTTTTGCCCTCTGCCCACTGGGCTCAGCTCCTCACATATTGGGCTCCCGACAACCCCTCCTTCCCAAGTCTCATCTGCAACAAGGCTGGGTGTCAGAAAAGGACAGCACTCACTGGCCGGGAGGCAGAGGAAAGGTGAACTGCTTTTGTGAGCACCTACAGGCCCTCGGATCCTATGACAAAGCTTATTCTTACACATCTGTCAACCTGTGGGCTCAACTCAATGTTCATCGAGAGACTATATGCCCAAAGTGGGACCCCAGAGGCCAGATGTTTGCAGGGGAAGATGTGATTTAGGGATGTCCACATTATTCCCTTTAATTAGCAAACAAATATTTTGGTAAAAAGAGTCTCTAGCCTTGCAACCACAGAAGAAATATGGAGAAGTTGCTGGTAAGACAAATGCAGCACACGGGGGGGATGAAGGAAGGCCTCTTTCCAAAGGAGTTATTAGCAAGGGGTGGGAATAAAAATGGAAGAAAGTTCTAGGCTAGATATGGGGCCTTTAGCCACTAACTAATTAGCTCTGAGACATCTATGAGTCTGTTTCTTCATCTCTACAGTAAGGAGATCAAAGCACATCATTTTAAACATCACCGGTGCCTCTAACACTGATTGTACATTTCATATGATATTTAAATTTAAAGAAAACCTTGTTAGTCAACTTAGGGTAAAAAAAAAAAAAAAAAAAAAAAAAAAGGCGACAGAGGATGGTCTGCCTCCTGGTGCTGGAAAGGCACAACTTACCTCTTGGGCCAGAGTCCCGAGACTATCCAGCAATATTTTTGTGCCTTCAGCCAGCTCCCGGCTCAGGAAGGGAGATATAGAGTCTAGTCCTGACTGGAATGAGAAAAAAAAATACTTGGTTTTTAAACTCAAATGTAAACCTGAAATTATGGAAAATAAACAAGTTAATTAAAACCATTCACAAACATGAGTTTAAACACAAGGTATTTTTACTTTATCTGATTGATTTTTAGAGAGATGAGAGAGGGAGAGAGAGAAATATTGATGTGAGAATGGAACATCAATCGATTGCCCCTACATGCCCCTTATTGGGGATCGAGCCTGCAACTCAGGCATGTGCTCTGACTGGGAATAGAAGCAGCAACCTTTTGGTGCATGAGATGATGCCCAACCAACTGAACAACACTGACCAGGGCATAATTTTTCTTTTTAAATCAATGGAAGTTAAGCGAGAGGAGGAGGAAAGGAAGGAAATAAGGCAGGGATGAAGGAAGGGCAAAGAGCATAAGGGTGGGCTGAGTATATATCAGATCTGAAAGACGTAACTTCCTTGAGTAACATTAACCCCAGGAAACAGCCTTGAAACTAGGCCACAAAATGAAGTCTGAGAACCAAGTACCTGCACTAATATTAACTGTGGTTTCCTGCTCAGATTTGTTTGACAAAGGCTAGCAAAGCTTGCCAAATCACTTTTCCAAAGAGCTCCAGTAAATAATTCGGTTTGGAATTCCTAATATTATTTCTCCTAACCAAAAACACCCCCTTGGCTATGAACTCATACAGGTCCCTACTGACCACTGGAGGCAAGTGATTTTCTCGTATGAAGTAAGGAAAGGGGGTGGAAAGAGGAAAAATAAAACCTTTAGTGAAGAACTGTACATTCTGTGTTGAGCAAACAGGAATTCATGCATTATTCAATATTTTTAGATCATAGCTAAAGACTGTAATAGCATTACAGGAAGAATACACAAACGCTTGTTGTGTTACTCAAAAGCTCCCACCTACTTCTATAAATTGTTTTCATCACAACACAGAGACAGTTCCTAAAAACATGACATTCTGTCGTGCTGTCCCCAGAAGGACAAAGGCCATTGTGTCCTCTCCTTTCTGGGTCTAACAGATAACTTCATTATTTTCTTTCTCTCCTCACTAGCTTAATAGCTAAATTAGAAAAGACTGAAAATTTAAAAGGCAATTTGACTTTAATTTCTAGGCTGGTGTTTTATTTCAGCTCATGTTCAGCATAGTTCCTGGCACATAATAACGAGACACCCAGTAAATGGTTGTGCGGGGGGGGGGGGGGGGGGGGTGTAAAAATCAAAAGGAAGGGAGAGCACATTAGGAGGGCTAGATGGACTGTTGTGAGTCCTGCTCCAACAGTCATTCAAATTCACAGATTTACTCTGTTTTGTGTTCACCTCAAGTCATCCACCCTCTAGTCTTTTAGTGGTTCCCTTGCTCTAAAGATGAAGCCCAATTGCCTAACATGATCAGCTCATCTTTGCCCACTTCTGCAGTGTCATGCCTTACGTTCCTTCTCCCATTAAACTCCCCATAGCTACATCCACTCCACTCAGAGCTACTCAATCATGTGCAGGTCCTCTCCATGCCACCGCCTCTTCTCTCCCCTCCAGACGCATACAGAGGCTGTATCTTTTGCCTGGAGCATTCTTCTCCTGTTCTTTTCCCGGCTAACCTCTTTGGTTTCAACCTAGAGGATGCTTCTCTCCTGATCCTCAAGGACTGGATGAAGAGGCCGCATCAGGGCCTGCACAGCACCGAGCAGAGGGGCTTTCGCTCTGGAGAGCATCTGCTCCTTGCTTGGGCTCTCCCATCTACTCCCCCACCTGCAGGAAAGCTCGGAGAACGTTGTACCTTACTCAGCATGGCCTCCCTGGCCCAGGACATGGCACAGATCAGGGTTCAGTAAATATTTATTGAATGAATGAATATGTTTATTTATAGGAGAGAAGACTGGGAGGGATTACTACTAATGCATTGGAAGTCACCGCCAACTAGAAATAGAAGACAGAACGTCTGTGAAATAAAAATGTAATTGAAAACTCCTTTCAATTTATAAAAGTCTTATCTACACAGAAATGTTTCAGGGACTCCACTATGAAATAAAGTGAAATGTGGATGTATTTTCAATATAATGCAGTTTTGTTTTCCTCATGCCAATGCATGTTACCAAGTGTTTATGGGGACATTTCAAACGTTCTTTAAATACTCTCATAAAATAGACTAAAATTTCTCCTTCACTATGCCCATATTCAGAAACTCCAGGTCAGGACTAGGGTTTATGTTGTAGCTCAGACTGAAAGTAAACCATGTGCCAGTCTGGGAGGACCCATCTCTCTATAAAGAAATTACGTGGCACAAAGTCCTAGAGGATTCCAATTTCTATGTATTATAATGAGGAACATCTCTTTCCAGGCATATCTTTCTTCCAGGGCTCTTTCCCTGGTTTTAAGAGAAACTACAGACAAATCAAAGTGCTATCTGGTAAGAACACTGGATGTTAAATGATGTTGTTGGGAGGGGCAATTCACCAGAGATCTCACAAAACCCCCAGAAATGCACCTGTTCTGGAACTATACACAACACTCCAAAGACCAAAATGCTCAAGTTCATCCTCCATTCTTTGAATAAGAATGAACATGTTTTCTCATGGATTGCTTTTCTGAACTATTGATTCCTAGACTGATCAGACTTTGTTGGCACTTGGGGGGTGGGGATGGGGGTAAATGTGATTTTGTCACTGGTTAAGCTACTTATTGAATGTGCTTCCATCCAATTCCAAGGATTTCCCACTGTGACAGCTCACAGTGTCTCCTTTCTGATGGGCTTTTTAAAACGAATAGATCTCTCTCTTGCCAACAACAGTTTTGAGCCTTTAAAAAAAAAAAATCTGGAGAACTCTTTCTTCAGATGAACTCATATAATCTCAAATCATAATTTTTCAGAAAAAAACAGGTCTTCTCTGATTGAAACAGGCACAAGGGACCTTGGGCTTAGACTCAGAGCCACACCCAAACTCACTCTTCCTCCATTTACCCTTCGGGAGATAGCCCAAAAGTTTGCAAGAACAGTTAGAATACCACTGAGCTAAATTATATCTCAGACTCCAGCCAGCTCTATGTTTCTACAAAAACAAAGTCACGTTGTCCAAGGAAAAATTTCACATTCCACCAGAATTAGTGCTTGAAACTTGTCCACACATCACGCCTACTCACCAGGATGGGCTTCAGAATGTCCAAGTTGGAAAGAAACACTCGCTCTGCAGCATCCAGTTTCTCCGCTGGCAGGCTGCAAAGACTGGAAACGTCTTGGTCACTAAGTTGGATCACCTCTTCTAACTTTGATCCACTGCACAGATTGGTCAAACGTAACTGGTAGCCGTACAAAAATACCTGGAGGCATTTCATGCAAAGACAGACAAGCAGGACTGGGTTACAAAGATGGGAAGCTGGGTCCCTGAAGCCTTTTGGGCAACTTCACATCGACACAGCTCTGAAGAACGGACACCCCTGCACAGTCCAATGCAACGGGTCTCGTTCATGAACTTCGGACTGTGTCCGGGCACGATCTGCCAGGGCACCGAAGACTTGCATGTTGTGTTGGACTCATCGTCCATCTCCCACTCTCCTGTCCTTGAGAAGGGAAATCCTGAGTCCAAGTCCTTTCTCAAAAGTGGACACATGATTCAGTGACTAGGAATCTAGAGTGTGAACTCCTGAAACTACTTTTATTAGAGAAAAACATTCATTATTTTAGAACTTACAATATGTTCAACAGGGGTTGGGCTGAATTATAGAAAAAGAAGCATTTAGGTACAGATAATTAACGGAGGCAAAGAACTATTCAAGCAATTTCAGAATTTGGAACTCTTCGTGTTACTTGCCCGGAAGCAGAGTACCAGCAAGCCAAGCTTCTCGTCTCATTGGGACCAGTTCTAAGTCATTCTTATCTGTTCATTATAGCAGACCCCCCTAGAGAACCTCTGCTTGGCCACATTTTTACTTAAGTAGCTTTTCTGAGCCTGCATAAAGTAAGCTTCTGGTATGATCCTGACTGTCCACTAGACAGCAAGTCCAATAAGAGGCGGGGCCTTGCTTTTCCTGCTCATTTATGGGTTCCTCGTCCTGGAACATTACCGACAGCAACGTTTGTGGAATAATGAATGGATGAGGCAGACTCACTCTTACTCCGTTGCTACCTCCCCTGTTCGTTTAAATCAGTGCAGCTTGACCTGCTTGTAGTACAACCTATTGTGAGTGGTGAACCTCAAGCTTCACAAAACCCACGCAGCTTTCTGATGCTGCAGAGCACTTGGCCCGCCACGGTCTCTGTTACGTTCTCACCGACGACCAGGTACCCAGTGCACTCCAGTCTGACTCCTTTCTCTAACTGTCCTTGCCTTCAGGCGGCCGGCCTCCTTTCCTGTCTGTGTTTAAGAGTTCCGGCTACATGGAGAATCTATCGCCACTCAAGGGCCACCTCCATACTTAGCATACCCCCCATTTTTTAACTGATCGGATGTGACATGACAGATACGAAACTGGCAGGGGGCAGTGGAAATCCTGCTAAAGGCAGCTATTTTCATAGGCCTGCTCCCTTTGGCCCACCTCCCAACCACACAATTGCTAAACACAAGGCATATTTTCCTAGTTTCATCAGGGCAAGCGGTAAGCACATTTTTCTGATTTTAAGAGTTCAACAGCATGTGCAGCAAAGATCTTGTTTTCAGGCATAAACATTTGCACTGCTTCTGCTTATTGTGAAGACAAGCTAGTATGCAGGCATGAGATGGGGTGAGGAAGCAGTTCCCCTTTCTGCCAGAGAACAAACACGGGAAGCCTCTCTGAAAATCAATAACCATGTAAGGGGGTCTCCTACCCGCTCCACGGGAGCTGTCTACCTAGTGATGCCCGAGGAAGGTTTCTAAAAATGGAAGGTTAAAAATCTATATAAACACTAACATTACTTCCTGGTTATATAAATTAAGAAAGGAAAAAAGAACAAACCATTTTCTCCTTAAATACCTTCCTTTAAAGGAAGCATTAAGTTTTGTTTTTTTTAAATCTGCTGACAGACCTGCTCCAGATCAATAATCCTCAACCCTGCTTATTGTCTCAGAACTGTGAAATTTCAATGAAAATGCTTAATTCATCTTAACTTAAAGTCATCCCCCTTTTGGGAGGAAGTTAGCAATAAATGCCAGTTGACAGGCAGGAAATCAGTTTTATTTCAACCAGCTGGCCCCTGACAGCAGGTTGCAGGTTCCACTCTCTGAACGGCTTGGCAATGCCAGCCTGTGCAGGGAAGTAAGAATAGGTGAATTTGAGCTAATGCCCTCCTTCAGCGCCGTGATGGGGACAGGGGCTTATTCATTTCTCTCCAGGCTCCCTCGAACAATGCCATTGCCATCAGCCCCACCGAGGCAGCCGCAGGTGGCAGCTTACCTTGCGAAGGCTAACATCAGCCCCCAGCATTCTGTCCACAGTAGGCTTTGGCAGAGAGAGGTTGTGATTCAGGAATCCAGAGAAGGTTTCATTGTCCACCAGGAAATCCCGCAGCGTCAAACCTGCAGAGAAATGGTGTTTTGTTTTCATTTAATAAGTAATTCAAAATAAAAAAAAATGTCAGCACAATGGGGCGAGTGGAGAAAACTATCATAATACTGATTGCCTCGTTTTAAACCGATGGACAACCACAGGCTTCTGGCGTAAGCGCACAGAGCAACGAGGTTTGGGAGCTTCGCCATAAGGGAGGGACACAATAAGGTTGCTTTCTGAAGACGTGGGGAGCCACACTCAGCATGCGCTCCTGGGCTCGACAGCGCTGTGCATACACACACAGCCTGCCCTGACTTTCCAAGGAAAAGACAAACCTTTCAAAGGATCTCACCCATCCCACCTGAGATCTGTGGCACTAACCCCTGTGCACCTGCCTCCCCGCTGCATCTCAGATTGCTCAAATCAGAGGTATTTAAAGTCGTATTTCTTCAAGCTGATTTCCTTGTAAAAGGACAGTAGTTCTCGGGCTTGAGAATCACTTGCAGGGACTGTTGACAAAGCTTGCTGGTCCCATCCCCAGAGTTCCTGATTCAGGGGCCTGGGAGGAGGCTGGAGAATGTGCATTTCTAACAAGCTTCTGGGTGACGCTGATGCTGCGGGGCCAGGGCACCCACTTTGAAAACCACGGGAGTGGAGCATTACTCATATCAAAGTGCTTCCACCGACATGGTCTCAGTTTAATTCCAAACATGGAACACGTGATGCGGAGCTCCAAAACCCAGGTCTGCAGCGCTTTAAGAAAACACCTAAGTGTATATTAAAAAATCACCTGTAGTAACAATTGGATTGCTGCAGGATTTCATACCGAACCCCTTAAAAAAAAAAAAAGCCTCCAGGTGCATTTAGAGAATGCTCCGATCCAGTGTCGTGAAGCAGAAAGAGCACTGGCCAGAAAGGCAGATGTTAGTCCCCAGGGTTGGAGGCTGTGCACATGGTGCCTCTTGGGAATTTCAGATCATCTTCCTGAACCTCAGCTTCATCTCCAAACTGAGGTTTCTGACTAGATACTAGGCAGGGGCCCCCGACTCTAAAATACCATCGTTTTCCCTGCCCTGTTTCTTGTGACTGTCCACTTCTCCTGCTCTCTCTCTTAATAACCCAACTTCTTCCAATAGAGAAAGCCAGCTGATCATGAGCACGTGGTGGGCAGTCATTGCCTGTAGACTGCAGCCCAGGGGCCCAGCACTGCCTGACCTCTAGGGGGCAAACCCTGCAAACCAAGTCACTTAACCGAGGAGAAACACGTTAGATCTGAAAACCCGCTGCTGTCTGAGGCTTAAAGAGGACAGGAGCTGCACCTGGGAGTGAGGGCTCATGTGCGGGGACGCAGCGGGAGGGCCCAGCAGTCCAGCCAGATCTCATCAGTGCTGTGCGATCCAAGTGTGTCTGCCTGCGCAAACTTGAGGAATGCAGATTATAGAAAGGAATTTAACACAGGTCCCATCTCTAGAGAAGGGAGTCTCTGGCTTCATCTAGCTATTCCTCATGTTCTTGCCCAGTTAGTATCCTCCTCGGAACAGGGATACCTGTAGACGGCCACCTGCGTGGTGCTCACCATCACGTATGGCATGATACTGTTACCGAAGGCTCACCTCTGTGGTTGTCAAACCTCAGGGCACCTGAGCTCCACTTAGGAAGCATGCTGCTGAAAGGCAGCTGCTTGGGCCCACTCCCCAGAGATCCTGGAAGAGTGGCTCTAGAATGGGGCCTAAAATCTGTAATTTAATAGGCACCCCTTCGACTTCCGTGCAGGGGTCCTGGGAACTGGGCTTCTAGGAATGGTGTTTCATTCATATGCCAAATCCACTAGACTATGCCTCTGGGACACACAATATGTGTTTTATCTCTGTGTCACAGTGCCCAGATCAGGGCCTGCCGAAGAATTACTGGTCAGGATATGGTGGCTGAACAATAAATATTTGGAGATGGGATTAGGACTAGGAAGGTTCCAGAAGTATCTGGGCAACACCACAGGAGACTTCCTTTCAGCTGAGCAGGTCCAAGAAGGGCCTTGCGGTGTCAGGACGACACCTCCCGGCCACATCCCAGGAGTAAACAGGACCCCCAGAATCACACTCCCAGGGACACACGGTGACATCAGGGGTGTCCCGGCGTCCCTGTGGTAGGGATAAACAGGAAGGGATGTAGGAACACTGGTGGCTTCGCCTGGGGCGTGGCATGGGAGCCAGACACTGAGCACTGTGGGACAAAGGGAAAAGCTCCACGCTGGGGTCAGACCTCTCTGAGCCCTGGACAGGACAGAACACACACATGGGCTGACTGTCACTGACCAGTCACGTGGACAGTGTGCTGGGGAATTCAGAACAGCCTCCTCCCGCCCGAGCAGGGCGGCTGAAGCATTGGAGGCCGACCCTGGCTGCCCTTGCAACGGGTCTAGGTCACGAGCAACACTCTCCAGACCAGCGCGTGTGCTCATCGTGTTTATAAGACTCTTCTGCTATGTCAACAGGCTCTGAGCATGAGAGCGGCTGGGTGTGATCAAACTCCAACCGCCTATCAGTGAATTCCCTGGATGAGACGTGAGAACCAAGAAGCTGATTAAACAGTCAGCGCATCCTGGCAGGGCATGTGCAGAGGGGTGAGGTCACTGGGTGGGGAAGCAGCAAGGAGGCCAAAGACTCCTGGCCACAAAGAATTTGCATTCTGGTCACGTGGATACCACACATGTGGACACTTAGTGCCACACATCACCAACAGCAGCTGCAGCCGGCGTGGACACGGAAAGGCAGCGTGATGTGGTACATAGGTTCTCAACCTTGGCTCCCATTAGACTCACATGGGGAGCTTTACAAAACCCCCAGTGCCCGGGCCACACCCCCCAACCACTAATCAGAACTGGGGCTAAGACCCGGGCATCGGAATTTTATACAGCTCCCCAGGTGATTCCAGACAAGGTTGAGAAACAATGGTATGGTAGAAATTAGGATGAGACGGAAGAGGAAGGAATGTGGTGTGAGGCCAGAGGGGTGGCTTTGTATCTCTGGTCTCAGTTCCCTCCCTTATGTGGCCGGCAGGAAAATGAGCAGAGAAGCCAAGAATATTGAGAAAGCCAGATGTTTGAAACTGTCCTTCTCCTCTCAGCCCAGCGAACGTCTATCCCTTCTTTATGACTTGGCCCATGATTCATCCCTCCAAAAAGCCTGCCCTGACTTCCCCACCCATAGCTGGGTTAGATGGCCTTCCTCTGTGGCCTGATAGCATCGTATCTTTCCCTCGAGCACCGCACAGATCAAGGTGCAGGTGTCTGAGCACACACCTCTCTCCCCAGAAGAATGGAAGTGCCCTGAGGGCCAGGACTCCATCCTGGCATGCAGCAGTGCCTGGCACAGAGGAGGCCCTCAGTAGCTAGTGGGGTGTGAAGAAATGAATGAACACAAATGAGTGGATTAACCAATGAACTGAGATGATCTGGAAAACAGCCCATCATGGAGAAGCAAATCCACCTCGCAGAGGTTAGGGAAGAGTGGAACAGGACATGAATGTGAAACCAAGCAGATCAAGGCAGCACTAGTTTCTCTGAGCCCACTCAGCTGCATCCGCCCAGGTTGAGAAGACAGCCGGGTGGTGCAAGCTGGAAGCAGGGAGTGGGGAGATGTCAACAGAACCAATGGGGGCGACAATGGCATCTACCTCACTGGGCTGAGCTGGGGGTTAAATGAGAAAATGTAGCTGAAGTCCCAGGATAATGCCAGGCACCGAGAAAGGTACTCAATAAAGACAGCTATTATCATCATCACCTTCAGGAAAGGCTGGTTTCATTTAGCTTCATTGTGCATGCACATGCGTGTGCGTGTGCGTGTGTGTGTGTGTCTATGTTATGTATTTGCCTGGCTGAATTCCTGAGTTGGACAGAATTGTTGAATTATTTCTGCTGATACTATCTATGAGATAAAGGTTGAAGCCTCCTGATCTGTCTATTCAGAACTTGACTGAGGAATTTAAAAATCTAGCATTTTACAGAGAATCAACCGGAAAGATCGTATCTACAAGATCACTACAAGGGTTAGCATAGGTGTAAGATGACCGGTAAGAAAGACCAGTTATTAGAGGCAAGACAGGGAACATTTAGTGGAAAAGGCAGTCACTTAGCCATTTAACTTGGCCCAAGTGAGCTGACGTGACCTCAGTTTTCTGTGGGATAAGAAGATGACTTTGGAGGTTTTCTTATCGGTGGTATTGAAAGGTACACTTGGGGTAAAACGAAGTCAGCACTGGATGTAATGTCAGAAGATCTGAATTCAAGTCCTAGCTCTGCTGTTCCTTGACTGTGTAACCGTGAACCTCACTTTTCCCCTCCTCTGAATCTCTCTGGGCCTCAGTTTCTCTAAACATAAAATGGGACTATTAACACTCACAGGCTGTTGTAAGTGAAAGCAGTCTTTCATAGGGAAAGAGCTAAGGAGCCTCAGTTTTCCACAGGTGCCCGAGAGGGTCTGAAAGCTGTCCCAGAGCACGTCCGCCAGGGAGCTGGGCTGGTCACTAAAGTGTGAGCCCCTGCTGCCTGCAGGGAAGACTGAAGCTCACTCTCCAGCAAAAGGCCAGAAGAGCTTTCCTGCTGCAGTCTCTACGATATGGACCAAAATAGGTGATCCGCTGAACTCAGCCTCCTTGGTTTTGGCTAGATGAGGAGCAAATGGTGGTCTGTCCAGTTCTCAAGAGCGTTCTTTGGGTGTGGTGAGGTGGGCAAAGGAAAGGAGGAAAAGTAAAATTGGGACCTTGAAGTTTAAAGAACAAAGCAAGTGAAATGTGTTATTTTGTGGACTGAGGAAGAACAGGACAGAATCCTCAGTTTCTTGCTAATTCTCTGGGCAAGGCCTCTCTGACCAAGCTAAGGAAACACCTTCAAGCAGGTAGAGGGGTGTGGCAGGAAAGGCCCAGTCAGTGTTCCTGGGATTCTTTCCAGCGGGCCAGAGCACTGCAGGGAAGGACAAGAGAAGGAGGGGGGCAGGAGGAGAAGAAGGCAGAGGACAGGGGAGGAAGGAGGGGAGAAGAGGGAGGAGGAGACGAGAGGAGGGGGAAGGAGGGAGGAAGGCAGCAGGGAGGCGGAGGAGGGAAGCCCTGAGCCAGAGAGCTGGGGTTACCCTCGGTCAATGCCCTCCAGTCCCCTGCTCGGGTTTCAAGATTGCTGTAGTCTCTTTTGTTCAACATGAAAAGGAACCACAGCAATCAGCTGCTCGGAGAAGTGGGTGGAGGAGGCAAATGAAAAAAAGGAGAAGTGGAGAAAGAGATCACGTCAGCATCCAAGGCCCAGACACTCTTCTGAAAAGGACCCCAGGAGGATCTCCCAGCCTCGCCCTGCCCCATCAAATGGGGAATGGGCTTGAGCGGCCTGGGCCAAATTCCAATTCGTGGCTTTTCTCAGCCTAAGCTTGTCTGGCGTTATAAACAAGACTTTGAAGCATTTCTCTGCTAAAAAAAGCGCTGGTAACAGACACACTCGGGTTTCTTCTTGGCGGTTTTTTGTTGTTGTTTTGGTTTGTTTTCTGGATGGTAGGGCTGTATTCCCTTTTTTAAGGACAGCTCCTGCCTGTTTCACTGAGATGGTTGGACCCGCCTCTGCGAAGACCAGGCTTCCTCTGAGAAGGTCAGGGCTCTGGAGAAGCAGGTAAAGCAGGTGGCCTGGCTGTCCCCTGGGGTGACTCCTTGGCAGATGAGAGGCGGCCAGGAGCCTGGGGTGCACCTAGCCTCAGGTCCTCCCTGCTGGGCATCTCAGCCTGGGTTCCCAACCCAGAAGTTTCCCTCTCTACAGTGAAGGCTTGCTCAGGGATACTAAGATCTCAGGTTCCAGATTCTGGATAACCTGGTTCCAGAATGTTCCAGTTATGTGGCCTTGGAGAGGTGGCTTGGGCTCTCGGAGCCTGCATTTCTCTGTAAACGGAGGTCTACCTTATAGGGGTGTAGGTATCCTGAATACTGACTCGTTATGTATGAGAAAATACAAGCCGAAAATTAAACAAGTTCAAAATAAATGTGTTGATAAAGTCATGACGACGACAATGATGTGATGGGTTCCCAAGAGAAACCAGAAAATTTAGGGTTATGCTCTCTGAACCCTTTGAGGCCAGAGTCTGCTCTTGAAACCAATGGGAGTTCTGTAAGTTTAGGAGCCACATTGTTCTCAAAGTATTTTACATGGTATGTGAACTTGCATTAGTTCAACAAACTTTTTTTTAATATATTTTATTGATTTTTTACAGAGAGGAAGGGAGAAGGATAGCGTTAGAAACATCGATGAGAGAGAAACATCGATTAGCTGCCTCCTGCACACCCCCTACTGGAGATGTGCCCGCAACCAAGGTACATGCCCTTGACTGGAATCGAACCTGGGACCTTTCAGTCTGTAGGCTGACGCTCTATCCACTGAGCGAAACCGGTTAGGGCTCAACAAACTTTTAAATGCCCACTGACCCCCAAACACTAGTGCTAGTGTTCAAAGCAGCAATATTGCTTGGTGCTCCTTGAAGGCAGGAGCCTGTAATGGAAGAGATGCTATAGAAAGACACGATCCTTTCCCTTGCTCCCAAGAGGGGATGGACAGAGGGTGGATGAACAGAGTTGCGAGCCTCCAGCCCTCTCTGCCACGCCAGGATCAGTCACCAATGAAATCGAGGACATCACACATCTTTCCCCAGATCCATCTACTGAGGCAGTAGCATACTCATGTCTTACTAAGATGTGGCCAAGGCGGGAGAGGTAGGTGGTAGCCCCTGGAATGAGGATTCACATCAACTGATAAGAACCTGAATAGTAACCAGGTCCTCAAAGAGCCAGTGGAGACTGTAGCCCCAAAGGAAAAGGGTGACTTGCTCACACTAGCCAGGAGCACTCCTGATGCAGTGAGGGCAGCAAGCAGAGTGGGGCTGGCTTTGGGAGACAAGCTCAGGACCTAAAACGAAGATGAGTTTATGAGTTAGGGGCTGAGAAGGGATTCTTTTCAGGACGGGACTAAGGAAGAATTGTTAACATGTATCACGTATAAATAGCTTAGTTCCTCTTCTTTTAAAGTTAATACAGTATTTTAAGGAAAAAGGTCGTGACTTGTGGGTAGTGGAAGTTGATTAGCACTCACTGATCATCAGACACGTGATATGAATTATTCTTTTAAGTCCCTAAAACAAATTTCCAAGAAATATATTCTTCTCATTTTTCAAATGTGAAAACAGACCCAGAGAGGTTAATATCCTGTTCAAGGTCACAGAGCAAGCAAGTGGTAATTTGGAACCTGATCAGCTCTGGCTACAAAGCTTCGGCTCTCTCTACTATATCAGGAAATAAATAAATCTCTTTACGCTTTAAAAAATGCCTCATCATGTTTTTGGCAACAAGCTAATGAGGCTACCCTTACTTCTCGGTATGAGACAACATGGCAGCACAGTGTGGTGGGAAGATGCTGACAGACCTGGATTCAATTCACAACTTTATTCAATGGTCTTGGGCACCAGACATAACACTTCCCAGCCTCAGTTTCCTCATCAATAAAATGGGGATGATAACATCAACCTGCTAGTGGCGGTGTAAGTCTTGAAGGTAACGCTGTATTTAAAATGTAAAAGGGCATCATTACCTGATGTGACTTCATCCGCTGGACAAAGTGTCACTCTAAGATTGCCCTGCCCTTTCGTGCCCCGGGACAGCAGTGATAAGAGGGCCAGAAATGGGAAGTTCTCAACTGGAAACAAACTGGATTCCCAAACTGCTCTTCATCACCCAAGATGCTATGACAGATCCGGGACACCTCTCACACGTTAGGTAGAAAGGTTTCAAAAGATGAAACCCTAAGGCCCTAAATTAGAACTTTTGACAAGTGCATACAGAATGTGAATTGCGGTCACCCAAAGATTTAAAGGAATTTCCAGTTTGATGACATGATATTGACACATATGTCATGAGCTCTTCCAACAAGATGACACACAGGGGACCCACAAGGACAAAACACAAAGTTTGGGGCTGAAACCTCCCCTTCAGCGGAGGGGAGGGGAGGGTTCAGGCGGGGAAGGAGAAGTGGCTGTGAGTCACAGGATGTTCTTTCTGGATGGGCCTTGGGGAGCAGTCCACCCATGCCCGTGACCCATGAAGCAGGGAAGTGGAGGAAGTCTGGCATTGCTCTTTCGGAAGCCCTCTTGTCTCCTTTCTGATCCCAGCCCACGAATGCCTAGTATCCTGTTTCCTTTGAGACGTTGCTGGCTTCCCTGGGCTGCTCTCTGTAGGATGTAGTGATGGCAGAGAATGAAAGACCGACGGTGTAGCCCTTTTCCTATCTCTTGTCAGCTGTACTTCCTTAGGCAAATTACTTAGGCTCTCTGAACATCCGCGCCTTCATGTGCATAAAAAGGAACGAAATTCCCTGCCTCACATGATGGTTGTGAAAATGCAGTGAAGGAAAGCACAAGCCTGGTGCTTCTCATGTGCCAGAGACTATACTAAATGCTTTATCGTTATTGGCTCATTTATTTCCCACAACGTCTCTGAGAGAGGTTCTGTGAATGCCTCCACTTTGAGGAAACTGAGACAGAGATGTTAGGGAATGACCTGGTAAGCAGCGGAGCCAAGATTTGCACCAAGACAGCCTGGCTGCCAAGTGTGTTCTCTTAAGGCCAAAGTGTACTTGCCCAGTGGATGTTTACAAGATGACAATTCTACAACCCCTTTCCTCAACACTCTGCCATGTCCCCAAAGCCTGCCTGCCCTCTGGGGATCATGCCTTTTTGAGACTCAAAGATCAAAGCAGAATCAAAGGTCCCTACAGTCAGTTCTCAGTGTTGCCAGTAAATCCAACAGCCAGGAACTTGTGACCCTTTCCCCTAAGTAAATTCCAGCAAAAGCCTCAGGACTTATTTCACAAAAGTCCTACAGAGCACATCAGAAAGACGAGCAAACCAGATGCGTACCACGAATATAAAGAAAATGGCAGTCATGCCACTGACCCAAAAATCTAGCCAAAGGGATGGGCAAGCTCGAGACCCAACTCAGAGATCAGAGCGAGGGAAATCATTCCCTAAGTCTAGAAAAATAAAAAATTGGGGGGAGAAAGGGTGGGAAAAAACCAGAGCTGTCTTTAAATATTTCAAGGGAAATAAAATTAGCCTCATTCTCTAAAAGGTATAGCAGGGCAGTGGGTATTTTCTGATAATGAAAGCTGTCAACACCCAAAAAGAGCTGCAGTGTGAGAGGGAGGTCCCCACCTGGGGAAGTGGGTGTACGGGAGAGAAGGCTGAGGACGGCAGCGCGTCAGACCAAGGATCCTGCCCATGTTGATGGGGACAGGGCAGGAGAGCCAAGCACAGGCCTCTCAGCCAGCATCTGCAAGGCACCCCTCACTCAGCCTCTGACTCTCTGAAACCCAGAGTGCCAGTCAAATCCAGCAAAATGTGGCTGACTTCACCGAGGAAGAAGGAACACTTCCCGCATTTCCCTCTGGACTGAGGCCTGGCTCTGTGCAGTAAGACAGGCAGCGAAAGGAGGAAGCGATGTAAGAAGTGGCTACGGGACAGAAAAGGAACCTACTGGGTGAATGGAGAGCTCAGCACTGATAGGATACAATCAGAATCGAAGATCTTCTCTCTTCAGAGCTGAGCAGAGAAAGTTTTTCGAATGCAGTTTTGGCTTCTCTTGCCCACCCGAACTCCTATGGCCAGTTGCTCAAAGAAGAAACACAGTTGTGTCTGAGGAAGCCCCACTAAGATCTGAAACTCTGTTTAACAGCTCACCCCCATCAGCCCGTCTATTTCTCCAGCCATGAACTTGACTAGGGGGAAGATGAATTGAGCAGAAGAGCAAGGCCAGGTGCTCAGAAATGCATCACTGACACATAGGAACAACATTTTCTCCCATTTATTGAACACCTACTATGTGCCAGACACTTAAGACTTTACAGTTTACATTACAAGTTACCTATTCATTTATAGCTGAGGAAATGAAAGCTCAGAAAAGTTAAATGGCTTGGCCAACATGTCTCCACTCCAAAATAATCATAGCGCATGTTCACTAGATGTTTCCTATGTACCAGATGCTATTTTTAAGCAACTAAATGTTATATATCATTTATCCCTCAAATTAACCCCATGAGGTAGCTTCTCCTATTGTTCCCATTTCATAGATGAGAAGCCAAAAGGGCCCAAGGGACTTATTCACAAAGTCACAAAACCACAAAGTAAAATATCCTAACCGTCTTTCGACTCTTTCCCCTGGGCCACACTGCCTCTGCAGTAGAAGGAATCACCCGAGCTCTGCCTCTGGTCTACCAGGCGGTGCCCTTCGGTAGACGAGGAAGGACGGGTGCTTTGCTTGGTGTTTGCACCTCTGTGTCCTGCACTGGGACAGACACACGTGTGCAGGACCAGGGGCCTACAGGACGCGGAAACAGCCTCCAGGAGGCCTGGCCATGCAACCAAACGCAGTCCAGCTGGAGGGCCCTCAACGCTGACCCTAAGTGCCAGCGCACCTCTATCCGATGTGAAGCGACACCTTCTCCTTGCCACCAGGCACAGCTTCGCTTCCCTTTGTTGTCAGGTCCCGCACCGCCCGCTGCCTCTTTCCCTGCCCAGGGGGAGGGGAAGGACAGATCTGTCTGCCGTCCGAGTCTGGTTTAAACTCTAACACTTTACACCATTTCTTCTTTTGCCAAGTGGATCCCAAACCGGGAGGCCTTTCAGAGAAGGCCAGCCCACCCAAAACACCAAACTAAGTAAAAAGAACTTTCCTTGAGCAGTGGCAGCAGCTGGCCCATGATGGGGAGTAATTATCACTGACATTGTTTAGAACCACCAGTGCATGGTGATGATAAAAAGAAGACTGACTTTCACTGGGCTTCAGTATTGCTTTTAAATTCCCTGCAGACCATGCACACCACCGTGGTCTGCACCCAGGGGACTGCTCCCACGCTCCCTGCCGCCTTGCAGGCCACTGCCCTGGAGGCTCCACGACTTCTTCAGCCAACACCTTGGCCAACAAACTGCCTGCTCCGCAGACACTTCCTTAATGGCGTGCCCGGCACTTATCCAATCAGAGATCAAGATTTCGCTTTTTAGAGATCAGAGTTCAAATGTCCATCAGGCTCAATCAAATGACTAGGGGGAAGATGAATTGCATTTTCCTTTTAGAAGTAAATGCTTGCTTTCACTTATCCATATCAAGTTGCAACTTTAATTGCTCTTATCTGCACAGAAATATCCCATCTATAAATCTGCCCATTCACTGCAACCATATGGCTGACTCCAGAGAAATGAAGTTGGAAACACCCTGCACCCCTAGCCGTCCTAACACCGGGCCTGTGCCATTCCTCTCTGGGGGGTTTTCTTCTGTCACCTGGAGGAGGCCAGGGCACTCATTGTTTTCCCAGTTTCTCCTGAAACGCCTCCTGCAGAAAGGCCTACGGCCCAGCCACAGAGGAGGAAAACCCAGCAGGGGAGAGTTAGGAGGGCCAAGCACCAGGCCGCCTGAGCTGCTCTCTCCCTGGTGCACGTCAAGTTCCAGTGATACACCAATACAGAGCAAGACTTTGGCTTACTTGAGCTGTTGTTCTCGATCTTCTGCAATGTTCTCAGAACCTTGTGTATGTCCTTCATGCTGGTGTCTCTCTGGCTGTATAAAAGAAGCCGCTGAGCATCTGAGAACAGGCGAGACACACTGCAGGGAGGACAAGAAAAGCACAAAAGCTCTGTTAGGCCAGCTCCCTCTCCCACTTGAGGAAACCTGGCTGCCGCGTTCTCCACTCCTGCTGCTCCCCGTGCCCAGCTTCCCTGATACTCTAGGCTTCTAAACACTGCCCAGCCCAGCCCCAAATGCTCCTCCCCATGTGTCCACCAAATCCTGCCACCTCCTTTGAGGCCCAGCCCATGTGCCTCGTCTCCAGGAAGCCCTCCCTCACATACACATACACATACACATACACATACACACACACACACACACACACATACACACATACACACATACACACACACACTCCCCCAGGACCCACTTATCCATGAGACACAGTGGGCATAGTACCTAGGACTCAGGCTGTTCTTGGAGTCCACACAAAAAAATTTTAATTTCTTTTAGAAGCAGAATAAAACCCCAAATTCAGAATGAATATGTATAAGATGAATCCAGCTTGGGTTATATTCACCTTTAGACGGACACACTTATAAAGTTCTTAATATTTCTGCATAGAAGGGGCCATGAAAACTACAAAGCCCATGGTCCGTGGACATTATAACGTGGCCCTGCAGCTTCCCCTGGACTGTCTGGGTGCACCTCCTACAGTCCATTCTAACTCCGACCATGGTCTGTGCGTTCCAGGAATCTTCACTGGCTCATTCGGCAAACACTTCCTAAACCCACACTGACGTTCGGTGTTGGAGTCAGGAGTCAGGAATACAAAAGTGAAGGGAGTTACATCCTGGCCCTCAGCAAGCTCACACCAGGGAAGAGAAAGACCAGACAGTGGGACGTGGCAGTATGAGAGGCACCGACAGAGAGAGAGGTGATCTGAGGGCAGAGGGGGCCTTGGCTGTGAGCTGGAGAGCAGGCCCCTTCCGTGCACATCTCTTACGTACCCCTCCCCAGCACCCAGGCCAGGCAGCTCAGATGCACAGAGAATGTCTGCTAAATGAGTGAACCGACACCTGGCGCAGAGGTCTCCCTGGGGGAGGCCAGCACACTCCTTGTCTTCCCTTCCCAACTTATCGGCCAGTTTTTGGAGGAACACTGTCTCTCCACACCCCCTACCGTCCCCCAGCCACATGACTTGCAGCTCCACAATCTTAAATCTGGCAGCAATTCTCTTGCCCTCATTCTTCGGACTTCATCGCACAAACCTTGACGGAAGCAACTTCACTCAAATCCAACCATTCAGAATTCTCCAGAGGTTGAGAAGGGAAGAAAAGAACTAACTGACAAGTTTGGGAAAGAAAACCTGACCTGGTACTTACATGGACTCGTTAAAGTTTCCAACCACGCCAGGAGCCTCACCAGGAGTTGGGTACCGGAAACACGGGTTATTGGCGTTGCAGATAATCCCCTGGACCCAGGGCAACGTTCCTGCGGAGGGCATGGCTTTGTTTGGAAAGTGGCCTGTTGACATAGAGAAGAAAAGCACAGGAGAAACATCAGTTCTTTGAAGCAGTTTGGGAACTTGACCTTTATCTCTACTGGCTCTATACTGTCTCATCGCAAATCTGTCTGTCCCTCCCCCATGTCCCAGAGACCTGCCACCTCCGACAAATCGACCCTGAGGTGGAAACCTGGCATCAGATAGCGATTCTTGATCTACTTAACATCATGTGTAGAATGGGATTCGTGGCACAAACCTTGGAGACATGGCGAGAGGGGTAGATTAGACCATATGCAGAAAGGGGCTGGTGTGCAGCTAGCACCTGATCAGCAGTTCATCTCCTACTGTTCCCCTCACTCTTCAGAGGGGCCCTGAGGATGGCCTAATCCAGGGGTGGGCAAACTTTTTGACTCGAGGGCCACAATGGGTTCTTAAACTGGACCGGAGGGCCGGAACAAAAGCATGGATGGAGTGTTTGTGTGAACTAATATAAATTCAAAGTAAAGGAGCGGAGGGGAGAGCAAGAGAACCGGATAGAACAGCCGGATCCAGCCTGCGGGCCATAGTTTGCCCACGGCTGGCCTAATCCGATGCAATTCCTTCATTCTCTAAAGAGGAAGATGCAGTGGCTGGTGAAGAACAGTCAGGGAACCCGTGCGCAGGACTGGGGGTGGAATCCACAATTCCGTCATCCACATCCATGCTCCTTCCCTCATATTGGTGCCCATCCCCCGCCCCCATGCACCTGAGCCCTTCTCAGGTTCCTCTGTACTGTCCACTCTTTGGTGTCACCTCCTCTGCCAGCTCACAAGATCCTCCGAGGTACTAAATAAATAGGCTAATTGGGGTCAGAGGTCATCTGCTGCTCATGTCCCTCATGGAAACCATGAGCCCCATTCAATAGGTCATCTCCCCACTCTCCTTTCCCTTCTTTACGGGGGAGCATGTGACCAACAGCAGGACTGGGTGTACTTGACTGATCAAAGGCACAGTTTGGTTTGGGGTAGTCTGCCCTGGTGCTGCTTCTAGGATATCATGATTAATGTGCCCCAGAGCAGGAGCTCCTAACCTGAGGACCAAACATGTGCGAATTCCTTTGGACAGAAAGGCCACGCTGCAGCTCCCATCATATTCTCAGCGTGTTCTGTGACCCCAAGTAGTCAACAACCATTGAGAGCCATGGCTCTCTAGGCAAAGAGCTGTGGGCTGCACAGACTTTGGGGTCAGACCTATTGAGAGTCACATCCAGCCTCTGCAATACACGAAGCAGAGACTTTGGCCAAGTCACTGAACCACCAACTCTCAGTTTCCTCATCTGTAAAACGGTGATAAAAATACAATCTACTTCACAGAGCTGCAGGAGGCATCCCAGGAGTTCCTACAGGCAAGCATGCAGCTCAGTGCCTGGCGCAGTGTAAAGGCTGTCAGGATTACTGAGGCACTGCGGTGCTGAGCCTACAGTCGTCCTCACTCTGCTACTGTCCTGCTAGGAATACTCCAAATCTCACAGCCACAACCTTCCTCCCAAGCAGGACCCCTTTCATTCATCCTACTATTTTCACACAAATATGCTAACGAGAGTCTTCCCAGAAGCTAACCCGCAGCCAGGACTGACTACCCTGCATTTCAGTACTGGGCACTTCTCTTCGTCCTTTTCTTCTCTTCATATTCCATCGAGAGTCAGCATCCTCAGCAAGGATGTAACAAGATCTGATCCCTGTGGCTACTCCGCAGGGACTCTGGCCTGTTCAACATTTACTCAGTTAACCTCCTTATCTCCCTGGTAATAGTTCAAGGAAAACCAAACAAGGTCCCTTGCCTGAGTCAGCTGCTCCTCATGCAGGGAGATTTATGTAACCCAACCAAGTACTCCAAGGACCGCAGGAGTCTCCCCTTGAACCTCCCCGAGATTCTGCCACCAAGGACAGGGTGGGTGTTGGTCCAACAGCACAGGGCCATGGGAGGTGAAGGTATTTCGGGCTATACCGGTGGGTGAAGCAAAGACCCTTCCCTGTGTGTTGTGTCCCACCTTATTTGCAAGCAAAAGCAGGAAGACGACTTGGCAAGGGGCACAGGATGACGATCAAATAGCATAATGGAGTCCCAGGACCCAGGAAAGTAATGAGGGCCTGGATGGCTCTGGGTCAAACAGGGAAAGATTTATGGGAAAGAATTATATGCCAATCCTTTGTTTCCAGAGACAACACACCTCTGCAAGATTCGCCTAAGCAATCTACCTTCCAGGCAGGTCCCTAGAATATTAGGTGAGGTGGCAAGAAGTACATAGGTGGGAGGCAAAAGTCTTATCTATAGGTATGAAAATTCCACAGCATTTCTGAAATTCTATGACCTAGATTCAGATAACTCTGGGTTAAAATTCAACAACTTGTTCAAGATCACAACCTCGGCAGGTGTCAGAGATATGAGATAAGAGGGGAAGACCCCAATTTCTGTCTGATCCAAAGCCAGCCTGTTCCTACTACACCATCTTGCCTACTTGGGATCATTCCAGAGAGAGAACAGCCAAGCAGGTGAAAAAACTGAGTTTTCCCATCAGTGGGGCTTAGGGCAATGCTTAAATAAAATCAAATATGCAGTTACTCATCAATCTTTGGGATTCCAAAAGAGAAGTCAGAATCACCTCCCAAGCTCTCAAACTGAGTGTGTATTTCATTTTACATTTTTTCCCTTTCTGGTGAAATCTGAAAATCACATCTGGTAGAATGTCCTGAGGTTGTGTGGCATTTTTTTCTAAAACTTGAGTATATGTAATGTGTGCTAGCAAATTAGCAGGTAAATGACTGCCTCGATGTGCCGTGGACTAGACCAAGTACGCAATTAACGGGTGACCCGGAGCCCCCTTTCCTGAAGAACAGTATCCTATAAGTTCATACATGATAGAAACATGATATATAATACCATTACATATCCCATAAGTCCAGGAGGCTGGCAGGGTGTGGGGAGAGCTGGTTAATGGTAGGGAAAGTTATAGGAGCAATGGAACAGAGGTTCCAGCTAAACCTCCTACATAAATGTGGATCATTTAGACTGGGACATTTCTGTAGTGTCAGTCCATCCAGCGTGCCCAGCCAGGAGAGAAAGACGTGACTGTGGAATAGCAACAACTGGATAGCATGGGGATTATTATAGAGATGAGAACACTCAGGTACCAAGAAGCTAAGTCGCCTGCCCAATGTGATATACCCAGTAATTGCTGAAGCCAGGATTCAAACCCAAGTAACCTGACATCTAGAGCATGTGTCCTTGGCCACTACTGTATTCTCTATGCTCACTGTAAAGGCTACAATCAAAACACAGGATTTGGGAGGCAGAGGACCTGAGCTTTTTACTTCATCTCTGTCACTTATTAGATGTGTGACCTTGGGCAAGTCCCTGCCCTTCGCTGAGCCCCAATGAACTTATCAAGCAAAGGGTAATAATCAAGTCTATTTTACAAGGTTGTTATGAGAATCAAATAAAATAATATCAGTCGATCTGAGAAGCTCTACGCAATTGCTGCTTAGAATTATGTTCCATGATTTGCAGCTGTGTAATAAAGACAGCTGACGGTGGTGTTAAGGCACTCACTGCCCTAGGGGCCTTTGTTAATCACCACTTTCTGAACCATCAGTAAGGTTATTTTACTTTCGTGATTTAAAATGTATGAAACAGACATTGGCTATTATTATAGTTACTATTATCACCATTCCCTAGGACTGAAAACAGCTTCCTGAGTTCAAGACTTATCCCAAAATTGAGAGCCTAGCTTTTCTGTTCCAACCCATTTACAGTGTTTCCTAAAGATAGTGTCTCGGGAGAGGTCAAGGTTAGCCCTTGCCCATGGCCTGGATTTCTCTTGCCGGTGGAGAGTCTCAGGCAGGATGCTCAGATACTCACATTCATGTTGTTCGTAGGGTGGGTAGCTCAGCCGAACGGAGATCAGGATCAGGAAGATAAATAGAGGCCAGGCCACTTCCAGCAACAACTGACACTGAGAGGGAAATAAGACAGAGCACTGTGAGTTTAAACAGTAATACGGATGCCTGACACTTTTGGGCTTTGGGAAATCCACAGAGAAGTTAACTCAGCAATTGATCAACTTCTCCAGTCTCTCCCACCATTCTCTAAGCTTTCATACCACTTTACTGTCTGCAGTTCTCACCCTGTGACATACTATTCCATACCTCTGTGTTTCCCCTAAGAACGGGAAGATGCTGCCCATCCTGCATCATCTGGCTCATTTCTGCTCATTCTGCAAGTCTCAAACAGACATATGTCCTTCCCCTGAGCTCCCACAGGAGCCGCGCCCCTGAAATCATCTGATTCTACCACTGGCTTCCTCGCAGCAATATGAGCACCCTGCAGGCAAGCCCTGGGTCCAGTCATCACTGTATCCCCAGCATTAGCACAGTTTCAGGTACACAATGAAGTTCATTTATTGAAAGAGGAAGGCCAGGGCCACCGGGCCTTGCTGTGCTAAATACACACCACCTCTGTTCTTCAAATGCACACAAAGTTGCTCCCCATGGGGCTAAGAAGAGGGCTCCAAAGGACAATGGAAATTCACACAGAATTCCACATTGACCTCCACACACCCAGGACTGGAAAGAGCTGGGAAGAGTGCAAAGCCCTCCATCCGGCAAGGTCTGGTCAACATCTCCAGTGGGTAGAAGATCATTAAATGTGTAAGTAAGCCCGATCCACAGGTTAAAGCAATGAGGTTTCTCTAAAGGAAAACCCTGCCTCAATGAGTTACCAAGGGATAAATAAAGCACAGGAACAGGATGGAAATCATTAGACAGAATTTAATTGAACCACTGGTGTTCAGACAACTACAGATGCTCCTCTACTTACAATGGGGTTATGCCCCAATAAATCCGTTGTAAACTGAAAATACTGTAAGTCGAAAATGCATTCAATACACCTAACCTACTGAACATCAGACCTTAGCTTACCTGACTTAAATGTGCTCAGAACACTTACATTAGCCTATAGTTAGGCAAAACCATCTCACTGTAGAGTGTGCGTTGTTTACTCTTGTGAACGTGTGCCCAGCTGGGAGCTGCAACTTACTGCTGCTCCCAGCATCCCAAGAGAGACCGTACTGCGTATTGCTAGCCCAGAAGAAGATCCAAATTCAAAGTATGGTTTCTACTGAATGGGTATCGCTTTCGCACCATTGTAAAGTCGAAAAATTGTTAGGTCAAACTATCGTAAGTTGGGGACCGTCTGTAGTTACACTGCCTGAAGAGTCTCAACTCTTTCTTCCTCTCATTTTTAGACTCTGGTGTTCTAATTAGGATGAACACCAAGAGTCCAGAAGAGTGATGAGGCCTGTGGTTAAGAGTAATTACAACTGTGGCTTCAGCACCATAAAGCCAAGCGACACTAGTATGAAATCCCCCCTCCCTCTTCTCTTTTAATAGAATTATTTTCGTCAACCTCAAGACCATATATATTTTTTGTAGAAAAATCAAAATTAAAAAATGTTTAAGTAGATATAAACCACCCCAATCCTACTTTGCAGCAAGAATTCCTAGTAAATTGAGCTAACAATGGTTCTCTGTTAACATTTTTGTTTTTCATTCTATGCATACATAAATAATATTTTTTCTACGAAATTGAGATTAGATATCATATATAGTTTTGTATTTTGCTTTTTTATTTAGCATCATGCTGGGAGTATTTTCCATTATATACAATATTCTCCTAAAATATGAATTTTAATGACCACTTAATATTCTACCCTGTGAATGGACTGTAATTAAGTTAACCTTTCTGCTGATTGCTGGTGCTTCAGATTGTCTTAGCGTTTCTCTTTATTATTTATTGTTGGATTTTTGGAATTTTAAACAGCCCATTTTTAATTTGCAAATGCCTTTGATATGGTTCCACATTAACCTTTTTTAAAAAATCTTCTATTTGAAAAGCAATATAAGGGTGTATGTCCTGAGGTGATAAGAAAATGGGTAATTTTTAAAATGCTTTCCTAAATTTTCCATAAATGGAACAAAAAAAACAACCCACCATTAGCCTCTAACTATGAGGAATAGTATACTATAGACTGCACACCAGGAAACACATAAAAGACAAATGGTCCCTCTTTGAAAGAAGGCATGCTGTTACTAGGGTGATGGGGCTAGTCTTGCTAAGTAGTTCCATAAGTGATCCCAAAGAGGCAACACACACTGAAATCTGCAAGCTCTCCAATGACATTGGGCCTCTCCTACCTGCTGAGTGGAAGTCCCTCCTGGGGAGGGGCGGAGGGTCCCCAGATACGCTCTGCCTTTATCAGCACTTGGCACATCAGGGACCCTATTTATATGGGAGCTTCTCCCCTAGTGTCACTTTCTTCTCACTAGGCCTACCACACCCTGAGAGCTTAACAATGCTTGTTGAGTAAGAGAATGAACTAAAGTTTATAAAATAATGAAGATGGAAATACAAAGCAGTTGAGCCCTTTGGGAAAGCAATTTGGCCAAATGTATCAGAAGACACGTTTATCCCTTTGACCAAATAATATCACTGGGGCTATGACCTACAGAACTAAATTCAAAATGTCAAAAAGCTACATATATGCATTTGTTCACTGAAACACTATATATGAAAAAATACTAGAAATAATTGCACAGCACTAGGGAGATGATTAAATTATGGTACATCTACTCAACAATTCAGTAGGCAGTCATTACAACAATGTTTATGAAACACAGATACTATTAAACATATAATATTAAGTGAAAAAAGCAGCACACGAAATTATATCTATTCCAAGCTTACAGCTGAATAAAATCACAAATATTACCCAGACAGGAATAAAACTTGTCAAAAATTGCATAACTGGGGATAAGTTCAGAAAAGAATAATCAACTCAGAAAAAAAGAAAATGAAGAGGATGAGAAAGATTGCATCAAACTTAAGCTCTGAAACTACCATTTGTGCTTTCAGGATAAATAGTAGCTACCATTTATGTAGTAGGCACACTATATACAGCTTATTACATTGAATCCAAGGCTAAAGCACAAGGGAGGGTCATCATAGGGCTGGTCCATGGCAGGGTTGAGATTAGCAGCCACTTCTGTCCAACCCCAGAGGCCACATATAAAATTCTATTTGACACAGGAAGTGGCCCAGGTGGGACATGACTGCACGAGGTGGCATGATCAAAAAAATCCGCAGGTTCCACAGAGGTAAAATGAACTCATGGCCTATAGAATTATTATAGCTACAGCCAATACTGAGTGCCTACTGTGTACCCGGGATTTTTATACATCTCATCTCTAACATTTAATTCTCACAATATCTCTGTGAGATCGGTTGTACGATTACCATTCCAGAAGTGAAGAAACAAAGGTTCAAACCAGTTATGAGCCACAGCCTGGTAAGGGGAGCCCACCAGCACTGGCACCCAACCCACTGACCCCTAGATCTGTCCGTGTGCATTCATCATGCCTCTCCTAGAGCCATGTTTGGGCCTCACACCCCTTAAGATGGCCACTTAGTCTACGGCTCACAGATCTGATCCAATGAATCAAGCCTAATGTTCCTGGGCATCTCTGCAGCCCCCACATCTAGGACCCTGTAGGGCAGCAGATGCTCAAAATAATTGGTTGATTGGATCTTCCCCATAGCACTGATAGCAAAGGGAAAAAAATCAGCCAGTGGGTGTAAGCAGATAAGAAAAAGAAGTAAGAAAAAGAGTGATAATAACAATAAAGGCGCACTCTTAAACAGATCTTACTAAATACCAGTGTTCTAAGTACTGTACATATGTTAACTCATTTAACCTTCAAACAACCTCATTAGTACTATTATTATACTCCTTTTACAGAATAGAACACTGAGGCTTAAAGAGTTACTATATTGCCCAAGGCAATAAGGTTGGTAAACAGCAGAACCAGGATTCAAAGCCAGTCTGATTCAAGGGTCCCTGCTCTTAGCCACTAGGCATCACTATTACGAGAGTATCTAGATTATTGATCTTTCAAAATCCTTGGTAGCCTGAGTTACTAAAATGTATGAATGAATGATGAGATTGCCTCCAAAGCTCATACCACCCAAAACAGAAAACTCATGGAGAGAAAAAACTTAATCCATGCCCTTTTACTCTGCACCTCTAAAATTATACCTGTCATTCAACACAAAAGCCACCTTACAAACTCAGGGGGATGTTCTAGGCTTTTTTTTTTCAATCCTCACCCAAGAATATGTTTTTTAAAGAGAGAGGAAGGGAACGGGGAAGAGAGAGAGAAACATAGATGTGAGAGAGAAACATTGATCGGTTGCCTCCTGTACTTGCCCAACCCAAAACCTAGGGATGTGCCCACATTGGGAATCGAACCTACAACCTTTAGGTGAACATGACGATGCTCCAGCCAACGGAGCCACCCGACCAGGCTAGGCATTTCTTTTCCTAATAGTCTCCTTCTAGAAACCTAACTGCCACGCTTGCCATTCTGGCTCCACTCATCATCCAAGTAAGATTTCTCCCATCCCTAGACTTAGCACTTTTCCTTCACATAGTCTGTAAGAAATAGCTTGGAAATAAAACTGATACTTTACTGTTATAAAACCCTATAGAAAACTCTTCTAAATCTTGTTTAGGTACCTACCCACCCACCTCCACATCTCTCCCTCTCCCCTCTCCCCCCCAGAGAGGAACATTGTTTTCAAAAGGCGTTTCTCACCAAAGTCAGACCGTCAGGAGCCTCCCTTTAGTGTTGGGTGTTAAAACAGTACGTAATTCTGATGTTTAAGTGATTGCTACACTGAGCTGCTCTGGGAGCACCAAAGGCACCACTTTGTGCCTTCTGTCTCGTTACTCCTCAGCTCTAACATGGGACACTCCAAGCGAACACCTGGAGAGCAGGTGCTGTTCTCAAGAGCAGCACTATTGACACAGGTAACTGTTGAGGGGACTCTCCTGTGAACTGTAGGATGCTCACCGCACACATGTACTCTACCAACCACCCCCGCCCAGGCCAGTGACAACCAAAAGATGTCTCCATATATCACCAAATGCCCCTGGGGCATTACCTAACGATAGGATACTTTTTAGAACTTGGTAAGGTAATAAGATTTAATGGGAAAGAGAAAGAGAGGAAATTATCAAAGACTGTTCTGAGAGGCAAAAAGGGAGGGTGGGACAATGAGTTGCCCCAGATCTCAGTGTTCAAAGTAATAGCACACTGTGCTGTATCAGCATCAAAATAAAAAATATGTACCAAATGACCAAACAAATAACCCCAAATAGCTCCCTACAGACATAACAGTGTGATAAATGTCCCAAATATAACTAGAAAAGGAATCACTGTTTAATAAAAGTTGCTAGGATGATATGATATGATATGAATGTAAAGAAAAACCATTTTTAAACCCATCCCTGATACCATACACCTCAATTAGGTCTGTGTAAATTAAAGTGAAATCTTTAAGATCAAATCAGAACAATGCTAGAGGGGAAAACATTTTTTTAAAAACCCAGACCTGCCCTCTCAGAAGTATGTAGCCTCATGCATTGATAGTGGCTTTTTAAATTGGTTTAATCCTTTGGAAGGACATCTGATCATAGACTTCAAGGGCCATTCCCCTTTGACCTAATAATCCTGCTCCTGAGATTGTAGCTTAAGGGAACAATACAAAAGAAAAGCCTGTATGTATAAAATCTTCATAGTAATTCATTCATAACAGCAAATGCTGGAAACCATCTAAATGTTGGCAATAGAGAATAAACTTAGAAAATAAAAACTGTGTTGATAGATTATTGTAAAGCTCCCAGAAATGTCAATGGACTCAGCCCGAGGGTAAATTTGGGACCATAAGATGGAATTCTTCCTCTAACCTCTAACTACTTTACTAACCTACAATACGTTCTTCACTGTGAAGCAGGAGCTGTAATGCACACCTCTCAGGATCGCTGTGAATATCAAGATAATGCATATAAAAGTGCTTTCAAAACTACAAAACACAGCCTATGCATCAAGAATCATTATTATAAATATGAAGATTATTTGGAAATTTGGGAACAGACACACCGAGTAATGTTCAAGGAAAGAAAGAAACCATAAAATGGAACACGTGTATGTAATGACTTCACTTGTCTCCCTGGGCCGTCGTCACTCAAGTCCCCTTAGTACCGAGGACCAGGCATAAACTGACCCTCAGGGACTCCTTTTGCACATAAACTAAAACTCAGCTGCCCTTTGCCAACTGCAAAGCCCTGCCTGGCCTGGCCCTGCCGACTCCCGGCTCGGCCCCAGCCGGTCTGCATTCGCGCCACCAGCGCCACTGACTTTTCTCTTCCTTGACTCAGGAACATGTGTTAGGCCCCGTGGCCTTCACACTCTGTGTCTCTGCCGGGAATACAGTGACCTTGATCTCTGGGCTCCTGATGTTCCCCTGGCTAGTGGCTGCTGAAACTTAAATGTCATGACCTTCCCTTCTAAATCAAGTCCCTACCCATAGCCTGGCAGTATCCAACACAGAACCACAGTTTGTCTTCATGACACTTATCACAACGTGTTATTATATGTTTACTTACATAATGATGTGTTTTATACCTGCTTTTCTCACTTCTTTAAGGACAGGAATCATGTCTGGTTCACCACTATGTGCCCAGGTCACTGTCCCACATGTAGTAGAAGATCCATAAACATTTACCCAAATGAAACGATAAATGGCTATTTGTTCTAATGTTCTCCATTCCACGGAAGGGAAAACTAAAACCTAGGAGAAATGAGTTTCCCCTAAACCCAATGGCATATGGTGGCCAGCCTGCAGTCAGAATTGAATTAGAAGTAGATAATGATTAGAATTATTATTTGGATTTGAACTATCACTGCCAAAGACTAAGGACAGGAAAGAAGTGTATCAGGTTAAAGTGGAAATGGGAGGAGATAAGAAGTTTTCCTCTATTCTGTACAATTCTATAATGGCTCTTAAATAAAGAGTTTAATTTTTAATAACTTATTCTTATCATTAAACAATGCCCAAATACCGATACTCTAATGTATGCAATAACTAGAATTATCTATTTTCCCAGCCACGTGGCCAGTCAGATCTAATTGAGAAAATATTTAATAGCAAAGGCAAAAAAAGAAAAAGGGGGGGGGGGGCAATATGGCCGTACTCTGTCTACGGGACCTTGGCCTCTGGCTCAGCCTAATACCAGATGAGGATCAGAAAAACTCTGATCCCTCTTCCTGTCCCCTAAGCTCTGTTTGTACGGAATGACTGCCACCCACACAGGTTAACCGTTACTCTGAACCCAAACTGAGCTTTGCACCCAACTTTCGCAACTCAATTTCAATGTATTCTTTGCCCAACAAGAACAGCAGAAAGCTAACCCTGGCTGATGGTCCCCATGATTTTGCACAAAGGGGACACCGGAGAGAGGTCCCCAGAATTCACCAGCAAACAAAGACACAGCAAAAAGGCAAACAACCGCCTCTCAACAGGGTAGCTCTGGGGAGAACTGGCAGATCCCAGATTCTACACAGTCTTTCTATTCTTCCTGGCAGCAGCACACAAGGCCCCTAAGCAGGGGAGCCTCCTTGAGACCCGAAAACTAAGAGCCCATATAACACATGCGCCACTCACTGAGCAAATACTTACTGAGCATATCCCTGATGCCAGGCTCTGGGGCCATGTGGGTACACGGCAGGATGGCAGAAGAAGGGAAATGAGCAATGATTTTCTGTTCACTGTGGGCAAGAACTATCATGGAAATGCTAACTTCTTCCTCACCTAATGGGAAGGACGGTTCTGACTAGGTGAGCTAACCAAGTGGCACCAAACCCTTAGCAGGTTCCACTGTTAAACAGTATCATCTAGAAATCCAAGCCAGGTGCACTGGAAAGTCGCTACCAATCAGAAGTTAAGATCCAGGGACATTAAACCTTTCGTGCAAAGAAAGCCAAGCCTGCTTTAAAAAGGAGGGGTGGGTGGGGCGGGGAAGGCTGGGCCTGTAGGAAACTGGTTCTTGTGCTGCTTCCATGGAAGACCCAGCCTGGACTGCTGTCCTCTGGCCCAAACCCCAGTTGTGTGGATTTCCCATGGAGCAGGCCAGATCTTTCCAACTCTTGACAATCTAAGCACCTGGGACCTGAAACAAACCATCCTTCTTTCTGGCTCAGCAAAACGCAAATCTTTTAGAAATCAGGAAGGGAGGTGACTAACTGGACCAGCCAGCAGGCAATGATATACAATCTAGGAAAGCCCTTTTGTATCAGGATGGTGTGTCCCTACTTCTTCCTTCAACAGGCACTCTGGCATAAGACTGCAAATTGCCTTGACTAAGCCTGCCTATCTCTCCAATCTTAACTCTCATTAAACCCATTCGCTACATTGAGCAAGCAGCAACACGCTCAAGACCAGCGGAGACAGGTCCATTCTGGATGGCCCAACCCCCACATCCTGTTACAGGACTCGGATTCCTTGGCTGACCACAAGGAAATTCCTTCCCTGCTTTGTGCCTCAGTATTGTTATCTGTGCAATGGAGGCTTGGACTGTACTACCCTGAAGACCTCCTTTCATTGCTAAGATGGTATGATTCTTCCCACTACTCACTGGCTAATGGGCACACCACAGCAGAAATGATTTCCTATCACGCGGGCTGCTACAACCAGGATGAGAAGAGGCAGGAGATCGGAACCACACGGTCGCTAAGAAATGAGGATGACAGATGAATTTGGGAACACCAGAATCTGGGAAGAGCCACGGAAGGCAGGGGGAAAGGTGAAGGAGTCGGGAACTTCAAGATCTTGAGAGGGAAGATTAAAAAAAAGGTTACCACTGGAAAGCAATTTGACATAGTGGTTTAGAGTGCCCACTCTAGAGTCAGAAGGCCTGGATTGGAACTCGACATGTGCTTCTGGGGACCCTGTAAGTTCCCCAGCCACAACAAGGACATGAGTACTTCACGGAGTCACAAAAAGATTAACCCAGTTAATAGCGCACTATTGAGTGCCTAGCACATGGAAGCTCATTCTAAGTGTTTGCTTCCTTATATAATAGTAGAGGCCTGGTGCACAGGTTCATGCACCAAGTGGGGTCCCTCGGTGTGGCCTGCGGGGATTGGGCTGAAACCGGCAGTCCAATACCGCCTGCCGCTCCGGCTCATCCCAGCCCCTCTGCGGCTAGCGCCCAGTCAGTCCCCATAAAGAGAGGCTCACACTCGCCAACGTGAGCCCTGTGTCTGGCACCCATCGGTCAGCTAGTGCAGGGGTCGGCAAACTCATTAGTCAACAGAGCCAAATATCAACAGCACAACGATTGAAATTTCTTTTGAGAGCCAAATTTTTTAAACTTAAACTTCTTCTAACGCCACTTCTTCAAAATAGACTCGCCCAGGCCGTGGTATTTTGTGGAAGAGCCACACTCAAGGGGCCAAAGAGCTGCATGTGGCTCGCGAGCCGCAGTTTGCCCACCACGGAGCTAGTGGCATTCCCACTGTGGGAGTGCACTGACCACCAGGGGGCAGCTCCTGCATTGAGCGTCTGCCCCCTGGTGGTCAGTGCGCATCATAGCGACGGTTGTTCGGTCGCTTAGGCTTTAAATATATAGATTAGGTCTTATATTTTACCATTATTATATCACTAAGACAGGCAGGATACGTTAGATACACATTCTAGTTCCTACTCTCTCATTAGTGACCTTGGGATTCAGGTCCCCACTAGTAATGTGAAGGGCTAAACAAAATTGCTGTTCCTCAAACTAGAATCTGTTTGTGGGGGGATTGGGGGGTGGGGACTAGGGGGTATATTTTCAATGGATTACATGTGAGTTCCCTATGAGAATTTTAACCATATTGTGTTTTCATTTTCGTGGTCATCTAAACAAACTAGAATAACATGTCTGGATTTTCCAAATGCCTATTTTATAACCAAGTTCTGGCACAAGATTTCAAAGCCTAAGTTTATATTTGTGTTTGATTGTGTTGGCACCATAATTGTAGCAGACTAATGAGGAAGGAACAGATGCAGACGTGATTTATGAATGATGAGATTGGACCAAATGAAAGCCAAATGGTATCAAATGAAGGTCATGGGAAAAATGGTTGGAGAACTGAACCCTTAGAACATAGGCTGTCCAAACCCACAGAATGGCACCACAGCATCCCCTACCATATTCATGTCACTCCTCATGGTTTGGGTTCGGCTATACAATGTCAGCTGTCCTACTACATTTATTTGAATTGTATTGATTTGGTTTGCATTTAATTTGTAAGTGATCATATGGTTTATAATAGCATATACAATAAGGGGGGGTCTAGTTTCACATATGTACATATTTAAGTAACATTATAATAACAAGAAATTTAATGAACACAAACGGACCTTAACATTTTTATTTTAAAAAGGTCCAAATAGTATTCTAGTCTGAGAAACTATATTATATTATCTCCAAGGTCCCTCCTAGTTCTTTGAGTCTAAGAAAGATGATCATTTTGGTTACATTAAGCTCCACTAAGACAGTCAATGGGGATGCAGGCTTAGAATTCAGGGCAGAAAACAGACTTAGATGCTAACTACAGAGAGGTACAGCTAAACCCAGGAGAGTAGATGGGATTTCTAAGAGTGTTCAGAGATAGAGAAGCAAAGAGCTGGCATTGAACTTCAAGGAGTTCACCATGCCTTACAGCTTTCGCCTTCCTCTGTGGAAAAATACCATTCACTTACGCATTACAGATGATCTAAGAATTACCGCCCCATCCAGGCAGTGAATGGCTTATAACCCTCCATAGGAATAAAACAATGTTCTGTTTTATTTTCCTCCAGGCTTGCAGTCAGAGCTGAGAGAGTCCACACTGGCACTAAAAGATCCAGTCTCTCTAGAAGCTGGGCCATTAACTCACTTCATTCCCACTCTTGGAGAGCCACATGGCCCCCGGAGCTGTAGGAAAAGGAGGCGAAGGAACGGCTGGGGGCAATTCTGTGCCACATTCCAGAGGTCAGAACTCACGCCTGGGCAATAGCGTAAACCCAAAGCTAACATTTCTGCCCTCAATAGTAAGTGATAGAGCCCACCAGGGCCACATTCATTCAATCACTTTGAGAAAACCAACAAGACTTCCTTTCCTCTCTCCTCCAATCCCCAAGTCAAAACCATGAAGTAAAGTATGGGAGAATGCCCTCCACCCCAAGAAACCCAAGCTTACTGTTTGTCTTCTTCTGTAAGTGAAGTTCTTCCACAGCAGCAGCCTCAGCTGAGGCCAGCACGCCATGCTAGCTCAGCTGGCACCCACCGCAACCTGAGCGTGGCTGGGAGCGTGGAGGCAGTGGCCAGAGCTCACAGCAGAGACGCTGTGGCTGGTCATTAACTGAAAGATAAAGCAGGCAGGGAGAGAGCTGTCAGTTATTGCTGCAAAGCCAGACATACGCCAATGAGGGCAGTTGCTCCAGCCCCCTCACCTGAGCCCTCAATCCCAGCACTGCGTCATGACTGCTTCCCAATAGGTCCCCGATAGGTCATGAGTCCTCGACTTCCGGCCTTGGGCTTCTCCAGTGAACAGGGATTCTGGCAGTTTTCTGGGGGCAGCCCGGGAGCTAGCTGTTATAATCCTAATAATTTTCGCTCCACGGGTGTGACCATTTGGGGATGAAAAATACACTTATGCAAACAGATTGAAGTGAGCAATCTGAGGTGGTGGAAACACTGAGTTTGGAAGTGGAAGCCTGGCATCCGAGGGACCTGGCTCCCTTCTCTACGGAAATGCCTCCCCTCACATAAAAAGTCAGCAGCATTTATAAAGTTTGCCTTGAACCTGCTGTAAGTTATGCTATTTCCTTCAATTGGCTCAAACAACACTGTTGAGTCGTTCAAATGATAAACAACATCATTGGCAAAGCAGTTTCCCAATCTGGGAAGCCCCCGTGTGTTTTAAGATGACTGTGAATAAACACCGAGGCAATGCTACTGACACCTGGCTCCCAGGTGGTGAGGACAACCCCAGTGCTGCGTGTCTTCGGAAAGAAAAACAACATCCCGTGGAGAAACAAGTCAGCTAAGGCGAGTGGGGAGCATCGCCTGTGAAACTGACAGGCTCCCACCGCCCAGACATCTGTACCCTCTGGCCTTGCTCCATCTGCACCTGCATGAAGGGCCCAGCTGCTCCTTGCCAGGTGTCACAGGTGCCTCCATGGAGGACTGCTTTGCCGTGCTAGAAGGGGAGGTTCTCGTAAACAGGGGATACAACATTTCTACGTGTCCCAATTGCCCACGCAACAACCGTATTCACTTAATGCCGGAATAATCCCAAGTAGTCCTACCACAGTTAAAGTTGGGGGAGGGGCAGAGAAACGAAAAATAGAAGAAGGGAGGGATGCACAGGTTAAAGCTGGGCCCTGCTGGCACTCCACAGCCATGAACCCTCAGCGGAAACCAACTTTACTTCTAAAGTGGCTCCGTCAGTCATCATGGCGGGTAGTGGAGTAGAGGTGGGAGTGGGATTTAGGCATGAGGAACAGTCAGCAAAAAGAGCTAAGAATGTAGTGACTGCTTGTGCACACAAAACAAGGTAGTAGACTAAAAGTGCATGAGTGCTCATCAGATCTCAGTGCAAAGGTCAGCCCCTAGTAGGCTCTTACCCTTTTGTCCCCCACTCCACAAAGACTTGGATTAAAAACTTCTAGAGAAGAAAAGCGAGTGGAGGGAATTTGCAGTATCTGTGTAGAAGGCATGACCCATTCATCCATTATGTATGCAAATTCATTCCTTGGCAATCCAACAAATTAGGAGTTCTTCTGAAATATTCAAGATATATATATATATATATATATATATATATATATATATCCTAAAAGTTCTCACTCCAAAAAGAGGAAGAGGTAAACCAGCACCAGTCAGTTTGCAATTTGTTGTTTAAAAGATAACTGGCCTCTGAGCACAGAGAGCAGGATGTCATTGTGCCTGTAATCCCAGTGTCTCCGAACTAGCCTAGGACAGGGCTTACATTCCAGAAACAGTGAAATAAATTATTAGCTAGTTTTTCTCCTGCAAAAGCTACTCTCCAGCAATCGCTTAGTTGATTCAGAAGTGACATGAATCTTTTCAGATTTCCAAGGCAACAGACAAGGAGGCGGTTAGAACACTAGTTTGTAATTTAAGAAGAGAAAATGTAACCTAGTACTAAAAGCCCAGAGGTGCATTAGCCCCAACTTCCCACCTATGTACCCTTGCCCAAGCCTTTCCGGAAACAAGTTCTTTGCTCCTATCTTATCTTTCTCTGTTCTATCAGTACCCTCCCGCACAGAAATGGACATGCTGTCCAGACATTCTTTTCTATTCCATTATTTCTGGTAAATCCATCGGGTGGGTGTCTGGAAAGGTAGGAAGGGCAGAGTAGAAAAGACAAAATAGAAATATCCTAGTGATGGAGTCCAAAGCACAGAATTGCCTCCCCTACACCTCAGTGGAGAATCTCAGGAGGAGGGAGGACACACCTCTATAAAAGGCTCGCAGGAGGAGATTTGGGGTAGAGTATTTTCCTAAAATTTGAGTTTGTGCATCTTTAGATGCTGGTTCTGACCCTAGGAACCCTCCAAGAGACCCTCAGATAAGGTTAGCAAGAAGTAGCCCAGAGCGGCAGTAGAAGGTTCTGCTCTGGCTTTGCTGGGTGCAAACAGGCAGGCTTCTTGCCCCAGTTCCCGTCCCCGCTTGGCATGGCCCTGGCCACCCACGTAATTCCCTCCTCCCACCTCAAAACGCAGTGATCACGGGGAGGAGCAATTCTGTCCAAAGAAGCAGGTTTGGCAGAGCCCAAACCCCTCTGCTCAGGTAACTGAAGCCAAGGGGACATTTCCACATCAGTTTCCCAAAAAGCGAGAGAACAAACAAAGTGAAAGCTATAGAGAAGGCAGGACTGTGTACTAGATTTCTCAATGTTTCAGAGCTAGCAGCACACTCACTCCTGCCCTTCTGCACACTTCCAGTTACTGGCTGGAAAGGATCCCACTGCACAATCACTGCCAGGCCACAGGCCACTCTCAGTTGCACCAGCCACGTCGCTGGGCTCCCTGCCCCCAGACTTATCCCACTCCCATCCATTACCACAGAGCAACCAACACTATTCAACTACACCAAGTACATGAATACGCCATTCCCCCACTTAAAACCACCATCTGCGGCTCAAGTTCGATCCTCACTATGGTTTACTTGGTGTCCCTGTTGACTCCGGTCTCCTCGCTCGACACTCCCCACCTCCTGATGCCTAGAAAACTCCTTACAGGCTCTGACTGGGCCACACTCTCTCCTGTCCCTGGGACTTCCTGGTATGACCCTGGTCCTAGCTTAGATCTCCATTCAGCTGTCACTGGGTCAGGATCCTTTCCTGGTCCCCTCCCGGACACTGACACCCCTGCTCTGCGGACAGCCTGCTTTCCATTGCTGCGTGTCTCCCACATTCTGAGTGCCAGCAGGGGCCATTCCTGTCCCTAGTAAGGAAAATAGTACCTGGTACCGAGTAAGCACTCGGGGACTGTCTGCTTAATTAATTAATTAATTAAGAGATGGACATGAGAAATAGGGTTTCAGACTCTAAGGGTGGTGGCATGTCTGGGCCTACAGTAACCGATTTCTCAAGCTTGATTAACTAATTTGGGCAAATTGTCCCCAGAGAGGGAGCTCCATGTTCAGCAAGCTTCCACCACACACTTGCGATGGCCACAGAGGACTGCTGAGTTTCCCAGGTGACTCCTGCGGCATCCAGGGACATGTAATTGAATCTAGGTCAGCTTTCCACAAACAGCAGGTTTAGCTACGCATGGAGCAGGCCCCTCCAAGGCCAGGGGAGCCACGAACATGCTTTTGGCCATGCTTCATGTCCAAGTGCTCCATGTTCTCTTCCCAGGTCTCCTTATTAGTCACACAAGTGGATCACCCTTGTCCAAATTTAACAGTTTCCATACCCTCACCTTTCTTTTGTACCTGGAGGAAGTGACTGCAAACTTCGGCCAATTTTTGAAAGAAATCTTCACTTCAAATGCCATCTTAAAAGCTATTCATATCTAGAAAATACAACAGACTGCGAAAACATGACCTTCTAAAATAAAGATGCTCAACATCATTAGTTGCTGAGTATTACCTGACCATAAAAAAGAATGAAATCTTATCATCTGTGACAGCCTGGATGGACCTAGAGAGTATTCCGCTCAGTGAAATAAGTCATTCAAAGAAAAACAAGCATCATATGATTTCACTTCTATGTGGAATCCAAAGGACAAAATAAACGAACAAACAAAATAGAAACAGACTCATAGTTACAGAGAGCAGACTGGTGGTTGCCAAAGGGGAGGGGATATCGGGGACTGGATGAAAGAGGTGAAGGGATTAAGATGTACAGATTGGCAGTTACAAAATAGTCATGGGTATAAAGTACATCACAGGGACTATCATCAATAATATTGTAATAACATTGCATGGCGCCAGGGGGTTCTGGAACTATTGGGGGAACACTTTGCAAAGTATATGATTGTCTCACTTGACTGTATTTGTATTATGCTGTACACTTGAATACAAAATAAAACTGAATGTAAACTGTAATTTAAAAATAACATTTAAAAAAAAAGAGAAAAGAAAGCAGCCAAAATCCTCCCCCTATTTTTAATTGCTTTTGCAATAGACCTACAGATTTTCCTTAGGCTAAAAGGAGAAACCCCAAGCAAAACCGGGTTTTGTTATAATAAAAGAGAAAATGAATTTAATTTTTAAAAACCCCAATGAACTACCACTACACACCCACCGGAACTACTAAAATGTTTTAAATGTTAGAGTTAGCGAGTATGTGAAGCAATGGGCACTCCCATACACTGCTCGTGGGAATGTAAAATGGAACAGCAACTTTGCCCAACAGTTCCTGTAGTTACACACAGACTGAGGATAAAGCCCAGCCATCCCACCCTAGGTATAACAGTGCCCCCTTATCCGCAGGGGATGTGTTCCAAGACCCCCCCAGCAGATGTCTGAAACCACAGATAGTACCAAAGCTTTTAGACTATGGTTTTTCCTATACATACATACCTATCATAAAGTTTAATTTATAAATTAGGCACAGTAAGAGATTAACCACAGTCACTAATAATCAAGTAGGGCAATTATGACCAGATAGTATAGTACAAGTTATTTGACACTATTAAGTAAAATAAGAGTAACTTGAGCACAAGCACTGCAATATGGTGACAGTTGATCTGATACCGAGATGGCTACTAAGAGACTAACAGGCAGGGAACATACATAAAGTGTGGATATGCTTAACGAAGAGATAATACATGTCCCAGGCCTTACAGAACAGGATGGTGCAAAATTTTTTCATGCTACTCAGAATGGCAGCCAACTTAAAACTTATGAATTGTTTTGTTATGGAATTTCCATTTAATGTTTTTTGACTATGGTTAACTGTGGATAACTGAAACCACGGATAATGAAACCACAGATAAAGGGAACCACTGTATTTACCTGAAAGAAATGACAGCGTATGTTCACATAACTGTACATGAATTTTTGTAGAAGTCCTATACAGAACAGCCCAAATTGAAAACAACCCAAATGTTCATCAACTAGTAAATAGATTACAATGGAATACTACTCAGCAATAAAAAGGAACAACCTACTGATACACGCAGCAGAATGGAGCAATCTCAAAAGTCTCAGCTAATAGAAACAAGCCAGACACAAAAAACTACATACTGCAGGACTCCGCTCATTCTCACATTCTGCAAAATGGAACAATAGGGACAGCAATCAGATGAGTGGTTATGGGTCGGGGAGAGGACAGACTGTAAAGGAGCACAGAATGATGGAAACATTCCACATCACAATTTTGGTAGTGGTTATATAACTATTCCCATTTATCACCGAACTGCTCACTTAAAAAGGATAAACTTAATTGTATGTAAATTATATACATCAATAGCCTGACTTTTCCTCCCCCTCACCCCCGGAACCAGAATAAGAACTTGCCTTCCATTACAATAATTAACATTCTCCACAAGTCCAATCATACCTTGGAAGACCTAAGAACTGCATAGTGTAAAGCTTGATTATTGTGGAATTCCCCAGGAAGGTGAATAGTGAATCAAATATTCACCATCTATTCATTGAACAAACAACTGTAACCTTAACTTTACAAGACTTCTATTCGCCACAACAAATACTGATTGAGTTCCTCTTATGTGTCAGGTGCTGTTCTAGACATTGGTGATTCAGCAGTGAACAAAAGAAGCCAAGTCCCTGCTCTCAAGGAACTCCAGCAAGGAAGTAGAGAATTTACAAATAACAGTGGGTGGTTACAGCAGAGGGTGGGGACAGAAAGCAATAGGTGGGGGGAGTGAGGGGAGGGGGTGACTCCTTTCTGCTGAGACACCCTGGGGACAGTGAAACAAGAGGGTAGGCCATATGCTACTTGTAAAGGGGTCTCCAAGTGACAGCTGGAATTGTGAATTCTTTTAACGTTTCCCTAAACCAAAACGGGAAATGCCAGAGAGACTCAGTGATGCTGGCAAAAGAAAAACATATCCGTTCACAGGAAGCTGGTGTGAAGGGGGAAGTGAGGACCCCCGTCAGCACCTACCACACGGCCCCTCCACCCCGTCTCACCAAGATGATGCGCCCTTTTGAACCTCACAGGTAAGTTTCAAAGAGAGAGAAGAAATATAAAAAAGAGGGGAAGAGGAGAACATGCTAAAAGCACAAGATAGGGGGGATGTTTTTTGCCCCACTTAGCAAAGTAAAACAAAAAACAGGAACTACTTCCCATGACTATCTTTTCTTTTTAGATGGAAGCTCAACCCTAAATCTAGAGGGCATGGCCTCACATGCCCGCAGCGGTCTTACTGAACAAATTGAGTTTCTGATAGAGTGCCAACATGAGCACTTTTTTTATTACATTTCCTTCAACATTAAAATCTTGTATTAGGAGATAGAAAGAATTCGATGGGGTTTTGGGGACCTGCTCTCACCACACACCTGCTCCACTCTACAGAGGAGCTGAAGCTCCCCAAAAAGTAAGTGCCTTGCCCAGAGTCACCCCCTAGAGCAGTGATCGGCAAACTCATTAGTCAACAGAGCCAAATATCAACAGCACAACGATTGAAATTTCTTTTGAGAGCCAAATTTTTTAAACTTAAACTTCTTCTAACGCCACTTCTTCAAAATAGACTCGCCCAGGCCGTGGTATTTTGTGGAAGAGCCACACTCAAGGGGCCAAAGAGCCGCATGTGGCTCGCGAGCCGCAGTTTGCCGACCACTGCCCTAGAGTAAGAGCCAGCCCCTAGGTTTCTCAGGAAATAACTTCCAAAACAACCGTCATATGCCCTTTCCCACCAAGGTATTTCTCCCACAACAGTTTGTTCTTCTGAATAGTTCATTACCCAGAATGTGCGGTGAGCAACTAATTTTCATCCATCAAAACAGTGGTTTTATGAGAGGCATTTCTCGAAACGCCAGATTAATTAATTAGTGTGTGTGTGTGTATTCTTCTCTGTCAGGCAAATTTCCAGATGGTTACCAGAAGTGAGACTGACATTTCTGACATCTATCAGTATTTCCCTTGATGGAACTGTTCCTACATGTCTTCTATCAATAAACAGCTAGCCAGGAACCCACAATGCAGGAGAAAGATGTAAGGCAGGATTTAACTATATCACATACAAACTGAAAATGTATTGGTGCTGAAGCTCAACCGATTGCCTACTCATGAGATGTGGATGCAAAAGCAAGAATTACAGATTAGTGCATCTCATCTCCAGAGATGTGCGGAGGGTCCTGGAAGCCCAACCGATGTGCTTGCTAAGGGAAAGGTTTGTTCTTTCATAGCCTCTGAGCTTATGTGTCTGAGCATATAGCCACACTCAGAAAACAGGCTAATGAGGTAATTGGAAGTCAGAAGACCAGGCCGGAAGATGCTCACTGCGCCCATGACCGAAGACATGGCTGTAGGCGCCCATGACCGAAGACATGGCTGTAGGCGCCCATGACCGAAGACATGGCTGTAGGCGCCCATGACCGAAGACATGGCTGTAGGCGCCCATGACCGAAGACATGGCTGTAGGCGCCCATGACCGAAGACATGGCTGTAGCGGTGGGGATCTCAGTCATCCTGTGATTCCCCCCAGGCTGACTTGTCAGCTTTCTTAAGCCTGAGGCTAATTTAACTGCCTCAGTTAACTTTTCTGGCCTCCAGGTGCTATTCAGCTCTCAAGCCTTAAGGTCATCCTTACTAACCCTTAAATTCCCCTGCACATTCCCAACCATCCTGTAGACCCACATTTAAGTAAAACTGCCCTTATAGTTGCCATCAGGCCCTTAGAACCCTGTAGAGAAACCAAGAGCTGGTCCTCAGTCACCCATGGAATTTTACTCTACCTAAGTAAACTATAACATTTAAATACTCAAATTTGAGGAGGCAATGAGTATAAGAGGTCCTCCAAGAGTAAAATGAAACCATTCTGTCGACTCTGCTATTGCACTACCCAGTTAAATAATATAGATCCAGTGAATTTAATCAATGCCAGCACTCTGTAATTTAGAGGGACTTTTTTGAAATTACCAAATGCATCACCTCTACTTGGTTATTAGTAGCAATACACTTATAGATAACTGCACATTCTTCTTTTACCCTGGGATACATTATTCAATTTCCTAGACAAAATTATTTGCTAATAGCTAATTTTCAAAATAAGGGCTATGAAATAAATACATAAAAACTAAAAGTTAGAAAAGATCTACGAATACTGTAGAAATCTGTAACTGGCCTTTGAGATGCATTAATTTCCCATGCGTCAACAATTCTATTTTAAAGGAGACTCAAAAAATTTAAATCCACTATCATGTCACTGACATTTGTAAAACTAAAGATCCCACTCAACACTCAACATTCCAGTTTCTACCTGCTAAAACAGTCTCGGGACTTCTCAAACTGCCAAGGGCCAGGGTTTCTGAAAGCAAATCTGTGCTGTAACCCAGTTCTTGTCTCATCATAGAATTATGAAGAAATTCTAACAAAGGGTTAGATAGCCCTTCTTCCCCCTGCTGATTTCTGCTGAGCGCGCGCACACACACACACACACACAGCAACCTTCAAAGGAGGGCTTCATCAAACAATACAACTATTTGCCTTTTCCCTGGTTGGAGGTACTCAGAACATAGGAAAAAGAACCTTTTCCCTAGAAAAGAAATCAACCTGTCATAGAAAGTAAAAATTCAAAACTTTTCAACCACAATCAAAATGCCAAAATAAGTGGGACCTGCGGAGAAGGAACTACTGGTCAAACACCCTGAGCTATAGAAGCACCAGCAAAAAAGACTCCACCAACAGCCCTATAGTTACAGAAAAACTTGATTGGATAATGTTCCCTGCTGTTGCAGGCGGGTTTTCCAAGAGAATTTTAGGATAAAAGGCTTAGTGACTATATCAGCAAAAACTGTTTTGTTTGGCTTACATCTCTCAGAGGGTCAACGTCTTCAGACATACTATCATCTCCCAGCCTAAAGGGTTTATTTTTACAGAAAAGCTCAAAGGATTTGGGGGACACACAAACCCAAATCCCTCCACTGCCTTCCCTTCGTTTGGCCCCCTACCACCATGCAGCAAACGCCCCCAAACATTCTTAACTCTTTTTATGTTCTTAAATTAACTGACCCAGTAGGAAGAAGGGAGGTTCTGGAGTCAGAGAAAACTGGGTCTGAATCCTGACTCTGCTGCTCAGCAGCTCTAGGACCCTAGGGACTCTGAACCCCTGTATCCTTTCCATAAAATAGAGCTAGTAATGTACATAAAACATTTAGCCAGTTCCAGTAAACAGTAGCTATTATGATTAGTGCAGCTGACTTCACAGGGTAAAGCACTCATCAAGGGTGGGGCACGGAGTGAGCGGTTTATTAAAGGAATCTCTCTTCCATCTCCTTTGTCCACAGAAGGTACTACACACACCCCCGAACCCTAAAGGCCTTTCCAGAACAAACTGAAGATCTTCCCAGGGCCCAGCTCAGTGGAGGATGTTCAAGGGTTACCCTGGTGTTCTAGTACCACTTCTGCCATTGTTTTACCATAATACCCCCTTTGGGGGGCCCCCACCACGCACTCCTATTATTCCCTCCACACTCATGGAAGTCAGCCCCCAGGTTCCACGCAGGCACACTGCCACCTTCCTTCCAGTCTTCAGCACCTGAGTTTTCCTCTCTACCCTACTTACTCAGGCCTCTATGTCAATTACCTATTTGGCCTTATAATTCCTTCCTCTTTTCAGCTCTCCCTACAATCTTCTCCAGAGCACCCACGTATCAGGTGCTCCCTGCTAAACTGTGAGTCATGTGCAGCGAGCTAACGTGTCTCAGCATCTTCTTATCCGCTGCCATGCTGAGCCCCGTGCCCAGGAGGGCTCAGTGCTCCGCAAACATTTGTAGAATGAAGCCCTCAGAAGTCAGACCACAGGGATGGAGAAAAGAGTAAAAGAGGTTCACTACAGTAACAAGTCAGAAATTTCATTAAAAGTAAAGGTTCGGGTAGCCTAAAACCATGACAAATTTTCCAGCTGTGTTCAAAGCAACACGAGTTCAGGCAGGAGTGCATGTCATCTGGCTTTCCTCAAAGCCGCTCTAATTTGTTGGAAAGGACATTAAGTTTCATTGATTTCACGTGAGCAAAGAGCCTGTAATTCGCTGGACTGAGGCTCTAGAGCAGTGGTTCTCAACCTTTCTAATGCCGCGACCCTTTAATACACAGTTCCTCATGTTGTGGTGACCCCCAACCATAAAATTATTTTCGTTGCTACTTCATAACTGTAATTTTGCTACTGTTAATGAATCGTAATGTAAATATCTGTGTTTTCCGATGGTCTTAGGCGACCCTGCTATCGGTTCTCAGAGACCCACAAGTTGAGAACCGCTGCTGTAGAGCCCTTGGAAACATGCTAATAAGAGGACCTCTTCTAGGGGCTCAACCCCAGTATCAGACTGCCAGCATTGGTCAGGAACACTGAGCTCTAACGTCATAGGCTCAAGTCAACAACTGGCTTCATGAAGCGTATCAACACCTGAATACAAGTTTTCCACCTCAACACTATTCCCTTTACTTTTGCCCAAATCAGTTCTCTAATCTCCCGGCTCTTGTCCAGTTTTAGCTCAGAGTCTATGACCAAACCCAGCAACCTTCTTCGAAGGTCCTCTTTCACCAGCCAGCTCTTGGGGAGGGCAGGCATGTGTCATGTGAGCCGGACACCTCTGTTTCTGCAGCCTGGTGATGTCGGTGAGAATGGAGTCAGGGTTCCAGAACAGTCAGAGAGGCACAGGATCTAGCCCTGCCCTCTCAACTTGATAACTCAACTCCTCAGTGATAACCAAAACAAACCACTTTGCCAGCTGCCTGGCTAAATTTAGGAGAAGAAAGAGGAATAAAATCACAAGTTTAAATCCACATACTTGTGATTCTGAAAAACAAAAACGGAAGGATGTTAGTTCTTTTTGAAAAAAAAAAAATACTGCCCTGGCCGGTTTGGCTCAGTGGAGAGAGCTTCAGCCTGAGGACTCAAGGGTCCCAGGTTCGATTCCGGTCAAGGGCATGTACCTTGGTTGCGGGCACATACCCAGTAGGGAGTGTGCAGGAGGCAGCTAATCAATGTTTCTCTCTCATCGATGTTTCTCTCTATCCCTCTCCCTTCCTCTCTGTAAAAAAAAAAAATACTGGTAATATGAACTCCATTATTTGAAGTGTGGGAGGATTCTCCCAAAAGAAATAGATCTGTTTTATTCCAATAATATCATGATTCTGAGTACGCCTTCTAGAAAGCCCTACTATTATTGAGATGTTCACAAATTAAACATTTTCTGTGCCCGATTAGTAAGTGCTCAAGGAAAGATGAAAGGACACTCAAGGGTGGAACTCCTGACAGCCTCCTTTTTTCAACTGTGGTTTTATAGTGGCATTTAAAAGTCCAAACGGTCCCGTCTCCCAAGGGGCCATTGCTAAGTGTCCACATCAGGTGAGCACCAGGGAGTCCCCAAGTGGAGCTCCACCTAAGGACAGAGTGTCCCGCAGCCTCCAGGGCACGTCCACTCCCCTTAATGGAGGCCATTTGAACCAAGTGTCAGAAAACCCTCCATTTGCTCAGCAGAGGAGAAAACCATGTTGCGATCATGTGAAATGTGACTAGAGTCAGAAACTGGAAAATGGTATAACACCCCTAAATTTACAAATCCTTCAAACAGGGCTGACAACTGAAAAAACACTATTTGACCAAAGACTTTCTTTATCTTGAACTCAAGTTCCTTACTACAATTAACACAATCATTAAAGGTAAAAACAGGGGGGAAGTCCTGCCTTGTATCACAATTAATCTTATCTGGCCAAAATTAACATAGCGTTCTGCACTTTTGCGTAAAGGAAGTGGTTCTAAGACTCGACCTTCAGGACTTTTGTGATTTCCTTCCAACTGGAATCTACAACCAAAAAGCAATTTTCATTTGAGAGAAAAAAATCAGGTTGAAAAAACCCTTAAGATTCAGATTGGACCAACAGAAAGAATAAGTAAATGAGGCCAGTCCAATATTCAAGGATTCGGGCTCCATTTTAAGCAGAGAAGGATAGACTTCTATAGATGATTTCTTTTTCCTCTCCTGAAAGGACACTACACTATTACCCAAAATTCTGGTGTAAAGGAGCCTGGATTAAAAAGGCAAGAGGGCAAGATTTTAATTTTCAGTCAATCACCAATGGGGAGTGAATTTAGGCAAGTGGTTCTACCACTTTGAGCCACAGAACAGACAACATATCTTTATGACAAAGAGGCTGCACCAGATGATCTTCTGAGTCTAAGAAAACTGCCTGCAGCTTGGGTATCAGACCTGAGTTTGAATCCTAGGCTCTGCCATGAGCAAAATGTGTAAACCAAGAATATGTTATTTAGCTTCTCGCTGTGTCAGGTGCACCACCTGAAAAACAGGCCACCTCGGTATTTCCCCAAATGCAGGAGAGTTATACAAGATGAATTTAAGCAGTACTTAGAAAATTTTAGGAGATGGACAGGCACAGAATTAAACACTGAATCATATCATAAGAAAATTCTGTTCTTTTCAGCACTCCCTTAGCCTTTATAAAAATGTTATCACATTAAAGAGATAGGTTTTGTTTGGTCTTCTCTTCCATACCTCTTTAGCACAGGCTAGTTCCCCTGTTCAACAAAGGAAGAGCAAGTCTCAGCTAGCCAGTGCCTCAGGAAAGCGATTTTATTTTATAGATAGTTCTTTTTAAAACGATAATGTGGTCTTCGCTGTAATTATTTTTTAAAATATATTTTTATTGATTTCAGAAAGGAAGCGAGAGGGAGAAAGATATAGAAACATCAACGATGAGAGAGAATCATTGATTGGCCGCCTCCTGCATGCCCCCAACTGGGGACCGAACCCGCAACCTGGGCATGTGCCCTTGACCGGAATCGAACCTGGGACCCTTCAGTCCGCAGGCGGACGCTCTATCCACTGAGACAAACCAGCTAGGGCTGTAGTTATTTTTTAAATTACCTTCTATTTGAGACAACTGACACCAGTTTCCAATTTAGAAGACCAATATAAAGTTAACTTTAAAAAATATATTGGTAATTACAAAAGTGAGAGTCAATTTAAGTAACTTGAGTGGCTTATTTGCTATCTACCTCAGGGTTACAGTGAAGATTAAACGAGGAATGTAAGGGAAGACTGCCGGGGTTCCTGTCCCAGCATTACGAAGGGTTCAGCAATCTGGAGAAAGGCTGTGCATAGATTAAGTAAGAGTCCAAAGACGAAAGATAATTTTGAAAGGCATTGGGAGTCTTGGGGAAGTGCCCTCTAGCCATTCCAACAGGTGATTACATATGTGACTCAGCCCTTGTTGAGCCCCCAAGTTTCATCAACCTTTTGATGAAACTCTTGTAATTATGACATGCTGGAATTGGCTTCCGGCAGAAGACCTAGTCCACACAGGGCTCTCATCTACCCATGGTCGATGGGTACAACTTCAGCCAGTGAGGAGCATTAGTAGAAGGTACAGTGCAAACAGAAGCGACCACTGAGAATGGATGTGACTTTGCAGAACAACGAGGAGCCAAGGTGGTGTTCTTGAGGTAGAACTCAGGGAAAACCTATAGAGGGAGATTTAGTTAAATACTTATTGAGCCATACTATGTGTTAATCAATGGTGAGAAAACCAGGTGCAATTCCCTCGAGTATGCCGCACAATCTCGAACAAACTTGTCAAAAATGGTCAGAGTCTTATTTCAAAGAGCCTTGAATGCCAAGCTAAAGGTCATTATGGTGGCAGATCCTTAAAATCTTGACATTTGCTCAGCACCTAGTGCTTGAAAAATATTTGCTGAACAAAATGAATTTTAGTTCAATGGTATTTTTTGTATATTAACACACTTAGTGAATGTATTTTATAAGTATATTTTAAATATTCTATCTTCCTCTTCCCTCTCTCTTCCAGTACCAGAGATCACACCTCACTCTAGCAAAGATAAACTGCTACCTCCATTACAAAGACCTACCTCTGGGAGTGGACAAAGGTCTACAAGTCAATCTAAACTCATTAGTCTAAGTATTCACTTTCTCTCTGCCTTTCCCAGGAAGGCTACTCCCACCACCAGTGTTCCCTTTATGTCAAATTTGTATCATTTAAATACCAGAGCCAATTCATTTCAAGCTGCCATACCCTTGCAGATTTGTTTTCTTTCCAGCTTGGTTTGATTCTTGGCAAAAACAATTATTCCCAACCTGGCATCCTATAGGAATTCCGCAAAGCAAGTGTAGGTAAGGATATGAAACCCAAACAATTTAGCAGCTCCTTTCTCCTCCCATGCCTCTCTCGCCCCAGTCTTGCTCCTTTTTCTCCCTTCTTCTTCCTTCTAGTCCTAATTTATTATGATTTCTGAAACAACAAATTCATGGCAATGCTTTAAAAAGCTACTCTCAATGAGTCAGATATTTAGAAATATCCTTATAAGGTTAATCCAATTCTCTAGGATGAAAATTAACATTCCTTTCTTGGAAGATAAATGAGTCTTAGGAGTCAGCTTTTCTTTTTATCACACACTAGAGGCCCGGCGCACGAAATTCATGCGCAGGTACAGTCCTTAGGCCTGGCCTGTCCTCAGAGCCATTTCCCCCAGCTGCCGGTCCTGCCCCAAGCCACCACCCACACCCAGTTCCCCGTTAACCCTCGGGCGATCGGAGCCTAAAGGCCGGGGGGAGAAACCGAGAGGTGGTCAGTGCACCTCATAGTGACTGGTCGAGCGGTCGTTCCACCATTTGGTCGATTTGCATATTACTCTTTTATATATATAGATTGGCTTAACAAGACTGCAATATAAGTTTAAGAAGCAAAGCATATACCCAAAATGGAGATGTCCAGGATGGAGCGCCCAAATGAACATTTTATTCCAGGGAGACTCTCCAAACGGTGAGTCGAGGGTAAGATCAATGTCTCACTGTGTCTCACTATACCATGTTTGCTCTATTGAAATTTATTGAAATGAACTAACTCCTTCCTTTGTATTTCAGAGGAGAATTTCCTTCTGGCTCTATGACTCAAGTCTTCGTCCACCTAATGCACGTAAATAGGCAATTTCAACAACTTTCTTTCCTTCTTCCTCTCCTCCCATCATCTTCCTTTCCTCCGTCATTATTCTCATGGGAAACACTTTTATGCATTCCCTGGGTGTTTCTCCTCTTATCTTTCAAAACCTGTTACACTAATGTCCCTCAAGCCACAACTCTGGGCAGCTCCAATCAAAGGATCAGCTTCCCTTTTCCTGAGTGCAGACCTAGAGTTAGAGGATGTAAAACCCTGAAGGGATCCTTAAAATCCAAGCACTTCAGCCTCTTTTATTTTAAAAACCAAGAACCTAAATCTCAAAACAGTAAAATGACTTGCCCAAGTTCACATGGTTCTTTTAGGTTACTGGGGTTATATGCAAAATAAATTATATGTAAGATTGTAGGTATATGTAATTAAATGTAAAATTTGGAGTGTACATGCCTATGTATATTTTTTCTGAAGACAGAATACATCACTTTCATCAGATTCTCAAGGTAATAAAAAATTCTCACCTATTAAATATAACCACTGACTGAATTATATATATATAATTCTTTCTTCCTAGGAAATGTCCCATACAAAATACAGTTATCATAAAATATGTTGACTTCTAGACTAGCCAGATAAAATGCTTTAACTTCCAAGTGTTTCTTAGAAGTTGGATTTGGCATAGAAAATGCTGCAGAGTTTTCAACACACATACACACACACACACACACACACACACAGAAGGAGGGAGGGAGGGAGGGAGGGAGGGAGGGGGAGAGAGAGGGAGAGAGAGAGAGAGAGAGAGAGAGAGAGAGAGAGAGAGAGAGAGAGAGAGAGAGAGAGACAGAGAGAGGAATAGGGGGAGAGGGAGAGAGAGAAAGAGAGGTATAGGGCGAGGAAGAGAGAGGTTGAATAAAAGGTCCTATACATAAAGGTTATTTTGGTTTCTAAAAAGTATTTAAATTCTAAATTACTTGGTGAATTATCTCATTCTTACTTTAAAAATAAATTAATGTGAAAATCAGAGTACATGAATGTGAAAGTATCTCAAATCACAGCTGCCTCAAAAAGAGAAATGAAACTGAATGGAATCGGAATTGTTTGTGCTAACAAAGTTAGCGGGCCTATTTAACTTAAGTATGTATTAAAATTTCTCAATCATAAACCTAACCTTAACTACAGTTATTTCTCCAACAATTCTATTTCTAATGCTTTTCTATAATTATCCCATCATTTTAATTCTTTTACAATAATAGAAAACAAACATTAGTTTCCCATTCTCTTTGTTTGACTCGTTCAAGTCAGCATATATTGAACATCTTCCATATCCCGTATCAAAAGGGTTGAATTAAGGACTGGAGAGAATGAACCAAAGACCTCCTCCTGGAGAAGTATGCGCTCAATAGGAAGACAAATAAATGTTAATGATATCAAAACACAATTAAATACATGACATGAACAGTGCTGTAACCCAGACTTATGGGAGTAAAAGAGAAGGGGATAGGTTCATTTTAACTCTGTTGGCAAGGAGTGAATCCATGAGAGTTTATGGGAAGGATGGGCATTTAAATCAGACCCTAAAGTAGGCTTTCAAAATGAAAAAAGACAGGATCTCAAAGTTTGTTTTGTTTTAGGATCCAAGTCTCATGCATTTTCATTCTAAACACTCTTTAATACAGTTTATCATCTCAATGCAGAGTAACAGAAGGCTCTATCTGAAAACAATTTTACATAGATTTTCATTCTCTGCCTTCAATACTCCTAAAATGCACCTCTCTATCAGCATCTATGCTGGTTACCTATGCAGGGAACTATTTTCAGGTGAAACTATCCAATGAAAAGGGTAATCACTCTGACTCTTGTCCGAACTTTCATTGTCAGACTTTGATATTGTGACAGGTCCCTACCCTGATCTTGATAAATCCATGGGAGCCAAACTCAGTGGGATGCAACCTCAGCTCCACTGCTTACGAACTCCATGATCAGGCTACCTAACCTGTCTATACCTCAGTTTGTAAAAGGAAGGTAACAGTACCCTCCTCATGTGGTTCTCTCATGAGAATGAACTGAATTATCACATGTAAAATGCTTAAAACATCTAGCACACAATAAATCAACAATATACATGTTTTGACCAAGAAGAATTGTTTTCTAAGAGTTTATTTCTAACTTGCTACACCATTTCCCATCCTATTTCACTTTTATAAAGCAGACTTGGAAACTGTATTTACTTTCAGAGATGTCTTTTAAAAAGGCTAAATTTGGTTCTTAGACAGTAATGGCAGTAACAGAGAAACAGCTTATTTCAATGGCCCACAACACAATTAAGGATACAACAGGCAGAAATTTTATTGTATTATAAGAAATTTTTAAAAATCCCTTTTTTCTTTTGTTCCTTATACGAGAGAGAGAGAGAGAGAGAGACTGATCAGTTGCCTTCTGCATGCACCCCGACCAGGGATCGAACCCACAAACCAGATATGTGCCCTGACCAGGGATCAAACAAGCAACCTTTTGGTGCACAGGATGACGCTCCAACCAACTGAGCCACACCAGCCAGGGCTGTTCCTTATACTTTAACAGCCAAATACTCTGCCATTCCATTTTCTGTGTATTGAACACAGAAGCATTTTGAGATCATATACCTACTCACGAATATTTGACTGAAGCAACAGTTCACTTTTCATTTTAAACCAAGAACTGGAGTTGAGCAAATCTTGTCTGTTTTTTCCATGGTGTTGCAATCCCTATGCAACCAATGTCCCAACAAGCTGAAGAGAATTTGGCTGGCCCACTCAGAAACAAGGGAAATATGATACAGGCTATAGATTCTGACAAGGACTTAGCAGATGAACATACCAGAACACAGTGAGCATCCTTGGAAAGGCCTCTGCCAGCAGCAGCAGAAACTGTACAACCTCACTGCTTAGCATGAGAGTTCAAGAACTTGAGCTCACTGGTCAGGTTCAAATCTTAGCTCTACCACTTGCAAAATGTGTGGTCAGGGTCAAGTAAGTTAATCTCCCAGTTTCTTAAGCTACAAAATATGAATGATAAGTCATTTCGTTATAAAGATTAAATTAGTGTTTGAAAAGCATTTGGAACAGTACTTGGCACACAGTGCTACTTAAGTGTCTATTAAATAAACATTGCAATAACTTTGGCATTTATGATTATTGTTATATGCAGATATGAAGAGGGTCTCAATTTTTAGTATAGGCCCTTTCCTAGAAGAGCTAAGTAAAACAAATTTTCAGAAAAATCATTTAAAAGTTGATGCTGGAATAATTGACCATAAGGAGCACTATACATGCATCATTTCTTTAAGTAGCCAGTAGTAAATAAAAATGTATTTGAATCTGAGAGTATAGTAGAAAAATACCACATGTCTATTGGTATTTTCTAGATATCCAAAAGGTTCATAATTAAAGAATCTAAGGCAATGTCCATTTAACTATTTTAGGAGCTGAAACTTGAAATCATGTACACATTAACAATTTGTAATCACTATAAATATAGCATAAGCAACTTACTTTATGGAAGGGAAGATTCCTAAAATATTTAACTGGAAAAATATGCCAACTTCTCTCCATATAAGGTAAATACTACAGAAGATAAAAAGCTGTGCCGCTGTTTCGTTCGGTTTCATTAATTTTTAATAATGTAAACAATGAGGCTTCCTAGAGCAAAGGTTTAAAACAATTAAACCCAAATCACTCAATCCTAGACTAATCACTGTCTCACATGAACTGTAAACCAGGCCCTAAGTCAAAATGTGTCGGGTGTGCATTATAGGCCTCTAATTTATATGTAAATCAAAATACTTGTAAGGGTTGAGATTTTAAATGCTCATCTGGAGGGGAGACACACCTATCACTGGTGTCTCCTTTACAAATATGTCAGGCCTGTCCTTGGCAAGGGGGCTCATGAATTATCCTGACTACATGCATGGACTGTGGCCATCAAGAAGGCTGCTCACACTGATCCTACTGCTTTTGCTCAAGTAGATACCAATTTGCTCTGTGTGGCCAATGTTTTCCAAATTCTCCCTGTCACGATTTAATGCTCTATAGGAGCATCAAGGGAACGGGCTGACTTTGGAAACTTTGTACTTGGAAATGAGTATACTCTCTGAAGAGGCTCTACTCCAGACATTTTCCGTGCTTTCACACTTTCTTTGATTTGCGAGAAGTGTCTCAACAGAATGATATGAACAACAGAAAGAAGTCTCCATTATTTTTGTGGTAGGTATGAGAAAAATGGGCTGAAATAAAAGAGATGAGAAAATAAGCACTTTTTTAGTTGAGATTTAAGTTTTGTCTGAAAGCAAGATCAAAACTTGGGTTTGGGGCCCCCACCTACTGTTAAAAGAACCAGCAAAACTTGGCTTTTGAAGTTGGAAAATTTTGTGAGGTGGTCCTTTTGGATGGGGAGGGGGAGGGGGAGGGGGAGGAGGGATCCGGCCTTAGAAAACGACTTGATTTTCATCAACAAGCAAGTTTTTTTAAAAATATCAAATTTGTCCTCTATTACATGAATGTATACGCCATCCTCTCACTTTGTGAGGTGTCACTGAAAAGCCTTGGGTTTTAAATGATGCAAAAAACAAAGGTAAAAAAAATCTTATTTCCTTTTGTCTAATAAGTGCTGGGGGGGGGGGGGGGGGGAAGGCACCTACACACAACCCTGGCACAGGACCACGCCGCAAGAACCTTCCGAATTACCAAGGTCTGGGAGTCAGGAAACAGTCTAACAAAAAACAACCAGAAGGGCTTTCATCTGAACCCCCAGGGTTTCCTTCTTCAAGAGAATCTCAGTTGGAGCCCGCTAGCAACAACGCCTTGCAGAGCCTGGCCCCACTCTAGCCACAGGGCCAATTCCCAAGCCACCCGGCCAGGAGGCGCTGCGGGCCAGTCCCCCGGGGCCACCCGCAGCCCGAGCCCAGCCCTCCCCACCCCCACCCCCACCGCGCAGCCCAGCCCAGGCGCGGAGCTCACAGTTCTGCACCGCCCGCCGGGGTTACTCTCGGTCATTCCTCTGCACCATCTCGCCCCAGCTTCTCCATCCATGCCCGGACTTAGGCTGCCCCAAGAGACTAGCAGCAAAGGGTAGGAAGACTGAGGGGGCGGGGGGCGCAGTGCAATGGGCACCTCAGCTCCAGGTTTGTGCAGGCTCTCCTTCTAAATCTTGTTTTTTTAAATAATAAAGCTCGTCCCGCTGCGCCAGGGACACCAGCTCTGGTGAGCGCACGGAGACTGTGAGCAGGACCCCCAAGTCAAACCAAGTGAGCAATATCACCACAGACCCCGTTTGGGACACCTCCCAGGCAGGTTCTTAGGGAACAAGAACGCGCCATCCAGTCTGGGGGCGCACGGGGCGGACCCCCGGGTCAGAGCCCAATTCTGACCAGCTTCTTAATCACCGACTGGGGGCTAAGTGTAGGCATTCATCCTGGTAGGCGCCCGCCGACCCGCACCCAGAGGCGTTTCTAGCCGGCCCGGGCACTTCCAAACAAAGGCAGGCGCTCGGTGCAGGACCCGTCACTCTCCCCACTCCGGCAGCAATGCTCCCAAAAGGACCAGGAGCCCCCCAACCCACTGCCCGCGAGGTACTGCACCCGGGTCTCCAAGCCCAGAGATGCTCCCCGGGCTCACCGCAGGGCAAGCCCGGAGAGCAGCAGCGCCGCGTCTTTGGGTCGCCAGAGCTCGTCCTAGAACGACATCCCCACATTTACGCTACCCCCGCACCATTTCAACGCAAGAGGTGGGGATGTGGGGGTCCGGACTAGAGTCCCCGAATCCTAGCGCATCCCAAAGCCTCCTCAGCCCCGAAACAAAACAATAACGCCTAAGTCACTGCAGAGCCTCTTACCTGTTTTCCACTTTTGTGTTTTCGTCTCTTTTCCCCACTCCTTGAAAAACCCTTCCGGAGAAGGGGGGGGAGGGGGACAGAAAGAAAAGGGAGCAGAGCGCCCCGAGAAATGGGCTCTGGTGGCCCTGGTCCTGCGGCGACCCCTGCCTTGCCCACCCGCGCCCGGGGAAAGATGTGTCGGCTTGGCTCGGCGGTCCCGGCCCCACTCTGTCTCCCTCGGAATTACCCGGCTTGTGCCGCGACTAGTTCCTTTTATAGATTCGGCTGCGCTGAGAGCAGAGGTTACTATCGGTCAAAGCCTGTTCTCTCCCTCCTTCCCCGCCCTCTTCCCCCGGCCTGTGTTTTTGTAGCTCAGTCACTCAGCAGAAAGCACGTGGAGCCGCGCCCCGCCCCTTAAACGGGCGATGTCCCGCAGCTCCCCGCAAGGCTGCGGGCGAAAAGTGGGAGACCGGAGGTGCTGCAGGCATCGCCCGGTCCTCGGTCTGCGCCCCCCGACCCAGCCAGAGCCTGGCAGCCTAGAGCAAGCTGGAAATGCGGGGCTTGGGACTGCTCGGGAGACTGTCCCTCTTGTTTCCAGAGGACATCGCTTCTATACACTGCTTTCCCCCCCTTACTTTACTTGGTGATTGGGAACGCGAGGCTGAAAACGACCCCGACAACAACCCTTTAGTCTTTCTTTCCTTTCAAATGCTTAGGGTGAGGGGGAAGACTGACAGTCCTCTGGAATTGACTGGTTGTTTTAATTTTTTTTTTTCTACCACAAACCCTGATTTTGATATTCAATAGGCAACCTATTGCCTTTGGGATTCCCAGCTTGGGCCTCTCAGGTCACCGGAAGGGCCAATGAAAGGGGTCTTGCTCCTTCTCTTCATAAACTGGGGGAGGAAGGAAGCCCACATGACAGAACCATGGGGACCAGCCCTTTTTATTTTCAATGTGTTGGTCTGCTCCCAGTGGTAAATACACAAGGCTTGTATTTTGGCTTCTATAGATTTGCAAAGTACAGCTAGAGACTCCCATTTGTGTAAAATTATATAACCATCCCAGATCTCCAACTTCTTCCTCTTAACTTCGGCTTTTAACAGTCATGACCAACATAACATTTGAGGGGCAGAGGCAAGATTTCAAGTGGAGGCCCACATACTTATGTCTGGATATTTAAGTCATAAATCAAACCTTGGAAGCAACCTGGAAGGGCAGGTTCACATTCAGACTCCTCACAGTTTGATCTGAGTTTTGGCAGGAATGGGGAATGTGAGAGCCTGCCCCAGACCCCCTCTCTTCCCACTTCCAGCTCCATCATATTCTAGAAGAGCCTCCAGTATATGCATGTGGACCCCAGCTGCACAAGCTTCCTCCGTGCATATACAGTCAGTCAGGCCACAACTTGAGCTCAGGTGCATGCACCTGTGAGGAGGCCCATGCAGACCCTGAGAAGTACACTTTGGGACGTTAAGGTCAAGGAAATCTGGGGTTCCAAAACTCTGGTGTCATGGCCCCGTGGCGCTGTGGGCTGCTGACACTTAGGAAGGGATGGAGTTTGTGAAGGAACAGAGCCCAGCCTTCCGAAGCTCAGGGTGCAGGAGAGAGGTCCCTCTTGCCCTGGCCAAGAGACTGGGTTCTGGGGTCACATTTGACCGAACCACGTGATCCACAACTTTCTGCCTCCATTTCTTCATCTGTAAAATGGAGAAAATATGTATTCTCTCCCTGCCTCACCAGGGTTTTCTGAAAATGAATTTTGTTCATTTAAGCTCCTTGAAAGAATGGTATTTTAAACAAAGAGGATGTTATTAGGTGACTATTAATGTCATTTTCAGGTACCAGCCATGGCCTATAAAGTTTTCCCATGCCAAACTCTTAAAACTCCAGGTCTAGCAAAAGTTAAAAGCAATCTCTCTGGCCCAGCCACAGTGGCTAAGTGGTTAAACATCGACCTATGAACCAGAAGGTCACTGTTCGGTTCAATTCCAAATCTGGCACATGCCTGGGTTTCAGGCTGGCTCCCCCATGGGGGGCGGGCAGGAGGCAGCTGATCAATGATTCTCTCTCATCATTGATGTTTCTATCCCTCTCTCCCTCGCCCTTTGTCTCTGAAATTAAAAAAAAAAAAAAAAAAAAAAAAAAGGAATCTCTCTGACCCTCTAGATATAAAGAAAAGCTCCTGGGGGAGGTGTTACCATTTCAAGTATGATTTGGAGATAGTGACTAGGTCTCTCTGATTCTCCATTCCCTGCACCATGCCCACCCACTGATCGCAGCGCATGCAATTCCACCACCAAATTATTCCTTTTGGAATTTTGAAGGCTATGGTTCCCAAGAACACCCCCACTAAGAGTAATCCCTTAGATTGCTCTATTGGGGATTGGGCAACAGTGATCCTATACGAATAACACGAAGATAGGATGCTGGAGAAAGAAGGTGAGCTCAAGAGAGGAGAGCCATTGACTCTAAATATGTAAGTCAATGGTCTCAAAGCCAAACTTGATCATTTTTAACTAAGAACAATCCGCAATGTCACCTCTTCATTGCATATATGCACACACTGTATTGTTTGAAACCTATTTACGAGTCTCATTGATTTCTACCAATAAAAGAGCCCAAGCTCCCACTGAGGCTACATGAGTTGGCCAGGTGGTAAGGGGCATAGGTTTGATGACACCAAGCCCATACTTCGCAAGTGTGACAGATTCATATGACAAAAACACTGACTTCCAAAAGTTAGAGCCTAAGAGAATGTGTCCCTTGAGAAAGGTTCCAAGTGTGAATTCTTTCCCTTGAATGTCATAGGTTGATTTGTTCCTGAGTATGCTTTCATGAACTTTCCTCCAGCTTTTTAGATTCCTGCTAACAGCAACACCATAACTCTGAGTCTCCACCCCACATGACCCTTTCCAAATAAGTAAGAAGACCCTTCTTTGTTGCTATTTGTCGCTCTGGAGAAGCTGATTCTGTAAATGTAGCCCATGTGGGTTGAGGTTCTGTTCAGAGATGACCCTGGCATTTTCTAATCACAGAATTGCCCTTCAGGCAGCTGTGACCTTGAAGACCTTATATAGGCTTATTAGAAGTCATGATTTTATCATGCCATTGAGACCTTTAAATTAGGGATTACCTAAAAGGCTTTCTTGGAGATTTCTTTGATATATAATATCTGTTAACTGGTCTGCATAAATGTACATATACACCTTGTTTAAAATAAAAATGCTGTTCAGCACACATGTAGTTTTGGTTGGTATGTATTCTGTTTGGTTCCTGAAACTCTGCAAAGAATAGAGCATTACAGGAAGTCAATGAAGAATATAGAAGAAAGTGTTCTAAAAAACAACATCAAGTTGAATTTGTTACAATTAAATGGAGTTAAGTGCAGGATTTTTTTATTGTTTAAAGTATTACATATGTAAATTGCAGGATTTTTTTTAGCATTCCTAAAGAATGAGAGGTGCCTCAAAATAAAAAACGATAGGTAATCCTTCTTTCATATAAGGCAGAATAAAAGCACCTACAGTTCATAATTGAGTCTGTTTAACTCCAATACATGGTTAGACACATAAATGTATCATCAAGCAATTGATGTTCGAAGTTTCAAAAAAATGAGGAATCACCATTACTTGTGGAGTAAACCATGTATCACATAGACTCTTAACACCTACAAACTCAATTTAATTGCACCAATGCAACCCCTTCTGTATTGATGTGACTCCCATTTTGACATCTAAGCAAGATTCAATACCATTACTGCTTCTGGACTTCAGTAAGATGTTTGTTCTGCTTGTCATTGGGATCAACAATTAGTCTGGACCAGTGGTCAGCAAACTGCAGCTCGCGAGCCACATGCGGCTCTTTGGCCCCTTGAGTGTGGCTCTTCCACAAAATACCACGTGCGGGTGTGCATGTACAGTGCGATTGAAACTTCGGGGCCCATGCGCAGAGGTCAGTTTTCGGCTCTCAAAAGAAATTTCAATCGTTGTACTGTTGATATTTGGCTCTGTTGACTAATGAGTTTGCCGACCACTGGTCTGGGCTATAGAATTTTTTTAAATTATTTTTATTGATTTTAGAGAGGAAGGGGGAGCAATAGAGAGAGATAGAAACATCAGTGATGAGAGAGAACCACTGATCAGCTGCCTCCTGCACGCCCCCTACTGGGGATTGAGCCTGCAACCCAGGCATATGCCCTTGGCCGGAATCGAACCTGGGACCCTTCAGTTCACAGGCCGACGCTCTATCCACTGAGCCAAACTGGCTAGGAATATAGACGAATTTTTGATAGAGTCCCCTGAACTACTAGTTCATCCGTGAGTTATAACTCTTTTTTTTAAAGCCATCCTTCCAACCTGCCTCCCTGTACACTTTCCTTCCCTTAAGAGCCAAACTGCTGTAAAGACTTCATCTCTACTCCCTCCATTCATTCCCTCTCCAGCCCATTTCAGGCAAACTCTTGTCCCCATCACTGAGTCTGGTCTGTCCAAATTCATTAGTGACCTCCTTAAAAAAGAGTCCAAGTGCTTTTATTTTTAACCATTAAAAAAAAAAAAGACCTGCTTAATTGGTACGCTGATGACCTCCTTTAAGTGCCTAGGCCAGTGGTCGGCAAACTCATTAGTCAACAGAGCCGCAGTTTGCCAACCACTGGCCTAGGCCACCTGATCTCTGGTATCTGACACTCTCGACCACACCTTCCTTCCTGAAACTAGTTCGCCTGTTGCCTGAATCTGGCTCTCTTCTGCCTCTCCTCTCGGTGAACTTTCTTTTCCTGACTCCTCTTTCCTTATATACATACTAGAGGCCCAATGCATGAAAATTCGTGCAAGAGTAGGCCTTCCTTCCCCCGGCTTTCCTCTGGCACCAGCTTTCCTCCGGCACCCGGGACCCGGGCTTCCCTCCTCTGGCAGCCAGCAGGTACCCAGGACCCAGGCTGGCTTCCACCGGCCCTGGCTGAGTCAGGAAGGACATCTGGAAGACGTCCGGTCTAATTATCATATTACCCTTTTATTATTATAGATGTCCCCCAATACTGGTTTCCTTTTTATTTCTACGTGCAGCACTCCCATGGCCCCACTTAAACCCTGCGTCACCAGCTCTCACCTCCTGCTGAACTCCTGGATGCACACAGAGGATCCAGCAGGACCAGCAGTGTGCTCGAGTCTGGCTCAGCTCAGCTCAAAAGAGCTACATGTGTATATCTCTACCCACCTCAGCAATAAGTGCCTCCCCCTGGGCTACTTTAAAATCGGACAGTGGTGGGAATCTTTACCCCATTGGAAATGGACACAATCAGGGCTTCCTTTTCTTTTCCTTTTTCAGAAAGCCAGTTGTTGACATTTACCAGCACAACACTGAAGGGGACATTCTGCAAATAAACACCAAGTTTATTTTTAAATCTTCCCTTTAAATCTCCCTCCTCCACCTGCATTTTAGTTTTTATTTCACTTAATGACATCATCATCCACACACTGACTAGGGGAAATCATAGTCATAATTGCTTAGCTTTTCATCTCTCTGTCCCTATCCTTCTCATTCTAAAAAGCACCAAAGTCAGGTCGATATCTCTTAAATCTGGCCCTTTATGTCCACCACCACCTCTCCCCGCCCCCCCCCCCCGCATCCCCCCACCCCCCGCCCCTGCCTAAGCCCAAGCCAAATGCTTGGGCTTCTGTACTGCAGTAACCTCCAAACTGCTGTTCCTGCCTACTTTTAATTTCTTCCCCTTCCTATTTATCTTCCCTGCCCAGTGGAGCGATTTTTGCTTGCAGGAGTTTGGGGCAGAGGGGGAGAAGGAAGTTAAGCAAACCAACACACCCCCCAAAACTAATCAATTCTTTTTTTCTCCTCAAAGCTTTCTATCATTTTCTATTGCTTACAAAAAAATGGTTCAGGGCGGGGGGGGGTGGGGGGTGGGGAGAATGGGAGATATCTGTAATACTACAAACAATAAAAAATATATTTAAAGGGGAAAAAAAGAAATGGTTCCTCAAAGTTTCTTAAGAAAACCTACAAAGACCTTTGCAAATATGACATTTGGAGGCCTTTGAAGACTAATTGTAGGCCCTGCATCCCTATCTCATCTCTACCCAGCCCCACTTCCACAAACTTTCTGTGTCTCTGCTCCTATAGTTTCCCATTGCTTGGAAATTCTTCTCATCTCACCCTGTCCTCCTGTTTAAGAGTGTGTACTGAAAGAGATGGATGGGATTAAATAACTAACGCTGTATTTTATTACTCTAGAAGCAGGAGGCAAAGAGACAGAGAAGACAAAGGATATAGAAACCACTTCCCCCGTTAGATGGAAAGTATGGGATAGAAAGTAGTTGAGAGAGAGAGAGAGAGATTACAGATATTTTTTAGCTACTCAAATTAATAGACAAATAATACTCTCAGCTCAGATCCATTAGTAAGTGTAACAATAGATGTAAGTTTGAAAAGAAAATAATTGGACTCTGTAGATTAAAAGAAACCAAGCATTTATTATAACAGAAGTGATGTATCTGCATTCTTCTCTCCTTATTCAGAGTGCTTTTTGACACTTGTTAAGAATTCATATTCCTGGCTGTGATTTCTGGGATGAGGGATTGTTTTGTTTCTTAGCCAGGAGCTTTCCTTCTCTCCAACATATTAATAAGAGAATAAGGCAGAGAGAGAGAGAGAGAGAGAGAGAGAGAGAGAGAGAGAGAGAGAGAGAGAGAGAGAGAGAGAGACAGAGAGAGACAGAGGAGAGACAGAGACAAAGAGACAGAGAGAGAGACAGAGAGACAGAGAGACAGAGAGAGAGGGAAATCCTAGAAAATGTTCCAGATTTCCCTTTTTCCTTAGGCCCTGAGCCTCTCTTTTTCTCCTTCAGCACTTTGAGGATGATTCCTTCACAGTAGCATGGTCTTCCTTTGGTTCCCCTCAGGGGTCTTGTATCGGGTCTCTGCCCTGTCCTTCTGCCAGCACCCTTCATGGCTTCTGCAATGTGTCTAGACAGAATGAATTGCCTCCTCAAAGACTAACTGCCCAAATGCTGCGCTGTGACCACACCAAGGAAGCAGGCCTTTATTTCCCTTCTTTGTCGCCATGCTCCCGGTGACTGATGTCCAGTGAAATCTGAGCAATTTCTTAGCTGGGCGCATGTCCCAGAAACTGACACGTGCAGAATCACTCCTGAGTATGCACACTGGTGGAGGCTGGGGGCTTCCCACAGAGCTGACCCTAATGCTGATTTCCTCTTGATTGACTCCACTACCCAGCAGAGCTCAGCAGAAAGTCCCCACATCTGTCTACTTACCACTGGGAGTGGGCCGCCCTGGACACACTACTAGGAAGGGAAAAGAAAGCTAAAGTGAGGGTCTAGTCCTAAGACATCTAAGGAAATAAAATCGGAGGTTAAAGAAAGAGGGAAATGATATAAAAATGAAGATCACAAAAACTGAGGGTGCCAGTGGTATGTGAATTGGCCCAACATTCTGCTGGGCAACTTAGCAATATGCATTAAGAGGCTTTGGCCCACTCATTTTACCTGGAGGAATTTATGCTAAGGAAAGATACAAATATGTGGTCAATGATTCATGTTCAAAATGTTTGTCACTATGTTATCGGCAAAAGTGAACATTTAAAAAATACTTAATCACCAAACAGCATGAAAATTCTAAAGTAAACTAAATTCACATGACAAAATTCTAAGTGGTCATTAAAATTAAAAATAATATTTTTAAAGGTAGTGATATGGGAAACTGCTTATGATAAATGTTAATTGAAGAAGCAAAGCTATAGTTATGTGTATATATGATTTCTATTTGGTAAAAATAATTAGTAGTATATTTCTACTCTTTGTAACTGAATATATGCACATAGGAAAGAATGAAAAGAATCCCGTCTAAAGTTAACAGCTATTCTTTTGTGGATGGTGAGATTAAAAGCATATTTTTATGCATGTCTGTATTTTCCAAAATTTCCGAGATAAACATATGCTATTTTTTAGCTAAGAAAAAATGGCATTGAGAACAGAGTTTGTAGATAAGCAGTGAGAGGAGGTAATTTACAACTGCAGAAAGGCAAACCATAAATTACCACATGGAAACAGTAAACCCTAACATATTTTAGAAGACTGTATACACAGTAATGAAAAACAGAAGAGAATGTAGAGAGATGAAAATGATTAAGACAACTAGAACTTTGGGGCAAGTTTATAAACTTAAAAAATAAGATGAAAGGATTTTAAACCAATCCTAGGGGTCCACTGCTAAGTGAAAACTCCTTATTTATGTAACGTAGCTGTGTGTTCTCAGGCATGTCACCTCACCTCTCTGGGCCTCAGTTTACTCACCTATCCAATGGAGGTAATAATGGAATCTACCTTATGAGTATTAAATGAATTAGTACATGTGAAGTGCTTGTTCTGTGCCTAGCATAAAATAAGTGCTCAATAAATGACAGCTATTGTTATTACAATTTACTATCGTTATTATTACTACCCCAAACAATAATATAACTGTTCCTCAATGCCCAAAAATAACTTAATAAATATGGCTTCTTTCCAAAATTCCAATTTGTGGATTTTTAAATTGATGTTCTCAATTTGATTAATCAATATAACTACTTCATCAACTTGGAGTTCAAATACAAATATGGCCATATCTCTTTTTAATCTTTTATTTAACTACTCAAATCCCCACTCGCCTATTAGCAGGAAGTCCAATATCTCTTTCTTGAGATTTCCCTTCCCCAGAATTGCTTAAAAGCCCTGGGGGCTTCCTCAGGGAGCTAGAAAGGCTGATCGGGCTCTAATTCTTGCTCTGTCACTTGCACACGCAATACCACTAAAGACATGCCTCCAAGTTCACCACAGGAATTATGTCCTGACCTTGGAACAGCCTTCACCGTACCCTGCTTTTGGACTCCAATGTTTATGCACTTCAGTTTTTATCAGATTTGCACACTGGCAGCCCATGGTCGCATCCAGCTCTCTTGACTCATTGTTTGGGTTAAAGTATATTGGAATTTTATTTGAAATAGTGGACAATATTGGAAATATCACACAAAAATCTTTACTCCTTGCTTCTATTGGAAAGATGGGGGGACCTGACCACAGGAGGCCTGTTTCTACAGAGTAACAATTATCAGACATGAAAAGAAATTCTCTTCAGATGAAATATACCATTTGCATTTTGTCCCAGTCTCTATGAATACTTGTTTTTCTTAGACAGCCTGGCTTACCTAAGTGTTGGTGAAATTTAAACCTAGCTGAGAGATGTTTTACCATACAGCTGAACTCTCATCTCTGCATTCATAAGAATCACATCTTTCCATAAAGATAGTAACCCCAAGTTCCTACTTTTGCTAGTTTGCTTTTTTATTGTTGTTAATCCTTACCTGAAGATATTTTTCCGCTGATTTTTAGGGAGAGTGGAAGAGAGAAAGAAAGACAGAGAAACATCAATGTGAGAGAAACACATCGATTGGTTGCCTCCTGCACCAGCTCTGACCAGGGCCCAGGACGAGGAGGAGCCTTCAATCAAGGTACCTGTCCTGGACCAGAATTAAATCCGGGATCCTTTGGTCCGCAGGCCGACACTCTATCTACTGAGGCAAACAGGCTAGGGCCTACTTTTGCTAGTTTGGATTTGATTTTTTTTTTTTTTTTTTAAGGCATGCCATTATGATTGGAACTGAACACAACTTGAGTCACAAAGCAACAAAAGGCATTACCACCTCTAATAAAAGCAATACCAAGTCCTCAGAAAGTCACCCTCCACCAGTATATAAGGCCAAGTAAAACAACAGGGAAGAGTCAAAGGGGTCAGAAGGAACACTCTCTTTTGGTAACTATAAAGGAGACCAAAGAATAGATCCAAACCCATAGGAGCCCGGAGTTTGATCCAAGACTCTTTGTTTATTGAATTAAACCCTGGAGGTAAACAAAGGAAGCAAGATTTAACAAACAGGCAGCACTCCACTGGGGGTGGGCAAGAAGGCAAAGCTGGAGAAGAGATGGACCAGACACACACGTGGGCAGCTGGGAAGACAAAAGATTCCCAAATGCATCTCCAGTGTGTGAGAGAGAGTTCTGAATGACCTAAGATTCAGTGAGATCATGGCAATTATTTCTTCTGCAGACAATTAGTTTGTCACCTCATATTTCTATGAAATTACCAGTGTGTCATATAAAATATGATATAATGAAAACTAACTTTGCAGTTTCACACCCTCGTTTATTTAAAACCACTCAAAGGCAAACAGAAATGTGAGACTGAGACTTCAAGGAAACTGTAGAGTCATAGTAATTTGATTCTAAAAACAGATGCTTGACAAGAAGTTATATTTAAATCAACCATCAAATCTATTAGGACATAATTTCTAAATTTAGTAATAGATAACCTTTCTATTTTATCCTCCCAATCACCTATACATGGAATCATAATTTATGCTAAACAAGATATATTCTTTTATTTTTTTTAACCCTATAAACACCTTGAGGTTATATTCCTTTGGCCCAAGAGTTACATTTTAAATATCAAAGACAACTCCTCAAAAATGAGGAAGTGTTAGTAACCCACACATATTGGAGGTGAAAAGTTAAACAGTGGAAATAATATTGCTGGTGTCAGCAATCCTAGAAATACACAGCTAAATGCTCTCTTTTATAATATATTTGTGCAAGATACTTTTGAGGTGTGCAAGACATTTGAATAATGCTTTGACTTGAGAAAATTTTTTTATGGTCTAAAACCCAAACCTTCAAACTTTGCATGTTCGTTTTAATAAATTTTAAAAATACATAAACAATACATGTTCACATTATAACAAAGGTATTAAAAAAAGAGTATGAAAAAGTATAAAGAGGAAAAGCCCACTACCGAGAGATTATGTCTGTCAATGTGTTTGATGTATATTCTTCCAGAATTTTTTCTATAAATCAATGTATATTTAGACATATACTTCCTATGTCTAAAATCAACTGCATGCCATATATGCTATTTGCAAACTGTTATTTCACTAAATATTATGGACAATTTTCCATGTAAATAAGTATATATTTATGTCATTTTAAATACATGTATAATATTCCATTGCACATATATGTATCATCACTTGAAACCAAATCCCCGTAGAGCAGTGGTTCTCAACCTTTCTAATGCCGCGACCCTTTAATACAGTTCCTCATGTTGTGGTGACCCCCAACCATAAAATTATTTTCGTTGCTACTTCATAACTGTAATTTTGCTGCTGTTATGAATCGTAATGTAAATATCTGTGTTTTCCAATGGTCTTAGGCTCTACAGCAGCGGTTCTCAACCTATGGGAATGTCGCGACCCACAGGTTGAGAACCGCTAGCAGGGTTGCCTAAGACCATTGGAAAACACAGATATTTACATTACGATTCATTAACAGTAGCAAAATTACAGTTATGAAGTAGCAACGAAAATAATTTTATGGTTGGGGGTCACCACAACATGAGGAACTGTATTAAAGGGTCGCGGCATTAGAAAGGTTGAGAACCACTGCCGTAGAGAGATGTGTAGTTTGTATCCCTTTTTAATACCATAATAGATATACCATCAACATCTTCGTACTATCTTTGCACACAAGCCCAAAGATTCCTTAGAATGAGTATTTTTGTAAAATTCGTATTGTTAAGTAATAGAATAGAGATACTTCGCATTTTGATATATATAGCTAACTTCCTTGGCACAAATGTATAAACAGGGTATGAGAATGCGTAGGGTTTTGTTATTGTTCTTTTTAATTATCATAGAGTGAAATTTATATTTTTTTCTTTTGGTATAAAGGTCTCTGAATCTCAACACATATATGGATTTGTTACCACCACCATAATCAGGATACAGAACAGTTTCATGACCCCCAAATCTTCCTCATTCTATTTCTTCCCCCTACTTCTAAATCCTTGGCAATCACTGATGTATTCTGTTCCTATAATTTTTTGTCTTTTCAAGAATATCAAATCAACAGGGGCAGAAATAGAATCTTGGGGACTGTTATAAGATATTAATAAGAAATATTAATCATCCTCTGTAAACCATGATTGTTTTGTTCTGATTAAAGAAAACACAGTCTAACCTGGCTGGGCGTTGTATGCGGGACTTGGGAGCTCACCTAGAAATGCTGCCCATCTTCCCCATCTGGGCGCTGCCTATTATCATGGAAAGATTAACAGCCTGGTTGCAGAAAGGAAACAATTGAGTCCCCCTGTCCTTTGTAAACCCCCAGGGTTTCATGATTGGCCCTGAAAATAAGGACATGACTTGTACATATGCTTTATCATCAACAGCATCGTCATTAGATTGGTTGTTTAATTCATGTTAGTATCACCTCATCATCAAATAGTCAAATAGGTACTAGTATAACGTGTCAACAACCTTATGCGGACAAGTCAAAATAAGGGAAAAGATTGAGAAAAATGATTAGGATAATTAGAGCGAAAAACAAAGTTCTTTACATAGCTTGAAGGCAGAATCTCTGAATGTCCATAATTATCTCATGATGGTAACACTTGCTTTAGGCATTTTTTTTTTTTTTTAGTAAACATTTCTGGAGGACCAGCTATGTGCCACACACTGTGCCAGGTGCTACCATGCTTTGAAGGCGCTCACAGCTCAGTGAAGTGACAGAGAGACAGAGCGATTACAGTATTACCTGAAACTGGTGAAGGAAGAGCCAAGGGTTGAGGAAGCACAATGGAGCAAAAGCCCAGTCTGCAAGGTCTGAGAAGCTGACATTCAAACTGAGTCTAAAAACCAAAGGATTTCTCCAGACTTTGATGCAAGAAGAGCTTTCCAGGAAGGGCCTGTAAAGACATAAAAGCACGAAAGTTGAGCAAACCAAAATGGGTGGCTGGAGTCTAGGAACATTACCCAGTGAGGGATGGCAGCATACAAGGTAGAAGGTTGGCCAGGCCACCTGGGGAAGGGCAGACAGCCATGCCAGAGGCTTAGATTCACTGTGGTCCCTCTGCTCTTTCATTCCCCAAGCCCTCCATTCTGTTTTACTGAGGTATAACTGACATATAGCACTATAGAAATTTAAGGTGTACAGCATAATGTGTACTTGGAACCTAGCTGATAAATAGTCAGCATTCAATAAATATTAGATAGTATTGTTATTAGGTTGTATTGGCATATTCAGAAATTATTAATATGCTTTAAAACGTTTCTTTCCTATCATGTACTTTCCCATTGATTCACAGATTAGACCACATGTGATTTTTGTTTTCTTTCAATAGCCCTGCTGGGTGACCCCTCCCCACTCTCCACTCTCCACAATAAGTGTAATGAACCTCCATCATCTCACAATAGATTTTTTTGTTGTTGTTGTTAATCCTCACCTGAGGATATTTTTTTCCATTGACTTTTTTAGAAAGAGTGGAAAGAGAGAGAGAAATAGCGATGTGAGAGAGACACATCAACTGGTTGCCTCCCTCATGCACCCCAACTGGGGCCCTGGATTGAGCCTGCAACCAAGGTATGTGCCCTTGACCAGAATCGAAACCAAAACCCTTCAGTCACAGGTTGATGCTCTAATAACCAAACCAGTTAGGGCATAGATTTTTTAAATTTTTTTTTCCTTATGTCCCCTCCACTTCTGACTTGGCCTAAAATATGCTTATAGTTGATGCTCCCTTCTTCACTTGCCACGTGGAGGGAAACACCGTTCCTCTTGAAACAGTAGAGATTAAGTGTGAACACTGAAATCAAATGGTCTGGTTTCAAATCCCAGCCTTGACCCTTCAGGGGCTGAGTGACATTGGCCAAGTTATTTACCATCTCTGTGCCTTGGTTTTTTCATTCATAAAGTGAGGATAATAGTATCTGCCCCACAGATTTGTGGTGAGGATTAGTGAGTTAATATATGCAGAAGACCTTGGAACATGGCTGATAGTCAGCATTCAATAAATATTAGATAGTATTGTTATTAGATTATATTGGCATATTCAGAAATTATTAATATGCTTTACAACATTTCTTTCCCCTCATGTAGTTTCCCATTGACCCAGAGATTACACCACATGTATTTTTGTTTTCTTTGACTAGCCCCAATGGGTGACCCCTTCCCACTCTCCACTCCCTCCACTCCCTCCACCCTCAGTAACATCAGTCCTTAAAAATTACTTCTGAAGCAGAGCACCATTTGCTATTATCAGATCGGTCTTGTGTGATCACTGTCTAGCCAGGATGCTCATCAGAAATAAATGGACAGTTCACAGCCAGCTAAGCTGTGTCCCCGAGAGCATGGCCTGGGCCAGGAGGGGCCACTGACTTGGAAAAACCTCAGTCTGGGCTCCCAGATTACGGATGGCACTGTGGAAATGGACTTTCTACTCTCAAAAGCAGGGACCACCGTGATATCACACCTCCACTGGAGGCGTTCCATTTAACTTTCTGAAACAGCAATCTGCCAAGTCTGTGGGGAGTAAAATAATAAGAAGGTGTCAGGTATAAAGCACGGGAGAGAAATCAGAGGCCAGGCAGGAAATAAGCAGAGAGCTGTAAGACCTACTTTCGAGCTCGTTCCAAACTAACTACAAATGGGTGCAGTTAGTTGCCAGTTTGACAAATTTGTCTTTCCTGCTTAAATTTATGATCAAGAACTCAACCAAGGTGTGGTGGCTTGAGGACAATAAAACATCTGTTTTAAGAGTTGTCTCTTAAGATAAGGCCCCAAAACAGACACTCATGCAAACTCTGTGACTGACCCTGCCCTTCAACTCTGCAGTGTTTGGTGATAACCTGGCATTTTATCTGGGAGCACTCTAAGAGAAAGAGGACCCTAGGCCACGACCACCTTCAGAACTCCAAGGCCGGAGCCATACGAGGGGACATTCGCTGGGCTTCCGTGTGTCCAACAACGCTTTCTGGAGGAAGAACTCTGGTTATCATAACATTAAAAAGAACCTCAGCTTTCATCTTGCCCAATGAGGTCACTGTAAGATGAAAAAAAACCTGAGGCACAGAAAAGTCAAGTGACTTGCCCAAGGTTCTTGCTGGTGACAGAGCTAGAGCCCAGGTTAATTGAATGCCAGGCTTTTTGCTGTGAAGGTTGTTTAAATCATGTGGATGCCAGCAAGCTTACAGCAATCACATAGCTGAAAATAGCCCAGGTCTCACCTGCCTGGGAGCACAAAGTGGGTCACATGAGCAAAGTCTCCTAAACTTTGTCAGCTCTGTGCCTCTACCTGCTCATTCAGGAACTGGTCCCTGCCCCAAACTCCTCCCCACCCAGGGTCTTCTGCTTCGTCCTGCTCAGGGACGGTCTGCAGCCTACCAGCCTCTTACAGGAGATCCGGTGGCCCAGCCCTGGGTCTTCCCTGCCCTGGGTCTTCCCTGATGCTCTACTGAGTTCTGCACATTGTGCAGACCCATCTCCGACCCAGAACGAGCACTGGGGGCTGAGGCCAAGGTGGAAAAGGACAGCACGGGACATGTCTCACTCATTGTGTGCTGCCTTGAGCCACCTCGGTCCCAAAGCAGGACTGTGTGTACCTTAAGCTTTCTGTCTCTTTCACGAACACAAACTCTGTTACTTGCCCTGGCACCCTTCCCACAGGGGCTCCCAACAGTGAGGACAGAGTGAGGGAAAAGGTTGAGGTGATTACCTACACCAGCGGTCGCCAACCATTGGTGGTCCGTGGGGTCCGGAAGGTTGGCGACCGCTGACCTAGACCATGCTTGCCTTCCTGTCCTTCCAGGGTCTGTATCTCCCCTCACACCAGCCCTGATGCCTCTCCACCAAAAACAAAACAAACAAACGAAGCCCCAGGAGCAACCACCTCTTACACATCCTTCCTTAATCACCCAAAAAACAAAAGGTGCCCATGTGTATGTGTTTCAACTTGTACAAAGAAGGAAGTAAAAACCTCACCCTGAGCACCAGAGCATCTGCGTCCCAGCTCCGTCTCAGAGAAGATCTGCCTTTACAGCTACAGGAATCGTATCGTAAACTTTAATGAAGTATCTGTGGGGTGAGGGGAGGGGGCCTGCCTTGCTTAGCTTAAGTTTCCTCAGAAGTAGAAGCTGGGAAGGAAATGGGGGTAAGTACAGCATTTGAAAGACAATCCCAGGATGCACCAGTGAGAAAGCAGGGAAAGTGAGACAAGAAAAGGAGAAACATCAGTAAAGGGTGTGTTAATATGTAGGTTATTAACTATGAGCTACTGGGGCTCAGAAACTGTGAAGCACTTGCCTCAAAATCAGAGCCAGGACCAGAGTAGGCTGAATGAGGTGCCCAGGGAGCAAAATTTAAGGGGGCACTCACTCTCAAGGTCAGCTCAAGTTCAAGTCATCCAAAAGCAGTCACCCCTGCTCAGCATCACACCATTGGAGGACAGGCAGACTGGAGCACTTCCCCACTGACTTCCCGCTCCTGTTGGTTAATAGTTATCCCCTGCCCCAGGGGGTGATGATTCCGCACTCCTGGGCTGAGCCTGTTGGAGCCTCTGCAAGCTCCTCAAGGTGCCAAGAAAGGCCTGAGGCAGAGAAGCTGCAGGTGCTCAGAGTGCGAAGCTGTCAGTGCTCTGGAAACTGTCTACAGCAGCTGCCAATGCGCATGGCTGGACCGAGCAGACATGAGCAGGGCGTCGACTGCGTCTGCTACATGCCTTGCAAGTACCAACAGTTTCTTGAATCCACATCAAACTTATAAAACTCATGCACAGAGCCCAGTGTTGCTAAATGTTGGGGCCTCCTGTACCTCAGACAATCGCTCACATCTCACAGCAGACTGAAGGCAAAGACATTCTGCACTTGGAGGTACAGAATTTAAATGGCCGGAGCCCAGATTTCAGACATAGGAACTTTAGAAAATTAACACAACTTGCAGCAGCATTTGGGTCTTGATAGTTGCTCTGGAAGAAAGGTCTTTTTCTTTCTAGTTCCTTCTTTCCAGGGCTTTGGCACTTGAAGTGGTTTTCATGTGCATCTTAAAGGACAGGCAAGCACATACCTATTTTATGCAAAAGTCATAGCCCTAGGGATTGTGTTGGGGGACTCCAAATGGTGGTATTACTAGTTTGTTTGTTGTTATTGGGGAGGGGGGTCCTTAGACACTCCAAAATTGCATAAACCAGTTTCTCTAGAAAATAATTATTTAATCTCTTATCTGGGGAGATATAAATCCATCCCCACTCCATACTAAGTTCTCTACACTGCTGCCACAGTGTTTTTTTATAAAGCACAAATCTGATCATGTCACTCCTGCTTAAAATGACTTCAATGACTCCCTCTTGGCCTGCAGGATAAAGCCCAGACCCCTATAATGATCTACAAGGTCTTCCATAGCCACCGTTCCAGCCTCACGTCTTATCACTCTTTCTCACACTCTGCATCTAGCGCTGCCAAATTACTTCTGTAAACTTGCTTGGTTCTTTCTTACTTCCCTCTGCATGTACCACTCTTCCCACCACGCTGCCCCTATTCTCCTGATGAACCCCAACTCACTCCTCCGGAATTAGATCATGTATAATTTCTTTTGGGAAGCCTTTCCTGCCCCCCACCGTGCAGTTCCATGTAGATCCTAAGTCAGTGCTTATCCTTTCCACTTAGCACTGTCCCCAATGCATGTCACTGTCTGTTTTCTTGTGGTCGTTTTACATGTCTGCATATTGATAGTTGTTCAGTGAAGAGGTGGAGTCTAATTCCCCTCCCCTTGAACGTGAGCGGGCGTTTGTCACTGCCTGGAGGAATGGAATGCACCAGAAATGATGCTGTGTCCTTCTGAAGCAAGGTCCGAAAAGGCCATGCCGTTCCTGCTGGCTTCTCTTGGGATACTCATTCTTGGTTCCCAGTCACCATGCAGTAAAGAAGTAGAAAGACTACACAGGCAGGCCACATGTAGGTGTTGTAGCCACAGCCCCAGCTAAGAGGTCAGCCCTCAGCCAGCATCAACCTCCAGACAGGTTAGTGAGCATGCTCCCGTCAGGTGACTCCAGTCCCCAGCCTTTGAACTTCCTCAAAAGACATGGAACAGAGGTGAGGTGATGCTCTGTACCCTAACAAAATTAGAGACTTATAGGCAAAATAAATGATTGATTTTGTTTCAGCATGAAGGTCAGGTGGCTTTTTTTTTTTTAAATATATTTTATTGATTTTTTTTACAGAGCGGAAGGAAGAGGGATAGATAGTCAGAAACATCGATGAGAGAGAAACATCGATCAGCTGCCTCCTGCACACCTCCTACTGGGGATGTGCCCACAACCAAGTTACATGCCCTTGACCGGAATCGAACCTGGGACCTTTCAGTCAGCAGGCCGACGCTCTATCCACTGAGCCAAACCGGTTTTGGCGGTCAGGTGGCTTTTTAGGCAGCAATATGTACTAGGAACACTTGTCCATTTTCCCAAGATGCTTTTGAAGATAAGGACAGAGGCTAGTTAACTAATATATCTGCAGAACCTGGCCTATAGTAGGTGCTCTATATGTATTGAATGTGGATGAGAGAATAGTATGAATCCAGCTTTTGGAAGGCAAGTTCCAAGAAGGAAGGAGCTTCACTGAAAAGATGGAGGCCATCTTTGAGATTTGGGATTTGTTTTGAGGAAAACAGGTACTGTTGACCGAAGTCTCATTCCTAAAAGTGGGTTTCTATTCACTGCACCACTTCCATTCATGAGAAAAGAAAAAGTATGTCCATTCTACACTTGACTAAAGGTTTGTCTCAGTGTCCTTGGCGATGGAACTCAGTTGCCCAGAATGAGAAAAATTATATCCTCCTATAAAGGCCTGGTGTCAAGAGTATACAAAAATGAGTCTGAGAAAAAAATAGATTAAATATTCCATTTACTCTAGATAAAGGGGGGAGATCTTTAAAAGACTATGTAAAATGTAAGGGTTATGAATTACTGATCAAAAGCAAGATCCTTAACCACTCCCTTAGTTTTTCAGGGCCTTTCTTTGCTTTCTTGGGATAACTTATAGTTATTGCCTGTCAGCTCCCTTCCAAGAATATCACCGCTCACCCTTTTGTTCTATACATAACATCTTGGCTCTGATCTTTTACTAAAAACTTTTTCCATGACTATCAGTGGTTATTTGTGTGTGTGTGTGTGTGTGTGTGTGTGTGTGTGTGTGTGTGTGTAAGAGAGAGAGAGAGAGAGTGTGTGTGTGTGTGTGTGTGTGTGTGAGAGAGAGAGAGAGAGAGAGAGAGAGAGAGAGAGAGAGAGAGAGAGTTAGAGTTTGTGTGTACTGGTAGCAGCTTTACAGATTAACACTTTTGGTAAAAAAAAAAAAAAAGTGGACAAAGCACCCAAAAAGTGGACAAAGCACCCTCTTCAAGTACTATCTTGTCATGCTGTGTTTATTTCACAGCCAAGAGGCACCTTCTCTGAGGAGAACCACAATGTCCCCTGTCAGTCTGGCTAAGCCCAAGCCAGACAGTCATGGATCGTTTGGTTACTGAGCGTCTCTGGGGGTGTCTGAGTGCTTCAAGCCACACTCAGAAATTGCTACAGGAATCCTGAAGATGTTGAATTTGCCTGAAAGTCTGACCAGAAAGAATAAGAATTGCTGCTAATTGGAATTCACAAGGGTAGCTGTTTAGTGAGTCAGTGCATCACAGAAGACGACGTTAGTTACATATCCCTCCTTTGAGACATATTTTTGGCAGAATTCTATTATTATTTATGACTTAGATTCCAGTTTTCACTAAGAAGGGACAAGAGACATTTTTGCAGATGGGAGACACGAAACTGCTTCGGAACCAAATGTTCAGCTTTTCTCTGACACCAATCAATATGTAATCTGAGTGCTAGAGTTATTGCTAATGTAGCATTATATTTATATATATTCAGCTTATTAGGTTAATGAGGATAAAACAAGGCTTTAGAAGTTTATTTTGTTTTCCATCGTCAGTCAGAATATCTGTCCCAGGTCCAATTAATACGTTATTTTAATTCCTTCTCCATATATTCAGCAAACATTTGGAATCCCCATACGTGCCATGAATTGTTATTCACTTGAGAAATTAAATGAGTGAGGCAAAGTTCCTGCCTTCGGGGAGTTTAAAGTTTTATGAAAAAACTAAACTTCCAAGGGAAAAATCTTAGGATGACTTAGAAGTACATAGAACCTTTGCTTATTTGGTATTTCAATAAATCACTGAATGAAGAGATTTCATAGTCTTTATAAGCACATATTACATATACAACAAAAACATTCTTTAGCCGAAACTGGTTTGTCTCAGTGGATAGAGCGTTGGCCTGCGGACTGAAGGGTCCCGGGTTCGATTCCGGTCAAGGGCATGTACCTTGGTTGCAGGCACATCCCCAGTGGGGGGTGTGCAGGAGGCAGCTGATCGATGTTTCTCTCTCATCGATGTTTCTGGCTCTCTATCCCTCTCCCTTCCTCTCTGTAAAATATCAATAAAATATATTTAAAAAAAAAAAATTCTTTAGTGCTCAATGGGTGTGGCTCAGTTGGTTGAGCATCATCCCATGCACCAAGAGGTCACTGGTTCAATTCCCAGTCAAGTCACATGCCTGGGTTGCGAGCTCGATCCCCTGAAGGGGGCATGCAGGAGGCAGCTGACTGATGATGCTTCTCTCTCATTGATGTTTCTCTCTCTCTCTCCCTCTCCCTTCCACTCTTGCTAAAATCAATTTTTAAAAAACATATTAAATAAACAAATAAGCATTTCTTAAGTTACATCCAGCAAGTAACAATACCTTTTGGCCACTGTTCCTATCCTCCTGAGCGGGCTTAGGGCATGGTCCAACACTTAGCAGTAGAAAAACCCTTTCTCCAAGTTAACTCATATTTGGATAGGCATGTACACATTTCATTCAAGTTATTGATAAAACTGGAGAACAATTACGAGTCCTGATGTGCCACTGTGTGCCTCCCTCAAGGTTGCCCTTGGCCCATTAGCTACTTGTTTCACTAGCAACATATCTACCAAATTATCACTCAGGTGAATTTTCTCCATTTTGCCCTCAAGAAAACACTTTAATCTTATTGAAAACAATAAGATTCCTGATTTTAAGGAATTTCTCTCTTCTATCAGTGTCAACCCTATCACAAACGAGAACAAGGTTAGTTTGGCATGGCTGGCTCTTAGCAAACTCACGCTGTTTCCTTTGCTATGTGCGAGCAAACCATCTGTTTCACCATCTGATGCCATTGATTGTACACCAAACCCACCGGTTCAATAAATATAAGTTAGATGTATTGCATGCAGGACTGAATTTTGTTTTATTTTTATTAATTAGGTATAACATATTTGGGTAAGACTTTGTACTATATAATACAGTCCCAAATAAAAAAATATATATTAATGCCCTGCCAATGCCCTGATTTGATCACAACTTGAAAGTTGAGAAAATATGGGGATCTTATGTGTATGTTGCCCCACGAGTCACCGTGCCACTGACTGCGTTATTGTATTTATATCGTGTTTTCCTCGGTGCCCTTCATTGCTCCTAATACTAGAGATAAGCACAGTAACAGAGCCCAAACCACCAGGTGTACACAGCGGTTTGGCACAAATGATTTAGCAATTGGTAGGAAAGCCATGATGACATAATAGAAAGAAGATCGCTGCACTATGATAGCACCGGCGAAGCAGCAATTATTCCAGTCCAGTATGGATGCGCAATAAATACAACCAGTGAAGATGGAGAAGGCAGGAAGCAGCCTACATTTCACCCCATCTCTACCCCCAATAGGTAGGGTTATCCATTCCATACTTCATGGAATGGAACAAAACAAGACCATATCCCCAAGCCATTTTTGAAAAACTAATAATAGCCAAGGAAAATTCAAGGTAAAATCCAGCTCTGGTACCATTCATTTTTATATTTAACTAGAGGCCCAGTGCATGAAAATTCATGCACTGGATGGGGGAGGTCCCTCAGCCCGGCCTGCCCAGTCTCACAGTTCAGGAGCCCTCAGGGGCGGGAGGCAACCTGGCGATCAGAGGAAGGCAACGCCCCATCACACCTCTGCTGCTGCCACTGCTGGCAGCACAAGCCTCAGCCGGCCCTGGTTACCTGAGCCTTGGGCTGCCCTGGGCGGCTAGGCAGCCGCCATCCGAGGCTTGCCTGCACCTTGGGCAGGCCCTGGGCGGCTGGAGGGCTGAGGGCGGGTCTGACCGCACCGTGTACCTGCCGCCTCCCCCCACCGCCCTGCTGGGCTGAAAGGACTGTGGGACTCCGGTGGGGCTGAGGGTACTGGGTGCCACCATCTTGTGGCTATGGGCACTGCCATCTTTGTGACAGCGTGACAGTCAATTTGCATATTCCCTCTTTATTAGATAGGATGTTCTGGATCGTGAAGAGCAAGTGCAGAAAGAGCAATGTAGAGAGTAAGGAAACTAACTCATGCTGTACCCAGGGTTGGTTTGTCAGACACGTGGGGTGTGTGTATTCACACAAGTCCATAAGCATTGGTTCTCCTTTGCATGCCTCACAATGCTATGTTTCAGGAATTTTGCCGTATATTCCTATGTAGGAAGCTGACCTTTATAAATGAGGGCCTTTAGAGTTTTTCTAATTTTCATGTGCCAAGCTGTGCTTCCCACACCCTTCTTGTCTGTTCTCTTGCAGGAAAATCCTAATTGAATCCCATGGAATGGATTCTCCTCTTCAATTCAGACATTAGTTATAAAGTTTTTAGAAAAACACAACACTGCCTCTTTCTCAGAATATTATAAAGCAAGTCTCCTCTGTACACTTAAGCTCACTAGCCTCACCATACAGGAAAGAATTGCAAAGCTACCCCCCAAATACTTTTTTTTTTTTTGGACAGTCTGTCTTTATTAACATTATAATTCATTTAGTAATGGATTAAATATTTAAATACAAAGATGGAAGAGATGGAAATTGCTGCTTTAATTAGACATTATATTGGTGTTTGACCATTATTTAACCCATTTAATCTAGGTTTTCAGTTATTTTAAAGGATAAAATGTATACATTTAAGTGCAGTTAAGTAAGGAAAATCTCAGGAACTCAAGTCTGACACAGTTTGATTACTTTCCCAGTGGTTTTCTCTGTTTCACACTCCTTTTTATTTATTTTTTTATTGTCTGAAGTTTTACATTTGTCTTCTTTTTCCCCAATTGACCGCCCCCCCCGCAGCCGTTCCCACCCCAGGCAAGCCCCCACCACCTCAGTGCCTGTATCCATTGGATATGCTAATATGCATGCATACAAGTCTTTTGGTTGCTCTCTAACCACCCCCTTCCCCTACCGTTTACCTCTGGATCTATTTTTGTTCATCAAATTATGTTGATCATTATATCCCACATATGAGTGAGATCATGTGATATTTATCTTTCTCCGAATGGCTTATTTTGCTAAGCATAATGCTCTCCAGTTCTATCCATGCTGTTGCAAATGGTAAAAGTTCCTTCTTTTTTATAGCAGCATAGTATTCTATTGTGTAGATGTACCACAGTTTTTTAATCCACTCATCTGCTGATGGGCACTTAGGCTGTTTCCCAATCTTAGCTATAGTAAATTGTGCTGCTATGAACATAGGGGTACATATATCTTTTCTGATTGGTGTTTCTGGTTCCTTGGGATATAGTCCTAGAAGTGGGATTACTGGGTTGAATGGGAGTTCCATTTTTAACTTTTTGAGGAAACTCCATACTGTCTTCCATAGAGGCTGCACTAGTCTGCATTCCCATCAGCAGTGCAAGAGGGTTCCTTTTTCTCCACATCCTCACCAGCACTTGTCATTTGTTGATTTGTTGATGATTGCCATTCTGACAGGTGTGAGATGGTATCTCATTGTTGTTTTGATTTGCATCTCTCGGATGATTAGTGACTTTGAGCATGTTTTCATGTCTCTGGGCTTTCTGTATGTCCTCTTTAGAAAAGTGTCTATTTAGGTCCTTTGCCCATTTTTTGATTGGATAGTTTATCTTCCTTTTGTTAAGTTGTATGAGTTCTTTGTAAATTTTGGAGATGAAACCCTTATCGGAAATATCATTGGCAAATATGTTCTCCTATGCAGTGGGCTTTCTTGTTGTTTTGTTGATAGTTTCTTTTGCTGTGCAGAAGCTTTTTATTTTGATGTAGTCCCATTTGTTTATTTTCTCCTTAGTCTCCATTGCTGTAGGAGCTGTGTCTGTAAAGTTATTGCTACAACATATATTTGCTATTTTGCTGCCTATGGATTCTTATAGGATTTTTATGGTTTCCCGTCTTATATTTAAGTCCTTTAGCCACTTTGAGTTTGTTTTTGTGTATGGTGTAATTTGGTGATCTAGTTTCATTTTTTGCATGTATCTGACCAAATTTCCCAGCACCATTTATTGAAGAGACTGCCTTGACTGCATTGTATGCTCTTGCCTCCTTTGTCAAATATTAATTGAGCATAATGACTTGGGTCAATTTCTGAGTTCTCTGTTCTGTTCCATTGGTCTATATGTCTGTTCTTGTGCTAGTACCAGGCAGTTTTGAGAACCGTGGCGTGGTAATATAGCTTGATATCTGGTATTGAGATCCCACCTACTTTGTTCTTTCTCAGGATTGCTGTGGCTATTTGGGGTCTTTTTTTATTCCAGATGAATTTTTGGAGAGTTTGTTCTAAATCTTGGAAGTATGCCGTTGGTATTTTAATGGGGATTGCATTGAATCTCCCCAAATTCTTAAGCAATTGAGGGTGACGACCAAAAGAAAGAGAAACAAAAGTTGCTTCAATCAGGAAAACTATTTTGAGAAGCAGTAGGAAGATGTGAAGGGTCTGGCTCAGTAAATTTTACTTAACTAGAATACTCAAGGAATGGGCTCTATTTTGTTGTTGTTGTTTGTTGGCTTGCTCTTATTTTAATGCCCTAATTAAAAAGTTGCTATGTTACTGTATAACTCATTTTGCATATCATTCTGGAAAAGGCCAAGACTACAGGGACAGTGACTTAGATCACTGGTTTCCAGGGACTGAAGGTGGGAGGACGGGTTGACTACAGAGGGCAGCACAGAGGACTTTTGTGGGTGATAGAACTGTTCTTCTTAGTTTTGGTAATGGTTACATGACACTGCATTTAAAAAAAAAACCACCATAGAACTGTACACTAAAAAGAGTGAATTTTGCCTTATATAAAAATAAATGAATGTAAAATTTTAGGTTGTCCTGTGATACAGGAGAAAGACCCCTGGACTGGGATTCAGATGACCTGTGTTCCACTTCCGCTAACTCCATTCCCCTTCCTAGCACTGTACACAAAAAGTTATTTTTGCTTTTATTCTTATTAGGAGCAATCTTTCTAAAATGATTCTAGGAGCCTGTCAGCCCTGCAAAAGGAGCAGAGACAACCCAGTCATTCCCTCCATCGTGGCCTCAGCCAAGTCACAATTTTGTAAGAAAACTGAAGAGCGTGATCTAGCTACAGTTGGGTGGACTCAGCTCAAGCACAGATGAACATCAGATACTGTGAGTGATTATAATTACAGAAAAACGGAGAGTTCAGAAGCTGACCATTAGCTCAAGAAAAGCTGCAAAATCAGATCTAAAAATTCAAAGGCCTTGGGACAGAATTCCAGCAACATCAAACTAAGGAACATGGGCATTTGGGTTGCTCATAAGTTCTAGGACTTCCTCCACCACATCCACAGCCAGGTGGAGGGCCATCCCCACCACAACCAGCTCTCCCAGCACCATCTCAACCCGTCAATACCATCAATATTGTAGGAATTGCTCCACTTCCTCCAACCCCTTTTATCCTACTAAACGGCATACCAATCCACCACCATCACCTTTGTTCAGGAATTTCCTGCTCCAGGATCACCACCTGCACTAACAATGAAACAGTAATAAATAGATAAACCTGAAAAATAAATAAATACAATTATTCCAGAAGCTGTGCCTGCCTTAGAAAGTAGAACATACAGGGGGGAATGTCAACTATGTTTGTCATGTTTCAATGTCTTCGGAACCTGCATATTCCGGACACAGAAGGTAGCTACTGGCATAGCACCACAGCTCTTCCCAGCTGAATACTCTCCCTTCCTGGTCCTCCTCTGGTGCCTTATACCTTCACAAGCCATCATATTTTAATAGATTTAACTGAGGTATTAATGCATTGTTTATTCATACAGTTCATTATAAGCACAATTAACTATTATGTTCTCAGATGCACTTCATGAGTTCAATAAGCAGGCTCTTGAGAGAGCAACAAATGGTTGGTTGTGATTAGATTCAGTAACATAGAGATGCCTATACTGAGTCGTCCTCCTGTTCATATTCTCTGCTGCTCTTGGCTCTGCTTCTGTTTCCTAGACAAGCTCTTGTGATAGAGCAGGTAAATCCTACCATCGTAACAGTCTTTAGTGTATGTTTTTAACTACTGCATCAAAGTGCTCTTTGTAATAACAACTATTTCTTGTTATGCTTTTCCAGGTTTGGTAATGATTTACCCCAGCATTTCTTTTTTTGTTCGTTTAACTTTTTTAAACTATGTTTTTACTGATTTTTTAGAGAGAGAGGAAGGGAGAGGGATAGAGAGATAGAAACATCAATGAGAGAGAAATATTGATCAGCTACCTCCTGCAGGCCCCCTACCGGGAATTGAGCCGGCAATTGGGCATGTGCCCTGACCAGGAATTGAATCAGTGACCTCTTGGTTCATGGGTGGATGCTCAACCACAAGCCATACAGGCTGGGCTACCCCAGCATTTCTATATGATTAGTTCTAGGGCATTTTCATGTATCTCATGTCCAATACCTGCTCTCTTTCATCAGTGTATCAGTATTCTCTGTCTTTAGTGTTGGTTTCTTGGACTATCTGATTGTTTGATATTTTATCAGTTTTTCTTATATGATTTTGGGGGGTTAAAAATTGATTTAAAAGTATACAGTTTAACCACATAAGCTTCTTATAACTTGTAATTATGTAAACTGATACACTGGATGACAAAATATTGTTGGCTATAGTTATCAAGTGAAACTTTGCCCAGTAGAACCTTGGGGAGGCATATCTAAGCATTATAAACACACATGGGAAGATTGCCATATTTATCACATTTGGTTTGTTTTAGGTGGCACCCAAGTTGTCGTGTCTGGCAGAGACTATAGATCTCTGCAAAATTTAAGGGGAAAGGCTTCCAGTCAGGAGTTACCCTTGGCTCTCCCTTCATCATCCTTCACCTCCTACTGGTTGTTATGTCTTGTCAACTCCCTCACCTCTCTGCCCTACTCTTTATTCCCACGTCCCTGTCCTTACACAACTTCTACCCTCTTTATTCTTGCACCACAGCAACTGGTCTAAGGAGCTTGGTGCGTAGAAAATACTCAGTAAATATTGGATGGATGGATGGATGGATGGATGGATGGATGGATGGATGGACGGACGGACGGATGGATGGGAAGGAAGGTGGAAGAAGGAGGAAGAGGAAAAGTGGAAAGAAGGAAATAGTTCTTTTTGATATCATGTGGATTGAGTACTTGAAAATTAGAAATTACTATTCTGTGATTCATATCTAATCTCCCAGCTAAGTAGGAGAATGAATCCAAAGATATAAATTCTCCCTCCCCCGTGACCAAGGATTCCACTATTCGTGTGCTGCTGGTAGTCATTTCATGATTAATATTATATTACATTGTTCTACCAACAAAAGACAGAGAAACAAATAGTATTCCCACATGACCTCCTGGAAGGATGATGAGGTATCCAATGCCTTTTGCTGACAGCCTCCCTGGACCCCCCAGTACATGTGGCTCCGCAAGGCCTGACTGCCTGTTCTACACTGGAAAGCCTCACCACATCACTTATCCAAGAGAGCTACCTCTTTCTCCTCCAATACCTGGGAGCCTGAAACCCCTGCCTTGGAAAGGCGTGCTAGCCAAGAAAGAGGCAACCTGAGCTATCATTGATAAACTAACTAAAGAACAAGCTGGAAGACAGAAGCCACCCTCAAAATCATCACTCTTTTTTTTTTTTTTTAAGAAATTTGACTCTTGACATTGAACTGTGCTGATCATATCTTTGTTGACTGAGAATTTTTTTTTCTAAACTGCTACATTTATTTCCGTGGTGTTATACTAGAACTTTATCATGTTTATGCAGGTGAATGATTTTTACTTTACAACGTATGAGGAAAAGCCCCATAAAATGAATTCAAGTGTGTACGTGGGTGGGTGTAATTACCTTTGGGTTTTGTCTTGGTAGAGCTCTATACTATAGTCTAAAATGGACTACATTCCCTTCCCTGGGTGCAACTCTATTGTAACAAGTTATATCTGGCTTTTTTACCATAGAAAATCAAGTGTTTAAAACTACCGGAGAAGGTAAAAAGCCAATTTCCCAAGGTAAAAGCTTAGCAGACTTTCTGTAAAGACAGAGAAACACGTCCAGTCGGCATGGCTCAGTGGTTGAGTGTCCACCTCTGAACCAGGAGGTCATGGTTTGATTCGCAGTCAGGGCACATGCCCGGTTGCAGGCTCGATCCCCAGTGTGGGGCTTGCAGGAGGCAGCCGACCAATGGTTCTCTGTCATCATTGACGGTTCTGTCTCTCTCTCCCTCTCCCTTCCTCTCTGAAATAAAATAATATATTTTTTTAAAAGACAGAGAAACACTTTCCTACCATCTTCAGCCAAGGTGTGTAATGCATGCCCACTGCGTGGCTGGGAGATGAGGATGTGGGGGAAGGGCGTACCCTATAGTCCTGCGCTTGAGGGGTTCCAACAACCTGGAGGTTATAAAGGTCTGAGCAATGACAATGTGGCCAAAGAAGAGACTGACCAGCCCTGTATAACTGGTATTACTTTAGTTTATAAACTCTGTGGGGTAAAGACAGTGTCTCTTTAAAACTTATTTACTAGGTGCTCAATAGAGTACTGTGCAAATGTGGGTGCCTAATTAATAAACCTTGTTTGCTGATAAGTGGGAAAGCATTCCAAGGCTATACACATCACTTGAGAATCCAGGAGGACCTGTGCTTCCAGGTATAAAGGTGAAGATGGTAAAGAGCGAATATGTCCTATGAAGTGTTCATTCCAAGTGCTCTTGTGTTTTTTTTTTGGAAAAAAGATTGTATACGTTTTTTTCAATAGCCAATTACAATAGTGACTGTGTACTACCAAAATAATAAGAAAACAAGGACTAAAACATTTCAGCCAAACTACATTTTCACAATTAAGTATCTTTGGTAAAGCAAGATATAATATGTTCTCTGTGTGCGGATGTCTTGCCATTTCAATCTTTAAAATGATATAAAAAGTACCTTTTTTAAAATTGAGATATAATTCACACAAACATTTTATTAGTTTAGGTGTACAGCAAAATGATGCTGCATGTGTATATGTTATGAAACTAGAGGCCTGGTGCATGAATTTGTGCACCAGTGGGGTCCCTCAGCCTGGCCTGTGACCTCTCACAATCAAGGACCCTTTAAGGGATCGGCAGTCTGACATCCCCCAAGGAATATAGTAGTGCACGAAGCAGCAAGTGGCTGGGGAGGAGCCCGAGCCCAGGCCAGGTGCTGTGCCACTCCCGCTCATCCCGGCCTCGCTGCACCTGCCTCTGCCTCTGCTCAGTAGGGCTGCCATGGAGGTGGGAGAGGATCGGGCCACCACAGCTGAGTTCACCAGCCCTGAGCCCGGCATTTGGCGCTCATTGGTCAGCTGAGCAGCGCTCCGGCTGTGGGAACACACTGACCACCAGGGGGCAGCTCCTGCATTGAACGTCTGCCCCCTGGTGGTCAGTACACATCATATCTACCGGCCAGTCATCCAGTCGTCCGGTCACTTAGGCTTTTATATATATAGATGACCACCACAATAAGTCTAGTTAATATCATTACCATACATAGTCACAAAATTTTTTTCTTGTGATAAGTTTTTTAAAAAAAATGCTTTTATTTATTTCAGAAAGAAAGGGAGAGGGGGAGGAGATAGAAACATCAATGATGAGAGAGAATCATTGATCGGCTACCTCCTGCACACCCCACACTGGGGATGTGTGGGATTGAGCCCACACCTGGGGCATGTACCCTGCCCGGGAACTCAACTGTGACCCCCTGAATCATAGTCTGATGTTCAACCACTGAGCAACACCGGCTGGGTGTGATAAGTTTTAAGACTTAGTCTCCTAGCAACTTTCAAATATGCAAAACAGTATTACTAACTATAGCATTTGTTTTATAACTGTAAGTTTGTATCTTTTGACCATCCTCACCCATTTGCCCATCCCCCAAAAGTACCTTTTCTAAAACTGAAAAACAATTGCAGAGGGTAAAAGGAAACCTTGTTTATGAATTTGGCTCAGCTGCCTTCCCACTAGTATCTGGGATTCCAATAGTTTAATCTTCCCATTTTTATTGGAAGATGCCCACAGAATAATGAGGAGTTTAACTGCTTAAACTGCAGCTTCTACCTGCATCCCCTACAGATCAGTAGTAGAGAGCCATGCTCTTAGCTTGCACCATCCTACTCCTAGATTTGCAGCCAGATTTAAGCTCCTCAGTGCTAGCTAACCAAGCTACCTCTTCTAGTCCCATGGTGTTGTAGGGCTGTGGAGACAGAAAGCTGTCAGCAAGACCACTACATGCCTTAGTTCTTGGTGCCAAGGGATCCTATAGAGAGTGATGAATGATTGAAGTATAAGGAAAACTCAGAAAGTTATTTGAAAATATGTGTAACTTCAGTTCACCAAACAGGTCAGTGAGTCTTTTTCTTTTAACGGATAATTTCAAAAAATAAAGCAATAAAATGTTACAGACATATTTGAAGCTCTCCCTCCAATGTTATTTTCTTCCCTCCCCTTGAATTTGTTGTTTATTGATCTTTTATGTGTTTTTATACTTTCTCCACATATGAAAGTGTCCATAATCAACAACTAGTATGTTTTGTATACTCCAAACTTTATAAGTGATATTATACTGGCATTGTACAATACATCATTCTGTAACTTGCTTTCTCGAACTAATTATGTATTTGAGATTTATACATGTTGATAATGCAGTTCTCATTAATTTTCACTAAATATTTTCATATCATATTCCACTGAATTAATTTATATACTTGCCCACTTGAGGGACATTTTCATTGTTTTTTGTTTTTAGCTATCATCAGTACTACTATGAACATTTTCCAACATGGCACTTTATGCATTTGTACAAGAGTTTCTATCCTATTCTCAGAATATATGCCCAAAGTGGACTTGCTTTGTAACCTTGACTTTTGTGATACCAATTTACACTAACATTAGCAGTAGTTAAGAGTTTCTGTTGCTCAATATTTTTGACAACCCTGAATATTATTGGTCTTTTTAAAATTTTCAATTAGATAAATGTGAAACGGTATCTTCTTGTTTTAATATTTCCCTTATTACCAGAAAGGTTGAGCACCTTCTCATAATCAGCCAGTTTTCCTCTCTTCTTCTCAGAATTCCCAGGCCCAATCTTTGTTTATTATCATATTGTATCATAATATTGCATCGTTTGCCTTTGTTTTATTGGTTTGTAGTACTTAAATGTTCTGAATACTCATCTTTGGTGTCTCTTTCAGTTGTAAATGTCTCCTCAGTGTGTGCCCTGACTTTTCACGTGTTTTCTAATGTACAGAAGGTTGTTTTTATTTGTTTGCTTGCCTGCTTATTTGTGTTTAATGCAGACAGATTTACCTATCTTTTCCTTCATGGTTTGAAATTTATGCGACGTGTTTAAGAAATCATTTCCTGGACCGAGTTCATAAAGATATTTAGGAAACCATCTAAAAGTTTTGAAGTTTTTCTTTTTATATTTAATTCTCTAATTCACCTAGAATGTATTTATTAATTTTGTATGTTGAGAGAGAGAGAGAGATCTTTTGTGTGTGTGTGTGTGTGTGTGTGTGTGTGCTTAATCCATTACCCCAAGCACCACTGATTGAACAGTCTATCTTCTCCTAATGATCTACCACTTAAGTCCCTGTGTATGCACAGGTCTTGTTCTGTTCTCTATTTGCCTGTTCCAGCAACAACACCACATTGTCTTGCCACTACAGTTTTATAAGGTGTTTTGAGATCCAGTAGAGTAAACCTTTAATATCTAGTAGAGTCCCCACCTTTTCCACATAAATTATATTTAATAAGCTTGACACACACATAATCTCTAAATACACTATTTATTTTGTGTATGTAAATACACATACTTTAAAAACACTATTGAGAAATTGATTTAGGTTGTATTAAATTTATAGATTTGAGGACAATTGGTAGCTTTATAAAATAGAGTCCTGCCCTAACCGGTTTGCCTCAGTGGATAGAGCATCGGCCTGCGGACTGAAAGGTCCTAGGTTTGATTCCGGTCAAGGGCATGTACCTTGGTTGCGGGCACATCCTGCAAGGAGGCCGCTGATCAATGTTTCTCTCTCATCGATGTTTCTACCTCTCTATCCCTCTCCCTTCCTCTCTATAAAAAATCAATAAAATATCTTTTTAAAAAAATAAAGTCCTTTCATCCATGAATATGATATATCTCTCCATTTATTTAAATGTTTTTCAATGAAGTTTTATACTGCCTCCCATTAAAATTCTGTGCATCTTTTTTTAGATTTATTCTAAGTGCATGAGTTTTTTTGTTGCTACTGTAAGTGGTATCTTTTGTCAAATGGATAGTTGTCCTTTGTTGATGGTAAAAGAAATAAAATTTGACTACTGTATATCGCACTCATTTCCAGCTGCCCTCTCTTAAAAGTGTTCATAATTTGTAAGTTCTCCTAAAAATTTCTTGCACACAATAGCATCATCATATGTCTTAGCTTTCTTGTCTGCTTTCTTGTCTTACTCTGCTGGCTAAGCCTTGATAAACTGACTGTTTAGTAGAAGAGCTGATAGGCAGAAAACTTGTTCTGTTCCTAACTATAAACAGAACACTTGGGAATGTGGGGAAATTTTAAATATTACCAAATATCACAAGTATTGCTTTCACCCTATTTAATGTTTCAGAATGTATGGAGGGTTTGTTCAGAGCACAATAGCTGCTCTAGTCATCTCAAGAATCACAATACATCAACCACTATTTCCAACCTATTGCTGGGTACCCCCACACAAAGAACAAATAAAAAAGTATGTGTCTTGTTAATATTTTGCAAAGTTGGCCCGTTTTGTATTATCTACAATGTCACACTAAACAGACTGAATGTGTACAGAGCCATAAAACTCCACAGGCTGAAGCTGAGACATCCAAAAACAAAAAGAAAAAAACTAACTCAAACTATTCAGGTTCTGAATTGATTCCCTCTGAGGCCTTTAAAATGTACTTGTTTGCAAAAAAACCCACAAAAGTTTATTGTTAGAATGTGGAGGTGGTTTATTAGTGGCTGCAAGAAACCAGGGTTAGAAAGAAATAGGGAAGTTCTTCTAGTTTAGTGTCTTAAACCAACAAAATCTTGGGAGAAAAGTAGGGAAGTTCTTCAATTTCAGTGCCTTAAAACAAAATCTTAAATCAGTTTTTTATCACAGTATTTATGTAACAGAGCAAGATGCTGCCTCTCTTTGACTGTATTTCTCCCACGGCCTTCAGCAAAATAGGTCCTGCTACAGATGTGCTATTTATTACAGAGGAATTCTGCGTGAGGTTTGAGCTTTTGGCAAAAATTTGCAGGAGCCTCAAGACTTGGATTCAGATCAGCCGAGGTCAACAGACTGGGGAACAAAGAGTTTTAGAGATTCACGCTCTTCCTTGGAGCTTATCAGCACCTAGGTATCACAAACCTCTTGCCCCACCCATTCTCCTTTCTCTCGACATAAAAGAAGCCTGAATTCTGGGTTTCCTTAAGATGGATTTAGGAAGCTTTAAGGATCCCCATCTTCTCAAGCTGGCACCTTCTTGATCAATAAACCTTTTCTTACTCCAAACTCTGAAGTTTTATTCCTTTTTTTTTTTTTAATTTAAATGATTTTTATTTTCAAATTCTGAAGTTTTCATCCTTGGCCTTTTGCAGCATCTGACACACAAATCTTGAATTGGTAACAACTACTCTTGTTCAAAAAACCACTTAGTCAGGAAGGCCTAGGACTAATGGCACTATTCTTTTTTTTTTTTTTAATCTTTATTGTTGAAAATATTACAGATGTCCCCCTCTTTTTTCCCCATCTACTCTGATAATGACACTATTCTGGTAGCTATTTTTCAAGCCCTTTAAGAATTGCCACTTTATGTTTCCCTATAGCAAGAAGCATAGAGCAGCAGTTTTAAACCTCACTGCTCTACCTTCTATTCAAAGATGAGGTTACAATTAAAAATAGATTTTAAAATCTGCTTTTTAAAACAGGATTTCAAAGGTGCTACATTTTATTTTATATATTTTATTGATTTTCTACAGAGAGGAAAGGGAGGGATAGAGAGTTAGAAACATCGATGAGAGAGAAGCATAGATCAGCTGCCTCCTGCACACCCCCTACTGGGGATGTGCCTGCAACCAAGGTACATGCCCTTGACCGGAATTGCACCTGGGACCCTTCAATCCTCAGGCCTACACTCTATCCAGTGAGCCAAACCGGCTAGGGCAAGGGTGCTACATTTTAAACAAAAGTTAAAACCTAGAAGTAGAAAATTTATCAAATCAATAAATAAGCTTATACTTTTCCAGGATGATTTACTGCAAGATTTCTTTAAACAGCCTTTCCTTTTATTTATTGGATAGAGAAAATAAGTGAGTCTGTAAACATCAGTCACTGCCACCTGCAAACCAAAAAGGAAAATAATATTGCTCTGACATAATAGGGAAAATAATTTGTCTTACAGAAATTGAACTCACAGAAGCTATTTTTCAGCTTCTCATTTACTAAATCTACAATTTTGTATTTGTGAAGTAGGAGCAACGAGCTACTGATCCTGAGAGAAACCTCTAAACGGGCTTAAGTATTGTTTATTTGTGTTGTGCTGTTTGCTAGTTCACCTACAAACTGGCAAATGGAAAGACACCACCACTTTCCCACTCTGCCCAGCACGCAGCAGAAAACAAGGGCTCAGAGGCCACTAGCCCCAGCGGCGATCTCGCCGCTTTAAGCCGCAGGGAGCTTAGGGCCCGCCCACAAGGAGGCGGAGCCTGCGCTGTGCTTGCTGGGAGTTGTAGTTCCAGGCCCGTGCGCTTCTTGACTGGTTTCTTTCTGCTCTCACCTCACTCAGGCCGCCAACGGACTCTAAAGCTGCTGTGTATTGAGCAGGAGACACAACCCAAGATAAAAGGAGAAAATCGGGGCGCCATGGATGAGTGTCCAAAGAGCATTTAGCAGCAGCAGCAGCAGCAGCAGCAGCAGCAGTAGTGTAAGCGTCGCGCATGCGCGGGTGACTGGGTGGCCCCCTGCTCCACCCGCGTGTCTCAGGGCCGCTGGGGGTACAAAGGGAGGGCACCTGGCAAGTTCGTTATAATAAGGCTTGCACGTCGTGGTTGTTAGCAGGGAGATGCGGGAAGCTAGCTGTTAGGGTTTTTTTCTCGTCCTGTCCTGCTTCATCCTGCCTTTGGGGATTATCCCACCTCCTACCCTTTCCCAATTTGCATAAATGCAGTTTCCCCACCCTCTCTCCACTCTCCCACCTCAGCCTGCCGTCTCTCCGTGGGAAGCCTTCCCCTGCTGTGTTGTGAAATCTGCCAAAGCTGCTCAGCCAAGGCCTTTTAGCCAGCCTGGAATTCAAACTGTCCCCTCCCTGCCAAATCCAGGTCATGGGAGGCCCCAAAGGCTTGAGGTGCAGGCCCTACAAAGAAAACCCTACAAAGCAACCCTCGTCTGTTCTCTTAAATTTACCGTTACCCCATCCTCTTCTTCCCCAGCAAAGCTGGGACCTTCTGGGAGATAAATTAGATGGGTGGATAGATAATGTCCTTAAATTTGCAAAGGGCTTTCATAGCTTCCTTTGCTCTGGGAGGTTGCATCAGTATATGGAAGGACAGTGAGTGGCTGAAGAACTCAGGAATGTAAAACACCCTGTATTTCTCAGAAGATAGCTTTAGACACAGTCCATTGTAGATTTGTTATTTGTCTGCCTTTCTTGAGAGTCTGCAGAACTGTTTTGTTCACCATTGTGTCTGCAGTGCTAACACACTGTGGCCTCTTACTAAATGTCAAATGATGAAATGCATGAATCCATTGTCTGCCCTTCAGGTCTGTACCCCAGGTCTGTTGGGAGAGTTGAGAATGAAAATAGAGATGCAGATTTATATAAGGATTTGGGGCAAGAAGGAAGAAGCACATAACTGCCTGGAGAGGTTCCTCTCGTGGAGGAGGCAGTATCTGCTAAGCTTTGGAGCTGTCCCTCTTTGAATTAGCAGATAGGAAGCTATCACATCAAAACCTCCATGTGAGCTTTGCCTTCGAGAGAAAGGGACTGATCCAGAGCTGAGCAGGACAGGAACACAGATGCTACCCTCTTCCAGGTGATCATCTGCAGAAGCTGCACTTTCCAGGGACCTGGCTTTCTTCAAACACCTTCGGAATGCTCTTTGTGGACATGCCTTCTGAGCTCACAGCACATTCTTTGTAACTCCTCAACAGTGGAACATCTCGTCCTTCAGAGATTTAATATTTGGAAAGAGCCAAAAGTCATTTCGATGCAGGTCTAGAAGATGAGGAAGACAATCATGCTGCATACTAGCTGAAATTTGGGGCAAGTTGTGTTTTTTGTTTTGTTTTGTTTTTACATAGGGCCTGCATTCTCATCCAGGAGTGTGTGGAAGTTTGGAGGGTATACATATTTTCTTGACGGATCATGTCTTTAGCTTTTATCAGACTGCCCAAGGACTCCATGAGTCAACAAAGATTAACAACCACTACCATAGAGTCATGAGATCATTTCTTCTGCGGCTTGCAAGCTGGCTCTGAAGGAGAGTTTTTTGTTAGGAAAGAAGAAGGCAAGTGTCAGCTTCTCTTGTAATTTGATGTGTGGTCTCAGTGGATTCTAAGGCTCCCAGAGCCTCAGTGTCTCCACATACGAAGTGAACGGTAGAACTGGAGGTGGGGGTGGAGGAGGGGAGGGGCTAGGCCCAGAGTTCACTTTTGGATTGGAGCCTGGAGGCCCATTTTGTCACAGGGCCCTCCAGCCATGCAGTGTCACTATTGAGCTGGACGCCTTAAAAACAAGTTGGTCTCCTAACTTCAAAAAAACTCTGAACACCCAAGACCCACCCTTGAAGATGAGAAAGTTGTGGATGGAAGACATCCCTGCTATGTGAATTTGTACAGTGGTCAAAGTCAGGGACAGACACATGGAGTGAACTGAAATTCTGCTTCCATAGGCTTTCACTACTGTTCAGTTGTGTGTGTGTATGTGTGTGTGTGTGTGTGTGTGTGTGTGTGTGTGAGAGAGAGAGAGAGAGAGAGAGAGAGAGAGAGAGAGAGGGAGAGGGAGAGGGAGAGGGAGAGGGAGAGGGAGCGCTTTCTGCCTTTGGCTCAACTTGTCTTCTCTTTCTGGAATTCTTTCTCTCCATTATTTGCATCTATTGAAATCCAAGAAGGGAGAACTACTTCCTGAGGAATGCCGTTTTTCTTTCTAAGTACATGCTTTTCTTTTGCTGGTCTCCTAACAAGTTCCTAACCATCATTTAAGGCTCTTGGACACCTGCTCCACTGTGAACCTTTCCCTGACATTCCCTCCAGGTCCTCCTGGGCTATTATTATTCACCAGGTCCAGGTGAGTAAGAACAGTTATTGCTCCTTGACATTCCATTTTTGCAGCTGAGGGCTGAAAAGCTCTCTATAATCTGGTCTCTATCTTAAATACATCTCCAGTCTTGTTTCTTTTTCAGTCATGTAGTACATTGTGTTCCCCTCGGAAGCCTTCCCTGATCCCAGAAAGTATTAACTGCCCCCTCACTCTCCACCGTGTGACTTTGTCATTTTTAACATACCAGATCTTGGTACGTAATACACTGTATTGAAACGTTTTGTTTATACACCTATCTCCTGAACTAAGCTATGAGTTCTTTAATAACAGGGACCATGTTTATTTCATCCTTGAGCTTGGAACTTAACAGACACTCAGTAAAAGTTGAATAAATAGCCGAAACCGGTTTGGCTCAGTGGATAGAGCGTCGGCCTGCGGACTGAAGGGTCCCGGGTTCGATTCCGGTCAAGGGCACGTACCTTGGTTGCGGGCACATCCTCAGTGGGGGGTGTGCAGGAGGCAGCTGATCGATGTTTCTCTCTCATCGATGTTTCTGGCTCTCTGTCCCTCTCCCTTCCTCTCTGTGAAATATCAATAAAATATATTAAAAAAAAAAAGTTGAATAAATGAGTGAATGGCCAGATGACATAGTTCGTTTACATATGTGTCCTTCCCACTCTATTATTCTTTGAGGTTAGTAATATTGGCTCATTTATCTCTTGTTCTTAATAGTTAGCTTGGTGCCTATAATAGGCATCCACTATATCCTTCCTTTCCTTTGAAACCTGGAGCACTTTCCTTGTGTTTATCCTGTGGCATTTTCTTTAGCTTGTACTATTCTCAGTATCTAATCCTCCTACTCAATGGTCAGCTCCTTAAAGGCAGGAGTTGAGCCTTACTTCCTCTGGTGTATCCTGCAGTGCGTACCACAGTGCTGGGCAAACAACACGTGCTCAAAGTTGAGCTTTTCTGATAAAGATGAAGTCCCTGTCATTCAGAGCTCCTGTTCTAACAAGGAAATGCCCAAGTACATGAGCTATACATAACGACTTTCCCAACCCACCATTTTACCTCATGCATGTTCAATGTTGCCAACTCCTAGGTGATAGGAAGGCAAAGTAGAAAAGACCATGTTTCACATTTGTGTTCGCTGTAATGCTCTATATTAGTAGATGCCAAGTAAATGTTATTTCCATGTTAATAAAGGATATAGAGCCCATCAAGAATGAATGTGCCCCAAAATACAAAAGATGAAAGATGAAAATCACATTAACCGATAATGATCAGTGCATACTCCCTCACGATAACAGCTTAAAAAGAATTAAAAGGCATGCTTTTTCCCCATAAAAGACAAAGTGCAATGAATGCATTTCAACATCAAAATGTTAAGAAGAAAAAAAAAGTCCCTCTGATTTTGCCAGAGCTAAATAGAGAAAAGCAATCCTCAACTGCAGAATCTATTAACAGTTGTGGTAATTTTTCATCCATTCCCTTTTTGTGTGGTCAACCATTTCTCTTCCTTTTTTTTCCATATATATATACTGAAAATCTATTTGAAGAAATAATGACAGAAAACTTCCCCTACCTGGTGAAAGAAATAGACTTACAAGTCCAGGAAGCACAAAGAACCCCAAACAAAAGGAATCCAAAGAGGACCACACCAAGACAAGAGCAAAAGACAAAGAAGATTAAAAGCAGCAAGAGAAAAACAGTTAGTTACCTACAAGGAAGTACCCATACGATTGTCAGCTGATTTCTCAACAGAAACTATGCAGTCTAGAAGGGAGTGGCAAGAAATATTCAAAGTGATGAACAGCAAGAACCTACACCAAGATTACTTTACCCAGCAAGGTTATCATTCAGAATTGAAGAGGAAGAAGAAGAAAAAGGTAAAGATAAAAATTATGAACAACAAATACATATCTGTCAACAAGTGAATCTAAAAATCAAGTGAATGAAAAATCTGATGAACAGAATAAAGTGGTGAATATAATAGAATCAGGGGCATAGAAAGGGAGTGGACTGACAATTCTCTGGGGGAAAGGGGTGTCAGGGGGTGCAGGAAGAGACTGGACAAAAATCGTACACCTATGGATGAGGACAGTGGGGGGTGGGGGGGTAAGGACAGAGGGTGGGGTGGGAACCAGGTGGAGGGGAGCTATGGGGGGGGGGGAAGAGGAACAACTGTAATAATCTGAACAGAAAAGATTAAAAAAAAAAGTGTTATTCTTTATCATTTCCACCTGATATATAAATGTAAATCATCTTATTCTTATGTCAGTTGTGAAATGATTTCACTAGTCACCCCCAAAACTCAAATTATATTAAGATCTAAGGTGGTAAGTCCATGGGGATCGATTATACCAAGCATGTCAAACTCGCGGCCTGTGGGCCATATGCCTCATTTATCTGGCCCGTGTTAGCCTTTGAGTTTGAAATGCTTGGATTATACTATTCTCTCTGATTTTGTATACTTTTGATGTTGTTAAACACACACAAAAAAATTAACTTTCACAGCTGAAAGTCTTCTTCAAAGAAAGGATTTATTAGGCCATTGTTAGCAAAAAAAAAAAAAAAAGATGACTGGTCGTGGGGCATGGAATCTAGACCACCAGCAGCATGGCCAGGTGGGAAAGACAACATGCTCATCATCTCAGAGTTTTGCAAGTGTTTTTATACATCAAGTAGGGAGGAGAAAGATGTGAGCCACTCTGAAAGGATTTGCATTCGCCATAGGCAGAGGGGATAGGGAAGGTGAAGTGGGGCTGGTTCTGGGGTAGATGCAGAGTGGGCAGCAGATGCCACAGTGGAGTCCCTACAGCTCCTGTGTAAACAAGGAGCAGAGGCTCCTGGAGTTCCAGGTACCTGGCTAAAATAATCTATGGAAGTAGCACCTGGAAATTAACCGAAGTCCCAACAGATACACAGGATCGTGAGCAGTCTTTTGTCAGAGCTGATCCACAGCTATTAACAGGCTAACTATTCTGTCTCTTTTTCTCACTCTCCAGCTACTGTCATTTTAATTTAGAACATTTCAGATTTTTCTCCTCGTCAGTATTTTCCATAATATATATATTTTTAAATTTTTAAGTACGCTTTATTTTTTAGAGCAATTTTAGGATCACATGCACACAGCCCTCCCACTGTCAACACATTGAACCAGAATGGTTTTTATCAATCTAGTCTTTAAATCAGATATATCATAGATGCTTTGTTTATTTGTCAAATATATGGTGAGCATTTCACCATTTGCTTAGCATTTTGCTAGGTCTCTTTGCTAAATAGGCATAATCCCTGCCCTTATGTTGTTTATAGTCAAGTGGGAGACAGATCCATTAAAGAAATAATTTTACAAAAAATCTAATTGCAAACTGCGATGAGGAGAAGCAGAGGCTGCTACAACTATGTTTCCTACGAGAATTCCCTTCAGGAAAGGCTTTCCCAGAGAAAGTAAACTGAGATCTGAAGGATAAGCAAGCATGAACTAAGCAGATGACAGGGATAGCGCTTTAGGCAAACGAAGTAACTGCCTGCAGAGATCCTAAGGCAAGAATGAGCCTGACATATTTTAGGAGCTGAAAGCTGACGGACAAGGATAGAGATGGAGCTGGAGAGTCAGGTGGAGGCCAGAACATGTGGGTTCTCTAAGCTGTGTTCATTTGTCTTCACCCTGAGTGATGGGAAACGGTGGATGGGTTTTACATAGGAGCTGACATGAATGGATTTTGTTTTAAAACAAAGGCCCTGAGTGCCTCCTGAAGAATGGATGAGAGTAGAGTAAGAGTGGAACTAGGGAGACTTGATAGGAAACTATGCGAATAGACCCAGAGATGATGGGAGTGTTAAGCGGAGAGACAGAGAAATGGACTGGTGCCATGAACATTTATGAGTTGGAATCAACCAGATTTGGTGTTTGCTTCGAAAAGGTAGGAGGGTGTTGGGTTTCTAGGCTTGTAAAACTGGATAGATTCTGGTGCATTTACTAGTGCTGAGATGGGAAGGGTGAAGAGAACAGCAGGAACTTACATGGGCTTTATAGCTTTTTTTTTCTTCTATTCCAAATAATTATTTTGTAGGAGGCACTGAGCTAGATGATTCATATTCGTAGGAGTACATTTACCCAATGCAATAGGGACTTGCAGTAGGTTGATTCCCATACTACCACAGCTCACTGAACCTTAAGGGACTGTACTTACTGTCCTTTGTTATTATTCCAAGTGCACATCGTTTATTACCTATGCACAGCCATTGGCATATGGCTAATTGAAGCTCTAAGCATTGTTTCCAACTCCCTTCCCAGTTATTTTCTCATGTGACTCACAGAGCAACTCCCACACCTTTTTTTCCTCTCTCAATTCTATACCTACTCTAAGATAACTTGTTTAACAGGTTTATCTAGACATCTCTCCCACCTCCCACCCCCACCCATGGTCAGTTTCAAGTCCTCTTGATCAGATCCTGTGGTCACTGGGCAAACATGTTCTCAAACCATACATAGTAGAAGTTCATCTTTCATCCATTATCCCAAATCCACCATCCCATGAGCATCACAATTGTTCTCCCCTGGCCTTACTTCCCAAAGCAACGCAGTGCTTACCCACTATCACAGGGAGACACCCCCAACCCCCACCTTCCATTTCAAAGCCCTTATCAGAACAGACTATGGGCTCAAACTGGTTTGGCTCAGTGGATAGAGCTTCGGCCTGCGGACTGAAAGGTCCCAGGTTGGATTCCGGTCAAGGGCATGTACCTTGGTTGCGAGCACATCCCCAGTAGGGGGTGTGCAGGAGGCAGCTGATTGATGTTTCTCTCTCATCGATGTTTCTAACTCTCTATCCCTCTCCCTTCCTCTCTCTGTAAAAAATCAATAAAATATATTAAAAAAAAAAAAAAAAGAACAGACTATGGCATTATGTCCATCTTCACCTTCTTCTAGACAGCCTCCTCTATTTTTCTAAGGCCCTTCTGTTATTGATTCTCTTTATTTTATTTATTTTTTTAATCTTTACTGTTCAGATTATTACAGTTGTTCCTCTTTTTTCCCCCCATAGCTCCCCTCCACCCGGTTCCCATCCCACCCCATGCCCTTACCCCCCCACCAAATGTCCTCATCCATAGGTGTATGATTTTTGTCCAGTCTCTTCCCACAACCCCCAACCCATTTCCCCTCGAGAATTGTCAGTCCACTCCCTTTCTATGCCCCTGATTCTATTATATTCACCAGATTATTCTGTTCATCAGATTTTTTATTCACTTGATTTTTAGATTCACTTGTTGATAGATATGTATTTGTTGTTCATAATTTTTATCTTTACCTTTTTCTTCTTCTTCCTCTTCTTAAAGAATACCTTTCAGCATTTCATATAATACTGGCTTGGTGGTGATGAACTCCTTTAGCTTTTTCTTATCTGTGAAGCTCTTTATCTGACCTTCAATTCTGAATGATAGCTTTTCTGGGTAGAGTAATCTTGGTTGTAGGTTCTTGCTATTCATCACTTTGAATATTTCTTGCCACTCCCATCTGGCCTGCATAGTTTCTGTTGAGAAATCAGCTGACAATCATATGGGTGCTCCCTTGTAGGTAACTAACTGTTTTTCTCTTGCTGCTTTTAATATTCTCTCTTTGTCTTTTGCCCTTGGCATTTTAATTATGATGTGTCTTGGTGTGGTCATCTTTGGATTCCTTTTGTTTGGGGTTCTCTGTGCTTCCTGGACTTGTAAGTCTATTTCACCAGGTAGGGGAAGTTTTCTGTCATTATTTCTTCAAATAGGTTTTCAGTATCTTGCTCTCTTTCTTCTTCTGGCACCCCCATAATTCGGATGTTGGTACACTTGAAGTTGTCCCAGAGGCTCCTTACACTATCTTCATATTTTTGGATTCTTTTTGCTTTTTGCTTTTCCAGTTGGGTGTTTTTTGCTTCTTTGTATTTCAAATCTTTGACTTGATTCTTGTGATCCTTTAGTCTGCTCTTGAATCTCTGTTTATTATTCTTTATTTCAGTCAGTGTATGCTTATTTCTAGTTGGTCCTTTTTCATATCCTCAAGGGTCTCGCTAAATTTATCGGCCTTTTCTAGAAAATTCTTGAAAAACCTTATAACCGTGGTTTTGAACTCTATATCCAGTAGTTTGCTTTCCTCCATTTCTTTCATTTGTGACCTGTTTCTTTTTCTCCGCATTTTGGCTACTTCCCTGAGTTGATAGAGTGGCTTTGTGTGCTAGGTGTCCTATAGGACCCAGTGGCTCAGCCTCCCCAGTTACTGAGGTGGACACTCTTGATGCACACCTTTGTGGGCTGTGTGCACAGTCTTGTTGTAGTTAAGCCTTGATTGTTGTTGGTATCACTGGGGGGAATTGACCTCCAGGCCAATTAGCTGTGAGGATCAGCTGTGTCTACGATGGGAGAACTTCTGTGCTGGAGACACCCTTATGAGGCAAGACTTGTTTCAGTGGGGCTTTGGTGCTCACTGAGTCTGCCTCCTGAGTGTGTCCCTTATGGATCGGAGGAGTTCTAACCTGGATGGTCCTACTCTGACCCCTGGGTACACTGGCTCTTGGATCTCCAAGGAGGTGCTAATTTAGCCTCTGCCTGAGGCCACCCAGCAGGAGCTATGGAGAGATCTGCAGATTCCTCTTCTTTGTTTGGGGTTTGGAGGTGCCCAGATGAGGCCCAGCTGTGAAGCAATGCAAGCTGCTGTGGGGCCTTGGGTCTTCTTTTGGATGTTCTGGGTCTCTCTGACTCAGCTGCAGTTTGTTAGGTAAGTTTAGAATTCAAAGGACCAGGCCGTTCATATGCAAAAGCCTCCACACACAGCTTGGATGGGGTGGAGACTCAGGGCGGAGCAAACAGCAATGGCTTCCCGTCAGCCCTGCCCTAAGAGGCCCTCGGGTGTCAGTGTTTCGCGGTATTCGCTGCAAGCACCTCTGAGAGAAAGCCGCCCCCGAGTTCTGCCCGCTGCCAGACAGTCCAGTTTCTCCCCGTATGAGTCTGGGTCCCCAGAGTCTCACCCGGAACTGGAGTTCAGAGCAGTCAGGAGCTTGTGTCTCCCTCCCGCTTGAAAAAGACAGCTGCGTACTCAGTTGCCAGCCTTCTCCGCGCGTGCGCCTCAGTACCTCTGCACTTTACTCCCACAGCTGTTCTGAGTCTCAGTGTGCTTTTCTCTTCCCTTCTAGTTGTAGAATTTCCACTCAGCCAGCCTTCCTGTGGCTCTGGATGATGTCCGTTTTGTCTTTTAGTTTTAGTTTTAAAGTGGTTGTGCAAGGCAGCAATTTCACCTGTTTACCTATGCCTCCATCTTGGTTTCTCCTGTTATTGATTCTCTTTAATAGCAACCAAGAGTATACAGGATTTTTCACTTATGTTGTGCCATTCAATCCCACAATACCTCTCCCTACTTTCTTTCCCAATATCTGGCCTGAAGTAGTCATCTAAATATTTGCTGAATTAATAGGTGAACCATGTTGCTGGGATGCCTTATTTGGAAAAAGATCAGGCCCCACTTTTAAGATTAATGTTTTCTTAAATTTTCATAAATAACAGCTCATCTATAACCTATTACCAATTTTAAACTATTAATTCATTTATAGTAGTACATAGTTCATTCTGTATAAATGACTGCACTATAAAGACCTGTTACTCTCAAATGAATTAGTGTTTGAATTACAGGGAAAGGTGCACCAAAATACCACTAAAAAATAGCAACTAAAAAGGAAAAACTAAAAGTATTATTTCATGATGCCTCCAAAAGAGAAATCCAGATTTTTAGCTTTGGCCGCCCATCAAACAAACTTCAGAGCCTTTTCTAGGGGTGCATTGAACAGCATGTTTCTGTCTAGATCAGTGGTCAGCAAACTCATTAGTCAACAGAGCGGCAAACCGCGGCTCGCGAGCCGCATGTGGCTCGCGAGCCACAGTTTGCCGACCACTGGTCTAGATGGTACTATATTATTATTTTATGCATTCGAAGCACTTTATATTTCCAAAGTGCAGGACAATCACATTCATTTGTATTTTTGCAAAGCCCTCCTGTATGGTAGCTCAGCATTACTGAAGCCAAGCATAAAAGTAAGTGTACACTTATCGGAAGATGCTGATAGGATCCAAATGAAATGTCAATGAACACTAATGCAAAATATTCAAAATGTTCCTTTTTCTAGATACATTGCAGCAAAACTATCAAAACCTCTTTCCATATCATTTGGATTTCTAACCCCAAAAATAAAACCTAATTTTGAAGGAAATAAGTGATTATTACATTAGCTCTTACTTTAAATGTTATGGTTTATGTTACTATTTAAGACCTAAATACACAGAAGTCTAAGTTTATTGAAGGTTATGGTTAAGTCAGTATTTAACATAGGATAATTCATTTGTAATCTTGGCTGGAGCAATGTTTTAACAGTCAGATTAAGGTAAAAATTAGATGCTTTTGTGGCAGAGAATCTGAATTATTCAATTAAATGAATAGGATTGCCTGAGATTTACCATTTTAAAGATCAAATTGTAGTTAATTAGCCCAAACATTCACTTATCCTCACCTATCTTCAGATCAGTACTCTCCAAGAACCTGTTCTGATGGAAGAAAGAACTCCAGTACATAAAGGACTCAAGGAAAGATGGGGCAACACAAGTACTCGGGTTCCCCTGTCATTGCTTCAACAAAGTCACATGTGGCCCCAATCTCATGGTTCAACAGGGGCTCTGCCTCCAGCCTCTCATCCTTGTTTCAGAAAAAAAAGGAAAAAGAGGAGGAGGAAGAGGGAGAGGAGGAGGAAGGGGAGAGCACAGGTAACAGGAAAGCAAGACTTTTCAGTAACTTTCCAGCAGACTCCCCAGCAAGCCATGTAGCCTCACTGTTCCCGTTCCTCCCCCACCTGCAGTGGCACAGGAGATAAGAGAATAATGTGTTTGTTTTTTTAAAAAACTGGGCATACTGCCATCCCAAACAAAACTGACATTCTGATAATAATGAAAAAAGGACAACAAATGGCTATGGGTTGAAGGAGGAACAGTACTATCCACCACACCAATTGTTTTTGTTTCAATGTGAATAAGAGACACAGGAATGCGTGAAGCAGAAAAAGAACATGCTGAGTGGGGACCAGAGCGATTGGAGGAAGAAGAGCTGGGGCTACAAAGCTTTCAAGGAGGTTGCCACCCCTTCACGCAGCTTCTGGGGGTTTTAAGATTTGAAGGCAAAACCACGTGTGTAAAGTGCCCCATGGAATTGTGATGAAGGTGAGAAACGCTACATAGAGTGTGTTTTAAATTCACCCCAGTGTGCACAACGAGGTACATTCAAGAATGCTCATTCCAGAATTATTTGTAACAGCCAAAATTTGGAAGAAAAAAACACCTAAATGTCCATCAATAGAAGGATTCATAAAGTTTGGTTAATTCACATCATGTAGAATACTCTACAACAGATAAAATAAGTACAATTTGACAAAGCTGGGTGGTAAGTACTAAAGTATTTGTTATATTGCTCATTTTGTTTTTCTGTGTGGTTGAAACATTTCATAATTTTATAACTTAGCAAAATAAAACAAAACTTGGGCAGTGTTTCCCAATATTTTGGTCCACAAGTCACCTGCATCAAAATAACTGAAGATGTATGTTCAAATGCAGATTCCTGAGGCCCTTCCAAGGCCTAGTACCAGAAATTCCAGACATGGGCCCAGCAGTCTGTATTCCAACTAGGTCACCAGGTGATCCCCGGAGTACCACCGACACAGGGTTGGTGCGGGGGAAAGAGTTTAATGGAACAGAGGTATAGAGAAGACCTCTGGGCGGGACAAATGAGTCATGCGGAGCCTGGGGGAGGGCGGAAACTAGCCTATATCCCACACCCAGGCTGCCACGGCATGACACAGGCAAGGAGGGCAATTTAGTGGTAAGCAGGACCTAATCGCTAGGATTAAACTATGAGAAACGAGAACCCAAATATCAGTGGTTTAACCAAGCAACCCTTGCATTGCCCACTCATGTGGAAGAAGTCCGCAGATAATCAGCTCTCCACAGCGTCAGGAGTCAGGTTTGTTCTATGCTGTTAATCTGCCCGTGTTCGGCATGCCACACCCACCTCATGGCCCTGGAGCTTCAGCCACCACAACTACAATACAACCAACAGGAAAGAGGAAAAGAGAAAAAAAGAGCACATCCCTTTCTGGGGTAGCACATAGGCTAGATTCTCCCTTTTCATAGTGTGGCCCTGGGCCAGCATAATCTACCCACCACATTTCTCCTGAATCAGAATCTGCATTTTAACCTGATCCCCCAGAACCAGGCAAGACAGAGGAAGGTGAGAAACTGAGAAGGCTTGTAGCACAGAATGGGGCCGAGAGGCGAGAGTACCTGGTAAAGAGGTGGCTGGGCTCCTGGGAGTCAGCGAGCTCCCCATGGAAATGAATACAGGCAGTCCAGGAGTTGAGGGTTCAGGCTTGACTCAGGGAGGTGAGTGAAGAGATGGCCAGCAAAGGAGAGAACAAAGAAGAGGAGGAAGAGAAGCATAAGAAACTCGAAAAGAACAGGGCCTTGAAAACATACTTTAAAAGAGTGTCAGTAAAATACAGATTTCATTGCCCTGCATTGTGGACTAAGCCGTACTTAATCCTTGAGTCGTAGGAACTGATTCCCACTGGAGGTGATGAAACAGGTTCAGAGATGTTCACTTGCCAAGGCCACACAGCTGGATATTAACATAGTTTACAAGAATACTTTGAAGCAACCTGGTCAGTTTCCAAAGCTCTATTATATTCATCATCTAAGTTAATCCCATAATGACTGTGAAGTTTACAGAAAGTGGCTATTTTAATTTTGCACCTAAGGAATTCCAGGACTTTTGCTTCTCGGTCCAATTTCTTTTTTTTTTTCAAATGTTGTTTCCTGATTTCCTGACACGTGATAATAATGAAGAAGGGATGGGAGTGTGCGGGGGTTCGCTGACCCTGAATTTAACTGTGTAAGAGTCTAGAGAGACTCTAGCCTGTGACTGGCATATAATAGACCCTCTTATATAACTGATATTGTTATTATAATTACGACGACTGGTTTTGTTCAAAAGGAAAGTAATATTACAAAAGCAGCTTATTGGAATGAGGAGCACAGAAGCCAGCTTTGGAGGGGAAAATTGAGGATACTGTGTAAGCAACAAGGGAAGGACTTCTAAACAAAGCATTGGAGCCAGAAAAGCTGAGTCTACTTGGCTACTTATTAAAATGGTGATGTTGGGCAAGTTATTTAACATCCCCTTGTTCCCACATCATCCTTTTCAAAGTTGAAATAAATAGTACTTGATTGAATAACATAATGAGGGTTAAATGAGATAAAGTACATAGGATAATAAGCCCAGTGCTCCGAAGAAAAGGAATGTTCAATAGTCATAGCTATTATTAAATCTGGTTATGGGTGGAAGAGTAAAATGAGATAGCAGTTAAAGCAGTAGGATCATATGGTCACTAAGGCGAAGCATACAGTAACCTATGTAACTGCTTTGTGCGTTTATCAGTTTATAGACTTAATATCAACTTTAAATTTAGAAGAGGATGCTCCCTCTTCCTCGGGCCCACAGTCTCGACACGTTGATTGCCATGAATTTGCCTTCAGATGATGCCACTTTCATGACTAACGCTTCCAAGTTGTATATTTTTAAATCCTGTATTTCTCACAAATGTGCTTGGTAACTCTGAATCTAGCAAATGGATGTGAAACCAATAGTCATAGTTCTTTAAATGCTCACGGAGGCAGAGAAGTCAAGGGGAAATGGCACTGAGCTCTTACGGTCTCATTTATGAGCAGCTTTGGCACAGCTCATGGAGGTGACAGATGCTCTGCTTCCTAGAACCTTTTTGTTCCACCCTGAGAATCTATAGTTTCCTTTGGGATATTGATTTCTTGCTATAGAGCAGGAATGGCTATTAAATAGCCTTATTTGGGAGTTGGGGGATGCCAGCATGTGAGAGGGGAAATGCATCAGTACTTAAAGGAAAGTTGATGGGATGGGTGGAGAAGGACTGGAGACAAGGAGGTAGCCTATATCTGGGAAATTATTTACAATTTGACTGATGGACAGAAAGACTTGCCAGAGGAAGAATAGGGCGAGCAAGTGAAAAAGCATCCAATCACAGGAAAGCCCTTTGATGGATGGGGAAGATACTTTAATAGATGAGAAAGCACTTTGCCAGTGGCCAGCTGGCTCACCTCATCTCTCTTGGCTTGTAACACAGTGGAAAGATTCAGGGTAACAGATTATGGAATATATAACAGTGAACCAGCTGATGCAAACTAATAACACAATGAAGCGTTCTTCTTTTCTGTTTTGATGAGGGGCTATTGTTTTCTCTTTTGGGGTGAGCTTGGATCTTCATTACCAAAATAGCTAGAAATTGAGTTGACTATTTATGAACAATGTCCCAAACACCACTTTTCTCAGCAATAGAAACAGCATTCATGTGGTATATTTATAGTTTCAAAGCATGCTCACCCGCATTGTGTCATTTTACCTTATAAATAACCTTGTGAGGTAAGTGTCAATATCCACATTGTATAGTTGAGGAAACTGAGATTTAGAGACGGTAACTAACAGCAGTATCCATGCCCAGCTGTGTCTTAAACTACCTTTCTTTGGCTCCTCCAATAAATGTCCATGTGTGGCTATAGTTCCCACAAAGGGCTTTTGGGGGACCCATCTCTGCCAAGCATACCCTAGGTTTCAATATTTTTCCCTTAAGCCCAATTCAATGGCCTTGACATTTTTCAAAGGTCTTAAGAGCCCACTCTTAAATGACAGTGAGTGCTAGGAGTGGGACAGAGCAGTGCGGTTTTACCAGAAACTAAGATACAGCTTCCCTGGGCTTCTGAGGACCCGTGTCCCCCGTGCCTCACGGTTCCTCTGTAGCTCACACCTCCTGCAGCCTTTCTCATATGTCTCCCTAGAGCCCCTGGGGTGCCCTCCAGCCATCCGATGGATCCCATCCCTCAAAAGGCCCTTTTACTTCTCTCTCCCTCTGGACATCTCAGCCAGTGGTTAGGAGAACAATTGCTTATTACAAATTACTATCTCCCTGAGAGAATTTCCAATATGGGAACAAACAAGCCTGGGGAAAGGGGGTCATCCTTAGCCACACCAATAGTATCCATGGGCAGGAAGCCTCCGGACTTGCAGCTACTTTTCCACTTCCTCTGGTAACATCCTCGTTTGGGGGAACCTCTTCTATCATCAGCTATCACTGAGCTTAGAATTGTGCTGTGATGAGAAGAGGGAGCTGCCTTGCCTAAGCTTGGCAATGCAAAGGAATGCCAAGTGCAGCTACGCAGACCGTAGGAGTTACTAGCTGGTGAACAGATTTCCCTGCATTTGAGTTTAGGCAGCACCATTTCCTAGCTGTGCTATCTGGAGTGGTAATGAGAATTAAAAGTGCTATAAATGTATTTAGAACAGTTCCTAGTGCTCAGAAAAGCTATATAAGGATTACATAAACTGAATTTTTAAAATTACCTACTTTTCTGCTCCATACTAGGTTTTTTACATCTGGAATTCATCTGGAGTTATCCTGACCCTTCAGATTCAGATAAATGGTTTACATCTCCCTTTCTGCAGATTATGGGAAAACCTAATAATCTCCCCAAGAATTCTTGGAATTCCCAAGTGTATTTCACATTTCTTGATTAGCTCAGGCTCTAAACACCAGCTTCTTCAGAATTACTTTGCTCAGGGGATGTTTCGTTGTTCTGCACATTGTGTCCCACAAATGTTTAACTCAAATTGATAGTCACGCAAAATTTATCAGTGCACACGTGTATAGCAAGCTTCACTGAACCTTTTAGGAAAAGAATGGTGCAACACCCCAATCAATTTTAATGTCAGCATCAGTCACCCTATTCTTTATAAGGCCTCTGACCATGTCCACATCTTAGAATCCAGCCTCCCGCCTGGTTCCTTAATTCCCCTCTCTCATCCTTTCCCTACTATCTCTCCTCCTCAAACCTTCACTCCCAGATTGCCCGAGACTCCAAATTCTTCTTGTTCTATTATTCCGATAAATCCCTTAAGCTCTCCCCATCCTACTACTTAAAAAACGAAAACAAACTAACAAAAAAACACCAGCTAAAACTTTAAAGCCACCGCTTCAGCCACACAAAAACCTGGATGACAATTTGAAATTATTCTTTTTAAGGATTTCATTAAATTATTGGCAAAGATTAAACTCATCCTTATTTGTATGGGTGGGAAATGAGCAGAGGGTGGTTACTAAACATACATTATCTCAATTAGTTCTCACAGCAATGCAGCAAGGTGGGTCTGATTCTCCCCATTTTATAACTGGGAAAAATGAGGCTTAGAGAAGTGAAGAAATATACCCAAGGTCACCTAGCTGGGAAGGGTTGAACAGAGTCAAGATCATACGGGTCTGGCTGGAATCCCTCACTATTTTCACTGTACCACAGTGCCTCATACATTGTGCTTGGCCTTGTACTCTAGTGTCCCAAGGTGGTGGAAGGGATCAGAGGAGCCAAAGGCAGCTCCACCCTGGGCCCTTCATCTTGGGCAAACCCTGGCTGTGCTCCTGGGTGCTATCTTAAGTGTCCATGTCTTCATATATGGTGCCCAGAACTGAGCCCAGCCTTCCAGGTGAGACTGGATCAGCACACAGGAGAGCAGTCTCCTCCACTGTGTTCTTTACCTTGGATTTCTAGTCGTACAACCTGAGGTCCCTTTGGTCCCTTGGATTTCTAGTCGTACAACCTGAGGTCCCTTTGGTTCCTTGAACCCACATTTCATTGCTGATTCATCCTGAGTTTCCAGCCAACGGAAACCTCTAAAACAAAGGTTCTCCTTGAACCCTGGAGTTAGTCCCAGGGTGAATCCTTGCTTCGCCATTTCCTGTGAGACTTGGACAAATCACATCTCTTTTTTAGCCCCCAATTTCCCTGGATGTTCTAAAAGAGACAATAATATTATTTACTTTATAAGATTGTTAGAAAAATTAAATGAATTAATGCATGTCTGGAACATTATAAAGTTTAATAAATATTAGCTGTACTAATAACCCTATATAATAAAAGCCTAATATGCTAAGTGTCTGACTGTTTGCTAGACCGTTCGACCAGTCACTATGACACGCACTGACCAGTAGGGGGCAGACACTCCGACTGGTAGGTTAGCTTGCTGCTGGGGTCCGGCCCATTGGGACTGGGCGAGACGGGCTGGACATGCGCTGAAACCCTCCCACAGTCCTTCCCCAGCCCCAATCGTGCACCGGTGGGGTCTCTCGGCCTGGCCTGCACCCTCTTGCAATCCGGGACACCTCGGGGGATGTGGGAGAGCTAGTTTTGGCCCAATCCCCGCAGGCCAGGCGGAGGAACCTCACCTGTGCGAATCTGTGCACCAGGCCTCTAGTTATTATTATTATAAATGCCCATCATCTGCCCCACCTCCACACACAGGTGATCTCTCTATATCTCCATTTCCCCTCCTCCACATGAGCCTGTGTCTGTGTGTACACACACAAACCCATTACTGGAAGGCTCTCCTAAAGCAGAAGGCTTCGCCTTAGAAACCCAATTTAGTTTTATCACGATTCAGTTTTATCACGTTAATCACGTGACCTTAAGCCAAATGCTCAACCTCTTTTAATGGCAGTTTCTTCCTCTGCAAAATAGAAACTATAATTTTAGAAATGTAAAGACGTTCCATATTTGTTACCTTATTTCCATTCCCCAAATAAATTATGTTAGTTTCTTTTTTAACTAAATGCAGGACTTTATACTAACCTCTGGTAAAATGTATACACTCACTTAGGATTTATCAGACTAACATTGTTCTAAATGGTTTCTCTACGTCCAGCCTTCACACTTTTTTCTCATGTGATACATTTATCTGCTCATGACCTTTAAAAATCTCTTCATAATAAAATGATAGTATAGGAACCCTATGCCCCCTAGTCAAAAATTTCCTTTTATTAATTAAGAATGAATCTGCACCAATTAGCTGCATTGTAAACTGTGCTGGGGCAATAGCAGAGTCAAAGAAATATAATTTGGAAGAAATGTTAATGTCTTGAGACAGTTATCCAACCTTTCAAAGAACCTAGAAAAACCTCAAAATGTCCAATCATGGAACAAACTTGTCACGCTGATGGTAATTCGCTTTACAGCATTCCCTGCTGGGCCTGTCTGAAATGGAGAAGACACGACATTATGGAACTGAGGATCTTAGGATTCATCACCTAGCTGTAATGCTGAAGGACCTGGGGTATCACCCAGACTAATCCCTACATCTTATAGGTGAAGATATTGATCCTGGAGAGAGGAAAGAACTTATCCCAATTCACTCTGGACATGGTGTGTGTGGGGGGGGCGGGGGGGGGGGACCGAAGGGGAAGGGGAGGATGGTCAGCAGGAACCAGAGGTAGGGAGAGAGTGGGGCCGGCCACAGGAAGAAAAGGTAGATTTTGCACATAGCTAATATTATTTTTCCATAAAAAATTGATACTCATGTTTTACATTTTAATTCACACCATCTTTATAATAATATTAAAGCCTTTTAAGCATGTATGTTCCTTGGAAATTTTCTATAAACATAAAACACATATATCTATTTGTCTTCTTCTTCCCTTCTAGAGAGGGAGGTTCCTTTACAAAGATCCTTCTCAAAAGACCACATACAATCGCCAAACTACAGGACAGAATCCAATACGCACACATCTAGTTCTTATTCCTCATCCTAGACCGCGTTCCCTACCCCTAATTCGGTGGGATGTCAGCAGAGGCAGGGCCCCGGGAGCAGAAGATAACAAGGAACCCAGAAAACCGTTATTGGGGTTGTGTGGCTGGAAACTCAAAACCTCACCAGACGATTTTTTAAACAACCCATTTCTGTGACTGTGGTTGCCCAGGGCGAGGGAGTCTTTCCTGCCCCAGCACCCGCACGCCCCGCCCCGTGCCCGGCAGTAACCCCGGGCTCTGAGCTGTCTTCCACGTAGCCATGGGGGGAGAGAGACAACCGAGCAAGTGCTCCTTTTCTTCAACCCTGGTCCTTAGGCCGGGGCTCCTCCCTGGCAAAATGGGAACATTAACTTTGCGCCCACGCGGCTTTCCCGCGGACGGGTGCTCAGTTCAAAAGCTGGGACTCCTTCCCTAGCTGCCTTTTGGGGAAAGAGGAGATTTGGGGAGATAGCACAGCTGATAGGGACCAGCTGGGGCAGGGGGGGAGGGACAGTGTAAAGACAACAGAGGGGGGCGGGTAAATAGAAGTAATGGGGTGTTTCTGGCAAGGGGGCGCATTGGGGTGACGGCTGAGGGGACCACGGTCGCCCGTCGGGCCAGAGACTGTGCCCAGTCCCGCCAGACCCAGAAAGTAGGGCACGTCCTCCAAGCCCACACCCTTTATTTCAGAGGGAAACGGAAACCACCAAAAAAGCACCATTCTGCTAGCTCCTTGGTGGGGGAGTGAGCTGCGCAGGCGCACGGGGCTCGGCGTCTGCCCTCGAGTTACCCCAGGCACCGGCCCGGCGAACTAGGTGAAAGGTAACTAGCAGGCGCCGCTCCTGGCGGGAGCCCAGGGCGCCTGTGCGGGCGGGCGGGCTCGGGCCTGGGCAGCTCGTTCTGTCCTCTCCAAGGTTCTCCAAGTCTGTATTTCATCCTGCCGGGGCTGTGGCAGGGCCAAGGCTCAGGCGATGGGCGGTGGGGGTGAGGGGCATTGAGCAGACTTGGGAAATTCTTGTCGCTCAACCCTCAACTGGGAAATTAAGTCCAGAAACGGTACAGGGTAAAGAACCGCTGGGCGTGTCACTCACTGCGTTATTTTAATTCTCGCAACACTATGAAGGAGGCAATGTGGCCTCCTATTTACAAAAGAGGAAACTGAGGCGCAATGAGTCCATGTAACTTGCCCAAGTCATCCAAGCCATAAAGGGCACTTTCTACAAATGGTGCCTGATTGTGGGTTTTGGTTCCCCGCCTTCCTCCCCCCAAGTGCTAGTAACCGACAAAGGTGACACATTTTACAAGCACCCTTGCAGGCATTACTCGTACCATTCTGAAACCTATGAGGTGGGAACCGTTAGTATTCCCCTTTTGCAGTTGGGGAAACAGACTCAAAAAAGTTGTTCTGGCATCACAGAGAGACTAGAAGAGTTGAGATCTTTGTGCCTCGTTTTAGAGGGATGGCAAAGTCAAAGCTCAAGCTCGGATCCCCCCACCCCGGAGACCTTTGGCGAATATGAGAGATTCAAGCTCTATGGGATGAGTGGCCTGGGCCAGGAAGAAAACGAAAAGAAGTTCTCATCTCGGAGGTTTCCTCTGATTGCAGGTTTCCATTCCAGAATTACACAGTGACCACCACTTCCAGGAGATAGTTGGGTTGTTAGCTCACTGAGAGCAGAGGCAGAATGCACTGCTCACGGTTTGTTGAACTTGGTGTTTACTGGGTGAGTTTATAATGGAATGAACACATTTTCAACCCCAGATTACCCCAGAGGGAAGCTGCAATTGTGTGTGGCAGAGGGTGAAATGACAGCTTTTGTGTGTGGGACTTTTCCTGGATTAGGATTCATCCTGCAAACATACTTAGCACCTACTCTGCTGTGCACACAACTGGAGAGCAGAGTGGGAGCTTCAATGGACGGGAATGCCCTTCTTCTCCTGACTCGGGGAGCTTGCCCCTTACAAGAATGTGGAAGCCATAACGTTTCCTAAGAGGCAAGAAGTGCATCACCCAGGGAGGGGCATAGGACCAAATCCCATCCCCACCTGCCCCAGTGCCCCAGCCTTTCCTCAGAATCACTGAAACAAAAGCAGCTCTGCTCCTCTCCCGAGGCGGCCTTGGCAACAGGGAATCAGAAAAAGCTGCAAGTTAGCTGGTCGGACCCCTCCCACCCTCATCTCTTTCCAATAATCCCCTCCCTTGAGTGTCCAGTCAGGGAATTGGAATTTCATTGCCTTGTGACCCAAAACTGTGTTCAGCTCAGGCTGAAACAGACAAAGACTGCAATTGGACTGTTTTTTGCCCTAATGTAACCCTGCCTCGCAGCCTCCCTGAGGCAAGGGAAGATCATGTGCTGCCCAACACTCTCAAGATGCCACTGTGAGCTGCCTGCTGGTATTGGCAGAAAGAACGCTTCTTGGAGACTTACATCATCATCCTACTGAGAGTCTTGTGTGTTGAGAACTTTGGCCTCACTGGGCCCTTTGCTAGACACTTTCACTTGAATTCCCACTTATTCTCCAAAGCCCTATGCAGTAAGTGGTGTGACCCCCATGTCGCAGAGGATAAAACTGAGGCTCTGAGGGGATAAGTGATGACCCCACATCACACAACCAGTGAAAGGCATGGCTGAAACTCAACTCTTTTCACGGCCCTATATATTTGTACCCAACACCCTCAATGGGGTAGGCACTTGGGCTGGTTGGGAAAACTGTCCCTAGGTTTCTCTTTTTCTATCCTAATTATCCTAAAGATATTTCAATAAAATGTACAGCAAGTGAAATTCCATGCCTTACACACAGTTAAAAAAATGAATGACTTTGTTGAGGAACGAATGAGTGGATGAATGAAAGTAGAGAATAAGATGGAGGGAAGTGCCTAGGATTGTGCCTGGCACATGGTAGACATTAAGTGTATCCCAAATGAATTAATAAAGGAGGAAGAGTAAGTCAAAGGATAAAGTATGGAAGAATTTCAATGTGAGGTACAAATACTTTAAGGAAACCATTTCCCAGACTTAAGCTCACAGATAAAGTTTATGGTTCTGTTGGAATTTGAAATTCTTCTTTTTGAATTATTGGTGAAAGGTTTACTGGTGCCAGGAGGTTATCAGGAGAGATACAGAAAGTAAATACAGTCAAGCCCTGGTCCACACTCCCCTTCCTATTGAATTGCCTCTCATGGGGTTTTTATGATTTGTGCTGCTGGCCTCTACCAATAGGAAAGGCCTTTCATTCCATTCGGTAGAGACAGTACTCATTATGAAGCACTACATAGTTTATGAAGTCATAAGGTATGGTCCTTGCTCCCAAGTGGGGAAAACATGAGATTTGGAGTCAAATGCCTCAGGTTTGAGTCCCTGCTCTTCAGCACACTATTTAACCTCAGCAACCCTTGCTTTTCCCATATATTAAATGGGTGCAAAATTACCTCACAGGGTAATTGTAATAATCTAACAAGGTAAAAAAGTAATAATATAAATATGTAAAAAGGGAGGGGGTCATAAGTGATAAAAGCTATTAATTTTATTCAGAGCAAAATATGGGGAGTGTTGTCCCAGGCTGCAAGCCTCCCTGTTCCCCCCTCTCCAGGGAAAGGGAATGGGGAGCTGTACGCGTGAGGCCTAAGACAGATTCTGGGCTGGCGGGTTTCCAGGTGGCACGGAGCCCGGAGAAGAAGAGTTGAACTGCCCTGCCCGGGAATAGTGTAGGAGCTCAGCAAGTACCTTTGGGCCTTGGGCCTGGGCCTTGGGCTTCTCTACCTCTTCCCTACTGCGATAGAGATGTGTCACTTGAATCCTGCGGCTGCAGGAGGAAGGAGCATCTGGAGCAGCTGAGTCCGTGGGAACTGCTGTGTCGCACTGTGGTCACCATGTCACTGCTCCGTTCAGCCTGAATTCATGGCAGCCGGCATTTAATGAGTCTTTCCTGGATGCCAGACTCTTAAAAACTCAGGGCAAGCCAGATGCAAATATGGAATGTGTAAACATAGCATTAGCTGAAGGTTTAAGAGGGAAGAAACTGAGCCCACAGCGGAATGAAAAATTCCCAGGAGGTACCCCTGGCTGAGACGTGAAAGATGAAGCCTATTTCCCCTGAGACAGAAAGCAAAATGAGTTTACACCTTTCGGCAAACAAACAGAAAACCAGCAGAATCCCTCTTTGGCCATACCAAATTCTCTCTCTGATTTGCCCAGAGATTTTATGGGGCTGGAAAGAAAGCAAACACTAGAAAAACACCTTGGTCATCTTAGGATGAAAGTGAGCAGCTGAGGCTTTACAACCGAGGTTTGACTTTACCAGCTCAGTGGCCTTGTTCAGTCACCTTCCCCCAGCCAGTTTCCTAGTCCATAAAATGAGGACCCTCACACCTAACCCACAGTGTTGTGTGCGGGGACTGCATGAGATGATGAAGGTGAAGTAGCCACCGCACCGTCATGGGTGACATGATCAATTCTGGATACATGGCAGCGTTTTCTTCTTCCCCACCAGATGGAAGGTCAGAACTCAACAGGGCTGAGCTCATTCATTTGCATTACCTCACAGCCTCTTTTTAATTATAGGCCCAAGAAAGCTATTAGAACATCCTCCTATTAGACTCAGAAATGTCTGCTTTCTTCCTTCCTAGCCATGGAAAACGTGTGCAAGTGTCGACCCCTTGGGAAAGAAGCAACTCTGTTAATTAAGTGTAACCCTGTTCTGTCTGAAGACTATAATTACCTTCTGTGTGGATGTCTTGCCTTGAGACTTACTTCCCTTGCTCCCCAGGGTAACTGTCAGAGCTCAGCCTCCTTCGGGTGAAAATCCAGAAGGCCTGGGATCTTCCCATCCGTCTGCAGAGGACAAAGGCTGATCCCCGCGGAAAGCTGCTGTAAATGATTTCTCTGCCTAGCCTCATGGCAGTTCCAAGGACAACAACACAGAGGAAAGCCAACTCTCTGAGGCATTTCCTGAAAAATCCAAAATGCTCAAGTGTCAAGGAATTTCCCCACACAGCATCCAAGCCGTTCTGTTCTGTCCCATTTCACACTTGAATACACTATAGCAAGTACAGAAAATTTTAATTCCCATAGGGGTTTTTTTCCAGAATTAATTGTCACTGGGAAAAACTGCTAAGGCTATAAAAAAAGAAGCCAGAAGTTTAAAGTCAAGCTAACCCCATCTCAATGGATCCTTTGGGGAAACCAGCAGGTGGTCATGTTGAGAGATTAGAAACGGAACCAGGTGACTGGGGTCCTAACTCAGTTTCTACCTCTGATACACATGCAGCCTTAGCTAACCCATTTCCCTTCTCTGAGCCTCAGTTTCCACGCCTGTAAACTTAGAGGTTTGGGTAAGTCAATCCTTAGGTTTCTTCCTAATTATCAATCCCCTCTGGTACATATTTGGAGTTCTGCTATCTGCTCCCAATGCAGGGAGAGTTTTGAAACTAGAAGTCAATATTTCAGAAACCTCAAGAAAAAAAGGCCTGTAAGACACTAACATTTATTGAAATCCAAGCAGAAACGCCAAAGTCCAACAAAGTCCAACTTAGGAAAATATATACTTGAGAACAATGAAAGTATTATTTAGTTCTTTGCCAAAAGTTAAACTAAATTTAACTTTTTTTTTGCTAAACTTATTTATTTTGCTATGTATTGAGTATATTTTTTAAAGGAAGCAAGCACACTTTATTACTGTGCCAATTTTTATTAATTAGGGGAAATACTGAATTTATTTGCTTACCTTTCTGCACATATTTGTATATTAGATAAGTAATGAGGACCTTTACAGTTATAGTTAGGAATAACAATGAGTATGTTTATGAATCAACTATTTTTAATGAATAAAACTAGGAAATGGTTGAGTTGCTGTAGTGGACACACCATGGGCACCCTGCTGGTACCTGCCTATCCACCAGTCGCTATGGATGTTCACTGCTGATGGCTCATGGAAATTGCCTCCAAAGAATGGGAGCTGACTCTCCCAGGAGGTTATACTCTCCTCACCCTCAACCTGCAGCCAAAAACTGAGTGACATGGGGCTAAAATAGCTGGTATCTCACGTCAGGGTGAGTCTGTGGTGTGATTTTTGCTCCAGAGCTCCCCTTGGCTCAGGAAAAGGCTCGACTTTACCTAAAGGGACATCTTTACCTGACTTCTTGCCCTTCCCATCCTGCTTCCTCATTCCCTTACAAATTTCTTTGGTGAGCACTCCCTCAGTAAATCACTCACACCCAAATCCCTATCTCAGGCTCTGCTTCTAAGACACTTGACCTAAGACAAGAATGTGCTGTTATTATGAGTGGCCAGTAATGAAAATGTCAGATTTGAATGTCTTTCATTCATTCATCTATTCCATCGATACTTAATGAATTAACTAGTGTGAGTCAGACACTGTTTCAGGTACTGGAGATAAATTTAATGGACAAGATAGACATTGCCTCTGAAATAAACAATAATGCTGTTTGATAGTGGAGAGACATGTCATGATAAATAAAACAGACAGTTTAAACAAAAAGTGAACAAGATATTTAGGATTATTATATTTAGGGCTTCTTTTTAACTGTGTTTCTAGATTGTGTGCTATGATCATTAAATAAGTGTTTAAAATTCAGTTTTTCTGTTCTATAAGCTTTGGACTCAATGACTGTATATCAAGAAATTCACTGTATAGATATACATGTACCTGTTCTTAAAGACATATATACAAGGCTGTTTATTGCAACATTGTTTATAATAGCAAACAAAGAAATAACTTAAATATCCATCAATAGAGGATTGATTAAGTCAATTCTGTTCCATACATACTAGGAAATACTCTGCAGCCATGAAAAAGAGTGAGGTGGCTGTATATTTACTAATGTTGAATGATGTCCAAGATGTATTTCTAAATGAAATATAAAACTGTGTTTGTAGTATTCTTCCATTTGTGAAAAAACGAATATAGACACACACAAACATGTACACATAAACACACAACTTCTATACCATAGAATCTCTGGGAGGATATACAGGAAACTGTTGATAGTGTTGTTTCTGTGAAGAGGAAGCAGGTGTCTGGATTTCCTTTTCATTCCAGATTTAATTTTATAAATATGTGCATGAATTATTTAATAAAACCAGTTAATTAAATGTATTAAATACTTAGTGAGGAAATCTTATACAGAAAAATAAAAGTCACTTATAATCCCATCTCTAAAATAAACCATTATTTATATTTTGGTGTATTTCCTTTTTATCTTTCTTCTGTTTAAAGACTAAGTTTTTCTTATAAATGAGATCATAATGTACATATATAGATTACTAGAGGCTGGTGCATAAATTCGTGCACGGTGGGGTCTGGCCAGCCCACCCTGATCGATCGGGCAGATGGGGGGCGGGGACAGCTGGGGGGAGGGGTCTCTGGCCATTGGCTGGCTGGCCCCACCCCCTGGTTGAACTCCCAGTCAAACTCCTGGTTGAGGGGACAATTTGCATATTAGCCTTTTATTATATAGGATATCCTAATTTTTTGACTGTTTTATATCCTGAGTATTTTCCTACATCAATGAATTTTTTTCTAAAATATTATTTGTAATGGATGTTTAATTTTGTACTTACAAACATACAATAATTTTTAATCATTTTCCTGTCGATAGCCATTGAGATTGTTTCTTCTATTTTGCCGCTCTATAATGCTACTGGACAGCTGTGAATATCTGTTTGTTCATGGATCTCTAATTGTTCTCTTAAAATAGATTTCTAGATGTATACTTACTGGTCAAAGGAAATGGATATTTTTTAAACTTATAATAATAATAAAATATTAAATTGCCCTCCCCATAGTTTATATTCATTTATAATTCCCCCAAAGGCATATTTAAGTATTAATGTGCCCTCAGGAGCACTGAGTATAGTAGACCCTTGGTATTCTTGAGGTCATCATTTTCAAATGTCCCCTGCTCAGGAGCTTCCCAGAAGGCTCATGACATGTAGTCATGAGAGGATTGGGAAACTGCCAGGATGGCTGAGAAGGTCACTTAGTGCGCAGTGAGTCCAGCTGAGGGCCCAGTCGGCAGTCAGTGTAGAAGCTCTGCCGCAGGGCCTTGCTGACCTCAGCCTGCAGTGTGACCACTTCTCATCACTGCCTTCATCGTCAGCACCTTACTGGGCAGCAGTGGTCATTGGCACCCATCATCATAGCTGAGTTAATGTGCATCAGGCAACCTGATGGTTCGCTTTGTGTCATAATGATGCAGTATCATAACAAAGCATTGAGATTATTTCTGTGGCAGATTTATTTTAAAAGCCTTACCAGTTACATTTGTGTAATATTTATAGACTTTGTTAGGGGTCTTTTGGGGTTACTTCAATTTCTCAGTTCTTCTTTAATGCACCTTTTGGAGGAAGTTATATGCTTCAGTAATATTTAACAATTTAGATATTCCAAATTCCAGAGATGTCAAGGGGCTTCTGTTATTCCAGAAGAAGTGAAATGGTAATACTTGACTGCTTTCAATGTCCACACGACCCATGACAGTAGTGCTTTTAATGGCCTCATCCTATACCTGTCATAGCACGCAATCTGGGTGCATTTGTGACCTTTATGAACACGGTTCTAATTATCCTGACACATGCACAATCCTACAACCTGGGAGTTCCAAGTTCTAGTGCTGGTTCTGGCCGTGATTAGCTGGGAGTCGTCAGGCAACTCACTTCTCTGAGTTTCAAGTTCCCCATCTTTAAAAGCGAAATTTATTCTCAAATAGCAAACCACAACTGGACCTTAGACCTTCATTTGAAGTCTTAAAAGGTAGTAATGAGTATGCACAAACTAAAGTATTTCTAATACTGTATTTTATTAGAAAACTAATATTACATAGAAACCCATTAGGTTTGACAGGATAACAAAGAGGGCCCTTTTCTTTCATTGGGTTGTGATAATGCAGGATCCTCACAACTCTATGAGATATGTACTATACTTATCATTAACTTACAGATGAGGAAAAGGAGGCACAGGGAGTTAAGGAATTTGCTTAATGTTGCATGGCTAGTTCATAGTGGAAGAAAGATTCAAATCCAGGTAATTTGATTCCAAAATTAATAGCCACACTGCCTACTGCTAAGTCTAATTACCTCATACTAATTGGAAGCTCTGATCGGCAGTAATATGTCGTCAATGAAAATGAGAAAGTGAAATATTAGTAATTAATAATTAGATACAGTTTACTATGCAAAATTTTCCAGAACCTCAGGTCTTCAGAAAAGAAATGCTTTCAAATGTTATGAAAAAACATGAAGACATTTGACCAGCACTGAATTCTATGATACCCTAATTCTCTTCTAGTTCTAGTGTTCTGTGAGATTGAGGAAGAAATATGGATACTAAATAAAAACACAATAGAGTATACAGATATAAAATTATAATGTTATACGCCTGAAATTTATATCATGCTATTAACCAATACTACCTCAATAAAAAGAAAAAAGAAAAAAGAAAAAAAACTCCATGAAACATTATTCAGAGTGGTGCATTTATATTCCAAGAGTATTCAAAACACCATTTCTTTGTTAAATGGTGCAAACAAGTTTAATCTTAAAAATTGATAATCCAATGAGTCAGTGGACTTGACTATTAAAATATCGTAAAGTCAAATGCAAAAGGGCATTAGAAATGCAATTTAATGGTTGACTTTTAACACATTAATATTGTGCTGGAGAACAGTCACACGGAATCCTACATAGTGCCTATCACAACATGCTTTATGAATACTCTATTTCCCATAACAATCTTGAAAGTTTGGTGACCTAGAGAAATATAGTCAACTTGGATTATTTAGTAGCAAGAAAGAAAAAAAAAATGAGAGCAAGGGCGGGGTTTATCTTATTTACCTATCAGGCATTGCTAGCATAGAGCTGGTGCATAAAAGCTCAGTAAACATTTGTCCAATAGATGAAAAATTCACCAAGGTGCTGCTGGACCCTGGAAAAATCTCTATTCAGCTGCCCTATATCCATAATGTAAGTTTAATAAAATGTAATGCCAACCAATGCAATTTACTCTACATAATTAATATTAGAAGTGCCAATGTAATTGCCGTTTTGGTAAGACAACTTATTAAAAACTCTGTGACCATCTATATATATATAAAAGCCTAAGCAACCATTATGACGGAATGACTGGAACGACCGGTCAACCAGTCGCTATGAAGCGCACTGACCACCGGGGGGGAGACACTCAACACAGGAGCTACCCCCTGGTGGTCAGTGTGCTCCCACAGGGGGAACGGCTGGCAAGTGCAGCTGTGGCAGCAGGAGCCTCTCCCAACTCTGAGGCAGCACTACCGAGCGGCAGCGGCAGGAGCAGCAGGCCGGGATGAGCATGAGCGGCGCAGTGCCCAGCCCTGGTTCTGGCTCCTCCCTGGCTGCCTGCCACTTGGCACACTGCTACATCCCTCGGGGGATGTCCGACTGTCGGTTTAGGCCCAACCCCCGCAGGCCAGACTGGCCTGGGGGGATTGGGCCTAAACCGGCAGTCAGACATTCCTCTCGCAATCCGGGACCCCTCAGGGGCCTAAACCGGCAGTCAGACATTCCTCTCGCAATCCGGGACCCCACAGGGGCCTAAAGCGGCAGTCAGACATCCCCCGAGGGGCTTCAGATTGCAAGAGGGCACAGGCCAGGCAGAGGGACACCCCCCCCCCCAGTGCACAAATTTCATGCACCAGGCCTCTAGTAGTAACTATAATCTTATCATTGCATTCCTATTTTACTTTATCTCATCAGTTCTAATGATCCTTGTTCTGTTCAGAGTTTGCATTATATTTTGCACCATATATAATGATTCAGATTCTTATCCTGATATTCTAGATTCAATAGAGAGGCCTGAACTTGGAGCCAAGTTGTGAACTCCTGTTTTATTCAGAGGAAGGTGAATGACTTCTGGTAACCCTGACTGATTTTAACGTTGGGAGCAGCCCCACCCTCCAATTCATTGTGCAATGGGGAAGTGGTTTGCTGAGCAGGCCTATATAAAAAAGGCAAAAACTGTATTGTACATTCAATGTGTGAGTCATATCCCTTGCTCCTTGCTCAAGAAGAATTGTATCTTAAACAAATGATGGAATGCAAGTGCCAGACACTGCTGGGATTTTGGAGATGAATAAGATGTGGTTCCAGCAATCACATGACTGGGACATTGCATGAGGGAGTGGGAGGGTATATTAAAAAAATAAATACACAAATAACCATGATTCAAGGCATAACGTGATCAGAGCACTCAATTCCCACCAGAGGTTAAAAAAAAAAAATGTTTCTAGTTACAGGATCAAGAGACTTTGAGAGATCTGTTGTTAGAATTAGATTCCCCACTTTCAATAGGCATTTATTGTGCTCTGCTGTTTGCCAGACTCTGTGCCAGGCATGGGGCATTCAGAGAGACAGGTGGTACATTTGTGCTCATAGAAAAGCTCTCAGCCTAGCCAGGGAAAAGAAACAGAAAGAAAAATCTCAACCACCCTGGAAAATGTTCTTCTAGGATAAAGAAGAAAAAGCCTGTTGAGCCAGAGGATTCAGTAGCTTGTCTTGTGCCTGTGTGAGGATATCCAACATTTGACCACTGAGGCACTTACTGCTTTCTCCACTTTATAGATGGACAAACTACAGCTTAGAGTTTCAGTAACTTGAAAGTTGCCCTGAAGTCGTATAGGGCAGGCAAGCTCTTCTGGGGAAATAACACCCAGTACAGATTTTGCAGTGTAGACTGCCTAACGGTTCAGAAAATAGCGGTATCGTAATACATGTAATCACTCCTGAGATTGGATGTTTGATTGTTTCCATTAAAGTTTTGTGATTAAAAGGAGCTAACACCACTAACACAGAAAAAGAGAAAGGAAGTAATGGGGGAGAGGAGGGTGGCTATTTAGATGTAAGGATAAACAAGACCTCCCTCTAAAGTGCTTGATGGTCATTGCGGTCATTGGGCTTTATTTTGAGTGTGTTACGAAGCCAGAATGTTTTGAAAACATAAATAAGAAAATTTATAATAAACTCTAAAACTTAAATGGGGACATAACCACTGATAATATTTTGTTGTATTTCCTTCCAGTTTTCTCCTATATATATAAATCAGGTAAATAAATATATTTGGAATGTTTTAGTCTTTTAAACTTACGATCATACTGTACAGGGATTTGTAACTGATATTTATAACTAGTTATTTTCATATAATTTCAAATGTTTCCTACAGAAAAGTTGTAAGACCAGAACAAAGACTCATAACTTTACCCAGATTCATCAATACATTTTGCCTCATCTACTTTATCATTCTATGTATATATATTTATATTTATGCATATTATCTGGTATGAACCATTTAAGAGTAAGTCAAGACATCAATGTGTATTTCCTAAGAATAAGGACATTGATTCTCTTATATAACCACTAGAGGCCCGGTGCACAAAATTCGTGCATGGGGGAGGGGGGTGTCCCTCAGCCCAGCCTGCACCCTCTCCAATCTGGGATCCCTCGAGGGATGTCCGACTGCCCGTTTAAGCCCAACCAGTGTGGCTCAGTGATTGAGAGCCAACCATCACCAGTTTGATTCCTGGTTCAGGGCACATGCCAGGGTTGCGGGCTCAATCCCCAGTAGGGGGCATGCAGGAAGCAGCTGATCAATGTTCCTTTCTCAATGATGTTTCTACTTCTCTATCCCTCTCCCTTTCTCACAAAAAAATCAATTAAAAATGTTTTTTAAAATTGTCACATAGAATGATTGAAGTAAAGTAATCCAGTTTTGTTTCTTCATCTTTAGAACCACTGTGTTATCACAGTTTATTTATACTTACAATTTAAATGTAGGGACAGGTCCTACCACAGGGTTGGAAACATGAACAAATGCCTTAAGTGAACTTGAACAATCCCTAACCATTATGAACTTACTCTTGAAGCAAACCCATAAAGCTGTATCCACATGTGTCAGGGTTGACTGTGTATCTAGGGGTGCTCTGGATTAACTTCCATCAGAATACAATATTTATTAAGAGGTAAGTAATAAACTTTTGCTAATTTGAAGTATTATATAAGTACTAGAGGCCCGATGCGTGAAATTCGTGCACGGGGGGGGGGGGGGGGGGGGGCGCGGTGTCCCTCAGCCCAGCCTGCACCCTCTCCAATCTGGGACCCCTCTCACAATCCAGGACTGCTGGCTCCCAACTGCTTGCCTACCTGCCTTCCTGATTGCCCCTAACTGCTTCTGCCTGCTAGCCTGATCACCCCCTAACCACTCCCCTGCCAGCCTAATTGTTGCCTAATTGCTCCCCTGCCAGCCTGATTGCCCCTAACTGCCCTCTCCTGCAGGCCTGGTCCCCCAACTGCTCTCCCCTGCAGGCCTGGGTCCCCCCCAACTGCCCCTCCCTGCAGGCCTGGTCGCCCCCAACTTCCCTCCTCTGCCGGCCTGGTCACCCCTAACTGCCCTCCTCTGCAGGCTTGATCGCCCCCAACTGCCCTCCCTTGCAGGCCTGGTCCCTCCCAACTGCCCTTCCTTGCTGGCCTGATTGCCCACAACTGCCCTCCCTTGTAGGCCTGGTCCTTCCCAACTGCCCTCCCCTGCTGGCCATCTTGTGGTTGCCATCTTGTGACCACATTGGGGCAGCCTTCTTTGACCACATGGGGGCAGCCATCTTGTGTGTTGGAGTGATGGTCAATTTGCATATTATTCTTTTATTAGATAGGATTAGATAAGATAGAGGCCTGGTGCATGGGTGAGGACCAGCTGGTTTGCCCTGAAGAATGTCCCGAATCAGGGTAAAGGTTCCCTTGGGGCATGGGGTGGCCTGGGTGAGGAGCCTGTGGTGGTTTGCAGGCCGGCCATGCCACCCGGCAACCCAAGCAGAGGCCCTGGGATCTGGGATTTATTTATCTTCTATAATTGAAACTTTGTAGCCTTGAGTGGAGCCAAGCCTCCTGCTCGATCCCTGGCTGCAGCCATTTTTGTTGGGATTTATTTATCTTCTATAATTGAAACTTTGTAGCCTTAAGCAGAGGCCAAGGCAGGCCAGGGCTGCAGAAACTTGGCTTCCTCCATTGCCGGGGGCAACTCAAGCCTCCTGCTCTCTCCAGCTCCGTGGCTGCTGCCATTTTTGTTGGGATTTATTTATCTTCTATCATTGAAACTTTGTAGCATTGAGTGGAGGCCTGGGCCGGGCAAGGGCAGGCAGAAAGCTTGGCTTCCTCCATTGCCGGGGAAACCCAAGCCTCCCTCTTGCTCTCTCTGTGGCCGCAGCCATCTTGGTTGGGTTTATTTGCATATTCACTCCTGATTGGCTTGTGGGCGTGGCTTGTGGGCGTGGCTTATGGGTGTAGTGGAGGTATGGTCAATGTGAATATTACTCTTTTATTATATAGGCTAGTACAATGATCAAAATCAGAAAGTTTAACATTGATGCAATTAAAAGTCTACAATCTATATTCAAATTGTATCAGTTGTCCCATAAATGCCCTTTAGAGATTATCTTTTCTTGATCTAAGATCAAATCTTAGGTGTATTTAATTCTCACAACTTTTAGTCTCCTTTAATTTGGAACAGATCCTCACTTTTCATGTGTGTGTGTGTGTGTGTGTGTGTGTGTGTGTCTGTGTGTGGTTTTGCCCTTGACATTTTTTAAAGAATACAAGCTAGTTATTTTATACAATGTCTCTTGTACAATGTCTCTTTATTTGGATTTGTCTCATCAGATGCAGGTGTTGCCTTTTTGGCAGTAATAGCATCAAATTAATGCTGTATCCTTATCGGTGCATTTCACCATGATACAAATGATATTGGTGTGTTAACTTTGATGACTGTTAAAGAGGAGTCTGCAGTTTTTTCCACTCTAACGTCACCATTTCCCACCTTTAAAGTAAATGATTTATGAGGAGATACTTTGAGACTATGTAAATATTCCATTCTTTATTAAACCTTCAACCACTAGTTTTAACATCCACTCATGATTTTTCTATTTCTATCATTCCTTCTATACTTGTTAGGCATCCTACTTAAAGAAGAACTCTCTGCCTTTCTCATTTTTTATTTACTCATTTATTGATATAAATATGACCTCATATATTTTAATTTTATTTAATGGGTTATAAACCCATTATGGTCATTACTTATTTTGATGCATACATTGTGTCATATTTGGCCAGTGGGAGCTCTTTAAGTTGGCTTCTGTGTTCTTTTATGTGCTCACTGGTGTTTAAGAAATTTCTTACTTTCTGCTACAAGATGATTCATCTTATGTTTCTCTGACTCAATCCTAGAATCTGCTCTTTCTCCAAGGAGCCTTAGTTCCTCTTATTGAGTACACTCTCAATGTCCACTGTTAACATTTTTAACTCCCTCCTCAATGCTGAAAAAAACTGACTTAGAGATGGAATGCAACTTTACTTACAAAAATTGCTATTAAACTCCTGCTTAAGGTATTCTAATTTTCTGTGAGTACACTAAAAGTGAAAAATAAATGTGAATAAAATGTAAAAAACTGTAGTGCTGCCATAAATATCCTATTGACACTGTTAAAAAGAGAATGCAGGGGGCAATGGGGGGATAAGGACACTTATGTAATACCTTAATCAATAAAAAAAAAAAAAAAAAGAAAAAGAGAGAATGCAACATCACTGTGTAAAAACTATAGTTAGGCTGCCGTTCCTGTACTGATAGAAATATTCTATGGAATGAATTAGTCAAACTTTGGAGATTTTAAGATATTCCAATTGTTATTCCTACAACTAAATTTGTTCTGTTTCAGTGTATTAGTTTCCTAGGTCTGCTGTATGAAATGACCACAAACTAGTTGTCCAAAACACTAGAAATTTATGAAATCATAAAGAAGGCAAAGGGTAAAAAAAAAAAAGTATAAATTATTTTAAAAGTCAAATTATGAAATTAATTATAAAGTATAATAAAATATGCAGACGAGTGTGCTTATGTTTGTATTGTACATGTAACACAGTCAGGACAGCCTGAAGACAATGGAGAAATTAAACAAGTATGATCTCAGGGCCCCTTGCTTCCCCCAATTTGTCCTTCTTCCTCTGCCTTGTCCCTCAGCCTTTTTCTAGCCCTAGCACCTTGCCCTCATCTTGCCCTCTGATGATTGAGAATCTTTCTAGAATAGCTCTGTCCAACAGTAATATCATGCAAGGCCACGTATATAATTTTCCCTGTCCTGCATTTTAAAAAGTGAAAAGAAATAGGTAAAATTAAGTTTAATAATATATTTTATTTAAGCTAATATAGTCGAAATCCTACCAATTCAATGTGTAATCAGTATTAGACACTGTTAGCAGCCTTCAGCACCACACACTTTACATCTGGCAGGTAGTCTCCCAGGGCATCGAAAGCGGGGCCAGAACACAGCTGTGGACCACTACGGGCAGCCACAGGAATGCACCAAGCAGTCTTTCTCAACGTTGCAGATTCAATTCCCTCTTTTGCTTCAGACCCTGAGTCCTAACAACCATTTGCCATCACCTAAACCATTTATTGTTGCTGAAAAACTTTCTTTGTCCAACACATCTGAAGGAAATGTGACACTGCTAGCTATAAAGTGGTTATTATATCAGTGATTTCAGAGGGAGAAGATGGTGAGATTTTTCAGAAGGAAAAAGCATGCCCCGGGCTGCCATGGCAGGGATATAAGAATGCTGAGGAGAGAGAAGAGAGAAATAAAATTCTTTAAAAGCCTCCTAGATGATTCTTCTACACCCAGTCAAGAAGGTGTTCCTCCCTCACCTCTATGCAGTAATTAAAAATCAACATTGCTCTAAATACAGAATATTAGTCCTGTGGGTCATCTCCTATCAAACTACCTACCTACTCAGCAATTGCCAACAAGGCAGCTACTCGTAAAACCTCAAATCTCAGTAAGTCCAACATATCCTATGGGGACATTTGCAAACACAATGTTAAATTTCTTAACACCCGCTGACCCAAAAAGTCCACTTCTAGGAATTAACTCTAAAAGAAATGGGAATAATCTATATAGAAAGAGCTTTACACACAAAGATTTTCATTAAGGATGTACATATATTCATGAAAAAATGAAGTAGGCTAAATTTGTAGGAAGGAAATGATGATAGCTGCTAACTGACTGAATGCTCACTGCATCAGGCTCTGTGCTCATCAACGCATCAAACCTGTTTAATTCTCACAACAATCCAGTGAGGTTGGTATTATTTTTTATATGTATTTATTGCTTCACACGTAGGAGTTAAAGGCACATTGTAGCAAAAACTGAATGCAGTTTTGTGTACCGATTAAATATAATAATTGTGAAGAGCTTGTAATAACATGGACAATGGTTAGATAGCTATCTTACGTGGAAAAATAAATACCCTGTTTCCCCGAAAATAAGACAGTGTCTTATATTAAATTTTTGCTCCCAAAGACGCGCTAGGTCTTATTTTCAGGGGATGTCTTATTTTTCCATGAAGAAGAATACCGTACACATTTATTGTTAAATGAAAATAAAGGAAATTTATTACCTGTATACGATACGGTAGTACAGTAGTTGTCAACACAAACCAGACAAACTGTGAATCCTACAGTATCAAGAATTTACTCATTTATTCAATGACAATCATGTCATCATCTTCTGGAACATCATCATAACAATCCAATTCCTGAATTTCCTGGTAAATTTCTTGTGACTCCATTTCTTTCAGAATCAGTGGACCAAATCTCTCATGTTTCGCAATAGCACTGTCTTTAAATGAGTACTTCTTGTCAAGGTAGCCTGCTCGCAGTGCATTTGCAATGCAACTGTCAGTGATTTTCTCCCATGAATTCTTCACCCAAGTCACAACTTGTTGCAGTTTAGGTTTCACAAAGTTTCCACGCTGATTTCTCTCCATTCTATTTTCAATGTAGTCATTAATTTCCATGCGCAAATTGTCTTTGAATGGCTTGTTTATTGCAATATCAAGAGTCTGGAGATAGGCCGTCATTCCTGCGGGAATCATTATCTGATCTATTTTTCTTTCGTGAAGAAATGTCTTCATGTCTTTAGTGCAGTGAGTGCTGGCTGCATCCCAGACTAGCAGACCTCTTTGGCTCCCTCGCATAACAAGCGGCAGCATTAAATCGACCCACTTCCTTATAACTGCTTGTGTGGCCCAGGCTTTTTCAGTTTCAAGAATAAAAATGCCCAAAACACGTTCAATCTTTTCCTTCTTGCCCTTAGAAATGATTAAAGGTGGGATTTGAGTGCCATCCAGACGAATTGCCAAAATACAGGAAACACGTGCACTTTCATAAGCAGTGGAGGGAATGTACACTAAGGAGGCACCCCGCTGTTCAATTGTTCTTTGAGATGATTGGCCCATAAACACTGCAGTTTCATCCATAGCAATCATGTTGGAAAGATTGTATTTAGAGAAGTCAGCATCATCAATAAAGGACTTGAATGCAAGTGCTCGCTTAATAACTTGAGTATCTTCCAACCTAAACAATGTTGGTAGATCTTCTTAAAGACAGTTCACTTCGCTGAAGGAAATTATCCAGCCAGTGTTGTGATGCTTTGAAGTCTTTGGGGGCTATGTCAAACTCTGGTGCCATTGCAAGGGCAAATTCTTGAATCTGAGCCCTATTCACAACCAAAGCCTTTGCTCTCCTGTCAATAACCCATTCACAGATCAGGTCTTCCAGCTCGGAAAATAATGGTTGCCGACCTGATCCACACTTGCGCTTTTTAGCATTTCCCTTGTCCACTTGTTCAATGAGGTTACCATACTCTACTCGCCATTTTCGGACCAATCGGATACTCAACATCTTCTCTTTGCAGAAAGCAGTAAGATTTTGGCCCCAAGAGTCTTCCACGATTCCTTTCTTGTACTCCACAGAGTAGCTTTTTCTTTTTGCGCTCATTTCTAGGGGTAAAAAAAAGGAATTGGGGTATCAAGGTGGGGGGAGGGGGATCACTCAATATGACACAGGGGGAATAAGAGGGGGGAATCAAAATGGCACAGGAGAATCAGAGGGGGGATTACCATTTTAGTAACCCCTTTTGATCCCCTTGTGTCATTTTGATTGTCCCCTCTGACCCTCCTGTGTCATTTTGATTGTCCCCTCTGATCCTCCTGTGTCATTTTAAGTGGTCCCCCTCCCCCCACCCCTGTGCCACTGAACACCTTCACCAGACATCCCCCCTACCCCTTTATCAGACATTTACCCCCTGGGGCCTGCCTGGGACTGTCACTGGGCTTGCTGGGGCCTGGATCTGGGCTAGAGCAGGGTCTGCCACTGACTGAGAACCTTTAGTCATCATGAAGGCGGCCGCGAGCATCAGGTAGTGTCACCAGAGACAGACCAGCACTCACCACCTTCGCCGCATCCCATCCGCTCTAATCCTCCTGTTCTTCTACACGCATCTGCGAAAGTCTCCTCCTCTCTCCTGCCCCATGCTCACCACTCACTCCGACCTCCGCTCCGCCTCCACACAGCAGTGACGTCAGGACTCCGCGTAACATCACTGGTTGCTAGATGCCAGTCGGGGTGGCCCTAGCGACCAGTTTACGGTAAATTAATTTTCATTCTGAGACAGAGCCTGGGGGCCTTATTTTCGGGGGATGCTTATATTTCACTCAGAAGGAAACATGTGAGTAGGTCTTATTTTCAGAGGATGTTTTATTTTCGGGGAAACACGGTAGATGGTTTGATATCAATTACATATGATCTGCACTAAAGAGGACTTGGAAACATATTACAATGTTACCAATAGCTGTCCTGGGATGGCAAATTACCTTCTTCTTTATAATTTCCTATATTCTCTAACTGTCCACAATGAACATGACCTATTTTGAGTATTAGCAAAAAGTAAAACAAAGTGTTTAAATGTTAACGTTATGTACACTAAAGCATTACAGTGGAAGTCACTGGGTGAGTAGAACTGTAGGTTTTGTTCTTCTTTGTAGTTTCTTATTTTCTGCTAATCAACAGTCATTGTTTTGAGAAAGAAAAAAAGAAAAAAATTTTAAAATAAAAAGAAGAAAAAAGAAATGTCACTTTAGATTCTGTAAGTCCAATAATTCATTCAAAGCATTTAGGGATTCCTTCCCCACTCCCTTTGCCACCCAATTCTTTGTAACTTAAAATAATAGACCATTATTAGTTTTTGCCTCATAGAAAGTCATCCCTTTCAGCACTGTGAGCCACTAACAGCAGGAAGTCACATTCACCATTCACCAAGCTGTGCATTTGCAAAATGCATGAGATCAGGAGGCAGTGTGAGCAATATTCCTGGTCTGCAGAGCATCATAAATGTGGGTGGTATAACTGAGGACAAAGAAATGTCAAGTCTTTGAAAGAGAAGAGTGTTCAATTTTCAGAAGCCAACCCAGAAGACTTAGAGGTTTCCAGAAATAAGAATCTATAATAATCAAAGCATAATATGCTAATTAGACTGGACAGCCGAAGGACCTTCCAAACGAAGCCGGGGCTGCGAAGGCCGAACCCCTTGCACCAATTTCGTGCATCGGGCCTTTAAGATCCCCCCGCTTCCATTCCCAGCCAGTGGGGTGCAGTTTCTGTGACACAAAAAAGGGCAGCCCCTGGGGTCACACAGCCCTGTCATTTATACCACCAAGGAACAGGTAGGTCTTCCTCCTTCTGCCGTCGTCAACCCAACCACCTTAGCCTGAGCCCTGGCGGTCTATTACCTGGATAATTGCTATGTCCCCCCACCTTGTCTCAACACTTCCACTCTTTCCTCTCTCTAATCTCTTCTTTATAGAAAAGCCAAAGTGATTATTTAAAAGCATTGATAAGATCATTTCACCTCCTGCTTAATTAAGCTTTTGATGACTGTCCCATTCTATGGCACATAAAATGCATATTCCTGCCCATGGTCTAGGAAATCCTACAGAGTCACAGCTGCCTTCTCTCCATCCTCATCCTGGACCTCCCTGACCTCACCAGCTCCCCTGCAGCTACCTGGGAATCCTTGCATTCCTCAGGCATGCCAAGCTTTTCCCACCACACAGCCTTCAAATCAGCTGTGGCCTCTGCTGGAAGAACTCTGCCTTCTCTTTTCATGGTTTCAACTAAATGTCAGCTCCTTTGAAAGGCCTTTCTCACCATCCAAGTGAAGGAGCAATCCTCCTGCCCCTGCCCCCAATATCCTCTACCACTGCACCTAACCATTTCCTTCACAGCACCTGCCATAGTGTCGATGTGTCGATAGGTGATTCATCATTGTGCGAACATCATAAAATGCACTTCCACAAACCTAGATGGTGTAGCCAGCTCCACACCTGGGCTATATGATATAGCTATTGCTTCAAACCTGTACAGCACATCATTGTACAAAATAACACAAGATTAAATCAAGCACAAGAGGAAACGATACAATCAAGAGGTGCAGTAAACAAGAGATGTATGAGGCTGCTGCCAGCACAACATGGCATTCTGATTTGCAGTAAACTTTTTTTTTGTAATTAGAAAGAGTACCCTCTAAAATAACAATAAAGTATAGTGCAGTACATATGTAAACCAGTAACACAGTCGTTTATTATCATTATCACGTATTACTTACCGTACACAAATGTATGTGCTGTACTTTTATATGACAGGCAGCACAGTAGGTTTGTTCACACCGCATCACACAAACACGTGAGTAATGCATTGTGCTATGACGTCATGATGGCTACCATGTCCCTAGGCAATAGGAATTTTTCAGCTTCATTATAATTTTATGGGACCACCATCAAATATGTGGTCTACTATTGACCGAAATGTCATTATGCAGCACGTGACTGAATGCATGTCTATCTTTGTTTTCTTGTTTATTGTCTGCCACCCAGGGTGTAAGCCCCATATCTGATTTACTTACCATAGTATTCCTTCCCAATGTGCCTCTAGAAGAATGCCTGACACTTGGTAGGTCTTCCTGGAAAACAAACAAAAAAAACACAGACAGTTTGTTGAATGAATGAATGAACTCAATTCTATCGCTTATTCACTGTGTCCCTGCATAGTTTACTTAATCTGTCTAGGGTTCACTTTCGTCATCAGTACAATGAGAACACTAGTTACCTATCTATCGATAAATGCTTCTAAAACGTCTAACACAGTAGCTGCGAAGGGCAGGCTCTCCCGAAATTATAGCTCTCATAATGGTTATTATGGGCTGGGCAGTTTATAGAGAAATCTGTTTTCATCTTGTGAACTGACAGGCAGAGTTTGTTCCTCTAACTGGTGATGTCATTAAAAAAAGCACAGTGCCAGGCTCAGAATGGATGCTTGATAAATGTCTGATCAATAAATAGATTGTAAGCTGAAAACTTTAAAATTCTAATCTTTAAAAAATTCACCATATGCATTATCATTTAAAAATTGAATACAATTTAAATGTCAATCAATAGGAGAGTAGGTAAGTAAGTCTGATATATCCATATAATGTAATTGTGTCCCTACATAGATCGGGATATAAAAACCATTAATTTTTGACATTTACAAATGAAATCATCTAGGCATAAGGAAAAGAGGAACCTTGACAATAAACACATGAATTTACTAAAGAAAACAACAAGTACACTTTTGTACTGATATGTCCAGGTTGGCTGTGAACTATCTTCAGATTTACAAAGGGAGCTTAAGGTAAAATGAACATTATTCTAAGAATCTAGGGTTGGCTTCTCCATGCAGGCTCTGGCATGAAATAGCTACTTGACCTTGGGTGGTTCCTGCCTAATTTTGTAAAATGAAAGGCTTGGCTTAGATGATCACTAAGGTTCTGCTGCTTCTAGCATCTGAGAGGTTGACCCTTCCTTTGCTATCCACAGCTCTCATTGTCAACCATCATTTGCTAATTACATAGCAATAGTCCCTCCTTAGTCCCTCCTTATCTGCTGTTTAGATTTCATGGTTTCAGCTAACAGCAGTCAACAGCAGTCTAAAAATATTAAGTGTAAAATTGTAGAAATAAACAATTCATAAGTTTTAAATTGCGAGATTCTGAGTAATGTGATGAAATCTCGCCCAGGACACGATCCTTTTGTCCAGCACATCCATCCATGTCTATATGCTCCCCACCCATTAGTCCCTTAGCAGCCTCAATTATCAGATCAACTGTTTCCATATCACAGTGCTTGTGTTCAAGTCACCCTTATTTTACTTAATAATGGTCCCAAAGCCATTATTACAAGAGTGGTGATGCTGGCAATTCGAATGTGCCAAAGAGAAGCTCTAAAGTGCTTCCTTCAAGTGGAAAGGTGAGTACAGTACAATAAAATGTTCTAAGAGAGAGAGACCACATGCACCTAACTTTAATTATAGTATATTATTATAATTGTTCTATTTTATTATTAGTTATTATTGTTAATGTCTTACTGTACCTAATGTATAAATTAAAATTTATCATTAGTATGTAGGTATAGGGAAAAACATAGAATATATAGGGTTTTGGTACTATCCATGGTTTCACACAACCACTGGGGTCTTGGAATGAATCCTCCATGGATAAGGGGGATTACTGTAATAATAATGGCTTATCTACATTGCTTAACAACATGAGATAATTGCTAATACTCTTATCTGATAGTGGAAGAACCTACTGGGGCCTATAAATGTACAAAGAGGCATTAATCTACCACCCTGCTTCTCTATCATGCAAAATTTGTTTGCAATCAGAGCATGAGCTCAAATAACTGTGTGAGTTAGACTCCCAAATTCAGAAATCTTAAGTTTTCTAGGATCATACCCTACAGATAGTAATTTACCAAATAACTACCAATTCTTACCAGTGACCTTATGTGATCATTTTATTACCCCTAATGTTGTAGCAATTACCAAGGACTCAAACCACAATCTGTAACTTGTAGTAGTACAGAATGGTACAAAGAATGCAGCGTCAGCATCAGCGTCAACCAGGACTGAGTTCAAAACCCAGCTCAACCCATAGCTGCTATAAGATCTTGAGAAAATCCCTTAATCCCATGAACTTCTGTCAAATAAGAATAAGAATGTCTCTCTCATTTATATTAACTGACATTTATAAGGCACCCGTTTTATTGATATGCAGTTTCCTTTTCCTATTGACAATTGGGATCTGCTATGGTTTCCATTTGTGGGAGGACTGATGGAAGTTCAGAGCACCCCCGCCACAAGCCAACTCCTGAGAAGTCAGCTTTTTCTGGTTCTAAATCTTAGTGTGGCTGGCTCACACCGAGGCTTCATGAAGAGCCATTCACTTTTCTAACATTTCTGAGCACGTACTCTATTCCAATCACCGATCTGGTTCTCAGAGGTTAAAACGGGAGTAAGATACATTCCTTTAATGAAGTTATAGGCCAGTGAGGAAACACTAAAAAACAACAACAAGAAACAAACAAACAAAAAAAGTAAATAAGTAACACACACTCACCCCAAATGCAGCATGATAGGTGGTATAAATGGGGGCATTAAGAGTACCCTGGGAGCATTAAATGCCACATGAGTATTTGAGACAGGGCTAGTGAAAGAAGGGACATTAAACTACCTCTCTAAAGATAAGTAGGAATTTGCTACGTAGAGAAGGGAATTCTAGGCAGAGAAGTAGTACTGTCAAGACCACAAATGCTCTAGTGACTAAAACTGGGTGTGGGGTGGTACAGAGAGTGACATGTAGAATTCTGGGAGGTAAGACTGGAAGAATGTGTGTGCTGAGGCAGACTATCATTAAAATAATTACTCTGGAGTTAAGGTATTTCCAGAACAGGAGCAGATAGAAGGAATTGCATACACCAGATGATTGTAGTAATCCATGCCAATGAAAAAGTCTGACCTTAAACACTGGCAAAGGGAATGGAGAGGGGGAAGTGGATTCAAGAACCATTTAAGGAACAAAACAAAAAGGATTTGTGTCATCTGCCTGAACTGTGTTTGCCTGTTTGCTTCTTTTGCTGAACTGAGCTGCTTATTATATTTAGGGCCACGTCTTAATCATCTTTGTCTCTCCTGTCTCAGTACAGTATCTAGCAGTGGTATAAGTAAATGGTGAGGAACTGTCTACTGAATGAATGGTGCAGGGTGAAAGAGAAGGAACTGTTGAGGATGGCTGCAGATTTTAGCTTGCATATTTAGATGACTGTCTGAACGAAGAAAGTAAAAGAGGAAGAACAGCTTGGGGTAGACAAAGGATGTGAGTTCACTTACCATGTATGAGGTAACTATGGGACAACCCACAGCTGGATATCTCTTGTTGGGGCTCTTGAGAAAGCTATGAACTGGAAAATAGGTTTCAGTCTTATAGGAGAGGGAGATGCTCAGAGGAATGGGGCAGAGAGATCAGACCTCCCATGCACAGATGGAAATTTGAGTCTCTCCTTATAGACTTTCTACCCTTTTCTCCTACCTTTGCTTCCCCTGCTCCTCTCATCTGGGTACCAGCCCAACCCTCCGTGGATATCAGCAGATTGAAATTCCCCACGTGGTTTAAGGGAAAACACCCAAGTTGGTTCTGCAAGGCTTCTATAACTCCCTCTTCTTGATCATGATACAGTCGTTATAAAGTCTAGATATATTAGAAGACTTCCATCCACCCTCTCCACCAGTCCTCTCCAGCCTTGGCACTCCCAAAGTCTTCCAGCTTGATGAAGAAACTCACAAGGGGTAACATCATAAAGAGAACAGGGATGCCTAGTTTCATGGGAGAAGGAATCACAACTTGTCCAGAAAAGCAAACTGTAATTCTAAAAATTCCTATACAGAGGTAGGAAAACTGATGTTTACTAGTAATGGCAACAACAATAAAAGGCCTACTGTTCCACTTTCCTTGATAAATAAAAAATTAGCCTCCCACTTCAAGTTCTCTCAGAGATGGTAGCTTTGAAATAAAAAGTAAGACAATTTATCCCTGTCAATTATAGGTTCCCATGTAATTTTCTAGCTCATAAAAATAATATAACCTTACATTTAGCAGGAGCCATTTCACTTCAGCAAAAAAATCAAATTGCTTTAATAAATTTATTCCACTGCACCTCAAACCATCTCTTGCTGGCTAGGAGAAGGCATCGGTGTTTTCTCTAATTTTGTTGGACAAATCTAGCCACAGAGTTATCAAACAGTGGTCTAAGGTCACATGCCAATCGCATAAAATTAACATCTTAAAATTTTAATCAGAGGCTGAACACCTGGTTCAGTACTTTAATCAGTAGGCCGGGCCACCTTTCATTCCACCAGTGATCCTGAGCAGCTACAATCCCATAAAAATCACTTTAAAAGAGTCTTTTGATTATATATAAAAAAAAAAAAACACACTTTTAAAAAAAGAGTATCTAAAAGAAAGAGCATCTAAGCATTTTCATGCATTAATTTATTTAATCCTGTGATTTTACTCATTTTACTGATGAAGATACTGAGTGTTACAATAGGTTAAATAGTTTGCTTAAAGCTAAATAGCCAGTTAAGTAAAGGAGCCAGAATCCAGGTCTGAATGATTAAGTCCAAGTTCTTGACCACAATGCAATGCTGCTCACAATGTCATGGAATTTCAGAATTCGAAGCAGCCTTATTGATTATCCTTCTCAATCCCCTACTGCAGCCATGAATGATCTTCTACATCTCTGATACCTAATAACTCAACCTTTATTTGAACATCTAATGGTAGGAAATTCACTGAGAGGGTATGTTGTCATTTTAGGGCAGAGAAAACTCACTTCCCTGAGCCTTCTTCTACTCACTGGTGCAATTTCTGGATAAAAATGGAGCAGTGTCACCCAAGGACTTTAGAAAGAACAAGATAAGGAAAAAGAGGCAACTCCAAGGACAGCACGTTTCATTTATGTGGTTAATATGCAAACAGATGCACCTTTCTACTAGTTTTACTTCTCCCTGATCCCATGAAGACATCAATCCAGCAACAATTCAAAGATGGTAGCCAGTGTGTAAGGTTATCTGAAATCCTCAGGACCAAGAAGCAAATAGCCAGCTCCTGTGTCATGAACAACTCACAAACCCTGAAGGAATATCCAGGGACATGTGGAGCTCTTCTCAGCAGTGGGTGTCCGCAACAGTTTTCCCATCACTTCCTCAGGAGAATTGGTGGCTACAGCCTCCAAAAGCTCCCAAACTCACCAATAGGAAATGAATAGTTTTTGAAAGCCAGCTGGACTAATTTGAAAGTTAACTGAAACATGTTGATGGGAGTATGAAGACTCTCTGGTGACTCATAATTGTAAGATCTAACTAAAACCCCACATTTCATTTACCCCTTTGGCTCTGGCTTTCTTTAGAGCCATTAATGTGCCCAAGATAGAACTTAGAACAATACGCAGAGTGTGTATAAATGTGTAATGGCACATAATAGACCTAATAACTCTGGGATTGGGAATTAAAATTAGTCCTTTTCCAGTTTGGGTGTGAGGGTCTTTGAAGAATTTTATCTAAAATAGAATAACTGCTAATATGTTAAAGCTATATGAATTGCTTAATGGTTACACAGTTTCTGTTTGGGGACAATAAAAAAATTTGGAGGAATAGTTGTGATGGTTGGACAACACTGTAAATGTAATTAATGTCATTGGATTATATGCTTAAATGGTTAAAAATGGTAAAATGACAAATTTTATAAGTACACATTACCACAACTGAAAAAAATTAACAATGTAATATAACAAAAACAAGTGAATTTTACACTTTAAGGGGGTGAATCATATAGCATATGAATTATATTTCTTCTTTTCTACAGAGACTCACAGAAATCCACTACACCTTAATAAATCTTAGTGAATAAAATTGTAAAATATTACTGACTTATTAAGATTTTCTTGATTTCCCAGACTGCTGGAAGATGTCTTAAAACAGAAAATTTCTGAATAACTTCTCTTTAATAATAGCTATAAGATCACTTGAATTCCAAAAAAAAAGGAGAGAAGTTGCAGTTCCCACAGAGAGGAAAACATGCCCACTTCTACCCACTTCACTTCCCCCATAACTAATCTTCTCCTTTTGGGGCTTTCACAAAAGAATCCTGAGGTCTTTGGTCTCAAGCCTTTGTCAGACGAGTGTCACTAGTCCCTAAATGGTGTTGACCAAAAAGAGGCCAATGAGTACAACTACCTCTGAGTCGGAGTCCTTCTAGAGCAGTGGTTCTCAACCTTTTTAATGCCGTGACCCTTTAATACAGTTCCTCATGTTGTGGTGACCCCCAACCATAAAATTATTTTGCTAGTTCATAACGGTAATTTTGCTACTGTTATGAATCATAATGTAAATATCTGTGTTTTCCGATGGTCTTAGGCGACCCTGCTAGCGGTTCTCAACCTGTGGGTCTAGAATCACTAATGTGTGGGTAGTCATAGGAACTCCCAAAACTTCCAGCTACCATATTTTTCTTTATTTCTGTGTGTTCTACCTTATTCTCTGATTGTACCTCTCTTTTAAAAACATAGCACTTTGCTCTTGTTTAAGGAATGCAGTATCTTCTCTTCCCTCTTAGAGAATTTTAATCCTAAATTTTGTAGGTATTATTTCATACTACTGGCCTAGTGCATGAAATTTGTGCACTCGGGGGTCAGGGGTCCCCCAGCTTGGCCTGTGCCCTGTCACAGTGCGGGAGCCCTGTGATCCATCACCCCAAAGAGGTAGGCCTCCGTGAGCCTCACATCCCTGGGCCCAGCACCAAAGGCAGGGACTTGAGCCTCATGTTCCCAGGGCTGGGGTCAGGGATGTGAACCTCTGTAAGCTTCATGTCCCCGGGGCCGGTGCCAGGGGTGGGGACACAGCCTCATGCAAGTCCCCTACGCTGCAAGTCCCCCCTCACCCGCCCCTGCTGCACACACAGCCTCCTAATGATTGGTTGTTACTCATGAGGGTGTCACGACCATTTGCATATTAGCTCTTTATTATATAGATATTGTCTTTTCTCCCCTCTACTTGGTTTGATCTCTCTTTTTGTTGTTATTGTTTTTAATTCTCACCTGAAAATATGTTTTTCATTGATTTTAGAAAGATAGGAAGGGAGAAGGTGAGAGAGAGAAATGTTGATGTGAGAAACATCAATCAGTTGCCTCCTAAGAACCCCAACCAGGGATTGAACCCACAACCTACATATGTGCCCTGACTGGGAATCAAACCCTCAACCTTCATTGCACAGAAGAATGCTCTAACCAACTGAGCCACATTGGCCAGGGCTGGTCTCCCTCTCTCTTTTTTTAAAACCAGTTCTTTTTTTAAATATATATATATTGATTGATTTTAGAGAGAGGAAGGGAGAGGGAGAGAGAGATAGAAACATCAATGATGAGAGAGAATCATTGATTTGGCTGCCTACTGCATAACCCCTACCGGGGATGAGCCCACTACCAGGGCATGTGCCCTGACTGGGAATCGAACCATGACCTCTTGGTTCATAAGTCAATGCTCAACCACTGAGCCACGCTGGCTGGGCAAAATTTACATCTTATTTTTCTTTGCCTTTCTTTGACATTGAACATGTTTCCACATGTTTGTCACTTGTTTTTCTTTTGTGACTTGCTTGTTCTTGCCATTTTTCCATTGGGAAGGTCAGCTTATTTTACCCTTTTGAACGCCACTAAATAAATTAACTTTCAGTCTGACACATATATTGCTAATTTCCCCGTTTGTCCTTTTTCTTTTATATGCTTGTGGTGCAGCTGGATATTCAGAAGATATAGTCTTCCTAGCCTTATCTGGCCATCTTTCCTATTATAGTTTCTGCCTGTGGCGTGCATTCTTTTAAAAGCCTTCACTCCCTCCCACACCTGCCAGGTTATTTACCATTATTTCCTTTTAATACTTTTACCCTTTTATTTACTAGTACCTTTAAGTCTTTAATCCACCTGAATTTACTCTAGTATGTGGTGTGTATATTAGTATTCTCCAGAGAAACAGAACCAATAGGGGGTGTGTGTGTGTGTGTGTATGTGTATGTGTGTGTGTGTGTGTGTGTGTGTGCGCGCGTGTGTTTGTATGTGTTTGTGAAGCTGATTTAAGGAAGTAGCTCATGTGTTTGGGGGGTTGGTAAGTGCAAAATCTGCAAAACAGGCTGGTACTGGGAAACCCAGAAAAAAAGTTGAAGTTGCAGCTTATGTGCAAGGCTGCCTGCCGATCCAATTCCCTCCTAAGAGGCCCTCAGTCTTTTTTTTCTATTAAGGCTGACAAGTGATTGGATGATGGCTCCCATATTATGGAGGGTAATCAGCTTTACTCCAAGTCTATTGATCTAAATGTTCATCTTATCTAAAAAAATTCCTTTCCAAAGATATCTAGACTGGTGGTTGACCATCTTGGCCCAGCCAAGTTGACACATAAAATTAACTATCATAGTGTGAGTCAGAAATCTAATGATCTTTGCCCTACTCTTTCTGAAAGTTGGCTCTATGAAGCCCTGATTCCTTCATATTCTCTTCGGTTTTTCTGGGGTGTCTAAAAGCAGGTGTTCAACGAATTTCCTTTCTTCTGAGCCTAGCCTTTCGGTTTCTAGGTCCTGCCAATGTCTTTCAGGCCCCTAGACCTCAAAACACAAATAGAGAAGAGCAGTGGGTGTGATCTACTGTCCTTTGGTCTCCATCCTGATATCTGAGGGATATATATGTAAAATTCAATTTATAAATTCAGATGCCCCTTTAAAGGTGATTAATCAGGTCTGACTGTGTGATCCCATTGAGATTCACATTATGCTCTGTCGGCTCCAGAACCCCAGGCTTGGGGCCCCTGCCCTGGCAGGAACTTGCAGGTGAGGAACCCTAGCTACGAGTGTGAAGGATCACCACTACAGCATCATCCCTTGAACTTTGGAGGGTCCCAAATGCCAATGCCCACTATGTGGGGACCAGAATGGACTGAGACATGGCTAGCATGCCAGGCTGCCTGTCTTCCAGTCTTCCAGTCAGGCAACTTGGCCAACCGGCAGCAATTGCTGCCTGATCTAGCTTTTAGAACTGAGGAACTGGCACAGATACATGCCTGCTGACTTGCTCTTGGTGCCCTCACTTGAATTTTAATTCTTTCATTATACCACAGAACATCTTTTTGAGAGGCCCATAATAACTAGACTCTTCCTAAAGCAATAGGAAGGCTGAATTATTCATTGTGCCTCCCTGATCTGGTTGGATTTAAATAAGGTGGTGTTTACTTTCTAAATCAGTAAGAAGAAAAGATATGAATAAGGTTCAACTCCCTTTTCAAAAGTGCAGGCAACAGTTCTAAAATGCCTCCTGCCGTCTAGGTGGTACAGATAAAGCTTCTTGGGTGCCACAGGAGGGGAGCCTTGGAAAACTGGACTTCGGGTGTGCGCTTCCCAGTGAATCAAGGCACTAACAGCCGGGAGGCTCCGTGTTTGTGGCAGTGTGGCTTGTTTGTGACATGATAAAGGGTTCTGTTGCTGCTTCGATGCATGGATAAGCCCTTATATAGCAGGTGTCTAGAGGGGAAAGGAATCCTGCTTTCTGTATTTTTAAAAAATCCTTTGGAAAACTGGATCTAAGGAGCCAGGCCACATTGGAAATGTAATTATGATTCTCAGCAGGCTTAGAGAGTGCCAGAATAATGGGTTTTATATAAGCCATTTATTCATTCGTTCATTTTTTATTCATTAATTTCTTTACTGAGTGTCTCTGGTATGTACCAGCCTATGGGTAGGATCCAGTCCCTGTCCGCAATAAGCTGAAAGTGCTTGTATGGGGAGTAGTTGATGGGGGTAGAGATCTGGGGGCAGGAAAGATTGCCAAGTAAATAGGTTATTAATACAATGTGATGATACCTAAAACAATGGTGGAGACAACTACCAAAATTCAGACGGGGAAGAATTTATTAGCAATGGTGCCAGAAAAGGGTGGGAAGGGAAGGAAAGGCTTCCCAGAGGATAGGAAGGCTTCACTGAAACTTGAATATGAGTAGGAACGTGTCAGGCAGACGAAGAAGCAGGCAGGAGAAAAAAGAAAGGGCACTGAAGTCAGATACAGGAAAAGGTATAAAATAATGGGGGCCTAAAACAGCCTGGTGTATGCAGGGTACCACAGTTCGGTGTGGCTAAAGATTGGGATCATGGGGAATGGAGCAGCAAAAATGAGACTAGAAATATAGTCAGGAGCCAGGTCTATAAGGACCTTCAATACTATGGAATATATATCCCCTTGAGCAATGTGTACAATAAGCTGCACCCTGGAACTTGGGGTCATTTGGCAGAAACCATGGCTGCCTATCATCTCTCTATATATATCTCTTCTTCAAGGCCTACAGGCCAAGTAGACCCCAAAAGAGCCAAGACTATGGCACAGTCATTGCTTCACCTGGTTAGTACACTAATAAAACAATAATGAGTTCAGGCACAGATCCAGGGCCAAAGCTCTGCAGCAGCACTGGGGCTCTGCCTCCTTATCACTATCCACCCACTGGATACAGCTATGCAGCCACCGCCCATCTTTCTACATCTTGCCTTCAATGTCACGGGAGATATGCCTGCTGTCTTCTGGATATTTTGTGCTCACTCCATCTCTGCTCAGCTATTCTAATCAAGAAGAGTAAATTAGATTACTACGCTGGCATAACCTGTTTTGCTGAAATGCTACTGGTTTAGAGGGACGGCTGCTTAATTTGTAAGCACTCATAAGCCACTAGTAGAATAATTTTTTATGTAATTGTGCCTAGGACTGGTACTACACTCATTAATTCATAGTTGGTAGAGGTGGGAAAGACATTTCCTAAAAATCAGGACATTTGCCAATCCTTAGTCCTCTAGCATGATTCCTATTTCTATGAGTCCCTCAGATCATCAATAGTGGTACTGTGGTCTCACCAGCAAATCTCCCAATAGCTTGGACTGTGATTTGTTTAGGCCAGGAGACATGGGTTCTTTTAGGACAGCTCCTCCCCCCATTTCACCCCTCTCTAGGGCTTTAGTCCCTCTTATCAGTTACTCTCAATTTTTTTAGTAGAAAGAGCCTTGCCCTTGACAGAGAAGAAAGAGCAAAATTAGAATTATCCATTAGTCTCTCTGGTTCTTGAACAGCTGTTATGTGTTCTTTGTGAGTGTAAATGTTTTCTTTTAACTTTGGCTGGCTCTGAGCATATTCCATACATTTTGTTTCAATGTTGAACTTTCCCCAACATCCCAGGTGCACAGAACAAGTGCTTCCAAGGAGATAACTGATGGGCCCTAAAACCAAACATTTGAATTCAGTCTGAGTCGCACGAGGGATTTAGTGCTTCAGGAATTCTCTCGGGGTGATATATCATGAGGGAATCTACAGGAGCAAGCGTCTGGCAAATCAACCTTGACAGGAAAGAGCCTTTGAACTCACCCACTTCTGTGCAGCTCCACTTCCATATGTCTCTTTTATATTACTTGAGTATAAAGATAGGTTTAGGGTTGAAAAGATGGATTATCTCTCTAAGCCTCAGTCTCTTAATTGACAAAATGAAGAATTCTGGTGACGTCTACAGTCCCTTCCAATTGGAAAGTTTTACAGTCCCAGAAAATGAAGGAAAAAGGAGAGAGCATTATAAATTCATGGAAGGCCTATTATAGACTCAGCATTGTGCTAAACTCTTAACACCTGTGACTTCGTTTAATGTAGACAGCAATATTATAAGCTAGCCCTATTTGGTCGGTAAGGAAGCTGAAGTATATAGATATTACATACCTTGCCCAAGGTAACACAAGTTAGGGTCAGAGTAGGAATTCAAATATTAATCCATCTACATCACTAATTCTCAGCTGGGGTGATTTTGCTCCCCAGGAGACATTTTGCAACATCCGGAGACATTTTTGGGGGGTCACACCTAGGAAACTGTTACTGGCTTCTGGTGGGTAAAGGTCAGAGTTGCTTCTAAATGCCCTACAATGCACAACAGCCCCCCCACAACAAGGAATTATCTGGCTCAAAATATCAGTACCGAGGGTAAGAATCCTAATCTAGATAGCAGACCCAAGTGCTCTGCAAATAAACTAAGTAATTTTTTAATTCAGGAAATATCAGTCATTGCTATACACATAGTTTTCTCTCTAAAGACCCCCAGCCACAGAGAAGAACATATTCCCCCAAAAGGTCGTGGCCACTGTCCAAGCCTGAGAATTCGCACCATATTGAATAATATGCCCATATTTGTGAGGTATAATACAAAATATTTCAAAGGCTTTTCTCCCAAATCTTAGTTAGAATCCTAGAGGACACACCATGCTTATCCTTATCCATATCCTTTTACTCACCACTCACATGCCAGAAACGTGGGAGTCCCACCTCAGAAAGCATGGCTTTAGGTGACAAAAGAGAATCAACTGCCTATTGGCAGTTGCATCTCCTGAAAGTCTCTGTCAGAAGTAATTATAGTTCGGTAAAAGTGTTGTAAACGAAAAAAAGAGATAAATGAGTAAAATTTGAGAAAGACCTCGAAATTATCTACCTCGGCCATTTCATTTTAGAGATGAGGAAACCAAACCCCAGAGAAGTAAAGAACACACAGCAGGTTCAAAGGACACATAGCACTCAACACTAATTAAAAAATCATGAACAAATAAACAAATCAGCTCAGACCAGTAACTCAGACCTGATGTACAGTCCACTGTGGCAGACCCTGTCCACCGCCTACACAACAACCACTTCCCACACCTCCTTCCTTGACACATAACCTGGATTTGGTTCATGTATTAAACAGACAGCAAAGTGCTCAGGGAAGATAAGACTGAATCATCTAGTAATCTCATTCCTAGTTGGTGACTGGTTTAGGAGAGGACCCATAACATGGCTATGGCGAGTGAAGAATGGACACTAGACTTTTGGTGGTGAGCACACTATTATGTATACACATATTGAATTATAGTGTTGTACACCTAAAACTTTATATGATTGCCATTGTTACCTCAATGAAAAAAATAAATTTTAAAAAGTGAGTGATTTTATGCAAAGGAGGCCCATATTTGCTATCACACCCAACTTCCCACATTGAAAGCCGTCTTGAGAGGCAGCCTTTTTGTCAACATGAAGCCCCAAATCCTACACACTGTGGATGCAAAATAGAAAAATACAAATCTATGATAGCGTGGAGCTACCTAATCAGACTTGGAAATGCCTGCCTCCTGTCTTGTTGATAAACAACAACAAATACCTGTAAGATTTAAGACACTGCTAATTGGAGTTTCTGTTGTTTGCAGCCAAACCATTCAACCAGTAAAGCATGATACTTGGCTCCTGATACCTGCCACCAGGTACTGAAGTGATTTCAAGGATGTCTTCTTGCTCCATTTAATATTTAAAATTTCAGTTTGGAAGTTAATCCCAAATTTCTCTAGTGAGAGCTAATCATTCTCCACTCATTGCAGGTGCAATAGAGAAAATAGAGTATGGATACAATTTGGACTGGATGGACTATAAGGCTGTGCAAACAATGAGCTTCTCTAACACTAAGTTAGCGTAAGGTAGTTATTAAGTGTTGGATTTGGAGTTAGACTGCCAGGGTTCAAACAGCTGCTCAAACACTGTTACCTTGGGATATTTCAGCTTCCGTTTCCTCACTGGTAAAACTGGGATAATTTATACAAGAAATAAATGAAGTATCTGTGTACTGGTAAAGCACTTAGGAGAGTGCCTGGCACACAGTAAGGCTTTCTATATATTTATAATAATGACTGTGCTGTCATTATGTAACCTTGACTCTGCAGGCAGAAGTGGTACATCAGTCAGGGATTTTAGCTGCAAACAAAACTATTTGACCTAACTTAAGCAGAAAAGAGGTTTGGTAAAAGCTATCAGGAAACTCACAGAAGACCTGGAAGGGTTAAAGGGTATGTCTCTGAAAAGAACCCACAAATCATGCCCCAGAGAGACATAACTGCTGCACCACTGGGCAGAGACACCTTAGCAACACAGGCAGGCTCCGAAGGTCACTGCCAACACCTCTGCCTCTGACCCCTACAGAAACTGCATCCACTTGGACCACCATCACCAAAGTGGATTTCGTGGCACCAGCCTCCAAAAAAATTTCAGTACCTCTGATTCGTGAAGTTGGATTACTGTGTCTGGACCCTGGCTGCAAAGAAGACTGGGAAGACAAGTTTCTGGCCTTCTCCTTGGGTGGGCATGGGCCTAAAAGGTAAAGAATTTGCCAAACCAGGTAAGTACAGAGATTAAAGGTATGTAGACTTTAAAGAACAAAATTAGTTTAATCGTCATCCTGATGTTGTCAGGAAGAAGTAAGGGATGGGAGGGGGAGATGTAATTTGGGAGCTCTACCCTTTACCCAGTTACCCAAACAAGAAAATTCACTACCACCTCTTACCTCCCACATTAAGTCTTGCCAGTTTTACTCTTGAACTCTCTCTATTGTCTGATCTTTCTCTCCAACCCTTCTGCCCTGGTTTAGGCCCTTATCAGTTCTCACCTGGACTGCCGAAACAGCCACCTGACTGGTCTCCCCACCTCTAGTCTGATTCCTCACACTGCTCCAAAAGTGTTTGTAAAACACGTCTAAGCATATCCTTCCTTGCAGGACAGTATGGGAAGGCCTTCATTACCAGACCCATTGGAGAAAGATGATTGGCAGATCAATAGATAAATAAAATAGAAAAATAAAATAATGTTCAGAATATTATAGTTTTAAGATAGAAGCCTTTGTAATTTCACTTCTCAAACTACTCTTCATGCGAGCGCAAAATCCAGAACCTTAACGTTTTAGAGAATGATTGCGCTGATACTTCTAATACTTACTGTGTCAGCAGCTGAACATGTGCCCATTACCAGGAAGCAACCTGCCTAAGAAGCCCTGTAAAGCGCTTTGAGTTTTGGGAGGAAAACTGCTGGAGTGCAGGGTTAGGATGATTAGAATGAAGACTGTGTTGGCCTTCGTGCTCAGGACTCACAGGAGCAGTGATTTCTGCCTGTTTTGTTCACAGAGGTATCCCAAATGCTTAGGAGAGTGTCTAATATACTGTATAGTAGGTGTTCAATAAATATTTGTTGAGTGAGTGAATGAATAAAGGCCTGGCAGTCAAGATCAAGACCTTCTCCAAATACACTGAATTTTACATTCACTCAAATTCAGGACTAGAATTCTCAGGATTAGGAGGATCTAAAACCAGTTGTTTTACTTTTGTTTTATTTTTTTTCAACATATTTTTTATTGTTTGAAGTATTACAAATAGTAGTACATATGTCTCCTTTTTTTTTCCCCATTGACCTCCCTCCCGGCCTCCCCTACCCCCCAGTACATGCCTTTACCTGCCCCCTCCCCAGTGTCTTGTATCCATTGGTAAAACCAGTTGTTTTAGTAATTTTGCTGATCAGGGAGGACCTCTCTGAGGAGGGCACATATGAACAGAGACCTAAATGATAGCAGGGAGGGAGCCACGAGTGTCTGGAAAGTGTCCAGCTCCCTACCCTCCCTCCAACCCCACTATCCTAGCAGTTAAATTATTAAGGCACAAAAGTGTATTTTATTCTTCTTCCACAGCTCCCCATGGAGATATACTCTAATTTCTAGTACAAGTCATATACCAATTAAGTTGGTTTCAAAATCCCAACTCAATGCCCTGTGGCAGTTCAAAGGCCTCCCTGAGATTCCACAGCTCCCCTGAGGGCTCCTGGATCTTATTTAAGCCTAGGTGTAAACTTGGCCTAGGTGTTCAGCAAAGTCCTTTCCACAGTGCTGCCCATCCCACAGGCACATACACACAAACCCACTCCTGAAACAATTCGTGGCTATTAAGCAACTTCACTGAAGATGAGGGGTTAGGGAAAAGGAGGCTGAAGTGGTTTCCTCACTTAAAAACAAACAAATGACATTAAACATGTGGCCTCTCTACTTAAAATGACTTTTGGGCACCCCACTGTAGGGGTCTCTCTATTGGCCTGTCACCCACAAGTCCGTTATACCAACTTCCCAGCTTCTCCCAGTCTCTCCCTCCCCGCAGCCCACCCCCTACTTTCTCTGTTCCTCACCTCTTCATCCCTCCTGCCTCTTTCCTCTTAGGAGCAAAAGAACATATTCTTCTTGTTCCAAGCAGAGCTGTGTGGCCAGCATCTTTTACTGTTTTGGTTCCTGCTCTCTGGACTTCACATTCCATCCAGAGAGATTCTGAAGGCATTTCTAGAAAAGTGTCACCCAGAAGCAAACTCATAGTACCAGCTAATTGATACATCTTTTGACTTCGTGACACCAGGTGATCACAACATCCGTTCCACCGTGGGGACAGACACGGAGGAGCCCTGAGGAGGGGCATCCGAGCCAGGCTTGGAGGAGATGCTGAGAGAATGACTTTGCAGTGGAGGTGACAACTGAAGGAGGAACAGGGGTGAAGGGAGAGGGCACATCCCAAGGAGCTTGGCAGATTCAGCACTTGCAGAGCAGTACATGCATGTGGGGAGATGAGCCTAGAGAGCCAGCCCAGGCAGGGCCAACCCAAGATGTTTAATGCCTCAGCTAAAGGGTTGTAATTGCATTCAGAAAGCAATGTGGAGCCAGTGAAGGATTTTGAAGGATAACACAAATAGATTTGAACATCTTTTTCTTCCTAAAAATCAATGGATAGAGAGGAGAGACCCTGGAGGCAGAGTTCCCAAGCCCAGGATTGGGGAAGGGACACATAGTGCCAGAGATGGAGAAAAAGGGACGATTAGAGTGCTATGCCAGAGGTGGACTGGTCACAACCTGGTGACTGACTGGGCAGTGGGTCAAGAGGACACGAGTGAGGACACGAGGATCAGGATCTCAGCAGGTTTCCAGGTGGGCAGCTGGGGAAGGGTGTGGCCATCCTCTGGTGGGCACTGAGAGAAGCACAAACAAGTCTGGGGGCAGCTGATGGATCAATTCCCTCTAGTCCTGCTGTGCTGCATGGAGAGCTGGAAGGCTCCAAGCCTACCAGACATTTGCTCTGTCAGCTGCAGGAGCTGCGTGCCAGCTACAGTTGGGCACCTTTGAGGCATTTCCTCTGCTGGCTGCTGGCTAGTGGTTTGTGGCCTCCCACAAAAAGGGGAGGCTGCGGCAGCTGAGCAGAGGGCACTGTGAGGAGCTCTGAGCTGTTTATTGGCTGTCACCCCCACGCCATTCAGTTACCCTCTCTGAGTCTTAAATTCTCTGTCTGCCACTCCGTGATGGGAGAATGCTTATATCAAACACGTGTTTTAAGGATTTCACATAATGCACCTGAAGTGACTCTGTAAGTATAACATCCTCTCACGGAGTAAAGGGAACTAAAATTTGTAGCTGTATGAACTGAGGTTCTCCACCCGCCTCCACTCCTCTCAGGGAAGACCTAGGGGGCAGGGAGGTGGTTTTGTGGAAGTTTTAATCCATCTTCACTGACTCAGAGTCCCTTTGTAGGGAAAGTAGGCCCGGAGGGGAGGAGGATGTGCCATTAGCATGATAATGTCAAGGTTAATATTTCACAACATTTAGGGGAAATCACTTTAATTGAAGGAATTTCATGTTGTGCCAGACTGAAAGATCTTCATAAGAAAATATTTCCTGTACGGACATTGGCCTTAAGATTAGTCAGGAGGAACGTGGGCTCAGTTGTTACTATCAGAGAGAAACCAAACAAATCCAGTCTTCCCCCTTCCCCCTCCTTCCCTTCCCACCCCCCCCCCCCCCCCCGCAGGAAGCCTAGCCCATTGCCCACCCATGCGACTCCCTTTAGCATTAGCAGGAGCCAGGCAGATAAAACCTGTGTTCACACACAGGTGCAGCTGCAGTACAGAGTCCCCAGAACACAAGGGACAAGGACTGGGACTCTGTCGTGAGGGGAAGAACAGAGTCTGGAAGGAGGAGAGTGTGGGCATCACATAGGGGACATCTTAAAAAGGAGGTTCAAAAAAATAAAATAAAAAGGAAGTTGAGGGAGGAGGACAAGCTAAGATTGGTGCCACAAAGTTGGGGGAACAAGGGTGCACGCAAGTGAGATTGCCATCAAATACCGAACAGTGAAACTTGTCCCCACCCCGGGGTGCAGTCCAAGGGATGCCTTAGGCAGAGCCCCAATCTCTGTCTCCCCTCCTGATGCTCTTTGCAGGGGCTTATACGGCCTTTAGGAGAGAACAGCCCAGCCTGTCTGTTTTTGGAAGCTGGCTTCACCCGTACCTACTCTCCTGGCAGGAGCTCCCCTGCTGCCCTTGAGGATTCCAGGCACAGAGGGTTAAGGAGAAGCAAATGCCCGTCCCAGCCAGATGCTGGACCAGTCTCTCATTCCCCTGCTTCCCTGCTCCCTGGTTTGGTGAAAGACACTCACCGCGGGACAGAGAGAAAGACTCTGACCCTTCCCCCCCCCCCCCCCCCCCCCCCCCGGACAGCTGGCACACTGAGGCATGCTGCCTCCCTGTGGGGATGAAGAGGTTCCGAGGAAGAGTCTTTCAGACAGTACTCAGGGAGCAAGAACATCACAGCCATCTGTGCATGAAGCCCAAGCACTTCCTGCCACACCAGCAGTGCACATGTTTGCTGACCGGAGAACCAGCCCTGGCACATTTGCCCCTTTCCAGACTGAGTTGATGCTGGTTGCCTTTCCCCTAAAACTCCCTCTCTAACCCCAAACACATGCACACCCCATAACACCGAGTTCCAGCCCAATAACTGGAAGTGGCCTTCCCTCAGGGAACACAACTGTACAGAACACCACCCCTGGCCCTGCTGGCTCAGGGAAGGGGGGACCCTGAGCTGCTACCCACAGGCGCTCTCGGTGTCATGAGGAGACAGTCCTAGAGGCAAGTGACAGTGACCTGCTCCCAAGGAGCGTCTCAGTTTGGGGGTTCTGGAACCGCTCCACCAAGACCCAACAATCCTCCCCACTCCATCCTGGGAAGTGGGGACCAGGGAGGAGGGAATGCTCCCAGGTGGCAGAGGGGCCAACAGGGAGCACTAGGGGGAAGAGGAGCAGAGTCTCCTTGTGGCCCCGCTTATCTCTGTTCCACTAGGAGCCTCATGCCCCCCCCGCACCCCCCCTGCCTAGCTGCTTGCGAGGAAGGCTCAGCCCCTGGAGACAGTGAGTGCGGCTGGAGGAAGCTTGCAGGGTGACCGCTAGTAACCCAGCTGCATGTGACAGTGGCCAGCTGCCAGCTGGTTTCCTCCGGAGGCTTGCAGCTGGGTGGCAGCTCTGAAGTCAGATGAGCAGTGGCTCTTGGGCCGTTTCCAAGGGATGGTTAAGTGCAGGGCCTATATACCCAACTGCCTTCTAACACACACTCAGGCAACACGCTAAGTCCAAGCTGGACTTCCTAAAACCCCGAGGTCTCAGGCCAGCTGGTGGGTCTGGACTAGAGCAAACAGACATGTGAAGCTTACTCACCCCTGGCTAAAGCAGATGAAACAACAGTTCACGGAGCTGTTTCCACTCCATTACGTCATTTTACCTGCCCAACAACCCAGAGGAGGCTTCTGCCAATGCTGGCCCTGGGCATGGCACGCAGCCTTTTCGTGCCTCGGCTACCATCGTTGTGGAGAGACTAAACGCACCTATGTCACTTTCTAGCTATAGGTCCTTGGCAATGAACTTTACTTAATGGTGCTTCAATTGTTCTCATTTGCCAAATGGGGTTAAAAACAGTACCAACCTCATGGGATAGCTGAGAAAATTAGTAAGTTAAATAAGTCAAAACAATGGCTGACAACATAGTGCTCAGGAAATGCTAGCAACTATTATTATTTTTGTTGTTATTAAATATAGGATTGTTATGAGGATTCATAAAATAGCAGCTGGCATTTGTTGCATATGAAGCATGTTTCTGGCACTGGGCTGAGTCATTTATAGGAAATGCCTGCTGGATAATGTTGAGTACACTACCTAACATGTAGAGAGCCTCAGTAAATGGCAGCCATTATCATAATTCACCCTCCACCCCATTTTACGAGACAAGACTGCTGAGAGGTATAATGACTTGCCCGCAGCTACAAAGCCAATAAATAGAAGCACTATGCATGACTTGAATCCACGTCTTCTGGGAGAACCAGATCTCCATACTCCTACAATCCGTACCTCCTCCTGCCTGATCCTCAACACTTGCTCTGTAGCTAAAACTGGCCTCTCTTCGGGGCTCTCACTCTCTGGAACACATCTGTGCCTTTCCTGTCCTCCCCTGCTTCCCCCCAGGAGCATTACCTTTACTTCTCTCTCCTAAGCTCCAAGGGCCCCTTCTTTTGCCTCTGTAACTCGTTTCCTGAGCCCATTTCTTCTACAGCTAAATAAATAAATAAATAAAACAAAAGGCTGCCAGATGACGCATCTATTGCTCAGTGGGAAGGGACCGGGCTTCACAGCACACAGCTGCCATCAGCACTGGGAAGGGCGGAGCTCGCCTCCTGGTGGCTCTCTCCTTTCAGGAGCCAGAGCCAGGGCCCAGCAAGCACAGACATGGGCTAGGGCCGTGGTGGGCAAACTGCGGCTCGCGAGCCACATGCGGCTCTTTGGCCCCTTGAGTGTGGCTCTTCCACAAAATACCACGGCCTGGGCGAGTCTATTTTGAAGAAGTGGCGTTAGAAGAAGTTTAAGTTTAAAAAATTTGGCTCTCCAAAGAAATTTCAATTGTTGTACTGTTGATATTTGGCTCTGTTGACTAATGAGTTTGCCGACCACTGGGCTAAGGGTTGAGATGGGGCCATGGACATTCCCAGGAAGCAGACCTGACCCCAACTCCAGCTCTGCCCTTTTACCCAAATGTCCCTCTGCTAGATTCTGCAGCAGAGCCCACCAGAAAAGAGCTCCGAGACCTCTCTCAATTGAGTGAAATCACAACCACACGTTTGCGTCCATGTTACACCTCAATGGCAATGTCTCACTACAGACGTGACTTCTGAACTGTGGGAAACTCACTTCCCCTCTCTAAACCACAGTTTCCTCAGCCGTAATACTGAAATACTGAGACCCAACTTAGTACTCGTTTGCTCTAAGGACAGAAGAAGAGAATGGGTGTCAGAGCCAGGGCCTGGCACCCAATAGCACAGCAGGAAGAGAGTTAACACACTCGACAAATGCTCACAGAACAACTGAAATCTGAGAGCCCCGAGCACCAAGGTGGCACACCGTAAAGGGAGCATGATCTCCGTGGGGTGAAGAATAGGGGGATGTGAGACTTCGTGCTCCACTGAAGAATAAAAGCATGTGCCTGCTGCAGGTGGCACTTTCCTAAGACTTTACGAAACCCCGCTTACCACCAAAAGCAGAGAAGCTATGTGGCAGAAGGTACAACATGGCAGCCAGGGGGAGATGTGAACAGTGAGGTGACAAGGAAGCAATGAAGCTGTCTTTACATTTGATACTCAAGTATTCATGCATGAGCTGGTCCTTGTCAGCAGGCATGTGCTGAGAAGGATCTGGAAGCAGTGGTATGCTGGGGCTGCCATGTATCTGCTCACAAGACCCGACTGTTACATTTCAGAACTTTTTCAAACTGGTTGTTAAACATGGTTATTTTACTATATTTTACATTTTATTAACATCAATAGTGACTGTGTAAAGGAAATACTATATCTTAGTGTGCTTCCTAACATCTCTCTTCCCAAGTCCATGTTCAGTGATATTACATTTTAACTTGAAATCAGCCGTAGAATATTTACACCACAGAAATGGGCAAACCTACAAATCATGATCCCTTCCTTACGCAGAGAGCGGGTTGTTAGACACTTACCAGCACACCACTGACAGAGCTTCCCCACTGTTTCAAGGCTTCCAAGGGGATGGGTATTATGAGATTTGAGTCCGGCTGTGTTTAATGCTTCTGTTGTGTTTCCTCTGTTAATTAAATCTCTTTCCATAACTTTGTATCAAGAGTGCTTACAAGGCATTTCATGAGGCTAGTAGTCCCAAGAGTACTAAAAGGGCACATTTCTGCAATGACTCATATGATATGGAGGGTGGAGGAGGGGTCTTCAGCAAGTGTGCTGCTGGGAGGAGTATGCAGGAAGACATCAAAAAAGAAGATAAGCTGGGCTGGTGGGCTCAGTGGTTGAGCGTAGACCTGTGAACCAGGAGGTTATGGTTTGATTTCCGGGCAGGGCACATGCCCGGGTTGCAGGCTTGAACCCCAGTGTGGGACATGCAGGAGGCAGCTAATCAACAATTCTCATCACTGATGTTTCTCTCTCCCTTTCCCTTCCCCTCTGAAATAAATTAAAAAATATTTTTTTAATCCTTGAATTACAAAAAAGCGAAGATAAACTTAGAGCCTTCTCTTGTTCTCCTTAACCTTCAGAACATTCCTGCAAGTGAAGTGTTCAGTTCATTAAACAGTTATTCCATACTCACCACAGTCAAGGCATTCGCCAGAGGTAAAAGGAGGAATATGCACAGTCCTTCCCTATTCTCAGGAAACTCACAGGATGGTGAGGTGAGCACTCTCCCACCATCACAATAAGGCCTATACTGACCTCTGTATTTTAAATTATAGCCCTCCTCTCAGCACTCCTAGTCCCCTTACTCTCCCACCCCCCAATAACACTTGTCACCTTCTAACATACTATATAATTTACTTACTTTTTAGGATTGGATTGATTGTCTTTCTTATCCCTCTGGAATGTATGCTCACAAGGGCAAGGATTTTGGTTTGGTTTGTTCTAATGCCTCACACATAGGAGCCCATCAAAAAAAAAACGTATTTTTTAATATTTATAGCTAATATATTAGAAAACACACTGAGTCAAATTCTAATTTCTGCTCCACCATTTACTAGGTGACTCTGGGCAAGTCACTGTACCTCTCTGAGTTTCAGTTCCTTATATGCAAACTACAGGATTTGTACAAGGCTGCCTCTAAACACTCACAGTTCAATGAGTTTTTCTTAGACATGCCAGTCAAGGCATGTCTGCCACATCCAGCCACTTCTACAGCCACTTCTACAAGAAACTATTTTTCTGAGGTCCCCAGCATGAGGCAGCCATGCTCTGAATTCCACAATGCAAACCTAGGGCTTCTTTCAAACCCTCAACTCCTTCCTCCTGCCATAACAGCATGAGTACCTGACCCCACGGCAGACAGAGGTTTATTATGTGGCCCAGGAGAGGGATCTTCCCAGATAGGGGAAACCCAATTCTAGTCTTAAGAATTTAAATTGGGAAATATAGATAGAATCAGGCAGTATACTTAAGACACTTAAAGGTCACAAGTCTGAAGGAAACAGGAGAGGCTACAATTAGCCATAAATGAACCAAGTTAGAAGTCAGCAAAAACCATGAGGTTGAGAAAAGACAGTGTATGCAAAGCGGAAGTCAGTTTTTCCAAGAAGAGAAGTGGGCAGACACAGAGAAGGAAACCCAAGGGATAATCTGTGTGGCATTTCATGGGGAGCACTTTAGAAAAGATCCTCAAAGTCTGCTGCCAAGATCCTTAGAGGTGCCGTCCACTCTCCACCTCCAATGCCATGCCATCTGGCCCTCTTTAGCTGCTGTTCTTGCATTTCCATTAGATTGTCTCCTTGTTGTCCTGCAGACCTTACTTGCACTAGCCTGACTGAGTCTCTATGTGTTACAACCAAAAGAACTCAATTCAGAGATTGAGGGCAAGCCCCACAGATAGGCTCTGCCTCCTTGAGTTGCATGTCCTAGGAACTTGTGTCAATGTACTTGTTGATCTCTCAGCGGGGTGTTGCTAAAAAATGAAGTGGTCATATTTAATACAGTTTCCTTGCAAGATCTGAACAAAAAATAAGATAGTTTGGGAATGGAATAGGAATAGGAAGAAAGAGGATGAATGTTTGTTTAACTCCCATTGCCTGCCAGGCAATATACTAAGTGTATGTCACTTAATCTTTGTTGCAACACCATAAAGTAGGCAGCATGCCCATTATGAAGTGATAAAATGGAGTTTTCAAAAAAGCGATTTTTTTGTTTCTTCTTTCCCTTTGGAGACCTTGAAATTCTACTGTGATTGTCCTTGAATTCAGTTGTTGTTTTTTTAAAATATATTTTATTGCTTTTTTACTGAGAGGAAGGGAGAGGGATAGAGTTAGAAACATCAATGAGAGAGAAAAATCGATCAGCTGCCTCCTGCACACCTCCTACTTGGAATGTGCCCACAACCAAGGTACATGCCCTTGACCAGAATCGAACCTGGGACCTTTCAGTCCGCAGGCCGACGCTCTATCCACTGAGCCAAACCAGTTAGGCCTGAATTAAGTTTTTATTCCAAGGTCCAAAATGGAATAAAAATATATATATGGAGAGCTCCTCAATGATATTCTTTCTCCTTCTAGTCTCCAGGAGTACAGGGAAGACTAAAAGCTGTCAATGAATTTGACCTGATGAATCCGAGCAGAGCTGAGAAGTTCCCCAGAGAATTTGGAGAGTATAGAGACCCGCTAACTGGGGCTCACTTAAAGCCTAGGCCTAGAAGCAATGATTAGATACTGAGACTACAAGACATACAGACAAGATGGTTAGAGCCAACAGAATGCTAATTCTCAGTAAGCTGTCACTCTATTCTGTATCAGATAAATAACTCTTTGACACTAAGATGCCTGTGACTTCCTGATGCCTTGCCTGCTCATGTACCATCAATATAAGCTAGGATGGAAGTTTGAGAAAATATTAAATGAATGTTCATTGTCGTTCTGGAGATAACATGACTTGATTTTCAGTGGTAGTATTACCAACTCTCATCCCCCTCTCATTTTTTCTTCTCTTTGTCTTTCTCAGCAACCTAATTCTACATCTACTGACATTTCTTCCTGGGGGGTCAGCTTCCCAAATCAATTTCTACTTCTGACAGGAGCAGGAGGGATTATCAGTGTTCCTTCCCTCAATCCTATGGGTTTAGAAATTAGTCATAGTCCAAGATCTAGTGTCCTAGCCTCAGAACTTCTAGTCTCTAAAGACCCAACCAGAGATCTGCGTGATTGGCAATAATAATGCAGGCTTTAAAGTTAAAGTGACTTAGAGTTAAATTCCAACTCTGCCACTTTACCTTGTACAGGGACAGTGCATTAATCTGGATAGAATAGGTAAGAGTTCTAAGAACTCAGCAACTTAAAAAAAATTATTTCTCATCACAATACATGTCCAACATAGGTTAGTGGAAAGCAGGCTCGGGCTGAAGGAGATTCTATCTTATAATGTCACCATCACAACACATGGTCTTCAGGGTACTAAGATGGTAGAAAGAAGGCTTAAGAGTCAAGTTTTTCACCACATCACCCTCATCCTGGAAATGACACTTTTACTTATGGTCCACTGGCTAGAACTGAGTACCTGAAGGGATGAGAAAGCATACCCTTACATACATTACATGCCCAGAAAATGGAGAGAAGTGAATATGGCTGAATAATTGTACAACAGCAAGCACCACAATATGTGGCACTACTGTGAGATTACTTTCTTCCTTCAAGGTTTTTGCAGGTGCAACACACCAAGGATCAATTAAGCTAAGGGAAGACTGTGTAGCTCGAATAACCCCTCATCATGACTCCCCACTTCTCCATTACCCTCAATGCTATCCATAATGAACTAACTCAGTTCAACAGCCTGGGCTTATATCCATGGCCTTTCTTCCTGATCAATCTTGTCCTACTGACCTGCCCGATTTTCTGGCTTCCACCTTCAAGCTTAAGCCCTGCCCTGAGAAGAAACTGTAGGATTGGAGGCTTCGTGTCTCAGTGAGTCTTGCCAGGTCTCCTTAAGACCAGTCATTCAGTGTTAATAGCAGTACAGCCATTTTAGATCCTTAAGCTTCTTGAGAAAGAAGGAGTCAAACAGCCCAGCTGCCCTGAAGAAGTGATCAGGTATGTAGAAAAGGATTATGTACAAAGATGTTCATTGAAGCATTGTTTTATAATAGCAAAACATTGGTAATAACCTAAATGTCCAGCAAAGGGAATGTTTATAAATATGCATCATCCACTGATGGATATACTGGTTCTGCCTTCTGAGTTCATCAGGGTAAAAAGAAAAGGAAAAACTCAGATTATTTGTTGTGATGGATTTATCTGGGAGCTTCCCTGTCACTGTGGGTCACAGTGTGATCTGCTCTCATTTAGTTTGCCCTGCAATTATACTTTTCCAAATGAAAGTTATTGGTTAATTTTGGGTCAATTCCATAGGGAGCATCTCTACTGGGCAGCCCATATATGGTTTGGATAGACTTTTCCAGTGCAGTGGTCCTGACCCAATCAGCTATGTTTAGGGGAGCAGCCAGCTCTCCTCTCAAGTAGATGAGGGTGTGTGTGTGTATGCATGTGTATCTCTGTGTGTGTGTGTGTGTGCATGTGTCCAATGTTTTGCCTTTAGTAATGAGGAAGGTGCTACAGTTTCTTCCCAAATGTTCTTCCTTTAGCTATGGCCCTTCAGCCAAATCCAGCCTCCCATATGTTTTTATCAATAAAGTTTTATCAGAACATAGTCTTGACCATCATTTACATATTAGCTATGACTGATTCTGTACTACAATAGCAGAGTTGAATAGTTGCAACGGAGACAGTATTGTCCAGAAAGCCCAAAATATTTACTATCCAGTACTTTACAGAAAAAGTCTTGCTGACTTCTGCTTTAGTGCATTGAGAGCCCACATGGAGGCCAGAAGAATGATCAAAACTTTAGTGTGGGTTCCACATCCTATATTTCGATCCAGTGTCCACAGGCCAGGAGGTTCCAGAATTGGCACCTCTTCTCTATTTAATTGTTTTCCAACTTCTCAACAGACTCAGAGCCTTCATTCTAGACCAGTGGTCAGCAAACTCATTAGTCAACAGAGCCAAATATCAACAGTACAATGATTGAAATTTCTTTGGAGAGCCAAATTTTTTAAACTTAAACTTCTTCTAACGCCACTTCTTCAAAATAGACTCGCCCAGGCCGTGGTATTTTGTGGAAGAGCCACACTCAAGGGGCCAAAGGGCCGCATGTGGCTCGCGAGCCACAGTTTGCCAACCACGGTTCTAGACTATCAGGCTGCCTCATGAGGCTGCCCCCGACTCTATGGGTGAAGAACACAAAGGGAAAAGGGGCTCTCTGTCACGGTGGATCTGATTCATTCTCTTCCTGGAGTTGTACTGCCTGAGCCTGTCCTGAGACCCGAAACTTAGAATACACTAGGAAGGGGGAGGGAAGAGATCATGTCACATTTGCAAACACAGATATAGTTTAAAAATCTGGAAGGATGTGTACCAAGAAATTCACTGTAATATCTCTGAGTTATGAGATAAAGGATAATTTTTAATTTTTTTGCTATAAATTTTGATATTTTATGATTTGTTACAATGAGCAGGCATTGCTTTTATAACCAGAAAACAATAAGTTATTTTTAAAAATTATTAAAAGAAATAATCAGGAGTGTGGCAGGTTGAAATTTTGGAGAATCACATGGGAGACATTTCAGCAGGGTCAAAAATCTGGGTAACAATTAGCCAATCTCAGTTTGTTTTCTTAACTTAAGCTCTTCTGAGAAAGAGCTGAAATCTGGCAAGCCAAATATTTTCATGGCATGTTCAGCCACATGGCCCATAAATTTCCCTGGTCCTGGCACTCTCTGCTTCTCTGACAACTCCTGTGCCCTCTAGGCCTTTAAAAGCAGCCTCTAAGCTTTTTCCTCCATTTGGCCATAGGTTCTCTTTTCAAAGGCCACAGACACTGATTCTGCAGAGCCGAAGAAGTCAGACAGACCTTGGATGGACATGGGCTCTCTGCTACTTAGCTGAGTTTGGATCAGTTACTAAACCTCTCATGTATAAAAGGGAGGTGATCCTACTTTCGATGGAAGAAGTAATTACCCATCTTATGCCCACTTACCTCCCTCCCTCCTCTCTCAAAAGAAGCGAACGCTAATCTGAATTGTAGACAGTGACTGTTGACTCCCCTCTCTCTCCTCTTTCTCTGGGGTAAGAGTGGGCAGAGGAGCGGGATCTGCTCCCATACAGAGAGAGGAATAGCCATCTGGTACTCATTCTTTTGATTTCCTGGGAAGTAGTTGGTCAGAATGGCAACATCCTAAGATTCAGGTTTTCATTTAGAGAGGAAAAAAGACTTCAAAGGCCGCACCTTACTATATTAAGTGATTTATAGTAGGTTTTCAACACAAGCCTAGATATTTTCTTCATATCAAAGAATCAAGACATGCTTTTTACAAAATTTGAGACAATGTCACTTCAATCCATTAACTGCACCCCTACCGCTACTATTCCTTTCAGTACCTACTTCACAGAGGTAGAGAGAAGACTAAATAAAACTAAATGGGATAAAGCAGTTCATACAGAGCCAGGTGTATAATAAAAGCTTAACATCACAGAATCTTTTCTTTCTCCTCCCTTCATTCTGCTCCTCTTCCTTCATTCTGATCTTAGGTCCCTTCTTCTAATCACAATAGCATGTATTGCACTGAATTATAAACACCAAGTTTTCTAGACTTTGACTGCCTAGGATGACAACTATATTTTTCTCATTCACCATTTAATTCCCAGAGCCAAGCACAATGCCTGGTATAGAGTAGTTACTCATTTACTATTTGACAAATTGAAGGAATGAGTAAATGAAAAAAAAATAATGACATGTCACACTGATTTTTTAAACCTGTTGCTCCCATAGTATTTCCTACCCTAATTAATAGCAACTCAATCTTTTCTATTGCTTGGGCCAACCATATAGTTATCCTGATGCCTCTCTCTACTAATTCATATCCAATCCATCAGCAAATCTAGTTGACTGACATTATATCCAGAATGCAATCATTCCTCACCACCTCCACTACTACCGTCACTGCCTGAGCCAACATCTTTCCCAGCATTCATTTTCAATACAACAGCAAGAGTGATCCTTTAAAAATATTGGTCAGGTCAGGTTACTCCCACGCTCAAAATGTTTCATTGGTTCCTCATTTCACAAAGAAGGTAAGCTGAAGTCCAGTTCCAGAGCCCCAGCCTGACAGTCAGCTTTCTAGGGGTGCTCCTGGTACCAAGTGTCTTAGTCTGGGTCCCCCCCTTCAAAAGCACAGCCTGAGATAAGAGCTGTCAGGGAGCAAGAGTGAGGAACTGGAGGGAGAGAAACAGAGAAAGGGAAAGCCAACGTGTTGAGTTGGTCACTACTTTGAGCAATCAGAGCTTAATCCTACCAGAACCTTTTGAGGAGGTATATAGAATGTGACACACAAGAGAAAATTTTCCCAAGAAAGGAATGGGGCGAGGGGGCTATTTACCCATCAGCTTCCATTCCCCATTGTCAAAAGTGTTAGGACTTCACACCTCCAGTCTGCACACGTGTGAATGCACAGGCAGATTTCTATGGGGACTTGGGAGGCAGGGGTGGCAGAAAGCAAGGGATGCTCAGTGCAGAGGCCAGAGGCTGGGAATTTACACCTGTGCAAAGCTGGTTGCCACAGCAATGGGATAAAAAGTGGGCCAAGTTTACAAATTTTTTCTTTAAAGGGCCAGATAATAAATATTTTAAGCTTTTCGGGTTTCATATGGTCTCAGTCACATATTCTTCTTTGTTATTCTACAATCCTTTAAAACATGTTTTTAAAAACAATTCTTAGTTGGTGTGCCTGGTGAAGACAGGCCACAGACAGACTTGCTGCACTTTGCCACCCCTGGCCACGAGGATGTGCAGCGCATCCTGGATCAGAAGCCTTCCACTGACCTTCTTGCTTGATTTTTCTCTTTGGTATTTATTACTTTCTAAAATGTTATATAGTTTACATATTTATTTATTGTCTGGATGCTTTAGAAGGATGTAAACTCCATGAAAGCTGGGTGTTTAATCTGGTTTGCTCCCTGCAGTATTCCAGCATGAGTGCCCTGACCCATAGCAAATTCCCAATATGTTTTTCTTAAATAAATGACACAATAGCATGCTTGTGTTTAGCACTTTACAAATGATGTGTCTTTAATACACATGTTAATATCCATTTTTGTTTCATTTTTCACAATCACCCTTTAAGGTAAAAAAAAAGCATGTCCCATTATCCTTATTTTGCAAATAAAGAAGAGAGACTGAGCAATGAAGAGAAGATAGGATTGGGAGAGAAAAAAAACCAGAGTCTTTAGATCATATAGAACTGGCTCTGAATTCTGGCTCTAACACTGGGTGACCTTGCGTACGTTGTGTAATCTCACTGCAACCAGTTCCTTATCAGTAAAATGGAGACGATAATACTTGCCTTACAAGGCTGTGCGAAAATTTAATGAAAAAACACATTTGGGGAAATAGTGATAGAATTTAGTATAGAATGTCATAAATTCACTATTTTGGGGCTGAAAGGCGGGGAAGGGCTTGCATCTTTATGTGCCATTTTTCAGGAAGGTGATGAAAACCCACCTGCAAATTCTAGCTCCATCCATAGAAAGAAAAGGCACAAACGCACATAACTATCCACAGGTTATCATTTACACTACCTACACTACTGCCCTCGGGCTGAGTTTTGTTTGGCTGGTTAGTTCGTTTTTGTCTACTAGTATGTTAAAAGGCAGTTTGGTTAGGCAAGTGTTCAACTTGGTTGCAATATAAGCTGATTCTTGCCAGTTGTCCTACTCTAGCTTTGATGCATTTATTGAACCTGCCTGGCCCCTGTAGACACTTTGAGTTCTATACCCCCGGCTTAGTGTTAAAGAGTTTTTTTGGCAGCAGCCAGACCAAGATTTGAATCTTGACACCATCACTTATCTAATCTCTCTGAGCTTCAATTTCCTCATTCATATGAAACAGGGCATTTTTGCCTCCCAGATCCCATATGCCCTAAAGTAGAACACTTAAGCCCCAAGTTTGCAGTATTCCCAGTCTAGTCTCTTTTCTGATTTTCCAAAGAGCCTGCAGATGTATGAAAGGAATGAAAGAGCCAGTTCTGTTCTCGAAACTGCAGTCTTGTCTACAACAGAAACCTCAGCATTCCAAAGAGTTGCCTCCAATCCTTGCTGCTGCTACCACCGGTGCCAGAATAATACCCCTGCAGCTTAAGGTAGTTAGTCCCCAAGGATGGCTGTCCAGGGATCCATCACTTTGGACAGTCACTCCCTTCCCTTAAATCTGAACATGCCTGGAACTAACTTTTGACCAATAGATGTGGCCAAAGTAATGCTGCATGACTTCCAAGGCTAAACTTAAAATTTTTTTTAAATGATGTCATTTCTCTCTGGCTCCCTTAGAAAACATTCTCAGAGAAGCTAACCTTTATATTAAAATTCCAACTACTCTGAGACAGCCATAGTGTGAGGAAGTCCAATCTACCCATATGGACACTCTCTGTGGAAGAAAATCAAGCCCCTGGTAGGCGGTTCCGATTTACTTCTATTCAGCAGTCAGCACCAACTTGCCAGGCAGAGAATGAGAAGCCATTTCGATGTCCAACTCACTTAAGCCTTCAGATGGCTTAGCTCCGCCCACCAGCTGACTATGGCCACATGACAGAGCACCACTGTGAACTCTCCTACTGAGCCCAGAACAATGAGAGGCAATACAATGGCTAATTATTTTAATCTACTCTGGTTTGAGGAGATTTTATAAGCAGCAATAGGTATAGGATTGTACATACTTTAGCTGGCACATCTGACACCATAGAGCCAAGCTTCTGCTTCCAGTTGCTTCTTTCATTGCTGGTGGGACTTCCTACTTGAAGACACTGCTCCTCAGTAGGCAAAGGAGGGTGACTTTTCTTTCTTATTATATTTGGACAAGGTTGCCCCAGGACAAAATTGCCTTGGGCTTCCAATGTTATAAATCCTTCAAACCACTCCTCCAGCCATCTCCCTAGGACCTAAGCCTGCCACCGGGATGGCTGAGTGGGAACAAGTTCTGGAATCCACTGCCAAACTGTATCAAGCAAGGTCACAAGAGAAAATATATGGTGCATTCAAATTAGAAAAATGTAGAGTTTAATAATAAAAATTTTTTTTTCAAGGAGTGCGTGCAGAGGACCCATAAGGAATAGTTGAGTAACTCCATACTGGTCACCCCACAGGAATGTTATAACCTCTACACCCATAAGGATGTACACCAAGAGAGAACTAATGTAAACTATGCCCTTTGGGTGACTATAAGGTATCAATATAAGCCCCTCAATTGTAACACCTGTACCACTCTGGTGAAGACCGTTGGTAATGGAGGAGTCTGTGAATGTGCAGTCAAGAAGTATATGAGAAGTTTCTGTTTGTTCCTTTCAATTTTACTATGAACCTAAAACTTCTCTAAAAAAGTAAACCCAAGTAAAAGTTAAGTTGTTCCATAGCTCACTGGTGTTTGGTTTGTTTGTTTTGCAGCCTTCCTTTCTCTGAGTAATTCACTTTAGATATTTTCTTTTGCTATGTTTTCAAGTCACTAATCAATTTTTATGTAGTGTTTAATTTGTTGTAAATTCCATGCAGTGTATTTTTCATCTCAGCTATTATAGGTTTCATCTCTATAAGTTCCATTTGGGTATGTTTTTATTTTTTTATTTTTTTAAAATATATTTTATTGATATTTTACAGAGAGGAAGGGAGAGGGATAGAGAGCTAGAAACATCGATGAGAGAGAAACATCAATCAGCTGCCGCCTGCACACCTCCCACTGGGGATGTGCCTGCAACCAAGGCACACGCCCTTGACTGGAATTGAACCCGGGACCCCTCAGTCCGCAGGCCGACGCTCTATCCACTGAGCAAAACCGGTTTCAGCTTGGGTATGTTTTTATATCTTCAATATCTCTACTTAATATCATGAATATAGCTTCTTTAACATATGAATAGAGTTATAATTAACTTTCAATTTCCTTGTCTACTAATTCTATTATCTATGTCATTTCTGGTTCACGTTTTATTGGTTGATTTTTCTCTTTATTATGAGTAATATTTTCCTGCTTCTTTGCATGTTTAGTATATTTTGATTAGATGCCAGGCATTGTGAATTTTACTTTGTTGAACAATGAATGTTTTTGTAGTCCTATAAATATCCTTGATCTTTGTTCTTGTGAGTCATTAAATTACTTGAAAACAGTTTGATCCTTTTGGACTTTGCTTCTAATCTTTGTTGAGAAGGACCAATGCAATGCTTATCTTAGGGGCAATTATTCTCCATTACCGAGGCAAAACCATTCTCAATACTCTATTTGAAACCTATAAATTATGATGTTCTCTACTCTGGCTGATGGGAATAGAAACTAGTACATCCTAACAGTCTTAGTCAAAATCTTGGCTCTACCACTGGCTAACTATACAATCTTAAACTAATCACTTAATATATTTGAGTTTCAGTTTTATAGTCTCTAATGTCAGGGATCAGAATAAATAACAGATAAAACCTCTTATCAAGGGCTATTAGTAAAGCCTATTTATTTTTCCTCTTTATTAGTTTCCCTCCTTCCCGATAGTGAAAATGTTATCCCCAATTGTGAAGAAGGTCTCTGCTTTTTGAGGATACATCTAAAATATTTCTTCTTCACTCTTATTCTACTCTTCTAGCATTATGTCCTACTGTTCCTTTCATTTATTCATGGATAATGAGTATTTATATTCCTCACACTGGGTTGATAGCTTAGGGCCGTGGTCGGCAAACTGCGGCTCACGAGCCACATGCGGCTCTTTGGCCCCTTGAGTGTGGCTCTTCCACAAAATACCATGGCCTGGGCGAGTCTATTTTGAAGAAGTGGCGTTAGAAGAAGTTTAAAAAATTTGGCTCTCAAAAGAAATTTCAATCGTTGTACTGTTGATATTGGTTCTGTTGACTAATGAGTTTGCCGACCACTGGCTTAGGGGATTCAAAGAGGAATAAGACATGGTTCTACTTTCCAAACTTACAGTTCAGAAAGTGTGTCCAGACAACAACATGGTGAAGGCTGGGGGTGGGGGGAGGGACTGGGTGGAGAGGAGCAAAGGAGGGGCAAAACAAGGGTCATCTCAATAGTGTCAACAATAAATAAATAAATAAATAAATAAATAAATAAATAAATAATAAATAAACAAATAGTTTTTTTAAATACACAAAGGAACTGAACAGTTTTCCAAAGAAGACATATAAATGGCCAACAGCTACATGAAACAGTGCTCAACATCATTAATCATCAGGGAAATGCAAATCAAAACCACCGTGAGACACTACTTCACAGGGCAATTATCAAAAAGACAAGAGATAAGAAGTTCATGAGAATTTGGAGAAAAGAGAATTCAATTCTTGTGCAGTGTCAATGGGAATGCAAATTGATGTAGCCACTATGGAAAACTACTAAACCATCCAGCAATTCCTTTTCTTGTACTTGTAGAAGAAAAATAAAAATGTCTTTAAAATAAAATAAAAAAGAAAGTGTGTCCCGTACTCTGGCTGTTCTGGGGTTCCTTCTCCCTGGGATGCTCTCAGACAGATGAGATCAAGCGCTTGAAGCATTCTGAGAAGAGGACAGTACTGGAAGGTGAGCCAGAGCTCAGAGCTACCTGAGTACTGAACTTCATAGAGTCAAGTGAGTGGACAATGAATGGTGTCCAATGGTGAGGGCAGAAAACATCATCCACGCATGTGTTCACGGAACAGCAAGGCCACGGGTATTATACTAGCGAGCAGGCAGTCTAATGGGGGTTGGCCAAATAACCAGGACAGAAGAAACCAAAGCTACAGGGCCATGGTTCAGGAATATTGTGGGAGCCCAGGGAACATCATGGAAGCGTTCAGAACTGAAAGGGGTAAAACCAAGCTCCTTCCTCTTGTTCAGACTGGCCTGGGCAATCTGAGCCTTTAAATACAGTGATGATTGAGCCAGCTGTCAAAAGCTGAGAATAAAACGGACGCTTACAATACTAGGCTGCCCCTGAAAGGCTGTCTATATATTTCCCATACTTATAACCCAACTTATATCACTCCCTAACAGAAATCCAAGAGAACATGATTTACTTCTCTTTTGAACCTTGAATCATCCTGCCCTGTACACGTCTTAGAGAACATACCACATTTTGCTTTTTCACTTGTAAACATGATTTTGCCTCAGTCTATATCAGGGGTGGGCAAACTTTTTGACTCGGGGGCCACAATGGGTTCTTAAACTGGACTGGAGGGCTGGAACAAAAGCATGGATGGAGTGTTTGTGTGAACTAATATAAATTCAAAGTAAACATCATTACATAAAAGGGTACGGTCTTTTTTTTTATTTCAATAGTTTTATTCATTTCAAACATTTTAACAAGAAGAATGTAAGCACTAATTATTATAATTTGAAACTTCAAAAAATGGAGGAATCATAGCACAATAACATACCTTATATTGAAGATGGCAAAGGCAAAATAAAATTGCCTAACAAAGGAAAGGTACAAAAGCCTTTCAAATTAAACTTAAATATAATAAAATAATTTAAAACTAAAACAAATAGAAAAGAACAAAATGTGTAAACAGTAAATTAAACATTTTCTTTAGTGCAACTTCCAAATTATGCCCGGGACGTAGATGTAGATGGCAATGTAGACTGGGTTGAAACGTTTTTGGTCTTTAAAACATCAACTTCAGTGGGAACAGTGTTGTTGGTCTCCTTTTTAGCTAATGCTCTGATACTGTGCTCTCCAGGGGCGTGTCTCCCTACATCACCACGATAACGTGTCTACGCATTCCCAGGGTGATGTCGGGGGACGCGTCCGCGGGCAATACAAGGAGCCTCTGGAAGATTGAGAGGTTGTTCCTTCTACTGAATGGGCGGATATAAATCTGCCCACTCAGAAGAAGGAGCTGCGGCCGAGTTTCCCCGACGTTGCCATGTTAACACTGCTGCTGGTGAAGGAGTGGAGGGGAGAGCAAGAGAACCCTCCGCTCTTTCGGCTCCGTGGGCCGGATAGAACAGCCGAACGGGCCGGATCCGGCCTGCGGGCCATAGTTTGCCCACTGCTGGTCTATATGATAAGCATTTTAGGGACAGTGATTACTTTTTTTATGGGTTCTCATCGCATCTTTGCATTGAGCTTCATAAAGTTGAACAATCCCTTTAGCCTCTCTGAGCCTGGTTCCTCATTAGTAAAATAAGCATAACAACACCTGCCCTGCCTGTACCTCCTGAGGTTGTTGTGAAGTGCCATCAAAGCCAACTTCATTCAGAAAGAATATATACACCCCTATGTTCATAGAAGCACTATTTACAATAGCTAAGATTTGGAAACAGCCCAAGTGCCCATCAGTAGATGAGTGGATAAAAAAAGCTGTGTACATTTACACAATGGAATACTACGCAGCTGTGAAAAAGGATCCCTTAACTTTAAGACAGCATGGAGCGACTTGGAGAGTGTTATGTTAAGTGAAATAAGCCAGTCAGAGAAAGAGAAGTATCACATGATCTCACTCATATGTGGAATATAATGAACAAAATAAACTGATAAACAAAATAGATTCAGAGACATGGAAGCATGGAATAGACTGACAAATCTCAGAGATAAGGGGAGAGGGGATGGGATGAGATTAACCAAAGAATTTATATGCATGTATGCATAACCTATGGACACAGACAATAGAGTGTTAGGCTTGGGGAGAGGGTCAAAGGGGGACAAAAAGGGAACATCTGTAATAATTTCAACAATAAAGATAAAAATTTTAAAAAGCCAACCTTATTTATGTATTTTATAAATGGTGATGTGTAAGGCAAATGTGGCTTCAAATAGGGATACTGAGGCACTAAATATTTAAAAAACTTCTTTAGTAGGTCTCTGAGCAAATAATGGCAGAATTAAAATGAGGCTGCCCATCCTATTCCCAACAGCAAAGATAAGAGCATGCGCTCTGGAAACAAACTGCCTGGGTTTTAGGCTGCCCCTATTCCTTATGAGCTTTGGGCAAATTATTGAGCCTTTCTGCAGGCACTAGTTCTTATTCACTTTCAGATCTCCCAGGTTCATAACTGACATCCAGTGTTAAAGACCAGAGCAATGTCTAGGGAAGGATCTAACTGACCATGTCATGTGCATGTCACATAATCTCTCTGGATGACTAGTTCTTGATCTATATTTTAAGGCCTTGAATTAGATGAGCTCTTTTTAAATTCTTTTATATAATACTTGAAAGTTCACCTAATAAATCATTCTTAAAGGAAGTAGAGACAATTATTTCAGTTAAAAATAAAAACTTTAGTGAGCACAAGTATATTTGAAGAGTAAAAATCTTGCTAGCTTAGTGACCTTGACAAAGCATTTAAGCTCCCTGAGGCTCAATTTCCTCTTCAGAGGCTACATCATAGAATTGCTGGGAGGATTAAATATTTAAAGCACCTAACACAGTGAAGCACAATGGTAGCCAGCAAAGCCAAACAATAATTACAACTTAGCTTTAAAAATTAATTTTTTTAAAAGGATTTTGAAAGCTTGAAATCAGTCTTCATGGATCAATATGTTGAAATACTAGTCATTCACATTTACATTATCAGCCACCAAGATTTTCCCACCCAATAGCAATCCACTCCTCTCTTTCTTTCTTTGTGTCACTCTTTCTTCTGGAATACCTGCCCTTCTTCGCCACCTAATGAACTCATCATCCTTCAATGTCCATATCAAATGTCACCTCCTCCAGTGTCTTCTCCACCTCCTCTCAGCAAAGAGAAGCTTCCCAGTACCACACACATTGATGACAATAGTCATCATGTGTCATTTCAAATACCACATATCTTTATGACTATGTCTCCTCTGCTAGGTCATGAATGCTTTTCAAGGACAGGATGAGCACAGGTCATCCTGTCCTTGAAAAGCATCCTGGCACATGGCAGGTGCTCAACATATTTTTTTATTGTTTGAGCATATGAATGAAAACAAAATATAATTCTTCTAAATTTAGCTGCTATACGGTAAATTCACTTATTTATAAGAAGAAGAAAGGGAAAGTTAGAGGCCTTGTGTAATTCTACAGGCTCAGGTGCAAGCTAAAAAAAAAAAAAACCTAATCAAAGTTTTTCAGAAATTCAATCTCAGATAGAAATAGGAAAGGGTTTAGTGATAGTTACTCGATGCCTCGTGACCAGAAAAAAAATCCTAAAATAGAAGAGTTCCAAATATACATGTTGTTTTATTGAAAACATAAGAAAAGCTTCCAAACACTTGGGAATCACATGGCACATCTTTTCAAGTCAAGGCAAACAGGAATAAGAACAATCTCAGGGTTAGTAGACAATAAGGGCCACCCAAACACGCTTAAAGTGTCAAACAACTTTGATAGAAAGTCATGATTTGGCCTATATTTTTAAAGAAAATTATAATTCTGTTGCTCAATTGCGGATATTTGAAAACTTAAGCTAAATCACACACATTTATATTCTGGGATCTAGTTTCCCAAAATGAGGAGTTCAAGAGTTTAAACAGAGCAGGTTTACAGCCTTCACTGATTACCATGGGGACCCTGGGTAAGTTATTTTACCTTCCTGGGTATTAATTTTGTTCACTGCAAAATGAGAGCATTGGAATGGATTATTTTCAAAGTCCCTTATAACTCTCAGCAAAGTCACAGAAAAGGAGAAGCACAGGGTATCATTTGGAATAAGCAGAATTGACATCTGCCAACATGATATGTTTTCCGATTCAAGAAGGAAGAGCCTCCATCCAAAAATATCTCTGTTCTGGCAGGACCCAAACCCACAAGTTAAGTGGTAGGGAAGCAGTAGAAGACACAGAAGCTTTGCAAACAGCCAGACCTGGGCTCCAATCCCAACTCTGCTGCCAGCCTTCCATCAATGAGCATGTCACAGTCTCTCAGAGCCTCTGTTCATTTCTCTGTGAAAAGGTGATGCTAAGTCCACACTCTGTAGGTCAATGGTGGTCAGCCTCCCCAGCCTACAGGGTTAGTAAAGAGGAAACGGGTAATGAGTCCAGATGATCAGCCTCTACTCCAACAAGAAGCAGGATGAAAGGGGACCGGCTGCTTTCTGAGCTCCCGTAGAAGAATGGACTTACTCTGACAAGCCCAGCCCCACTGGAAAAATGAAGCCCTCCCAGATCCAGCCAACAACATAATTACAGTTAATCATGTCCACATAATGGAGAGTTCACTATAATTTTGTTTTTCTTAACCTGCTCATAACCCCCATGGAATTGAGAGTTGACTGTAATGATATGTTAAAAGGTGATTTTATGGGTAATTTTCCTTTGGTCAGAAATACCACAGAAATCCACTTCAATAATTTTTAGAGCCTAAGGAACTAGGTCTCAAGCAGCACGTTTAGAGTTGAAAAGAATCTGAGGGCCAAGACACTCATAAGCACTACACCCCATATGCCCCCAAAGCATTTTGGGAAATGTACTGGGTGGAGAGAAAAGGAACCACAAACATGTCAGCCCTCCCACATATGGCTTTGAACAGGATAAAATGAGGTGGTTTCTGCAACATATCTAACACGATTTCTAGACCTGTGAGTAACTTATCACATGGTAGTTACTATTATTAATCACAGCCGATCCGTGTGGAGCCAAAGTCTACGAGTGTTTTGCTGTGCCACACTGCCTCCCAGCCAACACAATGGTGTCTGGGCTTTTCAGATATCTCACTATGCATTTTTTAAAGGGTTAGCACACAGGCTCTAATACATGTGTATTTCTTTCTATAATAACCACAGGCTACTTTACATGTTAAAACTTACACTAGATAAACATTAAAAAATCCAGAAAAGTATTTTTAAAACCTTTTAATCATCTTCATTTCAATAATTTCTAAAAAAAAAACACCCATAAGCAGTGTGTTTGATTATGCTTTGCTATTTTTAGAATTTTGCTTTAATATTTTTGTATCATAGCAGTTTGAAGATCTGCATCTAAGTTCAGTTTATATCAACACACATTGTAATGGTTGTCACGGCTGGAAAAAAAAACTTCACATGGAAGTCCCAAATAAAACTAAAAGAAGTCTCTCACTGATTTCACTTACTAAATCATAATACTCATTTTTCAATCCTAGTCACTATTTATGCAGAGGTTTTTGTTTAAGTTTGGCTAACAAATTTCTACCATTCTTCATGCCAAAAAATTATTCCTGCAAACAAATTGGAAGGGATTGCCTATTTTATATTTTTTAACAAATACTTTCAAAACCCACTAAAACTCTTTGGGAAATTATTAAACCTACTAGTGGCCCAGTGCACAAAATTCATGCACGGGGGGGGGGGGGGTTGTTCCTCAGCCAGGCCTGCACCCTCTCCAATCTGGGACCCCTCGAAGGATGTCCTACTGCCGGTTTACAGGGATCGGGCCTAAGCCGGCAGTCGGACATCCCTCTCACAATCCGGGACTGCTGGCTCCAGCTGCTCACCTGCCTGCCTGCCTGCCTGCCTGCCTGATTACCCCTAACCACTCTGCCTGCCGGCCTGCTCTCCCCCAACTTCCCCCCGCTGCCGGCCTGCTTGCCCCAAATTCCCCCCCTGCTGGCCTGCTTGTCCCACCTTCCCTCCCCACTGGCCTGCTCACTCCAAACTGCCCCCCCCCGTCCTGATCACCTCCAACTGACCCCCACTGATGGCCTGCTCACCCCCAACTGGCCCTCCTGCTGGTCTGCTTACCCCTAACGGCCCCGCCCCCCACCAGCCTGATCACCCACAACTGTCATCCCATCCTGGCCTGATCACCCCCCGGCAACCCAAGCTCCCAGCCCCTCCTTTTTTTCTTTTCTTTTCTTTTTTTTTTTTTTTTTTCAGTGCCTCCTTGAGCGGAGGCCAGGGCCAGCTGGAAGCAGGTGTCTGGGATTTATTTATCTTCTATAATTGAAACTTTGTAGCCTTGAGTGGAGGCCAGGGCTGGCCAGGGCGGGCGGGAAGCTTGGCTTCCTCCATCGCTGGGGGCAACCCAAGCCTCCTGCTCGCTCCAGCTCTGTGGCCACCGCCATCTTGGTTGGGTTAATTTGCATACTTGTGGGCATGGCTTGTGGGTGTAGCGGAGGTATGGTCAATTTGCATGTTTCTCTTTTATTCGTGTAGATGAGAAAATTCTTTTTCCATGTTTATTAAGTATGCAGGTGACAAACATATATAATTTCTACAACTAAGTGTAACAGTAGCAACATTCCCCAAGAGCCATTTTCAAAAGTGCACTCTGGGTTTCTTTTAAAAAAGCAGTTTGTTTCTCATTGTTAAATGTCATTCTAACCTTAAAGAGACAAGCTATTTATCTGCACTTATTTTTCTTTATCTGCTGGGTTGCACCTTACTGACAACTACGTGTCATCACATAACAGGTGGATAAATTGGAGATGTGTCTTTAACTTCAACATTTGTAAGTGCTTTGACACAAGATAAATAATGAATCTGTGTTTATGGCTATTTCTCGCTCATTATAAAGCAGGGGCCCTCAAATCCAGGCCATCCCTGTTTGTAAAAATGAAGTTTTATTGGAACACAGTCACACTCGTTCACTTACATATTATCTACAGCTTCTTTCACCCCACAGTGGTGGAACTGAGTACTAGTTGTGAAAGAGACCACATGGCCTGCAAAGTCTAAAACACTATCTTCCTCTTTACAGAAACAACTTTCCATGCCCTGCTATAGATTGTTACAATTTTTTTACTATTAAAGGTGTTGTTTCACAAGATTCACCACACCTATCCTGGAAGTTTAAACACGATGGCTTTGAATTCTTTGCTGCAGTAGCTGCCTATGAACACTGCAGTGATTAAACTCTTATGGTTCTTTCCCTCTGCCTTAAATAACTTCACTTATTAAAGAAGTTATTAATATATTTATAATTAATATATTCCTTCCAGAGTATCTTTGCCTTAGTAATGAGAGAGAATAGTTTTCCATCTATTTCATTATTGAAACAGAATGTGGCAAATATCATACACTGAGACACCTTAGAAACATCTATACTTTAATCCAACCCTATCAGAAACCTCCCACGCTGTCAAATCTACCCTAATGCTGTTTCTTCTGATCTGGAGGGGTGCTTTTTGTGCATCTTCCAAAGATATTTGCTGATAAAGCAACATTTTTTTCTTATAATTTCAGACAATTTTTATTATAGCAGAAGAAAAGGTATGTAGCTTTTTAACTTAATAGTATGTAGCTTTTTAACTTCTCTTCTTAAGCAAAAACAGTAGCTAGTGAAATTATGTTAAGTGAATTTGAGCACCACCTGAGTAAAACATTACTGTAAAAAGCTGACCTTCACGCTCTGGATACTTCATTTCTAGATATCACGGTGATCATGACAACTTCATGGGTAAAACTCAAGCACAGTGCGCCCTTTGGGTCAATGTCTATTGTTAACGATATTAGATTTATATCCATAGTTCGAAGAGACTTTATTAAAATTTCTAATTTTTGGACCACTTTTTGTCTGATTTGACTAGATCATCATTTTATCTCCTAACATGGCTGACAAACTCGTAACGGGAGCAGAAGTGTTTAGTTGGCCATTTTTTCCTTGTTTCCTTGTGTGTCCATTATAGATATTATCTTCAATTCACAATTTCTCAACTGATATCTTTTGAGCCTTTTATTCATTTTATGAAGGTTACTTAAGCTACAATTACATAATATACTGTTCTTGGAATCTGCGTAGGCCCATGTAAACTGCAATATATCACAGTGTGCTAAAAGCCAACACCCACAAGAAAACAACTTGGGCAAGCCTCTTCCCATGTGTGGAGGCCTCACAGCACCCTGTGAACTGTACTTGACATTTGACTTATGTGAAACACCAATATCAACCTATATATCATATATTAGCAACACTTAATTTTCTTATTTTCTAGATAAACACATACACAGGCCGTATTTTTTTTCATACCCATGTGGATTGTCTTGTGTACTCTACTATGGAGACCACTGTACTATACAATGATTCTGCCATTTTTTAAAAAGATAATTCTTAGGTCAAGGGAAGTGAGAGTTATTCTGTTAACACTTACTGAGCAGCTACCATGTTAAACACACACACACACACACACACAAACAAAAAACCCAAAACAGTATATCAGGTGCTGTATGAGTGTTAGAAAGATGAATCTAAATCAGACATGGATCCTGCCTTCAGCTCCAATCACTCATTCCTTTATTGAGCCACTCAGCAAACATTTACTGATGTCTTCCCATTCTAAGGATAGTGCTAGGCATAGGGTTTGGTGGTATGGTGACTTTCACTTCAGACATGGCAAACTATTCATGAACTAGCTTGAATAGATTGTTCATTGTCATTGTTGGGTAATTACCTCTCTCTTAGTGTGAGACACTGAACCACGCTGAAACTATAGGACCAAAGACACCATGAATGAAACGTGCAAGCTCTGCAGAGAGAAGAGGAGTGGACCAAAGAAGAAAAGAGGGACCATAGGATCTCTATTTCCCTTTTCCAGACCCTCTGAGGCCCAGTTGTACTTCATTTCTTCTCCATAAACATCTATAACATTGCCTCACTGTCCAAGACATAGGGTATTATAACAATGTAATAAACATACCATTTTACATGAGCTAATTTGAGTGTTTCTCTTCCTTGCAACCAAACAGTCCCTAACTGAGAATAATTTTGTTCCAAGAAAGGAGCTGCAAACAACAAACACTGAGAGAAGATTAAGAATGATTACTGTAGAAAAACTGATACTCTTCTCCCTTCCCATTACCACTCTCTACCATAGATGAGGAGCTAAAGGTCTAAGATACACAGTGGAGAATCAGTCAGTTAAACTTTTACCTTGAGTCTCTTAAGCCAAGTATCATTAGAAAGAGAAAAAGAGGAAAGAAAAATTCTGTTCCAGGTTGCCTGACTTGAAACAGACTGAGGAAAAGATCCATTTATTTCTATCCCAGCTTGAAGGCTCTGGTGTGGAAACTCCTCCCCATCATTTCTCAGAGGGCCTAGGGGTCCTCTTTAGTCTAATAATTCTAGTAGAAACACTATAAGGGGTAGTTAGCCAGTGGCAGAAATAGACTTACAGTATTCACTGGTAAGCTAGGCATTGCCTCTGCCGAAAGGAAAGCTTTTGTGGATGTCTGATGTAAAATGATCAAGGTTTCATGAAGAGTGAACACTTGATCTTCAGAAGTCCTGGGAATAGGTAATGTAAGGTTTTCAATCCTATGAAAACAGCACAGCCAGCTGGCAAGGTTTCTGATCCAATATGACTCCAGGACACAAAGACAAGTTCCATCACAGAAGTGTGCTCAACACACTTACTTCGATTTTTTGGGTGGTGGCCCCACTCTTGAAACACATGTCTTACTCTGGGCCAGTGGCCTTTCTTACGTCCTCAACACACCCCTTTCATCCATCCACACCTGAAGGCTATTCCCTCTTACACACATACACACACATATATATGTGTACATATATAATTTTTTTTAGAGAGAGAGGAAAGGAGAAGAATAGAGAGAGTGAAACATCGATGAAAGAGAAACATCATCAATTGGTTGCCTCCTGCATGCCTCCCACAGGGGATTGAGCCCGCAACCTGGGCATGTGCCCTGACCAGGAATCAAACCGGTGGCCTCTAGGTTCATGGCTTGACGCTCAGCTGCTGAGCTACACCGGCTGGGCTCACTTTTATTTTTTAAATTGATTTGAGAGTGAGAAACATCAATGTGAGAAACATTGATGTGAGAAACATTGAGTAGTTGCCTCTCATATGCACCCTGACCAGGGATCAAACCCACAACAAGGGTATGTGCCCTGACCAGGAGTCGAACCTGCCCACCTTCCAGTGTAGGGGATGACATTCCAACCAACTGAGCCACACTGGGCATGAAAGTACTTCTAAAACATTAGTCTTCAAAATACTATTGCCTAAATCTCCATTTCCTGAGGAAGAGGGGATATATAGAATTTCCCCCCTATATTGGGAAAGGTGTCCACTACTCTAAAATGATTGAATGGTTTTTTTTTCCAATTCAAAACAGTAAAGACAAGTCTGAGTTTCCATCTAAATACAAATTAAACATCAAACAAATAAAAATATGTAACTTTTTATTGCAAAGCCCTTTCTATCTATAAACAGTGCTTTGAGTTCCACTAACAAATTCTTTTCTTAAAAAAGACTAGGTATTGGAATGGGGGTATCTGAGAGGAACCAGAAGGACTGAAAAAACTTGACCTCTGAGCCTTGAATAAGTACTTCACTTGGGTAAGATTTCTTTTAGTAGGGAGAACCTAAAGCTGCCATACTGTGTGTCTAAGAAACTCATTCCTTTGCTAAAGAGGTGAATCTTTGCTATCCCTGTTCAGTAGGAGGTAGTATCTATCATAGAACCATTACCACTGCATATTGTATTCCCTTTTTTTCTTAGTTCTAAATTGGCATTTTCCATTGTGGGTAACATATTCCTCAATTAGATATGGGTTGCTGAACCAAGAAAAGTTGTGTTCAAAGCTGCCTGAGGAGGAGGATTCCCCAGAAATTTGGACTTGGAGTTAAACCAGCTGGTAAAGATGACAAATTGTTTTCCTCTGGGGAGGGGGTGAGTGTATTTTAGGGATCTGTATGATGGCTGTGTTATTTTGGCCTAGAATAGACTTGAAATACTACTGATGGGAAGGGAGTGTGTATGAGATGGGGCAGTCAGGGGTAGGCTGTAGCAAACTGTGGTGACTTAGTTTTCCTCCCAGGAAGCTTTCACACGTTCCTTCTGCTGAGATTGCACTGCCCTGGCCGTGCACTGGGAAAATGACCCAGATCTGGCCAATTCCCCTAGCGATAGCAATGGTTCAAAGTGCAGCATGTGACGCAAGCAAGACCAATTAGAATCCTTCATCGGGTCTGAAACAGAGACTCTGGAAGAAAGGTGTGTTTTTTTTTTCCTTTTTTTCTGGGGTTCCTAGGCTAAGACTATCAGCAGCCATGTCCATATGGAAAAATAGGAGAGAATGACGCTAACATGCAAAGAGGAGCAGACGCAAGTAGAGAGGATAATGAGAGCAGGAGAAAGAACTCCTGGTTGTATGGAGGCCTTAGTTCTAGTCCCTGAGGCCCTGATGCTTGCAGTTCTCCCTTCAGTTCTGTGAACTACTTCATCCTGACCTGTGATCCAGTCAACCACACCCTCCTTACCTGTGGACACTAGTTTAAATGTGGTCTCTATCACTTTAAAGAGCCTTGACTAATAACTGCCCAGAACTACTTGGTACTTAGAGAAATTACTAAACAAAACTTGAGTTTTGTTGTTGTTTTTAACTAAAATTGTAGTACATGCCTAGGGCAAAAATTCAAACAGTACACAAGGGTACATTATGTAATTATGGAATAAGTCTTCCCCCTACTACCCTCAGAGCCCCTCTGCAGAGGCAAAAACTGTTAACAATTTCTTGTGTATACATCTAGGAATTTTCTAGAATTAACTTTATAGTGCTCTAAAGGGACAAGGAGGAATGAAGGAAGTGAGATGTATGATTCCCAGATCTAGCTCAACAAAGCAGGGATGTATCAACATTATGTCTGTTTTTTCCCCTTTTCTGAATATAATGGGTTTAAATTTGCAGTTGTAAACTGTCTTACCATGAACGTTTACATTTTAAATTTTTAAGTAAAATCCCAACAGGGAAATAATAGTTAATGAGTTTTGTTTTGTCATCATGTAGGCTTTTTTACAACATACTTTAAGACACCCAACATCTTGAAACAATTAACAAAACCACTGAACTTCATAGAAAGTTGGTTTGTTTTTTTTAAGGCCTATAAACACAGAGGGATTTATTTTTAACTCCATAGCTATGCTGTCTGGTTTAAGATTCACCACCACCCCCACGCAAAATAGTCAAAAGGTCAATCAATGCTGCCACTGTGGTTTCATTTTTTGTCTTTAAATTTGAGAGGGTAAAAGAAATCACTGGAAGACCATATTTAAATAGTAGTGCTGATTCAAATATATTTTGGAAGTAGCTACACAATACATAAAAGTATGACCAAAAATAGATGCTACACAGCACTGTGAATGTACCATTGAACTATATTTACTTTAAAATGGTTAATTTTCTATTATGTAAACCTCACCTTAATAATTTTTTAAAAGATGGTGTTTAAGAGAGTTCTACATTTTGCAAAGTAAACCAAAATTAAGAGATTTTTTAAAATCACCATCTCTGACAAAAATAAGAATTAACCTTTGTTGAGAACCTACTCTCGGCAAGCCCCTGAACTAAAAGCTTTCCAATAAACAGTAGACGAAATAAAGAAGTAAATGATTATAGTATATTACATGATAGGCATTATGAAGAAAGAAATAGAATAGGATAAGAAGTCTTAGAATAGACAGAGGGGCAGGGGGCATATTAAAAAGGTGGTCCTGGTAGACCTCATCAAGGAAAGTAACATTTAAGAAAATACTTGGGCCAGCCAGTGTGGCTCAGTGGTTGAGCATCGACCTATGAACCAGGAGGTCATGGTAGACTCTGGGTCAGGGCACATGCCCTGGTAGCAGGCTCAATCCCCAGTAGGAGGCATTCCAGGAGGCAACCGATCAATGATTCTCTCTCATCACTGATGTTCCCATCTCTCTCTCCCTCTCTCTTCCTCTCTGAAATATATATATATAAAAGAAAAACTCAAAGAATGAAAGGGAATTGGTCAAGCTGACATCAGATTTCTGGGGGAAGAACATTTCAGGAAGAAGTAAGAGCCAGTGAAAGACCCTGAGGCAGAGACATGTCTGACATGTTCAAGAAACAGCAAGGGCAGCGTGGCTGGAAAGGAGTAAACAAAGGGGAAAGTCATAGGAGATGAGATCAGAGAGGTAACCGAGGCTCTGAAGCTCATGGAGGCCATGATGAGGACTTTGACTTATTAACTGGGGAGCCACAGCAGATTTAGGAGCCATGTCTGAAACCAAGACTGTGTTGAGAATAAAGTGGAGGAAGGGAAGAAGAGGGGGCAATGGTAGAATCAGAGAGATCTAGCAGGAGGCTATTTCTGTACCCCACGTGAAAAATAATAATAGTTATGCCCAGAGAAGTAACCATGAATACAGTGGGAAATGGTCAGATTCTCAATTTATTTTAAAAATGGAGCTCATAGCATTTCTGACAGAGCAGATATGAAGTGTGAAAAAGAGAGGAGTCAAGGATGAGTTCAAGGTTTAGGATTTGAATAACTGAGAGCGCTGCCGTGCACTAAAACGAAGATGGCTCTAGATGAAGCAGATTTGAAAGAGGGAGGGAAAGTGGGAGGGGAGGGGACAGGAGTGACAATCATAAGGTCAGTTTTGTACATGTGGATTTGAAATGTCTACTAGAAAAGCAAGTGGAGATATCTCATAGAATCAAGGTAGCTTGGACAAGTCTTGAGCTATCCAGTCTGTCAGCCTTCTCATGGAGCAATAATATTGAATTATGGTGATACTGGTCAAACCCAATGCTTTCTTTTTCCCTAAAGAGTAAGGTCCTGACTCTGATCTACTGTCAAAATGAAACATGTTTCTTCCATCCTTCTCTTTACTTTGCATCTCCTTGCCTGTATTTCTAGATGGGGACATTAATTTACTTGAGCCGATTTGTATTACTTTTTAAAAAGATGCTACTGCAACTTGCTGCTATTTTAAGAAAGTTATGACTAAATCTTTTACAACAATTATGTGAAAAGAGTCTGTGGCAATTGCCAAGGTGTACTTTCCCTGTGTAGCAGATCTAGCCCAATGAAGTGTGATACTTCCCAAGAGGAACCTGGACTCCTATGGCTAGGATATATCTGACATGAGCTAGACCAACTATATTTGTTTTCTAAGATGCAATATTTTGAATCTGACTGAATGTGGGCAAGAAAATTAGAGATAATAGTGAAAGGATAAATCAATAAAAACCACCCCAATCATTAATCCTTAGTTTATCCCTTTAGTTTCAAACTCTTTTCCACACTAAACCTCTTCAAGAGTACAATAAGATAAAACTAAATGGATTTTTAGCTTGGGTATGCACATGGCACTATGGGCATCTCACAGCCATGCAGAGCAGGCCAAGAGAACAAAGCAAAATCCTGCATGTCCACAATCAGATCTTCAGCTGGAAGAATAGGTGCAGCTGCAAAGGGAAGTCCCAGCTGGTAGCCAGATGGGTAAGGCACAGTGACCAAAGGACATGGCAAGCCCAAGCATGACTGAAGCAACAAGTCCAATCAGATGAGTGGAACACAATGAAGAACAACCCAAACAACCTATCTGTAACCCCCTCAGCAGAAAGACAGGGGGAGATTATTTGTGGACAAATTGTCCATGGGCAGCAAGAGTCTGCTATACAGATCCAGATTCCTGCCCCGGTAGAAGGGTTAGCAAGTGCCACATAGGATGTCAGGGCCCAGTCCCGGGCTGAAGTCAGAGCCAATGTCCAATCCTAAAGGGAAGAGTGCTTTTGGACAGGAGAACTAGAGATCAGGATTTAGCCAGATCTGTAGCTTGGACCAACAATGGACAGGGAAGAAGACAGTTGTCACTTGGGAAAACATGTCACTAGCCCATCAAACCCCACGTTCAGGTGGATGACTAGCTACCAAGTCCTACCAATGTCACTGAGGTGGTTGATCTACTTCCTATCTGAATTGGTTTGGACTTGGATGTGAGGGAGGGAGGGAGGCAACTAGAAGTGAAAATCATGAATGGACCCAAAAGGGAGCAGCTGGGCAACATAAAGACATGGAAGTTGAGGCAGGAGCCCAATAAGTTTAAGTTACTCTGCTTGATCATGCACCATGCCCACCCACTGATAGAGGTTCCAATGGGAAAGAAATGAAGTTGAATTACCCACTTGGAAACCTAAGGAGTTGACATTAAGAAATAGTCATTCATTCCACCAACATTTATTGAGCACCTACTATATTCATAGCTCTTGCTTTGGAGTATGCAAAGAAGCCAAATTCATGGTGTCTACCCTCAAATATCCCACAGTAGAACAAGCATGATAAGAGAACCACAAAAATAACTACTATATGGTAAGTCCTAGCCAGACGCTATAGAGCACAGATGAAAAATGAGGACCAGCCAAAACACCAAAAAAGTCTCATAAGCTTCTTGAGAGGACACTATGGCTGTTTTGCCTGGACAGCACAGTTCTAGCCACTGCTCTATCAGAGATTTCAGTCGCCTCTGGGTGACTCCAAGTCTGAAGTGATAGCCATTTTGACTTTATCTACACGCTCCTCAACTATCTTAGTGTTGTGTATTGTCCTCCTATAACAGAGGGAGCCCAGGAGTTTTGCATAAGAGGAATGAATTCCTGACTGCCACTTACTAAATAAGTAGCCATAGCCATATTTCCTGACCTGCCTGAACTTCACTTTTATCCCCATAAAGTATGAATAAAGACAACACAACTTCAAAGGGTTATCTCAAGGATTAAGTGAAATAATATATGTGAACAGGTTTTGTAAACTGAGAAGAACTGGAAAAACATTTATCATTTTAATGGGGTCCCAACTTGAGCCTAAACTGGGTTTCAGCCCTTCCTGGGTGTGTTTGATGAACTGGTATGGGGAGCATCTGGGAGCGACTCCAAGTGAGGATGAGGAAGTGGTTTGGCTCACATGCCAGGAAAAGCAACAAAGACAGATGGGTAGCACATGGGAAGCTTCAGACTTTGCCTGGCCCAGCCCCACAGCTGAGAGTCAGGACTCAGCAGAGGAAGGGGCCCCCTACAAAAGCTGAGGAAGCTGTTTTCAGAAGGGGACATTATTCCTGCTACTTTAGGGGCTGATGCTAAACTAAGATGCAAAATGGAATAGGAATGAAGGCGGGGGGCGGGGGGGGGGAGGGGAAGGGGGTGTGCTTTTCCCAGTACAGAGAGCACTCCAGAGCATTCCATGCCACGTAGTACCTGAAGAGTTTCCACATGAGGGGAAAGTGTTCTTGGGTAGACATGAGCACATAAGGTGCACACTGCAACTCACCCCCAAGCTGCCAGGTGATCAGGGATAATGCCCATAGTGCACAAGTGGAAGAAAGAGTAGAGTATTTGTGCATGGCTGTGAAATGCTCCTGGGGGATGAAGTTTCAGGGGCAAAAGTCAGCAAAATATAGGTCACTGCTGCTAATATGACCCTAACAGAATACTCACGGGTTGGTGAGGCCTGGAGAAACTCAACTCACATTATTATTAAGTCAGGTTGAATGTTTGACGCCATGTGAGTTCGGGTACCAATAGCTGCTGTTTCCAGTTGCTTCTATTACCTCAATCTTTCAGGGAGCCTGAGAATGGAGGTGTGTTATCCAGCCAGGCTAGAAGCTCTCTCTCTTGATGAAGACCAGCCAGGCATTAGCCCCCAACTCGTGCTTTCAACTAATCCTGCTCCAATCAGCGGCAGCATCCAGCATCCATTTCTCCTGGCTCTCCTCGTAGTATTCCCAAGTCTGGATGAGGAGGGAAGGGCTGGTGGAAGGATGTGTGAGATTATGGCATGGAAGCTGCATGGTGGGGTGGCAAAGTAGAGGAGACAAGCAACAAGAGTACACCAGCAAGAACACGTAAAATGCCCCTCTGAAGTGGAGATGAGCTGGGAGGACAGTGAAGGGAGCTTGGGGCAAAGGTGAGCAGAAAAGAACAAAATGCACCCGCTCTGAAGAAACGGCAAGAGGTCTGGCCAAGTGTGAGTATGCTCGACTTTGCCTCTTTCCCTGCAGCCCACTGCCATTAAGTCTAGAATTCTGGCCCAAGAATCCTGAGAGGCACCTCAGACGTGCCCAGCATTGGACACAACACACAGATGCCTGCATTCACTCAGCAAGGAGAGTCAATAATTCATCCAAAGAATGGGATTCCAGCAGAGTTTTAAATAGTAAGTAGGAGCTGACCAGGCAGGAAAGGAAGTGAAGAGGAAATAACTAACTTCTTAGACCTTGCTATGTGCCAGCCGATATGTAAAGAGCATTTGGGGCAGAGAGCGTGGCAGGTACAAAGTCAGAAATGTGAAAGTGCCTGATACACTGACAGAAGGTGAACTCTATAGATAATGTTTAGTGCCTTGTAGGAACTGTCAAAAGATAAGCCTACAAAGGCAAATTGGGACTGAACTAGCCTGAATTTTTAAAATACATATATATTTACACATAGATCTGAAAAGATATATGGGCCAATATATTAACACTGGTTATGGTGGTGAAGATTCTGGTGAGTTTCATTTTTACTTTTTTTAAGTATCTAGATATTCCTTTTCTTCTCCTTATCTTTTTCACCAACAAGAAAAGAGGTTGCGGAGGTGGGTGTGTCTGAATACCATGTTAGTATGACCTTGATTCTGCAGGCATTGGGAGCCACTAAACATTCTTAAGGGACAGACTGAGGTAGCCAGGTGTGAACCATCAAGAGCTGCTTCGGTGTCATCTCTCAGCGACTCACTGCATTCCTCTTTCCCTGGGACCTTCTCCCTGTGCCACCTGCATACCCAGAAGTCAAGGCTGCAGGATTAGACCTCTCAGTTCGTGAGATGGAGGTGGCCAGCAATGAGCAGAGGCACGGTCAATGCCAGTGCATTTCTCTGTCCATGCAGAGCTCCCCCAGACTTGACAGCAGGCACAAAACAATCTGGCTCTGCCCCAAGCACAAACACAAGAGGGGAACAAGGACAGGTGGCAAAGCATTCACAAAAGCTAGACAAAAAGGCAGATTTTTTTCCTACAATGTAGAAGCTTTTATTACTAGAAAATAAAATCCTGTCTGAGCAAATGCCAGGAAAACGATTAAGGGCTCAATTTAGACTGGGAGGCTTGGCTGGGCACTGCTGAGCGGAGAGCGAAACAATGTCCGCCCCACTCTCTGTGCACATCACGTTAGCGGGGAGCAGCCCAAGCTCCAGCCAGGTCTTTCGCCACTAGTTTTGCAGAATTGCAGTTAAGCTTTGGCCACTGGGTTTCAGTTAAAAGGCCTGTGTGGAAGGAGGATAAAAGGCTCTGTGTGCAGGCCAGCTCCTGCATCTGAGGACTGAGAAGAAAGGCAGCCACGGTGGTGCCAGACCTCTTCCCTGTGGTTCTCAGGCTCCCCAGACCGACCCAGGCAGGCAGGAGACGGTGAGGAGTGTGGGCTGGTTTGGGAGTCAGACAGGCCTGGGTTGAAACCCCAATGTACTTCGTATGAGGCCTTTAGGCAAGATTTTAATTTCTCCAAGCCCCAATGTCTTCATCTATAAAGTGGAGATAATAATTTATAGAATTACTATGGGGATAGCATGACATGATATACATAAAAGCACCAATGAAGTAGGTGCTTAGTTGTTGGTAGATTCTTCCTCTCCCCCCTCTTTTTTTTTCCTCCAGAGCCTCCTAAACCAAATAATTGTGGTGCAGTTGGAAAGGCATAAGATTGGAGGTTGGAAAACTAGTCTTCAAGTTCTCGTTCAACTACTAAGGAGTTGTGATGACTCAGGCCAGTCCCTAAATCTCTCTGGGCCTCACTTTCTCCTGCTGAAGAATGTGGGTCTTGGATTAAATGATCTCTAAGGGCCATTTCAATCTCTGACTTCGTTTCTTAGGAACATTTTTTTTTAAATTATAGTTCACAATTCAATATTATTTTGTATTCGTTTCAGGTGAAAGCATGGCGGTTAAACAATCATATACTCTACAAAGTGGTCCCCTGATTTCCAGTCCCAGCTGGCACCATACATAGTGATTAACCTATGCTGTACTTTATATCCCTATGACTATTATTTCTGACTTTAATATTAATTATAATAACAACAACTGCTAAGCAGTTGCTATGTGCCAACACATTACCATTTTCTTATCAAATATTATTATCCTGATTTTAGAAGTAATGAAGGTATGGTTTATTGGAGGAGCTTAGGAACTGGTCCCAGACGGCACAGTTAGAAAGGACAGGCTAGATTCTAGCCACTAGAAAGTGCTTGCTCTGACTTACTTTTTAAAAAAATTAATTATCATATCTACAATGTCCCAAGTCCTTTTACTGGACAGATAATAAAATCCAACCACTGTGCAGGTTCTAGGTCAGGTTTAAACAGCTGCCAATTCTTGAAACGATAGCTGGGGGTTCAGACCTGGAGAATACTAATCCACTTGTAGTGGCATGAAACGTGCCCCACAGAGAGAGAATCTTCGTATCAGGAGGTGGGAAGGAGGCCATTCCTGGGGCGGCCAATCAGGCCAAAGACAGGGCACTATGGTGGAGACCCTGGGAGCCAGGCAGCTATCAGCCAAGTAAGCAAGCAGTGGGCACCAGGGCAGCACAGTGAGGCTGGCAGAGGCCTTTCAGCCACCAAATGCGAGTTTGAGCAGAGACGCAGGCCATTTGGACCACACCACTGGGTAGTAAGTGTGCAAGAGGGAACGCTGTGATGTGGCGGCCAGCTGCTAGCTCTGGGGACTCACTGCCCGAGTCTGACTGGCAACAAGGAGACTCAGGAAGAAACAGCAAAGCCCAGCACTCATGGCCAGCCTCAGAGCCCAGCAAATCCATGAACGGTCGAATCCATGAACAGTCGAATCCATGAACGGATGCTCTATATCTGCTGTCTACTGCTCTACGGCAAACCACCTCCAAACTTAGTGATTTGAAATAACAAAGATGGATTCTTTCTCACAGTTTTGTGGGTTGGCTGGGCTCCAATGGGCAGTTCTTCAGCTCCATGCAGTGTCAGCCGGGTTCACTCCTGTGGCGACATCCAGCTAAGAACTCAACTGGGGCTAGAACATCGAAGATGGCTTCACTCACATACCTGGTGGTGGGTACTGAACTGAGGCTTTTTGCTGGGACACCTGAGTTCTTTGTTTAAAATTTGAAACTTAATTTATAAAAATAGTACCACTGGTAATTCCAAAACATGAAATACTTAAGTAAAAGCTAATAAGTGGAAAACACTGATGAAAGAAATGTTAAAGGTGTTAAATACATGGAAAGCTAGACCGTGTTGATAGATTAGAAGACTCAATGGTGTTAATGTCCATTCTCCCCAAATTGATTTGTACATTAGTGGAAATCCCAACATTATCCCAATCAAGAGAGCAAGTTTTATAAGCTGATATTTATAAGCAGGATATTTATAAGCTGATTCTAAAAAGGGCAAAGGAACTAGAATAGCCAAACCAACTTTGAAAAAGAACAGCAAGTGAATGGTTGAATAATTAGTATAATACATTTGAACAATAGAAATGAATGAAAGATTGAAGTACACAACCTGGGTGAATTTCAAAGGCCTTTAATACACTAAGTGAGCAAGATAGACCCAGATTTTATATACTGTATGATTCCAGTTATATGTCATTCTGGAAGAGGTAAAAATAAAGGAATTTGATATAATCAAGACCACATAGTAGCAGGAAGAGGATAGATAGATCAATGGAACAAAATAGAGAGCCCAGGAAAGAAGAAAACACAAAAACATATATGATCAACTGATTTTTGACAGAGGTACAAAGGCAAATAAATAGAAAAAGGGTAAACTTTTTAACAAATGGTGTCAAAACAACTGGACATCAATGTACAAAAACATGAGTCTTGACCAACACCTCACACCTTCACAAAATTTAACAAAATGGATTATGGACATAAATGTAAAATATAAAATTAGCAAACTTTTACAACAAAACACAGGAGAAAATATTTGTGACCTAGAGTTAGGCCAAGAAAGCGCGATATATAAAATAAAAATATTCGTAAATTGGACTTAAAATGTAGTTTTTGCTCTGTTAAAGACATTGTTATATCATTCTGAAAAAGGCTCAGGGAATTTAGGGAAGAAAATTGTTTACGTTCTGATTGTGTTAGTAGTTACATGACTCTGTATACTTGTCGAAATCATAAAAGTATACACAATACCAAAAGTAAATTTTACTGTATCAGTATTTAAATAGCATAAATAAAATTCAGCCAAAAAATATCAAATCAATATTCCTCCAGACCCACCCTACAAAAAACACCAAATATTATCCCCACAGAAAAACAAACATTTTTAATAAATTAATAAAAAATTGATATTTAACCAAAGAAATACCATTTTACCTCTCCAATATATACATTTAAAACTTCTGAACCCTGGCCAGTTTTACTCAGTGGTTAGAGTGTTGGCCCACGGACCTAAGGGTCATGGGTTCAACTCCCAGTCAAGGGCACATACCTGGGTTACAGGTTCCCCAGCCCCAGTAGGGGCACATGCAGGAGGCAATCAATTGATGTGTTTCATGTCTATGTTTCTCTCCCTCTCTCTCTTTCTCTCTCTTCCGCTCCTCTCTGTCTCTCCCCACCCCTCCACCCTGTACTCCCTCCTTTCCACTCTCTCTAGAAATCAATGAAAAAATATCCTCAGGTGAGAATAAAAACAAAAAACTTCTAATAATATCCACTACTGGCAAAGGTATGATAAAATGGACATAATCACGTGCAATGAATGGGCATGTGAATAAGTACATCTTTTTTTAATTGAGGTATAACTGACATATAACGTTACATTAATTTCAAGTGTACAGCATGATTCAATATTATTATATATTGCAAAATGATCACCACAATAAGTCTAGTTAATATCCATCACTATACATAGTCTCAAAAAAAGTTTTTTTTCTTGTGATTAGAACTTTTAAGATATACTCTCTTAGTAACTTACAAATATGTAATGCAGTATTATTAACTACAGTTATCATGCTGTAATTTGTACATCCTTTTTGGAAGGCAATACAGCAACATGTATCAGAGCCTTAAAAGTGTTCTTACCCCTTGAAAAAATAAAGCTACTTCTAGGAGTCAATCCTCAGGAAATAATCAGAGATTCTGATGAGGACCATTATCTTTGCTGCATTGAAATGCTGTCTCCCACATCACAGGGACAGACCTGCAGCAGGTCCTAAACAAATGTTGCCCGACTATTTGATGACAACACTCTCCCATAAACATCTGCTTCCAGCCAGAAGCCTAGTAGGAAGGGTAGCCTCTACTGTGTGGGCCCGTTTGGTCGGGATGCTGCCTTTGTGTAACAGCATTCAATGGCTGCCTACACTCAGTGGGAATGATGACGGTGGTGGTTACATTCCTAATGAGTTAGCAAGTGACCCCCTGGCCGTGCCCATAGAGACAGCAGGGGTCCTCATCCAGACTGACTGCTTCAGGAGAGACACCCAGGAGAGCAGATAGGACACAATCAAAGAGGCAAGAGTCAGTCTAGTGGACACTAGGGACTGATAGGAAAGCCAGGGAATTATGGCTGAGAGGATGCGTTAAAATGGAGAAAGATCCTGGCATAGGACACAGGGTCTACCAGCCGTGGGCAAACTACAGCCCGCGGGCCGGATCCGGCTGTTCTATCCAGTTCTCTTGCTCTCCCCTCCGCTCCTTTACTTTGAATTTATATTAGTTCACACAAACATTCCATCCATGCTTTTGTTCCGGCCCTCCGGTCCAGTTTAAGAACCCATTGTGGCCCTCGAGTCAAAAAGTTTGCCCACCCCTGGCTAGGCCTTGTCTCCAGACCCCACCAGTGATGTCCCTGTCTTAATAACAACTATTCTCCTTAATCTCAGCTAACAGTCCATTCAGCCCCTTGTTCTGTGTTATATAGGCACTGCAACTCCACTTGCGGCTGAGTGCCTGCATGTTTATACAGGGACCCTTCAGTCCTACTTGCTGGGCTCATTCCTCTGCCCCCTGGCTCCTCCAGCCCCCACCCTACCCACCATTTATCCCATGCACACCTCTCACACTTCCTCAAAGGATTTAACAGGCACTGTGCAGGCTTGCTGGATGGAACCAAGTTATCAAGGAAGCGAGGAATCTTTCCATAACAGTGTCTCTTAGTTGGAAAACATTAACTTTGTATGTTGACTCTAACAGCAACAGTGACTATTCTTAACATGTATTGAGTAAGCACCTGCTGTGTGCTAAGGCGCTGTGCCAAGTGTTCTACAGGCATTATAAATTATTACAACTCAATTCACACAGCAACACTATGAGGTGAGTACTGGTATTATCATTACTAACATTCCTGTTTTACACATGAAGAATCTAGAGCTCAGAAAGGAATTTTCTGCATATTAGCATAACCAATGTACACAGACACTGGGGCGGTGGGGGCTTGCCCGGAGTGGGAATGGCTGGGGTGAGGGGAGGGGTGCGAGGGTCAACTGGGGAAAAAGGAGACATATGTAAAATTTTAGACAATAAAAAAAAAGGAATTTTCCCTGGAAAATAGGGCCAATAAGCAAACCAAAGACTTAATTTTGAATTCATTCATTTAACAAGTATTAATAGAGTGCCTACCATGTGCAGATACTATGCTAGGCACCAGTGCTACAGGGTGAACAACACAGATCCAGTCCCTGGCCGCAAGAAACTCATTGTCTAGTTGGGTTAACCCCTATAGCTGCCCTCATTGGTCACAGAGAAAGGATTCAAAGCCATGTTTTCTACACCCAAGCCCAACCATATAATCACAACACCATCTGCCTCTCTTACTGGAAACAGTCCCTCTGTGAGAATCATGTTTCTCTGATACATACCATGAGCTCAGTGTCAATATCTATATGACCAGGTGTTGACGCTGAGCACATGTTGTGTATCAGAGTACAGGCAACCTTTCCTAAGGCTTTGCTCAAATGTCATTTTCTCAATGAGGCCATTCTAACTGCCTGCCTCCTATTAGCACCATGAACCCATTCTTCCCTACTCCCTTTTTCCATCATACTTATCACCTTCTTTTATAATATACTAGTACTAGTGGCCCAGTGCACGAATTCGTGCACATTGAAAGGAAATTAATTAGAAGAAATATTTTAATATTGCTATTCACCCTTTCTCTATAATAGAAGTGTCAACCAAATTCACAATCGACAATGACAGATGGAAACACATAAGTATGATTGGTGCCAAGGAGAGCTTTATATGTATCATGCATGCATGAGTCAACTTAGCCTTTTATATATATATATATATATATACATACATATATATATATATATATATATATATATATATATATATATATAAATTTGCTTAATTAGACTTGCTTTCTGATGTAGCTAAACTTTTTCCAGCCCAGTGAAGCACCCCAACTTCTCTTTCAGGTATTTGTCAGCAACACAGCAGTAAATATCAACACAAAGCAGATTATTATTACAGATCACGCAGGGAGAACAAAGGGTAAAATATTTTGCTGCAGCAGTGTTTGACTATATTCTGTGCAGTGAGAAAATCTGAAGTCATTTTCAAGGTCCACCATTTCTTCTTTTCAGTTGGGTCAAGTTTCTAAGCTTTCTAAATCTCTGTTTTCCAGCTAATGAAAAGAAGAAAATAGGATTCCACCAAGTCTCCTATCTACCTACTCCAAGACTTCTGTGAGGATTAAATGAGATGAGGCATGGGAAAACGCTTCACAGACATTTGGTTAAAGTGTAAGATGTTTCCATCTAGCTATAAAGCAAGTCATGTTCCTGGGCTGAAGAAACTGCAAGGAGGCTAGTTGCTAGGGAGAGGAAGCCAGGTGTTGCTAACGTGATGTGACATCATTACCTGATGGACACTTAGCACATTAGCCTTTTTTATATACATAGATTATTTATTATGCCTGTTGGTTGGTATGTGTCTCCTCACACTTTAATGTAAGTTCCCCAAAGGCAGTGAATCCTTACCTGTTTTGCTCACTGAGGTACCCCAGTGCCTACACAGCCTGACACACAGAAAGTACCCAGTAAGGATTTTTTTTTGTGTGAATCAATGAAGGTAAAGATTATGTACAGGTTTAGTAGACAGATGGTGCTAATTAGACAGAGACCAAAACAGGGAAAGAAGAATTGAGCTGGGAACCAAGTTCCCAATTGGTAGGATGAGAGTTAACTTCCTGGCAGTCAAGAGAAGCGTGTTGCAAGAACCGGAAAGGAGTGGCCAAAGCAGATCACAGCCTGGGAACCAGAAGACCCTGCAGGAGGTAGAGTGGCTATACTTCTCAGTGCTCAGAAACACGTCAGATATTTGACAGCCAGGAAGCCAGGGAGGATCAGGAAGTGCATGGCCATCTGTGTTCTATAAGACTCCAGGGAGTCAGGGGGTCAGATGAGCAGTCAGGGGTTGGGGATCAAAGCAGACAAAGGCTTAAGTCCAGGAAGTCTGGGAAGGAAAGATACCCATCCAACAAAACTCAGAGAACATCCTAATCCTGAGGCAAGGATTGTGGGAGCTAAGCTTTCTTTCAAGTTTTCTCCCAGGAGGTGGATGGCCTTGAGGGCTGCAGGAGGAGCAGGAAAGAGGGTATGGCTTCATGGCATGTCTCTGCTAGAAAGAGCTGATTGTACGTATCTCTTCCCAACTTCCAAATTCAGTGGTTTGAGCATGAAATTGGCCATGGTTGAAGTATTTCCACCATAGAATTTGACAAATGCTATAAATTAGGGATCGTTTGCTTATTTCTTGGGTAGCTGGTTGTTGAACATTTACCAGCACAAAGCTGGTATAGTTTATTATGAAACTAAGGCTGCAGGGAGCTTTGTTCTTGGCTAGAAGAGGGGGATAGAATTGCATGTAGGTACTGAAGTTGAGGCATACCCTTGTGCCCTTGGATAACTGCAGATAGAGCAAGAAGCCAACTTAATAAAACCCTTCCCTAGGGTTTTCCTATTCACTATAGAATTTACACAGGGACTCTTTCTCTTAAATTTGGAGGCCAGAGATTCATTTGAACCCATTTATTCATTTATTTGTTCATTCAAAAAGTACTGACAGAGGACCTCCCATGTGCAGGCTAGCACTAGATCACAGAGGTGACAAGACAGATTTGTTCTTGCCCTCATGGCACTGATTGCCTAGCACAGGAGTGCACAAATTATGACCTGAGGACCAAATGTGACTTGTGACCTCTTTGAATACAGCAATCCTTCATTCAAGTTAAGTATGGTTTTTACACTGTCAAAGAGTTGTGAAGCCCTAGCCCAGTGGTCAGCAAACTGCGGCTCATGAGCCACATGCGGCTCTTTGGCCCCTTGAGTGTGGCTCTTCCACAAAATACCATGCACGGGCGCGCACGAACAGTGCGATTGAAACTTTGTGGCCCATGCGCAGAAGTCGTTTTTCGGCTCTCAAAAGAAATTTCAATCGTTGTACTGTTGATATTTGGCTCTGTTGACTAATGAGTTTGCCAACCACTGCCCTAGCCTGTTTAGCTCATGGATACAGCATTGGCCTGGGGACTGAAGGGTCCTGGGTTCAAGCACATGTCCAGGTTGCGGGCTCCATCCCCAGTAGGGAATGTGCAGGAGGCAACCAATCAATTATTCTCTCATCATTGATGTTTCTATCTCTCTATCCTTCTCCTTTCCTCTCTGAAATCAATAATAATAATTAAAAAAAAGAGTTGTGAAGAAGGAGGGGGAAGAGGAGGACCATGATGAACAGAGACCATAAAATATTTACTGTCTGGCCCTTTACAGAAAATGTTTGCCAACCCTAGGTCTACCAGCTGAGATAAACCTTATTCCTTTACAGCTTCCCTAATCAACCATTAATAGGACAAGATTTGAGCCAGAACATGGCCTGAGGAAAGAACCAAGAGTAGAGGAGGCGATGTTGACAGTTATAAGGACGGAGGCTGGATGTCTCCTGGGCTACAGCTCAGTGTTAGACAATTAGAAATGTGTATTTGCAAATATTTGGCTGGGTGGGCCAGTGGCTGAGACTGAGGCATAAAAGCTGAGTGCAAGGGGACGATAAGTTGGGGTTAGCCCAAGAACACAGGAGGAAACCAAGTCAGAGACCCTTACTGGAGTGAACAGTGACAGTAGAGAAGAATAACAGCAGCAAATGCTTCTAGCGTGCCTGCTATCTACCACATGCTATTCCAAGTACAATGCTCATATCAACACATTTAATCCTCCCAGCAGTCCTAGGGAGGTTGATCCTATTATTATTCCCATTTGACAGATGAAGAAACTGAAGCACAGAGAGCTGGAGTAACTTGCCAACAGTTGCACAGTTAATAAATAATAAAGCCCAGAATTTAAATCAAGATAATCTTATTTTAGGACCCACATTCTTAACCGCTACACTACACTGTCTCTCAGTCAGACTAGTGGGGGAAGGAAGGAAAGCAGGTGGAAAAGGAGAATGGGAAAGAGTGTGGTGATGAGCTGCATCTGGACCCAAAGGATGAGCGAGGAAAAGGAGGCCACAGTCAGAAACAACAGTGAGCACTTCCCTAATCCCTTGATATTCATGCTAAACTTTCTCTGTGCCAAGCTCTATGCCACAGGCAGAGGGTTCAGAGATGAGTCCGACTTGGTCTAGACTCTAGACTCTAGAGGGAAGGCAGTCACCAGTGAACAGACTGGATTAAGTCCCACACAGCACTATCAGGACCCAGAAGAGAAAGAAGCTCCTCCCAGAGAGAGCTGCACCAGTAAGCTGGGAGCCAGGTGCCAGAGAGGGATGCGAGCTTGCACGGCCCAATGTCACCTGGATGAACCACCTCCAGAATAGGCCATTTAAAAAGGGGCCCCACCAACAGGTCCAGGGGCCCCACCAACAACAGGTCGATGTGCCAGAGGAAAGCAACAGAGGCACAAATCCTGAAGAAAATGGTGGGTCGAAAGCCCAGTGGCTATTAGAAATAGGGGGAAGGGAGGCAGCTGGGAAGCCCAGATCAACCAGGAGTCAGGATGGAGCAAGGAGAGATGGATCAAGGGTACTCAGGCATGTCTGTGTCTTTTATTTTTTAATTGAATGTATTGGAGTGACAATGGTTAATAAAATCATACAGGTTTCAAGTGTACAACTCTAAACACATCATCTGTATGTTATATTGTGTGTCTGAGTCTTCATATCATGATGCCTTCCATACTTCACAGCATTATCCCTAACCTTATTTCCTAATGGCTGACTCTCCACCAGCATTATGAACCGGAATTTACTGACTTGAGTGCCCCCCAGTGCTGGGGAAGACAGGTCTAGAGTTAAGGCTTTTTATGCTAAAGCTCCTCCCACTCCCTTTCTGCCTCCCGGCTGACCTTCCCAGGACAAGTTAGCCTTCCTCTGAAAGGAACGGTGTCGGGCTCCTTTTCTTATACACGTTTCTCTCCAGAAACATTCCATCAGAGCTTAAGGCTGCTTGTGGCCAGCAGTGTTGGTGACCTCACCCTTCTCCCTCTGGGAAATGAAGTGACCCAGCAGTCATTAAGACCAAGATAACAGTCCAAGCTGTCAACAGTTCCTTGCAGGGCGGAGAAATGTCAGGACTGTTGGATGTCTGAATGGAGCTGGAGGTCCTGGGGTTAATGTAGCAGGAAAAAATGACAGTGTAAACAGATGCAGGCTAGTCCAACAATGATCAAGTCACCAGGGAGCAACTCTCAATAAAGATTTGTTGACTTTGTTCTAACAATAGGAAAGGTGGTATGCTAACCCATAGCCCTTCCTTCTTTTTTCCAGCATACTGATCAACATGCCCGTACTTAGCATGACTGTCCACACAATTGCTGCCATGCTCTTGTATTGGACACACGTGGGACTGTTTGCCTAGAGCCCCTCCTCCTGGGAACCATTCCCCCTATCCATATGGTATCTTCTTATGTGGCCTTGTCTTCTCCCACAAGTTTGATAAGTGAGGGCTGGGCACTTAACCCAAGGTGGGCCAATCAGAGTCCTTCCTTGGGATTCTCCCAACTAGAATCAGAGAACTGGTCTCTCTTTGATGGTGGAAGTTAAAAAATATAAACTTTAGGAGCTTTTATATACATATTTCCAATACATCTGGAAATATGTATATAAAAGCTCCTAAAGTTTAATATATATTAATAAAAAATTGATTTGTGCTATATAAATATGGCTCTTCTCACTTAGCAATATATCCGCCATTGGTTGCTTTGAGTGCTAAATTCCTCTATTATATTTTATATATCACTTAATTTACAAAACAAATAAATTTATATGAGCCTTTTAAAGAATTTTATTCTAGCCCTGGCCAGGTGGCTCAGTTGGTTGGACTGCTGCTCCATGTATCAAAAGGTTGCAGGTTTGATTCCCAGTCAGGGCCCATACCTGGGCTGCAGATCGGGTCCCCAGTCAGAAGCGTATGAGAAGCAACCAATAGATGTTTCTCTCTCACATGATGTTTCTCTCTCTTTCTCTAAAAAAAACAAAACACACACACACATATCCTCAGGTGAGGATTTAAAAAAAAAATTATTCCATAGTTCAGATCACTATTTTCCTAAATTTGTTCTACACAACAGAGGAGAGGCCACATCTCTTGCAGAAATTAAAGGTCCTTAGGTATCCCACAATGAAATGATCGAAACTAAATGAAGTTTACTCCAGGAAATATCTTCTCAATGAAAATTCATCGATAATGGTGTATTTCTAATTGAAATTAATGTATCTAGACAGAGTTCAAAACACAATGCTGATCAAAATATCATATCCCAAGGAAATCATGGACTAAAGCCCCACTTTCTGGGACAGTGGTGAATGCCCATCACCAGATGAGGCCAGATAAGGCCAGCAGTGGTCATATGGCCATTCCCAAGGACATAGAGACCAGAATTCAAGGATCTGCTTGAATATGGATATGGAGTTGTTAAGACTCCATGAACTTTAATTGACAGCATTAAAAAACCTTCTTTCAGGTCCAATTACTCAGATGCTGCCCTTAAGCCATTTCTCCTTTCCAAGACTCAGTTTCTTCAACCGTGATATGAAGGGTCTTCAAAACTCTGAACCACAATCTCCAAACACCCTTGGGGTCCCTTCCAACAGAGACATACTCAAACCCCTACTGGTCTCCTAACTTCCACAGCATCCCTGAGGACCTCTATTCTTTCTCTTTGTGGCGGAAGAAACAGTATGAACAAACAAAATCATCAAGAGTTGCTTATGTGTGCACACAAAGGATGAACCAAACAGCAGGAAAACGCAGAAAGTAGGTGAAAGGTGAAGCTGTTTTGCTGAATTGGTGTCAGAGGTTGCAGTACAAATCCCCAGGGAGAATGAGAGCGCCACTAACGCTAACATTTGCTCTCAAAAATCTGTTCACACAGCCTCCATGCTAGCAGCCCAGCCTCCCATCCCCCAGCTGGCTTCTTCTGAAAGGCCTAGAGGCAAGGAAACTGTTGCTTTTCTGCTTTTTTTTTTTCCTCCAGAAAAACAATTAGAAGTGTGTGGTTTTTACCTTTTCTTAACTGGGGCTCATCAGGAAGAGATCCTCCTTCCAGTGCAGCACCAGTCCCCGCCGGGTGCAGCGTCTCTGAAGTCCAGGGGGTCTCGTTGTTTTGTGTGTTCCTCGGGGCATAAAGAAATGAGCTCCCTGCAATAAGGGGTCGTATCTGGGATACTGTGCAATGTGGAATAAGATATCTTTGAGTAGTGGTCGCTTCTTGGATGACCTCCCACTCACACTCTAGACAAAATATCATCAAGATCAATTAAACCTGAATTTAATTAAGTTTGAGGAAGGCACAGAGCTGATTTCCTGGCTGTACCTGGGACCAGGTCCTCTGCTCTGAAACCCTTAGGGCTCCTCACCAGCTGCTGTCTAACATTTTTGGTGCCGTGCCTGAGGCTCAGTGTTTCCTTGGTCCTGTGTCTCTCTCCATGGAGGCTGTCACTTGAACCTACTGCAAGCTTGGCTGGTTCCGTCTCCATCATATCTGCATGTCTACTTGAGAGAGAACCTATCAGGCTAATGCCACTTGTAGTGCCTAAGGCAGAGAATGGGTCTTCCCAAAAGCCTGAAGAAGCAGTTGAAGGACTGTTCTTGCATCTGCTAGCAAGTAAACATTTGTAGCTTTCACGGAATTTTGTCTATGCGCTCACCTCACCTGGTATGGAGGTTATAACCCCGCTGTAACCACCAGAGGTAGGGAGACCAATTCAGCCTGGCATGTCCAGGACTTTGCGGTTTTAGCACAGGAAGTCCCATGTGCCAGGAAACCCCAAAGTGCCAGGCAAACCAGGACATCAGTCACCCTACATATATCTACCAAAAGAAGTTACCAACTGCTGAATAGCAAATTATTGTATTTGAGCTGGAGTAAAACATTGTTTCCCTTAAAACAGCTGCAACAGGCTTGAGTTTCCAAAAAAGACTAAAGGAAAAATGAGACCTAGAGCCTTACTACTCAAAATGTGGTTCATAGATCAGCAGCATCTATATCCCCCCAGGACCTTGTTATAAATGCAGAGTCTTGGGCCCTGCCTCAGACATACTGAATTAAAATCTGCAATTTATCAAGGCCTCCAAGTGAGAACTTGCAGAGGGCTCCATGCACCTTAAAGTCTAAGTTGCACTAGCCTAGAGAAACATACCTCAGAGGGTGTCTTCTGGCCGGGTTTTAAAGTCACTAGGAGTGAGTTGGCAGGGTGAGGGAGCAGAGGGCACCAAGGCGCAGAAGATGGCAACGTGTTCATTGCAGGAGTCATTTGTTGTTTCTCGATGTGAGGGATGGGGAAAACCTGGCAAGACAGGTTGGGGAAAGACTGTGGAAGTTCTTGAACGTTAGGTAGCAATACTAACACCGTATCTTCCCTGCTCTTTCTTCTCAAGGCTCAGCCAACTACTAAACTCTATTTATCTTCTGAAAGCTAGAGCCACCTTCCCCCTGGCCTCGTCTGGCAACAGCTGGACTCCCACAGTGCTAGCTGAGACAGGTGCAGCAGGCTGTCTTCAAGGATGTTGGCATTTGTAAATACATTATTCTTTGCTACTTAAACTTGTCATCACAGGTTGAAGTGAGACTTACTATGTGCATTGGTCAGGGGACAATCAGAGAACCGTGGTGAGTGATAAAGAAAGGATTTCTTATAGCAGTTAGACCTTAAGCTAAATTGGCATAGTACAAAGCCACCACACTGTGTATTCCTAGGATGGCTGGTCAATTTTGAGAACTTCACACACACAAAAAAACCACCACAAACCCTCTTATTCCATATACTGAAGCCCAGTAGTCCTCTCTGGGGAGCCTTTCCTTTAGTTTCCCTCTCTCGGGGATGTACCGCATGCTGCCCTTTGTACACATCTGTATTAGAACCCATATAACCTGTGTTCCTACTATTTGTGTCCGCCTCCTCCCTCAACTCTGGAAGCCTCTCTGAGCCAGAAGCTATGTTTCATCATTTTGTATCTCCAGCTCCTGGCATGGCTCCTAGCATATGTAAGGTCAGATCATGTAAAACCACTGCTATTTTAACATCTTGGATCCACATAAGAAAATGTGATTTCATGAATAGCACAGTATTAGGAGGCACTGGTCAAATTTGTTTGCCACAAATTCTGGTTAGTCAAGGAAAGAAAGTACGTGGGTTTTTGTGAGGCCTCAGGCTCCTTCTTACAAACCTCAATTGCCTTTGCACTCTTGGCTGTGGAGGTGCCAAGGAGTGTCTTCAACAGGTCACACACACAGATTTTAGACCATTTTCATGTTTCTGGAGCCTGGCAGTGTCTCCACACAGAGGATGAGTGATTCTCCAAGGGGTCAAATGCACAGTTTTCTGTACCATTTTAGTGTTTTGGGAGACTGGCAGTGTCTCCAAAGAGCTGATAAGTGGCCGACTGCAAGATGGATGAGATTAACTTCTTAGATGGCAAGTGTCCAAGATGGCTCAGAAAGCAGCTGCCAAACTCCACTTGATTTTCAGTCCTAGCATCATGGGACGGCAAGGAGCCTCAGAGGTCACGGATCACAACCATAGATCACTTGGAACTGAAAATGAGCAGAGGCAAAATAACTTTTTAAAAAAATCAAGATGTGCTGGTGAAAGGGAGTTTTTAAAAAATAAAAGGAAAGCCAGAAAGGAAGCTGGTACACTCTTTAGCACTAGGCAGGTGCACCTGCCAAACACAGCCTTTGGCTTCTCTTCATCCTCTGTAAGAAGTCTAAAATTATGAGGTATATCAGGCTCCACCCCCAAATGAACCCTGTGGCCACCATCTGAAGTTGCAGAGAGACCTGAGTTGGTGGGTCAGGGGGAAGTTGTTCTGAACCTTCGAGAAGGACAAAGCTCCAGAGAAATATTATTCAGGCAGATGTGCTTCTGCCTAGGCCCAGTCTGCGATTCCACGGGTTCTGGCCTGCCTTTCCTTCTTCCCCGTTCCTGCTCCTTGGTCCTCAGCTCCTCCTGACCATCCTGCACTCTGTCTAACCTTATTATGTGATGACCTCACTCTAGATCTCTATCCTGAGTCCTGCCTCTCTGGCCTGCCCTGGTTACAGGGCCAGAGAAAGTGAACTAAGAGGAGCTGGTTGCTATGCTTATATGGGCTATGTCACTTCAAATTCACAACACAATGCTGAGAGGTAAGGATTAGTAGCCTTCTTTTAAAGAGGAAGAGAAGTTAGGTGATTTGCCTAAAGTCACAGAGCTGCTAAAGGATGAAAGAGGAATCAAAGCCCAGGTGTATCACTCTCCAAGGCCATATTCTTTCCAGCATGCCACACTGGCTCTCTCCCCATTTCCTGCCCACCTTTTCTAGAGTCTCATTTGCATGTTCCCCACCCCTGATTTCATTCTAACTCCAATTTATCTCTTTATCTCCAGCATCTTTCCCCACTCAAACTCCAGCCAACTCACAAGATATTTTCTGATACAAGAGCTGCCCACCATTTGTAATCTACAAATGAAGTGAAAGCACACCTAATCACACCTCACTTGCCTTCCATAGTCCCCACTTCCCCACAGGAAAGGTCCAAATATCTCATCATGGCATGAATGCCATTCGCAATGTGGCCCCTCCTGGTCTCTCTGGCCTTACCTCTCACCTGATCTTTCTGTCTTCTCCTTTTTAAACCAGATTTCAACTTCACTACATCTCTTCCCTAATTAAGCCTACTTTAAGACCAAGGAGCCAAAAGGTTGACCTGCAGTACTTATTGTAATAAGATGGAGAGCTTTTCATTATCTTGGCATCTGGTACTAGAACTTCTCTTTGGAGAGAACCTCTTTTACTGAAAGGATTTCTTGATAACCCTCATTGGTACAGAAGTTAAGATCCCAGGATTCTAAGCATGGGTACTTTTCAGGTTGGGTTTTCAAGAAGTAGATGCTGAGATGGAGTTTGGGATGCAAGATGTGTTTATTAGAATAACTCAAATGTACATCAACTGATGGAGAAACAATATATATTTATATACTACCTTCTGGAATATTATTTATCCATAAAAAAAGAATAAAGTACTGATTCATGCTACAACTTGGATAAACCTTGAAACCATTATATTATGTAAAAGAAGCCAGCCACATACAACTTAACAAAAGCAAGATAAACTATCCAATCAAAAAATGGGCAAAGGACATAAATAGACATTTTTCGAAAGAAGACATACAGAAGGCCAAGAGGCATATGAAAACATGCTCAAAGTCACTAATCATCTGAGAGATGCAAATCAAAATGACAATGAGGTACCATCTCACCTCTGACAAAATGGCTATCATCAACAAATCAACAAACGACAAATGTTAGTGAGGATGTGGAGAAAAGGAACCCTCGTGCACTGCTGGTGGGAATGCAGACTGGTGCAGCCACTGTGGAGAACAGTATGGAGTTTCCTCAAAAAGTTAAAAATGGAACTCCTATTCAACCCAATAATCCCACTTCTAGGAATATATCCCAAGAAATCAAAAACACCAATCAGAAAGGACATATGCACCCCTATGTTCATAGCAGCACAATTTACAATAGCTAAGATTTGGAAACAGCCTAATTGCCCATCAGCAGATGAGTGTATTAAAAAACTGTGGTACATCTACACAATGGAATACTACGCTGCTATAAAAAAGAAGGAACTTTTACCATTTGCAACAGCATGGATGGACCTGGAGAGCATTATGCTAAGCAAAATAAGCCAGTCGGAGAAAGATAAATATCACATGATCTCACTCATTTGTGGAATATGGTGAATAACATAGACTGATGAACAAAAATGGATTCAGAGACGGAGAAGCACTAAACGGACTATGAAACCTCAGAGGGAAGGCGAGGAAGGACAGGGGTGGGGGGGATGTAAGAGATCAACCAAAGGACTTGTATGCATGCATATTAGCATAACCAATGGATACAGACACTGGGGCGGTGGGGGCTTGTCCTGGGGGATGGGAGTGGCCGGGGAGGGGTCGATGGTGGAAAAAGGAGACATATGTAATACTTTAAACAATAAAAAAAGAAATTAATAAAAAAAATGTTTAAAAAGGAGCCAGCCACAAAAGGCCACATATTGAATGATCCATTTATCTGAAACTTCCAGAAGAGTCAAATCTATAGAACAGAAAGTACATTAATGGTAGCTAGAGGTTAGGGAAGGGGTTAGTGGGAAGAAACTGCTAACAGATATGGAATTTCTTTTGGGGGTTATGAAAATGTCCTGGAATTAGTGGTAACGGTTGCACAACTTTGTGAATATACTAAAAATCACTGAGTTGTACATTTTAAAGGGGTGAATTTTATGGTATGTAAATTATAACTCAATGAAGTTTTTGTAAAAAGAAAACATTTTAAAAAGGGCATGTATTAGAGATCAATACCTGTGGAAGGAAGGAGCGGAGTGCAGGATTGGCCAGAGGAAGAACCTCACCTGTGATGCAAGCCCAGCAAAGCCTCAGCTAACAGGCTGGGAGCTCAGCGCCAGCAGTGCCCATCAGAGTGTCTCGCAGGAGGCTGAAATGGCTGAGCCTTTAAACTTCCACCTCTCTCAGTCACTGGATGTGGGTCACCCTGGGAAAGGTGTCACCTCAGGCGAGGAGGCAGCCTGCAGCTGAAGCAGACTCTGAAAGGAGCTGACAGTGGGACTCCGTCTGCTGACCCACTCCCTGGAGCTGGACAACCAGTTCTTCTTTAGAAGGGGTCTGGGTGTAAACTACTGGGGGTCTGGCCAGTAGGGAAGGAATGTGACAGTTGTTACTGCACACTTGCATTTGCATTCCATACCCTGTATAAAGGAAAGAGAAGTAGGCAGAAGAAAACGGAGTAAGTGAAACAGCCAGTGAGGTGGCAGAAAGCCATGCAGTATGCAAGGGGATTCTACTTTATAACCGCTCACATCTTCATTAAGTGAAGGCACAAAGTACAGACCCTTATCATTTTGTCAGATAAGAAATTCTACTCCAACCCTCTACCATTTTTGCCCTGAGGCTCTCATTTCTCCCATAGCCTCAGCGAGCTGAAGCATTTATTCAACTACATTTCTTTAAAAGTTTCGTAGGAAAGTATCACTTTTTCCTTCTTTTCACAGACTTGTCAAAAGAAATTAACATTGAGGCATCATTTATGAATTAGGGTCAACACTAAGCTTAAAAGGAGTGGCGAAAGAAAAAACGAGAGGAAGTCTACCATCTAACCAAGCTGGACTTAGTATCAGCTTAGTATTAGCTTTTCATAGAAAGCGCATCTGGAAAAGCGGCAAGAAGGACTGCATTTCATGCACTGTTTCTGGATAAGAGAAGAGCAATGGAAAAACGGGCAGGAATACATGTAAACCCAGACATCTAATAATAAAAATGTGCTTTTGCAAAGGTGCTTTCCATATATCATCTCATTTAGCCCCCTCCAAGACTCCCTAAAGTAGAGAGGTCAGAATTATTGTTACAATCATCATTTTATAGTTGAGTCAACAAATGTTCAGAGTTTAAGTGATCGGCTCGAGTTCACATAGCAACCAAGCAACAGGACTAAGACTTGCACCCAGAGCTAGCGACTCCAAGGGCAATGCTCTCCCCGTGATGCACCAGGCTGCAGCACAGCTGTCACCACTTCACCGCCCTGCCCTCTGCGACCAGAGAGGTAACCACGCGCCATCGAAGAGAAACCTGCTCAGCAGTTCAAATGCGTTTCCCATGAGGCAACAGCCATTTGAGAATTCACTTCTTGGAGGAAGTTTTTCATTAATTAGCATGACTTTCAGCCAACTAACGGAACTGAACTACCTTCTAATATACCTCAGAGATACAAGAACTCTTTTGTGAATGGTCTTGAAAAAGTTAATCAGTAAAACTCCAGACAGGCAACCAATGACCATTTTTAACTCCAGCTGTGGCAGAAAGAGGAATTTTAGATAGCAACATACAGGAAGAAAATAATGAATAAAGGGCTTCCATAGAACAGAGTAGCATTCAGCCCAACAAATGTCACTATAACAACAACAGGAAATCAAAGGCACCCATGGGCAGAGATGGTGAGCATATTTACACCATCACTTGTGGGCAAAGTGATACATCCAGCATTGATATGCATTGTGCAATTAACAATAAAGAAGAGACAAGATGCCTTGGACAAAACATATGTTTGAGAAACTGTGTCTCAACCAAGGTAAGTGGATTTCTTTACTACAAGACTTCCCAAGAGGTGAATAGCTTATCAGCAATTTAGGAAATAGTGAATTTGCACCATAAAATACAGTTGGTATAATTTATAACAACTGCAAAGAAAGACTTGTCATTCTGGACTAGTTCAGATATGACAAGTATATGGCTGTTTGCCCTCATTTTTCACGCCTGCCCCCAAGGCAGGCATGACTAGTCATGACACTCTCTGCCACTGATTGCAGGTATCTATCTATCTATCTATCTATCTCTATATATATAAAAGGCTAACATGCTAAGTGTCCGACCATCTGACTGGTTGCGCTGATGCACACTGACCACCAGGGGGCAGACGCGCAATGCAGGAGCTGCCAAGCTACAGTGACTTGGCAGCGGCGGTTCTAGGGTGACGCACCCCGAAACCAGGGAGGAGGGAGCCCGATTCCTCATGGGACCGCGCGATTCCACCTTCGGGCATGGGTTATGTTGTTGCTGGGGCACTGTTGGCCCCAAATCTGGTTTACTGCACACTTGCATTTGCATTCCATACCCTGTATAACGGCAACTTTGCAGAGTGCCCTCACACTCCGGGGCCCCTCGGGGAATGTCGGAAGGCCAGTTTCTGCCTGATCCCCGCAAGCCAGGCCAAGGGACTTCACCTGCCAGAGGGACCCGCTCACTCCACAGATGCCCTTTGAGCCACGACACCATCCCAGGTGCGGCCAGCAGGGGAGGGACCGCATGAGGTTGACTCCAGGGCATGTCCAGCCCATCTCGCCCAGTCCCACCCCACCAGCCACTTCTAATTAATTTCCTTTCAATGTGCATGAATCCGTGCACTGGGTCACTAGTAATGTCATAATCTTTAAAACCACACTCCAAGAAGCTGTTACGAGTTAGTCGTAAATGCATTATCAGCTTTGAAATGAAAAAGGATTAGGGATTTACTATGCAAAGTACCTAATATAGTCCCTGGTTCTTTTTGTTTTTCCTGGTTCTTTTTCAATTTATGCCTTTCCTTGTTTCCAAAAATTTAAAGTGGCTTGAAATGTTATCTACAATGAATAAATAAATCTAAAATAAAGAGGTAAGATTTTCAGAACCAAGGGAAAACAAGCATAATAAAAAATAGAGCAAACAAGGAGTTAGTTATAGCATCTTGCACATAGTAGGCATAAAATAAAATGGTGATGATGCCACGTGGTGGTGATAGTTTATACCAGTGGTCAGCAAACTGCGGCTCTGTTGACTAATAAGTTTGCTGACCACTGGTTTATACTAATAACACTAGAGGCCCGGTGCATGAAATTTGTGCACGAGTTCCCTAGGCCTGGCTGGGGGTCAGGGCCAATGGGACCTTTCTTCCCCTGGCTGCCAGCTGCTGGCCAGGGCCTTCCTTTGTCTGTGCCACCCCCTGGTGGTCAACACATCATAGCAGGTGGTCAAATTCCCAGTCATTCGAACTCCCGAGGGGACAATTTGCATATTAGCTTTTTGTTATATAGGATTAGTTGTCATTGTTGCTGTCATCATCTCTGCCTGGGGAAGTCCATTCATCCTTCAAATCCCCATCTGGGGACTAAGCCTACCAGACAGTAAACATAATGCAAAACCACAAAAATTAAAATATTGTGATAATGGTACATAAATAGACAGACCAATGGAACAGAATAGAATGTCCATAAAAGATTTTACTATATGATAAAGGTGCATATGTCTGTGCATAAAGTTTATTATAAAGTTTAGTATATGATAAAGTGGCAAGATTTTGAAATTCTCAGATACAGATGTAGAAACTAAAGCAATCAGAAGTTAAATAATTTTCCAAGCTCACACATCTAGTAAATTCTAAAACTGGGATTTGAATGCAGGCATTCTGATTCCAGAGCCCATTTTATTAACAACTAAATGATAATATTTTGTTAAAAAAGCAAAGTGCAAACCAATAAGTATAAGATACTACCTTTAGGGTAAAAAGAAAGGAGAAAGAAAAAAAACTTATTTATGTTTGCTCATGTATGCATACAGAAATTCTGAAGGACACACAAGAAGCGAATAGCAGTGGTTACCTTTGGAGAAAGTGGGGATGGACAGAAGAGTAATGGGGCTAAGGGAGGTATATAGTATATTCATAAAATTATTTTAAAATTTAGGCATATATATATATGAACGATATGAATGTATAACCTGATCCAAAATTAAAATAAGTGCAAAAACAGAAGAAAATCTCTCCTTGGGCAAACCTTTTCTGATCCCCCTCCCAAGCACAGCAAGCCTACCCTCCTTCTATGGCCCCTTATCCCTGTGCCTACATTTTTTCCTGGTACATATCGTGTTACATTGCCCTTATTTATGCTCCACACCCCTGCTCACCAAGCTGCCAGCCAAGCTGGGAGCCCTCCGAAGGCAGGGTTCTGCTTCTTTCAGTCTGTATCCCCAGCATGGAGTACAGTCCCTGATGGTGGTGGACAGCCAGTATGGGGAAGTGGAAGTGGGAAAAGAGAGAAGTGCAACCACGTCTGTGATATTAGCACCGTGCAAAGGGGAATCATCTGGGACTGTCATGTAACAATGGGAATCTGAAGAGGAAGTGAGGAGGGAGGAAAATACAGCAATCCTTGCAGAAAAGGTGTACCCAAACCAACTAAGCAAAGGGGTAAAAAGGGTACTAAGGCCAGTGTGAGTAGGGGGAAATGAGGAAGGAGAACCCCTTGCTGGAGAAGAGGCGAGAGCTGAAAGAAATGGAAGATCAAGAAATGGAACGTGTGCCCTAGCCAGTTTCCTCAGTGGTTAGAGCATCGGCCTGTGGATTAAAGGGTCTTGGGGTTCAATTCCGGTCAAGGGAAGGAACCTTGGTTGCAGGTTCAATCCTCAGCCCTGGTTGGGGCATGTGCGGGAAGCAACCAGTGGATGTGTCTCTCACACATTGATGTTTTTTATGTTTCTCTCTCTGTCTCTCTCCCCCGCCCTTCCACTCTCTCTAAAAATCAATGGGGCGGGGGGGTGGGGGGGAGGACGGAGAAATGGAACACAAGACTGAGACCACAGAAGCAAGACTGAGATTCCAGAAATGAGGCCTCCCATGGGCCTCAGAAATTCAGCTGTAAACGCTCTGCCCCTCTGACGACTGAAAATGGGGCAGAGGGTATGGGAAAGATTGGCACAGAGGAGACTTTCAACTCGTATATGGCAGCCACACCTGTGGTCTATTGCTTTCTGCTCATTTAAACTCTGTGCACACTCATCTGAGGCTGAAGGCAGATCCACATTGGGTCAGGGATGTGTTTTTCCCAGCAGAATAAACCCAAGATTCTACAGGCAGTGAGACCACACACCATCACCACCTCCCATGCCCTGCAAAACCAGGCTTCTGTGGATTCTTGTGCATGTCCTTATATTATGATCCACAGGAATATACTTCTTTATTGGATTGTGTTAATCATCAAAACTGCACTAATTCATTCGTCCTTATTTTAGAGATATACACTGGAATAGGTATAAATGAAGTGAAACAATATTTGGGATTTGCTTCAAAAGAGTAACAAAATAATATTCTTATTGTTACAAGAAGCTTGGGTTGTCCAAATAACAGCCCTTAGGAAGAGAATGTGCTCTATGTGAAGGGTGCTTTCCTCTAAGAGGCAAGCCTTAAAAGAAGTCAAATCCTGGCTAAGCATAGGAAGTATTTGCAGAAGGAAATTTTATTTCATTGCCTCAGCCCTCAGTGACATTAGCAAATACTGCAAAGTAATGAAAGAGGTCATTAGGAAGGAACTAGAAACGGCTTCCAACGTTATGGATAAACAGTCTGACATCTTAATTACATTCTGCCACCTAGTGACAAAGGAAATTTAACATACTTGCTTAACCAGGCTCCAAGAGCAGAGAGGGCTGCCCTCCACGACCTGGACAGGAGAGCATGGCTGGCCACGCGGGGACGAGCCAGATCCCACAGCGTTTGGCGCTCGGCGTCCGTGCCCCGCTCTAGGAGACACTGCAAACGTGGTCAACAGCCCAAGACGCTGTGCAATCGCGCCTGATACACTTCACCTGGAGCCAGAAGGTCCACCCTCTGCCACTCAACACGGTCCACGGGCCCCTTTGCATCTCCTGCTCTTTGCAACGAGCTTCAAGGGGAAACAAAGAGCTCTTAGACTGAAAAGGCCTGTGAAACCGGGCGTTTAACCCTGAAGTTCCATGGGGAGAAGGAACCGTAGAGATGATCTTCGGTGAAACGGGATAACTTTTACTCATAAATCTCTGAGCTCACACAAGATGATGGACACAAAAATTCCTATTGATTCCCAAATACAAATGGAAGGAGTGGATGTTTTAAAAGTGCTTTCAGGTCTAATCGAAAGGCTTCTGAGGCATTTTTTCTACAGAGAGTTTCTTAGTCTGGCTGAAGGGGCGCCCCACAATGCATTGCTAGGCAGTTAGGTGGTAGGGCACGAAGTAGAACTGTGGCTGCTCTGGCACTGGAGACTATAGGGTTTCTTTAAAAACAACAACAAACATGTTTTATTGATTTTAGGGAGAGAGGAAGGGAGAGGGAGATAGAAACATCAATGATGAGAGAGAATCATTGATAAGCTGCCTCCTGCATGCCCCCTACTGGGAACTGAGCCCCAAACCCAGGTATGTGCCCTGACTGGGAATCAAACCAGCGCCCTCTTGGTGCATGGAACAAAGCTCAATCCACTAAGCAACACCCTCAGGGCCCATAGGGTTTCTATGCAACTAACAGGATTGCAGGGATTCCTCAGTCTCCAGATTCTCCTCTGTCATTCAATAGCCGGCTCAGTTCATTTGTGGAAGGCCATTGGTGTTGCAACATTGGCATTTGAGAAGAAACTTGATCTATGCAGAAACTCTTAGTGGACAAGATTAGAGAATATAAATTTAAGCAACTGGCATCTTGAGGACCTTTTTATATTGACCCAGAGGCTCAGCAAGAGCTGGAGAAGGAGGTTTTTAAGGTTGAACAGATGTACCTTAAACCAGACATAAATATATTCCCTAACTTCAAATTTGAGGATCCCAAATTTGAAAGCATTGAAAAACCCCTATCTGGATTAGTTGCACAACTAATTAGTATCAGACTAGACTTATAGTTCATAATTGTAAAAAAAAAAAAAAAAGTGCATGCAAAGTTAATTCTCTTAAATTTATTTCCATCACCCCTCTCAACACCTCCAAAGGATTTAAGGGACTTAAAATAAGAACATACATAATGAAATTTCAAATTATAAATTAAAGCAGGAACCAAAAGTATGCAAAAGCAGAACATAAACGTAACATGTAGTTCATTAATAAGAATCCTATTGGGAGGATTTGTTACCAAAAATATTGATGTTCTAGGACCTTGCTACTCAAACTGAAGTTCCAAGACCAACAGCATCAACATCACCAGGGAGATTTTCAGAAATGCAGAACTTCAGGCCCTACCCCAGACCCACTGGGTCAGAATCTGCCTTTTAATTCCCAGGTGTCCTGTATGGACATAAAATTTGAGAAGCACTCATCCAGCTCCCCCGCCACCCAGCCCATTGAGGACAGATTCAGGAGCTCTCAGGTGGAGCTCAGGAACCTGTATTTTTTTAAGCACCCACAGCTGATTCTTATTAGACAAGTTAGGAAATCTACTACAGGTGAATATCAATTATAGTTGTGTGCCTCCTAGTAAACAAAGTAAAATCAGAGAAAAGTAAGCATAGTCAGTTCCTCTGTGGGAAACCAAGCATTTTAAGAATTTTTTCCTGTGGGGCCTTACAAATGAAGCGCATAGTGACCCAGTGGAAAATGTTCTGACTTTTTTTTTCCTACCAAATGTTGAAGCAAACATAATTTGGTAAATTTCTTTTATTGTTAATAAAAGCTAAAAGTTTAGCATTAGAATAAAGCCTCAGAGAAGGCTGTTAGTCTAAGTCGGGAAATTACTACCCTGCTTTGTAAATAAAGTTTTATTGGAGCACAGCCATGATCATTCATTTACATATTGTCCATGGATGCTCCCATACTATATTGGCAGACATAAGTAGTTGCAACAGATACCATATGGTCTGCAAAGCCTAACATATGTACATCTGTCCTTTACAGAAGAAGTTTGTCACCACATGCTCTATCTGAATTACCCAGGGGAGAGCATGGCTTTCAGTCTTCCACATGGCTTCTCCCAGTGGGCTTCTGAGAAGAATTAGAGATTGTATGGTGATGAAGGTATAAGAATTCATCTTGGGGGTTAGTGGTTGGTAAACTGGCATTGAAAAATTCTTGTTTGTTATGTTTGCCAAATCACATGGTATAAATCAAGGTTTCTCATCCTCAGCAGCTTTGGGCTGGATAATTCCTTTTTTGTTTTTAAATCCTCGCCCAAGGATGTTTATTGATTTAGAGAGAGAGAAAGAGAGAGAGACACTGATGTGAGAGAGAAACATGGATAGGTTGCCTCTTGTATGCACCTCAACCAGGGATCGAACCTGCCACCTAGGTATGTGCCCTGACCAGAAATCGAACCCACAACCTTTTTGGTGTACGACGATCCAACCTACTGAGCCATCTGGCTGGCCAGGGCTGGATAATCCTTTGTCATGGGGTGCTGCTATCCCTTGCACTGCAGGATATTGAGCAGTATCTCTGGCTTCTACCCACTAGATGTCAGTAGCAAACTCCTAGTAGTGACAAAGTACGTCTCTAGAGATTGCCAAATGTCTCCTAGGGGGCAAAGTCACCCTCATTGAGAACTGCTGGGGTAAATACACCTGCTCTGACCAATTTCAAGCTACCAACTTGACATCACTGACCATCGACGGGGGAAAGAGTTGTACACAGTCTCAGAAGCCAGAGAAAACCACTGCCAGCATCCTGTGGTAGAACATACTTGCACAAGAATTAATGTTGTTGCCCTATTTAAAAATTGAGGTACCTAGCCAGGATCTCCACCTGAATCAAAAGTTATCTCTTCTCCAGAGATGAACCTACTGGCAAAATTGCTTTGTTTTGTTTTTCTTCAGGAAGTGGTTTGGATCCCTCCACACAAAGTTACGTTCCACAAAGCATGGTTGAACTTATCCTGAACTAGAAAATATCCAAAGCAGATGTTACCAGTCACCCAATGGTTATTAAAAACTCTCAATAGTATATCCGTAAAGCACATGGCTTCCAGTGGATTTGGCAGGATGAATTAGCCCCAAGAAAACTGGAAGGCTGGACTTGTTATATGGATTTGGGTTCTGTTTTATTGTGATTGGTGTTTTTGTTTTGTTTTGTTATTGCTTTAAATCAATTGACTTTTGGGAAATGTCTGCCAATGATAGTGACATTAGCTTTGAAATTCGTTGCACCAAAACCACTGACAATGGTTAATTACTCAGCCAATTATTGAGGTCACTCTTAGGCCATGACATTAAAACCATATTATCAGCACCCAAGAGGACACTTACTCTCCAGTTCTGGGAGGGCAGGCATCTGTTTTTATCTACAGTTGCAGATCATTAGGAATGAGACAATTTCTATCAACGCTGAATTCTTGAGGAGTATTAAAATGCAGACTTTGTAGAATCGTCGATAACATAGTATCTATATTGAGCTGGTGATACTTAGAGTGGCAGACCAATGGAAGATCAATAAACGCTACAGTTTTATTATTCTTGCCAGATTTCTGTACAAGTATCATTCTGCACAATGATCAATGTTATCACTTTTGGGATTTCCTTTCCCCTTCCTAGTAATGATTAAAGAGACCAAAGGCAGTTTCACTCACAGAATCATAAAAATGTTATCAACTTTGTGATAGCCCCTGGTATCATGTGATTGACAATGTAACTGAACAAACCCATCTCTAAATTCAAGATGCACATACCCACACGTGCGCATACACACTGAACCATCTACAAATTTGAATTTCACCTTCAAGCTGAAGCTACTACTTTTTAAGGGTCTCATCTGATTATTTCTCTTTTTGTGGGACCTTGGCATCTTGTGACATATTGTTAACACTTGCTCACAAGCATTGAAAAGTATAGTATCTAGGTGAATCTAGGTGCTCCCAATATCTTGACATCAATGTATTACTTAAATATCCTTGTCTTCTATAGCAAGCAACCATAAATAAGATATATTTCAAAATATATGCATCAAATTTGGAAAAACTGAAGAATCCCAACTTGAATTAGAGAGTACAACTGCAAAAAAAAATTAGAGAAATTCTAATTATCATAAGGTGACCTTATACAGTGATTTTTACATACACACATAAGAGCTATAAATGCACTATAGATTAGGATATGATTGCAAGCTCTGCCCCTTAAGCTGGGTGAGTGCAACTCACCCCAAATCCATTAGAAATCACCTTTGTATAGCTTACCTCCAAGAAGTAATGTAGTAAATATGCCTAAAACCCATTTACTCTGCATATAAAATTCTGTCGTGGAAACCCAAACAAGTAGTTTCTTAAGAATGAAGCTGGCACAAAGATTGAAGGAAACTACAGCAAACCACCATAAATAAAAACGTAATCTTACGGGCTAGAAGGCTTCCCTTTATAAAATCCAAGGTGCTTCTGTTTTGAGTGCATTCAAATTGAACTGTTCTTGAGGAGCTAATAATGAAAAGTGTTTGATAAAGATCAGAAATCACCAACAATAACAGACTGGAAAAATACAGCAAAATAAAATATTTACCTAGGGCAGTGGTCGGCAAATTCATTAGTCAACAGAGCCAAATATCAACAGTACAACGATTGAAATTTCTTTTGAGAGCAAAATTTTTTAAACTTAAACTTCTTCTAACGCCACTTCTTCAAAATAGACTTGCCCAGGCCGTGGTATTTTGTGGAAGAGCCACACTCAAGGGGCCAAAGAGCCGCATGTGGCTCACGAGCCGCAGTTTGCCGACCACGGACCTAGGGCTTTAATATGGGTTTGAGAGAAGTAATTAGCAGACCCTACCAAAAAAGTAACGTAAGGTCTACAAAATCTGAGGGAGTTGGGAAAAATGATTTTTCTAAACATCAGTTGACATCTTTACTTCCATTGTTTCCATAATTATTGTCAATATAGATACTCAAGTCCAAATTCAACATCTCCTGGAATTTATAATACTCAATTTTTTTAATGGTTGTATCAATCAGGATACAATAGGTTGTATGGTGGTAACAAACAACCCCAAAATTTCAGTGACTTAAACATTTATTTCTCACCTACATGATCAAACTTGTTTTGGGTGGGGTGGGGAGGTAGAGAGGAGAGGTATCAGCCATCACAATCACTCAGATGATGTTAGTTTTGTCTCAACATGTGCTTTCACCATCTCCAGAGAAGCAGGAAGGGAACGTGGGATTGCACACAACCTCCTGAAGATTCTGTGCAGAAGTCTCCCAGGCCCCTTCCACTTGCATTTTATTTGTCAAAGCAAATCACATGGTCACATTCAATGTCACGGGGAGTGATGCCAGAAAGGAGAACTGGAATGATGGTAAGCAGCACTAATGACCACCAAAGTCACAGGATGTACCTCAAGATATAAATGTAATGGCTCCTTGAGTCACCTCCCTCAACTTCCCCCATTCAGCTAGGCAGAATTCTTTGTATATATAAGGCAGATAGAGAGACTTTAGGTGCCATAAATCCTCATAAACTTCATCAGAACAATTCAAATGTGCAGCCAACAGATAAAATCTGAGCCCCAGTTAAATGTTCTAAGGAATCCAACAGTAAAGGGGAGTTTATTACTCAGGATTTTTTGGGCTCCAAAAGATAGAAATCCAACTATCATGAGCAAAAATGTTGTAACCAAATTCAAAAAGAGCTTTGGCATACCAGGCCTCAAAGTGAGACTGGATTTCGGGGCTTAAGTTCTGTTAGTCCTCCTTCCCTCTGTTTTTCATCTCCACTGCTCTCTGCTTTGTCAGCATCTCTTTCTCAATCTGGCTCCTCCAAGCAGGGGAAGGGAAGGGAAATATGACCCCAGGGACCTCTAGGCTTACAACCAGAAGGGAACTGGAGCTTTCCTCATCAGCTCTACTTAGAAAGATCCTAGGAAAACCACTGAAGTTGCGACACAATCAGATGGGCGCTTTACAAAGATTGCTCTGGCTGCTGTTTGGAGAATAAATTGGATAGAAGCAAAAATGGAAGCACCACTTGACCCTGTTGGTCAGTTCCTTAATGAGATTCTCCCTTTCCTTGCTTTCTGTGACACACAAACATTATGAGTCTCTCTGATAGTGGCTAAGAGGCCCTTGAAGTTCATTTCTGTTGTTACCACAAATCATCTCGTGGGTTCTTCATTAACTACAGACACGGGGGGCAATAACCCAGAGTATCACTCTTCTGATCCTGAGGCTGGGACTCAGGTGGAACATTTCTGAGACTCATCCTGGGATCTCCTTCCCTAGTTAAATCCAAACCTTATCGTTTCAACGTACTTCTCTCCTAAGCCTGCTGCTACCACTCTGCTCAAAAAACATCCACAGCTCCTTAGATTCACGGATTGAAACACAAACTTCTCAGGGCCTCCACAATACTGCCTCAATATCCTTTCCCAAGCAGTTTTTCCATTTTTATCATACACATATAGGTGAATACTTTTTTATAAAAGATTGAAAATATTCAGCTGGCCAGTGTGGTTCAGTGGTTGAGCGTGGACCTATAAACCAGGAGGTCACCGTTCGATTCCCAGTCAGGGCACATGCCCAGGTTTCAGGCTTGGTCCCCAGTAGGAGGCAGACAGTCAATGATTCTCTCTCATCATTGATGTTTCTATCTCTCTCTCCCTCTCCCTTCCTTTCTGAAATTAAAAAAAATTTTTTTTTAAAGACTGAAAATATTCAGAAGTGTACAGAAAAGCATGCAGTAGCCCTCCCCACCCCACCTTGGTTTAGCCTCCCCACTCTCCTCTCCAGAGGTGACCCTCTCACCAGGTTGGCAGGTCTCCCTTCCCTGCTTCAGTGACCTGGGTCCAGGGTAGGGCCTCCGTGGTAGTCCTGATGTCCCTCACCCACCCCTGAAGATCCCAGGTGGCTGAGGGAACAGTTAGAGGGATCATGATTTTTCAGCTAATTTATTTTACTCTGGTAATAGACAGGATGTAACTGGAACTAACGTCTAATAACCAGATGAGAATTCTCAACGTCCAAACCAGACTCAGATGCCCAGACAATCACTGGAGAGTGGTGCTGGGCTGCAGCTGCCTCTATGTCGAGGTCCCAGGCAGCGCTCTGCCCTGGGGACCAAAGACAGCTTCGCAGTTCTTCTGGAATTTTCGGAGGAGCAGTGGCATGCTGACCACGTCTTCACTTGCGTCCATAAGAACTGTGATGACTGCCGCTCTGTTCCATACCTTCAGCTTTATGGGCATTGAGACTGTGAGAGGGGACATGGCCTTGTCCCCAAGAGACCTGACGCTTGCTTCACGGCCTACACATTGGAGAGAGTCTTCTGACAAGGACGAGGAGCAGCTGCGCCGCTATAGCCCTCACCTTTGCCACCACGGACAGGTCATTGCAGATCAAAGCCCCTTTGTGTGCCTCTCTTTGTGCGGGTGGTGTGACCCACTGCTGCACTGGGGTGCAAATGCCAGGCCTGCTTTCCTCTTCTGGGTTTGTCCGCATGTTGTAATTGTGCAAATAAATCCTCACTCCAAATCAGCAGTGTATTTCTTGAAGTTTCACAGTGTGTTTGTGATACTGAAGTATTTGCTTTAATTCTAAATGAAAATTTATATTTTACTTTTTTATTGCTGGTTAAAGGTTATACAGATTATCCTTGTACTTAGAGCAGAAGTTTCTTATTTGAAGTTTTGGAAATCGTTTTAGGTCTTAACGTGGAAAGATAGATGCTAACCTACCCTTCTTTTGCTTTCAAAAATCCAAATGAAAGTGTTTACATCTAAAAATAAATAAATAAATAATGGCCTGAAAAGTTCCCAAATTTGGTGAAAAATATTAAGCCACAGATGCAAGAATGTCAACAAATCCCAAGTAGAATAAACAAAACACAGTTAACAGAGTTCAAAGCCAAAGATGAAGAAACTCCTTATCAGAGAACATTCGGAACTGTTCTGTAGAATGTGGAGGGGCAAGCCCAGCTGGGGAGACTTCAGAATTCCCAAGGCACTGGTCTAATTTAAATAACCTAAACTTAGGGAGGTCACTGGATCCTAAGGTAAGTCCAAGCCCTTTGGGTAAGTAGCAGGTGCTTCCCCCCAAAATGGGAGGAAATTTAGATGTTGACAGATTAAAGAACGAAGCCTTAATACTCTCCCCCAGAACTTAACCTGCCCACACAGTCTCTGAGAGAGCTAGCCAACCACTGCTCTCCCCTGACTCCCATGCCATCCAAACGCTTTTATTTGTGGCAAAGAGTAAAGAAAGCAAGCATTCCCAATGATCTACTAATTCAGAAAAAGAAAAAAGGGGCTGAGCCACTATGCTCAGTCCCTTTGCCCAACCTCACCAATCGTATAAATTACCCCTCCTCTCTTAAGAAGAATGAGAAAAGAAATAGAAATATTCCACCTTGGTTGTGGAGTAGAAATGTCTTCTCCTCTATAGAAACATGGGGAGTGAACAACAAATTAGTCCCATCTCCCAACTAGATCGTCAATTTCTTAGTCAGGAAACTGATGTTATAAACTTCTGCATCTATCACAGTTGAGAGCAGAGAGCTGGGCATATGATAGACAGTGAGCAAACACGTGTTGACTTGACCATTCTACACTTAATGCGTGTGTGTGTGTGTGTGTGTGTGTGTGTTGAAAACTAAACATAATTTTAATATATTCTAACTTTATCTAACATTTGAACAGTTTATAAAACATTTCCATATACATGATCTCACTCAGTGTTCACAGCAACCTGTATTATGAGTGAGGAAAATGAGGCCCAGAGGGGTGGCATAACCTGCTCAAAGCCACTCAGCTAATAAGAACCAGAATTGAGACTCAAATCCATGTGCTCTGTCTCAGACTCAATTCTGTCTCTGTCTTCACACCACGACTGCTTCCCTGTTCCTATTTGTTTGTTAAGCATTGTGACCTCCTTCGAGAAGAGAAGGATGTTGCTCGTGAAGTCTGAGGCAGCAGCTGTATCTCCGGCTGTCTGGATGCCTCCACCAGGTTTGGCAACAGCTGTCTCAGCTTGACATCTCACTGGGTTCCTGTCAGAGCCCCACCTTGGGGAATGACAAGTTTAATGAAGAAAAATCCAACCTTCCACCTGAACTCCTAGCTTTGCAAATGCAACTGACATCTGACAGGTTTGGAGGCCCTCGCTGCAGGGAATGGGGTGACCCCAGCCTCTCGGCTCATAGATTATATGTTTGGCAGCTTTCTCTGCAATTGGCTGGCAACATTTGTGCCCTCTCCTGATCTTACTTCCTGGTCCCAATGCTAATTTAGATGCAATCTGAACAAACACTTTCTGAATATTTCCTACATGCCAAGCTCTGGGGATATATCAAAAGATGAGTAGCATACCATTCCTGCCTTGGGGGCACTCAAAGGCCTACAGAGGGCTCAGAAACTTTACACTCCCAGCATTTCCATGGAGACACTACCCACTGCAATAGCAAACGGGCCCCTTTTGAAAAGAAAAACTCTAATGGGACTGCTCAAAAAATTAAATACCATGTTTATTTCCTTTGGCAGGAACAACAAATTTAAATGCCAGCAAGAATCTTAAAAGGGCAAAAAGGGGATTGATTCCAGAGCTGTGGAAGGAGCACTTCAAAGTTAGTGTTTGGGAACCAGAACCTCATTTTCTTTAATCCTAAAAAATAAAATAAAATAATAACAGTGATCAGCCTGAGCAAAGGCCACTTGAAAGCATGTGGTATCTTAGGGGGAAAACAAGCAGGGCCATATATTTGGAGCACAGGGTACAGGAAGCAAGATTAGAAGAAAAGGTGGTAATGAGGTTCAATGTCATGTCAATCATGTTTAGAATTGGTAAGTTGGGCTTGGGTTAGCATGATGAGGCATGTGATTTAGAAAAATGGTACCAGCACTTAGGAGAGGAACAGCCTGGGGGACTAGTCAGAGGGGATGTAGAATGTCCCAAGCAATAGATGATGAGGGCCTGAACCAAGGAGGGGGATGTGGAAACTCGAAGAATTGGGAAAACCATTTGGAAGTGAAATAGTCACATCTGGGTCAAAGAGGTATAAGATCTATAGGTATGGGACTGGGCATTGGGGAAGGTCTGAACTGAGATAGGAAACCCAGGAGAAGAGGTGGAGAAGGAGAAGGTCCAAGGAGAAGTTGCTGTGTTTGGTTTAGGCCAGATGTGCTCAATGTGAAGTCCATGCAACATCCAAGTGAAAGCTACTCAGTGAGCAGACAGGAATGTGGAGCCGGCTCACAGACTAAGCCAGTAGCTGAAACTGCCCAGGAAAAGAGCATAGAGAGGAAGGAAAACAGGTGAATGACAAGGCCCTCAGGAACACTGCCATTTAAGCGCCAGATCAGAAATTGAAAACAGGAAACAGAGAGCGGTGGAGATAAAAGGAGACCCAGGAGACAACAAGGGTGGTGAAGAAAGGGTGAGCAATAGTAGCAAACACGGTAGAGAGATCGCAGATCAGAGCTAAGATGGGACCTCTGGATTCCTCCTGGCATTGAAAGGTCATTAAATTTAGCCCAGCAGGCATGGCTCAGTGGTTAAGCATTGACCCATGAACCAGGAGGTCACAGTTCGATTCCCAGTCAGGGCACATGTCCAGATTGCAAGCTGGATCCCCAGTAGGAGGCGTGCAGGAGGCAGCCAATCTATCCATAATGGTTGTCTCTCATCGATGTTTCTCTCTCTCCCTCTCCCTTAACTCTCTCTCTAAAAATCTATAAACATTTTTTTAAAGAAAGGTCATTAAATTTAGAAGAGGAAAAAAACCAGAAAAGATATAGGTGAAATAAGATTGGCAAATGTTGATCATTGTTAAACCTGAGTCATGGGAACAATAGTGTTTATCATAATATATCTACTTGTGTATATGTTTGAAAATTTTTTCCAAAGAAAAAGTTGAAAAATTCAAAACAAATGAGCACATACAAAGAGTAAAATCAGATGTCGTTATTGGCTTCTAAGATTAGGGTTTCTGTTGAATATGGAGTAGCAAATGGAAAAACAAAGAAGAGGGACAGCTGGTATTGAATGTCTTATTTTGAACTTCGCTGGCAAATGTGATAGAGTGTTGGGGTGGAACTGGGCCCTGTGCCTGTATCATTCATTCGGTGTCACCACAGGAAAGAGATGACACCCAAATTGGGATGATTCCCCAAGGGTTTAATGGAGGGAATATTTATGTGTAAGAGCTGGGAGTAAGGAGAGCACAGAAATACTGCAGTGCCTCCGGTGCCCCACCCTTTATCACACAATCTTGGTGGAATGCAGCAGTGAGCATGGATTTCTCAGAGGCATGTGGGTTGACTAGAGCTCATCTGGCTCAGCGTGGGCTCTGCTTCAAGCTGGTGTCCAGCTGGGCTTGGTTCCTCACTGCAGATGGAGCCCTGGGCTATTCCAGATGGGTTCATCCCGGGGCCCGGGCTGGAGAGGCAGCAGTGCCCAAGGAAAGCTCTTCTCATGGAGATGGCAGATGCACAAAAAGGCACACAGAAACACACAACAGGTCCAAAGACCTGGGCTTGAAACTGGCATAAACAATTGGTTTCACCCACATTCCATGGACCAAAGCAAGTCATAAAGCCAAGCCCAAGGGCAGGGGAAATACACTCCTCCTTTTATGGGAGCAACTACAAAGTCACATCCAGGCAAAGAGCATGGACACCCGGAGGGGCAAAGAATGGAGGCCAATAATCCAATCAATTGCAAGGGTCAAGGGAGGGAGAACTGAGGACTGAGAACAAGGCCTGAGAAAAGGGTCTCCCATGAGAGGAGCTCTGACCTGCCACTAGAGAACCTGAGGAGATCCACAGGGGGGCGCCATGGGGGTAAATGTCCTGACCTCCCCAGGTCTCCTGCCCAGGCATCTCACCTGCTGGACCCAGCTGGAAGCCAGAAAGAGCCCTCCAATGGGGTCCAAACAAGCCCACCTCAGAGCAGGTAGTAGTGTGGCAAAGAGCGGCAATAAATCTGCAGGGACAAAAAGAGGATATGGGCACAGCAGTGACCAGCCATCAGAAAACAAGCCAGTGGGGCTGAGCTGCGGGCAGGCTAGGAGAGGCTCAGCACCCAAACAAACCCTCATCTTCCTCCAGGACGGCCCAGGAGAATGGGGAAGCCGGGGGCTGAGAAGTTGCAGGAGATTCTCTGAGTGACCTGCACTGCCTGCCACTCTGAGCATCTGATCCAGGGGCAGGCACCAAGCCCTAAGAGAGAGGTTTCTTCCCTCCCACAAGGAAGAGACACAGCTGGGGGTGGAAACAGGCAATTAAAACTGATTGCCTGACTCAGCAATAAAATCAGGCTGCGACAGCTAATGGTTGTCCAGGGGAGGCAAGTTGCTGGTGGGAGCCCTGAGCAGGCAATCGGTGTGAAAATGATGCTTGAGAGGACCAGAGAGAAGGTTCTGAGTTCAAGGGCTCAAGAAGCCACCTCCCAAAAAGGCACCTTTTATTGAGACCAACCAACACTCCCTTGCTAGGACAGAAAGAAGCTTTTACGGTATGTGCTGGTTATGTTTCTGCAGACAAATTAATGTAGAATGGAGCCAATGGAATAATAACAATTGACAGCATTTTCTAAATACGATAAATGTGTTAAGAATCCTTACTATTGGGAGGTGGGATGAGCCCCTCAAACTAAGTTCTAGGTTTTATATGTCCAGAGCCCCAAACCAGGGCTGGCATACCTTATTAGGCCACAAAAGAATTGAAGCAGTGCCCCAAGCAGGCATGAGAAAGGCAGGTGTTAGATTATAGTCATCAAGAGCATGGACTTTGGAGCAAACTGCCTGGATTCAAATCCCAGCTCAGCGGCTTACTCAAACCGTGAGCCCCAGCAAATTAGCTTCTCCATCTATAAAAGGGAGGTGACCATAAACCAGCCTGGAGTTGTTGTGACTTTAACGAGCTAATAGATGTGCACACTTGCTAGAGTAAGATCCAGCCAGCATCCCCACCCTCTGCCCCTTCACTCACCCCTGCACGGGTAGGAGCCTGGGGCTAAAGCGAGCCAGCTCTCTCTGGAGCCTCCCTTTCACCTTCATTTCCGCCCAGCACTGGGCACCTCTGAGCAGAAATTGCTCGGTCCCCTGAGGGGCTGAGGTTGGAGCCCAAGGGAAATTTATTTTCTCCCGAGAGCTCCTTCCATCCCATCAGGTACTGACTCGGGGTGGATGAGGATAATTAAAGGAGTGCAGAGTCACTAGCAGCTAAAGGAACTCAGCCTTTTCATGAAAGCAAAACAAACCAACCAGGATGACTTTAGTCCAAGGAAAAGGAGAGGTTTGACAGAGACAGTCAGTGCCCTGTAACCCAGCCCTTCAGTTGTTGAGTCTCCCTGAAGCTCTCTCTTCCTGGGCTTTTATAGGGTGGGACTCTCTCCTCTGTGTCTCTCCCTCTTTTTCTCCCTTCTTTCTTTCTCCTTCTTCATCTTTTCCTCTATCCCTTCTGCCTCAGCTCCTACTCCCCACCTCTCTCTTTAAAACCTGCTTCCCTAATGCAACAGGACTGGGTCCTATGAGTAAGAGACACCCGGAGTCTGTGCACAGAGGAGCAGCCAGGGAGAGGCCTCACCAGAAACCAACCCTGATCTTGACCTTCCAGCCTCCAGAGCTGTGAGAAAATAAATACGTTGTTTAACAAAACAAAAAAACCTACTTTACATGGGTTTTTACATGGGTTTTGGTCCTTGGTTATCTGTGGATCCATAGTTCTCAGTACACACACATTTTTTCCTCTCAATTACACCACCTGGGATCTCTTTCAGCTCTGTCACTGACACTGTGCGATGTGCAGCAGTGATATTAATAGGAAACACATACACTTAATGTGTATCAGTCACTCTTGTGAGTGCATTGTGTATAAGATTAACTCATCTAGTTGTCAGGGCAACCTATGCATGGGGACTTTTATTGTCATTAGCTTTGTCTGTGGTAAACGAGATGACTAGTCACCAAGTATTTTGGTTTCCCTCCCTGCAGTGCTCCTGCCTGTAGCAGATTTAAACATCCCCACCCTGTTGGACTAAGGAGTGACCATATGATTTGCCAATAAAATAAGGGCAGATGTGTCACGTGTCATTTATGGGAAGAAGCTTTAAAAGCGAGTGTGTGTTCTGCTGTGTTCTCTCCTCACTGTGTCGTGATGCCTGGCAGTGTGCCTGCTGGGGGCTGCTCTGGCAGCCTCGGTCTGAGGGTGAAGACAACATGGAGCAGAGCCACAGCCAACTGGTGAAGGACATGCATGGTGAACAAGAAGCATTTGTCAATGCCTATCATTGAGGTTTCTGGAGTTGTTCGTTACTGCAGCACAATTTAGTCTCTCCTGACTGACAGTACACAATTTCAGGTAAGGAAGCTGAGCACATTCAGAGTGTGTCAGGGAGCCTGGCTCCGTCTGAGCTCTTAACAACTACTCCATACTATCTCAATAACCCTCAATTCCTGGCTTATGAGGTAGGGTGATCTGTACCTTACTTGAAAGCAATGAGTGCTGTCTTCTTCGGTCCCATTCATCTGGCTTTCACTTTAGCCTGCTTTCTTTGTAGCTTTAAACATGTTAGGCTGGTTAAGCTCAAGGAAAATGAGGAGTTCACAGCTGTCTATGGATGTTTCCATCATGTTTATAACTAGAGATCCTTATTTTCCATGTTCCCAGCTCAGGACACCCTGAAGGAAAGAATTCCCAAATTTCCACTCTCCCCACCAAGCTTCCTACCCCTGGGAAAAGATGGCAATAATTGTTAGTCTTTATTAAGTATCTGCCATGCTCCAACAACCATACAAATAGGATTTCTAATTACTTTTTTCTTTTTAAAATATATATGTATATATTTATTTATTTCAGAGAGAAAGGGAGAGGGAGAGAGAGAAGAAACATCAATGATGAGACAGAATCATCGATTGGCTGCCTCCTGCACGTCCCCTACTCGGGATCAAGCCTGCAACCCAGGCACGTGCCCCGACCAAAAATCGAACCATGGCCTCCTGGTTCATAGGTCGACATTTAACCACTGAGCCACGCTGGCCAGACCAGGGATTTCTAATTCTTAAAGCCACAATGTAAAGCAGGAATTATTCTCATTCTTGACAAGGAAATTGAGGTCCAATCACACTAAATAAGGTGTCTAAGGTCGCACACCTGGCATGTTCAGGCTCCTGGTTCCACTTCAGAGCCTCCTGGCACGAAGGCCTGTGTTCTCTCCACCAGGCTGGCTGTGGTAGCAAGCTCTGCTCCGCCTGGTTTTCCAGTGCTTTCTCTCATCGTTTGGGATCTGGAGGTATCTGAGCCTCATTATATCCTATGCTAAATAATAGTTAAAATGCTTCTGAAGAAGGAAGTCAAGAGGCGGTGCGCTGGATCTAGGCAAATTCCTAGGTAAGCCTTCATCTAATAGAAAGACACAGAGGCTTGAAAACCAACTAAAACAGCCTGAGCAGTTTGAGGTTTTGTATTTTAATAATAAGGCTGAGCACAGTGCTGAGGAGTCTTTGATTCAACCTTTCTGAGCTCTCAACTAAACCGTAATGAAGCAAACCTCCAAGGGAGGCATCCCAATTAGCCGTGTTTTCCAGATTATCTGACCAGGACCCCAAAGTCTGATTTCCTGTCCCTGACGCTCATCTTGGAACAAAATTATCCCCATTGAGAAGCTGTGCACCAAATACCACATGTACAAATGACTGCCTAATTTTTCCAACAGGCTGATGTTGGACCATGGATCATGGCTGTGCTGCAATAAATTTTTTTTCCCTGATAATGAGCCAAATTATAATCTAAAGCCAGACATTGTCAAGCCTGCGCTCTTTTTTCAAAAAATGTATTATCATAATAATTATTATTTGGTACTGCCATCTGGGTCACACTTTATTTTTTTATTTTTTTATTTTTTTTTAAAAAGCAGTCTATGGTGGGTAGGCATGTCCTAGGCCAGTGTCTTCCTTGACAAAGACCAACTTGGATCTTTACTGAGCCTGCTGTCTTTTTTTTTTTTTTTTTTTAATATATTTTATTGATTTTTTACAGAGAGGAAGGAAGAGGGATAGATAGTCAGAAACATCGATGAGAGAGAAACATCGATCAGCCGCCTCTTGCACACCTCCCACTGGGGATGTGCCCGCAACCAAGTTACACGCCCTTGACCGGAATCGAACCTGGGACCTTTGAGTCCGCAGGCCGACGCTCTATCCACTGAGCCAAACCGGTTTTGGCTGGGTCACACTTTAAAAAAGAAAAGGCTTTCTTGTGCCTCTGAAAGCTACTTCTTCTGAGATAGTGTGTCCTCAAGCATGACCTCACAAATAGCCTTCTCCAAACACATCTTCCTGCGTGATCCTATTTTTCCACAAACCCCCTAGATCATAATACCCGTGTATGTGCTCAGTGGCCACTTATACAGAATGCCTGCAATACGCCAGGCCCCTTGCCGGATGCCCTGAAGAATGAAAGCTATATAAGCCACAGCCCTGCTCTTACCATTCAGTCTAAAGGGCGTTAAATAAAAATTAGGACTCTTATGTGATGTTAACCACTGGAAATCATGTAGGGTCTTTCACTTTCTGGAAGGAAATCAAGGTTCCATTCACTCTGCCAAGCCTCATTCTATCCCTACAGTCAAGGAAATGGTGCGGATATGAATTGATCAGGTTTAATATTTCTTGGACCACAGTGTCAGGACATGGTGTTTTTAATGTGAGAAGGAAAGAAACTAGAGTGCTCAGGTCCCCTGGGACTCTTCCTGGCCTCTCTGCAATCTCCTCTCTCCCTAGACTCAGGCAGTAAGAGAGGCCTGGGGCTACCTCCCCCTAGGAAGGACCTTCTGTTTCCTGGAGTGGGACCAGAGTGGAGCCCAGAGGGGAGGCCACCTCGGCTGGCAAAATGCTTTCTTGTAGTTCCACAGGAGATGAAATTAGGGCAGGAGTTAGTAAGGGGTGTAGTAAAGGGTAAAGAGGGTCAACTATATGGTGACGGCAGGAGTCGACTTTGGGCGACTTTGGTTGGTAATCACACAAAGCAAAATACAGATGATGTAACACAGAATTGTGTATTGAGACCCATAGAATTTTATTAACCAATGTCACCCAATAAATTTAATTTAAAAGAAAGAAGAAAAAAAAAGAATACGCCTGATAGGATTTGGCAGGTGATTAGCTAAGGAGATGAGCCAGGCTTCTTCCCCGGAGCGCCTGTGTGGATGGTGGAGTCAAACAGCACATGAGGCCTGGGGTTTGTGGGAGCAGGTGGCTGAGCAGAGCAGGGGTGCTCCCTGGCATGCCTCTCTGGACCATGAACTGAGCCGTGGGAGGATGTGATAAGCTGCCTCTTTTTCTTATCCTGTTATTGTTCTCCCCATAAGCTCTTTTTCTTACCCAGTTATTGTTCATGTGGTGTTACTGTGTGCAATAGGTTTCTCGCTGCATGTTTTAGGGAAATTTGGATGAGGTGAAACTGTTAGCTGGATCTGCTTTATTCTAAAAAGAAGAGACTCCTGCCCTAGGTCGGCATCAAGATTTCCACAGTTTTGTGAACCAGGATTCAGGAGCCCTAGATGCTTTCTCAGAAAGGGAGTGGTACTTGCACATGCCTGCTTTAGCAGAGTGCTACACCAGAGGGCAGTATGGTGCTCTGTTCTGGAGATGCCCTTTTTTTCTCGTGTCCAGCTGAGTAATGGGTCTTCTCGGGGCGTTTTCCTGAGGAATGAAACAGGAAGGGAGGTGTACTCGTTTTCTACTGCTGTGTAACAAACTGCGAAATGTGTAGCTTAAAACAACACCCATTTGTTAGCTCAGAGTTCTGTAGGTCAGAAGTTGATTGCGTTCACAATTGCCAGTGGGAGGCAACAGTGGGTGTGGCTGGCTCCGAGGGGTGATCCAGGAAACTAAGCTTTTTTACAGTTAAGCCATAAACAGCTAGTGAATTCTCAGGGTACAGCCACTTTAATCAAGGGGGAAAAGGACAGGAGTGTTTGTAAAGAGCTAAAGAGCGCCAGGGAGCAGCTGAATGGGGATTTTCCTAGGTTTACACGCTTTCCTGGGTGTTTCTGAAATTTGACTTCAGATCAGAGTTTTATTTCCTGTGACAGGATAGTTGGGACTGCGTTCAATTCATCAACACACTAAAATTTTTCTAAGTCTCAAAAAAATAACAACAAACGTCCCGACAAGAACTTTTCTTCTGTGGTCTAGACTCCCTTGAGGCCGCTCTTTAACTGTTCTCGTTTCCAGGTTCCCTGGAAGAAAATGAACCTTTCAGGGCTTCCGAATGAAAAAGCAGCCGGCCTTGGCCGGAGTGACTCAGTTGGTTGAAGCATCACCCAGTACATGAAAGGTTGTGGGTTTGATTCCCGGTCCCAGTTGGGGTACGTGCAGGAGGCAACTTATTGGTGTTACTCTCTCACATCGATGTTTCTCTGTTTCTCCCTCTCTCTTTCTTACTCTCTCTCCCTCTTTCTAAAAATCAATGAGGCTTTAAAAAGAGAAGAAAAAGCAGCCAATCATCAATAAATCCACAAATGACAAATGTTGGTGAGGATGTGAAGGAAGGGGAACCCTTGTACACTGTTGGCGGGAATGCAGATTGGTGCAGTCACTGTGGGAATGGCGTTTCCTTAAAAAATTAAAAATGGAGCTATCATTTGACCCAAAGATTCCACTTCTGGGCATATATCAAAGAATTTCAAAACACTATTTCGAAAGAATATATGCAACCCTATATTCATTGCAGCATTACACTCATTGCAGTAATGTTTACAATAGCCCAGAAGCAACCCAAATGCCCATCAATAGACAAGTGGATTTAAAAGCTGTTGTACATATATACAATGGAATATTACTCAGCCATAAAACAGAACAAAATTTTACCATTTGTGACAGCATAGATGGACCCAGAGGGTATTATGCTGAATGAAATGTCAGTCAGAGGAAGACAAATACCATATAATTTCACTTATAAGTGGAATGTGAAGAACAAAACAAATGAACAAAATTGAAACAGACTCATAGACAGACTGATGTTTGCCAGAACGGGAGGGGGTTGGAGGACTGGGTGAAAAAGGTGACGGGATTAAGAAGTACAAATTAGTAATTATAAAATAGTCATGGGGATGGTAAAGTACAACATAAGGAATATAGTCAATAATATTGTAATAACTATGTATGGTGCCAGGTGGGTTTGTAAGTTATATACATGTCTAATCACTATGCTGTACACCTGAGACAAATATAATATTATGTATTAACTGTAACTGACCAACTAGTCAGAGAGAAAGAGCCTGTGAATGGGCTCTTCAGGGAGAAATAGCAAATGCTCCTCCCTCTGCCTCTCTTAGTGACGGTCCCACTTATAGGACATGGTTGTTAGTCTACAGCAGGAAGGAGATGCTAAATCTGGTGAGAGTGAAGAAGACAGTATAATGAGGGAAAAGGAATTAACCTATAAAAAAAGGAAAATAAATTTTTAAAAAGGAAAAATCAGCCAAAATTCTCCCTCCACATTTTATTGCTTTTGCAATAGATCACAGATTTTACTTAGGCTAAAAGGAGAAAACTTAAGAAAAACTGGGTTTATTTAGTTGTACTGTCCCAGCCTGTAAGACAGAGAACTTGAAGCCTGCCTTTCCTTACTTTCTCAAACAGGCTGCATTTTTCCATCTTAAAGAGTGGAAGCAGCGGAAGGATGTGTGTCCTCTCTGGACTGGAGACATTTTTTTACAAAACTTTGCTAACCAGTTAGGAAGCTTTACTTCTCTCTTGTTATTTAAGATTTATGGGGTTTTGCTGTTCAAATTGGGTGAATTGAGTGCATTTAAGTAATATCTTTGGTTCCAAGATGTCAGGAGAGTCTGGATACCTCTATTGACTCCTTGGGATCCAAGTTACCAACTAGTCACAAGAGAAAGAGCACATGAATGGGCTCTGCAGGGAGAAATAGCAAATGTTCCTCTCTCTGCCTCTCTCAGTAACGGTCCCACTTATAGGACACGGTTGTTAATCTACAGCAGGAAGGGGATGCTAAATCTGGTGGAGAGTGGAGAAGATAGCACAATGAGAGGAAAGGAATTAACCTATAAAAACTTGGTGGAAAAAGGCTTATTACTTTGAGCTGACTTTGAGACATTTCATTGCCTACTTCATTCGGTGCCGCCAGCTGGCTTCACATGGACCATAAAGTCTCCCAAAATACTTTGTGTAGGATTGTTGTTTGTCTTCATTAATTTATCCTGGTGACTCCAGGTGGGACATCACCCCGTAAGGAGAAGCAGAGTCCCAGCACAGCCATCTAGCCACTCATTGAGTTACCAATGCCCAAATTGTCACACATATCCATTTACCCACTACTTCCTTTTTGGCAGCCTTCCCTATGTCTGAGGCTGCACCCTATTTCCCTATCAAAGCTGACTATGTATTTCCTACTTTTATCATGCATTTCCACTCAGTAGCCAAGCTGTCCCGGACCAATGACACTGTCTAGTCAATATGCCTAGCACATAGCAGACACTTAAAATTCATTAACTGGATCCAACATTTCCTCCTTTACTTCCAAATTAACATTTTCTCTCAGCTGGATGGGACTTACTCCTTCTTTGATCTAGATGCAATTTTCTCTGGACTTTCCATATGAGTACAGAAGACAAACTATCCCCTCTTTTGAAGACACAGCCCCACCGAGGTGTCACATACTTGTAAAGATCCTAGGCATTCATTTTTCTAAACCCACGTGGAGGATAGTTATACATTAAGCTGTTGGTCCTCGGTTCCTAATGGACAGTGGGCTTATTTAGGGCCTTGCTGACAAGAAAATTGTCAATGCACATTACAACTTTCCTTATTGATACCACAGCTTCTCTTCTTCAGGTCGACACCAGAGAAAACACTTTAAATCTCTGGACACAGGAGGGCACTGAGGAAGAGAGAGAAGGGAGGAAAAGAAAAGGCCAAAAGGGAGGTAGAGTCTACTAGGAAAAAATGAGACTATGCTGAGAAATCACCCCAAAGCAGAATAATGCCAGGTATGAAAAAACATTCTTGGCATCCTTGCCTTTCAAAATTATCGTAGCCTACATGTCCAATATTAGAGGAATTATAATCTATTCATCCAATGGACTGTTGGGCAGCCATTAAATGTTTATTTTGAAGAATGTGTCCCAGCAGAGGAAAAATGTTTATGAAATGAAGTGATAAGTGGGGAAAAATAACCAGAAAATTATATTGTGCTGATATTTACTTATCAATTTGTGTGTCTGAGGAAAGTGTAAGTAGGGGCGGAGGTCACGTCAAGGCAGAACCCTGAAGAACACTGACATCTGTGGAATGTTGAAGGAAGGGGCACCTTCAAAGAGACAGAACAGATAAAGCAAAGAAACCAAAAAAGGGAGTGCATTAAGAGAGCATGTGCAAAGCGTCAGCCACTTTATATACATTACTATGTTTAGTCCTCACCAAAAGTGGGAGATCCTGTTATAGCCATTGGCAATGAACAAATTTTGAGCAGTTTCAAGAGAAAATGAGCAAGTTGGACAACATCGCAGGGTAAGGAAGAGATGGGATTTGAGCTGAAGTCTGCTTTACCCCAGCTGCTTCCCTGCCATGTTAGAAATACCTTCTGAATGTACATGAGGTCATGGGTTAAGAGGGATCAGTCAGTTGTATTTTCTTTCTTTTTTATTTTCTTTTATTTTTATTGGCATGACAATAATAAAATTATATAGGTTTTAAGTATACAATTCTATAACACATCATCTCTATATTGTATTGTGTGTTCACTACCCCAAGTTAAGTCTCCTTCCATCACCATCCATCTGTGTTTTCTATTCAGTAACTTCAACTCTGATACAAGAACAGTGGGAGTAAAGAGTGAGAGAATGGACTCCAGGGTGATGGATTATTATAGGGATTGCAAACTCCATTGCCTAAAGGGCAAGTACGGTAGAAGGGGAAGCAGCGTGGCACACTGGAGCATACACACTGTCTAAAGAGGGCAGGAATGCAGGAATCTCACCCACTGTTGTCAGATACTCTCATTTGTTTAGAGACACCAGAATTCTGGATTTAATCTTCCTTTGTGAAATTTTCCATTTTTAAATGTTGGGATCTAAATAAAACCACTTTTAACACTGTGCAGACAAAAGAAACCTATGGAGTAGATTGAGTCAGGTTTAGACCACTATCCCTCTGAAGGTAGTTTGTCTTCAGGAAGCACACCTTCAGTTGTGCTGATTCTATGCAGAGCCAATCCTCAGGCTAAGAGGAAATCCCTGAGCAGGCCTTGGGTGGGGGTACCTCGCTTTCCATCTTCCTTTCCCAGCTGGTCTCATTGGGCCAATCACTCAACTTTCCATGATGAATGCTTTGTTGGGTGCTATTCCATGGAGTTAAAGGAGCATGGAGTGTCTCTCATCACAGCCCTTCTTTTCTAGGAAAATAAATGGCCAGCTCCCTGGAGTTGGGGATTTTTTATGCAATGACTTTCCTCTACGAGATTTATTGCAGCAGCTTTGCGAGAGATTTGTAGTAAGTAGTGTTCCGGCTGTAGGTCTTAAATCCTCAATGCCACAGCCATAACTCTCCAGGAAGGAAATGACAGAAGATCATAGTGGCTAATATTGCATTATGATGATACGGTCTCGGCTGAAATGATTGCCATCTTGCTGCTGCTGTCTTACTTAGGCATTGTGAGCTCTTCAGACGTGTTTGAGGTATCTATGGGGTGGGGCAAAAGTAGGTTTCCAGTTGTGAGTGGGAGAAACACAGAGTTTATGTGTATTGTTATTTATTAATTATTGTATTATTTTCCATACGAACAGCTGTAAATCTACTGCTGTCCCACCCTGTATCCTTGTGGTGCTTGGTGAAATCCAGAAGAACCTACAGAGGAGACGAAGAGAGCAAGCATTTGTCGAGTGTCCTCCAGTCCCCTTTCCACTGAGGCGCGAAGAAATTAAATAATGTTCCCAAGGTTTCCAGCAGCGAAGCCTCTCTGATTCCAAAGCAGATCTTGTCTACCACGACAAATGGAACATATTTTTATATATAAGAGAACGTCTAATGAATCAAAGTTGATAGGAGTGAAATGGTGAAATATTTTTATCAATTTAGGCTTAACCTGAATCTATTTCACTTTTAGACTTAGCGGATAGTGTATGTCAAGCCCAGGAGATAAAGTCTCAATGACACCATGAGGAAACAATCAGACAAACCCAGACTGTGGAATAAAGATAAGTATCCTGGGCATTTCAAAGAGTCATTGTAAAGGTGAAAAATGTCAGGGTTATCTTCTAGATTAAAAGACATAGAAAAGACAAATTAACGAATGTAATATATAAACCTTGAATCCTTCCTGGTTCCAAATGGAATTATGTAAGATGTTTTGGAAGCAATTGAGAAAATGTGAATATGGACTGGATTTTAGATGATATTAGAGATTATTATTAGTTATCTCAAGTGTGATAACGGCATTGTGGTTACACAGGAAAACAGCCTTATTCTTAGGAGATATGTGCTGAAGTATTTAGGAGTAAAGTATCATGATATCTCCTCTTTCATTTCAAATGACTAAGAAAAAAATTATGTAGGTGTAAAATAGTATCAATTGCTGAATGTAGATGGTGAGTATGTAGTTATTCGTTACACTAATCTTTTAATTTTTCTGTTCATTTAAATTTTTTCATAGTATAAAGTGAAAATACACAAATAAAAACTTGATTGGGTTAAGCTGCCTTAGAATGATGGAGAGGGGGCTGCCTTGAATAAGGTAAAAACAGTTTGAAATTCGTTTAGAAGATAAAAATTATGGCCCAACTTATATAGCTTAGAATGTGTGTTCATTATAGTAAATATAAAATATATTTTTAAAGGACAGTTGTACATAACTACAGCCACATAAAAATACATTTGCAGGTGTATAAGAACTAGAAATGTACCCATTAGGTTAGTGGAACTAGAGGTAATCTTTTGTTGTTGTTGTTGTTAATCCTCACCCGAGGATATTTTTCCATTGATTTTTTAGAGAGAGTGGAAGGGAGGTGGAGAGACAGAGAGAGAGAGAGAGAAATGTCAATGTGAGAGAGACACCGATTGGTTGTCTCCCACATGCACCCTGACTAGGGCCAGGGATCGAACCTGGAACCAAGGTACATGCCCTTAACTGGAATGGAACATGGGACTCTGCAGTCTGCAAGCCAATGCTCTGTCCACTGAGCCAAACCGGCTAGGGCTGTATTATCTTTTTCACTAACATAATCTCAAAAAGTAAACGCATAAATCAAGACAGAATAAAATCATAACTCATGCTCTGGTGTGGGGTTATTCATGAATATTTTTCTTTTAAGAGCCAATCTTGAAGCCCATTGAAAAGAAATGTTCTGTATTTTTATAATCAGTAACTTTATTGAATTCATTGTATTACTAATAGCAAATCATCTGGGGAATTTCAGCTTCATAGTTTTAGGATGGTTGAAAAGATTTGGGGAAAAATAACAATAAATGAAATTAAATAATTAAAATTTTAAAACAACTTCAGAAAGAAGTTTGGTTCATGAATGGTCAAATAATTTCATCTAAATTATAAGTATAATTATCTAAAACTGGGGTCAGTAAACACAGGTTGGCCATGGCCTCCTATTTTTATAAATAAAGTTTTATTGGGACCCAGCCATGTTCATTCATTTATATACTGTCTCTGACTGCTTTCCTCCTACAGCCGCAGAGGTGAGTGGTTTCAACAAAGACTGTGTGGCATACAAATCCTAAAACACCACTATCTGATCCAACAAATAGTTTGCCCAGCCCTAGTCTAAAAATATATATGTAAATGAAAAAGGACTAAATGAGAATATGGAAAACTAAAGTTGATTTATTATGGTGAAAGGATTGTGATTTTTTTATTCATATTTTAAAATTTTACACCATTGTTACAATGTGATGCATAAAATAGTGATGGGGGAGCAAATAGCAAATACATATTACATAGTTATTAAAGCCTGATCAGCATGGAAATTCTAACACTTACAGTTGAGGATTAGAAACAGAGGGAAATTACCAATGTAATTCTCACAGGATTGTTCATAATAACAAAATAGTGGAAATAACAGGGTAACTATTAAATAAATTATGGTGTCTATATGATGGAATATTATATAATCATAAAAATGATACTTTTTAAAAAGTATTACTTTTGTAACCAGAAATAAATATTTTCTGTCAGGTATTCACTGACAATGAAAAATGTTTATGATAGTGATATTTAAGTAAAATCAATTACAGAACATTTCAAAATATCTATAAGCATTTTCTACACAGACTTACAAATATATAGGAAAATATCTGGAAAATAGAAATTATACCATCAATAGTGGTTAGGAAGTGGTATTTGGGAAGACTTTTCTTTCTAATATAATTATAGAGTGTTTAATTTTTTAGTGAGCATGTACAGAAAAAGAAGAACTATATATATCCATCTTTTAAAATAACACATTAAGCCCAGTTTGGCTCAGTGGTTAGGATGTCAGCCTGCGGACCACCAAAGGGTCTCAGGTTCGATTCCTGGTCAAGGGCATGTACCTCCGTTGAAGGTTCCATCCTCCTTGTGGGGGAGGCAATCAGCAAATGTGTCTCTCTCACATCAATGTTTCTCTCTCTCTCTCTCCCTTCTCCTCCCTTCCACTCTCTCTCTCTCTAAAGATCAATGGAAAAAAATATCCTTGGGTGAGGATTAAAAAAAAGAATAAAAACATATTAAGTTTTTTAATGACCTAGTAAAATGATTATGAAAAGCTGAATACAAAATTACAGAGAGAATATGACCTCAAGTTCAGAAATAAAATGTGTACAGGAAAAGGACCAATAATAATGACTTCTACTATTAAACTCTACCAGGTCCTCTATTCTGTTTCACACTTTCTGGACTCCTTCCCTCACAGCTTCCCAAAATCTGATATGTCATTTCAACTGCACAGGTGAGAGAGAGGAAGAAGACAAAAGCACTCAAGCATATATTTCCCGCAAGGCTCCTGATATTATGGAAAAGATGAAACACCCAAGTCCTTACAGTGGCCAACACATGATCTGTACCCTCCCACCTCCTGACACACACACTGCTCTGACCTCATCTCTCAACACTCTCTCCATCACTTACATTTCCTTCAGGTCTCCATGTAAATTTCATCTTATCAGGGATACCTAACTTTGACTTTCACCAATCTACCAACTTGCTTTTAACGTATAATTAAAACATGCTTTTTTTTTAACCTGAATGAAATTATCCTAAAAGCTAAAAATTATGTGATTGTCAGCTCCCAAGATGGCCTTCTGATATTCATATCCTTGGATAGTCCCTCCCACAATGAATACAGCTGACCTTCATAACCGCAGGATGCGACAGACAGGACAGACTGTAGCTTCCAAGGTTAGATCACAAAAGACATTGGACTTCTGCTTTACTCTTTTGGATCGTTTGTTCTGGGGGAAGCTACAACGATGCCATGTAAACACTCAAGGAGCCCTATAGAGAGACCCATGGGGTGAGGAACTGAGGCCTCCTGCCAACAGCCAGCATCAACTTGTCATCACGTGTGTAAGCCATCTCGGAAGCAAATTGTCCAGCCCCAGACAAGCCTTCTTATGACTGCAGTTTTGGCCAACATTTTGACATTAGTTTCATGAGTGAGCTTGAGCCAGAACTACCCAACTAAGCCACTCCTGAATTCCTGACCAACAGGTACTATGAGGGATAAAAAATCCTTATTGTCATTTAATACACTCTTTTTGGGTAGTCTCCTCTCCCATGATTCTCTTATTTTCCATCCAGAACTTTACCCTAAGTCTCAGGGTAAAAGACAGTTCCATTTTTGGCCCCACCCTCACCTCAGGATAAAAAGTTAGCAATAAGTGATATGCTCACTAACCTAACTCCTAAATCCTTTTAATCCATAGATCTCTAATTCCTTTAAGTGATACACCTATCCACACAACTCCACACAAACTCAGGCAAAGAAGTAGACCATTATCCTTGTGGTTTGTCCCAAGTACCATTCTACATGTCTGGTCCACTTTGTCTTTGCTTTTCCTACTTCCCTATAAGGCACACCCGTCTCTATTATTCAGTTAATGATACCCATTTTAGGCCTATGATGCTCTCATAACAGGTTTGGGGCAGATGTCAGCCTCCACCCTCTCCTTTGATTCTCTTATTCTTCATCCAGAACTTTACCCTAAGTCTCAGGGAGAAGACAGTTCTATTTTTGGTCCCACCCTCACCTCAGGATCCAGACAATCTAGAGTGCCATACCTCCCCCTCCCTGTGTGTGTGTGGGGGGGGGGGGCGGGGGGGCATTGAACAATTTACATAGGCACTTATTTGAACCAGTCTCCCTCAACCTGCTAGGTGGGTCAGATTTTGCAACCCAAACTATTGCAATGATAGACAGCAGCCCCATCTCCACAAAGAAATAACAATTTCCAGGTAGAAGAGGATCAGTCTTCCCACTTCCCCTGATTTTTCATCAGAGTGTTCTTTAGTTCTCTCTCAGCACCTTAATGCCTCCATCAACTAGATCAAGAAACATTCTCAGTATGTATAGCGTGAGCCCCTAATTCTGGGAGACAGCATGCATATGTATCTGTATGTATGGTATGTGTGTCTGTATATATCTCTGTGTGTGTATGCTGTGTATATGTATGCATGTGTGTTTTGTGTATCTATATGTACATCATGTATCACTGTCTCTGTGTTGTTTGTTTTATGTGTGCCATATGTGCATGTGTTGTGTGTATCTATTATGTTGTGTGTGTGTGTGTGTGTGTGTATGATATATGTATATATGTGTGTGTGGTTGTGCACACATCCAGCTTCATCAGCCTGGGGTTCATTCAATTTCCCTCCACAAGGACACCTAATGTACAACAGATTCTTAACTTTGATAAGTGTACCATTGTTATGTAAGATGTTGGTATTAGGTAAAGCTAGATAAAGGGTATATGAGTATACAGTAACTCTTCTGTCATTCTAAAGGGTTCAAAAAACATTTTTTAGAGTTATTGCCCAGATGAGCAAGAAATCCAATCTTCCTCTCTTCTAAAACTTTCCAAGAGTATTAACTTGGGCCCAAAGTCACTATCCTGGTTGTGATGTTCTCACCAGTGGATTCAGAGTCAGGTCTTTGCCTCCCCGACTAAAGCTCATTCGGACAACTCTCTAACTTGCCCAATTGGCATTTCAGTTTGCTAAGCCAACAGTGTGACCACCAGCTATCCTTTTCCTCTGTAAAATGTATACTAAAACGTTTTACAGAGCATAAAAATAAAAGAGAATTCTTAGAAAAAGACAAAGGAAAAAAGCACAAATTGGCAGCCAATTTAGGGCAGAACTGCATTTTTAAGGGACTATTTTAAGGGAGGAGACAGGTCTCCTGCCTGGCTTTGATTATTCACATTCAGGCAGGGCTGGTTTCGGGTTGGGCTCAGAGTAAGAGGAGCAGAAAGCGGCCTGCTTGGGGGACTTGGGCCTTCAGTATTCAATGTTGCCATGGGCTTGACATTTTACAGATGGCTATCTTGGGTTTAAATATTCCTTCCCCTACCATACTTCCACAAGTCAATTAAGACTTCTTCGGAGAAGAGTGGGTCTGCCCTGCCATGCTGGACTGGAAACAAAGGGATCAGCTCCTTGAGGGGAATGTGGTCTGTCTTCTCTCTCAGCTCACTAAGCAACCTGTTGACAAGCTTATAATTACCAGAACTATGCGCTCCACAGTGAATGTTCTTGGGAATTTTAATGATCGAAGTGAATGAATATGCTTCAACATTTGGAAACGTGCTTGAGAAGAATAATTGCTTTAAAGTGTTTCATAAATTGTTGCTAGGAGACCATATAAAGATAGGCTTTTTTACTTACAACTTGAAGTTCAACTGGCAGGAAATTCTCCCCATTCAAAATATAGATAAGCAAACAGAGTAATTCAGAAATCTACTACTGGCTATTAGAGAAAATCTTTCACCTGAAAGAAAATGGAGAACAGGAGGCAGGAGAATGCTGATGGCAATTATGGACTTGCATCTCAGTTCCTTCTGGTTATATTATCTTGAGCAATTCTTTTTTTTTTTTTTAATATATTTTATTGATATTTTACAGAGAGGAAGGGAGAGGGATAGAGAGCTAGAAACATCGATGAGAGAGAAACATCGATCAGCTGCCTCCTGCACACCTCCCACTGGGGATGTGCCCACAACCAAGGTACATGCCCTTGACCGGAATCGAACCCGGGACCCTTCAGTCCGCAGGCTGACGCTCTATCCACTGAGCCAAACCGGTTTCAGCTTGAGCAATTCTTTTAATGTCTTTTATTCTCAATTTTACCATCTGTAAAATGGGGCTATCAACTCGTAGGATCGGAGATAATGAACATATGAATGTATTTGGCACTTAATATTTAATTTGTTTAATTATTTACACTCACTTTTTTCAAAAGATTTTGAGGCAGCTTACAAAATAATTTCCTATCTTAGATCCCCTCTGCCTCCCCTCTGTCCCATCCCCCCACCCCTCCACCACCACCAAAAGCAGCTCCCCTACCCCTACCCCGCCCCCCCACACAAGGAATTTGGTATAGGTGGCTTATTTGGCAGGTATTACTGGAAGTTCAAGTGAGACCGTGAAGGAAGGAAGACTGGGAAGGGAGAAGAGTGAATAAATCAATGAGCATGGAAGTCCACTGTGAATCAATTCTGCTAAGAACTCTCTGGAGCACTACGGAGAACACATCTCAGAATTCTCCCGCTGAGGGATGGGGAAGCTCTGGGATTTATCCATTGACTATCATCTCAGTGGTTGAGAGATGCCCCCGGGACCTTAAATAACCAGCACCTTCACAATGCCATAAGCGATCTGATAATTTCTGGAAGAACAGGAGAAAACCCTCAGGAAGAGAAGCAGGGAATACCGGGCATGTGAGGTAGGAACCTGCTAGTGTGCCCATGGACTATCCTACTCCAGCTGCATGTGAACTCAGAGGGGGCCAGAGGGATACGGGTGAACCAACAACAGAATCTGCAACACTTAGGATCCAACAAGGTAGAATTAAGATGAAGAAATTGGGGTCAGATAAAAAGCAGTACTCCATAAATGTTGCTGAATTTAACAAATGTTATTTTGGAGAAATGCTGGCCGTGATGACTGATATTCCCCCCGCCCTCTTTTTCCGCCCCCTAAACTTCTAATCAACGAAATAGCCTGGAATTTGGGGAAGGGTTCCATATTAGTGTGGGCAATAAATGGTTAAACAAATCCTTTATATATGGCAGTCCTTTGTTGATCATGTTCTAGGAGGTCTAGAACATTCTTTTGTGATACAGCTGTGGCTGGACTTCAGACTTCAAGCATTAAATTTGAACTCTTGGCACCAAATTGTATTTGGAAATTACATTCCCCTTCCACATGGGTCAGTGGGGGTTGTGCAGGAGGCAGCTGATCAATGATTCTCTCTCATCATTGATGTTTCTATCTCTCTCTCCTTCTCTCTTCCTCTCTGAAATCAATTTTAAAAAAATTTTTAAAAAGTACAATACAAAACAACAACAAAACCCGTTAGGAAAATGCCCTACCTTTAGGACATGACCAAGAGGCACATGAAGTCTGTTTCAGCAGGGGGTGTATTTTGGATCGGAGGATGTGTTCTGCTTGTGAGCAAGCTCTGGTTTACCAGCTCTAAATAGGATCAGGATGAGGTCCAGAGTGGAGGGAGCAGGATGCAATAAGACTGACACTTGATATTTGGGATCCAGCTTCCTGCCCTATGGCCCATTACTAGCCAGCCCATAACACCTATGTCTGATTCCAGAACCCACCCTCTTTATGCTTCTCACCCATAGGCCAAATTGCCTACCACCGAAAGGATACTGGCCTGAGTAAAATCACAGGTCCGTTTGAAAACTTTATAAATTGTTGATTTCCATTGTCTAATGATCCTCTGACTCATGACTGCCCAAGCCCTGGGCACCATGCCCATTTCTCCAAGCCTACTGGTTCTCCCAGCCTGTAATTTAACAATGTGATAGGGTAATTCTCCTTTTCCCTGACTCTACCCAGTGCTTCTTCTCTATCATAATGAGGGTGGGGTGGGGAAGATAGGGCAATGAGTGTGTGTGTGTGTGTGTGTGTGTGTGAGAGAGAGAGAGAGAGAGAGAGAAGACTGCCTTAAACAAAAAAAAGAGGGAGGTAGCATTCAGTTTTAGTCTAGATAACCAAACTCAACCTCTTCATCAATCTCCACAAGATAATCATGCAAACTAAACATCCCATTCATTTGGTATATTTTACCAAAGGTTTGCGCATCACCACTGCGGGAAGCCACTACTTTCCCAATATTCTCATAAGAGTTCACCAAGAAACGCGGAAGGCCGATGGACCTTGGGTGTGTAGCAGGACTAACGCCAAGCACCATTGTTCTGTTGAGACAGTGGTGGCTCAAAGCAATTTCCTGACTTAATAGCCTCAAAGTAAATGTTTACTGAACCTTACTGATCTTTACTGATCTTTATTGACCTTAGAGACAGTCTGTCTGCTACCTGTTCGCCGTGCTTTACTGAGAGCAAGATGTGTATCTAAAATTGAATAAAAAGTGGATAAGGCCAGGTTTCAGTGTGCCCCTCCAAGAGAGAGGTCTCCACCCGGCCCCCCATTCATATTTCTTGTCTAGTGTTTTCATTTGTGCGTCGGCCCCTTCTTCATACCCTGAACCCTCGCTGCAAAAGGTTGTGGCACACCACGAAGGGTTGCATCGTGCAGCAGACATCAATCTGGAATTGCATTGTGGTTGTGCTTTCTTCCTTCCACCTCCCTGCCCTCCCCCTATTTGTGCCCTCTCTTAGGAGCAATACTATTCCTCTCCTTGTCTCATGCAAAGCAGGTTAGCAGACATATTTTCTTGATGGAGAAGGCCCTTGGGACTTCACCTTCCACTCCAAATGTCATTTCGATGTATTTCTTTTCATCAAATAGAGAGCTCTCCCTAAGAGAGTCCTGGTGGCCAACGTTTTCTCTGTTTTATTGCTTGTCCGTCCTCACAGGTCTGCTATTTAACTGTGGATAAAGCCCAAACCTCAGGCCCAAACCAGAAGGGTGGATGGTTAATAGAGGACAGGGCTAAGGAGCCTGTCAATTCATCCCACTGAGTCACCACGCTGCCCAGAACAGTGTCCGGCACACGTAATGGCTATTTGATACTGTTTGTGCAATACAGAGGAGTTTGAGTGATTAACCAGAGTCTCTCACAAGGCAGGGAAAAGATCATATACATCTGGAGAAAGGCAGAGCCTAGGAGGGCCTAGCAGATCCAGATGCCAGGCAAGAGGGGGTGATGAGAGTCATATACACTTCCTCCCTTGGTAGAAGGTGGTTTCCTGTTCCTAGAAAATGTGTCCATATCTCTGCATTTAGTGTCTCCTAAAACTACGTGTTTCTTTTATGTCCTTTTTTATTTTATTATTTATAACTACATATATCCTTGTTTTTTATTTCATTTGTTTTGGAAATATAAGCCTGAGCTATATAAAAAGAAATCAAGATGTTCTGAACTGACACAAACTAAGTAGGTCGTTCACTCAACAGCCTCCAGGCTCTTTGGGTAGACATCAGTCGCCTTTGGTGCTTACATGTGGGTGGTAGCCTACATCCTCTACATTACAACCTCTACACCAAGTGAGGTCTTAGACCAAATTCTGCCAAAGCCACAAATATTTACTAACCAGCAGGTACAAGAACAATCTTACAATTGACTCTTGAGGCCTTGGGGACCCATTCTCTGCCTCAGGCAATACAAGTAATGTAAGCGTAGTAGTCCTAAGGTGGACACAGAATGGTGACAGGACCAGCAGCCTTTTACAGAGTCAAGTCACAGCCTTCGTGAAGGAGAGATGCACAGGACCAAGGGAACGCTAGACCCCAATCACTGTACAAAAAGTCTGATCACTGAACTTGCTGGAGCCATACACTCACCCATTCAAGAACAGCGGGGCTCATGTCTTGGACCGTCACTTACTTTTACCTATTCAAAACTATTTCTAACATTCCTTATATGAATTAAAAACCTTCCAGTAAGATTCTGATAAGACTATTGGAAGTATTATGTAGCCATCTTTGGAGTGTTAATTCCTGGTGAGAGACCTTTAAAACTAACCACTCTAATATATAAGCATGAATGCATAGATATTGAACCACATGTAAAAGGTATTTGTAAAGTAAATGACCATGCAGACAATGTAACATTAAAAAATAGTGCCGCCCTGGCCTATGTGGTTCAGTTGGTTGGGCGTTGTGCACCAAAGGGTCGACAGTTTGATTCCCAGTCAGGGCACATGTCCGTGACTGGGCACCCCATCCCCGTAGGGGGCAGAAGGCAGCAAATGGATATCTCACTCTCGCATCAGTGTTTCTCTCTCTCTCTTTTTCCCATCCCTTCCTCTCTCTCTAAAAATCATGAAGAAATCTTTTTTAAGTACCTATTCCATGATGGAACAGGAGTTGTAAAGTTATAAGGAGAAAGCAAAAGCCCCCACCCCCACCCCCTTGGTAGGGGCACTAGCAGGAATCCAGTAGGAGAATCTCAGGGAAAGGTGGAAGGTGAACAGATGGGGCTGGGCTCTGCCTTGAAGGCCAGCTGATAAGCAGAACTTCCCTCTGCTTAAATATCATATGACTTGTGTTTGTTTTCATGCTGGAGGCTGTTCCATCCTCTCTGGATTTGAAAGAACTAATTTCAGCTCTCCCCCTTTCAGAAGGGACGGTTTATTCTCCTGCTATCAGCAAACCTGATTGCACCTGTAGTTACCCACTTGCAGCCACAATTAGCCATAAGCACTCTCCAAATATGGCAAAAGCAGTTAAGCATGCCTGCAATTAAGTAATTGCGGGCATCATTAGTTGCATCGTTAGTCACATGAGTAACTTTTATGGTCACCATGGCTACCTTCTGATACCAAATTACCCATCCAATGAAGGAGCACTGGGGCTAAACACTGACCCCTCCTTTTCCAATGTTGTGATTTTGTGTTATTTTCCCCCCCTAATTATTTCACATAAATGAATGGGGAATGTTTGCAAATACAAATTATTTATGTCAAACCAAAAAGAAATGGTCGCCCTGAGTCCTGTGTATTATCCATTCTTCTTCTTCTTCTTCTTCTTCTTCTTCTTTTCATTTAACATAAAAGAAATAAAAGCTAGCTTTTTTTTCCCCCCTGGGAGAGTAACTCACTTGCGGTATCTAGGTGACAATGCAATCTTTCATTTGTATATTCTGTCCAATAAAGGTTTTATTTTATACCAGAGTTATCATTCCCCAATTTTAATATCTGCTACAAATTTTCAATTGGAGACCTTTACTTCCTGTTTGAATGGAAATGATTACATGTTTTTTCCCACAGATAGTTTTAATCTGAAAGGGAAATGGGCTCAGAGCTAGGAAGATAGTTCCTGCTTGGAGAATGATGATCTGTGAAAATGTCCTTAAGAAGTGTATTCTTAATGAATCACCAGCCTGAAAATGAAACATCATATTCTAAGAAATCTATGTGCATATAGTAGAGCAGAGTAGGGTAGAGAAATGCATGTTTTAATCAATATTTATTCATATAATAACTTCAAGATGTTTGATATAACAACAGATTAATCATCCCTCACTAAGCAGTGTGTTTCAGATCTACACATCCCAGTGAAAAGTAGCTAGAGAACCTATCACTCCTACTTAAGTGTTTAGAAAGTATGAAATAGATGACTGAATGGCTCATCCTCCATCTACCGGGCATCCATCTATTGGCCTCATGTGTCATTTGAAGAGAGGAAAGATTCTATCAGGCTTTCTGACCGTAGTGACTTTGGACAAAGAAGAAAACCTGTCTCTAGAGCGTGCTGTCCATCAGAACTTGCTGTAATAATGGAAATGTTTTATATCTGCACTGTCCAGTATGTCAGTCACTACCTACATGTGGCTAGTGTGTGCTTGGAATGAGACTAGAATGACCTGTTTTTAAAGTTTAAGCTTTAGCTACACCACCTCTAAGCTATATGATCTTATATAAAACACTTGTTTCTTATGCCAAGTTATGTTTTAAAAGCATCATGCTAATGATGGCAGGGTGGAGATTGGACAGAAATCAGGGAAGATCACAGTGAACCAGTTTGTCTTCCTGTTGCTTGGGTGTCTGTCTGTACAGCAGAAGACTGTTCAGGTGTGAACACCAAAAGAGAAGCAAGATAGGAAATGTTCTTACACAAATTAGGACTCCCTTGACTACAAGTGGCAGAAAAACCCAACCTAAACCTGCCTTGAGCAAAAAGGAATAGAATACCAAGGGGTCATATCTTAATCCTTAGACCTAGTGCTGGCTTTGGGCAAGTGGATTTGTTGGTGGCAAAAATGGCACCAGGTGTTAGACCTTTGGAGTCAAACTAAACCTCAGTTCAGCAACCTCAAGCTATAAGAGAAAGCTTATTTAGAAAGTCACAGAGGCAGGAAAGTGAGTCGTAGAAGAAATAGGCTCAGGAAACAAGTTACAGAGGCAAAAGAGGAGGGAGAAATGTAAAGGAATCATGCCTGGGGGTGGAGAAGAGGGGATGGGAAAGGCACCCACATGCTCCTGAGAGAGAGTGCACTGGGTCCTCCATCCTAAGGGCTTTTATGAGTAGGGATTTTAGGGTTGGTCCCAGGGAAGGATCTCAATAGAATATTCATCAGCTTTCTAGGCATATCCTTTAAAGGCCATGGTTTCCATTGATTGCTTGATGCCAGGGCAGGGGGTCATACATCAATGCAGCTGATCCTGATGTCAGCCATGGCATCCCTTGTCTGCTTTTGCTGCTTTTCTGGGCCTGGAGCTAAAACACAACTGAGGCCTAGACTCTAAACCTTAGAGGTTAATGCTTAAGGGTGCGGTGTGCAGGGACCTGCATGGGAGTCGCATAGGCCATTCTTCAGCCCCTTGTTCCTCCTCTGAGGGGGTCTAATGCATGACTAGCAGTAACATGCCAGGAAGGGGAAAGTCAGGGGCGGGTCCGAACCGCATGACCAGTGATATGAAAGGTCAGGGGGTCTAAACCGAATGACTAACAATGTGCTAGGGGAAAACAAGGTCCTTGTTTTCTCAGTTTTGCCCATTGGTAGGCACCGGGGGCTCTCCACCCTGGGGACCTTCTTTACCTGGCCCACCGTCCTGGCTCTGCTCATGTCTGCCTGTCACAGAGTCAGGCTTCATGTGAAGTCCTCTGGGTCCAGTTTCCTCTAACCTCTTGGCTCTGGCTCTACTGTGCTTGTTTCAGCCTTGGGGTGTATGTGGTAGCAATATAGCAGCAACATGCCAAGTCCCTATGAACGGTCAAGTCTACCTTCAGGGTAGAAAGTGATCCCCAAAGCGGGGCACATGCCCCACAGGGGGGCAATTTGACTTTTAAGGGGTGCAATTTGAGAATGAGTTATTAACAGTGAATTTTTTGCATTTCTTATGGTTCTAGTGGCATCATATACAGTATATAAATAAATATTGTGACATATTTATGCATTTCAGTTCTCTATTATATGTTTTGAAACTTTGCTCTTTTTTCATATCACTTCATATTATTATTTTTAACAATTTCTTAGTGATCTCTTCCTCAGTACTTCAACTGTCCTTTCGTTCTTTTATTTTTTTCTTTCATGGATGCCATGGTCTTTGGAAGCTTGTTCAGACCAAGTTAACGGCCTTTTAGGCTTCCTCCACGTGACTAGGAGTTCACTTTTTGAATAATAAGAATTGTATGTCACAGAAGGGGCATCAGGATTTTAGAGATGCTTAGGTGGGGCATGGCCAAAAAAGGTTGGGAACCACTGGGGTAAAGAATGGGAATCTCTGTCGCATGTGTCTTATAAAGATGCTTCATTATGGCTCATGGACCCTCGGAAACCAACTCGCTGTGAGTGCGTGTGTGAAGTCCAGGTCTCTTCTGTTGCTCAGCCTTGCCCAAGCCACAGAGGTGGTGAATGGAGGAGGGAGCTTCCCAGAGGTAAAGCAGAGTAATTCTAGGAGGAAGGTGAATTTTTGCACTGCGGCAGAAAACAACAGATGTCCTCTAGAGTCCTGCTTCCAGGACTTTGAAAGAATGAAGCTATGACCCCTGGAGTAATCACAGCAGCAATGAACTTAATTATCAACTTTCAACAAACACACCCTAACACTGCCTGGGAGCCTTCTGTTTCTAAGCAGATACATGGGGTAGCCACGAAAAGTTACCTTATTTTGGAAATGTATCTGACCTTCCACCTTCATACATTGTATTGCTTATATAACAGATCAGACTTAAGTCTTTTCTACCAGCTGGATTCTAGGATTTTGTATCCTTCAGGGCTTGTGCTAAGAATGGACAACAGTTCTTCAGAGATCCAATTTCCACTTGATTGAATGACTTGAGTGGCAGAGATCCCAAAGGTCATTCGTTCATGCTGATAATGCTGCCTGAGAACCCAAAACGCAATGTCTGTTTGCTTTCTTTACTCTCTACTATTCTAGGGGGAAAAGGAAGAATTGGGCAGTAGAATAGCTGTTATTAGCTTATCCATTCAATGACAATTATGCCACTACTATGTAGGTAGTTGGTGCTGGAAGAGCCACCAACATCGACAGATGCTATATGAGTGTTGTGGGTAGAAAAAGCACTGGGCACGAAAGACTTGAGTTAAAGTTCTGACTTTGACAGTAATTATCATTGTGCTTTGGAAACAAAGGCCTTATTTGGGAGATTTCGGAAAAAATTCCTTGAGCTGAAAAACTCTCAGATTCCATAAAAGGTTAGGTCTCCATTAGCATGACTAAGGCTTGCTGCCTGACCTTTGAGAAATAAGAGAAAGAATACTCCCTCACCCTCAGAATTCTCCACACAATCCTCCTCGGGGATTCAAGCTGAGAGCATCAAATTAAAGTAGGAGACACAAAGGGAGCTTTTCATTAACTCTTAGAAATTGTTTTCTCCTTGGGACCAGCTTATTACAAAAGAATCCCTAGGAGCTGGGACACACCTCTACTGCAGGGTGGGGCTCAGAGAAGGACTGTCTTGCACTATGAGCAGAATTCACCAGCTGGATGGGTGTGGGGAAGAACATTCTAGGCCTTTGATAGGCTGGGGTAAAGCAAAACTGGAGGTGGGAGGCTGATGGCAACAATGGAGATAATTTGCTCCTCTGGAACCTCAGTCCTGGGAGTGAAGAAGGGGTGGTTCTCCGAAGTAATGAAACTGCACTGGCCTTTTATTTTTATTCCCCCCTTCCCCCCACCCCCCACACTTTGACTCAAACTGGCCTCACCCAGCACTCTGACTCACCCATCTCCCTCGCTTAATCATTAATCAGGACAATGAGGTTCTTGTTAGGACTATAGGGCAAAATAATCCTTAACAGCCATTTGTAAGTTTCTCACCACAGGATAACAAACACCAGGAAAAACTTGCTGGACCCAAGAAATCAGATCATATAAGGAATTAAAACTGTCCTAAAGACACCTGATTGCACATCTACGTTCCATCTGAATTCCAAGCCCACCGATTCAGCTCCCAGACCCACTGATGACAAGAGCTTCCTTCCAGTAACTGCATATAAGGATCAAACTCCAGTTCCTGGGTGTCTCCATCCCTGACCCAATGTCCGCTTGGCTCGGTGCTATGCAGCCCTTCCCTTTGGATATCCCATCTCTATCCCCTCTCCTTAAATAAATTCAGTTTTTCTTTATCCACCATATGAGGTGGCTATTTAGCCTGCCTGAGTACCACCATGCTAACCTTTCAGTTCTGGTCAGTATCCAGGAGGCTTAGGAAAAAGGGTCTACTGACTACAGAAACAGAGTTTTCAATCAAACTAAAGACAGTATCTTGGCCTCAGTTGTGCTTTAGCTCCGTACCCAGGAAAGCGAAACGATACGGGGAAGCAGAATCTCAACGGATTGAGATAAGGCTCCAGAGAATGGCAGTTTTGCACCTTGTTTTATACACTGAGTGGCCATATTATTATTATTTTTTTAAATATATTTTATTGATATTTTACAGAGAGGAAGGGAGAGGGATAGAGAGTTAGAAACATCCATGAGAGAGAAACATCGATCAGCTGCCTCCTGCACACCTCCCACTGGGGATGTGCCCGCAACCAAGGTACATGCCCTTGACCGGAATCGAACCTGGGACCCTTCAGTCCGCAGGCCGACGCTCTATCCACTGAGCCAAACCGGTTTCGGCATGAGTGGCCATATTATTATGATCTCTGAATGCATAATAATCTGGCCACTCAGAGTGTGTGTGTGTGTGTGTGTGTGTGTGTGTGTGTGTGTGTAGAGAGAGGGGGGGGCGGTGCATGAATTCATACTTGGGTGGGGTCCAGCCAGCCTGGCCAGGGGGAGGGGACATTGGCAGTTGGCCAGCCTGCCTGCTGGTCAAACTCCTGGTCGAGGGGACAATTTACATATTAGCCTTTTATTATATAGGATATACACTGAGTGGCCAGATTATTATGCGTTCAGAGATCATAATAATCTGGCCACTCAGTGTACATTACAATCAGAAGAAGGTTCACATGAAAACCATTGGTGATAGATTAGGAAGGCGGGAGAAAGCAAAGCAGGGAAACCTCTGGGATTGGATAAAAAGTAAAATGATAGATAAATTTCCTTTACCTAGGTGGGTGCAGGATAGTTAACAGTCAACAATAAACTCAATAACAATGAGGGTGCTGTAAGAAGCAGGAACTGCACTAAGTGTCTGACTGGTGGGGTCAGACCAAACCTGGGTTCAGCAACCTCGGTATTTGGGTTCTGGTTAGGAAAGAATTCAAAGTCCAGACCCAAACTGTAAAAGAACATGTACTGGGTAAATTACAAAGGTAGAAAAAGTAATTCCTAGAAGAAATAGGCTTAGCAAACAAGTTATGAAGTTAAAGGAAGGGCCCTTGGATCTGGGGAGTGAGGAAGCTAATGGTAACGTGGCTGGGGAAGGGGAGGGCAAAGGTAATGGAGAGGGAAGGGAAAGGCACAGGCATGCTCCCTGGAGGGAGAGCACGCTGGGTCCTCCATCCTAATAGTTTTAAGGGCGGAGATTTTAGGGGAGGTCCCAGGGGAAGATCTCAATAGAATATTCAGTAGCCTTCCAGGTGTGTCCATTCAGAGTTGTGGTCTCCACTGATTGATTAGCTGGCACCAGAGTAGGGGGTACATTATTCTATGCAACTGGTCCTGACGCCAGCCACGTTATCTCTAGGGAGGAAAGGTCAGGGGGACCAAACCTCATGACCAGTGATATGCTAGGGGAGGAAAAGTCACCCTGGGGGTAAGGTCCCACCCTACAACTGATTGTCCATTGCTAGGCTTTCCATACTTGTGACCTTCTGTACCTGGCCCGTCGTCCTTACTCTGCTCTTGTCTAACTGCCTACAGCAAGGGGATTTGTGGTCGCTGCAGAGCAGTGCCTGTGCTTTGAGGGGTCGGAAAAAAGAAAATTACTCTGACATTCCAGTGATATTTTATATAGATGCAAAAAGACAATAGACAGGCTCAGTTAAGGTAAAGACTGACCTTTGTCAGGGAAGATACCATCCTAGGACATGACTAGTCACCATAAACTGCTAATTTATTTATTTATTTATTTATTTATTTATTTATTTATTTATTTATTTATTTGCTTTTTTCTTTAAAAAGTTTTAATTTCAGACCATCCTTTGTAGTTACTTTAGGTCTCTGAGTTTGCAAGGCTGCCACACAGGCCTTCTCTGAGCTAGTCAGGTTTAGTATATAGCCCCTTTTCATCCATGGCTGATATCAAAACCAGATGCACTAACAAACCAGTAGAGACCATGACCCTAACCCCCTTAGTCTCCATGATTTATGAGTTTCCCCCCTCGCCCCCGCCTATATAATTCATCCCTGGAAGCCATTGGGGAGCCAGGTCTTTGGGTATTAGCTCACCTGTGACTCTGGGCATGGAGCCATCTTCTTAATTAATAAATCCTTACTTTCTTGGCTGCAAACTCCTGTTCGTGTCTTATTGGGCTTTGATGTGTGTAGGCAAACAAACCCTTCAATCCACCAACAGCAACCATACTTTTTCCAGGTTGGCTTTACATATCTACTAGCGTACTCTCAAGTTAGAGAACTTGAGTTCCAGAATCCTATGGACACCTAAAATCTCTTTGAAACCACCCTGTAAGTAAACTGGAGCAAGAGTTATCTGGTCCCCAGGGTTCTTGGCCTGCCATGCCTTGGAGAGTCTCCACCGATATGTGGCACCTGGGTGGAAAAATGGTGCCCCTGACCTCTCAGCCAGTCACCAGAGCTGCTGGATAAGAAATGGTGGCTCCTGACCTCTCAGCCAGTCACCAGAGCTGCAGGATAAGAAATGGTGGCCTGTGTGGGGGTTCAGAATGAGCCACCCCAAAATGTGCCCCAGTGGTATGCAGACTATTTTGAGCTAAAGGCAAATTTAGCTTCAGGCTCAAGAAAAACTTCTTCCCCTCCATTTAACTACCTTGAACTTGAATTAGGGGCCTTGTCCATAATAAGAAATTATCAGAGACAATCTCTTTTTGACCTACCTACATGGCAGGGCAAACTTTTATTTACTAAACAGTTGGGTTTTCGTACTCTGCAATGACCCTTTGAAGCCCCCAAAGTTCACTACCTCATCCCTACCTCAGAATATCTGATATACCTTAATCCTCTTTCTACCTCTGTACCTCTCATGGATGTGGGGTTCCCACATGCACATAAGATTAAATCTGATTTTCTCTTGTCCATCTTTTTATATTGATTTGATTTGGCCAGCCAAAAGAATCAAAGGATGGAAAAGGTAATTTTTCTCCTTCCCCACAATTGTTTCCCTATATCCCTTGACTGGGAGCTGAAAGGAAAAGAAACTCCATTTTCTTTTTCTTTTGTATGCATTTTAATTTCTTTATTGGTTAAGGTATTACATATTTGTCCTCATCCCCCGAAACTCCATTTTCTTGATAATACTTTCCCCAGTCAGAGCTTGTGTAATCAAGCTGAGATGAGATGTGGAGAGGGAGTAGGTTGTGCCACAGATTCTTGATGTTCTTATCAAGATATAACAGATTTTCTTTAATAAAGATTTCTTCATTTGCCATATTTCTTAGGACAATTTCCAGAGATTTTAATGAAAAAACAAATTTCCACAAGGAAAATCTTTATTCAGGTGAACAGTTTGCAAAACAGTAAAATACAAAACCAAGAAAGTGTGCTCCACTGAGACAAAGGGGAGGCTACATTTTTTTTGACATTTCCCTCATATTATTTTATTTTTTGTTAATCCTTGCCAGAGGATATTTTTCCATTGATTTTTTAGGGAGAGTGGAAGAGAGAGGGAAAGACAGACAGAAACAGATGTGAGAGAAACACATCAATTGGTTGCCTCCTGCACAAGCCCTGACCGGGGAGAAGCCTGCAACCAAGGCACATGCCCTTGACTGGAATCAAACCTAGGACCCTTTGGTCCACAGGCCGATACTCTATCTACAGAGCCAAACCGGCTAGGGTGGGGAGGCTACCTTTTATAGAAAAGTTCCTAACAAAGCTCCTAATTGGTCCAATTTTATGCAAATAAGGTTTCTGAAGCCATACAGTTCTAACTGGTCCGAATCATTTCTGATTAGTCAGTATCATGCATTCTAATTGGTCATTATAGAGTAGTTCTGATTGATCAGTACATATGCAAATGAGGGTATATTGTGCAGTCCTGATTGACTGGGGTACGTCTCAGTCCATTGGTTGAAAGATGAAACCAGGGCTTCCTTGACTCAGATTGTAAATAAGCAGGGCATAGTGCAAGAAGCCAAGAATTCAATCTGAGGTTCTTCTCAGTATACACAGTACCCCAGGAGCCCCTGTCAGCAAAATGGCTGCGAGACTCTTCCTATCTAATAAAGAGGGAATATGTTAATTGACCCACACGCCGTTGCAAAGATGGCAGCACCCACAGCCAATAAGGAGGGAATATGCTAATTGACTGTCCCGCCCTCAAAGATGGCGGTACCCACAGCCAATAAGGAGGGAATATGCTAATGGACTGTCACGCCCTCAAATATGGTGGCGCCCAGTCCCCTCAGCCCCGCTGGGGTGGCAGCCACAAGATGGCAGCGCCCAGTCACCTCAGCCCTGCTCCGCGCACCTGCCTCCAGAGTCCCCCAGTCTCCTCAGCCCCCCAGCTGCCCAGGGCCGGCCCGAGGTGCAGGCAAGCCTCGGATGGCGGCTGCCCAGCCTCCCAGGGCCGCCTGAGGCTCAGGTAACCAGGCCCAGTCGAGGCTTGTGCTGCTGGCAGTGGCAGCAGCAAAGGTGTATTGGGGCACCGCCTTCCCCTGATCGCTGGGTCACCTCTCGCCCCTGAGGGCTCCTGGACTGTGAGAGGGGGCAGGTCGGGCTGAGGGACCCCCCCCCCTTCAGTGCATGAATTTTCATGCACTGGGCCTCTAGTATTATTTATAAAATCTGGGCCCTCAGTTGACCAAGGGAAGTCCTTCTCAGCACATAAATTCCTTCTTGGGGTTCACATCAATGAATCTTTCCTCACAGGACCCACTTTGAAGAGTGGGTCCCCAGAGCTCCTCATATCACTGTTTTAAAAGTGAAACCCCTGGGGATTTGAAAAAGGAATTTTAAACATGATCAAATGATTCTTCTGGCTATTGGGTAAAGAATGGATCAAAGAGAGATCAGAGCGTAAGCAGGAGATAAATGGAGTTAGAAGATAAATGGACTGCCCAAATGAGACATAATGGTGATGAAAGTGATGGTGTGGAGATGGTAAAATGGACGGGAACCATATATATCTTTTGTTCATTATTGCATTCTCAGCACCTAGCACATTAGAAGATAGATACTCAATAAAAACTTGCTAAATGAAAGAATGAATGACAACTGCCAACTTGCTGCTTTGGAAATAAATTTACACATTTTCAAGCTTCCCATCATTGACTTTTCTTTTACTCTGATTCTGAAAAGACTTGTTCTGTAAAAAAAGATGAAAAGTTATAGTAGGAATTCTGGTATATCAAGAAGCCTTTGTGTATTCTCATATGGATCATCTCATCTGAGGCAGGAAAGCTTCACAGAAGAGAAGACATTTGGGGGGCGGGGTCAACTGGGGGAAAAGGAGACATACGTAAAACTTTGGACAATAAAAAAAAAAAGAAGAAGAGAAGACATTTAATCAGGGCCTTGAAGGATAATGCTAGCAATGCAATAGAGGAAAAGTATGTATGTGTGCATGGGGGGAGGGGAGCGGGGCGACAAGGAGGACATGCCAGACTCTGCTGACTACTTTTTTTTTTTTTAGAGGAAAGAAACATTTAATTAGCAGAAAGCCTCTGGAATATTGGCTGCACTTATTAGCCTAATAAATTTATCTTTGTCCTTTCCTCAGTGTCCTTAAATGTAAATTAAGGCGGTGAGTGATATGATCTGTGCAAATCCTGCCAGCTCTAACCTTCTAAGAGCCTGTGCACCCATGAATGGAAACCTGCAAGGAATAAATTATGAAAGAAACAAAATGCTCTTTCTACCAGATATTAAACTTGAACTAGGACTAATGCACTTATTTGGAATATAAGTTTTTTTTTTTCTCTTACCCTTGAACATCACACATGTGGAAGTGTAGTTTAGAAGAAATCAGAAAAAAAAATGATATTATTGCACAAATAATCATTATTTTGGTCACTGGCAGAGATTTTGAAAATTCAGCAACATTTAAATGAATAAACACTAGCAAAATCTGCTGCCCTTTTCCTGTAGTTGCTTGATTTCTAATTCTAATTTCTATTTTCAATTGAATTTTAGTCATATTTTGGAAATCAATGGATCCTCTGAAAATCGTATGAAATATATGGGACACAACATAGTAAAATACACATATCCTCCAAGTAGTGCATGAGACTCGAGGAGGTTCCCTAAAACTTAAAGGCCCAGGGTTCCAGAGTAAGTTTATACTGTGATTTACAATTTACAAAGGACATTTTATTTTTTTGTTAATCCTCACCCAAGTATATGTTTCCATTGATTTTTAGAGAGAGTGGAAGGGAGGGGAAGAGACAGAGAAACATTGATGTGAGAGAGACACATTGATTAGTTGCCTACTGCATGAGTCCCTACCAGGATCGAGCCTGCAACCGAGGTACATTCCCTTAACTGGAATCAAACCCAAGACCCTTCAGTCCAAGGGCCGATGCTCTAACCATGAGATAAACTGGCTAGAGCTACAAAGGGCATTTTAAATCTTGCTTAACACTTATAACTCCATCTTGCATAACACTTATTTGCTCCATCTTACATATGAAAAAATTGGATCTAGATTACTTTTTCCAGGAAGGTAAGAGAAGGCACTAAGGCTGCTTACTACAAACCTCCCCAGTGCTGTTGGTCTCCCAAGACAAGGAGAAGGGAAATCAGAGCCCAATCTTGCCCAAGACTGATTCCCTAAGAAGAGACCCCTTCATCCCAAAGAAGTTGGGGCACCAAAGGGTTATCTCTCTCCCCCACTTCAGGAGCTATAAAAAAATTGCCTTGTTGCTGAGTCTCAGGTACAGGAGGGAAAGACTAAAAGTTGCAACAAGTTACACTCACATTTACAGTCTACATTCACATAATTGAATTTAATTGATCCAAAAAGTTGCAATTTCTGAATTCATTTTAACATGATTCCAAATTGGCAATGTCTTTGAGCACTTGGCAGAATCAAATGTATATCCTCTCTAGAGGAAAACACCTTTGTCCTAGACCCTTGAAGGGTCCCATCTATAATTTTTCAAATATAAGAGCAACACCTAGTAAAAAAAATAATCAAGCACACAATCATGGAACCATGAACAAGAACCTTTAAAAATAGTAGAACAAGCAGAAATAGACATTCAGATATTTCTTCTGATGTCAAAATTATGAGACCCAGGCTATACCCCCATGTTGTTTTTTTTAATATATGGGAAAGGGTATTTAAAAGAAAACCATGGACAAAGTAATCTAACTTACTTGAAAAGAAAAAAATAAGAGGAGGGGGGAGGATGGGAGTGGGCTGGAAGCGGGAAAAAGGAGGACCTATGTAATACTTTCAACAATAAAGATGAAAAGAAAACAAACAAAAAACACACACAAAAGTAAAATTTAAAAAATAAGAATGTCTATAAATAAAAATTATAATAACCAAAATTAAGCCCTCAGTAACAAATCTATATATATAAAAGCCTAATATGTGAAGTGTCCCCTCGGAAGTTTGACCTACTGGGAGTTAGATTGCTCGCTATGACGTGCGCTGACCACCAGGGGGCAGCACAGAACGAAGGGAGGCCCCAGCTGGCAGCTACTAGGGACCCTTCCTGTGCACGAATTTCGTGTACTGGGCCCTCTAGTTAAATATAATTGTATACAGAATAAATGAACTAAAAATAGGGCCAAAGAAACTATCAAGAATGTCACATGACAGATAAATATATGGAAAATATGAGCATTAAGATACTTGTAGGATAGGAAGGTCTGATGTGTAGTCCATTGAAGATCCAGGAGAAAGAGAGAATGGTTGTTTTGTCTCTGATATAGTTTTATTTTTTATTATAAAATTATTTAAACATAAATGAAAAAGTAGAGAGTATAGTACTAAAAACCCCATATATCTGTCACCCAGTTTCCATGATTATCAAGATTTATCCACATTTTTTCATTTTCTCTTTCTCGTTATGTCTTTGTTATTGTATTTGAAAGCCATTCCCAGAGATTATATCATTTTGCCCAAGGTAATATTTGAATATTGAATAGCTGAGAATTTTCCAAAACCAATGAAAGATATCATCCATGTAGATTCAAAAAGTTCAATCATTCCTAAGCAAAATAAAATCCACATCTGGATTCTTCATACAGAAACCACAAAACACCAAAGAGAAAATCTGAAAAGCAACCAGGAGCTTACATAACTTGCTCAAGGCCATGTAGCTAATAAATTACAGTCAAACCTCTTTTCGGGGTGATTTAGTTCTAAATTCCACATCTTTCCTCAATACTACATTAAGCCTCTACGCCCCTTGCTCAGGTACCATTCAGAGAGTTGATCTATTTATATCCTCCTTCAACACTGGGACCAGAAGAATGACTACCCAGTCCTTTACTGTTCTGTTTTTACTAGAGGATTAATTCTAGGCAGGGGTTTAGAGCTCAATGACTTTGTGTCTTCATTAATAGATAAGGAAAGTGAGTCCCGCGTGTTGAGACATGTTGAGGATCCCACAGCTAACTTATCATTGCCCGGATATTCAGGAAGCTTATGCTTGTGATAAAAACTGCTAACCATGCCCAAAATTTCTGAAGAGAGCTAGTTACAGGAAGAAATTTTTAAAAGATGGGAAAAAATATTCCTTCTGATTGGAAAAAAGCTGGGCTGTGTAAATATTTCTTTCTTTAATTTCCTATTGAGAAAACGGAATTGGATGTCCTTTAAAAACAGCAGTCAAAGAAGTAAATGAATGCCTTCTCCCTGAGAGGTTAGGAGCAATCAAAGAACTGGTAGAATTAAAGCCACTAACGGTTGAGAGTTAAAGGGCACATGAGAGAAGACAATAAAGAAACATGTACTTGCAGTGTAGTCCAGACATTGTTGGAAAGTGTGAGCTGTACAGAACATTTCAATCAAACTGTACGAAAGATCAGGATTCAGTGATTGATTCAGAGTTGACGATTCACTAATTTTTTTTGGTTGGAATTCTCACTTATTCACTCAATAAATATTTGAGACATTAATTATGTCTCTATATTTTAAAAATATTTGTATTGATTTCAGAGAGGAAGGGAGAGGGAGAAAGAGACAAAAACATAAATGATGAGAGAGAATCATTGATCGGCTGCCTCCCTCACATCCCCCACTCTGGATCAAGCCTGAAATCCGGGCATGTGTCCTGACAGGGAATCAAAGCATAATCTCCTGGTTCATGGGTCGACACTCAACCAATGAGCCACACCGGCTTGGCCATCAGTTTATTTTGTTCATTAGATTCCACATATAAGTGAGATCCTATGATATTTATCTTTCTCTGACTGGCTTATTTCACTTAGTGTAATAATCCAACATTTAAAAAATAAATTTATTAAAAAATGTTTGATTTCACATAGAAATTTCACATTCTTATTATAGAAATTTCATAAAGTATTGCAACATATATACAATAAAATAAAAATCATCGATAATTCAGTAAGTAAGAGTTAACCATTGGTAATATATTATTGTTTCCTCCTCATCTTTCTTCCATGTACATAAATATGTTGTTTACAACTATCGCTGTGATAAATATCCTTACTCATAAATCTCTGAAAACAATTCTGTTTATTTCCTTTGAATATATTCCTAGATGTGAAGTTATAAAGGAATAAAATAGAGTTGTCAGGAGATCGGGCTTTTAGTCAAACAGATCTGTATTTGAATACCAGCTTGCCACTTAGGAGCTCAGGCTTATATCCATGGGCTACTTATATAACTTCTCTAGATCTCAGTTATCTTGTTCTGTAAAAAACAAAAAAAAAAACAAAAAGCAAAACAAAAAAAAACAACAGTAAAAAAAAATGAACCTACTTCATAAGTTCATAATAAAAATTAAAATAATGGAATGAATGTGCAGCTTCCGGGACGCAGACAGTAAGTAACCACTGTCTTTGGATAACATGACTATAGAGGCTTTTATTGCCATTTGTATACTTTTTAAATAATTTTATATATATTTTAAATTAAAAGGCATCTATTGCTATTATTACAGGAAAACATTACTCTTTTGAGAAGAAAATGATACTTCTTCATTGGGAAATTAAGTCATATTTCCAATGTCTTTGTTTTTTTCTCTCTCTGCAACACAAAAGAAAGACCCTAGGAATCTCTCTGGTTTTAAAAGGCTTGTAGAGAAATAGTAACAGTTGATGCATGTTGAGTGCTTACTACTAGTATATGCCAGGAACTTCGCAGTGGCACACCAAGGGCGGGTAGTAGGAATGGCTGGCTCTGGTCAAACAATAGGAGGTGCAATGTCTTAAAAGAATTTTTAAAAAACAATTAAGCCCAGTCTGTCTGCTTTTTATCATCACCATATGCCCACAATTTTAAGATTTCTTTTAAGAGAGAGAAAGGAAGAGAGAAAGAGAGAAAGAGATAGAGAAACATTAATGTGAGATCAACACGTATCGACTGCCTCCTGCACATAACCCCAGGCATGTATGTGCCCTGACTGGGAACTGAACCAGCAACCTTTCAGTGCATGGGATCACGCCCAGCCAACTGAGCCACACCAGCCAGGACAATGCCCACAATTTTAAATAACTCAATGATAAAATGCTTTTCCCTAAAACATCTTTGGTGGGCCTACCTTCAAAATCATTGTTTTAATAATATGTATATATCTATATAATAAAAGCCTAAGCGACCATTACGGCAGTACGACCAGAATGACTGGTCACTATGATGTGCACTGACCTCCAGGGGACAGACGCTCAACGCAGGAGCTGCCCCCTGGTGGTCAGTGCTCTCCCACAGGGGGAGCACCGCTCAGCCAGAAGCCAGGCTCATAGCTGGTGAGCTCAGCAGCAGTGGTGGTGGCGGGAGCCTCTCCCTCCTCCGCTGCATGCAGCAGTAAGGAGCGAGGTGTCTCGGACTGCAAGAGCCCCAGACTGTGAGAGGGATGTCTGACTGCTGGCTTAGGCCTGATCCCGATCCCTTGGGGCCGTGGTCGGCAAACTGCGGCTCGCGAGCCATATGCGGCTCTTTGGCCCCTTGAGTGTGGCTCTTCCACAAAATACCACGGCCTGGGTGAGTCTATTTTGAAGAAGTGGCATTAGAAGAAGTTTAAGTTTAAAAAATTTGGCTCGCAAAAGAAATTTCAATCGTTGTACTGTTAATATGTCTCTGTTGACTAATGAGTTTGCCGACCACTGCCTTGGGGATCAGGCATAAACCAGCAGGCAGACATTCCCTGAGGGCTCCTGGACTGCGAGAGGGTGCTGGCTGGGCTGAGGGACAACCCCACCCAGTGCACGAATTTTGTGCACCGGGCCTCTAATATTATATATTATGTATATATAACTTATAAACGTATAAGTTTATTATATAATATGTATACACTGAGTGGCCAGATTATTATGACCACCCCATCAGTACTTCGTTGGGCCACCTTTTGCCTTCAATACTGCGGTGATTCTTCTTGGCATTGACTCCACGAGATGTTGAAAGGTGATGCGAGGAATCTGACACCATGCCTGATGAATAGCACTGTCCAGTTCTGTGAGATTTGATGGTTGTGGAACCAGCTGCCTGATGGCTCTTTTAACTTCATTCCACAAATGCTCAATTGGATTGAGATCTGGTGATTGTGGGGGCCACCTAAGCAAGGTAAAGTCTCCCTCATGTTCTTGAAACCACTCCTGCACAATACGAGCACCGTGGCATGGTGCATTGTCTTGTTGAAGAAGCCATCTCCATTGGGATACACCGTCAACATGATAGGATGAACTTGATCAGCAAAGATGCTTAGATATATTGTGCTATTCAGACATTGTTCCACACGAATTAAATGGCCCAAATCATGCCAGGAAAACATGCCCCAAACCATAACACTGCCCCCACCAGCTTGAAGGGTTGTACTCATGCATGTGGGGTGCATACTTTAATGCTGTTTCCGCGAAATTCTCACTCTGCCATCTGCATGATGCAACTGGAAATGTGATTCATCAGACCACATGACTTTTTTGCAATGCTCAGCTGTCCAATCCTTGTGTTCCTGTGCGAATTGGAGACGTTTTATCTTGGTAACTGTAGAGAGCAAAGGTGTTTGAACAGGCCTTCAGCTTCCATATCTCATACGATGCAGTGTAAGGATAATTTGCCTACAAACATCAGGTGGTCATAATAATCTGGCCACTCAGTGTAGATAATCCTATCTAATAAAAGAATAATATGCAAATTGACTGTACCCCTGCTACACTCACAAGCCACGCCCACCAGCCAATCAGAAGCGAGTATGCAAATTAACCCAACCAAGATGGCTGCAGCCATGGAGCGAGCAGGAGGCTTGGGTTTCTCTGGCAATGGAGGAAGCCAAGCTTCCTGCACACCCTGGCCGGCCCAGGCCTCTGCTCAAGGCTACAAAGTTTCAATTATAGAAGATAAATAAGTCCCAAATACCAGGGCGTCTGCTTGGGTTGCTGGGGGGCATGGCCGGCCTGCAAAGCACCACAGGCCCCTTGCCCAGGCCGCCCCATGCCCCAAGGGAATCCCCACCCTGATCCGGGACACCCTTCAGGGCAAACCAGCTGGCCCCCTCCCGTGCACCAGGCCTCTATCCTATCTAATAAAAGAGTAATATGCAAATTGACCGTCATTCCAACACACAAGATGGCTGCCCCCATGTGGTCAAAGATCCTGCCCCCATGTGGACACAGGATGGCCACCACAAAATGGCCAGCAGGGGAGGACAGTTGGGAGGGACCAGGCCTGCAAGGGAGGGCAGTTGGGGGCGATCAAGCCTGCAGGGTAGGGCAGTTAGGGGTGACCAGGCCGGCAGAGGAGGGAAGTTGGGGCGACCGGGCCTACAGAGAAGGGCAGTTGGGGGGGGTCCCAGGCCAGCAGGGGAGAGCAGATGGGGGTGACCAGGCCTGCAGGGGAGGGCAGTTAGGGGTGACCAGGCCTGCAGGGGAGGGCAGTTAGGGGCAATCAGGCTGGCAGGGGAGCAATTAGGCAACAATCAGGCTAGCAGCGGAGTTGTTAGGGGGTGATCAGGCTGGCAGGCAGAAGCAGTTAGGGGCAATCAGGAAGGCAGGCAGGCGAGCAGTTGGGAACCAGCAGTCCTGGATTGTGAGAGGGATCCCAGATTGGAGAGGGTGCAGGCTGGGCTGAGGGACACCGCCCACCCGTGCACAATTTCACGCACCGGGCCTCTAGTACTTATATAATACTTCAAATAGCAAAAGTTTATTACTTACCTCTTAATAAATATTGTATTCTGATGGAAGTTAATCCAGAGAACCCCTAGATACACAGTCAACCCTGACACATGTGCATACAGCTTCACGGGTTTGCTTCAAGAGTAAGTTCATAATGGTTAGGGATTGTTCAAGTTCACTTAAGGCATTTGTTCATGTTTCCAACCCCTGTAGTAGGACCTGTCCCTACATTTAAATTGTAAGTATAAATAAACTGTGATAACACAGTGGTTCTAAAGATGAAGAAACAAAACTGGGTTACTTTACTTCAATCATTCTATGTGACAATTTTAAAAAAACATTTTTAATTGATTTTTTTGTGAGAAAGGGAGAGGGATAGAGAGATAGAAACATCAATGAGAAAGGAACATTGATCAGCTGCTTCCTGCATGCCCCCTACTGGGGATTGAGCCCGCAACCCTGGCATGTGCCCTGAACCAGGAATCGAACTGGTGATGGTTGGCTCTCAATCACTGAGCCACATCGGTTGGGCAATTTGTTTTTTAAATTAAAGTTTAAACCTAAAACAATAAAACTGCAAGGTGTAATTGTTTACTAAGTGTATATTTCAGCTCAAACTGTGGAGAAGGAAAAATAAGTCTCCCTCTACTCTTCTAGGTTCTTAGCTGAGACACCATGTAATACAAAGACAGATTAACAGGAGAAAAACAAACAAGTTTAACAGCATGTTGTATCTCCTGTATACGTAGGAGATACCCAGGAAAAGTGAGTTAACTCTGAAATGGCCAAAGTCACCACCTCAAATATCATCGGCAGCTAAAGACAAAAGAAAGATGTTGGGGGTTGGGATGCCACTTTTAGAGGGTTACCAGGAAAGCACAGTAAACAAGGGTATGTTTTTTATGCAGATTTGCCAGTACCTTCTTCCTTGATAAGAGTTTCTAGGAATTTGGTCATCCCCTCTTCCCAGTATTGTGAGGGAGACACCCTTACAAATGGAGATTTCCCTTATACAGGTGTCTCTTACACAAGGGTAACTTCTACCTGATTTTCACAGCTTGCCCTGTACGTGCTATTTCCTTAAAAAGATTAGGTTAGTTCTCCCATCCAAGTACTAACCAGGCCCAACCCTGCTTAGCCTCTGAGATCAGGCGCGTTCAGGGAGGTGGAAAACAGCATGGCGTTTCCTCAAAAAAATTAAAAGTGGAACTTCCATTTGACCCAGTAATCCCACTTCTAGGAATATATCGCAAGAAATCAGAAACACCAATCAGAAAGGATATATGCACCCCTATGTTCATAGCAGCATAATTTACAATAGCTAAGATTTGGAAACAACCTAAGTGCCCATCAGCAGATGAGTGGATTAAAAAACTGTGGTACATCTACACAATGGAATACTACGCTGATGTGAAGGCATTCTTACCATTTGCAACAGCCTGGATGGAACTGGAGAGCATTATGCTAAGAGAAATAAACCAGTCAGAAAAAGATAAATAGCACATGATCTAACTCATTTGTGGAATATAATGAACAACATAAACTGATAAACAGAAACATAACCAGAGTCATAGAAGCATCGAATAGACTGTCCAACCTATGAGGGAAGGCGGGGGTGGGGGTGGGGGGGGTAAGGGGGTAAGAGATCAACCAAAGGACTTGTATGCATGCATATGAGCATAACCAATGGACACAGATGGATGGGGGCGGGATTGAGGGTATGTGCTGGGTGTTGGGGGCGGCTGGTGAGAGGTCAATGGGGGAAAAAGGAGACTTATGTAATACATTAAACAATAAAGAACTTAAATTTTTTTAAAAAAGAATTAGGTTAAAATAATCACTATGCCAAAGACGCATATTTTGGGATAACAAATTCTGTTGCCCTTCGATACAAAATGCACATTTAGATCTTAAAAGTTAAATTTATTCTTTTAAATTGTTAATTACTTGAAAACTAAAGGACAAATTAAGAAAATGATTATTACTGAAAATAACTCCTTGTCTAAAGGAGTGAATTTAAAAACAATCTGTTCCAGGTGTCAAACATGCCAGGTACACCATTTATGACCTTGCAAAGTGCTAACCATTTAATAACCACGATGCAATGTCACAGATGAGGACACAGGTGCTCAGAGGCTACGTAACCTGCACGAGGTCCTTCAGCCAGTAGTTTGCTGAGCTGGTTATCAAACCCACATTTGTCTGATGCCAGAGTCCAAGACTGCAACCCGTGTGTCAGGATGTTGGTTTCCTGATGCTAACAAGAAAGGCTAAGTAAGAAATAAAAGTTGTGGCACTTCAGGCTCCTTTTGAAAAAGGAACCTTGCTTCAGGGAAGCTCATTACTTTTGCCCTGAATCTTGACTCCTAAAATTGTAAATTATCTCCACCAATACTCTTCTAAACAATTACCCAGGGGCCTTCTGAAAGAATTTATGCAACTTCCCACAGGAAACCATTAATTGTCCTTTCCCAGGAGATAAAAGCCCATTAAGCTTACAAATAAGACTTGTTTTTCTTATTACCTGGTCACTTTAATTTTTTTTCTAAATAACATTAAAATAATATAAAGGACCTATTTTCAGAGTTTAGAAGAGGCTGCAATGATAAATAGGTTGATACCTGAAGGCATTGGCATTCACTCCATATTCATGTGCCCTGATATTTGCTGCCTAGAGAGGCGCCAACATTTACACTGTTTTTAAAAGCAAAACAGCTCTTAAGCCACAATTTTTAATTCTACTGTGACATTATCCTTTCCTTTCACCTGAAGTCATGAATGAGTTGTGCTAAGCATCACATGAAGAAAATTGCTGATATCAGGGGAAAAGGACTGGTAACATAATCAGAACTTCAATGCCAGAAGTGTTGGGATCAGGTTACAGAAGTCTTCCCTCTGGCCAAATTTCAACAAGAACTTGGAATGAAAGGTCTCACTATGGAAGTACTTACATCCTTGGAAGGCACTTGTGTAAAAGAAAGAGGGGAAGGAGGAAGAAATGATAAGAATTCAGACTTAAACATTTGTTAAGGGGATGTTGTATGTCAAGAAGGTTCCCATTTTTTTAAATCTTCATCATTATCTAAATGAGTTTTATTCATCCCTACATGGTAAAACTCTTCTTAGCAGAGAGGCTAAGGGTCTTGCCCAAGGTCCACAACAAGTCAGTGGCAAAATGGATATGCAAACCTATCTCTGTCTCAAGGCCACGGATGTTCCTACGATGCTACAGCTGCCTTCCACACCATGGCCACTTCTATCCCCCAAACGGCATGGTGAACTTATGAAAAGAAAGTGCAATGGTTAAGAGCATGGGCTCTAAGAGTCAGAGAGCTTCAGTCTAGATGCAAATCTTGCCACTTGATAGCTATGTGGCGGTGGGCAGATGGTTACCTTGTAAAGCAGTGGTACGGTAGTAATGCTTACCATATATCCCATTTCTTCTTATTGTTATGTGAGGATACGGGACTAATAGTAGCTAATGAAATGAAACTGAAAGAATGTGTCATTTCTGGGCTGAAGCAGTGTCAAATCCATAGGTAATTATCCATTCTTTTCCTTCTCTCTGAGAAGTTGAAAGACCTCAAGTTACACAGGATGCAGCTAAAATATCTTTGAGCCTCCATAAGCCTGGGTAACTGAATGACAATGTGGAGCAGATACTACCATCCCACCTGTCCCCAGCTGGGTCAACTGCTGTGTCATACAAACTGTGAAGGAGAAATAAACCTTTGTACTATTAAAGCACTCAGAGTTGAGGGTAAATTTGTCACAACATAATCCAGTCTATCAAGATGATTTGTTACACCTCATTTTCCTAATCTCTAAAAGAGTGATAAAGGATTTTACTTAACAGAATTATTGTGAGGATAAAGTGAGACTTTTTAAAGTCTAGCAAGAGGCAGGAGGAAAAAGTTGAATATATGTCAATCTTGGTGAATCGTTGTCTCTTTGTTTTTTCCAAAAGTAATGGAAAATGGAGTACATAATTAAAGGTGCCTTGCCACCAACCACAACGTTCAGTTATTTCTCACCTCTAAATTTCCCTCTCACCTCTAACTTTGGTTATTCAATTGTCTGACCCAAATTTATGTTTGACCTCAAAGGCAAGTTATAAGAAGGGGCAATCTGGATTTTCTCTAAATCCAAACTGAAAATAGGGTATACATTTTATTTTTTTTATGGATGGACACATACTTTTTAAAAATATATATATTTTTTATTGATTTCATTCCTTTCTCTAAGCCTCACTTTAAAAAAAATATTTTTGATTGAATAGAGAAAGGGAGAGGGAGAGATAGAAACATCAATGATGAGAGAGACTCATTGATCAGCTCCCTCCTGCACATGGGATCGAGCCCACAACCCGGGCATGTGCCCTGACCTCCTGGTTCATAGGTCAATGTTTAACCACTGAGTTACGCTGGCCAGGAAGGGTATACTTTTTATGGGAATGGAGAGAGGATGGTTTGGAGAACCTTGGCATAGTCTCTTTTCCTGAAGAAGCCATAAATGAGACCCTATAGGAGGGAGTCTAGGGAGGCTGGTGATAGCCATGAGGTGGCCCTTAGGGAGGGGAACAGCATGTCATTTTTACTTTAGCACTCTTTTTAAATGTCTTTCTACATCCCTGTAACTAGCTGAGAGGGAGTAAGAGAGCAAAGCTGTCAGAATAGCAACATCTTTATTATGGAGATTAGAAATATTTTATACAATTGACACAGCCTCTACTAAATTACATAGTATTAGGGAAAATGACTCTGTCTAATGCCAATGAGAAAGGAGCTCAGAGAAAAAGAGCAGGTAGATTTCAACAGTTTCTCCAATAAAATAATAATAGCTGGGGATGGGGAAACTACTTTAAACACCAGGCTAATGCTACAATTTTCATAGCCTGACAGAAATCTTTTAACAGGACTTGAGGGAAGCTGGGAATGACTGTTGCTAGTCCAGCCAGACCTCACAGCCTCCTCTGCCCCACTTCCCTTCATCTTGTTCTGCAGCACCACACTAGGAAACGGAGTATTGGGAAGTGAGTTGGTGGTCAAATTAGGCTTGATTCCTAGGTAATCTATGCCCTTCATTCAGCTGGAGAAATATCAGTTAGTAACCCCAAAGTGGTACCTTGGTATTCTCAACAAGTTCAATGACCTACTATGGCCTAGTACTTTCCTGCCAGGCATAGGCATAGGAACATCTGGTCCTTTAAGAATTGAGGCCCACTGAGGGCATCCAAAGACTGAATGCTTTGAGCAGAATATTTAGGCATCATTTTTCTGAATTGAGCAGCAGAGTTAATGAGTAGGGGCAACAGCTCTAGCACCTACTGTTTTTATTTATTTATTTATTTTTAAATATATTTTTATTGATTTCAAGAGAAAGAAAGAGAGAAACATCAATGGTGAGAAAGATTCATTGATCGGCTGCCTCCCACATGCCCCACACTGGGGTTCGAGCCTGCAACCCGGGCAATGTGCCCTGACCGGGAATTGAACCAGGACCTCCTGGTTCATAGGTCAACGCTCAACCACTGAGCCATGCCAGCCAGGAGCCTTACTGTTTTTATTATTTAATCTCGCCTTCCTCTACACGCCCCCACTATCATCATAGTGACCTCCAAATCCTCTGCTCTTCTCCTATGTGGGAGGTGCAGACTCCAAGGCCTCAGGGAGCCAGGGGGTAACGCAGATGGGAGAAGGTGGCTCCTGTCAGAAGAGACCTCAGAGAGTGCTGGGAACTGTGGCAAATTGAAGAGCTCATGACAAGATCACCCATCCCACATGCTCTTCTCGTGATATGACATGGACATTTTTTCCCCTGGGGATGACGGGTGGTGGTAGCATCTGCAGGCCGTTCCCTTGAATCTGAGTGGGGCTGTGACTATAGCAAAAGGCATGTTATCTGCTTTCTGAGGCTGGGCTATAAAAGATAACGACGCAGTGTCGACCTGGTCCTCTTGGAACCCAGCCACCAAGCTGCCAGGAAGCCCAGGTCACCAGGCAAGGCTCCATGTAAGTATTCTGGCTGACAGCCAACAGCCAGCATCAACCACGAGGCCTGGGAGTGAGGAAACTTTGAGATGACTCCAGCCCCATCCCTCTCTGACTGCAACCACATGACAGCCTCCAAGTAAGAACTGCCAACCTACCCGAGTCTACTCAGTCCCCAGAACTGTGAGAGATGATAATATATGATAGTTTTAAGTCACCAAGTTTTGCTTTACTTGTGATGCAACAATAGGTAACTGGAACATCCAACAGATCTTATTCATTTCTAAGACTACACTCTCGCTTATGACATTTTACGCCTGCAACTCTGCCACCCCTCTTCCCCCATCTTCACATATGGAAAACCTTCCTGTTGATCAAAGACCAGCTCAATGCTGCCTCCTTCATGAAACCTTTCCCATCACATATAACGGTGCTCTGTTTTCTCTGTACTCTGGATACTTTGCATATTTTCACCATGATTAATAAGTCATTTGGGGAGGACTCCCTTCCCCCGTCAGGCATTTTATAAAAGTCCGGTATTTTAATATAGTTTAAAAAACAGTACGTGCTTTTGTCAAAACTACAAACAATACAGAAGTCTATACTTCAGAAAGTGTCTCCAATCTGTCTTGCTCTATCTCATTCCAATTTACCCCCATCTCCTCTCCAAAGGTAACTGCTCCAATAGAGTGGTATATATATAGTATTCCTCACAACCTCTTCTACACACACATTCGCATGTGCGAGCACACACACACTATTCACAGAAACAGGATTCCATCACAATACCGTTTTGTAAAGTGCTTTTTTCAGTCAAAGGTGTATTGTAGGTGTCTTTCTTTCAATTAATACCCATTGACCTCATACTTTTTAATAGCTGTATAGTATTTCCTATTTAACCAATATTCTATTTATAGAATTTAGGTTTTCCCCTAAGTTTTCCTTATTGAAAACAAGACTGTATTGCTGTTAGATACATTCCTAGAAGAATTGCAGCAGTTAAAAAAAAAATGCACCTTTTAATTTTTGGTATGAATTCTTAAAATCCTCTTCAGAAAGAGGCAATGATATCCCCATCAATAGCATAGGAGAATACTGTGACATTCTCTGACACTGAATATTATCAAGCTTTTAAATCTTTGCCAACTTGTTAGGTGAGGGATGAAAGCTCCTGATTTTTAACTTACAGTTTTGTTATTAGTGAGGTTGAGCAGCATTTCACATTTTATGAGTCCCTGTATTTCTTCCACCATGGATTTTGTCTGTTATGTGCTTTGCCCATTTTTCTATGGAGTTTTTAAGTTTTCATTTTTTTGTTTGTTTGTTTTTTAAAATAGGAGCTTTTTAATATTATCTATATATATAAAAGCCTAATATGCAAATTGTCCCCACAGGAGTTCGACCAGGAGATCAATCGCTCACTATGACGTACACTGACCACCAGGGGATGGTGCGGAACAAAGGAAGGCCCTGGCTGGCAGCTGGCACCCGGGGAAGGGAGGCCCCAGCCAGCAGCTGGCACCCGGGGAAGGGAGGCCCCAGCCAGCAGCTGGCAGCTGGGGAAGGGAGGCCCCGGCCGGCAGCCGGAAAGCCCCAATCGGCCCTGATCACTAGCCAGGCCTAGGAACCCTACCCGTGCACAAATTTTGTGCACCAGGCCTCTAGTGGATAATAAATGTCTTAGTCTGCTCAGGTTGCTATAACAAAATGCCATAGACTGGATGACGTATAAACAACATCAATGTATTTCTCACAGTTTTGGAAGCTGCAAGTCCAAGATCGGGGTGCCAGCATGCTTGAGTTCTGGTAAGGCCCCCTTTGGGTTGCAGACTGCTGACTTCTTGCTGTGTCCTCACATGGTGAAAGGGGCGAGGAATCTTTCTGGAACTTATATTATAAGGCACTAATCCCATGCATGAGGTCTCCACCCTCATAACTCAAGCACTTCCCAAAGAGCCCACTCCCATTTTGGGGGTTTAGAATTTCAATACAGTAAACCCTCGATTTTGGGGACCTCAATTTAATGGACTTTGGATTTAACAGACAAAATTTCAGGCCCATATGTCATATGTGAAAATCAACACCCTGTTAATTTTTAAATGCTTATAATTAAACTAGTGGCCCAGTGCACAGATTCGTACACATTGAAAGGAAATTAATTAGAAGAAAGATTCGTGCAGTAATTACATTACTGAAAAAAATTACATGTCAAAATCCTATATAATAAAAGGCTAATATGCAAATCTACCAAACGGCAGAACAACTGGTTGCTATGATGCACACTGACCACCAGGGGGCAGATGCTTAATGCAGGAGCACCCTGATGGTCAGTGCGCTCTCACAGGGCGGGGGGCAGAGGGGCACCGCTCAGCCACAAGTTGGGCTGACAGCTGGCAAGCGCAGCGGCAGTGGTGGGAGCCGTAAGACAGACATCCCCCGAGGGCTCCCGGACTGCTAAAGGGCACAGGCTGGGCTGAGGGACGCCCCCACCCCGAGTACACTAATGTCGTGCACCGGGCCTCTAGTAGTATATGTAATATAGCATTATAAAATTAAACCACGCATGCAATTGGTGCGAGAGCATTATATGTATCGTGCATGTGCAAGTCAACATTTATTTTTAAATTGCCAGTAAGCATCATATTAATTGGCCGGTTGGTCGGATGGTCAATGAATAAATCATAATGTGGTTCACGTTGAATGTCAACAAAAACAACCAAATTCACGATCAACAATGACAGATTGAAACACACGCATGTGACTGGCACCAGCGAGAGCTTTATATGTATCGTGCATGTGTGAGTCAACGTTTATCTTGAAATTGACAGTGTGCATCATTTGTACTGGCTGGTTGGACAATCGTACGGTCGGTCACTTAGCCTTTTATATATATAGATTAACTGGTTACTTTTTGTTATTAATTCACTGTTATTTTAAACAAACTTTAGTGAGAAGGCCATTATATTAGAAAATATAATTTCGCTGACATAAATAAATAGTATATATCTACAACTATAGTCTACATATTTAAATCCAAGAGTCACTGCTCCTAAACAATGTTCTGTGAATAATCACACAACAACATCACAGACAGTAGGTAATTGGTTCTGCGTGGTGTGACTTTCTGTAGCAGTCTTTAAAAAAAAAAAAAATATATATATATATATATATATATATGTGTATATATATATATATATATATATATATATATATATGTTTTTATTGATTTCAAAGTGAATAAGGGAGAGAGAGCGAGTGATAGAAACATCAATGATGAGAGAATCATCAATTGGCTGCCTCCTGCATGCCCCCTACTGGAGATTGAGCCTGCAACCTGGGCATGTGCCCTGACTGGGAATCAAACCACAACTTCCTGGTTCATGGGTCCACACTCAACCACTGAGACACACTGGCCAGGCTCTGTAGCAGTTTTAACATCTGCTGTCCATGTTCTGATGTGCGCTAAGCCATGGCCCAGCCGTGTGCATTTGTTTACTCTTGGTGACTGGTGAATGCACATGTTTACTAGACCTATTCAGTATAAATTTAAAATTACAGTTATACACATAGAAAACTTTTCTGTGAAATTAAACTTTTCATACATAATTAACTTTAATTACACAAATGTACCTACATAAGTAAAAATAGGTAGACTAATTTGTCAATTTTTTAACATATGCACTAGGAAAACCTACTTTATTATATAACAGACTTTCACCTTTAACGGACACCTGAATTAGCCCGTTATATCGAGGTTTTACTGTATATGAATTTTGGGGAACACAAACATTGAGTCTATAGCAGCAAGCCTTTTATATATTGCTTTGAAAGTATTATTTATCTGTTTGTCTGCTGTATTTATTTATGGCACCTTTTGCATCTGGAATTTAAAAAGGTTTATGTAGTTAATCCTATCTGTTTTTTGCTAAGCCATTAGGCACAGGGTTTTTTGTTTTTTTTTTAAAAAAGCCTTCTATATATTTCCAATATTATATAAATAAATATATATTATTCCAGATGTTTTACAGAAAAAGCCAAACATTGAAAAAAGCAATCATTAAATAGCTCAGATAACCCTTTCTTTGAGACATTCTTATGTACTAACAAATCTAAATTCTTAGGAACTCATTGATAAAAATTCATGTATTTCTTGAAGAAATAATTATGACACATTCCTATATACCAAGCTCTTTCCTAGGCTTTTGGTATTCAGCGGGACTTGTTGAATGGAAGTAAGAATATAAGGGTTAACAGGCAAAACACCTCATGTAGCATTTTTACAAACAAAATGAATCAATCTCTGTGGATCTCCCCTGAGCTTATATAGTTTGTGGACTCATTCCTCTCATTACATTTAATCTTTGCTCTAATTCTTGAATTAAATCTCTTTCCACCTCACTAAAATATAAATGACTTAAGGGCAAGGAATGTTTCTCATTCACCTTTGAATCCCAGGTATCCAGCTAGGTATCTGGTCCATTGTAACAGCTCAAGAACTATATTGTTAAATAAACAGACTTCCCTACTTTATAAATTGTCTCTTCTCAAATGAATATTCATAATCCTGCCTCCCTCCCCTCCTTCTTTGCCCTACCACCCCAAATAAAAACCAACACTAGTTTTATGTTAAAAACAGCTCAAATCCCCAAAGACTGATGTTTTGCATATGTGATACTTGATCAAACACACTTAGTTCATAAGAAAGATTCAATTTAAAATATTGGATAACTACAGATAAAAAATGTTGTTCAGAAAAGTAATAGGGGAATGCTATATCCCTCTAAACACAAATTCACTGCAAGCATTTTTGGAGAACTTACAAATCTTCTGATCTTGTAACAAAAATCTAAGTGAAACCATAAATAAAAGTCAGAGTTATTAACACTGGATAAACATCAACTTACAAGTGGGGCAGAAACCAAGTTGCAGAGCTAAGGATTTATGATTCTCACCTGAGTTATACTGGGAACAACATTGTCTTGTTCTGCTATATGCCCGAGTTCAGGGAAGCTCTTTTCAGGGGTTTCTAACTTCAGGGCTTAACTGGGAGGCTGAGAAATATTTCCATCTTCTGGAATAGAGACCTGCTCCTGCCTCTCTGGAAATGAATGAACAGTTACAGCCGTTGGTTACAATTAGTTTTCCCTTTTGGAGCATTTCCCAGGGGTGAGTGATATGTGAATGCCTCAAGGAGGAAGTTGTGAGGCAGACCGGGAAGCTGGGGCTCTGCAGAAGCAAATGTGCTCTTGTGGGATGCGGCTGTGAACACAGTATGTGCTAAAATGTAAATAACACAGCAAAAGCACCAAATGTCCCCCTCCCCCTTTTAAATCAGAGGTCTATTCTGAGCAGTTATAGACATACACACATGTAGATGCATTTATATTTCTGTTACGCAAAAACCTGAAATCGTGTGAACAATGCGTCAGGCTTTATTACTGTTGTCGGAAAGACCGTTAGCACAGTGCTTCCCCCCGTGAGTGACCAGCACCAAGCCCTCCATCAGAAGCTGGAAATCCTGGAATTCACATGGCCAATTATGCAATACTAGACCACTGGGAAGCATTTCTGGCTGGCTCAGCTGGTGATCCGCTTTTACCCTGCAGCACCAAGATTGATAGACCTTGTAATTTTATCCTGGTTAGTGCAGATGCTGTTCTGAGCTAAGTTTTTATTTTTAAAAACTCTTTTTCTCAAAAACAACAACAAACAAAGACCTAGCCCTAGCCAGCTGCTCAGTGATTAGAGCATCGGCTTGGGGGTGGGGGGGTAGTCTCAGGTTGTATTCTGGTCAGGGGCATGGATGCATGGATTGCGGGTTCAATCCAGGACCCCTAGTTGGGGCATGTGTAGAAGGCAACCAATTGATGTGTGTCTCTCAAATTGATGTTTCTCTCTCTGTCTCTCCCTCTCCTTTCTACTATGTTTAAAAATCAATGGAGAAAATATCCTAGGGTGAGGATTAACAACAACAACAAAACCCTAACTCATTCCCAAGTGGCTTGTCTTCATGACACCTCTTGGTGGTGAGATCAGTACCCTGATCACTGGCTAGGGGGAAAAAACATCTCGAGATTTCAGAATTCTCAGGAGTTTAACTTCACTGAATGTTGTGTGTGCTTGTTTATGAGAATGAATGAAAAGAAACAGTATTTTGGCCCCCTCTAAATCACTCCTTTTATGAGGCTTCTTTGGGTGTGAGGGGGATGGGAAAGCGACTTGTTCTTAGAAGGTACAGAATACAAATTCAGGAGTGTAGTTTCTCTCATGTTAATGATGAGGCATAATTTTAAAACATCACATTCATATGCACTTATGGGACATACATACATAATTAGTATATTTACAAAGTACCTTGTAGAACCTTAGAACTTGGTAGTTCCATTAACCCTTAAAGGGAAAGTTGGAGTTCAGCTCAGTTAAGCACAATGGAATGTGCTCCCTTTCCATTAGGTTCACATATCATCCACGTCTTGGAAAGAGACCTCCAAAGAAGTGAAATACTTTTTCTTTTTTCCTGAAGAACTGTAACAGTCTGTTCCGTATTTATCTATTTCTGCAGTTTTAATTACAAAATAAGCACTAGCTACTACAAGGAATAACTACACTAGCCAAAAAGATTTTTATAATCTGAGAGAAATGCTCCCATATTGACTACACTAAGAAAAACAACTCCCCTTGCCTTGATTATAAAGAAGGAAGACAGATGGCTTCTTGTTTAAGGCTGTAATTTTACTTTCGGCCTCCTCCCTCCGTTAAAAACAGAATGTACTTTGAGGCTTTAAGAGGAAAAATCACAAGGGAAGGTTTTTTTTTTATTCCTGGCTACACTGAATAATTCAACACACATTTGAGATTGCCGAGGGAGAGACAAAGGAGAAGATGTTTTCCCTTGTTCTCAGGGAGTTTGCAATCTAATTGTGGAGAATTGGGGCTGGAGTCATTCAAGTTTTATTTTATTTTTTCACTTTTATTTAATGATTGAATGTTCCTGGTAGCACTTAGAATTCACCATCCCAGCAGTATGATGGGCATTCTGATAAAATTCAAAGAGAACACAGGAAGAATGAATGCAGAGGAAGAATTAATCACCTCAAGCAGGACTTGTTGAGTGCTTACTGATGTTATCTAATCTTGACAACCTTTGGAGGTCATCCCTATTATTCCTATTTCACAGAGGAGGGTTAGGAAGTGATCCATCCAGTCACAGACCTAGGACAGGAGCACATCAACCAGGATTTCTCCTGTGGCCTTTTCTTTGGCTGTCCCCAGGTTCCCATCTTTATTTGCTTACATTCCCTTTCCAACGCCCATTAAAGTCAGCTTAGGACTGTGCTGTTCCTCCCCCTTAGGCTTTGGGTAATCCTTAAAACTTGCTGTCTTTTATTTGGTCAGGCCAGCTAGAGTCTCATGGCTTTGCATCTTTGCAAATAAACTTTTTTTTTTTTAACTGATTCTGTCTTTGAGACATTCTTTGACAGGATGAAACATGTAAAAAGGCGTGTACCAGTGCTTCTCTTAATATTAACCACGATCTTTAGTTTTATTTCTGCCACCTAATAACTGTTCTCATCTCACACTATTTCCCAAGGACTCTTTTGGGGCTGCGCATTTCTTGAAGGCAGGGACCACGCCAACTCTAACTTCTCGCCACGCTACAGGAACAACAGGTCCCTGTAAACTAGCAGAAACTTCTCTTTTAAAAAAAATGTTTTATTGCTTTTTTACACAAAGGGAGAGGGAATAGAGAGTTAGAAACATCGATTAGTTGACTGCTGCACACCTCCCACTGGGGATGCGCCCGCAACCAAGGTACATGCCCTTGACCGGAATCAAACCTGGGACCTTTCAGTCTGCAGGCCGAAGCTCTACCCACTAAGCCAAACCGGTTAGGGCGAAACTTGTTTCTTTTGTTCACCTCTTTATTCCCAGTGCCTACAAGTTACTGGAACTTGGTATATCCTCAATAAAATTTTAAAATATGAATGAATTAATGCTTGATTATTGTGGACTACCCTCTACATAAGAAAGCGTAGTCCAGAGCCGATATGGCCCTGGGTAACTTTTTTGGGTGCATTTCATTACGCTCTCGTTTCAAGGCTCGGTTTCCACATCGGTAAAATGGGACCAGTAGCAACAGATGCTTGCTCCTCCTCGTCTTCTATCACTTACCCCTTCTCCAGGGAAGGTTTATTGTGTTCGCTTTCCTCTGGATAACAAGCGGCCGTCGGAGCAGAGTGAGCCATCGAGGACTTCGAGTTGCGCTCCCAGCGGGGACAGTGAGCAACTCCGCGTGCCTGGCCCGTGTCTCCCGGGTCCGGAAGCAACCCGGCCCCATTTCTGCTGCGAGCCTGCATAGCCCTCGGGCGCCCTCTCGCCCGGAGCCGACGCTCTGCCTCGGTGCCACCGCTAAATGGGCTCGACACCGCGCAGGCTCCGAAGAGCGCCAAAGGGCCCGGCCTTGTTTTGGCCGCCGCCGCTCGGCCGCCCGCGCGGCGCTGCACTGGGGGCGGGGAGTCTGATGGGAGACGCGCGCGCCGCTGAGGAGGCAGCGGCCCGGGAGAGGGAGCGGGAGAGGGACTGGGCGCGGGAGGCGGGAGGCGGGGGACAGGGGGAGGCGCCGCTGCCGCCGCCGCCCGCCCCTTTCCGCTGGGGAGCAGCTGCCGCAGCAGGAGCGGAGCAGGAGCCGCGCAGCCGCCGCCGCCGCCGTGGGATGTGGCCGGCGCCCGCGCCCAGCCCCGCTGCCTCCTGAGTCCCCGCCGCCGTCCGAGCCGCCGCCGCCGCCGAGCCGTGCGGGGCCAGGCCGCGCCCTCCCCGGGCGCCCGCCGGCTCGCATGCCGAGGGGCTCCGGGGCGTAGCTGCGCGCCCGGCGCCGCCTCCGGGCTCCCCCGGCCCCGCCATGGGCTGCTGCAACTCCGCCTCCTCCGCCGCGCAGGTGAGGGCTCCCTCCTCCCGGCCGCCCGCCCGGATGCCTCCCCCGCGCCCACCGCTGGCGCCCGCCACCCACTTTCCTCCCCGCAGCCCGCGTTCCTCCCCGCAGCCCGCGTTCTTCCCCGCAGCCCGCATCCCTTCCCGTAGCCCACCTGCGCTCCAGAGCCCCCGCCCCCGCCTCTCCGCCCGCCTATCCCGCAAATGCCCCCGCGATGTCTCCGCGGCTGCCTACCCGCGGGCGCCTCTGCGCGGCCCCTGGGCGCCCGCAGCTCTTTGCCTCCGGTTCCCGACTCGGCCTCACCTCCCAGTCACACCTGAGCGGCCCGTCCCGCCCGCCCGCAGGTAGAAGCAACACGGGCGCCTCCTCTCTGCCCCAGGTGGCACCCCCTTCCCTAGCCTTCTGGGCCTGGCCCCTCTCCTCCTAGCTCGGCGGAGCCTGCCCCCTTCCTATTCACCCACTATTTTCTGTGCTTCCAGGAGGAGTGCCCCCAGCATGGGCTCTTCACCCCTCTTTCTCCTCTTCCAGCTTCTGCTACATGAGATGTCCCTTTTCTCCTGCCTGCCGCCCCCCGATCGGGTTCGGGTCTTTAAACGGGTCCCGCAGCCCTTCCACGGCCCGCTTCCCGTGTCCCACCCGCTCGCTTCCCACCCCATCCCCCCCTCTGTGCCTTGACCCCGGCTCCGAGGCCTCTCTGCACACGGAGGCCCCTGGAGCGCCGGGACTGGGCCGGGAAGGAGATTGGGCACCTGGGGGTGACGGGAGCGTTACGGAAACTCCCTCTTTGTTGCCAGTGTAACAGGAGGAAGAGGTGCCGAATTTAGTTTTTCTGTGGGCACTGGCTGACTGTTGTCGCCGAGGGCTGAGATGCAGAGATTTCTCCTCGCTTCTACCCTGCCCCCATCCAAATTTCGCGAACCTCCCTCTCCCTTGCGGATCCCAGCCCTTAACCTGGGGATGGAAATGTTTAGACAACTGTGTAAGGATCAAATGTAATAGGACTTGACTGCTGGCCACTAATAACTGAGAGGACCTGTTTGTAAATTACCCAATTGAGTGGATTAGTGAGTGTATTTACAAATACGATAAAAAGCAATCAGGAATACTGCATCAAACTGTCTGGTGGTGGTGTATGAAAAATAGGCTCTGACAACGCCTGGGATGTAATCACACAGTTTCATTAGCGCAGAATTTAACGGTGGGGCTTTGATTTGTTTATTTTGGGGGGAGACAAGGGCTTTTGTTTTAAGAAATAAAGGCTGATCGGTTCTTGGTGAAGAAAAATTCTAGTTTGGAAGAAAAGATTCCTCCAGAGATCTAGCATCTGTGATAATGCCAGAAGTGTTTTGCTGCTGCTAAATGACTATATATAACTCAGTTTTAAATAACCTGCATACTTGTTCTGAAAATCTGCGATCTGTTAGAAAAAGACTAGAATTGCAGATGAATGGAGGACATTTATGTTTTATCAAGTACCCATCCTATTTGTCCAGTTCTTTCTTTTGAGTGTTTGCTTACCCGTGTGTTGTTGTTTTTCACAGGCTGATTGGCTTAGTTAGTGAAACCTTCCTATTTAGTTAGATTAGCAAAGAAAAACTATTATGTGGTGGTACTATGAAGGAAAGGTCAATAGACCAGAGTTTTCTTATTAACAAATGACGGTGTAGAATTACACAGTAGCTTTCAACTGGTTGGGGATATTTGGGTGGAGGAGGGAATCAAGTTGGGTATTTTCATCTAATATTAACTTAAATGTTATTTTCAACCAAAAAGCTATCTTTTATACTGCCTTTCTTTAAAGAACGGGGTAACTTTACATCCTCTTTTGATGGTGAAATACCTGTAAGGCAGGAAAGTATTGATACTTTATGGATGGCTTGTTCAGTGACTGAACAGTTAATTTTGGGAGGAACGCTGCACCCAAACTCTGCTCTGATAACAGGTAGCGAGTGAGTCTTGGCATTTGTCTGCCTCCCTATTAGACTTTTCAGGACGCTGTCACATACATTCTCTTTGCTTTTTTCTCCACTTGGAGCCACTGTTTCCTTCATGCCATCTTCTACAGACAAGATTCATGTCACGCACCCCAAGGGGTGCATTTTTTTTTTTTCCTGTGAATTCCTATAACCAATCAGCAGCTGTCACATGCCTTTAAGTTCAGCTTTAGGGACTTGTAGTGTTCAGTGGAGCATCGAGAAGCAGGTTTTGTGCCAAAGAGCTCATCATTCCCTCCCTCACCCCTCCTTACTTGAGATTTTGGCATCATTCTCCATTTGTGAAATGTTACCAGTCTGCTGGCATTTTAATGTTCCTTTCAGGAGCATCACCAGCTTTAGAATAATACTGTGTGTTATGTTGAAACAAAATAGGGATGCAAGAGGCAATCTTCTCCAGTTGAATCTTCTGCACACCACTTCGAACCTCTCTTAGAAACAGAATGTTTCTTTCATCCCTTCTGCTGGATTGTAAGCTCCTTGAGTATAGGAGCTACTTTTGTTTTCCCCATCCTGGTAATCCACCGCAGTGCCCTCTATACCTTGTACATAATAGTTGTTCAGCAGTAGTCAATGAACAGAATTATGTACACAGATTCGAACATCTGGCTGCCAAGTAACCCTAACCCTGATCCAAGTGTTTGACTTTCACCGGCTGGTTGACTAATTCCACCAAGCATCCTCTTCTAGGAACTGTTTAAATTAAGATTCACTTACCTGCCTTTCTCACATTCCTTCCTATTTTGTCTATGATTGTGTCAGTTTGCAAAGTTGAGTCGGTTTTTCCTTTTCTCCTGGGAGCTTTGCTCAATGTTTATATTTCCTTTGGAACAGGGGCTATAACACCTTAAAAGAGCTTGTCTGCAGATGCTAATGATAACCTGCAAGGCACATCAAAACACTGTGCTTTGAGGTAATCTGCATTTCAACTGAAGCTTTTCTCAGTGGCACTGTCAGCAATGTTAAAACCCTGGCAGGTTTTATCAATGTAAATATCGTGTTTTTTCTTTTTCTAGTAGAGATTCACTTTTTATTTTCCCCTGCTTTGTTGTAGACTCTCATAAGAGAGTTTATGGTCTTCCAAACTGTTTCATCTCTTATAGTCTGTCCTGGTATTTTCATAATTTGCCACCAAAATAATTATCCTGTTTTAGGATTTAGATCAAAGGAAAGTGTCAACATTCTGTGTTTACTTGTATTTTATTGGTGAAGGAGCAGGTTATTGGCAAAATAATTTGTACTGTATTGGGTGTGTACATCTAAGAATCTTAAGCGTGTCTAATGAGTCACGGCTCTTATAGGACTCTTAATTATGTTTACTTTTTTTTTAGTGACCTCTACTGCAAGTTGTTTGCTAATATTAATACTTGCTCAAAACAAGCCAACCCATGATAGTCTTTGCCTAAAAATCTCTTTGAAGAGAACATAAAAGTGATATAGTGTTCTTGTGTGTGTTTTTGTGGGGTTGTCTTTTTTTTTTTAGACTAATCCTCCCTAAGACTCTTAAAATTTATTCCCAACTCTCCATAATTCGTTTGTTCTGTTCTAACCTGACATAATTTCTACTCTTACAATGTTAAACTTCAAAGTTCACTTGTAAATCCTTAGGTTTATGAAATGTTCTTCCCGATTAACAAACCAGTTTGAATGAAGGAAGCCTTGGAAAGATTACTTAGCAAATTGCCCTAAGTCTTTGTTGTTCATGGCTAGATCATTATTTCTCACAGCAGTGCTCTGAAGTCCTCTGTCCTTCCCTTCTAACCTTAGAAATTGTGGGAGGGACGGAGGACAGTCTCTCTGATTGAACTAACTGCCCATCTGTCTGACTTCAGGAGAAATTGTACTTGTCTACTATCTTGTCCCATGGTCTTTAATTTGAGAGCTATACATTTAACTGTCTTTTTTCTAGCCTTTGTATCGTGGGAGTAATGAAAAACAATCAAGTGGTTCATAAATACTGGTTAACTTTTGAGTATGTTAACTGTTCCTTAACAGATTTCTTTTATAATACTGTAGTCTCCATCTGCTTTGTGGAATTTGAAGTCAGATGCTAATAAAATGTGAAAAATGTAGTGGGAATTACCAACAGAGACTAAGTTGTTCCACTAAAATATGTCCAGCAAAGTAGATTTGCTCTACTTTGGAACAAAAAAAGTCATGGCATGAAGATAGTTTTGGTTTTGTTTTTTTCTCCTTCATAATACTGTACCGGTAGCAAATAAGAGCAGCGCCTCAAAAATGTAAATGAAAGTTAGTGTTAAAATTGGCTGGAAATAATGTAAAAGTAAAGTATTTCTATTTTTCACAGCCATTTTCATGTTTTAATTTCTGCAGTAACTGAACGTCCATTGTACAGCTCAGGAAATTGAGACTTGGGGACTGGGAAACCTGGCTGACGTCACAGAGCTTCTAGTGATCCAAACTTCACCTCGGGTCTTCTGACTCTGAGTGCTCTTCTGTGTGCACATGCAAGCTTCCCAGATCTTAAAATTGCAGCTCACTTTACCTTTAGAAATGGTCCACTCCATAAAATTTTGAATGAAGGAATTTCCAAATTAAATTCATGCCACCATTTTGAAGTCCTTGCAGTTACTAGCTGGGGAGCAACATAGTACAATATAGCAAAACTAGTCCAGTTAGAATTTTCCCAGGCTTAAATACTACCAAATACTCTTTGATGTATTACTTCTCTCATTAAAAATGTTATTGGCTGGCCCTGGCCATTGTGGCTCAGTTGGTTGGGCATTGTTCCCTGCACCAAACTGTTGCCGATTCGATTCCTGATCAGGGCACATTCCTGGGTTGTGGGCTTGGTTCCCTGTTAGGGGTGTGTGGGAGGTGGTGGACCCATGTTTCATTCTCACATCAATCTTTCCCTCTCCCTCTTTTTCTAAAAATCAATAAAAAATTTTTTAAGTGTTACTGGCTGGGGAAGATTATTTATAAAAATACATTCTACTGGTAATTGTTTAATACCCGTTTTCTATTGCCCTCCCAACCCCCCCCCCCCAAGAAAAATATTTTAATTTTATAACATTAGCTCAGATTTTTTGAGACTCGGGGGATATCAGAGAAAAACTAGTCCTACTATCTCACTCTTCTGTTGAGCTAAACTAGAATTTGGAGATACGAAGCAGTCTGAGGCAGAGATACCATAAAGTGAAGTAGCTAGGACTAGAACCCTGTTTAGTCTCTCACTCTTGATCTTTCTGTAGTACTGGTCATTCTTAATGTCTTAAGTCTGGAAACACTTGAGAACTCAAAAAGCACTGATGCCAGGTTCCCACTCCCAAAGATCCTGATTTTATTTGCTCAGTACTGCCTGGACGTCAGGAGTTTTTAAAGTTACCCCAGTGATTCTCATGAGCTGCCAAGGTTGAAAACGGCTGTTTTGTACCCTTCCTTCCCCCTTCTCTTCCCCCTCCCCTTCCCCTTCCCCCTCCCCTTCCCTCCCACTTCTTTTCCCTCCCCTCCCTCTTCCTTTCCCCCTCCCCTCCCCTTTCCCTTCCCCTTCCCCCTCCCCCTCCTCTCCCCTCCCCTTTCCCCTCCTCTTCCCTCCTTCCCTTCCCTCCCCCTCCCCTCCCCTTCCCCCTCCCCTCCCCCTCCCCCTCCCCCTCCCCTTCCCTCCCCCTTCCTTTCCCTCCCCTCCCTCTTCCTTTCTCCCTCCCCTCCCCCTCCCCTCCCCTTCCTTTTCCTTCCCAATATTGCTATGGCATATGTCTGATATTTTGCTGCCTATGGATTCTTCTAATGTTTTTATGGTTTTTGTCTTACATTTAAGTCCTTAATCCTCTCCCTGGCTGCTCTCACCCCCCTACTCGCTGTGTCCATTGGTTATGCCTATATGCATGCATACAAGTCCTGTAGTTGTTCCCCCCCACCCCCTTCCCTCTGAGGTTTGATGGTCTGTTTGATGCTTTTATATCTCTGGATCTATTTTTGTTCATCAGTTTGTGTTGTTCATTATATCCCACATATGAGTGAGCTCATGTGATATTTATCTTTCTCCAACTGGCTTATTTCGCTTAGCATAATGCTCTCCAGGTCCATCCATGCTGTTGACAATGGTAAAAGTTCCTTCTTTTTTACCGCAGCATAGTATTCCATTGTGTAGACGTACCACAGTTTTTTAATCCACTCATCTGCTGATGGGCACTTAGGCTGTTTCCAAATCTTAGCTATTGTAAATCGTGCTGCTATGAACATAGGGGTGCATATATCCTTTCTGATTGGTGTTTTTGATTTCTTGGGATATATTCCTAGAAGTGGTATCACTGGGTCAAATGGGAGCTCCATTTTTAAGTTTTTGAGAAAACGCCATGCTGTTTTCCACAGTGGCTGCACCAGTCTGCATTCCCACCAGCAGTGCACGAGGGTTCCTTTTTTTTCCACATTCTGGTTACCACTTGTCATTTGTTGACTTGTTGATAATAGCCATTCTGACAGGTGGGAGATGGTACCTCATTGTTGTTTTGATTTTCATCTCTCGGATGATTAGTGACTTTGAGCATGTTTTCACATGCCTCTTGGCCCTCTGTATGTCCTCTTTCGAAAAGTATCTATTTAGGTCCTTTGCCCATTTTTTGATTGGATTGTTTATCTTCCTTTTGTTAAGTTGTATGAGTTTCCTATAAATTTTGGAGATGAAACCCTTATTGGAAATGTCATTGGCAAATATGTTCTGCCATGCAGTGGGTTCTCTTGTTTTTTGTTGGTTTCTTTTGCTGTGCAGAAGCTTTTTATTTTGATGTAGTCCCATTTGTTTATTTTCTCCTTAGTTTCCATTGTCCTAGGAGCTGTATCGGTAAACACATTGCTACGACATATGTCTGATACTTTGCTGCATATGGATTCTTCTAATATTTTTATGGTTTCTCGTCTTGTGTTTTAAGTCCTTTATCCATTTTGAGTTTATTTTTGTGTATGGTGTAAGTTGGTGTTCTAGTTTCATTTTTTTTGCATATATCTGTTCCATATCCTTTCTCTAGGTAATTTCATCTCCTCCTGTAGTTTCAGTTACAGCCCATATGCCGACAATTCCCAAACTGAATTACTGAAATACTAAATTGAAACAAACTGTCCTAGCCTCTGATCCTTATAGCCATCTGATTACTTAGCACTTTCACTAGGATATCTTGTACACAACTCAAACTTGGCATGTCTAAAACTGAACTCAAAATGTGTATAACACACATACTCACTTTTCCCAGTATCTCTGGTTCACTGAATGATACCATTTTCCTGGCATGGAAACTGGAAACCTGAATCATGTGGGGAACCTGCCTTTCATTAGTTTAGCAGGTTCTAGTCATGACATCTTGCCTCTTTAACCTTCTAAACCACTGCCAGCACCCTAGTCCAAGCTTCTGTCATTTCTGGCCAGAATCTTGCTTACAGATCTCCCTCTGTTTATTCATGCTCCCTTCTAAGTTTTCTCCATACTGCAGTTTTAGTGATCTTTAAGAAAATACAAAGCTGATTGTGTCCCTCTCCTAGTTGAACGACTTTAGTGGTTTTGGATTGCTCATAGAACAAAGACTAGAACCCCAGACCCTAGCCAGCAAGACCCTCTGTGGGCTCTTCTCCATCTCTCGCCAATGTCATCTCATGCCATACTTCGTATTCTCTGTGCTTCGACCTCACAGATTCTTCCATCAATTGCATTCCTTTATTTTAGGGCTTTTGCACATGCTGTTCATTTGTCTAGATTCTAGAAGGCTCTTTGCTTTTCTCCCTGCCTATGGCTGGCTGCTACTCATCCTTTTAAGTTTCAGCCTAAAAATCCCTTCTTTAGAAAAGTTTCCTTGATCATTCAAACCAGGCTATATCTCATCATTAAACTCTCACAGCCTTATGTATTTCCCCCTTGAGTACTTAAAGCAATAAACAAATGGTTACACAGTTAATATTACTGTCTATACCAGAAGTTGGCAAAACTATAGCCCATGGGCCAAATCTGGTCAGCTACCTGCTACTGTATGGCTTGCAAGCTGATGATACCCTGAATGGCAAGCTGGAACCCTTGTTGCAGGTTCTTGTCCTACGAAGTTTGAAGAATAAAAATTCGCGGACTATAGGATTTTAAGCAAAAGTGTGGAAATTTATTGCAAGCATATACAAACTCCTCCCCCCTGGAGTGGGGTCCCCAAATGTGAAAAAGTGAAAAACCTGTTCTCTCTCTCCAAAATGGGAAAAAAAACAGTGAAGTCTCTTTGTCTGAGGGTTTATAAATGCTGGCAGCTTCTCTGTCTATATGTGCTACCTTCTAATTGGACCCTTCACCATCTTATGTCCCCTGTGCTTTTCCTAATTGGCCACTTTCCCCCTTTTCCCTGCATGGTATCAGTTTCAAAGTTTTAAAGCCCACCTGGTGCCTTCCTCTTTTTCTTCCCCTTATCTTGTAACATTCTTGTAAACAACCTCCGCCCATCACCTATATCAGTGGTCGGCAAACTGGGGCCTCGCGAGCCACGGTTTGCCGCTCTGTTGACCAATGAGTTTGCCGACCACCGAGCTAGACTCTCGATTCCAATAATTACGGCTGTTGTTCCTTGTGATTAAGCCCCTATCCCAGTGGTTGGCAAACTCATTAGTCAACAGAGCGGCAAACTGCGGCTCGCGAGCTGTATGTGGCTCGCAAGGCCCAGTTTGCCGACCACTGACCTATACATTCCTCTCCATGGATCCCCCTTTTCCCTAATTGCCTCTCCTGTCTCTAAAATCCTCTCACTAAAAATGCTAAAAATGGTATCTGTATTTTTAAATGGTTGAAAAAAAAATCAAAAGAAGAACATAATTGCGTGAGAAATGTATTTCATAAATATATGAAATTTGAATTTTATTGTCCACAAAGTTTTATTGGAACACAGTCATTCATTTACATATTGTCTATCGCTACTTTTATGCTACAAAGACAGAGTTGAGTAGTTAGATGTGAAAGAGACCTTCTTATCTATAAGTAACTATTTACAGAAAATATTTGCTAACCCCTGGTCTAGACTCAGCTGATAAACTCCCCTCCCCTCCCCTCCCATCTGATTTGTTCATTGCTCTTATTTTCTCTGCTTAGGTGCCTGGTATATGATGAGTGCTCATTCAATATTTGAACAAATTAACGTCTATGGATGGATGTGGATGAGCTAGCAGTTCTGATGTTTTGAAATTCAATACAAAAAAATTAAAGGATGAATACTTGAGAAGATTATGAACAGAATTTTCAGAAGCAATCTTAAGCAGCTTCTATGTTGCAGGTGTACATCTACTGTATGAAGCAAGTGTACTTATTGAGGTATTAGTTACCAGGTCAAGGTGGATGGGAAAAGATAGTCCACTTCAGTAATGAGCCATTTGGATTTACAGTGCTGGTGTTTTTATAGCAGATGCACATGGTGGGACTTTATGTGTAGCGTTATAAAGAAAAAGTGTTTGATGTAAGCAACAATAAAATTGAAAATTCTCACCATTATTCACAATATCTATGACATAAAGAGCTTTCACAGTATAAAAATTGCATCTCTGCAACCAATAGTTAATTTACAGAAGGGGAAATAAACTAATATTTAAATATGTTCAGTCTTACTGATAATCAAATTAACTCAATTAGAAGCAGAGAGACACCCTTTTACATCTGTAACTTTGGTAAAAGTTAACAGAATGATATTAATTGCTCGTGTGGTTTCGACTCAAGTAGACTTTATTGATTTGCTGAATAAATTGAAATGACCCTGTGGGGACACTGTTCGACAACATACATTGAAAGCCATAAAAAAAGTTGACATCCTTAGTAATCCAAAAGTAAAATTATTCTATATGCAAGAATCTTTCCATATGGCATTATTTGTAATAGCAAAAGAATTTAATTTTAAACATAATTGTTTCTGGTGTAAAATTTCTTAAAATAAAATTCAGTTGAATTTTGTCTATTATATGTGTCTCATTTTGCCATTATCCCCAACGAAATGATCCTCCCTCAATGGGTGAGTGACCTTTTGCTGTCCTTGTAAGAAATCCTTTCCCTATTGCTGCTCGAAAGGGCTCCTAGAATTCAGAGAATTGAACCCATCTTCTACTGGCAGGGGTATGGACTGTATAACTAGATTGTAAGGTTTTGAATTTCAGGCCTGTCACCAGCTGGGTTATGTGAATCAAATCCTTAACCTTTGGTGCCTCAGTTTCCCCAGCTATAAAATGGAAACAATAATAAAGCCCACCTCATTGGCTTGTAGCAAACTGCACAACCCATGAAAATATCTTAGACATTACAGCATTAATATAAACTAAATCTCTTCGATGTCCTCATATCCATTAATCCTTCCATAAAAATGAAATTTGAAAATCCTGTGTATGGGATTTGGAAAAAGGACCTGACTTCCAAGATTTTTAAGCAATCAGGAAGATGACTGCTATTGGAGAAATAAATAGCAGTAATAGTAAGGACAAGCTCAATTGGGTGGTTAGGAGTTCAGGGAATTGGGGAAACCAAGAAGGGTGGACTAGTTGAAGACTACTTTTGGAAATGACCTTTGATCTGGCCTTGAAGGTTGGGTTTATAAAGAATAGGAGGATAGAGAGGTTTCAGTAGAAAGCAGGGAGAAGAGAGAACATACCAGTAAAAGGAATGGTTTGAGCAAAGGCAAGGAAGCCTTTAACTTAGTGCATGTCAGTTTCAAAAGTAGTCCTGGCTGGAGTAGAGAGAAGAGAGGTTACACGCAGGGAAGGCATTCATTATTTCAAGGGGAAAGTAACAGGCTGACGTGGAGGGTTTTTCAGAATGATTGAAGGAAGATTCACCTGACAGCATAGTCTGTGCCTGAGGTGGCAGAAGGAAAAGCAGGTGTTCACTAACAGGAACCAAATAGTGTAAATGGGGAACAGAGAAGCGGCATTACGCTGTTTAAATAGGACAGGCTTTTCTGACTTAGTCTGGATATGTGGGATGAAGGAGATGGATAAAGCCAGATTAGAATGCCACATAATTGGAGAAAGGTCTTGTAGTTGATAGACGTGGGCGTTGAGATGGTGACGAGTATCTGGGGAGGAGAAGATGAATTCAGTTTTAGATAGCCTGAGTTTGAGGTGATACTGACATTAATACCTCCATCAATTTCCCAGAGGCAATCGAAGACCCAGCACTAGATTTCAAAAAAGGCTTTAGGTCAGGGGTGGGCAAACTTTTTGACTCGAGGGCCACAATGCGTTCTTAAACTGGACACAATGCGTTCTTAAACTGGACCGGAGGGCCGGAACAAAAGCATGGATGGAGTGTTTGTGTGAACTAATATAAATTCAAAGTAAAGGAGCGGAGGGGAGAGCAAGAGAACCGGACAGAACAGCCGGATCCAGCCTGTGGGCCGTAGTTTGCCCACGGCTGCTTTAGGTCATTTGCATAGAGGAGATGCTTTTAAGGATGGGAGGTCTCTGAGGGGAAGGGAAGTGCATGAAATAGGAGAGCAGACAACTAGGGAGGGAGTGCAGGGAATAGTGGTGACCAGCCATTAACGGGGTTATTCTGCTCTCGTTTCCCTTCTTGTCCTACTTGTCTGCTCTCATGTAATTTCATTTTACTCCCGCAACTCAGATGGGTACCAGTGTTAGCCCCATTTTACAGGTTAGGAAACAGGCTCAGAAACTTCAGCTAGCTTGCCCAAGGTCCCCCAGTTAGTATATATCCAGAGCAGTTGAAAGCCTGCCATGTCCTGTTGCACTGCAATTTCCTTCTCTCTGCTGGACTGAGAATTGCTACATTTAAGTAGCATATTAAATGCACCTTGGATATCACTTCTCTGTCACTTAAATTCAGAGATTGTATGTACTATTTACTCTCACTTTAAAGAGTGAGTGAGTGTATGTATGTGTGTGCATGTGTCTATAATGGGAGGGATGATGTTGCTTTTAAATCAGTGCACCTCAAACTAGAGGTCAAGGTGTGAAAATTTTGGAGCAGAGCCTGTGTAAGTGGTGATTATAAACTTCAGACTTCGGGAACCCCTGCCCGCTATGCATTTTCTCCTGGGCCTTTCTGTCCTTTCTTCTAAGAACTTAAGTCTGAACAAGTGGATCATGGCAATAAGTTTACTAAGTGTGACTATTGTTAAGATCTTTTCCTCTTAACTCAGATTCTTGAGAATACAGTTTTAAATAAAGAATATGTGTATAACCCGGCTGGTGCGGCTCAGCAGTTGCGCATCGACCCAGGAACCAAGAAGTCACCAGTTTGATTCCCAGTCAGGGCTCGGTTGCAGTCTCCATCCCCAGTGGGGGCGGTGCAGGAGGCAGCCGATCAATGACTTCCTCTCTCATCGATGTTTCTATCTATCCCTCGCTCTTCCTCTCTCTCTAAAAATCAATAAAATTATATATATTTTTAAAAAGAATAAGTGTATGTATTTAGTCAGTTTTTGGAGATCCACGGACTCTGAAAAGTTTAATGTAGTTGCTGCTCATGTTACTTAATAATGAATACCAACAAGGCTCTGCAGAGCTGTTGGGAAAGAGAAAAGGTGAAGAAAACGGCCACAGTGAAGTTAACTGTAGCACTAGTGATTAGCATGCACATTAGGATCAAAAATACCAAGGCAGAGATTTTTCACCACTGGGGCAAAAGCTGAATTTTTTTTTTTTTACTTTTTACTAAACTGCACTTTAAAAAATTAGCATATTTTTGAGAGTTTTATCCCTTATTTGTTAGGCCCTAACTTTTTTCACATCTCTTTTGCATGTGATTTTGTATTTTTATGACAATTCTATAAACATTAAGTGTTGTAAAAGCAACAACAAAAACTTGTAAAGACAACAAGTTTTTCCCAGCCAGTGTTGCTCAGTGCTTGAGCATCGACCTATGAACCAGGAGGTCATGGTTCGATTCCTAGTCAGGGCACATGCCCGGGTTGCGGGCTTGGGGGCATGCAGAAGGCAGCCGATCAATGATCCTCACAGCCCTAACCAGTTTGGCTCAGTGGATAGAGTATTGGCCTGTGGACCAAAAGGTCCCAGGTTCAAATCCAGTCAATGGTACGTACCTTGGTTGCAGGCTCCTCCCCTGCTTGGGCGGACCCTGCTTGGGGCCCATGCAGGAAGGAACCAATCGATGTTTCTCCCTCTCTTTCCCTCTCCCTTCCACTCTCCCTAGAAATCAATGGGAAAATATCCTCAGGTGAGGATTAACACAAATAAAATAAACAGAAATAAATGAATCTCTCTCTTCATTGACGTTTCTATCTCTGACTCCCTTTCCCTTCCTCTCTGAAATCAATAAAAATATATTAAAGACATCAAGTTTTAAGTCTAGTATATTAAATATTTTTTGAAACTAGCCATACATTTTCAACAAGAAAAACATTAGGGATTTCAGTTATGAAGATTTGGAAATAATTCTATATAATAAAAGGCTAATATGCAAATCGACCTAAAGGCAGAACAACTGATCGCTATGACACACACTGACCACCAGGGGGCAGACGCTCAATGCAGGAACTGCCCCCTGGTGGGCAGTGTGCTCCTACAGGGGGAGCGCCACTCAGCCAGAAGCTGGGCTTACGGCTGGCCAGCACAGCGCGGTGGCAGGAGCCTCTCCGGCCTCCGCAGCAGCGCTAAGGATATCGGAGCCGTCCTAAGCCATCAGTTGGACATCCCCCAAGGGCTCCCAGACTGCGAGAGGGCGCAGGTTGGGCTGAGAGACCCGCCCCCACAAGTGCACGAATGTCGTGCACTGGGCCTCTAGTACTTTAATAAGACACTTCATTTTAAAATTGAATGCAGTTCTAGTTTTGATGATAGTTTTTAAAAGTTTATACTTAATCGGAGAAAGTAAGCCAAGACCAAGTGGAAACACATGTGACCAGCAAACGGAGCAGGGAGCCTCCTGTGGGGAAGGAACACTTTCCCAGGACCTGCTACTCACCAGGCTCTCCCCTCAGTGGGTGGTGTGCTGTGTGCCATCCCATTTAAGGATACAGATGTTCTCATGTAAGGTGCTTTAATCAGTGTTTCCCTAAGGAGGTTCTCCCAAAGCATCAGGATGCTCCTCCAAGCTGGTCCTCCAGGAAGGCTCTGAGGTCAGGAAAAATTTGAGAAGTTCCTGCTCATTCCATACCACTTCCCCAGTGCCTTCCCTTCCTCTCTCCCCATATGCATATTAGCATATTAATGGCTCTTTGCTCCTTATCCATACCTCCAGGAAACCAATTTAACTTTGCTTAACCGGCCTTCATTGAATTTAATTTGTCCTTAATTTTTTTCATTATATCTTGAACTATTCTTCTGCAGGACACATTTCAAGAAACAGTGCTTGAAATACTCCTTCTCAAGTACATTCTTTTTGTTGTTGTTAATCCTCACCTGAGGATATTTTTCCCATTGCTTTTTAGAGAGTGTAAGGAAGGAAGGGAGGGAGAGAGAGAGAGAGAAACATCCATGTGAGAGAGACACATTGATTGGTTTCCTCCCACACCCCTCCAGAGGGGAAGCTTGCAACCCAGGTATGTGCCCTTAACCAGGAATTGAACCTGAGTCACTTTTGTGGACGGCCAATGCTCTTAACCACTGAGCAACACAGGCCAGGGCTCAATTACATTCTTCTTTTTTTAAAATCTTTACTGTTGAAAGTATGACATATGTCCCTCTTTATTCCCCCATTGACCTCTTCTAGCTTGCGCCCTCCCTCCCCCCTCCCCCCCCCCCAGGCCTTCACTCAATTACATTCTTTTAAGTGGCAACTAGAATGTTCTTGGATCTGCAGACTTGAAACAGAACTTCAACATGCTCTTTAAAATACTGGCAAAATAATGTACATACATTTCCAGTCACTCACGTATATTATAATTTAAAAGACTTTCTTGTGAACTGTTTCTCCGATGGGTAGTTTGAGGTCTCCAGGAAGTTAGGGAAGAGTCAGAGGTTTACACAAAGATCCTTTAAGTTTGAAACTTCAGAATCTGAACTGCTGTGCGGCCAGCTGCGCCAACAGCAAGAGGGAACCAGCCCTGTGTGCTGGGGAGTGTCTTCTTTCTCCAGTCTGTGGCAGGGACCCTAGGGGCACTTGAATTGCCTAGCTCTGGTCGGCAAACTGCGGCTCGAGAGCCACATGCGGCTCTTTGGCCCCTTGAGTTTTTAGCAAAGGCCAGCTTAGGAGTACCCTAATTAAGTTAATAACAATGTACTTACCTATATAGTTAAAGTTTAAAAAATTTGGCTCTCAAAAGAAATTTAAATTGTTGTACTGTTGATATTTGGCTCTGTTGACTAATGAGTTTGCCGACCACTGGCCTAGCTCTCCAAATGGCCATTCAGAGCTGGGACCAGCTGATCGAATGTTGGCTATCTTTTGCTGAAGAAAGAATTGAAGACAGAGATAATGTTATAAGGGCTAAGCAAATACTAGATCCTCAATAAATGCTTATTGAATAAATGTGGGGGGATGGGGTGAAATTTTAGTTTATGATGCTAATGATACTTGTCAAAATTACTATTTTAAAAGAAAACGTATCAGGAGTGAACCTGAAAATTAAAATTAACCACTGTTCGAAATTGTTTGAAGTTAATTCTGCTGGTTTTAAACGTGACCCTGCTAGTGTGTGCTCCTACATTATAATGACATCTTGGTGAAGATGTTAATACTAGCCAGCCAGGGAGAAAAAAAAAGAAAAAAAGAGCATATCATAAGCTAGCAACCTCTGAGCCCTGTCAGCACCTAAGTATGCTGGGTAATCAGCACTGGTAGATTCATAGATTTATAAGAATGAGGGCTTCCCTTCTGCCAAACCTCCTGCTCCCTTTGTATTTTGCTGGCTCACCCTGTGGAAGAGCACGGTGAAAGCTCTTCGGGGCCACCTTCGTGACTACCTGGGAGCACAGTGGGTAGAGATACAGGTCCTACATATTTTCAAAGTAAGACCTGAAGCATGGAGAACCCTTCTACAGAAATGACCCCTGCTTGTGTCTGGAGTGCACGAAGGAGGAAGCTCCGAGGGCGGCGGGAAGGCACTGAAAATGTAAAAGAATCAGGGATGTGTTTTGGTTCAGTTGGACATTTATTGACTAGTGTGCTGCTCAGGCTGCTGAGTACCGGATTCCATCAAGAAGGAGGCTTTCCCTCCAGAAGTCTACAGTCTATTAAGGGAGACAGGACAGAGGGGTGGAGGGCCTTCCACAGAGTGTCAGAGCACACCTGAATCTTTCTTCTTTTTTTTAATCCTCACCCGAGAACATGCTTAGAAGGAGAGAGAGAGAGAGATCATTCGATTGCCTCTTGCATGCTCCCTACTGAGAATCGAGGACCGAGCACACAACCTGGGCATGTGCCCTAACTGGGAATCGAACCATTGACCTGTTGGTTCATGGGGTGACGCTCAACCACTGAACCACACCGTTCAGTGGTTGAGCATCAACCCATGAACCACACCGGCCGGGCTCTGGTGGCTTCCTTGCTGGTCATCTACATCTGTTGACTGAGTCACAGACCTGTGCCCTTTCACCCTGTCAGGAAGCCCAAGGGCTCTTGTCATGGCCCCAGAGTCTCATACCTGAGTGGGCGCTGTGCCCTGTTTAATGACCTCTGGTCACTGAACTACAGGGTCCCGAGTGATTATTCACGTCATCTCTTAGTACTACTCGGACCATCTTCCTGTTTTTCTCCCAGCTTTCTTCCACTCTTCTACTCTTTTGTTTTTTTTAATATGCTTTTATTGATTTCAGAGAGGAAGGGAAAGGGAGAGAGAGAGAGAGAAACACCAATGATGAGAGAGAATCATTGATGGGCTGCCTCCTGCATGACCCTACCGGGGATCGAACCGTAACCACGCCAGTTGGGAACTTCTACTCTTCTTAAGAATGTGTACCTCATTTGCTCTCCAAAATATTTTAGATGATTTATAAACAAATGTAAATACATATAAGACTTTTGAAATGAAAAATCAAAAGCTGAAAGGGTCTATGGAGGTAAGGTAAAAGGTCCTAACGTGCCTGAGCTTCCTTATCAACGTGTGCTTCCATCCCTACCTTCGCATGGTACTAATTCGAGGGAGATTATTACATGGAATCCTTTCACAGAATCCCAAACTGGAAAGACTTAAAAAGTCTGCCGTCCGGCCCACCACTAAGGTATCATGTTCACCAAGTGGATTTTGTCTGGGCTCTGCTAAAATACCCACCATCTAAATATTACATGACTCAGCTACGAAGAACATTTACATAGTCACTGCTTTCTGAGGCAGTTCATTCTATTTTCAGGCAGTTATTAGAAATTCCCTTTTTTTTTTTGCACAGCTGAGCTCTGTGTCCGTGTAACTTTATTGTTGGTTCTTATTCTCTAACCATTAGCCAGATAAGAATAACTGAACAACTGAAGGTAGGACAACTGAAATCACCCTTTAATGTGTGCCATGTTTTGTGTGTGTGCGTGTGTATTTTAAACCTAAATCAGTTTATACAACCATTTCTAAATGTCATGTTTCCAGATCCTGTGCTATTCTGAACCACCTGGTGCCCCCTTTTTTCTTCTTATGCTTTGATTATTTTAATTTAATTTTTATTTTTATCAAAGCTACCTGCATATATTTTAAAGAATCAAACATTTCTATCAGGATTGTTAGTATGTTTTAAAAAAATGCCTCTCCTTTTTTTTTTTTCTGTCCCGAGGCCATCACTTTTAAATCTTTGAACAAAATCTTTTGCTTTTCCCTCTATACTGAAACACGCTGCCTCCTGATTCTTCCAGTTTTCAGCCTTGCTTTTGGCCTTCACTATGGAAGATGAAGATCAAGCTCCCTTCCAATACTATTCTTTGTCCCTCTCCCATGTACATATACTTTCAGTCTGCCTTATTCTTCTGCTGTGGATATATCGTAATCTTGTTTGGTTCAATGTTCAGTCTTTATGACTTGGGAAATGTTCTTCACAGCTGAGTCATGGAATATTGCATCATTCCTATATAATTTTTTGTTGCTCTAGCGATAGTAGTTGACTTGTTTGGCTGTTTACCTATTTTTCTATGTACTTATGACTCACTGACCTCTAAGTTCCTTCCTGGTTCTGTGAATTTCTTTGAGAGAGCTCAGATACCTTAAATACTCTTTTAATTTCAGTGTATGTGTGTGTGTAACATCAATTTCAATTTTTTGAAGAGGTCTCTGCCACAGCTCCAATTTGGGCTGACCCCTTTTCAGTCCTGCTGCAAAGCTGTCTATTTGAGATCTCCCTTCACATCATACTGTCTTTCTTTTTTTTAATTATTGTTGACATACTATCTTTCTTGTGTTGGATTCCTGATTACCTGTATCTTATGTACTTTATAAACATTCATTTTTTTAAAAATGTTAATGGCTGTTTGGCTTCCTTATTTTATAAATCTATATAAGGAAAATTAAGGAGGAAAAGGAGGGAAGAAAAGGTGAAGTATTGTTAGAGGAAGAAACCTTCTATTCTGCCTTCAATCTAGAAGGTCTGGAAAGAGTGCAGAACATCTGTATTTTTGGAATGAGACCAATGGATCGGGTCAACATGATGCATTGAACACAGGCACTTAACCTCTGCTCCTCCGCCTAACTCCTTGGCATCACATGAATACAGAACCAGCTCACCAGGAATCCAAGGCCCGGGGATGGGGGGAGGGCATGGGTGAGAAGAGAGGCTGAAAACATCAGGACTGATTGAATACTTTATCAGTAGGTAGACCCTCAGATCACTTCCCCTACCATGCAGCTTAGGGAACACAGTATTTTATTTTTACATTCAATATTTTACATTTTTACATTCTACACTTGTTCTATGGTCCATTTTGAATTTGTTTTTGTATAAAATTTGAGGTATATGTTTGGTTATTTTGGGGTTTTGGTTGGTTGGTTTGTTTGCATATGGTTGCCTAACTATTCCAGCACAATTTGTTGAAAGGCTTTACTTTTTCCATTGAATTGTGTTTGAAACTTTTAAAAATGTCACCCATATATAGATATTTGGGTCCATTTATGAACTTTCTATTCTGTTTCATTAATCTGTTTGTCTTACCACGAATACCATATGGCATTTGATAATGGTAGCTTTGTAGTAGTATATATTGAAACCAGGTTATGTGAGTTCTCTTTTTTCTTTTCGAAGAACTATTTTGGCTGTTCTAGTTCTTTTGCCTTTCCTTACACATTTTAGAATCGGTTTGTCAATAGCTACAAAAGTTCTGCTGGGATTTTGATTTGGCTTGTGTTGAAACTATAGATCAATTAGGGAAGGATTGTCAAATAATATTGAGTCTTCCAGTCTGTGAAAATAGTATAATGCTCCATTTATTTAAGCTTTTTGATTTCTTTCATCAGTATTCCTGTACTGGTGTTTTCTTTCTTGGTTTGTTGCCTTGATTTGGTAAAAAGACCTCTTTTAATAGCTTCTTGAGAAAAGATACATGAAATAATTATTTTGATACCTTGAATGCTTTTGTTCTTACCTCATACATATTTAATATTTGTCTGGATGTAGAATTCTAGGTTGGAAATTCTTTTCCTTTAGAATTTAAAATGTGTTGTTCTTTTGTCTTCTTGCTTCTAGCGTGGCCACTGAAGTCTGATGCCATCCTGGTTCTTGATTTTTTTTTTTTTGGATTAAACTTCTTTTATTCTCCCAGGAACCTTTTAGGATCTTCCTTGTAACCCATGCTCTGATATTTTTTAGTGATGCGCCTTTTGTGAATCTGTTTTCATCCATTATGCTGGACCCGGGGTCTTTCAATCTGGAAATTTGTGTTTTGTAGTTGGGAAAAATTTTCCCAAATTCTTTCTTTGATTCCTTGTCATCTGTTTCCCTGTTTCTTTTCTTTCTTTCTTTCTTTTTTCTAAAATATATTTTATTGATTTTTTAGAGAGAGGAAGAGAGAGGGATAGAGAGTTAGAAACATCGATGAGAGAGAAACATCGATCAGCTGCCTCCTGCACACTCCCTACTGGGTATGTGCCCGCAACCAAGGTATATGCCTTGACCAGAATCGAACCTGGGACCCTTGAGTCCACAGGCCAACACTCTATCCACTGAGCCAAACTGGTTAGGGCTGTTTCCCTGTTTCTTAATTTTTCTGTCTTTTATTTCTGAACTTCTTGTCTTCTCCTTATTCTGATAGATTTCTTCAATTTATCTTTCAGTATTGCTATTGCATTCTATTTCTGCTATGAATTCTTAATTTTCTAGGATATTTAATTTCATTATCTTCAATTTTTTTTGGCATTATCTGTTCTCTCTCTCTGTGCATATGTATGTGCATTTGTTTTAAGTTCACTTCTGTGTATCTGCATCATCTGTTTCTTCCAACTTTATTCTGTCTCTGCATTCTTGATAAAGTTTCCTTAAATGTCTGGTGGTCCTTGGCTATCTGCTTGTTATTTAGATACAGGGCTCTAAAAGGTTGTTTGAAAGCATTGTATTCATTTGGGAATGGGGTTGTTGACTCCATTCATTGTAGAGTAATCTGGCTGGCCTGTTTCCTTGGGAGATGCCTCATGGTGTCATTATCTCTACTTGGTCTTTTCTCTTGGAGGGATCAGATTTTCCTAAAGGTGCCTGCTCTAATCTCCTGGAGGGCATTAGTCTGGCTGTAAGCATTCTGGGACCCAGGCAGGGAAAGAAGGTTGGAATGGGAGTTGCTCTCAGTATTTAACATGCAAATTTCCACTTTTGTTTTCCTGAGGTACTCCTGTCTCTCCTGAGTAGAAGAGGGCCAGCCAGTTAGTTGCCCAGCTCACAGAGGGTTTAATTGCTCTTAAGCAGCTTTTCACTAATCCCCCCTTTTTCAGCCCCACTATTTCTTCCAGTTCCAGGGATATCTTATATCACTAGTTCCTGAGGTTGAGAGGAGTTTTATGGCATAAATTGGTTTGCTTCCTGGCTTTTCCCACTGTTGACTCAGAAATTAACCTTTTGGACTTTGCTGGGTCAACTTTCTCCCACAGAGAAAGTTCCAAATATTTTCAGTCCTTTACTGTCATTTTAGTGGTGTTTTAGAAGAGTAAAATGCATGTATTTGGGTAGCATTTACTGGGAGTACTATCCAAGTCTCTTTCAGCTGTGTGAGTTCTAGTGTTAACAGTTTTATTAAAGTGGGGTGCACGGGAACTCATTAACTAGTTGTGGTCAGTCCTTTCTTCTGGATTCTTAATGTTGCCTAAGGTAGAATTAGCCTTTTCAACAACTTCACTTACATTAGCTTGCAATCCACCAAAAGTCTTGTCATTTTTTTTTCCTTCCTTGTCCTGATGTTCCTATAATGTTGAATTTTTAGAACAGAAAAATAAACATTGAATTTCCCTAGGAAATTTTAAACTCTTGATTTTTTTTTTTTTTTGGCCTAGTTTTATAGGCTGTCATGAGCTTTTGGAATTCATATTATCCAGTATAGTTACTATTCCTTTCTCAAGTCTTTATTATCCAATAATTTGGTCAGCAAGCCAATTATGTCTTCGTATTCATTGGGGCAAGGGCTTGCTGAGTGTGGGTTTCACTGTAGTATGGTCTGTCGGGCCTTTTTCCTTTGGGAACCCCTAGTGTCATTATCTTTGTCCATGATATTGTTATCTTTTACTTATTATTAAAAATATTTTTTATTTATTTTCAGGACCTCTCTTTTCTCAAGACCATTTGAGCCCTTCCAAATATACTTGACCCTTATTTTAGTCCTTTCCCCCCCATCTCATCCCCAGAGATAGTTTTAGAGGTGGGAATCAACAAATTTTAATAAAATTCAGGTCTATTATGTACTTTCCAGCCTCCATTCTCCTGACTATCAAATAAGAACACGACATTAGCCAGGTATGGCTACATGTACTGGTTCTAAGTGTTCACTTTTTCTTCCTCTTCTAAGTGCCCATAAACCTTCCTTTGATCATCTGTTCTAGAATTTTACTCAGCGTTGAAGGTATGCTCAATTGCAAAGCTTATGGCATTCGCTTTCTTCTCCTTTCTAAAAATCGGGGTGCTAATGTCTATGTTGCATTCCTCTCTCATTCTCTGCTATTGCTCAAAGGTTACTGACGCCTGATCAGCAGGTTGCACGAGTCCTCTTGGTGCTCAGGCATGTAACTTGTCTGGACCACCCAAGTGTGAACTCTTCCTTAGGAGACAGGAGAGGCAGTGTTTTCAGAATACTGCACTGGTCTAACATGTAGGAGTCACTCTGTAAATACTTATTAATTTGAAACAGCATAGGGTTCCTTCTGAATTCCCTCACCTATTAGGGCTTCGGTGTTTACAGACCAATTAAAATAAATTTTGGTGATACTTGTAAGGGTATGCTTTCTTACTTGTGTTTAAAGTGTCAGATTCATTGAAAAAAAGTATTTTAAAAGTACTTGCTTGTGTGCCCAGCATTATGCTGGGCTTTGGAGAAATAGCAACAAATAAGACAGCTCCTGCTCTCACGGGGCTCACCACCCACGGAGGCGGAGAGGATTAGAGAAGTGCTAACAGTGAAGTTTTGTGCATGACCCATCCTGTACACGTGTTATGGCGACATTGAAGGTCATTTACGTGATGCTTTCCATTTTTCCAAAAGTTTTCTCTTAGGACCGCCTCTTTACATACCACATCTGACATGTGCCAAGTTTACTTCCACCACCCTAGTTCACTATTGTCTCATGTTTAGGTGTGTGCAGTCTTTTCTCCACACAGCAGCCCACGTGACCAAAAGACTAATTCAGATCCCATCTCCTCTGAGCTTAGAGCCCTCCAGAAACTTTCATCATGCTTAAATATAACATCTAGACTTCCTGTCCACCTTAGTCCGTCTGTGTTTACCTCTTCACCTCCCCCCCTGGCATTGTGGTCATTCATTATGTTCTGGCTGCGGTCATTGTTTTCAAACATGTCTGGATTCTTCTCTCTGCCTGGCTCTACCCTCAGATCTGTCAGACTTGCTTCCTCAGTTCTGAACAGCCCTCTGCTCCACCCTTGCCATGTGCTATTTCTTTACCTGACTGTTTTTTTCTTTAAGCTGATCATCACCTGATATCATGTATGTATTTTTATTGGCTTTCTCCCTTCATAAGCTCCATGAGGTTTGTCTCTTAACGATTGCTGTATCCCCACTGTTGGACTAGGCCTTGGCACCTCGGAGATGGTCAGCCAATGTTTGTTGAATGAATGATGCGTTATAGAATCAGTTCACATCATTTCTTCTGCCTCTCCCTTTTTTAGTTCAAAGCACTTCTGTTGAGACAGGCCAGTTTCTCAGCAAAGACATCTTTCCAGACTTAATAAGGCGCCCTGTGGTAGAGTTAAGAGCTTAATCTACCTATAAAAAACGAAATCCTAGCTTTCGCTGTGGTTTCCTGGGGAGCAGAGAAACCCAAGATGGCGGCATAGGTAAACACCCAAACTGTTGCCTCGCACAGCAATTTCAAAACTACAACTAAAAGAGAAAACAGACATCATCCAGAACCACAGGAAGGCTGGCTGAGTGGAAATTCTACAACTAGAAGGAAAGAGAAAAGCACACTGAAATTCAGAGGAACTGCGGAAGGCAGAGGTACCAAAACGTGCGTGCAGAGAGGGCGGGCAACGGAGTATGAGGCTGGCTTTCTCAAGCAGGAGGGAGACAAAAGCTTTCGACTGAACTGAACTCCAGTTCCAGGCGAGAATCTGGGAACCCAGACTCATTCGGGGAGAAACTGGACTGTCTGGTAGTGGGTGGAACTCGAGGGCAGCTTTCTGTCAGAGGTGCTTGCAGCAATTACCACGGGACACTGAGACACAGGGGCCTCTTAGGGCAGGGCTGACGGGAAACCAATGCTGTCTGCTCCGCCCTGAGACTCCGCCCCATCCAAGCTGAGCACAGAGTCTTTTGCAAGTCCTGTCTCATAAGGATGTCTCCAGTACACAGTTCTCCCAGTGTAGACACAGCTGATCCTCACAGCCAGTTGGCCTGGAGGTCAATTCCTCCCAGTGATACCAACAAGAATCAAGGCTTAACTACAACAAGGCTGTGCACACAGCCCACACAAGGATGCACCAAGAGTGTCCACCTCAGTTAACTGAGGAGGCTGAGTCACTGGGCCCTATAGGACATCTAGCACACAAAGCCACTCTGTCAACTCAAGGAAGCAGCCAAAGGGCGGAGACAAAGAAACATCACAAATGAAAGAAGTGGAGGAAAGCAAACAACTGGATATAGAGTTCATAACCATGGTTATAAGGTTTTTCAAGAATTTTCTAGAAAAGGCTGATAAATTTAGCGAGACCTTCAAGGATATGAAAAAGGACCAACTAGAAATTAAGCATACACTGACTGAAATAAAAAATATTATACAGAGATCTAACAACAGACTAGAGGATCGCAAGAATCAAGTCAAAGAGTTCAAATACAAAGAAGCAAAAAACAACAGGAAAAACAAAAAGAAAGAAGAATCCAAAAATATGAAGATAGTGTAAGGACACTTTGGGACAACTTCAAGCATACCAACATCAGAATTATGGGGGTGCCAGAAGAAGAGAGAGAGCAAGATACTGAAAACCTATTTGAAGAAATAATAACTGCAAACTTCCCCCACCTGGTGAAAGAAATAGACTTACAAGTCCAGGAAGCACAGAGAACCCCAAACAAAAGGAATCCAAAGAGGACCACACCAAGACACATCATAATTAAAATGCCAAGAGCAAAAGACAAAGAATATTAAAAGCAGCAAGAGAAAAACAGTTGGTTACCTACAAGGGAGCACCCATACGCCTGTCAGCAGATTTCTCAACAGAAACTATGCAAGCCAGACGGGAGTGGCAAGAAATATTCAAAGTGATGAATAGCAAGAACCTACAACCAAGATTACTCTACCCAACAAAGCTATCATTCAGAATGGAAGGTCAGATAAAGAGCTTCACAGATAAGAAAAAGCTAAAGGAGTTCATCACCACCAAACCAGTATTATATGAAATGCTGAAAGGTATTCTTTAAGAAGAGGAAGAAGAAGAAAAAGGTAAAGATAAAAATTATGAACAACAAATACATATCTATCAACAAGTGAATCTAAAAATCAAGTGAATAAAAAAATCTGATGAACAGAATAAACTGGTGAATATAATAGAATCAGGGGTATATAAAGGGAGTGGACTGACAATTCTCGGGGGGAAAGGAGTGTGGGGGGTGTGGGAAGAGACTGGACAAAAATCGTACACCTATGGATGAGGACAGTATGGGGTGGGGGGTAATGGCAGGGGGTGGGGGGTAATGGCAGGGGGTGGGGTGGGAACCCGGTGGAGGGGGAGCTATGGGGGAAAAAAAGAGGAACAATTGTTGTAATCTGAACAATAAATATTTATTAAATTAAAAAAAAATAATAAAATAAACGAAATCCTATTCTTTGATGCCATCTGTGTAACCAGTAGTTCACTTTCCAATGCTTCTTAGTCTTGTTGGAATAATAGATAAAAAGACCCGCTGTGGCTTTAAGTCCTGTGGTTTCATAATTCCTGGGTACTTTTCTCAGATTTCAGCTACTGTTTTTTGTTTGTTTTTGTTATTTTATAATCTTGACAAGCTTTTTTTTTTCACCTCTTGGATTCCTCCTATCAGACCTTGTTAGGCCTGTTAATTTTTTGTGTAGCATGACCTGATGGTTTTCTAGACAGTTCTGACAAATCCTGGGTCTCATATTTATCTTTTAGTTCCTCTGGTACAGATTTTTTTCATTTCTTTCTTCATCTATATTCCCTGGTATCATTTTTTTTTTTTTTTTAAATCTCTTTAGTTTCAACTGGGTAGGGGAAAGGCCTTGTGAAGGAAAAGGAATGGGATTTGGTCTTGAATGATGAATAATAACTTTCAGCAAAAACATAGAAGTGTAAACTGCATAATGCGTTTGGCAGAATGGTTTGGGATGTCTAGAGTATGTTTTTATCTATCGTGTGAGATCTGGCTGAAAAGGTAGATTGTGACCTTCAGTGCTAGCCTGGGGATTGTGGAGGGTATGCACACTGGTCTCAGTACTTTTGTTTCTAGAGTAAGAATTGTTTTGTTTTTTTTAATATATTGGCTATTTGAAGGTGAGGGACTTTTACTTTTTTCCTCTATCATTAACAGCATATAGACAGTGTTAAATGTTGAGCTGAATAAGAGGGTTTAATCTTCGAAAGAATCTAGGAGGCCAGACTTTTTCTAGTGAATTAATCTTAGAAAGGATATATATAAATTGCACACCTTATATAAGTTTGCACTGTGGATGCTAATTTTTTGTCTTCGTTTTTCCCATTTATAATATGTGATCATGACCAAAAGCAGTGCTGGAGTCGAAAGGGGCCTGGGAGGTACTTAGCTTCCTCCGTATCGCTACCAGATCCTTGTTCTTTGACAGGAAAGTTAACATTGACATCATCTTCAGTGCAGTGATGTGCAGAGGCATCGTCATATACCCCCTTCCAGTCAGAGAACTACCTCTGTGTCCCTCAAAGAATAAAATCTAGATGCACCGTTAAGAACAGCCTTTTGTGTTAGGTGTAACTATCCTTTTTACAGATGAGAAAACCAGTTCATGCAGGTTAAGGATCTAAGATTATTTAGCTGGTAAGCAAATGAGCTAGAATTGGAACAAAGGTCCAGTGTTACTTTTCCTTCCTGTATTTTTTAGGCATCCCAAATTTCCTCGTAAGTTTAATGAATGGACTACTGGCCAATTGGAAAAAGTGCAATTTGTGCAGCATTGACCAGTGCATGTGCATAAACATCCCCATCCGCCAAGGGATGTGGGCCTATTCAAAGCCTCTGGTCTTCCTTGTGGCACATGCAGGAAAAAGATAATAAAAAGAAAATAAAATATTTTATGCCACATTAAATATTATGTTAAAATAATTTCACTCAACATGTTTAGTTTTTCATTTTCTTGGCTGTATTTTTCAACAATGATATTATTTTGAAAGGGGCTTTCTCCATTTGGCATAAACTATTGCTATTGACTGATAATTTTAATTAGAATTAACCAAAATTTGTTTCTGGGACATATATAGTGTTGATAAATTTAGAGGTAGGGGGGTGTTATTCCTTATTGTCAACATGGTTAATGTGGACTATGGAGACGAGTGGACTACATCTGGTTTCATTAATACTTGTCAGCTAGGTTTTTCCTTTTTTTTTTTTTTTTCAAGTTCTGATTGAGCAGGTGCCCATTGATTTGAAAAATCCATATGTAAAATCGGGATGCTGAATTCTTATACCATATCATGATGGATGATTTGTGTAAAATTGCAACTGAGTGAATTTCACTCAAGCAGTGGGACTCTAGAAGTTGGGAGTCCATTGCTAAAAAGTGTTCTGCGTATATTTCCTCATTCTTTACCTGCAGTCACAGAACAGTAATAGTTTATACTATTGTACATATCAGTACCATAATTCATTAATCAGTTTGGTTTTGCTCTAAAATTATAGTTCCTATTTTTTCCTCAATAGAATGTGCCTAATTGTGGGGGGGAGGGAGCACTTGGTAATATTAATAATAAACTATTTTTCCTGGCCCTGATGGTCTTTAGAGATCAAACAGCACTTTTGAGTTGTAAGGGACCGTTAGCCCTGTTGTCTTCTGTATTTTTTCCACACCCACAGTCATATAGGAGTGAATATGATAGTTCTTTAAGTTATTACTTCTTTATGCACACAAATATGTTCCACAGTGCTAAAGGACAGGCTAGGGTAATCCATACATCTGTGGGCCAATTTAACATAGATGTTAGAGATAAAACAGTGAATAAAGCTAATAAAATATAGGATATATCAGTAGAATTTCGCTTATGCTCATTTTAGCAAATTCTTATTCATGTATTCATTAGATAAACCACTAATTCTTACTTAACTGGATGTTTCCCCATAAGCGATACAAAGCTTTTCCTTTGTCACTTTTATTCTATTTAACAGTATATCTTTTATACCAACATTAAATTCAAAATTCCCCCTCAACTCTACCCTCAGTTTATTCATCTGGCCTTTGCCTACTTAACAAGAATTGTACTGGAGACATACTTTTTGAATAAACATCTTTACTCTGCCCTACTGCTTTTTCTTATGATGTTCTCCTTGTTTGGAATTTTCTCCTTTTTGTCCAAATCCTGTCCTGATGAGCCAGCTCATATTCCTTTCTTTCATGAAGCCTTTCCCTTTAGTTCACACCGGTCAGTCCTTTCTCTGAATACTTAGCATTTAATGATACACTAGCCTGGGTATTATCTCAGTGTTTCATGTTACGCACTTACTAGAGGCCCGATGCACGAAATTCATGCAAGGGGCTCAAGCCCCTGCAGCCGCGGCGGCTTGCCTTGGCCCTCGCAGCCCCGGCTTCATCCAAAAGGTTGTTCGGAAAGGACGTCCGAAAGGTCATTCGGCTGTCCGGTCTAATTAGCATATTACGCTTTTATTATTATAGATAGAAATATTGACTTTCTGAAAGTATAGAGATGAGGTCCTGTCATTCTGGGCATGAAACAAGTCCTCATGTCCAGAATTTAAAAAAATATATTTTTGTTGATTTCAGAGAGGGAGAAATAGAAACATCAATGATGAGAGAAAATCATTGATTGGCTGCCTCCTGCACACCCCCTACTGGAGATGGAGTCCACAACCCAGGCATTGAACCGTGACCTCTTCGTTCATGGATTGAGACTCAACCACTGAGCCATTCTGGCTGGGCACACAATTTAATAAGAGTAACACTTAACTATTTATCAAGTGTTCAGTTTGCTAAATGTAGTGCTATGTATTTTACACCTATTATTCTTAGTCTCACAATGTTACAGATGAGGAATTAGGGACACATTGGTTAAGTGAATTGCCCCAGGGTCAGATAGCTTCTTTGTAGTAGAGCCAGTATTTGTAAACAGGTTTGCCCAACATCAAAAGCTGGGTTCTTTGTACTCTGCAAAAAAAAAAAAAAAAAAAAAAAAAAAAAAAATATATATATATATATATATATATATATATATATATATATATATATATCTGATTCACACATTTGTGTGTGTGAATCACTGATAGAAATAAATAGAAGTCTTTGTTTCTCCGGACATGACTTCCTTTTTTGGACAGACACTGAGCACTGCTACTCCCATGGCACTATCATGGGCCCAGGTGGTGAAAGCTAATAATTTAGCTGTATCTGTCCTCAAAGCTCTTAAATCTAATGGGTAATATAAACATAGATATGTTGTTACTTATATACAAGGCCTGTGCTTTTAAAGTCATAAATTATATAATTTGAAATCCATACATCTGTGGGCCAATGTGAAGCTTATTGAATTCTTAACAATACTGATATAAATAGCTCTATAAAATTAAAATTTCAAAATTAATTTAAAAAATCAGTTTGAAAATAATGAACTTATTATCCCCCAACGTGCAAAGTCACAGGCCTGGAGCTAATCATAAGCATTCTTGTGTTGTTTTTTAAAAATATGTTTTTATTGATTTCAGAGAGGAAGGGAGAGGGGAAGAGAGAAACATCAATGATGAGAGAGAATCATCTATCAGCTGCCTCTTGCATGCGCCCCTTCCCCCGCCCCCCCCCCCCCCCCCCAGGGATCGAGCCCAGAACCCGGACATGTGCCCTGACCAGGAATCGAACTGTGACCTCCTGGTTCATAGGTTGATGCTCAACCACTGAGCCACACCAGCTGGGCAGCCATAAGCATTCTTGATGTAATGATAGGAAAGTGGCATTTATGAAATAACCATACCCTACAACTATGGGGATATAGTCAGGATATTTTAGTTCATCATGACTCTAGGTTTACATCATAGATGGTAGCTTCAGTGTTGATTTCAGTCCTTTCATGAAAAAGAATGTTTTTACAGCATCGGAGATAGTAAGCATGCTCCAGAGTTGAGTTCCTGTCAGTTTTAAGACTGCTTTAAGCTTTGTAAATTCATCTTCAGAATGCCATGCATATTGACTTTTTGTTGGTCCAATTTTGTTTTTACCTCTTATGTTTTTGTGAAAGTGTGAACCATGCCAGCAGGACAAATGCTTCGTAATTCAGGCTTGTCCCTGAAGGGTGCACTTCCAAGGCAAACTCAGACCCGGATAGTGTGCCTCTTTCTTTCAAAAATGGGTGAATTTCTTTTGGAATTGATTGATAAGATTCTCTCATTTTTAAATTCAGCAATCCATTGAGTGTGGGGGCTGGTCAGCTGTGGAAATGAATGTAGTTTCCAGTTGCCTGATTCACCTGTCCAGTTTGAGTTGGACACTTGTATTTCCCTGGTTGTATCAGCAGAGTTCCTTCCGCCCGCCCCCCGCCTGCAGTTTCAGTGCCCTGTGCTCAGATGTCTTGTCACATCATGGAAGAACAATCTCGAGAGTCGCCAGGAGGCCTGACAAATCGGGCCACTCAAAGCCGTTTAATTCCAAGTGTCCTTGATCTGCGGAAGCTGCTCAGTAAATCTCTTGAATAAGTTCTCTCAAACCTAGACATATGACTGCATTAAAATAAACTTCTCTGCACGGCTTCACCTTCTTCCAAGTATTCCTTGAATTTGTACCGATGAAGGCCGTAACCTCAAAAGCCATAATTTGTTACTTCCTTCATCACATCCTGCGGTGAACCTGATTCATTCATTTAGTAAGTAGTTATTGAGCATTTCTACGTGCCAGGAATTATTGTAGGTATTGTAGGTTATTGAGCACCACGCTTTTCTAGTGGACAAGACAGGTACATAAATAAGTAAAATATACAGTTTAGCAGATTAAGATACGTGCTGCTATGGAGAAAAATACATTAGGAAAAATCACAGGTGAGCCGATGTGACTTCTCCATTATACCAGCATCATTCATCTGTTTGCCAGTGAGGTAATGTGTATGAGGTAATGTGTTTCAAAGGAACACATGTGACAGAATGGACTATACTGCTGATTTAGGACTCCTTAGAGCTGACACATACATTAGGACCAAACTCAGATCTGCCTCCTTGGATAGTCTAGAATTTTTCTGTTTAAAATAGGGTATTCAGTAGAAAAACCATAAAATTATATCAATAGTATTTTCAAAAAACATTTGAAAAAAATTCAACATCTGTTCATTTAATAAGCTATTTAAGCCCAGCAGGTGTGGCTCAGTGGTTGAGCATCAGCCTAAGAACCAGGAGGTCACTGGTTTGATTCCCAGTCAGGGCACATGCCCAGGTTGGGGGCTCAATCCCCAGTAGGGGGTGTGCAGGAGGCAGCCAATCAATGATTTCTCATCATTGATGTTTCTATCTCTCTTTCCCTCTCCCTTCCTCTCTGAAATCAATAAAATATATTTTTTAAAAAAACGCTTTTTAAAAAGTAGAAACTAAACTATATCTTTATTTAATAAGATTTACTGTCTTAAACCAACAGCCAGTATCGTACTTGACAATGATGGATAACTAGAGGATTTTCTGTTTATTTCGGGAACACATAAACAAGTCTTCTAACACCATTAACATTGTTCTAGAAGGTCTGACTAGTGCAATAAACCACAAAACAAAAGTGAGTATAATGATCAAAAAGGAAATAAAATACAAAGGTCAAGAAAAGCAACTTAAAATCATCAATAAGGGCTGTATATGGTAAGTATAAAAATTAATAGCTTTCTGAAGTATCAACAATAACCAGTTAGAAACATATAATGGAGAAAAAATCCCATTCACCATAGTCACAACAAATACGAAATATCTAGAAAACTCCAACAAGAAATATGTGCAATTGAAATGAAAAAGACTATAAAACTTTTCTTGAAATTTATAAAATAAAACTTGAATGAACCAAAGGGACATATCTTGTTGCTAGATATAAAAATTGGAATACTGAGATATTCTGTTTTTCAATTTATTTGTGAATTTAACATGATCTGAGTAAAACTTAATATATATGTGTATATATATATATATGTGCATATATATATATATATGTGTGTATATATATATATACATATATATATATATATATATATATATATATATATATTAGAGAGGCTTTACAAAATGATTCTGAGCAATAAACATAAAAGAGAGGTTAGTATCAGATAGTAGTTAGAGCAGTTAATAGTGTGTAAGTTTCATACAGGGGTTATCACTGTAGGTGTTGGAGGTAGAGTTCTTGGGGTCCTGGCTTGTCACTTACCAAGAATGTGACCATGATCCACTTACTTAATCTCTTTGAGCCTGAGTCTACTCACTTGTAAAGCATGAGATTATGTAAATAAAAAGCTAAGGATATTGCTGGACTATGGAAAGTACTCCAAAAATGCTCGCTGCTATTGTTTTGTTGTTGACATAAGAGTAAAATAAGTCAGTGGGAGAGAATAGTCTAAATAGAGACCATAGTATAAGTAAGAATTTATTATATACTAGAGGCCCAGTGCACAAAATTCGTGCACGGTTGGGGTCCCTAGGCTTGGCCAGTGATCAGGGCCTATCAGGGCCTTCTCCCCCAGTCCCGATTGGGGCCAGGGCATGCTGGCTGCCAGCTGGGACCTGGGGGCCTGCTGCCGGCTGCGGGCCGGGGTCTGCCAGATGGGGTCTGCCAGACAGGGAGAGAGAAGTGGGGAGGGACCACGGGAGGTTTGCCAACCGGGGTAAACCATAAGCAAGTAGAAGAAAAAAAAAATCAAGTAATTGAAGAGTTTCTAAAACCAGTGAGAAAAAGTCCAAAGTCAAATTCATTTGGCTATCTGTTTAAAAGAAAACTCACAAGTTGGATGACAAACAGGCTCAAGAAGTGGTGTATTGGTAAATATTTAGCAATCAGCTCTGCAAGGGAAGAAAGAAGACGCCCAGATTTGTCACATTTGCAGATTTCCATGGTATAACTACTTCAGGCTTCCAAGGTGAAGTCGTGAGCAGGAGTTGGGAAGGGATGTGCTTCGTTGGCTCTCATGAGCTGGTGCCAGCTGGCTGCAGCCCACTGCTTGCACAGACGTGGCAGAGCATGCTGAAAACCGCCTAGAGAGCCCAGGCAGACCACATTCCTGCTTGAAGCTCACTTCCCTGGGAAGCATAAAACAGAGATAATTGAGAATAAAAATCCACTGTATTTCATCATGGAGGGTACCTTGAGCTGGACCTGTACAAGCACAAGGATGCTGGACTCATAAAGGGTCTCTGGGGTAGAAAGAGTCTTGTAAGGTGGCTGGGGCCTACCCTGGGAGCAGCCTCCTTGGCGCCAAATCATTCAGTGGCCGAGGACTAAAGGAAGAGGTGTTGCTGGGCAGATGCTTAGCAAAAGACCAGTTAGACCAGAACAGAGGGTGTTTTTTCCTTGGTTTCTTCTTCTGAAGCCCATATAGTAAATATTCTTGGCAGTGGTGTGTGTGTTTTGCTGCCTTCCTTTTTATTTGCATATTTATATTCTCATCTCTATTTTTTATTTTCCTTTCGATACTGTTAAATTACTATCTATAATAGTTTTCATAGGTATGGTCGCCAGAAAGACCAGTCATGGGAGAGGGTTGCTGTACAAAATTATGAATGCTTGTGTCTAGACAGTGATAAGATGACCCAAGTGATATTTTTTAATAGACCAGGAAGCCAAAGATGTGTCTCATCGTGGCCAGGGATGAGATGTTTCGTGGGCTTCTCAGGAAGAGAAGCTTCAAGGTGTGGAGCCTCGGGGCCCTGTGTCATGTTGGTTAGATGCAGGGATTCCATTAGGGGCATGTACTTTTACTGCACAAGCTGGTCATTTGGTAAGCCAGTCTTACATGTGCTATCTTAAAATGGATTGTATTTTTGTGTGATCATATCTGTAGTTCTACCAGGAGATTGGTTTACTTTGTGCAATGAAGAGATATCTTATTGGATTGCAGAGAAGTGCAGACTTTCAGAATATGGGAGCGGTATTGTTAGAAGTTGTATAGTTTGAAGCCTGTGGTTTTGAGCATCATTACGTTGGGCAGTCCAGAAAGAACCAATTGGTATGGGGTGGTATAGGAAGGTAGTTACTTTTAAGGTGTTACTGAAAATTAATGTTGTGATGTGAGAGAAATAGTTTTAACAGATACACAGAGGACTGCCTGGTGGGAAAGATAGGTGGACAGAATTGAATTCAGACCAGTCAAGATATAAACAAGGTCTGCATGAGCTTGAGACTTGTCCTCTGAGATGGACAAAAATGGATTCTTATGAGTGGGATGTTTTTATGACTCATTGGGCATGGAGATTTACAGATGCTCATGTTTTTAGAGCATTTACTCAAGGTTGGTCCATTAGCAATCATTTTTCTTGGTTGATTTTTTTTTTAAGCAAATTTAGTATCTGTCATTTACAGGGCTATTAATTTGATGATTCACTGTTCCTTCTCACTTATTTGGGTGTTTCTTTGTGTGTGTGTTCCCTCTAATCATTTTAGAACTTTAGCTGGCTTCATTAATTGAGCTTCTCCTGAAAATCTTCTATGATTGTGGAACCATTGTACCTCAGGGTTGGAAGGGACTGTTACAGTCTTCTAATCCAACTGTCAATTTGATGCTTGGATCCCCTGTATTATTCTTTTCTATCTCAGACTTAAATACTTGATGTCTTGACTTTTAGTTGAGTTTACCAAGAAGTAGAATTTGGGGGCTTTTTGATAATATAATAGTCTCAGACCCAGCAATCATTTGGAGATAACCAATTGATCATACTTTGGGGTGGTTGAGGGCCAGCTGGTTAACTGATGCATAAATTTTGACATCATTCAGTGGCCCCTACTACAGGGTACTCTGACCTCTAACTTTAAACCTTGGGCTGTGGGTGAGATGTAATTGGACTTGGTACTGAGATTTTAGGGCCAGGCTAAACCCAGGACTCTGCTGTTCCTAGGGCTTCCTCAGTGATTCTGATCTATTCATGGGCAGGGAGAGAGTGTTGATTGGTGGTGGTATAGAACCAATCTCTTTGCTTCCAAAGCTAGGAGCTGCCTGTTTGTAAATTATGCTGAAATGCTGGGAAAAGTTCTCTGGAAAGGTTCTAAATTATACCTCTTTACTATTTTCTGCTTATAGATTTAAATGCAGAATACTTGGTATGGTTCAGGCTTAACCAGGGAAGCCTAGCTGAAGGCTGTGAGGAGGCTTTACCAAGTATCATATATCTTAGAACTATCTTAGAAGTCACCACGCCCCAGAGCTTTGGAGATTCAGAAACTTAATTTTGCCAGTACATCCTTCTGTTAATAGGAGACTCACGTGAGCCAACATCGTAAGACGTGTGTCAAGTCAAGAGGCTGATTTATTAAACTGACATACCGACCAGAAATTTGTTGTCAGATCAGCTAGTACTAAGGGAAAGCCAAATTATTATTATTTAAGAGTTATCATATTTATTTCGAATAGAAAAGTAGTATGGTTAAATATTCTTAATCCAACCCAGATATGGAAATGTGTAAGTATAAAGTCCTTTCTGATCTCACCTCATGAGATAACAATTGCCAACAGCTTAGTCGGTATGTATTCACTCAGACTCTTCGCACATGAAAGAACTCCTTTGCTCTGTTGCTTTGCTTTTGTGCAGCTCTCTAGTCATCAACTTGTGGGAAGCCAGAAGGAAGTCAGGAGGCTGCCTAATGACAGGGAATCAGGTGAAGTGGGGTGCGCTGGATGACTCACAGAGCAGCAGCGTCCTGACTCGTCCCCTCAGCAGTCTGGAGTCTGTTGCCCTGGCAGCCCTTCCCAAGATAGTTTCAAAGGGCAGTATCAGTGTGTATCTCTCAGACTGTTATTTTTTTGGTGTAACTGGCCAAGTACACATCCTGGCACCTAAAGGTGCTAACTAAATAGCAGCTGTGCATGTACTGCCCTGTCCAGTCCCTTTTTTCTGGTAAGTACGTTCTTTCTGTAGCTGTGTTTATACCACAGTCTAGTTTTGCCTCGAGGTGTGTATCCTCTGGTCTGTTGAAGATGACTTTTCTATCTCTACTTTGATCTATTTTATCTTTTATTTCAGTTATCTGCAACCTTGTTTCTCGTATCCCTGTACTGCCCACAGAGGGACTGAACTATCCTGGTGAAATCAGCACTTCCCCTAGTAATTCTTGTAACTTCTGATTTCTCAGGAAAAAAAATTGTGGTCTTCCATCACATTTCTTTATTACTCAACTCTTTGCCTTAGTTAAAACTATTCTGCTTTTATTTTGTTGTATACATAGTGTAGCTATGTTAAAATGGCTCATATTGAGTCTGTCATGAAATCGGCAGAACTCCACCTGTGAAGTGGACAATGTAGAGCCCTTTTAAGTGTTTTGGGTGATTTCTTTTATATATCAACTTTATTGAGATATAATTGACATAGCATACTGTTCTCACATCTAAAGTGCATACTATTTAATGGTTTTTAGTATATTCACAAAATTGTGTATCCATCACCACAATCAATTTTAGAAAAAAATTTTTTAACTTTAATGGGTATTTGGTCACTTAAGAGTTCTTAGGCACTACTACAGAACTGAACATATATTTGTTTCTATGCAAGATTGCTATGGATGAAAACATCTTCATTGACAAAGACAATGTCTGATTTTGATTTAAAACAAATTTATTGAATTCCTCACCCATTAGCTGTGTTATGACCAGTGTAATTTTTATGTTCTTCTCCGTAAGTCAGTATAGTCTTCATAAATCAGTTTTCACCTGTTCCATCATGGAAAGGAAGCAAGATTGGAATGAGAATCCTACATTGCTTTAAAAAACAATGGTTATGGTATAGCAAGAAACGTCAGGAAACCCAGTAGCTCTCTGAAAATGGCTGTACTACAACAGGAGCAGGTGCGACATGGAGCTTTGGTCCCACCAGTCTGTCCTTGGTATCTTCACGTACTTGAAGGATGTGATGGGGGAAAATGAACCCCATAAAAACTGTATAACTTGAAAACATTACATAGTAACTTAAAATTAAAAACATTGCTCACCACTGATTCAGAAAAAAAGACAAGTTAGAAATATTGTTTCAAGATTGCAGACAAGGCTTGGCCTATCTAATTTTGGTCATGTTTCATTGATAATAGAGGTAAAAGATGCTGTTAGCTCTGTTGCACAACAGGATGAACTTGGCCTCTGCCCAGTAATTGTCATGTGCTCGTATGCAAGAAAGACAGTTACCGAGAAGTCTGATGTAAGGACATCTAACAGGCCCACATGATTATTTTTGAGGCGGTTAGAGGAAGAGTGAAGACATTGGCAAGAACCCCCCCATGATCTTTCTATCGCTGTATAAATACATAATTTACAAAGCAGCGCTTGGCGTCATTTCCCCTTTTTCCCTTAAACGATGCATGTTCGTGGTTTAGCATAAAGTTCACGAACTAAGAAAAGGAGTTGGGCACAGATGCCTGCATTTTTCCACTCGGTACATCTTATTACCTTTAGCTTCCTGCTAAAATCATGCTTTTATTTTTACCTTTCAAATATGAACCGCCATCACCAGGCTTAGCAAATGAAACGGATTACGTATAGTAACTGTAAGTAGTTTTGCACTCCAAATCCTTGACAGAGCTTTCCCAAAGGACAGGCAATGTCTTTCAGAAATCCTATTACAAGATTTTATTTGCAGGTACTTATGAACAGAAAGCTAAAAGCCTCCATGTTTTATTGCTACCCAACTTCATCAGGTCTGCTCACTCTATTGAAAATTGTGGCAGAAATGATACACATCAGCTCTTTTATTCTTCTGTTACTACTCCGCACAAATAAAAGCATATTGGGGAATTTAATGAGGCAGTATTCCCTGGGAGGGAGCTTTGAGGATTTGGAGTATATGACTATTTGTCTCTAATACTGGAGGTGTTTGTGTAAAACAGATGGGCGTGGACAAAATAAAGTCCTCACAGACAGGCCAGCATTTGCCATGTATGTACTTCAATCACACAAATGTCCCTGTGAGCAGCGGCTTTGGAGATGCACTCAGTGACTGCTTCCGAGTGTGTCAGGCTTTCTGAGTGTGTCAGGCAGTAATTGGGACAATAAAGACTGCAGCAGAGCTCCTGGAACTTTGAGACTGTTTTTGGAAGGAAGTCGGTTTACCCAGAAAGTAGAGACTGTGATAAAAGAAGTAGGGAAGGGGGATTTGATTATCCAACAATTTAACACACACTTCCCAAGGATACATTCTGGGAATCGGTGCTGCGTGAGCGGCCACATCTCAGCTTGCTTTGGCCTTCACATGCAGCATGGATCTGTACGACAGAGATCTAGGCACACTCGAAGGATGGCATTTGTGTGCCTGTCAGGTGTAAGCTTCAGGTTATTGTAATTCCTAGCCAACCAGTTCAACTCCCCTTTGTTCCTGGCCTGTCGGAGTAAAAGCATGCATCGAGGTTAATATTGATTCTGCTTAAAATTCTAAGCCTCAATACTTAATTATTAGTAATGCATACTTGCAAACTGATAAAAACACAGAAATGTGAGCAGTGCTCTAGTTGTGAATTTCTGGCCCAAATGCTATTGGAATCGACTCTGGTTTGTCTCCCGACTCCCCCCTCTTTTTTTTTTAACACTACCTGTACATCAGTTCTCTCCCTCTGGACCAGCCTCCCAGATTGCCACTTATGGTTGCCTTCAATGTAAGAGAATTCCGTTCTCTGGCTTATCTGGGGAAATGACAAGGGAGCCTGTAAGTCATGTAGCCCATCAGCAATTCCAAGTTGCAGCAACTCCAGATGTATGTGACCAGGTAGTACTAACTCAGTGGTAGCAGAAATCTCACCAATGGCATCAACATGAAAATACTATTCTACTAGCTTAGTAAATATAGCGCTGCACTGAATGTGTCATAAAACAAAGGAAGCTGTATTTCCTGTTTTCCAAGATCGAAAGGCCCCTGCCTAAGGAAGCAGCCATAACGTCTGTAGTACAAAGAAATCTTAATGGATACTACATGAGAAATGGCCGGTGTGTGTGTGTGTGTGTGTGTGTGTGTGTGTGTGTGTGTGTGTGTGTGTTTTAACCCAACCGAATGTTCCATTTGTTTACTACTAAGTATTTCTGAGTGGGATAATGGTTATTTGGCAGTCAATATTTCCCCGTCATAGCTAGCAAGAATTTTTAGTGTGTTCTGGGCTTAAAACATATTCTATTTAATTTATATATTATCCTCAACTGAGGATTTTTTGAGAAAGAGGGAGGGAGGGAGGGAAAGAGGGATGGAACCCTGCAACCTTTTGGTGTAAGAGAGGACTCTCCAACCAACTGAGCCACCCAGGTGGGGCAAAACACATTCTGTCTTAGACACCATTTTTCATAAACTTCACAAGTTTATGAAGTAATTTTAACAGATCTCACAAATGCTTGTTCATGGTCCCCCACCTCTGTTCCTGCAGCACTTTCACACATCACTATTTTGGCATCACTTGTGACATCATAAAATTCAGTTTGCCTTTCTGAGTTCAGTGCGGGCAGGGCTCCCCTCACCTGGCTTTGAATCTCAGGTGCTTTGTGTGGTGCTCAGTATTTGAGGAACCCACGGGTCTTATTTGAAAAGCGTTGTCTGGAAACCAAGTAACTTCTCAGTTTAATCGACTGTAACTGTTTTGTAGTACATTTTCCATTATTTTCAAACCATGGCTACAAAAATCTGATGTATCAAGGAAAGATTCATAGCATTAGGAACACTGTTATTAGATTACTATACTTGTAAGGATCTTTTGGAAAGCGTTGTACGGCTATCTTAATTAGGAGAAAGTAATACATAAAGCTCAATATAAAAAGGGGGCAAGGAACATTGTCTTTGCCTTTAGATAGCACCTGGGTGTTTTCTAACTGGATTTTGGACCCTGTTTACTTCCATATTTGAGACCTAGTTGACTTTTTTTTTTTTTAAGATATATTTTTATTGATCTCAGAGAGGAAGGGAAAGAGAGAGAGAGAAACATCCATGATGAGAAAGAATCATCGGTCGGCTGCCTCCCATATGCCCCACACTGGGGATCGAGCCCGCAACCTGCTCATGTGCCCTGACTGGGAATCGAACCATGACCACCTGGTTCATAGATTGGCACTCAACCTCTGAGCCACACCGACCAGGCTGGTTGACTCTTTGCCTCAACCCCAGATTGTTGCTATTGTCTCTCTGATCTTTTGTCTGTCTTCCTAATCCTTCCTGCCTTGCCTATTTTTGTGAACTAGATTCACATCTGTTAGATTTTTTTCTACCTGATCGGTCCCCTGCCTTGGGCCATCCTGTCTACCCTGTTATTTGATGACCTCCAGTGATACCTCATCTGACCTAACTGGTTATAACATATTTGTCAAAACCTTCGTGTGTTGCTATTATACTAATATATTTACTCAGCAACTGTATCTTCATTAGCAATGACATGGAAATATAGGATAAAACTTTTTACAGGTTTATCTCCTTAACAATGCATACCCCTAGTAGAGCGTATCAAATTCACTGGCAGGGCTTGGGTTTAGCTACTAGGGCTCATAGTGAATGTGGAGTCTATGACATAGTTGCCTGTACTATGTGTACTTTGGCTTCTATAAAGAGATATTATGGAAGTTGTTTTTTTTTGTTTTTTATCTATGATATGCAAAATGTAGGAAGATGTTACATTTTTCAAGATGTAGTGATGTTAATTAAACATTCTTCTTCCCTAACTTTAAGGATATGAATATACAACAAACATGAAGTAGATGTCAGCTGTGGTCTGATATAGAATTTTTTATAGTCTATTTTTATATTTAAAAATGATAATTTTGCCTTCTACATTATTAACCTTGTATAAGTGTGCAAAAAGACGACATAATGTGAATCTATAATAATAAAAGTGTAATATGCTATTAGACCGACATCCTTCCAGGATGAAGCCGGGGCTGCAGCCCCACGGCTGCAAGGGAGGGATTGAGGCAGCCACTGTGGCTGCGAAGGCCTACTGTCACACGAATTTCGTGTATCGTGCCTCTAGTGTCATTATAAACATATATTCACACCATTGTTTTTAAAAGTAAAAAATCTTTATTGTGGAAAATGTTAAACCTTCATTTCACCTATTTTTGGAAACCTTTATTTCTTTGTGTACATGGACATTTGTCTGGTGTCATATTCTTTCTGCCTGAAGAACTTTAACATTTTTTGTAATTTCATTTTGCTGCTTATAAATACTCTTAGGTTTTGTTTGTCTGAAAAAGTCTTCGTTTCTGAGACATTTTTTCTGGTTATGGGATTCTGGGTAAAGCGTATTTTTTTGTTGTTTTGTTTTTGTGTTGTTGTTTTTTAATTCTTTCAGTAATTTAAAGATATCATTCCATGTGTTTTTGCTTTGTATAGTTTCTGATAAGAAGTTTGCTTAATCTTTGTTTCTCTGTATGTAATGTGTCTTTTCTCTTTTTGCTGCCATTAAGATGATCTCTTTATCTTTGATTTTCAACAGTTTGAATATAATATATGCAGTGTGTGTGTGTGTGTGAGAGAGAGAGAGAGAGAGAGAGGGAGAGAGAGAGAGCTTGTGCACCCTTCCATGTATGTGTGTTAATCCTGTTTGTATTAATCCTGCCTGATTTCTCTGAGCTTCTTGGGTCTGTGCTTTGATTTTTTTTATTATTAGGAAAATTCTCAGCCATTATTTCATCTAAGATACCCTCCGCCCCATTCTGTCTTCTCCTTCTGGAATTCCAATGACACATATGTTAGATGATTTGGTATTGTCCTATACTTCTTGGATGCTCTGTTCTGGGTTTAAATTTTCACTATTTTTTGCTTTGTGTTTAACTTTGGATCATTTCTATTGAATTATACTTGAGTTTATTGATTCTTGACTGTGTTTAGTCTACTGATGAGCCTGACCGTGCATTCTTCATGCCTGTTACCATGTTTTTTATTTCCAGCATTTCCTTAACTCTTTCTTACAGTTTCCATCTTTTGGCCAGCGTCTGAAGACCCAGGATTTACAAATAGATTTTCCACTTATTTTCTCTAAACTTAGGTTTTCTCTTTTACAAAAAAAAAAAAAAAGTGGAATATGTAATAATAACTAGCAGGATTGTTTTGAGGATCAACTGAGGTTCCATGGGCAAGTCTCTTCTTTCCCTTCCCCTGGTCTGTGACTCTCATGAAAGGCTTGGACTGTGTCATTACTTTGGTCCTATTTAGTTCCTAATTGTATGACTCTGTGAAGCGAAGGGGACTTAACATTTACTGACAGCCTGTATTAATCTCATGTAGAACTTGAGAAGCAGATAAAAGTCACATTTAAAAAGTGCTTTTGCAAAACATTTTACTTTTGCTAGGTCTGTGTGGATTTTAATAGGAGGAAATAGGCAGCATTAAATCCAGTTGCCACTTGGTTAAATCTGTTAAAGAATCATTAAAATTTTTCAACTGTTGGGTTTCCTGACTCGTTTGAGATATTTTATGGTTCATAAAACATCTCACTTTCTTCTCCTGTGCCTACTTGAATTTAAAATTATTGGATTGGCTCCCAAATTTTGCAGGGTGAGAAAAAAACTCATGGAGGTTTTTGCTCTTTCCTGACTAGTGCAAATGGATGACATTCTCGTCGGGTTTGGCTCTGCAGTCACAGACTTGGATTCATAGTCTGATTGCACAGCTGTGAAGCCTTGTGATCATTTCACTTCTGAGCCTTGATTTTCCGTATCTGTGAAATGGGGATGATATCTACAGCAGAGAGCTGTTTTAAAGGTAGAATACATAATGTGTGTAAAGCTTTGGGTGTAGTGCCTAGGCAGTAGTAATCAATAACTGATAGCATTAAAATAGTAGCTAAAATGAAATTGCTACCATTAAGTCAAATTTTTAGTTAATATAAGGGGAAAACCAAGTTTTATATTCTTTTTATTCCTCTTACTGGGAAGATCCACTTAGTAAAAGGATAGTTTAACAATAGGGAGAGGGTTAACTGGAAAGTGAGTGTTGGTGAATAAGACTGATAGCCAAGAATTAGAGCTTTACCAGGTGGAAGGTGCTCACACCTAATCCTCAGAACAGCCCTGTGAAGTAAGTAAGCTGCCTCTGCTCTGAGGAGCTTTTCTTGATCTGAGTGGGGGTGAGCCCCTTCTCCTGGGTTCTTCCACTCTGTACTATGTCACAGTCTTTTCTGGATACTCCTCCCTCCTCTCCATTTCTCATCCCCACTGAAAGGTTTTCTGTGTATTTGGCCCAGAAGTGGCCCACAGTAAGTTGAATTGAATTGCTGAGATATAGAATCCTCTTGGGTATTTTTCTGGTCAAGGCTGAAATTTCACTTTTTTTATGTTTTAGATGAAAATTAAAACATTGAAAACCGAATGTTGGCCCCAGGTGAAAATACTAAGAAAATAGTTGTGGATAAAGAAATCAATCTGAGGTCCTCTGCCCTCCAATACATACTGCTTGCTAAGATAAACAAATAGACTGTCTTAAAGTAGCTATTGCTCTGGAAATTACCTTGGAGTAAATATTATTCGTTTTGAGAGGTGTCCACATTCTGTGTTTCTAAGTAATTTTACTGTAATGGGTATTATTCAAGATTGAAATTATTTAATACAAAGAAACATTCTTTATTCATACTGTGAGAAACTGTCATCCAAAGCACAACTCATAATATAGGCATTCAAGTTGAATAACAGGAATAATGTCAAATTATTTTTGCAGGTTTTTTTCTTGTCATAACAAACATTTTCACAAAACTGCATTCCTGATCATAGATTTTTAGAGTTGGAAGGAACCTACGAGGTCCAATCTAATTCCTTCCTGCCACCCAGAGGAATAAAGCAATTTATCTGAAGTCATGCCGCTAACTAATGACAGAGCCCGGGAGAGAGCAGTGTCCCTTATCCATTTGCCATAATGCTACATTCCCCTGGAAAAAGCTGCCTACTCACTCTTGGTTTTTAATGCTGGAGTCTTGGGGTGAGGGTTTTTTTTTCCATGACTAACTAGTGTTCTTTGATCTTGTGTGGGTGTCTGGGAGCCAGCTATCAAGAGTGGTGGGATGTTTTTGTTGTTGTTGAACAACTGAACCGTGTAAGGCACTCAACAAGGAAAAGGCATTTATCTAGTCCCCACTTAAGGGGTCAGGAGGAAGTGGTTGGAGTTCAAACGCTCTGCCCTCAGTGTTGACAGGCAGGTATTTTAAGGTTGAGTTTCTTAATCTAAATTCCCTAAATGTTTATGAAAATTATGCAAATATATGCTTACCTCCCCAGAAATGCATCTGCAGCTTTCATCAAGTTATCAAAGGGTACATAATGAAAAACTCTTGTTTTTAGAGGGAGGCAAACCTAAGCAAACCCGGTTGAGGACTGGTTCCTCACTCTTAGACGCTACATTCTAATTATACTAGAGGGCTTCCTTATCTCCAGCCCCTTCCTCTGCACCGCTTCCCACTGGCAAGCCTTCCCCAGATGGCTTCCTGGATCTTGTCATGGAAGCCACTGGAGGCTCAGCCTTCTTTTCACAGGAGCTTTGCCCCTAGGTTTTCCTAAGGCTCCCTTCTCTCTCCCTCTCTGTTTCCTGCTTCCAGGAGAGGGTATGGGACTCAGGGATTTTTGTTTGTTAAAAAGCTCAAGAGTGTTATTTCAGTTATATCATGGTTAAAAGGAATTTGTGAGCTGACTTGAGAACCTAAGACAGTTGTTATAAGAAAAAAAATGTAAGTCGTGACCCGGGTCCCAGTTTGTTAGAGCATCATCCAAAAGGCTGTGGGATCCATTCTCAGGGCACATGCCTAGGTTTCGGGTTCGATCCCTGGTTGGGGCATGTGCAGGAGGCAGCCCATGGATGTTTCTCTTTTACTTTTTACCCCTCCCTCACTCCCTCTCTCTCTTCCTCTCTAGACATATCAATGGGTGAAGATTAAGAAAAAAACATAATTAGAATTCCAATCTAATACTTTGAAAATTAACTTTTATTTATTTTAATTTGTCTTTATTGTTGAAAGTATTACAGATGTTTCCCTTTTTTTCCCATTAATTCCCCTACCTCCACCCTAAAGCAAATTAACTGTCAGAATGCCTCTAGTTCTTTAGTTAGGCAAATCTGTGTTTGAAATAGAAACTGTTGACATTTTCCAGAAAGAGAATGAAAATTTATGGATGGATGATGATTTCGGTGTTGCCCAGATCTATCTGTAAAGTTGTCTTAATTTAGGTTTTATTTTCCTCCCTGAATTTTATAAGACTTAGAAGAATCTACCTCTGAATAGGAATTCATTTTAATGGGCTTCCTTCCTAGGAAAGAACATATGGAAAGCACTTTCTAAATTTTTAAATCTAGAATCTAGACACACTAAGAAGAAGCTACTGCTAAAATTGAAGTTGGAAGAATTTTTTCATTTGTTTATTCATATTAAAAACACCATACTGCCCTGCTGGTGTGGCTCAGTAGTTGAGTGTCGATCTATGAACCAGGAAGTCACGGTTTGATTCCCAGGCAAAGCACATACCCAGGTTGTGGGTTCTATCTCCAGTCAGGTGCATACAGGAGACAACTGATCCATGTTTCTCTCTCACATCGATCTTTTCTTTCTCTCTCCCTTCTTCTCTCTCTAAAATCAATAAAAACATTTTTTTAAGAGGGGATCTAGGTGTAAGCGGTAGGTTTGTGCTTTCCTAATTTTAACGACACTTAACATTTACCATTCCCTTATTTTATATTTTCAATTAGAGCTCCAAGCGAGAATGGAAGCCCCTGGAGGATCGTAGCTGCACAGACCTCCCATGGCTGCTGATTTTTCTCCTCTTCTGCATTGGGATGGTAAGGAAACTCACAGATGATAAGAACCTGAACTCATGATCCAGGGGAATGACGGGGAGTCGGTTTAAAGAGGGAGCCTGTTATTTATTTATTTATTTATTTATTTATTTTTCATTCCTCCTAATCTGCTCATATAACTGGAGGATACCACCGAAGCAAGTTATTTTTCTGCGATACAATTTACTGGTACTATCTGGTACCCCTTGGTTTGATCCCTGGTCTGGGCACATACAAAGAAACCACCACTGAATGCATAAATAAGTGAAACAGCAGTTCGATGTTTCTCTCTCTCTTTCCCGTCTTCTCTCTCTCTCTAAAAAATCAATAAAAATAAATAGAAACCATCAAAATTTAAGTGATCATTTCAGAAAGCCAGATTTTGTTTTTTAAATCCTTACCTGAGGTTATGTTTTTATTGATTTTTAGAGAGATGGCAAGGGAGAGAGAAATACCGATGTGAGAGAGAAACATCAATTGGTTGCCCCAACCAGGGATTGAACCCACAACCTTTTGGTGCCCGGGACAACCTCCAACCAATTGTGCCACATGGCCAGGGCGGAAAGCCTGATCTTGGTGGGGTGGTGAACAGAGCACGGGCCATGGAGTCCAGGGTCCTGGGTATTTATCCAACCTGGTTATACACACATGACGGCTATTTTTGTGTCAGTTCATTTTCTTCTCATGTTCCTTTGTATAAAACTAGAGGTTTTGCTAGATGGTATCTACAGTGCTTCCAGTTCTGGCATTTTTCAGTTATTCCTAAATGGGGTGGCTGGTTGATCACTGCTCCTTCCTCCTTCTGCCCACACAGGCCCCTGCTGCCTGCTGTGTCTGCTCTAGTGAGTGGCATCTCTCAGTGGAGATCAAGGAACCTGGTGACTTTCCAATGGGTATAGAGGTTGTAGGAGCAGAGTCCCTGGTGCCAAGTGTGGGAATGTCCTTCTCCAAAGTGCAAACCCACTCTGCCCTGCAGTAATTTCTGATACAGGCTTCAAAAAAGATAGAAAACAGCTGCTTTAGAGCTAATGGATGTTTAGAGCTAGAAAAGACTTGGAAATCCTCATCTGGTCTGTCAGCCTTATTTTGCAGATTAAACACATCAGACCCAGAGATGGATATGACCATCCCAAGGCAACACTGCTAGGGAATGGCAGAGCTGGGAACAGAGCCCCAGTCTCATAACGTCCAGGCCGGTGCTCCTTCTGCTGCCTGGTTCCTTCTTCCCCAAGGGGGCCGTGCAGACAGTATTCCTCTGTCTCATAGTCTTCACAGCTCAAAACAATCATGCTATCTCGGGCAGCCCCTTGTCCACATATGCGTAGTGTTTTTAACCCCCCCCCCCCCTTTCCACATCTTTTATAGAGATGCTTTAGGAAGATCTTATTCTGTGTCTCTCTGTAACTGCTCACCTCACAAATACCATTTGAGAATTACAGAACAACCCTAATCGTGGCTACTAGGCCTACTTATAGGTGCCAGTTCTGCCCCTGACACAAGGAAAAGAAAGCAGTACATTTTAATGAGATAGAATAAATCCAGCAAACATTTTAAAAGTGATAGACAGCTCAGTTTTAGCAAACCTAGGATATTTAGAAAAGTCAAAAATACCACTTCCTAACTTAGGACTTCTAGTGTTCAAGAGTCCAGTTAGTTTAGTGGCGTGGCCACTGCAATGCAGCATGCATGAATGTGCACGGACACTGTGGGGAAGAGTCTTTGCTAACAGAATGGGTCCACAGCTTGTCCCCACCCCCCGAATTTAACCCAGGGACAGAGGGCAGCTAACCTTTCAAAATTATGTATATGAAAACATGTGCCTGCCACCCCGGTAGATGTTTTGATTTTCTGTGCTAAAATAATTCAGGAAAGTGCAATCATTAATGTTAACAGGCTGGCTTGGGAGTGACTTGTGAGTAAGGAGCTACTTGTTTACTGAAATGGTTTAACGCAGTGGTAATTAATATAATGTTGACTTCAGGGCGATGATAGTTAAGACCCACTGTGTGTACTTTTAAATGCAGGCATAGCATTCTTTGTTTTGGAATGATTTTTTTTTTAATGGATTACTACCTTCATCAAATTCGAGCTAACATCAAATTTTGCCATGTGAAACTAGAGAAATCTCCAAGTTCTGTTACCCAACAGTAGTTCTCTTCTGAGTATTTATTTTATATGTTTTTTTTCTTTTGGATTTTATTCTGTTATTAATTTAAAGAGAAACAGTCAACAATCATTGAGAATTAACTTATGCTAGAGGCTTTCCTATATGTATTTATCTCATTAAATTCCCCCAGTTATCCTGAGATAGGGTTATTCCCAGTTTACAGACAGGGAATAGCAAGGTTAAATATTAGTTTGTCTAAGAATATACTGACGGTAATAAATGGCAAAGATAGAACTGGAACTTTCTGCTATATTCTTTTCACATGTGGCCCAGCAGCTGCTTCTTTCAAAGTCTCCTTTCTCGGTCCGCCTGTGGCCTAATATTCAAACCATACCTTGTTCACTACCTTTACTTGCAGCTCTTTGCTCTCTCCTTGATGACTATGCTCCTGCTCTGAAATGTTTTAAGATCTTGCCATCTTTCACTCATCCTCTCCAATAAATATTTTTATTTATACATGTTCACTTTATTTTCATAGGTATTTGTATTTTTATTTCTTCCCTTTCAGGGTTTTTCCACACTTGTCTAGAACTTAGGGTATTTTTCAAAGTAAATTTCTATCAGTATTCTTGCAAGCTGTCACCTTTCACATGAACTTTCATCATATTTTGAAATTATTGGACATAGGTTGCGGGCTTATCCTGCTCTAAAAAAAAATTACATGTCACATTGTACTTCTAAATGTTTATTTTTTCATTAAAGTAGTAAAAAGTGGTGCTCAACCTTAGTTGCACATGAGAATCAGCTGGGATCTTTTAAAAAGTACTCGTTCCAAGGCCCCGCCTCAGTGATTTAATCTCTGTGATTCTTATGCTCAGCCAGGGTTGAGACCCACTGATGTAGGCACTGATAAGCCACTGAAGAATTCTGAGCAAGAAATGATAAGATTGGGTTTAGGAAGATAGCCCTGGTGGTCAATGTTAAAGATGCTTGTACAGCCATTGTAAAGGAAGAAGAGATTCAGGCAGACCACTGTGCTGGCTGATGCAATAGTCCAGATAAGAGGTGAAAAACCTGAAATAAGAGAAGAGAGAGATTTTAAAAGTAGAATTTGGAGTCATCAATATTGCAGGCAAGGAGAGAGAGATTAAAGATGACTAAGAGGCTCTTAATGTTAGAAGTTCAGGGTAGGGCTTTTTACTTCAAGTCCTACATTATCTCCTCATCGGTTCTAAACTTTATTTTCATAGATATTTGTACTTTTTTTCCCCCCTTACTTTCAGGGTTTTTCCATACTTGTCTAGAACTTAGGGTATTTTTCAAAGTAAATTTCTATCAGTCTTCTTGAGAGCTGTCACCTTCCACATGAACTTTCATCAGTATTTCAAGCTTCTGTACACATGAGGTAGCAAGAATGGGGTGGATAAACAAAGTGGTACTTTATTAGTAGCTGAGCAGACACCTGATTATTATATCCAGTAAATACTCCATTGTAAAATGACTTGTGGAATAAAGCTTGGGCTAAGGGTCCTTCCCATCTTGAATGGTCTGGCTTAATTCTGTCTCAGGGAGAAGAATATGTGAGAAGAGAAGAGAGTTAAGTCAGCCCAGATCAACTTAACATAAAAGGCAGGAAAGAGCCCTGGCCAGTGGCTCAGTTGGAGCATTGTCCCATACACAAAAGCTTTCAGGTTTGATTCCTGGTCAGGGCACATACTTAGGTTAGGTTGCGGGTTCAATCCCTAGTGTAAAGCAAGCATGTCAAACTCGCAGCCCACAGTACTTGACACAGAAACATATTTAATTTTCAAAACTGCTCAATGAAGTAGACATTATCATCATCATTCCCATTTTACAGATAAGGAAACAGAGGCACCCAGCTGTGTTAAATAGCTTGTCGAGATCACACAGGGGCAACACTGAACACAGGAGAAAGAGGAAGAAGGAGAGGCTTCGAGAGAGAATCCCTCCTGTTGCCTGGAACGGGGGACAAAAGAAAAAGTTGTTCAGAACATGGACCTGTAGGACACACGTCACCTGCCAGTAAAATGTGGTCCAATCAATATTTCAGACACTGAACAAATAGTTGAGCAACACCACTTCCAGTGTAGAGTTAGGAAGCTGGGGTGCTGCCAGAAGCTGTGGAGAGAGAACTGAAACAGCCTCTCACTCCTATCTGACTTGTGCAGTCTAGTAAACAGAGATGCTCCAAAAGGAGAGAGGGTACATGCAGGAAAGCGAAGTGGTTTGGCGAAATGAGAGGATGACTTGGACACATAAAATGTATGGGTAAGGATAAGCAATTGGAAATGCAGAGTTGGAATTTGGGGCAATGATCTGGACTACAGCTGATGTAGGCGACATCATTGCAGAGTTTGTCCCTGCAGACTGCTCTTGAGGATCTTTTTCGTTTTATAGCCTGGGTCTAGTTCCCAGAGCTCAGGGTTTCTACCTCATTGACTGTTGTTGAGAGCAGCACAGAGCGAGAGACTCAGACTCACTGTAGTGTTTTGTCACCTGTGTGATGGTCTGTGCTTTGCCAGGATCATGGAATAGGAAGAACAGCATGCCAAAAACTACCTTAGACTACCTGATCCAGATGACTACCTACCTTCTGTTAAATCCTCTGTTTTTTGTTTTGTTTTCTTTAAAAAATATTTTACAAATTATGGTAGAATATGCATAACAAGACTTATATAATGTGTATTTTAAAGTATACAGTTTTGTTGAATCCATTTTAACTATTTTTAAGCATACAGTTTAGTTAAATCCATTTTGATTTTAGTCTACTCTTGTTTTTTTACCTCCTCGGTCACTGTTGTGGACCAAATGGATTTATACTTACTTCTCTCTGCAAGTATACCCAAAAGCATTTACTTTGTACCTACTTCCCGTAGAATCATAAAATTGTGGAAGAAAAAAAGGCTTTTGAGATTAATGTAGTCCAATCATTGTTACAGGTGAGGAAACGGAGGCTCAGAGAATTGAAAGTGACTTGCCCAAGATCATGAATATTTGCAGCAGAGCTGGGTTCAGTCCCTGGTAGTCCTTGTGTTGTTTTACTTGTTTGTTTGTTTGTTTGTTTTGCTTAAGCTGCTCAGGAAACTGAGCTCCCTGATTTTACTCCCTCACACCCTATTATTTTCTTCTCTTTTGAGACATTTCAGGTTTTCTCGGGTAAACTTTATTGTATTAAAGCCCTTTCGTACCTTGCATGAAATCTTTCATTTGTGTGTGTGTACTTAATGTTTATCGAGTGGATATTTCCTAACTTCCCATCATTATTGTCTTCCACTTTAGAGTAATGCATCCTACTTAACTTTAAAGAAATCTAGCAGATTGGCAGAAATTTTAACTCAACTTTTTTTTAGTTTGTTTGCATGAACAATAGTTCTGCATCGGGCATTCTAACCCTGCCCTGTCTGCTGGGTCTAACAGTCTTCCTTGTCTCAGTGTTCTTGGGAGCAACAGGCCAAATACTGCTCCAAGGTTTGACAAACTGGCTGTCAGGAGACTGATGCTAAACATTGGTTGAGATAAGCGATGTATAGAGCTAAAGGAGGTAGTATTTGAGGGGTTGGGGGAGGGGGGAAGGGAAGAACCTGGGTATAATTTAATTAATTTCTGGGAAAGGGCTGTAAGAACAAGTCTTTCTTCCTCTCTTTATATTTTGAAACATTTTTGCCATATTCATACTTCATACTCCCTCTACCCCTCATGTTTTTGTTGACCTTTTTGTTTACAATTAAACTTGGGCTTTCTACCTTTCCATTGCACTGTCAAGGCTCCATGTGTGAACTTCAACATGCTTGTGAAATAAAATATGCCTGTTATTTTGACTAATAATGAATGAAACTAAGCAAAAGCTCTTACGTCAAGCTAAACCTTGAGATATTGAGGGAAAATGAGCAACGTTTATGATCTAGCAAATTGTCTTTCTCCTACTTAGCAATAGGCTCTTACTAGTCTCCAGATCTTGCCTGAGACCCACCCTCCCTATATGCCTTCATCTGATTTGAGTCACTTCTTGTTTGTCATTAGGCGTGTCTGCTCCTCCTCTTTCTCTTAAGAGCAGTTCTGAAAGCACTTCAGTAACTCGGTCACTTTCAGATGTTAGCCATGGTTTTCTCTTCCTTACTAATAGGCTTACTTTCTCTCTGTGATTGCTCCCGATTGTCGTAGGATAAAAGCTTTCCTCGTCTCTCTTATCATTTGCTTTATGAATGTGATTTCCTTCTGTTGAGTGCTTGCTCCCACCCCACCCCCACCCTCTGGAGGCATTAAACTACTGTGTTCTGTAAAGCTTCTCACACTATTTTAATTTCATGTACTATATTAGTTTTCCCATCTGAAATGATATTGTTTCCCGTATGTGGATTTCAGGATCTCTTTTTAAAAGAGGTTGTTTTTTTAATTGTATTTGGCCTCGTTCCCCATTATCAATGCCTGTACCATATGGGAAGTCCCTGGGATAACAGTCATGGTTTGTTTCTAGCTTATTATCTCACTCCTCTCCTTCCTTCCTCCCCTGAAGCTTCTCACCCTCTCTACTCGAATGCTTTTGGGAGCTACATGGCCGATATGAAAATATGTTAGTGCTCCATTTTACCATATATCTGTGACATTTATCACTTATACTCTGATTAAAAACCAAACAAACACAAACCCACGTGTCCAGAGGTACTGTTAAAAATAGAAGGGGAAATCACAGATCATTTAAAGGAATCTGCAACACTAGGTACTTATCAAGCATAAGAAGAAAATTCCTATGAAAAGTGCAAGAACATAACCTTAATTACGTAAGGACTTCACTATTTTAGACTAGTATTGAAAGAAGATTGTAACTGTGGTCTGAATATTTCCGTGTAGTAACGCAATTACTGACAATAGTTCTCAGTTTTATCCCCCAAGAAATTTTTGTTCCAAAATAGAGAACTGAAAGGGTTTTTGGTTAGTCAACCTTTTTAGTCTGACTTACACAAATTTACCCCTAACAGCTACCGTATATTGATTACCTGCCATGTATCAGACCAGTTAGGGCCTAGATATATATTATCACTTTTAGTTCTCATCATTAGGTTGTGAAATAGGTATTACAATAGTCCCCCCTCCCCAGCCCTGGCCAGTGTGCGCAGTGGTTGGAGCATCAGCCTGAGCACCAAAGAGTCCAGGGTTTGATTCCTGGTCAAGGGCACATATCTGGGTTGCAGGTTTGATTCCCCAGTCATGGTTGGGGTGTGTGCGGGAGACAACCCATCAGTGTGCCTCTCTCACATCGATGTTCTCTCTCTCTCTCTCTCTCTCCCCCTCCTCCCCCTTCCCCTTCCTTCCACTCTAAAACCAATGGGAAAAATATCCTCAGGTGAGAATTAACAAAACAACAACAACAAATAGTCTCCCACTTATTCACATGGGATCCCTACCAGGACCCCCAGTGGATTCCAAAGCTGAACCCAACTATACTATGTTTTTTTCCTCTATATGCATACAGTTTCACTTACAGGAAATACTTTATGGCTTCTCTCTGGCATATCCAAATTGCCAGCATTGCTACTCTTATACTTTGGAGCCATTCTTAAGCAAAATAAGGGTGATTTGACCACAGCACTGTGATACTGTGGCAGTTGATCTGATAACCAAGAGAGCTACTAAGTGACTGATGGGGAGGTAGACCATGCAGCCTGGATACCCTGGACAGAAGAGTGATTCACATCCCAGGTGCGATGGAGTATGGAGTGAGATTTCATCACGCTTCTCAGAACAGCCTGCAATTTAAAACTTATGAATAGTTTTATTTCTGGAATTTTCCATTTAATATTTTCAAACCATGGTTGACTATGGGTAACTGAAACCTCGGGTAAGAAGCCTCAGTACTCTGTGTTAGGGATGAATAGGAGACACTCTTAGTAGGTAGTTGGGTCAAAGTCACACAGGTAGGTAGTGGCCGACTGAGGGTGTGAATCAGGTCTTTTTGGTTCCCTTCCTATTACTCTGTGATGCTTTTTTTATGTTTCTCTGTGATGATTTTTGTTAAAGATCCCTATTGGAGAGTTTAGCCATTAACTTCTTGAATTTTGTCCAAGTCCACACAAGGAGAAAATTGATCAGTGCAGGGTTATTTGACCCAAAGCCCATGGTCTTTCCATACCAGGCATCCTCAAACTACGGCCCGTGGGCCACATGTGGCCCGCTGAGGACATTTATCCGGCCCGCCAGGTTGCCGCTGCCTGTCCTACTTAGCAGCCGACTCGTCCCGGGCCCACAGTGCGCATAGGAATTTGTTCATAGTTTTTTTTTTTTAAACTATAGTCTGGCCCTCCAGCGGTCTGAGGGACAGTGAACTGGCCCCCTGTTTAAAAAGTTCGAGGACCCCTGCATTACAGCATGTTCTCATTTCTAACAATAATAGCTAATATTTATTCATCTCTTATTTATCAACCTCTTAATATTTATTGAAATCTTACCACTTTACTGGATTATTTTATTTAATCCTTACAGCAGCCGTATGAGCTACCACTGTCTCCATTTTACAGGTCCGTAAATTGAGGCACAGAGCGTTAAAGGAACTTGGCAAGGATCAGAGAGCAAGGATAGCAAATCAGGGATAGTCGCTACTGAGTCTGCTTTCTTACAAAGTGTAGTTTCAAGAAGTTACTACTACCAGAGCTGTACTCTCTACTCTGCCTGCCTCGCTTTCCTTACTTAAACGATAAAAACAGAGATTATTTAGAAAAAAAGAATTTGTTCACCTTTTCAGGGAAGCATGTTTAAGGGAGGAATACTGTTCTCTGAGGAACTGCATATGAGTATAGTTCTTACCACTGCAGGCCTGAGATCCAGCAGGGCTGCTTGGTACTACTCATGATACTTGGTTATGTTGGGTAAACAGTGGCCATCTCTGCCTTCGTTAGCCACTTTAATGAAGATAACAAAAACTCAAGCTTGTAATGACCAAGAATATATCTTAACCCCGGTCTTCCCTCCCAACTCAGTGTATCAGTGGTGATTCACCCTACTGCCTGTACGCCCAGCAGCCTGCAGTGGAATACAGGCGTTACTGCTTTGTTTTGGTCAGCAGCACGCACCCCTCGACTTAGCAAGTCTAATGCAGCTCCGAGGCATCTGCCCTTTGCCTTGGGCACTATGCCGAAACATGTTCCCATGAGATGAAGTGGCCTTTGTGGCACCGGGACCCAGGCCTCCCTCTCCTGGATTCTCCAATATTAAGAGCATGGCAGTGCTTCGTGGTGTAATTCTTTGGCTTATAAACAGCTTTATTGCAGGAAGCAAATAGGAGTTGTGTGCACTGAAGTGATAATAATTCAAAACCCACAGACCTATTGTTCTTTGGTGTGTTGTTTTTTCTGTCATCCATTGCTATTGTTTATTTAATAGGATTCCTTTACAACCAAATAAAACTAAAAGTATAAAGAAAGGAAGAAGAAGAAGAAGAAAGCTGGGTTTGATTCTGTCCTGTGTCCTTGGAAAAAGTATTGACCCTCTCTGGGCCTCAGTTTCCTCATCATGAGGATTAGCTATAATATATGGTAAGCACCCAGCACAGAGCCTGGCATAGAGCAGATGTTCCATACAGAGAGGCTGCTATTATTAGTATGAAATGCAAAGAAGATCTTATGATGTAAAAGCTTAGAGATTTCTTTTGTTATGCTAGTAAATAGTGTTTCCCGGGACTACTTTGTGCTGCTTATGTGAAATCGTAGGAAAACAGTGGAATAGTGTTTGCAACAAGGAAAGAGCTCTTTGTTCCTTCAACAGACAAAAGAAGCTCATTATCGTATCAAGTAGTGACTGTTGCTATTGAAATGATTTATTTGTATGTGTGTTTTTTTTCTCTGTTTTTCTCCCTAGGGATTTATTTGTGGCTTTTCAGTAGCAACAGGTGCAGCAGCGAGACTAGTGTCAGGATACGACAGCTATGGAAATATCTGTGGGCAGAAAAATGCAGAGTTGGAATCAATACCAAACAGTGGCATGGACCACACCCATCGGAAGTGAGTAGAATGTTGCTGAATGATGAACACAATGGAAATTTTGAAGGGGGGCGTGGAGAAGACTGCTTTTCTTACTGTTTTAAAGATATCTTACTGAATATTATTTTTATATGACTCCTGTTGATTTTTTTCTATAACTGTCCACTTGAATCATTCCTAGCCTATAAATACATTTTCCAGGAAACAAAATTAGCCGCCATGTTAAAATGGGGAACCTTGAGGTTTTAATGAGGAAAAGCTTGATTTGAGTGAGCTGCTCTTGTACTTGTTTTCCCGTTAGCTTTATGGTTGTACAGAAAAGAACATGATATTTTTCTTCCTACAATTATACTTGATGGGAGACAGAGGGATGATAATGGATTTTGAAACATTAAAGTTATAATGAAACATCTTGCAATGCATAATTTATAAGTACACATCAATCCAATTTTATAAAAGATGCATTTGTTTTGTCAGACATTAAAATTTGTTTTGGGTTCTCAAGGTTCATCTTTTGGATTTCATGAAATTTCTGACTTGTGTGTGTTTTTTCTTCAAAAGAGCTATTATTTCATTTTTAATGTCTCAGGGGAAAATATATTTTATCTATCATAGTTTATGTATGATGTCAGTATATTTGTTTAAACTATATATTTATGTCTCCATCAAACTTTATTAGACAGGTCTAATAAATAAAGACAGGACTTCAGAATTAACTAATTTTAAGGTAACCGGTTAACCAACTCAATTAATGAACTGTATTGGAAAGGCTAAGGAGATAAAAAAAATAGTTTTTAGGCTGTATTTTTATTATGAAGCACTTTCCAGGGTGTAATAACTATATTTATTATGAGATAAATCTGTTGGTCAAATCTGGGTCCCTACTGGAAGTATAAGATTAATTTGATAATTTTACAAATGTGAAGAAATCCTAATAGTTAATTACATCTTAGAGATATTCTTCCATTTAATGAAGGAATAATAAAGTTTATATATATGTATATATATATAATTTTTTTATTTATTTTTAAATATATTTTTATTGATTTCAGAGCGAAAGGGAGAGGAGAGAGAGAGAGAGAAACATCAATGATGAGAGAGAATCATTGATCAGCTGCCTCCTGCACATCCCACACTGGTGATCAAGCCTGCAACCCAGGCATGTGCCCTGACCAGGAATCGAACTGTGACCTCCTGGTTCATAGGTCAACGCTCAACCACTGAGCCATGCCAGCCAGGCCTACATAAAATCATAGGTCAACGCTCAACCACTGAGCCATGCCAGCCAGGCCTACATAAAATTTTAAATAATAATAATGAATATTTGTGGAGCACACCATAGTCAATAAGCATATGACACCACTCTGTGAGGTGCATGTAGCGGAAGCTTAGAGATACTGAAATGACTTCCAAACGTCTGGTGGGCAGTGAAATATCCAACGCGGACCATGAGCTTTCCTCTTGTGTGCACCTGCATCCCGTTACAGGAGAAGGGAAAACCAGACTCTCAGGGCAACGTGAAGGGTTGTTTCCTTTATCCCTTCTGATTGCCTCGTGAAATTAACACACATTTTAGGCCTTGTGTTATTTCTTATAGCAAGCCTATCCCTATATTTTTTGCTTTTACTTTTTATTTTGAAATAATTTTAGTTTCATGTAGAAGTTGCCAAAAAAGTAAGAGTTCCACATATCTTTTTTTTTTATGTAGCTAGTGTCCATGCTGTCAAATATTGTTTAACTCTTTAATGCTGTTGACATGTACCAAACATAAAATATTACCGTTTCGGTAATTCAGGAAATAGTAGGAAAGGGCTCCGTCCCTCAGGAGTGCTGCTCACATGAGGTTCTAATTATTTTTGTGGCTCCCTTTACAACTTGCTGATGACTCCAAGAATATTCTCATTATAAGGTTTGTGTAAATGTCACTTTTCACACTTAACCTAATGGAGGTTCATTTGGTCAATTTTTATTTTCAAATCCGTGGATTATTCTATGTACATTTTGACCTCTTACAAAGAGACTCTGCTATTATTACAAAAAAGTGGTTCCTTTTCCCTGAATGCTTAACATAGTTAAGAGTCATTCATGGATAGCTGTAGGGGAAATAATTTCCGAAGTACAGAGATGCCCTAACTCATGTGTAGGTTTAACATTTAGTAGTATGTTTAATCTCTGCCTCTTCTCTGCACATGAGCATTTTAGTGCTGATCCATCTAAGTATTTCTATCTATAAATTGTACTTAAAAAAATAAAAAGAATGGCACATTTTGAACATATGTTTCTCAGGTAAGTCTGAGTTTGGAAAGAGGCAGAAAATCTTTGTTTGTTACCTTTATTCCATCCTCTCCTTTTTTTCTGCTAAATGCATTGGTTTTCTCCTTTTTCACTCATTTCCTCAAACATCGTTGGCTTTATTATGAATACCCGGACCTTCTGTAGCTATACAATACATATTTTTACACCGGTTTTGTCTGCTATAACCTCAACTTGATCCCCATCTCCAGTACCTAGTACTTACTAGGACGTCCATACATATTTTTTGAATAAGTTAATGAATGAGTCCTCTAAAATTTTGAATATAACTAACTCTTTCTTGCCTTCATGAATATTGTTTTCACTATCAGAAAAAAAAAATTTCTCCCATTCTTCATATGACTAAATTCCACTCATCCTTCAGTTCTCAGTATAAATGATACTTTAAAAAAAAAAAAAGGTCTTTTTTTTATCTCACAAATTTAAATCAAGTATTTAAAAATACTCTCATTGTGTCTGGTGATATGTGTAAGTATATATTTATTTTGTGATTATTCATTAAATGTTTGTCTCTTCTAAGTTCCACAAGAACAGAGATGAGGTCTGTTTTGTTCATTGCTATATCCTCAGTACCTAGAACATAGTAGGCACTCAATTAAATATTTGTTGAATGAGTAAATACATTTATTTTCTTTTTAGAATATGTCCTAAGAAGTGAATTACTGAGTCTGAGGGTCTGAATATTTTAAGATTATTAATGCATATTTTTGAATGGCTTCCCATATAAGCTGTTCCATTTACATTCCCACCAACAGTGGGAATAAAGGCTTATTGAATTACAATTACTTTACCTTTGCTAGTAGTATCACTAGTTTTTATTTTTAACTAATTTGATCAACCAAAAAAATGTTTCTTTATAGTTGTGATTTGTGTGTCTTTGATTATTCATGAGTGTGAACCTTTTTTCCCTCATGTGTTTGTTGGTGTCTCATGAAGACTTGTGCTACCATATTCCTTCCTGGTCTTACCTCTAGTCTTCCCCATCCTTTATACTGTGATAAGAGTAAGTTCTTTAAAACACCTGATTGTCATTGCCCTGCTGGGGAGCCTTTCTTTTAGTGTTGTTGCCTATAGTATCAAAAACTAGCCCACTCAGCTCCTGCCGCTCCAGGCCTCCCATGATTCAGACCCTTCTCTCTCTGTTCCCCAGGGTAGTAGCATTGATATTCAGTTGACTCTGCCTCTGTGTTGTTTCCCCTACCTCTCTGCCTATGAATTCTTAAAAAACATAAGGTGGGTTTCATAACTAGTCTTCTTTATGAAATATTTCAAAATTAACTTTATCTGTCGTGATCTTACCTTTATTACCTGAACTTTCCTGTTTCACATTTGTTTTTCTGTTGCCTCTATGTTGTTCTAATTATATCCTATGTTTCCACCTGTATTATCAGTAGCTAGCTAACACTATTACCATAAATGTAGTGGCTTAAAATGGGATACAGACATATTACTATCTCACCATTTCTGTGACCAGGAGGCCAGACATGGCTGAAGTGGATCTTCTGCTTCAGAGTCTCTCCCGGGCTGTAGTCAAGGTGTGAGTCAGGGCTGGGCTCTGCTGGGAAAGTTCCCTTCCAGGAAAGTTCCCCTTTGTGGTTGTTGGCAGCACAGCCCTCGGGGATTATACTGAGAGCCTTAGCTATTTCCTGGCTGTCGGCTAGAGGACTCCCAGGCTGCGGGCTGGGTGGGTCTCCCCATGGGGCCTAAACCACTCCCTATAGCGGCTTACTTCAAAGCCAACCAGGGAGAGCATCCACAGAGAGTCTGCTGGCAAAATGGAAGTTACAAACTTATATAATGTGTTTATAGAAGTGACATCCCATTCCCTTTGCCATATTCTACTATTTAGAAGCAATTCACAGGTCCCACGCAAAGTCATGTCTTTTATACATGAGGGCATAAATTCTAGGACGTCGGGATAATTGGGGCATTTATCCCTAATTATCTGCCACAGTGCCCAACTCAGTCTCCCTAGACACCGTGTTTTATATAACTCCCGGGTTCGAGCACCCAAAAGTTACTTCAGAAGGGCTTAGTGAATGGCAGTAAATAGGAAGGAGGAAAGTCAGGAGGGACAGGGGAAAGGAACGCCTTTGACTAGTTCTATCAGAAAATTTAAGATGCCAAGATGACGATAAGAATCCTATTAATAGTAAAGAAAAGGCAGTATTTTATTTTCTTACTTTAATTTTAATGTGCTCTTTTTCACCAAATAATATTTTTGACCTGATAATTTGTTTCCTATAGTAATAAGGATATAGAGGAAAATGGCAGATAATATTTTATGAGAAACAGGAAGGCCCCATCTTCATAGATTATGTTCCCAAAGTTGATTTTTAAATTGGTTGCTTAAGATGTATAGAACTTTTCTGCATAGAAACAGTGCTTTACATAAGGTTCTGAGAATGGCTCAATTTAAAAAAGCTCATTTATCTTAGAGCCATAAAGTGCCAGAGATGAAAGGGACCTTTAAGATTGCCTAGCGCGTAGCCTCCTTAAAACATCCTATCAGGTATTTGTGAGAGCCAGCCATAGCCTGGAGGAGAAAATGACTTGTTTGTAGCTCAGCTATGGTGATTAGTGGTAATGGTACCACATGGCATGAGTATGGCTTACAGCCCGTGTTTTTTTGGTCCTGGGGAGTGGGGTGGTGATAATAATATATTTTGAACTCAGGTTGACAGTTCCAAAAACACCTCTTCTGCCACATTCTAGATTGCCTACAATTTTCCAAACCATAAAGCTAGCCTTAAAGTGTAGGTATCAACTTGTAGACATATGATGATGATAATTATAGTAATTATAGTAATTGCTCCCAGACAGGAAAGCCTTCTCCCCCCCCCCATCTTCCATATCAATTTGGTGTAGAATTATGTCCATTGACATGGAATCCTATATAAATAAAGCCTAATATGCTAAGTGTCCAGTCTTCCATTCAGCCAATCAAAGCGTAATATGCTAATGATATTCTAAGGCTGCTCAACCACTCACTATGACATGCACTGACCACCAGAGGGCAGACAGTCAACCAGTAAACCAGTCACTATGATGTGCACTGACCACCAGGGGGCAGACGCTCCGACTGGTGGGTTATCTTGCTGCTGGGGTCCAGCCGATCAGGACTGAGCGAGACAGGCCGGACATGCCCTGGAGCCCTCCTGTGGTCCCTCCCCAGCTGGCCAACCTCCCGCATCCTTCCCCGGCCCTGATCGTGCACTGGTGGGGTCTTTTCAGCCTGGCCTGCACCCTCTCACAATCCAGGCTGAGGGACCCCACCTCCCTCCCCAAGTGTACGAATTTTGTGGACCAGGCCTCTAGTACCTACATAACATTATTAATAGGAAATAGGTTTAAAAGCAATATAGATTGTATGATTTTTATTTACATATATAAAGATATACATGTGCATAGAAAAGTATAAAATGACAAGAAAATGTCAACAGTGTGGTTAACTGGTGAATTATGGGTGGTTTTAATTTTCTTTTACACTCATTTATTCCTTTAAGTTGTCTGCAATAAGTATATATTGAAGAAAATTAAAAAGAAGAAAAAGACACCCATAGTCAATGTCCTTGAAGAGGTTGCATTCGAGTGAGGAAGACAAAACACACAGATAAAGCTATGACAATGCAATGTGGGTCAGCCTGTGAAAGTGTTGTATAATGAGAGGTGGGTGACTCTTGTTTCCTGGGTTCCTAACAGCAGGCTGGTGGGGAGAGGAACATAAGGCAATTGGGTGGTAACATTGGAACCACCGCTGCATTAGTTTCTACTGCTGTTATAACAAACTAAGTGGCTTAAAACAAAAGTTCTATAAATCAGAATGTGCACAGTATGGCTCAGCTGGTTCCCTTCTCCAGATTTCACAGGTCTGAAATTGAAGTGTCGTTAGGGCTGCCTCCCTTACTAGAGGCTCTGGGGAATGAATCTTCTTCCAAACTTATTTAGGCTGCTGGCAAAATTCAGTTCCCATGTGGCTGTAGGCCTGGGGTCCCATTTCCTTGCTGACTGTCAGTTAGGAGTTATTCTCAGCTTCTAGACGCAGCCTATATATTGTGTAGCTGTATTCTGTGGCTTGTCATAGTCCGTCTCCTTCAGTGACAGTGGGTTAAATCCTTATGCTTCAATCTCTCTGACCTCCTCTTCTTCACAGTAGCACCTTGGTTCTAAATTGTCCTTGTGGGTTGAAAAATCTCTTAACCAGTGATGGGGGTGGGGTCGGGTGGGGTGGGGCCGGGAATTCAGGGACACTGTCATTTTAAGTAGGGTCTTAGTGCTCCATTTGGGTGGGTTCAGAGAAGAGCTTGCATTCTAGCAGGGGAAAATCAAATAAAATACGTCTCTGGAAGGGGGGCACACACAGTGATGATGGAGGAAACCTGGTGAATGAATGGTCCCCCGAGGGTTCTTGAGTAGTGGCTTCAAGGGCCCATCTCTAGTGGCGATGGAATTTGAGTTAGAGCGCCAAGCTTGGTTCTTGTTGGCTGAAGAGCATGAGCTGAGGCTACAGGTTGGAGTTCTATAGACCAGGCTAAAGCCCAGTGAAGAATGGCAAAAGCAGGAAGGAGTCCCTACTCCATCTTGTGGAGTTGCAGAGGTTTAGGAGGGAGGTGAGGTAGTGCCTTTATTCACTGTGTTAATGCCTGAGATTTGCAGAGTGTTTGGAGTATTCTTCAGAGCAGCCCAGTAGATCACTTGCTCATTCCCACACTCAGGGATAAGTCTGAACAAACGGAGACACTCTAAGCCTCTGACAGTTCTGGCTTTGCTTTGAGGGAAAGTGCTCTCCCCTCTGCCTCCTGTTAAATAACTCTGATTTCAGCATTAACTTACTGTCTCACCTAGTTTGGCTCAACATGAAATAGAGCAGCCTGTGTCGATACTTCACTTGAACTTGCATTTGTGGGCTCATTTCTCCACAAATTTATAAGCATTTAGAAACAGTAACATTTATGAGGTTCTAAATGAAAACTTCCCATATTTATTCAGTTTTTCTTAAACTTTTATTTTTCTCTTATGTCAAATTTTAGAAGTTGTAAAAATGAGAGCTAAATGTTCAGAAGGTGAATTTATGGAGGCATATTTGGAATATATTTTTTTTCATTTTGTAACCACACTACTCTTTAGCCTAACATTTTTTTTAACTCTTTACAAAGGTAATATCTGTATTACAAGTGTAATTCTGCCTCTAGAACAATACTTGCTATGGATGATACTGCTAGCAATTTGAAAGAAGAGATCCAACTGCATACCTTAAAAATTGCAGAAGTTGAAAATCGAAATGTTTAGCAGATTCTAAATAGGGAGGTAAAAAGCTACTTAACAGAATTAGATGACATGCATGTGTGTACCAAAGCAAGGATGGGTTGGTTGGTTTTTCTCTGTGTTACCTGCCTAGGTGTATATACTAGTCATATGTAAGGTAAACAGCTCAATCCAGAGTTTCACTACTATGTTTGGTTCCAAGTTAACCACGCAACTGTAAAGATTCTAAAAAGTTTTCATCAGTAGAAATGAGGTCATAGATTTAGATAATTATTAACTATTTCAACTATGAATTTTTATAGTCACCAGTTGACCACCTATTTATGTTTAACTGGATATGAGAGTTGAGGGCAACTGAGAAATTCGAGTGTTGTACATAGCTCACACATAGCCAATCTCACTTCTGACACCAAATGTAAGTTCAGGGGTCCACAAGACAACCCATAGGTTCTATAGTTGCCAGAAAGCCTCTCAGAACTCACTGAAATCTCTTATACTCACAGTTACAGCTTATCACTGGGAAAGGCTACAGATTAAAATCAGTCAATGAAAGAAATACATAGGGCAGAGCTTAGTTGTTCTTCCCCAGAGAGTAGTCAGGGCATGTTTCCTTCCTGGCATTGATGTGTGACAAGTACACATGGTGTACTGCCACCTGGTAAGCTCACCCAAACTTCAGTGTTCGGAATTTTTGTTGGGGCTCCATTACTCAGGCATGGTTCATTGCCCACTAGCTGGTTCAGTTTTCAGCTCCTCATACCATGATCCAGTACTCCCAGTCTACATGACATTGCTGATCTAAAATTGGTCAACCCACTTCCTGCGTTCTACCTGGTGTGGCCTGCCCCCCCTCTCCCCCCAATCACATTGTTAGGCTCTCTGCTATGACCTGAGGCCCCAGGCAAATAAAGACTGCTGGAAGGCTTAGAGATTAACTCCCAGAAGCCCAGGGCAAAGTCCAGACCTCTTGTCTGAGCAGTTTTAAACTCTTTACTGCACACTGGGACTCCTTAGATTAAGCTGGATTTTATAAAGTATATTTTTTAAATGAAACTTAAAATACTTTATTTTAATACTTTTATTAAGGTGTAATTTACCTATGATAATTTACCTATTATAAGTGTACAGTTTGAGTTTTGGTAACTGTATGCAGTCGTATACTCTCCACCACAATCCACACTTCCGCTGTTGTCCTTAGAAAATTATCTCAGGCCCCTTTGTTGTCAATCCTTGCCCGGCTCTGTCCCTACGCAACCACTGATCTGCTCTCGGTCAGTATAGTTTTGCCTTTTCTAGAATTTCATTACATGGAATCATATAGTACAGAGTGGTTTTACATATGGTTTTTAAGCACAGCATAATAGTGTTATTGAGATTCATCCATGTTGCTTAATATATCGGTAGTTTGTTCTTTTTTAATGAGTAGTATTCTATCATGGGTATACCACATTTTGTTTATCTGTTCACTATTTTTTGGATAGTTGGGTTATTTCCACATTTAAAATTATTTTTTCTCTATTGTGAATAACACTGCTTTGAAATTTTGTGTATATGATGTTGTATGGATATTTCATTACTGTTAGGTAGGTCCCGAGGCTTGGGATTGCTTGAGTCACATGGTGAGGGCATGTTTAACTTTATAAGAAATTGCCAAACTGTTTTCCAAAGGGGTTGCACCATTTTGCATTGCCACTAGGAAAGGAGGGGCGTTATAGTTGCTGCATCCCCTCACTAACATTTTGCATTGTCAATCTTTTTAATTGTAACTATTTTAATGTGTGTATAGTGGTATCTCATTGTGGTTTTAAATCGCATGTTTCTAATGACCAGTGATGTGGAACATCTTTTGACAAGCAGAATATTTTTATTTTGATAAAGTCTAATTTATCCATTAGATACATTTAAAACCAATCACACAAAAATGTGTCTTTTTCATGGTTTATGCTTTTCATGTTCAAGCTAAGAAATTACTGATGTATCCCAAAGTCTCAAAGGTATTTTTCTGTGCTTTCTTCTAGAAGTTTTTTTTATGTAGCTCTTATATTTATGTCTATGATCCATTTTGATTTCATGTTTGCATATGGTGTGAAGAGGTCGAGGTTTATCTTTTCCTTCCATACAAAAATCCACTTTTCCATAATCTTTTATTGAATAGACTATCTTCCCCATTGAATTACCTTGGCACCGTTGTCAAAGTAGATTTTAAGTCTGAAGCCATGAAAGAAAGCTGATGGAATTTCTATTCATGGCCAAAACAGTCTATCTAAAATTAAACAAAACAAGGATATCACATTTTTTATTGTGGATTGTTGTAAATAACTAGCTGCAACAAATCATATAAAAGAGATAAATTGAATGTGTGTAGGTCAATAGAGAGAAAAATAATGCTGTTAACCAATTACAAGGGACTATAACCTACATGTTTAGATTGAACAAAAATGTATCTTGAAATGAGATGCTTAAATCATGTGTTATAAAGCATACGCCTAACTGAATTCAGTCATTTATCAGTAGACAAAATATGAAAAAGATAATACTTGTTTTATTAAAAACTAAAACCTAACAAAAATATGGGTTCAAATACAGAGAATTATAATATTTTAATAGAAAAGAAAACTAATAAAAGATAGATATATAATCTACTCCTTGCTGAGTAGTCTTAATAGATTAAAGATGACAACACTAACAAAGTTAATTTATGGATTTAATACAATAACAGTTAAGATCCCAATAGGTTGTTGAATTGAATTTGATTGATAGTATAAATCATAGTAAAGGAGCAGCCAAGAACTTTAGGGGGGAAACCTTTTTAAAAATTATTCCTGTTCATATAATAATTTGAGAGGGTTCGAATTAGATGAATATATTCTAAAATAATTAAACAAGGGATAAAAGATCAGGAGCCATGCCAGGAAGTAGAGAAGAGATTAGACTAGAGATCTAGGCTAAGTATAGTTTCTGAAGTTGAGCACCAAATTAACTGTGAACTTTCTGTCTTTGATGGTAGAAAGGGAAACTGGATTTCACCAGGGGTTGCAAATCCAAAGGCCTCTAGGCAGATACTGTAAATCACTTATGTGAACTGGAAATGAGACAAATGTTGGGTACTTTGAGCTTTATATGTGTGTGCCCCATAAAAGGAGACAGCTGCTACTCAGCTGTAGCTGATTTTTGGCATGTGGGTTGATGGGCCCAGTGATGCTAATTTTTCAAAAGAAGCTAGGAGAAATCTATTGGCAGAGGGAGAGTAGGGGTACACACAACCTATTGTCTTTGTTTGGGCTGCTTATAACCAACAGAAACTTACCTCTCTTGGTTCTGGAGGGTGGGAACCCAAGATCAAGGCAGCAGCATGATCACCTTCTCATGAGGGTCCTCTTTCTGGTTCATACTGGCACCTTCTCACTGTGCCCTCACATGGTGGAAGGGAATGGGATCTCTCTGGAACCTCTTTTATGTGGCACTAAACCCATTCACGAGCATTCCACAATCATGGCCAAATAATCGCCCAAAGGCCCTTAAAATCATCTTCTTTGGAAATTATAATTCAACATGAATTTGAGTGGGGGGACACATTCAGACCATAACACCTACAGATCTTCTGGTTTTAAAATATTGGCAGTTAGTGTACTGGCCATACAAACCATGTAGGGGTGTGGGATTACTTGGTAAAGGTCATGTATCTATAGTTGTCATTGTCTAATTAATGATTGTATAGAGAGAACAAAAGGAGTGGGGTTTTGTTTGTGTGTGTTGTTGTTGTTTTATTACTCCTCACTGGAGGTTATTTTTTCCATTGATTTTTAGAAAGAGTAGACAGGAGGGAGGAAGGGAGGGGGACAGAGAGAGAAAAACATGTAAGAGAGAGACACATTGATTGGTTACCTCCCGCACGTGCCCCACGTGGGGCCAGGAATCAAACCTGCAACCCAGGTATGTGCCCTTGACCAGAAATCGAACCAGTGACCCTTCAGTCTACAGGCTGATACTCTAACCACTGAACACACGGGCCAGGGCAAGGAATTTTGCATTTAAGATCAAAACCTATTCCAAAGTATATTATTAACAGGACTACCTGAATGTAGATTAATTACAGTGATGGAAACAAAATAGAAATATCAGAAATAAACTGATAGTTTAATGTATCTACACTAATAAAAGAGAAAGATGCAAATTGACCGTACCTTCGCAATGCCCACCAGCCAATCATGAATGAGTATGCAAATTAACCCAACAAAGATGGCGGGTTAATCTGCATACACATGGCGACGACGCAGGCATTCTGCACCACCCCAGCCGCTCCGGGCCTCTGAGCAGCATGGGAAGGCGGAAAGGCGGCTCCGGGCCAGAGCAAAGGCGGTGCTGGCAGCAAGGGGAAGGAAGGCCCATTCTTGCACGAATCTTCGTGCACCAGGCCTCTAGTTGATTAATAAAGTAAAATAAAAACTGAAAGTAGTTGATGTTTAATAAAAGACATTGTTGAATGACAATATGAAGAAAACTACATATACATCTAATTTAATCTCAAGCCATGCAAAATAAATTCCAGATGAGTTAGATATTTTAAAGCAAACATTATACGGTACTTACCTTTGTTGTGGAGAGGAGATCATTTATACATTGTTGAAGCAATAAGATATAAAGTAGTACCAAAGTGACCATGTTTGATCAAAAATTTGATTCTCTGATATGAAGATAAAAGCAACACAGTGGGAATAGTATTTGTAGTTTTTCTATGATGGTAAGATTTTTCATGTAATTGGAGATAGATCTATAAAGGTAGATTCAGTAGACAGATAACCAATGATGATATACACTGGAGAAAGTCACAATAATATGTTTGGCCTAAAGATCTTCATTTGTAAAGTGAGGATAATAGTAGTACTTACTTGCTAGGGTGTTTTGGAGAATTAATATGATAAATGATGCATACTCCTTAACACATTGCCTGGAACCATAAATGTTAACTGCTATTTATTATAATCCTCTTCATTATCGCCACCTTCCAAAATAAGTTTCAAAGCTACATGTCAAAGCTTCTTCCCTTTTTTTAACCCAGATGGGCAGATCTAGCTATTTTAACCACCTCTGCATTCATGCAGTTTACAAAGCACTTTCACATATTCTGTTTCATTGATTTTCATGCCAGCCCTGGGAACTGTTAGAGTTTCTTCTCAGTGGGGGCATTCAGGATTCACTCTTCCATAGTCACAGCTTGGTCTTTGTCATCACCCTTAACTGCTCCACCTATAAAGTCAATTCACACTAATTACTGAAGAATTTCTCCATTCTGACCACAGCCTTCTCTCCTCCCAGCTTACATGTTCTATGCCCACTGGAGCCATTCTTTTACTTCTAGTCCAAATCATCATTTCTTCTTTTTTAATCTTTATTGATTTCAGAGAGGAAGGGAGAAGGGGAAAGAGGGAGAGAAATGTCCCCTTTCTGTTCCTCAAACACTCCAGCACAATCTCATGTTGGGGACTTTGCCCTTCTCTCTGCAACCTGGGCATGTGCCCTAATGGTGAATCGAACCATGACCTCCTGGTCTTAGATTGACGCTCAGCCACTGAGCCACAAAGTCAGCATTTCTTAGTAGAGATTCAGTAGCCTCCTGAGCAATCTCCCTACTTTCTTGCTCACTTTTAATTCAGACTCCCCATTGCAGCTGGTGAACTTTCAGTGGCTTCCCAGAGTCTTTAGGATGAACTCCAAACATTCTAACATCTTTGATACCATTTTCAGGGCCCCACAAGATCTGGCTCCTGCTTGCCTGCCCAGCCATCTGTGTCTTTCATCACAGTCCATCTCAGCCATCCTGACAGTTTTCCTTTTCTCAGTTATGCTATGCTCTCACTTTGTAAGCCGCTGCATGCTCTCTTCCCGCCCTGCTCCCACCTCCATTCCTCCACACTTTGCTAACTCTTACTCATTCTTTAGGTCTCCTGGCTTTATTTTTAAAAAAATATATTTTATTGATTTTTTACAGAGAGGAAGGGTGAGGGATAGAGAGTTAGAAACATCGATGAGAGAGAAACATCGATTCAGCTGCCTCCTGCACACTCCCCACTGAGGAATGTGCCCACAACCAAGGTACATGCCCTTGACCAGAATCGAACCTGGGACCCTTCAGTACGCAGGCTGACGCTCTATCCCTGAGCCAAACCTGTTAGGGTAGGTCCTGGCTTCAGATTGGACTTCTGCCCTGACTCTCCATTCCTAGGGCCCTTTTGATGCATCTTCTGCTGTCCTCTTTTCTCTACTATTTCATTTACACGCTGTTTTGTAATTGTCTCTCAACTCCAGACTAAATGCTGGGAAGGGAGACACTTGGTGTTGGTCTTATTTATCACGGTCGGTATCGCGAGTGCTTATTTAGCCCTGCACCTGGCAGAGATGTTAATACATTTCTGTTGTATGAATGAGAGTATTTCATTCTACCTAATAGATCTTCTTCCTTCCTTTTCCTCTACCCATGCCTCACTTGGCAAAACCTTACACAATTACTACCTATTTATTAGTTCAACAAATAGGAAAGGAGCTTCTTCCTCACCCCAGGCACTATTTTAGGATCTGGGGATATAATGATGAATTAGGCAGTTAGGAAGCTGGCGTTCTACCTGTGGAGACAGATAATAAACAGATAGATTAAGTAAAATATGCAGTGTGTTAGTGAGCGTAAGCGCCGAGGAGAAACAAATGAAGCAGGAGAGATGGATAAGGCACACCCGAATAGAGAGTGCTGTTGGCATTGTAGATAGGGTGCCTGTGGAAGTCTTAGCTGAGAAGGTGACTTCTGAGTGCTGACTTAAGCAGGTCAGAGAGCTAACAATCGCTATGCTGCTTATCTGAGAGGCAGAGAGATGGGCAACTCCCCCAAGGTGAGAGTGTGCCGGGAGTGTTTGAGGAACAGAAAGGAGCCAATGGGAGGTCAGAGGATCAGCATTCTCTGTGTAGAGGTGTCTTAATCTGACCTCTGGGCATCCTCCAGTTTTAGGTTGTTTTTAGCTGTCAGTGCTATGAATTTACTGGGAAAGCCTGTGAAAGTTTCTCTCCTTAGCAGTTGCCTATGAATCAAGGACCCTGGAAGAGACAGCCATGATACTGAGACTTCAGTGGCTTCCTTGCACAGATCCGGGAGGGGCATGCTTAGGCATTTCTTCAACAACTGCTACCTCTTTCTCAGGATATTTTTTCATTTTCCTCATTAGGATTGGGGAGGCAGTGGGACATCGCTGCCATCGAGCTCATGGCTGGCTTCCCACAGCTCAGTCCTCTTCTGTTCTCTGGTCTGTGTTTGTAGTCTTGGCCGTTATAAACAAGGGGCAACTCTCTCAGCCACTTTCGAGAGTTACAGCTTTAAAGACAAATTGCTGCTGTCAACTTGTTTCTCTCTACCCATCGCTTTGTCCCAGGAATTTGAGGGCCAGCAAAGTTTTAGTTGACTATGTGTTGCCGGTAATTGGGTTGGGTCATTTGGGGTTGTACCTGCATTAGTGTGCCGGCCCCGTAGCTCTACCTTGTACACCCCTTTGTGGCACAGTTGGGTCCCACCCGATGGAATGACTGGAATTGCCTTGCTGGCACCCACATGGGAGAAAAGAGGGCTTCTCTGGGCAAAATTCCACTGTGGGTGGTGGACAGGTCCCGGCTCTCTACGGTCTATATTTAGCAATAGCTGAAGCCTCCATTAAGCTGTTTTCCTTTTGGTATGATTCACTAGCAGCACCATACTCTGTAGAAAGGGGCTATAAATTATAATTGATATGAGGCAATAATTGGACAAATGATCAGACTCCATTTTTATTCCTCTCTGGGGAAAGCACGTGTTAGGAATCACTAATGCAGAAGGCGACGGAGGGATTTTTCAGCCAGCTTCCCCGCGTTAGTGCTTCTCTCTTGATTAGAGAGGAGAGAAGCCAAATTCGGCAGGAGGCGGCCAGCAGACCCCGGATCTGCTTGCCACCTTTTGCTCCAAAGAGCCCTGCCGCAGAGAGTTGCCATGGCAGCAGGAGGCAGTTTAATGGCAGAGGCTCATCTCTGGAGGCGCGCTGCTGGTGCCCTCTCTGGCCTTCAACCCGAGGGGCTGGCTACACCAGGCAGCACCGTGCCATGGCCATTTGAAAGCACGTTGCCTAATGGAATCAAACTGTAAGATCCTCCAGATTCCAAGGACGGCTACCTCTCCTGCCCCCTGCTTCTCCTTGGCGCCTAGCCCTTTGATGTCCCGTCCCGTAGCCCACCTTATCAAGTTATTTGCAGTTCCTTGAATAATGCTCTTTCATGTTTCTGTGCTTTTTACACATGCAGTTTCCTCTGTCTCCCTTCCCCAGCTGCCTGGAAAATTCCTACTCACTTTCAAAATGTGGCTTAGATACTGCCTCCTGCTCCATGCTTCTCCCGGAACCCCTGTCCTCCGTGCAGAATTGCACCCTTTCCTCCACCATCTCAACCTCACCACGTAGCACAGGATTTTGAAATGACTCTGTATTTTTGTCTTTTCTTCTCTAGACTCTTAAGTTACTTGCATTCAAAAGTTGTGTGTTTTTTATGAATTTCATATCCCCAGGGCCTTGCTCAGGAGTGGCCACATAGTTAACACTTAGAGTGTTTATTGAATGAATGGTTTCTCATCATTTATTTAGTCCTTATCATGGGCGTGTTGCATACGACATGAGGACAGCACTCTCGTGTCCAGGAAAGGGCTTTGTCTGCTCTGGGGTCCCAGAGGATCGCCCTCGTTTAATCAGCTGACTTGATGGGTCTGTAACTGACACTCCATTACATTCATTCTCACTCTCCAGTATGAAAGGGAATGGCAGTGGTGGGAAGAGCCACACTTGGGAGTCGGTCTCCCCAGGGTTCAAGTCAGTTGCCCAATTTGTATGTCTCATGTCTCAGTTCTCTCTTGTTGAATTAGAATGTGTGAGGACAGCTCCGAGGTTCCTTGTGGCCCAACGTAAATTCTTGGTAAATCTTCCTTTCTTTGCCTTCGCCCTGAATTCCGGGAAGAAAGTGAAAGCAACATGGAAGTTTCAACTAGTTTCTAGTTTTGAACCTTCTCGTGTATCTTTACCTATACATCAGATCATTCAGCGCTAGCTCCTTGCTCTGAGCACAGCTTCAAAGGTCACCCCACTTGTCCCTGTGCCTCTTGTCTCTTTTCCTGAGCTGCTGTGAGGTAGTAGTGCCCTTCCGTTCCTCAATCGCCCTGCTTTCATCTTTGGTGTATCTGTCCCCTTGAGTTCACTGTGTAGATAGACATTTTAAAAGAGATTTATTTTGGAGAGAGAAGCATCGATGTGAGAGACACGATTGGTTGCCTCCCATACATGCCCCGAAAGGGGAATGAACCACAACCTAGGTATGTGCCCTGACCAGGAATCGAACCCACCACCTTAGTGCATGGGATGATGCTCAACCAACTGAGCCACCCAGCCAGGGCTAGACGTTTTATTTAGATATCTCTCCTCTCCTGCCTTTTTGGGGATAGCTTATTTTATTTCCAGAATTTCAATTTAAAATGAATTTATCTTTTTCTCCTCTTTGATAATTCCCAGAAACCACTTTGACTGTAATATATTTTTTCTTTTTCCTTAGTTTCTTTTTTTGTTTGCTTTATTTTATTTTTTTGTTTTGTTTTGTCTTTTTTTTTCTTTTTTTGCTGCAGTGTATATTTACATGCCTTAACTGCCGTCCTTTATATTTACCTTACAGTTTACTCCAAGCATTTTTCTTCATTCCCTTAACTTACGTTATTAATAGGTCTAGTAAAAGATTTAGTGAGGATAGCAATGAAAATGTACTCTTAACTCAGTTATCCGTGCCAGTGGGTCTCCCCGCTGAGAGGATGGGGCCAAGGGGCCAAGGTGTGTAATCAGAGTTGCCTGAGATGCTTTTTCAGATTCATATGCCCCATCCCTTTCCCAACCCTGTTCCTGGAGGCAGAATGAAAGTAGGCTGAGAGTTTTAAGAAACTTTTCTAGAATGTTTTACAGCCTCTCATCGGGGGTCTGTCACCCTCTGGTTGAGAAACACTCATTGTAGACTTGTTAGTTATAACACTCTGGTCTTCCAATGCCATGCTTATTTGAGAGTTGGGTATTTGTTTTATTTCAAAAAAATAAAACTGCATATATAGTTCACTTTGTTTGCCTGGGTAAGGATATTTTCAAATCAAAATGCAAAAAAGTGTGGTTTTAATGAATCATAAGTTTGTTTGATGCAAGCACTTTTTCTATTCTGAAATATTTACTTAAATACTAATTAGTTAAAATATAACAACTTATAAACATGTTGCCATGGATTGGATAAACTTCAGAATGCTAGAAATAATATGAAAAGTCAACATAAGATTATGTTGACCAATGTCACCCCAATAAATTTAATTTTTTAAAAAGTCAACATAGAACAGTTTTAAAATTATTAATTCTGTTTGTAGGAAATATTTCGAGAATAGAGCAGATTAGAAACAGAATGAAACTCAGAATCAGAAAGACTAGATTTTAATTCCTGCTCTGGCACCTGTTGCCTTTCTTGGGCTGTGGAGTCCATCCCTCGGGGTCTCAGTTCTGTCTTTGTGGAATGGTGATGGCCTCTCTCTCATAAAGTTGTTGTGAGACTCAAATAAAGTCATGAATGTGACAGTTCCCAGCACCCAAACATCCCATCACTGTTCACAGAATCTGATTGTAATGCCTATAAATTATTCAAAACATCGGGTGGGTGTGTGCACACATGTGTTGTATGTATGTGCCTTGGAATATGTGAAATGTGTAAGGAATTAAGTTTACTATGTTTTTTGACTGTTGAGGTGGGTGTTGGTTTTAGTGTAATGGTTTATGTATGTGGGTGTATTTCCTAAGGATACCATTTAAATTATTTCCTTCTGTTGAAGTCATTTCTTACACACCAGGCTGAAAAATGTGCAGTGTCCATTTTACAGTGTTCCAGTCACTGTAGAATTCTTCTCTCCCTCCACACTGGTTTCCTTGTGCTGGACCAGCTCTGGAGGCCTCCTTGGTCCTTACCAAGGCCAGTCACGCGACTGGCATGAACACTCCCACACAGGTTTTTCTTCCAAACGGAAATTGAATATTAGTACTTAGTCCTGTTCTGTGTCCATATCAGAAAGTGTTGGATTTAGTGCCTTGCTACCAAATATAAACTTGTGAAAGTTAGTTTTCTCAATGATATGATCACTGCATAGATACACACGTTAGGTGCTTTGTGTGGGTTACCCAACAGCATTGCAGCTACCTGTAAAATAGGTGCTAGGCAGTTTTACATGTAAGAAAGCGCAGGCTCAGAAGGGTAAATATGTTTCCCAAGGTCAGACAACTGTTAAGAGAGAGAACCAGAAAGCAAGCTCAGGTTGGTCTGACCCCGGAGAGGTATAAGGCTGCTGCCCAGTCACTGTGGCACATCAATCAGGCTGATGTGCTTTAAGGTATGAAAGAAGCTGGAAATATACTGAGGGCACGTTTGGCTTTGGGTTGGGGAGAAGCCTGCAGGACAGTCAGACCAGGCATCTGTTCTCGGGAGGCTGTGAGAGGCACTATCGCTGACCCAGCGGCCAGACCCTGGACGCCTCTGGCTTTCTCTCCTTTCCTCTAGCCTGCTGTCCTGCTGTCCCGTGGTTTCTCCAGGTATTTCCAAGGCATCACTTACAACTGTGCACCTCTCTCCACCCCAGTTCCACTGCCCACCCCCCACCTTCCCATGCAGAAGCATAAAACGGGGTTGTTGTGAGGATAAATGAGTTAATATGTGTAAAGGGTTTAATAAGGTGTCTAGTACATAGTAAGTACTCAACAAATGTTAGCTACCATTATTATTATTTTTGTTGTTGTTACAATAATAGTATTATTCGTGGTGGTAGTAAATAATCCAAAGGTTTTTATGGCACCTTCCTCAAGGACCGGTGTGTTCCCTGGCCAGGGGCTGGCTTTGTGTGGCTCATTGCACGGGGTCCCAGGCATGGGCATGCTCAGTAAGATGCACAGGACGGAGTTAGTAAGGGAGCGATTGTTTCCACACACAGGTTGGCAGAGTTTTCTCTGTGCTGGTTCATCGTCATCAGCCACAGAAGCAGTCCCACTTCCAAACCACACCTTTCTGCCTGGCTTCTTTCCTTTCCTTTTTTTCTGTTGAACATGAATGGTATTGGAGTCGTTAACACAAAAATTATTTTAGTTTCGCGGTTTGTAGCTGTGCCTGCACTTGTCGTCCTCCTCCCCCCTCTTCCCCCCAGCTCCTGTCCACTGCTCCACGGAAGCATGCCAGTTCAGCATACTCCGCCTGCAGGGGTCTCTCTAGTCCCACCCCCCACACACATACTGTTTTTTCCTATTTAATTTTTTTCTTTATATGTATTGACTTTATATTTTTAATTATATTTATTGGGGTGAATTGGTTAGTAAAATTCTATAGGTTTCAGTTGGTTTTATATTTTTGCTTTTCAGTTTTCTCACCTATTTCTTATGTTTTGTTATATTGCCTGAATTGAGTCATAGTTTGCATAGCAACGGAGTTTAAGAGTGTGGGGAAGGCTATTGGCACATGCATGATTAACTTTTCATATGGACCCAATAGAACTGAACCCAGGATTGGGGTTCTTTAGCTATAATCTTGCATGACAGCATTTCTATTTGTGCTCCCTCCCTTGACCCACAATATTAGGCTTTGCTTCTCTCAGTTAAGAAGATTTGGCTCTTACTTTCTCTTTGGGCAAATGATAACATGTGCAATCTTTGTCATCTTTTCTACCTCAAAACATTAAAAAAACTGTTTTAATGTAATTTCTGATTTCCTTTTCTCAAATATGTACATTTGTACAGTATACAAAAGGGATAACTTACAATTTGGGAGTTATTTTGTTTCAATGAAATGGACTGTTGTAATAAATAATATTTATTATTGTATCAATTCAAAAATAATTTTCATTCGTTCTAGACAATGGGAATTCTAAAAAGTAAAAGAAAATTAAAATTAATGAAAAAAAATTAATGGCTGTTGTTAAAATGTTCGTATATTTTCCTCTAGTCTTCATTCAACTTTATATATTTAATTTTATAATGCATTTTTATAATTATATATTCACTAGAGGCCCATTGCATGAAATTCATGCACAGCGGGGTGGGGAGGTGTCCCTTAGCCCAGCCTGCACCCTCTCCAATCCAGGACCCCTTGGGGATATCTGACTGCCCCTGGCAATTTGGGACCACTGACTCCTAACCGCTCACCTGCCTGCCTGCCTGATCACCCCTAACCCCTCTGACTGCCTGCCCGATCACCCCTAACCACCTCTGCCTGCCTGCCTGATCGCCCTAACTGCTCCCCTGCTAGCCTGATCGCCCCTAACTGCCTCTGCCTCGCCCCACACCTGGGACCCAGGATTGCCTCCTCCAGCTGGTTGCAGGCACCCGGGACCTGGGCTTACCTCCCTCTGGCCGGCCGCAGGCACCCAGGACCCGGGCTGGCTTTGCCCGGGCCAGCCACAGCCACAGGGAACCATGGATGGATGGTTTCGCCCGGGCCACTGGCGCCCGGGACCGCGGAGCGGGCAGCTTATCCCTCTCCTGGGCTGCAGCCTGGCTGGTCCCTATTCCTTTCTCGCGAGCTCATTTGTGCCTGGCTGGTCCCCATTCCTCTCTCCGTAGTGTTGAGTGTCTGAGCCATTACAGCGTGATGGCGTGAGGGTGTGATAACCATTTGCATATTAGCTCTTTATTATATATAGGATTAGCTAAAGTTTTATCTATTCATTTTTATAATTAGACATTTTACATGTAATTATATATTCATTAACTAAAGTTTACATATACACTACAATTCATGTTATATAGCAGTATTGCTATATTCCAGTAATTTTGGGGGGGTACAAGTTTGACCAAAAAATAAAAATAAAACCAATTATTTTTAAAGATGAAAATAGATCATTTCTAAGTATAAAATACACGTGACAAATTTTAATTTTGGAAAAATAGATCATGAAAAAGGAGTCCTACAATTATTTTTCATCCCTGCTTTTAACAGTATATTTATAAGCAATTCTTCTTTAAAAAGCTTATCTGTGATTACATTTGTGAAATGTTCCCGCATCTATGATTAAATTTGTGGAGGAGTGTAGAATAGATGTTCTTTGCTTTTAGGCTGAATCAGATGCACAGTGAACCAGAATGTATTTTGTGGAAATAGTATCTCAATATTTTTCTCCATGCTGTAGGTATGTGTTCTTTTTGGATCCGTGCAATCTGGACTTGATCAACCGGAAGATCAAGTCTGAAGCACTGTGCGTAGCAGCATGTCCAAGACAAGAGCTGAAAACCCTGAGTGACGTTCAGAAGTTTGCAGAGATGAATGGTGAGACTTTAGGCATCTGAGTCTACACCCCAGTCACTTATTCTCACTTAAATTTTATGTGTTTGCCTGGTATTTAAAAATAAAAGTCATTTAAAAAATCGTAAAAAGAAAAAGACCTGAAAGTACTATAGAATTTCCTTGATATACAAATGTTATAGTCACCGAGGAGCTTGTTAAAACTCCAGATTCCTGGGCCCCACCCGGGAAATTCTGACTGAGTAAGTCTTAGGACACTGGAAATTTGTATTTTTACAAATGTCTCAGGTGATTTTGATGTATCCTAATTGAGTACTTGGGAATTACTAGACGACACCAGGTAAAATTGGGAGGGAGGGGTGTTCCTTCCTAAGTAACAGATGTTTAGTATAGGAAATTTGAAAAGATCAGAAAAGAGATAATGAAGTGAAAACCAATGTTTCACCATTTTTCAGTGTGTTGTATATAATTTTGTTGCATTTTTAATTTAACGTTATGTCTTAACCATTTTTCTAAGAATGAAGTTTTGAGAAACTTTGAGGTCAAACGTATGAGAATTAGCTGTGAAAACAAGCAGTCCATTTCCTGAACTCTGGCTCTGTTCTCTCGGTTTTCTAACCTCATCAAAATTCTCTCCAGATAATTTTTTTAACCTCTTTTTGTGAAGGGCCACATACTGATAGCCCCCAAAGCCTGTGTTTTTGAACTTGCATGAGGTTTCATGTGTGTATTTTTTGTGTAGGAGTCCTCAGAGCTGCCACAGTCCTGCCCAAATGCATAGTCCAGCTCTAGTTTCTTCCGACAAGGGTTGACTCAGGTATAACTTCTAGCTGGCTGGAGAAACTACCTCGGGACACAGCTATACACACTAGCATGGCTCCATAATCTCTATCTGATGGGGATGCTAGGCTTCTGAGGGCAAAAACTCCACAGACTGGCTGTATTCATGTCTGCTGCTAAATGCCCACAGCTTAGGTAGTGGGAAGGGCATGGGATTAATTTGATTTGGATTCTACTTCTGCCTCTGTCACTGACAGGCTCTGTAATGAGGGACAGAAGGTGTAGCCTCTTTGAGCCTAGATCTCCACATCTAATAAAGTATGGATTTAAAATAATGCTCCCCCTCCTAAGTTGTTGTCAGGATTAAATGAGATGATGCATGAGGAATACTGGACACTTACTTGGTGGGCATTGGATAAAGAGGCATCAACTACTCTTTAAGATCTCATTTTCTCTTCCCACATGATATCCTCAGATGTGTTGATGTACTGAGTCTGATGCCAGAACTATCAGCCTTGTCATTATCAGGTTTCTTAGGGAGGGATGAGTTATTCTTTAAGGATTTTTCTAAAATCTTAGGCAGTGTGAGCATATACAGTGTACTTTGGGAGGTGGTGCCATTGAGTGGTTAGGAGTGTGGGCTCTAGAGGTAGATTATCCGGGTTCACAGATTGGTCCTTCCATTTAAAACCTGTGAGGCCCTGGGCAAGTTACTTGGTCTCTCCATGCCTCAGTTTCCCCATCTATGAAATAGGAATGATATATGTACCTAAACTACCTCATAGCATTGTTATGAAGAGTTAATACATGAAAAATGAGTAGAACCGTGCCTGGTAAATGGTATTTTGCTACAATAGGGATAAAACTTGAAGACATTATGTTAAGTGAAATAAGCCAACTACAAAAGGACAAATACACTGTATGATTCCCCTGGGCAAGACATATACACCTTCTTTGTATTATTTTTACCACTGACTTCTGAGCAAGGGATTAACATGAGCTGGAAGTAGAGAGGGACTTGAAGCAGGAAGACTATTACACTCCACTGGTGGAATAATAATAATAATATTAATATTGCAACAGTAGAATGGTGGTTGCCGGGGCTGTGGGGAGAGAGGAATGAGAAGTTGTGTTATGCATAAAGTGTTTGAATTTTGCAAGAATGAAGAATTTTGGAGATGGATGGTGGTGATGGTTGCACAACAATGTGAATGTACTTAATACCACTGAACTGTACACTTAAACATGGTTAATACGGTAAATTGTTATCATGTGTATTTTACCACAATTAAAATGTTCATGAAAGGGAAAGAATGACAGTTCATTTTAAATAATTGTAAACCTTATTTTAAAGTTCAAGATAAAATAACATTTTTCTGCCGAAACCGGTTTGGCTCAGCGGATAGAGCGTCGGCCTGTGGACTGAAGGGTCCCGGGTTCGATTCCGGTCAAGGGCATGTACCTTGGTTGCGGGCACATCCCCGGTGTGGGGTGTGCAGGAGGCAGCTGATCGATGTTTCTCTCTCATCGATGTTTCTAGCTCTCTATCCCTCTCCCTTCCTATCTGTAAAAATATCAATAAAATATATTTAAAAAAAAAAATAAATAAATAACATTTTTCTTACCGGAATGAAAAGATAATATACATCCTTTTCAGGGAATTTTATGTTTCCATGACAACATTTGGGAGTACTTTTTAGCACTTACAACTGTTCATTCATATGAACTTCTATTACCTTTACAAATTATTTAAAAATTTTACAAAGCAAAGCTCTTGGCTCCTGTAGTAAGAAATGCATTCATTAGGCAAATAAAATATTTCCTCAATTTTTGTTTCTTTTAGATAAAAAGAGGAGCTGTTTTCTTGGACATTTACGTTTGTGGACCATTCTGTCCAGTATGTCTGACTAGAATAGAAAGTTTGGAAGAAATAGCTGGAAATTAGATTGGTCATGTAATATGCTCTCATATTACAAAGAGTTTGGAAAGCAAGCAGAAGGATTTAGGTGAATATAAAAGTATAAGTTCTTGTATGTGTGTTGGGTGGTAAGTGTACAAATGTGCATTTTATTATTATGGTGAATAGTTTATATGTGATACAAATATCACAAATATATAATGCTAGGGATTAAAATAACTTAAAAATTGCTTTAAAAAAGTGAAAGTTGCCAAATACCACAAGGTCTGAGAATTAAACTTCTTTGTTTTATCATCTTCCTTCAGTAGTGCATGAGTTTCCTGGGGGCTGGATCATACTCTCTTCAACTCAGAATATCCCAGCCCTAATATAGGACTTAACATAGTAGCTATTCATAGATGTTTCCTGAAAGAACCACGGGCTGAACTTCCCCCTTCATCTCTATTGCCACTTACTGATTTCCCATTCTCTCAGCGTACTATATAGCCTTTGCTCAATTCTGTATCCATGTGAGTTGCCACCAGCAGGTAAATTGTTTAGCTTCAATCTAACCAGAATTGCTGTGAAATCAGTTCTTTTTATTCACCTTTTAAATAATTCATCTTATGTATTCATTCATCTCTCTCACACATATTCTCCAAGTGATTATTCGTTCCATTTTTTTCTTTTAAGCCCTCTTGTTCTTCCTCTTTCCTAATCTTATTCCCTACAGAGAAACTGCAACTGGCCGGGGAGAGCTCATTTTCAGCAGAGCATGAATTCCATCAACTTTCGTTCCCTCCAGTTTCCGTTGAACAGGTTTCTGTCCTCTTTATTATCATTATTGTTGAAAACTCAAATAATGTGTACATTGTAGGGAGTGGAAATAATCCTTCTCCCGCCACTGCTAACTTCATCTCAACCCAGCCAGACCATGGCAGGTGGCGAAGGGAAAGGAACATGATGCCTGTTCAGCCAGTTCTCCCCTCCTCTCCCTTCTCTAATTCTGGCCCACCTCTGGCCAGTAGACCACCCTTCACTTTACTCCAGGGCCCCATTGTTATCATGGGCATCGAGGTCTGAGTGGATAAATCCTACTTAAGCCCTGTGTTGTGTTTGAGCAGACCAGGTGTTGGCACCTGCCTTATACCATGCACTGTGCCAGATGCGTTGCATGTCATTTAGCCTTTCCACTTGCGATCTGAATTCTAAACAACAGTTTAGAAATGAGAATAACCTGTGGTCAGGTTAGGGTGCTAACATTTTACATGGAATTCCTTATCATCTTTTGCATTATTCCTATCCAACTATTTTATTATGTATGTTTTGTTTTTCTGTAACCTAGTAGTAAACTGGCAGAAACTTTATTTTCCCTTTGTTTGTGCCCCGTTTATAGCTTGTAAGAAAGCACTTCCATTTAAGAGTGCTTCTTCGATGTACTGTAGTTTGGGTACATTTTGAGAGCTTTGTGACCTGCCATTTGGACCACGTTCAGATTTTGAGCAGAGCCGTGCAGCTTGGTGCTTTCTTGGTGATCATCGCTTTGCAGTTGAAAATCTTGAAATATTAAGTGATCCATTTAGATAAAATTTGTGAATATTAACAATTCTTTTGATTATCATTAACTAATCAGTGACAATATAACTTAAACCACAGAGTTAGTATGGATTCTTTTTTTTTTTTTTTTTGGCACACTGAAATCAAAAGATTAGACTTGATATCAGTTATAATCCTATCTAATAAAAGAGTAATATGCAAATTAACCATCACTTCACTATACCCACAAGCCACACCCACCAGCCAATCAGGAGCAAGTGTGCAAATTAACCCAACCAAAATGGCTGCGGCCACTGTGCGAGCAGGAGGCTTGGGTTTCCCCGGCAATGGAAGAAGCCAAGCTTTCCGCACACCCTGGCAGGTCCAGGCCTCCACTTAAGGCTACAAAGTTTCAATTATAGAAGATAAATAAATCCCAACAAAAACGGCCGCATCCGCGGGGCTGGAGAGAGCAGGAGGCTTGAGTTGTCCCCGGAGATGGAGGAAGCCAAGCTTTCCGCACACCCTGGTGGGCCCAGGCCTCCACTCAAGGCTACGAAGTTTCAATTATAGAAGATAAATAAATCCAAGATCCTAGGGCCTCCGCTTGGTCACCGGGAGGGTGTGGCCGGCCTGCAAACCACCACAGGCCCCTCGCCCAGGCCGCCCATGCCCCAAGGGAACCCCCACCCTGATCTGGGACACCCTTCAGGGCAAACCAGCTTGCCCCCACCCATGCACCAGGCCTCTATCCTATATAATAATCCTATCTAATAAAAAAGTAATATGCAAATTGACCATCACTCCAACACACAAGGTGGCTGCCCCCATGTGGACACAAGATGGCCAGCAGGGGAGGGCAGTTGGGAGGGACCAGGCCTGCAAGGGAGGGCAGTTGGGGGCGATCAAGCCTGCAGGAGAGGGCAGTTAGGGGTGTCCAGGCCTGCAGGGGAGAGCAGTTGGGGGGGACCAGGCCTGCAGGGGAGGGCAGTTAGGGGTGACCAGGCCTGCAGGGGAGGGCAGTTAGGGGCAAACAGGCTGGCAGGGGAGCAGTTAGGCATCAATCAGGCTGGCAGGGGAATGGTTAGGGGGTGATCAAGCTGGCAGGCAGAAGCAGTTAGGGGCAATCAGGAAGGCAGGCAGGCGAGCAGTTGGGAGCCAGCAGTCCTGGATTGTGAGAGGGGTCCCAGATTGGAGAGGGTACAGGCTGGGCTGAGGGACACACACCCCCGTGCACGAATTTCGTGCACCGGGCCTCTAGTGAATGAAATAATCAACCCTACCAACTGATTTGATTGACTCCAAGTCAGAGATCAGCAAGGGAAGCTTGATTGTTTAAAAGTGAGAAAATTAAAAAGGTGAAGGGGTTAAGTAAAAAAAAAAAAAAAAATCAGACCTAGACAATAGCATGGTGATTACCAGAGGGAAAGGGAGGTAGAAAAGGGCATAGGGGGGATAAATGGTGAAGGAAGGAGACTTGACTTGGGGTGATAAACACACATTACAATATGTAGATGATGTATTGTAGAATTGTACACCTATATAACTCTATTAACCAGTCACCCCAGTTAATTCAATTTTTTAAAAAGTGGGAAAAATTCTTACATTTGATAATGCAATTTAAACTAATTCCTCATTCTACAAATAATTAATTAGTACTTGTTAAGTATGTGCCAAAAAGACAAAAACAAGGTGTAGTCCTCATGTTTAAGGAGATTGCATCATGGTAGACAGTCACACTCCTCTTTGTCCTCCACAGTACATAGGAGTCTTGCACATATATGTCAAAAATTCATTCACTCAGCAAATATTTATTGTGTGCCTAGTATGTGCTACTTAGTGGTTGGCTTGATATCACACCACCAGCTGGTTACTGGGTGCTTCTTGGGAGAGGGAGAGAGAGAAACATCAATGATGAAAATCATTAATCGGCTGCCTCCTACACGCCCCCTACTGGGGATCAGGCCTTCAACTTGGGCATGTGCCCTGACTGGGAATCAAACCTTGACCTCCTGGATCATGGGTGGATGCTCAACCACTGAGCCACTCTGGCCGGGCAGTATCTTGCATATCTTGAATGGCATGGGAGGACAATAGATAAAGAAGATAAAGGATGACTTCCACATTTCATCTTGGGGATTTCATGGAGCCATTAACCAGGATTGGAAATATATGGAAGGAGGCAGAACAGATTTGGAGAGTGGGTGATAGAAATATTTTGGGTTTTTACAAAATACGTTGTTTTGGGATATCTATGGAACAATATATCTTTTGCCCAAGAGCTTATTGAATATTTGTCTGATTATGATTATTAGGAATGACACAGAAGACGCATTATGGCCTGGAAGAATTCTACTTCTAAATTTGCTAGTGATTGCTCATAAGGCCTTGGAAGTATTAATTTTTCCCCCATCTGTAATGTTTAGAGTGTGGTGATGGAAACATAACCTCTTAGGGGAGTTATAAGTGAATTGAGCTACAGAATAAATGATTGAATATTATAAGGCATTTGAAAAATTGTGGTAGTTAAACATTCTGGGAGCTATAGAAACAGTTTACTGAGATAAATGTGTATATACAAACGTTAGATTCCTAAGATCATTCATTTTGATGGCATTTGAATAACATAGGCTGAGTTGCATGGATTGCCTCTAGTATGGTTTAGGTAAGCTTTTTGTTTTTTTGTTTTTACTCTGCATTAGAAAATAAAACTTTGTCTTACTGCTTATAACCAAACCTCTTGTGCTAATATTGTTTATACTTTCATTATTAAAAAAAAAAAAGATAAAAAAAAAAAGATAGATACTACCTTAAAAATGTTCACTGAAAATGCATTGGCTAATAAACGTGGAAAGAAAAACAGCAACTGTAAAACGTTTGCCATTACTGGGTTGTCTTAATATTCTTCATTGAGGCTTCTCTGTCCATCAGCCCTTCAAACAGGAAGCAGTATAAGGTTTCTTCTGAGTGTTATAACTAGCACATTGTAAAGATCTTTCTCCTTTAATCTATTTAGTACAGGATCTATTTAGTACTGGCCTGTGTCCCAGAATACCATCAGAGATAAGGCTATTATCCTTTCATTGAGCATTATCCTAGGAAAGTATTTATAAAATTGAACTCTGTTGCACCTGCTGACCTCCTTTTTTAAATGGAGAGAGAGTGGGGGTGGAAATTATGTTCCCAGAATTCAGATGGAGCAGTGTTTGACGGCTCCGACGCAAGTGCTTTAGTTGGGCCTTTTATATTGTGCAAATCGATTCCATCTTGGACTCTGAAAGAAATAAGTTGACAATTCAGATCAGGAAGTTGATCACATTGGGTGCTCTGCAGTTATTGGCACAGTTGCTATTTTTTTCATGTGCAGTTCCATAATAGGACTCCCAGCTATTTTAGGGATTAATCTGAAATGTTTGCTTGTCATTGCTATAAGTGGAGTCAAGTGGCATTATCTTCATACAGGAAAGACTAATTTCAGAAGAGGTGGGTTTTTAATATTTTGCGAACTTAAGTAGTCATTACAATGGAAGAGAATGCTTAAAAATAATTCCAAAAACTTAGTTTCCTATTGAGACTATCTTAAGAAGATGAAGAAACTTGAAGAATAGTGCCCTGTAACTTTCAAGTACCTCTTGAATTATCTATATATAAAATAAATGGTACATGTATTTATGTAAGTATGCTATTACAGCCCACGTATTTAAACACTTGACAAGTTGGTTGCTGGTTTGGGGGCAGCATTACTGAAGTAAATGCAAGTTTTGTGACTTTCTAAAACCTTATTGTTTGATAGGACAAGATATAAATGAAATAAAATCACTTCCAATTGTGTTGTCCCAACAAATCTTTTTCTGTATTTCCTTCTAGTTTCTTCTCATATCCTTACCTGATGTTTCTGTAATTATTTCAGTGTTAAAATCCAACATTTTCACTTCACATTACATTTTATACTTTTCCTGTGGTGGTACATTATAAAAGTCCCTTTTTTCTATAACACAAATGCAAAGCTAATTAATTCTATTTGTATTTAATAATAAAGTATTTGACCAAATTAGTAATCTGGTAAGAACGTCAACTAATAAAATATAAAAGTTTACATGATATAAGGCTGTAGTCCTCGGAAAAATTAGACTATAGTCTAAATCTCCTCAGTTAACAATATCTATTGTACAATGAACCTTACAATATTTTAGTTGCTATATTACAAAGTTATCAAGTTCTTAAAATATTTATCCATTTGGTGGATTCTGAATTTTATATATTGTGTAGATATATATTAGCCATATAGTCAGAGAAATAGATGGTTGCATAACCAACCTAGGATTGAATTTAAGTTGTTTTAAACTATCTGAAAATTGAGGATTCTTTTATCAGTTTAATCAATTTGTTCAGTTTATTTAATTATCATGTCTTGCCTTTTAAGTAAGAAAAAAGTAATGTATTATCTGAATGTGCATGTGCTCTATGCAATAATTTTAAATAGTAATGGAAAGCATAGGAAAGAGAAGCAGCATATGTAGGTGAATGTGGGTTTTGTGGTCAAAGAAATCTAGAGTTTAATCGCACCTCTACTGCTTAGTAGCTGTGTCATTTTGGGCATGTTATTTACCTTATTTCTTGGCCTCTATTTCCTTCTCTATAAAGTGGGTTTAATAATACATACGTGCCTTATAGGGTTATAGTAAATGATATAATTAATATTTATGGGATGAGAGGAGAGGCTTACCCCACCAGTAACTTCCTAAGAGTTCCCAGCATATGGGAGGAGGGGACAGGCTCCCCTTCCCCACCTCCACTCCCAGCCCTCCTCTGGAGATGAGAAACTTAGGTGGGGAACAGAACCAGCCTTAGGAATGGGCTGCTTGGACTAATCCTCAGAAGCAGTAGGGCTGGCAAAAACTCTTGGTTTCTTCAACAGGAGAATTTTATCATGTTTCTTTGGTTCATTTGTTTAGAGACATTCTTGGATGCAGTTTGGTCAGTTAGAATTGCAGTTGCTTATTTTAAAAAAAGAAAAATATGTACATATAGCCTGACATATGGCAGGCAGCAATCACTCAGTAAAGGTAGTTCTAGTACTTGTTATTACCCTTAATATTATCACTTAAAATTTGTATGTAAGTTACTGCAGGAGAAATGCTTTAAATGATGGAGGACCAATACCATATACCAAATCAGATTCTTTTTGATAATATAATGTTTGGAAGTTATATGTGTTGAATTAATATTCACGTACAAAATAAATTTAAAGTCCCTTAATAATAAAACTTATTCAGACTGTTTGCTAATGTTTAACTTTCTTTCAACAGGCTCAGCACTATGTCACTATAAGCTAAAGCCTTCTGAATATACATCTTCAAAAGCGTCTTCTCTGTGCCCCAAACTACCAGTTCCAGCGAGGTAAATGTTATAGTATTTTTTTAACTTGTGACTTTTGTTTTCATAGGTAAATTGTAAACTGTATGTTATTCTGAGAAAAGGGTCGCTTGATGATACCAGTTGTCTAAGTCCAGTACTTTTACATCAAAAATTGTAAAGTAGTAGTAAAAATAATAGCATCTAATTTACATCTTTAAAACACACACACACACACACACACACACACACAGGCAAACAACTTTTCTCATTATCAGGTATTTTACATTTCTTGTGGGGGCTTCCCCTTTTTTTTTTAATGCCTTAATATTTAAGTATACAAAATTGCTGAATCATACAATCTGCAGTAAACTTAGAAGCCAAGCCTCACAGTCCAGAGATTCTTTGAAATTGATCCTACAAATACTAACAAGGGTTATTTTTCAATTTATTTTGCAAATTAAAAAAAAATATGGCAGTGATTATTCTCCGCAGTTTATTTCAGGCTATCTCCTTCAGGTGCATTCTCTGCTATAGGCTGTTTGCATATCTTATCCAAGGTCTTATTCAACAAACATTTATTATTAAGTACCTACTGCATATAATGGATACAAGGATGAGGAATAATCTCACGGTAGTTATAAATTATACCGGTAAATAGATTTATAAGAAAGGAGATAGCCTAGCTGGTGTGGCTCAGTGGTTGAGTATTGACCTATGAACCTGGAGATCGGGGTTCAATTCCCAGTCAGAGCACATGCCTGGGTTTTGGGCTCATCCCTGGTGGGGGAAATACAGGAGGCAGCCAATCAATGATTCTTTCTCTCATTATTGATGTTTCTATCTCTCTCTCCCTCTCCCTTCTTCTCTGAAATCAATATAAATATATATATTTTTAGAAAAGAAGATAAATTTTCAAGCACTGTAGAAAATAGCCTCAGAATTAGGCATACAGGATTTGGAACATGTCTGACCTTCAGAACCTTTGCATGATTCACTAATCGTGTATGACATGAGTCAACTTCTCTAGGAATACTGACTTGAACCACTTTTATTGTATCTTGTATATTATAGCAAGCTGTTGCTTAAAATTTTGACAGTCGTGTCTGTTTTCCTTTGGATTGCTTATAGGTGTAATTTGTGTGTTATTAACTTGAATTTGAAATTTTCTGTTGAAAAGTAGACAAAGGACATATCCATTAAATTGATTTCAACTTTTAGTCTTGTCAAGTTGCTATTGATGTTAAAATTTTAAGCCTTTGGATATAAAAATAAAGGGACTATTTTAAAGGATATTAAATAAAAGGGATCTACAAATTATGGGCTTAGACTAATAGGTAAGGAGACTCCATTTGTGAAAATTGAGAATATTGGGGAGGCTATAAAGTAAAGAAATAGGGGTCCTTTGAATAGAGTCTCTAGAGAAAATTTATCAATGTAAGAAAACCTATATCTTACTGAACTGTTAAAGCCTGTTTTAAATGCATATTTTGAGTAGAGTCACTATTTTAAGACATAAATGTATTCTAAAAGCATGACCAGAGAGCCTTGGTCTGAGAATGAGGTTGCTCTGCTCCTATACAGTATGGGTGGGGGGCAGCTCATACCACAAATTCTCCTCTGCCTCTAATCTCTGATTCTACCATGTTGGGGGCTGCCTGTTTCTGATTATTTGAGGTGTTTTAGTCTTGACTGCACAGACTTACACATCTCACATGCAGCATCCTAAAGGCATTCCCCGAAAGACAAGATCTAGTAAGAGGGGCTTAGATTTTAGAGATCGACAGACTTGGCTTGTAACAAGGTTATCCACTAATGTGTCAGTAATCTAAGATGCAATGATGAACCTATACCATCTGAAAACTAACTATATGCTATGTTTATCCTTTATTTAAAGACACTTAGAACTTAAATGTCTTATCACTTTTGTCTGAACTTAGCCTATTACAAAACAGGGGAGAAGAAATAGTTGATAGGAGGAAGGTAAATTATAAATATTATTATTTACTATTTGGCAAGCAAAGTGAAAGGATCAGAAAACAGAATAAATTGGTTTTAATAAAACACTTGGGGCGCTACCTTGTTCCACACTAATATTAGATACCAAATCTTAAAAGTCGACTAAGATCTAGTCTCTGTCCCCAAGAAACCCTGTCCTTAAAAAAATTAGGGACTGTTTTGTACATGATGAATATATCTATGTATATAAAAGCCTAAGCGACGGAAGGACTGAATGACCAGTCGACCAGTCGCTATGATGCACACTGACCACCAGGGGGCAGACGCTCAATGCAGGAGCTGCCCCTGGTGGTCAGTGCGCTCCCACAGCCAGCCTCCTGCGTTCCCCCCACCCCCCAACGGCCCACCCCTATGGCCCTGATCAGGGCGGGCCAGCTGGCCAACCTCCCGCAGCCCCTTCCCTGGGCCTGCTCACCCAGATGGGCCCCAGGCCCCAATCTGGGCAAGAGACAGCCCCGATTGGCCCCAATCACCAGCCAGGCCAAGGGACCCCATCCATGCACGTATGCATGCACTGGGCCTCTAGTATACTAGTATATATATATTACTCTAGGCAAACTTGTGATGCAGGCAAGTGGCCCCTGGCATCTTTCATATCTCTTTTCTGTCCTCCTGGGGGCACCCTAGTGGGACAGAAAGAGTTGCACTTTGAACCCAGATAGGCCTGGAAGTGAATTTTTTTTTGGAAGTGAATTCTCTGTCACCACATTCTACTGGTCAACTTGAGCAAGTCTCTTAATCTCTCTGTAAACAAAGTTTCCTCATATGTGAAGTGGGAATTTAATACCTCTGCTGTGGAATTATAAGAATTAAATGCAATAATATGTGTTACACTCCCATTATTGTGCTTGGCTTTTGGCGTGGTAGTATTATTTCTCTCAACCTCTAGAGCAGGGGTGGGGAATGTCCAGCCCAGGGGCCATACAAGGCCTGCGAAATCGTTTGGCCTGGCCCTGCCAAGGCGTTAGGGGTGAGTTAATTAAATGTTTGACCGAATATAGCAGGCTAATTTTTAAGTTGATCATTTTGTATGGCCTGTGAATGATCCTATAAATATCTAAATGGCCCTTGGCAGAAAAAAGGTTCCCCATCCCTGCTCTAGAGCCCATCCCCTTTACCCCCAACTTCCTAGGCACCCAGGCACCTTCTGCAGCAGAAGGCAGTGCCTGTTTTAGAGAAAAGCAGTTGTAAACTAATTTTCAATAAAACACTAGTGCCATGTAATTGCCAAATGGTTGCTATTTTGAAGAGCTTTTGACTTTTAAAAAGAAATGCCTAGAAAGGATCATATTTTACTCAAATTCGTAATTCTGTTGGTGACATGCTAAGCAATAAGGAGGCAAGCTAGTCTGTATACTTACAATGCTTAAAGGTTTAGGTATAGACAGAGAAAATCAAAATAGCAGGAACAGATTACATAAATTCAGTTTATTCATCAAACATTGATTTGGGTACCTCTGGATACCAGAAAGGATGCTGGGTGATAGGGAGTTAATAACATAATATGGAGATGATAAACTAACAGCCAAGAAAAAAATGTTATCTACTTATTTTTAAAATGAAGGATTCAAGGTAATTTTTTTTATTCAAGGTAAATTAGCATTTATAACTCATCTTCTGTATACCAGCTACCATATTAAGCTACTCATATGTATTGTGTCATTTAATCCTCACAAAAGCCTAGAATGATATTGTCCCAATTTGTAGATGAGGAAATAGAAGATAAGAGAGCTTAAATGAGTTATTCAAAGGCACACAACTTAATTGTTGGGAATCAGAATTTGAATCTAATATCTTGTAAAGTTTATACTACAGTTCGTTGTTTGTTTTTTGTTTTTTGTTTTTTTGAGAGGGGGGTTGTTTGTGTTTTAAAGAGAGAGAGTACAGGAATGAGAGAAGAGAAAAAAATAAAATGAAATGTATGAAAACCATTGCATATTGCCATTAGATTCTTGACTTACTCTTTTCCTACCTTTTCTGTGCTTTGGAGATATTGCCAGAATCCTCTTATTTTTTTCTTCATTCTTAAATAAACCTTTTAATTAGAAATCAGGTGTAATTGTTTATTTATAACCTGAGGGGTTTTTTTTAATTGAGGTAACATTGGCTTATATACATTATATAAGTTCCAGATGTGCAACATTATAATTCGACATCTGTGTGTATAGCATATCATGCTCACCACCAAAGTCTAGTTTCCATCTGTCACCATATAACTGACCCCCTTTATTCATTTCACCCTCCCTCCACACCCCTTCCCCTCTGGTAACCACTGATCTATTGTCTGCCTCTATGGGTTATGGTTTTTTTTTTGTGTGTGTGTGTGTGTTTTTTTTTATAACCTGAAGTTTTATAAAATAATTGTGTGAGATGCCAACACCTGTCTTCTCTTCTGAAAGCATATGGAGAAGAGATATTAGGCATACGTTGAGGGAGCTCATTAATTGTGATAGTTTGGGCTTAAAGGCAAATGGATAGTATGTTTGCCAAGGTAAGATACAATTTTCCTATGAGTGGCTAATTTTTTTAAAAAGTCTTTAGAAGGCTCATTATAAATTCATTTTGTTCTTGTTCACTAATGTTTCAATAATGTGAAACAGCAACAGTTCCTAATGGAACAACATTGACTTCTTAAAGATTCAATGTTCTATGGGCTACGAAAAGTAGTAAAACTTACTACAAATATAATTCTTTATGCTTGTCCTCTTAATTAAGAAGCACAGAATGTGTCATTTTTGTAGGTTAGTCACTAAAGAAGAAATGATCTCATATACTAAGAGAGGTATATTAGAATTATTATTCTAATAATTCTATTCTAATATTCTAATAGGTTCTCAGAATTATTACTTTCTGAGAGGTAGATGAAATCAGCTAACTCATCTAATCCTCACTTCATTAGATGACATGGGATTTAAATAGTAAAATACAAGTCAAACCGTAATGCCACTATTACATAGATTTTAAAATAAGGAAACAATTTAAGCATTCACTCATGGATAGTGGAATTATTTGGGGGGAAGAGTTGAGGAAAAGAATGACATATAAAAGGATCTAATGCTTTTTACTTGAAAACTGTGTTTAACTTCATTTCTTACTACCCTGTCTAGATATTATCTTCTCCTTTGCCTTCTCTTTCTATTACTATGTACCAGTGAGAGCAGATTTTGACCATTTTGACCGTCAGCTAAAAAATGTAGTTAATCAGCTTGTGCTAATTTTATAACCTTCAAATTTAGAGCTGTCAGGATTTTTTTTCCTTAACTGACATAGATTGAATGATAAGGCCAGGGACTATTGTTATTGTGCTTTGTTTCTTTGAGGGATACATGTAAAAGTACCCTCTTCAGTTGCCATGGGTTTATATACATTATAAAAATGACATGAAAGGGTAAGTTCAGAGCAGATATTACTCAGTCTTTCCTCTTTAAAAAATGAAGGATTTTAATTTTAACAGAAGAATCCTTCCCTTTTCAAGTAATCTGTTCTCATTCTAAGTCTGAAAAGCAGAAACATACTAAAGATACTGTGCTTGCTGCTTCTATGAACTTAGAATCATTCATTTCTGGGTGGGCATAATATTATTGTTATTATTACTGTTCATATCAGAAAAGACAGAGAACTTATTCCTACCCTTTCACCTAACAGGTGGAAAAACTGAGAAAGAGGGAGGTGGAGTGATGTGCAACTCTGTCATGTTAGAAGAATCGCCCAGGGCTTTTGAACCCAAGTCCAGGTTTCTTTCCTTTATCACAGGCTTCACTCTCTTTTAAAAATGATGTGTGTTTCTTTGAGTATAAAAATACATCAACATGTTGCTGGTTTGACACAGCAGATAGAGCATCAGCCTGTGGACTGAAGGGTTCCAAGTTCAATTCCGGTCAAGGGCACAAGCCTGGGTTGCAGGTTCAATCCCCAGTAGGGGGCACGCAGGAGGCAGCCAATCAGTGATTCTCATCATTGATGTTTCTATCTCTTTCTCCCTTTTCCTTCCTCTCTGAAATCAATAAAAATACATATTTAAAAAACATCCTTTTAGGATATGGGAGCTGTAGGAGGAGCCACCTCTGTCCAGGGGATCAAGTTCACTATGTTATCTGACAGGAAAAGGGAAACAGGAAAGCAGGGCCAACAAATGGTTGGGAATTAAGTATGAGAAAAAGACATCGGTAGCTCCCTTAAGATGGATCTATTTTATGTTTACGGTTGGAGGCAAGTGAGTTAAACAGAGGCTGCATCAGAGATGAAGGGGTAATAGGCAAGTGAAGATGTATATAATCGTGGACCCAAGAGGACTTTAGTTTTGAAGACTAGAGAACCTTAGTTAAACATAGGGTTAGACTTCCTTAGATGGGGACATTAACCTGGTAGTAACAGTATTCTAGACAGCATCAGGAAAAAATACCACGCACATATACACACAAAAATGAAAAACAGTTGTAGGTCCCAACAAAGTTACCAGTTGAAAGGTTTCTTTCCCCTAAACCAGCCTCTATTGACTTAGGAATTTATAGTTAATCTTATTTGATCTTTTTTCTTGTAATATGTCTAAGTCCATCTCATTTAAAAGTGTTCTTAATTTAATATCTTTGTATATCATTAGTGAAACAACTTTTGGTGAAAAAAACACACACACACACACAATATGATTTGCATACCTGTAATACAGGCATTACTCAGAATGCTTCAGCTTTCTGCAGTTTCTGCCAAAATATCAAATCCTTGGCATCAACTTTCACTAAAACTATTTTACTAACACCATTTTAGAGGTATACACAGATACACCCATTGATCACAAGAGGCAAATTTTTACAAATAAACATTCATGTCAAATTGTCACATCATTTTGGGATACATTTTACTGAAGCATAACTAAGGTAAGGCAAGATCTTTAAAATTATATTGTTTTGTTGTTCCATGAAGTTTACCAGTATGGAAGACGCTGCTTATTCCGACTCCCAGTGGTGCTTATTGATCAACATTTGAGAAAGGAAACCAGGATAGTATTTTGCTTGTGGTCATACAAAGTTGCTTTGCTGAGATTAGAAACCTTAGAATCTGATGCTCAACCATGTAATCTTATCTACTGATTTGACCCAAATACAGTGCCAACCAAGAATAAGAACATACCTATATCATTCTAGTCAAAATGGTATATTAGAAGTGTGACTAACAGTCCTACAAATAATTCTGAAGATGTGGGGTTTACGTTAGCAATGGCTAAAATCTAACTTAATGCACACATAAGTGTGTATTCGTGCATTGATACACACATGGAGCTGTCTTAGAATCCAAAGAAATCTCAGCTGAGGGCATGTTCATAGCACTTTCTTTAAATTCTCTTAGTGATTAGATATATACCATCCTCTCAGAAGCTAAAGTAGAACCATGTTAATAACAAACCTGATTAATGTCATGGTGCACACTTAGCTATGTTCCTTCACAAGTAAAACTGTGGTCCATACAAGCCTGAAGCAGCAGATTACCTCATTTTTGGACACTAATAATCTTAAAGTAAAAACATATAAAAAGAAAGCAAATAACCCCAAATCCCATACTACTACCAAATAGAGATTTTTCATTTGTTTATATTTTTTGTCCTGATTCATATGTATATATCTTTTATACAGAGATGCAATCATCACATTAGATACATATTTTTGGTTATATTTCCCCCTTGTGCTCTTACATCATCCTTATTTCCATACATCAGTATTCATGGTTATTGTTTTACATAGTTGCATATTATGCTGATTAAGTCATGCTCATGCCTCAGTATGACTTAGTTTACATGAGTTCCTAAGCTTGTGCCCAAGCATCTTTTTAAATCTAAGGTTTTGTATGTCGTTCTGATAGAGGAGACCATTCCATTAACGGGCACATTTCAAGCAAAAGCCCATGTGTGTCTTTATTTTTAAATAGCTTATGGCAAAAATTCATTTTCAGTTCAATGAAGGAACCTTTGAAAGTTTTGTCATCTGCCCCTTGATTGATAGATGTGCAGGCTGAGGAGTTCAAGTGTTTAGGTTTGCTTCTGGAGGTTGTATCTGTGTGTATGTGTGTGTATATGTGTGTGTATTTCTTTTCAGAAGGGGAGGGTAATGTCTTCTGTTGGAACATGCACTCCACCCTCTTTGATAAGGTTTGTGGTAAGAGTTGCATCACTGCCCATGACAGCCATCTTCATAGCATTAAGCTCACAGCTCTTAGCTCCCATATGACATGTGGAGGGTGGAGTGTATTGCAGTCACATTCACCTTTCATTTGTGTGTTTGATGTGGCATTTATATTAAGTAGGAGTAATTTTTTTTCTGATTTTTTTTTTCTTGTGTCACCAGTGCACCTATTCCATTCTTCCATCGCTGTGCTCCTGTGAACATTTCCTGCTATGCCAAGTTTGCAGAGGCCCTGATCACCTTTGTCAGTGACAATAGTGTCTTACACAGGCTGATTAGTGGAGTAATGGCCAGCAAAGAAATTATATTGGGACTTTGCTTGTTATCACTAGGTAATTGTTTTTCTCATTATTAGCTATTGCATAGTACTGCAGCAGAAGACTGTTTTGTCTTTTAACCAAAAATATGAATACAACTGGGGATACTTGTAAAATGTTTCACTTCCCATAGCCAAAATAACTTTCAGATTATATATAGTTATATATATCTGAAACTCATTTCTGTTCTTTTCCTCTCATTGGAGAAAACACTAGATGGTTACTAAGTCTATAATAACCTCTAACATTATAGCAGGAGGCTTCTTTTAACAAATCAATGCCCCTTTGTTTTTAGTTATGAATCTAACCTTTGGTTTATTTGCTATAAAAAGAGGCCACATATTTTTATATATATTTCCATCAAAGAACATAGATTTCTGATTGATTACTTTTGAAGTGTTTAACCCTCCCCACCCCCCATGCAACAGGTCATAATATCACTCTATTGCTGGGAAAATTAGAAAATCTCCACTTGTTAGCCATTGAGTTTTCTCATCAATAAGTAGACAATATAATCAAATAAAACTGTTATTTTCAAGATGTAAACACCCTATATTATCGCAGAACTATATGTAGCCATATTAGAATTTATAGACTTTTTTAGTAAGGGAGAAGGAAACTGGTAGGAACCGAACAACCATTTCGTTTTTTACGTAAAACGATATTTATGCCTGTTAACAAGTATAGCCATCGGGAAGACTAGCTGTATTTCCATCTTGTCACTAGAGAGTCTTTTCTTTTTGCTTAGGGGTAGTACTTGACTCAGTTGAAAAAAGGTTGTGCATATGAAAAGCTATTTCTATGATATTGAAATGCTCCCATCTGTTTTTGGTTCCTGTATACTTACTGCAAACGTGAGTACCCTTAGTAATGTCACCTAGTCACAGATCTTAATTTTTTTGGCTTTGTGAATGGCCCATAGAAGCTTGACTATTAGCCTGGTTTTGTATAAAAACTAGAGGTCCGATGCACGAAATTTGTGCAAGGGGCTCGGCCCTCGCAGCCCCGGCTTCGTCCAGAAGGTCATCTGGAAGGACGTCTGGAAGGTCGTTCGGCTGTCTGGTCTAATTAGCATATTATGCTTTTATTATTATAGATTATTTGGTTTCTGAAATAGTTGAATAATTCACCAATAAAAAATGTAAACCTTATGCCAAAACCGGTTTGGCTCAGTGGATAGAGCGTCGGCCTGCGGACTCAAGGGTCCCAGGTTCGATTCCGGTCAAGGGCATGTACCTTGGTTGCGGGCACATCCCCAGTAGGGGGCGTGCAAGAGGCAGCTGATCGATGTTTCTCTCTCATCGATGTTTCTAACTCTCTATCCCTCCTCTCCCTTCCGCTCTGTAAAAAATCAATAAAATATATTTAAAAAAAAAAATGTAAACCTTAAAAATAGTGATAATAATGTTAAGTCATTGGAATTCCAGCTTTTTCTTATAATGCTTCTCTTTTGAGGCTTAAGATCTTTGTCCATTTGTTTTTGAAGTGGGCCTTTAGATAATTAAAAGGTGAACAAATTATGATTTCAACAACAAATTTCCCCATAAAATGGGCTAAATCCCCCCACTTTGCTTTTTGAGATTTTTTACTCAATATTTTAGCATGTTGGAATTTAGCCTGGGGATGGGTAGAAGGGTTAACTAAATAACTCAAACTTTGCTCAAACCCCAGTTGAGGAATGAGGCCAGAGGAATTTTGGCTTCAGTAGGCTTCAGGATATTATCCCATAGCGTCAGACCATCTCATGGAATTTCAGAGGAGAAACAACCAGAAAAAAGATAAAATACCATCTAGTTTATTGACCAACCATCAGAGAAATTGGTCCTAAAATGTATAAACTACTCAAGGAAGTGTAGCACCTAATTTAACTGCTCTCTCTCTCTACGTGTGAGAATTTTTCTGGTCACCAACATGACATGTCATTCTCTGCACTTTGTGTGTTGGCATGTGTGTTTGCATGTGAGTTCTGATGCCTTTCTATGGTGAATCCACAACAGTTCTGTGCTGTTTTTGAGTCACCATGTGCATTTGCATGTATTCTTTTCTGTGTTTATACGCCCACCGTTAGGTGCCTGTGGTTTCAAGTGGCACAAGTACCAAAGTCAGAGTGCAAAAGCAACCTGTTTCCTTTGTTACCTAAATTGGGATTATGAACTTGTCAATGGCAACAAATTATTCCCATGGGAGAAAACAACTGAGAGAATTTATATTTTCTAGTGTTTTCCAAATAATATTCTACATGTTCTCTATTTATCTTCCCTGCAGTTCTATCCATGATTTTGATGGTGATAATCAGGTATATATCAAGAGTACTTGTGTGGATCGTGACAATTCTGGTCATACTGGGGTCACTTGGTAAGCTGCTTATTTCTTTGTTTTTCAGTAATTAAAACTGAGAATTAAAGCTTGCTTCTGACACTGCCTCAGTTTGGAACTACTTTGAGTATTTTAAAAAAATTTCTGCTTTGCATTAATTTAAACTGTAAAAAAGACTGATAAGTGGATTACCTTGAAGTTAGGTCATGCTGAGATCAATACATCAAATAAAAAGGTGAGGTAGTTGGCAAATGGAGATTATTTTTTAAAGGAGCTAACTTTTTTTTTTTTTAATTTGGGAGGAAGAACCCAAGAGAAAAGACAGCAATCGAGGCTCTGTTTGGCTTCTGGCTCTTTAATTTTCACTTGATTCTTCCAATGTTCTCTGCCAAGCAAGTAAAGGAATCCTTTCCTTTTATCTGGCACTTTGTAAAGGCCTGAATCAGCCATTGTAAGGTGTTGAAGTTCTTTCTGTTTGAAAAGTGTTTCTGGCAGAATAAGTTTTGTGTGTGTGTGTGGGTGTGTGTGTGTGTGTGTGTGTAAAATTTCATTATCATTTTTCTGTCTATTGACATTCTATTTTGTTTACTGTTTGTAATGATACTTTCTGGGCCTGCTGTGTTTATTGTCTTTTTTTTTTAATTTCCCCTTCCCATTTATAAATGTGATAACTACTCATGGTATCTAACTACTTCCGTGGTAGAAAATAGAAATATAGAGAAGAAAATAAAACTTTTAATTTTTACATGCTATATCTTCTTTTTTAGAATTTACCTCTTGCTTAGGACACTTTTTTCTTAGTTTCATAGATTTTTTTCTCTTCCTGTTTTCCTTTTGCTCAAATCCATCACCGGTGAGGCCTTGCTTATCCATCTTATATAAAATTACAGTGCTTTCCCAACACCAGCACTTTCTATCCCTCTTACTAGATGACTTTGTTCTTAGACTTTACATGCTGTGTTTTTACTTTTCCCCCTATTTTTATGTTTCCCCATTGCTATGTAAGAAGCTTCATGAGGGGTGAGGGTGGGGACTTGGCTTTGTTCACTGCTCTATCCCAACCCCTAGAACAGGAGATGCTGTTAGACACTCAAAATATTTGCTGAATGAATTGAATGAAGGGTTTGCCTCTGTCTTCAGTCCAGTTCTCGGAATCTCTGAACCAGCAATGGAGATAAAAGTTTCCATCCCTAGCACCCACCACTAAAAAAGATTTTCTGCATTTGTTTTTACCTTTGGTGGGAACTACTCCTTTGATCTTCATTTATTATCGTACAAATATTTCATCCGCTGCATGACTGTCGGCACTCGGGGCTGGGGTGACTGATGTGTTCGCAGAGAAGATCTCTGTCTTTCTTGTCTTCGTTGCTGATTTCTATGACCCTTACTTGCTCCCTCCAGGATCTCTAGCTTAAACCGATGCTGAGGCTCTCTTTGTAACCAGTTCCTTTTAGGGTATCTATCTATCTCAGCTTCAAAGTCAGTAATCATTACAGTGGAAGGAAGTGTATTTGATGTACTGAAAGATTTGTGAGTGTCTAATATGGAAGGTGTAGTGGAGTAATTGGAGCTCCCCCTATACTGGCAAAAAAGTTACAGCCATGCACCTCCCAGCCAAGTGGATTGCTGCTGCACTAGTCTCATGATGATACGTAGGAAGGATCCAGAAAATTGAGGATTTGTCAACACATTTTCGGATGCTAATTATTGCAAAAACAATTTTTTTTGTCTCCAGGTGGCACAGGTGTACTATGGTGGCTATATGCAAAACAAAGAAAGTCTCCCAAAGAAACAATTATTCCTGAGCAGCTTCAGATAGCTGAAGACAATCTTCGGGCCCTCCTCATCTATGCCATTTCAGCTACAGTGTTCACGGTGAGTATAGGTTCAGGTTTATGGTTTTATTTACAGGAGATCATTAACGGAGGAGAAACTCACCTCTAGCTATGGCATGCCTAACCTTGATCTCCATTAGATAAAATCTCTGTCCCACAGCTGGCTTCCCTAATGGATGAGTGCTACTGATAGGACGTTTTGCTCTGCACAGCCTGCTTTTTGATAGGATTTTACCTAGAATATTTACATTATTATTTACTAGTAGAACATATTTCTTATTGTCACAAGATAATGTAGTTACTTTTTTAAAAAGCCTTTCTTTTTACTATAAAAAAGTATGATAAGAAATGTCACCTCATCATTTCATTTACTTGTTTACTAATTATTTCCCATTTTTCCTGGTAAACTTTTCTTTTTAACAACATTATTTCAAAAATATAGGTGAGCTTTGCTACCTAGCACCTATACAGTAAAATTACTAATTAACATGGGGTTAAATCATCTATATGCATATCTTTGGTTCATCTCCTTCTCCTCTCTGAAAAAAAAAAAAAAAAGACATCTCCCTCCACTTCTAGGTATAATCCCAAGCTTTTTTTTAAAAAAAACCACACATATTTTTAAAATTTATATTTAGGGAGAGAGATAGAAACATCATCGATTGGCTGCCTCCTGCTGGAGATCGAACCCACAACCCCAGGCATATGCCCTGACTGGGAATCGAACTGGTGACCTCTTGGTTCCTGGGTCGATGCTCAACTGCTGAGCCACACTGGCTGGGCCCAAGCTTTATATTGAGCATTAGAAACAAAAAAAAATAAAGCCATTGGTGCAAACGTATATGTTACTAGTATGCAAATACTTATTAATCATCTTTTAAGCTCAATTATCTATACCAGGGCAGGGGGATAGAGGCTGGTGAACGAAGGGTGACTCTGGCATGGACCCTGTTCTTAAGGAGCTTTTGCCTTAAGTGGGAGGTGAGGCCCAGATACCCCCAGTGCTCCTGTGCTCATGGCATGTGGTCCGCTCCTCTATTTTTCTTTTTTTGTTTTGTTTTTGTTTTGTTGTTATTGTTGTTAATCCTCACTCGAGGATATTTCTTTCATAGATTTTTTAGAGAGAATGGAAGGGAGCGGGAGAGACAGACAAACATCGATGTGAGAGAAACACATCAATTGGTTGCCTCCTGTACATACCCCGGCAAGCACTGTAGATCGAGCCTGCAACCAAAGTGCCCTTGACTGGAATCAAACCTGCAACCCTTCAGTTTACAGGCCAATGCTCTAACCACTGAGCAAAACCAGCCAGGACTGCTTCCCTATTTTTCAAAGTGATAAGCACAGAATTATTCAAATAAAGGAGGTGTCTCATCCTGTCCGACAAACCACACATTTTGATTGGTAATGAGTGGAGAAAAGAAAAGTGAGACAAATTCTAGGATTTAATAAGAAATTGAAAAATCTTTTTCTTTAGCTTTAAAGGACATTTTCAATATACCGTTGAAAATGGTAAGTGCTGTAAGAGAGATACAGACCGATAAAGTATTCCTGGGATTCAGAGAATGAAACTTCCACGATTTAGAATGAAGGTGTTACAGAAAAAATTTCCAACATTGTCCAGTTTCAGTTTTCACTGTTAAACACAGTAACTAACCCCTTTCCCTTTATCCTCCCCACACAGGTTATCTTGTTCCTGATCATGTTGTTCATGCGCAAACGCATTGCTCTCACTATCGCCTTGTTCCACGTGGCAGGCAAGGTCTTCATTCACTTGCCACTGCTAGTCTTCCAACCCTTTTGGACTTTCTTTGCCCTTGTCCTGTTTTGGGCGTACTGGATCATGACACTTCTTTTTCTTGGCACTACTGGTAAGAAGACATGTTGCTTCTTTCTCTTAGGGATGAATCTGATTCACATTAACATATTTAAAACATCAAAGAGATATAAGTTTTCAAACATTGATTGACTAAGTTCTAATAGCCATCGGAACTAGCAGGGGCTATGGTTCTTCAGTAACCCATTTTCTAATCATGAGCTTTATCATCCTAGCCAAGTGGGTGTTAACCAGGTAAGGCCTGTAATTGCATCCTGGTTTTGAGATGGTCATGGATTTGAAGTAAACTCCTCCAGTCCCTCAGACATTTGGATCCATTCTAAGATGCAAGAATGAATGTAGTGCCGCTTTGGAATTTCCTTAAAACTCAGAGCCAAAGCTCAACTTGCTTCCTTGGGATTTTCTAGTTTGGAAATGACCAAAACCTACCTAGAGCTCCTAGTGATGATTCAGTTCACAGACTCTCAGATTTGCTTGTAGCCATACTTTACATCAAAGGCTACATCTAAATGGAATTCATTGTGAGGAGCAGTGTAAGGTTAGTACACTTGTATGTAATTTCTCTGACCTTTCAGTACACACACCAATTGAATAGAAAATGAATTTCTGTACCTTGCTAAGAATTTAGGTCTGTAATTATTAGACAAGAATAGCTCTGAAAAGAAATTTAAATACTTGCAAATCCATGCTTAAACTAAATAACTGATAATGTGGTAAGAACTATATTCAAACAGAACAAATTTTAAATGCTGTGTGTGTGTGTGTGTGTGTGTGTGTACACACACTAGAGGTCTGGTGCACGAATTTGTGCATGGGTGGGGTCTGGCTGGCCTGCTCCAATGGGGGGCCATCAGGCCAGGCCGGTGTGGGGGGGGGGCCAATAAGGGGCAGGGCTGGCCAGGGGGAGGGGCCGCAGGCTGTTGACGCCCTGCCCCACCCCCGATCGGGATGTTGGAGGCCAGTCGGGGGATGCTGATTGGGGCCCATATCAGGCTGGTTGGCTGCTGAAGTGCACATCATAGCCACCGGTCGTTCTGGTCGTTCCACAATTCCAGTCACTGGGCTTTTATAGATAGATAGATATGTATCTATCTATACACACACACACACACACACACACACACAGATCTAGATAGATATATAGATTTAGATATATATGTCTATCTAAAACTAGATAGATAGATATAGATATAGGTATAGATATAGATATAGATATATACACTGAGTGGCCAGATTATTATGATCTCTGAATGCATAATAATCTGGCCACTCAGTGTGTGTGTGTGTGTGTATTTATATATTAGAGGCCTGGTGCATGAATTCATGCATGGGTGTGGTCCGGCCATCCTGGCCAGGGGAAGGGGACATGGGCAGTTGGCCGGCCTGCCTGCTGGTCGAACTCTTGGTCGAGGGGACAATTTGCATATTAAACTTTTATTATATAGGATATAACCTGAGTGGCCAGATTATTATGTGTTCAGAGATCATAATGATCTGGCCACTCAGTATATATATCATGGCTTTGGGGAAAACAAAATGCTTAACTGGGTAATATTTGGCTTCACAACTTTTCAAGTGATAATTATTTTTGTTCCTTAATGAAATAGCACTGTGATTATAAGTTAGTGGTTTGGGTGTAGGGACCTGTTCTTGGAAAGTAAATCAATCTCTTAAATTAAATAGCCATATTTGTGGTTTCAACTTTATGTGAGTCTTCTTTCCTTCCTTGCTTTTTCCCAGGCAGCGCTGTGAAGAATGACCGAGGCTTTGTGGAGTTCAGGGTATCTGGGCCTTTGCAGTACATGTGGTGGTACCATGTGGTGGGCCTGATTTGGATCAGTGAATTCATTCTGGCCTGTCAGCAGATGACTGTGGCGGGAGCGGTGGTGACATACTATTTTACTCGGTGAGAATTCATACGTGTCCAACAACTTAAGATCAGCTAAGCAATTGTGCCTGAAGGGAATGGAACTGAAGCTTGTCAGAGTGTCATTTCTTTAAGAAGTAATTGGAAGTGAACATGACAAAATGTGATAGTTGATCGTTCTGAGAGGTAGGAAAACGAGAGGTTGCTATTTTATTCTTTGCACTTTTCTAAAACTTTCTAAAAAATGAATCAGAACTGCAGGCCCTGATATAACAGAAATTATATTTAACAGAAGAATGAACCTTGTGGTAGTGCCTTATGTACTTTGGCTTTATATGAAAGTCCATCAAAGGAAAACAAGCCTCTTTAATTTGTTTGGATCAGAGCAATTGTGTGGCTCCCTTTCCTGACTTCGGAGCTGCATACCCGCTGTAGGCCTATTGTTTCTGTTGTAATGAGGTGCCGGGTTCAGGTTGAACATCTTTTTAAGTTCCGTTTTCTGATTGTACAGTTAACGTCATAAGTATTTACTACCAAGAGCTTTCAAAGCACAGTTGTATATAACTTAAAATATTAGAGTTTAAGAACCCCATGAAACTACACATTAATGATACATTAATTTTATATGGTACACGTGTAGCATTTATATTAGTTATACTATATTACTTTGACATTTTTGTCATAAACCTACAATAAGAAAAATGAACCAGTTTTTCACTCCAAACATTCCTGTGTTTCCCTCCTGGCCTAGGCTCTGTTTTAATTGTCTTTTTGGTCATTTTAAAAATAGGGATAAGAGGAATTTGCCATTTACACCTATTTTGGCATCAGTGAATCGCCTTGTCCGTTATCACCTTGGTACTGTGGCCAAAGGATCTTTCATCATCACATTAGTCAAGATTCCACGAATGATCCTTATGTACATTCACAGTCAGCTGAAAGGAAAGGTAAGAGGAAAATACATTTTTGGACTTTCTGTGGGCACATTCCAGACCTCACTTCTGCACCCAATGACATCATGTCCAAAGCTGCAATTGTTTTCTGCAGATTCCTGACAAAGTGGAACCCAGCCCTTCCTCCCTCGCCCCCACCACCCCACCCCCCCTTGCACTCCATATGCTCAAGCAAAATCCATCTCAGCACTGGTTTCCAAAAGTGTCCCTTCCTCTGTGTCAACTCAACACCTTCCTCCTTAGAACCTCTTCCCTCTCCTGGACAGTGGAAATAATATGCATATCAACATGGCTTAGCTCAAATAACACCTCTTCCAAGAAACCTTCCCTGATTCCTCCCATCTCGCAAATGTCTCTCTCTGTTCTCCACTCTCATAGCACTAGTACCTATGTCAGATTCTGATTCTAATCTTTTTGTGTATTTAGCACTTTTTCTCCTCCTCCTAGATTGTAAGTTCCTTGCTGGTCTTCTATACCTCACTATATCTTATATGCAATAGGTACTAAATAAATGTTGACCTGATTAAAAATAATTCAGTCAGTACATTTTAAGGGAAAAGGTGGGTGGGTATGGAAGCTTGGAAGCATAGTTTGTGCTTTTAAAATTTTTTATTTTTCTAATTTTTGGAGTATTCTTTATGATGGTGTAATTCTTTGAGTTTTCAACTATTATTTCAACTTTTCCTCCTTTCCAGGAAAATGCCTGTGCTCGATGTGTGTTGAAATCTTGCATTTGTTGCCTTTGGTGTCTTGAAAAGTGCCTCAATTATTTAAATCAGGTAAAATGTTTTAAAAATAATTCTAAGATCCACTTTCAAAGATAGGTTTGTCGTTTCTTCTTCCAAGATAAAAAAAGGATTGAGCTTACTTGAAAGGTGTTGGTTTTCTCATGGTGGTGTACATTATGCCTTGATCAAGTATCTCTATTTCAATCATATTCTTATTTTAAAAGTAGCATATGCACTTACCAAGGCTCATTATTAATTAATTGTAATACATGGATAAAATATTAGGGTTCCTATCTTGGGAAAGACATTTATTTCTTATGCCTTAATTCGTATCCTTTTATCTTTGATTTTCCCTAAGAATTTGTCTACTCTAGCCATGGTTCTTTAATTCTTTAAAAAAAAAACAAACCTCTGAGTGGGCCAGAGCAAATAGGTCTTTAGGACACACAATGTCAGTTTTCATGGGCCACCAGTTTGTTGCCTCTGCTTTAAAGAATTTAGGGGATAGTAGTAAAGAAGAGTGTTGATATGGAGGAAGAGTAGGCCGGAGTCATTTTGCAGCACAATAGGAGATTCCTAATCCTAAACCATGCTCCACTGCCACACTGCACAGGAAATACAGTTGGCTTCAAAAAAGAGCTTTAGATATTTTAAATGACCCATTTAGTATTTGCAGCATAGGTGTTAGTTTTACAAATAAACAGTGAACTGTGAGCCACTCTTTGTTTTTGTAGGTGCTTATCTTAATGGGACATGAAGGTGATTATATATCTAATCTAACAGGTAGGATTCACTTTATGTAGAGAGATTGTTACAACGAGGATCTGTTTCTCTCGAGGATCTGTTTCTCTCGGGCATTGGATTAGGCAGGCCTTGGTTTATCTGGCACTGTTTGAAGGTAGTACATTTCACACTGAAGAACATCTGCTCTCTGGCTGATAAGCTCTTCGGATTATGAAGCTGTTCTCTATATGGTATGAGTGGAAGTTGAGAATATTTTTTGAGCACCACTTGCTGGTACTACAGTAAGCACTTTATGTATATTATCACTTTCCACAACTCCATAAGGAAGGCTCATTTCCCCTGTTTTTTAGATGACAAAATTGAGACTGGGCATCTCATGACAAATAATCACATAAGCTAGAGGTGGAGGAAGTTTTCAAATCTAAGTTCACCCAGCTCTTCCCTTAATATTACACTGCCTCTTGTATAAAGATATACATGTTTTGCGCAACATAAAGAACACTAAGTTATAGTTTATTATAGAGAATAAGTAAACACCTCAAATTTTCATGTATCATGCTGTAAGCTAAGACAAGTGGTTTTAAAGCCGATCTATTTTAATTAATATTTGCAACATCAGCTTAATTCTGATGACTCCTAAAAAGTCTAAAAACTTACAACCAAACTGAATGAAATCTATGGTTTAAGTTTGACTCTGTGCCCCTTTCATCCCTCACTCGAATTAAGAAAGGGATCATTTTAATTGCCTTTTCCCTTATTTCATTTATAATGATCCACACATAGAGGTGCACACGTCCTATTTACCTTTTCCTACCATTGCTGACTAGCTTGCCCTTATCACATGAGTTATTATGTAAGATTTTAAACTTTAAGAGAATTTCTAGATAATTAAGTGAAGAAAGGAAAGAAGGTGTGAGACTGTGGAAGCTGTGGTCTGGGACAGATGGCCACACAGGTCTGAGTTACCTGCATGGTGACCTCTGTCCTAACATATTCCTTCCGCATGGTCACTACTTTCACTATATCCTGTCACACGGGAATGCTACCAGTGACCACGTGGGCCAGTGGTCTGCAAAATGCGGCTCGCGAGCCGCAGCCGCGGTTTGCCGCTCTGTTGACTAATGAGTTTGCCGACCACTGGGATAGGGGCTTAATCACAAGGAACAACAACAGCCTGTAATTATTGGAATCGAGAGTCGTGGGCTAATAGGCATCCTTGTAAAAAGATCCCTAGAGGGTGATCAACTTTTGTCTTGCGCTGGGAATTGATTAGTTTGAGGCCCCTGTCCTGCCTGAGCAGAGGTTGGGCAGGAGCGAAATGGTAATCAGTGATGCCCCTCTGTGTGGGTTAGCCCAGATCAGGAAGGCTGCCAGGGGAAGCTGCAAAGGACTCTGGATTTCTTGAGAGCCTTTGCACAAATCCTTTTAGACTAGGAGGTACAGAATCAGAGATAAATGTTATTGACCGGCTGTGATCGGTAGGTAGCACATTTTTCTTTCTGAAGAGATCATCTTGACTTGTGTGGATCACATGCAGCTCATCTAACTGCCTTGGGAGTGGGAGGAAGCACATAAAATATCCCCTCAGTTTTCAGTTAGGTTGCACGCACAGATCTACAGGAATATTGCCAGGAAATGTCTATGAGCCCATCCAACCCTGGAATTGAGAAGTAAAGAAATGAAATCACTGCTTCCTTCCATGTCTACAAATAAAAGGCCTTCTGCTCCAAATAAAAGTAGATGGAATGGGTGGGGCAGCGTCCGGAGAGAAGAAAGAAGAAGCAGAGGCGGAATAATAATAGTTCTCAAATAAACTGACTCTCCTGAACACTAATGAGGGCAACGAAAAAGCTTTTATAGTTTACGTTGGAGGTGTTGGGCCTGCTTCTGGAGGCAGCTGGTTTGGTGATGACAGGAGAGAAATTGCAGGTGGTGGCTTCTCTCTTGCTTCTGTCTCCTTTCAAGGAAAGCCATGCTCTAACTGCAGCAGGGAGAACCGCATAATTAAGAGAGTTGTCTGACCTTGAAGGGGTGGGATTTAAGACACTACGTAGTTGGTTTAAATGGATTGTTCAGTGACCTTGATTCTAGACATTATAATGCTTTTTATACTTCAGGAAGCATCTCATTATATATTTAATATGACATAGGGGATTTTCCTCTGAAAAACAATTAAATACAGTTGACCTCACATATCTGTGTGTTCCATATCCAAAGGTTTCACATCTGCATATTTAACCAGCCATGGATGGAAAACATGGGGGGAAGGGTGCTATGGTGTTGCTGACCTGTACTATGTGGTTAGTCCTGTGATGGCTGCATCTGTACTGAACATGTACAGACTCTTTTCCCCTTGTCATTATTTTCTAAACAATACAGTAAAACAAGTCTTTGCATAGTATTTACATTGTATTAGGTATTATAAGTAATCTAGAGATGATTTAAAGTATATAGGAGGATGTGTGCGTAGGCTATATGCAAATACGAAGGCAGTGGTCGGCAAACTCATTAGTCAACAGAGCGGCAAACCGCGGCTCGCAAGCCGCATGTGGTTCGCGAGCCGCAGTTTGCCGACCACCGTACTAAGGGACTTGAGCCTGGTCGGAATTTAGTGTCATGGGGCATCCTGGAACCAAAACCCCTGCAGATACCGAGGGATGCCTGTAACTGGTTCATTGGTCTCTTGATCATGTCTTAGAATAAGGGGAGTAAACATTTTTGGTGTCGTGGGCCATATAGTCTCTCACAGTTGCTCAGTTCTGCCATTGTAGCATGAAAACAGCCATAATCAACATGTAAACCAATGAGCATGGCTATGTTTCAGTAAAACTTTATTTACAAAGTAGGCAGCAGGCAAGATTTGGCCCACACACAGTCGTTAGAGGACCCCTACTTTAGAATAAATTGCTGAGTGGGTGTGCTTTTTAGTGAGGACATAGGGAACTGGTGAGAACTGATAGCTAGTTTGTTTGGGGTTTTTTTTTTGAGAATTGTTCAGACGAAGGCAGTTCTCCATGGTTTTTCAGCAGAGTTACTATTGCACAAGATCAAACGTATGGTTATTTTGATGTCATGGGGGCATTTAGCAGAATGTTTCAAAAGGAGCTTTGTAAAAATGAAGAAATGTGGGCCACTGCAGTTAGGTAGTTAACTCTTTGGTGCCTGCTACCTCTTAACTGATAAGAAAAACAGTGAGATAACAATAGAAGAGAGTAAGCAGCAAATGGATGCTGAGAAAAACTTAACAGAATGATTTCTTTAACATACTGTATATATTAGCTTTTGAGATAAAAAGACCTGCAAACATAATATGGTCATATATTCTGAGAAGAAATTACCCCATTCTGTGTGATGGAATTTCATATGTTAAAATCATACTGTGTTTCTCAAAAAAGCATGGTAATTTCCTACTGCTCCATTTCTGAAAAAAAGTGTCTGAACCTTAAGTAGCCTCTACGCTGTCCAGTACTCTTTCCTTGGCCCTCAAATGCTCTGCATTTTTAATCAGTGAATTTAATCATATAATGTCAAATTAAATTTTTGATGAGTCAAACCTGATCTCCATACCAGGTTCCTACTAACTAACAAGCATTCAGTTGGAACATTCAGAAATTAAAGACTGTCTTTCCCTAGCTCAGTGTTGAAACTTTATAGACAGCACAGTGTAGAGCAAGCATGTCAGACTCAAAGGCTAACACGGGCCAAATAAACGAAGCATGTGGCCCACGGGCCGCAAATTTGACACGTTTGGTGTAGAGTCAGCCCTTCCTGCCCAGCCGTCTCCAAGCCACTTGGAACATTTGGGACCCACCAGTGATTTCTTGAGTTGGCACTAAACCAACAATTCCTCAGGACCAAACATTTTCGTCACAAAATTCATACACTTTCCTAAGGCTCAGACGTATTTGACATTCTAGTACTTATTCACATTTCCCAGAAAATGTCAATGCTCTTCTCAAATGTAATGTAAAAAAGAAGAGAGGAAATCAGTCTGTGACTAGTGGGTCAGAGAGGACACGGGGCAGCAGATGCAGGTATAATTGAATAAAAGTATGTCATCTGGGACTCAGTGCTACAAGGGACAGAAAGCCAGCTCAGTCTGACCTAAAAAAGAGAGAGAGAGTGAGAAAGGGGGAGGGAGTGGCAGGAGAGGATAGAGATTCTTAACAATGTATGAGCTTCTGCAATGGAAAAGCCCAGAAATCTGGCTAGTTCCTAATGATGTCAAATATTGTCACCAAGTGCAGGGACCTGATTTCTCTCTGCTCTGACTGCCATGGTGTTCGCCTCACCCTCAGTTTCACACTGTGACCTCCAGCAGCTTTAGGCTCTTCCCATTATGTTGGCAAAACATCCATGGCAATTCGTACCCTCAGAGCTCCTCATCCAGGAAGGAGGAGAGAGCTGCTCTTTCGGGGTCACCTGTGGATGAAGAAGGAAACTTCTTTTTCCCAGAAGCCACAGGGGGGGTATCCTTTACATCCAGGGGCCCTGGTTCGTTTTTATGCCAGTTTCTGAACCCATCCTTGCCCATCGCCACCACTGAAGGCGGTGTCAGTTCCACTCAGACGCTAAGACAGTGGGGAAGGGCTGTTTCCTCAAATGAGAGTTCAGGCCCCGCTTCCAGATTGGAGGGGTATAAAATAGTGGGCAGCAAACCACGATCGCTACAAGAGCTGTGAGAAGTGACAGCAGAGAAGAAAGCACCAAAGAGGCGGTAGTAGGCGTTCCAGATTAAACAGCACCGCAATCTGATGCTTTTACAATTTGTGTAGCTTCCAAAGCATCACTGAAATGGTACTAATGCATCATGGGTATTCAAAGTGACGGACCTGAGACATCTAGGCAACGTTAAATTCTGTTTGATTTACTCATACAAGGGAGAAGGTCATGGACATGGGAAAAGTAGTCTGTGTTTTCATAAGTATCACTGTTTTCAAAGGACCAAAACTAAGTCTACTGAAAAGTTCTTTTTACCATATCAGACTTTTTTTTTAATATCTCACATTTTCTTGTGCTTCAGAATCTTACTCTTGTACCTCACCAAAGCCATGGGTTTAATAGTGAAATATTGTTACAAGCTGTGTTTAATTATACCTTAACAAAGTAGGATTATATTTATTGATGAGAATATTGTTTTTGCTTCTGCCCAGAATGCATACACAGCCACAGCTATCAACAGCACCAACTTCTGCACCTCAGCAAAGGACGCCTTTGTCATTCTCGTGGAGAATGCTTTGCGAGTGGCTGCCATCAACACAGTAGGGGATTTCATGTTATTCCTAGGCAAGGTAAGACCAAGTATATTACCTGAGATGTACAGTAAATTTTCTAATTTCATAAAACATCTGGCCCACCAAAAATTTAAAAGTAACTTAATATATAGCAAGCACGTACAAACTCCTTAATATGCGCTAGGCTCCTTTCTAAGTACTTTATATTTGTATTGTGCTCATTTAATCCTCACAACAGATTTGTAAAGGAAGATCCATTGTGATTATCATTTTATAGGTGGGGAAACTGAGGCCCGGGGAGACTAAGTGTAACTTGTCTATGTTTTTCCTTACATGTTTTGAAGTAGTATTAAATAACAGTCTGTGTAGTGGTTAGGGCTACTGCATCTGGAGCTTGACTGCCTGGATTTAAATTCTGCCTCTTTTACTTACCAGCTGTGTGATCTGAGGCAGGATACATAACCACTCTGTGCCTCAGTTTGCTCATCCATAAATTTGGGATAATAATAATAATAATAATAATAATAATAATAATAATAAAGCCAAAACCTTAGGGTTGTGAGGATTAAATTGGTTAGTACGAGAACCTAAGACACTGCTTGACACATTATAAGTTCTCAATAAATGTTAGCTGTCGTCATTACTATATATAAACCCCTTTAAAATAGAGTTATATGTCTAGCCTTTGCTAATATGTGCATTATAAAGTAAAATATAAAAGAAACTGTAAATACATGACAAATACAACTAGCAGCCCCAGGTGATTCTCTTGAACACTCCCTGGGGTATATTACTACACCATCACTGATATAGACCCGTACTTCTTACAGGCTGTGGTCTGTGTCAGAATTACCTGGGGCACTTTTTTTTAATCCTCATTTGAGGATATGTTTTCATTGATTTTTAGAGAGAGAGAGAAACATCAATGTGAGAGAGAAACATCGATTGGTTGCCTCCCATACACACCCTATCGGAGATCAAACCCACATCCTAGGTAATGTGCCCTGACCGAGAATTGAACTGCAACCTTTTGGTGTACAGGATGACACTCCAACCAACTGAGCCACCTGGCCAGGATATGGGGCACTTTTAAAAAGCATATTGCTGCACTTAGATCCAACCTATCAGACTTGGGGGTGTACCAACTCTACAAGTGATTTCTAGTTGCCTCTAATAGTTTGAAACCCCTGTGTTCTCTGCTTGAATAAATGTGTGACACCCTTCGATTATATTTGGGAATAATTAGTACATTCTTTGACTTCTTTGCGTAAATATTAATAATTCTCAAAGGTTTTTCTCACGTGACAATATCCACCTTCCACCTCAACAGCTTTTTCTCTCAACATCTAAGTTTGTCTGGGCCCCACCGTCTACCTATAACTAACTTAACATTCCAGATGTGGCTTAACTTTTAGTGGCATAATGAGACCACAAAGAACCTCAGTCTTTCTATAGGGTGGATATAAAAAATTTGAATAAGAGTATAAGAAAGAACTCATTCTAAAATTGAAGCCAAAAGAGTGGAAAGTGAATGTGATTAGCTCTCTGTGGAAATCACCTCAGAAAAGTTACTAGCAGAGAAGAGTCATAAGAGTTGGCCACAAAAATGGAGCGTGCGTGCGTGCGTGCGTGTGTGTGTGTGTGTGTGTGTGTGTGTGTGTGTGTGTGTTGGGGGGTTTTCCAAATCTTGGACAGACCCAGATTTGCTCCCTAAAGTCATCCGATAGAAGGATCACTTTACAGCTTAACCAGTATGTTACCCAATGCATTATAACTCCCAGTTAAGTTCATGGTGAATGAGAGACACTTTGTTGTTGATAAATAGTAAAGAAGAGATGAAAGAGGAATTCTTGGTCTGACTGTCCTCAGCACTGGACAAGGGAAGGCCGCAGTAGTTCTGGAGGACCCTTCCTTTGTTGTTTAAGGCTTGATGCTAGGCCGGTAAAGGGCAAGAGTCTGAGATTCAAATAACCTATTCCTGCTTTGTATCAGTATCCACGTATTTTCAGAGTTTTTACCTGGAAAGAGCCCTGAAGTTGGCATCATAAGACCATTATTTGAGTGGTATCTGCTGACGTTGGGTGGGTTGGCTAGCATGCTTCCCAGTCTATAAAATGAGATGATAATGTTTTCCATCAACCATTCATAGGGTTGATGAACAACTGAGCCCTAACCGGTTTGGCTCAGTGGATAGAGCGTCGGCCTGCGGACTCAAGGGTCCCAGGTTCGATTCTGGTCAAGGGCATGTACCTTGGTTGCGGGCACATACCCAGTAGGGAGTGTGCAGGAGGCTGCTGATCGATGTTTCTCTCTCATCGATGTTTCTAACTCTATCCCTCTCCCTTCCTCTCTGTAAAAAAAATCAATAAAATATATTTTTTTTAAAAAACACAACTGAAATAAAATGTACTGAAACACACCAAAAAAATGTTAAGTGTTGAGTATGAGGTAATGAGACAGCAGAGTAGGTGGTTCTTGACAAGAATCAAATTGGTTATTTCCTTTATTTTCATGGATGTTTTTAGCAACCCTTTTTTTCATAGATAGTCCAAATCTAAACTTCATGGCAAATTATGTTAAATTTGCCCCATATTCTATTTGAAATAATGAAAAGGCTCTTAGTGATGTTTGCAGCATTATTTATATCTGAAAACAATATACATGTCCAACTGTAGGAGAATGGTTAAATAAATGTTATTTTGTTGTTGTTAAATAAATTTTAAATCACCCATAAAATGAAATTAGGTAGCTGAATAAGTATTTATGAAACATTTATAATGCTACTATAAATATTAAGGAAGAGTTTTTAATGATTTGTTTATACAATACTACTTCATAAATGTAAAAATGCTTAGGAAAAAATCTGTAGCAGTAGCCTGAAATGTCGGTAATTTTCTTCTTCTGAGTGCTAAGAATGTGCATAATTTTTCCCCCTAAAAAAGGCGTACATTGATCTTAAGAATTGCCACAGGTGCCAAATAATGGAAGCTTTAGAAAACAAGCATAACATTTGGAAAACTTGATTATTTTTAATGTCAACAAGGATGATTTTTAAAATTTATATTATATGATCTACATGTATAACTCTGTGTGTATGTGGTACATATGGGTTATACTTTTTAATTTGGGATGGAAAGGACTCATGTTGACCATCAGATATAAGTAGTAAAGAAAATTTTACACCTGCCAACGATGAAGAAATAGTGGTTTCTACTGCAGGGTATTACATGTGGTCTTTGTTCTCTCTGCCTCAGGTGCTGATAGTCTGCAGCACGGGCTTGGCTGGGATTATGCTGCTCAACTACCAGCAAGATTACACAGTATGGGTGCTGCCTCTGATCATCGTCTGCCTCTTTGCTTTCCTAGTCGCTCATTGCTTCCTGTCCATTTATGAAATGGTAGTGGATGTGTTATTCTTGTGTTTTGCCATTGATACAAAATACAATGATGGGAGCCCTGGCAGAGAATTCTATATGGATAAAGTACTGATGGTAAGTACTTCAAATGCCCTCTACTGCTTTAGGGATGAAAAGACTAATAAAATTAAACCTGTAATACTGGTGAATGAGGTTGGTCTTGGGGGAGCGAGGGAAGAAGGCCCTCTTGGCATGGAAGAGACCATTTAACATCCACTTAGCTAGAGCAATACCCATTAATAGGCCTGAGCTCGCACTATTCCATTCTGCTGCCCCCTCTCTGCAGTTAGACAGACTTGAATTGACTTTTAAACCTGACTTTTAGCCCTTGAATTACAATTAAAACATTGGACCATTGATAGTCTAAGTGCACTTTCCTGTGGGGTGGGGCTCAAAGACAAAAAGTCTTAGTTCCCAGGTTGAAGTTAGTAACTCCCTATATTTCTCTATCTACCACTTTTCTAATTATTATTGCTGTCTACCCCATTTAAACTCATTATCCTAAGTATGCCAGGCCAAATGAAAGGCATTTGGTAATGAATATAGATGAACAGACCCATGACTGGTAGATTGTCTTGTTTTATATTATTCAAGATCTGAACCTTTACACAGGTACATTCAGATTCTTTATAGTTGTGTAGCCTCTGCAGCTCCCCTATATTAGAACCTCATTGAAACCTTTTTTTAAATTTAGAAATTATGTTAAATGGTTTAAATACTAGGTACTATAAAATTAAAGGTGCTTTTTCTTTTTTCACTTTCACCTGAGAATACATTTATTGATGTTTAGAGAGAGGAAAGGTGAGAGAGAAACATCAGTTGGTTGCCCCCACCCACCCCCAACTGGGGATCGAACCCACATCCTAGGCATGTGCCGTGACCGGGAATCAAACCCGCAACCCTTTTGGTGTATGGGACAACACCCAACCAACTGAGCCATCTGGCCAGGGCTTAAAGATGTTTTTTAATAATAACACCTTGCTATTAAGTTATGAAATATTCCTATCTTAAGAGTGGAGAATATTGAAGACTATCTCAATATCAGATACTGAAAATAACAAGTCATCTTCCAGGAGAATGAATTTAAATTTATTTATTTAAAATAAATGTGTTCATAAATAAACAAGATTTTTTTTTTAATTGCAAAATTATCAAATGAGTTAACTCACCTATTTGGTACTGATTATCTCTTTTACCGAGCACATCATCAACTAAATTTTGGACATTTTCAAAGTGGAATTTGGCCCATGATAATGGCATCTCTTTTGTGATTATAGCATTTAGGAGAAGCGTTTATTTTTTTGTTTTTCAGCCACTGATCAAAGCAGAGAAAAAATCCAGTTTTTCTCCTTTTAGTTTTCTCTGTAAGATTGAGGAGGGCGTTTAACGAAGTGCTTTGACAGGAGAGGAACGTTTTATTGGGGGCCAATCCCATCTCAGATACTTCTGACCACGGGTTCTGGTGGTTGCACCATTTTCCTGCTTTATGGAGTAATTCCAAGTCCAGGTAGACTTTTCTTAAAGTAGCTGGTTTATGATTTGGTAAAAACAGTATTCTGTGCTTATAGTATCAGTGCTTTCTTTTACCTTGTAGGCTTATTTTAAAGAGGAGGCTTATGGTGTAAAATGCTATTCCATTTAACCATGATATGGAAAAAGTAAATCAACAAATAAAACAAATTCTCCATATGGGAAAATAGTCTTTTTTTTTTAAGTTAGGTATTTTCTCTTTGGGCTAGAACTAACATTACCTCTCATAAGTGAGCTTGTCACAATGAATGGATGGCAAAATATATTACCTATCAACAGACTGCAGTTCATCCTCACACACTTAGCAGCTCTTATGTCTACTACTATTACTGATGGCTATTGTTTTAGGGTCTCCAGTGACCAGTATTGAGTCAAAAATGTGAATGTTCTTTAGAATGTGGAAGGACCTAAGAGTTTTGCCATTTGGTCCCTATTTTGCAGGAGTTTGTGGAAAACAGTAGGAAAGCAATGAAGGAAGCTGGTAAGGGAGGCGCTGCTGATGCCAGAGAGCTGAAACCAATGGTAGGTGGAGATGAGGAGGTGGCCACCCTCCCCGAGTTTCACTTTCACTTCCTCTCTCTCTCTGTCTTCACCGACTGCGCCTCCTCGGGAGAAGCGTTTGCTGTCTGTATCACGCAGGACGTGCTGCTCTTTCTGTTTGTGTGTCTACCCATCACTTGGATGGCAGAATTCTTGTCACGCCTGAGACTGCCTTCTGTAAAAGTAAGCTGAAAGGAACACAGCACTGTCACAATGAAGAGTGGTCATGCCAGGGTAGGGCATAGTCTTGTCCCTAAGGTGAAATTGCTGTTTCTATTTTTTTTTTTATTTCCTTTGTAACTGTCAGTGGTTAGTTTCCATTGGACTGAACATTTGTTGGTGCACTCAAACTGACGGTTTGAGTTTTGTCATTTTGGAAGGTGATAAGAGCAGTTCCTTTCAACTTGCTAAAATCCATACTCCCCCATTTTTTAATATTGGTTTGTTTGTGTTTCTGTCTTTTCCCCTTGGCTGACTTTTTCTTCTGTTGCCTGGATTGTACTTTCTTTGTTTCTAAAGCTTATTTTTCAGTAGCAAACAAGTCTCTTTTCATCAACACCCACATTTTCTACTCAATAAGACAACCTGGTCTTCTCCAACTTCAGCTCAACTTCAAACTGTGACCTCTGGTCAGTGATACAGACATTCTACTATCATTTGTGGGGGAGTGGGGGAAGGCACCTTAAAGTTAATCATTGTAAGGAGACTCCTAAGTTGATAGATGTTCTCACCGCTGCATAACAACAAATGTCTCTAGCATATATTGGTCTAATTACTACATATTTTACAAATGTGTTGTTCTTAAATAGCATGTTTATTTCAAATATTATATAATTGCCATAAACAATTAATTTTAAATAATCTGCCTTCTAATTGCATATAGTGTCCAAAAGTGTGAGGTAAAGTCTCTCTTTTCTTCTTTATACTTTAATAAATGGATTGATTCATATTTTTCCAATGTAAGAACTATATAATATAAAACAAGCCCATTTAAGTATGTAAGAGTAAAGGAAATGGGTTCATTTAAGAGGAGTGGAGGAAGCTATATATATATATATATATATATATATATATATACACACATATATATGGAAAATAACCACATATTCAACCTAAAAAGTCTCAGCAGAATATCTAGATATAAACGGTTTTCTCTGAACCCCTTCCAACACCTATTTTGATATGTTCTTAATAGCTTTGATGATAATGAAGCAAAATTTCAATGTTTAGATTCCCCAGGCACAGATCACTCTGATCATAAGTAAAAGAACGCTGCCAGTGGTTATATAGCTCTTACTTTAAAGTGTGCATTAGCCGGAACTGGATTGAGTGGGCAAGAGACTCTAGTCAGCAATCCCGCCAGTCAGGTGCCTTGCCTCCCTACCCCTTCTCTCTGAACCACTCTTACTTCACGCAGGCCGAGGGCGGGGGGCGGGGGGGGGCAGTGAAAATGCCTATGGTGGCATGGAAAAGTGAGGAAGACTTCTTTCTTACCATTGCTTGGTTGTCCCAATTACTCAGGAAATAAGGTTCCAAGCCTAAGACTTAAAAAAGGTGTAGAAAATCTTAAAATGTAAACAATCCTCCCCTCAACCCTCCCCCCCCCATCTTCCCAGTGGTTGAAATTTCCAATCAATTATTGTGCAGTGATAAGCATTTAAAGAAAGGGAGAAATATTTGGAGGTTTGGGACTAGCTAGATTGACCATGTAATTGATTGGCATGTAGTTCTGTATTCTTGAGGGAAAGATAGAAGGGTTGTGGTAGACCAGAATGCAAGTTTACCTAAACCCCTTATTCATAATTAATAATACTAGGTTATGTGGCATTCTACCAGAAGCCAAAAATTGAGAAATATTTTCCCCCTATAATTGCTTTCAGTTTTAAATTAATGACACTTAACTCAAACAATGCATTCAAATCTTCATTCAGGTTTTGCTTTTTTGTTGTTGTTGTTCATAAGTTCATTGCTTGCAATTAATGGCAAGTCCCCAAATACATCTTTTACGTGCATTTTTCTTCTGGTGCTTTGGACTTTATAGTATTTGGTCCCTAAGAATGATGGTTTAAGTGGCGAAAAAACTCCTCAGGAGAGAAGTGTAAGATTGTACTCACAGGGTCGTTAAAGTCTTTAAGCTCATCAGTACCTCTAATTCTCATCTCTTTTCCACAGTTTGCATGGTAAGACTCTACCCCATACTACCACCACCATCTTGTATGTGTCCCTAAAGAACTAGCTGAGAAATTCCCCCCTGAAGTTTGGAGACTGGTAGAATTGAGGATACTTCTTTGTATTTGCTTGATTTAATTGACGTTATAGATGAGCATTCTTGAATGCTGGCATACCTAGTTCGTCATATTTGTAGAAACGCTGCTATTTGAGTTCACTGTCTACCTCCTCCTTATGGGTTATTTTAATTTAGGGCTTATTTTTAGCCTATAAAATAATGTTCAGAAAAAAAATGAGGTTTAAAATTTTCCTTTTGACAAGAAGGGTCATTGAACTGGATATATAAGTACTCCCAGTTTTCCTCTTGGACATTTTTTTTTTTTTTTTTTTTTTTTTTTTTTTGAGAGAGAGAGAGATTCTGCTAGTGAAGAAGTGAAGAAAACTTGGAAGGTTTATGAGGTCTCTCTCTAAATCTTTGAAAATGGTTTTAGGAAAATTTACCAAATGTGATATAGAAGTTTAAGCAAGAGACATCTGGTCATCTGCAGGAAAGCATCTACAGAGGAAAGGGAGAGGAAAAAACCCCGGGCACTCTAGCAGCATAGGCCAGAGAGGCTGCAGAGCTCGGAGATTTTTCAGAACAGCGGTGTGGTTTCCAGCAAGCAATCGCATCACAGCCCCTGGAATATGGGCTCAGGGGAGAAGGATTCTCAGCTCCTTTTGCTTTGTTGCTGTTTGTGACCATCTATGCATTTGTAACATCGTTCATGATCTCCTTCTAATGGTAATTGTCTAAGATGATACTCTGTGTGACTTTGTTTTCTAGGCCTCGGGAGCAAGTTCCGCTTGAACCTAGCCGACCGTTACGGAACCCATTGACATTCCAAACCAATATATACACATAACTATGTGTGTGTGTGTGGGTGTGTGTGTGGGTGTGGGTGTGGGTGTGTGTGTGTGTGTGGGTGTGTGTATATGTATATGTATGTGTGTATGTATATGTATATGTATACACACACACACACATAATCAGCCAAAATCAGAGAAAAGGAACAGGGATTTAATACCTTTTTTATGCTTATTTTTGTCGAACATGTACTCCTTTCATACGGGTGGCTTTTACAAGGCAACTGCCGTCATTTAATGTTTTCAATTGTAATTGTCTTAATGGAAATGTTAAGATTCATATCTGATTAACATTTTTAATAACTTAGAGGAGATTTTAACTTTAGTTATTTAAATTAGGTAAAATTATTGTCCCGAATTCTCTGTCTAAAGTTTATTCAGGGGTGATTTCCCTGACAAGTGCATAAAATCAAGATCTTATTTTCCTGATGAATAAGTCCTAGTGGGACCAGACTAGGCATATGCTTTCCAAGAAATAAGGAATTACTCCAGTTTTCCCCAATCAAAGAAGCCATGTCATTTTCCTTTGAGAAACACGTAAGAGGACCCACTATGGGAAGTTTCATAATCGCTCATGCATTTGTCAGCCAACATTAAAAAGTAACCAACTCCTCAGGTATTTGTAGTTTACCCTAATGCTTCTATAGGAGAGTAGGTAAAAAAGAAAAGGGTAGATGATCTTTCTTATGCAAACTTTTTTCTTATGGTTTGTCTTTCTTTTTTTTTACTTCAATAGCATCTTTCACACATTTTGTGCCTAATTTGAGAGGAAGCTGGAGCACCCGATGAGTTTATGTAGCCTCCAAATTTCTGTGTATTGATTTGCAGGTTAAGTAATGCTGGGAGGGATAAAGAAGGGAGAGAAACACTAGACACAAAGCATTGACCATTCCAGTGGTGTAGGGCTAAATAGGCATTTTATTCAAATGCTATAAACTTGGAAAACAGAATGGAAGGTGCTCCTCTCCTTGGCAATTCATGAAGCATCCAGAATTCTACAATGTTTAACTGAAGAATTGGTTAATGTTCTGATCCTCAAGTGTTGAACGTTTTTGTTTGTTTGTTTGTGGCTGGGTTATGGGGTTTTGTTCGTTCGTTTGTTTGTTTGATTTTTCTATTCCTGAAGCTTACCAGATATGAATGGCTAATATTCCATTGTTCTGCTTATTGTAATGGTGAATGCTTTAAGAAAAAAAAAGTGTAATTTGCTAAGAATAATTCATGATCTGTTTATGCGATAACTCCTTTTTGTTACAATTTTTTTAAAAAAAGCTATTTTTGTTAATGTAAAGTAAATATTTCAGAGCAAATTTTTTAAACTTATTGCACTAAATACAGGCTCTGTACAGAAAAAGAAAAGCCTCAGCATTTTATCATTCCATGGAAGGAGAATCTTTTGAAAGAAAGCATTATCTCCTACCAGAATTAGACAGTGAATTGGACCGGTATTATGGAAATGCATACAATTAATGTCCGTAGGGATTAATAAGCAGCTGTTTGCTAATGTGCTTCCTTTCAAAGGGTTGGACCTTTAAATTGCTGCAAAAGGTAAATTTTATTTTTTCCTTTAAGTATCTGTGTTCTTTAGCTAGGCTAAAATTTGCTAAAATGCCTTGGTTTCTTTTCAAAGCTCATGTAATATTTCTGATTTTTCAGAATATTTGCAATAAGAATCAGAAATTTTATTAAAAAAGAAAACACACAGTTAGGAGCTCATGTCTTGGCAAGATCTGGGAAACCAACATTGTGAGAGTCGCTCTTTTGAAACAGTAATTCTCCAGAAGTTAACATCTAACATTGACAAACTGTATCATTGTACTATTTTATATCAGCAAAAAGGAATAAATATAATTATGTAACTAACAAAAAATTATCCAAATAGGTGAGAGAGCAAATCATCTAAGAAAATTCAGAATACCTTCTGTTTCGTAGCCACACAGATTTGGGGCATCAAGGAACATTGGGAGCTAAATTTATGGTTGGCAAAAATCTGGAAGATGTGTATCAAAACAGAAGACATTTGAGGAGCTAGCTATTTTAGGAGGTGTCCCTCCAGAGTGACCTGATGGAAGTCTTGAATTTAGAAATTGGGTTCTGCTCACTTGGACATCTCAACATCACGGACCCTTGCTGCTCCCTGTCCCAATTGCTCGCAATCTCAACTATTTGGAAACCACCAGGAATGCTTTCTAATTATCATTCGCAACTAGAACTGTAATCAGAAAGAAATTTTGTATTTTTGTATAACTTGATTGTGTGCCATTTTATATAACAGGTCCTGTTTTACAAATAAATTTTGTTTTACTAACATTGTGTTTAGAAAATATGATCTATGTGTAACCATGTCATTTGAGTTCCAAATTAATTGCCAGGTTATTTCCCCTGAGTAAGTTTGTGTATGCAGATATGTATATGTACTACACAGGCACACACAGAGAGACATTTGATGTGTAGAATGTCACTTTCATCTGAGCTTCATTCTTTGATTCATTCTATGAAGCCTCACAGAGGCTTTTTTTTTCTAAAGCAATATTGAAATGTTTTGAGGTTATGTCTGGATGTTCCTGCTGCTTTCCTCATCCATTGCAAGTCATCCCTCAGCGAGCTATGGGCTGGCTGCCTTGTTGCTCAATCCACTCACTGCCTCCATCTTCTGCCCAAGTGAGAAAAATAGATGAAAACAAAAATTATCTGCAAAATGGGGTTACCTGAACCATTTTATGGACCATTTGACTCTGTGTTGTGTGTTGGTTTCTTTGTTTTGTTTTTGTCTTTTTCTGTGGTGGATCTTCACAGTTGCACTCCGGACTCATATCTTAAGGTCCTCTTAACTGTCCATGAGGATCCTGGTGGCCGGAGCATCATTATGGTTTCTGCCACCAGATGATTAAGGGTCTGGTGCACAATTTGGAGTTTCTAGGCTCCTGCCTCAAAAGTAAGCTCTGCTGTAATGTAATGTGGAAGAGGGAAGGTTACATTTCCCTATAAATTTAAGGGCTCCATCTTCAATGGGAAGCTTACCAGTGCTTTCGGTAAACATTAGGAATTCAGGGCATTGAGATTGTATAATCCTTGCATGGATGAGCAGAGATCAAAGCAGGTTGTTGCTTTAAACCACTTAATGCAATGTTTAATGTTTGGGATTAAAGCTTTTATCCCATCCTATAGCATAATCAAGTCCTAAGTCACTAATTTAAGTAGCTTGGTAGTGTGCTGGTCCCCAAACCTTTTCCATATGGTTGAGGAGGAGGCACCCACTGAGTCTGTTTGAAAGTCATGCTGGAAATAAGTTTTTCCTTTGTAGATATGCTCCTGTACTCGTATAGTTTCTTTTTTCAGTAAAGGGCATTAATCTGCCAATTTTCAATACCACTGACCTTGGTGTCTGCCAAGGGCTCCTTTGTCTTCCTAGGGCACTTCCAGGCCTAGCAAGGAGATGCCCCTTCCTTTATCCTGGTCCTGAGGTGCTTTTAACCAGAGAGATGCTTCTCCCACCCACTTCCTCAAAACAGCTGAGGGAACTGCAGGCATCCAATATCTGTGAGGCCACATCGCTGCCCCTGAGGCTGCAACCATTTTCAGCATGCACCATACTAGCTAATAAAGGCCATTTCCGGAGATGCCCCCTCCACCCCACCACCCATCTACAAAGTGGATTCTGGGATCAGTTCCAGTACCAGAGCTGCCAATTACGATGACCTGAACATTATTTTATTTTTGGTCAGTAACCATCTCCTTTGAATTTTGGGAGTTTCCAATGGCCTTAACAGAGCCTTTGAGAAGTTACCTTTAGAAGGATCTTGAAGCTCTCAGCTCTCAGTGAGTTCTCTACTGCTTTCTGTGCTGCAAATTAAAAAAAAAAGAAAAGAAATCCTGAGCCGGGAGGCTTATCAATGCACCTGCCACAGTTAATTTCTGTATTGTTTTCATACATTCCACCTGACAGGAGTGCACTGTAACAGCTTGCCTAGGGTAAAGATGTGGTCTGTGAATACATATTGGAAAATTGCGGGTTCCTAAGCAAATGCATAAAGCCGAGATTTGTGTATTATGTATTCCTAGCATCGAATGCCTTTGGCGTTAAGTGCATATTCGTGTGTCTTTGTGCACTACGGATGCCTGTCAGCCCTTTGAGAAGTAGGCCCTGTTCAGATACAGTGGCGGCCTTCGGAATTAGCTCATCTCTGTTTATTGGCATAGCGCCCACGTTTTGAAAAAGCGACCTTGAGTGTGCCAAGAGAAAAATCTAAAGCTAACAGACATAAAAACAAAACAAAAAGCTAAACGGGTTGAATACACTTAAAACTTAAAGTAGCATACTTGCCCACATTCAAATTTTGTAAATTTGAGCTGAATTCTTACTCTCTGAGAGGAAAATTTTAATCCAAGATTTAAATCTTTAAAAATAGATTTCTGATAAAAATTTGAATGCCAAGTTTTTAAACTTGAGAATTTCTGTGGAAAATTTTCCTTTTCTGTCTAAATTCTATAGTACTCTTCCTCCTCATCTCCTTGAGGGTAATAATCCTATTTAAATATTGCATGATCAATGATCACTTTTGTAAATTACATGGGCAGGATTTAACTTGGATATTTTACAAAGGAATTCATTACTAAATGTGTTGAAAAGATAAATTGTTAGGGACCCAAATATTAGGCTACTTTATTCAGTTTTTATTCTTAGTTTTATAACTTAAGTGATTTCCTGAGGAATAAACACTGCAGACTAGGGAGTTCAGAATAGTATAGCTTCCAGGTGACCCATGGTCTAGTCAAGATCCAGCTGAACATGAAAATATTGTCATTCCCAGATATTTCGGAAAATTTTCACTTTCCTTTGCTAAAACCTGAATTTCATATTTGACATTCAGAAGCAGTTCCTAATCATTTGAGGGGACATGAACCCCTTTGAGAAAGAAGCTTAGGAAAGCAACAGACTCGATCTCAAATGCACATAGCCCATCTGTGAACATTTAAAATGCTACTAAGAATTTCAGGGCCCTCATATGGCCAGCCCCTCCCCACCTCCCCTCGAGGCCTAGTGAGCACAAGTCAAAGGTTTCTCTAAAGTTGGTGTGATGATGTGTTCTGAGATGAGGTCGTGATTACCGCTGAAGGTATCTTTAAGATGGCACCCACCAACGTCTGATCTGCAATCGTTTTTATAACTTGAAGTCTTTGACTTAGTACTAACTTTGGAAATAGAAACTGAATGAATAACAAGATGGTCAACACTGAATCTTTAGGACAGTAAGATTTATTTCCTTGGAGATGTGAGGGTGTATATGTCTGGTGGGGAGGGTGATTTTTGGCAAGGTGCCACATTATTTGCAGTGGACAAGAAAATCCAAAATAAATTAATAGGAAATCCTTATAAGTTTCAGATATGAAACAACATACTGTTATCAGTAGATTGGTGTGCAAAAATACATCAGTCAGCATGGCTGAGAACAGTTAAAGTTGATACATGAGCAAACTCGGTGTAGTCTAGCAGTTAACAGAGTTTCAGTGCAAAGTTGGCGGAGCAGATGCCAGGGGTAGAAATTCTGAATTTGTTTTTCTCTCCGTAAATCAATGAGGTGTTCCCTGTTTTGACTTTTCAGTGACTAGAGTAGCCTTGGACCACTGCCAATGGGACTGTCTCCCCTCCCCCATCACTCGCGCTTCTTTCTATGGGAGCATGTGGATTTCTTCGCATCTGTACCTCACTGTTAGGAAAGGGTGCTGCATCTACAGGGAGGACCCGCAGGGCCTCTGAAAAAGCTAGCAGAAATCCTTAAAGGAGTTGGAAGTTCTTTTAAGATTTGGGTCATAACTTAGGATCAGGCATCAAACCCTTACTTACATTTTCAAACTGAAGAAAGCAGAGGAAATCCTATAACTAACTGGCTGGTGAAGGAGAGCATCAGCTCCCGACCCCCTCACCAACCCCCAAAGGAGCTTTAATAAACTGTCCACAGTAGCAAATGGAGGGACCACAGGTGGAACTTCCCATTTCGGGTGGAAAAGGGCCCAAGTGCAGTGTAAGTACCTACATCTAACATGTCCTTTTGTCGTAGAAGTGTGTGATTTTTAAAACCATGTCCTGACCTTCTCAAATGGATCTGATCACACATCAGTTAGGAAATTCCTTTGAGATAGTTATTTTTGGAGGAATGTGTATTGAGCTATTCCATGTAGAGAAAAGGAAGCCTTGAAAAGAAGAGGAATAAATGGGAACAGGTCTGGGGTGAAGCTACTGCCAGCATCCTGCAGACCATTCTACCTGCCACAGGAATGAGACAGTCATAGGTCAGTTTTGGGGGCTGATTTGAGACAGAGACTAAGTCAATTTCCCCAGTATCTGTTCTCAGAACGTCTTTTGGGCCTGCTTGGTTTTGCTGGTTTTGGTTTTCAGAGACATCACATGAGGAAAGTTACCTTTCTTCTACTCTATTGCCTTCGTTAAGGTTTTCTGATTTCTTCCCTCCTATAAAAGGGTACTGGAAGCTCCGTAATTGAAAAGATGTTTCGATTATACTATCAAAATAGTCTTGACCCCTGACTGCCCTTTGAGTAGGTCCTGCATCCAGTGAAGTAAGTTCAGTGGGTTGTTAGCTGATCTGATTACAGGAGTAAAAAACTTTGCCGCCAATAAGCAACAAGGTGGGATGAAAAGTGTGGAAGGCACCTAACAAAAGGATAGGCTCTCTAGAAAAACAACCAAAGACAAAAGCATATCTTCCGAAGACCAAAGGTCCAACTTCAAGTATTTGCTGGCACAGCCTCTCTGAGCTCCTGGAGTTTAGAATAGGGCTCCTGGAACAAGGCAGCCATGCTTTAGCGATCAGTCAATGCAATAGTGACCTCTCAGGCTCTGAGCCTTAACATCTAGTGTCAGGCCCAGCCCAGCACATGGGACGATGTGAACAGAAAACACACATCAGTGTGTCTCCATTACTCACTGCTGTGGATCTGGCATGAGAAGTATGTTGTGGTGCTGCATACTTCTCCATCTGAGGCCTTTTGGGTCTCCCCCCACCCCCATGTGCATTCTATTTCATGGTGTCAAAACGAATTTTGTATCACATCCTGTCTTAGTCCATTACGAACTGAAGGATCACAGTGAAGCCTTCCATGAATTCTGTAGTTCGGGATCTGTGACCTTGGCATTATTTAGAGTTTTTCCTTGTTGCAGTGTTTTCAGGTGGGGAAACTCACATGTAGGTGCTTGAACATGCCCCACAGACACAGTCGTAGCCCTAGTATTTGTGACTTGTCATCATTGACACAGTGCAGACTTTACAGACAGAGCCTTATGCTCTCAGAGGACTTTAAAAATATGTACATTGAGCAGTTAATTTTCTGGGGTTATCATATCTTGCTGGAAAATCAACTTCCAGGAGCTCTGAATTGGATGGAGTTCCATCTGGCTTCAGAGTGCAATGAGCCTAAATGAAATGGAGCTTTGAAATGTTTTTCTTGTGCAGAAATATGAACTAGGAAAAAAAAAAAGTGCTGATCTAATGCTAAGTTTTCTCTGTGTACTGACTCAGTTGCCAGAATTATAATGAAAACTGTATTTTAGTCTAACAACTGTACAGAATTTTTTATGTAATAAATAAAATTTTATAGGAAAGAGTGTCATTGTTTACTGTGTTGTAACACTTTCCCATGCCCAGGGTGGTGATTAATAGTGTAGGGGAGGAAAATAATTTTCCGCTTACCCTTCTGAGTTCTTAGCTGAGACCTCTGTAATCGAAGACAGATTAATGAGAGAAAAACACACAGAAATTTATTAACATGTATATCATGTATACATGGGCGATGCCCAGGGAAAAATGAGTAACTCCCGGAGGTGGCTTAGAATTCAAGTTTAAATACCATCTTTATAGGTAAAGGGGAGAATAAATGATCTTTAGGAAAAATAAATGGGCCCTTAGAAGAATGGATGGGAGGGAGGTCTGATAGTTGGTGAGAAAGTTTGTCTCGGTGTGGTCTCGACCTCTAGTCTCCTCCTATGATAGGAGTCAATCTTCCCTGGTAGACTCCCAAGAAAGGGATTAATGATTATTGGATTCCTTTTGGAGGACCTGTCATTAGGCAGATAAAGAGAGTTCAGAGAAAACCTCGCCCTGCATTTCTTGTTTTTCAGATGACTACAGCTCAAAATAATCATTTTTTGAGGTGGCATGTCCCGCTCTCCTACAGTCATATTTTGGGGGTGGCATATTCTGCTACTCTTCAATAGAAAGTAATCCTGAATAACATCTTGGTTTCAGATTTAGTCACTAGGCTGCAAGGGTACCCTGGAATGTCCCAGCTATTCCTTTCTAGCATCTCTCAGTGTGGCCTACGGTCCTTGAAGTATGAAATATAAATGTACTAAAAACTAATTTCTGAAGTACAAAGTTCATCCACTGCCGGGCCAGACTTCCTAGCTGGAGTCTGAGTCACCCTGTGAATGCTAAGGTTGCAACTGAATTCAGTCTTCAGGCACAGTAGAAAAGCCTATTAGATAAGGTTTACCATGGAAAACACTCCTGCCTGGTGCAGTGGCCTGCACAGAAATTGAAGCTTGGATATGTGCTAAATTAGTGAAACTTCGGTAGGCCATAATTAAGGCAGTAATTGTGCCCCATTAAAGTTTGGGGGGAAATTACGTTTAATCTATTTCCAGTGATATTGGGGATTAAGGAAGGGGTATTATGAAGTGGAAGATTTTTGGCAATACCAATAAACCTCTCCTGAGTTGTTTCATAATTTGGGGGTTTTCTTGCTGTACAGAATGCTTTTTTTTATTTTTTAAATATGTTTAATGATTTTTTTTAATTTTTATTTTTATTTTTAGAGAGAGAGGGAGAAAGAAAGAAACATTCATGTGAGAGCGAAACATCAATCAGCTGCCTCCTGCATGTCCCCTACTGGGGCTTGAGCTCACAACCCTGGGCATGTGTCCTGATCAGGAATTGAACCAGCAACCTTTTGGTGCATGGGAAGATGCCCAACCAGTTAAGCCACACCAGCCAAGACCAGAGTGCTTTTTATTAGCAAATATGAGTATTGCCCTGATCATAGCCCTGGATGTTTATCTATACTATCTTTCCAAAAGAAGTTGTTATAGAATATTTGTGAGGTGTCCTCAGAAGTAGGAGTGTTTGAGATAATGAAAAATATTAACTAGTCCGGACTGTTCATTCTTTCTTGGGGGCTCATTCTGCTGCAGAGGCGCACAGTTTCTAGTTATACAGACCAACTAGCGATGAAAGAGCTTGTTGAAAAACCTCACATCTCCTGAAGTACCCAGAATTTGTTTCTGTCTTTTTGGCTAGGGAAACTATATTCAACCTCAAATTTTAGAAAATAAAGAAAAATCTAGAGGATGTTTTTTACAAAGAATACTATTTGTGACTTCTAGGTTTATATGTCATTATGATTGACATTGGAGCTTCTTCAAATTGCTCTGTAGCTCAAACCTCTTACAGGTGTTGAAAGGTTCAGAAAGAAGCCAACATCCTATGAGGCTGTTTGGCCTTATATCTTTGATCATGTTTGCTGTGGGACTAACCTACAAGACCATGCCTCTTCACATTATTTTTTTGTTTGTTATGGCAAGTAGCAGTGTAAGTAAAAAAATGCTTCGTGCCTTTAATTTGACACTGCATTACTGTCCAAATTCTGAGAAAAATAACTTGCGGATGCACCTAGCTTAAATTTAGGATTCCAGAAAACGCAAAGCTCAGCTATTAGACCATTTCATGGGCTTATCAGCAGTTTCAGCAGAAGTCTTAAAGCTCTCTAGGTAGTCATAAGCTCCCCAGCTAGGTATGTCAGACTAGAGAGGCGACAGTAAGGTTTGCCTTCAAGGCAAAACAAAAGAGCTTTCAGCCATCCAAACTCATCCTATAACCTTACACAGGATATTAGGGGCTTGTGTTTGGTCTACTGTCTCCATCAGCTGGAAAGGATTCTCACAGTTTATCACAGAATTAAACAAATGTAACATAAAAGTAAAAATTGAATTACATAAAAAGGCAAGTGAAAATTGAGAAGAGGAGATTAACTGTATAAGACATCCTAGGCTAGACTGAACTCTAACTTTTCTGTCAGTCCTGCAAAGGTGAACTCAAGGAAGGTACATAGTTTTACGTCTAATAAAAAGAAGCATTGAATAGAACTTCAACAGGAGGGACTGGGGAGGCATTAAAAATGATGTAAGTAATATGTAATGACTTGGAATAATGTCTACAATATAGTCAAAGAAAAATGGGATAAAGCAGTTTTTATAGCATGATCTCATTTATGTAAAATCAATATCTGTATACGTTTTTAAATGACAAAAGATATAATAGATGTTCTCCTAACCAATTCTGTAGGCACTGGTAGTTGATGGGTTAATTGGAAAAGTTGGTGAAGGAAGAAAATCATTATACATGAAACATTTTTAAAAAGTACAAGTAGCTATTCATTGGCCAATCTTTGACGTGGGTGCAGTTCTTTCGCTGTGGCTCTTTGGCTCCTCTGAAGTCTGTTGTCTTTTTTGCACTAACCACACCAATAATGCAGTCACCCAATGTAATAATGTGAGATATTGATTTCTTTAAAAGGGATCAAGAATTTAGAAATGCTTATGAAGCCAGCTGAGTATAGACTCCCAGATTTTTATGAATTCTTTCCAATGTGTATAATTCTTGTGCATACATAATTTGAGACTGATATTTTTAGTATCTATAGAGTCTTTCCAAAGCATTCAACTTAGTTTTCATAGAAATTACTCTCTTCATATTCATTTTTTATCCATATACATAATATTGAAATGAGTATACCGTTAGAATTTAACAACTTCACCTGGCGTTATGTGTTGGAATACACACTGATTCCTGCCGAGCACAGTCCACTGATGCTGAGAACAGTACACGGGTCCCTGAGCGTAGGCCCGCCTGCTGTGGGCATCAGCCAGTACATTCCACAGAGGACCGATTGGAGGATGTCAGCCCATCTGGCAAGATGGTTAAGTGCAGGTTGGCTGAGAAAACCACCCTTTTACTCAACATAAGCATTGTGGTTATCTCTCTATTATGTGGTTATGAATAGTTTAAATTTTTTGCTTCTCTGTATGTTTAAAATATTCCCATATAGGTTTATAATATGAAAAAAAATAGAGTTACATTAAGGAGGAAATAGCCAGGTAGGTATAATAAAATGATAGTAACTAAACCTGAGTAATAATGGGACAATGGGGTAGAAGAGAGTGTTCCAAAGGAAATTACATTATTTATGTGGATAAAATAAAAGTTAAGGATATACCTCAAATGAATAAGAAAAGAATCCATGTAATAAATGGTGTTTAGGATGATTAGCTTTCAGATTGAAAACAAATCTAAGTCAAATCCAAATGGATTAAGGCATTTTCTTTTAATTAGACAAGGGAAAGGTCTGGGGAAGGAGTGAGGAGGACTTACTAAATTTAGAAGGATTAGAAAAACATAATAGAAACAATAGACTGCTGAGAGTTGGTGAGATCCACATCTCACATTTCGTGGAAAGTGTGATGCATAAGGCCCATTTCAGATGCATTTACTATGCCTTCTATGGCAGTGAGCTAATCATACTCACTTTCATTCAACAAGCATTTCCCAAGACCTCCTCTGGTCAACCAGATTTATATTCTGGGAACTCTGGGTACCAATATTCACTCCCTGATCTTCAGTAGCTAACAGCCTAATGAGATGATAGACAGCCGTGTGGGTTGTGATCAGTACAGAGTGCTTTGGGAGCACATAGGGAGGTGTTAGGGTCAGTGGGAGAAGCTAAGTCGAAGGATGAGCAGATTTAGCCGGGTGATGAAAGGGGAGCTGGGAGAGGGGAGAAGGTTTCACCCAGAGGAATGACATGGGCAATCATCGCAACATGAGGAAACATCAGTGGTTCAGGATGTCCAGAGCCAAGAATATGTGGATGTGCAGCAAGGGGTGACCCTGGAAAGGAAACAGAAATCCTCAACTGAGAGGTGCTGGGTGCATGTGATGGGATTGGAGAGGAAGCCCGAGAGAGGGAGGCTTGGGAGAGAGGAGGACCGGGGAAGAGGAAGATTCCAGTGTGAAATCTACAGGCCTGATGACTAATTGGATTGGGAGAGGAGGAAAGACATCATGGAGGCCTGCACTCAGCATGGCGTGTGCCACTTCATTTAGAGATCAGGGCTTGCGCCAGATGCTCAAATTCATCCAGGCTCTGATTCTCGAGTGCACTGAATGTTGGAAATGGTTACCTTTCTTCTCAATGTTGTCTGATGCAAATTCTCTGTAATGATAAGGAGTCCTTTGGAGAAGAGTTTGAGAGTCTGAAAATATTTCTCTGTGCCAACAAAACATTTTTCCAATCCCTGATGAATCAAATCTACATAATTTTTCATTTAAGAGACCCAAGTCTAACAATGGCTCAGACAGCTTAGGTAACCGAACACAAAGTTTTCCCCAATGGCTCAATCTGCTTTTCTACGTTGTCACCTTAACATCTGCGTGCTTTCAAGCTAACAATAAACATGCTTTGCATTTTCAGTGTGTGTATATTTATATATTTATGTTCCAAGTTTTTCCAACAGGCTTATCTATACTAATAAAAGGGTAATATGCAAATTGGTCAGGACGCCCACACAGTAACAACAGAACAGCAGGCTGCGTGGGGCGACAAGACCAGAAGAGGGGGTTAGTGAGGGACGACCAAACGACTGAACAGCAGGCTGCGTGGGGTGACCAGACCGGCAAGGGGGTTAGTGAGGGACAACCAAACGACTGAACAACAGGCTGCATGGGGTGACCAGGCTGGCAGAGGGGGGCAGTGAGGGGCAACCAGGCCAGCAGGGAGGGCAGTTGGCGGCAATCAGGCCAGCATGGGGGGCAGTGAGGGGCAACCAGGCCGGCGGGGGTGGGAGGCAGTTGGGGGCGACCAGGCCGGCGGGGGGGAGGTAGTTGGGGGTGACCAGGCCGGCAGGGGGGGTGGGCAGTGAGGGGTGACCAGGCCGGCAGGGGGGACAGTTAGGGGTTACCAGGCTGGCAGGGGGGCAGTTAGGGGCGATCAGGCAGGCAGGCAGGTAAGCAGTTAGGAGCCAGCGGTCCCGGATTGTGAGAGCGATGTCCAACTGCCAGTTTAGGCCCGATCCCTGGGATTGGGCCTAAACTGGCAGTCAGACAACCCCCGAGGGGTCCCGGATTGGGGAGGGTGCAGGCTGGGCTGAGGGGAACCCCCCCTCCTGTGCATGAATTTCATGCACCAGGCCTCTAGTAGATAATAAGATTATTAAAATAAAAATAGAAAAGCAAAGACTTAAACAGGAAAAAACAAATATGCTAGACACTATACAATGACGCATTAATACTTTAAGCTTCCTAGCAACTTGAAAAGAAAGGAAAACACCAATGTTTATAGAACTTTATTATTTGATGGAAGAAGGTATATGCATTCTTCGAGTTACTGTGAAAGCACAAATAATCTTCATATGGCTCTCGAATTAGGGTTTGGGGGTGCTGAGCTGGTGGAGTCCAAGCATGTAACTTCCTTTTCTTTCTTTTCTTTCTTTCTTTCTTTCTTTCTTTCTTTCTTTCTTTCTTTCTTTCTTTCTTCCTTCCTTCCTTCCTTCCTTCCTTCCTTCCTTCCTTCCTTCCTTCCTTCCTTTCTTCCTTTCTTCCAACTTCCTGATATGATTCTTTAACTGAATTGGTTACCTCATCCTTATTCAGATCTACTGCTATTAGTGCTTATAAGTTACATTTTAAGTATAAATAAAACAGAAAGGCCGTCTTCATTTATTCCAAAGACATTTACCAAGTCCTGTGTTGACTAAAGATACAGAAATGAGAGACCCAGTCTTTGCCTTCCAATACCCTACAGTCTGTTTAGGAGGCAAAGGGGTAAGCACATGATTGTACCAGGTAACATAATGTACCAGCTGCTCTAACAGTTAACTCAGGAGCAGCCTGAAGACCACCTGCAGGTGGGAGGGGCAGGGACACCGAGATGTGGTAAGAAGCAGAAGCATTTTGGGAATAGCATGTGTCTGAATCTGTCCTAGAGACATGAAATTGGAGAAGTCATCAGGGATCAGAGCTTGAGGGTCTGTAGCCATACGAAGGGACTTGCTTTTATGCTGAAGAAAATGGGGACTCACTGAAGAATTTTAGGAGAAAAAAATTACTATGACAGCAGTGGGGGGAGTTTTCTCAACCTGATAGAGGATGTTTATGAAAAACCCACAGCCTACATCATACTCAATGGCAAGCTTTCCCCCTAAGAGCAGTAATAAGACAAACAATGCCTACTCTTGTCATTCCTAGTCAACACTCTACCGAAGGTTCTAGCCAGGGCAATCGGGTAAGAAAAAGAAATGAAAGGCACCCAAATTAGAAAGGAAGAAGTAAAATTATCTTTCTTCTCAGGTGGCATTACCTTATATATATAAAAAAATCACAAATCATTCACACATACAATTAGACTTAAAGGAATTAAGCGTTGTTGTGGGATTACAAAATCAACACAGGGAAATCAATTTTATTTCTATGTGCTAGCACCTTTTCATGATTCTCTGAAGCAACTACTACTGTGGTTTTTGCCTAACAGTGATTTTCTAATACCATCCTTTCTGCTACATTTAGTAATTGGTCTTCTATTGTAAGGAGGACTTTTCCCTTCTCTCCCACTTATTTATTTATTCCTTGAACTATGGATTTTTTTTCTGTTATCATAATTATTTTTTATGCCCAAGTTGTCTCAGATTTGGCCAATAAAAGCCCATTCATGCTGGCTCCTGTGTACTTTTGACCCGTCTCCATGGTTCTTTGAGTGCTTTCTTGTTCGCTGACACAAACCAGATGTACCAGGCTCATCTCAGGCTTCTCTGTCTTCAAGGAACCCTGGTTCCTTTTCATGGAAATTGGTATTTAGAAATCAAGATCTGGGCACTGGATGGACTCATCATGTAGCTATTATTGAAAATATAGAAAACTGGCTTTCTACCTACTGCCACTTTGTAATGCTATTTTTGTTGTTTAATTGGAAAGACAGTATGAAAATATTTTTAAAAAATTACACCCCTTGCCCACATCTTGTGCCAAATCTGTTTTTATCTGAACCTTCCTTCAGTTCTGTGTTGGAATATATATTTCATATATGCGCAACCATATGTCAGCTACTTATGTCTTCCTTTTCTTTACTTATGTTAAATCCTAAATATGTCTTTGTGCTGCTACAAAGAAAAGCTCAATATCTCTCCTCTCAAATGGCCACCCATCGTTCCATTGAACGGCTGTGCCCAGCACACTGATGTGGGCATGTAGTGGCTTTTAGATTTTAGCTGTTAAGAGATAGCCCTGAAAATCTAGCATCTGTTTTTGCTTCAGTTGATTTGTCCCTTTGGATAAATCCCCAGGAGTCAGCAAGGATTTTTTTTTTAAAAATAACACTTTATTTTCCTCCCTGTGTTTTGTACCTTTAATCTCTCACATTTCTTTCTCCTTCACAAGCGCCTGAAGCTCTAACAGTGGGTTGGCAGGTCACTGGCCATCGTCAGAATAATAAAGCAAGGAGCACCCACCAGGAGCCAGACTCTGAGTGACGTGGTGTATAGATGTGTCTTGTACATGCATGTGCAGCCGTGTTTCACCCGTCACAACAAATGTACAAAGTAGGTCTTTTTTTTAATTTAATAAATCTTTATTGTTCAGATTATTACAATTGTTCCTTTTTTTCCCCCCATAGCTCCCCTCCACCCGGTTCCCACCCCACCCTCTGCCCATACCACCCCCCCCCCCGCACTGTCCTCATCCATAGGTGTACGATTTTTGTCCAGTCTCTTCCCGCACCCCCCACACCCCTTACCCCCGAGAATTGTCAGTCCACTCCCTTTCTATGCCCCTGATTCTATTATAGTCACCAGTTTATTCTGTTCATCAGATTTTTTTATTCACTTGATTTTTAGGTTCACTTGTTGATAGATATGTATTTGTTGTTCATAATTTTTATCTTTACTTTTTTCTTCTTCCTCTTCTTTAAGAATACCTTTCAGCATTTCATATAATACTGGTTTGGTGGTGATGAACTCCTTTAGCTTTTTCTTATCTGTGAAGCTCTTTATCTGCCCTTCAATTCTGAATGATAGCTTTGCTGGGTAGAGTAATCTTGGTTGTAGGTTCTTGCTATTCATCACTTTGAATATTTCTTGCCACTCCCATCTGGCCTGCATAGTTACTATTGAGAAATCAGCTGACAGTCGTATGGGTGTTTCCTTGTAGGTAACTAACTGTTTTTCTCTTGCTGCTTTTAATATTCTTTCTTTGTCTTTTGCTCTTGGCAGTTTAATTATGATGTGTCTTGGTGTGGTCCTCTTTGGATTCCTTTTGTTTGGGGTTCTCTGTGCTTCCTGGACTTGTAAGTCTATTTCTTTCACCAGGTGGGGGAAGTTTTCTGTCATTATTTCTTCAAATAGGTTTTCAGTATCTTCCTCTTTCTCTCTTCTTCTGGCACCCCCATAATTCTGATGTTGGTACGCTTGAAGTTGTCCCAGAGGCTCCTTACACTATCTTCATATTTTTTTATTCTTTTTTCTTTTTGCTTTTCCGGTTGAGTGTTTTTTGCTTCTTTGTATTTCAAATCTTTTACTTGATTCTTCTGATCCTCTAGTCTGCTGTTAGATCTCTGTGTAATATTTTTTATTTCAGTCAGTTTATGCTTAATTTCTCGTTGGTCCTTTTTCATATCCTTGAGGGTCTCGCTAAATTTATCGGCCTTTTCTAGGAAATTCTTGAAAAACCTTATAACCGTGGTTTTGAACTCTATATCCAGTCATTTGCTTTCCTCCACTTCTTTCATTTGTGATGTGTTTCTTTGTCTCCGCCCTTTGGCTGCTTCCCTGAGTTGATAGAGTGGCTTTGTGTGGCAGGTGTCCTATAGGGCCCAGTGGCTCAGCATCCCCAGTTACCTGAAGTGGACACTCTTGATGCACCCCTTTGTGGGCTGTGTGCACAGTCTTGTTGTAGTTAAGCCTTGATTGTTGTTGGTATCACTGGGAGGAATTGACCTCCAGGCCAATTGGCTGTGAGGATCAGCTGTGTCTACACTAGGAGAACTTCTATGCTGGAGACACCCTTATGGGAAAAGACTTGCAAAAGCCTCTGTGTTCAGCTTGAATGGGGCGGAGTCTCAGGGCAGAGCAGACAGCATTGGTTTACTGTCAGTCCTGCCCTAATAGGCCCCTGTGTCTCAGTGTCCCGTGGTAATCACTGCAAGCACCTCAGAGAGAAAGCCGCCCTTGACTTTCGCCCACTGCCAGACAGTCCAGTTTCTCCCCGAATGAGTCTGGATCCTCAGAATCTCACCCGGAATTGGAGTTCAGTGCAGTCGGGAGCTTTTGTCTCCCTCCCGCTTGAGAAAGCCAGCCGCGCACTCAGTTGCCAGTCCTCTCCACGTGCGCGTCTCAGTACCTCTGCCTCCTGCAGCTCCTCTGAGTCTCAGTGTGATTTTCTCTTTCCTTCTAGTTGTAGAATTTCCACTCAGCCAGCCTTCTTGTGGTTCTGGATGATGTCCGTTTTGTCTTTTAGTTGTAGTTTTGAAATTATTGTGCGAGGCAGCAGTTCAGGTGTTTACCTATGCCGCCATCTTGGTTTCTCCCAAAGTAGGTCTTATCTGAGGAAATTGAGAGACCAAGAGGTTGAGTTTGTCCAGTGGCAAATGGCAGATCCAGAACCCGCCCTGAATTCTTTCTTGCTCCAAGCCCTTGACCTTTCCCACACCACAGCACTGCACTGCCATGGTGTTTGCTGAGCTGCCACACCTGCTCCCCCCATTCAGGCCAGACCTCCCATTCTTCTCAGCATAGCCTGGTGCTGGGACCTGACCCTGTTTATCCACATTACAAAGAACAAGGCTCTTAGGAGCTAAGCAGACCTGAAAAGAAATATGAGTGGAATAGTCACTAATTGAAGGACTAAGCCTCAGGCTTGCTAATTAATTTTACCCCAAGGGAGGACTGCAGTCAAGAGGCAGGCTCCAGATGTGAGTAACAAAAACATCCCAAAATAACAGTTGCCAAAATAAGACAGAGGTTTCTGCCTCTCACACATTGCCCAAAGGCAATGCCTTATAGTGATTCATTAGGAGCCTGAGCTCCCACTCCAGCACATCTGCATCCCTCTGGAGCTGTATGCCTTGGGCTCCAGCCTCTCTAGGCCTCTTTTCCCACACATGTAATAGAGTCATAGTGCCCAACCTCAAGAGTATTTTTTTTGTGATGATGAATTATATTATTACATATAAAGCACATAAAGCAGTGCCTGGCACATAGTAAGTGCTCAGTAAATATTAACTCATTATTGTTGGTCTTTTGCCTTAGTCTTGGACAGTTGAATATTTTTACCATTGATATGGATTTTTAAAAAATAAAATTTGTGGCCAAGACTAAAGTTGTCTCTCAGTATCCTTTTTTCTCAATGTTTGATGATCAGTCACCTAATCTATAAATGGACATCCACTCATCCTGAACAAAGACTACATTTCTCAGCCCCGCTGCAGTGGGATGTAAGTAGAAATGACATGTAACTACCAGAATGTGTCTTTAAAGGGAAGAGCCATTGTCCCTTTCTTCTTCCTTGCCGGCTGGAATTCAGATGTGACGGCTAGAGGTCCAGTAGCCATCCTGGACACCAAGGTGACCTTGAGATTTGAAACCATGCATGATGGAGCAACAATATAGAAGGTACCTGGATCCCAGACACCTTGTCAACTCTGGGCTGAGACCCTCCAGACTTGTTAAAACCAAACCTCTGTCTTACGTTAGCAACTGCTCTTTTTTTTTTTTTTTTTTTCATTACAGCTGAACACAATACTAACTGCTACCAAAGATATATTTCCAGGTGACTTGGAGCTAAACAAACAAACAAACAAAACAAACAAGCAAAAAAATAAAAAACTAGCTGTACATAGTTCATTGGGTAACAATGAAAGCTTGGAAGCAATGGACTAAATCTGACAGCATGGAGTTTAAGGTAAAGTGCTTCCCTGGGTCTATCAAGCCAGCCTTCAGTGGCCAAATAAGCTTCCTGTGGCCTGGGGTCTTCTGCTGGGTGTCTTATAAAGGAAATGGCAGAGTGGTGCCCGTCCCAGGGTGGGCATTCAGTGATGTGTGTCAGCCAAGTACCCAGCTAAAATGCCTACATTCCCATATTCTTCTTCTTCTTTTTTTAATATATCTTTCTTGATTTCAGAGAGGAAGGGAGAAGGAGAGAGAGATAGAAACATCCATGATGAGAGAGAATCACTGATCAGCTGCGCCCTGCATGCCCCACACTGGGGAACGAGCCCGCAACCTAAGTATGTGCCCTGACCAGGAATCGAACCGTGACCTCCTGGTTCATAGGTCAACGCTCAACCACTGAGCCACTTCAGCCGGGCTTCCCATACTTCTTGAAGGCTGAGGTGGCCTTTTGACATAGTTCAGTCAGCAAGACAGAACTGACATATCATGGGGAGTTCCTAAAAGGCTTTTCTTCTAGATAGAGGTGCTGCCCATCCTCCTGGTTTTCCCCTCCTCCAGCCTGTCTGGAATACAGATGTGATGCCCAGAGGGGCAGCAGTCATCTTATAAACAGGAACAAAAAACACACACAAATGATAGTAGAACAGAAAGATGGAAGAAGCCTGGTTCCTGGAAGCCCTCCCTACACAGCTTCTCTCACTTGAGCTTGCTGTCTTCTAGGTTTCTTCTTATGTAAGAAGCATTAGTCCCTCTCTGTGACAGGTTTCTTGTCAACGAAGCTGAGATACAGTCCTAACCCAGGGACGAGGCTAAGTGCCAGAGGCGAAAGACTTCCTTATGAAGCCACTGCCTTTTCCTGCTTAGGAGACAGGAGGTGTGGAAGAACTTCCTAGAAATTGGTCCATGCCCTAGCCAGTTTGGCTCAGTAGATAGAGTATGGGCCTGCGGACTGAAGGTCCCTGGGTTTGATTCTGGTCAGGGCACATGCCTGGGGTTGCAGGCTCGATTCCCAGTAGGGGGCATGTAGGAGGCAGCCGATCAATGATTCTCTTTCATCATTTATGTTTCTATCTCTCCCTCTTCCTTCCTCTTTGAAATCAATAATAATAATAATATATATATATTTTTTTTTAATAAAATAATTGGACCAATCCCAAGATGCACCGAGCTTCAGGGGAAGGAGGAAAATCCCCTGATCCCCGAGGAATGCACGCAGAGGGCTGTGGGGCACTTCGCAGCTGGGATGTTGTAAAGCAGCATTGAGTGTGGAGTCAAAGGTTAGAGTCAATGACCTTTAAAGTTCATTCTAGAACAAAAACTTTTCTAATGGTCAGAAAGTTAAAAAAATAGGGGGACTAAGTTTGGGGTCACTGAACAGCGGTAGTCTGGAGTGAAATACACTATTTTCATTGCAGTTTCTAAGAAAGCCCTCAGCCATAGCATAGCAATATTGAGTTTCTGATGGAATTTCAGCTTATGTTTGTAGTAATGTAATTTATCCCCCTTTTTCTACTACTAGGATTTTAATTTATCTTGAATTTATAAAGTTAACATGGCAGGGAAACTTAATACTCAAATACTAATGGATTTATTGTTTTGTCTATGTTTTAAAGCCATTATTTATTATTTTTTATCTGTGTTTTTGAAACTGATTCTCGGTAACACAATTGCTTTCCAGCTATCTGAGGGGGGGATGTTTACATCCTATAAGCTAACCATAAGGGATCAGTCTATTGGCAGAATTTCTGTAAACCTGTAAGTGTTCTTTATGGGGAAGTGGGGCTCTTTGCCTCTCACGGTGGAAGCCAGGTTCTCTGATGGAGTGAACGTAAGGAAGGATAGGTTGAGTGCTTACCTCTACGTTGATCCCTTGATGGTGCTCTCACGCCTGAGACAAATAGGAGGATGAGCTGCACAACTTTGCGAAGATACTCAATGGACGGGCAAGCTGTAAGGGCTCAATAGGTGTTTGGTGAATGAAGGAACAAATGAGTCCCTTTCCAGCCTGTCTCTCAGATGATATTGTACAGTCCGCGTGGGTGCAAATCAGTGTTTCTCAAAGTGCATCAAGATGGGAGGGTAAGAAAGCGGCGCTTATAATGAAAATTACTCAGGGCCCATCCAGACTTACTGACTCAGAATATCTCAGGAATCTGCATTTGAACACCCCTGACCCCCCAAAAAAGGTGATTCTCCTGTATAGTAAACTTTGAGGACTACAGCGTGTATGCTGGCTGTTCTAGCCGAAGCTTCCAAAGAGGGACGGGACCTACGGAGGCAGCCGAATTCCAGCTGGAGCAGGATTTTGGGTGATCATCCTTGAGAGGGCAGCCGTAGCAAACTTGCTTATCTCTGACGACACCTACTGGTGGAGAGTAGCAATTAGCAAATGCTCAACCCCTCAACCTACAAAGGTGTTAGTTCTTATGGAGCCTATGGTATTGAGGGTGTTGCATTTTAGTGTGAACTCTAACAGTGATGATTTCTATACCTAACGCCCCAGGAATCTGGGGGACACCTGCTTTGATATCTGTATTCTCTTTTCACTTACTGCAGGTAGAATCAATATATACTTGAAGAATATTGTCCTTCAATTATCTTGCATGTTTCTTAGAATTCATGTTCCTAGTTCACACTCAGTTTGCAACATTACTAACTTTTAGATGACCTCTGAAAGGATTTACTGAACCCTTCAACCGGGGAACTTATTCTTTGCGGTTGTTTTAGGGAAATAACGAGAAGCTAACTTTTGTCTCTCATGGAGGACTCCGGGCAAAATAAAGAAACATGTTTCATATCTTAGAGCCGTGGTCAGCAAACTGCGTCTCGCGAGCCACATGCGGCTCTTTGGCCCCTTGCGTGTGGCTCTTCCACAAAATACCATGGCCTGGGCGAGTCTATTTTGAAGAAGTGGCGTTAGAAGAAGTTTAAGTTTAAAAAATTTGGCTCTCAAAAGAAATTTCAATCGTTGTACTGTTGATATTTGGCTCTGTTGACTAATGAGTGTGCCGACCACTTTAGAGCAATTGGTTCCTTTCCTTGAGTCAGCACCTACTATAGGCCAGTCCTCCTCTCAGGTAGCTCACAGTTCAGGAAGGAAGAGGGGCAGGTGTGTATAACCCGCAGAAGCAGTGGGGGTTGGGGGAGGGGAGGTTAAGAGTCTTCCAAATCCTGCACAGACATTGCCAGATCAGAAGTCCCAGAAGAGAGACTGGTATGTGCTAAGAAGCAGAGGTGCAAAATGACACTTGGGGTGTTTGCACTTAGAAAATAACATCCAAATAATTTGTTCTTGCCAAGTGTGAGGCTGGAAGTGATAGGAGAGGGGGCCAAGCAGTCAGGCCAGACCTCACCTGCTTGCCAAGGTTGGATTTCATCCCATAGGTGATAAGTAACACCTGAAGAGTGGATGAAACCCTAAGGCTTGCTTTTTATCAGATTGTTTATTCTAGTGGAATATCAACGTGCAAAGTATAGCACCTCCTTTTTAATCTGATGGTGGTCAAACCTGAGTCAAAATTCCTGATGAAGATTATATCTATGGGAGACATCTGTAATACTATCAACGATAAAACAAAATGTTAAAAAAATATATTATATCTACTAATTGAGAATTTCATGCAGATTTAACACCAAAAGTCCCAGCTGACATGGAAAGTCTCTGGATCCTGGTGATTAGATTTGGCCTGTGCGCTGTAACAGGAGGTTCTTATGTAGGTATTTGTAGGAATTCGGCAGAGCTGGATCTTTGTGCCTTTTATTTTCGAGATTTAAAAATTTTTTTTTTTTTTTTTTTTTGGCGGAGAGGTAATATTGGCCAGTCACTGACACCTTTAATTTAAAAGTTTGAATTGTCAAATATGTCTAAAGTGCACTCTTGCAGCTAATCAATAGCAGCATTTGTTTTGTTTATAAAGCCTTAGGAAATATTCAGGCAAGAGCTGGAAAAGTCACAATAAAAAATAAAGCATGATCTAGATATATTATCTTTAATCACCCAAGAGAAACACTTGCATGAATTAGTTTATATAAACACTTGCATATATTAGTTTCTGCACTGTCTCCATCTCTGTCCTAACAGGGTTCCACCGCCCGCCCCCCCGCCAACACACAGCATTGCCCATCACACAGACACCAGGAAAATCCCACAGGTGTCCTTATTAGGGTCAAAAGCTGAGCACTGATTCATATTCAGTGCCTGGGGCATGAAATAAATTAATTCATTGTTTTGTGCATAATTTTTCACCTTTAAAAATAATAAATGATAATGTATATATATATATATATATATATTTAAAAATAATAAGTGATTATGGCTATATTTCCATGTTGCTTTTCACAATGGGGGGAAATGCTCACCTTATAGTGATACTACACAATGAAGACCGTCCCTCATGAGATATGGACAAACAGAATCTGTCTATTATTGGAGGGGAGCATGCCTTGTCTCCCCCGTTGCTAGTGGGAGTGGGGTCCCGGAGGTGCCGCTGGGATAAGCATTTCCGGAGGTCCCCACAGGAGGATGAGCTATAGTAGGAAGCTTTATTTTTGTGGAATTACACCTCTGGGTTTCCAAAGTCCCATTTCCCTCAGTCCAGTCATAGACGAAGTGTAGCTGGGGTTTCAGCAGAGCTAAACTCAGAGCCATGCCCAGAGTTTCCTTTCCATGCTGTAGCTGGGTCCAGTTCGGCATCATGCTAGCTGCAGTCCATTAGTCCATTGCGTGTTGGGTCCACATGACCGTGGGGCAGACGGACAAATGCAAGAGAACCAAGAGAGAGCCAAATATCTCAGGTGTGACTGACTGCCAAATAGCTTCCCTGTGTCACCCCACCTTTACTGGGTATGCATCTGCTTTCCCTACTGGGTTCCCTCCCCCCGCCCCCACAGTGTTTTGCAGAGAATATGCCTGTAATGTCTGGCTTTCTCTTTGCTCCCTTCCTGTTATTAATAACTAGTTAATTACAACGGTATCATCCCCATTCCCTTCTGCTTGGTCTTCAGCCACATTCTGCATGTCCTTACACGCTTGGCATGGTCTAGTGGGAAAAGCATGGGATTTGGAGCAATTGGTTCCTTTTGATGGGCTTGTATTTGAATCTTGTCTTCCACCCTCCCCCATTATGTTGAAAGTCACTTAACTTTTCCTCCTTCTTTGCCTGGCAAGAGGAGCTAATAATGCCATCTCTCGAGGACTAAGTGAGAAAAATATGTTAAAAATGCCTGGGACCAGTGCCCGATACAGACAAGTCCTTCATAAATGTTAGGTCCTTTCCTTTCTTCTACTCTCCTTCCATTGATAGGAGAGTGAGTCATCAAAACCTCAGGAAGCACGCAGCCTTCAGACTGCAGCAGCATTAAGTGGTCATTAGTGCATGCTGTTCTGGGCTGTTCTGTGGGGTTACCTCTTAAGCAGGCTAATTCAGTAAGCTATCTTTTCTTCGCTTACAGATTTTTTCTGTCCCAATCGCTCTGTAAAGATTTGGATCTCTATCAAGTATGGCGTCTGATGGTCATGAACAAGCCACCCACCCTCCTTCCCCACTTGCTGTTTTGAGAGGAATCCAGTTCTGTCAATATTAGCTCATCACTGGACATGGCCCACATCCCTGGATGCCAAAGCCAGATGCCCCTGAGCTGTGGGCAGGGTTGCCCCATCTACACAGATAAGCAGCATGTGCCTGACTGGCCTGGCCGCAAATCAGGCAAGGGTCTCTTAACCACTGGTGCAGAATGCTGAATTTCTTATCTATAACAATAAAAGGGTAATATGCTAATTAGACCAGACATCCTTCCAGATGGAAGCCCAAGTCCTGGGTGCCAGAGGGAAGCCAGTGCTGGCAGGGGGAAGGAAGGCCTACTCTTGCACGAATTTTCATGCATAGGGCCTCTAGTTGGCAGATATTAAACTAACAGACCACAGTATCTTGCTCATCAGTCAACAGTCTAAAGGGCATTACTCTCAAAAGCTCCATTCAAAGTTAATCCTTGACTTAAAGGGACCACAGAACATATGCGATGGGACAGTCCCCATGCATCCCCTCTTAGTGCCCCGGAAATACCTGGATGTTGGCAAACTGCGACTAAACAAAGTTTGGCAGTGAACGTGACAATAAAAATAGAGCCAAGTAACAAAAGATTGAAAAGCCACAAAAGAAAAAGATGAAAAACTGTAGTGTTGGCACAGAGACGTGTGACAGGAAGCACGCTGGTTTGCAGAGCTTCGGTGCTTCCGAGAAGCACTAACATCAGTGCCTGTCCAAGGGGGTGGCTGCAAGACAAAGCTGGCGGCTGATAGGGGGAGATAACAATGATGCTGAAACACTACCCTGCTTTCCTTGTACTTTTACTTTTAAAGGATGTTCAAACTCATTTTTTAATGTTTAATAAGCTCAAAGGGCAAGAAAGAAATGGTACCTTCATTGTAATTTTACAAAGCAGGTATTTGTCAGGAAATACACGAGTCAGAAGGAAAAGCCTTTGGGCCATGTTCCATTCTGGGACTTAGAAGGTTTGAACATCCTATATTCCAGGAAGCTTCTTGTTTGCTCTGGATCTCCTAACTTGCAGGGACAGCCAACTGCTAATTAGTGGAAATGAATTCAGTCACGCCTCCCTTCTAGCCAGTTCAGAAGTGCTCTGAGAAGGCAGTGTGTTTCCACGCTGTCTGCCCTGAGGGTTAGAGAGCGGATTCTGCTCAGAGTCCACAGAGCTCTCTGCTCTGTCTCCTGGACCAGCGGGTATCTGTGCTGTTCCACAGCCCTTCAGTCTTTTCATCACAGGTCTCTTTCGTCTGTCATTATTCAGGACAAACCATCTCCAGAGCCCTTCCCATCCAGGCTTCCCTGATTGGGGTGGAGGCACCCAGTTGCCTGCAGCACCCTGACGTTCTGGTGAGAAGAAAGGGGAGAGACTAAATGCCCTGTTTTATTTCTTGTTAGATTCCTAGGAAGAGGGAGGAAGTTAAAGCACTTGATTAAATAAAAGTCCTGGTCATCTGTGACTTTTATTGCTTACGAAATGTTAGCCTCCTATTGAGAATCAAAAATTAAAATGATCACATTTTTTATTTTTGCTGGAGACATGTGCATGGCGAGGTCTGAGGGGGAGTTAGAAACACTCTTTCCTTTCCCTGGGAAAAGCATATCCCTTTTTATACATCTCTTTCTTTTCTTCCAAAGTAAGGACGTCTGCAGAGTGCCGGAAGGCTGTGCTGGTTACAGTCCGTGTAGTGCTTGTTTGACGAGGGTGCCTAGATCCATCAGCTGGTGTGTTGATCCTACTGAGCAAAGAACTGCAAGAGCCCAGTCAGAAAGACACAGACACATGCCTGATTTTGGTAAATAAAAAGGGGCCAGCAAATGTTGAGTAAACTGACAAATAGCTAAAGTTCCAAAGGTTTAACCACATCATATGTTTTTAAAAAGCAGATGTTTAAGCCTTTTAGAAATAATTGTATTTGAACTTATTTTTCATTCCAAAACAGTACCTGGCAATGGTTCCTCTGGCTTTCAGAGAGGTGGCCTGGGAAATAAAATGCACTAGTATGTTGTGAACCAGGGGTGTGAGGATGGTATACATTGCTCCGTTTACTGAAGGCCTACGCAAGAGTGAAGGCGACTGAACTGTGGGCTTTATGTGATTCTCTCTTTCAATCCTTATAAGAATCATGAGATGTAGGCTTGTTGCTCCCATTTAAAGACGAGGACACAATGACTCGGAGAACTCAGGAAACTATTAGAGGGCAGAGGGCCTCTGGCAAGTTACTTATGGAAGCATTTAACCCACAGTCATGAACAGAGCTCTGGAGTCCAGCGCTTCACCTAATAGCCCATGTTCAGAGACGAGCGCAACAAGACTCGTAACCCAGTCTGGCGTTAGGTTCACAGTACTGCAGGAATCTCTTTATTTCCTTCGGCACACAGGCGCGCTGTCACTGTTTTCCAGGACCTAGCAGTAAATGGTGTTGTGCACGCTGAAGTCTTCATTAAGCGACAGCTGTTGGGTTGGACTCTCCTATCAGTTACAACAATAAGGAAGCCCACCAGTGCCTGGCTTCACTCAGAGTCAGAGTCAAATCTAGAAATGCAGGTGCTCAAGCTAAGTAGTGTGACATCTACCCTCAAATCAACAGGGTGGGGGCTGGCCCTAGTGTACACAAAGGGGCCTCATGCTGGGAACTCCCGCCCTGCCCTGGGGTCTCCTGCTCCACCTTCTCTATCAGCTGCCTTGAGACAGACCCCTGGCCAGGGCAATCCTGCCTCGTGACCTGGAGAGGTAATGCAGCCATTGTCTAAGAGGGTGAAATTGGCATAATATTTTAAAAGCTCGCTGTAAAATCATACCCTCAAAATTATAGTTCCTTGGGGGCAAAGCCTGGTCTCAGAGTTCTATCTGTGGTCTGCACAAAAGTCAATGTTTTTTCCTTCCAAATTCTCAGAGTGGCATCACCAACCTAAATGAAAAAGGGATATTAATGTATTTGGCCTGACACAAAGTAAAAGTGTGTGGGTAGGATATCAAAGTCATCCAATTCGAATTCCAGAGTCTTCCAGAGGTCGTCCTTCTCCCCAGTCATTTCCCAGCCCTCAACAAGAAACAGCTAGAGCAGTGGTCGGCAAACTCATTAGTCAACAGAGCCACATATCAACAGTACAACGATTGAAATTTCTTTTGAGAGCCAAATTTTTTAAACTTAAACTATATAGGTAGGTACATTGTTATTAACTTCATTAGGGTACTCCTAAGCTGGCCTTTGCTAAAAACGTCCTCAATCTGATTGAGGTACGTTCGCTGAGGTCGACCCCTTCCAGCTCTCCCATCCACACTCGTCTTGTATACTTGTTTCGTCTATCTCCTTTCGTTCATCTCTCTGTATGTCCAAACCATCTCAACATACCTTTCTCAATCCTCAACACTACATCTTCTTTCACTCCACAACGTTCCCTAAAATTAACTTAATAAACTTTAAAATTTTAAGTCTTAGTTAAACTATAGGTACGTTGAATAAAACTTGATATCATACTTAATAATGATATTATTTATTGATAAAATTAAGTTCCTTACAATTTACCTTACAATATCCATAAAATTAAATCATGACAATGACTGACAAACACTAATGTGAACAACGGCCTTGCATCTCCTTGGAAAGTTTGGGTAAGTCAGTTTGTATGTTGTTTTTAATTTTAGGCACAATTCCAGGTTATCATCAATAAGACGAATTCTCAATTTACTCTTGATAAGGTTCATGCTTGAAAATGATTGTTCGTATAAATATGTAGACCCGAATAAGGAAAGAACAGCAAACGCTAGTTTTTTCCGTTGATTATATGAGTCAGGAATACTATTCCAGGTGTTAAAAATCAACATATCTTCCTTCTCCATGTCTTTCAAAGCAGACCACTTGTGCTGTGAACTAAGTTCACATTTGTTTTTCTCCAATATTTCTATATCAACACAAAGACGTTCAGATTTTGAGCTCCACAATTCTTTGTTTTTTAAATCCAGCAATTGCATTTCAAAGTTGCCAATGTCAATATTAAAGGGAGAAAAATTTAATTCTGTTACAGTAGCATTAAGAGGTTTTTTAACAAAGGCTAACGTGGCTTTGTTGTTTCTGAATTCCTGAAACCTGTTGAGAAAAGCTTCCCTCATATTTAAAAGTGTTGTTTTGAAATAGCAAATGTCAATATCAGAATTATTTTCTTGGCAATGTTTCAACAGGCTTGGAAAGTGAATCAAAGTTTCTCTTTCAAAATCTTGAGCAAAAAGAGATAATTTGTTTTCGAATGAAATAACTTCTAACATCGAAAAAATTGTGTTTCCTTTCCCCTGTAGTTTACGATTAAGCTGATTTAGATGAGACATAACATCTACCATGAAATAAAATTTTTGGATCCACTGATTGTTCGTTAGTTCTGGATAGTGAACACCCTTCTCAAGGAGAAATGCTTTAATTTCTGTTAATAAGGAAGTGAAACGTTTCAAAACGTTTCCTCTTGATAACCAACGTACCTTGTTATGCAGCAGAAGATCTGCGTACTCACTCTCCATTTCAACTAAAAATTCTTTAAATTGGCGATGATTAAGAGCTTTAGCTGTAATGGAGTTGATAATGTTAATCACCAATTCCATAACTTCGCAAATTTCTTCTGGAAACGTCTGCGCACAAAGCGCTTCTTGATGAATGATGCAATGGTAAGTAAGTATCTCGTGATTAATTTTTTCTTTCAAAATAGCAACAAACCCGTTTCTTACGCCAGACATACTTTTCGCCCAGTCTGTTGAAATTGAGACAATTTTATCGAGTGGAATATGATGTTTTTTAATGCACTCAATTACAGCATTTGCTATATCCTCTCCACGTGTTTGACCTTTGAGTGGCAATAATCCTAAAAGTTCTTCGTTAGGACCTGTAGATGAAATAAATTGTACAAAAAGTGAAACTTGCGCTGTATCATTTATGTCACAAGACTCGTCAACTGCTTTTGATAAAGCTGAAACCAATTTAAGATCTTCGACTTGCTGGTCGGTTATATTCAAAGACATTTTGACTGTTCTATCTTTCACTGTTTTAGCAGACAATGGTAACTCTTTAAATTTTTTTTAGAATATCTGCTTTGTTCTTAAAATCCCGAAATAGCTCTTCAGATGCATTTATAAAACAACTTTTTATGTATTCACTGTCTGTATATGGTTTTCCTCTCTTAGCAATCTCTTGACTAACCACAAAACTTGCAATATTAACATTGTTGGAAGATTGCATCCAGTAATTAAATACAGAACTTGATTTTTCTTGACTCTTCTGAAGTTCCTCAACTGCTTTCTTCCTTGCATCACCGACAGGATATTTAGTACTAAATGACACGTGTTTAGTTGTAAAGTGTCTCTCCAAATTTGATTTCTTGTTATGCGCCAATTTTTCCTGACAAATAAGACAGGTCGGAAGGCCATTTAAGTTTTGAATAAACGCGAAAGTCTCGGTTCATTCAACTTTAAATTCACGGTTTTCGTCTTCCATTTTTCTTGCTTCTTCTTTGTAGCCATGTCAAACAGGGCACCTAAAAAAAAAGTTTCATTTTATAATAATAAAGCCACCAACACAAAATAATTACAATTCTTAAATTGATGACAAAAATACCTGTAGGATTTGCAGCTGGTTGGAAAAATACAGGTAACTTTATGCTTCAGGTAGGTACTTTTTTCACCCGCGCGCAATTTGCGGACACGACTAGCACTAACCACTGCACATGAGACTGCTGGCTGACTGGCTCACTGGACTCGTGCATAAATCGCACGCGCCTCCCCCGCACTGCGTATCCCGGGGCCCGCCTGCGCCGCGTCTCCCATCACCTGACTGACCGACACCCCCACTTCTTCTAACGCCACTTCTTCAAAATAGACTCGTCCAGGCCAAAAACCGACTTCTGCATGGGCCACGAAGTTTCAATCGCACTGTACGTGCGCGCCCGCACATGGTATTTTGTGGAAGAGCCACACTCAAGGGGCCAAAGAGCCGTGGTTTGCCAACCACTGAGCTAGAGTAATCTCAGGCCCTGTGTAGGACATAGCAGATCCTTGACAAAAATTTTGTTACTGAATGGACAAAGGAAAAGTAGGAGGGAGGAAAGAAAAGAAAAGAAAAGAAAAAGAGGGAGGGAGACTTAGAAATTCGGTATTCAAAACCTACCCCAATTGTGAGAAAACAACTAGCTCTTTGGAAAGTTATTTGGCAATGTGTATTAAAAATCTAAAGAATGTGCACATCCGTTAAATTAGCAATTTTGTTTTTAGAAATTAAAGATGTGTGAAAAAATTCTGCTGTAAATCAGAGTATTGTTCTAATTGTAAAATATTGCAGTCAACATGAATGTCCAACAATAGGAAATAAGGTCAATAAATTATGGTACATCAATATCCATTCTTCCCCTGGTCTTCCCCATGTCATAAATCGCACCACCGTTGAACCAGTTGCTCAAGCTGGAGATGTAGGGTCCTTTAAACATTTCCCTTCCTCTCTTTCAACCTATCATCCCAAGTCCTATTATTTTCCAAAATATATAGGGAGTCATCTTATAGATGCTTTAACTTAAACAGACAATAGATGGCATCGAGTCTAAAAGCCAATGTATAAAGAAGAAAGGAATATTTTTAAGAGTTTTACTCACCACGGAAACAGAAGAAATGCATCATTTAAGTAGCCAGGTAAGTGGGTGTTGATGACTCCACCAACATCATGGAAGGGGAAGTTAATTTAACTGAAAGCCATAGAGAAAGGAAGAATTAGAAAACAATGATATAGGGTTGTACACATAAAACATGTATATAGTACTATACTTTATGGATGACTTAAGAGATTTTTCTAAATTAATTTTAACTAGATGTAGTCAGTACCACCTTAATAACCTCAGCATCAGGGTCCTCACTGTTGCCCTTCTCCCTCTGAACCCTTTTTTTTTTTTATTAAGGTATTATATGTGTACATATCTTACCATTGCCCCCCCCACCCCACTCCCATACATGCCCTCACCCTCCAATGTTTTGCATCCGTCGGTTACTACTATATGCATGCATATAAGTCCTTCAGTTGATCTTTTATTTCCCCCACCTCTCCCTAACCTTCCCGCTGTAATTTGACAGTCTGTTTGATGCTTTACTGCCTTTGTATCTATCTTTTTGTTCATCAGTTTATAATGTTTTTCATTATCCCCAAATGAGTGAGATCATGTGGTATTTTTCTTTCATTGACTGGCTTATTTCACTTAGCATAATGTTCTCTAGTTCCATCCAGGTGCCTACAAATGGTAATAATTCCTTCTTTTTTATGGCAGCATAGTATTCCATTGTGTAGATGTACCATAGTTTTCTGATCCAGTCATCTGCTGACGGGCACCTAGGCTGTTTCCAAATCTTAGTTATTGTAAATTGTGCTGCTATGAACATAGGGGTGCATATATCCTTTCTGATTGGTGTTTCTAGTTTCTTAGGATATATTCCTAGGAGTGGGATCACTGGGTCAAATGGGAGTTCCATTTTCAGTTTTTTGAGGAAACTTCCCTCTGAACCCTTTACAAAAGGCAAGGAGTTCCTGGAGCTAAGGGGCTGTGCCTCCCCAAGGTCCACCTCTTTTCTCCAAGGCCACACTGGAGAATCCCAGGACCCTGGAACTCCCTTCTCAAATAAGATCTACACAGGTCTTTTCTCCAGGCACTTTCGCTTTAGGTGGATCCCGGCCGTAGCATGTAGTGTGGCCTGGGGCTTGAACCAGTGGGCTGAAGTGTCCATAGGGGAGCATGAGAGAGAACTCCGGCTCACCACGTGGGTTGGAGCAAAAGACAGGAAGAGGATGAAAGCAGGGTCTTCCATTCGTCTTCTTGCTTCAGACCCACAAATGTTAGCAGCCATCCTGGATGCAATGTTTACTGCCAATTCTCTGAACTAGCCAACTCCCTCACTCCATCCTATCTCATATCCAACTATAATTATCACTACACTACTCCAACCCCTCCCCCCCATCTCTCATCTGAATTATTGCTGTACTTCCCTATCTAGTCTTACTCCCTTGCCTTCCAATCCCTTCTCCTGCACAGAACAGGCAGAGTGAGCTCTCTAAAATATAAATCAGATCATGCTACTGCCATAGACGGAAAATGCAGTACACACTATTTGCCATGGCATAGAAGCCCTCCAGCTTCATCTGCCTTAGCCTCACTAAGTGTGAGCCTCTCTGACCATCTTGCTGTTTCTAGAAATGTTTCCACCTCAGGGCCTTCACACATGCTGCTCCTTCTTCCTAGAATGTTATTTCGTGTTCACATGCCAGATTCTTCATCCTTCAAGTCCAAACTTTCTCTTTTCTCTCAGACAGACCTTCTGCAACCACCTTGTGCATCTTATTACTTTTTGGCTAGTATCCTGTTCTTTTCCTTCATGGCATGTCATTACAAAACAGGCCTCTCTCTTTACTTGTCCCGTTCATTTGCGTAATGCCCCATCAAATTGTAAGCACTGTGTTTAATAATGTATATACTAGAACTTAATACTTCAAAGTATGTGTGCAATTAATATAACAATATAATGGGATGCCACTTAGTCAATAAAAACAATGTTTTCTATAGGTATTACTGGCTCAGAAAACTTGCACATGACAATTTTAAATGAAAAGAAAGGGCACATAGTAATATAATCCCATTTTTGTTTTAAAAATTCTGAATACATACTACATATATGTTTGCACATCTATTACACATAGTATATGTGTGTGTTTTAAAAAATCTGGGTTGGGAAATTGTTAGTATGGTTTATTTTCTCAATTTTGCTTCTCTTTGAAAATACGAACCTTGTATTATCTTTGTAATAAGCACATATTATAATGTTTATAACTCAATAATTGCACCCACATATACCTGTACAAAACCATCACAGTGAATAACGTGTCACGTTACTGGGCAGCCATCTAGATGTCCTATAGTATCGGCATGTTGAGCCAGGGTGTGGCACATCCTTCAATAAAATGTTAGGCACCCATTAAAAATCATTGTGAAGAATGTCACTGCGTGGAAAATGCTAATTACATAACATTAACTTAGAAATTAAAAGGAGGATGTTTGTATAATTCAGCCTGTCTATATAAATTACTTTAAAATAAAATCTCAAAATCCCTGGGATATGTAATACATCACTAATTCCACAAGGTGGCAATATTATAGTTATTAAGCAGTATTGGAAAAATTTTCTGGGGTGCATTGCATTGTTTCTAACATTATTTTTGCTTAATTATATTTTAATCTTAGTTATATTTTGATCTTTGATTTACATTGACATTTACATTCCTTTTAAATCCAGGGAATATAAAATATTTTATGGGTGTGTTTTTTTTAAACGTATAAGTTAAATAATTCCTCTGATAGGAGAATGTGAAGGTCTCCACCCATTCATTTTTGCTTCCTGAATCTTTTCCATTTTCAAAAATAATAATCAAATAATATTAATTGTTATTTCTTGAAAAACTTTTATTATAGGTCTTTGTGCTGGGTCTTTATATACATTACCTTATTTACTCTGCAGAGTAGATATTATTCTTCCCATTTTACAGATGAGAAAACAGAAGCTAAGGGAAGATTGGTAATTCACCCAAACTCAATTATTTTTTTATCAGAGCCTGAATTCAAGCCTAGTCTTTGTAAAGAAACTGTTAAATGGATAAATAAAAAATAAGCAAATAAATAAAATGACTATATAGAAATAAATGAGTGAGAGAGTATTGTGTGTGTGGGGGGGGTGTGGGTGTGGGTGTGTAAGTATTCATCTATCTACTAGTATCTACTGTCTATCTAATTCTGGTCATATTAAAAAGAAAAGGTTATAGTAAATAAGATACATGCTAAATAATTCCTATCTTCTTTTTTCTATTAAATAACATATGCAAATTTCCCCCATGTTATTAAAAATTCATTGGAAACAGAACAGAAAAGGTTATATATATAAATATAACCTATATGTTGATGTATAATGATAGTAAGACCCATATTGAAATAGATTTATAATATTCTTTCATTTGAATGTACTATATTTTTTCAGTCTTTCTCCTATTTTTGAATATAGCAATTTTCTCCAAAATTAGGGGATTATTAATGATCATCCCTGTATAGAAATCTTTGTCTGTATCTCTGCCCATTATTAAGCATACATTCCTAGAACTTAAATGACTTATGAGACCCCAAAAATAAAGTATGAAATTTTCATTTTAAAATATGTAAAACATTTTCCAGAAAAGAGAGAAAAACTATGCTGCATTTCTCTAACTGAAATAACTAATTTATGATTTTTGCATTTTTCCTGCTAGATTTATATATTTATATATCTATATTTATATAATATGTATCCAGATATATACCTATTTTCACAGAGTTGATAATAAGACATATACACTCAGAAACGTTCATATCCTGTCCTTGTCAATTAACATTATATAACATTATATATAATATATAGTAGGCATGTTTCATATCATTAAATATTCTTCAAAAACATGATTTTTACCAATGGATTTATATTCTCTTATATTAATTAAAATTTTAGATTATTTGTAATATTTTTGTTATTGTTATTTGTCACACTGTGGCTTATTTCCTTAAGATAGACTCTGGAAATGGTATTACCAGCGCAAAAGGTAAAGATATGAAGGTTGATACATATTGCCAATTTGATCTTTAGAAATGTTCTACCAATTTCCATTTGCACTAAAGTCTGTGAATATCCCCATTTTCCCACACTGGGCAGATACTCATGACATCATTCCCATTCACCGTTGATAGCCCTAAAGGCTAAAGATAATAATCCCTTATTTTCATTTTTTTATTAGTGAATTAAATATTTTGCAATAATTTATCAGCACTTTATATTTCCTCTTCTCTAAATTCTCTATTCAGGTCCTTTGCCAATTTTGCTATTGAAATATTGCTGCTTTTCTTACTGTTGGATAAAAGATTTTTATATATTAGGGATATTAAAACCTTTTTAGTCACATTATGTCAAATACCTCTGTGAAATTTGTCTGTCAATTTTGTTAGTGATATTTTATCTAGAGATGAATTAAATTTTATGATAAACAAATTGATCATTTATGTTGTGTTCTTTTGCCCCTTTTTTGCTCAAAAGTCTTTCCTTAACCTCCTAAATCAATAGAAGACCTATATTTTCTTCTGTTTCCCACCCTACCCCAATTTTTTCTTTTTAAAATTGAGGTATAATTTATGTTTTACTTTAATGGTTTATCTCTTTCATTTTTCATATTTATTAATAGCTAGAAATAATTTTGTTATATAATGCATAGTGAGAGCCATATTGAATATTTAACACTGACCCATGCATCTTACCTGTCACTTGTGTGGGTAGGAAATTGACATCCTCCTCTGAGACAGGAGGATCATATATAAGAAGGAAATGCATCTGAAAAGAGGGTGGAAATCTGATCAATTGCAAGAGTCTCCTTAGAGACAAATTGACAAATAAGGCCCAAATTCCAGTCCAAGTGTGGCTTCAAGAATTTGAAGCCTCGCCCGGTTGGCGTGGCTCAGTAGTTGAGTGTCAACCTATAAACCAGGAGGTCATGGTTCAATTCCCCGTCAGGGCACATGCCTGGATTGCGAGCTTGATCCCCAATGTGGGGCATGCAGGAGGCAGCTGATCAATGATTCTCTCTCATCATTGATGTTTCTATCTCTCTCTCCCTCTCCCTTCCTCTCAGAAATCAATAAAAATATATATTTTTTAGAAAGAGAATTTGAAGCCTATGAAATTTTAAGTAGATAGAACCCCATACACCCATTTTAGCATCCTTAAATTAATCTGGTAAATATTTATTGAGTCTCTGCTCTATACTGTGCACAATAAAGCAGCTTTGATTTGAGTACTTTTTTTTTTTCTGGCATAAACTGTTTGCAAAGTCAACAAAAACAACAAGCTGATTATATAAAAATTACCATTTTTTTATAGGTGAAAACAGTTTTCACCTATAAACGGCTCTAGCTTTCGAACAGTGGATTTGTAACCCTTCTCTTTGTCAATAATTAGCTAGTAGGCCAACTTTCTATTCAGACCACTCCCTGTTAAAGGTAATAAAACTTTATCATATGTGCATAACAGAATGTTTGCCTTTCTGTTTCACTTTGTTGGGGGTCTGCAAGATTGCATAAAACTTATCCAAAATGATTTCCAATTATTGGTAGGCAATGTGTAAAGAAGTGGGTGAAGACAGTGATTTTCTGGGCCTGGTAGCTTTAGGAACCAAAGCTTTGTTACAATATATGTGGTCGACCAGAACAACCCAAGATGGCTCCCTCTCTTCCCCTTTACTGGTCCCAGGGATAGCACGGTATCACTTGTGTTGTGCCTGGTAACGTTAACCTCGATGACAGCTGGAACAAGAACCGTAACCATGAGCCCTGTCTATCTGGATGGTATTACATGGATTTGTACACGTATAAAAAATTCATTAGCCATTCCTTAGCTAATGAAAATGCATTCATGAGCCAAAAATTAATTCATTAGCTTAAGATTTGGGCACTTTAAATATATTTAAAGAATAAAGTTCTGCCCTAACCAGTTTGGCTCAGTAGATAGAGCATCAGCCTGAGGACTGAAGGGTCCAGGGTTTAATTCTGGTCAAGGAATGAAGGTACCTTGGGATCAAGCCTCCAACGTACCTTGGTTGCAGGCTCAATCCCTGGCCCTAGTTGGCCGGTGCAGGGAGGCAACCAATCTATTTGTTTGCCTCATAAAGATGTTTCTCTCTCTCTTTACCACCCCCCGCCCCGACTTTTCCCTTAACATTTTCTCTAAAAATCAATGGAAAAATATCCTCAGGTGAAGATTAACAAAAAATAAATAAAGTTCTCCAGACACCACCATCTATTCTGAGGAGAGTGTTGAAAAACAAAACAAAATCCAATGAGTACATTGGATACCTAAGTGGCCGTGAATTGGACAGCATCTTGTGTAGCAACTGGAAGAGCACTCCAAGGAGTTGTATAAAATGGAAGATTTTTACAGGAAGAGGAGTGGGAGGAGGGAGCTATTAACAAAAGAAAATGAAGGATTATTTGGGGCCTGGATATCCTTTGTGGGGTAGAGGGGTAAGAGAACAGGTAGGGTTTTTGTTATGCAAATTGCTTCTTTCTATTTGGGGGGAAGAAAATGGAGACTATATACTTCATTTACATTTGGCTTTTAAAATAATATTTTAAAATTTTATAATAGGAGGAAATCTAAATGTACTGTGTTCTTCTGGATGGAAGCCTGGAACAGAAGATGGCATTAGGGAACAGGAATGAAATCTGAATAAAGTATGGAGTTTAGTGAATAACTATGTCATTGTGGGTTCATTGGTTGTGACAATGCACCATAGTGATGAAAGAGGTTAACAATAGGGGAAACTTGGTGTGGGGTACATGGGACCTCTCTATTATTTTTGCAACTTTTCTGTAAAACTAAAACTATTCTAAAATTTAAAAGTTTGTTTATATTTTTTGAAAATTGGAAGAAAGAATGTTTATCTCAATCTCAGACAAATCACAATTTTGGCAGAATTCTAATATACGGGCCAAATGACCTTAACTAAGCATCAGCCGCTATCAGATGTCAGTCTAATCCCAGGTTCTGTTATTTTCAGTGACAGGGAGAAAAAATCATGAAAGTTGGAACAGCATGTCAAAATGTGTAAAATCACAAAACAAGGAATGGATTAGACAGGAAAGTGTTTATAAAATATTTTTTAAAATATACTTTTATTGATTTCAGAGGGGAAAGGAGAGGGAGAGAGAGATAGAAACATCAATGATGAGAGAGAATCATTGATCAGCTGCCTCTTGCACACCCCACACTAGGGATCAAACCCACAACCTGGGCATGTGCCCTGACCAAGAATCGAACCATGATCTCCTGGTTCATAGGTTGATGCTCAACCACTCAGCCATGCCGGCCGGCTGGCTAGGCAGGCAAGTTTAGATAAGCTGTTGTGGAAAATGGGAAGCCTTCATTTAACTTCTTGAGAAACTGATATAGTGAGAGCAACAACTTAGGGATTAATTCTATAAGCAGTTTGCAAAATGGATTGACGTTGGGGAGAAACTGAGACAGGGGATCAGCAAAAGGCAATAACTGACATGTGAAACAAAAGTCTCAATTCTAAAACCCTCAGCTGAAACTTACCACAAAGGTTTCAAGCCATGTTATTCTTAGTGCCTGGTTTAGGCATCTGGGGACAAGCAAGGCTTATTGTGGAGATGGGTGTGTCAGGCAATCTTGGCCCAACTCCACTCCGTATTTGAATCATGGAACTACTTTTGGTGCCCTTGCTCCAAGGCCCAGCTCTCCTGGGGTCTTGTCAGGACTGTTTTTCACTTGTGCTTGTCCTGCAGCGGCCCTGTGCTTGTTTGATACTCAAACTTGAAAAAAAAAGGCTGCTTCTTTACTTTTAACCCATCCTAATGAGATTTAAAAAACTTACTTGGAAATGATTTTAAACTTACAAAAAAGCTGCAAGAATAAGAATAACACACAGAACAGGCACTTGTTACACCTAATGGTAAACATTTCTCTCTCTCTGTATATATATGACTGTGTGTATATTTATGACACATATATTACTATTAGAGGCCCGGTGCACAAAATTTGTGCACAGGGGTGTGTGTGGGGGTGTCCCTCAGCCCAGCCTGCACCCTATCCAATCTGGGACCCCTCCAGGGATGTCTGACTGACCATTTAGGCTCGATCCCGGTAGGATTGGGCCTAAACGGGCAGTCGGACATCCCTCTCACAATCCAGGACTGCTGGCTTCCAACTGCTCGCCTGCCTGCCTTCCTGATTGCCCCTAACCGCTTCTGCCTGCCAGCCTGATTACCCCCTAACCACTCCTCTGCCAGCCTGATTGCCCCTAACTGCCCTCCCCTGTGGGCCTGGTCACCCCTAACTGCCCTCCCCTGCAGGCCTGGTCACCCCTAACTGCTCTCCCCTGCAGGCTTGGTCCCCCGTAACTGCTCTCCCCTGCAGGCCTGGGTCCCCCCCAACTTCCCTTCCCTGCAGGCCCGGTCGCCCCCAACTTCCCTCCTGTGCTGGCCTGGTCACCCCTAACTGCCCTCCCCTGCTGTCCATCTTGTGGTGGCCATCTTGTGTCCACATGGGGGCAGTCATCTTTGACCACATGGGGGCAGCCATCTTGTGTGTTGGTGTGATGGTCAATTTGCATATTACTCTTTTATTAGATAGGATAGAGGCCTGGTGCACGGGTGGGGGCCAGCTGGTTTGCCCTGAAGGGTGTCCTGGATCAGGGTTGGGGTTCCCTTGGGGCGTGGGGCGGCCTGGGAGAGGGGCCTGTGGTGGTTTGCAGGCCTGCCATGCCCCCCAGCAACCCAAGCTGAGGCCCTGGGATTTGGGATTTATTTATCTTCTATAACTGAAACTTTGTAGCCTTAAGCGGAGGCCAGGGCCGGCCAGGAAGTTTGACTTCCTCCACTGCTGGGGAAACCCAAGCCTCCTGCTAGCTCCGTGGCCGCAGCCATCTTGGTTGGGTTAATTTGCATACTCGCTCCTGATTGCTGGTGGGTGCAGCCTGTGGGTGTAGCGGAGGTATGGTTAATTTGCATATTACTCTTTTATTAGATAGGATATATGAATGTATGTAGATCTAATACTTTTGAACTATTGGAGGATAATTTGTGTAGAGCATGGTCCTTTAGTACTAATGACATCATTGTGTAGTTCTTAAAAATTAGGATACCCTTTTTGTAAACATCAGTGCGTTTACACAGTCACTGTTTCTTGAATTGAACTGGCCTACGGAAATACCCATTATTCTGGTCTGACCTGTCCCACTGCTAACTGAATCACAGGAGTGAAAAATCCAAAGTTTCATTTGAATTGCAGGTTTGGGTTTTTGAAAGTATACCATAGAATCAGATATTTCAGATTAGTTTTGAATTTTATTCGTTATGTGTTTGACTCAGTGTTCAGCTATTCTAAAAAACATCTTTGTCAAAGAATAATCATATACCAAATAATGGCACACTAATCTAGCATTCATAACTATGTGCCAGGCAGTGTTCTAAGCACTTTATATTAATACATGCATTTAATCCTCGCAACAGCCATAGAGGAACATACCACAATTACCTTCATTTTAAACATGGGGAAATGCAGGCACAGAAGGTAACTAACTTGCCCACAAATAAATAGCTGATAAAGGGGTAAAATCAGGATTTGAACCTAGGCTCTCAGATATCTCTCGTGTGTGTGTGTGTGTGTGTGTGTGTGTGTGTGCGCGCGCGTGTGTGTGGCCTTCTTACATTTCACAGTCTCTTCTCTAAAGATGATCCCATGCTATTTTTTGTTATCGATTGCTTCTCATTGTGTCCTGTTCCCTTAGGAGAGAAGCATTCATTTCCTTGATGTGTTTATTTTTCAGCTGAAGAAAAGGTGACTGGTCCCATGAGCCGGGAAGAATGAACTCAGAGGAGGCTGTTTATACAAGGTTCTCCCACTCACCAGCTGTTGAGAGTATGTGGATGAAGGGCAGGATCTTATTACTTCAATGGAAGCAATGGAAGCCTGCGACCATGTTCCCAAGCCACAAACAGCCAAGTGGATTTGGCACAGTGGGGCTGCCTCATAAATAATTAATCAGAAGCCTCTGATACAAATCTGTCTTGCAGTAGCCTTCAAATTCAGTGTTGCCTCCTTCTCTAGCCTTGGGTAGATTAAAGAGATCCCCTCTGCTTCTCACTCTAGTGCCAGTACTGGCCTGAAGGCTGGCTCCACAGTGGAATTCTATTCAGTCAGTCAGTGCCTCCCCTGTTTGAATGCCATTTATAGGGCCAATGTGGGTTAGTAACTATTTATTGAGCGCCTGTTCCATGCCCATTATTAGGCTGAGTGCTTTATAAACATCTAATCCTTCCAAAAACTCTGTAAAGCTGCACCTATTGTCTCCATTTTGCCCCTGAGCAAATGGAAGCTCAGAGAGGTTGTGTGCTATGTCTAAGGTCACACAGTTGGCAGTGTCAAGGCTCAAATCTAGGTCGAAATTCAAAGCCCCTCCACTTTAACATGCTGCTTCGCCCCTCACTGTTCCAGAGATAATGAGCCCATCGTATTATCACTGGTCTTCCTCTCATAAGTGGAGGTGAGGCTGTGGTATAGGGGAAGTGTCTGAGAGAGAGGATTAAGGAGGCTGTAATTTTGCTACTGTTAATGAATCGTAATGTAAATATCTGTGTTTTCCGATGGTCTTAGGCTCTACAGCAACGACCCACAGGTTGAGAACCGCTAGCAGGGTCGCCTAAGACCATCAGAAAACACAGATATTTACATTACAATTCATAACAGTAGCAAAATTAGTTATGAAGTAGCAACGAAAATAATTTTATGGTTGGGGGTCACCACAACATGAGGAACTGTATTAAAGGGTCGCGGCATTAGAAAGGTTGAGAACCACTGTTTTAGAGGCATCGAAGAATCACGGAATTATTTTCTGAGAAAAATAACACAATGTACTTTTAGATCAGGGATTGATTAACTATGACCTGTGAGTCAATTCCAGCCCCAAATGTAAATAATGTTTTATGGACACACAGCCACACCCAATCTTGTATGTACTGTCTGCCTGCTTTTTCTCTATGATGGCAGAGTTGCATAGTTATGACAGAGACGATATGGCCTGCAAAGCCTAAAATACTGATTATATGGACCTTTCCGGAAACAGTTTGCTGATCCCTGTTTTACATGACTTAGGAAGGAAGCCAACAGTTTTCATTAAGGTCAATGTATTATTTTTCCCATTTGACTGAAAAACTACTTAAAGATTTATAATGCTACTTTAATCACTGTATTCTAATGGTGGTGGGTGGTGGAGTGGGGAGTGGGGAGAGGGGGAATCGAACCAGGGAAGTTTAAGGGACAGGGAGTAGAAGGGAGAGGTCTGGACCTCTGGGTCCCCAGCCAACTCCTCACCCCAGACTCATCCCACTCATTCTTTCTTTTCCTCCTGCCAAATCAAGTTTCCTAAAATAACTCTTTGCTCATAAACTTGTAAGTGGCTTCCTACTTACCACATGCTCAAATCCCAAATCCAACCTGGAATTTAGAGACCTTAACAATCTGACCCCTACTAATCTCGCTCTCCACCCCCACTTTATCCTTTACTTTTTATCATAAAGTCATACCAAATTTGAGTTTATATTTCAAAGCCAAATGTACTTGTTCTTGATTCTTTTTTATGTAAGCAGAAAAGGAAACATGTAATATTTGTAGGCGGTATATGTGACAATAGGAAACCAGGCCAAGCTTTCAGGAATGATGCCACTTCACCTATGGTAAAAGTTATAGACAAAGGAAAAATGTATGAATGTATTACTTACTTTTCTACTGTAGACATGGTCCAATTGTATTTCGGAAAACAAATTCTAAGGTTTTATTTTTAAATTGTAATATCGTAAGCTATCTCCCACATTGCTATGTATTTTTCATAAAGATAATTTTTCATGGTTGCGGAGTATTTCATCTTTTATACGTTCCAAAGTTTTCCTAATACTTCCCTGGCAGTTGGGCATTGAAGGTTGCTGTTTCCATTCATTTCTTCTCCATTCCCTGGAGTTGTTCTCACTGTTTCCCACCTTTGCTCAGGGTCCCATCTTCCCTTCTCATCTTCTTACTTCCTACCCTTGTTGCCTAAGTCCTGTCACCACCTTCCCTCTAGGGAAAAGTTCGGATTGACCTTCAGAATGAGGGATGGATTTCAAGACACTTGCTCCCCTAGGAAGCGCTGACATAGCACTATCTGAACCTGACAGCAGTCATTGCAGTGCCAAAGGGCTTGCAGACACCATTGCTTCCTGGTGCTGCACTCAGGAGAATGATTTACTTTAGAAAATAACAATAGATAACCGACACATGGCAGGCATTATTCCAAGCACTTTACATACATTGTCATTATCCTCATGACAACGCTTTCAAGTGGGTACTGTTAATACTTTGATTTTACAAATAAGAAAACTGAGGTACAGCCCTAACTGGTTTGGCTCAGTGGATAGAGCGTCGGCCTGCGGACTGAAGGGTCCCAGGTTCGATTCCGGTCAAGGGCATGTATCTTGGTTGCGGGTACATCCCCAATAGGGGGTGTGCAGGAGGCAGCTGATTGATGTTTCTCTCTCATCGATGTTTCTAACTTTCTATCCCTCTCCCTTCCGCTCTGTAAAAAATCAATAAAAATATATTTTTTTTTAAAAAAAGAAGAAGGAGAAAACTGAGGTACAGAGAGATTAAAGTGACACAACTGTAAGTGGTATTTGAATTCAGACAGTCTGGAATCAGAGTCTGGGTGCTTAGCAAACGAAATAGAAGCGCAGTCAATTCACTGTGGCCCTCTATCTCCCTAGTCTCAATCACCCAGTCTCAATCTCTAGCCCATACCATTTTCAGAGGATATGCAGAGGGAGAGGGGCTGCGGAGTAATGATCTCACTAGGAACACTGAGCCTGTTCCTCTGTGTTGGAGATGGGCTAGAGACCAGCATCCTTTCACAATGAGGAGATCATCAGGCTGATAAATTTGCTTTGTCTTGGTCATTCTCTGACCAAGGGCATTTCCAGAGCCAAGGCAGGATGTGATGGGAAAAGCTGCATCTTTCAGACCTCACTCATCTCAGTGTCTCCAGTGCCAGCATAAAGCAGGCCATCTTATATGGAGAATGTACTGTGACATGTAACACAACAATGGCTACAGTTTTTAGTTAACAGTCCTCACGCCCTCTCCCAGGAAGAATGGGCCCTCTTGCAATGGCCCATATGCAAGTGGGGTTGGGCAGAAGAGAGTCAGAGTTCATTCCAGATTTGAGTACAATTACAAAGCTGAGTCAGAAAGGGAATGAATGGTTATTGGCTCTAGTTTGCAGAATGATAGAACCTCAAGGCTCAGAAAGATGTTAAAGACCTTCCAGTGCCTGATTCCCCTAGGACAGCTCTGCCAAGCAGATGTCCAGCCCCTACTTGGATACCTCTACTAACGGGGCCCTCACTACCAACCAAAATCCAGTTCTTTATGTCTCTGTTGAAGCATCCATCTTATATAAAAACTGTTGTTTGAAATTTTAACCCTGCTATTTGGCTTCTGTAAATGCTTGCTTACTTAAATAATAAGGAAAATAAGACTACTCCCACTTCAGAGAGGCCATTAAACCTTCCCCGGACAAAATTATCAGTGCTGGCACCAGGCCAGGCCTTTGGTTGAGGTCTCAAGGCCCCAGCACATAGGGGCTCTTTAAGAACTTGCAAAAGGGGCCGGAAACACCCCATATTTGGGAGACAAAGAAGGTAAAAACATATAAATAGGGAAAATTCCTCCATGTTGGGGCCCAGAATTTGAGAGACATTTTCTTCTGGACCCGCACGTAATAAATGTAACTCCAAACTCTCCAAGCATTGTTTGATTTATTCCGGTTTTCTGTAACACTGTTAGAAAGGGGAAATCTATCTTCCTGTAGCTTCCATCAATTGGGACTAATTCGACCTGTGGGATGCTAGAGAACAAGTCAGTTCCCTTTTCCACACAGCAGCCCTGGAGAGATTGGGAGTAAATGATCACGTCCTCTATGAGTTTTTCCTCTCCAGGCTACGCACAGGTGCTTGAATTGTCTCTCTACTCACATGGTTTCCAGACCCTTTGACAAGTCTGTGTGCACTGACTGCTTCCGACTTTGCTTAGAGTTCTCCAAGTAGGGAGCTAGATCACCCCACAGAGCTCCAGCTCACATCAGAGAAAAGCAACCCTTTCCCTAATATGAGAACTTAAATGTCTGTTGTGAGTTCCTAGGAACAGAAATTAGTTCTGAGTTCCAAGGGGCTCCAGGGCTTTTCAGTGAGTTTTTTAGACAGAAGGGGGCAGGGGGAAAAAGGAATAAGTTAGGCTTCTATGGTTGGGAAGAGAAAGAGGCTACATATTTTTGAATGTTTATTGCATACCAGACACTGTGCTAAACACAGGACATGGATTATCTCATTTAATCCACTCAACACCTCTTGTAGGTGGTACTGTTAGGACACCTATTAAACAGCTGAAGAAACCGAGGCTTGGAGAAGCTCAGGGTTTTCCCAGTCCAGGGGGTGCAATCTGACTCGGGCCAGATATTAACAGGGAGCAACAGGTGCAGATTTGGGACTTCAATGAAGAGCAGCAGCAGGGCAGTGATTGTGCTTCAGTAAAGCCAGGTGTAACAGTGCAAAGTGGGGTGAAGGGTGGGGTGAGAATAGGACTTCTAAGACCCTGAAGATGGAAAGGGAGAAAGCACGGCAGAGTGGCACAGAAGGATGGGTGTGCTGGGGAGTAATAATAATAACAGCTACCATGTGCTAACGGAGTATGAAACCAGGCGTTTTGCATCTGTAAACTCTTTTAAGCCTCACAGCAGCCCTAACTGGGAATTACTATTATGGTCACTATGTGGCAGACGAGGAAACTGAGGCTGATCGAGGTGAAATGGCTCACTGAAGGCTACACAGCTGGTAAACAGCAGTGTCAAGATTGGAATCCCGACCCCTGACTCCAGGCTCGTGGTCCTATACTGACTTCCAAAGGGAAAGACTGTTGGCAACATTTAAAGGAAGGGATTTTTTTTCTCAAGAGATGAGGGACTCCCAGGGCAATGTTTGGCAAGTGAGGACAGGGAACTTGGTTCTGGATGAGATGATTTTGCCAGACTCCCCACATCTGCAGTGCCAACCCTGAGGCTATCCTAGCTTACCTCAGAATCCGACAGTGAAGAAGTGAAATGTCATGTTTTTATGCATCGTAGTTCCTTTTTGAAAAATGTAAACAATGTGCGTTCTCTTAGTTTAATGGTTCTCAAACTGGAGGACTTGTGAAAACAGATTGTTAGCCCACTCCTAGAGTTTCTCATTTAGTCCGTCTGAAGATGAAGCCTGAGGATTTGCACTAACAGAGCTACCAGCTGGTGCTGATGCAACTGCTTGTAGGATTACATTGGAGAACAGCGACTTCGGTTTATTAGTAAAGCTACTTGTGAGATTTTCTAAACTGACTTGGCCGTGAAAAGGTAAGTACAGAAAAGGCATAGGACATGCCCATAAGCCAGAAGCAGCGAGACTGGGTTGGGGGTGCAGGCTCAGTGGCCAGCTAGGTGAGTGAGAGCCTGTATGGGCTGGGGAGAGAAGGCACAGCCAGAAGAGACTAGCTATTCCTGGATGGAAATGAGGGGAAGCACAAGGCCAGGGTGAGCTGGGCAGGGGAGCCAGCCTGGCTACAGAGACAGAGATCTGGCAAGGGCAGAGGTCAAATGGGGTAAAGCTCTTGTCAAAAACTGCAGGCTCTTGCCTGGGCAGGAGGGAAAGAACAGGGGAGGGAGGACACCAGCAGCCAGGAGTGAGCTCCTGGGATTGTGGTCTATGACAGAACCTGCTGATCACATTTCAGCTGCGACTCACTGTCTCCAAAGCCTCTCTCTGCCCATCAGTCATAAAGTGCCCAGGACTTGCCCTCTGACAGTAGTGAGGTGATGTTCTTGCAGCTAGAGAACTGAAGACAGCACTAAATGCTGTTTCTTCCCCTTAGTGGTGGTCAGCGGGGCGGCAGGCAGGGCCAAATCTGGGGAACTCACAGTCTGGTGGTTTGACCTCTGAAGTTCTCTAATTCCTAGGCCGCATTTCTCCCGCCTGGGAAACTGACTCAGCTGCAGTGTCTGCGCAGTGTGGAGAGCGGCCGGGCCACGGTGGCTGCAGCAGTGGCTTGCGTCTGGGTGCCTGGCTGCTCTCACCACTCCTGGAATTGGGTCAGCTGGGCTAGGCGGCTCCTTTCCCTTGGTACCAAGAAAGGGAGCGTCTCTCTGCAATACTGCATGCCATTGTTCCTATAGGAACAAAGTTGTGTTCAGAGGTCCTTCCTGGACCCTGGCCTTCCAGCACTACCCACCCAGCCGGAGCCAAGTTCCTGTTTTCCCTTTTGTGCCTTTTAGCCCATTTCCTCTACAGGTCTGTTCAGTTAAAAAAGGATTTACTGAGCCCTGGTCGGTTTGGCTCAATGGATGGAGCGTCGGCCTGCGGACTGAGGGGTCCCAGGTTTGATTCCGATTAGGGGCATATGCCCGGATTGTGGGCTCGACCCCTAGTGGGACGTGTACAGTAGGCAGCCGATCCCTGATCCTCTCCCATCATTGATGTTTCTATTTCTCCCTCTCCCTTCATCTATGAAATCAATAAAAAATATATTTTAAAAAAGGATTTATTGAGCCCTGGTCGGTTTGGCTCAATGGATGGAGCGTCGGACTGAGGGGTCCCAGGTTTGATTCCGATTAGGGGCATATGCCTGGGTTGTGGGCTCGATCCCCAGTGGGGGGTGTACAGTAGGCAGCCGATCCCTGATCCTCTCTCATCATTGATGTTTCTATTTCTCCCTCTCCCTTCATCTATGAAATCAATAAAAAATATATTTTAAAACAGGATTTATTGAGTGCACACTAGATGTCTGAAAGCTCTGTGCTGCGGATACAGACATGAGTGCAGTAAAAGAAATCTCCACCGTCAAGGAAATCAGTCTAGTCAGGGGAACCCCTGTATAGAGATAATTACAACCTTGTAGAGTGAATGCTGTTTCTTAAACATAAATCCCATGCTCTCTTGGGGCCTTTGTATTTGCTGTTCCTTCTAGAATGCTCTTCTCCAGGTCTTTGGCTGGTTCATTCTCTCACTTCACTCCGGTCACTCCTGGAAGATAGGCCTTCCCTGACCTTCCCATGGAAAATGGAGGCCCCTCAATTCTCTGAGCCCATTTTACCCCATAGTAGGTTTTTTTATATCGCACTGCTTTCCACCTCACATTATCTATTTAAATTGGGGAGAGGAGGAAAGAGCAGCCTCCTGTACTAGATTGTAAGCTATAGAACTGGTACCTAATAGGCACTCCATGTATATTTCCCTTTTTTTATTCGTCGTAAGTGATTGCCCGGTTGAACTTTTCTGAGCCTGTCAGAGCCATCGAAATGGAGCATGGGGCGTGACTTTCTACATTCTGCACTGTGCCCTCGGCCCAGACTAAGAAGGTTCTAGCTCCCCACGGATAACTGTAATGTACTGAGCATTAACTGTGTACTGGGCCCTTCAAACTCATTATTTAATCCTCACAATGCGCTGCAAAGACAGCATTATTTCTCTTATTTTACCTAAAGTGAAACAGGCTCAGGGAGAGTGACATGCTCAAAATCACAGATAGCGAGGTGCCCGGGCGGGGGCCTCTCTGGGAAAGGTCTACCCACATTTCGGCCACGTCCCTACAGGCCTTTCCGTGTCTCCACTCCATCCCCATCCCAGCCCTTTCCTTCTCACTGGACAGCTGGGCCTGGGCTAGCCCGGCTGCTCCTCCAGCGCCAGTGTGGGGAGGCGTGCAAGATGGAAAGAGGGCCCATCTCAGTCCAGGGCCAGAGCTTTCCCTCCCGTGTCCTCCCCACGGGCCGGCTGCTGGATGCCCGATGGTCCATTCCAAGGCCTGCAGCGATGAAGAGAGGATGGTGGAAGGCGGGGAAGAAGAGCCGCTTTCAAAGGACCCGCGGGACAGAGGGGCACACAGTCCCTCTTCTCCGCCGCTCCCTCCTGGTACCCAACAAGGTCCAACCTGACCCGTCCGGCAGCAGCGCGCATGCGCGGGCGTTCCTCGTCCCGCCCTCCCGCAGCCGCCCTCTCACCCTGGCAACCGCGGCGACAACGGCGCGCGCGCGGGTGGGGCGCGGACGGGCGGGGCCGGGAGGCAGCGCTGCGGGCGGAGGCTGAGGCTGAGGCGGTGGCGCGGCCCAGGACAGCGGCCCCGGCTAGCGGTCTGGCGTGTCCGACCTCCCTTCGCCTCCACGCGGCTCTCGGACGCGGTCTCGGGCCCAGCGGACTTAGCCTCTGGCCATGGACTCCCAGAAAGTGAGCGAGGAGGGGGCGCGGGCCCGCCGGGGCCAGGCGGAGGGTGGGCGGGGCGCCCCGGGCCCGGTGGGCGGTGGGCGCGTGGTCGGGGGCCGGGCCGGGCCGCGGGGGGGAAGCCGTCCAGCTTTCCATCCCGCCTTCCTTCCCGGCGGGAGCGAAGGGGCGCCCGCCGGGCTGCGGGGACCGCGCCCGGTGACCCCGGCTGGCCTCTGCCCTACCCTTGGTCCTGGGCCCCGGCTCCTTAAAGTAAATAGGGAGGCGTCCCTCTGTCTTCATCAATAATTTCTACGGCGCTGTAGGCCTCCCAGCACGCTGGTGAGGGTTGTCCCCCTCAGCGGATGGGGAAACCAAGGCACCTGGGGTCCACCTGCTGACGCCGAGCTGGCGCCCTTCCCTCCACCCTGTCTGGTCCAGGACTCCTAGCACAGCCCTTGCTTCTTTATGGGCCGCCGGCTCTGCTTGGGACCGCCCCACCCCCTCGCGGCCGGGTCTTAGGCAGGTCTTAGTGGTTGGTGTTGGTTGAATTGACGGAAAAAACTCCGAGTTGTCAGGGCAGCGGTCGCACCCTCTTTGGCCAGTTCGCTGTTGCTGGTCACAGTTACCTTAGTGGTGATTTGTGGCATGTTTTATACTTTCCGAACAAGTTGAGGAAAGGATATAGAGACCTAGCAGGTCCAATTAAAAGAGACTTATTTATTTATTTTTTAGGTAGCATAGCCAATGTTTTGAATACAGTTAGAAGTGAGTTATTCCTATTCAGCCATAATCCCTATATAGAAACCCACCCTGTTCTCTTTGTTAGATGATAGTAATTGAAATATAGTACAGTAAGGAAACACAGTGTTATTAATAATGTAGCAGGGGAAAACAAGGGCATATCCAAGCGGCCATTCTTTTCTATTATTAGCTAGAAAGCACTGGAAAGACTTATAAAGACCTATAAGGACAATGTTTTCTAGAATTTTGCCTGGACTCACCTCCTTGAGGAGCACTAGGGGCATGAGAGGATAGTGTAGGGATGTGTTAAGTGTTGACTGTTAGAGTATTTAACAAAAGTGAATGTGATTTCATTGTATCTTGAAACTCAATTTGGTATACTCAGTTTTTATTTCTATGGCTATTTTTTTAAGAGCTACATCTTGTGTATTTTGAATATGTATACATTTAAAACAGCTCTGCCTAAATTTGTGAAACATTTCACAGCTTATTTAACTTTTTAGATAAAAGTCATATGTTAACGGAACGGATATTATTAGTTCAGGGCAAATGGAAGGGCAAAGACTTGGAGTCCAGAGACTTGGGTTCCATGCTGCTGTTTCCTGGCTCTGTGATGTGGAGCAAATCACTTAACTGTGATTAATCTATTTCCTCGTCTGTGCAGTAGAAGTAAGAATATTTTGTAGGGTCATTGTAAAAATCAGGTAAAAGAATTCATTATGAAAACACACAGTGTTTTTAAAGTTTCTAAAAATAAGCACTGAAATACTTCTTTAAAAAAATATTTTATTGATTTTTTACAGAGAGGAAGGGAGAGGGATAGAGAGCTAGAAACATCGATGAGAGAGAAACATCGATCAGCTGCCTCCTGCACACCTCCCACTGGGGATGCGCCCGCAACCAAGGTACATGCCCTTGACCGACCGGAATTGAACCTGGGACCCTTCGTCCGCAGGCCAACGCTCTATCCACTGAGCCAAACCAGTTAGGGCTGTAAAATAATTTTAAAAAGCATTTTAATATGGATCACCTTATTTTGCCAGGGCATGCATTATCTCTCACTTTCATGAGGACTCAAGGAGGTTGTGATTCCTGCAAGGTCATATCTCTAGCCACAGGGCTAAGATTTGAACTTAACTGGTCTCGTTCAAACATGATGTGTCTGAGTACCAACACATACCATGTGCAGTTTCCCCAGAGGAAGCAAAGAATTAGCTGCTCTTTCTTACTGGTACTAATATAGCTATTTGTGATAACTTTGAGAATCAATTTATCAATATAAAAAATGTGTTGAATTTCATTGGTGGTATCAAATAATATTTTAAATTAAAAAACTCTCTTGTTTTATAGCTTAAAATGAGTATCTAGTGTTAATACTTATAACCATGAATTGTTATCATGAATTACTACAGAATCAATTATATACAGGGTGGGGCAAAAGTAGATTTACAGTTGTGACTATGTGAAACAGTTTATTGTTGTACTAGAGGCCCGGTGCATGAAATTCGTGCACGGGGGTGTGTGTGTCCCTCAGCCCAGTCTGCACCCTCTCCAATATGGGACATCCCTCTCACAATCCAGGACTGCTGGCTCCCAACCGCTTCGTGTGCCTGCCTGCCTGATTGCCCCTAAACGTTAGGGCCTAACCACTTCTGCCTGCCAGCCTGATCACCCCCTAACCACTCCCCTGCCAGCCTGATAGATGCCTAACTGCTCTCCTGCCAGTCTGATTGCCCCCAACTACCCTCCGCTGCCAGCCTGGTCGCCCCTAACTGTCCTCCCCTGCCGGCCTGGTCACCCCCAACTGCCCTCCCCTGCTGGCCTGGTCACCCCTAACTGCCCTCCCATACTAGCCTGGTTCCCCCCAACTGCCCTCCCCTGCAGGCCTGGTCACCCCCAACTGCCCTCCCCTGCAGGCCTGGTCACCCCTAACTGCCCTCCTCTGCAGACTTGATCGCTCACAACTGCCCTCCCTTGCAGGCCTGGTTCCCTCCAACTGCCCTCCCCTGCAGGCCTGGGCCCCCCCCCCAACTGCCCTTCCCTGCAGGCCTGAGTCCCCCCAACTGCCCTCCCCTGCAGGCCTGGGTCCCCCCCAACTGCCCTCCCCTGTAGGCCTGGGTCCCCCTAATTGCCCTCTCCTGCAAGCCTGGTCCCAACTGCCCTCCCCTGCTGGCCTGATCGCCTACAACTGCCCTCCCCTGCCAGCCATCTTGTGGCGGCCATCTTGTGTCCAAATGGGGGCAGCCATCTTTGACCACATGGGGGCGGCCATCTTTGTGTGTTGGAGTGATGGTCAATTTGCATATTACTTGTTTATTAGATTGGATTATTATATATTAATTATTGTATTATTTTCCATACAAACAACTGTAAACCTACTTTTGTCCCACGTTGTACTTCAATTAATAATGAGGTAAACTGAATATTTATTTCTCTTTAAATAAGACAGTAAGTAATACATCCCTGGTGTGATTTTTCTTTCCTATTGTAAAATGTTACAATGAAATAGTGGCAGTGTAAGGAAAATGGTTAGGTATTGCAAATGGCAAAGAGAGAGGATTGCTTGAATATATACCTTTTGTAAGGCTTTGGGATTTGGGCTTTAAATTATTAAGAGGATGGCTTTGGAGCCAGGTCTCCTGTCCTATCTATGAGCTGAATGAGCGTGGGTAATTTGCAGTGTGTCTCTGTTTCCTCATCTATAAAATAGAGATAATAATTGTTCTTATCTCAGGGCTATTGTGAGTATCCTGTTAATTTTTAAAAATCATTTGGTACCTAGCACCCATGAGAACTCTCTGTTAGTATTGTTATAAATTTCATGATCTCACCTTTAAAATCACTTCCTCCTTTTGTTGATAATTTATGTAATTACTAGAGGCCCGGTACACGAAATTCGTGCACGGGTGTGTGTGTGGGGGGTCCCTCAGCCCAGCCTGTGCCCTCTCACAGTCCAGGAGCCCTTGGGGAATGTCTGACTGACGGCTTAGGGAAGCAGGCCTAAGCCGTCAGTCGGACTTCCTTAGGGGTCAGCTGCAGGGGGGTTAGTGAGGGGCGACTAAATGACTGAGCTCCTGCCACCACCACTGTGCTCGCCAGCCATGAGCCCGGCTTCTGGCTGAACAGCACTCCCCCTGTGGGAGCGCACTGACCACCAGGGGGCAGCTCCTGCATTGAGCGTCTGCCCCCTGGTGGTCAGTGTGCGTCATAGCGACTGGTTGTTCCGCTGTTCGGTCGATTTGCATATTAGCCTTTTATTATATAGGATTTTTCTAATTCAGTCCAGCCATTTGTTACCTTTATCCTTAAGTTTTAAAGTATGTTTTCTGTCTTAATATCTGTAATAAATGATTTCAAATGGTGGTGCCAAAGAAGAGTTGTTAAATCCTAATTGAAAGAGGATTGGAAGTTCTGATTCATGTAATCTGACAACAGAGATTAAGTTAACTGGACAGTCTTACAGAAGCTTGATGGTGGCAAGTCAGCAAATGGATTAGCTTGACCAGCTGCTCTTTTGTCCGTGAAAATAACTTGGACTTCAGTGTTGTGTTAGCAACAGATGCTCTGTTTGAGTAGAGGAAGAAAGCATAATTGCCTTGGGTATGTAAGGCATACTGTTGGATACGGAAAACCACAGTATTATCTCCTAGAAATAAACAGAGGGATTTTGTTTATATTGAGTTTCTGGGACACTTTTGCGAACAGGATGTGTTATGGATAGGTGGCTTTGTTTGATACTCAAACCTTTGATTATGTCCGTAAGTGGTTTTAAGATAAAATCCCAAAGGTTTCTTTACCTGATAAAATGTGTATATTCAAAGAAACCATTGATACAAATAAGACGTGCACCTTTTAAGAATGTCGGCACGTAGAATTTGATAGTTGATGTTAAATTTTGTACAGGAGTTCATTCACATTCATAGGGGTTGCTATTTCTAGGAAATGGTAGATGCTGTAGGAATAATAAAGGTAGAGAGGAAGGGGGAGGGATACCAGAGGAAGGATGTCACCAAAAGCAGACATTGTCAATTGTTTGCTTTTCTCCACTTTTTCTTGTGTATTATTTAATTTCTACTAATTGGAAAGGGTTAGTGACAGTCAGGTGAGGCTTGACTGTATAAGACTGGACAGTTCTTTTTCTTTTTTGAGGGAGGGTCTTGTTTTGTAAAGTAGACCTATGAACAGGAATAAGTGAGTTTTTATACACCCCAGCTAATCACAAATGCAAGCATTCCTGTGGAATGGATTAAAGTAATCTGGGATGATATACGAGGCGTGAGGTACCCTCCTCACAGGACCATACTGGCATACTTATGATCACTATATTTATTTATTTATTTTTTTTAAAAATAAATCTTTATTCAGATTATTACAATTATTTCTCCTTTTTCCCCCCATAGCTCCCCTCCACCCATTTCCCACCCCACCTTCTGCCCTTACCTCCCCCCCACTGTCCTCATCCATAGGTGTATGATTTTTGTCCATTCTCTTCATGAACCCCCCATACCCCTTTCCCCCTGAGAATTATCAGTCCACTCCCTTTCTATGCCCCTGATTCTATTATATTCACCAGATTATTCTGTTCCTCAGGTTTTTAATTCACTTGATTTTTAGGTTCGCTTGTTGATAGATATGTATTTGTTGTTCATAATTTTTCTCTTTACTTTTTTCTTCTTCCTCTTCTTTAAGAATATCTTTCAGCATTTCATATAATACTGGTTTGGTGGTGATGAACTCCTTCAGCTTTTTCTTATCTGTGAAGCTCTTTATCTGCCCTTCAATTCTGAATGATAGCTTTGCTGGGTAGAGTAATCTTGGTTGTAGGTTCTTGCTATTCATCACATTGAAAATTTCTTGCCACTCCCGTCTGGCCTGCATAGTTTCTGTTGAGAAGTCAGCTGACAGTCGTATGGGTGCTCCCTTGTAGGTAATCAACTGCTTTTCTCTTGCTGCTTTTAATATTCTCTCTTTGTCTTTTGCTCTTGGCATTTTAATTATGATGTGTCTTGGTGTGGTCCTCTTTGGATTCCTTTTGTTTGGGGTTCTGTGGGCTTCCTGGACTTGTAAGTCTATTTCTTTCACCAGGTGGGGGAAGTTTTCGGTCATTATTTCTTCAAATAGGTTTTCAGTATCTTGCTCTCTCTCTTCTTCTGGCACCCCCATAATTCTGATGTTGGTACACTTGAAGTTGTCCCAGAGTCTTCTTACATTATCTTCAACTTTTTGGATTTTTTTTTTTGCTTTTTGCTTTTTCGGTTGAGTGTTTTTTGCTTCTTTGTATTTCAATTCTTTGACTTGATTCTTGTGTTTCTCTATTCTGTTTCTGGGTCTCTGTATAATATTTTTTATTTCAGTCAGTGTATGTTTAATTTCTAGTTGGTCCTTTTTCATATCTTCGAGGGTCTCGTTATATTTATCAGCCTTTTCTAGGATATTCTTAAAAAGTCTTATAACCGTGGTTTTGAATTCTATATCCAGTCGTTTGTTTTCCTCCATTTCTTTCGTTTGTGATCTGATTCTTTGACCCCGCATTTTCACTGATTCCCTGAGTTGGTAAGGTAGATATTTGTGCTAGGTTTCCAATAAGGCCCAGTGGGTCTGCTTCCCCAGTTAACCTGAGGTGGACACTCTTGGTGCACCCCTTTGTGGACTGTGTGTACAGCCTTGTTGTAATTAAGTCTTTATTGTTGTTGGTATCACTGGGAAGAATTGACCTCCGGGTCAGTTGGCTATAAGGATCAGCTGTGTCTATGCTGGGAGAAGTTCGGTGCTGGAGACAGCCTTATAGGATTAGACTTGCCAAATTGCAATAGGCTCTGTGCTCAGCTTGGATGGGGTGGAGTCTCAGTCTTGGCTTCCTGTCAGCCTTGCCCTTGCGCGCATGTGCGCTTTCAGTCCTCTGCCTTCCCCAGCTCGAGTCTCCGCCTGAGAGTCCAGACTCCCCCCATAAGAGCGTGGGTCCCCAGGGGCTCGCCTGGAACTGGGGTTCACTGCAGTCAGAACTGGGGCTCAGTGCCGTCAGGAGCCTCTGACTCCCTTCCACTAGGGAAAGCCTGTGGCAACCTCCGCAGCCTTTGTGCGCACTGGCCCGCGCGCGCCTTCAGACTTCTGCCTTTCCCAGCTCGAGTCTCCGCCCGAGAGTCCAGACTCCCCCCATAAGAGCGTGGGTCCCCAGGGGTTCGCCCGGAACTGGGGTTCAGTGCAGTCAGAACTGGGGTTCAGTGCGGTCGGAGGCTTCCTTCCCCCTTCCGCCAGAGAAAGTCAGCCAGGCTCTCAGCCGCCCTTCCTCTCTGCGCGCACAAAGCCCCTTTGCCGTACCTCCAATTCTCTGTGAGCTTTTCTTTTTCCTTCTAGTTGTAGAATTTTCACTCAGCCAGCTTTCCTGTGGTTCTGGATGGTGTCCGTTCTGTCTTTTAGTTGTAGTTTTGAAATTGTTGTGCGAGGCAGCAGTTTAGGTGTTTACCTATGCCGCCATCTTGGTTTCTCTCATGATCACTATATTTAAATACAGATGTTTTCATTTCTCATTGAACTTGACAGTTTAAGAAATTAGAAATATAGTGAAGCAGACCTTTAAAAATTTTTTAACATAATGCTTCTTTGCAATGCCTAGCTGAATATACAAAGAATTATTCATGCAGCAAAAACATTGAATGTTTCCCTTAGTGTTTAACCTAGGATATTTTGAAGTTGGTGGATTTTGTCTCCATCTTTCTTTTTATATGTTTTATACCCTCAGTTGGCACTTTTTCCCAGGCACAAGTTTCTGATAGCATCTGATCTCAGTTATTGATACTTGTTGATAGCTAATTATATTTTTAACAAATTTATAATAAAGCGTTAGCACAGCCAACCTGTGTATTTTTGTTACATTATAAATATAAGTAATACAAGTTTATTGTAGGAAAATATAGATAAATAAAAAGAAAAGTCACCCATAATCCTGCCACCCAGAGATAACCTCTTTAACATTTGTATGTATTACATTGCAGTCTTTTTTTATGCATATAGAAACTTAAAAAACTATGGTATCATGTTCTGTATATCTATATATATAAAAGCCTAAGCGACCATCGCTACTGAACGGATGACTGAACAGGCTGTGTGGGGCGACCAGGCCGGCATAGGGGGGCAGTGAGGGGCAACTAGGCTGGTGGGGGGCTGTTGGGGGCGACCAGGCCGGCAGTGGGGGCAGTAAGGGGGCGACCAGGCAGGTGGGGGGCAGTTGGGGGCAACCAAGCTGGCAGGGGGGACAGTAAGGGGTGACCAGTCCGGCGGGGGGGGGGGCAGTTGGGGGCAATCAGGCAGGCAGGCAGGTGAGCAGTTAGGAGCCAGTGGTCCCAGATTGTGAGAGGGTTGTCCCGGATTGGAGAGGGTGCAGGCTGGGCTGAGGGGACCCGCCCCCTGGTGCACGAATTTTGTGTACCGGGCCTCTAATTGTTTTATAATTTGCCTTTCACTTAACATGTTATGGGTCTTTTACCATGTGAGTATAATTTTACAACACTTAATAATACAGCAGAATTCTTTTATATGGATGTGTTACTTGAATTTTAATCAGGACCCTTTTGTTGTACATATATCTTGGTCCCAACCTTTTAATGTTATAAATCACATTGAGATGAACATCCTTGTAGCCAAGTCTCTGATTAAACTCTGATTAAATTCTTATTTACTTAAGTTAGTAGAAATAGAATTTACTTAAAAAATTAGTAGAAATAGGATTGGATAGTCAATGTGTATATACTTTAAAAAATCTTTTGATGTGTATTGCCAAGTTGCCCTTCAGAAGAGTTTTTTCAGGTTATACTGCAGTATGTGAGAGTACCCCTACTTCCATTGCCACTCCGCCACCCTTAATTAGATGGTGGGACCCCTGATTTCCTTGGCCGAATATCAGCTTCCTAAACCTGACTGGATGGCATAGCCAGTTCACAGGTCACTGTACATGGATGAGGCTTCTTCAGCCTCTGAAACACTGTATTTCCTTAAATCCTAGGTGGGAGAGTTCCTCCTGTTTTGCCCTGATAGCTTACAAATGGGCTCAGGGTGGAAAGAGCATTCCTGCCAGATCGAATGAAAATTAGATTTTTTTTCCCCTGGGGATCACCTTAGTTGCATCTGTATATAGATAGTGTTCCAGCTTGTTTCACCATTAGAGAGGGCATGGCTTTCTACTAGCTAGCTACTTATGATGCTCAGATTTCTGTATTCCTCAACAATATATATTTCTAATTTTTCAGCTCCTTGCATTACATCTGAGCACAGTACTCTTGTTTGTGTTGCCATAGGTCTGGTCAGCTGGTAAGATTCTGGTTGTCTAGCTTACCAGCTGGATAGAGCTCTCTGGATTTCAACTCTTGTTACCTAATTCAAAGGAGAGGTCTGTGGTATAAAGCAGTGATTTCCAATTGGTGTGCTGTGGCAGACACACTGGGTGCCATAAGAATTTTTAAAACATGCAACACCTGACTATTTAGTCAGTGGCCTTGACCTCTTTTTCCTTAGATTGTCAAATTAAAACAACAACAACAGACAGTCAATACAACAATAGCCGTCTGATGTGAATGAATAAAAATTATACTTTTTTTTGGTCAGATTGGCAAAAAATATATGTATTTTTTGGTGTGCCGCAGATTAGTTGATGTGTGCCATGAGATTTAAAAAAGGCAGTGGTTGGCAGGCAGAAGCGGTTAGGGGCAATCAGGAAGGCAGGCAGGCGAGCAGTTGGGAGCCAGCAGTCCTGGATTGTGAGATCGGGCCTAAACAGGCAGTCGGACATCCCTCGAGGGGTCCCAGATTAGAGAGGGTGCAGGCTGGGCTGAGGGACACCTCCCCCTCCGTGCATGAATTTTGTGCACCGGGCCTCTAGTTATTAAAATATTTACACTTGTAGGTGTTTACAGATACAAGGCTTGTGTATCTGGGAAAATTATAAAATATAAATACTTCTATTTGATTTTTACTAAGAATATGAATACTTTGTTTGGGTCTTGCTGTTACTACCCATGGAGAGTTATTAAACAGCTATACCTGTGCTGTCCAATATGACAGTACTTGTTCCACATGCTATAAAAAAAAAGTGAAATTAAAGTTAAATAAATTTAGGTTCTCAGTTGCTCTATCTATATTTCAAAAGTGCATTAATTTCATGTGGCTAGTGACTTTCATATTGGACATCACATATAGAGGACATTTCCATCATAGCAGAACATTTTATTGGATAGTACTGAACTAGAGTGTATGAGAAAATTAAATAACCAAGTGTTTTTTTAAATAGGAAGCATTATCAAAAAGTCTGAGGCATTTGCTACTAAAATTACATACTTATTATGCTTCTATAGTATCTGTAAATATTACAATGAATTTTTGTAACTTAAGTTGCACATGTATTACCTTTCATATTTTCTAAAATATGTTTATTTTATAAATAAACAAAATGTCAAATTTCAGTGTCACTGTTTTTATTCCTATTATCCTGATTTTGTATTAGAAATTTCCATTTGTTTTTGCAGTGTTTAAGGTTTGGTTCTATTTCTTTGCCACAGCCATATAACTTAAAATAAAACAATTGATATTAATTAATAGTGATCATCTTCATTGTGAAAGGTATGATGGTGATTAATTTGTTTATTAGGAATAAGATTTTTAGAACAGTACACGTATATATCCCATCTTTTTAATTTTAGGTTTTTGAAAATTTTGAACAAGAAGCTTTATTTATTTATTTTTTTAAATAAATCTTTATTGTTCATATTATTACAGGTGTTCCTCTTTTTTTCCCCCTAGCTCCCCTTCACCTGATTCCCCACCCCACCCCATGCCACTGTCTTCATCCATAGGTGTAAGCTTTTTGTCCAGTCTCTTCCCGCACCCCTCACACACCCTGCCCCCTGAGAATTGTCAGTCCACTCCCTTTCTATGTCCCTGATTCTATTATATTCACCAGTCCATTCTGTTCTTCAGATTTTTTATTCACTTGATTTTTAGATTCACTTGTTGGTAGGTATGTATTTGATGTCATTTTGTTGTTCATAATTTTTATCTTTACCTTTTTCTTCTTCTTCCTCTTCTTAAAGAACACCCTTCAGCATTTCATGTAATCCTGGTTTGGTGGTGATGAACTCCTTTAGCTTTTTCTTGTCTGTGAAGCTCTTTATCTGACCTTCAACTCTGAATGATAGCTTTGCTGGGTAGAGTAATCTTGGTTGTAGGTTCTTGCTGTTCATCACTTTGAATATTTCTTGCCACTCCCTTCTGGCCTGCATAGTTTCTGTTGAGAAATCAGCTGACAGTCGTATGGGTGCTCCCTTGTAGGTAACTAACCGTTTTTCTCTTGCTGCTTTCAAGATTCTCTCTTTGTCTTTTGCCCTTGGCATTTTAATTATGATGTGTCTTGGTGTGGTCCTCTTTGGATTCCTCTTGTATGGGGTTCTGTGTGCTTCCTGAAGTTGTAAGTCTATTTCTTTCACCAGGTAGGGAAAGTTTTCTGTCATTATTTCTTCTAATAGGTTTTCAATATTTTGTTCTTTCTCTTCTTCTGGCACCCCAAAAATTCGGATGTTGGTACGCTTAAAGTTGTCCCAGAGGCTCCTTACACTATCTTCATATTTTTGGATTTTTTCTTTTTGTTTTTCTGATTGGGTGTTTTTTGTTTCCTCATATTTCAGATCTTTGGTTTGATTCTTGGGGTACGTTGATCTACAGTTGAGTTTCTGTATATTCTTTATTTCAGACAGTGTATGCTTAATTTCTGACTGGTCCTTTTCCATTTTTTTGGCATTCTCATTAAGGTCCTTGAAGGTCTCACTAAGCTCCTCGGAGGTCTCATCAAGTTTCTCGGTGGTTTTTAGAAGATTCTTGAGTAACCTTATAAATGTGGTTCTGAACTCTATGTCGTCCATTAGTTTGCTTTCCTCCATTTCTCTCATTCGTGACATGTTTCTTTGTCTCTGCATTTTGCTGCCTCCTTGTGTTGATGGAGTGGCTTTGTGTGGTAGGTGACCTATAGGGGCCAGTAGCTCAGCCTCCCCAATCACCTGAGGTGGATGCCTTTGGTACACCCCTTTGTGGGCTGAGTGCAAAGTCTTGGTGTAGTTAAGCCTTGATTGCTGTTGGTACACTGGGAGGAATTGACCTCCAGGCCAATTGGCTGTGAGGACCCGCTGTGTCTATAATGGAAGAACTGCTGCGCTGGAGACACGCTTATGGTGCAGGACTTGTTTCAGTGGGGCTTTGGTGCTCACTGAGTCTGCCTCTTGAATGTATCACTTATGGATGTGAGGGGTTGAAATTTGGTGTCTCACACTGACCACTAGGTACACTGGCTTCTGGATCTCCAATGGGGTGCAGGTCAGCTACTGTCTGAGGCCACCCAGCAGGAGCTACAGTAAGAACTACAGTTTTCTCTTCTTTGCTTGGGGTTTGGAGGTTTTGGAGCTGTCTGACCCGGGCTGCAAGTTTGCTAGGTTAAGCTGCGATAGGGCAGGTCATTCATATGCTAAAGCCGCTACTTGGAGCTTGGGTGGGTTCGTAGATTGTGCAGGGCGGAGTCTCAGGGTGTGACTAGGCTAGGGCGTGGCAAACAGCGATTGCTGCCAGTAAGCCGGCTCTGCGTCTCCGACTGTGTCCCCGCGTCCCGCGCCCCAGCACAAAAACAATTGTTCCTGCGCGCAGCCCTGCAAGCAAGCCTCCCTCACTTTCCGACCCCATGGCAGACAGTCCAGCTTCTCCCCGTAGGAGTTTGGGTTCCCCCGCGTCTCCCCAGAAACGAGTTCGGAGTAATTGGGAGCTTATCTCCCTTCGGGTTGAAAACAGCAGCGTTCTCAGTCACCCTTCGCCAGCCCGATTCGCACGTCTCCGTACCTCAGCTTTTCAGCACTTGTGCACCCCTCAATGCTGTTTTCTCTTTCCTTCTGGTTGTAGAACTTCCACTCAGCCAGCTTTCCCGTGGTTCTGGGTGATAGACGTTTTGTCTTTTAGTTGTAGTTTTGAAATTGTTGTGCGAGGCAGCAGTTTAGGTGTTTACCTACGCCGCCATCTTGGATCTCTCTTGAACAAGAAGCTTTAGATTGCACCTATTTATTATATAACTAGAGGCCTAGTGCACAAATTCGTGCACCGGTGGGGTCCCTTGGCCTGGCCTGCGGGGATCAGGACGAAACCGGCTCTCCGACATCCCCCAAGGGGTCCCGGATTGCAAGAGGACGCAGGCCAGGCTGAGGGAACCCACTGGTGCACGGTGCACAGGATGCACCGGGCCTCTAGTATGCATATAAGATCTTTGGTTAATCTCTTCTTGCCCTCCCCTTTTCCCTCTGAGATTCATCAGTTTCCATGCCTGTGCATTGAGCTTCTGCCCCCTGGTGGTCTGTGTGCATCATAGCTACCGGTAAAATGGTTGATTAGGCTTTTATATATATAGATATACTCTTAAATAAAGGGTTTATTTAGAGAATTAGAGGCCCGGTGCACGAAATTCGTGCATGGGGGTGTGTGTCCCTCAGCCCAGCCTGCACCCTCTCCAATCTGGGTCCCCTCAAGGGATGTCCAACTGCCCGTTTAGGCCCGATCCCAGTAGGATTGGGCCTAAACGGGCAGTCAGACATCCCTCTCACAATCTAGGACTGCTGGCTCCCAACTGCTCACCTGCCTGCCTTCCTGATTGCCCCAACCACTTCTGCCTGCCAGCCTGATCACCCCCTAACCACTTCCCTGCCAGCCTGATTGATGCCTAACTGCTCCCCTGCCAGTTTGATTGCCCCTAACTGCCCTCCCCTGCAGGCCTGGTCACCCCTAACTGCCCTCCCCTGCAGGCCTGGTCCCCCCACAACTGCTCTTCCCTGCAGGCCCAGTTTCCCCCAACTTCCCTCCTCTGCTGGCCTGGTCACCCCTAACTGCCCTCCCTTGCAGGCTTGATCACCCCCAGCTGCCCTCCCTTGCAGGCCTGGTCCCTCCCAACTGCCCTCCCTGCTGGCCATCTTGTGGTGGCCATCTTGTGTCCACATGGGGGCAGTCATCTTTGACCACATGGGGGCAGCCATCTTGTGTGTTGGAGTGACGGTCAATTTGCATATTACTCTTTTATTAGATAGGATAGAGGCCTGGTGCACGGGTGGGGGCCAGCTGGTTTGCCCTGAAGGGTGTCCTAGATCAGGGTTAGGGTTCCCTTGGGGCGTGGGGCGGCCTGGGAGAGGGGCCTGTGGTGGTTTGCAGGCTGGCCACGCCCCCTGGCCACCCAAGCTGAGGCCCTGGGATTTGGGATTTATTTATCTTCTATAATTGAAACTTTGTAGCCTTGATCAGAGGCCTGGGCCGGCCAGGAAGTTTGGCTTCCTCCATCGCCGGGGAAACCCAAGCTTTCTGCTTGCTCCGTGGCCACAGCCATTTTTGTTGGGATTAATTTATTTTCTATAATTGAAACTTTGTAGCCTTGAGCAGAGGCCTGGGCCGGCCAGGGTGTGCAGGAAGCTTGGCTTCCTCCATTGCCAGGGAAACCCAAGCCTCCTGCTCGCTCCTTGGCCGCAACCATCTTGGTTGGGTTAATTTGCATACTCACTCCTGATTGGCTGGTGGGTGTGGCTTGTGGTGTAGCAGAGGTACAGTCAATTTGCATATTAGTCTTCTATTAGATTAGATAGGATTGTTGTTAATGAAGGTTGTAATTCTTTTTTATTAAAACATCATGATGTTTCTTTTTTTTTATTCTAGGAAGCTTTACAAAGGATCATTTCAACTCTGGCAAATAAAAATGATGAAATTCAGAACTTTATTGATACACTAAATCAAACACTAAAAGGAGTTCAGGTATGAATTTCTTTTAAAAGTTTGTGTAAATATTTTATAATGAATGATTGTTGGATCAAATCAGAAGTATAAAAACACCTTATCAACTCTAGATTATAAACTAGTGGAGATGAGAGCAGGGTTTTTAATCATCAGATAAAAATACTTCCTTTGCTATTCTTGCATTCTCCATGGAATGATCAAGTAGTAAGGGAAAAAGAAAACTCTGGAATTATAGTTCTAGGAATACTGTAGTGTTCATTTTCCATTTTATTTTTGTCTTTTCTATTTCTAACTAAGAGCAAATTGTATCTTTCAAAAGTACTGAGAAGCTAAACATTCTTTTACAGTAAATAATGGAAGGAAAATGTAGATAGTAAAAGGTCTTCTCATAAAACCAGATGAATGTAAAACATAAAAGTAAAAGGTAAAGTGCCCAATATAGTGTTAACTATATTTACATAGTTGTGTAACAGGAGGGAGAGGAATACTTAAGGAAATGGTCCCAGATTTGGGGAGATAATCCATACTGTACATCATCAAATAAGCTGGTGATGCTTTCCCATGAATATGTCTTAATGAATTTAAAGGACTTTTTTTTTTTTTTTTTTTTTTTTTTTTTTTTTTTGTCGACAGTGAATTCTTTTCTATGGTTTTTGTTTGTTTTAACCTAGGTAACCTGGTCCTTGGCCTGTTGGACCTTAGAGTCATTGTATTTCACTTACTGTGTTTACTGTAATTGGAAGTCAGTTCACTTCACCACTTTAGCAGTCTTTCTCAAACTATTCTAATGGAAAATTTGGTGAATTCACAAATCCACTTTTTTAAAGTAAGCAAAACTGAAAGTTATAAAACTCTTGATCTATGGGTGAGAGAATCACGACATTTGACATCTGAACAAAGAGACCAAAAGATAGAACTAGCCCAAAATATTTTTCTGATTGCCAGATTAATAAAACTACACCTTGGCATTCAAAAAAAAAAAAAATAGCAGGGTAATTAAACTAGATTGGTCACTGAAGAAGGGTGCATACAAGGGAGTAAGTCAGACACTATAAGAATGTGTCAGTTGGTTATTGAGGGGAAAAGAGTAGTCCAATTCCTTTTGAATGAGTAAACTGAAGTCCAGGAATTTACGTGGCTTGTCCAAGGTTGTATTATTATTGACTGATGTGGGATTTAAGTCTTCTGCCTTCTAGACTGCATATTTTTTCTTCCACAGCTTGTTTTTACCATTGTAAATAAACTAGTAAAATGATTAACACCACTTTTGGTAAGACTCTGGTGTGATGATGTCTGGTTTTTATTAACATAAGCAAAAGTTTGGATTATGATATTACAATAGATTGTATTTATTAGTTCTCTGAGTGCCAATTGGCTTCTCTTAATTGAATGATTAATTTAAGTTGAAAAATGCCTTAAGATAATGTCTTCTATCTCATAATTGTTGCAAGTACTGTATACATATGGCTTACCTAAGGATTTCAGAGATATTTTAAATTATTTCTTGTTGAAATAATAGCATATTGCTTAATGAGGCAGTGAGAAGTCAATGGACTTGAAATGCTTTATTAATTCTGCCACTAGCAAATAATGGCATAGCTTTGGGCAAGTCACTTATGTGTCGTTTATTTCATAAAATTTAGCAGTTTGACTACAAATTGTAGTCATAGATGATTTTTTAGGTTCCTTCTAGCACTAAAATCCAGTGTTGATAAATCTCTTAGAATCTAGTAAGGAACTGCTTAGTCTTTAAGTTCTGTATATCTTTTATAAATACAGTATTTTAGACAACCTGAAAGATTTAAAAATGTACACAAAATCAGCCCCACCCCTATATGTCGAAGAGTTATAGAATAAAAATCTCTGAAATGTTTTATTAAAATGCTTCATTAATGATTCTGATGCACAGTAAAGGTTGAGAACTACTGGCTTAGGGTCTGCCTTTGAGCCTAAAGGTCTGGATAAGTTGTCAACCTTAAAACAACCTTTCACATTGTCCTATGAAAACAGTATTATAAAAGGTGAAGAGAGTATGGGCTATTCCATAAAAAGCTGCTTAACTCATAGTACAGCTGAAATACATATTATCAGCATTAACAGCCAGCTTCTTCGATTTTTTGTGTTTTTAAAGCCTTGTGTCAAATATTAGAATTCTGTTATTTTGATGATGTTAGGCTGAGAGTTTATAATATGTATCTATTCTCTTTTGACAAATATATCTTAGTTTTTAATGTCTGACAGCTCTTCAGTAAAATAATTTTGTTTTGCTTATTAAATAGGAAAATTCTTCTAACATACTTTCAGAGCTAGATGAAGAATTTGATAGTTTATACTCTATATTGGATGAAGTGAAAGAAAGTATGATTAATAGTATCAAGCAGGAACAAGCTCGTAAATCACAAGAGTTACAGGTGAGATCATAAAACTATTTAAATATGAATAATTTTAATCTAATTCTAGATTTATTGAAAGCAAAAATTAGTGAATTTCTGTGTATAACTGCTTTTATCTTGTAGAAGAACGATTCTTACCTTTTTTTGGTCATTAATATCTCATTTTTTAAAATTTGTAATAAAAGCCAATGTGTGATTGACCCTCTTAACCATTTTAAAATGTACAATTCAGTAGTGTTAACTATATTTACATAGTTGTGTAACAGATCTCTAGAACTTTTTCATCTTGCAAACTGAAACTCTATACCCTTGGAACAACTTCCCATTTGCCCCTCCTTCCACTGCCTGGCAACCACTATTGTATTTTCTGTTTTCATTATTTTGACTACCCTAGATCACTCCTATAAGTGGAACCATAAAGCATTTGTCCCTTTTGTGACCAGCTTATTTCACTTAGCATAATGTCCACAAGATTTGTCCATCTTTAGCATGTGCTAGGATTTCCTTCTTTTTTATGACTGAATAATATTTCAATGTATGTACATACCACACTTTCTTTATTCATTTGTCTGTCTATGGATATTTGGGGTTCCTTCTACGTATTGCCTATTGTGAATAATGCTATAGTGAACATGGGTGTACAAATATCTCTTAGAGATTTTGTTTTCAATTCTTTTGGATATATACCCAGAAGTGGGATTGCTGGTTCATAGGGTAATTCTATTTTTAGGTTTTTGAGGAACTTCCGTACTGTTTTCCATGCTGCTATAATATTACATTCCCACTAGCAGTGCACAAGGGTTTTAATTTCTCCACATCCTTGCCAACACTTTCTACTTCCTACTTGTATTGTTATTATTTTATTTGAGATATAATTGACATATAACGTTATTTTAGTTTTAGATGTACAACATAATGATTTGATATTGATATATTATTTAATAATCACCACAATAAATCTAAGTTGATATCCATCACCACATATAGTTACAATTTTTTTTCTTATGGTAAGAACTTTTAAGAGCTACTCTTTTAGCAATTTTCAAATATATAACACACTATTATCAACTATAGTCACCATGCTGTACATTACATCTCCAGAACTTACAACTTGAAGTTCATATCTTTTGATCACCTTTACCCAGTACATGTACTTTCTATTTTTTTGGTAGTGGCCATCCTAATGGATGTGAGGTGATACCTCATTGTAGTTTTGATTTGCATTTCTCTAGTGATTACTGATGTTGAGCATCTTTTCCATTTGTATATATTTTTCAAGAATATCTATTCACATCTTTTGCACATTTTTTAATTGAGTTATTTGTGGGGGTTTTTTGTTGTTGAATTGTAGGAGTTCTTTATGTATTCTGAATATTTATCTCTGCCAGGTATATAACTCACATTTATTTTCTCTCATTTCATGGGTTGCCTTCACTCTATTGATTGTTTCCTTTAATGTGGAGAAGTTTTGGTATAGTCCCGTTTGTCTATTTTTGCTTATGATATTAAGTATAATGTATTAAGATAATGAAAATTTGTTAAAAATATGACTTAGTGATTATCTGCTTCAGTAACTCTCTACAATATTTTTTTCAGTTATTGCTATTAAAATTGTAAGTTCATTATAACAATACTATATATTTAAGATTCTGATGGCAATAGGAAATTTCATTTTAATGATTAATTTTTTTTTCTAGAGTCAGCTTAGTCAATGTAATAATGCCCTGGAGAACTCTGAAGAACTGCTAGAATTTGCAACACGGTCATTAGATATAAAGGAGGCTGAAGAATTTTCAAAGGTACAAAAAAAATCAACCAAAAAATCTACATTAAGCCACTTAAAAAGGAAAGTTTTGAATTAAAAAAATGGTATTTTCCCTTTTAACTTTGGACTTAATCTAAAAAACAAAGTCTAAAAGGAATATAAAGTCTAGTTTTGAATTCCTTTCTCTAAGCTGATTGGTAAACATCACCACTTGATGCAGATGAGCACTGCAATTTAGTGAGATCTTGATACTAAAGTTCTTAATAATGTTCTACCTTTCATCTTAAGAAATGGAATGTTTTATTAAAATATGAAAACGTAGGTCCCTTATTTAGGGGAATGTTTGCTATGAAAATATGAACAGTAGAGTAAAAAGACTGTTAATGTTTTAACCTAGGTCCTGGTGTTTAAGAGATTTTGAATTCTAGTTTCTAGTTTTTATTTTACATAGAGTTGTTTTCCAATGATTACCAGTCGATCAAATCTGTTATATTTTATATACAATAAGGATGTTATAGATATTAAAAATGGTGTGAAAAGAATGGGAATTAAGCTATATAATTATAAAAATATAGACTAGTAATCTTATCAAGCTAAAATATTTTAGTTTGATGTTATTTTTCTTGGTCTTCATGGACAAACTAGTGAGCTGCATTAGTGTTAGAAAGGTGGCTTTATAATCAATTTGTGTCCACCTAATGTTTTCATTTTTATGATTTTTCTGTGAACTTGAAAGTAGAAAAATCTTTCTTGAGAAGGTAACATTTGTTGGTTTATATCCCTACATTTTGAAAATGAACTCTAAAAACTAATTTCTTTTAACAAAATTAATCAAAACAAAAGTTATTTTTCTATAAATCAGTGACCTAATTAATTCTTGAATTTGGAGGTGGGTTGTGAGAACATTCATCTTTGCATTTGGAAGTACTACTATATAAAGTAATTATGAGGAAAATGTATCATACTTTAAGGTACTTAAAAAATATACATACATCACCTATTTAGAGGATATTTATATGATAACCTCATAGCCAAATACATGCAGAAAGCAAAAGATGTCTGAGTCCTCAAGATCAGTGTCACAGAGTTCATGGGCAAGAGACATATCCTCTATTCAATAGCCTCAGAATCTGTTAGCTATTAATATGTACCTGGTACTAAAATTTTTAGTTTTTTTATTTTTGTTCCCTAGCTGTCAAGAGTTCCCTTGTAGTGGCTAGAGCAGCTGTTAATGACAAGGCATAGTCATAGCAGCAGGAATTAATAGCTGAGAGCCTGAGAATGAGGAACAAGACGGGTAAACTATAAAATGTGTGTACAAATACTCAAAGATAACTTGCATTCCAGTAGCATTTAAATAGGGATTGATGCTTGGAAAAATTCTGATAAGTGTTTGTTTTTTCCAAGTTTCTCTCTTCATTCACATTTGAGTCCTTCTCTGCCTTCCTCTCAATGGCTCTCATTCTCCCTTTCTCCTTTTTGTTCTTTCCATCTTTGTTAATTAAAACTTGTTCCCAGCTATTTGTAAATTAGAAAGATTCTGATAAAATAAATCACATTGTGGTTTAAATATATTTCTTAATGTGCCAATTGGCTTATCTTAATAGTTTCGGTTTTGTCTTCCAGCATTTTGAAGTATTGCTTAATAGCTCTTAAACCATTTGGAGATGTGGTGAAATGAATTGTCAGTGTTTCCTAGCCAGAAATCTAAGTTTCTTATTTAAGAAAAATGCTTAACTGAGAGTTGCTTGCAATTATTTTCTGAGTATATCCAAAGAGGATCCAGATAAAGGTTTGATTCCAAGTCAGAACATAAGTTCACTTTCCTGGCCAGCTACATGGATAATAGGCTTGCCCCAAACACCTAATTGCTGAGAGAAAAGGCAAAGATGACTTTGAAGATTAACTGTTGGACTAGCAGTATATTGACAGATATTTGGAAAAAGAAGTTCTTCTAAGGCAGTGGTCGGCAAACTCATTAGTCAACAAAGCCAAATATCAACAGTACAACGATGGAAATTTCTTTTGAGAGCCAAATTTTTTAAACTTAAACTTCTTCTAACGCCACTTCTTCAAAATAGACTCGCCCAGGCTATGGTATTTTGTGGAAGAGCCACACTCAAGGGGCCAAAGAACCGCGTGTGGCTCGCGAGCCGCAGTTTGCTGGCCACTGTCTAAGGTATACTGTTTACAAATGTCCCATATTGAAGTGATTAAATCCAATTAATATGAATAGTTCATGGAGACAAAAAATATCATAGGCTAATATCCACACTGTTAATTTTTTTTAGATTTTGCTATCTTAAAAAAAGAATTTTAAGTATTGATATTTAAATGTACTTCAATATGAAAATTTAGTATGAAGCTATGCTATTTACCAGTAAAAATAGCACAAATGGAAAAATATTTTAGAACATACTTTCACATTTTTTTAGACTGTTATAAGTTTGGTTGACAGTAAATATATGTGGAAAGATCACCAGCAAATGAGATCTGATCATTAACTTTACTTCTGGATGGATAAGTAGCCAAAACCCACCAAACCTGGGTTCTCTGCTAATAGCTGGCCCGCACGACACTGCTTGGACCCTTTGCCAAAATTAATATCCCTATCTTTCCCCACCCCCTGAATCTAGAACTTGAATTCTACTTATGAAGAGCTGAGTCTGTGGGACAATTTTCAAGTCAATATAACTAACCAGGCATTTTATCACAGTCTTGCCACACATAACCCACTTCTTAGACTGGAAAGGATGGAATGGTTACCTGCCCAGGTGCCTACAATGAAATGAAATGTGCAGATTAAGGCAAAAAGGAAATAATATCTTCTACATTTGATCACAGATGAAAAAGGATAATGGGTTTTGTGTATTTCCCAATTCTGACGCATAATCATTGGAATATTGTTCAGTGAGTGTCAGGCTCTGACCACTGGGAGGAGCAAATAAGGAGAGGGATAGAAGCTCCCTCAGTATTTCCAAGGGAGCAGAAGCTGCTTCTGTGGGCCAACGTCAGGAATGTGGGAGAGGAGAGGAGAGGACCTTTACCAAAAGCATGAATGTTTCAGTTATGAAGGCATTTTAAAAACAAATCTAAATATTTGTTAAGAATAGCTCAAGCTACAATTTTTCCCCTCTACTTAATTTGAATGTTTATGTTCTATAAAAATGTAGTCTATTATATAAATGTCCTTAGTCATAGAACAGATGTGAGCAGTACTATATTCAAAGTTTATTTCAAGTTATTTATTATGACTTTGTGGATGTGTTTTTAAAAATAGTTCTTTTTATAAACATTTATATTGAAATTATAAAGCTTCTAATGTATGGAAGCTTGGTATGCAATGTTGTTTTCTTTGAAAGTTGGTATTTTTGCCTAAGGAAAAATAGCATTTTGAAGCTACCTCTTTTCACTCTCTGTGACTGAGTCTTCTTTATTTCCCAAATTATTTTCTTAATATGGTATTTTGGGGGTGAGGGTAGACATCTCAATTATACATTATAAAAAAGTATTGAAAAAGTATTAAGTATTTGCCCCTTATACATTTTCAGATTGTCTCAAGGAAACATTACGAAATTATCTGTCCCAAATCTAGTAGGAAATTTTGAAGTATAAAACAATGGGAACATGTAGATAAGGCTGGAAAAGTTTCTCAGTGTTGTTTGGCATTCAGATTTTACTAGGAATTCTATTGGGCTTTACTGCAAATCAAAATAAGGATAAATCCTCTCAGGCAAATATTAGTTTTGACATATAGCTTTTGCTAGATACATCCTTTGACAGGGTTAATGTATTTTTCTCTCAGCAATTATAATTCAGAAACAGATATATTCTTATTTTGGTTCCTGATTATCAGTGCTCTCTGATTTTAACTAACTCTTTGCTGCCTCTTTTCCATTTCAGCCCATATTTCAGAAAATTCTATTGTTAAAATGCTTAATTTATTTTGGATAATTTTTAAAAGTTATCTACATTTAAGATGGCTTAGGATGGACTTTCAGGGTTGGAAGATATCTTAGTGCTCATTATTTTATATATGAGATAACTGAGTCCTAATAGAGTTAACTAACTTGCTAGTTCATGTGATGGGCTGAAACTCAGATCTTTTAAACTTTGGTCATTGCTTCTTATTTTTTGCCGATGAGTTAAAACAATCTCTGCTGATTGGGAAGAAATTTGGAAATCTCAAATTTTGTTCTGTTTGGGAAAATGATTCATTGAGTACAGTAAGCAAGGCCTAAAACTTCTTTTAACTGTGTTTAGAAAATACTATTCAATTTAGCTGCTCCATAAATAGAATTATTTTAGAGTACTTTGCTTCTAACATCTATCTATATAAAAGCCTAAGTGACTGTTATGACCAGTCACTATGACACGTACTGACCACCAGGGGGCAGATGCTCAACACAGGAGCTGCCCCCTGGTGGTCAGTGCGCTACCACAGCCAACCTCCTGCAGTAGGCCAACCTCCTGTGGTCCCTCCCCCTGTACTGGGCAAGACAGCCCCGATCGCTGGTCAGGCCGAGGGACCCCACCTGTGCACAAATTTGTGCACTGGGCCTCTAGTCTTTCTATAAAAGAAGAAAAATGAGGGTTTAAGAAAGAACATAGAAACAATAAGATCTTAACCTTCAAAGGGCTGGATAAAGTCACGGAAGAGAAAAGTTTTTATATCCACTAATTGCAGATTAAAAATGAGAGATTGGGAAAAGATCTAGTTTGTCTTTATATTTAATTTGAAATTATGAAGAACCATTTGTGATTACTACTACATTGTACTCTTACTACAATTCTTTTTAGGGTCTTAGGTGACAGATTCCTATAACTGATAAAATAAAGATCAGAATTATAAGATTTTGAAAACAATGGAGAGATGGAGGAAGGGAATGAAAGAGACAAAAGGAATCATGTCTGATATGAACAGAGGGAAATGAAGTGTTGGCAAACAATATTTTATTAGAAGATTGAAATAGAAATAGTGATCGAAATTGAAATAGAAAATAGTCATGTTGAGCAAGGTAATATGACTAATACTTCTTGAAGGCTTTCCATTAATACACAGTATCATAACCTAAAATTCTAAATATTCACTGAGGCTTCTTCATAGCTCACTAAGTGGAATTATGTAGTTGCCAATAAATATACTTAATAAGCAGAGATGTTTAAGTGACAAAATGCATAACAGTTGAAATTGAAACTTAGAGGAATCAAGCAACATTGCAACATGTATCTTTTGGACAGTTTTCTGCTTTCGGAGAAGAAATTCCAGAAAAAAAATTAACCTATTTTCCAACTCAAGACATTTTTTTGAAATTGGGCCTTATTAGAGAAATATTTTCAGAATTTGAGACTTTCTACTCTTTATCATTGTACAGAATAACTTTTTCAACCTTCCTGCATTTGCACAGTGAATGTACTATAAAATTTGAACCTAAATAAAAGAAGAAGCAGAGTCTCCAGCTTTACCAACTGAGTATAAATGAACAGTTTTTCCTAAATTAGCTGGCTTTTTATCTATTCATTTCTGGTTTGTCACAAACAGCCAAGTACATTAAATGATAACATGAAAGCTTTATATGCATGTGTACATGTGTACACTTGCATGCACTGAAAAAAATGACACCTTAGTAAATTAAGTAACACTAGAAACAAAATTGAGTAATTATGGTCACTTTAAAAAGCTGTGATGGTCTTTATATTGTTGGGTTATTTGAGAGTGACTGGTTAGTAATATCCCTTTAACCAAGTTCTAAACCAGTTGGGAAATTAGATCTACACTAATAAAAGAGAAACATGCAAATTGACCATCCCTCCACTATGCCCACCAGCCAATCAGGAGCAAGTATGCAAATTAGCCCAACAAAGATGGAAGTTAATTTGCATACACAGGCACGAAGCAAAGACTGAAGACAGCATAGAAGGAAGCCAAGCATTGCAGAAGGGAGCAAAGCTGCGGAGAAGGGAGCAAGGCAGCGGAGACGGGAGGGTGTGAGGCAGCAGAGAAGGGAGCCAGGCAGTGGAGACGGGAGCGAAGCCCACCTCAGTGGGCTTTGCTCCCTTCTCTGCTTCGCTCAGGCCGCAGGAAGCCCTATTCTTGCAGGAATCTTCCTGCAACGGGCATCTAGTAAAACAATAAAGCTAATAAGAGGCCAAATATTGTTAAAACAGTATTGGAGAATTTGGCTTATATCAACGGGCAAACTTTCCTAATTGTAGAAATAGACAGGTTTACCTCAGGTGTCTGTGGGGGTAGCCTGTTTCAGTGAAATTTACTGCATCAAGGGAAAGAACAGAATATATGTTCTCTGTGGGCAAGCAAGCTGCCAGAAAAAGGGAAAGGTGCTGAGCTACTTATTTCTAGTGTCTCCTTCCAAAGTCAGTCAGTCAGATTAGGTCATAGCACCTCCCCAGGAGAAACGAGGGAGCAGAGAGGCTAAGGGATAATGCTAGTGGAGCTTCTCCATATGTGAAGAAACATCAACTACAGAGAAGAGTCTCCTCTTCCCATTGACACTTATATTAAAAGCTTTGGTTTGTAACGCTAGCTGTAATGACAGTATTTAAAAACAAACAAACAATGTAATTGACCACCATAACATTTCTTATCCTAGTAACAAAATAGTGTTATGATTTAAGGAACATATTATAGATGTCACAGCATTGGGTTGTCTGCTGCAGAATGTGAAGCTTAAAAGGGGTCTTTAGAAACAGTAAGACCCAAATCCCTTAATAAAGAAATAGAATGATTAATATACAAGGTCACAGGATTGATTATGATAGTGCTAGAACTGCATCATATGCTGATCTAAATTGCAGTTCTGTTCTTTTGTGTAGAAAGGTTCTCATACCAGAATATTCTAGGATGGGTTTAAAAATGACTGTTAGTAAGAACAATGTTAAAACCGAAGATGAGGGGGCAACAGAAGCTTTGTTATATACATTTACTATTCATTTACATTTAATAATTATTAAGTATTACTGTGTGCCAAGCCTTATGCTAGACACTGGGGATGGAGTGTCGAGTAAAACGTGATCTTCAATGGATATATCATTAATTACTCTGGTCAATATGGAAAAAAAAACTTTTGTTGGATATATTATATTGCATGTGAATGTAAAGGGGATAACAGTTTTTATTTGTATTTTTCTGTGACTGTCACCAAGTAATAGCTGTGTCCCCTTCCTAAACTTATGCTAGCATTCTAAAAAAAAAAAAAAAAAAAAAAAAGTCATCTGAGGGGAGATCCCATTGCTCCAACTATTTTTCAGGTTTCTCCTCTGAATTTTTGCCATTAGAACTTACTCTTTGGGGGTAAAGGAATGTAGAACTGCAGCCTAGATTTATATGTTAGCAGGAAAGCTCTCAGAATACAGTCTTTGCCCAGTGAAGGCATAGAGAGAAAACTTGGAGCAATCATTATGAAGTGGTGAGAGAGGTCTCTGAAGAAAAATTGGAGAGCAGATTGGAAATATGTAAGAAATCGATCAGAATGCATAGAAATCGGTGCCCACGAAGGAGAGGGGTGGTTCTAGTGGGGGAGTGTCTGACTGAATGAAAGTGGAGGTGTGTTATGATAATTTTAAGGTAAGAAAAAACATTTGTAGTCATCTGGTTTTAGTTGGAAGTGTTTGTTTTCCCTCCTTTTAAGGTGGTGTATATGGGGTCTAGATTTTCTACTGTAATTCTAACATCACATTATGCAAGCTGATACAAACTGTACAAATTTCCTATAATTTATGTTTTGGTGAATATGAACTAATCTGTTCCAGGGTTTATATCCTAACTTTTCTTGCATGTCACTGCCATTGAAACTTGCATGAAAAGCACTAACTGCCTTCTTTCTCTCCTCCCTGATCTGCTCCAAGGCTGCCAGACAGATCAAGGATAGGTATGGAATAAAACCTACATTTTTATTTGTGTTGATATTGAAATCAGAAATGAAATTCAAGAACAGTTTCTTGCTAGACTCTTAGTTAAGACAAAAATACCTAAAGGTCAAATAAAAAAATATATCTTCTGCATATTTTCAGAAATAAGCAATATGTTAGTAAAATTTTTTAAAAACATAGTTGTGGACAATTATGTACTTCCAAAAGAATTTCATTTCTGGTATAATATAGTTAGTTTTAGTATTAGTTTTACTACAGTTCTTAATTGACTATGCTAATGGTGGGGAACCAATTTGAATAATTAAAAAAATATTCCTGGAATGCATTTTTTGTTGTTCTTAAATTTTATATGGGTGTCACAGCATTTTAGATCGTCTTCAGTAGCTAAAGCTCTCTCACTGCTCTCCTGGTTAACACCTTTGTATTCTCGTTTCATCCTGTTCCTGGTGCCATCTCTTTCTCTTTCTAATGCCACTACTACCCGTTTATGGGAAGAGAATATTACAGAAAATAATGAAAGACTCTAGTTTATAAGGTCTCTCTCATTGATAGAGTCAGGATTAAGAAAGGAAACTGAGTACTTGCTGTAATGAATACACCAAAAGGCTAAAGGAGCTGCTGGCAATTTTGGATTGGGTTGCCACAAGAGGGATGGCTCTGATCTGCCTGGCTAGTCACGGACCATTGACTCCAGTGAGGTGATCACTTAGGTTTCTTCATTGGAGGATTGTGAGAGTCTCTGAAAGGCACAGCTCTTCAAATCCCCACTCTGAATCCTAGGTGAAATTATTCTTCATCAGATAATTTAAAAATTATTCATTGTAGGTTGTGTGAAAACCAGTGTCTCTGTTGTTAATCTTGGCTGAAGACTTCAATTTTGGCTTTCTCTCATGGCTGTTTATTTGACTAGAGGCAAGATTCACATGACAGTCATAGAATTTTTAGTACAAATATTAATTTTTATATTTTTTGTAAATTTTATATTAGGGATTGATTAAAAACATGGATCATTGTTATAAATCCTAAATGTAGAAAGGAGATTATGAGAGTTTGAAGGTGAAAATATGGGTGTTTGAGGATTGGATGCTAGGTAGTTTTTTTGGATAAGGTAGTTTTGGGTTGTGTTTGTTGGAATTCACTGTGAGCGATCCTTCTTCCCACCCTGGCTAGATAATTCTTCTATTTAGCCACCTACTCCAATTCGAGCTCTGGTCCCTGATTATCTGGGCTAGAAGTCACTGCCTAATCAGGCTTTGGGCTGTCCAAAGACTTTCTGAGAGACCTTGCAATATCCTCCCTTGTTCTTCTCTATGGTTTTGTGCTTCCCGGAATTCTGTCCTTACCCCTGACCATCCAGATTTGTTTGTCAGAATTTAGTGTTATGATCAGTGTTCACGGCTGAATGTATTCTTCAGTGAAACTTGATTTCTTTTCCTCTTCTAAGCCAGCTTGTTGGCTTGATTTCATCAGTATCCAAGGGATCTCAGATGTCAGAGTTTATTTTTTTGGCCAGAGCAAACACCATTTGTTTGTTTGTTTTGTTTTGTTTTGTTTTTCAGAGTCTATACTGTTTTTTTAGACTGCCCACAAAATGTTTACTTCTTACCTAAGGAACATTTCTGGGTTTGGGTTTAATTTTTAAGCTTGATTTTTAGTTTCATGATGTCCAGTTTCTCTGATACAGTTTGTAGGTGCTTCCAGGAAACAAGCTTCTGGAATTACATTATTGCTGTTCATAATATGAAAACAGAGTCATAATAAAATAATTATTTTTACTAAGTGAAGAAAAGATTATTCCCTTTTATGAAGTTGAAAGTGGTATTTTAAGGAAGAGTGTGTAACATCTGAGCAAGGAATCAAATACATGAAAATGAAAGTATCTGTGAGAACTCAGTATTATCATTTGGAATGACAGAAGTTGTACAGGAGGAATAATGGAGTGACAGGAAACACTAAAGACAGAAATGAGAAGATAATACATAGCGGATCTCTTTACAAAGCACTGGTATACACGTCTAGGTGCTTAGTAATGTTGGAAGATGATTACTTGAGGTATATTGTGGGAGTTACTGGTTTTTGAAGGAAAGGGGTCATGAAAGGAAGAGTTGTTAATTAGGTAGGAAGTTTGAGGAAATTAAAAATGTCCATCTATATATTTTGCAGTTATTTTATCTTTGCAGAAATAAAATGGAGAAGTGTGAGCCTTGTATTCAGCTTTACTATTAGAAATAAATCAAGAAAGTCAGGGTGAATTAAAACATTTGTAATGACATGGATCCTGTAATACAATTATCTATGGATTTCAGATTATTAGTTTGGGCTCTGATGCACAATTGTCTAAATGTATTCAGTTTAAAAATAAAATGTTCAGTCTTTTGAAAGATTATAGCATTGTTATACATCTAACTTGATTTATGGAGACTGAAATTTTCATTGACTAGAAAATGAAGGTCATTATTCTTGTTTTTTAGGCTTTAATAGACCTTTCTATTGCTTTTTGGGAGAACGTTCTTTTTCTTTGAGGCCTTAGTGATTAAATAAAGTTTTGCAGGTAAAGTTTCAGAATTAAATTTCCTAAAATACTTTCAGATATTTTTTTCTCAAAAGTTCAAAAAATGCATTTTAATAATCAGGTTTAGAAGCAACTAAGTAGGTTCAAACCCATTCATTGATCCTATGGGCATTTACTAAGTACCTATCTGAATATAGCTCTCTCAGAAGTCTTTGAATCAAAAGATACTTGGGGATGTAAAGAACAAAAGTATGTAAGACTCCTTATTGATATCATCTGAAATTTTATTATTGAGAACCAGAAGCTTAAAGTAATATGTGAGAAATACTCAGTGTTATGACTGGAGTTCAGTAAGTGTGAGTTTCCTTCTCCATAAATTGTATTTAAGTATAACACTTTCTTCTTGATAAATATATCAGTTAACTTTGTTTCTAAATAACGTGATTACTTTCCTAGTTTTAAAAGTAACTGAATACAGCAACAGTTAGACATTTTTTCATCCTAAAATGACAGCAACAAGTTTGATATCTTTTAAATCATTGATTTCTAGAGTAGATTTGGCAGATCTGAATGACTAGGCCTGCTATTCTCTTCGTTCCTCTAGCGCTATTTACTTCCTCTCCCAAATTGTGTACTAGGAGGACAATACTCATGAATATTACTTTTGTATTATTCTTTGACAAAAGATAATAAAGGAAGTTACTATGTGATTCTTGTGGAAATTCATTATAATATGAAAAACTGAAATTTGAGACAAAAATGACAAATTATTAGAACATGATAATTTTTAATATATATTTTTAAAATATATTTTTATTGATTTCAGAGAGGAAGGGAGAGAGAGATAGAAACATCCATAATGAGAGAGAATCATTGATCGGCTGCCTCCTGCACACCCCACACTGGGATCCAGCCCGCAACCTGGGCATGGGACTGGGAATCGAACTGTGACCTCCTGGTTCATAGGTCGATGCTCAACCACTGAGTTACGTCGGCTGGGCCAGAACATAATTTCTTTTCTTTCCAGTTTTAATTGACAGAACAGGTTCCCCATACTGTGGATTAAATGAGGTCTGGTATGGCTTCTTTCTTTTTTTTTTTTTAGTTTTTTTTTTTATACCACATTCATCTAATAAATATTTCTTGAACTCCTGCTATTTCTATGTGTGGTTTCACAGTGGTATTTCTCCTGTATCCTTCCATGTAGCTGATGTTGACAATCAGAGTGACACCTACTAGTGATTTTACTTCTCTCCTTTCTCATCCTCTTAGCAGCTACCAAGCTATCCAGTATTTGGTCAGTGTACCTCTACTCTTATTTGAGGACACATGGAGTAGCTGTTACTACTAGGAAGAATGTTTGAATCAGGGTATATGTACAGATCGTCATTTGGCATATGAAAAGGAGTGAGGCTGGCATCAGGAAGTCAGTAAGCTTGAGTGTACAGAGATTTAGATGGCTGTTGGTTCTGTTAAAGATGATTTATATTGAATATTTGTCTCTTGTGATACTTGTATTTATATTCAGTTTTATAAAACTGGCTGGAGGAAAGTTTCTTTAAATTTAAAAACACTTTACAGTTTTTTTATTGAGTTAATTTTCAAAGACTAAGCAAATTTCTATTTTCGTTTTGTTATCTTTGTTAAAAGTTCTGAAATCACTAGAGTGAAATCATTTCTATCTTTTCATTTTATAAGTTAAATATATGGTACTTTCCATTCTTTTATTTTTAAAAGCATGTTTGTATTTGCCGTAGAGTAACGATGGCTTCAGCCTTTCGCCTTTCTTTGAAACCAAAGGTCAGTGACAACATGACTCATTTAATGGTGGATTTTTCTCAGGAAAGACAGATGTTGCAGACTTTGAAGTTTTTGCCAGGTGAGTAAGTGTATATATTTCATGTAAATTTATAGATAAAAATATTTTTTCTGCAAGATTTTTCTGTATAAACATTGGAATGTAAATATAAAGAAATATAGCATAATTTTTTTCCTTCTAGGAATAATTAAATTTGCTAGACTTCATTTTTAGAGAATTATTTTACTGGTAGTTAAAATTCCATTTTTAAGAATCCCATTAAGGGATATATTTTATTGTTAGTTTGACACAGTAGTACACCACAATGTAATGCACTGGATCCTGCACCCAGACTTCTTAGATTTTAATCCTGGCTGCCACTTACTTGCTATAATCGTTTGCTAATTTCAGGAAATTTTTCATTGATTCTTTGGGTTTTCTCCATAGATAATCATGTCACCAGCAAATAAAGACAGTTGTATTTCTTCCTCCGTAATCTATATACCTTTTACTTCCTTTTCTTGTCTTACTGCATTTACTAAAACTTTCAGTACACTGTTGGATAGCAGTGTCACTAAAACTTTTTTTAGTGACAAAATGTTTAAATACAATACCTGCACAGTTTCACACATTTCAGACACATCTGTATCAGTGGAGGACCACATTCTCCAATTAGATTGTTGATATGTAAATGAAACATCTGTTAATGTTGAGGAGCTATAGAAAAATCTCTTTTATGGAAAATAAGTTGATTAATGTTCATACATGTTAATTGTGGCTCATTTATCCTTATTTATTTTAATGATTCAGAAAACTCTTTGAAAAACACTTCAAAATTCTTAAGTATTTGGGGGTTGAGGAGTTCATTTTTGATTAGTGCTAAGGAATTATAATTATTTTATAAACAAGATTTTTAAAATACATTGAAAATATCTTGAATTATTTTAATTATTGGAGTTAAAGCAAGTTATTTTCTCAATAGTGGTTTAATTTATAGTCTACAGCTGTTTGAAATAGTTTAAAGGAACATGTTCAGAAGTAACAAGTCATTCTTGATTCTTTATTCTTAGCGTGTTTGAATTGCTTTTTGCTAACTAGGATTTAATAAACTTTGAATAAGTCTATGAAAAAACTTTTAAACATGAATTTTTAAACAGAGCTCTGAAAAACATATTATATGTTTTTCTCTTCTCTTAGCCTGACTCAATTGAATAGTTCAAAAGCAACATGAAAAACCATAGTTTGAATGACAGACATAAATATTGGATTACTGCCCTAGCTGGTTTGGCTCAGTGGATAGAGCATCGGCTTGCGGACTGAAGGGTCCCAGGTTCGATTACGGTCAAGGAAGGGCACATGCCCAGGTTGTGGGCTCGATTCCCGGGTGGGGGGGGGGCATGCAGGAGGCAGCCAATCAATGATTCTCTCTCATCATTGATGTTTCTATCTCTCTGTCCCTTCCTCTCTGAAATCAATAAAAAAATATTGGATTAGTACTATAATAAATTAGCCTTTTTCTTCTTTCTTCAGTTCCCAAAGCTCCAGAGATAGATCCAGTAGAGTGTTTGGTGGCTGACAATGCTGTAACAGTAGCTTGGAGAATGCCAGAAGAAGATAATAAGATTGACCATTTTATACTGGAATATAGGAAAACTAATTTTGATGGACTTCCACGTGTAAAGGATGAGCGATGCTGGGACATAATTGATAATATAAAGGGTACCGAATATACACTGTCAGGTAAAATGACTGCATTTCATGAATCTTTCTCAGAAAATAAATATAATTGAGGAAATATTTTGAGTTACTTTAAAAGATAATGTTAAGTTTCTTTAGCCAATTTTTTATGTATTCATTATAGAAGTGAATTTCTCTTCCATAATTTAAATTACTTATGGATATTTGCAACCTGGTAAAACAATGTATGTAGAACAAGCATGAAGGGATGTTCTGGAAACAATATTTCTGAATAACATTTAATTTTTACCTATGTTTTCTAACAACCCAAAAACTATCAACTTTCCAAATGTACACACTTCTCCACAAATATTGTTGCCTTTAATCCTTTTAGGATTACCTTCACAGTAATACTTAGAGTAGAACTGTGACTTGGTATTCGAAATTTGTTTGTTAGCCTTTTGAAAGTCTTTAAAAAGATATCTCCATATATAGGGGACCTTGGGTATTTGAAATGACTGAATGTTGCCTGATTTGGTAAATGCTTCTTATGGATGATCAATAACATTAGTAACTTAACCATTATTGAACACTTACCAGTTGTCAGGAGCTAGGCTGAAATGTATTACACAGTACATCTCAATTAACCAGTGTAATACATCTCATTTAGTATGTAGAATTATGAGGTTGGTTTTATTATTTCTGTTTTACAGATTTAAAACTGTAGCTCTGTCATGTTGTTGAAAGTCCCACAGCTAGTAATTTTTAGACTATTTTAATCTAGACATGACTAACTTCAGAGTTTTGCTATTAATCCATATGCTTCACTTTTCTTTAAATTTATTTTTCACAAAAAATGACAGTGTTTCATAAATATAAAATTCCTTAGGGAGTTTACTTTCTAGAAATTGAATATGTTATTTTAAATTCCAGCTTCTGTTCTTTAATACATTAGTTTTAATGAGGCCTGACCTCTTATCACTAGGTTTTAAAAAAATTCATTGATAAACTGTATAACATTTCTTTTGAAAAAACAATAGATAAATCATTATTCCTCTGATTTCAGACATTATTACTGTTTTAACAAATTTATATTCTTCCTGAGTAAAGAAAAAGTTCCACGAAGGGAAAAATGTCTGTCTGAAGGTTCATACTCCTACTTTTGGAGTAGATTTCTTTACTTTTCATGTCTGAAAACCATTTTCGTTTTTTCAGGTTTAAGGTTTGATTCAAAGTATATGAATTTCAGAGTGCGAGCTTGTAACAAAGCTGTGGCTGGAGAGTGTTCTGACCCAGTGACTCTAGAGACCAAAGGTAAAGTCAGTAGCTATATATGCAGCATCTGGATTTATCTGAGGCATGGTTCTATCTCTCCTCCCCTCACCCAGAATTCCCAACAATAGGAATTTTAAGATGGAGAAATTAGGACTATAGTAGTGGTTTCATTAGTTTTTCCTTTATCATGGTATTCAGATAGGTAAAATAGACTGAGATGATAGTGTTATATTCTCAGGTGGCTGCTTAGTTTACAAATTTCAGTTTAGTATCCTATATAATAATCCTATAAAATAAAGAGGTAATATGCAAATTGACCCTCATGCCCTCACACAAGATGGCCACCCCTATGTGGCCAAAGATGGCTGCCACAAAATGGCCGGCAGGGGAGGGTAGTTGTGGGTGATCAGGCCAGCAGGGGAGGGCAGTTAGGGGCGACTGGGCCTGTAGGGGAGGGCAGTTAGTGGCAACCAGGCCAGCAGGGGAGGGCAGTTGGGGGCAACCAGGCCAGCAGGGGAGGGCAGTTAGGGGTGACCAGGCCGTCAGGGGAGGGCAGTTAGGGGTGACCAAGCTGGCAGGGGAAGACAGTTGGGGGGATCCAGGCCTGCAGGGGAGGACAGTTGCGGGGGACCAGGCCTGCAGGGGAGGGCAGTTGGGGGCAATCGGGCCGGCAGGGGAGCAGTTAGGCGTCGATCAGGCTGGCAGGGGAGTGATTAGGGGGTTATCAGGCTGGCAGGCAGGCGAGCGGTTGGAAGCCAGCAGTCCCAGATTGTGAGAGGAATGTCCGACTGCCGGTTTAGGCCTGATCCCTGTGGGATGGGGCCTAAACTGGCAGTCAGACATGCCCCAAGGGATCCCAGATTGGAGAGGGAGCAGACTGGGCTGAGGGACACCCCCCCCCCCATGCACGAATTTTGTGCACTGGGCCTCTAGTAAATACATAAACATCATTGAGATGTGTCCAATGTTTCCCCAGGGAATGGATTATGGCTCAGTAATGGGGAAGTGCCTTTTCATTTAGTTCAGGTTCTCTGTTTTCTTAAGTCTTATTGTAGAAATTAACATTTATATAGTTTATTAATGTTTACAAATCACTCTGACAGTTCTTCATTTGATCATTAAGACCATTCTGAGAGATCAGTAGAATAGGTATTCCTGATAGCCATTTTGCAGAAGAACGTGAAGTTTAAATATGTTAAATGACTTGTTTATGATACCTGGAACTAGCTTGGAAAGATGTGAATAAGAATCTGTTTCAAGTTCTGTGCCAACCCCTTTGAGGGCATGAATTTAGGTGCCTAAAGTCTATGAGATCAATTTGGATTTAATTAAAACTCCCTAGAGTTTTATTTTAACTCTCATATTTTAATACAGAAGATTTTTCAGATATTTACCAATTTGAAGTTCATAATGCTGGAGATCATCCCAGTTGTGAGATGATAATTGAGTGGGTTTAATTCCAGAATCAGATTCCACACATCTCTGTGGTGTTTATGTATTTATACTAAACAGATTTGTAAACTAAGGGTTTGTAGAGAAAGACTAGTTGATTCTAGTGTTTTCAAACATTTCTCACTATGGGATAGACCCCCTGGGGTGTGGATAGACTGAAAATCAACCCTGAGGCCTATTGAACAGTGATTTTGAACTTCAGGGAGATCCAGAATAAACTCTGTCTTTTAAATAGCGATGGGTCACAGATTTTCTAAAGCTATTCCATAGCACAGGAGTGGCTATTAATGAGAGCAGGAGCTCCAGACGAAAAGTCCAGATTTTAAAAATATGACATGTTGAACAATTGTTTATTGATTTTCTTGGCCTGCTGCATGCAGTCCTTGTTGACCAACCAATAGAAATAAGTGTATAAACAAAGAACTGGAGAGAAAAGGAGAGGGATGGAGATTAAATAGTTGAGGACTACCAAAATTCATATCCTGCTACCTATGGTGCTTGATGTGAAAAATAGTGAACATTATCTGTCTCTCCAGTGTATGTGGCACTATTTCTTCTATCATTAGAATTGTGATGCATAACATAAGTTTTTATGAACAGAATTTTAAAAGTATAGTATCTCTTCTTGTAAAGGTAAATGATATGATATTAATTACAATTTACTCTGTGGACTCAAATAATAATGGCTATAATGTTTTATAATACCAAGAAAGCAGCCACCGATACACATTGAACCCTTGAAATATTCCTGTACTCTGAGTTTCTTAGTACTTTGTTATCATAGATTTTTAAAGATATGGAAACTAATATCTAGCTATATTATAAGGCTTATATAAGAGACAGGACTAACATTTGACATCTCACTGTTGGAGCTGGTCTTTTTTAAAAACAAACAACTGTACAGTATTATCCCTTTTACCTTAGTCTCTATGACTCAGGTCCCATAAAAGGAATAGTGAGAGAGAGAGAGAGAGAGAGAGAGAGAGAGAGAGAGAGAGAGAGAGAGATTACACCCCCAGGATTAAAACCCATGTCTTTTCATTTGGATGCTGTGGTATTTGATAAGTCTGGTCTCAAGTGACTTGGAGGTGATACCTTTTCTGCCACTATTTACTCCATCCTTCTCCATTGTATGACACATTAGAGAACTGCCTGAGGAATTTTTACTTTCCTTTTTAAAATTATTTTTTTAAAACCAGCCTTTCAATTTTAACAAGTAACTGAGAATTGATGGCACCTTTGAGTTAGATCCACTTTTTCATTCTCTCAAAAATGTGAATGCCCTTACATGCATTAAATTACCTAATAGCTAATATAGAGGTTAACCCTGTTTTCTTTTTTATATATATACTGGAGGCCTGGTGCACAGATTTGTGCACCGGTAGGGTCCCTCAGCCTGCGCCCTCTTGCAATCTGGGAACCCTTGGGGGATGTCGGAGGCCCGGTGCATGAATCCATGCACTGGGCCTCTAATATGCATATAAGATCTTTGGTTAATCTCTTCCTGCCCTCCCCCCTCCCCGCTTCCTTCTGAGATTCATCAGTCTGTTCCATGTTTCCATGCCTGTGCATTGAGTGTCTGCCCTCTGGTGGTGTCATAGCTACTAGTCAAACAGTCGGACACTTAGCATATTAGCCTTTTATACCTATAGATATGTTTTTATGGACTTTAGAGAGAGGAAGAGAGAAATAGAAACATTCTATATAAGCGTAGTATGCAAATTGTCCCCTCCACCGAGAGTTCTTCCGGGAGTTTGACCAGGGGGTGGGGCTGGCCGGGGGAAGGGAGGGAGGCCCCAGCCAGCAGCAGTGGCAGCCAGCGGCAGGTGGCCAGGGTCAGGGGGCGAGGGAGGAAGTATCCAGCCAGCATTTCACGCACTGGGCCTCTAGTAAATGATGAGAGAGAATCATCAGTCACTGAAAACCCACGCATGTGCCCTGACCAGGAATCGAACCATGACCATCTGGTTCATGAGTTGATGCTCAACCACTGAGCCATACCAATTGGGCAAACCTCTTTCCTTAAGGCAGTTCATTCTTGGTAGTGCAGTGTCTCTATTTTGCTTAATCCTAACTTTTTTTAAAAAACACATTTCTTTATTGATTTAAGAGAGGAAGGGAGAGAGAGCAAGAGACAGAAACATCAATGATGAGAGCGTATCATTGATCATGCTGCCTCCTGCATGGTCCCCACTATGGATCGAGCCCTCAATCTAGGCATGTGCCCTTGGCCAGAATTGAACCTGGGACCCCTCAGTCCGCAGGTCAGTGCTCCATCCACTAAGCCAAACCAGCCAGGGCCTAACTTTTTAGTAACCTATCTATTAAGGCATTCTAGTTCCATTTTTACTGAAAAGCTGAATTATTTCTTCCTTTTGTAAGTTCATGTCTGTTCACATGGAGATTTTGAAATCTATTAACTTGCATAGCATGACAAATTACTCAAAGTGGTTATGGTCAGTAAATTTGTATTTAGAATATTGTATAAATAAAGACCCCAATGAACAATGGGTCAGTTGCAATGTTGAATTTAAAGTGCTCTTTATAGAACAATAGAGGATAAAAGGATTCTTGATTCTAGGTAAACATTAGGCTTTCTATATTCTTTATATATAGTGTTAAAAAATTGGGTAGGAAAATAATGTGATGATAGTTGTGCTTCAGAAAGCGGGAATATGCTACATTTTTACAAAGTTGAAATGTTGTTTTTTATAGCACTTAATTTCAGTTTGGATAGCTCATCATCCCATTTGAACCTGAAAGTTGAAGATACCTGTGTAGAGTGGGATCCTACTGGTGGAAAAGGCCAAGAAAATAAAGTTAAAGGAAAAGAGAACAAGGGCAGGTAAGCTAGTTCTTTAAATCAGTTGATTCTTATTTGACAATAACTCATACTGAAATGAAATTCTTATTCTATATATCAATAGGATTTGTGATATGTTAGTAACATGAAAGTGAAACATATAATATTGTTGGTCAGTCCTTGAATTTGTCACTAACATTTTTATTACTTTTTCCTAGTTTCTTTCCTAATTCTCTTCTTTCTTACACATTTTTATTTCAGTATCCCATTTCTTTACAGTTAATATCTACAGCAACTTGAAGTGCTTAGAGAGAAGTTCCTAGGAGTAGTTCCTAAATTTTAGATCACCAATCTTACCTGAAAGTCTGCCTTGAATGGCAGTTTTTAGCATGCACAACCCCAGTGCCTTTCCCCATATCAGCAAACTTATGAACCAGAGGCTTGGGACCTTTAGTTACTGCTAGACTTATTTACAGTCTCAAAGTATGGGGCCTCTTTCTTTTTTAACAGAGGAAATTTTTTCTCAAACTGAAATAAGGTAATGTTACTGTGAGTTACAACAGCAAATTAAAAAAAGAATTTCCTTATCAGACTTCTGACCTGATTTTATTATAAGCTGTTAAATTTAAGTTATAAAGCACTCTTAACAGTTGCCTATTTTTATCTAACAGTGCCCATGTTACTTCACTGAAGAAACATACAAGGTGATGATCTTTGTCTAGTTCTAGGACTTAGTATATTTAGCTTGGCTGAATAACTTCAATTTTTTTTTTTCTTTAACCAATAAGCAGAAGCCATTGCAGCAGCCTTCATAAGCTAAAATATTGCTCTGTGTAGACTGTCTGTATTAGTAGCTTATGTTTTGAATTTACACCCTTAATGTGTGCTAAATATTTAGATTATATTGCATATGATAACAAAATAAACTGCCTAAAGTCTTTCTTGAATTACTTTCCCTCATCTGGCTTTTTTCTGCATTTACTTATACCTAGCATCTTTCTTGTGCTATATTCTTGCTTTTATTTGTATTTGACATGAGGCAGGTTTGAGGTGTTCTGTGTTTTATAATAATCATGCAATTTTTTAAAGCATCAGGATAAAAAGTAAAGGTTATTAAGTGAAATTATTAGGACAGTACCAAAAAGATGAATCAATTCAAATTGCACAAGTAATAATGTGCTGATTGGAAGATATCTTTATCAGAAACCAAAATGTGTCCTCTTTTCAAAATTATCTTCCTCTTTTTTTCTAGTTTATTCACTCATTGGCAAAAGTGATTTCATTGTTAGTACATTGTAAATTGTAAAATGCTGCTAGATTTAGTAGAGTCAGTAAAGTTTCATTTGGTCACTTGGAGATTTTTAGACTGCTTATATTTAGAATTTCATATCATATTATTTTTCTTTCTCCCTTCCTTTTAAGAGTATTTTCTATGTAGGCTACTTCTGGAATATTATATACATTTATTCTTTCCATAAATATTTGTTCACTCTAGGATGTCAGCTGGATATTTTGGGGTTTATAGAGATAACCACTGTCTCTGCCTTCAAGAAAATTTCCCTGACTTAAGTAGATGAGAAATTTATCTATATTCAAATACTGTAACAATAATACAAGTGGAGAGTGTGTATAATGGTAAGTGGGAATAAAGGAATTTACAGGAAGAAAGAGGTTCTGATCTGCCAAGTGCTGAAGTGGTCAATTAGGACACCGAGCCAAACTGAAAGTAACAATCAAGCCTTTTATTCACTGACTAGAATCCTGTAAACAAGAGGCCACAAAAGGAAAGGGTGCTTGCTCCCTCAGTGTTCCATTTTTCTCAACAGAATGAGGTGAGGGTCAGGTAAATCAGAGCAGATCATAGATGGTGGATATCGTCTCTCTTCTAAGAAAGCCCCAAACAAAAGGCTTATCCTGTTTGTAATGGACCTGAGGCCAAGAAGATGGAAGAATGGGAAAGGTTAGACATAGAAAAGTATTGAGACAGAGGGGAAAAAAGTGACTTTACACCCTCATCCCTGCCCCCTTCTTGGAGTTCCCTGCAGAGGCAGTGGATAGGGTCTCAGCTGAGGATCCCCACCTATAAGGGGATCTCTGAATAGAGGTGCCTAAGCTAGGAATGCAGATATGCATATGAGTGGGGGTATGGGCAGGGGATTGCAACTCCTCCAGAAACTGCAGTGAACTGGATAGTGCGCTCTATGGTGAAAGGGCTAGAAAACCAAACTGGGACCAAATCAAGAACCTGAAATGCCAAACTGAGTTGTTTGTAGGCAGTAAGGAAGTACTGGAAAATTTTTAAGTAGGAGAATCACAGTTACATTTATCTGGTAACAGTGAACAAAGTGAATTGGGTAGCAAAGAGATCATTAGAAAGCTGGTAAAACAATCCAGAGCAGAGGTAACAAAGAGCCTTAATTCAGATAGTTAAAGGGGTTGGGGGGGCATGTTAGCTGTTGTACTTCTTGCAAAAATGTACTTTGGGTCAGAAGTCTGGAATGCTGCAGTAGCAGAGTTCTTCTTGTTTAACTTTTCTCTGAAATTTAAACTGCCATTCTCAGTAGTTACGTCTGTTTTTCTTTTTCCATGCCTTCATTTCTTTACTACTGGTAAGTTATAAATTCTTTGTTTTTAAATGCAGTGATTCAGTATTATTGAAATATTAAATTTTAAATATCTTCGGGATTTGATTTATTTTAAATTGTTGAGAGTTAGTGAAAGGTCTAATACTGTCCAGTTTACCATCTATACTAATAATAGGTAATATGCTAATTAGACTGGACATCCTTTCGGACAAAGCCACGGTGCCGGGGCCAAGGCAGAGGCGGTTAGGGGCGATCAGGCCAGCAGGGGACCAGTTAGGGGTCGATCAGGTCAGCAAGCAGAAGCAGTTAGGGACGATGAGGCAGGCAGGCGAGCAGTTCAGAGCCAGTGGTCCCGGATTACGAGAGGGATGTACAACTGTTGGTTTTGGCTGATCCCATTGGATTGGGCCTAAACCGGCAGTTGGACATCCCCCCAGGGGTCCCGGATTGGAGAGGGTGCAGGCCGGGCTGGGGGACCACCCCCATGCACGAATTTCGTGCACTGGGCCTCTAGTATAATATAATTTGATGTAAGGGAGGTCACATTGGATCTTGTCCATTCTAGTAGGAGAAATGCTTTCTAATACTTGACATTATCCTGTGCATGGATTTGGGCAATTGCTATTTCACTTTGTAAGAAGAAAAGATCCAGAACAAAAATATATACTGCTTTAGTTTTTATTGTAATAAGCTTATTTTTACATTTGCTTCTATTTAAATTTAACTGCAAGAAATATAAACTATAAAAACTCTATCTTGAGTTCTTTTTCCCCCTTTGTATCTGATCTCATTTTGGCATTGTTTCTTATTTCAATTGTGTATTCTTCGTGTAAGCCTTGCTCAGTCTGCATGATATTAGTGTTTTCAGCTTGCTTTGTGTTGATGACTTCTTATATGTGTTTATCATTGACAACTCTTTGTAATAATTCATGTAAAATTAAATGGTGCTATTTGTGCAACATAATTTTTAAAACTTTCCAAAGGTTCCTTTTGTAATTTGTAATTTTAGTTTATGAAACATTTACAACATCAAATATATGTTTTTCTTTTTGTTCCTGTTTATATAGAAGTGGTACACCATCCCCCAAACGGACATCTGTAGGTTCCAGGCCACCTGCAGTAAGAGGCAGCAGAGATCGTTTTACTGGGGAATCATACACAGTGCTGGGTAGGATGAATACAGTTCTTCATTACCTCATAGTAAAGGCCTCACAGTCATACTGGTGGACTGTCTACTCACCTAGAGCTGGAGTGATTACCTCTGTTGAATGAATTTTTGCCAAAGTTTCTTCCTCTTGAAGCCTAATTACTTTGGCAGGTTTTCAAATTGTCTTATTTTTATATGTTTAAAACTTACTTCATTTTACGTAGTGCTCCACATATATGTATAACTCTTAAGGGGATAGTAAGAAGAAAAAGTTCTGAAGCTTTTTATATTCAGAAAAATTAGTTAATAAGAAATATATAAGTAAAGTGTTAACATCCTGAATCAGATTTTTGTTCCATTTTATAGGACGAGATAGGTACAAATCTCTGTGACTCACAAGGAAGAGGTAAGACTCAAATTTGCCTTCTGGTCTTTTGCAGGAGACACTGCTATTGAAAGCGGACAACATTATTGGGAGGTCAAGGCCCAGAAGGATTGTAAATCCTATAGTGTGGGAGTAGCATACAAGACTTTGGGGAAATTTGACCAATTAGGAAAAACAAACACTAGTTGGTGTATCCATGTCAACAACTGGCTACAAAACACATTTGCAGCAAAGCATAATAACAAAGTCAAAGCCTTGGATGTTACCGTTCCTGAGAGAATAGGTGTATTCTGTGATTTTGATGGGGGTAAGTTTACTGATTTTCTCACAATTCATTTCACCATAGTTGCTTATATTTCAGTACTTTTCTCTGGTAATCATCTATAGAGAATTTCCATTAACATTGTGGTAAGGGTATTTTGACCTATCAGGATTTATTTGATCATAAGCATAATTTCAGCTCCAGATTTGTCTGGAAAGGTGTGGATGTCTGCCTGCAGCCCTACAAAAGCACTCGTCTATAATATAATAATTTAGTCTGAAAGGAAAAATTTGCTAATTTTAATCTTAAAGCTAAAATTTCTTTTGTCCATTTTAATTTCTTCTTACCTTGTTTTATTACCTGTAAAGAGTGGTGGAGTCAGATTTTTCTAGTTGGGGTAAACCTTAGTAATTACCCAATACATCTACCAAACAGTGTAAAATCCTTTTTACATTGTCTCTGCAAGCAATTGCCACTCGTTTGCTTGATGAATTTTCTTATGTGAAGTTTATTGTCTTAGAAGGCAGCCTCTTTCATTGTTAGATAGCATTTGGTTAGAAGGTTTTACTTAAATTGACTCACTTTGTCTTCTTATAACTTCAGAGACTGTTGCTCTTAAATTTTGACATCTTAAGAAATACAGAATTATGTTCCCTAATTCACATTTACAAGGTAATCCTTATTTGCTTAAAAACTATTAATACTGCTGCTTTTGCCCTGTTTTTCCCAGATTATACATTCTCTGACCATTAGCCATTCCTCTTATTTAATTTTTTCAAATGTAATTGCCTGTGGTTGTATATTATATCAATACATTTCTTTTAAAGATTGATTCTCAAAGTAGTACACACAACTTCTGGCCATCATAGGGCAGTGATTTGGCAGCATAGTTTCTAGCACTATGTCATTTTTGTTTATTTAAAAGTTTTTTTCCACCCTAGCTGATTTGGCTCAGTGGATAGAGCATCAGCCTGCGGACTGAAGGATCCTGGTTCAATTCTGGTCAAGGGCACATGCCCGGATTGCGAGCTCAATCCCCAGTGTGGGGGGGCATGCAGGAGGCAGCCAATCGATTATTCTCACTCATCATTGATGTTTCTCTCTCTCTCTCCCTCTCCCTTCCTCTCTGAAATCAATAAAAATATATTTAAAAATTAAAATAAATAAATAAATATTTTACCCCCAATTACAGTTTACATTGAACATTATTTTGTATCAGTTTCAGGTATACAACATAGTGACCAGACAGTCACATACCCTACAAAGTGTTCCCCCAATATTTCCAGTACCTAACTGGCACCATACACAGTAATTATAATACTAGAGGCCCGGTGCATGAAAATCATGCACTCGGGGGTGGGGGGTGGTCCCTCAGCCAGCCTGCGCCCTCTTGCAGTCTGGGAGCCCTCGGGGGAATGTCCGACTGATGGCTTAGGCCTGCTCCCCTAAGCCATCAGTCAGACATCCTTAGCGCTGCTGCGGAGGTGGGAGAGGCTCCCACCACTGCTACTGCACTCGCCAGCTGTGAGCCTGACTTCTGGCTGAGTGGCGCTGCCCCTGTGGGAGCGTACTGACCACCAGGGAGAAGCTCCTGCATTGAGCATCTGCCCCCTGGTGGTCAGTGCGCATCATAGCAACTCGTCATTCCACCGTTCGGTCAATTTGCATATTAGGGTTTTATTATATAGGATTGCCTGGAAAATGCTTTGTGTGTGTGTGTGTGTGTGTGTGTATGTATATATATGTATATATATGTGTGTGTGTGTATATATATATATGGTAAGCCCTTAATAAGTGTTTGCTGAGTGATTAGTAGGGCCTAAGCAGTGAGGAATCAGGAATGGATTTGGTGCCCTAGCCGAATGTCTCAGTTGGTTAGAGTGCTGTCCTGAACACCAAAAAAGGTAGCAGGTTCGAATCCCAGTCAGGTCACATACCTAAAGTTGTGGTTTGATCCCCAGTAGGGGCATGTATGGGAGGCAACCTATCGATGTTTCCCTACCCCCCTCCCTCCCTCCCCCTTCATCACTCTAAAAATCACTTTTAAAAAAATCCTTGGGTGAAGATTAAAAAATAATAAAGAAAAGAATGGATTTGATGGTGTGAAGGTAGAATTCATACAACTTGAAAACTAAATATGGATTGGAGGGATAGACAAAGAAGAGTTGATGACTGAGGTTCCAGCCAGTGTGAACAAGAGGATGATAGTGTTATCGATAGGAAACAGAGTCCTGGAGAAATATGAGATGCCAGCAGGACAAACTATGGCATGTCTGGCAGTATTTATAAATTCAGTGCTAAAACTTAGAAGAAAAGCAGAGCCGAAGCTAATTATTAGAGACAGCGTCACAGAGCGGCTACTGAAGATTGCACAGAACAACTAAGCATTACTGCTTTACTGTTTATCAACTTTGTGACCATTTCAGGCTGCTTAATATTTTGAGGTAGAACACCCAGTGTTTTCTTGTTTGTTTTGTTATTGATTTCAGAGAGGAAGTGAGAGGGAGAGAGAGAGAAACATCAATTATGAGAGTGAATCATTAATCAGCTGCTTCCTGCATGACCCATACTGGGGATTGAGTCAGTAACCTGGGCATGTGCACTGACCAGGAATGAACTGTGATCTCCTGGTTTATAGGTCGATGCTCAACCACTGAGCCATGCCTGCCGGGCAGCACCCAGTGTTTTAATAGTAGGATAAATGTTAGTTTAATTTCTTCTCTTGTGGCGGATTATTAAAGAAGAAAGGAGAGCCTGGACCAGCATCTACATTTAGAATAGGGATAAAATTAGATATCCTCAGGGTTAGGGTACAACCCAAGAGCATAGTCACGGATAAGAATTTGAAGAAGTGATATCAGTTGTAAGGAGGCCATCAGGTTGGACAGGTGGTCAAAAACACCATTATTTTAATTGCATGATCATATTGAAAGATAGACTGTGAGAGGATTTTAAAAATTAACAAAGCTGAAGCCATGGTAACTACACTATGATTTCAGAGACTGAGGTATGACTATGGCTTCAAGTAGTTAGAAGACAAAGTTTAATAGAGTAAACTTTAAATGGTGATAGGATTTGGGTAGAGACTAGTTATAGTAAAAATGAGGAAGAAATCACCTTGGTTTTTACTGGGGAACCATTTGTTAAATAATGATAAAGAAATAGTTTATAGTTGAATAAGTAGAATACTGCCAGATTAAGGAAGCACTCTGGAGATCTTGGAAACCAGGGAAACAAAACTGGATTTTGGCTTTTTCTTAAGCATGTTTTCTACTGATTTTCAATAAGAAATGATTAAGTCCAGCCATTATAGTTTGTAGCAAAAACAATGTCAAAATATGCAGTTAGTTGCCACTTTGATGCATTATTTATGTTAGCCTTAATTAGACATTACAATATTTGGTATAATCAGGTTTTTTTCTTTTCCTTTTAGGTCAACTTTCTTTCTACGATGCAAATTCAAAACAGTTGTTGTATTCCTTTAAGACAAAATTTACTCAGCCAGTACTACCTGGTTTTATGGTGAGTATCTAATTTATATTTTATTTGGTTGGCAACTTTAAGAACAACATATTGGGAAGTAGAATATCTTATTTTTTTCTTCATATTCCCCTCCTTTTCACCAATCCACCTCTTAAATTTGATTGTCTGTGTATTTTTGTTATATTTTGTTAAAGTAAATGATAATACATAAAAGGACACAAATCATAAGCATGCAGTTTGATGACTCCTCATAGGATTGCACTCATTTTTGTAAACAACATCTAGATCAAGAAATGGAACATTGCCAGAATCTCATAAGCGCCTTTTGCCCATTTCCAGCCCCTCCCGCCCTTCTCCAAAGAGGTTACTATCTTGAATTTTAATACCATAAACTAATTTTGCCTCCTTTCCAATTTTATGTAAGTAGAATTATACAATATCTTTTGGCTCAACATCATGCTTGTGAAGTTTATCCATGTTATTATATGTGGTGGTAGTTCATGCATTCTCATATAGTTTTCCATTATATGACTATGCCATATAATTTATCCCCTCTAATTTAGTTGGATACTTGGGTAGTTTCATATGGGGACATTTATAAATAGATCTGCTATGAATATTCTAGTTCATGTCTTTTAGTAATGCATATGTTTTTTATTGGGTATATAACTAGGATTGGGGTTTTTAGATCATATGGTATGTGATCGACTATAGTAGAGTGTTTCAAAGTCATTAGTTATACTGGTTTACCACCAGCAGTATTTGAGAGTTTGAATTCTTCCACATCTTGAATAACACTTGGTATTGTCCTTTTTTATTTTAGTCCTGATAGTCTTATAGTCCTTTTATATTTAAGTCTTTCTAGTTCTTCCATATTACATTGTGATTTTCATTTGCACTTTCTTGTTGACTAGTGCTTTTGAACACCTTTTTATGTGTTTATTGACTATTAGAATATACTCATTTGTGAAATGGTTGTTCAAGTTTTTTGCCTGTGTTTCCATTGGGTTTTCTTCCTATTTTTTATTGACTGATTGGAGTTATTTATACAGTCTGAGTCCTTTGCCAAACATATGTATTATAGATATCTTCTCCACTCTGGCTTCCCTTTTCCCTCTCTTATTGGTGTCTTTTTAACTTTTTAATATATTTTTTAAATTGATTTCAGAAAGGAAGGGAGAGATAGACAGAAGCATCAAGGGTGAGAGAGAATCATTGATTGGCTGCCTCCCGCATTCCCCCCACTGGGGATGGAGCTTGCAACCTTGGCATGTGCCCTGACCAGGCATCAAACTGTGACCTCCTGGTTCACATGTCAATGCTCAACAACTGAGCCACACCAGTTAGGCTTAATTTTCTTTTTTAAAGTCAGGTTTATTGAGGTACAATTTACAGTAGTGTACAGCTCTATGGGATTTGACAAATGCATACAGTTGTATAAACACCACCATAATATTCATTGAACATTTCATCACCCTAGAAAATTCCTTCATACTCCTTTGTAGTAGACATCTCCTATCACACCCAGCCCTGGCAATCACTAACCAGTTTTTAGTCCCTATAATTTTGCTTTTTCCAAAATATCATAGAAAGGAATTATATGGTTCATAGACTTTTTCCCCCATTGTTGGCACTATTACAGATGCCCTTTATTTCCCCCACCTTTGCCCACCTCCACCCAGCTTCCACACTTCCCTCCCCAGCCATCACCACACTATTGTCTGTGTCCATGGGCTATGCATATATGTTCTTTGGCTAATCTCTTCTCCTTCTTTTATCCAGTCCCCCTTCCCCTTGCCCTCTGAGATCTGTCAGTCTGTTCTATGGATCCATGCCTCTGTTTCTATTTTGTTCGTCGGTTTACTTTGTTCATTAAATTCCACATATAAGTAAAATCATATGGTATTTGTCTTTCTCTGACTTATTTCACATAGCATAATAATCTCCAGGTCCACCCATAGAAATTTGAAATTCATCTGTGTTGTTGTGTTTGTCGGTAGCCCCATTTAAAAAAACACACGTTTTTATTGATTTTAGAGAAAGAGGAAAGGAGAGGAAGAGAGAGATAGAAACATTGATCAACTACCTCCTGGGTGCCCCCTACTGGGGATCAAGCCCACAAACTGGGCATGTGTCATGACCGGGAATCTAACCGATGACCTCTTGGTTCATGTGTTGACGCTCAACCGAGTCACGCCTGCTGGGCTGTAGCCCCTTCTTTTTTATTGCTAAGTAGTATTCCAAATATGTATGTACCACAGGTTTTTCATCCATTCACCGGTTAAAGGACATGTGGACATTCCAGTTTTGGGCAATCTAATAATAGGGTAATATGCAAATTGGTCGGGACACCATCATAGTAATGACTGATCAGCAGGTTGTGTGTGCAGCAGGCATGGGTGGGTGGGGACTTGCAGCATCAGGGAGGGGGTGGGGACTTGCAGCGTTGGGGACGCGATGGTGGCTGCTGCTTGCCCAGGGCTGGCTCGGGGCTCAGGCAAGCCGCTGATGGCTACTGCCGCTTGCCCAGGGCCGGCCCCAGGCTCAGGCCAGCCACTGATGGCCACTGCCACTGCGAGGGCCTGAGGCTCAGGCAATGTGGGCCGGGCGAGGCTCAGGCAAGCTGCAGTGGCTGCGAAGGCCAAGGCTCAGGCAGCCTCGCGGCTGGCAGTGGCAGCAGCAGAGGTGTGATGGGGGTGTCGCCTTCCCCTGATCGCCAGGTCGCCTCCTGCAGAGGGAGGCCAGCGGCAGCAGCAGCAAGGGGGTGATGGGGGCAGTGCCTTTCCCTGATCAGCCGGTCACCTCCAGCAGAGGGAGGCCAGACTGCGGCTTAGGACATCCCCTGAGGGCTCCCGAACTATGAGAAGGGGCAGGCTGGGCTGAGGGACTCCCCCACTCCAGTGCATGAATTTCGTGCACCGGACCTCTAGTTCTGAATAAAGGCACTGTAAACATTCACTGCTCTCTCTTCTCAAGCAAAGCAGTTTTATTGTTCATAAACTCATTCATATTTCTGGGAATAAATAGAATATGACAAGTGTATCTGGATATTGCTCTTTGGATTTTTATTTTTCTCAGAAGTCCTTACAAAATTATAAAAGAGTTATTATTGTTGCATTAGGGAGGAAACTAATGGATTTTACTGTTAACGGGGGCGGGTGTTAGATTCCTATAGTCTCAGGGCACATCTCATCAAAATCTAAAGTTGTTACTGGAATAAGGAAGTTGGCTCTTTGTGCACTTCTCTTAGTTGTGAAAGTTAGCATCAGTAATGATAGCCAATTTCTTTGACCAGATTAATCCAGTTTAACCTCTACATTTCTACAGCCCTCAGGTCCCTGTCTTGTGTGCAACTCCAGGGGGTTCTGCTACCACAAAGACTCCCTCTGGCCTCTGTGATTCTAAAAGACTCGAGTTAGCCTTTCCACTTCCCCTCAGTTCAAATATGAAGGTTATCAGTTTAGAACTTACTGATATTCACATATGTGGCATTTTGCCTTTCAGATGGAAATTTAAGGATCACTTAAATTCTAATTTGAAATCTGACTGAAGCTTTGTTTTTGTCTTTTCTTAGGTCTGGTGTGGTGGACTTTCTTTGAGTACTGGGATGCAGGTTCCAAGTGCTGTGAGAACACTTCAGAAAAGTGAAAATGGAATGACTGGTTCAGCTAGCAGCCTAAACATTGTTACTCAATAATGCCTACTCAGAATGCTTCACCCCTCCTTTTGATTGGGTGGTCTAATCATAGAAACTTATGAGTGGTGGAAATGAGGTTTGCTACGTTCTGCTTTAAGGCCTGGAATCTGTTAGCATTAAGCATCTAGTACCACATATTCACAGGAACCTACAGTGCAATGTCATAGAAGCAAGCAGAGATTGAGCCAAGAAACTGATATTTTGAAGAGCAAATGGAGAAAACGGCAGTATTTAAATAGTTACTTAAATGGAAACTCATCTTTGTGTTTCTTGGATTACTTTGGCTCTTCTAATATATTTAGTTACATATGGTAGCCCTAGGGCCTGAAGAAAAAGCATTTAAATCTTGCCTTCTTTTGTCTTTATTTTTTTTTTCTCTTATCACTGCATATCATTTAGTTCTTACACTGAAGCTTTTAAAAATATACAGTCCTCCGAGGTTTCCAAAAAGTTAAAATTGGTTGGGGATTCTAGACAGGTTTTCTTACAATGGTTTGTTTTTCCCCATTTATAAATAAGTTGAGTTTTGCCAAATTATCCTCTTTTGTTTTATTGACTAAATTATATATAATTTTCTGTTTTCTAAATGTCATGGTATTTTTCTTGTGGTTATAACTCCAAATAAAGAGTGGATAGAAAGAGTTTCTAGACATAATAGCTTAAAATCACCCAAATTTCAGTTTTTTACCTGCTTCACTAACAATGGCAAAGGATATTCTTTATATATTGCCCTATTTAATTAGACTGCTTTGCTTTGCATTCCATCGTTTTGGATGATGGGTAAGATTTTTAAAAGCTTTATATTTTCTGATTTTGCTGACTAGTTTAACACTATCTTTAGTAGTTATCTTTGGTAAAATTCCCATTTGGATTTGGTAATAACTGATAATACTTATACTGATTTTTAACATTTTTAGTAGGAAGAAAGTTTATTAAAGTTATATGGAAGCTGGAAAACCTACACTACTCAAATTTTACCTAAGAAAGATAGGCTCTAAAGGGAGGTACCTAAAACTATTCTTTACTGGTCATTTATATATGCTTTTGATAAGATATGGAATGGTTTAAACAAGTATTTTGGGGGGAAAAAACCTATCTGTGACTTATTTGGCATATAAGTTTTTCAGTCATTACTTAGAAAAAATCTACATAGAATAATCTTCCCCAAAGTTAGGAAAAATGTGTTAACAACTAGTAAAATCCATGGTTATTGAGAACATACTTGTTTTTTAAAAGTTGATTAAAATTTATAACACAAGTCCTTTGAGCCAAACTAAAAGTTGTAATTATAGTAGTATTTAAGAATTTCTTGAGTGTTTTAAAGAGATCTGAATTCGTATGTTCCTTAATTTTTGGAACATTTTAACATTCATTCTCATTTTAACTATGTTGTACTATGACAACCTTCTTCCAAGAAGTGACGATGTTGCTTACATCACAGTTGCTATCCACAGAAAGCCCTGCAGAATAGGAATAGCTCATTCTTTCTTGAATTTTATGCTTACTGATAGGATGTTTTGTTCATTTTGAAACAAATCTAAATGAGGAATTTTATTTGAACTGGGTATTATTTTTCCAGAAGACATTCATACCTGCACCATTGTCTGATGGTATATTTAAAAGTATAAAGACTGAGGGAATTTCGAGAATGAAATATATTAATAGATATTATTTTGATTCTTCAAACAAATATAATTTTGGTTTTTGTTTCTCCTCAAGATTTCGATAGAAATTTTTGGATGTTCTCTTTCCTTCAGCAAGTTATCCAGGACCTAAGGAAACAGGAAGTTATAATTATCTTTCATAGAGTCAAACCTGAAAGCAGTTATTTAGTGGTGGAGCTGCTTTTTATGAACTGTTATACATGTATATTTTAGCAAAAATGACACAGAAAAAGCCAGAAATTCTTGTATAAAATTGTTTACTATTATGTCTTATATAAATGTGTCTTCTCTTTAATTCAGTGCCTTCTTCCTCTAAGGATGCTGTTTTTTACTCCATGTCCCATATCTCATTCAGTGTCAACTGATATTGAAGCCAGAGGCCATTATGTTATACTGGTGAGGGCTTCTATTGCAGGGGCATGGGAAAAGGAGATACTAATCAGGGGCTGCTGGAGTGCATATGATTCTTTCCTATACTCATGCTGTCATTTAAAACCCTTCATAGAAAATCCTCTAATTCTCATTTGGAAAATGCACTTGAAGTAATATTATTATTACTTCAAAATAAGAATCTGAGGTTTACTTACCTCTTACTGTGCTTCTTAAAGGTCTCTAAAAGGAAAGAGCAAAATGTGTGGGGTTTTGGTTTAGTTGTTTATAAGTTTATTTGTGTTAAACTGGAGAAAATTTGCCACCTTCATTTTCACACTGGAGTAAAATGAACTATAGTGCCTAATTAAATAGTCTCAAATTAATGTAACTATTTCAACTTGACTATATATATATATCAATGTCATTGACATTTAAATTAAAAAGATTGAGCTCTTTTGCTCAATTTAATACATGTGTTAAGTTGGTATACCCTTTCAAACATTCTTTATTGGTTTATTTACTCTTTGTTTTGACAGGTCAATCATGATTGCTTTCTGTAAAAGAAATGCATGAGAGGTTGAAGTAATGGGTGTATCACAGGTCTGAAACAATTGTGTGTTATAAAAACATGCTTTTAGTATTGTATTTCTCTTTTAGCAGTTGAATCCCAAACCAGTTTTAGTAAATTGGGTAAAGAAATGAAGGAATTGCCTTAAGCACTTTAGAAAAAGAATTTTTGTACAATTCATTTTGATTCTTTGGGCTGACCATGTAACATACATCTTTAATTTTTGGTAAATATGTATATACCAAACATTTAATAACTGCACATAGAAATTTAATATACAGTGATTCTTTGAATGTTCCCAGTGTAGGTAAACAAATGGAAAATATTAGAGGCATGCCTGTCTGTACATGGGTTTAATTGATGGCATGTGTACCATTATGACAAACTGTGAACTGCTGCTGTATGGCTAAACTTGGCCTACTTTGTTCTATAAACAGTTTTTCCCGTGTTATCACCTAAAGAAACATATTGGCTTAGTTTTATTGACTCATTTATGAAATTAAAACATGAACAATACCATGTATAATTTGAATTTTTGTGACTGATCCTTGCTGGTATGAATAATAAAAGCAAATAATTTGTCATGAAATCTTTTAATTAGGCTACGGTACTCTATTTCATGACTTACCTAGAATGATTTTTTTTTCTATATACTTTTTCCATAAAGTTACCGTTACTTATATTGTTTGTTTCTTTCGGAAACATGGGTTAACAAATGGAAAAGGATATTATGAAAAGTGATTAACTTTAAAAAGAGTATTAATTTCAGAAGAGGGAAGTGTAGACTTCTTACTATAAAATATGTGGTTCCAGGCTGAAAAATCTAAGAACTGTATTTTTAAATCATAATAATTCTTTTTCAGAAAGCTTGTATTTGTTAGGTCAGTGTTCATTCTTTGGCTAAGTGATACCACTGTTATTTTAAGTCTGTGATGTGGCAGTCATACTTTGTATTCGGATTTCCAAAACTAATGAGGTTTGACTTACTGTGCATCTAGTTTTGCTGCTTTTGGGTAGTGTGATGACAAAGTTTGCATCTTAAAAATCAGAAATTTTAAAAGGTAAATGTGTTATAGTTTGTTTAAAAATTCAAATTCTGATAAGCATATTACACATAATATGTTCATTTTTATGTAGTCACATAAAATAGATCTATAAAAGTTTCTCCCTTGATTTTATCTTTACACTGGATATATTCTTTTAGGGAAGTGAATGGTCAGCATAAGTTTACTCAACATCCAAGTAACCATCAAGTTATTTGTTACTTTTAAACAAAATGTACATTTCATAATGCCAGTGCTAGAGCATTATGAGATCATGAATGTTTCTTTAATCATCACAGAAAGCATACCTCATGTTCAGTGTAGTTTTAGTTTTGTTTGTATCTTACAGTATTCACATTATGCCAACATTTGTGATCCTGATATGTCACCTATGATAGCTTTGTTACTTGGAATATTTGATTAATGCAAATACTTTAAGTTTTTTTTTTTTTTTTTTACTAATTTGGAGTTAAACAGATTACATTTAATATATTTTGTTGAAAAGATAGTGTTGGGCATGCCATATAAAGGTTAGTATTGGCTTATAAGTATCATAGATTGCCATAGTACTTTCTCCTCAGACTACTCAATTAAATTAAAACAGTATTTGCTATTTCTGGGTCAATATGAGGTAATAACTTTTGATTTATAACCATTTGCGCTGTGTTAGTTTAAACTGATATATTTTCTTAATATTTTCTTAATGGCACCCATTCAGTAAAAGCTGGTCCTTTGGAATAGACATACAGAAGATTTCACAGTATGTAGGGCAGAAGGTAGGTGAATGTGTTCGCTTTGGCTTGGAGTTTCTTAAGTTTAGATCAGTTTTTTTTTTGTCAAAATGTAAGTAATTGATAAAAGGCATTTCTATTCGTATTGGAACTTTTTGGAGAGCCTAAGGGCTATGAGAATAATGCATTTTGTTTTGTTTTAACTTTTCCAATATCTCTTAGGTACCAAAGCACTGAGTCTAGTTTACCTTTTAAGGGAGACTCTTTAAAATCAAATTTATACCCAATTCATACTATAAGATATATAATAGCTAATGTTTTTTAAAGTAATTTATATTGAAAACCACTAGTCTTTAAAATTTCTCGATATAAAAATACTTGGCTTCATTTTTAAAAAAATTAATCACCTTAACTCTACCATACACTGGATCTATATAAATCATTTCTCATCTTTGGGCATCCATTGCCTCACATAAAATAATTGTAACTTACTCAGCCTACCTCACAGGGCTGTTGTGAGGAACAAAATGAAATGGAGTATATGAAATTGCTTCAACAACAGTAAAATGCTACATAAATGTAAGGGATTATTTTCAGTTAATAATGGATTTAAATGTTTGGATATTTCTAGATGCCATTTACTTTGATAAAGCGTGCTTAAAGTGGTATCACTAGGACTTTAAACATGATTTTAAAAAAACAGAACCCTGACTACAATGCCCTTTAACATTCTTTAGTTTGCATGATGTGGCCTTTTTGTATTTTCTCATTAGGCCTGTTACTCCGTATCAACTTTCTAGAACTGTAAAATGTCTCCCACAGCAGTAGTGTGTGTCACTGTAGAATAGTAGCATAAATAAATGATCTAAGCTATGTTTCCATCCAGTCATTTGCACTTTCAGTTTATGACTCTTCAGTGCCACATATGCAAAGACTGAATTTGGCCTAAATAATTCTTTCCAAGCAACCAATGGTTAAAGTTTGTTGTTATTGGATAAATGATTTAAGGTGTATGTGCCCATTTAACATTAGACTTTTGTTGCACTGTCATTAAAAAAAACAACACATGAAGTATTTCAAAACCTTAACCTGGATATCATTTTGTGTCTCTCCTAAGGAAAACTGTTCTGCTTTAAATTGGATTTATTAAATGGTTTACATGTTATCTTTATTTATAGATTATTTGGTATGTTATCATCTGGACATGGTTTTGCTATGCAGTTCTGATAATAAGAATCCTAATTCCTCAGGTTAAAATTTTAAGTTGTGGATGAAAAACATGAACTACTTATAATACACTCAGTGCTGTAAACTAGTGTTTTAATACACATATTGCCTCATTTTCCTTGGAAACAAGACAAAGCCTTTTAAATGGTTTTTAACTTTAAAATAGTGTATTCAAAGTGGAGTAATTTGTATGTTGAAATGATTGTGTGCTCTGTGTAGAATGACCAAGTTAAATTCTTACAAAAGCACCTGGAATATATCATCTAAAAATTAAACTTCTTTTTCTGCTTTCTTTGGCTTCAGTGTGTGCATTTTATCAGTTCTCATTAAAAATATACAATGTGCTTTTGAGGATGCCAAGATAAAAAAGTCATAGTTCCTTTGCCCCAAAAGGGCCACTACTTTCAACAGAATTTCATGCAATGATGGAAGGTTGTATGTAGCTGCTGTTTTAGGACAGTGCACCTATTGATGGAAGGTGAAACATGCTTAAAGTTAGGGACTTTGGAGCTTGTCACATCTCAGATTGCATTTTGGTAGATGGTAGCCAAGAGTAAGAACTAGAACCTAAAACTTCTTAAAATGTGTATTCTAACATGAAAACAATTTAGGAGAAAAAAATAAAACCAATCAGTGGCTAGATGAAGCTGGAGCTCCTGTAACTAAGATCATTTTCACCAAGAGAAAAATGAAGGGAAACTAGATAGTCTTGAGTTATAGGGAGAGGAGTGTGATAAAGATATTGAGAAACCAGTAGCCTCATATTAAAGATGGAGGGTGAATTGCCGCAACATTTCTGGAGAACAATTTAGCAATAGCAAGAGCTTAAATACACTTACCTTTGACAATGTAATTCTATTTCTAGGTATTTCTCATATATATACTCACTATGATGGCAAATACAAGCAAGCTAATGGTTAACTGAAGAAAGAATGGGCTACTTGTATTCCGAAGGCTCCCCTTTCTAACTTGCTGCAGCACCAAGCTACTGTTGCTATGCATTTGTTTAGGTATATTCTGCCTGTCATCCATAAATGTTAGAAATATGTAGACCATTCTGGGAAGTGCTACCCCTAGCTGGATCTCTGTGGGGTAAGAGCTCAGGAAATTGTGTGCCCTCTACTTTTCTGTTCCCTTCCTAAGCCCTATTACATATTTACACCGCATGGTACTAGTAGTACGTTTATGCTCCTTTTGCAGAAGGTCGCTGGGATGATTAGATTGTGGAATTTTCAAGAAACCTTCCACAACTGTTACAGAATGTGCTGCTAATGGAAGAGTATTCATGATATGGAATGGAAAAAGCAAGTCTAACAGTGCATATATTATGATACCGTGAGCATATTCATGCACTTAGACTTGGGCAAGGGGTCCCTGCCCTGATCCTCCCTCTGGTTGTTCCTCCATGGAATGAAAAAGTGAAGGAGCCAAGGGATTGCACCCACTTGGAGTCTGCATTCCTCTGCTGAACCAACCCAAAGCTTGCTTCCAGAACACATGCAGGCCTCTTTCCCAGGTCCATCCTGGACAGGATGCTCTACAGGTGTATACACCTCCATACTTAAGGTTTGTGAGGAGTGTGGCTTAGTAATGCAGACTGGGGAGTCCACATACATGCATACCAGGGCCCTTCTGGCAAAGGTGGAGTTAGAAGTAAATGGAGACAGACCCAGGAGCTTGGGGGAAGAGCAGGCTAATCTATTTAATTCTTACCTGTTGAGACACTTAAAATACGTCAGGGTTGGCCTCCATTTGTACTCTTGCTTCAGGCCCTACAGTGTTGGGTAGTCTAGGGTGTGTGTGTGCCCTGCAACTGAGTGATTTTTAAAAGATGGTTGTTTGCTTATAATAAAGGCTGTTTTTACCTATCCTTGTACCCCATCCTTCAACTGGATTGGCTAACCAGATTAAAGCATATTGACTAGCAGGCTCCCTGCAGACTCCCCCCTAGTATCCTGGAGAAGTAAGCTGTATGTTTACCTCTAGTGAATTGTTTATTCCCAAATCTGCAAATTTATTCTGCAAATGCAATAGCAGTTATTGCTGTAATTATGTTAAATATTACATAAACCAATGAAATATGAGTATGAAAAATTACTTCTGAGGAAAGTTGGGGAAACTTTAGAGATGAAGATCTAAGAAAAGTTGCTGTCAAGTCAGATGTTCAATATAATTGTAAATGAGAGGGAGGACTGCAAAAAATAAAAATCTAAGACTCTCGGTTCAGATTGTATTTTTAAGTTCCAGGTCCACTTTAAAGAAACACACTAAAAATTATAGATGATACATTATGTCTGTGATTTATGTAAGAAAAACAAACTCCAATCCGTTGATCCATACTTAAAAAGACCTTAGCTCGAATCAAAAGATTGGCCAGTGTAAACTGCTTTAACTGTCTTTTTTAGATTTACATGGAACAAATACCTTGAAAGGTATCCTATCTAATAAAGAGGGAATATGCTAATTAACCATCACTCCGTCCCAAAGATGGCTGCACCCACAGCTGAAGCCAAGTTTCCATAAGGAGCCTTAACAAGCAATCAGCAGGGACCTGAGGCTACACCCTCCCCTGCCCCTTGTAGGGCTTGACAGGGGACTTCAGGCTGCATCCCCCACCCTGGCACCAGGCCAGGGGACCTGAGGCTTGACGGGGGACCTCAAGGTGGGCTTCCTGTCCTGGTGCTGGGCTAGGGGACCTCAGATTGCTCCCCCTGCCCCAGCGCCAGGCTGGGGGACCTCAGGCCGTGTCCCTCACCAGGTGGGGCTTGACAGGGGACTTCAGGCCATGCCCCCCCACCCTGGCACCAGGTCGGGGGAGCCTCAGACAGTACCTCCCGCCCAGCGGGGCTTGATGGGGGACCTCAGGCCATGCCCCCTGCCCAGGCACCAGGCCAGGGGACCTGAGTCTGTGCCCCCCTGCCTGGCTGGGCTTGACAGGGGACCTCAGGCCACGCCCCCCACCAGGTGGGGCTTGACAGGGGACTTCAAGCCGTGCCCCCCCACCCCGGCACCAGGCTGGGGGACCTCAGGCTGCACTCCTTGCCCCAGCACCGAGCCAGGGGACCTGAGGCTGTGCCCCCCTGCCTGGTGGGGCTTGACAGGGGACCTCAAGGTGTACCCCCAGTGCTGGGTCGGGGGAACTCAGGCCATGTGCCCCGCCCAGGGGGGACCTGAGGCTGCACCCCCCCCTGCGGATGCGGCTTGACAGGGGACCTGAGGCTGTTCCCCCCTCCTGGTGCAGGGCCAGGGGATCTGAGGCTGCTCGGCCCCCCTCCCCCTGCCTGGTGGGGCTTGATGGGGGACCTCAGGCCATGCCCCCCACCCAGCGGGGCTTGACAGGGGACCTCAAGGCACGCCCCCCCACCCCAGTCTGGGCTGGGGGACCTCAGGCCACGCCCCCCGTCCTGGCGCCAGGCCAGGGGACCTGAGGCTAAATTCCCTGCCCAGCGGAGCTTGGCAAGGGTGGACTAGCCAGGTCTGGATCTATCCCAATGAGGGGGGGGGCGGCCAGGTCTGGGTCTCACACGATTTTGAGGTGCATGTGGGTGGGCGGGGACTTGACTCTGGGTCTCATGGTGTGCCCCAGACTCTGACGGGGAAGGTTTTCATATACATTTTACTAATTTTCTTTCATCTCTGACACGTCTATTATAGAGAAAGGGCAAATAGCAATATTAAATTATTTCCTCTAATCCCCTTTTAATGTGCATGAATTTCGTGCACCGGGCCACTAGTTTACTTATAAGAACCTAATGATTACCACCACCACCACCACCCCTTTTTAATGTGAAAGCTAGAAGGGATCTTATCTTCTCTAAAATATATTTTTATTGATTTCAGAGAGGAAAGGAAAGGGAGACAGGGATAGAAACATCAGTGATGAGAGAGAATCATTGATTGGCTTCCCCCTGCCTAACCCCCCCCCTCCGCCCCCGCATCAATGCTCAACCACTGAGACACATTGGCTTGGGTATTTTCATATTAATTTTTATTATACAATTTTAAAACATACAGAAAATGAATAACTTTATGCTCATCACCTAGATTTATCAGTTATTAAAGTCTGCTATCCTTTAAAGTATCTAAAAATGGCATGGATAAGTATTGCAATATGCATCAATGATTATTTTCTCTTTTAAGCAAAGCCACACTTTGTTAACATTCTTAGTAAAATTAACAGCAATTCTAATATCATCTAATGACTGAGTACATGTTAAAATTTCAGTTGTCTCAAAACTATTTTGTGGTGTTTTTTTTAATGGTGGCTTTCTACAAATTAGGATCCAGACAAAGTCCACACATTGCATTTAGTTATATGTCTCTTAAATCTCTGATTTTTAGTAGTTCCTTCCCCCTTGTTAAATGCTGGTCTCTTCTCTATACCTGACATTAAATCTAGAGTTTTATTAAATGCAGATTCAATTTTTAGACAAGAATCCTTTATAGGTGATGTTGTGTATTTTCTGTTGCATCATATTAGGACCTACATAATGTCTGGTTGTCCCAGATTTAATGGTAAGATTGATCAGTGGGTTCAGGTGGTGGCAGCCTAATTCATCTATTAAAAAGTTCCTCATCAACACTTCACCTTAATTTTAGCATCTATTGATGAGCGTTGTCCTTTGTATTATTTCATTGGAGTAATAAACTGGTGTTTATTCATTATTTATTAGATGTGATTTTCATTAGCATTTTGGTTACACTGAAATGCAATTCATACAAGAAAGGCAGGATAAATACTTATTTTTTCCTTTATCTCAGGATAATGAGTTGGTGCCCTGGAAACTTTCAATCATGACTAATGAGTTTCAGTTTTGAGAAATCATTCTGAAGCAAAAACTTTTATATATTTGATGTGTTTCAGTCAATAGCATTTACTCATTTGGATGCTCAAAATTTCCCATTTTAGGTCCCTAAAGTTAACACCTGTGTCCGATGGTCCCATTAATGTGTGATAACTTCCTTCTTCTGGATGTTACCTACATTTTTTATTAACCTACCAACTAGAAGCTAAGAATATAGCAAAACTAGTTCTAAGTAATAAATCTCCAGAATAAGCTTGTAAGTACACAAATTTTCTGGAAGGAAAAACAAACTGCTATAGGTCATAACGCTGCGAAATAAGAAAAAGATTTTTCGTTTTATACTCTTCCAAAAGTCAGTTTAGAAGACATATGAGGGGAATATTTTCAGTTTTTACTGAAATATTTAGTAAATAATTTTTGTAGAAATTACAAAATTACAGCTATTTAATGCATTATAGTTTCCAAAATTCATGTCAAAATTGATACCTGGTCTTTTGGATTACACTGTTAGAAAGTAAAGGGCCAGTTCCGGAACTGTGTGTGTGTCCATTCCCAGACCGAACCCGGCCCAACAGTCCGCGGGAGCGTGGGTGCCGTGCGTGCCCTTCAACCTCCTGAGCAACGTAAACGGAGCTGTTTCCCACGCCACCCCTCTCACCACATGGTACCAATCCGAATTCAGGGAGTTATCCTGGAAAAGTATTCGTTGTTAACCTGAAATTCACATTTAACTGGCATCCTGTATTTTTTCTCTGGCAAACAGCTTGGCAGGTGCCTCTCCAATTTTTGGTCCACTTCCTAAAATCGCAGGTCGCCTCGGTGCACTGCTGTGGTTACCGCGACGAGAGAGAAAAGGGCTTTAGCCAGGGCTCAGCCATCCTCGCAGAGGTGGGGGTGAGGCAGAGCAAGAGTCGCGGACGCGCTGAGGCCGGCCGGGGAAGGTGGGAAGGTCTCCGACACCTACCAGCCCAGGGGCTGCCGCTCCGCACTTGACGGCCTCTTTTGCAGCGGTTGCCGTGAGTGCCGTAAAGCAGAGTTGCCGCCGCCGTCGGTGAGGTAAGGGATGGGAGGCTCTACAGAGTCGCCGGGGATGGGCTGGTGTTTCAGGCAGATGTCGCCTGGGGCTCGGGTGTCCTCGCAGGGCGTCCCCCAGCATTGTGGGCACCTCCTCTCCCACGGCGGTCGGGGCGGGCCCCAGGGTGAGCGCGCTCCGGGAGGGGGCTCCTCGGGATCAGTCCCCGAGCACCCCGTGGTGGACGTCCACTCGGGCGGTCCTTCCCACGCTCCTGGGCGTGTCAGCAAGTAAAATCCTCGGAGTGGGACGGATTCCATTTTGGGGGGCGATCCAGACCCTTTTAGGTCCCGGGTTGGGGAGTGGCGTTGGAGCAGGTGGTGAAAGCCGTCTCGGGATTTGCGGGAGACCTGGGGGCGAACTGGGGAGCCCGGCCGGCTGTGGAGCCAGTGTGTGCACCGGCGCGCAGGCCCGGGCGGAACCGCCGGGTGGGCAGCCCTGCATTTTAGGGTAGTGGCCGAGGCATGGGTCTCAGCTGGAAGGACCGCGATGCCCTGTGGGGTGGGAGTTCTTCCGTGGGCTGCGGAGCTACTACAGCTTTGCCGAGAGGGCGTCATTTAATCAACTGTCCCTTTTCTCTTCTCATGCTTTCCCCCTGGGTTCAACTTGTAGTTTATTGGGAGGGCTTTTACTGAAGCACTCTCTTTATGTGCTTACCAATGGGGTGGATACTGCTAGCCATGATAAATAAGGTTTCCCGTGGCTTGGACATCTCCCCTTTGTTTGCGGTATCAGTCGGGGGCTGAGGGAAAGACCCGGGATGTGTAGAGGTGACTGGGGAAGCTTTGGATAGGGACCTGGAGAACTGGGTTTACATGTCATCACCATCATCAGTTTTTCAAGTAACGTGAGGCAAGTCATTTCTCGTTGAGCCTCCGTTTTCTCAGATGTAAAAAGAGAACCGAGATGACATCAGGTTCTTTCTACTTTTTACAACCTTTTTCATGTCTTGACACATAGTAAAAATTGCTAAGAAATGGTGTGTTTGTTTTTGTTTGGAGGTGACCATCGGGCTGTAGCTCCCGCAGGCCCGAAGACTGAGAGGATCCGATAGCTCTGACACCTGTAATCCATTAAAGATTCAGCTGGGAAACAGACCTGTCCATTCCTTCTTCCTTGCCAAATCTCAGTTCATGCACTAGTTACAGGCCGCTTCCACATCATCTAAGAATAGTTCTGTGCTGTAAGATACCATATTTATATTAATCTCATATTTGCATTAGAACTTGTAGATACTTGGGCTACTTAAGCTCATAACCATTCTTCCTTTGAAAACTCTTACACTCACCTCTAAACTCCGAGAAGACGGAAACTGTATGGTATTTATCATTTTATCTGCAGTGCTTAACATTTCTTTGGCATCTTTGCCTATTACGATAGAGAGTAAATATTTATTCCCTGCAAGGTAAAACTAGGAGTTTACAGCTAGAAGAGGTCGCTTCTGATTGGGAAGAGCATGGAAAATGTCACAAAAGAAGGGTCATTTGAAAGGAGCTCAGAAAAGAGGGGTAGAACTGGTTTTATGGAAATGGATGGGAGCATTTCAGACAAGAGGGAATAAAAAGCAAGAAGGCAGGAAAGTGTGGGATGTATTCCAGGAATACTTGGGCAAAACCATGGAGAGTGTGAAGAGGGGAAAAGCCTAGAAAATTTGCCTGTGTTCAGTCAGGTTGTGAGAACCCTTGGATGCCATTGTCTGGAATTCAAACTTTATTTGTAGGTAGTAAAGAACCAGTGAAAAAGTTTTGAGTATATTATTTTTTTAAGTATCACATTATTCATTTTAAAGTAGTAACTCCATTCCTAATGTAGAGATAGTGCTAGCAAAACGGAATGTTTTGACAGGTTAATATTCCTTTTTTTTTGCAATTGAATTGCCTTGGCATTTATAGAAAATGAATAATGAAGTATAGTTAATTGGATATCATCTTGATAATAAAAATGCAGTTAAGTGATGATGTGTTTTGGAGGCTTATTTCATGTAAGAATTAATTTAGATTAGAGATGTGTCCAAAGAGAGAACAAGATATTAATTTGAACTTTATGTTTGTGTAGTGGTTTATATGGGCCTTTTATGCTTTCTTTCTCAGTTATTAATTCAGGTGTAGAAGAAGCTGAGCTTTGGCACAATCTGAATGCCACTTTAGATTTCATTAGGAATTGGTGTACATTGATGCACGATTTAATACATGTACAAGAAGCTGAGCTGAAATCTTGAAAATGAAGGATATTATCTTGTGAGCTGCCTTTATCAGAGTTTATTGTTTTATTTTAGCAGATTTTCGCTGACAACAAAATTTAATACCATCATCAATGTTATTTTATATTGCTAATTTTCCAAGTTTTAGTAGATAAAAAATAATCATGATATGTTCAGTTATCTTTGCTTAATATACAGGGGGGAGGGCAAAAGTGAGTTTACAGTTGTTCATGTAGAAAATTATACAGTAATTAAAACTAATTACATATATAAAAGGCTAATATGCAAAGTGTTCCCTCGGGAGATTGACCGGGAGTTTGATCGCTCGCTATGACATGCGATGACCACCACGGGATGGCACGGAATGAAGTAAGGCCCCGGCTGGCAGCAGGAAGGCCCCTATCGTCCCTGATCACCGGCCAGGCCTACGTACCCTACCCATGCATGAATTTCATGCACCAGGCCTCTAGTACAAGAATAAGTTCTGAGTTTTGTGTACTCACAGTGGTAAACCTACTTTTGCCCCACATGTGAATTATCTGTAGATCTAGTGGATTATTCATGTCACTGTTGATGTAATTTCTCTTTAGTGGTTTATTGGCCTAATATAATTTTTTAGAGTATTTGCTTTATATAGGCTTCAGCTCTGGAAGTTCATTTGGCTTGTTTTAAGATCCCAAACCAACACTTCTGATTTAAGATGGCAAAGTACTGGTAAAGTCATTTGTGTCCTCTGCTATCTGAAATTACTTTGAAAAAGCAAGGCAAATAAAGATAAAGATCACAGCTTGAATGAAACTAGGAGTCCTGTCACCCTAAATCAAAATATTTGAGAAATGGTTGTCAGATGTAAGCAGGAAGAAATTAAAAGAGGATGTTGGTAGAAAGAGGTCTCAGATAGAGCTTGCAGAACGAGGAGAGAGATCTGTTTGCAGTGGGGTCAGGATGCATAGGAAGGCAGTGGGAGCTTCCTTGTATTGTTGGGCACCATGAACCAGCAAGAAAGGAAGAGCAAACGAGAAAGCAAACAGATACACTGTCTTTGAAGGTAGCGCTCTCTTGGTGAGGCAAGAAGTTATGGCTAAACACCTTTCCAATACTTATTCTCACACATGTACTCTCCATCTCTCTCCCACATAAACATGCACAAAACACTGTCATAAAGAGCTTTCTTGGGTTCCATAGAGACTATTCTCTGGATCGGAACACAGCTTGTTTATTCCTTCCACAATCTTGCAAATAACTGATCAGGAAGGAGCTCACATCACTCAAAGATAAATAATAATTAAAGAAATGGGCAAAGTGTCTATACAAAAATATAAGAAGAAAGGAGAAAAGAAACAGAAAGATAAGTGACAAAGGCCCCTTAGAAAACTGTATTGGCCTAACAAATTTAATGAAACAACAACTTTTTAAAAATAAGAAACAAAATTAATTGGCCCAAGAGCTAAGAAGAAATAGTAAGAAAACAGTATATGGTAATTATAATATGGTAGAGCTCAAGAAAGGAAATAAAAGCCCAGCCAGTGTGGTTCAGTGGTTGAGCATTGACCCATGCACCAGGATTCTCAGGGCACATGCCAGGGTTGCTGGCTCCATCCCTAGTAGGAGGCATGCAGCAGGCAGCCGATTGATGTTGATATTTCTCTCTCACCGATATTTCTATCTTTCCCTTTTTATTCCTCTCTCTCTAAAAATCAATAAAAACATATAAAAAAGAAATGGAAATAGCAAAAAGGAAAGAAAGAGAAAATCAGAAATAAAAGGCCACTTGGAAACAAAAAGAACTCAGTAAAGGACATGATGGCAGGCTTTTGAAAGCTGAACAAAGTGAAATGGGAATGAAAGGAGATGAAACAAGTGCTTGCTTGTAGTTCTGGAAACAGAGAATTAAACATTGGAACAGAAAAATATTCAAACATAACTTAAGAAAACTGCACAAACAAGAAATCTTGATTCTACAGACTATAGGGCACACAGGAAAAACTAATAGAACAGTCATCAACATCATTACATATTAGTTTTTTAAAAATTGAATTTCAAAGATAAGGAATGCATTTTTTGCTCATCCTATTAAAATGATTAACTTACATATACAGGAGTGCTGGGGGAAGGATCAGATATTAAAAAGGGAATATTTAGCATAACAGGAGAATGGTATAAAGCTTATAAGTCATCAGGGGAAAGACAGTGTAACTTCAAAACAAACTGTCAGTTGACAATTGTTTTTGAACAATGCAAGAACTCAGGGTAAAGAATACCCATAAGTTCTTTTTGATGAACTGTGAGAAGATGAATATCAGCCATCCAGTAAATGAACAGAGATCATACAGCAAAAGGAATGGCAGGGAACATAGTAACTAACAATAAGGCCAAAATAACGGTGATTATAATTATCTATACTAATAATAGACAAATATGTAAATTGACCGTCCCTCCGCGATACCCACAGCCAATCAGGAATGGGTATGCAAATAACCCTACAAAGATGGTCTGTGGCCAGTGCACGCTGACGCCAAGCAGCCGGGGTCCCGGAGATGCCACTGGTGTGTCCGGTCCTGTCAGCCCATCCTGGGGGCGGCTGGAGTTCCAAGTCCTTTTGGTTTCTGCAGCCCCTGGACTGGAAGCGGAAACCAAGAGCATGGGGACACATTGTGGGATCTCCTAGACACTAGAGCAAAGTGAGCCTGGAGCAAATTACTGTTGCGGGTGGGGGATGGAGGGAAAGCAAAGGTGAGAGACGTAAGTAAAGTCAGAGTGTCGAGGAAAAATTAAAGGGAAGATATCCTGCAACTTCTAGGAAATCTCCAATGGAGCAAAGAAAAAATAAAGACCTCTATTATTCTGTGGGCACCAAACCAAACTGGGTTGGGGTCTCAGACAATTTGCTCATATGATTGCAAAGACAGACAGAAACTCTTGGATTGGAGAGGGTGCAGGTTGGGCTGAGGGACCCACCCCCTGTGCACGAATTTCCTGTACCAGGCCCCTAGTAAAATATAATAGAACTGTAACAAAATAAAAATAACTAATAAAAGGATTGAAAGAGAAGGTAGAAGGTAGTATAAATTTGCTGTTTTCTCTTATTTTTAGCTAGAGAACAAAAACCATAAAGTTTATACATCAAGTAATAGAGGTGTTAGTATATTTAAAGGAATAAAGATACAGCCTTGAAAAACTAAATATATTTAACCAAAATCAAACAATGGAGAAGAGGTAAGAAGTAGAAGGATATTCAATTTTTTACCCTAAAGAAATAATCAGATGGGTCTAAAGATGAAAGAACAAAAATTTTTCTCATAGCCTTTACACTTGCAAAAACTGAAAACATACATGGGACATTTGTAAAAACTGATCACATCCTACCTAGATCACAAAAAACAACAAAGAACTATTCTACAGATGATGTTCCTTGACCAAAACTTCCTTGATTTCTTCTACCTATGGAAGTGGTTCTTAGCATGATCAGCAGCAGCAGTAGCATCTAGAACTTGTCAGAAATGTAAATTCAGAGGTCCCACACCAGATCTACTGAATCAGAAACTCTGGGGGAGAAGCCCCTAATCTCTGTTGGTCAGTTTTTATACATATCTTGTTTATGGTTTTTGTTAGTTGCAGTTGTAAAGAATGTCATGATAAACATTTTTGTTCTTTCATGTTTTATCTCAGAACTGATTATTTCTTCAGGATAGGAAATTACCAAGTCAAAGATTGTTCTATAGAGCTTTGGATAATTTTTTCTTCAGTTGTTGGTTATTAGAGGTGAAAAATTAAAAGATTTTTGTCTCCTCAGAAATATCTTTTTGTTCATGAAAAGCAAGATTATCTTCTCATCCAAAAAGATGAAACCACTTTCAAAAGACAACCAAGTGAGCATCGAAGACTGATGAATAGAATCAATAAGAACGTGATTTTGGCGCTTTTAACTTTGACAAGTTCTGCATTTCTGTTGTTTCAGTTGTACTACTACAAGCACTATTTATCAGCAAAGGTAATTTTTTTTATCTTTTCTCATCATTAGGCTTCATTCTAGCTGTATGTTTTCCTAAATACTTCCCTTGTGCAGCACATAAATTAATCAGTTTTTCAAATCTTTGTAGAAATATTTCTTACTGCAATTTTCATCTTTGTGGGTGTAGCAAGCAACTCAAAATTGCAATTAAATGTTATTCTAACAACACACTAAAAGTCAGAGGTGCCAGGCTGCAGTGATGTTTAATCTATTGAAGTTTTCTGATGTAGTTATATAAAAATTCTTATTCTTCTAAACAGATTGCCTCTCATGGAAAAGAATTCAATGGTAAATAAGTTTGATAGAACATCTCTGTTGAAAATAGATTGTAGGAGCAGGACCTGAAACACAGAGCAGTTAGAGGGTGATTCTAGTAATTTACATGAGGTGCTGATGGCTTGGACTAGGGTGTTAGTGGTGGAGAAGTGAAAAGAAGAACTATCAAAACTTGTAGGTGGGCTAGGTGTAGGGTATGAAAGGCAGAAAAGATCAGGGAACTATACTATTTTTGGTCTGCGTAATTGGAAAGGAGAAGTTGTTTACTGAGATGGGAAAGACTGGGAGAAACTGAGGAATAGTAACGATTGGGAGGGTTGTTTTTTTTTTTTTGCACATGTAAAGCTTGGAATGCCTATTTGACATCCAAATGAAGATGGTGAATAGACAATGGGTATATAAGTTTGGATTTCAAAGGACTGGTATGGTTGGGAATATTAATTGGGAGATGGTATTTAAAGCCATAGGAGAGAGAAACCAAGATGGCAGCATAGGTAAGCACCTAAACTGCTGCCCCACACAACAATTTCCACACAAAGCTACTCTATCAACTCAGGGAAGCAACGAAAATGCAGAGACAAAGAAACAGATCACAAATGAAAGAAATGGAGGAAAACAAGCGACTGGATATAGAGTTCAAAACCACGGTTATAAGGTTTTTCAAGAATTTCCTAGAAAAGGCCGATAAATTTAGCAAGACCCTCGTGGATATGAAAAAGGACCAACTAGAAATTAAACATACACTGACTGAAATAAAAAATATTATACAGAGACCCAACAGCAGACTAGAGGACCGCAAGAATCAAGTCAAAGATTTGAAATACAAAGAAGCAAAAAACACTCAACCGAAAAAGCAAAAAGCAAAAAAAAAATCCAAGAAGTTGAAGATAGTGTAAGAAGCCTCTGGGACAACTTCAAGCGTACCAACATCAGAATTCTGGGGGTGCCAGAAGAAGAGAGAGAGCAAGATACTGAAAACCTATTGGAAGAAATAATGACCAAAAACTTCCCTGACCTGGTGAAAGAAATAGACTTACAAGTCCAGGAAGCGCACAGAACCCCAAACAAAAGGAATCCAAAGAGGACCACACCAAGACACATCATAATTAAAATGCCAAGAGCAAAAGACAAAGAGAGAATATTAAAAGCAGCAAGAGAAAAACCGTTAATTACCTACAAGGGAGCACCCATACGATTGTCAGCTGATTTCTCAACAGAAACTATGCAGGCCAGATGGGAGTGGCAAGAAATATTCAAAGAGATGAATAGCAAGAAACTACAACCAAGACTACTCTACCCAGCAAAGCTATTATTCAGAATGGAAGGTCAGATAAAGAGCTTCACAGATAAGAAAAAGTTAAAGGAGTTCATCACCACCAAACCAGTATTATATGAAATGCTGAAAGGTATTCTTAAAGAAGAACAGAATAAACTGGTGAATATAATAGAATCAGGGGCATAGAAAGGGAGTGGACTGATAATTCTCAAGGGGAAAAGGGTATGGGGGGTACAGAAAGAGACTAGACAAAAATCATACACCTATGGATGAGGACAGTGTGGGGGGAGGTAAGGGCAAAGAGTGGGTGGGAACCAGGTGGAGGGGAGCTACGGGGGTGGGGGAGGAAAGGAGGAACAATTGTAATAATCTGAACAATAAAGATTTATTAAATTAAAAAAAATAAAAAATAAAAATCAAGTGAATAAAATATCTGATAAACAGAATAAACTGGTGAATATAATAGAATCAGGGGCATAGAAAGGGAGTGGACTGACAATTCTCCGGGGGAAAGGGGTGTGGGGGGTGCGGGAAGAGACTGGACAAAAAGCGTACACCTATGGATGAGGACAGTGGCGGGGGGCGGTGGTAAGGGCAGAGGATGGGATGGGAACCGGGTGGAGGGGAGCTATGGGGGGAAAAAAGAGGAACAATTTTAATAATCTGAACATAAAGATTTATTAAATTAAAAAAAATAAAAGCACTGCTGAGCGGCAAAAATAAATAAATAAATAAATAAATAAATAAATAAATAAATAAATAAATAAAAAGCCATAGGAGTAGATGGGTTATCAAGGAAGTGAATGCAGAGTGAATGAGAGAGCAGAGTCCCATGGTCTGAGCTTTGGGAGCTTCCATCATGTCAGGAAGGTGGTAAGAACAGGAAATGAGGCTCAGAAGGAGTAGTCAGAAATAGTAGGGAGACCAGACCTATGGGGATCCTGAGGGCCACGTTAATGCAGTGTTCAAGAGAGGCAGAGTGAATAGCAATTCTTGATAGATCAAATAAGACAAGTCCAGAGTGAATTTAAGCTCAATCAATTGGTGGAAGGAGAGCAATTAGAGGCAATGAAAACACACAGCCATTCGGAGTTTTGCTATAAAGAGGGACAGAAAATTATTAGTTGGGATAAGAGAAGTCAAGAGGGTTTTTAAAAAATTGTTTTAAGAAAGGGAGGATAATATCTTGTTTTTATACTGATGGGAATTACAGAGTTGCCTCTTTGTTGTTGTTTTTTCTCAAATATCCCTTGCTATTAAAATGTTATTGTATAAATTGCTGAGCTTGTGAGGAGAGACCAGTTCTGACCCTATTTTAATTACTCAGTATATCCCTCCTTTCTTTCTTCCCTCCTTTCCTCCATTTAACAAACTTTTATTGAGCATTTACTAATTACCAGGCACCATGATAGACATGGAAGTGCAAAGATGAATTGGATTTCCTCCCTGCTCTTGAGTTAGTTTGTGGTTTAAGGTGAGATGAATCTCCTTTTTAGGAACTTGGAGCACATTTCATTTTTAGGGTGAGACTATTCTAATTGTTCTTCAATATCCTCCCTTTTATACCTTGTAGAGAAAGAACACATTCAAGGCATAAGAAACCTCTTGGGCCCTAACAGGTTTGGCTCAGTGGATAGAGCATCGGCCTGCGGACTGAAGGGTCCCGGGTTCGATTCCAGTCAAGGGCATGTACCCTGGTTGTGGGCACATCCCCAGTAGGGGGTGTGCAGGAGGCAGCTGGTTGGTGTTTCTCTCTCATCGATGTTTCTGGCTCTCTATTCTTCTCCCTTCCTCTCTGTAAAGAATCAATAAAATATATATATTTTTTAAAAGAAACCTCTTGGAGCTTCTTTGAGCTTGAAACATTTTCCCTCTTGTCTCTAGACATCAGACATTCTTTTTCCTGTTACTTTCAAAGTATTTTGGGGCTTATCTAATGAAAACTGATTTTTTAGGCCAGAGTATTTTTAAAAACATTTTTTTAAAAACCTCAACATTTGCCCAGCCAGCTTGGCTCAGTGGTTGAGCATCTATCTATGAAACAGGAGGTCACAGTTTGATTCCTGGTTAGGGCACATGTCCGGGTTGTTGGCTCCACCCCCAGTAGGGGGCGTACAGGAGGCAGCCAATCAATGATTCTCTCTCATCGTTGATGTTTCTCTCTCTCTTTCTCTCTCCCTTCCTCTCTGAAATAAATAAAAATATATTAACAAAATAAAAATAAAACAGCCTCAACATTTGAAATTATGATGTATGTTAGGAAAAGTGTGGGCGCTGGAGCTGTATGTGAAAAAGAAACAATGCCTACTGTGCAGGATTGTTATGTGGGATAGATGAGAATACATAATTCCTGTATGGAAGTGTCAAACACAGTACACTTAGGAGCTGCTCAATAAATATTATTATACTTCCGTACCATTTTGCCAAGGTGTCCTAACACTAACTCATTGTGTGGAGATAATCTGAAGTTAGGGATATGGAGCTAAATGGAAAAACCCTAATCACCCAAAAGAGATTTAGAATAGCAAAAAGTTTGCTATTTATGGATGGAAATTGATTAGTTTGGAGATGTTGGCCATGTATATTTTATTGTTTAACAACTTAATTAGCTTATTGCAATCTGTCATTGTTTTCTATCTTGGATAGATGTATAATTGTAGAATTCTTAGCTCATAATTATGAAAATAGGTATTTACTGAATGCTTATTAATGACTAGAGGCCTGATGCATGAAATTCGTGCAAGAGAGGCCTTCCTTCCCCTGGCTGCCGGCACCAGCTTCCCTGTGGCACCCGGGACCCAGCTTTCTCACCAGCCGCCAGCAGGCACCAGGGACCTGAGCTTCCGGAGCTTCCCTCACAGCCCCGGCTTCGTCCAGAAGGTCCTCCGATCTAATTAGCATATTATGCTTTTATTATTATAGATTATGAACCAGTTATGCAGTTTGAATCTCATGCCTCCCCTAAATGTAATGTTGCTTGCTGGTTATGGAATTTACTAAAATGTTCTTTTGTTATCTTCCTAGAATGGAGCTGGTTTATCAAAATCCAAAGGAAGCCGAATTGGATTTGATAGCATACAGTGGGTATGTACAATAAGCAAGAAATTCCTCAACTACAATGTTCATTTTAGTTTATTTGTTTATATATTCAATTAGTATTTGTTGAATGATGACAGTGATAATAGCTACCTTGGTGAGGAGTGTGGGTAGGTGGTCAAGGGGAAGGGGCAGGCCCTATGCCAAGTGCTTTATGTGCAGTATCTCATTTAGTCCTCATGGAAACTCTACCAAGTTAGTACATTGTTATCCTTAGTTCACTTAGAGAGAGTCAGGTTAGGTTGTTAGTAAGTGACTGAATCCACATTCTGTTTGCCTCCCAAACCCTCATTTACTGAGCTATAGTGCTTCCCCAAATGAATAAATATGTTATTAAGAATTGAACTATAAAATAATGATTAGAAATAAAAACCTATTCAACATGTTTCTTTTATAAGATAAGGGAAACTAGCAAAATTACAATATACCCCTGTTTTGGTTTATTAATTTCAGAGCCTACACATTTATAAATAATAGTTGCTTACCCTTTTTTTTTTCTTTTTGCTATACTTAGAGTGAAAAACAATGCTAGGTTACTAATACAAAATTAAATTTATCTTGTTAGTATACATTTTGGATATGACCAGATATTTCTCAGTCTTTGGCTTCTGTTTAACCAGAAACATGAAAAACTGTAGCTTAGAAGTAGGCTTTCAAGTCACCAGCAGCAATAAATTATTGATGATTAGTGATAATTTTAGGTCATTGGTGGCACCAATTGAATTTGAACTGTTTCAAGGGTAAAGTCTGAGATATTCTTTTATTAGGTTCCTCAACTATCAAGTCTAGAAGTATCAGTGTAAACCTTAAAACATTAAAAACAATATTTCAATTACAGTTGACATTCAATATTATATTAGTTTCATGTGTACAGCCTAGTGGTTAGAGAGTGATATAACTTACAAAGTGAGCCCCCTGGTAAGTGTAGTACCCACCTGACACCATAGGTAGATATTTCCATGCGAACCTTTAATTTATTGAACATAGCAGATGTTTTGCTCTGTGCGCTTAGGATAGTCTGAGGGAAAGGGAAGGATGGTACACTTGGAGTGCATACTCCCCAGTCACAGTTATAAAGACTCTAGCAGAGGAAATAAAAAGGGGCATTTTGTGCATTCTGTCTAGCCCTACTCTACCTCATCCCACCCTTGAGAAAAACACATATATAATACTTGGACCAGATTTATTGTCCTGTGAGTGAAATAATTTGGTGAAATATGAAATTCTGTATTAACAGCTGGGAAATACACCCATCTGAAGATAATGGGGGTTCTCTATCATAAATTTTAACATTCTAAAATATGATGATACTTATGGTAATATATACTTTCCAGGTTTGCCATTTATTAAGAGTTCTTATATGTAAATTGAAAGAGCATGTTCAGAAAATGTTTTAAAGCTGAAATAGCATCAGTGAGATAGACGCTTTTACTCTGTCCGGATTAACCAACAACATTTCCAAAACCTTTGGTATATAAAGCAGTCAGCAGGGGTGCAGATTCACTGATATATTTTTTAATGGGATTTGCAGATCATTTAAAGCTTAACATAACAGAAAAAAGTAGGGCAGCCCCATCCTTTTCATTCAGGGAATGATTCTTGAAGTGGAAGAAAGTAATGGATTTTTTTAAAAAAGGGTTTACTTCAAGGTACATGAACAAAAACCTAGAGAGTAGCTCACAGTACTAAAAATCACTCTTTATAATAGTTGCAAAATCACAGGGAAAGAAGTACTGAAATAATTTTATTCTAATATTTTAGAAGGAATGAAAGGTGAAATCTAATCAATAAATATAATACTGAGCCCTGATAAAATTCTAGAATGAATTATTAAACAGATACCTTAAGAGCACTTAGAAAAGAAAATGATGATTATTAGGACCTAGCCTTTCACTAAGAACAAGTCCCACCAAGCCCTTCAGGTTCTGATAAAATTGTATACACTGGCAGATGAATAGGCAGGCTATCCTAGTGTCCTGTTTTCAACAAGACATTTTTCTTTCTTGTAAACAAAATGAACACTGAAGGCCAGATGATAATAGTCTTGTTGATTTAGAATTAATTGGATTTAGAGTCAATTGGACATCTGTTTTCAAGGAGCATTGGTGATTTCATTGATAGCAACCTGGAAGGCAGATTTTGAAGGTGAATCTCTCTTTGAGCCTGCTCTAATCTACATTTATATTAATAATCATAATGAAGCCATATATGTGTTCATCATGTTTGTATTTAACACCAAGCTGAAAGAGATTCATTCAACAAACATTTATTAAGCACTTTATTTGTACTAGTGTCTGTCGTCTCATCATTTTTCTTTCAAAACCATTTTTTCTCTTTTATTCTCCTACTGTAAAGCACAAAAAGCAAGAACCAAAAAGAAAAAAAAATCAATCAGACTGTCAGCATTTAAAACTTCTTATCAAAAGACAGTATTAAGAAAATGAATAGATGTGCCAAAACCGGTTTGGCTCAGTGGATAGAGCGTCGGCCTGCGGACTGAAAGGTCCCGGGTTCGATTCCGGTCAAGGTCATGTACCTTGGTTGCGGGCACATCCTCAGTGGGAGGTGTGCAGGAGGCAGCTGATTGATGTTTCTCTCTCATCGATGTTTCTAGCTCTCTGTCCCTCTCCCTTCCTCTCTGTGAAATATCAATAAAATATATTTAAAAAAAAAAAAAAGAAAATGAATAGATGTGCCAAAAACTAGAAAATATTTGCAAAACCTATCGGACAAAAAACTAGTATCAATGATAAATAAAGAATTTCTACAACTCAATAATAGATTTTTGGTTCATACCTTTTATCAAATTAAGGAAGTGTTCTATTCCTGGTTTGCTGAGAGTTCTTAATTGTTAATAGGTATTGAATTTTGTCAAATACTTTTTCTGTATTGAAATTCTTATAGATTTTTCTCCCTTTATTCTGTTGATGAGTTTCATTGATTGATTTTCAAATGCTGTCTTTTTTTCCTGGGATAAATTCTACTTCGTCATGATATTTACTTTTTTTTTTTTGGACTTTTTAAAAAAAACGACTGGGATTGATTTTCAATATCTTGTTAAGTATTTTTGTATCTATGTTCATGAAGGCTGGCATTCTATAATTTTCTTTCTTTTTTGAAGGGCCTACATTTCTTTGAGATCATAATTGCTTTCATTGAAGTAAGCTTTTAAGCAATAATGTACACCCTTTATTCTATTTATTTTTGCTACTCTTAGGTATTATTTACTCTTATTTACTATTTGCTACTGTTTGCTTCTCTTAGGTACTCAGTGTGATTTAGTCTGTTTCTGTTCTAATTTTAAAATTTATTATTTCAGTTGAGGACTCTGCTTACTGCCCAGCACAAAAATGTCTAACAATATTGCAGAATAATTAGAGAGTTGAATTGTATATGGGGATGGTCAAGCTGGCAATATATTTTAATTGAGGTCTTTGTTTAGAAAGATTATTAAGCAGTATGCACCTACAATTGATTTTTTGACATGACTGATTTTTAAAAGTTGACAGATCTGTTATCTTCCACTTTTGCTTGAAAAGATTTAGCTAATAATACCAAGAGAAAAATGTGTAAGCTTGAAGTTTCATCTCTGATTCCACTTTCTCTATAAAGATTTTCTTATCCTTTTGTTGTACAATTAATTAGTAGCTTACTCTTCTGTACCTTATAAAATATTGTGTATATTTTATTTTGCTTTATAAATATCTATTCATCTTCCTTAATAGACTATAGAAACTGTGTATTATTATTTTAATATAAGAGTAAGGATGGTGTCTATTGAGTAAACATTCTATATATACTTATAAAGTCAATGAATACAATTTATTAAGATAGATTGTTGTATTGGTTTAGTAGAATTAAGGAGATTCTTTTTCTCTCAAACAGCGTGCAGTTAAAAAGTTTATTATGCTAACATCGAGCCAAAATGTACCCGTGTTCCTTATTGATCCTTTGATTCTGGAATTGATTAATAAAAACTTGGAACAAGTAAAAAATACTTCTCATGGCTCCACTTCAGAATGCAACTTTTTTTGTGTTCCAAGAGACTTTACTGCCTTTGCTCTACAGTATCACCTGTGGAAGAATGAGGTAAGATGATTTGCTTTCAGATAATGGAATGTCTTTACAAAATAGTATGATAATACCAGTTTAAAATGTAAAACATTTAACAAATTTTTAAAGCTTTTTATAAATTATATTAGGAATATTTCCAGCTGTAAGTAACAAGAGAATAACAGCTTAAGCATAGAAATATAGTCAATAATATTTTAATAACTATGTGTGGTGTCAGGGGGGTATAGACTTAACAGATGATCACTTTGTAAGTTACATAAATGTCTAACCGCTATGCTGGCCACATGAAACTAATATAATACTGAATATCAACTGTAATTGAAATAAAAAATAATAGCTTCAGTGAATAGGGAATTTATTTTTCTTGTATAAAGGTTGGTGGCTGTTGGTGGCCACTGGCATTAGGCCTTGCATCACTGAAGTTCATTCATTTCTCTCACCTTCACAGGATAGCTGTCCTACCTCCCAGGCACCAGGTTCATGTCCAGGGTATTCAGGAAGGGACGGTGATACTGTCCATCTTTAGAAGTAAAAATTTTCTCAGAAGCTTCTGGTGAACTATTTATGGCTCACGGCCCAGAACTATATTCATATGTCTCCTTGTTGTGAAGGAAGCTAAAAAGCCAGGTTTTCAGCCTTCCCATTGGTGTAGGCAGGCAAGTAGGAAGGGATTTGGTGATGAATTGTTAGTGTCTGCCACACAAGGTGTACGTGAAGGTAGTATCCCTAACCTATAGCACCGTTCTTTCCACTTTGTAAATGCACAGTACTTGTTTGATACTCAAGTAGGGTGCTTCTTAGATGTGTCCAGAAATTCAAACTTACATGTAAAGTCACACAGTAAAAAGAAAAAAAATATTAAATATGCCAAGACTTTGCTTACTTCTTTATTTTGAATACCTCTAATGCTCTAACTTCCCAACTTTACTAATTTTCATTCTGAGGAGTTCTTCAAGTAAGAATGCAAAAACTATCATCAGATTAAATGAACTCAACTAGTTAGTCAGCCACCCGTGACAGCATGTGCACTAATTGTTCAGTGGAATCTGTTCCGTTGTGTGACCTGTAACCGGTGGGCGACCCTCCGGGGTTGCGATGTGGTCCAGGGAAGCAGGAGAAGCCCACACTCTTACCCAGGGCCTCGAGGGAATGAACCTTGACTTATTTCCAGCTTACAGTTCTTGTTTTTTCTTTCCTCTCAACTCTATATTTTGAAAATACTTAAACTTATAGAAAATTTAGGACATATTATTTTAAATGTAATTTTTAGTTTTTAATCACAATTATGCTAGAGCTAAGTTTAAAAAAATCAGACAGTAATGGGAAGCTCATGATGGAAAAGAGTGATAGCTGCCTCTTCTCTCCTCAGCCCTTATTCACACGCAGAACCAGCCGCTTTCACCTGTCTACTTTACCTTCTCATTTATAAATGAAATGTTTATGCTTCTGTTTTTCAATATTACATATTTAGGTTATGAGTTATTCTTGGTCAGGGAAATTCCTGGACAACTTTCCTCTGAGCAGTGACTTAGAGATCCATGCTGTTTCCTTTGGGTGGCTTTTCCACCTTGGAGTTCTTTGCTTTCCTACATGCAGTTGGAACAGGGAACGCATGGAAGAACTTATGGGATATTGTAAAGCCAGGCCTGGAAGTGGTGTGTGATACATCCATCCACATTCCTTTGTCCAGAACACAAATTAGCTCTATATCTAGAAAGGAGAAGACAGTTGTTATGGTACTAGTTAGCATTCTACTAAAATTATCACTTTCATTTAATAACATAAACATCAACAAATATTTATTGAGCACGTGCTGGGTACTAGCCACTCTGTTGATTGCTATGGTTGGGGAACTTGGTCTGTTAATGAAGTTTAAACAAATAGTTTTATAAACTGTAGTTAGTACTAAGATAGGGGTTTGTGTGTTACAAGAGTATAGATGAGGATACATCTGATCCAAATGACAATGTTCAAAGGTGATACGTGATGTGAAAAAAGTCCTCTTGAAACATGCAAACTTCCTGACACAGCTCCACCATTTAATAACTTTAATGTCTGGTATTATCACTTGGAGCTGTTTTTCCTTAACTGTAGAGGGGGCAAAACATCTTCCTTGCTGACCTCACATCGTTTTGTGGGCTTCAGATGAGATAATGATTGTGAATGAGTTTTGTACACATAGTGTAAATATAGACTAGAAAGGTAGTGTTACAGAGTGAACGAACCTTGGATTTGGTTGGATAATACATAAATGCTGTATTATTAATTTTGTTGTGTGTGGGGTTTTTTCAGAGTTCTGTGAGTCTGCTTCTTTATAATACCTCTGCTACTTACTTTAGAGGATAGATGTCATAAATAAATGCAATAATGTTTATAAAAGTTCCTTGAATATTGTAAATTCTATTCAAATGTAAGGTGTTCTTCATCATTAACACTGTTTAATGGTCTATAGCACTGGTTGTTGAGATTAGGTCTAAAAATCTACCATCTATATTAGTCTTGTCTTGTGAGATTTGTGTTATCCTATATAATAAAAACCTAATATGCTAAGTGTCCAACCATTCGACCAGTCGCTGTGATGCACACTGACCACCAGGAGGCAGACACTCTGACCAGTAGGTTAGCTTGCTGTTGGGGTCTGCCCGATCAGGCCTGGGTGAGACAGGCCGGACACGCCCTGTAGCCCTCCCATGGTCCCTTCTTGGGCCTGATCAGGACTGGGTGAGATGGCCCCGATTGGCCCAATCGGGACTGGGCGAGATGGGCCAGACACACCCTGGAGCCATCCCACGGTCCCTCCCTAGCCAGCCAACCTCCCACAGTCCTTCCCTAGCTGGCCGGCCCTGATTGGCCCCGATCGGGATTGGGCAAGATGGGCTGGACACACTCTGGAGCCCTCCTGTGGTCCCTCCCTGGCCCTGATTGTGCACCGGTGGTGAACCTCGGCCTGGCCTGTGCCCTCTTGCAATCTAGGACCCTTCAGGGGATGTATGAGAGCCAGGCCTCTAGTCTATATATATAAAAGCCTAAGCAACCTGACCACCAGGGGGCAGACACTCAATGCACAGGCATGGAACAGATTGATGAATCTCAGAAGGAAGGGGGCAGGAAGAGATTAACCAAAGATCTTGTATGCATGCTAGAGGCCCAGTGCATGGATTCGTGCACCGGTTGGGTCCCTCGGCCTGGCCTGTGGGGATCGGGCCAAAACCGGCTCTCTGACATCCCCCGAGGGGTCCTGGATTGCGAGAGGGCGCAGTCCAGGCTGAGGGACCCCACCAGTGCACAAATCTATGCTTCCAGCCTCTAGTAACTAATGATGTTGGAAAATGCACTTGGTCTGTTTCCTACTGATTTGCATTATAATGGGCTTCTTTTATAGTAGCAGTGTAAGGTGTTAGGATATAAACTATAGGGTGAAAGTACTGCTTTTCTCAAGCATGTTTAAAGATAAAGGTTATTAGAAGTTAAATTGAGAATTACTAGTTTAAGTGCTATCCTAACATTTATTTTATAGATACTAATCAGAGACCACTAAACCGAACATTCTCATTTCAAGGAAAAATTTTATATTTATTTTCATAAAGAGAGTCTTTGAACATGTCTTCCAAGCTACTTAGTTTCTCTCTTTTTACTTTTCTTTTTACTCCCACTATCTCCTTCCCCTAACCACCCTCATTTTCAAATTTTCTGGCAAAGAACAGATTAGCACAAAAATATGTATGGCTTAATTCAGTATAAAACATTTTAGTTTTGCTGCTAGTATTTGGTTTTAAATATTCATGCTTGATGTTTCTTTGGTTTTAGGAAGGCTGGTTTCGGATAGCTGAAAACATGGGATTTCAGTGCCTGAAGATTGAGAGCAAAGATCCCCGGCTGGATGGGATAGACTCACTTTCTGGAACTGAAATTCCCCTGCACTACATCTGTGAACTGGCCACACATGCCATTCACGTGGTGGTCTTTCACGAGAGGAGTGGCAGCTACCTCTGGCATGGCCATCTGCGCCTCAAAGGACACATCGACAAGAAGTTTGTTCCTTTTCGAAAGTTACAGTTTGGTCGTTATCCAGGAGCTTTCGACAGGTAAATTCAGGGTCTGAAGGGGAAATGTGAAACCTATATCGTCCAGTCATGAATTCTTACTTTTTTTTTTTTTTTTTTTGACATTTAGTAATTGCATCTAATATGTAGTTCACATAACTCAGTTTTGAAATGTTAATATTCAACAGGAAGAAACTCATGCACAAATGCACCAGGAAATATATATAAATACTAGAGGCCCAGTGCATGAAATTCGTGCACTCACGGGGCTCCCTCAGCCCGGCCTGTGTCCTCTTGCAATCTGGGAGCCCTTGGGGAATGTCCAACTGACAGCTTAGGCCTGTTCCCCGTGGGCCTAAGCCGTCAGTCAGAATCCTTAGCGCTGCCACAGAGGCGGGAGAGGCTCCTGCCACCGCCACTGTGCTTGCCAGCCGTGAGCCTGGCTTCTGGTTGAGCAGCACTCCCCCTGTGAGAGCGCACTGACCACCAGGGGGCAGCTCCTGCATTGAGCATCTGCCCCCTGGTGGTCAGTGCACACCATAGCGAGCAGTTGAGCTGCATTAGCATATTATGCTTTGATTGGTTGAATGGATGACCGGTCAGCCGGACACTTAGCATATTAGGCTTTTATTATATAGGATGTTCATAGCAACATTTTTCTTAATGCCCCTAAACAAATCATTCTATATTCATACAACCAGTAGTATTGTAGAGCAGAGAAACGAATGTACTAGTGCTCTGTGCAACAACATAGATGAATCCTGCATTGTTGAGTGGCAGAAGCAAGGCATAAAAGGATGTAAACCTTATGATTCTAGTTATCAAAACTTCAAACTTACATAGTGAAAGTAGTCAAAAGGAACACACTTCCAGTTATGAGGAAAATAAGTTTTGGGATGTAATATACATACAGCAAGGTGACTATAGATAACACTGCTGCATTGTACATTTAAAAGTTGCTAAGAGAATAGATCTTAAAAAGTGATATCTGAGGTAATTGAAGAAAATATGCTTGATGTTTAGCTATTTTGCTTACGTTGTATATTTTGAGAAGGCTACCAGTACTCACTCTGTGTTACGTCCTTATAATAAATCTTCACTTTTGTTTTTCAGGCCAGAATTACAACAAGTTACTGTTGATGGACTAGAAGTTCTCATTCCAAAAGACCCAATGCACTTTCTAGAAGAAATACCACACTCTAGGTTTATTGAGTGTCGGTATAAAGAAGCTCGGGCATTCTTTCAGGTTAGAGATAACCAAGTAGTATACTTTTTAAATTAAAGGAAGTGTGTTTGTTTTTAAGAGTTCTGGGGGTGGGGGATGGGAATAAAGGGACTTATGGAAAAATGGGTAGAAAACACTTTTTTGATTCATCTGTTTTCTTCTAAATTATTTTAAATTTTTTTAAAAAGTAGATTAAACATTAACCTTAAGAAACTATTTGATATGGTTTGATATATATGGAGACCTCGTTTACTTGGGTAGACGTTGGCAGGTTTAGCACTGGCCTCTGATTTCAGTTAGGACGGCCCATAAACGTTATGGCGTGTTCTGTTCTTGAAGCACTCCAACGAGGAGGAAGCCACTGCAGAAGACAGACCATGGGGAAAAAATCTTAGAGAATATTTCATGGAAAATACAGTTTTCCTCAGAGTGTTGGCACTGAATATGAAACTTCTGCGTTTATGAGGGTTTTTGAAGATAAATGCTACACAAAGACCAAGTGCTTTTGAACTTTACTTTATTCTGCTGCCCTAGCTTTCAACTCAATAAACATTTATTGAAAGCCTGTTTCCCAGGAACTCTGCTGAGCCTGCGGACATAAAGATGATTTTGAAGGGCTCTAAGAGATGACATGAAACAGAAATAATGGGAAAACGGTGAAATTCACAGTGGGGTTTTGGTACCCTATTTCTTCTACCTGCTTTTTATTTCTGGGGTTCCCTTGTGTGTACACAAGGACAGGAATAGATGGGAAAATGTCCCAGCTATATCATCACTGGTCAAGTGCCCAGCACCAGAAAATGTGAGGTTTTTCTGGTCATCTGTGCTGATCCCCAGGACCTAGGCTTAAGGGCCCAAGTGAGACTTACTAACCTTGTTCCCTTAAAGTGCTGACCATCATATCCACACCACGTAGTATCAAGAAGCAGAAGAGATGTGGTCTAGTGCTTGAACTTGACCGTTCACCCTTTCTGCCCTAAGGGAGTTTGTTCTGGTAGCTACCTCTGGCATACTAATTATGACAATGAATTGTGAATGTCTGTCTTGTCCCCTACTAGATCATGTGCACTTCTCAAATGCAGACATCTTATTTTACTCACCTTCATAGCTCCAGTATCTAGCATGGTACCTGGCACAAAAAAAAACCAAACACATATAATCATGGCAAAATACCCGCAGAAGAATGTGCTCATTTGAATTAAATGATTTTTTTTAGGGACACTTATTAGAGCTATTCCATTACCTAGCAAGCATTTGCCCAGACTCATTTGTAGATCTATGTGGGAAGGCAGTATAAAATGTTAAATGTTTCAAACTATTGAGAAATCATAGGGATCATGTCACATTTTTTATTTCCATATTTTCATTCTTTTGAGATTTTGAGGGGGAAAAATCAGCATTTGAGCAAAAAGTATAGATGACTGATGTTCAGAGGGCTGATCCCTTTATCACAGCCTCGTAGTTTTTATGTTTAAACACCATCACATAGCAAGACTACAATGCTGTCTGGAGGTTGATATTTGTAACATGATCAGGTGGAACTCTGTATCCATTCTTCACCATGTTATGTGTCCTTCACTGCCTCAAAACAGACGTGTGATTCTGCTAATGTATTGGTATTACTGATATAGAGTGCCTGATGGGATAGATAACTTTCTAAATTTTTTATCCTCTTAGATGTTTCATTCTCCATCATTTCTTATGTTAAACCATAATGAAAAGACAAGGAGGGTCTGTTTTCAAATGGAAGCAAGCATACATAACTTTGAGCACTTGATGGCGCCAAACAGTCTTAAATCCAATGCCTTGTGTAAAGCAACTAATCTAAAAATCTCATAAAAGCAGCCTCCAAACTTTTTTAAAAAATAATTTATTTTGAAACATTCTCAAACTTTTAGAAAAGTTGCAAATATAATACAGATAATTTTTTTCCTAAACCATTTGGGATTAAGTTGTAGACCATATCCCTCATAACATCAAATAATTTAGTATTTCCTAAAAGCAAGAATATTCTCTACAGGTATTAATACAAAAATTGGGAAATTAACATATAGATTATTATTTAATCCTCATTCAAGTTTTTCTAATTGTCCCAATAATGACCTTTATAACAAAAGGATTCAGTTTAGCATCACGTTGTGTTAATTCCATTCTGTCTTTAGTCGCCTCCAGTTTCTGGGACAGTTTCATAGTCCTTTTTTGACTTTCATGACCTTGTTACCTTTGGGTCTTAAAAATTGTCCCTTATTTGGGGTTTTGTCTGGTCTTTCCTCATGTTTGATTCAGGTTATAGGCTTTATTGGGATCACACAGATGTGATGCTGTGCTCTTCTCATTATATCCTCTCAGGTGCTACACAACTTTGATGTGTTCCATTGCTGTTGACATTCAAGTTGATCACTTGGCTTCACCCCTGTGAAATTTCTGTTTTTTACCTTTGTAATTAATAGTACTTGGCGTGAAGGTACTTTAAAACTATGTAAATATTGTCAATATCATCATCAAACTTTCAATTTATTTATTTGTTTATACCAGTATGAACTCATGGTTTCCTATTATTTCAATTAATTTTCATTATTTATTTTGGTCCCATAATTGTTCCATATTGCCATTGGGAACCCCTTCACAATGGCTTCTGTGTGATTTTGATAGGTCTCTGTCATTCTTTGAGCACTTCCTTATTTTGGGCACAAGATATACTAGGTTCATATTGTAAATTTCCCTGCCACAATCCTGGAATCAACCGTTTCTCTTAGTCTGGATGCTAGTTGTGCTTGTTGCTGTTTGGGTTTTGCTGCACACAGGTCCTCCTGGTGACAGGAGCAGAGTGTGTACGTAAATGTGTGTATTCACATTGATATCCCCAGTCTAATTAATTTATTTTCATACTTGTGACTCCCTTCTCAAACAGTGAGAAACCTGACTCTATTATCCTTAATGTATTTACTTATATGTTGACTCTGCCATCATTTCTGTTGCCCCTCTCCTGTGTGACTGCTGTCCTCTCCCTGCTCAGATGTTGCTATCCCCCAGTGGACTGCCCTTACGCAGACACCTTCTCACCCTGCTCAGGCACTGGCTCCCCCACTGGACAGCCCTCCATGTGGGGCCCTCATCACTGGCTCAGGTTCTGATACTTAAACAGACCACCACTGTGTACTTGCTGGCTCTGCCTCACCTAATGGCTCTGGTTTTGAATAGTTTGGCAGGTAGGGGGGAAGGGAAGTGCTCTCCTGACTTCCTTTGTTTAGTTTTAATTATTTTCTCAATCTACCAAGAAGTTTAGAACTAGGGTAATATATATTTTTTTTCTGAACTTGATTTTGTTAATTATCAAAAAATAATTAATGAGCTCCAGTCTATTGAATTCCAGTGTGAAACAAGCAGGGAATATGGAAATATCTGGACACCTGGACTCAGATTGTATTTTGCTTCCGATATGCTGGTAGCACTCAGAATCAGCCTTCTTTTCCCCTACTTGCCCAGCCTGCTAAATTGTGATGTGGAGGAGGGAGTTAATAAAGGTGTACGTCTCATCCTGGTTGTGTTCCTTCCCGTTTTACTTGTCTCCTAGAATCTACTCCTGTAGTCTTATTTTATAATGTAAATGTGTGACTAACAGAGAACTCTGAAACTTCATTTTTATAATAGAAAAATATATTTTTCAAATTTAACTTGGATGTCACCAAAATGTTTCTAGCAATTTAGAAATGGCAATAATAGCTGACCATTTATTATATCTGTAGCAGTACCTTGATGATAGCACTGTGGAAGCTGTGGCCTTTCGGAAGAGTGCAAAGGAATTGTTACGACTTGCAGCCAAAACGTTAAAGCAATTGGGAGTACGGTTCTGGCTGAGCAGTGGGACTTGTCTAGGTAAAATTCTTACTTTACATTTGTCTTTGTGTCATTTTGTCCTCTTTCCCTTTAGGAATGACTGCTTGAGATAGCAAAATGTCAGTGATAGTTTAACTGTCATATTTATAGGTAGAATAAATATAGAGCATGGTGCAAGAATTTATTGATTTCTTTAAATAAATTAATTTCAGAAGCATAAAAGTGAGTTAGGAAGGCCATATGTGTGTTTACCAAAAATTGTAATTCATGTGTATAAAATTTACATCAGAACCTATAGACTATACTTGATTCTCAGGTAAGCCTTACATTAGCATTTTATTATTTCTATCCCAAAGATTATTGTTGCATTTAAACAAAAACTATTCATTTTCTTTACTTACACATGATACAAACAACTTACTTGCACCAAAAGTTGCTACTGAGAGAAAGACTGAAGGGAGTGCCATAAGGTCTTCCACAAGCCTTTCCAGGTCATCGGTAGCATCACTGATTGGACGGCACTGCCTTACCACGTTCTAATTATTCCAAGATGGGGAATGTAGACACTTCTAGAGTCCTTAGGCAAGCTGCTCTTAGAATCCGAGAAAGATTTCTGGATCTCTTTCCACTGTGCATTGGATTAAACTCCTTTGGAATTTCAAATTATTTAGAATCTTAAATTTTGTTCTTTTTATTCCCTCTTGTTTATAACTGTAGTTAGTTAAAACTGTGTTATTTCTTGATTATAACTGTATGTGTATAAAAATTATTTTCGCTCCTGCTTTTTATAGGATTTCCGTATCATTTATTTCTAATTCAAGAGACCTTTGAGAGTGAAAGGGAGTCCCATTAATAATTATGTTGGGCAACAGGCCTAGACTAGGAATATTTGGTAAGCCTGTTAGACTTTGTGGAAAATTCACATGGTTTTTTCCAACAAGGAGTTTACAGCTAGAGTAAGCCAAAAAGGAGTACATCTCACACACTTATGTGATATATGCTTTAAAGTTTAACTTTTGAAGCAAAATTGTTTTACTGATTGTCATCAAAAATACTTCTTAATTCTTTGTCGTGATGTGTTTTGCCCCATTTTAGCCCCATGGTTTTTTTTAATTTATGAAATGAGGGAGTTGGACTAGATTATATTTAAGAGCCTTCCATTTTTAATAGTTTATGATTCTTTTACAAATGTGAATTGTAGATTTTTCTCAAACTACAGTGAGACCCCTCCCCCCACTTAGGCTTCTGAAGATCCATCCTATATAATAAAACCCTAATATGCAAATCGACTGAACAGTGGAACGATTGACGCGCATGAGTTGGGGACAGCTCCCGCATTGATCATCTGTACCCTGAGAGGGAGGTTACTGGCAGTGATGATCAAGGTGCGGGGGGGCCCTGATTGCCCCACCTGCCAGTCGCCCCACAGATGGCCCTGATCACCAGCCAGGCCTAGGGACCCTACCCTATATATTGGGAACAGTCTCTTAGATTTAAAAATTAAAACCTGGCAAGGCTACTCTAACACTGAAAAAATAGGATGATGTAGTGATGACATACATGGACTCTGGCTTGCACATTTGTGGTCATCCCTGATTCTGACACAACTGTGTGACAAAGCCAATTACTTAACTTCTCTCTGCTTCAGTTTTTTCACCCATACGATGGGGAAAATGGTACTACTGCCTCAGAAGGATCATGTTATGAACTACTTTTTATAATCAGGGCAAAAAAATGTAGCTGCCCATACAACAGCAAGATGCCTTTCACCTGTATGAAAAGTATGGTCACTGGTGCATGCAGTGTCCCAGATTGCAAGAGGGATGTCCACCTGCCAGTTTAGGCCCAACATCCCCTGAGAGGTCCCAGATTGTGAGAGAACGCAGGCCAGGCTGAGGGACACCCCCCCTGCACGAATTTTGTGCATCGGGCTCTAGTCTATATATATAAAAGGCTAAGTGTCCTTTCAACTGGTAGCTATGACATGCACTGACCACCAGGGGGCAGACACTCAACGCAGGAGCTGCCATGATGTGCACTGGCCATTTAAAAATAAACGGTACCACAGACCTGGCACCGACAAACCAACATTCAGCTTCCCCCAAGTGGGACACAGGCCCCACCACCACCCCGGAATGACACCCCACCAAATCACAGCCAATGCTGCCAAGACCCCATGGCACAAAATGCGGCCCACAGCACAGCACAGAAATGGTCACTGTGGGCGCCGGATAATGACGTCACATAGCAATGCCTGGCTTCCTCTCCCTAGCGACTAGCCTCTTTGCAGTTTCTTCAGCCCAGGAACACAACTTGCTTTATAGCCAGGTGCAAACATTTTACACTTTAACCAAATGTTTGTGAAGCATTTTCCCATGCCTCATCTCATTTGATCCTCACAGAAGTCCTGGAGTAGGTAGATAGGAGACTTGGTAGAATCCTATTTTCTTTTCATTAGCCAGAAGACAGAGATTTAGAAAGTTTAGAAACTTGACCCGACTGAAAAGAAGTAAGAAATGGTGGACTTTGAAAATGACTTCAGGTTTTCTCACTGCGCAGAATATAGTCAAACACTGCGGCAGTTAAATATTTTACCCTTTGTTCTCCCTGTGTGATCTGTAATAATAATCTGCTTTGTGTTGTTATTTATTGCTGTGTTGCAGACAATTACCTGAAAGAGAAGTTGGGGTGCTTCACTGGGCAGGAAAAAGTTTAGCTAAATCAGAAAGCAGGTCTAATTAAGCAAGTTTATTATATATCTATAAAAGGCTAAGTTGACTCGCTCACGCGTGATACATATAAAGCTCTCACATGCCAATCGCACGCAAGAGTTTCAATCTGTCATTGTTGATCATGAATTTGACACTTCTATTATAGAGAAAGGGCAAATAGTGATATTAAAATATTTCTTCTAATTAATTTCATTTCAATGTGCACGAATCCGTGCACTGGAACACTAGTGTTAAAAAAAAATGAAAGTTTAGAATTCCAGACAGTATTGCCCAATAGCAGTATCTACAAAGATAATCATAGGCCTTTATATACTTTTTTAATAATTTAGATGGAAGGCTTCGAAGGATAATAGGGGAGACTGAGAAACCCTTAGCAATATTAAGGTATAAATTTTGTTTTTTTCAGAATAGTACTGTAGCATCTGATTGAGAAGTAGATACATAATAAATACCTAGAAATAGCTTTTGACATGCTGAAAATTGAGGTTGATACTGCTCTTCTTTTTTATATGATCCATCAGACATGAGCTGTTCAGAACTCTTAAGTTCTACGAACTACTGCTCAGGAAAGGGATATTTAAGCAAAAGAATTAAATTTTATATATGTATGTACATATATACATATATTTTTTTCTTTAAAATATATTTTTATTGATTTCAGAATGGAAGAGAGAGGGAGACAGAAACATCAATGACAAGAGAGAATCATTGATCACCTGCCTCCTGTACGCCCCACACTGGGGATCAACCCCCAAACCCAGGCATGTGTCTTGACTGTGAATCAAACTCTGAACTCCTAGTTCTTAGGTCGACACTCAACCACTTAGCCACACCAGCTGGGCTAAATTATATTTTTTTAGAATATCTTAAAGGCTAAAATATCATCATTAGAGGTTTATGATTAAACATTCTCAAAATAATTTAATTTTTTAAAATGGATGCCCAGTTAAAATTATTAAAGCTAATAGTTTATTCAGAAATTAAAATACACTTGGAATCTAATGAACAAAATAAACTGATGAATAAAATTGAACCAGAGACATAGAAGCATGGAACAGACTGATGGATTTCAGAGGGAAGGCGGGGATAGGAGTGTGGGAGGGGAGTAATTAACCGGAATTTATATACATACTAGAGGCCCGGTGCACGGATTCGTGCACTGGTGGGTCCCTCAGCCTGGCCTGAGCCCTCTTGCAATCGGGGACTTCTCAGGGGATGTCAGACTGCTGGTTTTGGCCTGATCCAGGGCCTGGCCTGCAGGGATTGGGCCAAAACCGGCAGTCTGACATCCCTTGAGGGATGTGGTGCACGAAGCAGCAGGCGGCTGGGGAGGAGGCTGAGCTTGAGCCTGGGCCAGGCATCACTCCTCTCCTGTTCATCCCAGCCTCACTGTGCCTGCCGCTACTGCCACTCGGTTGCGCTGCCACAGAGGCGGGAGAGGCTTGCGCTGCCGCAGCTGTGCTTGCCAGCCGTGAGCCTGGCATCTGGCACCAGTCAGTCAGCTGAGCGGCACTCGCGCTGTGGGAACACACTGACCACCGGGGGGGCAGCTCCTGTGTTGAGTGTCTGCCCCCTGGTGGTCAGTGCACGTCATAGCAATCGGTCATTCAGTCGCTTAGGCTTTTATATATATATAGGTATTTATAACCCATGGACACAAGACAATAGAGTGGTGAAGGCCTGGGAGGTGCAGGTACAGAGTGGAAGGGGTCAATGGGAAAAAAAACACACAAAGGGGACATCTATAATACTTTCAACACTAAAGATAAATTTTAAACACATTATGGAAGTTTGTGAGGATGCTTAGTGCTCAGACTAGTAAAAGGAAAGAAGGAAGGGAGGGAGAGAGAGAAGGAAGAGGTTGATTCTTTAACAGGTGGGTCCTATAACCACATATTTTATCTTAGGATCTAATTTTTAAAAATAATTTTAGTAAGCCCTGGCCAGTGTGACTCAGCTGGTGGAGTGTTGTCCCATGCACCAAGAGGTCACCTGGTTCAATGACCAGTCAGGGCACATGCCCATGTTGTGGTCTCAATACCCAGTAGTGGGTGTGCAGGAGGTAGATGATCAATGTTTCTCTCTTATCAATGTTTCTCTTTCTCTCCTTTCATCTCTCTCTCTCTCTAAAATCAACTAAAACATATTTTTAAAAAATAATTTTAGTAAAGCACTGTAAGTCTACTCCTATGAAATAAAATCCACTGTTACAAAGATCATTATAATAATGACTGATTTTTTTCTAAACTCAGGTTTTGTTTTTTTGTTTTCTTATTTTTTTTTTATTTACTTTTAGGATGGTATCGGCAGTGCAGTATCATTCCTTATAGTAAAGATGTTGACCTAGGAATTTTTATACAAGATTATCGATCTAATATTATTTCAGCATTTCAGGATGCAGGACTTCCACTCAAACACAAATTTGGGAAGGTCAGTAATAAAAGTCTGCTTTACTTCGTAAGTAACAAGTCTCAAGAGTAAAACTTGAATTAACTCGGAAATGATTAAGGACGTTGCATGTGTCGTTTGTCACTCCGAATTCGCCAGGATGAGCACAGCAGAAGCTTGTAACCACTTGTGACCTCTGCACTATTTAAGGAAAAGGAGAAAATCTGGCTTTCTGTTAACAATGATAAGGAGAGAAAGACCTTGTACTCTTGCAGATGAATTTATTCCCATTATATTTGGCAACAATATAATATATAGTTAATACAGTATGTAATAAACAATATAAGAAGTCCATCTATCCTATTAAAGTTATATTGTCTCTCATGAGTAATTTAGTTTTATGTTCACTTTGGCATGATATCATTATCAACATGAAACATTTCATTGATTGCTAAGGGTTAGAAATACAGACTCATTTCAAACAGTACTTGAACTGTTTATTTCATCTGCCCTAGGTCACAGCAATTTTCTCAGGTCGGCTAGGAATAGGTCATTGCAGCTTAGATGAAATCTCCTTTTAGACAATTTGATTCCTATGCCCTAAGCCTATGATCCCTTGCAATCACCTTCCTATTAAGTTTCTTGTTCCCAGAATGGTGTTGTCCAGGAAATAAAGTAGAAGTATGTTTAGTCACTGGAAAATTACTTTCCTTATCATAAACATTCTAGTTTATAAAGAAAATTTAATATAATGTTTCCTATGGTTAAAGTCGAAGCAATAGAACTCTAGTCATTCAGCAAACATTTACTCAACCCTCACTCTATGTCTGACACTGTAGTCGGCACCTGGGACATAAGATGAATAAGTTATAGTCCTTACCTTTGAGAAGTTCACTCTATATAAAACATTATCTTTTTAATTAAAAAGATATATATTTCCTTTGTTTCAGTCTGTGAAGGTTTTCATCTTCCCTCTAGGTAGAAGACAGCTTGGAACTATCTTTCCAGGGAAAAGATGATGTAAAACTTGACATTTTTTTCTTCTATGAAGAGACTGACCATACGTGGAATGGAGGGACTCAGGCCAAAACAGGAAAAAAATTTAAGTATGATTCAGATAAGTACTTACAAAAGGGGCTATAGAAATATTCAGAGGTTGGGGGGTGGGGAGACTCTGTCAAGGCTCCGTTATTAGCTAATACTCTCTCAGCTTACCCTTAGAGCCCAATTATGTTTGCAATGTGAGAACCACCTATCAGGACATCTGTGGGAGGAAGTATGCCTGGGTTTGTCAGTCCAGAGAGTCATTATGATTAGAAGCCCTTGAGTTATCAGAAAGATAAAACCAAAACAAGGAACACAAAAACTAAACCCAGAGCCTGAGCCCAAACACGGATTGACTGTAAGGTTGGGGATGGGTAAAGGTCAGTGAGGCGATCATTGGAAGTGAAGGGGAAGTGAGGAAATTGGGATTGAATGAGGCCATGAGTGCTGGGCAAGCTCTGATCTGTGCCCTTAACAGAGGCTGAGGGCTAATCCTTGAAAGATGCCCATTAGGCATAACAGCTACCATATTTTGTCAAAGGTAAGATGATACACATTGTAAGATGCACTATTATTTTATGTGCTACTAAGAAAGGAAAAACTGCCAGTTATAATCATAAGACACATGAGTCACAGATGGAAGAATTTAGGGGGAGGGATCTCAGAACTGAAGGAAGGTAGTATATTAGTTTGGCATTTTAAACATTTTTAATGCTGTTCTCAGTTCTGAGAGAGAATGAATGAGAAGGAGAACCTAGAGCTGGGGTTTTGGGGTCAGGCCTACCTGGGAAACCTCAACGACACCTAACGTGACCTTTAGCTTTTCTGAACATTAATCTCATCTATTAAATGTGGGTAGTGCTACTGTGAGTCAGGCACTATTATGAACATTTCACATGTATTAACACATCTAATTCTAAACATCCTTAAAAGGTAGGTATTCTGTGAGGTGCTGAGACTTTAAGAAGTTTGTTCTAGATCACATAGCAAGTAAGTGAAGGAGTCAGACCCCAGCCTGTCTCTAGAATTCATACTTTTAACCACTACTTCCCACTGCCTCTCCAACACACTTGACAATTGGAAGCACTTAGTGTAGTGCTTAGTACTTATTAAGTAAATGGTGGTTCTCAGTGGTGTTATCCTATATAATAAAGAGCTAACATGCTAATTAGACTGGACGGCGGGACAACTATCCGGACAACCTTCTGGACAAAGCCGGGTCTGCGAGGGCCAAGGCAGCCGTGGCTGCAAAGGCCTACTCTTACATGAATTTCATGCATCAGGCCTCTAGTTATTTAATATCATTAATACTGTAATTACTAATCTGATTAATATCATGACTGTCATGATATTAATTAGTGGCATAAACTTACCTCACCAACAAGCTGAGATTGTGGCTTCGATCACTGAGTACATGGAGCCATTGGGCACAGTGGGGAATGTTCTGTAACACAGAAGGGGAATCCACACTCAGCCTGGTTTCTTCTGCACACGGTAGCATACCCTCCTGGAATCGCTGAGTCCTTTTTGAAGGCAAGGAGCCTTCATGTAAAGTTAATCTTGGTCTGGAGGTTTGAGATAATCCAAACCTTTTTTCTCAAAGTTATAAAGCATTCCCAAGTTGACACTGACCTTAGAGCATATTCTTGAAACTTTTTATATATTACTAGAGGCCCAGTGCATGAAATTGGTGCACAGGTGGGGTCCCTAGGCCTGGCCGGCGATCAGGGCTGATCAGGTTCCCTGCCTCCCCACCTCCTCCTTCCCTTGCCGCCCACATCCACCACCACCTACCCCCGGTTCCCTGTCCCAGCCCAGGGCCTGGCCCCGATCGGGCGATCGGGGCCTGCTGGCCAGGGAGAGGGGCCAACCACCACCAAGGTGGGCGGGCAGTGGGCCAATTGGGGCCTGCTGGCTGTGGGGAGGGATTGAGGGAGGGATCCGGGAAGTTGGCCACCGGCCCCAAGGAGGGAGTCAACCCTTGGGCCCCCTGGGAAAGAGGCCATGTCTGCCACCACCCACCCCTGGTTCCCCACCCCAGCCTGAGGGCCCAGACCCAATCAGGCGATCAGGGCCTGCCAGCCGGGGGGAAGGACCAGGAGGTTGGCCGGCAGGCCCCATTGGTGATTGGGGCCTGCAGACTGGGAGCAGCTCCTGCATTGAGCATCTGCCCCCTGGTGGTCAGTGTGCATCATAGTAACTAGTCATTTCATTGTAACAGTTGCTTAGGCTTTTATATCTTCTACTAGAGGCCCAGTGCATGAAATTCATGCACCGGAGGGGGGGGTGTCCCTCAGCTCAGCCTGCACCCTCTCCAATCTGGGACCCCTCGAGGGATGTCCGACTGCTCGTTTAGGCCCAATCCCGGTAGGATCGGGTCTAAACAGGCAGTCGGACATCCCTCTCACAATCCAGGACTGCTGGCTCCCAACTGCTCACCTGCCTGCCTTCCTGATTGCCCCTAAATGCTTCTGCCTGCCAGCCTGATCACCCTCTAACCTCTCCCCTGCCAGCCTGATTGATGCCTAACTGCTCCCCTGCCAGCCTGTTTGCCCCTAACTACCCTCCCCTGTAGGCCTGGTCACCCCTAACTGCCCTCCCCTGCAGGCCTGGTCACGGGTCACCCCCAACTGCTCTCCCCTGCAGGCCTGGTCCCCCCCAACTTCTCTCCCCTGCAGGCCTAGGTCCCCCCCCAACTGCCCTTCCCTGCAGGCGCGGTCGCCCCCAACTTCCCTCCTCTGCCAGGATGGCCACCCCTAACTGCCCTCCCCAGCAGGCTTGATCGCCCCCAACTGCCCTCCGTTGCAGACCTGGTCCCTCCCAGGTGCCCTCCACTGCTGGCCTGATCACCCACAACTGCCCTCCCTTGCAGACCTGGTCCCTCCCAGGTGCCCTCCACTGCTGGCCTGATCGCCCACAACTGCCCTCGCAGACCTGGTCCCTCCCAAATGCCCTCCCCTGCAGGCCGTCTTGTGGTGGCCATCTTGTGTCCACATGGGGACAGTCATCTTGTGTGTTGGAGTGACGGTCAATTTGCATATTATTTTTTTATTAGATAGGATAGAGGCCTGGTGCACGGGTGGGGGCTGGCTGGTTTGCCCTGAAGGGTGTCCCGGATCAGGGTGGGGGTTCCCTTGGGGCGTGGGGTGGCCTGGGCAAGGGGCCTGTAGTGGTTTGCAGGCCAGCCATGCCCCCAGCGACCCAAGCAGAGGCCCTGGTATCTGGGATTTATTTATCTTCTATAATTGAAACTTTGTAGCCTTGAGTGGAGCCAAGCCTCCTGCTTGCTCTGTGGCTGCAGCCATTTTTGTTGGGATTAATTTATCTTCTATAATTGAAACTTTGTAGCCTTAACTGGGGGCCAAGGCATGCCAGGGCTGCGGACACTTGGCTTCCTCTGTTGCCGGGGGTAACTCAAGCCTCCTTCTCTCTCCAGCTCCATGGCTGCTGCCATTTTTGTTGGGATTTATTTATCTTCTATAATTGAAACTTTGTAGCCTTAAGCAGAGGCCAAGGCAGGCCAGGGTAGGCAGAAAGCTTGGCTTCCTCCATTGCCAGGGAAACCCAAGCCTCCTGCTCTCTCCGTGGCCGCAGCCCTCTTGGTTGGGTTAATTTGCATACTCACTCCTGATTGGCTGGTGGGCATGGCTTGTGGGTATAGCAGAGGTACATTCAATTTGCATATTACTCTTTTATTAGATAGGATGATAATAAAAGTGTAATATGCTAATTAGACCAGACGGCCGAACGACCTTCTGGATGAAGCCGCCACGGTGGGTGGGGGCCAAGGCAGAGGCAGTTAGGGGCAATGAGGCAGGCATGCAGAGGTGGTTAGGGGCGAGCAGGCAGGCAGGCGAGTAGTTAGGGATGATCAGGCAGGCAGAGTGGTTAGGGGTGATCAGGCAGGCAGGCAGAGTGGTTAGGGGCAATCAAGCAGGTAGGTAAGTGGTTAGGGGCGATCATGCAAGCAGGCAGAGGCAGTTAGGGGTGATCAGGCAGGCAGGTGGGCGGTTCGGGGCCATCAGGCAGGCAGGCAGAATGGTTAGAGGCGATCAAGCAGGTAGGTGAGTGGTTAGGGGAGATCAGGCAGAGGCAGTTAGAGGCCAGCAGTCCTGGATTGTGAGAGGGTGCAGGCCGGGCTGAAGGCCCCCTCCCTTGCATGAATTTCGTGCACTGGGCCTCTAGTATATAGATAAAAACTTATTTGCTTTTTGACAAGCACATTCATGCTGAGTAAGTTCTGATGATAAATTAATGAATATATAAGTGACACTCTTGTGACTAGGTGAATGGGGGGTGGTGTTTTTGACATTCAGCCACAGTTTGTTTATTTAGAATGTGATAAAGATGCCAAATTTCATGTATAATCTGGAGGCTTTTAAAAAAAATCTATAAGAAAGTATAGCATAGAAATTAAAGGCATGGTGGCAGCCCATTTGCTTTTGAATCCCAGCTCTACATTTGACCAGCTGGATATATTACGTCAGGAAAGTTATTTAACTCCTCTGTACCTAAGTTTCCTCAAGTGTGAAATGGGAATAATAATAGAAACTGCTACATAGAGTGGTTTTGAAGATTAAGTGAGTTGATAGACAAAAGGGTTTTGAAGAGAATAAGCATGTCCTGAATGTTAAGTAATTATTAGCTGCTATTATTAATATTACTAGGGTCTGGTGCACGAAGATTTGTGCACGGGGGTGGGGGGATAAGTCCCTCAGCCCGACCTGCACCCTCTCCAATCTGGGAGCCCTCAGGGGAGCCCTCTCCAATCCAGGAGTTTCTGTCTGTCTTTGCAATCATATGAGCAAATTGTCTGAGACCCCAACCCAGTTTGGTTTGTTGTTCACAGAATAATAGAGGCATTTTTTTTCTTTGCTTCATTGGTGGAGATTTCCTAGACGTTTTAGGATATCTTCCCTTTAATTTTTCCTAGACACTCTGATTTTACTTATGTCTCTCACCTTTGCTTTCCCTCCATCCCCCACCCGCAACAGTAACTTGCTCCAGACTCACTTTGCTCTGGTGTCTAGGACAGGGTTGGGCAAACTTTTTGACTCGAGGGCCACAATGGGTTCTTAAACTGGACCGGAGGGCCAGAACAAAAGCATGGATGGAGTGTTTGTGTGAACTAATATAAATTCAAAGTAAAGGAGCGGAGGGGAGAGCAAGAGAACCCTCCGCTCTTTCGGCTCTGCGGGCCGGATAGAACAGCCGAATGGGCCGGATCCGGCCCGTGGGCCGTAGTTTGCCCACGGCTGGTCTAGGAGCTCCATCTGCCACCAGAACTACGATTCCCAGCATTCCTGGTGCTCCCTATGCCCTGGGCTTCCCCTTCTGGTCCTGGGGCTGCCACCAGAACTACTATTCCCAGAATTCCTGGTGCTCCCCGCGTTCTTGGTTTTCCCTTCCTGCTCTGTCTCCGTCCCAGGACCTCCCGCTCTGCCAAGTCCTCCAAGCCGCCAGCTCTCCCTTTCTGCTCTCCGTCTGGCAGCTTGGGAAGCCAAGTTCCCCAAGCTGCTCCACTCTCCACCTGGTGCCTGTGTATGCAAATTAACCCGCCATCTTTGTTGGGTTAATTTGCATAATCACTCCTGATTGGCTGGCTGGTGAGCATAGCGGCGGTACAGTCAATTTACATGTTTCTCTTTTATTATATAGGATTATATAGGACTAGTGGTGGTGGTGGTGGTGGTAAAGAAAACTATTCCTTTTCTTAGTCTTATGAGAAATTTAGAGATTAAATTGCCAAATCTATTCTTAGAGAACTCATATGAGAATATCACCTTTTTCTAAGAAAGATAATTTCTAGAGCCAGTATGATAATCCTGTTATTCTTAAATTTTCTAAGGCTTGCATGTCTTCTCACTGACATGATCTGAAACCCATAAACCTCAAAAGAGCTGTTCATTTCTAAGCACTTCGTTTCGTTCATTCTGCAGTAACTGCTCTTTATGGCGGCAGTGTTTGGGAAGTGTGAAGTGTTCTGATGATTTCACAGGAGAAATGAGCAGTGGTAGAGCTGTCTGGACAGATGGTGTGAGTCCCAGATTTTCTATCATGTTATCATGACCTTAAAAGGCAGAGAAAAGAACGGAATGGCTGTGTAGAGTAGTTTCTTTGGAAGATTCCCCCAGCCATATGCCATTTTGATTCTTTGCAGTGCTATTTGCTTTAAAGAACTGCAGTATTTTCTAGATGGGGGGCAGGGGAAACCTTTAGAGCTAGTCTAAGGGTCTTTATAGTATTCTACTTTTTTTCAACAAAGTTAATTCTGAGAAAAGCTTAATATCATAGAATGCTTACCATTTTTTAAAAGATTGGAGAGAAACTCAGGTAGGAATAAAAAGTTTCCCTTTTAAAAATTTTACTCTTTGCCTTCAGAATTATGTTTTTGGCTCAAGATTTAATAATAATTATAATGTTAACAGCATCAATAAAGATATAGTTACCACAGTATCTGCTAGATTATCTGCTTTACATTATCTCTATGGGTTATATGCTCTCACTCCCAGTAGATATGAGGAAGCTGGAGCTCAGAGGAGAGAAGTAACTCACTCAAGGTCATCTTGCCATAATGGCAGGGCCAAGATTTAACTCCAGACCTAAAACCTAAATTCTTCTCTGAAATTTTGGCGTTTTTATATTTATTTTTGTCCTCCAGAGTCCCAGTCACCAGTAAACAGTAACGAAGTAATAATTATGCCTCGAGGATTCGAAGTTTTAACTTCTACTGAGTGTTTACTGTATGCATGCTTTATCGTACCTGCTTTTTCACCCTTATTGACATATAATTAAATGCACCCATTTTAAGTTTTGACAAATGCATATACCTATGTAACTACTACAATAATCAAGATAAAGAACATTTTTTAAGGGACACTACAGTCTAAGTGAGCACAGATAAAAATATCCTAAATGAAACATGAATACAATTTTGTACTGTGTGTGTATTAGTATAATTCTCAACATTAAAGGATTAAAAGATTAAAGGGAGAAAAAAACTATGTGATAGTTTCAGTAGATGATATTTAAACTTTTGGTAAATATCCTGATTAAAAATAAAAGGAAGGATTTTTAGTACCCTTGGAATAAAAGGGATCTAGAATTCATTTAACCTGGTTAAGAAAATACACCAAAAACTTAGAGTAAGCAGTCATACTTAATGATAAAACTTTAGAAGTTTTTCTATTAAAATTAGAAAAGAATATAAGAATGCATGCTGTCCCTACTTCTATTAAGCTAGAGGGTTTAAGGCACTGGAATAACACAAGAAAAAGAAGTTAAGAGTTAAAAGAAGAGACAAAATTGGTAAAGAGAATAAACCATTCGTGTTGTTTCACAGGAAATTCTTGTTTAACCCATTGTACGCCATAAGCGTCTCTAGACGCAAACAGCGGACCTTCCCCACACGCCATGCACTTCTATAAAAAAAAAAATGTTTTCCCTAAGTGGCAGCCCTGACCAACTTTAAAATCATTTCTCATGAGCATTTTCAGCTGAAAATATTCAAGAACACCCTAATTGTGAGTAATATATTTATTTTTATAATATTCGTTGCAAATTGATTTTTTAATTAAATTCAAAATATCGTGGCGTGTGGGGATGGTTTCCATTTTAGACACGTGGTTAATAAAATGGCTCTGCTGCTCCAACTTCAGAGTTTAATGTAAATTTATGTTTAAAAAGATCAGATTCAGTTGTAATTGATGTCTCTAATTCAGCCTTGCTAACTAGTAATAATAAAATGTGTTTTCTTTAACAATTAAGTGTATAGGTTGTACAATTAAACTGACGAATTACTTTATCCAACCACTAATAAGTAGTTTTACAGATTTTAAGGATGTCTGTGAGGGGGAAAATGGTCTACTCCAACAAACTACTGTTTTATAAAAAAATAAAATAACAATGATATGAGATAGAAAATGAATGGAAGGAGTGTGAGTGTGTGTGTTAAGATCCCTTGAATTTATATTCTGACTTAGGGTTGCTTTGTCTGAATTTAAGTCTGTTCACATTTTGGATCCTAACAGAGCTGTAAAGTACAAACTGCTTAGCTGAACTTCTTAGCTTTAAAGTTAAGGCAGCATTACAGACACATGGTGTGTGAGTCATTGTCTACTGGTAACCTGGACAGAGGACATGGCAGGTGTTCTGTGTCACTCACCTCCCCCTTCCTCTCCACAATCCCATTTTACAATCAGTTTTATATTCTATGGTTTATCTTTTCTCTTCTCCTAGGAAATTGGAATTTTCTTTTTGCTGAATAGATTGAAAATCACTTGGTGAAAAGAAAACCACAAAAAGTTTAGGGATATCGCTCTATTTAGAACAAAATTACTGTTTGAGTTAAATTGTCTTTGAATTCTTTTAATATTGTTTATATATTTAAAATGTTTTGGTTTTGTTCATAAATCTTTTATTGTTCAAAATGTTACCTTTGTAAAGTTTGTGGTATTCTTATTCACCCTGTCTGTCCTGGACCTATGGTTTTTCTTTCTGTCACCGTTTTGGTGAGACTGTAGAGGCTAATATTTAAGAGAGAAGTTTCTTGGCCTATCTTACTAGGTAGACCATGATTTACGCCTCATTTCGACTTCAGTGTGTCAACTTGATAGGATGGCACAGGTGGACATTGTGCTGACCAGCATCAGATTGGGGAGGCTGGTGATGGATGCATGTGTCTGATGACAAAATAAGCAGCTCTATGAATCTGAGTGTGCCAAGTATATGTAGGACCAGCAGATGGTGGGGCCATGCTGTCTTCCTTCCTCCTCAGCTATGAGATTCGCGGTGGCCGTCCTTTCTCAGAAGCCAGCTGGGACTGTCGAAACTGCCAGCACCCATGGTTTGGGTGGAAGGAACTTGTTGCTTTCTTTAGAACTTGTTCAGCCTCTCATTTTCGTGCATGGCTTTATGTTCTTCTGGTGATAAACATGATATTCAAAAGCAGAATACGTGAGAACTGACCTTTCCCTGGAGAATGTCCCAGTTAGATCTCATTTCCACCATATGATTATACTTTGACATCTAGCTTTTTTCCCTGCTCCTTTTTTTTTCTTCTTTAATCCTGTGATATTTCAGATTTCTGTGATGTGCTATTGTGACTTCAAGTCTCATTGCTGAAAGGTCTTCCCAGGTTGTGAAGAGAGGAAACATTTTCCAGAAAACAACAGAGAATAGAGGGCTACAGTGTACTGGTTAAGCCTGGGCCTTTTTTACCCGTCTGTGGAACCCAGGGATAGGGTCAGCCCTCCTGAGTCCTGGGGACTGGGGACAGGGGAGGGAAATTAGGATGCTGTTAACGTTAGAAGAGGAAAGACATGCCTGACAGTCAAAAACATCTATCCCCAAAGGTATTTAGTGGGGGAGGACTGTCCTTCAACCAACAGTTACTAACAGCTGGGTTCCTCAGCCAAAAGGTCCAGTGTTGAGGCCTAAGCCCTCTCCCCATTGCCTCTGTTTTGCCACAGATACCTGTTTCCCAGGTTTACACTGTGCTGGACTGAGTTTGTAGACATGAAGGTCCATGTGCCCTGTGAAACCATCGAATACATTGAAGCCAACTATGGGAAGACCTGGCAGATTCCCGTGAAGACGTGGGACTGGAAGCGCTCACCCCCCAATGTGCAGCCCAACGGCGTCTGGCCAATTTCCGAGTGGGATGAGGTTATCCAGTTATACTGAGACAGTGGGTTGAAATGGTAGAATTCCTCTCCTGAAAAACAGGCGGATAACTGTTTTAAAAGATACATGTCTATTTGTCAAACATAAGTGGGAGCCAAAGAAAAACAAGTTTGAAAACTCAGAAAGAGTTCTAACTCCTAAGCCATTTAATTCTCTCATTGAGCATTTATTGAGGTGTCTTCACGTGCCAGGTACAGTGCTAGGTTACCGGGGAGAGAGTGAGACAGATGCCTGCCTTTCCCCCCCTCCCTTTGGTAAGCACCCCAGTTTTCCTTTGAGGGAAACAGCTCACTCTTTGAAGAGCTCTAACTGCCTTCAAATGTTAGATAATGTTTGGACTGGAAGATGGGCTTGCCATGCGAGGTTAAGGAAGGAGCTAAAAAGAGTGACCCATTCCTGCTCTCAACACTTAAGCTTGCGTATTATTGCTGCTTTTAAGGTTGTGGTTTCTGAGTTAATATTCAAGTGATCAGATTTTAGGTGGCATCAAGACAGTACGCCAGCAGGTTCATTTGATAAGCATCCTGCTATGGAATTGATTTAAAGCACAGGGCAGCATCCAATGAGAGGAGAGCGCGTTTCTAGCCTTGTCAAAGATGCCTGCATTTCCATACACTTTCCATTTTCATATTTGAAGTGAAGGGAAAGCTTATGTGTGTGTAATGCTTGCATTTCTAACCATCGTGAGAATATTCACTGACTTCTGATAGCACTTTGACAAAGCGTGCAAGTGGGACCATGCTGGCGGACACGATGTTGAAAGGATTGTCTTTTCACAAAACTTCCCATCTTTCATTGTAAACCATCTGTTGGGTAAAAATATGAGCTAATCATAGACATTTATCATTTTCTGATGTATAATCCTTGCACTCCCAATTTTAACACTAAAATATTCATAGAAATACCTCTCGTGTTTTAAATGTTCTCTTCAGTGTATTTGTTAATTAATTATAGCTCCATAGTTTTCACGTATGGCCTGTAAACTGATTAAATGGTATATAAGCCTGCCTTTTTCCTCTCTCTTCCAAAACTACACCAGGTCTCCAAAATGAGGATAAGTGGAAAACCTGGTAACTGTTTCCCCGCCCCAGATCATAGTGTTTGCAAAGTCTATATCAGGTTTAGTGGTTCTATCTGTTGAATATCAATGGGGTAAGAACTCAGACTTCCCTACTTGACCAAATATCTGTCACTCTGAAATCCTCGTTTTCCTGTGCGGGCCTGGATGGCTCTGCCTTCCCCATCTCTTCCTGAGTCACTTTAATTACATATTCTAAGTGAGAAGTAAAGGGATATATAGGCACAATAAATACCTTTACTTATCTTCCCTTTTGGTCCAGGAAGGGAAGCTCAATGTTAGGGAAGCTTAAAGGGAGTGACACCTTTCCCCAGACTGCAGGCCAGGCTGTAAACCTGAAATGTGACCCCCACGTGGCGGAGTGTGCCCATTCCCCCAAACAAGTCAACATTCAGGTGAAAACCACCTTGCTCTTGAATCTTAAAAGCAGAGGGGCCTCATACCTCATTCATTCTAACCCCATTATTTTGTAGCTAAATTGGAAATCCAGAAATGAGTGATTTGAGCAAGAAACAACTGAAGTTCAAACCCAAGAGCCATGACTTCCGGCCCGTGCCTGTTTCATTGCTCACAGCACAGCATGTCTAACCCAGCTTGAGATGCTTGACAGAACTCATCCCCAACTGGATTACAATTCAGGGTGTTTCTGCCATTCCCCATTTATTATCTTTCTGATTAGATAGAGCGCCCAAGGTGACAAAGAGGTCAAGAAGGACTGTTTCTTGTCCAAAATTCTTAGGTTATCTTGATACCTTTATTGAAAAATGTCTTAGCTTCAAAAGGTGAAATGAAATAGTTCATTGGGTACATCAGCTTCAGGTCGGGATGCTTTTCACATCCAGGAGTACCTACTCTCTGAAGCTCAAGAGGTGTCTGGTTGCCACCCTCTACTTCCCAGGAAGCATCAGCACCAGTCTGCTAAGTGCCAGTATCTGAAGCCTCTCCCCGTCCTCTTTATTGCTATTCTCTTATGGATACGACTAGTTGAAACCAGACTGTGCTCATTCCTTTTATGCTTTGTGACCCCAAACCATTGTTTCTAGTCTTACAGGGCTACAAATGGCAGACAGTGAGGTGTGGACAGCAGGTGTTACAGGAAAGCAGAGGCTTATAGATTGGGGACCAGAACAGTATCTGGGAAACACACTTGGAATGAATTCCCACACTGGCCTGAAACCACCCAATATCACAAGCTTAAGGCTGCAAATGTTCCTTTGCCTCCCCCTATTTTCACCTTCTGGGAAATGAACAGGTCTTTTATCCTCAATGTTATAAGCCCCAGGGGAAATTTCCTCTCAAAACCTACTCAGAGAAAGTGCCACATTCCCACCTTCTAACACATAATCATCCTTTGAAATGGCTTTAAAGCATAGAAAACTCTAGTTTCTGACCCACCAAATGCCTTTCTCTGAAGAAATTTCCCGCAGCTATTTCTTTTTCCTTTTCCTCTGTCGTTAAGACCTGGGCTAAGTCACCTCTGACGTCTCACTAAGGGAAGGCAGTTTGTTGGCCTAAAAAAGACAACAAGCTTTTAATTTACGCCTGAGTTTGGATCCCTGCTTCATCACATGAGATTTAGGGCAGAGGCCCTCTCAGCTTTAATTTTCACATGAGTGAATTAGGGAAATGATGTGTGTTTCCAAGGGTTTTTAGTAAGGAATAAATGAAATATAAAGTGCTTAGCATCAGGCCTAGGATTAAGTAAGTTCTCAAGAAGTTTTTTATTTTCTACTTCCAAGTCCTTTTCTAATTATTCTTCAAAAGGAGTAAAAGAAACTGGGTCAGGACACAATTCTTAATCAGAAGGTTGCATGACTCAATTTGCTTTAAGAAAACGTTTTTCATCAAGGTATTAAAGAACAAATTGTATGGTTTGTGAATTCAGAGACTTTACCAAGTTGCCTCCTTTTCTAAAATGAACTTGTATTTTTATTTTATTGGTCAAGCTGTTGTCTCCTAGGATCTTCTTATACTATCTCATATGCTACCTGGTTCTTTAGTTTCAAGCAATTCACTCTCTGTACCAACCTAGATTTGGTGCCTGCTATACCCTGGACTTTTTTGTGTGTGGTTTTTTGTTGTTGTTGGGTTGTTTTTTATTTGTTTGTTTGTTTGTTTTTCAGTATTCCACCTTTTCCTAGAGGTAACACCTCACCTTCTTGTTAGTAAATCTCTTCCCAGCCAAAATCAGGTATAAGTCATGATTTGGAGAGGGAAAGAATTTAGAATACTTAGTTTCATTTAGTTGTCTATCTTGATGAATAAATAATTATATCAGTATTCATAAAGGATCATTGAAAGTACTCATGTCCACCTTCTTTCCCCAAGTTTGTGCTTCTGTCTCAAGTAGGCAAGAATCAACAGGGTATGTGATGCTATTTTAAGCTGCTCCCCATCAGAGAGAAATTCTCATTGCAGTGCATAAGTCAAACAGACCAGTTCAATGATGATAGCTTTTGTACAGGAACCATTGCTAAAGTAGGCAAGCATAAATTTTCCTAATGAGAAATCTCTGCTTCTATATTCTCAGAACTTCTAGCCAAGAATGCCCCTCTTGCCATCTCCCACCCCAACTCAGTGCAGAGATTATGTGAGAACACATTAGCCAGTCAAGCAGCTATATACTGTGAGCAGCTCCCACAAGGAGGTTAAAAGGGAGCATTAGGAGAATTAGAAGTACTGTATTTTATTCTATAAAACAATTATTCTGTCTCATGTTCCATATTTTAAAAAAAATTACAAGATTTTGTAGCCTTCTGATGACTCAGAGTGTGAGGAATATCTCATGTGCCCATAAAATAAAAATCATACGTAGCTCTGTGTGTGTCCCTTCTACTGCATAATCAGAAAAATATGTGAGTTTTCTAAACAAAGTGATATTTTAAACATGAGTAAGTTTTAGTGTATGTTTACCAGTTTACTTCAGGTACAAATAATTTGTGGTACTACTGAAAATACCTTTACTATTACTCCTTTGATCAGAATTTATAATATATAATCCAGTTTGTGATGATGAATAAAATTTTTCTAATCTCTTGAAATAGTTTGTGTTTATTTTTGAAGTTTACATTAGAAATAACAGATACTAACATTTATAAGCAATCTGGTAAAACATACACAATATCTGTATATAAAAATAATGATAAAAGAAATCAAAGAAGACCTAAATAAATTGAGATACATACCATGTTCATGGACTGGGAAACTCAAAATAGGTTTAATGTCACTTCTATAGGTTTAATGCAATTTCTATAAAAGTCTCAGCAATGTTTTTAGTAGGCATAGGCAACCTTATTGCAAAATGTATGTGGAAAGGCACAGAGTCTAGAACAGCTCAAGCAATCTTGACAAAGAAGAACAAAGTAGCAGAAAGATTTGGAATTGGAAGACTTAAGTTTGTCCTTACATTTCAGTAGATGTGTCATCTGACCTTACAAGGTAGGTATTTTATCCTTTATTTTGCATACGAAGAAGCTGCAATTTAGAGGTAACACAAATCTTAAAAATGAAATTAAAAAATGAGTAAAAGGACATTTCACTGGAGAGGATATACAGATGACAAGCACATTAAAAAGATGTTCATGCCATTAAATACGCAAAATCAGTCCTGAGAAGGAAGGACAAAGCGGGAGGCATCACACTTCCTGTATATAACAAAGCTACAGTAATCAAACCAGTGTGATGCTGGCATAAAAACATACACATAGACCAATGGAACAGAATTGAGAGCCCGAAAACAAACCCATCCATATATGGTCAACTAATATTTGACAAATGAGCCGAGAATACTTAGTAGAGAAATGGCAGTCTCTTCAATAAATGGAGCTTGGGAAATTTAATATTTTCATACAGAAGAATGAAACTAAAACTTGCCTTATACCACTTACCCAAATTAACTGAAAGTGGAATAAAAACTTAAATGTGAGACCTTAAAACCATAACACTCCTGAAAGAAAACACAGGAATTTGGGAGAATTTAGATTCACTGAGACTGATCTCGGATCCCTAAAATTGCAGGGAAGAGGACAGAGGCTTAGCCAGGTGGGCGTTAGACCCTAGGTGGCCCAGGTAAGGTCACTCCTAGGCATTCCCAGTCAGTGTCAGGCACAGACACAGAGAGTCAAGGGACAAGAAGTATTTGAGGCTGATTGGTACTTGGTGTTGGTCTGGAACAGGGGTGAGGAACCTTTTTTCTGCCAAAGGTCATTTGGATATTTATAACATCATTCACCAGCCATACGAAACTATCAACTTAAAAATTAGCCTGCTATATTTGGTCAAACATTTAATTAACTCACCCCTAATGCCTTGGCAGGGCCAGACTAAATAATTTCTTGGGCCTTATATGGCCCACAGGCCTGACGGGACGTTCCCCATCCCTGGGGCTGGTCTGGAAAGTCGAACTCAGAGTCAGGCTGCCAGCTATAGGGAGGAAGAATGCTGGACCAAGGTAGGTCTCCCGAGGGTTCCGGGGAGTTAGAGCAGGCATCTGAGGCCCAAGACAAAGTTTACGAGGTGAACTGGTACGGGAGAGTTGGTGGTGAGATCCTAGCCAGGGGTGGGCAAACTTTTTGACTCGAGGGCCACAATGGGTTCTTAAACTGGACCGGAGGGCCGGAACAAAAGCATGGATGGAGTGTTTGTGTGAACTAATATAAATTCAAAGTAAAGGAGCGGAGGGGAGAGCAAGAGAACCCTCCGCTTTTTCGGCTCCGCGGGCCGGATAGAACAGCCCAACGGGCCGGATCCGGCCCGCGGGCCATAGTTTGCCCACGGCTGTCTCTGGGAAAGGCATGGAGGCAATTTCTGGAAAGGGGTGGGGGTGGAGACAGTGGTCAGTGTTAGGTCTGGCACCCCGATGCAGGCAGTGTGAGAGAGGTGGGGAGGAGGCCGGCGCCATTTCTGCATCTGCTGCTTCAGTTCATTAGAAACCAGGAAAGACTCCGCTGTGGGAGCTGGGAAAGCAGGAGCCAGGGAAGGACATGGGCTCAGTAGAGATGCTAAATTCTGGGTCTGAATCCGTCCTTCTTTCCCTGTTGACTGCTCACCTCTGCAGACTCTCATCTCCGAAGGGCAAAGAGGAGATGTTGTAGATGTTCTAGGAGCACAGTTCATGCTGACAAGTGCCTCTTTGTCCCCAGCCTACCTGCTACCCTGAGAAGGATTGGGACTCACCGGCTCTCTTGGTCATTCCTGACAACTAATCAGGCCTGGCCAAGTCCATCTGCTTTCCACCCTTCCCCATTTCCACACAACCAGATTCTGCTGCCTGGGTCAGAGCTCAAACAGGGGCCCTGGCTGGTGGGACCCGGGCCAGCCTGTAACACCTGCCGGGATCATAGGGGTGGCAGCTGGGAGGTTGTACCTTGTCAATACAGTCGGCTTCAGCTACAGTGTGAGTCTCAGAATTGTGTCTGAAACCCAGCTGGTAGCCTACTTATTTCAGATAATTTTCAAAGAAACTGCATCCCCACCAGCTGGAAAAGATGCATGTGCTTGTAGCCAGTGCAGAAGTCTAAGTGCTATGGAGAGCCAGGTGAGAAGTGGTGGGAATCAGGGTTTCCTCTGCAGGTTTTTTATTGGTTAGACTTGAGGTAACATCCTCTAGTTTTTCTAAGAAGCCCCAGTGAAGCCTCCGGAAAACATCTGCTGGCTTTGAAGGGTAAGGGAGACGGGGCCTCGTCCCCTGGGGCGGTGTGTGTTTGGTTTGGGATTTGTCAGTGTGGAAAGCTGAAGGCTCTGGGCAGCTCAGGCCTGGCAGATTTCCCCCACCTGCCCAGAATTCAGCCAGGGGGGCAGAATCCCGCCCCCCTCAAGCCCAGTCCTGCACCTCCAGTCTCCAGACCCTGGTGCTGTGGCCTTTATTTCAAGTCTGGTCCCCAGGGGGCTAAAAGCGGTATGAGGACAGCTGATAAGCCTGACAGTTATTGACTTTATGGGGCGTATTCAATGAGTTTACTTTCTGCAAGGAGGCTGCTCTCTTATCTGCTGCCCACAGAGCATCTAAATCCTCATCTAGGGGACCCATTGATGAGTGATGTCCTATACAAAGACCAGAGAATAAAGAGGAAAAGGGGAGTTACACCCCACCCTTTCTTTTCTCTAGTACCTGGTTCTGGTCCCATCCCCCTTGCTTTCCAACTGCCTTTAGATTTATTGGCTGGAAATAGAAGCGCTCACAGCTCCAGACCTGCGGAGTCAAGGCCAAGCCAGCCTGGGCCCGAGAGCCTCAGCAGCTGGGCACACCCAGGGCTGTCCGTCCCTCCAATTGGTAACTATGGGAAGAAAAACTCACTCACTTGGATCAGTTATGTGTCCCACTTTCTGCTGCAATAGTCAACATTTGCTCTGGACAGAAATGTTCGCCTGGCCTCAGCACCAGGTGTCTTGGTGGGGAAATAAATGTGTGTGCATGTGGGTGTGTGGGTGTTACCAAGGGGTCCTGGGTCTGGGGGGCTGGAGAGTAGAAATTAATTGTAAAAAAGAGCCTTAAAAGATAATCAAGAGAAGCTTTTCTTTCCCCTCTTTGACATCTCCCTCATCCAGTCCTGGGCTCTGTTTGCTTCACTTAGTGGGAAGAAATAGATGCCTCTTAGCAGCACAGGGCCCAGAGCAACTGGAGGGAGAGAGGTGGGAGTCAAGATGCTGGGTTGGGCAAATGAAAGTACCCTTCGGAGCTAATTAGAGGCATGTATTCACATTACTCATCTAGCTTTTGAATAGAGTTTTTCTGATAATAAAAAAGTAAAACTATTTTTTGAGCAACTATGAGTTTATTAGATGCCTATTAATAAGATTTTTAATTATTTGCTCCAAATAACTAACCTTACATACATTAACTCAATGTTCACATTTACCCATGAAGTTGGTATTATTTCCAGTTTACAGCTGAGAAAACTGAGACTGGGAGAGGCAACTTGCCCAGGATGACAGCTGTTGTTAGAGCAGCGATTCAAACACTGGTCAGTCTGACTCCACAGCCACGCCAAAGAAAGGTCTTTTCTTAGCTACTGCACTAAACCACCTCCACTTGGTATTTCTCAATACTTTATTCCACTTAAATCACAGCAAATCAATGAGTACTTATTATTCCCAGGCAAATTGGCTCCTAAAAATATAGAGGATTAATTTAATGGATGTGTATAAAAAGCATTTTATTTTCAAAACACAGGATATGCCTCTTTTTCTATTACCTATGGAACATTTATGAAAGTTGATCATGTTTTACCAAAAAGAAAATCTCAATAAATATCCTAAAGCAAAAAATGTTCGGGGAATATTTTTGCCTACAGTGCAGTACAATTAACAAATGGTTACCAAAAAATACAACAATAACAAAGGGGGGAGAACACCACTTTCTAAAAGAAAATAAACAACGAATGTTAGAATCGAATGACAGAGATACTGCAAATGGCAACACAGAATGACATGACATAGAGGGTATATCAGAAGAAAAGTCATAGTCCAAAATGCTTTTCTTACTGAACAGGAAAGAATGCAGATTAGTAAAATAAACACTGAATCTAGAATGGGAGGTGGACAGAGAACAAAATAAACATAAGCAAGTGAGAAAGAGCATATTTTATAAAGATATAGTAGAAATTAATGCCTTAGAAAAATCATAAAAATGATGAATCACAGGGGTAGTTCTTAAAAGAACAATAAAATGTACCAGCTTCTGCAGAGCTAATCAAGAATAGAGAAGTCATGAATGCAGAACATGAAGAATGAGAAATGTAATGCAAATACAGAGACTTTATTTAAATCATCAAATTAATGTAGGTAACACTTTATTAATGGTTCTGAAAATGTCAAAGTTTATATGTCAAAGTAGCAAAATTGCCTTAAGAGATAGGACACTTCAAGGAACAAAACCTACCTAAAAGGATTTACTAGTAAATTCTATTAACGAGCTCATTGCTCAGCTAGCATGGCTCAGTGGTTGAGCATCGACCTGTGAACTGGGGGGTCACTGTTCAATTCCTGGTCAGAACACATGCCCAGTGTGGGGTGTGCAGGAGGCAGTCCATCAATGATTCTCTCTCATCGTTGATGTTTTTATCTCTCTCTCTCTCTTTCCCTTCCTCTCTGAAATGAATAAAAATATATTTAAAAAATAAACCAGCTAGTTCGTGTGATTAATAATTTGATGGATGCAGACACCATCGGTGCAGAGAAGGAATGGATAGATGGGTGGATGGAGAGAAACACTGGGGCCTGGACATGCAGAACTGGAGAATGTAAAGGGGCTAAGAATGAGGCAGGAGGAAGGGAGTTTTAAGACTGGATGACCTCCCGCCAAATGACCATGGCCCGCAACCTTCTGGGCTGACAGAAATCCCTCTGAAAACCTCAGGTTTGGTCCTCCCTGAAGCTGACAAGCCGTGCACACAGGACTAGAGGTCCAGTGTTCACAGGCTCCTCCAGACAGATCAATTAAGCCAGGAAAGCCAGATCCTGACAATGCCCAAGCCCTCCTAGGATCTGCCCTTCCCTCCCCAGAAGCCCGCAGGTGCAGTCTCTCCAGGGGTCAGTGAGAGCCATGAATAGTAAGGGTTTTAGCTCAAGCACACTGAGGCATTTAGCTGCCCAAACCTAATCCCCAATAATCGGATTATGTAAATTCCTACTTCAACCCCATCCCTTGCAGGACCCAGCCCCCTAAGCGCTCCACACTGGGAGACAGGATGGAGAGGACCCGTTACTCTGAAGAGTCACTACGAGTGGAATGGTGCATCAGAATCATTCCCCACGTTAAAAATGGTGAAACCAGCAATCATACGTAAGACAGCGAGGAAAACAAATGTCAGCTCTGGTTCCAACGTGCCAACATAATTGTGCTCCTTTCTCTGTAGCTCTCACCCTCTCTCTCAGTCCCTATCCAGCTGTACACAGATCTTACTTCATAGCTTATTGTTTCAGTTAGCATCCCATCTTGCCACTCAGCTGCCACAATCCTTTTTTTTTTTTTTTTTTAACAGCTGTAGACTATGCCATTAAGAACCTATATTACCTCACAGGTGTTTGGCTAACATGAAAGGTAATATGGGTTCTTTTTTTTTTTTTTTTAAATATATTTTATTGATTTTTTACAGAGAGGAAGGGAGAGGGATAGAGGGTTAGAAACATCGATGAGAGAGAAACATCAATCAGCTGCCTCCTGCACACCCCCTACTGGGGATGTGCCCGCAACCAAGGTACATGCCCTTGACTGGATTCGAACCTGGGACCCTTCAGTCTGCAGGCCGACGCTCCATCCACTGAGCCAAACCGGTCAGGGCGGTAATATGGGTTCTTGGTGCAAATTCTAACTAGAGCCCTAGCTGAACTGTGATACAGTAGGCAGGTGGGAAATCATGGGCACCTCGAGGCAGCAGTGCCCTCCACAGCACAGAGAAGGCAGAGGCAGAAAGAGGACGGCTCGGCGATGTTTACTGCACATAGTAGGTGATAAAGGCCCTTTCGTGCCGGTGGACCAAGTGACCAGTTAATTCTCTCCGACCTCCCCTCCAATTCATTCTTTGCCACCAGAATGAGCTCTGTAGCCAGTGTAAACCTAAACATACGACTCCCGTGTTCGAGGCACGTGGTTGCCTCTGCATGGACTGCCCTCTCCCCACTCCTACACGTGTACTTCCTGGTTAGCCTTCCCCACCCAGCCTTGGGTTCTGTGCCTCCCCCAGCACCTACCTGGTGCCATTTCCCACCTTCTAGACCACACTCTGGGTATTTGGGACCTCTGAATTTCTGCTCAAACGGCCCTGCTTTTGTTTTGAGAGCCTGCACAGGGCTCTTCCTGAGATCCACGTGATCTGGGAGCCCACATCACATACACAGGGCCTTTTACAGAACTGGAGCGGGGGAAAAAATGGGGCTGGGGATGGGTCAGGAATCTGCATGTGTACCCTTGTTCCGAGTCCCACAAATGTCAGGCAGAGGCAGCCCTGCAGCAAGGCCTAGCTTAAATGCCACCCCTCCCACAAGCCATTTCTGATGCTCCAGCTATTTATCTCTTGTCATTGACACCCCTACAGTGCTAAATGCATTGCCTGCTTGGTTTTCCTCACTTAATGCTCACACGCCTATCATTGTCCCCATTTTAGAGATGAGGAAACGGAGGCAGGGAGAAGTTACATAATTCTCCTGGGATCACACAAGTGGGTAGATCAGGGGTTTCAACCCGGATATGCAACTCCAGAGTCCTTTGTTCTTATCTACTAAATTGTGATGTATTTGTGCATTTATTGCGTCAAATCCTATGCTGGGTCATTCAGAGAGGGCGATGGCTAGAAATTCATTACTAATCCATTGCATTCATCAACCAACATTCGATGAATGTCTTTCCACTAGGGCTGGGCGGGAGACAGCAAGATAAATACATATAATATTACTAAATGAAAATGAGTGATACGAAGAAGAATATAGCAGGGCAGGAGGATGAAGAGTACTTGTGGGTGTGAAGGTGCAATTTCAGATACTGCTGTCAGAGAGGAAACCTTCCCTGAGAAGGTGACCTTGGAGCAAAGACCTGAGGAATGACAACTCCTTGAGCGCAGGAATTGGTCTGTTTTGTTTGAAGCTGTGTTCCCACTGCCCAGGACAGGCACTGGCCCATGGTCAGCACTCCATAATAATTTGTTGGATGAATGAAAGGAAGTGATGGAGGAGCTATGTGGATACCGTGGGGGAGAATGTTGTAGGCAGAGAAAACAGTAGGAAGGCCCGGAGGCAGCGGCGGGTATGTGGTGTGTTCCTCCAACAACAGAGGTCAGAGTGGCTAGAGCTGAGTAAACACAGGAGAGAAGGAACAGAGAGGTCAGGGAAAGGCTGTCTTCAGAGCCACTGATAAGACCTGAGTTTGAGTCTCAGTGAAATGGAGAGACACCCCCAAGGGTTTGGGCAGAGAAGTGATGGAATCTGGCTTGAGTTTTCATAGCATCATCCTGGGTGATGCTGGACAACAGACTGAAAGAAGCAAGTGCAGAGGCAGAAAGGCCACTGTGATCGCCAAGTCCTGTGCTGGGCACTGGAAACTGGCGGATATACCTGGGAATCCGCGCAGTGCCGTGATTGACTTCGTGGTGCTCCTTACGCTCTTTCGGTGCTTGGTAAAAAAACGCGAATTTCAGCTCCCATCCCCGAACACCTGGTCTGATGAGGCTGGATTGTGGTTGTTGAGATCCGCCTCCCCTCAACCCTTGTTTTCGGAGCGCAGCTGGAGCCTCGCTGGAACTTCCATAGTTCACATCTGATGCATTAACCACGGGGCACGCACTGCCCGAGGCTGCGGAGGTTGGAGAGGGTGGGTAAGCTGCACGCAGGGCCCCTAGCTGCGACCCAGGTGAGTGGCAGGACCCCTGCTGCCCCTGAGCTTACACAAAGCGGGGTTCTCCTTCCGCCTCTACCCCCTTTCCAGGGCACAGGGAGGGCTAGTCCTGGGAAGCGGGGGCACGGGGAGTGGGGCGGGGCCGGCGGGATCCCCGGCAGGGAAGGGGCCCCCTTGGGCCTCGCTAACAAAGGGAGGTGTCCTATAAAGGCGGCGGCGGGCGGGCCTCCAGACGAGGGCGCACACGGCCAGAGAGGGCGCGGGCTCCTGGATCTTGGCGAAGAGGTGCGTGGACTCCGGGTGCAGGGGTGGGTGCAGGGGTGGGCGCGGGGGCGGGGGGTTAGTGGGCGCCGCTGGGGCGGGGCTCGTGGGCCAGCGGGTCTCCCTCCGCAGCCCCGGAGTCCAGTCCCAGCCGCACGCGCCAGGAAGGCAGGAGTGTGGAGGCGACTTGGTAGCAGCCACCAAGTCAACTCGGTGAGAAGACCTGGGGCTTTGGGCAGGGCCGGGGCGGGGGCGCCGCTCTGGGGGGGCGCCGCTCCGGGGAGCGTGTAGGCGGAGCCCTTTGCTTTGAAACGCGACGCCAGGGACAGACACCCCAGAGCTCCCAGATAGCTCATGTGCAGAGGTGAGCGGCTCCCGGACACCTGGCAGGTGCGAAACTTTAGCAGGAGAGGCTTTCCTGGACGCCTGAACCACTGACTCACAAGGCAGGGCTGCAGGCTGGGGGAGCAAAGGTTATAAAAAGAAAAAGGGAAAGGCTGGGAAGTGCAGGGCACGGGCAGCAGGTTGGGCGGGGTAAGCATGGAGTGACGGGTGGTGGGCGCGCCTTGGAACAGGTGGCTCTCCCAGTGCCCCCCTAAGGCCGGCATTCACAGTAAATGAGCTTACTGAGAACATCAACATGCAGAGTTGTTTAAAGAGAACAGTAACCTGCATAATCATATGTATTCTGATTTTTATATTATTTAGAAAGGATATAAATAGCGTATATGTACACACCAAACTGGCTACTGCTGTGGAATGCGATTAGATAGGTAGGGAGACTGCCAATTTTAAATTTTTTTTTTGCTTTATGAACTGGCGTACTGCTTGATCATTTTCCTTAAATGAACATATATTTCTTCTACAAACATTAACAAAGGCAAAGCTGTGCCTGGTGTCGGAGGTTGGGCATCTCCCACGAAGGGAACTCTGTCTGTAGACCACCCTTCGTCTCCGGCTCTCTGGAGAGTGCTTTCACTCACTGTCAGGAGAAGAGGCAGATGCAGGACCAGGGGCCAGGAGGAGAACGTAAAGTCTCAGGGAAGAGGAGCCGCAAGTGTGGGAATGCCGGGGGCAGGCCACCGTGGGCCCGTTGGCCGGGTGCCTGCGTCGCAGGTTTTCTACTGGACCTGGGCTGTGTGTCCCGGAACCACCAGCACCAAAACGCAGCGGCTCCTGTTTCGGACATTAGTCACCTTCTCTAAGGCATGATTGTCATTCCTTTCTCTGGTGACCTGCTACCCTCAGTGGTGACAATATAAACACAGGTTTGTTTCCTATGACCTTCCTCCTGCCCAGGCATTCCTGGGGGGTCCGTTCAGGGGTGTGTAGATAGAATTCGGGGATTCTATATACTTAGTTGGGAAAAAGTTACATCTTTATTGCCACTAACCTTTCATCTAAATGTCACCTCTCCTTTGTGGATGCATGTGGGCAGTAAACTGCAGTGGTATTAGCAGTACTGGTGACTTGTCACCAGTAGAAATCATACATACTTCCATGCTACAGATGTTGCACATCTTTTGAAAAAAATCATTTACATATCCCTATGTATCGATTATGCTAATAAATCGAATGTGTTATGAAGCAAAGCACATGCATTATTATATATAAATTTAAAATTATTTTAATAACTGTGAAGCATAATTGGTTATTTGATGGGTCGATGTATTTTAAGTGATGCACTTAAAATCACTATTCTGAGAAGAGAACCAAAGGCTTTTTACTTTATGTATTGAAAAGCATTGTTCTGAGACGGCTTCCTCAGACTGCCAGAAGGTTCCATGGCACAAAAAAAGGTTATGCACCCTGACCCAGCAGGAGTCAGTGGTGACACAAATGCATAAACACCCAGGCTTGGGACACAGGCTCTGCCACGGATTCCCTGTGTGACCTGGGACAAAATTCTTCACCCCTGTTTTGACATCTACCAGATGTCTTCTGATTCTGTGGCATCTGGCGTATTTTTTTTTTTAAGCTCTTAACTTACTCTGAAATCAAGATTAGCAGCAGTCAGTCCTCACAACTAGAAAAACACTAAATAAAATTTAAAAAATTGTAAATGAAATGTATTGGGGTGGCTTTGGTTTCACGTGTACAGTTCTATGATACATCATCTGTATATTGCATTGTGTTTACCACCCCAGTCAGGGCTTTCGTAATTTCCCAGCGACCTCCGCTTTGGGTTTTTCCAGCTTGTTAGGTCGTTGATTTGTACTTCCCCCTGTGGAGAAGGAGGGGGCACACTTGAGGATAAATCCACAAGTAATTATGCAGGCCTCGTTTCAGAAGCTTGCCTTCCTCTGTCTGCTTCCAGAACAATAGAATGGAGCCCTCTTAGAAGAGAACACCAGTTAGTTTATCCTGCCTAATCTTTTTCTTGCCACTTTGAAAAGAATCCCCATGGGCCTGAGTTGACTTAGTGAATGAGCTAAACCCTCTATTGACAAGAGAAGCTTGAAAATAACTTTGTTCCCATAGTCCTGGCTAAGCAGCCAGCCTTGCCAGGAGAGAACAGGACCGTTTTCTTTCGATCTTAAAATCCTCCTGATTTGGTTCAAGCTTTCAGTTTTAGGTACAGTTGGGCACAGTTCTGACAACACTCATATTTTCATTGTAGAACCAACGGCCTGGTTATCGAGAACTGGCTTAGGTTAGATCACTGGCAGTAAGTGGGTGTCGTGGTATTTCAGAACAGAAAGTGGCCTCAGGGGTCGGCTGGTCCACCCCTTTAGTTGGAAGGATACGTGGGCTGCCCGGAAGCCCCCCGAAGGCCCGGTTTGGTGCTGTTTCTCTGCTCCAGCAGTCCCTGCCCCTCCCTCTCCATGTCACACAGGCAGTGGCTGGCTCCTCCATGTCCATCTGCCAGCACAGTATCTGGCACATAGTTTCAGTGACTGCTGATGCCAAAGCTTGGAGGGCATAGGGTTGTAACTCATGGGCCCAAATGGGAGTGTCTCCACAGAGCAAGGACATGGACTTAAGTGGCTGGTGGAGGGAGCCTGAAGCCTGCCATGCGCTGCCGGGGTTTCGCTCACCACCGGTTCCCGGCACAGCACTGGACTCTCCAATCCGGACAGAGCAGGAAAGGCAACCAGAACCTGGCTGGGACATGTCCCGGGGGCGTACAGATGATTGACAAATGCCAGGCTCTGGATTAATGACACTTCTCATCTGTATAGGGAAGAGAGCCCTCGTATTTATTAAGTGCCTGTGTGCTGGGCACATGGTGTCTCATTGATATCCTTATATACTTCATAGGGGATCTCACTTAGTTCTCACAAGAAACTGAGGATGGCTTTATTTCCGTTTTCCAGAAAAGAAAACTGAGTCTTAAAGAAGTTAACGGATTTTTTCAGAGTCATATAACTAGGGCAGTGGTCGGCAAACTCATTAGTCAGCAGAGCCAAATATCAACAGTACAACGATTGAAATTTCTTTTGAGAGCCAAATTTTTTAAACTTAAACTTCTTCTAATGCCACTTCTTCAAAATAGACTCGCCCAGGCCGTGGTATTTTGTGGAAGAGCCACACTCAAGGGGCCAAAGAGCCGCATGTGGCTCGCGAGCCGCGGTTTGCCGACCACTGAACTAGGGAATTGGGAGCCTAGGAAATTGAGAGCTGAGATTCAAAGCCATATCTTTCTACATTAAAACCCATAAACTTTCTTAGTTTTTTTCTATTGTGAGGCAAATAATATATGAATACTTTATTATAAAAATGTAAAATAATGCCAAAGTATACAGAATAAAACCCATAAGTCTCCTTTTTCTACCTCCCCCCAACCCACTCTCCTCCCCCCGAGGAAGCTCTATTGACAGTTTGGCCTGAATCCTTCCAGGTATTTGGCTCTGTATCTACACGCACGCGCGCGCACACACACACACACACACACACACACACACACACACATATACATATATCCATACACTCCTATAGAGTGAAATAAACAAATACATAAAGCTATTGTAGCTTCTTCATTAGGAAAAAATAAATTACAATGAACATTTTGTTTTCTCTGTTTTATTGGTAGGGATCATTGTAATCCTTTATCATTTATTGAGCACTTACTATGTGCCAGACATTGCACTAAGGTATCGTTTTATGTGGCCTCACAGTTGTCCTTCACTTCTGAGGCATGTGAAGCACAGAGAGGTTAAGAGATTGCTCAGGGTCACACAGCTAGGAGGCGTAGAGGCAGTAGCCAAACCGGGGTCTGGCTCTGTAGCCTATGCTTTTTTTTTTTTTTTTTTAATATATTTTATTGATTTTTTACAGAGAGGAAGGGAGAGGGGTAGAGAGCCAGAAACATCGATCAGCTGCCTCCTGCACACTCCCCACCGGGTATGTGCCCGCAACCAAGGTACATGCCCTTGACCGGAATCGAACCTGGGACCCTTGAGTCCGCAGGCCAACGCTCTATCCACTGAGCCAAACCGGGGTCTGGCTCTGTAGCCTATGCTTTTAACCATCACTTGGATGCCTCCACCACTGTCTGACTCCTACAGAGTCAGGGCTTGGTGGTATCCTAGTGCTTGTTCCAGTGAACTGGGATCATCCTCATTTGGTTTCTATGGAAGCGTACTGAATAGTGGGATAACTTCTGGAACATGTCTCCATCCCTAGGCCAACCCCAGCAATGTCTACAACACGCTTACCACAACCAGGGCTGCTTACATGTGAACGTAGCATGAGTTAAAACACAGAAACAGTGCCTGGCACAAGGCAAGTGCTCTGCTTGCTCTTATTTTTCCTTACTGTGTAGTTCACAGGTTGCCTTCATATGCAGTATTTCATTCATTCCCTACAACAACCCTGTGCGGAGAGAATGGTACTGTTAACCTATCTGATAGTGGAGGAACTGAGGCCTGTGAACTGACAGGGAGCGCCCCAGGGCTGGTTAGTGTTTGGTGCTGTGACTAGAACACCCACCTGTGAGGGAAAGGGTGGCGTTTCCCTTCTGTTTTGTCCTGCTGTGCCTTCCTGTATGATGGCAGGTATCTGATATGTGAATACACTGCTTCCTTATTAAACTTAGTGTTACAGCTAAAACCGGTTTTGCTCAGTGGATAGAGCGTCGGCCTGCGGACTGAAGGGTCCCAGGTTCGATTCCGGTCAAGGGCACGTACCTTGGTTGCGGGCACATCCCCAGTGGGAGGTGTGCCGAGGCAGCTGATCGATGTTTCTAACTCTCTACCCCTCTCCCTTCCTCTCTGTAAAATATCAATAAAATATTTAAAAAAAAACAAAACAAAAAACAAAAAAACTTAGTGTTACAAGGCATCAGTGTCCCGATTTGGAGAGTAGAGCATTGGTTCTCAACGTTGACCACACACTGAGTTCACATGGAAATACGTGGCTTGGATCTCACATTAAGGAAGACCTTGTGGTGCATTTGCATCGACTGCAGTTAGCCCACAGCCTTCAGCTGCAGGTCCTCGTTCTATATTTGAATTTAGTTAAAAAAGGTCTGTCACTTGCGTCTATAGACGCTCATGGCGTACAACTGGTTAAGGATTAAAATAAAAGGACAAAGAGATTACAGCAGGCTTGGTTATAGAAGAACAAGATATCACCCTCAAGAATCATTCAATACCCCACAAGTCATTTTACCGATAAATATATTTATTATTTTGTTGTATGTAGTCATCAACACTTTTATAGCAATTACTGTGTGCCAGGCACTGTTATAAGTGATTTACAAATATTTCATTCTCCTAAGAGCCTTTGTTTACCCCCAAGGGCTGAAGGACTTCAGTGAGGAGAGGGCATGGGGGGCTCTGGGATGGCTTCACAGAAAGGGAGAATTTGAGCTGCTCTTTAAAGAATGTGTAGAAATAGGCAAGGAGAGTGAGAAGGGAATTCAAAGCACAGAGGAAGGCAGGTGTAGAGGAGTGGAGCTGGAATATTTGTTGCTCTCTGTGGGAACAGGAATGGCCAGCTGATAGCAGTGAGCCAAGAGCACCCAACTGTTGAGGTCTGTCTGGGCTTTGGCTTGTTTGCTGATGCATCAAAACGTTCCCATTGATGCATGTCAATCCAAACCATGTGAAAAAAGGGATCATGTTTCTGAGAGTTAAAAATGGCACAGTAATTTTTGGCCATATATGAGGATAGTCACTCCCCCTGGGTTGGAGAGGTCACAGAAATGGAGCCTCGGGGAAGCCCGCATACCTTCTACAGCATCCATGCCAAATCATCACCCCCATATGCTCCTGGTCTTTCTTCTTTGTCACCCTAAATACCCCCACTTCTGTTCTTCATACAAGAGGCTTTCAAGACTCTTCAGCACCCTGTTCACCCTCCTCTAAATGTGGTCCACTCTGGATATTTTAGTTCTTATGCTGTGGGGTCTAATCCTCCAGGGGAGGTCTGCCAGCTAAGACCAGAGATGCATTCTATTTTCATCATTCCAAATATTGTATTATTCATGAAACCTAGGATCACAGCTTTTTAAATAAAAGAATCCATATTTAACTCCCTATTGACTAAATATATATTTTATTATTCAATCCTATGCATGTACTACTCAGTTCTATGTTGTGCCTGATTCCAAAAAGTTAGGAGGAGTTCATTATATAAGAAGCAATGGGGGTATTAGGATAAAAATAACCTTGTAACCAGATGGGGGTATTGGGATAAAATAACCTTGAAAACAGCCAGGGAGAAAAAGGCCAAAGGGTGTTGTTCTTATCCTACCCTCTCTTCTGCCACGTTTTCTTCCCTTCTCAAAAGGAGGATTCAAAAAAACCTGAAAATGAGAAAATGAATTTCCTAAAATCTGGGTCAAGAAGATCAAACACCTCAAGTTTTTTGGCAGGACACGTGCTACCCACCAGGCCTCTTACAAGGTATTGGCCCTCAGGGCCCTTTCTCTTTCCCTGGTCAGGAACTCAGACATGACGGGGAAAATCTTCACAAACACCAGGGAGCGGTGGAGGCAGCAGAATGTGAACAGCGCCTTCGCCAGGCTGAGGAAGCTCATCCCCACTCACCCTCCAGACAAGAAGCTGAGCAAGAATGAAACGCTTCGCCTGGCAATGAGGTATATCAACTTCTTGGTCAAGGTCTTGGGGGAGCAAAGCCTGCAGCAAACGGGAGTGGCAGCCCCAGGAAACATTCTGGGACTCTTCCCCCCAGGACCCCACCTGCCCGACAGGACTCTGCTCTGTGACTACCAGGTTCCTTCACCTGGCCCAAGCCACCACGTCCCTTAGTGTGACTCGGACTCTCATCACCCAGGGAGACACTTGTTCAGCAGTCACTGGCCATCGACAGCCTTTTGCATGTTACAGAGTCAACTTGATGAAGAATTTGTGAGGCAGGAATTTAAGCTTCACAGGAGATGGCTCAGGGACAGCTGCCAGGAGCCGACAGGAGGCCATGAGGAATGGTGTTGGAATGCGGCCTGTTTCTGTCTATTTCATATGTCCAACATCTACATAAGATGTTGTTTGAAGAAAAAACAATCACTCAATATGTTTTCAGTTATAAGCAAGATGAGTAGAAATGCACATTTCAGATGAGTAAAAAATGCTTCCCTCAGAACTTTTTAAAAATAATATATTTCTTTTCCGATTTCAGAAAGGAAGGGAGAAGGAGAGAGAGATAGAAACATCAATGATGAGAGAGAATCATTGATCAGCTGTGTCCTGCATGCCCCCACTGGGGATCGAGACCGCAACCCAGGCATGTGCCCTTGGCCAGAATTGAACCTGGGACCCTTCAGTCCGGCTGATGCTCTATCCACTGAGCCAAGCCGGCTAGGGCTCCCTCAGAACATTTAAAAATATATATTTTTGTTGATTTTAGAGAAGAAGAGAGCGGGAGAGAAAGATAGAAACATCAATGGTGAGAGAGAATCATTGATCGGCTGTGTCCTGCATGCCCCCTACTGGGGATCAAGCCTGCAACCCAGGCATGTGCCCTTGACGGGAATCAAACCTGGGACCCTTCAGTCTGCAGGCCAATGCTCTATCCACTGAACCAAACCAGCTAGGGCCCTCAGAACATATTTTAAAGTTTCTTTTGAAAAATGTAGCATGTTTGATCAAGGAGGAACAAAACAAGTCTCAGGTTGGCTCTTGCAGGAAAAAAATCCCGGAGGCTTGTGGGAAAATCTGTGGAGAAAAGACCCTCCTGACATGGGAAGATTACAGGAATGCAACAGATACGTATGAAAGAGCTCTGCATTCTTTATCTCTACAGAAATGGGAGGTGTTACCTGCCATGAGCCATTCCCATATATGTTATCTCCAAAGCCAAATGGTGGGTTATATCTGTGAGAGGCAAGGACTTGATCACTTATGAATTAGAGTTCCTAGTTTTCTTATGAAGAACAGCTGAAATAGGTTCTCTAACCCCTCAGTTTCACATGTCAGGTATTAATACTTCTAATTCAGCCTGAGTTCCTGCTGATTTAAGACCTGTAAAATTCAAATATAATTATGAAAATCCAAACATTACCATTTAACGACTCATTTAACAGAGAGCTTAGTTTAAACAAAAGATTTGGAGCAGACAATAGGACTGTAATACCAGACTCTAATGAATTAATGAATTTGGAATTTGTCTTCCCTGCGATGGAGCATTAGCTCAGTCTTATGTTGGGAGGGGTGGTACCCACAGGCCAATGGAACAGTGTGGATTTGGCATAACTCACCACCACGTGCCACCCTGATAATGCTTGGATTCAGAGATGAATCCCATAGCTTAGCCCAGAATACAAATGATGTCGTTTGATTGTCTCTGGGACATTTTATTTCCCCAAAGTTCTCGATGGTACATTGGTTTTAAAACCTTCTGAACCACCAGTAGGAAATTGATGGATTTGCAATTATGGATTTCCCGTGTATACACAACAGCGGAGTTAACATTTCCTGCCACTCTGGAAAGAAGATAGTTGATTTATGAAAGGTTGAAATGAGCCCCTTTGGTTTGGTAATCAGAAGAAAATTGGATGAGGCCCCCTCAAAATCTCATTCCCCAAATTAGCAAGGCCGTTATGCCATTAAACTCTATGCAGCATTCACACTCATCAGAAGCAATGCATTTCCTTCTGGGTCCTTTCTTTAAACTGCCTGCACTCAGTAAACTTCCCCATGGACCCAGAATAGTCGGAGAAACAAATGGCATTTCTCACAAGCGTGGGGGGACTTAAGTATGCCCCCAAACTACCAATGCTTTGCTGATAGTTGTCAATTGAGCAACATTACTTATTCCCATCTGGCATGAAATCAAAATCACACTTTTGACAATATTTTGATATTGGCTTCGTTTTACCATGTTGCCGAGGACTGCATGAAGGCCTGACTATGGGATTTAATGCTCTTCTCAGAGTGAGTGCACCTTTTTGCTGTTGGGGCCACGTCTGTGTGCTCCTAAAAAGCTCTGGGGAGATTGGATGATCATTAAACTATATGAGGGGGATCATTGTTTAATGAAACCCTGCAGGAAATCTCCTTGATAGAATGAATGCACATTTAAAAGATGACTTTATGTAATTCACCTCTTAGATGATTTCTTTTGCAAGCTTGGATTTTGGTATATCAAGTTGTGTTACGTTAAAATGACTGTCAATAAATACATACATACATACATACATACATACATACATACATACATAAATAAATAAATAAAATGCCTGTCAGACCTAAACCTTGGCAAGGTGGCTGTAAGACTGGAGGCTAATTCAAAAATCACTCTAGAGTCTTCGTTGGTGTCCGATACTTAGGGCTTGGTGATTGCAATAGTAAGAATTTATGATTTGAACGTATTGTAGTTCACTGGTGGTACATCTTCTTAAGGATCATTTGAACCCAACAGAAGAGTTTAGACAGATTATATCATCTATGCTACTCTGTTACTTGAAAACAAGTGTTTGGTCTGCTCCAGACACCACTGGAAACTTCTGGAAACTAGGTATAAACAAGTCCATTTATTTATATAGGTCATTAAGTTGGCTAATTTTACTCCTCATGTGACAGAGGAGAAAACAGGTCCAGAGCATTTCAAAGTGACTTTGCAAAGGTCACATGGACGGTGAGTGGAAACCAGTGCGTGCCAGTGTCCTGATCCAGCGCCCAGCCTTTCTGCAGCCTTGTTTGGTCACTGAGTATTTTAGGATTGAAAACGGACCAGCACCTTATGATTAGGCTCCTCTCCTTTAATAGTGCTCTGTAATCCTCTGTGCATTTTTATTGAGATTGAATTATTGTGCTTTATAGAATGTGATTAGAAGTATCAGCCAAAGATTTTATCTGTTGTTTTGTGATATTTTTACCATGGATTCTAATTTACTATTTAACTATTAATTTATTGAAAATAAATTAAGAAAAGAAAGTGTTCTTATTTTTTCATTTTAAAAAGAATTTTATAATTAACTAAGCTCATCCGCCCACTCACTCCATCCTTACAGCCAATCTTCTGGCTTTGAACCACCCCCCACCCCACTATCTTTAGTCAAGAAAAGAAATTCTGTTCCCCAGCAAAGCAGGACCTCTGCAGCCTAACCCCATTGTACCCTTCCCTTTACCTTCTACAGTCCCCGAAATGTATTGTACATGCTAATGAAACCATTTCACTTGATGGTCCCCAAACACCCCCCTGCTCAATACCTCTGACTTTCCTCTTGTGATTCCATCTGCTTGCATGAACGTCCCATTCTCACTTGTTTTACTCACCCCTCCATCTGCACCAAATTCCACTTGCTAAAATCTTTCATGGCTGATCTGAAATACCACTCCTTCAGGAAGCTTGACTCATCTTAAACATCATCTCTTACACAAAGTCCTCCTAGATTTCCACTGCTCCGTCTAATCTCTCCTTTCTTAGAATCCCCTTACGTACTTCACGACCCTTATTTCCTCTACCTTGTGTTTCAGGTACCCGTGCATAGTCTGTCCCCCTGCTCCCAGCTAAGATCTCCTTGACACGGTGACAGCTTCTATCTAACATCTAACCCGTAAGACAGCCCTGTAAGTGACCTCGCTTTCAGAATGAGGAAGCTATGTCAGGACTGGCTCTGTTAAGTATCTTCCTCTAGCTTCCCCTAAAAGAGGACATTGACATGAAACTTGAACAGGCCGAATTTTACTGAGAAACCCAAAGTCCAAAGCTCTTCTTTAAGGTTTGTTTCCCATACTATCCATGCAGCACCTGCCTCATGAGGTTTCGTCACCCAAGCATGGCTTGAGATGACCAAACTATGTACAAGTTATGCACAACAGGCTTTGTCCTGAAAAAGGCAAAGGATCTTTCATCTTTTCAGGGGTCTGGGAGAATGGACAGCTTAACTGCTGACCCACAGGCCAAAGGTTAGTTAAAACCACATCCTTACATTAAAAGGTCAAAGATAAGGAGGAAATCTAAACTCTCAATGGCAGTGCAAAGTGAGGGATTTAAAGTGGCAGGTGCTACAAAATGCCAAGGAATGAATGCAGTGGAAGGATTACGGGAAGCCAGGGCCAAGGTCTCCTAAACTGAACATGCATTTCTGTGACTCTTGGAGTTTGCTATCAACAGGGACACTTTCCATTTTATCTTCTCTTTATTGCGAATGATTTATCACAAAGAGATTTTAATGAACACTAGACTTTTACACACACCTTAGTTAGGTTTGTAATCTGCCAAATAACGTGTACTCTAGGAATTTAATTTCCAGAGCTCAAGAATTCCCTGGTAGTTGAATGAAGCAAGCCATTGAATTGCCTTTTATGGGTAACTTTAAAAATAGGATTATTCAATATGATCGTATACTTGTACCCAAGTCATTCTCCTTCTAGAAACCTATTATAAAAAAATAATCATAATTATGGTCAAAGAATTATGCATATGGATATCTACTTCAGAATTATTTACATTATAAATACAAGTAAAATAAAATTATACTAATAGAGCCAAGATTCGCTGAGTATTTACTGTATGCCAGGCTGTGCCAATAGCTTCCTGTGTATCAGCTCACATAATCTTCATAACAGTGTTCTATTGTTAAGATTATGTTGATTAGATGTATTGTTCTCACTTCACGGATAAGGAAACTGAAGTGTAGGAGGTTATTTAACTTGCCCAAGTTTCCACTGCAGAGCCAGAATTTGACCCCAGTCGTTTTTACTCAAAATCACTGCTTTTCACAGACAGATTTTTTTTTTTTTAAATCAAAGTTCTTAATGCCTTTTGACCCTATCCACCTTAATGGAACCTCATGGACCAGGCATATTACCCAGTAACGCTACTGGGTAAACAAGCACAACCCTAAAAAAACAAAGCCTCCTTTTCGGAAGGCTCGTTTCTGTTAGCACAACTTCCACTGTGCCATGCAACAGAATTTATGTCTGAGAGGATGGAACCCCCAGCACTTCCTTGGCATAATTTTCCCTTTATCACATAATTCTTCAGGGTATAAAACCCAGACCACCAACCACATTTTTGCGTGAGTCTCCCCTTCTGCCCCCCATATTTCAGTCATCGCCTACCGGCAGCAAGCACTTCTTTCACCGGAGGCTGCTCTTTTTGGGGGCAGAAGGACACAGTGAAAGGAACGTGGCCTCTGCTGAAAGGCAGGCATGGCTTCAGAGCCCAGCCTTGTTACTCACTCACTACATGACCCTAGGCGTGTCTCCCAGACCCCTGTAAGCCACGGTTTCCCCAAGTGTACACTGGAGCAAATATCTCCATTAAGCGGTTGCTAGAAGTATCACAGGTGGCATTTATCTAACTCCCAGCACATAATAGGCTCTCGATGACTATGAATAACCCTTTTATTTTTTCCTTCCCCATCTCCAATGTGCCATATTCAGATCTGTTATGTTGCATGTCCAAGGAGGTGTATCATATACTCACACGCAGGACAAAGAGCGTACTAGTCCCCAGAGCTGTCTTTTCTCTGTGCTGTTTCCCTGTCTTTTCACCAGTATACTAGTATCTGTCCTTCCCAGTTTCTGTGATGGAGGATCTGTCCTCCTGGAGCCTGAGCTGTGGTAGGCAGTTAGCCAGACACAAGCAGAGCAAGGACAATGGGCCAGGTAGAGAAGGTCACCAGGGTGGAAAGCCCCAGGTACCTAGCAACAGACAATTGTAGGGTGGGACCTTGCCCCCGGGGTGATCTTCCTCCCCTAGCATATCCTTGGTCATGTGGTTTGGACCCCCTGACCTTTACTCCTTAGAGATAACATCTGAGCCTCAGTTGTATTTCAGCTCCAGGCCCAGAAAAACAATAAAACCAGACCAGTGACCCCACAGCTGACCTCAGGATTAGTTGCATTGAATAATGACCCCCTTCTCTGGCACCGGCCATTCAATCAGTGGAGACATAGACTCGGAAAGGACACACCTGGAGAATTGCTGAATCTTCTATTGAGATCTTCCCCTGGGAACTCCCCTAACTTCTCTGCCCTTAAAACTTTGAGGACAGAGAACCCAGCAAGCTCTTCCTCCCAGAGCAGCCTGCATCTTTCCCTTCCCCTTACTCTTTACCCCTCCCCTCCCTCAGGTGTGTTACCATTAGCTTCCTCACTCCCCAACTCCAAGGGCCCTTCCTTTACCTCTATAACTTGTTTCATAAGCTCATTTCTTCTAGGAATTACTTCTACCTCTGTGATTTTATAAATAAACTAGAGTCCCAGTGCACGAAATTTGTGCATTGGGGGGGGGGGTGTCCCTCAGCCTGGCCTGTACCCTCTCACAATCCAGGACCTTTTGTGGGATGTCTGACTGCCGATCATCCCTCTTGCAATTCGGGACTGCTGGCTCCTAACTGCTTGCCTGCCTGCCTGATCACCCCTAACCACTCCATGGGGGGTGGGGCCAGCTGGGGCGAGGGGCTGTGGTCGTTCTGGTCTCTGGTCATTCTGGTCGTTCCACCGTTTCGGTCGCTGGGCTTTTATTATATAGGATGTTCTCTTATAGTTAGTTTTGGCTCTGAATTCTTTCCAGAAGAATTGGCTATAAAAACTAGCCAAAACTCAAGTACCGAGGAGGTTGCTGAACCCAGGCTCAGTCTGACCCCACTGGTCTAACATCTACCGTCTTCAACAGAGCCATTCAGTTTCTCCGAGAGGGACAAAGGAGACATTGCTAGGTTGTCTGCAGATCTTTGGAACCTAGTGAAGAAATTGAGTCTGGGGAGGCAGGTAGGAAAATAATTCCTATCTGCTCGAAGCTGAAGTAAGCACGTAGAAACCTTAAAAGTGAGAAGGGGATCTGGAGGCCTGATATTCAGAAAAAAGGATAAGAAGCAGATCAGGGGAAGGCCTGAGAAGCACATTAGCTCTGACAGACCTTGGGCTATGGGTCGAAACAGTTGTATTTTTATACATCATCTTACGTAGACAGAGTGGTTAAATGGCATAAAATAAAGTGATTCAAGGTGTCCTTAGTCGGACTAGATGCTCTGCTTTTTTTAATAAAGGTTCCTTTTGAAAAAGTCTGACACTTCCATAGATATTTTACATCATAGTCAAGCTATGGATGGAGAACATAACTTAGCAGTATATGAAAAGACAATTACACTATGACCAAGTAAAGATTTACCCCAACAATGCAAGAAAATATCTTCATAGTATATATCCCATATCAATTTTGATATTGAAAAGCCTTTCATTAAAATATATTACCTGGTCCTTATTTGGGGGAGGGAACAGGGAAACACCAGCCCTGTGCAAATCTCCATCACGCTGGTCTTCCTTTCTCAGGCTTCTGGTTGGCAGAGGCAGGACAGAGGGTGGAGGAGGAAAGAGGACGAGGTATTTGTTCTCCTCTCCCCTCCCTCTGCAACCAAAGCTCATCTCAGGCAGCCCCTCTTCAGAGTCACACCTTGCTGGGTTCCAGTAGCACTGGGGATACCAGAGGAAACTTTGAACCTGCCTTTACCCAGCTATCTCTTTCTGGGGACCCCGTTTTTGAGATAAGTTGTTCTGAATTTTTGTTTCTTGGTGTTGATTTTTCCTTCCTGTTTTTGGACCTTTCTTTCACGTAAGAAGGGCAAAATAAATCAATCGCTTGAAAACTCAACATTTACTGCACACATAGATTGGCATTCCATTCTTAGTTTTCAAAATAATGAGTTTCAGTTATACCCATAAACTGTGCACAACAGAGAAAGGTGCACTCAGTCAAAAATGTCCCTGCTTCACCTATTACAAGTTGATTGTTGAGTTTTCCTTCCATGGTTTCTAAGGAAGCACACATTACCCAAAGGCCTGAAACAATGGCCACCACCTAGCTTTTTGTCTCTCTTTCCAGAAATAAAGGAAAGATACAGACGTCCCATTCAGAGAGTACTGAAATCAAACATCCAATGAACTTTGTTCCCTACAAGTAAACCCCTTATCAGTCTCTTGCAGAGATTCTAAAACGCTTATCTTGATAGACCAGATTATGGGGCTGACCCACTCTCAATGCTGAGTAGGAATCAAACGGGCATTTCTCCTCTGTCAGCCACCCCCGCTTCGCCAATCCAGATAAATCAATTAATGGGATGCAGAGCCGCTGTCTTGCCTTTCACTTCCCCACGCTTACCACCCGAGCTTCCCCCTGAATCCTCAGCACCCTGTTTAATACCATCTGAGAGTCCTTATTTACAAGAGGCTTGTGCAGGTGCAAGCTTTCAGGCCAGCAGCACAGGCGCCATTGTGCCCTCTCCTTCCCAGCTCCAGGCTCCCCTCTTTGTGAGACACTTTTCTTTTCCCTGCTTTTCAGACCAAAGACGCCCCTCAGCAGCTAACCTAATCGGATTATGCTAATTTCTACTTCATGAACCCAAACAGCAGCACTAGATCTGCAGAGGGCTAAGGCCAGGAGGAGAGGCGCAAAGACTTTGTTGACTTAGTTGGTAAGCCTAGCCCAGAACAGTGCACAATGAAGGTCCGTCCTGTGGTTAGCCACACAAAGCTGCTGCTCCGGGCTCTCCACAGCTTAGAAAAGAGAAAAGGCAGCAAGTGAGGCCACAGTGGCTAGGTTGTTCTTCCCTCTTATAGTAAGGTTCCTCTTCTTCCTTCTTCCCAATTTACTCACATTTCCTCTCTTGGCTGATCAATGTCTACGTTTGGAAGCTGCAGCCCGTTGGTCCCATTCCACAGACATTTATTGGCACCTCCTACCCTTTAAGGATGATGCTTGATGCTACGGGCTGCACAAACATGGCTAAGTCTGCATATTGCCCTTCAAAAAAAAAAAAAATTCTACTCTGGTGGGGAAAGATAGTTCGGGTACAGCAATCCGAAAACACCCGCGTCAGGCGACGGCGGTTTCTCTACTTGTTCTCTTTGCCTCGTGCTAGTCATCTCCCACAATCTTTCACAGATGATTTTAAAAGCAACTTCTGTTCACATAAAGCTTTATGTTTATTCAAAATATATTCCATAAGTATGTAACTTAATCCTCATAACGATTGTCAGATAAATAAAACTGGTATTTCCAATCCCATTTTCAAGTGTTGAAATGGAGACTTAGAGACCTTCAATGGCTCATCCAAAAAGAATCATCCAGTTAATAATTGGGCTTCTGATTCCGAATCAAGTGTTTCCTGACCCCCACCCCCAGCATGCTGCCTCACATAAGGCTGGAGGGGTTCTCAGGAGGCCCGCTACTCCATTCTAAGACTGTACACAAATGTTAACATTTTACATTAACAGCTTTTTTAAAAAAAACACTGTCATACATTATGAAACTGGATTTCCAAATGGGTAAGTGAAATTGTTCATCTGGAATAATCCAGACAAGTGCTTTTTATAACCTCCAGCTCATTTTTAGTCCTTGACTTTCCTGTCACTGTTCTTGTGTATTTCTGCCTTTCAGCTTCTTCCTTTCTTGGTCAAGACATCCACAAATGCTCCCTGAATTGGTCTCTCCCACCCATTCTAGAGTCAGACCCTTTCACGCATCAGGTTCTTGCTGCCTTGGGTGGTTAGCACTCAGCACTTTAGCTAATTAGTTTCTAAGCTGGTCATACCCTTGGGTGATGAAGCCCCAGCAGTTGCAAAAATTTTCCCTGGAGATTGCCACATACCCGGCTCTGTCACAATTTGCAGAGGAATTCGCCTTTCTCTTATTCCAAAGTCCTCATTCCCTCTGGGAGCTCACACTGAGTTCTTGTAGCTGATATACAGGCTGAAAGGATTGACTGTCCTGAAATTACAGAATGCGTGAGGGCTCTCAGCTCACAGGTTCATTTCACCACCTCTCCCTCACCAGCACCCCTAAAATAGCCCAAATATGCAGCAAAATCAGTTTCCCTCAAGAGAAGAACACAAACGCATATTTCTGTGCTGCCTGTTCCCTCCTCACTTAAACAAACAAACAAAACTAAAAAAAAAATAATCTTACAATCTCATAGCCTGTTTAGGGTAGAGACTGGAAGGGCAGAGGGTTAGAGGTGGAAGATTTCAGATGTGTTTAAATAAATAATTTCTTAACAGAAAAACATTAGTACTCAGTTTACAATTGATTCAAGATAGGTTTTTGTCTGAAAAGCTTCCAGCGGTAGTTTTCAATTAGTTTCCTTAAATGGTTGAATATTATAGGCCAAGCAAGTTCAGACTTCCTTTTGCTAATAGTTTAATATGGAGCAATCTAAACAATAATGAATATTTAAATATCTTAACCTTGGTGTTAATTTCGCTGCAAATGGCTTTTTTCTTTTTTTTTTTTTTTGGTCATTGTAATTATTCCCTATTGGATTTTTAGTGCTCTAGCCACATTCTTCTGTCAAATTCTCATAATGAACTAAGGGCTTTGGGTTAAGGTAAATGTGGGCTGAAGACTATGCCAAGCTAACTGCCTTGACCTGATTCAAATCAAGTATCACAGACAGAGTCTGTGAAAAAGACGAGTTCTTTATGAAAATTGTAGTGATATAGATTTTTTAAAAAACCAGAAGATAAGAAAATTTGGCTATCAAAAACACTGATGAATAGGAAATGTTTATATGCTATAAAGTAGAATATTTTGTAAGTTATGCTAATATATATTATTATACTAGAAAAAAATTTTACTGAATTCCTTCTGGCATTTTCCCCCTGTGTATTGTGTAGACCTCATGCTTTTCTAAAGCCAGAACCCAGCAAACCTTTGCGTGTGGAATACCATGTGGATGATCCTGCCCACTACAGTTATACAGCAGAGTACAGTCTCTAAGAGATGCTGCTGTTGAGCCAAGTACTCTAAAGACAAGACAAAGACTGGGAAAGGAGTTATATGTCAGGTTAGAATACACAGGAGACCAAAACAAAGTCCTAATAACTTTTTGTTTTGACTAGGATCTGTTTCTAGGGTAGCACAATGGAAATTATAAATGCTACATATGGAATAAAAAAAATGCAAATGCAACGTAAGAATCATACTACATTGTCACACTTTGGTTTAAAGCCAGAAAAAGGTAACAGAAAAAAATCAAACGAAAAATATCAATTAGATGGCAGAAGAAGAAGCTCTAGTCTTTACTTCTCTTACCCCAAAACCAATTTAACAGCCATCCATCAATAAAATTGTTGCAGAAGACCAAAGAAAAACCAAGTGACGCTTTAAAGAAAAGGAGGGACACTTTTTAATATGCCGGTGGACTCAGGGAATAACTTTCCAAATCTGACTGAAGAAACATGCAGGGGGTTTCTCTTTATATCTCCCTGTGGTCTTTGTCCCGCAAATATGGATTATGCTTCCGGTCCTTTTTGCGGGCCTTGCAAGAAGGCCCCCAGATGTTGTGGGTCTCCAGGCCATATCTGATGGTATGGCCTGGCACCAGCGTTAATAACACTCCCTCCGGGGCAGTGCACTGTTCGCAGTTTTATGGCCTCTGTAACAGATTCTGCAAGACCAGTATCTGGGAAGGAGGTAGTGACTTAACTATAGGTTATCAAGAATGTACAATGGGCTTGCTAGCACGGATCCAGATTGCTAGCCCCCCAAATATCAGGGTTACATGAGAATTAGCCCTTTTTAGCCTTCTCAAAATTACCTTCATTAGAGCTCTGGAATCCAGGTGAGAGGTGGAACACAGAAATGAGAAAAGATGCAATGAAGGGTAAGAAGAACACTGTCACTTTGCACATGTCACACCTCCCCCAAGCTAGCACAGCAAAATGCTGAAAGAGATCCCCTTGGCACATGGGTCCTCCATGAGGGAAGAGCGAGCAAAGCAAGTGCCTGACTTCTCCAGCCTTTCAGGGTGCTACTTGTGGGTCCCCTTCTGTCGCATCTCACCCAGAACACTGAAAGAATCCAGATAACTGGAGTAGCTGAGAATAAAGGAAAGAGGTGGAGGCCCTCACCAACCAGTGCTCAGATCTCAACAGCTGGCTTGCAGATCCCAGTAACAGATTGTCCTTGATGCTGGTAGACTCTGGCAGCAGGCACACCTGTAGATCCTGCCATCTAATCCACACAGAATCTCTGGCTGGGCTGATTGGTGGAGGACTTTCCCTGACAAAATCCATCTGTAAAGACTGGGGAAAAATGACTGCTTTCTTCAAATGTGCAAACACCAATGTGAAGATCAAGGAAACAAATACCACCAAGGAAACAAAATAAAGCTCCAGTAACTAACCTCCCCCAAAAAATGGAGATCTATGAATTGCCTGACAAAGAATCCAAAATAATCATCTTACAGGAGCTCAGTGAGCACAAAAGTACACAGATAGACAACTAAATGAAACGTGGAAAACAATACATGAACAAAATGAGCAGTTCAACAAAGAGATAGAACTTCAAAAAAAAAAAAAAAAAAGAACTGAACACATTCTAGAGCTGAAGAATACAGTGACTGAACTGGAAATTTCAGCTAAGAGCTTCAATATCAGACTCAATCAAGCAGAAGAAAGAATCAGCAAACTCAAAGACATGGCATTTAAAATTATCCAGTTGGAGGAACAAAAAAATAAGAATGGAAAGAGTGAAGAAATCGTACAGGACTCATGGCATACCTTTAAGAGAACTAATATACACATGTTGGAAGTCTCAGAAGCAAAAGAAAAAGAAAGGGACAGGAAGCTTATTTAAAGAATAATGGCTGAAAACTCCCCATTCATCAAGGTTTTGAATTCTATATCAAGAGATGAATGAATAAAGAATGTGATACAATGAGTATTATTTAACTTAAAAAAGTAAAAGAAATCCTGCCATTTGCAACACCATGGATAAGTCTTGAGGGCACTATCCTAAGTACAATAAACAGCGAACAATTACTCCATGATATTGTTAACATAAGGAATCTACTAGTAAACTAGTCACTCACAGGAACAGAGAGTAGAATTGTGGTTGCCAGGGGCTGGAGGGAGGGGGAAACAGGGAGTTATGAGTCAAAGGGTACAAAGTTTTACTTATAAAAGATAAATAAGTCCTAGAGATCTACACTGCAATTTAGAGCCTATTGTTTTTTTTTTTAAAATTTAATAAATCTTTATTGTTCAGATTATTACAATTGTTTCTCCATTTCCCCCCCCCATAGCTCCCCTCCACCCGGTTCCCACCCCACCCTCTGCCGTTACCTCCCGCACACTGTCCTCATCCATAGGTGTATGATTCTTGTCCAGTCTCTTCCTGCACCCCCCATACCCTTTCCCCCTGAGAATTATCAGTCCACTCCCTTTCTATGCCCCTAATTCTATTATATTCACCAGTTTATTTTGTTCCTCAGATTTTTTTTAAAATATATTTTATTGATATTTCACAGAGAGGAAGGGAGAGGGATGGAGAGCTAGAAACATCGATGAGAGAGAAACATCGATCAGCTGCCTCCTGCACACCTCCCACTGAGGATGTGCCCGCAACCAAGGTACATGCCCTTGACCGGAATCGAACCTGGGACCCTTCAGTCTGCAGGCTGACGCTCTATCCACTGAGCCAAACCGGTTTCGGCCCTCATTTTTTAATTCACTTGATTTTTAGGTTCACTTGTTGATAGATATGTATTTGTTGTTCATAATTTTTATCTTTACTTTTTTTCTTCTTCCTCTTCTTAAAGAATACCTTTCAGCATTTCATATAATACTAGTTTGGTGGTGATGAACTCCTTTAGCTTTTTCTTATCTGTGAAGCTCTTTATCTGACCTTCCATTCTGAATGATAACTTTGCTGGGTAGAGTAATCTTGGTTGTAGGTTCTTGCTATTCATCACTTTGAATATTTCTTGCCACTCCCTTCTGGCCTGCATAGTTTCTGTTGAGAAATCAGCTGACAATCCTATGGGTGCTCCCTTGTAGGTAATTAACTGTTTTTCTCTTGCTGCTTTTAATACTCTCTCTTTATCTTTTCCTCTTGGCATTTTAATTATGATGTGTCTTGGTGTGGTCCTCTTTGGATTCGTCTTGTTTGGGGTTCTGTGCGCTTCCTGGACTTGTAAGTCTATTTCTTTCACCAGGTAGGGGAAGTTTTCAGTCATTATTTCTTCCAATAGGTTTTCAGTATCTTGCTCTCTGTCTTCTTCTGGCACCCCCATAATTTGGATGTTGGTACGCTTGAGGTTGTCCCAGAAGCTTCTTACACTATCTTCAAATTTTTGGATTCTTTTTTCTTTTTGCTTTTCCGGTTGAGTGTTTTTTGCTTCTTTGTTTTTCAACTCTTTGACTTGATTCTTGCATTCCTCTAGTCTGCTGTTGGGTCTCTGTATAATATTTTTTATTTCAGTCAGTGTATGTTTAATTTCTAGATGGTCCTTTTTCATATCCTCGAGGGTCTTGCTAAATTTATCGGCTTTTTCTAGGATATTCTTGAAAAGCCTTATAACCGTGGTTTTGAATTCTATATCCAGTCATTTGTTTTCCTCCATTTCTTTCATTTGTGATCTGTTTCTTTGCCTCCGCATTTTTGCTGCTTCCCTGAGTTGGTAGGGTAGATTTGTGTGCTAGGTTTCCTATATGGCCCAGTGGGTTGGCCTCCCCAGTTACCTGAGGTGGACACTCTTGGTGCACCCCTTTGTGGACTGTGTGCTCAGCCTTGTTGTAGTTAAGTCTTGATTATTGTTGGTATCACTGGGAGGAATAGACCTCCAGGCCAGTTGGCTGTGAGGATCAGCTGTGTCTACGCTGGGAGAAGTTCGGTGCTGGAGACAGCCTTATAGGATTAGACTTGCAACAATTGCAAAAGCCTCTGTGCTCAGCTTGGATGGGGCAGAGTCTTAGGGCGGAGCAGACGGTCTTGGCTTCCCGTCAGCCCTGTCCTTGCATGCATGCCTCCAGACCTCTGCCTCCGCGACTCCCCTGAGTCTCTATCTGACAGTCCAGATTCCCCCTGTAAGAGCATGGGTCCCCAGGGGCTCGCCCGGAACTGGGGTTCAGTGCAGTTGGAACTAGGGTTCAGTGCAGTCAGGAGCTTCCGACTCCCTTACACTAGGGAATGCCTGCGGCAACCTCCGCATTCAGCTTTCTCTGCGAGCACTCGCGTGCGTGCATGCACCTCCAGACCCGCCGCGGTTCCCCCAGGTGTCTGAGTCTCCGTGTGCCTTTCTCTCTACCTGACAGTCCAGACTCCCCTGTATGAGCCTGGGTCCACGGGGTTTTGCCTGGAACTGGGTTTCAGTGCAGTCGGAACTGGGGTTCAGTGCAGTCGGGGGCTTCCTTCCCCCTCCCGCCAGAGAAAGTCAGCCAGGCACTTAGTGGCCCTTCCTCTCTGTGCGCATCTCCATACCTCAGCCCTTTGCCGCTCCTCTGATTCTCTGTGAGCTTTCCTCTTTCCTTCTAGTTGTAGAATTTCCACTCAGCCAGCCTTCCTGTGGTTCTGAATGATGTCCATTCTGTCTTTTAGTTGTAGTTTTGAAATTGTTGTGCAAGGCAGCAGTTTAGGTGCTTACCTATGCTGCCATCTTTGTTTCTCAAGTGAGCCTATTGTTAACAATAATGTGTTACATACTTAACATTTTGCTGAGAGGGTAGGTCTTATATTAAGGTGTTTTTTAAAAAATATATTTCTTTATTGATTTCAGAGAGGAAGGGAGAGGGAGAGAGAGATAGAAACATCAATGATGAGAGAGAATCATCAATTGGATGCCTCCTGTATGCCCCCTATTGGGGATTGAGCCCACAACCCAGGCATGTGCCCTTGGCCGGAATCAAACCTGGGACCCTTCAGTCTGCAGGCCGATGCTCTATCCACTGAGCCAAACCAGCTAGGGCAAATTAAGGGTTCTTATCGCATACACAAACAATAATAAAGAGGATGGGAGGCCCCGCCAGCAGGCTCAGTGGATTGAGCATTGTCCCATGCACCAAGAGGTTGCTGATTTGATTCTTGGTCAAGGCACATGCCCAGGTTGTGGTCTTGATCCCCACTGGGGGGCATGCAGGAAGCAGCCAATCAATGTTTCTCTATCATCGATGTTTCTATCTTCTATTCCTCTTCCTTCCTCTCTCTCTTAAAAAAATCAATAAAAACATTAAAAAAAAAAGAGGACGAGAGAATTTTTAGAGGTGATGGGTATGTTTGTGGCATAGTTAGTGGTGATAATTTCATGGGTGTATACTTATTCCTAAATGCATCAAGCAGTATATATTAAATATGTATAGCTTCTTGTATGTTGAGCATACCTCAATAAAATGTTTGTTTGTTTTTTTAATAGGAAAGATCAAATAGTTATCAGATTTAGTGGTTTGGTGTATTGGGACTTCTTAGAAAAATATGGAGGTATTTACCAGTATTGTCTCTCTTTCACTGATCATGAAGACCCAACTCTCTGCACTGGTATGTGATACTAACTTTCCACTATGGTGTTCTTTCCTGCAACTCTATGCCAGTTCTCCAGGCCAAGTAGTGGCTAGTCTTTGGACTTTCTGGGGAGGGGGTAGTGGAAGGATGCCATATGTTTGAGGTATTGCAGAAGTTGGCAGCAAGTTTTCAGTTTCACTCTTTGTCCACTTTCCCAGCTCCCTATCTCCGTCAGCTAAATGCTACAATTGCCTTGGCACCAGTGGGAATCTTTGAGCTTTTGGCCATTCTGAAGGATATAAAAGATGATCTGCCTATTGAGCCTAGTTTTTGGTAGATGAATATGTCATGGAACAGGGGTCATATGAGGTACCAATAGACATAGCAGTGAACCTTAATATGATGCTGGGGTGAATCGTGTATGGAATGCTTGGCCCATGCTTCTGTGGGGGGATATATAAACAGGAGCATGAGAAGTAGGCTGTTCTAAAAATAGTTCATCAAATAGTAACTGACTTGCCTAAAGGACAGCTGTCCTTCCACCTACTTTACACAGAAATTGTTATATCCGTTTATGAACATGAACTTGGCCTTCTAGGAGACAGCTGTTACAATTTCTAGACTTGTAGACTAGAGACCTGGTCAAGTTCCAAGTCTCTTATTTTAGTTGGAAGCTGGACACACTGTGAATTAAGATCTGGGAGAATGTCCACTATTCAGTGGCCTAATTTGCTGCCGTGTGATTGGCTAGTAGCCTCCCGAAAGAGATCCTTGCTTCATAGCCAGCGACAGCGGGCAAAACGCTACAGTGTACAAAATGTGGCTATGATTCTAGACTCTCGATTCCAATAATTACAGGCTGTTGTTGTTCCTTGTGATTAAGCCTCGAGCATTTGCTAAATAGCTATAAAACAAAACAAAACAAAACAAAACAATACCAAACAAGGTAAGTCATGCTTGCAGTGCATACTCCCATGCAGCTCTTACCTATCTAGCAGCTCCTTATGCATTTCCAGTTTCCTGGGCCAGCATAATCTGTTGACATATCAAGTAAAAATATGTACCAAAAGAAATTTGTGTTTTTCGTCCTTTCTGTTTCCAGTTCTCGGAATGTAACCATAATCCTACTCACCCATTCCCCATATCCATATCCTTGACAAGTTGAGTTGACATCCTTATTCTGTTTCTACTGATTTTTCTCCACTCGGGTCTCTGCTCCTATTGTCCTCAGCCTCCACTCCCTTTTTCTTGGGCCAGTGAATACCCTCCATCTTCCCTGTCTCTTCTTAGCAGTCTATTCCTAATTTTGTTGCTTAATTGCACCTCCCACCCCTAAAACCCAGTTTAGCATAATGGTTGAGTCTGAATTCTGGCTCTGATTTGTACTGTTAACATCTAGTGATCAAGAACTTAAGACTCTGGAGCCAAACCTCCTGATTTATGGTCTGCCTTTTAAGGACTTCTTTTCCAACCTCATTCTCACTTTGTGGTCTAGCCAAATACCTCCCACCATCTCTACCCCAGCTCTTAAAGGCTAACCACTTCCCTGAAATAATCTTCCTCTCCTAGGAACTGCCTTGGCATGGCTCCTATACTTCTCACTACCTGCTCTGTACAAATTAAATAAATAAAAAAAGAATTTCTCTTGGGAGAATACAAGTTTCTTGAGGGCAGGATATTAATTATATTCTTTTTTATATCTCCAGTAAGTCATGGTGTGATTTACTGAAGATATAAAACTGTAGTTGATCAAGAAATATAGGTGAATGACATCAATTTACAGAAATAAATCCAACTCCGAGGGTCTTCCCTTTAGACTGCATGTGTCCAACATCATCTGAAACAATAGATGAAAATGGGTGAATATAATGTATGTAAATTAAATCTTTAAAAAAGCTGACTTAAAAATATTTCTTGAGGTTCCCACAAAGTTTTTGTGTATGTTGATTACATATATCGATATTTAGCATATTAGAAATTATAACAGGAAAATTTAAAATAGTTCTTTATTCATTTAAAAATAATAAATGCACTAAATGTTAACATTAACAATGTTAAATAAATTCACTATTTATGTCTTATTCAGCTGCCCATTCTCCTTGGCCTGGCACAGCTCCCAGCACGGAGAAGATGATGGACCCTTATTAGGAGAGCTAGCTCAGGTCCCACGGAAACAACCGGAACCCTCTCACCCCGCCCACCCGCCGATCGCCCGCGAATGCAGTGGCTCTCGCCCCTCGGCCCCGCCCCTCCAGACCCTCGGCCCCGCCCCTCCGCGCCCGGACGCGGGTGCCAGGGCGCACGCGCAGAGCTCCCGGAGGCCGCTCTGAAGAGCGTGCCTGAGGCTGCCCCGCCCCCAGCTCTTACCGCGTGAGCCGGGAACCCGTCACCCCGGCTGCTTGGGTCGCTGTGGTAGGTCGTCGTCATGGCCTCTTCGTGGGATGAGCTGACCATTTCCTTTTCTCGCATGTCTATGTTCCCCTTTTTTGACATCGCCCACTACCTGGTATCCGTGATGGCGCTGAAGCGTCAGCCGGGTGAGTGCGGGGCGCCGCGGACCGGCCCCCTCAGGTGAGGACGGCCGAGCCGCCTCTAAGCTAGAGAGTCCTCTGGTCGAGCTGGAGGGGGGCCAAGGGCCGGCTCCACCGACCCCTCCGGTACAGGCGGGGAAACTGAGGCCGGAGGAGCGAGCGGGGGTCCGCAGCCCAGGAAGGGCTCCCGGAACGGATGCCTGGGATGGGGGGCATCCGTTCCGGGAGCTGAACCTGGGACCCTTCAGTCACCGCTTCCTTGCAAAGTGTTTAAAAGCCGCCTGGGGACACAGCTCCGGAGAGCGAGTCTGACTTAGTTGCTTGGAGTAAGGATAGTTTCGGACCGCTTTCCTTTTAGGAAAGTGTATAAACACTTAAACCCAAAGCTCAAGTAGGGCACACCGGCCAGGCATGCCTCGTTTTACTGCGCTTTGCTTTACTGGGCTTCATGATGGGGCGTGTTTTGTTTTGATTTACAAATTGAAGGCAGGACCCTCCCCCTCCCACCCCCCCCACAAAAGCATTACCATTAGCTTTATTGCTTTACTTGCCTTATTGCGGTGGAGGTCTGGAACTTGGGCTTGGGTCTTGAGGATTTGCTGTTTTTTTTTTTTGTTTTTTTTTAAATATGTTTTATTGATTTTTTACAGAGAGGAAGGGAGAGGGATAGAGAGTTAGAAACATCGATCAGCTGCCTCCTGCACACCCCCTACTGGAGATGTGCCCGCAACCAAGGTGCATGCCCTTGACCGGAATGGAACCTGGGACCCTTCAGTCCGCAGGCCACGCTCTATCCGCTGAGCCAAACCAGCTAGGGCTGTGCTGTACCTCTTATAGACTACTGTTTTTTTAAACTCTTGTACCTCACAAATATTTCTCATTTACATTGAAGTTTATAGCCCAGTCTATAGGAGTTTGGACCTGGAAAAGGGGAATCTTATTGTATTAAGGACAGATAATCTGCATAAGATATTGCTTCCTTGATTTCAAAAGAAGTACATTTTCTCATGCCATATTCAGTAGTTGGTATTTTCTTGTGTAGGCTAAATCAGAGATTCTCAAAGTGTGGTCCAGGAACCCCAGGGGTTCCTCACACTTGCAGGTCAAAATTATTTTCATAATATGCAGATGTTGTCTTTTTCACACTCATCACAAGTGTACAGTGGGGTTTTCCAGAGGCTACATAACCAGTGATACTGTAACATTAAATGCAGAAGCAGATACAAGACTCCAGCTGTTATCTATTTGAAGCTAGACCTTAAAGAGATTGGTAAAATATAAAAGTGTGGCTTTTCTCTCTAAATGGTTTTTACTTTGGAAAATAGCTATTTTTCATGAAAAATACAGTATTTATGTTAACATTTTAGTGCGTTTATTACTTTTAAAATGAATACATAAAGAGCTATTTTAAATTATTATAATTTCTAATATTCTAAATTTTGATACATGATACCCACATAAGCCAAAGATCTTTGAGGTTTTAAATAATTTTTTTTTCTTTTTAAGGGTAAAAATTTTATTTTTAAGGAATTTCATGCTGCACATTTTCAGTGAGTCACATAAGAAAGCAAAAATGTGCCTGGCTGGCGTGGCTCAGTGGTTGTGCATCAACCTATGAACCAGGTCACAATTCGGATTCCCAGTCAGGGCACATGCCCAGGTTGCTGGCTCCATCCCCATTAGCGGGTGTGCAGGAGGCAATAGATCAATGATTCTCTCTCACTGATGTTTCTCTCTCTCTCTCCCTCTCCTTTCCTCTTTAAAATCAATAGAAATATATTTAAAAAAAAAGAAATAAAAAATGTTATCCTCCCCTTATCCTAGAAATAAATAAGAAGGGCATAAAATTTCTTTTTAAATCACATTGGAAGTTTGTTTGTTTGTTTATTTATTTATTTATTTATTTTTTAAATATATTTTATTGATATTTTACAGAGAGGAAGGGAGAGGGATAGAGAGTTAGAAACATCGATGAGAGAGAAACATCGATCAGCTGCCTCCTGCACACCTCCCACTGGGGATGTGCCCGCAACCAATGTACGTGCCCTTGACCGGAATCGAACCCGGGACCCTTGAGTCCGCAGGCCGACTCTCTATCCACTGAGCCAAACCGGTTTTGGCTCACATTGGAAGTTTAGTACCAGCATCCAAAATGAACAGAAAAGGGGAAAAAAAAGCTTTTACTATATATTTCAGATTTCTTTGGTTGGGGTTCTTTCCATGTGGTATTAATATTTCTTCTTTCAAATCATATTACTGAAACAGTAAAAACCATGAAAAAAATATAAACCTAGTGGTTGCTGAAACTGGGGAGGCTGCTTTTTTGTCTAATGTGCAGGCATTCCCAAAAAAATAGCTGGAAACATTGGCTGACATTCTCCCTTTTGTGTTGGTTTCGTAAATAATAACCATAAACATTCTAATGTCCACATCTTGGTTTTTAGTCTTCCTCTTTATTGCTTGTATATTTCTTTGGTGTTGGTAAGGTCATGGTCTGCTTTTTGTTTTACTGTTTGAAGGGTCATTATTTCTTTAGGTCACTTGCTGATGGTGAAGGTGTCTGGGGAGCCTGGTGTTATGAAGCACTGCTCTGCTAGGTGGCTGGAGCAGGGTTCTCAGATGGCACTTCACCTGTCTTGGTCTCTTTGCCATCTGGTGAGGGTCCGTTAGGATAGTTGTATGGACGCCAGTATCCGCGGAGAGAAGATGGCTGGTTTGTACCATTAGCCACTTGTTGATTCTCTTTATCTTCAGCCTCTCCCACAGCTGGGGCAGGTCATGGGTGAGGAGGTCCCTTACATTACCTTGGACAGAAAGTTGGATTTCGATGAACAGGTCCCTGAAGTTGCACTCCCTCTGGGATACTTCATCTTTCATCTCTCCACTAGCATCACATCCAAGGAGATATGGTGGTTCCCCCTTTTCTTTTCCCATGTGACTTGTGCTGCTTAAGCAGATATCAAGGTATTTAATGAATTTGTTTGTGTTTTTATTTCTTTTTGATTTGCATTCTGTTGGGATGGGGAAAGACCCATGAGCGATGGTCAGAGGTCTGTTCCACGTGGTAAGGCAGGAGCCACCACTGGTACTGAGGGCCGGTACTGAGGGCCCAGAGCTGTACTGGGGGCGGTGTGGCTGACGTGGGGCCCTAGAGAACGGCCAGTCAGTGGCAGGGGCAGTCAAACCCTTCACTGCTGCTGCAAGAATTTTTTCTAAGTCAGGCTTTTTCAAGGTTTAACTTACATTATATTCACCCTTTTAAATGTTAAGTTCTACCATTTTGGAAAGGCAGAAGCATAGTTTTGCAATCTTTATGAATCCCCATATAAAAACATACAGAAAAGTGCAAAAATCATAAATGCACAGCTCAATGAATTTTCACAGTGACTGTCTATGTAATCAACATCTATTAAAATAGAACATTCTTAATGACCCCCAAACCCCCTTTGTTATATGATGTTTTAAAAGGATTCTGCCCAGTGTGGGGTGGGAAAGGATGTCTCAGAAATGACAACCCACAATTTACTTCTGTGTGTTTAGAGAATCTTAATTAGATTGTCTTTCGTGTTTTAATTGAAAGGAAAGTTTGAATATTTTAGCGACCTGACAGAAAATATTGGTCAGGGAGTGTAGTGTGGTAGAAAGAGCTCATAAAGTCAGGAGACCAGTATTTAGTTCAAACACTGACTGGGTAGCTTGGGATATTTATTAGTGCAGTGAGTGAGCTGAACTAGAACACCAGCTGGGCAGTATCCCCTTCTCAGGAGCCTCAGTTTTGACTCTAAAGAGCTCTCCTCTAAGGTTCTAACTTTCGTTGGAGCGCAGGAGAGTTGACATAGACCCGAAGCAAGTCTATGTGATAGTGTACTCTTAATCTCGCCAGGTAAAAGCAAAGTGTTTCTGGGAATCTTTGCAAATTAATATGGAGAAAAAAGCATTTGCTTACCAGGTTACAGGGGTTATTTTGTTTTGTTCCAGTAACAATATGGCATCTGGAATACCGGCTGCAATTGGAGTCACTACCTGTCCACATTTATGATTATGATAATCACAGTCCTTCTCCAAATTCATCCATCTTCTCTATAGACCAAACAGGCAAGTTGAATGGCACATGATAGCTATCACCATCTTTTCTATTTTTCATGTTTTTGGTTATGGCACCCATCTTTGTGATACTGCTTTTTAAAAATATCTCTAAGGATTTCTACTTGACCATTCTTACCCTAATGATCTTTGAATTTGAGGATCAGTTTAGGTATTGTGCCAGTTGCCAAATATATCTATTCTTGTTATATATTAAGGAACTAGGGTAATAACCACAGGTGGGTGGGTGGTAGTTTTATTTGGCCCACTATGATTCAAACCTGATCAAAAACTCCTGGAATCTACTGTGTCATAGACAATCTCTAAGCGTTTGTTGCCTACATGACTATTTTTTTAAAATATATTTTTATTGATTTCAGAGATGAAGGGAGAAGGGAAAGAGAGATAGAAATATCATTGATGAGAGAGAATCATTGATCTGCTGCCTCCTGCACAACCCCCACTGGGGGTCGAGCCTGCAACCCGGGCATATGCCCTTGACGGGAATCGAACCCAGGACCCTTCAGTCTGCAGGCCGACGCTCTATCCACTGAGCCAAACCAGCTAGGGCCTACATGACTATTTTTAGTAATTTTGATGAAAAGCATACTTTAGGCATATGAGGTAGATTATGTTGTTAATTTTTCTCTTTTTAAGGAGATAAATCTATAGGCAAAGACTAGGGTAAAAGTTCACTAATATACAATTTAAAAATACTTAACACCTGGAGTTGAGGCTTTAAGAAAGCTAGAACTGCTGCTTTCTGGAAGTCATCAGTCACCAGCAAGTTAAATGTTAACTGTTTGGAAAATAGCTACAGTGCAACTAGTTCTTTAAAATAGGCACACACTGTGGAACTAAAATAGATTGAGTATGTAAAATAAAAAAGTCATGTATGCAATGTATCGAAAAATATTTTTCCAAGCTTTGTTATAACAAAGTCAATGAAACATTTTCATACATAGTCTAATGATTCATTTTGGGCAGAGCCTGGGATTATTTTGTAGATGTGATTTTAAGTGAATTTATGGGAATAGAATGTGACTTTATTATTTTAGCTTTCATTTCATAATGAAAATATTTTTTAATCATTTTTTATTTTTCAATTGCAGTTGACATACAGTATTATATTAGTTTCAGGTATGCACCCCAGTGATTAGACATTAAATAACTTACTAAGTGATCATCCCAATAAATCTACCCATCTGATACCATATATAGTTAGAATATTGATTATATTCCCTATGCTGTATTTTTATATTTACATCCCATGACTATTCTGTTACTATCAATTTGTACATGTTAATCCCTTCACTTTTTACACCCAATCCCCAAACCTCCATTCCATCTGGCAGCCGTCAAAATGTTCTCTGTATATATGAGTCTGTTTCTGTACTGTTTTGTTTGTTTATTTTTTTAGATTCAACTGTTGATATGTATTTATTGCTATTTTATTGTTCATATTTTTGCTCTTTTTCTTTTCTTTTTTTTTCTTCTACTTCTTTTTAAAGACGACCCTTTAATATTTCATGTAATACTGGTTTGGTGATGAACTCCTTTAGCTTTTACTTCTCTGGGAAGTTCTTTATATGTCCTTTGATTCTAAATGATACCATTGCTGGGTAGAGTAATCTTAATTATAGGTCCTTGCTTTTCATAACTTTGAATATTTCTTGCCAATCCCTTTTGGCCTGCAAAGTTTCTGTTGAGAAATCAGCTGACATTCTTATGGCCCTTGTAGGTAATTGACTGATTTTCTTTTGCTGCTTTTAAGATTCTTTCTTTGTCTTTAACCTTTTACATTTTAATTATGATGTGTCTTGGTGTGGGCCTCTTTGGGTTCATCTTGGTTGGGACTCTGTGTTTCCTGGATTTCTATGTCTATTTCCCTCACCGAGTTAGGGAAGTTTTCTGTCATTTTTTTTCAAATTGGTTTTAAATTTCTTCCTCTCTTTCTTCTTCTTCGGCACACCATGATGCAAATGTTGGTACATTTGAAATTGTCCCAGAGGCTCCTTACACTATTTTCATGTTTTTGGATTCATTTTTCTTTTTGCTGTTCTGATTGGGTGTTTTTTGTTTCCTTGCATTCCAAATTGCTAATTTGATTCTCAGCTTCATCCATTCTACTGTTTATTCCCTGTAAATCATTCTTCACTTCAGTTAGTGTATTCTTCATTTCTGACTGGTTCTTTTTTATGGTTCCCATGTCCTTTTTTATGCTGTTGAATTTCTTTCCAAGTTCATTTACTTTTCCCCTAAGTTCATTGAGCATCCGTATAACCAGTGTTTTGAACTCTGCATTTAGTAGATTGCTTGTCTCCATTTTTTTCTCCTGGAGATTTGTTCTGTTCTTTCATTTGGTACATGTTTATTTTTCTCCTCATTTTGACAGCTTCCTTATGTTTGTTTCTATGAATCAAATAGAGCTGCTGTGTCTCCTGGACTTGATAGAGTGGCCTAATATAGTAGGTGTCCTGTAGGGTCCATTGGGACTGGCTCCCCTTTTACCCCATCTAGGCATTCCAGGTGTGCCCTCTTGTGTAGGCTGTGCACACCCTCCTGTTGCAGTTGAGCCTTGATTGCTGTTGGCACATCAATGGGAGGGATTTACCCCCAGGTCGATTGGCTCCAAGGACTGGCTGCCACCACTGTGGAGGATCAGTTGTGCTGGTGCCCACCCCACAGAGCAGGACTTACTTCAGCAGTGCCTGCTAAGTCCACCTCTTGAGTGTGTTCCTTGTGGAGGTGGTTGGGTAGTGCCTTGACAAGAAGCTGTCCACTGGGTATGCTAGCTCTGGGGCCCCCCAGGTGGTATAGGCCAAGGTCAGCTACTGCCTGTGTTTACCCTAGGGCCACCCGGTATAAGCTACAAAGTGAACTGCAGATGGTTGCTATTTGTGCTGGGCTTGGAGGTACCCAGGCGAGGTCAATCTGTGAACCAAGGTTGGCTGCCTGTAGTGCCAGTCCTGTAGCCAATTAGCGAAGGGTATGGGCATGCCAAGGCCAAATGCTGCTTGTTTGAAAGATTTCAGGAAAGTCTGAAGCATGAGCCAAGACATACCTTTTGTATGGAAAAGCCACTGAAAAACAGCTTGGGTGAGCCCCCAAGTTGGGTGGGATTGGGTCTAAGGAAATCAACAGGGTAGGGTGAACAGTGTTAGCCAGGTTGATGGAGACTCAGATATGACTCCCTCCTGCCGGCTCTGTGGGGGAAGGGTTCATAAAAGGAACAATGGCCTCTGTTAGCACTTCCGTCTGGGAGAAAGCTGCCTCTCCAGCTCTTGCCTTGATGTCAGATACTTTAGTTCTTCCCTCTGTGTCCCTGGTGTCTTTCTAGCTGCTGCCCCCATGCTAGAACTCGGAGTAGATCCGAATTAGTCTATTTAAGAGGAACTGCCTGGGACTCTCACAGCCCTCCCTGTCACTCAGCCACAATCCCTGCTGTTTTTTACAGCCAGAAGTTATGGAGATTTATCTTCCTGGCACTGGAACACTGGCCTGGGGTGCCTGGTGTGGGGCTGGGACCCCTTGCTCCTCAGGGGGCATCTTGCAGCAGAGATAATCCTCCCAATTTTTGTCTACCACATATGGATAGCCCATTTCTCTCTCTGACCCTCATACTAGTCTCAGTGTGTCTTCTTCTATATACCCTTAGTTGTAGGACTTCTGTTCATCCAGATTTCAGGTAGTTCTGTAGTTTAGTTGTATTTTTTATGTGGTTGTGGGAGGATGGGAGTACCGCATTTATCTATGCTGCCATTTTGACCAAAAGCCTCTCATAATGAAAATATTTTGATGTTAAAGTTCATAGGTGATTATATGTATGTACTTAAACATCTTATACTTTGAATTAGATTCATATGCTAATGTGACAAATTTTGCTGAGAGTTTTGGGGAAAATAATTCTATTGAATTATTATCACAAATATTTACATTCCAGATAGGACAGAATTTTCTCTTTTATTTTTAATTTTTATTTATTAATAAAAATTTTTTTGAATCTTCACCTGAGGATATGTTTTTATTGATTTTTAGAGAGAGAGAAAGAGAGGGAGAGGGGTCTGGAGCAGCTGAAACCGGTTTGAGCTCAGCTGCTTTCTGCAGCCGGGCGACACCGCGGGCCACCTTGGGGAGCGCTGGCGAGGCGTGGACGCCCAGAGCCCGGCAGCTCGGCCCGCGGCACTTGCTCTCGGGCATGGCGGTAGCGGCGGCGGGGACCCGCAGACATGGACCTGGCAGAGAGAGAGACGTGGGGAGGATCCAAGATGGTGGCATAGGTAAACACCTAAACTGCTGCCTCGCACAACAATTTCAAAACTACAACTAAAAGACAAAACGTCTATCACCCAGAACCACGGGAAAGCTGGCTGAGTGGAAGTTCTACAACTAGAAGGAAAGAGAAAAGAGCATTGAGACGTGCACAAGCGCTGAAAAGCTGAAGTACGGAGGCATGCGAATTGGGTTGGCGGCGGGCGACTGGGAGCGCTGCTTTTTTCAACCCGAAGGGAGATAAGCTCCCGATTACTCCGAACTCCAGTTTCTGGGGAGACGCGGGGGACCCAAACTCCTACGGGGAGAAGCTGGACTGTCTGCCATCGGGTCGGAAAGTGAGAGTGGCTTGCTTGCAGGGCTGTGCGCAGGAATAATTGTTTACTGCGCTGGGGCGCGAGACGCGGGGACGCGGTCGGAGACACAGCTGGCTAACTGGCAGCCATCACTGTTTGCCGCACCCTAGCCTAGTGACGCCCTGAGACCCCGCCCTGCACAATCTACAAACCCACCCAAGCTCCAAGCAGCGGCTTTAGCATATGAATGGCCTGCCCTATTGCAGCTTAACCTAGCAAACTTGCAACCCAGGTCAGACAGCTCCAAAACCTCCAAACCCCAAGCAAAGAGGAGAAAACTGTAGTTCTCGCTGTAGCGCCTGCTGGGTGGCCTCAGACAGTAGCTGACCCGCACCCCATTGGAGATCCAGAAGCCAGTGTACCTAGTGGTCAGTGTGAGACACCAGATTTCAACTCCTCACATCCATAAGTGACACATTCAAGAGGCAGACTCAGTGAGCACCAAAGCCCCAATGAAACAAGTCCTGCCCCATAAGCGTGTCTCCAGTGCAGCAGTTCTTCCATTATAGACACAGCGGGTCCTCACAGCCAATTGGCCTGGAAGTCAATTCCTCCCAGTGTACCAACAGCAATCAAGGCTTAACTACACCAATACTTGGCACTCAGCCCACAAAGGGGTGTACCAAGAGCGTCCTCCTCAGGTGATTGGGAAGGCTGAGCTACTGGACCCTATAGGTTACCTACCACACAAAGCCACTCCATCAACACAGGGAAGCAGCCAAAATGCGGAGACAAAGAAACATGTCATGAATGAAAGAAATGGAGGAAAGAAAACTACTGAATGACATAGCGTTCAGAACCACATTTATAAGGTTACTCAAGAATCTTCTAAAAACCTCCGAGGAACTTAGTGAGACCTTTAAGGATCTTTTTTTTTTAAAAAAAATATATTTTATTGATATTTTACAGAGAGGAAGGAAGAGGGATAGAGAGCTAGAAACATCGATGAGAGAGAAACATCGATCAGCTGCCTCCTGCACACCTCCCACTGGGTATGTGCCCGCAACTAATGTACATGCCCTTGACCGGAATCGAACCCGGGACCTCTCAGTCCACAGGCCGACGCTCTATCCACTGAGCCAAACCGGTTTTGGCAACCTTTAAGGATCTGAATGAGAATGCCAAAAAATTGGAAAAGGACCAGTCAGAAATTAAGCATACACTGTCTGAAATAAAGAATATACAGAAATTCAACTGTAGATCAAAGGACCGCAAGAATTAAACCAAAGCTCTGAAATATGAGGAAACAAAAAACACCCAACCAGAAAAACAAAAAGAAAAAAGAATCCAAAAATATGAAGATAGTGTAAGGAGCCTCTGGGACAACCTTAAGCGTACCAACATCCGAATTATTGGGGTGCCAGAAGAAGAGAGAGAGCAAAATATTGAAAACCTACTAGAAGAAATAATGACAGAAAACTTTCCCTACCTGGTGAAAGAAATAGACTTACAAGTCCAGGAAGTGCACAGAACCCCATACAAGAGGAATCCAAAGAGGACCACACCAAGACACATCATAATTAAAATGCCAAGGGCAAAAGACAAAGAGAGAATCTTGAAAGCAGCAAGAGAAAAACTGTTAGTTACCTACAAGGGAGTACCCATATGACTGTCAGCTGATTTCTCAACAGAAACTATGCAGGCCAGAAGGGAGTGGCAAGAAATATTCAAAGTGATGAATAGCAAGAACCTACAACCAAGATTACTCTACCCAGCAAAGCTATCATTCAGAGTTGAAGGTCAGATAAAGAGCTTCACAGATAAGAAAAAGCTAAAGGAGTTCATCACCACCAAATCAGGATTACATGAAATGCTGAAGGGTATTCTTTAAGAAGAGGAAGAAGAAAAAAAAGGTAAAGATAAAAATTATGAACAACAAAATGACATCAAATACATACCTACCAACAAGTGAATCTAAAAATCAAGTGAATAAAAAATCTGAAGAGCCGAAACCGGTTTGGCTCAGTGGATAGAGCGTCGGCCTGCAGACTGAAGGGTCCCGGGTTCGATTCCAGTCAAGGGCATGTACCTTGGTTGCGGGCACATCCCCAGTGGGAGGTGTTCAGGAGGCAGCTGATCGATGTTTCTCTCTCATCGATGTTTCTAGCTCTCTATCCCTCTCCCTTCCTCTCTGTATAATACCAATAAAATATATTTTAAAAAAAATCTGAAGAACAGAATGGACTGGTGAATATAATAGAATCAGGGACATAGAAAGGGAGTGGACTGACAATTCTCAGGGGGAAGGGGCTGTGAGGGGTGCGGGAAGAGATTGGACAAAAATCTTATACCTATGGATGAAGACAGTGGCGGGGGGTAAGGGCATGGGGTGGGGTGGGGTGGGGAATCAGGTGGAGGGGAGCTATGGGGGAAAAAAAAAGGAACACCTGTAATAATCTGAACAATAAAGATTTATTAAAAATTAAAACAAAAAAAGAAAGAGAGGGAGAGGTGAGAGGAACGTTGATCAGTTGCCTCCTGTAAGTGCCATGACCATGGATCAAAGCTGCAACCTAGGTATGTGCCCTGACTGGGAATTGAACCTGCAGCCTTTTTGTATACGGGACAATGCTCCAATTAACTTATCCACTCAACCAGGGCAAGAATTTTCTCTTTTAAATGTCAGTATGTTAAAAATAAAATAATGTATTCTAATCAACATGCTTGCTCCTTAGGTAAGAAATACATATTTGTTTTAAAAATATGAAGAAATTGCCCTGACCAGTTTGGCTCAGTGGATAGAGCGTCGGCCTGCGGACTGAAGGGTCCCAGGTTCGATTCCAGTCAAGGGCATGTACCTTGGTTGCGGGCACATCCCCAGTGGGAGGTGTGCAGGAGGCAGCTGATCGATGTTTCTCTCTCGTCGATGTTTCTAACTCTCTATCATCCCTCTCCCTTCCTCTCTGTAAAAAATCAATAAAATATATATTTAAAAAAAATAAAAATAAAAATATGAAGAAATTAAAAATAACATAAGAACTATATTTTGTTATCAAATATTTTTTTGTAAGCTCTAAAGATATGCAAGATGTTTCTGTTTAACTTTCTATATTTTCATACTTTAACTTCACATTAAACTGATTCTGATACCAGTATGGTATATACAAAGAAACATAGCATCCAAAGAACTTTATCATAAATTCCTCTTACTCTAAAATGTGTTACCATAGTGTGTGTACTGAAAAGAGTGTTATAGAAAGGCCAGTGTGAGTTAGAGAATTTTTTCCAGGTGACATTTTGAAAATTAGGACTGATGTGAGGGGAACACTCCCTTCAACTCTGTTCTTTTCTTTTTTCCCTAATAAGATCTTAGTTTCAATGATTTAAGACTGGTTGGTGTTATGAGTACTTTTTCAGTGCCATGATGTGCCTTTCTCATCCCAGCTTTGCAATAAGAGCTCAAAAGAATTATAGCTTGGGCTCAGAGAACTGAGTCAGAAGCAGCCCAAGGGTTGCATTTTGCATACCTCTTTTTTTCTGCTGTCAATGATCAATCCATTCAGCAGATAAATCAACAGAGTCTGTGCCATGAACTAGGTAATAAATACATGTTTTTATGTATACTCACTCATCTTAAATCCTTATAAGTTATGCATTATTCCCATTTTATGAAAGTTGAAATTTAAGCTTAGAGAGGTTAGAGGGCGTATAAAAAGATCACAAAACTGGTGTGCAATCATAGCAGCCTTTCTCACTTGTGATACAATTAAGGGAAATTAATTGTAATATGAAATACATACATACATACATACATACATACATAGGAAAGCAAACAAATTGTTGCATTCACTACAAAGGGTAAGTGCTGGAACCAGGACTTATTTGTGGGTAATTAAGCTCTAGATGACATACTCTTAAAAAAACTTATGTTTTTATTGATTTTTAGAGAGAGGAAGAGAGAGTGATAGAGAGATAGAAACATTGCTGAAAGAGAAACATTGATTGGCCACCTACTGGGGATTGAGCCTGTAACCAGGCATGTGCCCTGACCGGGAATTGAACTGTTGAACTTTTGGTTCATGGGTTGACACTCAACCACTGAGCCACACTGGCTGGGCATAGACTCCATACTATTAAGCACTCTATATTGCCTTTCAACATGAGGATTGCTCAGTATGGCAGCTAGTGCCCATTGACCAGAAGATCACACTGTGCTGACTAACCAATGTTGTAATCAGTCATCACTGTATGCGGCAATACTGAACAGTGCCTATACACATATTTAGTTAGATAACAACATATATGTATTTAGGGAAATAGTGGTATTAGCTTTAAAGACAGCAAGATCATGTGTCATCAAAATAACTCTAAAAAATTCTTTGGTTTATTGCTACACTGGAGATTGACATTTTGTCTTTTAGTAAGTTTCTTGTAACTAATTTTTCTTCCAGATTGGAACAGGTCACCATTTCTTGAGTTGTCACCAGATGGGTATCATTAAACCTTGACATCACTTTTCTTGACAGGATCTGTACACCACAGAAAATTCACATCTGCCAACTCATGTTCATTCCTGGGCACATTTTGTTGTGTGGAATGGTGGGTTGCACTATTTAAATATTTATATCGCTCTTTTTTTTTTCTCCTGAGTACATACGAATGCATTCCCATGTTAATACAAGTAGGATGATGTTACTGTACTGAATTTGCATATACATTTTCATAGTTACTTTGTTGTTCATTTTTGCATAAATGGGCTTCCCCCTAAGAGATACCAATAGTTAATACTTTGGTCGCATATTATTGCAGACCTAATTTTATGTATTACTTAACATGTGTATGTACCTATAGAAATATTTGGTTTTCTGGTTCCTCCCTCCTCCATTAATGATTTCTTCCTGTACTTATTATTTATATACATATGTTTTTCTTTTTGTCATGTAAAGTTGCTACTTCTCTAGAATAGATGCATTGTATTCCTCAGATAGGATATGATATAATGTGTTAGAATTTTGTTTAAATATACAGATAATAAATGAACATTTTATTTTAAATAATTCAAATATAATTAAATAATATAAACAAAATAAATTTAAAGCTGCTTTGATCATCTTCCCTAATCCCAAGCTTTTCTCAAGAGATAAGAGTTAACATTTAGTTTATTGCACACCTATTCTGGGTATTCTGAGTATCTGTATGTTCCTAGAAATTAATTACAATAAAAAAACTGAAAAACACATTCACATGGAGACTAAATAACATGTTACTGAACAGTGAATTGGTTGTCAATGATATCAAGGAAGACATTAAAAGATACCTTGAGAGATATGAAAATGAAAACACAACCACCCAAAATCTGTGGGACACAGTGAAAGCAGCCCTAAGAGGGAAATTTATAGCAATACTAGCCTACCTCAAGAAATAATAAAAATATCAAATAAACTACTTAACCTTATAACTAAAGGAACAGGAAAAAGCCCAAAGTGAAGAGAAGGAAGGATAAATAAAGATTAGAATAAAAATAAACAAAATAGAGTCTAAAAATACAGTACAAAAGATCAGTGAAACCAAGAGCTGATTCTTTGAAAACATAAACAAGATTGACAAACCTTGTATTAGATTCATCAAGAAAAAAAGAGAGAGGACTCAAATAACTAAAAAAATTAAAGAGAAGTAACAACTGACACCAGAGAAATACAAAGGATTATAAGAAAATATGAACAACTATATGCCAACAAATCGGACAATCTGAAAGAAATGGATGAATTCCTAATTACATACATTCTTCCAAATCTGAATCAAGAAGAAACAAAATCTGAACAGACTACAACTAATAAAACCAAAGCAGTGATCAAAAAACTCCCAGCAAACAAATGTCCTGGACTAGATGGCTTCACAGGTGAATGTTACCAAAAATTTAAAGAAAAACTAACACCTATCCTTCTCTAGCTATCCAAAAAAATTCAAGAGTGGGGAAGACTTCCAAAGGTCATTTTACAATGCCAACATTATTCTAATTCCAAAACCAGATAAGGACACTACAAAGAAAGAAAATATAGGCCAATATCCCTGATAAACATAAATGCAAAAATCCTTAGCAAAATGTTAGCAAACTGAATCCATCAATTCTTAAAAAGATCATACACCATGATCAAGTGGAATTTATTCTGGGGATGCAAGGTTGATACAATATCCACAAATCAGTTATTGTGATGTATCATAAGCAAAATTAAGGATAATGATCATATGGCCAGTTTTCCCAGTGGTTGGAGCATTGGCTCATGGTCCAAAGGGTCTTGGGTTCGATTCCTGGTCAGGGTGCGTGCTGGAGACAGCCAAACGATGTGTCTTTCTTATATTGATGTTTCTCTCTCTCCCCTCTCCTCTCTCCCTCCTTCCACTCTGTCTGAAAAATCAATGGAAAAAAATGCTTGGGTGAGGATTAAGAAAAAAGAAAGATCATATGGTCATATCAATAGATGCAGAAAAAGTATTTGACAAAATGCAGCACCCATCTATAATAATAAAAGCATAATATGCTAATTAGACTGGATGTCCTTCTGGACGCAGCCGCGGTGGGCGGGGGCCGAGGCAGAGGCAGCTGCCGTGGCTGCGGGGGCCGAACCCTTTGCACAAGTTTCATGCATCGGGCCTCTGGTTTATGATAAAAACTCAGCAAAGTGGGACTAGAGAGGAACATTCCTTAACATAATAAAGGCTATTATATAAGACAAACCCATTGTCAACTTCATACTCAGCCGGAGGGGGAGGAGGATGGAAGCAAAAGTGTTTCCCTTCAGATCAAGAGCAAGACAGGGTTGTTCACTTTCACCACTCTTATTCAACACTAGATGCCCGATGCACAGAATTCGTGTAAGAATGGGCCTTCCTTCCCCCGGCTGCTGGCACTGGCTTCCCTCTAGCACCTGAGACCCGGACTTGCTTCCCTCTGGCCTCCGGCAGGCACCTGGGACCTGGGCTTTGCTCTAGCCCCGGCTTTGTCCAGAATGATGCTGGAAGGACATCCGTCTAATTAGAATATTATCTTTTTATTATTGTAGATAGTACTGGAAGTCCTAGCCTCAGCATTCAGAGACATTTTGTGATGATGTAAATATCTGTTCCTCATCAACTTTCGCCTTTGGGTTTATTTTATTCTATTTCTAGCCTGTCTTGTTGAAAGCTTAGTTTATTTATTTAGACTTCCATTTTTTTTAAGTACTTAAGATTATACATTTTTCTTAATATATCTTTTTGACATATCAACTGGTAGTACTTACAGTAGGGTTGGGAATGAAAGGAAATAGTAGGTGTGGATATTATTTATGCTACTAGGAAACTGGTGGTAAGAGCCTGAACAGAGTATTTTAATGTTGCCCCAAATCACCCATGTCTTAACAAATGTTATTAGTCTTGATTTAAAGAACAAAAGATATGATGATTGTGATTGTCACACCCATGAGTAATGATAAATTTTGAAAATTATGAAATTAAAAAGTTGCTATTTCTTTAGTACTACTGGTACTTTGGGAGTTATTTAATATACAATTCTCTCATATCATTTTTACTTTACCATTTCAGGAGCAGCGGCGGTGGCATGGAAGAATCCTATTTCAAGTTGGTTTACTGCTATGCTCCACTGTTTTGGTGGAGGAATTTTATCCTGTTTACTGCTTGCAGAGCCTCCATTGAGGTTTCTTGCAAACAACACTAATATATTACTGGCATCTTCAATCTGGTAAGTTGCCTTTTGGCGAACTTTAGATATTTAAAACATTGTTTTGTAAATTATTATTAAATGGAATTTTTTTCTTTAAAAATATGTTATTGAAAAGTTAATGCATATGCAAAGGAAGGACCTCAAATAATCCCAAAGGTTTTATGTGCAAAGTGTTTCTTTCTTACCCTTCTTCTCTCTTATCCTCTCCCAGAGGCAGTTATTGTTACCATTGTCTCAATGTATCTTTAGTGGAAGCATTTCAAATATGAAAGACCATCAAATATTTGGCCCCAAATAGTTTATCTTATGAACGTAACCCATACACACGGACACACCACAGGAAAAAAATCAAGAATGCGACCAACGGTATACCAAAGTCATACTCTGTTGGATTTTTGGGAGCCTTATCAGATTTAACATTGATTTGTTTTGAATTTAGTTTTGAAGTGAAGAAAAATATGAGTAGAAATTGCTTTGGATTCCTACAATTCAAATTTAGTGCCTTTGTGCTTGCTATCTTCTCTCTTTTTTTTATTTTTTATTAAGGTATTATATGTATACATATCTTACCATTGCCCCACCCCCAACCCCACTCCCATACGCTATCTTCTCTCTTGCTAACATTCCCCAGAAGCTTCATATTTTCTTTTTTTTCAGACAGAATGAAATAGCACCTCCTCTTTTATGATTGTCACATCATCCTTTATTTTTCTTCTTAGACTGATTACTACCTGACATATTATCTGTTCATTTCTTTTTATGTTGGTTTGTCTCACTCCAGTAGAATAACAGCCTACCAGAGCAGGGACTTTATTTTGTTAACTAGAGGCCTAATGCACAAAATTTGTGTAAGAGTAGGCCTTCCTTCCCCTGGCCGCCGGCACTAGCTTCCCTCCGGGACCCGGGCTTCCCTCTGGCTGCAGGCACCCAGGACCCAGGCTTCCCTCACAGAGGGAGGCCCCACCCACCCACCGCTGGTTGGTGGCCTGGGCCTTCCTCTTTGGGGCGATCATGGAGCCCCCCGATTGATCGCCCTGCCGGCCGGTGGCCTGGGCCTTCCTCTGCGGGGCAATCATGGGGCGATGGCCGGGTCCCTGACAAATCGCATCGCACCTGCCTTGGCTGGCCTGGCACCAGTGGGTGTCATAGCATTGTCCCGGATGGTCGTCTGGATGGTTGTTCCACTGTGGCCGTTCGGTCGATTTGCATATTACACTTTTATTATATAGGATAGTGTAGCAGGTACAGTTGTAGGTTCAGTAACTACATTGCTAAAGGAATGGATTTTTGTATGTTGTTAGTTAAGGGATTTCTGTATTTGAGTAGCAAGGAATTTTAGATGTTGGCTAGTTGATTGCTTCAATGAAATAAACTTGCTTTTCTAAAAATAATATTCTTTCTTGGCTTAAACTAAAAGGTATGTTACACATGGAAAATTAAATGCATTTTAAAAATATATATTTTGTATTGATTTGAGAAAGGAAGGGACAGGGAGAGAGAGAAAGAAACATCAATGATGAGAGAGAATCATTGATCAGCTGCCTCCTGCATGTCCCACACTGGGGATCAAGCCCACAACCTTGGGCATGTGCCCCTACCGGGAATAGAACCACGACCTCCTGGTTCATAGGTCAGTGCTCAACCACTTAGCCATGCTGCTGGGCAGAAATGCATTTTTATATAGTGAATTAATAGTATAGTGTTTAATTATTTGTTAATCTCAGATCTTTTATTATCCCCCTTAACATAAGCGAAAATTTAGACTTAGATTTTTTAGTCTTAGTCACATGCATTTAGACTATGATTTTTTTTTTTTTTTTTTTTTTTAATGAGTGAGAGAGGGAGGGAGAGGAAGAGAAGAGAGAGAAGCATTGATGTGAGACAGAAACATCAGTAGGTTGCCTCCTGGGGATCAAGCCTGCAACCCGGGCATGTGCCCTGACTGGTAATTGAACCAGCAACCGTACTATAGTTTTCCATACTATATACTCTTCTTAATCCTTATTTAGTCTTAGTTTCATATCTAACTGTGTATTTAATGCTTATCACAAATCCTTATATCTTTGTCTCTCTAGTAACTTTGGTTGTCTAAAGCTTATTCTCTAGTTGATTCATCAAGAACAGTAGTCCCTGAATTCTCACATATTCATAAGTTTTTATCTTTTGTACTTAAAAGTGAATTTTACTGGATGAAAGTCATTGGATCACATTTTCTATCTTTGAATACTTTAAATGTTACTCTGTTTTCTTGAAAAATCTGATGATCATTTAATTTTCTTTCCCTTATAAGTCACATGCTTTTTTTCCTAGATGCCCAAAAGATTCCCCTCCCCCAGTAAAGTCTAATAATATTTTAATTAAATTTATTGGGGTGACATCAGTTAGTTAAATTATATATTGTGTTCACCACCCCAAGTCATTTCCTTCCATTACCATTTCTTTCCCCTTTACCCTCTCCTATCTTCCCCTGCCCCCTTTCCCTCTGGTAATCATCATACTGTTGTCTGTCTATGAGTTTTTTGTGTGTTTTTTAATTCCTTCATTTTTTCCACCCAACCCTCCTTTCCCCTCGCCTCTGACAGCTACCAGTCTGTTCTCGGTATCTATGAGTCTGTTTCTATTTTGCTTGTTGGTTTTGTTCTTTAGATACACATGTAAATGAAATCATATGGTATTTGTCTTTCTCTGACTGGCTTATTTCCTTTAGCATAATATACTCCAGGTCATCTATGCTGTCGCAAAAGGTAAGATTCCATCCTTTTTAATGGGTGAGTAGTATTCTATTGTGTAAATGTACCACAGCTTTTTTATCCACTCACCTATTGATGAGAACTTGGGCTGTTTATATCTTTGAACTAGCAACCATACTATACTTTTCCATACTATATACTATTGTAAATAATGCTGCAGTGAACATAGGAGTGCATATATTCAAAGCCTAAAAATTTAAACAAAATATGTCTTAGCATTGTTTATTCTGGGTCGGTATTCTTAGGTGTGTGATATGTCTTTTTAGTAGCTACACATTTATTTTTTTAATTGAGAAAGTTATTTTAGTATTTGTTCTCTTCCCTTTTCTTCCTATTATTGGTATATTATCCTTCCTTTGCTTTTCTTTAGTGAACCTTTTATCTTAAAATTTAAAGTGTTTTCCTTTTTTGTATTCTGTGTTTTGAAGACACTGTTATATTTATTTCTTTTTATTTTTCTTCCAGTTTGATCTTCATTTGTGAAATTATTTTTTTTTCTTACTTCATGAGTATTTTATCTTCAGTTCTCAGTTTTTCTAATTGTGATGTATGTTGTTCTTTTATGTATTGTTACCACTTTCATAATGTCTTTAGCTTGTTTTAAAATAGTAGGTTTCAGCCCTAACTGGTTTGGCTCAGTGGATAGAGCGTCGGCCTGCAGACTGAAAGGTCCCAAGTTCGATTCCAGTCAAAGGCATGTACCTTGGTTGCAGGCACATCCCCAGTAGGAGGTGTGCAGGAGGCAGCTGATCAATGTTTCTCTCCCATTGATGTTTCTTATTCTCTATCCCTCTCCCTTCCTCTCTGTAAAAAAAATCAATAAAATATATTTAAAAAATTAAAAAATAAAATAAAATAGTAGGTTGCAGTTTTGATATGTTTTATGGACATATTTTCTTGAGTGATTTCTGTAGGGATTTATTATCTGCAGGGATTTATTTATTTTTTTCTTATAATAAATTTGTATGGGATTTTACCTTGATCCTTTTCTGTTGGTCACTTTTATGGGTAATTAGGTTTATTTAACTTTTAGCATGAGGTGGAATTCAGGGAAGTTTTTCTGACTTTGTAGAGCTCTGCCTCTGTTGTTTTTATCCAGTGTTCTAAAGAGGTTGGCCTGCATTCTGAGATTTCCTAGGTCTTTTCTCCTGCCCCAGTTTGGTCTGGGTCTCCTTTCTTCTGTTGTTCTACTCTCCTCAGTTTTGATTTTACACCAGTAGTTTCTTCGCAGTGTGGGCTTGTTCTAGAATATAGTCTGGGTGGATCAGTTTTGGAAGTTCATGGTGATTAAATTGATTCAACCTCTTTTCAGACCTTCTTATCATGGACCTTTTGTCTCACGCAGTATTAGAGGTGCCAGAATCACTCCTAGTTTCAGCTACTGTCAGTGTTTTCCTAATTGGCCTGACATGCTTTGCAGTGACTACACATTAGGTATTTTGGAGTTGTTATTAGGTTCATTAGTTGCCACCTTATTGTTTTGTTTTTCCTTTCAAACAGTGCAGGCCTTGTGGGTGTTGGTGAATTGTCTCTGCATTTTGGGATTTGGAAGGGTACCTTGTCGCATAGTTTTTTTCAGGTGTTGTGGATGGGATTTTGGTTTTGTTGTCTAGATGCCTTGCCTGTTTTTATGTGGAGATTTGAAGAGATCAAAATCTATGTGGCTACTGCTGCTACCATCTTCTCCGAACCCTTGCCATTAGTTGTGATGTCCCCTGTGCAGTAAGTGCACTCTATGATGTTTGCACAACAGAATTGCCTAACGACACATGTCTCAGAACATATTCCCACTGTTAAGTGACACATGACTATATAGTTCTCTGGGATTGTTTTCTTCACTGAACATTATGTTACTAAGATTAATCTGTATTTTGTATGTAGCTATAGTACATTCCCTCTCACTGCTACATAATTTATTATATTAATATCTATATTTTATCTATTCTTCTGCTGGTGAGCATTTTAACAATTCTAGTTTTGTTGGTCATTACAAAACAACAACAATAGCAACCACTGATGTATATTTACTATGTCCCAGACAGTTTTCTATGTGCTTTACATATATTATTTCTTGTAAACCTCACAAGAAACCTGTAAGATAGATACTATTTTATTCTCATTTAAGGCTAAGGTGAAGCAAAAAGGGTTAAATAACTTGCCCAAGGAGCCAGGATTCAAAACGTAGGGTATCTAGTCCTTTCATCTGTGCTTATTTAGTAGATTGTTTTGGATTCTGGAAATACAAGTATTATCTCTGTTCTCATAGACCCTTAATTATAAAACATGATACTTGCTTAAAGACACATTATATTTTACTATTTTTTAAGGTTTTAATGTTGAGAACATATAATCTTTGTTCATTTGATTTTAATTTGAGAGATAAAGTGATGTTTGGAATGTACTTTAAACTCTTAACAAGTTAAACTAAGGGATTCTATGAATGCACTTATTGGAAAGGTCATCTTTTTTTAGTACAATAGCTGGTGATGCTCACATCTGGAGATCAGCACCATCTACTGGCAAAGGGAAACAACTGTTGGGAGGACAGTATGCACTTTCATAGGATTTTTCCTTTTGAAACTGTTTCTGGGGGAAATAAACATGTTGTAATTTTTCTGTGTGTTGATTTTTGTATCCCTGTTTGTTTTCTTTAAACTTCAAATATCTATTATATATTGCATATTTTCATAACTGCATTTTTATGAGGAAAAATACACGGAAATATGTAGTTTTATAGGTCTGCCATTCTGCAATAGTCTTTTTCAATTCATATAAGGTTATTATTATTTTTAGAGTAATAAGAGCAGAAACAAAGGTGTCCTGTTGTGCTAATTTGAACTGTATTTAGTTTATAGTTCTGTTTTGGCTTGGTTACAGAGTTCTCAGTGGCTAACCATGGGAAGCTTCTCTCTGCTCAACTCTTGGTATTAACCTAATTTCTATTTTAATCTTTACTTAAATTGGTTTAGTTTTCATTTTTCAGTGGCTTAGCATTCTGTTTGTATCCTGTTTCAGATTAACTTTTATTACTTAGCACTATTCTTTGTCATTTTTTCCTCGTCATTAATTGAAATGACTTGAAAGTTGATGAGAAGAAAAAAAAGGATGAGAAATCAGTTTCCCTTTTGTTCCATTTCTTACTCAGTATGTTCCATTTCTTCTTTTCGGATATGTTTTCCATAGGCACTTTACAAGTTAAAAGTTTTTTAGATGTGAAAATTTTAGTTAAAGGTGAAATTATCATTTTTACAGAAGGAGGGACATAATGATTGCTTAATGAGTATTGGTTGAGTGTTTCGTTAAAGAAATTTTAAAAAGCTAGCTTGTGTTATAGAGTAGGAATGGTTGTTTAAGGAACCCTTAGTCAGATATGTTTACTTATAAGTGTACTGAGCACAATAAACAATTGTTCTTTTGCCCTGTGACTGCTTACACTTGAAATAAGGACTATTTCCTGTTTTAAATGTTAGCTTATTATAGGTATACTTTAGAGATACATGATTAAATGGAATACTTATTTATTAAAAATAGCAATAATTGCAAATTTTGGATTGTATGTCATAATGTTACATAGTTGAATGTAAAAAGACCAAGATTGCTCTTACAGGTTTCTAATTTGTTGAAGATAGTCTCCGTGTAGAGAATGAAAGTGGTGTCATTTGTATTTTTGTTTTTGTTGTTTGTTTGAATGTTTAATTTAGAAACCAAATCCCCCTTTCTTAATCTGGTCTACAGTGGATACCAAAATATTTTAATTTTATTTAAAAATACATTTTAAAATTGCGTATTTAAGTGTAACTCATTTCTCCCTCTAATATCTAACTAACTTCTTAGAAATTTGTTCTATATTTAAAGAGAGAGGTGTATAGAGGCTTTCAAAATATTATATGAACATATAAAATTTTTAAAACATACCAGTTATTTTTAAAAAGATTTTTACTATCTCAGGTAGTTATTCCTTTCTCTCAAAATTTTTAATTATCAACTTATTCTTTGATTTGATATATTTTGTATTTTGCCTGAAGATTAACTGTTAATAAATGATTTAATTCAGGACTACTTTTCATTGTGCTGAGATTTAGGTGAGGGGATAACAAGATGAATTATTCCTGCCATCTAAAGTCTATTATAATGAGAATTGCAGCCTCGATATAGGGTATAGCAAAAGGAGGTTTACAGCTGTGAGTACACAAAACACAGAGTTTATTTCTTGTATTATTATTTAATTACTAGAGGCCCAGTGCACGGATTTGTGCACCGGTGGGGCCCCTTGGCCTGGCCTGCACCCTCTCGCAATCCGGGACCCCAGGGGGATGTTGGATAGCTGGTTTTGGCCCGATCCCTACAGGCCCGATCCAGGCAGGAGGGAGCCCAATCCTGTGCGTTGAACGTCTGCCCCCTGGTGGTCAGTGTGCATAATAGGAATCAGTCATTCAGTCGTTTGGTCGTTCGGTCACTTAGGCTTTTATATATAGACTAGAGGCCCAGTGCACGAAATTCGTGCACGGCGGGGGGGGGGGGGGGTGTCCCTCAGCCAGGCCTGCACCCTCTCCAATCTGGGACCCCTCTCACAATCCAGGATTGCTGGCTCCCAACTGCTCACCTGCTTGCCTTCCTGATTGCCCCTAACCGCTTCTGCCTTCCAGTCTGATCACCCCCTAACCACTCCCCTGCCAGCCTGATTGATGCCTAACTGCTCCCCTGCCAGCTTGTTTGCCCCTAACTTCCTTCCCCTGCAGGCTTGATCACCCCTAACTGCTCTCCCCTGCAGGCCTGGGTTCCCCCCCAACTGCCCTTCCCTGCAGACCCAGTCACCCCCAACTTCCCTCCTCTGCTGGCCGGGTGACCCCTAACTGCCCTCCCCAGCAGGCTTGATCACCCCTAACTGCCCTTCCTTGCAGGCCTGGTCCCTCCCAACTGCCTTCCCCTGCTGGCCATCTTGTGGTGGCCATCTTGTGTCCACATGGCAGGATCTTTGACCACATGGGGGCAGCCATCTTGTGTGTTGGAGTGATGGTCAATCTGCATATTACTCTTTTATTAGATAAGATAGAGGCCTGGTGCATGGGTGGGGGCCAGCTGATTTGCCCTGAAGGGTGTCCCAGATCAGAGTGGGGGTTCCCTTGGGGTGTGGGACGGCCTGGGCGAGGGGCCCGTGGTGGTTTGCAGGCCGGCCACGCCCCCTGGCAACCCAAGCGGAGGCCCTGGGATCTGGGATTTATTTATCTTCTACAATTGAAACTTTGTAGCCTGGAGTGGAGCCAAGCCTTCTGCTCGTCCTGTGGCGGCAGCCATTTCTGTTGGGATTTATGTATCTCCTATAATTGAAACTTTGTAGCCTTAAGTGAAAGCAAAAGCAGGCCAGGGCTGCAGAAGCTTGGCTTTCTCCATCGCTGCGGGCAACCCTAGCCTCCTGCTCTCTCCAGCTCTGTGGCTGCCGCCATTTCTATTGGGATTTATTTATCTTCTATAATTGAAACTTTGTAGCCTGGAGTGGGCGGGCCAGCGTGTGTGGAAAGCTTGGCTTCCTCCATTGCCAGGGAAACCCAAGCCTCCCTTCTGCTCTCAGTGGCTGCAGCCATCTTGGTTGGGTTTATTTGCATATCCCCTCCTGATTGGCTGTTGGGCGTGGCTGGTGGGCGTGGCTTGTGGGTGTAGCTGAGGTATGGTCAATTTGCATATTACTCTTTTATTAGATAGGATTATTATATTATTTTCTATACGAACAATTGTAAACCTACATTTGCCCCACCCTGTGTATTATAAAGGAAAGTGTATTAAGAGGGATCTATGTTTAGTTATAGGAACCAATTGTTTTAGCTGTACAGAGCCATTAGAATTTAGTCTGAGCTGAGAATATTAAATAAAACAAAACTCCCAGAGTCAGTGTATATGGTACTATTTGAATGGGACCTTGAAGAATTAGAAGGAATTGATAGGTGGAGATAAAGAAGGAAGAATGCCTCAGGCTGAACAAACCATGGCATCTTGTGTAGGGTCTCTGAAGCAGTATTTTGGCAAATAGCTTTCATATTCCATGCATAGTTTTGGGAATTCTTACTTTATGAATCATGAATTGCAATAAGATTATCAACTTCTTTTTTAAGAAATATAATACTTCTTTCATACAGTGTATTCCATACCACTCCGTTAGAAAGAAGATACGTTCTGCTTTAAGCACAAAATTGCTAGCTAGAGAGTATTTTTAGGAATGGGGCGGGGGAATGCAGAGTGTTTTCCAATTTAATACTACTGCTAAACTGTTTGAACAGATGCTTAGAACAAATGAAGCTTCAAAAAATAATTCACCTGAGGAGGAGTGAATTATCTTAAACTAGTATCACAATTTAATTGGTTAAAACTTAATCTTACTCAACTGAATTGAAGAACAAGCTTCATATTCTTTCAGCTGTATGAGAACATGTTTTTCCTTAATACAAATCTGTCTCCTTGAGAGCTGTGACCTTTCTTGTATAGGTTGCAGTTTATGTACTGCACAAAGGGGTGCAGGTGAAGATGTTAGGGCGTTGAAATGCAGTCCTTGCTCCGCTTTCCTAGAGAAAAAGGCACTCTACTTAGAGGAGCCCTTACCCTAAAGTGATTATACATTTGTTTTATTTTTTTAGTGGATTCAGTACTTAGCTTCTAGAAGAGTATAGGCACAAATTAGGAACTCAATAAATACTTATTGCATATATAGAGTATTCAGAAGTCCAAACAAGATGAAATTTCCCTCGGACCATGACTTTTTGGCAGATTATTATATGTATTTCATGGGATTTTTAAAAAATTGGATTCTACTCAATCTGTAGTCTTCTTAAAGTAAAATTCCATGTTTATATGGAATTTATATTTATGTTCGTTGTGTTTTGCCAAATTGTTATTGCTGATAAGCTGTATTGTTATTTCTGTTCTGATTCCATTTATAAAAATATTTAAATTTTAATTTCAGGTATATTGTTTTTTTTTGCCCATGTGACCTAGTTTCCCAGGGCTACTCTTTCCTACCTGTTCAACTCTTGGCTGCAGGAATGAAGGAAGTGACCAGAACTTGGAAAATAGTAGGTGGAGTCACACATGCTAATAGCCATTACAAAAATGGCTGGATAGTCATGATAGCTATTGGATGGGCCCGAGGTAATATTAACAGTATATGTTCATAAATGTTCTGTTATTGGTGTACTACAACTACTGAACAGTTCTCTAGTTATATTAATGAGGACCATATACTTCAATAATGTCTTTTCGGAGGATGGAAGCCTTGTTCCTGTTAACTACTAAAGTTAATTCAAAACTAGCACTTTTCACTAGTACATCAGCCATTATTTTGAGCCCAACTGTCTTACAATATAAAATTTTTATGATTGGTTTCGTTAGCAGCCCCAGAACCGGAGGGATTCATAATTAATTAAGGTGTAGTGCCATCATAAATAAACCAAGTTTACATAAGAAATTATGTGTTGCATGTAAAAAAAAATTGCGTGTTTTTTAAAATTCTGAATAACTGGAAATGGTAAATATGATTGATTATGGGTTCATGTTTACTTTGCATTATTTACCTTTATTGTTGAGTTCTTTTGTATGTAGGAATTGAACAAATTTCTCTAATCTCCTATTATAGTGTATTTCACCTAAAACTAATATCAGGGAAGGAAATAGTAAAACAGAGGATTTTATTTTTCAGGTCTGAAACAAACCTCTAGCCACATCTCTGTGCCTAAGGACCCAATTTTAATTTAATTATTGGACAATAGACAGTTGCCATATGCTGAAAGGGAAGAATTGCAATAGTGTCAGTACCATTAATGTACAAGGCAACTTTTTTTCTTCCCCAAAATTACGTTTTGGGGATCCTCTCGGGATTTTAAGTCAGGAAGTAAAATTACGGCTTTGTTTTAAATATTTCTCTAGAAAATTTGGCTAAACATTCTTGTTTTATTTTCTTATTTTCAGGTGCAGGTGGTAGCATTATCACAAACTTTGAGCTGTTGGTAAAAGGAGGTTGGAAACCACAAGCTGATGAATGGATGAAGATGTCCTAGTGAGTTGGTATAAACTGTGCTGAGAACCTGGCTTTTTAACCTTAGATCCCACCAAACTTACTTTTAAAAACATTTTGTGGATTCTAGATATGGATGAAATATAGGCGAAAAAAATAAATAGTGATGATAATGGGAAGAAAACCAGGAAACTTTATTCTTTCAAAAAGACTGCTCTCTCAAATGTAGTTTTAAAAATATATATTGATTCATTTATTTGTGGGTTTCTTTCCTTAGGAAATAAAATAAAACAAAAATTTCTAGATTGTTATAGAATTGTGAGAGGAGTATGAATTTATGGACAGAGAATTACATAGGCACAGACTTCTCTAAATGAAAATGAATCAGTTGCAGGCTCTTGGTATTTTCATTAATGAAATCACCCAGATTTCAAATTTACATAGTTCTGTTAGTAAAATGTCAAGTTTAAGAGAACAAAACAAAGCATTGTCATAAAGCCCTATTAGTTGCTTTAAAAATGAAAGTCGAGCCCTAGCCGGTTTGGCTCAGTGGATAGAGCATCAGCCTGCGGACTCAAGGGTCCCGGGTTCAATTCTGGTCAAGGGCATGTACGTTGGCTGCGGGCACATCCCCAGTGGGAGGTGTGCAGGAGGCAGCTGATTGATGTTTCTCTCTCATCAATGTTTCTAACTTTCTCTCCCTATCCCTTCCTCTCTGTAAAAAATCAATAATATATATAAAAAAAAAAATGAAAGTCGAGTTTAATTGTACATAACAATAAGAAAAAGATTAGAGGAAATAACCCACTCTATACTTGTTGGATGCATACTACCTTTTGTGTCCACTTAAGAAAATCTAATTGTTAGATATTCTTTAATGACACTGACCCAGTATTAAATAAGTCACAAATGTATTTCTAATGTACCTGAAAATGAAACAGAGAAGTACAGTTTCTGTTCCCACAATTCAGGAAGGGAAAGGTTTAGCGAATAGTGGCCATAATAAGCAAGGCAAGGAAAGACTTCATGTGAAAATAAGCTCATTAGAATGGATTAAAAATGAAGGTGGAGAAGCAGTATGGGTGGTGAGGTATGTTTGGAACCAACAAATTCCAGTATATATAACTTGGAAAGTACTCCTTAAAGCTTGAATTGAGGCAGTTCAGAAATAGAACAAAGAAGGTTTTTGATGATGATAAGTTATAAATAAGGCATTAGAGTAATTAAGGGGAAATTTTTCTCATTTTGAGTGCATGCCTTGAAATACTTTTATAAGCCATTTCTTGGGACTTTAAAACCAAAATCAAATTATGTTTCTCCTCTGTTGAAAACCTTGCAGTAACTCCCTGGAATGGCCTATAAGGCCCTCCAAGATCTGTCTCTCCCCCACACCCAATTTGCTTTGACTTTATCTCTTATTCTTCTCTCCCTTGTTCACTACACTCTGTACTTGAAAAAGCCTCGTGTGGTCTGGTTTACACTAGCTTTTCTCTTTGCCTAGAATCTTTTTTCTCAGGTTGCTACTTCCCTATCTACTTTGTTCAAAGTATTTTCTCAAAGCTCACCTCAGTGAGGATTACCCTGATTAAAATGGGAGCATTTCCCTCTATTATTCTTTTTTTCACATAGCATTTATCATATTCTGTCATTTACTTACTCATTGTGTTTATTCTCCTCTCCCCTTGGCTTCTCCTCCCCACCCCACTTCCTTCAAAGAATACAAGATGCCAAGGACAGGGATTTTTTTTTTGCTTTTGTATCCCAAGCATCTACCATATAGTAGACAATAAATATTAGATGAATGAAATGATTGACAATTTGTCAGGCAATTAAGATATTTTTGTCCATTATGATATTTTGTGATTGTGTGCATATACTTAAGTTTTCATATATATATTACCAAATACTTTTGCATAGCAGAGAAAACCTATGTGGTCTTAGAGAATACATATATTGTTATAAACAGAATGTTGGTAGATATATGAATGTTAGAGGTGCTGGTGAGGGCTCTGAAGGAAATGGGGAACATGATATTAGAAACTGGAGAGATGATACAGTTACCGTAGATAGTGGCAGAAAACTTAGCTGAATTGTGGAAAGCATAACATGTAAGCAATGAACTTGGTTCGTTAGCTGAGGAGATGTAGAAGCAAAGTGTTGAAGTTCTGGACTAGGTTTTCCTTGCTGCTTATAATAAAGTGTAAGAGAAAGATTTGACTTGAGGGACTAACTGCTAAATAAAGAAACCAAGACTTGATGATTTAGGAAATTCTCAGCCAATCCAGGCTGGAAAAGATGATAAAATTAGTAGACTTGTTCTTAGGAAAGCCTGCAGTGGAGAGAAAGTCAAGGGTGTTGCTGGATAATTTTTGCTAGTGTTAAAAGAGATTAGGCTTGGGACACATGGATCCATTCAGCTATCATAACAGAAAGCAGGACTAGAGATGGGATTTGTAAAGGACCATTTTGACTAATGGCATGGATTCCTGTGTCATACACAGGAGACCCATAAGGTCTTTGAAAATGTTATTTCAGCAGAAACATTGCCAGCTTGGACTGAAAGGGACAGAGATAAGATGAAATAAAAGAAGGCTGTCAGACTCCTAACATTCTACAGGCAGGAAACAGGCTGATAAAACTGCTCAGCTGCAAACATGTGCTACCCTTCAAGGAAAAGCAAGAATTATTTTAAGGTGAGGCTATGGGCCTAGAGGTCTGAGGCCAGGCACACAGGCTGTAAAGGCCAGAGCCCTGAGTGCAGAGGTTGGAACTGAGGACTTAGAGGACACAACTTCAAGCCATTGAGGATTGCTCTCAGGCCTCAAAACCTAATGGAATTTGCCCTGCTGGATTTTGAACTTGTGTAGGACAGTGACCACTTTATTCTGCTGTGTTTTTGTTCCCTTTTGGAATGAGAATGCCTATAACTGTTATTCTATGCCTATCCCACCACTGTATTTTGGAAGCAGATAGCTTATTTACTATTTCACAGGAAACTACTATAAGAATTTCCTAAATGCTTCCTGACCTTCCTAATCAACCTCATTGACTTTTTCCTAAAGCCCAGCCCTTTTCCAATTTCCTGCTCCAATTTATTGTCTACAATCATTTTCCTCAGATCCATTGCTTCTGGATATATGCTTTTAAGAGAACCCAATGCAGAATGGAATATGTGTGCCCTAGAGGATGCCCAGGATGAGGCACTATAGTACAGACACCAAATTATTAGAAACAAAGAGTAGCAAAAAGACATGAAGACAAACCTACATTCATTTGTTTTTTATCTCAACTTGTTAAAATACCAATTTGCTGTACATTTTATAATAACACTTGTACATTTATATAATTTACGAATTAATTGATAAATATATTTTAGGGAGTGTCTTAAATACTTTTTTACCAATAGGGCTGGATACACAGTAAAAAGTTTTAGAGACTACTTTTCCAAAACAGGAATGCTGCCCGATCATTGTTAAGCAAAGTCCAAACCCCTGTTGCCCAAACCTAACCCTGTTTTGAACTCAATTCTTAGCTTGTAATAATGAAATTAACCAATTTTTCATAAAATGGCTGATAGGGACTTTTACATTCTAAGTTTATTATTTATCTTTTTCTAGTCATCATAAAGGGCTAGATAATGATCTGTTACTGAGATATGCTTTAAATATGTGGCAAACATATGACATTAAAGTAGTGCTTCTTATTTGTAGATTAACATCTTATACTAGTAGACTTGAACTGTTCAGCATTAATTTATTAGGATATTAGCTAATGCAAATATTCTGTGATGGAGTTAGCTAAGTAATGTGCTGGAGCAAGCTCATATTGTTTTATGAGAGCCAATTGTGTATCTCTCTTCTCTTTACATAGCAGCCTGAAGTTGGTTGTGATGGGAATATTTACACAATGGAAATGAGAAAATACTACAAATGGGTGCTTTCTTTTACTTCCTCCATTCCATCCAAGAAGTCTGTTTAGCATTATAAGGTTTTTCAGGACTAATCTACTTGTCCCAAATTATGCTGACAAACATGGGACTTCCAGATCCTTTGTGAGAAAGTGTTACGTGGTCAAATATGTTCCAGAAATATTGCATAAAGAAATGTACTCTATCAGAGAGTCACAATATGTATGAACATTCTAAAATCTATGATACTTTATGCTGTGAAGAAAGGTATTTATTTAGTTTTATATAACTTAGCATTTCACAGGGCTCATTTTTGTGTTATATCTATTAATAACTCATTAAATTAGTATTTTGTAGAGTACTCTTTGAGAAATATAGACATAGATCATGTTAATTACTTACTGACTTAAAGTGTTTTTTTTGTTTTCAGTCCTGCCAAGGTAACCCTGCTGGGGTCAATTATCTTCACATTCCAGCACACTGAGCACCTGTCAATATCAAGGCATGATCTTGTGTTCCTCTATACTATGTTTCTTGTGGTCACAAAGGTAAGAGTTCAAAGTAGCAATAAATCAGTATTACAGATTCTGTGTAATCAGAATTCTGCATATGAGGCATGTAACAGGAACATTTATTTTTTATTGTTATTACAGTCTAAAGTGATGAACTTTGGGGAATTTATTCAGCAAATCCATGACTTTCTGAAACTTATCTCTCCTGATTCCTCATGTGATTTATGCTGAGGCTACCGGGAAAGACTTGCAGATAGCCTCAGAATATAGTAGAGGCCAGAGAGTAGTGAAAATAGCCAAGGCTGATGAGAGACTGCAGAGACAGTGTCATCTCATTTGGAAAATGAGGTACTTGGGTAGATGTTCTCTGAGGTTCTTTTGAACTTTAAAATTTAGAAATTTCATATTAGGACATTTGTGGTCAATCTCTTCTATTGTTTATTGTCTGGTTTGAAGCTTTATTCATTCTTGAAGATAGGAGATAGTATGATATAAGATCACCGTTTTTTGAGACAGGTTGTCTTAAGTTCACACCTAGCTTTACTCTCTAATCCCTGAATGGGCAAGTCACTTACTGTCTCTAAATCCCGATTTCCTCATTTTCATTGTATGATTGTTGAGAGGATTGGAGATGATGTGTGCCATTCTATTACGTCGTCTGACACATCCTATGAATTCTATTTGTAGCTGTATCATGAGGCTAATTCTGATTATTGTTTTTCTTACCATTAGTAGATACTAGAGGCCTGGTGCACGAAATTCATGCACTCGGTTGGGGGGGGGGTCCCTCAGCCTGGCCTGCGCCCTCTCACAGTCTGGGAGCCCTCGGGGGATGTCCGACTGCCGGCTTAGGCCTGTTCCCCCCCCACCCCCCACCCCCCTGCTTAGTGGGCCTAAGCCAGCAGTCGGACATCCTTAGCGCTGCCACAGAGGCAAGGGAGGCTCCTGCCACTGCCGCTGCTCTCGCCAGCCATGAGCCCAGCTTCTGGCTGAGTGGCGCTCCCCCTGTGGGAGTGCACTGACCACCAGGGGGCAGGTCCTGTGTTGAGCATCTGCCCTCTGGGGGTCAGTGCACGTCACAGTGACCGGTCATTCAGCTGTTTGGTTGATTTGCATATTATCCTTTTATTATTATATAGGATTGTTTACTATTCACAGCTAGGCAATTGATTTTAAAATAAGTTTACTATATAGGCCTAGAAAAATTTTATAGCTGTTTCATAGCCTAGATATTTTTGGCTAAAGCTTATCTACAGGATTCTTAAAAGGAAGCAGTATATGTTACATACATATATGTCTTAGAAAGAACCAAGCCACTATAGGGATCATTTATTCCTCCTTCAGTAGTCTCTGCAATGGAAGTGATCTGTGGTGGTAATTCAAGTAATGCATTACTTGATATCTGAAGCAACATCTCTTCACATGTGCCTTCCTCTTCCAGTCCTCAAATTTGGGGCTGTATGTATTTCTTTGTAACAGCTCTACTGAGATATATTTTACATACCATACAATTAATCCATAAAGTATACAATTCAGTGGTTTTCACTATAGTCACAGAGTTGTATAGCCATCACCACATTAGAACATTTTTGTCACCCCAAAAAGAAACCTCATACTCATTAGCAGTCACTTCACATTTTCCTTTAATCCCCCAGCTGTAGGCAACTACTAATCTACTTTCTGTTATAAATTTACCCATAATGATATTTTATGTAAATGGAATCATACAATATGTGGTCTTATGACTGATTTTTTTTCACTTAACATAAGGATTTTGAGGTTCCTCAGTGTTGTATGTATCAGTACGTTATTCCTTTTTATTGCCAAATGATATTCCATCCCATGGATATACAGTAAAATCTCAATATAATGGACTGATTCAAGTGAGGGGTTGTCCTTTAAAGTCGAAAAAGTCTGTTATATAATAAGAAATGCATATGTTAAAAAATCGACAAATTTGTTTACCTGTTGTCACTTAATGTAGACATGTTTGTGTAATTAAAATTAAGTATGTATGAAAAATTTCATTTTACAGAAAAGGTTTCTGTTTGTATTACAGTAATTTTAAATTTATACCGAATAGGTCTAGTCTAGTAAATGCATGCATTCATAAGTCACTGTGAGTAACACGGCTGGGGCTTGGCTTAGCGCACATGGGGACATCAGCCTGCAGGCACGAGTTAAAACTGCTGCAGAAAGTCATGCCACGCAACAACAGAACCAATTATAGTGTGCGTGATGTGGTGTGATCATGTGCTAATCATTTGCCAAACATTGTTTACCGAGGTGACTCTTGGATTTAAATATGTAGATTATGGTTATAGATATGTAATATTTATTTATGTCCGTGAAATTACTACAGTGTTTTTTCCAACATATGGTCTATGCACTAAAATTTGTTAAAAATAACAGTGAATCGCCTGGCCAGTGTGGCTCAGTGGTTGAATGTCAATCTATGAACCAGGAGGTCATGGTTCGATTCCTGGTCAGGGCATATGCCTGTGTTGCAGGCTCAATCCCCAAGGTGGGGCATACAGGAGGCAGCCAGTCAGTGATTCTCTCTCATTATTGATGCTTCTATCTCTCCCTCTTCCTTCCTCTCTGAAACCAATAAAAATATATTTAAAAAATAACAGTGAATTAATAACACAAAAAAATAACCTATTAATTTAATTATAAGCAAATCTTGGTTAAAAGCATTTTCACCTATGACATTTGGACCAGAAATTTTATCCGTTAAATCTGAAGTCCATTAAATTGAATCTGCAAAATCAAAGGTTTATTGTACTACATTTTACTTATCCATCATTTGATAGCTATTTGGGTTCTTTTACTTTTTGGCCAATATGAAAATGAGCTATGACCATTCACATTCAAGTTTTTGTGTGGACATGTGTTACATTTCTCTTGGGTATATCATATAGGAATGGAGTTACTAGATCATATAGTAATTCTACATTTAATCTTTTGAGGAACTTTGAGAAATTATCCAAAGTGGCTAATTTCATTTTACATTTCTACCAGCAATATATGAGAGTTCTAATTCACCACATCTTTGCCAATGCTTGTCTTTTTCATTAGAGTCATCTTAGTGGGTATGTGGCATCTCATTGTTACTTTGATTTACATTTTCCTTATAACTAATGATGTTGAGCATCTTTTCATGTGCGTACTGACCATTTATATATCATCTCTGAGGCAGTATCTGTTCAAATCATTTGCCTACTTAAAAATTGGATTGTCTTATTATTGAGTTGTAATAGTTTTCTATATATTCAGGATACCAGACCTTTGTGAGATACATATATATAGCCATTATTTTTCTCCCAGTTTGTGGCTTCCTTTTTTATTTCCTTAGCATTGTCATTAGAAGAGCTGAAGTTTTTAATTTTGATGAAGTTCAGTTTATCATTTTCCCTTTATGGTCCTGCTTTTTTGTGTCCTAGCTAAAATATTCTACCATATCTCAAGGTTGTAAAGATTTTTCACCTGCATTGTTTTTCTTATAGTTTTATTGTTTCTGTTTTTACATTTAGGTTTATGATCCATTTCTTTAAAAATATTTTTATTAAATTTATTGGGTGACATTTATTAATAGGATCATATAGGTTTCAAGTGTACATTTCTATGATACACGATCTGTATATTGCATTGTGTGCCATCTCAAGTTAAGTTTTATAATTTGCAGGAGGTAAGGGTCAGGTTATTTTTTTCATCTATACTAATAAAAGCCTATGTGGTCATCATGCCCTCATGCCGTGATGCCCTCATGCCGTAACAATCCATCACCAGGAGGCTGCGTGTGCAGCAGGCGCATGTGGGTGGGCAGGGCTGCGTGCGCGGCAAGGCACACATGGGTGGGCAGGGACTTGACACTGCATGTGCGGCGCAGAGGAAGGTCCCGGCAGCTCCGCCTGGCACAGAGGCGGGACCCCCGGCTCCGGCCTACCTCTGGGGCAATCGATCAAGGAGCCCCAGATGGGTGGGTGGGGCCTACCTCTTTGGGGAGATCGATCGTGGGGCTCCCACACTGTGAGAGGACACAGGCCAGGCTGGATACCCCCTTCCCCGAGTGCACGAATTTCATGCACCGGGCCTCTAGTTTGAATATAAAGTTGTTTTAGCACTATTGGTTGAAAAGACTATCCTTTCTCTCATTGAATTATCTTGGCACCTTTGTTGAAAGTAAATTGGTCTTACAATTGGTGTGGGTCTCTTTCTGGACTCTGTGCTGTTCCATTGCTTTATATGTCTATCCTTAGCCAATACCAAACTTTCTTAATAACTATACCTATAATAAGTCTTCACCTTAAGTGATATAAGTACTCCCAACTTTGTTCGTTTTCAGGGTTTCTTTGTATATTCTAAGTCTTTTACATTTCCATATATAAAAATACTAGAAGCCCGGTGCATGAAATTCATGCACGGGGGTGGGGGTGTCCCTCAGCCCAGCCTGCACCCTCTCCAATCTGGGACCCCTCGAGGGATGTCAACTGTTAGACATCCCTCTCACAATCCAGGACTGCTGGCTCCCAACTACTCACCTGCCTGCCTGCTTGATTACCACTAACTGCTTCTGCCTGCAAGCCTGATCACCCTCTAACCACTCGCCTGCCAGCCTGATCAATGCCTAACTGCTCCCCTGCTGGCCTGATTGCCCCTAACTGCCCTCCCCTACAGGCCTGGTCCCCCCCAACTGCCCTCCACTGCAGGCCTGGTCCCCCCCAACTGCCCTCCACTGCAGGCCTGGTCCCCCCAACTGCCCTCCCCTGCAGGCCTGGTCCCGCCCCAACTGCCCTTCCCTGCAGGCCTGGTCCCCCCCAGCTGCCCTTCCCTGCAGGCCTGGTCCTCCCCAACTGCCCACCTCTGCAGGCCTGGTCCCCCCCAACTGCCCACTTCTGCAGGCCTGGTCCCCCCCAACTGCCCACCCCTGCAGGCCATCTTGTGTCCGCATGGGGCAGCCATCTTTGACTACATGGGGGTGGCCATCTTGTGTTGGAATGATGGTCAATTTGCATATTACTCTTTTATTTAGGATATGGCTGTCACTTGAAGTCAGATGTTATTCAATTTAGGTAATATGCTTTTTCTTTTAATAGTTTGCTAAATAAGGAGATAGTTTTATATTTTGTTTGTAAAAGAATAAGGGGTCATTCCATTTTTCACTATTATATTTGTATCACCTTGCTGAATCAAGGCCTATTAAGAGTCTGAATTCACAGAAGCCCGTCCCTTGAGCCTCCTGAGTCTATTTCAGTAATAACTCCTGATGTTGGCAATACTTCTTGGCTGAGTGATGACTGTACTGGGAGTAGAGCTTCTATTAAAACACTGGATTTGAAAAATACTTATTATAGTTCACGTTCTCAAGAAATACTTTAGATCCTGGCATTCTTCTCTTTTGTATATTGTTTTAAAAAATGCTGTTTTTCTGACAGTAGGCCATTGTTTTTATCTGAATTCTTTTGTTTTTTTGTTAATCCTTACCTGAGGATATTTTTTCATTGATTTTTAGAGAGAGTGGAAGGGAGCGGGAGAGACAGAGAGAGGAACATCAATATTGATTGGTTGCCTCCCACACACTCCTCGGACCAGGGCCGGGGATCAAGCATGCAACCAAGGTACGTACTCTTGACCAAAATTGAACCCAGGACCCTTCAGTCCACAGCCGACACTATATCCACTGAGCCAAACTGGCTAGAGCTGAATTCTTTTATCTTTTATTCACAGTCCATGAAGTCAATAATTTTGCTAGTACCTCTTACTGTACTAAGTATTTAATCCAAAGAATAGTTTAATGTAAGGAAATTTTTCTTAGATAGTGCCCAATAAACTTGGAGGTAAACATTATATTTGGATTTTTTTTCACTATATTCTCCCCAGATGAGCACATTCACATTCATGCCTTTACCTTCTACTTGTATGGTAATGACTTCCAAATCTATATCTTGTACTTAAATATTTCTGGGCAAACCTCTGTTACTGCACTTCTCTTTACTGTTCTATAATTATTGATTTACTTGCTTGTCTCTGACTAGTCTGTAAGGTCATGACATGAAGGCAGGGACTACATTCAACATTTTTCTAGCAGCCAGGTATAATGCGCAGATTATTTAAATCCTCTTGATGGCTACTTTTAGTCTTTGTTAGTGCTGTTCTGTTTCAGATTGGCCTTCTGGAATGTGACCCTTTTGGGATCTCAATTTAAACCTGAAGTGCATCTCTGGGCAGTTTCACCTTGCCTAGCCTTGAACTTCAACCTGTCTATTGAAGTCTCTGCTCTGCTCTGTAGCATTCCAGCTGTTGCTGTTTGCTAGGCAAAGAACCTAAATAGATTTTTTTCTTTACAAAGAAGAGATACAAATGGCCGACAGGTACATGAAAAGATGCTCAACATCATATCAGGGAAATGCAAATAAAAACCACAATGAGATGTCACCCCACACCTGTTAGAATGGCTATTATAAAAAAGACAAGAAATAACAAGTCTTGGTGAGGATATGGAGAAAAGGGAACCTTGTTCACTGTTGGTGGGAATGTAAATTGGTATAGCTACTATGGATAACAGTGTGGAAGTTCCTCAGAAAATTAAAAATAGAACTACCATATGATTTAACATTTTACTTCTGGTATTTATCAGAAGAAAACGAAAATGCTAAGTCAAAAATGATATATGCCAGGAGGTCAGGGTTCGATTCCTGGTCAGGGCACATGCCCAGGTTTCAGGCTGGATCCCAATAGCGAGTAGAGGGTGGGCAGGAGACAGCCGATCAATGATTTTCTCTCATCATTGATGTTTCTGTTTCTCTTTCCCTCTCCCTTCTTCTCTGAAATCAGTAAAAATATATTTTAATCACAACAACAAAAATAGTATATGCCAACCCCATGTTCATTGCAGCATTGTTTACAGTAGCCAAGATATGACAACAACCTAAGTGGCCATCAAAAGATGAGTGAAGACTATATGATGAATATGTATACAATGAAATATTCAACCATAAAAAGGAGTGAAATCTTGCCATTTGTGCCAACATGCATGGACCTTGAGGACATTATGCTAGGTCAGTGGTCGGCAAACTGCGGTTTGCCGCTCTGTTGACTAATGAGTTTGCCGATCACTGTGCTAGGTGAAATAAGACAGAGAAAGACAAATACAGTTTAATCTCATTTACATATAGAATCTGAAAATTAAGAAAACACACCAAATTCATAGATAGAGAGGAGAGAGATTAGTGGTTGCCAGAGGCAGGGTGTGGTGGTGGGCCAAATAGGTGAAGGGGGTCAAAAGGTACAAACTTGGAATTATAAATTAAGTAAGTTATTGGGCATGGTGACTATAGTTAATAAAACTATATTGCATATTTGAAGGTTGCTAAGAGTAGATCTTAAAAATTCTCATCACAAGAAATAATTTTTTGTAACTATGTATGATGATGGATGTTAACTAGACTAATTATAATCATTTCGCAGTATGTACATATATGGAATCATATGTTGTACACCTGAAACTAGCATGTTAGATGTTGATTACATCTCAATAAAAAAAGAACACATTTTGAAATTTTTCTCTATTTTTTTACTTATCCCTTTTACTTTGAGAGCAAACATTTGTATTTAAATTCAAAATTGAACTTTTTTTCCAGATAATCATGATGACTACAGAGACCCCTATTATGCCTTTTGCTCCTTTTGAGGCTACAATAAGTCGGATATTGTTTGGCTGGCAGCAGCAGTTCTTACCATGTGAAAAGAAAAGTGAAATAAGCACATCGACCACAAAGTCTACAGCTGTTATTTCAGATAAAGTTAAAAAGAAGGGCACTAAGAAGACTGAGTAAATTTACTTGATGAGTTTTAGAAGGCAAAAAAATTTCTTATCTACCTAGCAGACTGTGATAAGTATTTCTATTGTAAATGATGTGAAATAAAGATTACACATAAGGAATGGAGGTGACAAAAAGAAAGAACTTCTTTCTATTTCAGGGAGACTATCCCTTTCTGGATTGTAATTCTCCAGAGTTGTGAGTGTATCATGTGAAATTGTTCTTCTAAGTTATATAAAAATATTGTGGTTATTTTATAGTTTTATATTGATAAAAGCAGGCTAGATTTTTTCAGTGTTAGAGAAAGTGAACCTATTATCATTGCAAAATTACAAAAATTAAGTCCTTTTTGTTTTCTTTAGATGTTTTAAAATTTATTTGAGCTTTAGTTTAGCAAAATTAAACTTCTATTTCACATTACCATTATAATTTCTAGATATGGAAAACAATTCCTGTTTAATTTTGAACATGGGGAAGAGTAAACTTTACCTAAATCACTTTATATTGCAAAGAAAGTAAATTACTAGTTTACATCTCAGATATAAACATTGTATATTTTGCCCACATTAAATGGAAATATCTGAAATTTTATTAGTTTTTTTCTAGTAGTTTTTTTCAGTGAGAACAGAGTATTAGCATGAGTCTCAAAATCTATTTCATGCCCTTGTTTATACCGTTTCTTTCTTCTCAAAAAAAAAATCAGGGGTATAATTTTTAATAAATTACTAGTCCTATGTTTTGCTTTGTAAGTTTCATTTGAGAAGCCACTATTTTTTTCTCCTTAAAACTCATTTGTTTTTAACTGTAGAAGAAATTATTTTCAGCATTTCACATGTTCTTTCTGATCTTAGTTGGTTTGAATACACTGATGGTAGTATCATCTTAATGATTCAACAAAAAGTATTATTTTAATTTAAAAATTTTCCCTTTATGTCTCTTTTCTAAAGGGAACTTTTTAGTTATCTAGTTGAAATGTCTCTGACTATGTGTTTGTGTTGTATTTTAATCTGTATGTACATGTATTATTAATTTTATTTTAAATTAAAAATAATTACCCTTATGCGAAAATGCTCAGCTCTTATGAGAATTGTCCTTGTGCCTTTGGCAGTAACCAGCTAACCAAGAATCAGAAACTAAAATCTCATATGGTAGTCCACTTAAGTGAAAACTGATGACATTGTATCTGGTTTCTTTTAGATTTTCTTGCTTTATTTTATAGTTTAAAAGTCCAGTTATGATTTTAAAATTCTGTGACTGACATTTCTTCTATCCAGACTATGAACCTGCCTACCTGCAAAGAATTAGTATGTATCCAGCATTTTTGGATGGCGAAGAACTCAAATCACATTCAAATTAAAAGTTTAAAAACATTTTTAACAAATACAAACACCAGCAGGGACTATACTTTTACTTGCTAAAAAACTTTTTTGGGGGATGGGGTAGGACCTTTGATAGCTTTTGTATACTAAGAAATTTATTTTTAATATTGTGACAAAAGGCATTAAAATATGAGTTTGTTACATTTGATATTCTTGTACTTTTCAAAATTAACATGTTACTAATTGTTGACTTAGTTTTGAAGTTTGGGTTTGACTGTAGTTGAAATGGCAGAAATCTTGTTTTACACTTGTGTTCAAGACAAAGCTATTAAAATAAGTTATTTAACACCAGTGAAGTATTACATTATTTTATGATTTAAAAAAAAAAAAAAGTTTTCTGCCCTGACCAGTTTGGCTCAGTGGATAGAGCGTCGGCCTGCGGACTGAAGGGTCACAGGTTCGATTCCAGTCAAGGGCATGTACCTTGGTTGCGGGCACATCCCCAGTAAGGGGTGTGCAGGAGGCAGCTGATCGATGTTTCTCTCTCGTCGATGTTTCTAACTCTCTATGCCTCTCCCTTCCTCTCTGTAAAAAATCAATAAAATAAAAAAAAAATAAAAAAAGTTTTCTTGCCGAAACCGGTTTGGCTCAGTGGATAGAGCGTCGGCCTGCGGACTGAAGGGTCCCGGGTTTGATTCCGGTCAAGGGCATGTAACTTGGTTGCGGGCACATCCCCAGTGGGAGGTGTGCAGGAGGCAGCTGATCGATGTTTCTCTCTCATCGATGTTTCTAGCTCTCTATCCCTCTCCCTTCCTCTTTGTGAAATATCAATAAAATATATTAAAAAAAAAAAGTTTTCTTGAGTTACCCATTCAAAACGCATCAGGTGTGTTGACTGATAGAGTATGTACTAAATAATTACTGTCCAAATGGGACATTGGTACAAACTTTTAAAATCCATGCAAGCTTCCTAAAACCTTCAGTTCAAGGATCTTAGGAGAAAGATGTTCTGGAGAACATAGCTTAAGCCTGAAACTCCCACCCTGAATCTACCCTTGCTGCCCAGAGACTTGAGGAGATTTGCAAAGCAGATTGTTAGACTCCTTACCCAACTTGTAGCATAAATGAGACCTTTTGACCAGCTTAACAGCCTATTATTTATTGGTAGCCCTGAGAAAGTCAAGACCTGGTAGATCTCCTTACCTAAAAGGAGATAAGAAGCTGACAAGAACATTGGCTGGCTTAACTCAGTGATCTCACATTCTAATAAAATGTGGCCAAATTAATACCAATTCTGACTTTTTAAATTAGTCAGTCTTCCTTGCTGAGGGTAAAGGCTGGAGGAGCCAAATATGTGGAATGGGTGTATTTTTTGTTTGAGTGTATTTTTTGTTTACTCCTTTAAGGCCTAACACCATTTCATTAAAATTACTTCAAATCACAAATTGATTACAATTGAGTTTTACACTTGTGCTACATTTGTTTGTTAAAGACTCCAAGAGAGTAGTGGGGGGAGGTTGTCAAACATTTTAATTTTGTCTGTTTTCAGTGAGTAATTGTGATTTTTATGGTTGTGATTTACATTTTCCTGATGATTAATGATGTAGAGTACTTTTTTGTGTGTGCACATTGACCATTTGTTTATCTCCCTCTGTAAAGTGTCTCTACAGATCTTTTGCCCATATTTTATTGGATTTGTCTTTTTATTATAAGTTGTAGGAGTTCTTTATTTATCTTGGATATTGATCCTTTGCAAAACAGGTATTTTGCACTTATTTTCTTTCTGGGCTGTGGCTTACCTATTCATTTTTATAATGATGCCTTTTAATGATCATGGATTTTTAATTTTGAAGCAATCTAATTTCCCAGTATTTTATTCATAGTTATTATTTTCTGTCTTAAGAAACTTTTGCCTACCTCCAAGTCATGACATTGTTTGCCCATCTGAGGAATCTGAAACAAGGGAGGAACACTTAAAAGAGAAACCCTATACTGTTATGTACATTAATAATGTTGTCATTCAGCAAGTCACTTAGCTCTAATTTTTGATTCTGCTTTTTGAAAATCATTGTACACCTTATATATCGATAACTTTTCCTGAGCTTGTGCTACATATTATCCATTAAAGGAATTTAGGACTTTTCTGTATCTCTCTATTTAGGGACTTTTTGTAGTCAGGCTTGACTTTGGTTTGTCACAACTCTGATATTTCATTTAAGAGATGGTGAATAAGAATGTGGTAACAGAAAATTTTTAAAAAATGAAGTAAGTTCTCTAAGCTCAGAGTAGGTATGGAACTGGTCCAAATATATATCCCATTGGTGCATATGTGTGGTGAGCAGTGGTCTGATAGGAAAATCAGTAGACCTTAGATTAATTTACATGCAGGCTGTCTGGTAATTCATGACACTTAATAAAGAGAATTAAGATTTCATTGGGATCAAGAAAAATTAAGCAATTTATATGTTGGGATTATCAGCAAACGATGGTTTAGTGAAGGGGAAAGAAAGGAAGGGACTTCTGTCAGACAAATTTATTTTTACTTCTGTAAAGTTGTATTTTTTAAAGAGAATAAAGTTGAGAATGGATATATGTATTTTTATAAATATTTTGTGTAATCCTGCAGTTTCACTTAAAAATTCAGCCCAATCTCAATAAAAATAGACCGTTGACTGAACCTTCCTTGAGAATAATATGAAATAAAAGGAATCTGTTACAGGGGCTGATAAGCAGCATGGTTATGTTGACATCTTAATGAACTGTGAGAGGAAGTACATAGCATCTTGATTAAATTTTCAAAGGACGCTAGGTGTTATGAAAGCCTGTGATGACAGGAAAGATGTAAAGGATTAATAATATACTTGGAAAAATGATTCAGCTTAAAAATGTAAGTATCCATCTGGGAAGAATTATATAAGGCTCAAGCCTAAGGAAATATGCATGCATTTTGTAGTAAACTTTGAATAACAAAAATTCATGAAACATTAGCAGGTTACAGTCTTTATTTTGAGCAGTCTGACATTTTGGAGTTACGTGACTGAGGAAGAGATAGTAATTCATGTTAGAGGACAAATAGCAGTCTTTGCCATGACTGCTGATCTGAAAGGACTGTTATGAAGATAATGTATGTTAAAATGTTTTTAACATGTTATTTCACTGAGAAGAGTAGTCAATTTATGGGTGAAACCAGAGGTCTATACAGGTTGGAGCACAAATAATGTGTGCCAGTCATTTCCCATGTGTAATACTTGAACCCCACAAGTCAATAAGACAGGAAGTTCAGAAGACCATTCTCCTCCTGACACTGTTGCTGTGTTTTATTATTGTTGTTATGATGGGATGGTATTATTACAGAGGAGCTCAGTCATTGTGTGTGGCCTTCTGACTGGTGTATTTAAATAATTCTATCATTTTAAAAAAATGTTATTGTTTAAAGTATTACAAATAGTAGTACATATGTTTTCCTTTTTTCCCCATTGACCTTCACCTGGCCTTCCCTACCCCCTGGCACATGCCCTCACCGCCGCCCCTCCACCCCCCAGTGTCTTGCATCCATTGGCTATGCTTATATGCATGCATACAAGTCCTTTGGTTGATCTCTTACTCCCCCCTCCAACCCTCCCCAGCCTTCCTGCTGGAGTTTGACAGTCTGTTTGATGCTTCTCTGACTCTGTATCTATTTTTGTTAATCTTACCTAATAATAGACAAACATATAAATTGACCTTACCTCTGCTACACCCACAGCCAATCAGGAATGAGTATGAAAATTAACCTGACAAAGATGGAGGGTTAATTTGCATATGCAAGTGCAGAGCCGTGGGGCAGGATGCCTGCTATGAGTGGGGGCGGGCGGAGGGAGCTACAGGAGCAGTGCTCTGGCCAGGAGTGGAGGACTTGCCGGCTCCTGGGTGGCCCAGGAGCAGGGATTTGGCAGCTCCCGGGCAGCCAGGAGCGAAGCCAGGGAAAGGAAGGCCTATTCTTTTTTTTTTTGTTTTATTTATTTGTTTATTTATTTTAATCTTTATTGTTCAGATTATTACAGGTGTTCCTCTTTTTTCCCCCCCATAGCTCCCCTCCACCTGATACCCCACCCCACCCCATGCCCTTACCCCCCGCCACTGTCTTCATCCATAGGTGTAAGATTTTTGTCCAATCTCTTCCCGCACCCTTCACACCCCCTTCCCCCTGAGAATTGTCAGTCCACTACCTTTCTATGTCCCTGATTCTATTATATTCACCAGTCCATTCTGTTCTTCAGATTTTTTATTCACTTGATTTTTAGATTCACTTGTTGGTAGGTATGTATTTGATGTCATTTTGTTGTTCATAATTTTTATCTTTACCTTTTTCTTCTTCTTCCTCTTCTTAAAGAATACCCTTCAGCATTTCATGTAATCCTGGTTTGGTGGTGATGAACTCCTTTAGCTTTTTCTTATCTATGAAGCTCTTTATCTGACCTTCAACTCTGAATGATAGCTTTGCTGGGTAGAGTAATCTTGGTTGTAGGTTCTTGCTATTCATCACTTTGAATATTTCTTGCCACTCCCTTCTGGCCTGCATAGTTTCTGCCGAGAAATTAGCTGACAGTCCTATGGGTACTCCCTTGTAGGTAACTAACCTTTTTTCTCTTGCTGCTTTCAAGATTCTCTCTTTGTCTTTTGCCCTTGGCATTTTAATTATGATGTGTCTTGGTGTGGTCCTCTTTGGATTCCTCTTGTATGGGGTTCTGTGCGCTTCCTGAACTTGAAAGTCTATTTCTTTCACCAGGTAGGGAAAGTTTTCTGTCATTATTTCTTCCTTTTTTTTTTTTTTTTTTTTTTTTATTAAGGTATTATATATTTCTTCTAATAGGTTTTCAATATTTTGCTCTCTCTCTTCTTCTGGCACCCCAAAAATTCGGATGTTGGTACACTTAAAGTTGTCCCAGAGGCTCCTTACACTATCTTCATATTTTTGGATTCTTTTTTCTTTTTGTTTTTCTGGATGGGTGTTTTTTGTTTCCTCATATTTCAGATCTTTGGTTTGATTCTTGGGGTACGTTGATCTACAGTTGAGTTTCTGTATATTCTTTATTTTAGACAGTGTATGCTTAATTTCTGACTGGTCCTTTTCCATTTTTTTTGGCATTCTCATTAAGATCCTTAAAGGTCTCACTAAATTCCTCAGATGTTTTTAGAAGATTCTTGAGTAACCTTATAAATGTGGTACTGAACTCTATGTTGTCCAGTAGTTTGCATTCCTCCATTTCTTTCATTCATGACATGTTTCTTTGTCTCCGCATTTTGGCTGCTTCCCTGTGTTGATGGAGTGGCTTTGTGTGGTAGGTGACCTATAGGGTCCAGTAGCTCAGCCTCCCCAATCACCTGAGGTGGACGCTCTTGGTACACCCCTTTGTGGGCTGAGTGCAAAGTCTTGGTGTGGTTAAGCCTTGATTGTTGTTGGTACACTGGGAAGAACTGACCTCCAGGCCAGTTGGCTGTGAGGACCCGCTGTGTCTATAATGGAAGAACTGCTGCGCTGGAGACACGCTTATGGTGCAGGACTTGTTTCAGTGGGGCTTTGGTGCTCACTGAGTCTGCCTCTTGAATGTGTCACTTATGGATGTGAGGGGTTGAAATTTGGTGTCTCACACTGACCACTAGGTACACTGGCTTCTGGATCTCCAATGGGGTGCAGGTCAGCTACTGTCTGAGGCCACCCAGCAGGAGCTACAGCAAGAACTACAGTTTTCTCCTCTTTGCTTGGGGTTTGGAGGTTTTGGAGCTGTCTGACCCGGGCTGCAAGTTTGCTAGGTTAAGCTGCGATAGGGCAGGCCATTCATATGCTTAAGCCGCTGCTTGGAGCTTGGGTGGGTTTGTAGGTTGTGCGGGGCGGGGTCTCAGGGCATCACTAGGCTAGGGCGTGGCAAACAGCGATGGCTGCCAGTTAGCCGGCTCTGTGTCTCCGACTGCGTCCCGTGCCCCAGCGCAGTAAACAATTATTCCTGCGCACAGTCCTGCAAGCAAGCCACCCTCACTTTCCGACCCAATGGCAGACAGTCCAGCTTCTCCCCTTAGGAGTTTGGGTCCCCCGCGTCTCCCCAGAAACGAGTTCGGAGTAATCGGGAGCTTGTCTTTCTTCGGGTTGAAAAAGCAGCGCTCCCAGTTGCCCACCGCCAGCCCTATTCGCGCGCCTCTGTACCTCAGCTTTCAGCGCTTGTGCACGTCTCAATGCTCTTTTCTCTTTTCTTCTAGTTGTAGAACTTCCACTCAGCCAGCTTTCCCGTGGTTCTGGGTGATAGACGTTTTGTCTTTTAGTTGTAGTTTTGAAATTGTTGTGCGAGGTAGCAGTTTAGGTGTTTACCTATGCCGCCATCTTGGATCCTCCAGGAAGGCCTATTCTTGCATGAATATTGTGCAACAGGCCTCTAGTCAGTTTATAATGTTCTTTATTATCCATAAATGAGTGAGATCATGTGGTATTTTTCTTTCACTGACTGGCTCATTTCATTAGCATAATGCTCTCCAGTTCCATCCATGCTTTGCAAATGGTAAGAATTCCTTATTTTTTATAGCAACATAGTATTCCATTGTGTAAATGTACCACAGTTTTCTAATCCACTCATCTGCTGATGGGCATATAGGCTGTTTCCAAATCTTAGCTATTGTAAATTGTGCTGCTATGATCATAGGGGTGCATATATCCTTTCTGATTGGTGTTTCTGTTTTCTTGGGATAGAAGTGGTATTACTGGGTCAAATGGCAGTTCCATTTTTAATTTTTTGAGGAAATGCCATACTGTTTTCCACAGTGGCTGCACCAGTCTGCATTTCCACCAGCAGTGCATGAGGGTTCCTTTTTCTCCACATCCTCGCCAGCACTTGTTGTTTGTTGATTTGTTGATGATGGCCATTCTGACAAGTGTGAGGTGGTACCTTGTTGTTTTGGTTTGCATCTCTCAGATGATTAGTGACTTTGAGCATGTTTTCATATGTCTGTTGGCCTTCTGTATGTCCTCTTTTGAAAAGTGTCTATTTAGGTCCTTTGCCCATTTTTTGATTGGATTGTTTATCTTCCTTTTGTTAAGTTGTATGAATTCACTGTAAATTTTGGAGATTAAACCCTTATTGGAGATAACATTGGCAAATATGTTCTTCCATGCAATGGGCTTTCTTGTTTCGTTGATGGTTGTGCAGAAGCTTTTTATTTTGATGTAGTCCCATTTGTTTATTTTCTCCTTAGTTTCCTAATTCTGTCATTTCTATCACTGCACTCCTATGCCAGTGATCAGTCACAGTCTGGCCTTTCATGTTCTCAGTTGGCTACAGGTCCTCAAAAGCTCCCATTATTCTTCCCTGTGATTGCAGTCTATGTGTTATGACAACTTTTGTGGTAATTAAATCCATTTGAACCCTTCTCTCTCCCTCCAATGTGGTTGTGTGTTCAAGAGCCTTCAGGTTTGGTTCTGCCTCCATATCTTGAGCAATGTTGTTAATGAACTCTTAGTGAAGGAGACTTTTTAAAAAAATTAATTGTTGACAGTATTACAGATGTCTCCCATTTCTCCCCGACCCCCCTTTTGGCCCCTTCCACCCAGCCCCTGCCCCATCCCAGGCCTTCCCTACACTATTGTCTGTGTCCATGGGCTATGCATATAATATCTTTGGTTAATCTCTTCCCATCCTCTCCCTTCCCCTCCACTCTGAGATCTGTCATTCTGTTCCATGCTTCCATTTATCTGGACCTATTTTGTTTGTCTGTGAAGGAGACGTTTAAGCCAAACTGTCCAGAAACTTTAATTTCCACTCCCTCTTTGGCATGCTAGGCCACCCTAGGGCAGTGGAAATGGCACAAGTTGAGTTGATGATTGCTCCTCAGAAGTGGTAAAGATTTGAATCAATAGGTGGTGGGGCGAAGCTGTTGAGAAATGTTGGGGCAGAAGGTGTGGGCAGCAGGAACAAGGTTGAGCATTTTCTAGGAAGAGATGAGGCTCCTAAGAAAGCTCCAGGGAGGACAAGTGCTTTCTGTGCTGGCACGGTTCCCCCCAAATATCACCTTATCTGAAATAAGGTGACAGGGGCTAACTCTGCTCTAGCTGCCATCAAGGCTGCCAAGGTGAAGTTCTTTCACACCTGTTTGAAGGACAATCATCCTGGGTCATAGACCATTGAGATGTTTTAATTTTCTAATAGACCTCTTAGCAGTGCACTCTCTTTCTTTCACTTAACACTACCTTCCAGCACACAAATCTGGAACCCTTATTTCTGCCTCCTGCTTGGTGACTCTGCACAAGGGATCATACTGAAAGCCATTCAAAATGCTGTTAGGTTTGCTAATGCTTAGTTTTGCTCATAAGTCTCTGAGGACAGGAATTCAAGAGATTCTTTGCAGAAGAAGAAAGATCTGCTTCAAGGTCATTTTTAGTTCTTGACTATTCAAAATGCAGCTGACAGCTCACTGTAGAAGAAAAATGAAAATACACATGTAATCTGACAAGGCACCCCAAGACCTAAAGGAAACAAACATCAGTTCAGTTCAGGCAAGGATGTGAGGAAACTGGTAAGGCACGTAACCTCTATTAGAAACTAACATTTTTTCAGAACAGCATTTATCAGATTTACATTGAAAACTTTTAATTGATGTATAGCATTCTGAAAATTTTACAAAATTTGTTTGTCAATTGATCACAAAGAGAACATACCCATGTGTTTATCCTGGTGTGTCTGATTTATTTTCTGTGTATTATGTTCGTGAGGTTCATAGATGTTACTTAGTGTAGCTTGTAGTTCACTCATTTTCATTGCTAGTATTGTATTGTATAACTACACCTTAATTTTTAAAAAAGGTTTTTATTGATTTTAGAAAGAGGAGGGGGGGGGGAATAGAGAGAAAAATATTGATCAGCTGCCTCCTGCACGCCCCCTACTGGGGATTGAGCGTGCATGTGCCCTGACTGGGAATCAATCTGGTGATCTCTTGGTTCATGGGTCAATGCTCAACCACTGAGCCACAGTGGCTGGGCTACATCTAAATTTGTGTATCTGATCTATTGGAGTGATGGAAATTTTAGATTGTTTTTCATTTGGGGCTATTACAAAATACTGCTGCTATAAATATTCTTTTGCATATCTTTGGTGCATATGTGTTGTTTTGTTTGTTTTTGTTTTGTATATTCTTAGGAGTGAAAGTGACAGTGCTGGGTCATGAGGGTGTGAACATACTCAGCTTTTGTAAATAGTTTCAAAAAATTTTCCAAAATAGTTGGCATCTATCCTGTTTGGTGTTCTGAGTTTCTTGGATCTGTGGTTTGGTGTCTGACATTAATTTGGGGAAATTCTCAGTCATTATTACCTCATATGCTGTTCAGTTTTCTTTCTCTCTCTTTTTTTTCTCTCCTGGTATTTCCATTACATGTATTTTATACTTTTTGTGGTTTTCCCACAGTCCTTGGATATTCTATTTCTTTTTTTTAGTCTTTACTCTCTTCGCTTTTTGGTTTTTGGGGATTCTATTTATGTATTCTCTAGGTCAGATTTTCTTTCCTTAGCCAATCTCATTTAAATAAACTCATCAAAGGCATTCTTCATTTCTATTACAGTGTTTTTGATCTCTAGCATTTCTTTTTGGTTCTTTCTTGGGATTTCCATTTTTCTGCTTACACTGCTTGCCTATCTATTTTTGCATATTTTCTACTTTATCCATTTCAGCCCTTAGCATAGTAATTCTTGTTATTTAAATTCATGGCCTTATAATTGCAACATCCCTGCCATATCTGGTTCTGATGCTCTATCCCTTCAAATTGTTTTTTTTTTTTTATTTTTAAATATTCTTTTACTGATTTTAGAGAAGAAGGGAGAGGAAGAAAGAGATGGAAACAACGATGAGAGAGAATCATTGATTGGCTGCCTCCTGACCTCCTTTCCCCCAAGTGGGGATCGAGCCTGTAACCAGGAATCAAACCAGTGATCTCTTGGTGCATGGGTCGACACTCGACCACTGAGCCACACCAGCCAGGCCAAATTGTGTTTTTTGACTTTGGTATGCCCTCTAATTTTTTCTTGATACCCAGACATAATGGGCTGTATAAAATGTGGACAGGGTTTCAGTTTTACAAGAAGAAAACAATTATGGAAATGGATGGTGGTGATAGCTGCACAACATTAGGAGTGTATTTAAAACCATGAATTATACAATTAAAAATGGCCATATACACTGTTTTTGACGATAAGAAAAGGGAGTTCCAGTTTCCAGTTCAACACGTAAAGAGCTTGGAAGTCACCATTGGGTCCTAAGAGATTGAAAAATCAACAACTCTTGGATCCATAAGAAAGGGGAGAACATGACAAACCACCCCAAGATTGTGGAGACAGGCAGACAGAGGGAACTCCCTCTTTTTTTATTGTCAAAAACAGTGTATATGGCCATTTTTAATTGTATAATTCATGGTTCTAAATACACTCCTAATGTTGTGCAGCTATCACCACCATCCATTTCCATAATCGTTTTCTTCTTGTAAAACTGAAACTCTATCCATTAAGCAACAGCCCCTATTCTCCCCCCACCCCCCCATTCCCCAGCCCCTGGCAACCACCCTTCTATTTTTTTGTGTATGGCTTATTTTTCTTAGCATAATGTCAAGGTGTATCTATGTTGAAGCATATGCCAGCGTTTTCTTCCTTTTTAAGGCAAAATAATATTCCATTGTATGTACGTATACCGTATTTTGCTTATTTACTCATCAGTCAGTGGACACTTGGGTTACTTATACATTTTGCTATTGTGAATAGTGATGTATGAACATGGGTGTACAAATATCTCTTTGCAATCCTGCTTTCAATTTGTGGGGTATATACCCTAAAGTGGAATTGCTGGATCCTATCGTAATTCTATTTTTAATTTTTTTAAGATTTGCCATACTATTTTCCACAGTGGCACTTTCCATATATCCTGTCACAAGAACCATTTTTTTTTTAAGAAATATGCTCTAGAAAAGTAAGGAAAGGGGGTAATACGTGGGCATTCTTTTTTTTGCACCCTCTCCTCTCTTTGCAGAGTGACACTGACATTACAGACTCGCACTGTCCTCACTGAGGGATGCCAGTCAAGCTGTCTCTGGGTGAGCAGATGGAGAGAGACAGGCACAGGGCAGTGCATGTGCTCACTCATCTCCTTGCCCTAAACCTAGCTTTCCCATCCCTGAGCCCATAGTGCTGTGCTTATTGAGATGGGATGGACAGATAAGATGCCGGGATCTCAGCCACGCATGGCAGAAAAACCCAGCAAGCGAGGACTGAGTACAGGGCCAGGGACCTCATCAATACAATATATTAGATTGTATACCAACTAATACAGTCTAAAGGGTATTAGTAGATTGGGACTTGATCTATTTATATTAGTTGGATAGTCCAACTGCAGTTTGTATAATGACTCAAATACATTCAAGTTCATTTTCACTTATGTGAACAGCCCAAGACATTTCCAGTTGGTGGGGACTGTGCACAGGCATTCATTCAGGGACCCAGGCTGATAGGCTCTGCCATCTTCAATGAATGACTTTCAGTGAGGCCCTGGAAATCAACACCCAGTCGCTGGAAAGGGAAAGAGTCACATGGGAGTTTTCATGGGCTAGACCTGGGAGACCACTTCTCACTTTCTGTAAAACTGAATCATATGACCACATGGAACTGCAAGAGAGACTGGGCTAGAAGCCCAAGAAGCGGAGGAAATGAACTTAGTGAGGACTGGCAATGTCAGGCACATCTGCATCTAAGGGGCAGTGGTGTGGTGTCTGGCACAGGGCAGCGGGAGCTAAAGCCAAGATTTTACTGGGGTGCAGACAGGAGGCAGCATTCGGTTTGAATGGTCCTACCCAGTAGGGAGTGAGGCATTAGCCAGCTGTGATGTGGAGATGGTGTTGGTGGTGAGAGTTATGAATGCCAGGGCCCAGGCCCTGGGATCTTAAGAAATAAGTAGGTTAGGATTCTGGGACACAGGTCAAGGGTCCAGTGGTGAGACGGAAGGCTAGTAATATGGACAGAGATGTGGAGAAGGTCACACGTCAGGGCTTGCCTTGGGGATTTTCTGCCTGTGACAGCAAGACTTAATTTCAGATTCCCCTGTTGGGGGGCCTGGGATTCTGTGGGCCAAGCCTGGCTCTGTGATAGTTTGGGGGTGGTCCTCCTGAAATGTTCGTTAGCACTCGTTTCTAGAAGGGTACTTACCTATGCCCATCAAAGAGCTTAATCTGCTCAGAGAGAGGTATCTTGGTACCTGTGGCTTTCTCAAGCAGCCCTACTCACAATTCCCAGCTTGTAGGATTGTGCATTAAAATAATGCTACCTTCATTGTCCCGTGCACCAAGAGGTCACCAGTTTGATTTTTGGTCAGGGCACATGCCCAGGTTGCAGGCTTGATCCCCATTAGGGGGTGTGCAAGAGGCAGCTAATCGATGGTTCTTTCTCATCCATGTCTCTCCCTCTCTTCCTTCCTCTTTCTCTCTAAAATAAATACAAACATAAGAAAATAATGCTACCTTGTTTTCAGGCTCCCACTGGTTTGGGGATGACAGAGAGGGGGCCACACTGTTGTTTCTGAACTTTTCATCTTTAGTTTCCCCCTCTTCTCCACACTGCCCCAGAGTGACTTTGCCAAAGTCACTGAGAGCTATATCAGTTGTTCTGCTTAAAAAATCTTCAAATGTGGGAGAAACCAAGATGGTGGCATAGGTAAACACCTAAACTGCTGCCTCGCACAACAATATCAAAACTACAACTAAAAGACAAAACGGACGCCATCCAGAACCACAGGAAAGCTGGCTGAGTGGAAATTCTACAACTAGAAGAAAAGAGGAAAGCACATTGAGACTCAGAGGAGCTGCAAAAGGCTGAGGTACGGAGACTCGTGCGCAGAGAGGGCTGACTGCTGAATGCACGGGCGGCTAAGTGCACGGCTGGCTTTCTAAAGCGGGAGGGAGAAGGAAGCTCCCTACTGCACTGAACTCCAGTCCCGGGCGAGATGCTGGGAAACCAGACTCATTCGGGGGGAATCTGGACTGTCAGGAAAAAGGAAAGCACACTGAGACTCGGGAGCTGCAGAAGGCAGAGGTCAGGAGGTGCGTGCGCGCAGAGAGGACTGACTGCTGAATGCAAGGGCGCTGAGTGCGCGGCTGGCTTTCTAAAGCAGGAGGGAGACAGAAGCTCCCGACTGCGCTGAACTCCAGTTCCAGGCAAGTTTCTGGGAACCCCGACTCATTTGGGGAGAAACTAGACTGTCTGGCAGCGGGCGAAACTCGAGGGCGGCTTTCTCTCAGAGGTGCTTGCAGCGATTACTGAGGGACACTGAGACCCAGGGGCCTCATAGGGCAGGGCTGATGGGAAACCAAGGCTGTCTGCTCCGCCCTGAAACTCTGCCCCATCCAAGCTGAGCACAGAGGCTTTTGCAATTTTGCAAGTCTTGTCTCATAAGAGTGTCTCCAGCACAGAAGTTCTCCCAGCATAGACACAGCTGATCCTCACAGCCAATTGGCCTGGAGGTCAATTCCTCCCAGTGATACCAACAACAATCAAGGCTTAACTACAACAGGGCTGAGCACACAGTCCACACAGAGGTGCACCAAGAGTGTCCACCTCAGGTAACTGAAGAGGCTGAGCCACTGTGCCCTAGAGGACACCTAGCACACAAAGCTACTCTACCAACTCAGGGAAGCAGCCAAAATGCGGAGACAAAGAAACAGAATACAAATGAAAGAAATGGAGGAAAGCAAACAACTGGATATAGAGTTCAAAACCACGGTTATAAGGTTTTTCAAGAATTTCCTAGAAAAGGCCGATAAATTTAGTGAGACCCTAAAGGATATGAAAAAGGACCAACTAGAAATTAAACATACACTGACTGAAATAAAAAATATTATACAGAGACCTAACAGTAGACTAGAGGACTGCAAGAATCAAGTCAAAGAGTTGAAATACAAAGAAGCAAAAAACACTCAGCTGGAAAAGCAAAAAGAAAAAAGAATCCAAAAATTTGAAGATAGTGTAAGGAGCCTCTGTGACAACCTCAAGCGTACCAACATCCGAATTATGGGGGTGCCAGAAGAAGACAGAGAGCAAGATACTGAAAACCTATTTGAAGAAATAATGACCAAAAACTTCCCCCACCTGGTGAAAGAAATAGACTTACAAGTCCAGGAAGCGCACAGAACCCCAAACAAGAGGAATCCAAAGAGGACCACACCAAGACACATCATAATTAAAATGCCAAGAGCAAAAGACAGAGAGAATATTACACTTGATCTTAGCCAAAAGGCCGAGAAGCGATAAGAGAGAATATTAAAAGCAAGAGAAAAACAGTTAATTACCTACAAGGGAGCACCCATATGATTGTCAGCTGATTTCTCAACAGAAACTATGCAGGCCAGAAGGGAGTGGCAAGAAATATTCAAAGTGATGAATAGCAAGAACCTACAACCAAGATTACTCTACCCAGCAAAGCTATCATTCAGAATTGAAGGTCAGATAAAGAGCTTCATAGATAAGAAAAAGCTAAAGGAGTTCATCACCACCAAACCAGTATTATATGAAATGCTGAAAGGTATTCTTTAAGAAGAGGAAGAAGCCCTGGCTGGTTTGGCTCAGTGGATAGAGTGTCGGCCTGCGGACTGAAGGGTCCCAGGTTCGATTCTGGTCAGGGGCATGTACCTTGGTTGCGGGCACATCCCCAGTTGGGGGTGTGCAGGAGGCAGCTGATCGATGTTTCTCTCTCATCAGTGTTTCTAACTCTCCCTCTCCCTTCCTCTCTGTAAAAAAATCAATAAAATATATTTTTAAAAAAAGAGGAAGAAGAGGAAAAAGGTAAAGATAAAAATTATGAACAACAAATACATGTCTATCAACAAGTGAATCTAAAAATCAAGTGAATAAAAAATCTGATGAACAGAATGAACTGGTGAATAGAATAGAATCAGGGGCATAGAAAGGGAGTGGACTGACAATTCTCGGGGGGAAAGGAGTGTGGGAGGTGTGGGAAGAGACTGGACAAAAAGCATACACCTATGGATGAGGACAGTGGCGGGGGGGTGGTAAGGGCAGAGGGTGGGATGGGAACCGGGTGGAGGGGAGCTATGGGGGGAAAAAAGAGGAACAATTGTAATAATCTGAACAATAAAGATTTATTAAATTAAAAAAAATCTTCAAATGTACCGACAAATTCCTTACTGTAAAATAATGCTAGGACACAGGTCACAAATTTCTGATGTCCTCTGATCTTACAGCCTAGGCATGTAACCGAGGGGCTCAATAACTACTAGTTTCTAAATAACCAATAAATTCTATAGAGAGAGTCAGATAATGAATTGCTTGTTTTGTCTGCTTTCCTCTTTGGAGGTGGCCAAAAACATCTTAACAATTGTTTAGGGCTTTCTGAAAATTGTCTTCTAAAGACGTTACTGCATGTACTGTCTAGAGATGTTGTTGGAACAGATGTTGTGAGAGGCTCTTACACTCTAATATGCTGAGGATGCCCATGTATCCCCCAGGCATTAGCACAGAAAATCCTCAAACACATTCACAGCACTACAGGGCGTTGCCTTCCACTTGACCCTTCTGTTCTCTTGATTGTTCAATGCACAAGGGTTATTAAGACGCTGAGAGATGATTATTACACTGCATTGTGGTTGCCAGCGATGTGCTGGCAGGTTTTTTGAAAACAGATTCAGGAAACCACTGTAGGTTAATGACATGATAAGTTGTGGAAGATTCCTGTCTTGGAGTAAGCTAGCCTATTTCATAGAACAAAATATGGGATGGTAAAGGAAGTCGTATATTATAGTATTTGAACATAGACTCTGTCGTAAATCTACCACTTAACAGCAGCTCCACCTTGGGCTAATTTTCACCATTTCAGTGCCTCATCTGAGAAATGGGGGTTATAATGCTATTCTCTTCCATAGGGTTATTAATAGAACTCAAGGAGCAGCGTATGGATCGTGCTTAGCAAAATGCCTGGCATATAGTAGGTCCTCAAAAAATGTCACCTATTTTTATGGGCTAAGATTTTTTAAAAAAACAACTCTCATTTGAATAAGAAAAAGTGGGAGATTGGCCATCAAATCCAAACACTTAACTAGAGGCCCGATGCATAAAATTCATGCAAGGGGCTTGGCCCCGCTGCCGCCGCGGCTGCCTCTGCCTCGGCCCCTGACCTCCATGGTGGCCACCTCGGCCCTCACCTCAGCCCTCGCAGCCCCAGCTTCGTCCAGAAGGTCGTCTGGAAGGATGTCTGGTCTAATGAGCATATTATGCTTTTGTTATTATAGCATTATTATGGATGGTTAGAAATAATCCTTGAAATTATGCTGGTAAATGGGAATATTTGTGATCATCTTCACCTGTATTAGCCCTTTAGTTACCCACCCAGAGGAACTCTCAGATCAAGGGGGGAGGGAGGAGCATAGCCCAAACAAAAGTTAGAGCCAAGGTTTCCATAGTGTGGGCTCCAGGTCAGCCGCATCAGCGTCCAGGGAACTGGCTAGAAATACAAATTTTGGGGCTGGGTATCCCAGACCTCCTAACTCTGAAACTCTGGGGGTGGGGTGCAGCAATCTGTATTTAACAAGCCCTTTAGGTGATTCTTAAGCTCAGATTTGAAGGCCACTGACAGAGTCCCCAGAGATAAATTTGTTGATAAAATGCAGCCTCCTGTCACTACAGAGAACCTTTGGGAGTTCGTGAGCCCAGACCCACACTTCCACCCACACCCTTCATGCCCCTCCTCTCCCGTGGCATCCTGCTTCATAGTGTCACCATCCACCCAGTTGCCCATTCTTCTAGGTTCTTCTGCTGTTTCTCTGTTCATCCCAGATGCCGAGAACCTGTGGATTTCCCTTCCAGATGCTATTGTCTCTGCTCCTCTCTCCTCCTGCCTCCCCCTGGGTTTTGGATGACAGTGAGGGCCAAATGTTGTTTCTGATCCTTCCCTCACTCTGACTTTGCCAAAGCATGGCTAGATGAGCTGTTCCACTGCTGAAAAATCTCCAAACGCACGGACAAATTCCTCACCGTGAACTTCCAGGCTCCTCACAACCCAGGCAGGGACTTCCCTTCTTCCTAGCGCTCCTCTCACACCAGGCACGCCTGCCATCTCCCTTTGATTCTTTTCACTCTGAGCTCTGGCTTGCCCCCTTGTCTGCATTTGTGTCTCTTCCCTTCTTGCAGTTTCTTCTTCGTCATCTGCTAATTGAGGTTCCAGTTCACAGCTCAGCTCCAACATCCCCGACCCTGGGGATCTTCCTTGGCTTTTGTAAAGAGATTTAGAATCTTTGTGGTTCTCCAGCCATGTTCCACTTTTAATGGCGTTTACTACTTTATATCGATGGATTTCAAACAAGACCGCGAGCTTCTTAAGGGCCCCCCAAAAAAATGTATTGGCTCGTTCATGCCCCGCCGCCACCTCCCGGTGCTCAGCACAGTGTGTAGCACTTATTAAGTAGCTGCTTAATAAATGTTTGCTGAAGAAACGAAGGAATGAGAGTAAGTGTATCATTGCAAGAAGATTTCCTTTTAAGGAACAAAACCTCAGCTGCCCCGGCATGGAATACCGCCTTCAAGAGAGTATTTACGTTCCGGATCGCGGCAGCCATGGAAGAGAAATGCGGCTCTCAGGGGGAACCGGGGAGAGCGCGGGCAGGTGAAATGCAATTATCCCAGCTGGCCCTGCGCCAAGGCTCCGCAGCGCGGCCGCCAGGCCAGGGCTAAACACAAACGGGTACGACCTTCATCTCGCATCGCTTCTGAAGAGCTGCTCCTGCAGCGGCCCGGAGCCCCCTAACAGCTTGTGGGGCCCGGGGTCAGTCTCACTCGCGGGGAAGGGGCCGCGGAGCCCGGTGACCCAGCTCAGCTGAGCCGGCTGGCTGGCTCTCGGCCGCCTTTGGTCTAAACACACAGCCTGCTGTGGGAACGGAAGCTGGCCGGTGATCTTGCACTCTTTTCGGCAGCAGGCTGCGTTCCTTCCAGCCGAAGTTAGCAACATGTTAGCCTTGGAGGACACCAGACGCCAGCCTGCAACAGTAGCTGTACCTCAAGTGACTGGCAGTCTGTGTGTGTGTGTTTCTAACAACAATAAATCCCCTCCCTACTCTAACTGCCAGGTAGCACATGCACAAATGCACAACATCGGAAAAACCTTTTTGCAGATGATCTTCAATCGTTTCTGGAAGAAGGAGAAAGTTACACAAAAAGTGGCTGAGCCGGGATTTAAACCAGGGTCTGAGCTCTGAGACCCCTGCCTTTGTGGCAGAGGGTCCATCTGGGAGGGGGAGTAGCAGAGGCCAGCAAGCGCAGCCCGGGCCCCCGGGCCCCCGGGCCCCCGGGCCCTTTTTTTTTTTTTTTTTTTTTTTTTTTTAAATATAACTAAAGCCACAGCGCCTTGGCACGTCCACAAGGAGACGGCCTCGCAGGTGGCCACAGGAGGCAGGCGGAAGAATAGAACGAGGGTAAAGAATGAGGCGCGTGCTTGATACAAAGCAATCTCACGTGGAGCCCCTGTTGCGCCTCACGACCATTCTCCAGACAAGATTTTATGCCCCGGGCAGAGACTTTCCCCTGAACAGCAATATTCCTGTATGTTCTACTTTTCATTTCCTCGAGTCTCCCTCCAAAGGTCTCCAAGCAATTTACAAACTCTGGGTTGTGTTTGCAATTCGGACTCTTAAAGTTTATCTATCTTCCTCTCCCCTCTCACTGTGCCTTTGTCTTTTATGATTGTGATTGAGAGAGGAAGAGTTGGGAGACCCAGGCTCATGAATGTATATGAAGCCATTACCGTTGCTGGGTGGGATACACGCGCAGGCACTCTTTTTAAAATGGTTATCTCTGCATCACCAGGGCTGCTTGGGAGCTTTTCCCTCCAATTGCAGATTCATTATTTACTCTTTTACTGCATCTATTTACAAGTCTGCGTGGACCCTCCGGGAGGCCCCTGTTGGGCCTCGGAGCTCTGGTAATGAAGCCTGGCTCACTCCACTCGATAGATCTCACACTGCTGCTGCCTGGGGGGGGGGTGGGGGAGAGAGTGTGCCCACTTCTCTTCCGGAAGGTCAGCCACACTGAGGACAGAGGATGTTAAATTGCGCTTAGTGGTATCCTGGAATTCTGAGCGGACTGCCAAGAGTTCTAGGAAATAGCAATAATAAAATCAGCCATGGGCATTCTTTTATTTTTCAAGGCACTATGATTTTGATTTGGTTGGTAAACTTTTTCTAGGGTTAAAATATGTATCTAGTGCAAGTGGACCGAACTCCCCGAAGCTTGTTTTAAGAGTTAACCACAGCGCAGCTGGTGTGACTCAGTGGTTGAGTGTCAACCCAAGAGCCAAGAGGCCACCTGCTTGATTCCCGGTCAGGGCACATGCCCGGGTTGCAGGCTTGATCCCCAGGAGGGGGTATGCAGGAGGCGGCTGATCGATGATGTTTCTCTCTCACAGATGTTTCTATCTCTTTATCCCTTTCCTTCCCCTCTCTCTAAAAATCAATAAAAACATATTTTTAAAAAAGAGTTAACCACAGGTGTGGATGCAGTGTGTCCGGAGGAGCCAGGGATGTTCTGTGGTGGTGACTTGTCCTAAGTGGATGTGTCATTTGGCTAGGATGTCAGCTCCAGGAGGAAGAGCCCCTGACAATGGAAAGGAACCTCAGTCAGTGTCTGTTGAGTGAATGAGTGGAGTGTCTGGCTGCTGTCTCCGGAGGGACCTACTTGCAGGCTTCACTCTGCTCCAGATCGTGTGCCCATTTTGAACAGAGGAGAAATTTTATCAGCAGCTCTGCTGTAGGTGCCTCACATGATTAGCATCAGGACCCCCAGGCCCGACTGGGACCAGCTGACCCCACCGTGTCCACTGGCCGACACCATCACGGCTTCCCAAGTTTCCTTTGCTCTCAGAGGAATTCCTGGGTGGGTAGCTCAGCTATGATCCTATGCCTTCCTCCTCCCCTCGTGGTGGCCCAGGTCCCTGCTCGCTAGTCCTGATTCAAGGGCAGAAACTTTCAGGTCCTGTCACCCTTGGGTTTTCTCCAGGTAAAGGCCTCTTCTCCTAACTCCAGAGTCTTGGCTGCCAGCTGAGATGGCGAGTTCTCTGGAACCAAAAGCTTTGTAGCCTGGCTGCTCCCTGCGATGGGCTTCTCTAGCGAGCTGATCACCTCAGGATGGGAGTGAGGCTGACAGGGTTTGACTCAGTTCCTCTTCTCAGGTAACCCATAATGCTCGAGTCCCCCAACCTCCAATCTCCCCAGAAAGGTCAAGGTTCTCAAATTAGAGTTTAGAGGGAAGGGAAGTCTTTAACCTCCACCCAACTGGTCATAGAGACGTTAACAAGAACAGCACAAGTGCCTCAACTAAGCAACACGGTGACTCCTGGGGAAAATATTGGGGCCCTTGGCCTGTTTGCTGTCTGAGGTTGCATTTGTAACAATAGACAAAAGTATTACTAAAAAAATATACTTATTACAATTACTTTGGGAAAAGCACAGAGAGAGAGAGAGAGAGAGAGAGAGAGAGAGAGAGAGAGAGAAACTTGCTTCTTAGAGGACTTGGCCCACTTGCCTCCATCAAGAGAGATGGGGCTCTGGCCATCCTGGTGGCTCAGTGGTGGTGGAATCAGAGCCCTGACTTCTGGTGAGGATGTGGGGGGAGTGGACCATGAGGGAGGAAACCTGAGGAACCTACATGGACAGGGGACCTGGGGACGGTTCAGGGAGAGACGTGGAAGTGAATGTGAGAGGAAGCAGCTTCTGGAATCTAAACATAAAGGGTGGAAAGGAAAATGCTGAGGTTTCACTTGGGTTGTGATTGAGTAGAGTTTCAGATTATCGGTGGCTGCTGGATGAGTTTAGTTCAGTGGTTGGCAAACTCATTAGTCAACAGAGCGGCAAATCACGGCTTGCGAGCCGCAGTTTGCCGACCACTGGTTTAGTTGAATGAGACACTGTGCTAGAATCAAATTACTTGAGAACCAAGAATTTCATTCCACAAATCCTGAGTGCCAGCTACGGGGAAACAGCAATAAACAAAAGACCACAACCCCTTTCCAATATTGGGAGAGATAGAAAGTAAGCAAGGTAAGTGAACTATGTCATCTACTGTGAAGTAGTGAGTATGGTAGGAACAATAAAGCAGGAGAGGGAATTCTGAAGGAGGAACATGTTGAAAACGTTGGACTTGGTGAATCAGGGGAGTCCTCCAGGAGAAAGGGTCACGGGAGCAAAGATTTGACGGCTGGGAGGGGTGAAAGGCAGGTGCCTGGGACAAGGTCCCGGAGGAGCTGGAGGAGGGCATGTTGTGCAATACCAGGAAGCAGTGTGGCTGGAGTGGGTGAGGGACGCAGTGCGCGGAGGAGCTGAGATCAGAGGCCCCGTCATGCAGGCGTTTGTAAGCCGTGATGAAGGCTTTGGCTTTTCCTCTGGAGAGCTCTGGGCAGAGGAGCGAAAAGTGTGCCTTGAGGTAAAATGGAAGGGGAGACAGATATAAGGAGAACAGTTAAAAGCCACCACAAAAATCCAGGTGACCAATAACGTTGATGGCTGTGAACACAATGGGACGGGTATGCCTTTGTTAGCATCACACACCCATTTGTTAATTATTATTTTTTTAAAAAATATATTTTATTGATTTTTTACAGAGATGAAGGGAGAGGGATAGAGAGCTAGAAACATCGATGAGAGAGAAACATCGATCAGCTGCCTCCTGCACACCTCCCAATGGGGATGTGCCCGCAACCAAGGTACATGCCCTTGACCGGAATCGAACCCGGGACCCTTCAGTCTGCAAGCCGATGCTCTATCCACTGAGCCAAACCGGTTTCGGCCATTTGTTAATTATTTGATTGAATAAATCATTCAATAAATGGGTTAATAACTATTGAGTCCTCACAGAAATGGAAGATAATTAATTATCATAAACACATCCAGCTCCAGAATGCTAGCAGTCTAAGGAACCAGTGAATATAGCATTGGGGAGGGAGAAATGCCTTGTAACTTGTAATGGATGTTAAAAAACAAAGTCCTCGACCAATCTTCATTGCTTTGTGAGTTGTATATGCGACTGCAGCTGGTACCAGCTAAATTTAGCAATTGCCCCTGCAATACACATACGGTGCCACCAGGTGGCAGGAGAAACCTGTGGTGCATTCAAGAAGAAGAAAAAAAATGTTTTGGGAGATAGTAATACATTCTGGTTGTTAAAAGCCGCCAACTCTTTAGTGATTATTAAATAAACAACAAAGCCTACTTATAAATCACAGCAGCCCTGAGTAAACCAAGTATAAATACTCGAATACACTGTATTTCAAACAGTTTTATTAGGGTATGGTGATCATTTTCCAGATAGTCTTATTCCAAACCCTAAATATATAAAATAGGTAAAAGTGGCAATACTTTTTCTGAAGCAGGGCAGAGACACTGGGAGTCTTTTCCTTCCTCCTCCTCCTTTATCCTTGAGTCACTCCCTCTGAACCTCATGTCTCCATGGGACAGAGTTTTAAGCCAATATTCTGATAACTATTTTCTCAACACCCTCTTAAAATATTCTTTTATCATTATGAAAAATACCTATTACTTTAAGAAGTATTGCATTTTAAAGTTTATATAAAATATTAATATAGCCCTGGATGGTGTGGCTCAGTGGTTGGACCCTTGTCCCATACACAGAAGTCATGGGTTTGATTCCCAGTCAGGGTGGGTACAGGAGGCAACCAGTTGATGCTTTTCTCTCACATCGATGTTTCTCTCTTCCTCTTCTTTCCTCTCTCTAAAATCAATGGGAAAGCATGTCCCTGGTGAGGATTAAAAAACCAAACAGCCCTAGCTGGTTTGGCTCAGTGGATAGAGCGTTGGCCTGTGGACTGAAGGGTCCCGGGTTCGATTCCAGTCAAGGGCACATGCCGCATTGTGGGTTCAATCCCCAGTAGGGGACGTGCAGGAGGCAGCCGATCAATGATTCTCTCTCATCATTGATGTTTGTATCTCTCTTTTCCCTCTCTCTTCCTCTCTGAAATCAATAAAAAATATATTTAAAAACCCAAACCAAATATTAATATATTTACATAAAATGTATATAATCATAAAATGTAAATGACAAAATTTATATAATTTATAGAATATATAAACATATGTAATTTTTATAGACTCTATATAGAATATATACTATCTAAGTAAGCATTTTTAAATTTTAGAATAAAAACATACTATTTTAAGGCACTTAAGAAAAGTTCCTTAAAAGAATATTTGAAACATTCTCAGCTGCTCTCCACTCTTAACTCTTGGAAATCCTCTACCAGCTTTCAGTTCAGGTGACAGACTGAGAAACACAGTCAACCGCTGTCACTCTTAAAAGTATCACCAGGAATAAGTTAATTAAAGAATTCGGTGTCACACATTAGAGGACCGAATAAGAAGGCAGATTGGACCAGCCGGAGTGCAGAGGGCCAGGGCGGTTTTCTGCCCTGGCAGAAATCAGCAAAGGGGGGGAAGCGGGCTTTCCTGGGAGGGAGGGTGGGTGCCTCCTCACCTCCCGAACTCCCCGGCAGGGAGAATGGCAGAGTGGGAGAGGAGGAGTGGCCAGCTCCAGGAGTGACCGGGAGACAATGAACAAGGTCTGTAGGGTGGCGGCTCTGTTTAACTTCTCAAACTTCCCTCCTTATTGTTCCCCTCCAATCCTCCAGAACAGTAAGTGTGCGTTCCACCTAAGGCTGAAGGAAGAACAATGTTGTCTAAAGAAATCTGTATGCAAGAAGCTAGTCCCCGTAAAAGGGACTGTTGTAATCCAGAGTACAGTCTTCTTTATTCAGGCCCGAGGGGAGGGGCGGTGGGCACTGGGGATGGTCCGCCTGCCCTCCCTGTCTCACACCCTGAGGGATGCTGCTGGCCAGTCAGGGCCCTCACGCCTCAGCCAGCGAGATGCTGGGAATGGCTGAGCGACACAAACCCCCCTCTCCATTCATCAGCCTGGACCTTCCTTCAAAAATGTGGGTGAAGACTCATGAAGAGAATGAGAAGCAAAAAATGAGCATGAACTAACAGAACTGACCCCAGAGGAAACAGGGATAATACAGGGGAAGAGAACTCTCAAAGGGTTATTAAAGATGTGAATTAGTCACGATGATACTGTTCTCATAAAATGAGAGGAGTATATTAGGATAAAGAGGCAATCAGCGAATAAAGAAAATTCCAAGGAGATTGACCAATACAGTTCTTAAATGGAGGCTGCCAGGGTGCACAGCTCTGGGGGGGTAGCAGTGTGAATGGAGCCCTCCGGATGGTGTAGTGCAGTGGTCGGCAAACCGCGGCTCGTGAGCTATATGCGGCTCTTTGGCCCCTGGAGTGTGGCTCTTCCACAAAATACCACGGCCTGGGCGAGTCTATTTTGAAGAAGTGGCATTAGAAGAAGTTTAAGTTTAAAAAATTTGGCTCTCAAAAGAAATTTCAATCGTTGTACTATTGATATTTGGCTCTGTTGACTAATGAGTTTGCTGACCACTGGTGTAGTGCAATAATTGTGTGACCTCATGGGATGGCTGGAGTTTGGAGGTCAGGCACCTGGATTCCAGGCAGATGAGGCCACACAGCTGGAGAGATGGTTTGACCCATCTGGGCCCTGGTATCCTCCGGCCCTAAAATATTGTGGGACCAGGAAAGTATTTATGAAGCACAGCCAGAGGACTTTTCCTCTCTTTGGTTCCTACAGGTTTTAAAAGACCCCCACACATGGTCCCGCCCCTCTAGGTTGCTTCATTTCTGCATGTTTCTATACCTGTTGCAAAGTTTTTCTCCTGTGGGTCTGAACCTGGGAATGTGAGGAATTGGGAGGGACCCTCTTCCCCCTTCCCCTCTGCCTGGTCCGGAATTCTTTCTTGCTAATGCTCCAATCCTGCATGAGTATATGTCTCCCTCATAAAGATGAGAACAGAGAAAAGTCACTCTAAGGTTTATAGAACAAGTCTGTAGCACCAGAGAGGCATGGTAATGTACTGTGACTACGTAAATCCACTTTCCTCTGAAATAGTTCTTACGAGAAACTGAAAACACATTAAAAAAAAAGAAAGAAAAGAATAAAAGACCAATTTCTAATAAGATACATGTGGATATTTGCTTCTAGTAAACTGACCAGGCTGTTATGGGGAGAGACGGGAGTAAGAAAATAAAAGGATACATAGAAGTGAAAAAAAAAAATAATAGCGAAAATGAAATCCACACAGTAATCAAGAAAATGGAGACAGGATACTATTAAAAAAGCAATTAATTGAGGTAGAAGACAAAACTTCAGATGTTCTCAGTCTGCAGAGGAAAGGGGCAAAGATATTAAAGCAATATCCAAGGAAATGGCAGCTACAAGCAATAGAAAGCAGAAATTCCCTTCAGGATGAATAGGCATAATGGAAAATGAAAGAATCCAGAACACATTGAGTAGAGGAAAAAAAAAGGGGGGGGCGGAGAAATGAAAACAGGACATTGGATTAAAAAAAAAAGGATTGCAAAGAAAAAGAAATATCCATGCAAGCATCATGATAAGAAAGGAAAAAAACCCGTTTCTGACAAATGAGCAAAAAGCAGATGTTGGAAGTCATGGCAACAATAATTGCCAGAAAACAATGTAGTGCTGTGTGTAGAACTTACTGGAGCAGGTTGTGGATTCTATGTGAAAGGTATAGGAAGCCACTGAGATATGCCCGTTTCTGGGGAAATATACCACTCACATAATATAGCTTCACAAATTAGTCACAAGGTGTACCAGATCACCGAGACATGAATTACACTGCAGTGAGCATTGAATAATTAAACTCACCGACATAATTTAAGCAATAGTGATATAAGTAGTGGCATGGAAGGCAGAAGGCTATCTATAAAGACTATTATACACATTACATATATAAAGGAGAAAATAATATCTGAATTCAAAATAAAAGCAGAAATAATTGAGGGCAAGAGAAAATGCAAGTGCTACTTTTCATATTTTCCATAGTTACAGTAAAAATTACAATATTCATATTAGATTAAGTAAATACAGATTTGAGAGTGCCTTTGAAATTTTACATGCAATTTTTGCTGGAATTTCCAAAGTATTTATAGGAGAGTAAATTAGTTTAACCTATAAAGAAATCTAGAACAGAAAGGGAATTTCAAAGAAACAAAAACCAGAAAGCCTAAGATGGCATTAAAAAAAATGAACAAGTATAACACGTATGTGAATAACTGGAGCTTAAAATTTTCTGTTTTTTTTTTTTTTTTATTAAAGTTAAACTTAATCCGATTTGCTTATAAAATTCAGTGGTTTCTATGTTCAACAATAAAATAATAGGCAAAACTATGTCAGGAACACAGAAATGCAAAAGAAAGCAGAGTGGTTATAGTAACCATTCAATGAGTCGTTTAGAATCATGCTGTACTTCTACAAGGCCTGACATAGATCCGTGGTTCTCTAACTTCCAGGGCCTTCAGAATCACCTGAGGGTCTGGGCCCCACCCACAGACTTTCTGGTTCTTTAAGTCTGGAGTGGGTGGAGCAGGAGAGCTTACATATCTGACAAATTCTCAGGTGATCACAAATTAGTATAACTTTATAGACTTTTATAAATAGCCACTATAAAGCTCAGGGTAGAAAAATATATGGTTAAAATTTTTGAGAAAAAATATTTTTTTATACCAAGGAACTAGAGAAAAAATAAAATACTAACATTAAAAAAAGTATAAATATGGTGAATTATAAAAAAAATACATAGACTAAAAACCATTGAATTCTACAATTTAATGGATTAATTATATGGTATGTGCATGATATCTCAATAAAACTTATAAAGGCTAGAATATTGTGGACATTGGGGTCATATATAGACTGAATCTCCTCAATATATCCTTCATGTCTTCTTACATTTAAAAATGTTTATTTTTATACTTAGAGTTTTAAATTTCTCATTCCTTTCTACTTGGTAATTTGATTTTTTGCAGTATCTATTGTTTTAGTTACAGATTTAATTTGACAGTTTTTATTCATATTTCTTGATATCACATTATTATTTCTACTTTGCTGTAGTTTCATAGATGCAATATATTCTTGAATCTTTCTGAGAAAATGACTCATAAATGCTTCAAAATTTCTCCTGCTTCTTGGAGTAAATCTATTTCATAAAAGCATTTAAAAAAAAAAGATTTCTTCTTCTTACTCTGACCTGTATTTCATGGAAATTTGGGAGTGGAGACATCAAATGTTTGCTATAGTCACTACCTTCACCAGTCTCCTTTCTGGTCAGATTTATTTGCTAAAAAGTTTAATGTTGAATTACCTATACATAGTTGAGGAAAATTGAGACTCATGCATGTATTGGCAGGAATTCAAATTATTGCAAAAGTACTTGGAAAACTTCTGTTTTGAGAGAATAATGCCTTATCTTGTGGTAGTAATTGCAGGAAGAGGCAATAAGGAGGCTTTTGTCAGAAATAGTGTTAGCTAGACCCATGGCTCTAAAATGTGATTGCTACCATACAGCAAAATGAATTCCAGATCGATTCGAGAGTTAAAAAAATGTACAGCCAGAAAGAAGACCAAAGTAGAATAGAGTTGCTATCATTTTCCCCCCTATAGTAGAATACCTTACCAAGCATTGAAGTCACAGAAAAATAATCTTAAGGAAAGGGTTCCAAGTTTGGGCCCATAAAATGACAATCTTCTGTCCAAAACCAAAAAATAATCAAAACATAAAAGGCAAACCTATTTTGAATGCATTTGCAATGATAACAGCCAAGTCATGGTCATAGCCCTTCATATCTGCATGTAACCTTAGGAGTTACTTTGGCTAAATTCCTCCTGACAGGTGTTGAGGGGTTTTAGATCCATGCTGGGCTTGTGGCTATATTGCTATCGGCAGGCCCTCAAGCATACTGGCTAAGACCATGGCCTTTGGAGGCTCTAGAGCTGAATTTGGGTTTTAGCTTTACCACCTACTAGCTATGTTACCTTGGGGAACTCATTCCCCTCTGAGGCTGTTTCTTGATCTGTTACATGGAAGATGATGATAATTTCTACCTCACAAGGTTATAGTGAGAACAAGATGAGATAAAGTATTTAAAGTACCTAAAGTTGCCTGGCACACAGAAAGAGCTCAATGGATGCTTTTTTTACCCTCCTCCCCCTCCTCCTCCACCTTCTCCTCCTCATTGATCATTACCATCATCATCATACTCATCATCGATCTTCATCTTCATCCATCATCAATCTTCTCTTTCTTACTCCTCCTCCCCTCCATCAACATCACCACCACTATCATCATCATCATCATCATCATCATCACTATGTGTGGTTGAATCCTGAATCAGCTTTCCTGAGTGTCGGAAGCTTTTTGGAATATTCAAGGTGCCTTAGAGGAAGTCAACAGGTGGGTGAAGTGAAAAGTAGGCCATCTTGGGCAGAACATCACATGTCCCTGCTGTTGATGTGCCCTGGCTCCTCTGTCCCCTCTGTCAGTTTCCCAGCTCAGTGCTACTCTCCTAACCCAGACTCTCCATCCCCTGGCCAATCCTGATGTGCCAGGACCCTATATGACACCCAGAAGGTTCCATGACTTTTCTTTCATCCAGTTTCCTCACTTGGGAATTGGGAATAATAACTCCTATGTCCTCACAGTTGTTATGAAGATTTTAAGAAGTGCATGAGAGGAAAACCAAGATGGCGGCATAAGGTATACACCTATATGTGCTGCCTCTCACAACCACACCAAAACTACAGCTAAAAGCAAAAACGTCTATCACCCAGAACCATGGGAAAGCTGGCTGAGTAGAAGTTCTACAACTAGAGGATAGAGAAAAGAGCATTGAGACCAGGTAGGATGTGCACAGGCGTGGAAAAGCAGAGGTACGGAGGTGCGCCAATTGGGCTGGCGACTGGGTGCACTGCTTTTTTCAATCCGAAGGGAGACACAAGCTCCCAACTGCTCTGAACTCCAGTTTCCGGCAAGACTCTGGGGACCCAGACTTCTACAGGGAGAAGCGGGACTGTCTGCCAATGGGTCGGAAAGTGAGGGTGGCTTTCTTGCAAAGGTGTGTGTAGGAATCATTGTTTACTGCACTGGGGCGCGGGATGCGGGGGCGGAAACGCGGAGACACAGAGAGGGCTGACTGGCAGCCATCGCTGGTTGCCATGCCCTAGTGATTCCCTGAGACCCTGCCCCACCCAGTTTACAAACCTGTGGGAGCTGTGTGCAGCAGCTTTTGCATATAAATGGCCTGCCCTATCGCAGCTTAACCTAACAAACTGCAGCCCGGGTCAGACAGCTCCAAAACTTCCAAACCCAAGCAAGGAGGAGAAATCTGCAGATCTCGCTGTAGCTCCTGCTGGGTGGTCTCAGACAGTAGCAGACCTGCACCTCCTTGGAGATCCAGGAGCCAGTATACCTAGTGGTCAGTATGAGACGACACTAGATTTCAACTCCTCACATCCATAAGTGACACACTCAAGAGGCAGACTCAATGAACACCAAAGCCCCACTGAAGCAAGTCCTGCCCCATAAGGGTGTCTCCAGCACAGCAGTTCTTCCATTATAGACACAGCAGGTCCTCACAGCCAATTGGCCTGGAGGTCAATTCCTCCCAGTGTACCAACAGCAATCAAGGCTTAACTACAACAAGACTATGCACTCAGCCCACAAAGGGGTGCACTAAGAGTGTCCACCTCAGGTGATTGGGGAGGCTGAACCACTGAGCCCTATAGGTCACCTACCATACAAAGCCACTCCATCAACACAGGGAAGCAGCAAAATGCGGAGACAAAGAAACATGTCATGAATGAAAGAACTGGAGGAAAGCAAACTACTGGATATAGAGTTCTAAACCACAGTTATAAGGTTACTCAAGAATCTTCTAAAAACCTCCGAGGAACTTAGTGAGACCTTTAAGGATCTTAATGAGAATGCCAAAAAAAATGGAAAAGGACCAGTCAGAAATTAAGCATACACTGTCTGAAATAAAGAATAATATACAGAAATTCAACAGTAGACCAAAGGACCCCAAGAATCAATCCAGAGATTTGAAATATGAGGAAGCAAAAAACACCCAACCAGAAAAACAAAAAGAAAAAAGAATCCAAAAATATGAAGATAGTTAAGGAGCCTCTGGGACAACTTCAAGTGTACCAACATCTGAATTATGGGGGTGCCAGGAGAAGAGAGAGAGCAGGATACTGAAAACCTATTAGAAGAAATAATGACCAAAAACTTTCCCTACCTGGTGAAAGAAATAGACTTACAAGTCCAGGAAGCGCACAGAACCCTAAACAAGAGGAATCCAAAGAGGACCACACCAAGACACATCATAATTAAAATGCCAAGGGCAAAAGACAAAGAGAGAATCTTGAAAACAGCAAGAGAAAAACAGTTAGTTACCTACAAGGGAGCACCCATACGACTGTCAGCTGATTTCTCAACAGAAACTATGCAGGCCAGACGAAACCGGTCTGGCTCACTGGATAGAGCGTCGGCCTGCGGACTGAGGGGTCCCGGGTTCGATTCCGGTCGAGGGCGTGTACCTTGGTTGCGGGCACGTCCCCAGTGGGGTGTGTGCAGGAGGCAGCTGATCGATGTTTCTCTCTCATCGATGTTTCTAACTCTCTATCTCTCTCCCTTCCTCTCTGTAAAATATCAATAAAATATATTTAAAAAAAAAAAAAAAAAGAAACTATGCAGGCCAGAAGGGAGTGGCAAGAAATATTCAAAGTGATGAATAGCAAGAATCTACAACCAAGATTACTCTACCCAGCAAAGCTATCATTCAGAATTGAAGGGCAGATAAAGAGCTTCACAGACAAGAAAAAGCTAAAGGAGTTCATCACCACCAAACCAGGATTATATGAAATGCTGAAAGGTATTCTTTAAGAAGAGGAGAAAGAAGAAAAAGATAAAGATAAAAATTATGAACAGTAAAGTGACAACAAATACATATCTATCAACAAGTGAATCTAAAAATCAAGTGAATAAAAAATCTGATGAACAGAATAAACTGGTGAATATAATAGAATCAGGGGCATAGAAAGGGAGTGGACTGACAATTCTCGGGGGGAAGGGGGTGTGAGGGGTGCGGGAAGAGTTTGGACAAAAATCTTACACCTATGGATGAGGACAGTGGCGGAGGGTTAAGGGCATGGGGTGGGGGGGGGGCGGAATCGGGTGGAGGGGAGCTATGGGGGGAAAAAAGAGGAACATCTGTAATAATATGAACAATAAAGATTTATTTAAAAGTAAATAATAAAAAAGTGCATGATTATGAAATTTAGCATAGTAGCAGACACACTGTAGATCCTCCAAAACTCTTAATTTTAATGTCACATGTCTTATTGAGCCAAGGAATGCCCTTGGGCACAGTGTCTCACTGTTGTAACATTCAGGGCCTGGTCTCCCGTTAAATGCGGAAGGACAGGCTGTTGCTTGGATATGGTATGCTTGACCCAGTTCTCTGAGCGCTGTGTTCATCTATTTCTGAAATTCCTGGAGTGGTTTTTCCTCTCCCAGTAGTAATAGCCTTTTGGCTTCCTGTGATAGCTTTCTTTTCCGTCTTTCTTTTCAGATTACTTATGACCACTTGTTTTTTTTTTAATACATCATTTAAAGAACCAAAGCTGACACCCCTCCCCCATGTAACAGTTGGCAAAAACACTAAAAATATGCCCAAACTTAATTTTATGTGTGTACTTTTTTTTTCTTACCCTCTAAGAAATAATAAAAAAAAAATTATACTTGCAAAACATGTAGTGTGGGTCTTGAATCAAGTAATCAAGTTACTTCTGCCAGATGCCTCTGACAGCACCCAAGAAGGTCTAGATTCCTGGGGATTACAATCCCTGTGTGGACCCCTCCAAGCGTCTGCACTTCATGTGCCAACTGTGGGCTGGACGCAGCCCACCTTCCAGGACACAGTTCCTGGTGTTCGAAGGCAACACTAGGACATTTTTTTTGTTGTTTGTCTCAAGCAGCATATTTTATTCTCCACACTCTGATGCTGAAGCAGACCTCCTCTGGAAAAGCAAGTCTGTTTCTAGTGTAGCCCCTCCCACCCTCGCCATATGCTTTTCCTATCTAACTCCCATCTCTTGGGTGCCATACGGTTTGGCAGAATCTTGGCACGGGGCTCAGAGATCTGCAATTCGGTTGGGTGTGATGTCTGACCGTCCTCCCCTTGTCTGTCCAGCTCTAGCCTCTGTGGCAGGGTGGAGTCACACGCTGTTTTGGGCTGGATGTGTCCCTCTGGCAGTCAGAATCAGTTGCCTCGCATTGATATTGACCGGCTCGCTCTGATTGAGACACTGCCTTTTCGTGTAAAGACTCTTATTGGGAAGGTGTTCTTAGCATATGCTCCCAAACCACAGCACTCTTTTGTCGCTGTGATGCAGTGGGAACTAGTTTCAGCAGGAGCTGGATCCCTGCCCCCTGAATGGGATTCTCAGCCTGCAACTTGTAGGCCTCAGGAGGCACTGCTGAGGAAGGGCTGCCCTTGACTTATGTAGCACAGATGTCCTTGCGTGGTCATGGCCCCCCAGGGTCAGCTGTGAAACAGTAGGAAGACCAAGGATCAGCTGGCCTCGTGTTTCCCGGAGCTCTGCCTTCCTCAGCACTTCCCACTGTTCCTTGACATCTACCCACAGGATCTCTCCTTTCTCTAGTCCTGAACTCATTATGCCGGAGAAAGCGCCTGTACTCCTTTCCCCTAAAAAAAGGAATTCAGTATCTATTCCAGATCCAGGTTCTGCCAGCTAGCCACCACTCATGGTCTCCTCTTGACTCACCCCCTAACCCACCTGTTAAAGTCTGTTTGGGGCTAACGAAATTCTGGGCCTATGTACCACCAGGGGCGAGTTCAAGGTACTTATGTAGCCAGTCCTTCCTTCCTCCCCTCCCCTCCTCTCCCCTCCCCTCCCCTCCCCTCCCCTCTTCTCCCCTCCCCTCCCCTCTCCTGTCCTCTCCTCCCCTCCCCTTCCTTTCCTTTTTCCCTCTCTCCTCCCTCTCCTTCTTCTCCTCCCTCCCTCCCTCCCTCCCTCCCTCCCTCCCTCCCTCCCTCCCACCTTCCTTCCTTCCTTCCTTCCTTCCTTCCTTCCTTCCTTCCTTCCTTCCTTCCTCCCTCCCTCCCTCCCTCCCTCCCTCCCTTCCTTCCTTCTTTCCCTCCTGAAACATTTACTAAACCCCTGTTCTCAGATAGGCTGTCCCCCAGGCCCAGTGTGGCAGATAGAAAAGCAAGGGGACAGTTACACTACAGTATGATAAGGACTAAATTGTAGGAAGGCACAGAGCGCTATGAAAACAAAGAGGAGATGAAAACCCATTCAGGAGCTGAGCAGAGAGGAGGGGTGGTTGGGAAGCAAACTCAGGGAACTGAGTCTCTGCTGTGAGGAGCCCTCTGACTCCACCCATGGACTCCTTTCTGCCTTAACTTAAAGGGCTTTAGTAGTTGTGCTTTCTATTCTTCAGTCCCACCTCTGGCTGGAAGCCCCTCCCGGAACCACAGTGAATGTGGATGGAACCCAGGTACCCTGCCTACTCCCTTTGGCACCCCTTTCCTCCGGGGGACGGAATGTGCCTGGTCCCTTGTCCACTGTCTGAGACCTCCAGCTCCAGGTCCACCTCCTCTTGGTTCCGGAGTGTTTGACCTCTGAGCCCTGGACCCCCATTGCTGCATCAGTCTCCGAGTAGTCAGACTGCCCAACCCAGGAATGTGGGGAACCAGACCTCGGGAGCTGGGCTGGGGCCCCCATACTGGCCAGCTTAGCTTCCCCAGACCCTTCTCGGTGGTGCCACCTTCTGGTTTCTCCTTCCAGCTCATAATTCCCATTTAATACCTGCCTCCCCCAGATTCCAGCATGCCTTACATCTGAGTACAAAGGAAATGCAAGTATAACTTACCCGTGTGTCGAATGGGCTGAACTTGGTTGAGTGAAATCCAAAAATAATTTTATTTCCCCTCCAACCACTGCTCTTTAAACCAGCTCTCATAGGAAATAAGGAACCCTTTTCCTACTCATAGCTGACCTCTCAAATCGAGATATTAACTTTTCTAGCAATTCCAGGTACCAGAAAAGACTCATCTTGGAGTATTAAAAAGTTCAATTGGATTTCAATGAAAATTTCGCTCTTTTACCCAGTCCTGAGTTCATCCTCTAGTCCCCAGCTCAGGGTGGACTCTGCTCTAGCCTTGGGGACAAGAGATGTAGTCTGTCCTTTTACCCCGCTTCACAGCTCTCTCGTTGGCTCCTCTCCAGTCACCGACTGGTCTGGGGGAGTTGTGGGAGGGGGGGGGGGTGGGAGGCGGGGGGAGCAAGGAAAGGGAACTCGGGCTCCAGGGCTCCGAGGTGCTGTGTAATTCAGGGGATTCGCAGGTGCCGGGAATCCAGGGGAGAAAGGACGAGTGAGAAATGGAGGTGAAGGGTGGGAAAGAGGGGCATTCAATAATTCGCTAGAGGTGAGCGCCGAGCCTTATTTTTTAAAGTCTCGGGCATTATGGTTATTGCTGTCAGTCCTGGTTGTGAATCAGAGCCAGGAACCTTTGCCCCGAGGATGCCCTCCTCCCCGTCGCTCTCATCCGGAAGGAAGATTAACAGCCGGAGCCGCAGCAGCTGGCCCTGGGGGAGGGAGTCCAGGCACTGAACGCATGAAGCCCAGGGAGGACTGAGAACTGGCCGCTTTCGCTGTGGCTGGGGCTCCTGCCTCTGGGGCTCCTGCCTCTGGGGCTCCTGCCTCTGGGGCTCCTGCCTCTGGGGAAGGAGTGTGACGGAGGGGGGGAAGGGGGGGGGGATCCCTCAGGCAGGGCGGCTTCAGCCTGACGCAGGAGAGTGTCCAGCCTTCCCTCTCCCTGTGGGTGAGAACCAGCTTCACTGCTCAGGGAGGCAGAGACTGACCCCCAGGACAGAAAGGCCCCCCTTCTCCCGGGCAGCTGGGCCAGAGAGCGCTGGCCCTCCTCTCATCTCCTAGCACCGCCTCCTGCGCTCGGAGGGGACAGGACACCTTCCCCGTTTGCTGTGGCTTTTCCAGCAGAGCCCTGCTGGATGGTTGCCTGTGTCCTTCCTGGGAATTTTATGGGGAAAGGGACACTTGCCGACCGCAGGCCTGCAGTTCCGATTCCCCGGCAGTATCCTTATCCTGGGCTCTCTTTCCCTTGTCTGGGCCCCTGGCGGCGGTGGACTCTGATGAGGTGGGACTGCAGGACGGAAGGATCCAGATCCCTGACTCAGGCGTGAACAAACCGCCCCAGAGCCGCCCGGGGCTGTGAGAGCAGGGAGCAGTGCACCCTGAGATTTCAGGGTGGTTGTCACGGCTAACTCCTCCCCGAAGACTGGGAGCTCCGCTGTGGTGACCCAAGGCCAGGGCTAGAGACAGGGGTGCCTGGGCTCGAGGACGGGAATGGACCTGCTCCCGGTTGAGGGCGGGGAGGCGTCACCAACACGTTGGCCGCCGAAGCAGAGCTGATGAAACTGTTCTTTGGATACAATGGTCTGATGTTAGCAGCACAGGTTTGGAGCCAGACTTACTGGAGTTGGGAGGGCCACCCTGCCACAGAGTTGTTCCAGATGTGAAGTGAAAGGGTGTTTGTAAAAGGGCTGCATAAATCCGCTGGCATCAAGTTTATTGACTTCACTTAGTTCATCATTTCTTCACCTTCAGTACATCTGCTTCTGCCGTGTTCTTCTTCTTCTTTTTTTTTTTTTTAAATATATTTTATTGATTTTTTACAGAGAGGAAGGGAAAGGGATAGAGAGTTAGAAACATCGATGAGAGAGAAACATCGACCAGCTGCTTCCTGCACACCTCCTACTGGGGATGTGCCTGCAACCAAGGTACATGCCCTTGACCGGAATCGAACCTGGGACATCTCAGTCTGCAGGCCGACGCTCTATCCACTAAGCCAAACCGGTCAGGCCCCATGCTTCTGCCCTGTTCTTGAGCTACCCTCTCTCTGGCCCTGTGGTAATGCTTGTTGACAGGAGTTATCAATGCCCAAAACACCCACCTGGAGGGGGTAGGACCTGACCTAACTCACTTGGTCAAAGAGACTCAATGGATCACTTTCTCTTCTCTGCTCAAGGTGGGCTTCTCCCTGTCACTGCCGTTGGGATACTTTCCGCACCACCCAGAGAGACCGGCAGGTCTCATTTTGTGCTTTCCTTCCTGAAATCAGTGAGAGCAGGGCTTTATGAAAGTCAGTTGTTGGTCACATTAGGGGATGGTTCGATGATTTGGTAGTTGCGTTGGCCAAAACTACTTGAGGCCAAAACTAGTAGACTCATAGGGAGGTGAAGCATCTTGGAATCTGCAAGTTGGGTTTGAAGAGTATTTTTCTTAATTTGCCTGGTTTTAAGGATAACCTGGAGTGCTCCAATCAGCATTCCAGGGAATTCTTACCAGCAGGGAAGTTTGGAAAGCACTGGTTTTATAAATTTTTGATACCTATATTAGGATTAATCACAAATAAAAGACTATTTTAAAAGCTAACAAGCTCAACATATGTTATTTTAACAAACCCAGTGTGTGATTTTTTTTTTTTTGCATATCCTCTCATATACTCACACACGGTAAAAGTGAAACACATTTCCTCGTAGCTAAAAATAAGAAATTTATCATATTTGTTTATGAGGTTAATTTAGTTTATACTATCTTCCTGTTTATTCTCTTTTTAAAAAATGTCCTGTTTATTCTTAAGCTAGAAGAATGAAGATGAACTCCTTTGCTTCTTCAATACCGCCCCCCCCCCAAAAAAAAATCGTGAACTATTTCTTTACATCCACCATGGTGGTTAGAAGTTAGGTTATCATTTCCATGGTTTGTGGCAGTAAGGGACTTCCAAACTATTTCACTAGGGCTGCCTGGAAGATTGGGATGGAAAAATAGGCACTATGCTAGGTACTTCCCCACATGTAATCTCATTTAATATACATGGCATTTTTGCAAGGTATAATGATCACCATTTTGTAGGCAAGCAAATAAAGGCTCAGAATTTAGGGAATTCACCCCAAGTTACATTGCTGGTAAGTGCCAGGACTTTCTGGAAAACCTCATTAACAAGAATCACCCTTTTACCTGAAATGAGTAGCTATTGAGTCTAGAGTTGACCTTGGATGTGCTTTTTTGAGAGATTAATGATTAACCTTAGCACTGAGAATAACAGCAAGAATACTGGTAACATGCAGGGACATTTTTGCTGTAATGGAAGGAGAACAGGTTCTTGCAGTCAGAAAAAAAAATATACCACTTAGGAGTTATGTGACCTTGAACAAATGACTGAACTTTTTTGAAACTTAGTCTCTGAAAAATGGAGACGATAATGCACAATTCACTCCTCCGAGAGAATTGTAAGAAGTGAGTGAGACAAAGGATTTAAAAGGTCTAAGGGTGTCTGTCACACGGTTAATGCTCAATAAAGTTGAATTCTTCCTTTCTCCTTCTGATCAGAATTTGAATATCTACAGTTTAACCCTGTCATTATACATTTTCTTAAGCTTTCCACCGACCCTTTCCTAACTGTAATAGGATCCTCAATAATAATATTTAAGTATAACCTAATAACTAACACTTATTATGTATTTTACATGTACTGTCACCTTGAATTCTTACCGCAACTTTTTGAGGAAGATATTATTACTAGAGGCCCGGTGCATGGGTGGGGTCCTGAGGGGAGTGGGGGTGGGGTGGGCTGGGACACGATTGGCCCTCTGGGTGGGTGGTGGGGTGCCCTTGCTGGCCCGGATCTGGAGCCATCCTGCTGACTTTTGCACTGGTTGTCAAGAGTCACCTGGCAGCCGCTTTTATATCCTTTCTTCCTTGCAGAGCATCTAGGGAGGGGAAGTGGCTGCGGTGCCCAAGGCTGACTTCCAGGAGGCCAAGGCACTGTCAGGATCGTGCCGGTGGCGCTGGTCCATTGGTGCCTGGCCCATTCTCCGGAGATTGGACCTGCAGGACTACTGAGGGAGGGAGTGGCTGCCACCAGGCTGGTGGGCCACTCAGATGGGTCAGTAAGCTCCCACTGCATTGAGCATCTGCACCCTCGTGGTCAGTGCGCATCATAGCAACCGGTCGTTCCGGTCATTCGGTTGGAATGGTTGTTTAGGCTTTTATATATATAATCATTTTCAATTTATAGATTAGGATCTCCCCCTGAGAGAGGGAGTGGCTGCCACCAGGCTGGTGGGCCACTCAGATGGGTCAGTAAGCTCCCACTGCATTGAGCATCTGCACCCTCGTGGTCAGTGCGCATCATAGCAACCGGTCGTTCCGGTCATTCGGTTGGAATGGTTGTTTAGGCTTTTATATATATAATCATTTTCAATTTATAGATTAGGATCTCCCCCTGAGAGAGGGAGTGGCTGCCACCAGGCTGGTGGGCCACTCAGATGGGTCAGTAAGCTCCCACTGCATTGAGCATCTGCACCCTCGTGGTCAGTGCGCATCATAGCAACCGGTCGTTCGGGTCATTCGGTTGGAATGATCGCTTAGGCTTTTGTATATATAATCATTTTCAATTTAAAGATTAGGATCTCCCCCTGAGAGAGGGAAGTGGTTGTCTAAGGATGCACGTGTAGTAAATGGTACAGATGATGTGAATCAGATCTGTCTTCTGTTTGTAACCACCATATTCTGTTGCCTCCCAAAAGATAACCACTTGCCAGTTTTTCTGAATCTGATGAGAGGGTCCCTGGACATAGGTTTTTCTTGTTTTCCTGAGCCCAGGACTGTCAACTTTGCTTCTGAAGGGTGGGTCAAGTTGGACCTATATTTCTTTGGGAACTGGCATCTTGTGATAGTTAATTTTATCTGTCAACTTGACCATGGGGTGCCCAGATCAACCTTTCATTTCCGTAAGAGGGTTTCTGGATGCCACGGGCATTATAATCAGTGGATTTAAAATCAGACAACCAATGGGTCTGGGCTGCCTGTCACGACTTGAGCCAATTAAGCAGAGACAGGGTTGAATCCTATATGAGCATGTATCCCAATAATGCCAGCAGTATGGGAAGCAGCCAGTCATCCACAAATATTTGCTCTGCCTTCCTCCCCCAAACCAGCTGCATGTGGGGTACAAGGACAAAGATTACCTGGGGAAGTGGGCTAAAGGGGTAAGCATGGGTATGATTACAGGCAATGTGGACAATGTGGGCTGGGGGTCTACAAAGGGCAGGGGGCATCCAGGACTCCATTGTTTTCTTCCTGCAACAAGGTTGTTAATTTTTCCATGATAATAGGCAGCTCCTGGATGGGGAGGATGGACTGCATTTCCAGGTGAGCTCCCAGGAGTGCACAACTCTAGATTAGAATGTGCTTTCTTACTAGTAAATCAGAACAAAACAACCACAGTTAACAGAGCATGATTAATATTTCTTATAACTAATAGCTAGTCCCCAATATTCTATTCCTGCCCCTAACAGACCCAGTAGAGCAGATTGTCCTCCCCAATCCATTGAGGCCTGGATAGAATGAAAAGGCAAAAGAAAGGGGAAATTCTCTTTCTGCCTGTGTGAGCTGGGGCATCAGTATTTCACTGTCAGGCAGGGACTTATACATTCTGTGCTCCTGGTTCTCAGGCCTTTCGTCTCAGACTGGAATTACATCACCAGCTTTCCAGGTGGCTCTCCAGCTTGCAGATGACAGACTGTGGGACTTCCCAGCCTCCATAATCACATGAGCTGATGCCCCATTATCTATCTATCTATCTATCTATCTATCTATCTATCTATCTACCTATCTATCTACCTAGCTATCTAATCTCCTATTGGTTCTGTGTCTCTGGAGAACCCTGAGTAATACATATCTAATCAGGTTAATGTCTAGTATGATGCTTAAGCTCCTATCATGATTTTCCTCGAGTTTTCTTGTGACTTTTCTAAGTGGCAGCAGTAGCAATGGCAGCAGAACCAAAAACAATGGATTTGATCAAGTACTTACAGTTTCTACAACTTTATCCAATGCTTCCAGAACACCCAAAGGACATGTCGGATGAGGTTGCATCTGTGTTATTAATGCCAATGTTTTGTCACTGATTCCTTTGCATCTTTCATAAAGTTTACTTTTCCTAATGCAGCTACCTGTCGGATTCTTCAACTTTCTTCACAGCTTGTTCTAGTACCTGTATTACCTCTTCTATATGCATTCTTGGCACGGAATAACAACAACTAGTGTGAATGGAACTCTTTATACTCTGTAAAGCACTTTCCACGATGTAATCTCACTTTGTTCCTGCATCATCATTGCTCCTGCTGTGTCTTCTATCTGGAACAGTCTGTCAATATTAGGTCTGACAAACTCCTATTCGTCCTCGAAGACCTACACAAAAAATCCTCTGTGGGAGGCTTCTGCCCCTCTGACAGCGTTGCCGTCCTCGAACCAGCCAAGCACATGGGCTTCAGGACCGTGGCTCTGGCGGGGAGAGGCTTTCCCCAGACCCCTGAATGACGTCCCCTTTCATTTCAGACCGTGCTCAGGAATCACCTCTTCCCAGAGGCCCTCATGCCTGTGCGTTTAAAAATAAATCTTTGTAGACATTGGCCCATTATTAATGTTCACGAATATTGGTTTCAATTACACCTCCATAAAGCCGGAAAATATTGGCTCGTAAATTTTAGTAAATGTACTGCACCAATGTAAGGTATTAATAACAGGGGAAACGGGGTGAGAAGGCATATGGGAACGCTCTGTATTATCTTCTCAAGTTTTCTATAAATTTAAAACTGTTCTAAAAAATAAAGTCTGTACAAAGAAGCGCAGGTTCGTTGTGGGTGAAGAGGCTGGGCACGTGGCCCAGGAAGCTGCCCATTCACAGATCCAGGGCATTCCTCTCAGTCAATGTTTACAAACCACTGGCTGGTCACACACTTAAAGGTACTTGGGTGCTCCCCTGCTTGGAGCTAGGCATGAGCTCCTCCAAAGCCGTGGAGCCTGTGTCCTCGTCTCTCAGACCCTGGGCTCAGAGAGCCCGGCTCCGGAAGGTGCTCCATAGAAGCCAACGGAATAATCAATATTAACGGCCAGTTCTGCATGTGTGATGGCACCCGTGGAGGCGACAGTTAAAATAATAACCCCCGGGGTTCAATTGCAACTCATCTTAATGACGGAGCACTTGCTCGCAGCCACTGCTCTCTTGACTCCATCAGGCGTCAGCAGAGATTTACCTTGGGCAACCCAACGGCTAATGATTCCTGGTTCCCAATGACCGGGTCTTTGCAAGGCAGGGGTTGCTACTTCCAGGCCCGGGGCGTGTTGTGTTCTCTGCTGGGGGGATGGGGGTGGGGAGTGGTGAGGGGATGAGGGTGAGCAGTCTGCAGACATCCAGGGTGCATGCTGGGGATGGTGCAGACCTGGGAACTGAGCCAGGCCACAGCCAGGCCAACCTTCCTGCTCATTCACACTCAATGTGGCACTGGCTCCCTGCTGCCTGGCTGGATGCTTGAGCCCAGAGAAGCTCAGCGACCCAGGGGACCTATGCGGAAAGCTCTAGAAGCCATATCGCCTCACCTCCCTCCTCTCCTGGCTCCCCCGTGGTCTGGTCTCATTTCTGGTCATTTTCTTCCTAGTGTTGCTTTGCTCTTTGGCGTTGTCTTCAGGTCCTGATTTCTTTCTTGCTCTGGGAGCAGCGTCTCTGAGACTGAGCCTTTGCTGACAACATTCCTTGTTTGGCACTGCTCTGGGACTGCCCCCCTGCCTTGTAGGCACCAGTCCTGGAGATTGCATGGCCTAGCAGGGCAGCTTTAAGCGCAGCTTTTCACAGCGCTCCTAGAAGTGAAACAGTGGCAGCTGGCTCGCTCTGTGCCAGGCAGTGTGCTGGGTGCTTTGCATGTGTCATCCCAGGTACTGTTAAAAGGAAATATTATAAGTAGATCTATTTTTTAGAAGAAGAAACTGAGGGTCAAAGAGGTTCAGTTCCTTGTATCTAATAAGTGGCAGAGATGGGCTTTGCATGCAGGGGTTAATAGAAATTTGCATCTTGTCGGTTAATAGAAATATATGCAATAACAGAGACTAAATGATGGTGATTTAAGAAAAGAGAAGTTTTATTTCTCTCTTTTATAGAAGTCCAAGCTAGAATGGATGAAATGAAAAGGCGAGTGAGTACCATGAGGTGGCCAAATCCCTCCCACCCCCCCACTCCCACTCATCATTTCTATGCGCGCAGACCATCCACCTTCTAGCTCCTGGGCCTGCCTGAGGGCTCTCTCTGCCCCAGGACACTCTCTGCCTGGAATGAGGTAGGTGTAAGGTGAACAGGGAATGAAAGGCTCCTCCCTCCAATATCTCTATCAGTTTCTGCAGGGGTTGCTGTGTTAATACCCCCGCTCCCGTTCCCCTTGGGCAGGATAACCCTGGATCCTGTTGTTCGCTCTCCCAGTATTCCCTTGGTGACTGAGCTCCAGATGCCCAAGCTGGTAATGGCTTGGTAATGTACACTTCTCGGATTCACTTTCCCACTCCCTACTGGTGTTTCCTGGAATCACCTCGAAAGTAAATGCACTCAAATACTTATCTCCAAGGAAACCCAGACCAAGCGCAACAGTGGTGTTCTCTGCACACCCTCAGGGACCTGAGTTCCTTTACCTTATTGCTGTGCCATCTCCCGGGGGATGTCCTCACAGGCAAGGTCAAAGCTGGCTCATTATCAACACGTGCGTGTCTCATTTCTGCGAATGAATAAGAAGTGGAGAACAGAAAGCTTCTTTCAGTGACATGTCCAGGAGCAGCACACATGGCTTTCCCTCACGTCCCATTGTCCAGAACCTGGTCACATGGCCACACTTAGCTGCAAGGGAGTCCTTATGCTTAGCTAAACCTCAAGGGTTCCACTTCCAAAAGCACAAAGTGGAGAATGGCTTAGCATTAGCTACAGACACAATACTGTTTTGTCTTGTTTAAGCAACAGAGTGGGGAAGGCGGTGGAATTGATGAACTTGAAGAGGTAGCCTAGGTCCTAATTAAGAGAGGGTATTTTGCAGATGAAAGGGTTCTGGCTTCCTTTGGGGATTTTCATCAGGGATGTGATTTGATGGAACTATGTTTTTTGAAGAGAGCCCTCTGTTGACAGTGAGGAGTGGGTTGATGAGGCAGGACTGGCGCTTGGATTAGCAGATGGCTGACTTTTGCTGGAATCCAGCTAAGAACCAGTGGGAGCCCGACCTGGAGGCTGGCAGTGGAGACAGAGGAGTGGCTAATTTAAAACCTGTGTAGTCAGCATGGAGATGAGAGTTAAGGGGAGCATTGGGAGTGACTCTCCAAAGTCAAGCTGGACTCCCGGGCTCTGTATTCAGAGGACCAGAGTTCTGCAGAGCTTTTCCAGCTCAGTCTAGAGTAGGGGTGGGCAAACTTTTTGACTTGAGGGCCACAATGGGTTCTTAAACTGGACCGGAGGGCCGGAACAAAAGCATGGATGGAGTGTTTGTGTGAACTAATATAAATTCAAAGTAAACATCATTACATAAAAGGGTACGGTCTTTTTTTTTTTATTTCAATAGTTTTATTCATTTCAAACATTTTAACACCAGCGTTGATGCTAATGTGCAGTGGTGCATGTTAACACAAATGCCCTGTAGCACGCATTTTTACAGGCGCAAGGGGGAGAAGCAAACGCAGTGCAAAATGCATTTGTTTTGCCGCTAACACATGCGGTTAGTGGCCACGGTAGCGTTACTGATACCGCATCCGTATCAGCAAAAAAATGCAGCCGCAGCATGGCTAGTGTGACATGTCCTCTGTGTGTCTTTTTCCCTGCTGCGCGCGTCCGCAGTGGGAAAAAAAACTGCAGTGGATACAAGCCCTAAAAGCTGAAAGTCTTTGTTGTTTTATTAACAAGTCATTGTGACGTACAGAATGTGGGAACAGGAAAAAATTGTGTTTGAGTAGAGCTCTTAATCTTACCTCAGAAAGGCTCTGTTACTGTGCTCTCCAGGGGTGTGTCTCCCTACATCACCACGATAACGTGTCTACGCATTCCCAGGGGGATGTCGGGGGACGCGTCCGCGGGCATTACAAGGAGCCTCTGGAAGATTGAGAGGTTGTTCCTTCTACTGAATGGGCAGATATAAATCCGCCCACTCAGAAGAAGGAGCTGCGGCCGTGTTTCCCGACGTTGCCATGTTAACACTGCTGCTGGTGAAGGAGCGGAGGGGAGAGCAAGAGAACCCTCTGCTCTTTCAGCTCCGCGGGCTGGATAGAACAGCCGAACGGGCCGGATCCGGCCTGCGGGCCATAGTTTGCCCACGGCTGGTCTAGAGGCAGCTTATGCACGAGAGAAAGTTTACTGTGGCAGGAGCCTCATTTGCCAAATGAGCGTCCTCAGATGGTTAAGTCACTCCCAGCCTCAGTTTCTTTGCTTGTGAAGCAGGCTATTTTTTTTTTTCTTTTGTGGGACATTGTCCCAATGAATGAAGAGGGTAAGTTTCTTTGAGGGTTGATTAAATGGGAACAGTTTGATAACAAGGAAAACTCAAGAAAGACTTAGTAATTGAGATGGCTAAGAGCTACAAAAAGGTGGGGTGCACATCGTACAGGGATACTTCAAAGAGGGGGCTTTAAGAGAGACATTTATTGTATTCAGTGTGTACTTGCTGCAAAAACTCAGACTTTGATGCCCAGCACATAAGAGCTCCCACACACGTAGCTGTCTGACCCCGGGCAACTGACTCAACCTCTCTGAGCCTCAGGCACTTCCCATCAGCAAAGCGGAGACCAGCATCTCTCCCTTGTGTGGTTGTGAGCATTCGGTGAGAGTGTTAGTAAAGTGCCTAGCACAAAGCCTGGCACACAACCAGCTGCTTAACAAATGTGAGCTCCCTCTTCCCTTTGTCTAAGACAGTGGTCGGCAAACCGTGGCTCGCGAGCCACATGCGGCTCTTTGGCCCCTGGAGTGTGGCTCTTCCACAAAATACCACGGCCTGGGCGAGTCTATTTTGAAGAAGTGGCGTTAGAAGAAGTTTAAGTTTAAAAAATGTGGCTCTCAAAAGAAATTTCCATCGTTGTACTGTTGATATTTGGCTCTGTTGACTAATGAGTTTGCTGACCACTGGTCTAAGAGAAAGCAAAAGAACCAGTTGACTTGGTTGGTTAAATAAATAAAAAAAAGGGTTAATTCAGAGAGGCTAAATCACCCCATCTGATATTTGGAATTCGGTCAAGGGGACCTGGTTGTTTAACGCAAATCTTTTTCCAATAGTTGTCTTGGCCTGGTTTCAGCATAGCCTTTATCAGAGCCACGTGTTAGGGTACTAAGAGAAGAAGGCTCTGTGGAAATACAAGACAGAGTGATATGGTAATTTTAGAAATATAAGACAGGGTGACATGGAATCGATTAGATAACATTTCCCCCTCCGCCCTCAGGGTAACGACTCCAAAATTGAGAGGAATGGCTCCAGCAGAAGGAGAGGGAGCCATAGTTGGCTGTCCATATGCCCATTTCATTTTGCAGTTCCTCCTAGCTGCCCATCTGTTCGTGACTGCCTAGCCTAGCCATGGGGCTTATAAAACAGTATCCACATCGTGTATGGATGCCTTTGCTCAACAGATGTGGGAATGAGGAATGCCCACGCCTGATACCAACCCATTCACCACCCCTTTGTGCCTCATTTCACTCTGTTTTCTCCTGTTTGCCTTTCCATTTCACTTGAATGTCTTTCTCAATTATTTTTGTTATTTGTAACAAAATGGATAAAGGAAGGGATTTAAGATTCATGGAGTTTGTATTCTGTGCTTTTCACTGGCTACTCCATGTCTAAATATCACATATATTCATCACCATTAATAGGCATGATGGAGAAACTGAGGTGCAGAAGAGCTAAGTCACTTGTCCAAGTTCATGTACTAGGAAATGGTGGCACTGGAATTGACCTCTAGTCTGTCTAACTAGAGATTTCACTTTTGTACTGAGAAATAATGTTTAGAATTCTTTCCCTCTCTCTTTTTCTCTTTCACACACATCACCACCACCACCACCACCAAACCAACCAACAACCCTCCCCAGCTTTCTGTCTCTCCTAACAGATAATAACATTTATTTGGAGAGTTTAAGCGGAAATGACTTTTTTTGATGCTAAAGAATGAGCTCCCTCTAGTGGCAGAGTGTGGTTTGGCTCAAGCTCAATTGCTTGGGGACACAATACAGAAAAATGGGCACTTTCTTTGATGTAGTACAATTTGGTCTAAAGATACATTATTGAGACTCTCATAATACGACCCCAAAATGGAATCCAAATCTGGGTGGACCTCCTCCCTGCAACGTTCATCCCGGGGAAATGATAACCCCTGTTTATCCCGGCATAGCATTGGGACAATGGAATTAGCATTTTCACAGAGCTCTGTGATTTCCCAAGAGCCTTCACATCCAAGTCTCAGGACCTTCTCAACATCCCTGGGAAGCAGGTGTTCTTTCTTTGTGCGTGTGTGTTTTTTTTTTTAAATAATTCTTTATTGTTGAAAGTATTACGTATGTCTCCCCCCAGCTGTTCCTTCTTTGTAGTGGAGAGAGCTAAGCATCAGAGAGGTAGAGGCCTTTTCGAGATTCCACAGTAAAGGAGCCAGATTCTAACCTGGGCTTGTATTTTCAGACCTTGTGCTCTTCTGGTGACACCCTGGGATCTTTCCAGTAGAGAATCAGATCGACATCCCAGTGGGTTATCTGTCAGGGGAGGAATGGTGACATCAGGATTAAATGAGATAGATTAAACGGTAACCGATAGTTGTAATTTCCTGTTCTCTTCCCTGGCCTACCCTCTCACTGCTCTGGAAAGATTAAAATAAAACACACACATTCTATGGAATTCTTGCGTGAGGACCTCCATGTCTCCCCACGACTCCCATGCAAAATCTTTCACCATCTGAACCTGTCTTACCTCTCCAGGTTTACTACTCGTTGCAGCTTCAGCTACTGCCACGTTGGAAAGCTCACCCTTTTCATCTTTCCTTACAAATAGCAACTCCGGCCACTTTCTGGGCCAGGTTCTCCATCTGGAGAAATTCTCCTCCCCGACCCTGTGCAGAGGAGACAGCACCTGTCCCTGAAGGATGGCGGGTCCCAGGGCTGATGCTCGGTGCTTCCTGCTCAGCTCTTCTCTCCCTTGACTGTTGCTCCTGGCTTAGCTCATCTCTGGGTCCCCAGGACCCAGCACAGTTCCTGGCACACAGGGAATTTACTAAATGTCTGCTGAATGGGTTCAGGAAAGGTACAAAGAAACGTGTGGGGATTGTGGGCAGAATCATAGCCCACTTCATGTGCTATCTAGTGTTTGGAACAATTTGTAATGAAAACTTGTTGCAAGCGTGCATTCAGGGGTCATTGGCTATGATGTTCAATTCAATGTAAAAATAAAAAGGACTTTTAGGGGAAAATGATTGGAATAAGGGCCACTTGGTTAACCTTGAGGTTCTCCCCCGCTAGAAACTCTTCTGAGCATGAGGAAGCGATGGAAGTTTGTGGCGTCTTAAATGATACAGCCTCCAACAGTCTGGGCTGTTTTGCAGCCCAAGTGCAGTTTCGTGGATCACCACAAGAGGGCGCCAGAGCAAAGCCCCTTCTCTATGCGCTGGCTCCTCGGACCATTTCACGGTCCTCCCAGGAACCCATGAAGATCTGGCCCAGCTGGCCCCTTCCCAATCTTCCTTGAGCTAAGTTTCGAAGTATTTTAACCATCATGCATAAAATCTTCTGATAAAACAAATCAAGGCAGGGTCTTTGACCCCCTGAACTCTTCCACAGCATTCTTGACCAACGAACTTTTAGCAACTGCTTGAATCTAGTGGGCTCACTGCTCTGGAAGCAGCGCATCGGTTGTTAGAACAAACACTCTCCTTAAATATTGATCTAAACTCTGCTTCCTTTAACATCCCACTTTTTAATTGCTGGGTGTGGGAGGCATCAAACCCTCTTTTCTTCCCTCCTGAAAATATTTTCCTCATTGCCAACGTTTGAACCCCTCTTGTTCAGAGACAGAGCTAATGGCTCCCCCTGAGCAATCTCTCGGCAGCTTGGAGGTCTGCCTGCAGTGTGGGCCGCGCACAGCTGTCACTGTGAGTGTGACACGCAAGATAACGTCTGCCAGCCGCACACCGCTGCGAGCGCATCCGCAGCTTCCTCTGGCGGGAGACAGGTCAAGGCTGGGAAAAGTATTTATTACAAACTATGATAACAGGAATTAAAAACTTTCCCTGCTCCCTGAGTCATAAAAACCAATGGTTTTATTTGCTGCGTTTGCTACCAACGTCTGTCCACATGCACAGCTCTTGAGAAGGTGGCTAGTTCATGCTGTGCTCCACATGAATCCGAACTATTTCTCATGTCCTTTAAGAGGTGACTGTACCGGGGGCCCAATTCCATATACGGTGACGGAAGATGATTTGCCTTTGGGTGGTGGGCACACCATGCAAAATACCTACAGATCCTGTATCCTGGAAAGGTACACTTGAAACCTATATGACCTTACTAACCAATGTCACCTGATAATTTAATTAAGAAGTTGCCTGAATTATTTCAGTGTTTCTTTGAGTGGAAGCATGATGATTTTACCCTAACCCTAACCCAAACGTTGGACACAGGTATGTTGTTTCCAGGTTTTTAAAAATTAAAAAAATTTTTTATTTAGCACAGCTGAATGCCAACCCTCCCCATTGCCCACATGTGCAGCAGCAGCTGCTGCGGGGCTGGCCTGGCCTGGATCTGCCGCGGCTCAGGAGGAGTCCATGTGGCTGGAACAGGCCTGTGGGTCTGAGGGGAGCGCTGCTACCCTCGCACTGGTGCCCGCAGAGCTCGGGGAAAGCGGGGGTCCTTCATGCTCAGACAACCCTCAGCAAGGGGTGTTTGTTCTGGTTTCCGGTTCTCTCCCGGGGCGGCCCCGGCCCCTGCCCCTGCCCCTGCCCTGGTGGTTAGCTCTGACGCCCTCACTCCCCTGGGCGCCGGGCTGGCAGGACGGGCTCCCAGCTGCTGGAGCGCTCCCTGCAGGCGGCCCCCCGGGGATGGCCTCCGTGGGGGCCACCGTGGCATCTTCGCTGCAGACATCTTCGGCATTTCATTTTGAAACACACTGCATCGGTGCGGAGCTGAACCCACATTTCCCATCTGACCGAGACAAGGGCTTGGGTACCATCCACGCAACCGAGGCAGCTGTGTGTGCCGCGTGCCAGGAACCCACACCCTTTGGAGCCCAGGTCGTCTTAATTTTCTTATTCATGTTTTTCATGTGTCACTATAGCCCTTTCAGTGGCCCTCTTTTATTTGTGGTGATTTTATCATTTTACGGCGAATCTGCTTTACAGCCAATTATTTTTGCGACAAAAATGTTTGCGGCAAAAACGCTTGTGGGAGAGATGCGCACCGCGAAGGCCCCGGCCTGGCGAGACGGAGGGGTAGTCCGGTCCCTCTGGCTACATCCCTGGTTTGGGCTCCGCCACGGAACTGGGGTTCCCTGTGCTTCGGGGGGCCCGATGCGGGATGCACAGGCCGCGGTGCGGAGTGAGGAGGCTCGGTCTGCGGCGCAGAGGGAGAACCGCCATGGGCGGACACTCAGAGGCAAGTGTGGCTCAGCCACGCGGACACTCAGCGAAGACACTCACTGTCCAGCGCGGAGCAGGCCGCCGGCTGCGGGAGTCGGTGCAGGGGTGCGGGGCCCGGCGCTCCCGCAGAGCGAGGCCCAGGCGTGGAAGCCACCCTCGCAGAGGCCCTGCGGCGCGGTGAGTACCTGGCCTGGGAGGGGGTGCCTTGCTCTGCTCCCCGCTGGCAGTGCGCCTTCTGGCAAGTTATCACACCTGCCCAAGCCTCAGTGACTCCATCTGTAAAATGGGGACAATAGCAGTTCCTCTCCCATGGAGGTTTTTAAAAAAATTTTTTTTAAAAAAATATATTTTATTGATATTTCACAGAGAGGAAGTGAGAGGGATAGAGAGTTAGAAACATCGATGAGAGAGAAACATCGATCAGCTGCCTCCTGCACACCTCCTACTGGGGATGTGCCCGCAACCAAGGTACATGCCCTTGACCGGAATCGAACCCGGGACCTTTCAGTCCGCAGGCCGACGCTCTATCCACTGAGCCAAACCGGTTTCGGCTAAAATTTTTTTTTTTAATAAGAGCTTTGTTGAGGTTTAATTCACACAATACACCATTCACCTATTTAAACTTTTTAAAATATGTTTTTATTGATTTCAGAGAGGAGGGGAGAAGGGGAGAGAGAAATATATATGAGAGATGGGAAACATGATCAGCTGCCTTCTGCTTGCCCCCTACTGGGGGTTGAGCCCACAATCCAGGCTTGTGCTCTGGTTCTCAAACCAGTGACTTCTTGGTGGATGGGTCGATGTTCAACCACCGAGCCATGCCCGCCGGACCAGTTCACCTATCCAAAACATACAGTTCCATGCTTCTTAGTATTTCCACAGACTTGACAGCCATCATCACATCTCTGACCTGAAGGTAAAATGAGACCACATGGGGGAGCATGTAGCACAGGGCCAGGTGCAGCCTGTGTGCTCAGTAAATGCCAGATATTCTTGTTCTTTTTTTTTTTTTTTTTTTTTTAAATATATTTTATTGATTTTTTACAGAGAGGAAGGAAGAGGGATAGTCAGAAACATCGATGAGAGAGAAACATCGATCAGCTGCCTCTTGTACACCTCCTACTGGGGATGTGCCCGCAACCAAGTTACATGCCCTTGACCGGTATTGAACCTGGGACCTTTCAGTCAGCAGGCTGATGCTCTATCCACTGAGCCAAACCGGTTTTGGTAAGATATTCTTGTTCTTGTTGGATCCCTGGCTCCTGGTGACAGGTGCTCGGGTGATGACCTCATGGGCCTATTGCAGGGGAGCTTCCGGGTCTCTTCTACCTGTGGGCCAGCGTGTCTGCAGCAATATCCCCTAACGTGCACACACGCAGGTCATGTAGACTTCTTTAAGCCTCACATTAGCTCTGGGAGCTCGGTTTTTATCCAGGTGAGACTGAAGCCGTCTTGAACTGGGACCCCCTTCTGTGGCCTGACATGTGCCCTGGCCCCATGCCTCCCCATCCCTCTTTCAGGATGTCCCCTTCAGATATTCCTGAGTTTCCACAAACCTTGATGGGTCCCCTAAAATAGGCCTGTGTTCTAGCTCCTCCTTTGCATTCCTGTGCTGCCCCCTTCCCGTTTGTAAGTCTGCTTCCTGTTTCCAAGCTCCAGTCCCCTTGGCGGATCCCCAGATGCCAACTCTGAACCCACCTTCTGTCCGGGCATTATCTGGTTTTCGTTATGATTAAATCCCCAGGAGCTGACTGTCTATTTATTGAACAAATACATCGTTAACTCTTAAGGGAAATGGGTATGGCAAGAATGGATGCTGATCAGTTATTTGTTTTCAAAGACAGGATGATTTTTTAAGGTTTGTATTGTTTAGTTTCGCCAAAACCTAACCTGTTAGAGAAACAAAAGGCCCACTTCTTCAGATTTGAAAAAGTGCCAGAGGACTTCATGTAACAGGCTGAAACTTTTTAAATTTCAGGATAGTTACTCTGGATAGTTTTGCTATATCATCCCAAATCCTGTCCATAATGCTGCCACTTGGATTGGATGTGTATTCCCCTCCACTTGGGAATAAGGTACTTTTTAATAATTCTGTAATAAAATGACTCCAGCCACCTTTGCCATTCAAAGCCTGAACCTATCCAGATACTTCGTTGTAAACACACCCCCTTCCTATGGTTTGAATGGATTCAGATACTCTTTGGAGGTATTTCAAATCTAAGAATTCACTTTTCAGAAATGAATGTAGTCATTTATGGGGAGACCAATGCCTTTGGCAATAAAATAAAGGGGAAGAATCATGGCCAGGCATCGACTACACGTGAGGCCGACTGGAGAAGGTAGCAGAGGGTCTAGGAAGTGTCCCTCTGGGCCTCCTGTTGCTGCTCCCACCTCTGGGGCTGTCACCAAGAAAGCCCGGGGACCCCATTCCAGGAAACCGGCTTGTGCTCCAGGACACTGCCACTCATCTGTCTGCTCTGCATTTTACCGCGTTCTTCACACGGCCTCTGCTATGGACTGAATTGTGTCCCCCCAAATTCTTATGTTGAAATCCCGTCCTCCAATGTGACTGTGCTTGGAGATAGGGCCTGTATAGAGGTAATGAAGGTTAAACGATGTCATGGGGACATCCGTTCGACTGGAGAAGGTAGCAGAGGGACTGTGGAACTGTTGTCCTTGTAAGAAGAGGAAGAGACACAAGCATGCACAGGGCAAGGCCATAGAGAGAAGCCAAGAAGAGAGTTCTCACCAGAAACGCAACTTGCCAGCATCTTGATCATGAACTTCTAGCCTCCAGAATTTGAAAATAAATGTCTGCTGTTTGAGCCACCAAGCCCGTGGTAGTTTGGTATGGCAGCTCATGCAAACGAATGTGGCCTCCTCATCACCCCCCCGGTCCCCCGACCTCCCTGGGACAGTGTATTCGTTTCTCAGGGCTGCTGTAACAGATGACCATAAACTTGGTGGCTTAAAACAACGGAACTTTATTTGCTCCCAGTTTCTTAGGCAGCAGTCTAAAATGAAGGTGTGGGTAGGTTCTAGGGGGAATCCTGCCCTGCCTCTTCCAGCTCCCGGTGGCTCCATGAGTCCTTGGCTTGTGGCAGCATGACACGGCCTTCTCCCCCTTCTCTCTGAGTGTTCTCCTGCCGCTTCCGAGAACGTCATTGGATTTAGGGGCCACCCAGATAATCCAGGATGATCTCATCTCAAGGTCCTTAACTTAATTCTACCTATAAGAACTTTTTAAAAAGAGGTCACAGTCAGAGGTTCTGGGGTTAGGATGTGGACTTCTGTTTTTGGGGTCACCATTCAGCTCACTGCTGACAGGTTATTCTATTGTAACACAAATGATGACTAATAGAGGAATATTTCTTGATAGATAACCATGCTCTTCCCACCTTAGGAGCTTATGTGACCTGACAAATGCTGGGAGAAGTAGCTCTCATTACAATCTCCATTTACAGAGGGGGAAAGGGAGTTAGAAGGGGCTTGCTCAAGGCCACACAGTGAACAAATTATGTGGCTGCATTTTAATCCAGAATTTCCTGTCTCTAAATTCCATGTTCTCCTCACTCTGCCCTGCTGTCTCTCAATCAACGTTGATGAAATGATGATAATAGGGTTAAAAAGAGTATTATTTACGTCTGTATGAATGCCGGAATGATGGCGGTGGGCTCATATCTGAATGAGCATATATGTGCATGCAAGGCTGTCTGAGTAAGCACATGCATGCTTGAGTATGTGGGATGTATGTTTGTATGCATCAGAGTGTGTCCCTGCAGGAGCCCTGGGTCTAAGCATCCCCACCCCGGAGTCTCACACGCCCCTGGCTGCCAGCAGGTGGCCCCTGAGCACCGTCTGCTGGGCTCTGGGGAAGGGCCCGCAGTGTTCCTCCAGCCCTCTCCTTCCCGGGAGAACCAGGGCCATGACTCACTGCTCTGGTCTGTCTGTGCTTTATCCTGAGGTTCTGCCAACCTGGGTTCCACCCTCAGCCCACACAGTCGCCAAGGGAGACGTAGGGCATAAGGAAGATGATTCTGACCTGTAGGAAAGCCCTGGCAGTGGCAGGGACTGTCCTTTTTGTGTTGGGTTCTTGGGGAGAGATGCTGGCCCCGAAGAAAGGCCGGCAGCGGGCACATAGGCACGCCCCCAGCCCGGTGGAGGCTGGGGAGGAATGTGTCTGAAGATGAGGGCGTCCCCTCTGGGCCACAGAAGGGGCAGAGGACAGTGTCCAGGGATGCTGCTAACCCCCGCTTCAAGTGGCAGTGAGGCCAAGCAGGACAGACAGGTGGGCTTTCCCTTTCTGGGAGGCCTGGGAGTGCCAGCATGCATATCTCATAAAGATAGCAACCGCATGCACAAACACAGCTGGTCTTGACTTAATGCCGACTGTATGGCCTCCGTCTAATAAGGAAAGCTTGAGGGAGAACCAGGGACCCGTTGGATTTGACCGCATGCCTGTGAGAACCACCAGAATGTTGGGGACTCTGCTGTCATGGAGTCTGGCCTGGGTCATCTCCACGTGCAGCTCCTGCAGGACGGGCGCCAGGCTGCTTGTCTCTGGACCCACTGTGCCCAGTGCAGGGCTGAGCGAGGACTGGCGCTTGCTGGTGACTCCATGAACAGGAGCCGTGCAGGGGTGGTGGGCACGGTCTGGAGTGCCTGGTAGGAGGGGTGCCTGGGTAAGGGCAGCTGCGATGGTGGAGGTGAGGTGGAAAGAGAGGTGTGGAGCGTAAAGCTGAGTCTGGGCCAGACCCACTTGGGTGGTGCTGGGACCCCAAGGGAGGTGGGGTTCCTGAGGAGGTGGGGTCAGGTCAGACCTCTGTAGAAGGCCAGGTCCAACAGGCAGTACTGTGGTTCCCACACTGTTGTCTACAGGGTCCGCCTGTGGACCTACCTTAGGGCACCTAGTGGAGGTGGGGAGGGAGTGATAAAGGTAGTTTGGATCCTTGACCTCCATTCAATGGAAGCAGCTCAGCTTTTAAACTTGAGGACACATTGGAGTTCATTTTTAATCCAAGGGGTGATTATTGAGTGCCTACTGTATGGGACTTAGGGTTGTGGATTCTAGTGGTATTTGGAGAACAAGCTATACAACATCCCTGCTCTCTGGACTCTTATGTTCTAGAAGGGAAGACAAGCAACAAGTAAGTAGAGAAGTCAAGTTTGGGTTGTGAGTGATAGAAACAGTAGAACAGGTTATGCCACAGAGTGGTTGAGGGAAGGAAGCGGTGAGGCTACTTGGGGCCCTGGGTGAAGGATGGGCCCTCTGAGGAGGCAACATTTGCGGGGCGGCCGGAATGATGGCGGTGGGAAGAGCCTTCTGGGTAAGATTCTGTTTGAAGAAAAAGCTCTGTGGAAAAATTTGAAAAATCACTCAGTTAGTCTTCTTTTATTTATATTCATTTATTTAAATTTCAAAGGTAATACATATTCATTATAACAATTTCAAACCTTATTAATGTATATAAAATCAAATGTAGAAGTAGCTTCTTTCCTCTGCATCTCCCTTGCCCCCGCCCCCAGTTCCACTTCCCGGAGAGAATCCTTTTATCAGTTAGGTGGATAACCTCTCAGATTTTTCTCTGTGCATTTGCAAAGACATATGTTAATTTCCAACTTTATCTCCACTTGCCTGTCTCACAGGGCATTTAAGCTGAAATCCCAAATGGACTCTAGACTTTCTCCATTCTGCTTTCTTCCCCCAGGTCTTTCCATCTCAGAAGGTAATGCCACCATCTCACCAGTTATTCATTCAGGCACCAAGGCTTCGAGACATCCTTGATTTTTTTTTTCTTAGCTGTCAGACCCCAAGTGCATTCCATTAGGAAGTCCTGTAGGCTCCGCCTCCAAATCGTGCCCATATCTGGACAGTTCTCGCTCCCCACTGCCAGCAACCCCCTCTCAGCTGCTGGTGCATCCCACCAGGACCTCCTGAGTGCCCACCGTCCTCATTATTATTTCCTACAATTCATTCTTCACCCGGCAGCCAGCCTGATCTTTGAAAGATGATAAACCTGGTCAGATCCCTCCTTGCTTAATACTCTAGTAGCTTCCCAAACTCTTCATCTGCAGGCTGAAGTTCAAGGCCTCAATGATATTGTTGACCTCCTCTCCAATCTCTTCTTTCTTCTTCTTCGTTATTCTTTTCCAATTGTGTCTCAGGATCTTGCTTTTGCTCAGCTAGTTCTTTATCACTATTCTGATCTTAGCTCAGTGTCACCCTCCAGGGAGGCCTCCCCAATGGCTCCATGTAAATAGTCTCTCTCTGCCCCCCCGCCCCCTCTTTGCTCTATCACCTCAGTTTGTTTTTTTCCCCTGTATAGTACTTACACTATTAGAACTATTAGAATGTATCTTGCTAATTTGTTTCCTTGTTTATTGTCTGTCTCTTCTGCTCCCTTCACCTCCCTCCCCCCGCCCCACCCGCAACCCAGGCTCTATCAGGGGAGACATCTTGACTCCGAGTTCTTTTTTTTTTTTTTTTTTAAATATATTTTTTTATTGATTTCAGAGAGGAAGGAAGAAGGAGAGAGAGATAGAAACATCAATGATGAGAGAAAAACCATTGATCAGCTGCCTCCTGCACACCCCCTACTGGGTTCAAGCCTGCAACCCAGGCATGTGCCCTTGGCCAGAAACGAACCTGGGACCCTTCAGTCCGCAGGCTGACGCTCTATCCACTGAGCCAAGCCGGCTAGGGCGACTTCAAGTTCTTGCTCACCACTCTATTGATGGAGAAATGAACTTGTTTTCAGGTTGTTGCTAATGAAGAAGGCTCTAGCGAACCTTCTTGTGTATACGTCGTTGGGTAATTGTGTAAGCAAATCTGTGGGACAGATTTCTAGAGGTGGACTCTCTAGGTCCGAGATGATATATTTTAAAATTTGATAGAGATAGCAAATTACTGTCCAAATCACTGTACCGGTTTGCATTCCCATTGACTTTGATTGAGAGTCCCTGTCTCCATGTCCTTGTCAACAGTGGGTGATAGAAATCTTCTTAGGAACAAAAATCAAGTACTTATTTTGTTTTAATTTGTACTCTCCTGATTATGTGAGGTGGAATATCTTTTCATGTGCTTTTTTCTTTTGGGTAATAAACACATTGCTGGCCTCACTCCCTAATATGGTTCTGTTTGTGAAAATGAAGAATAGAAAATGCGTAGACAGTTACCAGTGTTTGTTCCACATCATTTGCCTATTTGTTTATTTACTTTGTGGCTTTTTATCTGATTGATTGATTGGTAAGAGCTCTTGTGTTTTGTGAAGTTCACCTTTTTATATTGTGTTGCAAATATTCTCTCTTTGTCTTTCCTTTATGATAGTAACATCTTTTTTTAAAAACCAAAAACCAGAGGTGGAGCCTTAACTTTTTTATTTTTGTTATTGTGAAAATAACATGTATACCTATAACAAATTAAAAAAAATCTATAAGAAGATATAAAATGAAAGGGATCTCTCTTCTGTTATACTAATGTAACCTTGAATGTCTTTTCAAACAAATTTTTCATATGTTTACATGAACATTTATTCATCAGTCATTCATTCCTCTAACAAATATTTACAAGTCATTTATGCTTCCAGAATTTATTGGGCATTTACTATATTCCTGGCACTGTACTAGGTGTATGAAAAGAGTATATATACATATTATCTTTTATTTAAAAAAATTTGAAAGATGCATTTTTCTTTATTTTTTTTTACATTACAGCTGCTTCTATAGTAGCACACATATCTGCCTCATTGTTTTTAGTGTTTGCTTACTATTCTATTTTATAGATGCCAGAATGTATTTAATCTGTTTCTTATTGATGGACATTTACATTGTTTCCTGTGTGTTCCCAATTGCAACAATGCTGTAGGGTATGTCCTTGAAGATATGTTTTTGCAGGCATGTGCAAATATATCTGCAGGACAGACTCTTAAAATGGAATTGCATTTTAAGTTTGATAGACATTGCCAAATTGTCCTCCAAAACTGTTCCAATTCACACTCCCATCAGATGTGTGAGAGTGCCCATTTCTCTACCTTATTTGCAGCACTGAATATTGTGCTTTCAAATTTTTGCAAACACAACAGGCGGAAAGTATAACTCGGAGTTTCATTGTTTTATTTCTTATTTCCCTAATTAGGTGTGAAGCTGAGAATCTTTTTACATATTTATTGGTTACTTGTATTTCTTCTGTGATCTGTCCGTATTCTCTCCCCATTTTTATTTATTTATTTAATTTATTTTTTAAAAGAAACATTTTTATTGATTTCAGAGAGGAAGGGAGAGGGAGAGAGATAGAAACATCAATGATGAGAGAGGATCATCATTGGCTGCCTCCTGCCCACACTGGGGATTGAGCATTGACTGGGAATCAAACTATGACCTCCTGGTTCATAGTCGACCACTGAGCCATGCTGGCGGGCTCTTTCCCCATTTTTGATACTGAGTTGTCTTTTAAAAATGTAAATTGATTTGTGAATTCTATATACATAGTGTGGATGGTCAAGCTTTGTCTAATAAATGTGTTGCAAATATTTTCTCCCAAACTGTCTTTATTCTTTTAACATGGTTTATGGTATAGCCCCACCTTTTTTTTTAATTATAATTTTTTAAATTGATTTCAGAGAGGAAGGGAGAGGGAGAGAGATAGAAACATCAATGATGAGAGGGAATCATTGATTGGCTGCCTCCTGCACGCCCCTTCTGGGGTTTGAGCCCGCAACCCAGGCATGTTGCCCTTGACTGGAATCGAACTCAGGACCCTTCAGTCTGCAGGCCGATGCTCTAGCCCAGCCGTGGGCAAACTACGGCCCGCGGGCCGGATCCGGCCCGTTCAGCCGTTCTATCCGGCCCGCGGAGCCGAAAGAGCGGAGGGTTTTCTTGCTCTCCCCTCCGCTCCTTTACTTTGAATTTATATTAGTTCACACAAACACTCCATCCATGCTTTTGTTCTGGCCCTCCGGTCCAGTTTAAGAACCCATTGTGGCCCTCGAGTCAAAAAGTTTGCCCACCCCTGCCTATCCACTGAGCCAAACCAGCTAGGGCTAGCCCCACCTTTTTAATGGTGAGGAACACTATAATTCCTGTGTAGACCACATTTCTCTGATGTTTTCCTGCAGATGTCTCAGCCTTGTTTAGGTATTTTTTTCCCTTTCAGTCAAGATTCTGAGGTGACCCTGCTCTGCGGGACTGCAGTTGACTCCTGATCTAGCGGTGAGGTGGCATTGTTCGTTGGCCTTGCTGTGGCCTTTTCTTCTGTGTTGATATGTCACTTCACCATTGATTTGCATGTTTTCCTATAGACAAGAGCTTTTTTTTGTTTGTTTGTTTACTTGTTTAAATTTTTAGGACTTCATGTCTGTCTTTTTCTTACTTAAAAAGTTCTATTACTCAAAACATGGGATGGCCCCACATCCTTGGTGTAGATCATCATTTCTAAAACAAATCCAGGGAGACCTGGTGATTCAGTGGAAAGGACTCAGGGCCAGCAGTGGGGTGTGGACTGAGTGGATGGGGTACAGGCTCCTGCCCCTCTTCAACCTGAATTGCTTCTGCAGGAGTTTCTCTCTGAAGAAAGCGGTGGTTGATGTACCTAAGCAATCTTGGAATCTGCTATTGTAGAGTGAGGTCTTTATTTCCCAAAGCTGTGAAGCTCCGGGGTCTGTATTGTAATCGCTCCTTCCTCTCTTTACAGAGGCCTTCCTGAAGCTCTGTGGTAACACTAGCTGGAGGCACGTGTGCGCTCCCCGGGCAGATTCTGGTTAATAGGTCATGATGAATTATTCTTTCTTTGGCGAAGGTACTCATTGGTAAGATTCATTGGTATCTCTTATTTTTAGAACAGTATTAACTCATGCCTGCTCAGATATGTGAGTGTTCCCATTTCAATGAAGACTTTCATCTGGGGCAAGGGTACAACATGAGAGGAAGTGAGTGGAGGGTCATTTCTCAACATCTGTATATATAAAAGGCTAATATGCTAAGTGTCCAACTGTCTGACCGGTCGCTGTGACATGCACTGACCACCAGGGGGCAGACGCTCAACACAGGAGCTGCTGTGATGTGCACTGGCCATTTACAGAGAAAAGACCTGGTGCCCACAAAGCAACACTCGGCTTCACCCAAGTGAGACACAGGCCCCGCCACCACCCCGGAGCTATAGCCCACTAAATCACAGCCATCGCTGCCGAGATCCCATGGTGCAAAATGCGACCCACAGCCCAGCCCAGCCTGGAAACGGTGGCTGTGGGTGCTGGGTAATGACATCATGTAGCAACACCCGGCTTCCTCTCTCTAGCGACTAGCCTTCTTGGAGTTTCTTCAGCCCAGGAACATGGCTTGCTTTATAGCCAGGTAGAAACATTTTACAATTTAACCAAATGTCTGTGAAGCGTTTTCCTGTGCCTCATCTCATTTGATCCTCACAGAAGTCCTGGAGTAGGTAGTTAGACTCGGTGGAATCCTATTTTCTTTACATTAGCTGGAAAACAGAGATTTAGAAAGCTTAGAAACTTGACCCGACTGAAAAGAAGTAAGAAATGGTGGACCTTGAAAATGACTTCAGGTTTTTTCACTGTGCAGAATAGAGTCAAACATGGCCACAGTTAAATATTTTACCCTTTGTTCTTCCTGCGTGATCTACAATAATAATCTGCTTCATGTTGATATTTACTGCTGTGTTGCTGACAATTACCTGAAAGAGAAGTTGGGGTGCTTCACTGGGTTGGAAAAAGTTTAGCTAAATCAGAAAGCAGGTCTAATTAAGCAAGTTGATTATATATATATATATAAGGCTCTTGCTGGTGCCAACTGTATGCGTGTGTTTCGATCTGTCATTTCAATTGTGAATTTGGTTGACAGTTCTATTATAGAGAAAGGGCGAATAGCAATATATTTTTTTTTATTTTTTCAAATTTTTTATTAAGGTATTATATGTGTACATATCTTACCATTGCCCCCCCCCCACCCCACTCCCATACCTGCCCTCACCCCCCAATGTTTTGCATCCGTTGGTTACTCTTATATGCATGCATACAAGTCCTTCAGTTGATCTCTTATTTCCTCCACCTCTCCCTAACCTTACCGCTGTAATTAGACACTCTGTTTGATGCTTTACTGCCTCTGTAACTATCTTTTGGTTCATCAGTTTATAATGTTTTTCATTATCCCTAAATGAGTGAGATCATGTGGTTTTTTTCTTTCATTGACTGGCTTATTTCACTTAGCATAATGTTCTCTAATTCCATCCAGGTGTCTACAAATGGTAGTAATTCCTTCTTTTTTATGGCAGCATAGTATTCCATTGTGTAGATGTACCATAGTTTTCTGATCCAGTCATCTGCTGACGGGCACCTAGGCTGTTTCCAAATCTTAGCTATTGTAAATTGTGCTGCTATGAACATAGGGGTGCATATATCCTTTCTGATTGGTGTTTCTGGTTTCTTAGGATATATTCCTAGGAGTGGGATTACTGGGTCAAATGGGAGTTCCATTTTCAGTTTTTTGAGGAAACTCCATACTGTTCTCCACAGTGGCTGCACCAGTCTGCATTCCCACCAGCAGTGCACGAGGGTTCCTTTTTCTCCGCATCCTCGCCAACACTTGTCGTTTGTTGATTTGTTGATGATAGCCATTCTGACAGGTGTGAGATGGTATCGCATTGTCGTTTGATTTGCATCTCTCGGATAATAAGTGACTTTGAGCATGTTTTCATGTGTCTCTTGGCCTTCCTTCTGTCTTCTTTTGAAAAGATTCTATTTAGGTCCGTTGCCCATTTTTTTATTGGATCATTTATCTTCCTTTTATTAAGTTGTATAAGCTGCCTGTAGATGTTGGAAATTAAACCTTTATCAGTGATACCATTTGCAAATATGTTCTCCCATACAGTGGGGTTTCTTGTTGTTTTGTTGATGGTTTCTTTTGCTGTGCAAAAGCTTTTTATTTTGATGTAGTCCCATTTGTTTATTTTCTCTTTGGCTTCCATTGCCCTAGGGGCAGTATCACTGAAAAAGTTCTTTTGGCATATGTCTGAGATTTTGCTGCCTGAGGATTCCTCTAGTATTTTTATGGTTTCCCGTCTTATATTTAAGTCCTGTATCCATTTTGAGTTTATTTTTGTGTATGGTGTAAGTTGGTGATCTAGTTTCATTTTTTTGCATGTATCTGTCCAATTTTCCCAACACCATTTATTGAAGAGACTGTCTTGACTCCATTGTATGCTCATGCCTCCTTTGTCAAATATTAATTGCGCATATTGGTTTGGGTCGATATCTGGATTCTCTATTCTATTCCATTGATCTATATGTCTGTTCTTGTGCCAGTACCAGGCTGTTTTGAGGACAGTGGCTTTGTAATACAGCTTGAAATCTGGTATTGAGATCCCTCCTACTTTATTCTTCTTTCTCAGGATTGCTGTGGCTATTCGGGGTCTTTTTTTATTCCAGATGAATTTTTGGAGAGTTCTTTCTAGGTCTGTGAAATATGCTGTTGGTATTTTAATGGGGAGTGCATTGAATCTATAGATTGCTTTGGGTAGTATGGACATTTTGATGATGTTGATTCTACCAATCCATGAACATGGTATGTTCTTCCATCTGTTTACATCTTCCTCTATCTCTTTTTTCAGTGTCCTGTAGTTTTCCGCATATAGGTCTTTTACCTCCTTGGTTAGGTTTATTCCTAAGTATCTTAATTTTTTTGGTGCGATGGAAAATGGGATTGCTTTTTTAGTCTCTCTTTCTGTAAGTTCACTGTTGGTGTATAGAAATGCCATAGATTTCTTGGCGTTAATTTTGTATCCTGCTTCCTTGCCGAATTCATTTATTAAGTCTGTTAGTTTTTTGATAGAGTCTTTCGGGTTTTTTATGTACAATATCATGTCATCTGCAAATAAGGACAGCTTTACTTCTTCTTTTCCAATTTGGATGCCTTTTATTTCTTCTTCTTGTCTAATTGCAATGGCTAATACTTCCAGTACTATGTCAAAGAGGAGTGGTGAGAGTGGGCATCCCTGTCTTGTTCCTGTTCTTAGGGGAAATGGTTTTAGTTTTTGCCCATTGAGTATGATGTTAGCTGTGGGTTTATCATATATAGCTTTTATTATGTTGAGGTATGATCCTTCTATTCCCACCTTGTTGAGAGTTTTTATCAAGAAAGGGTGTTGGATTTTGTCAAATGCTTTTTCTGCATCAATTGATATGACTATGTGATTTTTATCTTTCAATTTGTTTATGTGATGTATCACATTTATTGATTTTCGGATATTGAACCATCCTTGCATTCCTGGGATAAACCCTACTTGGTCATGGTGTATGATCTTTCTGATGTACTGCTGGATCCGATTTGCTAGAATTTTGTTGAGGATTTTGGCATCTACATTCATGAGGGATATTGGCCTGTAATTCTCTTTCATTGTGTTGTCTTTATCTGGTTTTGGTATTAGGGTGATGCTGGCTTCATTGAAGGAGCTTGGAAGTGTTCCTTCCTCTTGAATTTTTTGGAATAGTCTGAGGAGGATAGGTTTTAGTTCTTCCTTGAATGTTTGGTAAAACTCTCCTGTGAAGCCGTCTGGCCCCGGGCTTTTGTTTGCCGGAAGCTCTTTGATGACTGCTTCAATTTCTTCCATAGTTACTGGCATATTGAGCTGTTTAGATTCTTCCTGATTGAGTTTTGGAAGGTTATATTTTTCTAGGAATATGTCCATTTCCTCCAGGTTGTCCAGTTTGTTGGAATAGAGTTGTTCGTAGTATTTTTTAACAATCCTTTGTATTTCGGCGGGATCTGTTGTTATTTCACCTCTTTCATTTCTGATTTTGTTTATTTGGGTCCTCTCTCTTTGCTTCTTGGTGAGCCTGGCTAGAGGTTCATCAATCTTGTTTATCCTTTCAAAGAACCAGCTCTTGGTTTTGTTGATCTTTTGTATTGTTTCTTTGGTCTCTATGTCGTTTATCTGTGCTCTGATCTTTATTATTTCCTTCCTTCTGCTTACACTGGGCTTTTCTTGTTGCTCTTTTTCTAACTCTTTGAGTTGTTGGGTTAGGTAATTTATTACCCCTGTTTCTTGTTTTTTGCAGTAGGCTTGTAGAGCTATGAACTTCCCTCTCAAGACTGCTTTCGCTGTGTCCCATAGATTTTGGATTGTAGTGTTTTCATTGTCATTTGTTGTCATGATGTTTTTTATTTCTTCTTTGATCTCTCTGGTAACCCAGTCATGGTTTAATAGCATGCTGTTTAGTCTCCATGTGTTTGATTTCTTTGGGTTGTTTTTATTGTAGTTGATTTCCAGTTTTATGCCACTGTGGTCTGAGAAGATGCTTGATATGATTTCTATCTTCTTGAATTTGAAGAGACTTTGCCTATGTCCCAACATATGGTCTATCTTTGAAAATGACCCATGTGCACTTGAGAAGAATGTATATTCTGTGGCTTTGGGGTGAAATGTTCTGAAGATGTCAATTAATTCCATCTGGTCTAGTGAGTCATTTAGGATTGATGTTTCTTTGCTGATTTTTTGTTTAGAGGATTTGTCCAATGGTGATAGTGGGGTATTAAAGTCTCCTACTATGATTGTATTGCTGTCAATCTCTCCCTTGATATCCTCCAGGAGTTTTTTTATGTATTTGGGTGCTCCTGTATTGGGTGCATATATGTTTACCAGAGTTATTTCTTCTTGTTGGATTGCTCCCTTTAGTATTATGAAGTGGCCTTCTTTATCTCTTGTTATGTCCTTCAGTTTGAGATCTAATTTGTCAGATATAAGTATTGCTACCCCAGCTTTTTTTTCAGTTCCATTTGCCTGGAAAACCTTTTTCCATCCCTTCACCCTCAGTCTGTGTGCGTCTTTTTTTCTGAGGTGGGTTTCTTGTAGACAGCAGATATATGGGTCATGTTTTCTTATCCAATCCATTACCCTATGTCTTTTGATTGGGGCATTAAATCCGTTTACATTTAAAGTTATTATTGATAGGTACTTATTTGTCGCCATTCCTATTCTTTACACCTGTGTTCCTTCTTCGCTTCCTATTTCTTTCTTTTTTTTTTTTTTTACAGCAGACCCTTTAGCATTTCTTGCATTGCTGGTTTGGTGGTAATAAATTCCCTTAATCCTTTTTTGTCTGTGAAGCTCCTGATTTCACCTTCAATTTTGATTGACAGCCTTGCTGGGTACAGTATTCTTGGATTCAGACCCTTCCTTTGCATGACTTTGTATATTTCATTCCATTCCCTTCTGGCCTGATGAGTTTCTGTTGAGAAATCAGTTGCTAGTCTGATGGGGGTTCCTTTGTATGTAACTTTCTGTCTCTCTCTGGCCGCTTTTAAGATTCTTACTTTGTCGTTGGTGTTTGCCAATTTAATTATAATGTGCCTTGGCGTCGGTCTTTTGGGGTTCATTTTGCTTGGGACTCTGTGAGCTTCTTGGATTTGTGTGGGTTTTTTCTTCTCTATATCAGGGAAATTTTCTGTCATTATTTCTTCAAATAGGTTTTCTATTCCTTGCTCAGCTTCCTTTCCTTCTGGAACCCCTATTATGCAGATGTTGTTTTGTTTCGTGTTGTCCCAAAGTTCCCTTAGGCTCTCCTCCCGCCTTTTAATTTTTTTTTCTAGAAGTTGCTCTACTTGGGTATTTTTTCCCATCTTGTCTTCTAGCTCACTGATGTGGTCCTCTGCTTCTTCTAGTCTACTCTTGATGCTTTCTATTGAGTTCTTTACAGCAGCGATGTCATTTTTCATTTCTTCTTGGTTCTTCTTCATTTCCTCTTGGTTCTTGCTCATATTGTCGAATTTGTCTTCCATTCTTTTCAGCCACCTTATGACCATTTCTCTGAATTCTTTTTCTGGAAGGTTGCTTGCTTCCATTTCGTTTACTTCCTTTTCTGGTGATGCCTGCTTTTGTTTCATATGCGGGCTGTGTCTTTGTCTCCCCATGGTCTCTCTTCTCTGGGTGTCTGGTTATGTAGTTCTCTCTCTCCTGCGTCGATTTAAAGGCACAAAATACAGCACTACCAGGTACAACACACAAGGCACTTATCCTAGGCGAAATCTGACCTTTCCGTGGTGGAGTGTAGAGCTCCTGTGAACCCGTGTGTTTGCGCCAATTGGGGAGCGTTGTTCTGGGGCTCGCAGCTGTTCCGTGGGTGCCGCAGTTGTGGATTCTCAGGCTTCCCATAAGCTCCACTTTCCGGTTCCAGATGGCGGCGACTCCGCGTCCAAGCCCGCAGCTCCGGGAGGGGACCCAGCCGCAGTGGGAGCTGCCAGGTCAGGGGAACCCCATCTAGCAGTCTCCCACCTTCTTCTGGAGTTCAGCTGTCCCCCAACTTGCCAACAAACACTCCTAGTGCGACCCTCAGCTGTTCTTTCTTTCTGCTCCGGGACAAGGCTCGGAACACGTCTGTCTATTCCGCCGCCATTTTTTTCTCGCGAATAGCAATATTAAAATATTTCTTCTAATTAATTTCCTTTCAATGTGCATGAATTCATGCACCGGGCCACTAGTATAATCTATACAGGTCAATAATTTACCTGTAGCAGTCATGATACTTTAAAAAAAAAAAATTGGTTGTCATTTATTTTTTTTTTCTTCATTTTTAAAAATATGCTTTTATTGATTTTTTAAATAGAGAGGAAGGGAGAGGGGGAGAGAGAGAGAGAGTGAAACATGGATCCGTTGCCTCCTATATACACTGCAACTGGGCATTAAACCCATAGCCCTGACTTGGAATCGAACTGGCGAACTTTTGGTGCATGGGATGGGATGACTTTCAACCAACTGACCCAAACCAGCCGGGGCCATGATGCTTTTGACTGTAGCATCAGGAACCCTAACTATGAGAATAATTACCTTTTTAAACAAGAAATCCAAGGTAGGACTGTTTCAGGGTTGGTTAATTTAGCAGCTCAACAAGGATCAAGACTCTTTGTATCTTTCACAGTATGGCTGCTGGGGTTCCGGGTCACATGCTGATTCAACATTGTACAACGTTCTTACTGCAGGTGGACTCTCTGTCAAATCTCTTTTCAAGAGAGGGGAAACCTTCTCTCAAAGCCCCCTACCCGCTTGCCTCATGTCTCCTCTGTCAGAACTGAAGCACACGCCCACCTCTGCACCAGTATCTGCCAAGAGGATGGGATTAGTTCAATGAATTACTACCTGTTCAGGATTTTACCCTGAGCTGGGAAGAGGGTCACCGTCTCTTAAATGGTGGTCACCTGGTCAAAATCGGTATTATTCACAACGAAGGGGGAATGGAGAAGTGACCAACAGTGGTTGCTGCTTTTATCTTATCAGTTAATTAATTTATTAATTTTATTTCTCTCAAACATCACACGGTTCCTGTTGGAACAACCTGATCCACCGCTCTGAGGTTTTACAGTGCACCTCAAATGGTTCTACCCAAGAAGGGGGTGTGTATATGTGCATGTCTTCAACCTGGTCCCACTTCTAGAAGCTCTTCCTAGGGAGGCGAATAGAACATTGCATTGTGAACACAACTGAGCATTCGAGAGACTGACTAGTTGGTGTCAAGAAATAAAACTTGGAGATTTATTAGAGGCAGAACTAGATGTGCCGTTCCTCCATACGTCCTTACTCTTTGAATATTTAACACACACGCTCCAATTTCAGAATTTCATCTGTTTGGGTTTGCGTCAGTCTTGTCTGGCAACAAAGCCACCATCTATTAAGAATTGGAAGTACTTAGTTATTATTTCTTTTAGATTTATTGAAAGGCATTTGGACATAAGGATGGTGGCTCAAGTGCTCAGCTGGTCTCAGATATTTTCTCTCCATTAAACGAAGCCACAGTTTTTTGTTGTGTGTTTTTTTTCTCTTCCGATGAAAATTTATAGGTTCCACATGTTGACTAAAGCGAACAATGGTGATAAGCAACTTGGTGCTAAAGGGGCATTCCATATGCTCATGAGAGTTGGCTCTGTGGCCGGCTACGGCTGTGATGGACAGAAATGAAATTGCATGTGTCCTGACCAAGGCTGTGGCTGCGCTCTGAGACACTGGAAATCTGGTTAGGTTGCACGCAGTGTGCATCTTGTGGAGCATGTCAAGGGTCAGAGAGGCACCGTACACTGAGTTGGGATGCCTGCGGTGCCCAGGGGATGCCACAACCACCAGAGAACATGAATCATGGCACATGTGGCTCCAGGCCATTTGAGCTAAAATGGACCCTTCAGGATTTGGAACCCGGTCCAACCTGCCTCACGCTGTTATGCTGTGGAATGCAGGAAAGGAAAGGCAGGAGGAGGCTCACCCTTGCTATGCTTTCATACCCTTTCAAACAGCAGAAGTGATTTTTCCTCATGCACCAGACATTTGAACAGTGCAACACAGAGAGAGTCAAGTCTTGAGCTTCCAGAGCAAGTCATTCTGAAATCAAATACCATTTTCAGCCTTGGCAAATACTGTTTCCTCTACCTGAGAGCTCCAGAGACCTGGTGGTCCTGTCCTATTGAAGGGAGGTTGTGGGCTTGAGGTACATACTGATGATGAAGGTCTCAGCAAACAAAGGATGGTTGTGTGTGTGTGTGTGTGTGTGTGTGTGTGTGTGTGAGAGAGAGAGAGAGAGAGAGAGAGAGATAGAGATAGAGAGAGAGAGAGAGAGAGAGAGAGAGAGAGAGAGAGATATGCCTGCTTCTTAGAGAAGCTCTGGAAAACAGGTTTCTGGGTAAATGAAAGTTGTAGTGTCTTCCATCAGGGATGACTTTAAAAATGAAGTGCTTTAATGCTAATACTGCAGATGTCTGCAGGAAACTCAGCACCACACCAAACACCGTAGTTAGATAGCTGTGCAAAAAAGTACATGAAGGAAAGGACTAATGTGCAACACTTCTATTTAAGATAGAAGGAGGAAATAGAAATTGTGATAGCATGCTATTTCAAGTAATAATATAAAGTACTTGCTGTTTACATGGTGAATGGATCAATACTAATTCTGTAGTCTGCGCACATACAGTAGTTTGGATTATACAAGTGATAGATGCACTCAGTATAGCTGAAATTTCCACCCTGCAACATTTATTTCTTGCTGCGTGTTAGATGGAATTTTCCACCCAACTATCTGGAAGGATTTGCATAAGAATGGTGATAGCGCAGTATTCTTTAATGATGTGCTTTTCTTTGTTAAACTTCAAAAATGTCTATAGTGCATGATGAGGTTTGGGTGAATTGCCAAGCTAATGCTTTTATATTTTCTTTAAAGAGCTTATCTTCACTGCGTTGTGGGAGTCACTTTATATTGTGGTTATAAAGGCAGTGGCAGTAAAGCCGAATTTGTAGCAATCCCCAATAAATGCCTCCTCCTCAGGGGCTTGGTCCTGCTCAGGAGGGAATTTGGGGAGGCCCTTGGCTGCCACTAGTTCAGCTGCAGTGAGTCAGTTGGATTTGTTTTTTGTTCCCATACCTGGTTCTGCTCACCAAGAAGCGAGGATGCCATTCTCCCGCTCCAACAATGACCCCTTGTTAGCCTAAATCAGTACCGTTCCTGTCAAAAGGGCTTGAGATCAGCCCAACTGGTGTCCTCACGGTGGATGAGCTGAATTATTCAGATCAGAGCCTGGGAGCCAATGTGGTTTGGAAAGTGACCTTTTTGTCCTCCCCAGGAGAACCTAATGTTTGCAATGTGAGGAGGAAAGGGACTGGAATCTTGGGAATTCCAGGAATGCAGCTGCCAAGCAAAAGAAGCTTTGCTTTCTGGACTGTGCAGCTCTCCAGACCCTGCTCCACAGCAAGGATTTGCACGTACAAAGGTGGAAACACAAACAGCCCAAAGCCGGGGCCCGCAAGGGGATAGCCCCATAGAGGACTTCACATTAACCTCAGTTTCAATGCAACAAAGACTTTGAAAGCCAAGAATGGAAGGCAACTTAAGGTCACCTAATCCGACCCTTTGTCTAATGGGAGAATCTCTTTCCCGACACAGTCCCATGGCTCAGTGATCATCAGCTGCAGCTTGAATACCTTTCAGGACAAAGAACTTACTTCCTCCAAATGGCAAGGATGACAGAGGACATTATGTGGAGGACTTACTGTGTCACGCCTTGCGATAAGCCCTTAGGATTCATGATCTGATTAATGCTCACAACAACCTTACGGGATTGGTGCTGTTATTTCCACCAGATGGGGAAACTGAGGCTGTATATGTTGCAGTGAAAGGATTTAAGAGCCTGTGTTCTTAATCCCTGCACCGTCCTGCCCAGCTTGTCCTGTCACTGGCAGCCTGGTCCTTGGAAGACACGTGGAGTATATTTTGCCCCTCTTCGGCCTGGCAGCCCTTCAGATATTTGAGGTGGCTTTCCTGTCCCGTGACCAGTGCCCCAGCTTCCCTTCATTCCTGTTCCAGGCCAAACGTGTCTCAGTTTGTTCTATTTGGTGAACACCTCTAGAGTCTACTAGACCCATCCCCACTTACCAACGCTCTTCTCAAAACCTGTGTCTTTCATTACTTACCAGATATTTTGTAGAAACCTTGTAATTGTTGCTTTGTTTTACTAGGAGACAGCAGGCTTTTGTTGGTGACATCTAAGCATGCAGACATCTGTTCTGGGTGTAGGCTTTCTAAAGAGCACGTGGTGAACATTTTCCTACAGCTCATTTTCATGAAGAAGGCGTTCAAAAAATCCTGAGCATTAAAATAAGCCAGGGTTGAGCTTCAGTGTCCCTGCTGGTGGGAAAGGCCAGTCCAGAATAAAGGAGGGAAGCCTTCTTGCATATTGTTCATGGTGGTCCTGGGAGGCCCTGAGGGAGGTGGCTGCTCTTAGATCCAATTCAGCCTCTGACCTGGATTCTCTGTAGCTCGCCCGCATGTCACCATGTCCCCCTGCATTACCCTCCTAGCTTGGGAAAGGCCATCATGTTGTTGACACTGTGGTGGTGTATTTCTCATGGAATATCTCCTGACTTCGAATCAGGCAACCTGGGGCTTGCTGTGTGACCTTGGGCAAGTCACTCTACCTCTTTGGGCTTCACTATCCTCATCTGTAAGTAGAAATAAGCATACTGCCTTAACAACGTTAAATTAATTACACAAGGAGGCCATGAGACCCACGTGGTCTTAATGCCGGTCCACGCCTATGTAAGCAAACCCAAATCTAAGCCTGTAAATGCTGCAAGGTTACAAAATGAAGACATGAAGGACAGCCAATCACAAGCAGGCAACTAGGCTTTCAGCTGTTGCTAATCCATAAGTTGCCAAATTTGTGTCTATGGCTTCTCTATAAGAGTCTCCCCCCTGAGGTCCTGTGAGTGGAATGCTTCAGACCACTTCCAGTTTGGTGCTGCTTGAACGGAATTGATTTGTGCTCACATAAACTTAACATTTTTAATATACCTCATTTTTTTAAAAAAGTTCTGATATCAGGACAGGAAACCAAAGGAGATCCCCCACCCTTATCCCCCAGGCCCCAGCAGCAGTGAGCAGCCACGTGAAGGTACCTGTGGCCCCCGGAGCTCTCTGCTGTCTTGTGGCCTCTGGAGGTCATGGGTAAGGCCTTCTCGGACCCTAGCTCCCTGCAGCTTTTGCATCATGAGCTTTCAGCCTTTGAGCGTCTCTTTTTCAGACTGGGTCTGAAACCGGCCAGAGCGGGACTGGGTGCAACGTAAGAACCAGGCTGGGCCTGACTTAGACAGGGGTCTGAGTAGGTGTTGAACCTGGTTCGATTTAAGCTGGACTGAGGCCAGTGTGAGGCCTCGGGTGAATAAAATACTGTTTTAAGGCTGAACTAGTTGATGAACCTCACCAAAGGTAATCTTGAGGCCACAGTGGAAAACTTCTAACCTGGACAGGCTTATCCACTTATGAAGTATCCTAGAGCAGTGGTCGGCAAACTGCGGCTCGCGAGCCGTGGTTTGCCGCTCTGTTGACTAACGAGTTTGCCGACCACTGGATAGGGGCTTACTCACAAGGAACAACAACAGCCTGTAATTATTGGAATCGAAAGTCTAGGTCAGTGGTCGGCAAACTCATTAGTCAACAGAGCGGCAAACCGCGGCTCGCGAGTTGCAGTTTGCCGACCACTGTCCTAGAGAAAAAGGGGTCTCACTATAAAGGGTAGAGGTAAAGTGGTTTTTCTTTCTCTACAGTTTTTGGTTACCAGGAGGAGACCCATTGGCACACCCACTCGCTCTGGAGCCGACAGCACGCTGGGGAAACTGGCAGGAGCTGGCAAAGGATGACAGTTCTTACTGAAGTCAGCTCACCGAAGTCTCTTTCTGTGGTGCCTGGTCGAGAGAGGAGGTAAAATTTCACGCTGTCCCTCTGTTTTGAAATTCAGGTTGGCCGGAAAAGACAATGGTTATTGATTTTTTTTCTCCCAGGGATAGCATTTGCCTCTTGTTTGTCTCATTTTGTGTCCTGAGAACTTGGTTTTGCAACTGTCAGATTGGAATCCCCAAATACAGCTGGACAGAAATGTGGGTTGCACTCATTTGCAACAAGGGACCCAGTGACCCTTGCCAGCGCTCAGGGGAGTTGTGTCTGTCTTGTGGTTGTCTTTGGGCGTGGCTCTGGATCTTGGGAGGGTAGTATCTTTTAGGGATCCCTCTTTGGGGATCCCTCTTGTGTTCACGGGGTTGTTCAATACTAACAAGCATAATAGTGTTTGTCTGGGCCGTGACCAGGTAGTTGAAAGGAGTTTAAAAAAAGTATCTCTATGGTCAGAAGTTGGCTAGAGAGTGAGCCGATATTCAGGCCTGATAGGAACCATATTTTTAGGTCTTCTCACCTCAGCTAAAATGAAACTGTGAATCCAGAGGGAAAGAAAAACATTCTAAAGCCATCGTGGGAAGGTTTATTGAAACATTCCAGAGACATACAGCTCTAGATCTGGAGTGTAGGAATCGTTAATTCCATCTTTAGCGGAAGATCTTCCCCGATAGAAAGCAGCTAGTTGATAATATGGTTGGATAGCTGGGTCGGCGTCTTGCTATCATTCAGGTTGCAATCCAATTATTTGAGGAATTAAAAACAACTCTACTTGTCTTACAACTCGGGTCTTTACGAGAACAGAAATGAGGCTCCAGAAACAATTCAATGCCCACCTATCCTTTTGACAATTCCCAAACTTCCTCTATTCAAACTAAAATGGCATTTTAAGTGCCTCCCCAGCCACGATGAGAGTCTTTCTGATGGCCAGGTGCTCACTGCAAGCCCACAGAGACCCCTGTTATGGAGCAACTCTGCATAAACCAAGGTCAGTGCCAGTTCGGTTGTCATTGAACTAACAATGGAAATTGATGACAGGTGACCATATTGAAAAAATTGTAATTTTAAGACAGAGACTTATTAAATCATGTTTATTTTGTGTTAAAAAAATGCTTACCACTAGTAAATAGGAAAAAAAGGAAAATCATTTTTTAAGGAGCAATTGATCTTATAGGATAGCAGTTTTCTATAATCCTTGTGTTTTTCTTGAAATACAAATTACTGAAGAAGTAGTTTTCTTTCCTTATGCACCCATCTTCCTTCTCTTTGGATTCTGCAGTAAAGTTAGGGCAGGGAAAGGGAATGTAATACCTCTTTATTGGCTTAAAAATATTAAGTATTTTACACTGAACATTTTCCATTTTATTTAATGTAAAATGCTCACTTAATGAAGTGGAAAGAGTGCTGAGCTGTGTTGGGAGATCCAGTTTCAAGTCTTGGTTCTGTGTGACTTCAGGAAAACCACATTCCCTCTCTGGGTCTCCCATTGCTCCTCTGTTGGGTTTGATGGAAGTGATTTGCAAGGTTGTCCCCAAGTCTGGATTCCATGTGCCAAAAGCAGTTCAAGGCTAGACAATCAACCTAGTTGACAATACTGGATTCTCTTTCAGCACTAGACCCGGGGCCAGGCACGGGGATGCAGTCAGTGAGAGCAGGCATGGAGCTTCAGGCCAGTCTGTTCCAGCTGCAGGCCGCCTGGACGTAGATCCCAGCCCTGCCTCCTACGGGAATCGCAGTCCAGTTGTTTCTCTTCTGTGCCTTGTTTTCCTCATGGGATTGTTGTGCTAATAAAATAAATGTCAAGGGATTCCTGTAGTGCCTGGCATATAGTGAACATTCAACGATGTTAGCGTTTATTACAATTATTATTGGTGGAAGAGGCAGATGTTAATCGCAAAAAGAAATCTAACATTTCAGTCATGCCAAGTGCTCTGAGAGCATCTTATCAGGAGGGTTTCCTTTGCCTGGGCAGAAGTGATTAAGGTTAATATCTGAAGGATAAGCTCACTAGTTGAAGGGGAGTAGGCCGGGATGAAGGGGGTCAAGGAGGAGGGAGAGAGTGAAGGTTGGAGGTGGGCAGGGACCAGGCTGTGCTGGGCTCTGTCTCTGAGCCAAATAGTTGGAAAAACTAGTTTTGCATGTGCCTCCTGGAGGTCAGAATTCCCGGTGAGGCTCTGACACCCTGAAGTAAGCAAGGATTTGACTTTCTCTAGAGTGGAACCCAGCTAGGAACCAGCTCCTAAGGGGCACTAAGCAAGTGCATGTGAGGAGTTGTGGCTCAGAAGTGTTGACATTGCTTTAGAGACCAAAGTCCCAGACTGTGGTCTGACCACTTAGTGTCCTATTGAGGTTGTGTAAAGACTCTCAGATTGGAATAGGGTTGAAAGACCACACTGAATTCTTCCCTGTCTACAGGGAGACAAAGCTTAATGAGTCTTTAGCTTTTGGGATCACATTCATCAATTGAGAATCTGATGAAACCTGTGGCTTTTCTCTCTTGAGTGATGCATTTACACAATTTAATCCAAATTTGAGTGCATTTTTAAGTTGGGTTAATGGGCCCCACAGAAACACATCCATGGCCCCCGGTTAAATGTCCTTCCCATACAAGGTAATGACCAACATTATGGATTCTCTCTCAGTTACTACCCCACCCCCATCTAGTTCCTCCTTTTCTTCTCTATTGTTGTTGCCTCAATTTTGGACCCTTATTACCTTTTCCCCAGATTATTATAATTTCCTCTGAATTTGTTTCTCTGCCTTTAGCTTCTTACCCCTCCTACCAATTCTTTACATATTCTATGGAAAAAACTTTATTGAGTGTAAATGAGATAAGACAAATAAAATTGTAAATATTCTCAGAATAAGGTAAATCAAACTTATTATAGATATTTGGAAAAATACGTACAAGTTGTCCTGGCCAGTGTGGCTCTGTTGGTTGGAGCGTCGTCCTGTACACCAAAAGGTGGCCGGTTTGATTCCTGGTCAGTGCACATACCCAAGTTGTAGGTTTGATCCCTCGTTGGGGCAAATGTGGGAGGCAACCAATTGATGTTTCTCTGTGACATCGATGTTTCTCCCCCCCACTTCATTTCTCTAAAAGTCAATTTAAAAAATTAAAAAACAACCAAGAAAAATACAGACAAGTTAAAATAAAATCTATAGTCTCAGTACCTAGAGGCAACCAACGGTATTATTTTTTCCTCTAGTATTTTTCTTTGGAAAATTTCTTTTGTATAGTTGTGATCAAACTGTATGCAGGTATGTTTTTACATTCAAATACTTCATTTAACATTTATTTTTTCTTTAGCCCAAATGCATACATATATGAACTGAACATTTTTTTTATTATGGAAAGTATAAGAAATACACAAAAGCAGAGATGATACTATAATGCACGTCCCCTCCCCACAATAGGAACCCAACCAACACCTAGCATCAAAATTTATCAGTGTTGTATCAGTGAACTTCTGATGTGTAACAAATGGCCTCACACTTTAGATCTTAAAACAACAACCATTGATTTGGTTCATAATTCTCTGGAGAAGTGATTTGGGCTGAGCTCAGCTGTATGGTTCTTTGGCTGGTCTTGGCTGGCCTCAGTCATCATCTGTGCTTTTGCTGCCACTTAGGGAGACGGCTCTGCTTCTGGGATTGGCTGGCTGACATGTGGGGCTGCAAAAGGGATTGGGTCCCTGTATTTCACATCATTGAGCAGGTTATACCTGGGCCTCTTCACATGGTGATGGAAGGCTTCCAAGCACAGCAAGTGGCATGTGCCAATGCATAAGTGCTTTCCAAGCTTCTGGTTGCATCTCATTTACTAATATTTCATTGGCCAAAGTAAGTCACAGATTTGCTTTGCACTCAAGGCGTGGAGAAATAGATTCCACCCTTGAACAAGAGAATCTGCAGCAGCGTACTGTAAGGGCATGGTTGTAGGTGGAAGCATCTGTGGCCATTTTTATAATCTACCACAAACTGTGTTTCTAATATTAACATTAGTAAATTATCATTTTTGGATGGGATTGGTAACTCATCATGAGTATAATTTAGATGGCTGAGTAACGTGCCACCCAGTGGATGTACCAAACCTTGAGGGACCCTTCCCCTGTTGTTGGGTAGTGAGGTCCTTGCCATGTTTCTGCCTTGATGAATAATGACACAGTGGATGCTTTGTGCATCAAGCTTTTTCTGGTTTTAGGATTGTTTCCTCAGAGTAGTCACAAAAGTGACATTACTGTGTCAAACATTTTAGAGCTCTTGGTACACTTTGCCAAATGGCTTTCGAGAAGGAGTGTATCCGTTTACACTTCCACAAGTGTGTGTGCGAGTACCCCACAGGGATCCTTCTAAAATGCAAATCTGATGATCTTATGCCCAGCTTAAAAGCGATGTCTGCTGCCCTTCGCAATAAAGACTAAACCATGTAAGACCAAACTGTCTGCTGCATGACTTTTGAATAACTATTTAGCTCGATAAGACCCTCTATCCAAGCGTCTATAGAATCTAGTAAGGAAACAAGGCTGGCAGGCTCAGAACCAGGAGAAGTGAACCCATACCTCTCATGTTGTCCTTGAATGCAGGTATCATTTTTATAGGAGGCAAAACGGAGGGTCAAAGAGTTCCTTACTTAAAGTGGGAACCTATTCCTAGCTTTCTATTTATGATGTTTCTATTTTAGCATGATGTAATCTTTATAAAGAAACATATATACACTCAAGTTTAAGGTGTACTTAATCAATGTAAGTAAATTATAACACCTTTGTTTTATTGGTTACAATTCTTTGGTTCCTGAAAACTAAAGACTATGAGATTTGAGATGAGACAGTTCTGAATTTTAATTCAGATTCTGTCATTTGTTAGAATTTGAACAATTTTACATCTCAAAGCCTCAGTTTTGTTATCTGTTAAGATGTGGACTGTAATGTTTAGGGTTTAGTGGGTTGAGTGATGATTCAACATATATATCAAATGTGTAGCAGAACCATATGGAAGTAGGAGAGAAACATAAATGCAACCAGAATGGGGCCCCGAGAGTCTAGGACTATAATAAAGCTCTGTGGCTTTTAACACCCAGGCTACCATGGGTTGGAACCGGGTTTAGTCTAGTTGCTGGAATTCTTGCCCTTTCTGAGGTTTCCCTTTCCCCAGTATTCTGGGAGTCCCCAGGATCATGAATCTCTGGTTCTCCTTGATGCTCACCTCTGTCTTCGTCTGGAAAGGGAGAGCAGAAACCAGGTGTTCCTTGAGGTGGAGTTCCTCAACCAGTGAGCTCCAGGCTGCCCCGTCCGTGCCCCGATGCCTCTAGCACCACGTGGCTAGTGGAGGCAGGCACCTGTAGATGAGAAAGGGCGCCTGTGGATGAGAGCTGGAGCCTTGGCACTTCCACTTCTCTGCGGGCATGTCTGACGTGGTTCTGTCTGGGCCCCAGGAATCCCGGACTGGCTTGTTATTTCATTGAAAACATGTGTCTAGGATTTTCTCAAGCCAACCTGGTCTTCTGAGGTGCTTTCTTCCTCAGTGAGCTTTCAGTGTGGCACTGTCCAATAGAACTAGAGTGGGAGCCACATACACAATTTTAAATTTTCTAGCAGATGCATTAAAAAGCATATAAGAAATAGATAAAATTAATTTCAATAATATGTGTTATTTAACCCAGTATATCTAAAATATTGTCAACATGTAATCTATGTAAAAATAATGAAATAATTTACATGATTTTTTTTCCATATCAAGACCTTGATATCTGATGTAAATTTTATGCTTAGCAGCGCATCTCAAATTGGACTAGCCCATCTTAAGGGCTCAGTAGCCACATGTTCCTAGTGGCTACTATGTCGGGCAGCACAGTTCTAGAACAAAATACTTGAGCTCTAAGTGGCATAATTCTGCAGGAATATAGGTCTTGATACCCACATGTGACTATTTTTCCTGAGAAATTCTTCTGGCTCCACCTTGGCTGGGTCTGTGAGGGGTTCAGTTTACTACATGTTATGCCTAAAATTATTCCCTTTCACCTAGCATTGGGTCTGGTTTACCAATTCAGACTTCACTTCCCTTACAATGAATTTCCTTTCATGGAGCTCTTGTATTTTCCTACTTTGCTATCACCCTAATCTATCAGAGAAAAATCTTTTTAATTCTCGCATATCCATAAGTAGGGGGCAAGAGAGTCAGAGTTTTATTTCTGTTTTTCCCAGTAGGTTCTGCTGCTCCTGTGTGGATTTATGTGGATACAAAGAATGTGTGGGGATCTGTAACCCAAGTGCATGAGGATAGGATGGGCAATAGGTATCCCTAGGCAGTGGCCCATCTGAAATGTTCCATTGGCATAGTCCTGGAAGTGCTGCTAGGATGGAGGATAAAGGAATGATATGGAGGGGCAAGGAACATGTCAATCTGTACTGGTAGGGACTTCCTGGAGGGGGTGTGTACTGGGAAGAATTCCCAATTTGTGCAATATGGTTATCAAGAGGAGCTTCATATGCCTTGTTTCCTCAGGTAGACATTATTCTCCCTGTTTCATAGATGAAATAGTGAAACTCAGAGAGGTTGAGTAACTTAGCTAAGGCTGCGGGGAAGGACCCAGGTGTGGGGTCTCCAAAGTCCAGTGCCTCACTGCTGCCCTTGGATAGTTGACGGCTAAGAACTGGCTCAGGGGACCAGCTGGAGTATACCTGAGGATCCTGTGCTAGAGAAGAAGAGGTCTTTGTAGCAAACATTTGTAATTCTTTTTTTTTTTTTTTTTAGAAGTTAGGGTCAAGACTCTTTTTTAAAAAATATATATTTTATTGATATTTTTTTACAGAGAGGAAGGGAGAGGGATAGAGAGTTAGAAACATCGATGAGAGAGAAACATTGATCAGCTGCCTCCTGCACACCCCCTGTTGGGGATGTGCCCGCAACCAAGGTACATGCCCTTGACTGGAATCGAACCTGGGACCCGTCAGTCCGCAGGCCGACGCTCTATCCACTGAGCCAAACCAGTCAGGGCCATTTGTAATTCTTTACAAAGGATATTATAAAGCTTATAGTGCATCCATACTCTGGTCACTGCCACTGTGAAACAGATTACTCCAAAATGAAACAAATTACATAAAACAACCCCTTATGGCAAATGGCATAAAACAACCCCTTATGCTCACGGTGCCGAGGGTCAGGAATTCAGACAGGGCAGAGTGAAGTTGGCCTATTTCTGCTTTGTGCTGTGTGTGGTCTCAGTCAGGAAGACTCGAAGGCTGGGGGCTGGAAAGATCTGGAGACTTGCTTACTCACAGATCTGCTGTTTGAGGCTGGCTGTCAACTGGTTGCCTCAGACCTCTCCACATGGCCTCTCCACGCCATCTCTCTACCTGGACGTGTTTCGGCGTGCTCACAGCGTGGTGGCTGGGTTCTAAAGGCTGGAACCAGCCATGCGTGAAATTGCTTATTATTGCCTTGTCTAGTATCTTGCACTTCATGCATTTTATTCAACAAGGTGGTCACCAAGGCCTGTCCAGTGTCAGGGAGGTAAAATAGATTCTACCTCTTGATGGGCAAGTGGGCCCAGATACATCACTGTGGCCATTTTTGGAAAATGCAGTCTGCCACAGTCATTATCCATGTTGTTGACCCGATGATGGATAGGGAGGAAGAAGGTGGGGTAGGTATCTGGAAAGGAAATGATTTATTGAAATGCCAGGGTCTCTCGTAAATGTCAAAATACTGAAGGGGAATTAGGAAAATGATGGAAAAGCAAATAAACTCAAATGCAAATGGGGAGTATTTGAAAAGGCTCCCTCTAGCTGAAGAGACCCCTTCATCTGGTCCGCTGGCCGATGTATGCTTTTCCTTGCAGCCTTAGGCAGCCTCCACCGGCCACAGGGCTGTGTCCTCTGTCACCTTCCATAGCAGAGTCTCAGGCAGGGCCACACTTGCCTTTGGGCCACCTCGTGTCCCCCCACCACTCCCCCCCCCCGGCTTAACTCCAAGCCTCCTTTTACTAGAGATTTGAAATTGCATTAAAACAGGGCTTGAACTGAGAAATAACGACTGCCTTTCTATGGAAACCTATTAGAGGGAAGATAAGGTTCTATAACACGACAGGAAGAAAGCCCAGAAAATTATGCGAAAAGCTCCACCATCCAGGATAAATGTTAAAGGAGGCATTAACCTTCCATAAAAATCCCTTTGCTAGGCAGGAATTTAAATGACAGTCACTGTGAGAGGAGGGATTTAGCCGTGGAAACATCTTATACCGCCACCTTCTCTTAGAATAGCAAGTTCTCTGGTTATCAGCAGTGGAGTATTGTTCATCTTTGTCACGGGAATGCTCAGAAGTACAGCAAGTATGTAAGTGTGGTTTTCTGGGTGCACCTCCATATCGCACCATATGCTTCCCAAGAAGTTGTCCGTACATTCTCTGCTTTTATTTAGGAACATTGGAAAATAAATTGATATCTAACGGAAGCTGAAACAAACCTTATGATAGCCTCCAAATTACTTGTCTTTGGGAAAGCATATTTTTCTCCATAAGGTGTAAGTGTGGTTCTCCAGTGAAGGTTGGTAGGCCAGAAATCACAGCGATTATCTTCTCTTTTTATATGAATTTGGCTCTCCCAGCAAAGAAGCCAACAAAATCACAGGGCAAAGACTTCATATGGAAATCTATGCATGTTCCACATGCATGCTCTACACGCATGTTTATGTGTTGGGGAAAACCTTAGGTGATAGTCTTTTGTAACATTTCAACCTGCCTGAACGCACACCGAGAAAGCAGTACTTAATAGTATACAGTGTCCATGGCTTCTCCTCCTCATCTCCTCGGGATCCCGAGTTGCTCACCAGGAACCCTGGTCTGCAAAGCCACGAGAGGCCAGAGAAAGGGCCAGAAAAAGTACTAGTATGTTCCTGCATGTAGGCCGGTCACACAGGTGGGCTGGTCTGGATGGGGATTGGGGGCGGTGGTGGTTGGCGGGGTGGGGCAGTGGCCTTTCCGTCCTGTGCCTCCTGCTCCTGAGCACCTACTTCCTCCTGCCATGTTTCTCTGGGGATGGATGAAGAAAGCAAGGCGGGTGCAGTTTGCTGTGCTGAATGCTCTACAGTAATTTCTTCACTGAATGCTGTGAGGCAGTTACTATTTTCCGGGAGGGAAACGGGGGGTACAGAGATTAAGCCACCTGCTCACAGTCCCAGCTTTAGGAAGTGAAATTGCAGAGTGCTCACTCTGTGATCCTTACTCCTCTCTCATCTCATTGGTCAGTTTCAGGGAACCCCAACCTTGGCAGAAGGAGCCATTTTCAGGGACTGTTTGAAAAGCAAAAGGTGGTGGTAGATCAGGCAGCTGGAATCCCAGCAACCGAGCTTTGTAGCTTCAAAAATAAAGTTAGGCCAATGGCCTCAGATGTCAATACAGAGACAAATAGATGACTGTAGAGAAGAATCCTCTGCTTAATAGGGGGGGGGGGAGGGAAAGAAAAACATGTTTGAAAATATATATTTCTATATCCCAATGGCATCATGCTTTTGGGTGTTTCAAGACAAGAAACATTTTCTCACGCCAGCAGATCAACCTTCCAGAAGGTTATCCGGGGCCTGAAAGATGAGATGTTCAACAGTGTTTATAGAATGGCAACCCTGGGCCAGGCCCTGCTGGTCACTGGAACTGCAAAGGCGAGGAAGCCCCAGCCCCAGCCCTTGAAGAGACCGGGCTGAGTGTGGAGGTCAGGGGCAGAAAAGTTAGTGGACACGTTAATAAGCATTGATTCCGGCTAGGGCAGAGCTGAGAGCAGGAGCCTGTGGGAACAGTGGAAAGAGAGTTCCCGAGAGGAGGCAGATCTGGAGATGAGGCTCGAAGGATAAACCTGCAAAAACTGGGACGACTAGCGTGGGCCAAAGTACAGAAGCATCGGACCCGCGGACTGTCCGGGGAAGTAGAACAGGAGGCTGGAGAGGTCGGTTCTAACCTGACGGTGGAGGGCCTCGCATGTTGGACTCTGGAGCTCAGACGTTACCCTGTGGTGACGACTGTAGAACAGTCCCTCTGGGGGGCCATTTGAGAACGTTCTAGAGAGAACACACTGGAGGAAAGTTGCTGTAATAGTCCAGGGGAGGCCGAAGCAGTCTTGAACTAGGCGGTGGCACTGTGTGAAGGAGAAGAGGATAGACTCAGTCACGGAAGGAATTCTGTTACTTGCAGAATTTTTCTGTGATGAGAGTGTAACCAAAGGCCTGGCACAGAGTAGATGCTTATTGTGTGAACGAAAGCTGAGTGCACAGAGGGATTGCATTACACCTCTTTATAGTTAGAAGTTTATATATAGATGCCCACTCACATGTACCAGCTATATCATTTTTATGATAAGCATAAATACCTAGAAATTCTAAGTTAAAATATTTACTCTCATTACAGAGAGTGAATGCAAATGATGGCAGTTTTGAAGCATCGTGTTCTGTGTAAGATGACAAATGTTCCTTCCAAACATTCCTATTTAGTAACAAAGTTTTCTACTTGATTGCTTATTATTTTTTTGTACTATTACAGATGTTGCATTTGACTTTAGAGTGAAAATTTCTGTTCCATATCATTAAATAAACTCTCAGGGATATAATTTATTTCATTCCTCAGAGAAAAGAAGAATCCAGTTTTTGTTTTTTTTTAATCTTCACTGGAGGATATTTTTTCTATTGCTTTTTTGAAAAAGTGAAAAGGAGGGAAGGAGGGAGGGAGAGAGGGAAAGAGAGAGAGAGAAAGAGACAGAGAGAGAGAGAGAGAAAAGAGAGATGAGAGAGACACATTGATTGGTTGCCTCCCAAACACCCCCTGACTGGGCTAGTAGGGCAGTGGTCGGCAAATTGCGGCTCGCGAGCCACCTGCAACCCAGGCACTTTCCTATTTAGTAACAAAGTTTTCTACTTGATTGCTTTTGCTTATTATTTTTTTGTACTATTACAGATGTTGCATTTAATGGGGCCAGGAATTGAACCCATAACCCTTCAGTGTGCAGGCCGATGCTCTAACTCAGGGGTGGGCAAACTTTTTGACTTGAGGGCCACAATGGGTTCTTAAACTGAACCGGAGGGCCGGGACAAAAGCATGGATGGAGTGTTTGTGTGAACTAATATAAATTCCGAGTAAAGGAGCGGAGGGGAGAGCAAGAGAACCGGATAGAACAGCCGGATCCGGCCCGCGGGCCGTAGTTTGCCCACGGCTGCCTAACTACTGGAAAACACTGGCAGGGCAAATTCAGTCATTTTGAAGCATATGCCTGTCTTCCAAGGAGTTAGAAAAATATAAAACACCTTATGGAAATGCTTTTCCACTAATAAAGACAGGTTTCTTTCTCTTGGTTAGCCCTCACCTGAGGATATTTTTTTCCATTGATTTTTTTAGAGCGAGTGAAAGGGAGGGGAAGGGACCCAGAGAGAGAGAGACACATCGATTGGTTGCCTCCTGCAGCACCCCATCCAGAGCCAGGGAAAAAGCCTGCAACTGAGGCATGTGCCCTTGGCCAGAATCAAACACAGGACCCTTCAGTCTGCAGGCCTGTGGTCTGCCCACTGAGCCAAACTGGCTGGGGCAAGACAGGTTTCCCTTCTGGAGAAAGATAATTTTGAAGATGGGATGTGTTCATAGTGAAGATGGGCTACACTCTAAGGCTTATAACTATTTATCCTCTAGGGCTAGAGAGAGCCCACGGCTGCCAGCTTACCCTATCTAAATTAGACTTCCCCCTAGTCCCCCATGGCCCTTGTTCTTATCCTTCACAGTTTTAAAAAATATATTTTTTACTGATTTCAGAGAAGAAGGAAGAGGGAGGGAGAGAGATCAACATCAACGATGAGAGAATCATCGATGAGCTGCCTCATGCACACCCCCTAGTGGGGATTGAGCCCACAACCCAGGCATGTGCCCTGACCGGGAATAGAACCGTGACCTCCTGGTTCATAGGTTGACACTCGACCACTGAGTCACATCAGCTGGGCTCCTTCACAGTGTTTTCATAATTGTGAATTATATATTTGTGTTAGATTAAATACAGCTGCAAATTATTATTCCATGAGGAAGAGGTGGGACTCATGTGTCCTCCCATTGAATCTGGGCAGGCTCTCTGACTTCTAGGCCAATAGAACGTGGCAGAAATTATAATGTGAGAGCTTCCAGGCTCAGACCTTAATCCACTGGTGGCTTCTGTTTCCTGTTTCTTGGAGTATTCTGGGTGCCCTGAGCCACTAAGTAGGAAACCTGATAACCCTGGCCCTGCCATGCCAGAGAGTCCCTGCCAAGGCACATGACATGCTGGCGAGCTGCTTTGGACCCTCAGACTACACTGTATCTGCCTGTTGAATACTGTCGTGTGACCTCTGTTGACACCACGTGGAACAGAACTGCTGAGCTGAACTCTGCCTGAATTCCTGACCCTCCGTATTGCGAGATACAAGACAGTGGCTGATGTTTTGAGCCATCACGCTTTGCAGTAGCTTGTTTCGCAGTAACAGACAATTGGGACTATGCTCATGAATGTTTACTTATTTATTATCTGCTTTCTCCTTTAGACTGTAGTCGTCATGAGGACAACAGGGACCATGCCTGTTTTGTTCACACTGTGTACTCAGCCCAGTAGTGGGAACTTAGTATTTATTTAAAGAGTGAATGCAAGTTCCATGACTGAATTTGAGCAGAGCAGATTTCGCCTAAAACATACGCTCAGACCCCTGGATTATTTGTGTGTTCCCTTCTTTAACTTTGCTCCAACATGTATTTGTGTCCTAGTAGTAAAACTCATCTGCTCGCTTGTGTGCAATGCATTTTGAGGCTAAAGATACTATTTGACTTAAGTGGGGGATATATATTTTGTTCTAGAAGCCATTACAGCCCCAATTTTCTCATAGAGGTGATGGCAAAAGGGGGGAGCATCATCTGGGTCTGAAATGAATTACGAAGCAGTATCTATCTGTCTGTCTGTCTTTCCGTCCATTTGTCCTATCCACCTAGCATAATTTGGCTCTGATGCAAAACCTGAAAAATAATCTATGGGCTTATAGCATTTGATACCACACTGTACTCAGAGAAACGGGTATGTTTATCATAGGAAGGACGACTTGCTTTGCTAGCCAAGCTTCTGATTTCTTAGTGTCCATAAATCACAACTATTAGTAAGTCTCTCATTAAAAAATGAAATGCTGGCACTGGGTGCTTTGTCTTTTCAATACACAATTCTGTATTGAAAAGCAATTCTAATATAATTATTATTTTGTCTGGTTGCAATTTCACCTTCCACACCACAGCATATGGTAAATAAACATTTAGTGATTCTAGACAGGGGTGGGCAAACTTTTTGACTCGAGGGCCACAATGGGTTCTTAAACTGGACCGGAGGGCCGGAACAAAAGCATGGATGGAATGTTTGTGTGAACTAATATAAATTCAAAGTAAAGGAGTGGAGGGGAGAGCAAGAGAACCCTCCGCTCTTTCGGCTCTGCGGGCCGGATAGAACAGCCGAACGGGCCGGATCTGGCCCGCGGGCCGTAGTTTGCCCATGGCTGTTCTAGAAGCATCTATATTAACTTCTCTGAGAATCTTTTCCAACACCTAGAATAAGCATGTCAAACTCGCAACCCGTGGGCCGCATGTGGCCCACAATGAATATTTTTGAGGCCCAGAAAATATAACGGTATGTAAGAAATGTTGTTTTTTTTAAATTGGAATAATTTATTCTAACAAAAGTATGGAAAAAATTAGTGTGTTTGAATGATTTCAGAGTAGAGAAAGGCTCACACAGGCAGGCTGAGTGTTTAACACCTTTGAACAGAGATATTCAGAGTGTGGACACGTGGCAGTCCATGTTCCGACTGCCCAAGAAGGATCCGTGTGACTGAAGGTGTGTTGATCACAGAACAGTGCAGTCATTTTGGTTTTTCTCTGCATGTTGAGAGTGCCACAGAAAACAGAGTGGGAAAGCTGTTCACTGAATCCATGGCTGGTGGTTAGAAGATCAGAGAGAAAAGTTGAGACAGAGGAGAAAGAGCCCGGGGGGATGAGGAGGTCAGTCAGATGGACAGTCCAAAGGCGCCGACGATGCAGTACATGGTCTTGTTCTCCCATCGCACGGTGCAGCTTCCGTCAGTAGAGCTGTCCCAGAAGCAAGAACTCACCTGTGTAGTCCTGCTCCGTTCTTCTGAATAATTATACAAGTCACAATGTATTTGAATGGTTTTCCCAGCTTGCTGAGTTGGCTTAAAGTTTGTTCTACTACATTTGTGGTCCACTGATCGCCTTTGCTGTGCTGATAGGCCTTGCCACCGATGGCACTTTCTATAGCCTCTTTCACAATGTTGCTCACTTCGTCAACAACAAAAGTAGTCTCTTCCGCACTCTGGTATCTCCCATCTTCCCTGGCGCATCGCCTCCGGCGCCCTCTGTAAGAAATGTTTTAATAAAATTTTTGTACCTTAATTTTTACAATATTGTGTTATACATAATTATTAATAATGAACTACAACGTTTGCTAATGACCGATTACTATAATTGTGTTGCATTTATTTCCCTTACGCGCCTTATGCGCAGGCACACCATTTCTCTCCACTAATACTAGCAGCAAATATTTTAGCAGTGGATTGCCACATCATTAGTCTCGTACTGACTTGTTTGGTGTGTGCAACAGGAAATATTTCACTTTCTGAGAACAAGAAAAATAGGTTTATTTGCATTACGCTTATTAATTTGTGCAGTTATGCAGTGTCTGGTAAGTTAATGTTCAAGGAAAAATATTAATTTTTATTAAAATGTTCTATTACTTCATGTTAATGATTACTCATTTATTTCAGCCCTTTGTATTCAGCATGTTTCTATCGAAATAAACCTAAGTTTCTATGAAAATTAAAGCTTTTGTTTTTTTTTTTTGTGGCCCACATAAACTTAAACCTTGTTTATTTGGCCCGTGTTAGCCTTTGAGTTTGACATGCTTGACCTAGAAGATAGTTCTCTTGTAAAGGGCCAAGCTGATGTGACTGCTGAGGTGGTTTTAATAATATTTTCTTTTGTTTAGAGCAGATTTTTATAAAACATGCTGTTGTGACGTTCAGTAGGCTTTGTTTTAAATGGGCTGTCTGGTCTGAAGGCACATCATTAATACTACCTTTTGGTTGGGAGGTGGGTGTGTACCAAAGCGATGGATTGATGGACTGGATGCTTACTTTCTCACTTTTTCATTCGGTAGACCAGAGTCTTAAAAGCCTTCTTGTTTCTTTCTTTTTTTTTTTTAAATTTAATAAATGTTTATTGTTCAGATTATTACAATTGTTCCTCTTTTTTCTCCCATACCTCCCCTCCACCCGGTTCCCACCCCACCCTCTGCCCTTACCCGCCCCCACTGTCCTCAACCATAGGTGTATGATTTTTGTCCAGTCTCTTTCTGCACCCCCCAAACACCTTTCCCCCCCAAGAATTGTCAGTCCACTCCCTTTCTATGCCCCTGATTCTATTATATTCACCAGTTTATTCTGTTCATCAGATTTTTTTATTCACTTGATTTTTGGATTCACTTGTTGATAGATATGTATTTGTTGTTCATAATTTTTCTGTTTACCTTTTTCTTCTTCTTCCTCTTCTTAAAGAATACCTTTCAGCATTTCATATAATCCTGGTTTGGTGGTGATGAACTCCTTTAGCTTTTTCTTATCTGTGAAGCTCTTTATCTGCCCTTCAATTCTGAATGATAGCTTTGCTGGGTAGAGTAATCTTGCTTGTAGGTTCTTGCTACTCATAACTTTGAATATTTGCCACTCCCGTCTGGCCTGCATAGTTTCTCTTGCTGCTTTTTATATTCTCTCTCTGTCTTTTGCTCTTGGCATTTTAATTATGATGTGTCTTGGTGTGGTCCTCTTTGGATTCCTCTTGTTTGGGGTTCTCTGCGCTTCCTGGACTTTTAAGTCTATTTCTTTCACCAGGTGGGGGAAGTTTTCGGTCATTATTTCTTCAAATAGGTTTTTACTATCGTGCTCTCTCTCTTCTTCTGGCACCCCATAATTCTGATGTTCGTACGCTTGAAGTTGTCCCAGAGCCTCCTTACACTATCTTCATATTTTTGGATTCTTTTTTCTTTTTTCTTTTCCAGTTGAGTGTCTTTTGCTTCTTTGTAATTCAGATCTTTGACTTGATTCTTGCGATCCTCTAGTCTGCTATTGGATCTCTGTATATTATTTTTTTAAAAAATATATTTTATTGATATTTCACAGAGAGGAAGGGGGAGGGATAGAGAGCTAGAAACATCGATGAGAGAGAAACATCGATCAGCTGCCTCCTGCACACCTCCCACTGGGGATGTGCCTGCAACCAAGGTACATGCCCTTGACCGGAATTGAACCCGGGACCTTTCAGTCCGCAGGCCGATGCTCTATCCACTGAGCCAAACCGGTTTCGGCTGTATATTATTTTTTATTTCAGTCAGTGTATGCTTAATTTCTAGTTGGTCCTTTTTCATATCCTTGAGGGTCTCGCTAAATTTATCAGCCTTTTCTAGAAAATTCTTAAAAAACCTTATAACCGTGGTTTTGAACTCTATATCCAGTCGTTTGCTTTCTTCCATTTCTTTCATTTGTGATGTTTCTTTGTCTCCGCATTTTGGCTGCTTCCCTGAGTTGATAGAGTGGCTTTGTGTGCTAGGTGTCCTATAGGGCCCAGTGGCTCAGCCTCCCCAGTTACCTGAGGTGGACACTCTTGATACACCCCTTTGTGGGCTGTGTGCACAGTCTTGTTGTAGTTAAGCCTTGATTGTTGTTGGTATCACTGGGAGGAATTGACTTCCAGGCCAATTGGCTGTGAGGATCAGCTCTGTCTACGCTGGGAGAACTTCTGTGCTGGAGACACCCTTATGAGACAAGACTTGCAAAAGCCTCTGTGCTCAGCTTGGATGGGGTGGAGTCTCAGGGTGGAGCCAACAGCATTGGTTTCCCGTCAGCCCTGCCCTAATAGGCCCCTGTGTCTCAGTGTCCCGTGGTAATCACTGCAAGCACCGCTGAGAGAAAGCCGCCCTCTCCCTCCCGCTTGAGAAAACCAGCCACATACTCAGTTGCCTGTCCTCTCAGCATGCGCCTGCGCACCTCAGTACCTCTGCCTTCCGCAGTTCCTCTGAGTCTCAGTGTGCTTTTCTCTTTCCTGACAGTCCAGTTTCACCCCATATGAGTCTGGGTACCCAGAGTCTTGCCTGGAACTGGAGTTCAGCACAGTCGGGAGCTTTTGTCAACTTCCTGCTTAAGAAAGCCAGCCGCGCACTCAGTTGCCATTCCTCTCTGCGCGTGCGCGTCTCAGTACCTCTGCCTCCTGCAGCTCCTTTGAGTCTCAGTGTGCTTTTCTCTTTCCTTCTAGTTGTAGAATTTCCACTCAGCCAGCCTTCCTGTGGTTCTGGATGATGTCCATTTTGTCTTTTAGTTGTAGTTTTGAAATTGTTGTGCGAGGCAGCAGTTTAGGTGTTTACCTATGCCGCCATCTTGGTTTCTCCTTGTTTCATTTATATATGTTTTTCCTGATGGGGATTTTAAAGAATTGAATGGCACTATAGTCAGAGATAATGCAAAAAGTAGTGCCCAATCATAATTTATTATTAATGTGATTCATATTATGCAAGACTCAGGGAGCAATTCCATTTAGGGGTCTATTGGGTATAGGGGTGTGAGTGAGAGGGGAAGGGGTGCTCATGTTGTCAGTGATGATGTTAAAAGCTGTCTTGTACCAAGGGATTCTTAACATTTCATTCATGATTGCAACTGAGAGAGAAAAGTTGGTTACAAATGACAGCACAACTCAGATGATCTTAAAAAAAAGGTAAAATTTATTGATGCACACAATTCAGATATGGTTGAATTCAGGTGCTCAAATGATGTTACTCTGTTGGATGCATCCTAAGGAAGGCTTTTTTGAACTTGTGGCAAAGGTGGCCTCGAGCAACTCAAGGCTTTTATTGTCCTTACAATGTACAATCCCCGAGAATACCCAGCCGGTTATTTTTCTAACAGCTCTAGCAAAAATCCTGGCGGTGAGTCTCCTCAGCCTGATTTAGGTCATATAATTATCTTTTCACCAGTAACTATGGCCAGAAGAGGGTGTGTTCTCCTTCCCCAGGTCTGGGCCATGTGCTCATCCCTGGAACTGGGAAGCCGGGTCAGCCCCAAGTGAGTCATGCTGACTAGTAGTGCTGGCGAGGTTGTTTCTCAGAGGACAGCCTCGAGACATGCTCCATTCCAGGTACTTACCAGTCTCCTGGGATCCTAAGAGCAAAGGGTGAGATGATTCTTGGACTGAGATTCAGATGGGAGACCTGAGTCCAAATGCATTCTATCCTTCTCTCACTCAGTGATTGTGGGCTAGTCACTTTCTCAGATTCCTCATTTGCAAGGTGAGGCGTTTGGACCAGATGATTCTGATAACCCTATCCAGCTCAAAGATTCTACACTTTTTATACCCTAGCTGGACGGATTATTATACACATCCAGAGAGAAGTATGGTAAAGTGATGCACTAAACACAAGGGGTTTCTGATTCTGATTCTGATCGTGGTATTATATGATGATGATGGGAATTCTATACTCTTATTAAAAACAGCCCCGGTCTGCTGCTATCAGAGACACTGCTTCAGAGTTCCTCCCCTCGCTGCCCCCCACCCCCTCCAGCTCTGCAGTGATGAGAGAGATTTTCTGGCTGTTGTAAGGTCACTGGGATAAATGGGAAGGTTGGCCCATTGCCTGAAAATGAGTTCGGCTTGAAAGTTCCTCGCCCAAGAAATGGAAAGCAAAACCCTGCTGGCATAGCCAAGGGGAAAGAGAAGAGTGAGTGACCTCTTTAGAAAGAACTGCAGCCCTGGAAATGTGACTAATGGCTGGAGAGGGTACGTGATGATAACTCACATCGGCCACTTGGATTTAATTATAGCAACATTTGCAGACAATAAGTGGGTCTTGAGTGAAGGTGGCCTGATGATATGGCAGTGACAAAAGCTAATCTGGATTTCTGGCCAAAAGGATGGATGAGAAATGACTTGGGAATGTTTCCTGTAGCACAGTGGTCAGCAAACTGCAGCTCGGCTCGCGAGCCGCGGTTTGCCGCTCTGTTGACTAATGAGTTTGCCGACCACTGCTCTAGCAGACAGATACAGATTCTGAGTTGTGGAAAGAGAAGTGGACTTGGGGCTCGGAAACCTGGGTTCACTTTTGGAGTTTCCATTTATTCACTGAGCTTCATTTTCTTCATTTGCAAAACGAGGAGCTTTGTTCTTGAAAATTAATAATTTGAGGTTAGAAGTATGCTAAGGTACGTTCTTTTTATTCATTCTATGCTTTTTTTTTAAGTTCTGTAGTTTAAATATGATAGAAAAAAGATAAGATTCCCGAATTCTAGGTGCTCTCAATAAAAAGGACTCATTAGAGTGGTAGAAAGTTCAAGAATTCTCAATAATAAGCTGTCAGGGTTCTAGCAGAAAAAATATGGTCTGAACAGCAGTCAAACATTTTCCCAATTGTTTGCTGTTTATTAAGTGTCTGCTATATGTCAGTGCTGTGCTTTACACGCAGGTCAACACTTTGGGGTAGGTTTTACTAAACCCATCTTAAAGGTTAGGATACTGAAGGTCAGACAGTTTAAGTAACTTGCTCAACAACAACAACAAAATATCTCTAGTTTCAAAATTATAAACTTTCAAGACTGCAAAAAAATCTCATTTTCCAAGCAATGAAAATGAGGTCCCACAAATAAGTGGAAACTCCGGAAGTGAGCCCACGTCTCCTAACTCTAAGCCCAGTAAGAAACCTTATAAGGGATGAAGCTGGGATTGGGGTCTGAGTCCAAGGGCTGTTCTCTTTGCACTGTGTTATGCCTCTGTTCTGTTTCTGTCTCTCATCTCTAGGTCTTATTAAATGTAGGCAGCATTGGTGTTTCTGGCTCTTTAGCAGTAGGTTTCTGCCTGTTATTGGGCATGTCTGAAGTCTAAGCTTTGTGATTTGTGAAGGCAGGACTTCACAGAAGTCTGCAGTTGCGCAGAAGTATGGAAGGGTCTGGGGAATGGGATCCTTAGAGGGTGCTGAAGGTCGTGGTTGACCTCTTGCACTCAGCTAGCACTGGAAGTATATTGGTTGGTGGTAGTGATTGTCTTCGCTTCCTTCAGTGAACTACATTTTTCATGGGAACAAGTTGCTTTGATTTGCTCCTATGTGTGATGGAGTCATGAATTCTAAGATGATGGTCCTAAAAAGATTCTGATTATATTTCGTATCTGTAGTATTCACAACTCTCGAATATTTATTTTCCTGTGGCTGAATTATTATTTTCTAGCCTTGTGAATGTTCTCAGCCACTGTGTCAGTTAACTTTTGCTACTTTTTCAAAATATTATGATTTAAAACAACAAATATTTGTTTATATTATGATTCTGGGGATTAGCAGCCAGGGCTAGGCTGAGCTGAGTGGTTCTTCTGGTCTCGAATGGCCTCAGTCTTGCATCAACTTCCAGTTAGCTGGGTAGCTCTGCTTTGGTGGCATTTGAGAATAACTAAAGCTAACAGTCACATTTCACAGGTTACAAGTGCTCTTTAGGTTATGAAGTATTTGTGCATCGTCACCTATGTCTGGATCTGGGCTCCTAGTAACCAGGTACAGAGGAGGATGCAGTCAATGTGTGAACCATGGAACCCATGAGAGAAGGAGGCCAGCATCTGATGATGGGTATACTAGTAGTTCAGGGAGGGAGCTTTTCTGTGTGCCTCATGGGAAGACTAGTGGGGTAAAATGGGCTAAGCAAAATTTGAAAGAAGGTTGAGTAAGGGTAATCCAAGTCAGTAAATTTATATTGAGGACATTTGAGGATAACTAAAGCTAACAGTCACATTTTACAAGTTACAAGTGCTCTGTAGGTTATGAAGTATTTGTGCATCGTCACCTATTTGTTGCCTCTCACAATGGTGTAATACAAGTAGGGGAGATATGGTAATATGACTCTTGTTTAAACATCAGGGAGACTCAGAGGTCAAGTGACTTGCTGCAGGTTATATAATAATAAGGCATGTCTTCTGACTTCCATGTCAGTGTGCTGTGTGGGAAATATTGGGTGAGATGCTTTCGATGATATAGAGGAGTGCCATTGTATAAAGAAACTATGAACTCTTTGGGGGAGAAAGGATTGAATAATGATAATAATGACCCAAATTATTTTTTGCCTTTTTTTAAAAACATATATTTTATTGATTTCTTACAGAGAGGAAAGGGAGAGGATAGTTAGAAACATCGATGAGAGAGAAACATCGATCAGCTGCCTCCTGCACACCTCCCACTGGGGATGTGCCTGCAACCCAGGTACATGCCTTGACCGTAATCGAACCTGGGACCCTTTAGTCTGCAGGCTGACGCTCTATCCACTGAGCCAAACCGGTCAGGGCCTTTGCCTTCTTTTTACTATGTATTTTTAGTCTATGCACAGTCCTCTTGAGCTATTATCGCCATTTTACAGATGGTAAACAGAGGCTCAAAGAGCATATATAACTTGACTGTGGTCTCCTAGAAGGTAGTAACAATGTTGGTTTGTAATGCTAGGTCTCTTATATCAAATTCTGGAGACTTCCCACTTATTGATGCTGGTTCAGACTCAGGTGACTTGATGTTAGTAGGGGACACTGTAAGATAGTGTGTGACAATATATAGAGTCTTAGGAAAGTGGGCGAAACAGAGGCCAAATTAGTTAAAGAGAATTAATGGAGGGACACAGAATTACCTGCAATCTGAAGGGCTGACAAAGATGTGAATGGGAAGGAAAGGCCAAAGAGATAAGCCAGGTAGGAGGAATGGTACAAGGATAGAGTCAGAGGCAGAAATAAGTGAGGGCAATGGTGGAAAAAATTAGTCTGATTATAATGGACAATTACTTAAAAACTAATTCAACATAAATTTCATGAGGACTTACTAAATGCAAAAGGTGACAACAAAGATGAGTTAGATATAACTTGATCCCCAAAACTTGGTAGACAAATATAATCCTAAGGAAAGCAATGGAATCTAAGGTTGGAGCATTACTGGTTGAACAAATAGTGGAAAAATTGTTAGGATGAGGATCTTGGGCTTGATTTTATTGGGGATAAAGAAAGAACAACACAAGGAATCCATAAGCTAGGTCACAGATGTAAAGAGGAAACAGTCGTAGTGTCAACTATTAACTAGAAACTGGTAGGAAGACCCTTGGCCTGTGTGTGATGGAGAGGGTTTAAGTCCAGATCCCTGGACTGATCGGTGGCAGAGAGTTTGAGCATCCTGAATGCAGGAGATGGCAGCAGATTACTTCTGCACTCTCATGAGCCCTGGCCTGCAGAGGGTAGTCGGAGCTATTGGCTAAGATTTCATTAACATCACACACTCTATTGTCTGTTTGACAATTGTTCTTTTCTGGCTGTTGGTCTCTTTTTATTAGTGTTGACTGATGGTAACTTTTTTTTGTTTATTATATATAAACTATTATTCTTCAATGGTGCAAAGTTTATTCCTTATATTTTTGATTTTTGCTTCTGTTCTATTTGTTTTGGTCTCATTTTTAGGAATATCCATTACCTACATATTTGATTTCTGTTCCCAACCTATACATATCTATACATCTATACATCTTTTCTTCTCTTCTTTGAATTCTTTTGTTTGTATGTCAGTTGTATCTTTTTTTTTTTATTGTCTTAAGTTTTACATATGTCTCCTTTTTCCCCAATTGACCCCCCCAACCATTCCCACCCCAGGCAGGCCCCCACCGCCCCAGTGTTTGTGTCCATTGGTTATGCTAATATGCATGCATACAAGTCCTTTGGTTGTTCTCTACCCCTCCCCCCCAACCTCCCCTGCCATTTCTAATTTGAATTCTTGAAGAACTTTTCAAGTTTGTTCTTCATGCCATAAATTTGATTTTCTACAGGGTCTACCATTATATTTTCAGCTTCTAATGTAGATCTTGGTGCCTTTATTTCATCTTTAGGTTTTTCTTATCTTGGCAAGCATATCTTTGTCTCTGCCTGTATTTTGTTCACCTGTCTTTTCACTGCATTTGACACCTATACTCTCAACTTTTATTTACATAACTAGGGGCTCAGTGCACGAAATTCGTGCACTGGTGGGGGGAGTCCCTCAGCCCAGTCTGCCCCCTCTCACAGATTGGGAGCCCTCAGGGGATGTCCTACACTGCGGGAGGCAACCGGGCTGATCAGGGGAAGGCAACCAGGCTGATCAGGGGAAGGCGCCAGCCCCATCACCCCGCTGCTGCAGCCACCACCAGCCACCGCAGCCACCAAGGTGTTTTCATCAACACTCCCTTCACCATGAAAAAATGACAACTTTCTTTAGGCATTTTCAAGATGTGTCTTTCATAGGATATGACCGACCTTCCTTCCTTCCTTCCTTCCTTCCTTCCTTCCTTCCTTCCTTCCTCACCTGAGGATATGTTTCCATTGATTTTTAGAGAGTGTGGAAGAGAGAGGGAGAGACAGAGAGAAACATCATTGTGAGAGGGACACTTTGATTGGTTGCCTCCTGCATGAGCCCTGACCTTGGCCCCAGCCAGGGAGGAGCCTGTAACCTAGGTACATGCCCTTGATCAGAATTGAACCCAGACCCTGCGGTCAGCAGGCTGAGGCTCTATCCACTGAACCAAACCGGCTAGGGCAGGATATGACATTTCTTAGCCCCTCCAGCAGCAAACCTTCGTTTTTTCCTCCAGGAGTGAGGTGGAAAAACCCTAGATCACCTTTTTGGATTCTTATTACCCAAGTTACCAAGAACACTGCAAGTGGTGGCGTACAGGGAGCTTAGCCAATGAGCGGTCAGAAAAGATGTTTACGCTCGAACTGGTTTGGCTCAGTGGATAGAGTGTCGGCCTGCAGACTGAAGGGTTCCAGGTTTGATTCCTGTTAAAGGCGTTTACCTTGGTTGGGTTCACATCCCCAGTGGGGAGTGTGCAGGAGGCAGCTGATTGATGTTTCTCTCTCATCGATGTTTCCAACTGTCTATCCCTCTCCCCTCTTCTCTATAAAAAAATCAATAAAATATATTAAAAAAAAAAAGAAAAGGTGTTTCCTCTGCAGCTCATGCGCAGAGGACCCCCTGCATTGTGTCCCTGGGCTAGGGGCGTGTCGCCATGGCCCGGGGGGGCCTGCCCCCAAGGCCCAGCCCTGTGTTGTGGGCGGCTTCCGGGTCCACACACCCCGAGGCTGGCAGCCAGCCCTGCGTTGTGGGTGCCGGGCTGGGGGCATGGACCCAGGCCGCCGCTTGGTGCCAGCGCACGCGCAAGCGGCCGCGGGGCGGGAACATCCACCCCCAACCACTTGGCGCCTGCGCCCGTAGGCCTGGAGTGGCCAGGGGCGTTCTGGGACCCTGGCTGCTCAGGGCCTACAGGCTGTGAGCAGCCTGGGTTCCAAGGATGTTCCCGGAACCCAGGCCTCTCGCTGCCTGCGTACGCAAATTAAACCTACATCTTTGTCAGGTTAATTTGCATACTCACTTCTGATTGGCTGGTAAGTGTAGCAGAGGTACGGTCAATTTACATGTTTCTCTTTTATTATATAGGATGGTCTCCTTATTTTCTTGATTTTAATGGAAAACTAAAATTGATGCTTTTTACATTTCTTTATTCTTCTTACATAAATAATTTGCAGAAAACATCTGTTTGAATCAGCAGTGTTTTTAGTTTAATCTCCCCACCCACTGCCCCCCAAACCTGACTTTGGCTGATTTAAGTAGAAAAAGAATTTACTAAAAAGATACTGGGTAGTTACAGAATTGTTGGGATGGAAGGTGTGGGCTGGAGAGCTGGACCTGGAGGTCACATGACTAGAAGTCTTGTCAGAATCACACAAAAAACTGGCCAGTGAGCATTCACTGCTGTCTTTGCCAAGTACTGGTGCCCCAGCTTCCATCTGTCATGACAGCCTCTGAAACTGACTACTACTGGGTTTTAATTTGGGTTTCTCTGATTACTTGTGATTTGATGTATTTTTTCCTCATGTGTGTATTGGCCAGTTGTTTATATTCTTTTGTAAGTGTCTATTCAGGTATTTTGTCCACAATTTAATTTTGTGATTTTCCTTCTTTTTATTGAGTTGTCAGAATTCTTTGTGTATTTAAAATACCAGTTCTTTGTCAGATTGCAAATATTTTCTCCCGTTATGTTGCTTATCTCTTTATATTATTAAAGCTATATTTTGCTGAGACAAAGGTTTAAGTTTTGATGAGACCCAATTTACCAATTTATTTAAATAGCTTATGGTTTTGGGGTTCTCAAAGAGATTACTTCGTACTCTCTAGATCCACCCACGTTGTTGCAGATGGCAAGATTTTATTCTTTTTTATGGCTGAGTTATAGTCCATTATATAGCACATATGCACCACTTCTTTATCTGTTGATGGACACTGAGGTTGCTTCCATATCTTGGCTATTGTAAATGATGCTGCAGTGAACATATGGATAACCCAGCAAAGCTATCATTTAGAATCAAAGGACAGATAAAGAGCTTCCCAGACAAGAAAAAAACTAAATGAGTTCATCACCAGTATTACCAGAAACGTTAAAGGGTCTTCTATAAGAAGAAGGAAAATAAAAAAATGTGAATAATAAAATGGCAATAAATACATATATATCAACAATTTCTTTAAATGCAAATGGATTAAATGGTCCAATCAAAAGACATATTGAGGCTGAATGGACAACAAAACAAGACTCTTGCATATGCTGTGTACAAGAGACATTTCAGATGCAGAGAGACATAGACTGAAAGTTAAGGGATGGAAAATGATATTTAATGAAAATGGAAACAAACAAACAAAAGCGAAGATAGCAATACTTATACCAGACAGAATAGACTTTAAAACAAAGGCTATGTAACAAGAGACAGAAAGGACCCAGCATTTCCACTTCTGGGTATTTATTAGAAGAAACCCAAAACACTAAATTGGAGAGACATATGCATCCATATGCTATTCAATTTTTAAACATTGATGATTATCCTAGCTACATTGTTTCTAATTTGATATTTTAGTAGTCAAAGAACATACATTGTATGACTCCAGTCCTTTGAAAGTATTGAAACTTGCATTATGGTCTAACGTATGGTCTATTTTGGTGAATCTACCATGTACACTTGAAAAAACATGTATTGTGCAATTGTTGGTGCTTAGCTCTATACATTTTAGGTGGAGATGAACGATATGTCCAATTATTTTATTCTATGTATCCATTGTTTTTTGTTTTTCTTTTCTATCATTTGCTGAAGAGGGGCATTAAATTCTCCCACTCTGATTGTAGCATCATCTGTTTCTTTCATCCTGTCAATTTTTAACTCATGTATTTTAAGGCTATGTTTTTAGGCAAGTAAATATTTATGATGGGTATACCTTTATGATGAATTGGCCCTTTTATTTTTTATGTAATGTTCTTTATTATTTTAGGTAATTTTCGTGAGATCTGTTGTATCTGATATCATTACAGCCATTTCAGCCTAGTAGCTTACTCTTTATATGGTACTAGAGGCCCAGTGCATGAAATTCATGTACTTGGTGGCGGGGAGGGTCCCTCAGCCCAGCTTGTGCCCTCTTGCTCTCCGGGACCCCTCGCTCTTTACCACCCACCTGCTGGCTGCTCCTTACCTCTCGGCTCACTGCTCCTTAGTGCTGCTGTGGAGGCGGGTGAGGCTCCTGCCACCGCCACTGTGCTCGCCAGCTGTACGCCCAGCTTCTGGCTGAGCGGCGCTCCCCCTGTGGGAGTGCACCTCCACGAGGGGACAGCTCTTGTGTTAAGTGTCTGCCCCTGGTGGTCAGTGCACGTCTTAGCGGCCAGTCGTTCCTCAGTTTGGTTGATTTGCATATTAGGCTTTTATTATATAGGATATCTTTTTCTGTCCATGTACTTTCAAAGTTTTAATTTATATTTAAGATGTGTCTCTTATGGATAGGGTTTAATTGGGTCTTGACTTTTAATCCATTCTGATGATTTGTGCCTTTTACTTGGAGTGTTCAGCCCATTAATATTTAATATAATTATTGATAAGATTGGATTTTGGCCTACCATTTTATTTTATTTTGTATACTTTAATCCTTCTCATTTCCCCTCTTTCCCTTATGCTGCTTCCTTTTGGATTATTTTACAATTTTCATTTCCATTTTAGTGCATTTATTGGTTTATAGTTATAATGCTTTGCATTTAAAAAATGTTTACACTATACATTCTTAATTTTTCAGAGTTTATGTTTGCATAGTATTAAATAATAAAGAGAAGAAATGCTGTAATGTATAGGTTCACTTATTCTCCATCCTACCATACTTTAAATCAGGGGTCCTCAAACTACGGCCTGCGGGCCACATGCAGCCCGCCGAGGACATTTATCCGGCCTGTCGGGTGCCGCTGCCTGTCCTGCTTAGCAGCTGACTTGTCCCGGGCCTGCAGTGCGCATAGGAATTTGTTCATAGTTTTTTTTTAAACTATAGTTTGGCCCTCCAACGGTCGGAGGAACAGTGAACTGGCCCCCTGTTTAAAAAGTTTGAGGACCCCTGCTTTAAATTATAGTTGTCATATCTATTACCTTACATATATAATAAATCCCATAAGACTATGTTATACTTTTTGTTGTGAATAGTTCTATGCATTCTACAGAAATTAAAATAAAAAAGTATTTAATTTTTACCCATATATTTATCATTTATATCTTATGCTCTTCATTTATTCCTGAAAATCCAAAATTCCCTCTAATATAATTTTCAATCTTATATTTATTTATCCTGACAGGTTTTTAGCATAGGTCTTACGGTGACAAATTTTTTTATTAGCTAAAAATATCTTCAGGGACTCCAGCACAGAAGTTCTCCCAGTGTAGACACAGCTGATCCTCACAGCCAATTGGCCTGGAGGTCAATTCCTCCCAGTGATACCAACAACAATCAAGGCTTAACTACAACAAGCCTGTGCACACAGCCCACAAAGGGGTGCACCAAGAGTGTCCACCTCAGGTAACTGGGGAGGCTGAGCTACTGGGCCCTATAGGACACCTAGCACATAAAGCCACTCTATCAACTCAGGGAAGCAGCCAAAATGCGAAGACAAAGAAACAGATCACAAATGAAAGAAATGGAGGAAAGCAAGTGACTGGATATAGAGTTCAAAACCACGGTTATAAGGTTTTACAAGAATTTTCTAGAAAAGGCCGATAAATTTAGTGAGACCCTCGAGGATATGAAAAAGGACCAACTAGAAATTAAGCATACACTGACTGAAATAAAAAATATACAGAGATCTAACAGCAGACTAGAGGATCACAAGAATCAAGTCAAAGATTTGAAATACAAAGAAGCAAAAACACTCAACCGGAAAAGCAAAAAGGAAAAAGAATCCAAAAATATGAAGATAGTGTAAGGAGCTTCTGGGACAACTTCAAGCATACCAACATCAGAATTATGGGGGTGCCAGAAGAAGAGAGAGAGCAAGATACTAAAAACCTATTTGAAGAAATAATGACCAAAAACTTCCCCCACCTGGTGAAAGAAATAGACTTACAAGTCCAGGAAGCGCACAGAACCCCAAACAAAAGGAATCCAAAGAGGACCACACCAAGACACATCATAATTAAAATGCCAAGAGCAAAAGACAAAGATAGAATATTAAAAGCAGCAAGAGAAAAACAGTTAGTTACCTACCAGGGAGCACCCATACGACTGTCAGCTGATTTCTCAACAGAAACTATGCAGGCCAGATGGGAGTGGCAAGAAATATTCAAAGTGATGAATAGCAAGAACCTACAACCAAGATTACTCTACCCAGCAAAACTGTCATTCAGAATTGAAGGGCAGATAAAGAGCTTCACAGATAAGAAAAAGCTAAAGGAGTTCATCACCACCAAACCAGGATTATATGAAATGCTGAAAGGTATTCTTTAAGAAGAAGAGGAAGAAGAAGAAAAAGGTAAAGAGAAAAATTATGAACAACAAAATACATATCTATCAACAAGTGAATCTAAAAATCAAGTGAATAAAAAAATCTGATGAACAGAATAAACTGATGAATATAATAGAATCAGGGGCATGGAAAGGGAGTGGACTGACAATTCTCGGGGGGAAAAGGGTGTGGGGGGGTGCGGGAAGAGACTGGACAAAAATCATACACCTATGGATGAGGACAGTGGGGGGGGGGCGGTAAGGGCAGAGGGTGGGGTGGGAACCGGGTGGAGGGGAGCTATGGGGGAAAAAAGAGGAACAATTGTAATAATCTGAACAATAAAGATTTATTAAATTAAAAATATATCTTCAGTACACTTTTATTTTTAAAGGATATTTTTGCAGGGTTTGGAAATCTGGGTTGGCAGTTATTTTCTTTTAATACTTTAAAGATGTTCCACTGTCTCCTAACTTCCACAGTTCCTCATGAAAAACCTGTAATTTCTCTCATTGTTCTCCTATTTATAATGTGATGCTTTTCTCTGACTACTTTGTATAAAATGTACTCTGGCATGGTTTTCTTCAAATTATTGTTATTTGTGGTTTTCTGAGTTTCCTCAATCTATTAATTCACATCTTTCAAAAATTTATCATGGTTTCTGGTATTTTTTTTCCTCCAAATAAATATTTGTTCTGTTCCATTCTCTCTCTCAGTGAGGTATTTTGAAGTTATTTCACAGGTTGCTAAGGTTCTGTTTTGTTTTTTTCTTCTCAATTTTTTTTTGTCTCTGATTCAAATTGAATGATATCTATTGCTTCATCTTCAAATTCTTTCCTTTCATCGTTATTTTGCCCATCCATTGAATTTTTAATTTCAGAAGTTCTATTTTTCAGATTTAAATTTTTCATTCATTTAATTTTCTATTTCTCTGCTGATGTTTTCATCATTCATTATGAATGTTTTCTTTGACCTCACTGAGTATATTTATAATAATTATTTTAAAATCCTTTCCTCATAATTCCAATGAATGGACCATCTTGAGACTGGCATCAATTGTTTGCACTTCTTCTTGAGACTGAGTCACCTTTTTCATATATTGAGTGATTTTAGATTATATCCTGGACATTGTGTATGCTATATTGTAGGGCTTCCTAGATTTTGTTTTATTGCTTTAAAGAGTGTTGATGTTTTGTTTTAGCAGACAATTAACTTGCTTTGAGAACTGAAAAGTGTAATGGCTGGGGTGAGTGGAATTTCAGATCTAAGTTAAGAACTTAAGCTAGCTGTTTTTCATTTGACCTCTTCATACGTGGTTCAGAGATCAGGCAGAAAGTTGGGCTGAGTTTAAGCACAGAATCTGGTCTATTTTTTTTTTTCTGGCTCTCTTCTCTCCTTACTTTTTGGTTGTGCAGCTTCTATGGGCTTTTTTCACTCGGTACCTCCAGCCAGAATAGTAGCAGACTTTTTCTTGGAATTTCAGCCATGCTACCTTGGCTACAATTCTGGCTGCCTTCAGGGCATACCTGAAAAAACTGGAATTCACACTGTGCTAAGATTTTTGACTGCTTTCCAAATATGCCTGCTTTTTTTTGAGTTCCTGGAGCTCTCAAGGGTTTTTTTCTTTTTTTTTTTTTCTTTTTCTAGCACTTATGGATGTTATTTATGGGAGGATAAGTTGTTAAACACTCACTCCTTCTTGTTAAAAGCAAAACTCTGTAATTTGTTTCCTATCCTTGGAGGTCTATGATTTTGCTTAGTGCTTCCTTCATTAATCCCCACTTTACTTGAGCTAGCTTGATTGAATTTCTGTTTCTTTCAAAAACTATAACAGAAGTCATTAGTCATGGAGTGCAGAACTACTATAGACTTGGCAGAATAGTGCAATGGCAAGGGCATAGGTTTGGGAAACCAGACATACCACTATATTTCAGCTATATGACTTAAGCAAGTATTTATGTTAGTTATCTACTGTTGAGTAACAAGTTACCTGAACACTGGGTAACTTAAAACCAGAAACATTTATTTTCTCACACTGATTCCGAGGGTCAGGAATTTGGGAGCTACTTGGGTGGATGGTTCTGGCTCAAGAGTCTCTCATGAGGTTGCAATCAAGCTGTCACACAAGGCTTGCAAGGCTCGAGATTGGACTGGGACCGGAAAATCTATTTCTAAGCTCACTCACTGTTGGCAGGACCCTCTTGGCAAGAGGCTTCCATTCCTTGCCGCATGGGTCCCTCTGTGGAGCTGCTCACGACATGGCTTCCCAGAGCAAGTGAGAGGTAGAGAATTCACACAAAGAAGCCCCCTTTCTTACGCTGCCCTTGGCACTTGGTTTTGAATTGCCTTGGATCTAAACTGCTAGGTGGTTGATTTGCTTACTGTTGGCTTTCCTAGCTCTTGGTCTCATTGAAGCTGTTGAGATATCCTAAAACCATTACCCAAACCGTTTTCTGGGGCAGTCTTATAGTGCTGAGAAGGATTTGGAAGTACACAGAATCCCAAGTATTGAGCTTGACTCACTGTCCTTAGAGTCCACCTAGAACTTTTTGAAAGCTCCAGAGGGCACAGGAGCATGGAAAGTTAAGAGAATACCTGAGCTGATTCTGGTCCTTCTCTCATTTAACGGAATCCCCTCCCTTCCCTCTACTTTCTCTGGAGTAATTCCCACCAGTAGGCAGGCCCCACACTATAGCCAATACCTTTTCATTCGTTCTATTCTTATTCCCAAGGAGAAGGAGTTGAACTTGAATGGTCAAGTGCTGTAAAGTTCCCCTGACTGTTCCCGGCAGCGGAATGTTTCTTTTGCGCCACCTCTGGGGTTTCCTATTCTCAATCTCTTTGTACTTTTGGAATCATATTATTTGTACCATAGACCTAGCACAGAAGCTAACATTTTTGCTGTAGCTTGTGCACCTTAGAGTTTATTAAATTCTATGGGACTTTTCAGATCAGCAGATTGCTGTACACATGGAAATACACTTGATTTTAACATCCTACAACTGTAACAACAACCACAACTTTTCTCTGTGAGGGAAACTAGAGAATCTGACATCCGGACTAAGTCTCCCTCTTTATTGTCGGCCAGGATGTCTGCCAATATTTCTACCGTCCAGGCTTAGAAAATGACGATGCCTGTCTCTTTCATACATCTCTTTCAATATTCAGAGGTACCATTTAAGGAACAAAAATACTCCAACATATGTCTGATTTAATGCAAAGGGGACAAGGGAGGGAAGGCAGGAACTAATAAGTTTCTAAACTTCCTCAGTTCCCGAATGATTTGGAATCGGCTGGTCTGACGATACACAGTGGGCACAACCTTACTTCGTAATTGATAAACCAGCACAGTCTTTTCTGCCATCTTTATGGCAGGAGAGCATTCTCAATCTCATGGATTACCTGCTTTGTATTCAAATTTATGACCTAGTGCTTCTAGGAAAAAGAGGAGTTGCTACTCTTTAAAGCTCTTTGATGTCTTTAATTAAGTACCATTTACTGTTTTGATGTATACTCTGCATGGATTTGCATCCTGGCTCAGGCACTTATTAGCTGCGTAGCCTTGGGCAAATCACACCCTCCCTACTCTGCCTCCGTTTTTCTGACTGTACAATGGGAATAATTATGGACCCCACTTTATAGGTTGCTATGAATACTAAGTGAGTTAATATATATGAACAACTTAGAACAATGCCTGTAAGCACTATACATGTTAACTACTGCTATTGGTCCACCTTTTCTTTTTCTGTTTTCTTCTTCTCCTCCTCCTCCTCCTCCTCCTCCTCCTCCTCCTCCTCCTCCTCCTCCTCCTCCTCCTCCTCCTCCTCCTCCTCCTCCTCCTCCTCCTCCTCCTCTTTCCTGTGGTCTGTGAAGCTGACCAAAGATGTACCAACATAGAGAGGAGCAGAGCACAAGGGCTAGAGAAATTATGTCAGGTTCATAGAATTTGTACTTCCAGAGAAAATAACTGTTGAATCCTTAATATATATTAACCAGTTAACATGCATTTCTCTAATTCTTTCAGCAGTAGTGGGAGGTGGATCTCATTATTACTACTTTACAGGTGCGGAAGCAGAGTGGCAACTTGTCCAGAGTCCCACAGTTAGTAAGGGCAGCACTGAAAATCAAACCTGACTCTACCGACCTCAAAGATTATGCATTTTTTTCTCTGTGCCATTGGGACTTTAGTGATTTCCTTGCACTAAATTTCTCAACACTAGTCCTGGGGAAGGGGATGGATGGGAGATTCTGTATGTGTTTGGATGATGCCAGGAGATCTCCTTGGAGAAAACGTATAGAAAGGGCTAAGGTTCATTTGGCTAGCTGAGTGCCCATCTCCCAGGTTAATAGGTTGCACGTGGCACCAGCAGCATGACCAATGACTCTGGCATTTCACCCTGTACAGACTTCATTTTGGCCTTGTATATTTGAGACTAACTACATTAAGTGCCTTTGGGTAATATGTCTAGATCTGTACAGGGCAGTGCAATCGATGGGAGCATCTTTATTTTGAGTGCTATTGATACAGTTTTGCCCAAATACATAGAATACCCCCATCTCTACTGATTCTTTTCTTAATAAAGTCATGGGCCATGATGGGCTCACATACCTCACTATGTTTTTGTGCCAATAAGCAGACAGGTTATCAGCTATTCTTTTCCCGGGGTTGTCACTTGGCATTCTGGGTAATGTGCATATTGACCAGGGGTTGTACCCATCCTAACAGGCTGAACAAATGAGTTGTAGAGTTTCTCTTTTGTCATACAAATTTGGGGGAAGATGCTGAATTAAGGAGAAGATGCTTTGGTAAAAAATAAAGTTAAGAGTTAGGCTGCCTACAGAAGTGCTAAGGAGGGAGACATTTTGTAATTTAGCAAGTTTTAAGCCTTTGTCTCTGTCACCAGTAACAGTGTTATTCATTTGGATTAGCTAAGAATCCTCCTCAGACAGGGATCTGATTCTGAGTTTGGGGATTCCTTGCTGATTATAAGTTAAGGTTCCTGAATGGGTTTCCTTGCCATCCCCCCTCTCCTGCCCAGCAGAAGGTGGAGTTCGTGGCAGTTATATTCCAACTCTGTAATTCCTTACTTTTCCTCCTTCCTCATCCTGAACTCCAGACACACTGATTTCCCCTTGTTTCAAACTGGTTTTACCTAATTATTAACCCAGCAGGAAGAATTAACGCAGTGTTGCTTCTGTGTCTCTTGAGACATCTCAGCAGGACTGAGCACCAGGAAATCCGCGCAGAGATTCCTGGATCTGGAGCATGGTTCTAGAGGAGGAAACTTGAGGGGTGGCTTGTAACACCGGAAAACAACCTGATGGGAGTAAATGCCTGCAAGTGAGCATTGATAATGAGTCTGCGAGCTTATTCATAGTAAATAATAAGTTATTATTATTATTTTTTAAGCCTCACCCGAGGATATTTTTCCATTGATTTTTTAGAGAGAGTGGAAGAGAGAGGGAAAGACAGAAAGAAACATTGATGTGAGAGAAACACATCGATTGGTTACCTCCTGCAACCGAGGTATGTGCCCTTGTCTTTATTTTTTTATTTTTATTTTTTGTTTTTTTTTATTTTTTTAAATAAATCTTTATTGTTCAGATTATTACAGGTGTTCCTCTTTTTTTCCCCCATAGCTTCCCTCCACCTGATTCCCCACCCCACCCCATGCCCTTACCCCCCGCCACTGTCTTCATCCATAGGTGTAAGCTTTTTGTCCAATCTCTTCCCACACCCCTCACACCCCCTCCCCCCTGAGAATTGTCAGTCCACTCCCTTTCTATGCCCCTGATTCTATTATATTCACCAGTCCATTCTGTTCTTCAGATTTTTTATTCACTTGATTTTTAGATTCACTTGTTGGTAGGTATGTATTTGATGTCATTTTGTTGTTCATAATTTTTATCTTTACCTTTTTCTTCTTCTTCCTCTTCTTAAAGAACACCCTTCAGCATTTCATGTAATCCTGGTTTGGTGATGATGAACTCCTTTAGCTTTTTCTTGTCTGTGAAGCTCTTTATCTGACCTTCAACTCTGAATGATAGCTTTGCTGGGTAGAGTAATCTTGGTTGTAGGTTCTTGCTGTTCATCACTTTGAATATTTCTTGCCACTCCCTTCTGGCCTGCATAGTTTCTGCCGAGAAATCAGCTGACAGTCGTATGGGTGCTCCCTTGTAGGTAACTAACCATTTTTCTCTTGCTGCTTTCAAGATTCTCTCTTTGTCTTTTGCCCTTGGCATTTTAATTATGATGTGTCTTGGTGTGGTCCTCTTTGGATTCCTCTTGTATGGGGTTCTGTGTGCTTCCTGAACTTGTAAGTCTATTTCTTTCACCAGGTAGGGAAAGTTTTCTGTCATTATTTCTTCTAATAGGTTTTCAATATTTTGCTCTCTCTCTTCTTCTGGCACCCCAAAAATTCGGATGTTGGTATGCTTAAAGTTGTCCCAGAGGCTCTTTACACTATCTTCATATTTTTGGATTTTTTCTTTTTGTTTTTCTGGTTGGGTGTTTTTTGTTTCCTCATAATTCAGATCTTTGGTTTGATTCTTGGGGTAAGTTGATCTACAGTTGAGTTTCTGTATATTCTTTATTTCAGACAGTGTATGCTTAATTTCTGACTGGTCCTTTTCCATTTTTTTGGTATTCTCATTAAGATCCTTAAAGGTCTCACTAAGATCCTCAGCGGTTTTTAGAAGATTCTTGAGTAACCTTATAAATGTGGTTCTGAACTCTATGTCGTCCATTAGTTTTCTTTCCTCCATTTCTCTCATTCGTGACATGTTTCTTGGTCTCCGCATTTTGCTGCTTCCTTGTGTTGATGGAGTGGCTTTGTGTGATAGGTGACCTATAGGAGCCAGTAGCTCAGCCTCCCCAATCACTTGAGGTGGACGCCTTTGGTACACCCCTTTGTGGGCTGAGTGCAAAGTCTTGGTGTAGTTAAGCCTTGATTGCTGTTGGTACACTGGGAGGAATTGACCTCCAGGCCAATTGGCTGTGAGGACCCGCTGTGTCTATAATGGAAGAACTGCTGCGCTGGAGACACGCTTATGGTACAGGACTTGTTTCAGTGGGGTTTTGGTGCTCACTGAGTCTGCCTCTTGAATGTGTCACTTATGGATGTGAGGAGTTGAAATCTGGTGTCTCACACTGACCACTAGGTACACTGGCTTCTGGATCTCCAATGGGGTGCAGGTTAGCTACTGTCTGAGGCCACCCAGCAGGCGCTACAGCGAGAACTGCAGTTTTCTCCTCTTTGCTTGGGGTTTGGAGGTTTTGGAGCTGTCTGACCCGGGCTGCAAGTTTGCTAGGTTAAGCTGCAATAGGGCAGACCATTCATATGCTAAAGCCGCTGCTTGGAGCTTGGGTGGGTTCGTAGATTGTGCAGGGCGGGGTCTCAGGGTGTGACTAGGCTAGGGCGTGGCAAACAGCGATGGCTGCCAGTAAGCCAGCTCTGCGGCTCTGAGTCTCCGACCGTGTCCCTGCGTCCCTCGCCCAGCACAGTAAACAATTATTCCTGCGTGCAGCCCTGCAAGCAAGCCTCCCTCACTTTCCGTCCCCACGGCAGACAGTCCAGCTTCTCCCCGTAGGAGTTTGGGTCCCCCGAGTCTCCCCAGAAACTGGAGTTCGAAGTAATCCGGAGCTTATCTCCCTTCGGGTTGAAAACAGCAGTGCTCCCGATTCGCGCGTCTCCGTACCTCAGCTTTTCCGCGCTTGTGCACCCCTCAATGCTGTTTGCTCTTTCCTTCTAGTTGTAGAACTTCCACTCAGCCAGCTTTCCCGTGGTTCTGGGTGATAGACGTTTTGTCTTTTAGTTGTAGTTTTGAAATTGTTGTGCGAGGCAGCAGTTTAGGTGTTTACCTACGCCGCCATCTTGGATCCTCCGTGCCCTTGTCTTTAATCGAACCTGGGACCCTTCAGTCCACAGGCCGATGCTCTATCCACCTAGCCAAACTGGCTAGGGCCAGTTATTATTCTTTTCTTGCTATGAATCACCACGGCACTGGGTCATGCACAGCACGCCAAGGTTTTTGCTGAGTGTTTCCTCTTTAAGTCATATGGACAAGATGATTTAAACATGTGAAGGATAACCTAATTAGAGGAGTGGTGAGTCTTCTTGATTTTTCGATGCCACTAAGTGAATAAATAAAGACAAACAGTTTATGTATATATATATTGAGTAGCCAGATTATTATGATCTCTGAATGCATAATAATCTGGCCACTCAGTGTATGTGTGTGTGTGTGTGTGTGTGTGTGTACACACACACACACACACTAATAAAAGGGTAATATGCTAATTAGACTGGAAAGACCGGACGGCTTCTGGATGTTTTTTTGGACAAAGCCACGGTGGCGGGGACCGAGGCAGAGTGGTTAGGGGCGATCAGGCAGGCAGGCAGGTCAGTGGTTAGGAGCCAGTGGTCCTGGATTGTGAGGAGGATGTCCGACTGTCGGACATCCCTCGAGGGGTCCCGGATTAGAGAGGGTGCAGGCTGGGCTGAGGGACCGCTCCCCCCCATGCACGAATTTCGTGCACCTGGCCTATAGTATTAAATAATAGATCTATAGTCAGCATAGTCAAGGAAGGGTAGGTAGAATCTATTGAGAGAGAAAGGGGCGGTATGTGAAAAAGAATAATAAACTGATATGCTATTTGCTTTGAATTGATAACAGTAGCTACCATATTGAGCTCTTAGTGACTGCTAGGCAAATCTAGCCTGCCACCTGTTTTTATTAACCAAGTTTTATGAGAACACAGTGATGCCCATTTGTTAATGCATTGTCCATGGTTGCTTTCACACTGTAATGGGAGAGTGGAGTAGTCGCTACAGGGGCTGCATGACCCACAATACCTAAAATATTTACTATCTGGCCCTTTATAGAAAAAATTAGCCGACCCCTATATCAACTCATTAGAATCTCAAAACATCCTTAGGTGATATAATCCCGCCCCCCCCCCCTCTTTTATTGATAAAAGAACCTGAAGAACAAATAGGTCAAGCAACTTGCATAAGGTAACACAGCTAGGGAATGACTGACTTAAGATTCAAACTGAAGTAGTCTGACTCTAGAGCCTGCATTCTTAACTGCTACAGTGCATTGCCTCCTACTGTATAAGACATAATTCTAGGATTCTATTAACTTGCAAATAGAAAACAGTTTGAACTCACCACTCTGCTGTGTCTTGCCAGCCTGGCTAGACTCTGGACAGAGGAGCAGTTTGGCTGAATTAGAGCTGCAGTGGGAAGTGGTTGATGATACGTCAGCAGTGAAGGCACCTACTTTTTACCAGTGGGTCTACCCATGCTGGACTGAGTTCTGTCTAGGGAGACATTGGTCCTTAATTTTTAAAAAATCTACCTCCTGCCTGACAGTGCAATTGGCACACGATAGGAATTCAAAGAATATTTGTAGAATAAAAGATTGGATGTCTTTTATTTGTAGGGTTTCTGCCCAGTTTCTCTTACCTCTTCTTCCTGATAACAGCACCTTGAATTTCCTTTGAGAAAGTACCTCTCCTCCATGGTCATTCATGTTGGCTGGATAGTCATTCACCCTGACGCCAGTGCTGGGCTCTAACCAACTAAACTCGCCTAAACTAACCACAGTATCCCCTCTGCCCGTTACGACTGGTTTAGGGGTGGGCACATGGTTTAAGCTGGTCCAATCAGAGTGAAGCTCATCATTGCAATAGAACTGCAGAGGCATAAATGCTCTCTTCCTCAGGGTAATGTGAGGGTATGAGGAGTGGAACTGCCTCTACCATGAGGCTGGAATCTGTAGTTGCTTGGGGCCACCATGCTAACTCAGACTTCAACCTGGGGTCTGAAAACAGACTTCTACCTGAACTGTTTTTGTTATGTAAACAACAGAAACAAAACAACAATAAAACAAAAGAGAGAGAGAAACAATTTTTTTCTTTTTTCTTTAAGATTTGAATTGGATTTTTCTGCTGTTTGCCACCAAAAGATTTCTAATTGATAAAGGCAGTAGTGTGGTATAGTTCAAAGAAGATGGGACTGGAGTGAGGAAATCTGTGTTTAAGATCTCGATTTCCAATCAATAAGTTGTGTGCTTTTGGATATGGTGCCTGATTTGTGATTCTTTAGTTTTCCCGATTGAAGAAAGGATGCTGCCCCATCTCCCTCCTAGGACTGTTAGGAGGAGGAGGAGGATTCTTCATTCACAGGCTCAGGGTGGTGTTTAAAGGTAGAGGAAGAGAGCATCCCCGGCAGGGTGGCATCTCGCAGATGGAGGTCAGCTCTGTTCTTCCCCCTGGGGTACAGCAAGTCCCTCGGAGCTTTCTCAGCTTGCTCCCCTGGCAAGTGCCCCATGGTCAGATGATGCCACTTACATATCTGGTTTGGCAGACATCTCACTCTATTGTTTCCCAAGGGGGAAGATTCTTTCATTAGTCTCTCCTGGATTTTCTGCTTTGGGTCAGGAGTGGAGGAGGCAGGGGTAAGTGGCAGGGGTAAGTAGATGACTACAGAGAAAGCTGTGCTGACTCAGATGGAAGGGATCAGGTGGAGGGTAGATTAGGATGCAGAGAGGGCACACTTGTATCTGACCTGCCTGAGTTCCATGTTTCTTTCCGGGTGGAGATTTTTAAGGAGCAGGCATCATGTGCCTTTGGGATAGGCAGCCGACAGCCAGGCTTTTGCTCTGGGTACACCTCTCCGCGACATTGGGCTGGTAGCGAAATGACTAAAACCTGAGACCTCAGCTTTTCTCATATGTCAGACGGGCATCTCCTACCTGCCTTGGCAACCTTACATTGCTGGTGTGGGGATAAAATGAGACAATGTCAGTGAAAATGCTTTGTATTTGCAGAAAGCCCAAGTAAGATGATATATTTGCACAAACTCAGAAGCTGCCTATGTTTTTTTGTTCATGGCAATCCCTTGCAAAGGGACTTTTTCCTCTATGAATTATAACTTCCAATGGCATATCTCAAAGGGCAGGGCAACTTCTAGGTGACTAATGATTTTCAGGACTCAGTGTGCACACGTAGCTGCTTTCTGGAGGTCTCTGTCATCATCATCATCATCACCATCACCATCACCACTATCATCTTGAGCCTCTGTATGCTTATCATTATTACTACCATTTATTAAACAACAAAGATAGATCAGTTATTATGGTTGGTGCTTTACATGCATCCTCTAATTGAAACCTTATGATAGCCCTGTAAGAGAGTGTCCTCTTTTCACATCTGAGAAAATCAAGATTTAGAGGAATTGTTTCCCAAGGTCACGTCATTCGTGGTGTGCCCTGCTGTAACCCAAGCCCTTGCTCTTTCCTCCCCAGCACACTGCCTCTACCGAAGGGAGCTTTGGAATTAGACCTGGAAGTTCTGATCTCATTCCATTGCTTCAGCAATTTAAACACAAAGGCTCCGGTCCAACTATTTTCCTTTTGTGTCTCAGTAAGTAATATTTCATCCCTCTCCCCTTCAATCCCACCCTCATTGCCAGACTCTGGAACCGTCTGCCTGTTTCTGGTCTATAGTTCAGCTCCTCTCCCCAGGCATTCGAGAAAGGCATTCTCCACAAAAAGGGAAAACACATTTTATTAAAGCAAACATGCAGTCCTCAGCACTTTTACTTATCTTATTTATACACTGCAGTGCAGCTTTCTATGACCCAGTGATTATCATTTCCCAGAGCTATCATCATTTTAAAGCTACCTGCTCATCCCGCCTCGGCAGATGGTACTACACTAGGAGTATTGTCAGAGCTCTAAAGAAAGGAAAACAACAAAGGGAAGATGTGCAGTTGGGTCCGCTAGAGGAAGGACTCACTTGCAGTGTCTCCTGACACTGGTCACTTTCAGCTGGGGTGGTGAGGTGGGAAGGGACTCCCTGAGGTCTCGAACCACAGGGACAATTTAGGTTGTGGGTTTCTTTTTTTCGTTTTCCTTGTCAGTAGGTGATGTGGAATACGCCGTCTGCATACAGTTGATTTAAAAAGTTTTTAAAAATATTTGATCTTTCTGATGAAATCTCTTGGTTAAAGTCATTCGTCCCTTCACTCATGCATTTGACTAAACACTTTTTGAGTGCCTGGCCCATGTTTGTGTAGGATCCTGTTCTGGGTCCGAGTTCTGCCTGCCTCTGACAGTTCTGTGTCCTTGGGCAAACCCTTTGCTCCTCTGGACCTCAGTTTTTCCGTCTGTAAAATGAGGGGCCTGGCTCAGGTTGCTGAGTCTTCTTCCAGAAGGAAAGGGCCTGGAGCTTCTACGTGTCTTCTACAGACAGAAAATCCTCACGCTGCAAACAAGTCAGGCTTACTCTCTCAAGCCAGGCTGGAACTCCCGACAGGGCTGTACTTCAAGTTAGGTGGGCTGCTAGGGCTGAGTGAGGACCAAGCTCTCCCTTTTCCCGTTTCAATCTCTGAACTTCTTAATGCCCTAGAGCAGTGTTCCTCAACCTTTTTTTCATTATCGTCCCCATAAAGAACCTCTCAGACATTTTAAAAAATTAATCTCCGTTCCCTATGAAATTTTAGTACCACATAAACACTGGTCAAAGGCACATACCTGGGTTGCGGGTTCACTCTCTTTCTCTCCCCCTTTCACCCTCCCTTCCACCTTCTCTAAAAAGCAACAAAATATCTTCAGGTGAGGATTAAAAAAAAAGAAAGAAAATGGAAATAAAACATTTGAGGAACCCTTAAAAAGCACTGGAACTCAACTTGAAAACCATTGCAGTAGAATATTCTGGAATGAGGGCTTTGGAATCAGATAGGGTGGTCTGAGTTTATTCTCATTTCAGCCACCTCCCAGCTATAAGATGGTGGGCAAGTCTTAGAGCCTCAGTTTCATCATCTGTAAAATGGGTGTTAGAATATCTACCTCATAAGGTAACTATGAAGATTGAAAGCTATAATCAACTGTGCCAGACACATAGTAGGCATGTTATTTTTTGCTTCATTCTGTGTCTTTATATTTTCTCCCAATGACCATAGCAACTTGTGCCTGAACAATAGCTGCTGAGGAACTTGTGGCCAAAACAAACAAGGAGGGGTTTCAGTATCACTCAGTGACTCTATTTTCCTTTCCTTGGACCTGGAGCAGGGAAAAGTATTATTACTCTGCCTGAGATCATGTTAAACTGGCCTGAATCCTGACTTTTCTTTTTATTTTTTTTTTTTTATGAAACGGGTGGGCCCAGCCATTAACTCTTCATATACTGAGTAATGTAAATCTTGTCTTGTAAAAAACAAAAATCTCATATTATTAAATGGAGACCACCCAGTTTTATAGGTAGAAACACCAAATGTTTTATAACAAACTTCCTAGTAAAGTGTGCTCTATTTTGATAGAATATTTTGGACACATGAGTAGTCAATTTATGTGCATTTATGGAATGGAATGGAATGATAATCATTAAGTGTCATTGACCATATGCTTTTCAGAGCTATAGTTGGGCTTACTTTCTATAAAGATGTGAGATGGGGTTTGGGGCCAAGATAATTAAGGACACTACCACATATAGATGCTATAAGGACAAAGAGAATCGGGCTGTGGCTAGTCCCATTTGAATTGCTTCTGGGATTTTGCTGTGGTCACATGTAGGAGAGGCAGTGTGAGTTCATCCAATGTGTATTCTTTTATATCCATTGATGTGAAAACCAGAAATGATTATCCCCATGACCTCCTCCCCCACTCAAATATGTTTTGAAGAGGGAAAAATGAGGGTGGTGGGGATGAGAAAAGAACACACAACTGGGTTGGTGGGGTTAACTTAAACGTTTCTGCTAGGGGAATAAAAAAGGTATTTCTTCTTTTGTACGTGTGTTGAAGCCTATGGTTGATAAAACTGAAGTTCTTCACCATAAATTCCCATTTGGACATTCAGTTCAGAGAACCTCCATCCAGCAGCCTTATCGCTGGGAAGTGAAGTCACAATCACTAATGGAATCTGCTAGCTTTTCACACAGTGAAATTAGCTTTGATTCTTCCCCCAAACGGATGTTGAAAAGCATCACGCGCATACAGTACACTGACCCATGAAAGCAATCGATGGCATGGAGGAGGCTTGCGGACTCACCTACTGGGGTTGAGAGCGAGACATTTGTTTCTTTCAGGAGCAGAAGCAGGATTTCTGAATCCCCTTCTGGTCCCCCACTGAAGAGAGCCTCCTCCTTCCTCCCCTATGAAGGAAGAGAAAGTAAATGCCATTTTCCTTTGCGACTATGAATAATAACATTTATGCTCTGAGATCGGTTTGCTTCTTTAAAATGAAAAACGATATCCTGTTTGGATGAGACATTTCCTTGAATGCTTAGCATAAATTGAGCCCTTAAGCTTTTAACAAGAAATTCTGGGCTGCCTTGCCTGAAAACTCAGAGTGGATCTTGGAAACATTGCAGGCTTTTTGATTTGCAAAAACTAGCCTCTTCCATGAGATTACTAACAGCACTCTTTGTTTGATACTGAGGAAGAGCCATCCAAAATAATTCTTGCTTGTCTATCATGTTTTTTTCTCTCTCCGTCTTGGTCTGGACTTTCTCTTTTTCCATCACTCACTTGTCTCTTTCTGTCTCTCTTTGTCTCCCTCCTCCTAGCCCCCCTTTCTCTTCCTCTCTCTTTTGCCACTCACTTTTTCTCTCACACGTTCACACATATTTCTTTTTCCTTTCATTTTTTATCGCATGCTCAAGTGGCGTGGGCCCAGTTAAGGTATTACAAAGCTGAGCAATAAGTATGCTGGAGAAGGAACTACATTTTTTGTCACTCACAGTGACAATTAAAATGACAACAACAAGGCCAGACTCTTCCATCATTGTTTTTTAATGTTGTCGGCACCAACTTTGCCAGAATTATCCTGTCTGATGCATGAGTGGGCTTAGTCATCTTTCACGGGGTGCCACCCAGAGCCTCAATATCACTTAGGAGAGTAAATGAGCTTCCATCTCATTTAAATGAGCGTTCTAAAAACCCTTGTCAGCAATATGCTCCCCTGGCTAGGGAAGGTTAATTTGGTGGGCTGGGATGTGTCTATAGGCATAAAAAATCTCTCTCTTTGTACGATAGATGATGGTTTGAATTCTGGTATCAAGAAAACAAAGGCTTCTGGTGAACCACATTTGGTTCACTGACAAGGCTCAGTGGGTAAGTTGTAGCTACGGAAACTGGGATTCTACTATATATGGGATATTCTCTGTATACATATTAGAGATATAATGTATACGTATTAGAGTTCTGATATATACCTTGATCATCATTCAGTTCTGGAGAACATACAGGGGATGAGAGAAGCACTTGGAGTCCGTGCAAGGTAACATAAAGGGCCAGTTGTTTCACAGAGTGGTTTGCATTCTTATACCAGCCAGGATGTGTCCCCACGCTCGCAGAAACTTTGGTTGATCCTCTTTGAGAAAGGGGAGCCCTTCCTGTGGCCTGAGTTCCCTGCCCTCCTGCTACTATGCAAGTTTGGAGGTAAAACACACATACACACACACACACACGCACACACCCCACACCCTTACACACATATGATGAAGGAGCAGCAGATGAATATTACAGATATATTAGCCAGCGATGCAAAAATGTGGTATTTTAATTTGACAAGAAGAAACTCATGATAACTACAGTTGATCGTCCACCGACAGACTGAATGGGTTCCACAGAGGACCTGTCGTCATGGCTGCAGCTGCCAGAGACCTCGGAATTTTATCCTTTCGGTGGTTTTCTGGAGAGGGAATGAGCTGGAGGGTTGACTGCCGGGCAGAGGCTGGGGCCACTAAAATCTCACTCAGGGAGACTGAAGTCTGACCTTTCTCATGATATATAACCTTCTGAAGCAGGCCCTTGGGTGACATAAATCAATTCTTAATAGAAAGCATGGATAATAGAAACCCAACAGATCTGACTTGGCAAAGTCAACATGTTTGTGTGCGTGGAGGTAGTTATATTTCAAGGTGTATTTATTTGTTTGTCTAGAGATCATGACCTCACTCTAGGCCTCTTTTTCTTTTGTTCATCTCTCCAGTGGTTAGTATCTTTAAGCCTCAAGTCAAATGACCTTTTTAAAAATATCTTTTTTAAATTGACGCCTACCCTCCTGGGTGGCCCCTCCCCTTTTCCTACCTTTGCTCTAGCACTTGTTCTATTACATTTAAGGTATTGGCTACTCTCTGTATTGGACATGAGCTTTCCGAGGGCAAGGACCACGCCTCGCTCATTTCTGTGCCCTGGTGCCTAGCACAGTGCCTAGGTGCTTAGTGAATGCTGAATTAAATTCCGCAGAGCCATTTACAAAAATGTTTTGAGAAGAAGTATGATTCTGTGCTCTTGTGCCAAACCTTCTACAGCCTTTAGTTCACATGCATGGTTGGAGAAAATTCAGAAACCATGACATGGAGAAGGGCTATAAATCATTTAAGAAAAGTCAAAGGAAGTTGAACATCCCTGGGAACTCATCAATCCTAATTTAATAGGAGTGCGAGATGTTTCACATTTCCAATTCTGGCTTTCTGCTTTTCGAGGGTAATGTCGAATTGACCAATTGTTCATGCCCCACTTTTTTTTCTTTCCCTTTTTCGTCCGTGAATAGCAATCTCATTGATGTTGGGAGATGTTCGTGGACGTCGAAAGCATTTCACTTTGTTGTTTAAAGAGGCCTTTGTCCCGAAGGCATGAGCTTATTCTTTCACATGAGGTGGAAAGGAAACGAAGAAAGCCTCCCTCTGTCCTTGGGTTCACATGGTAGCAACTCTTTCTTGCAGCAATAAAAGCCTGTGGAGGGGATCTTTCAATCTAAGGGTTTCATGTTAAGGACTGCACACGGGGACGGGAGCTAAATCCCAGTGTACTCGGCTCTATTTCCCAAGATTTGTTCCCTGCAGCACAGGAGCTCTGAGCAAGCTCCACGAGGCCACTGCAGACCAAGCCAGAGGATTTGAATATTAATGCCATTCAGATTTCCTTTTAGAGGAAGCCCTCCGAGTTACAATAGTGAGACACTGCCCACAAGTCTATGACTGCACATGAAAACAAAGAGTCCAGAGTGTATCAATAGAAGGGATCAGGAAAACGCACACAAATCACGCCCAACTGCCCAACCTGTCCCACCTTCTCCATCAGTGCACAGAGAATGCTTTCTCCAGGGACGCGCTCATTGCATAATGAAGGCTTGTCATTTAGGAGCCAAGACGAAATCCGTTTTCCATGTATTCAGATACATTCTTGATGAGATTCTGAGTCTCACAAAAGAATGTTGCAGATTCCTTCCACTCACATCAGACATCTAAATGTTGATCTGGAGAAACAAAGAAATGGGAAAAGAAAAATGAGTTTGTTGTCAAATTGAAATACCACGTTTATGTATTGCTGGCTGATATATCTGTAATTCTCATCTGCCATTCCTACGACAGTGTGTGTGTGTGTGTGTGTGTGTGTGTGTGTGTGTATGTGTGTGTATGCGCGCGCGCGCGCGTGCATAATTTTCCCCTCCAAACCTGCAAAACATTGCAAAACTAGATTTAAATATTTCAGGCGGACTGCACCCAGCATTTGCATTCCTCTGACTCATTCAGAGAAAAGACATCGGAGCAGAAATACAGCAGATAAAAGAGAAACCATTAATCCAAGGAAGATTACTGGCACAGAATCTTTATCCTGAATCCTCCCTGAAATGAGACAAAGATCTCACTATGTACATCCCTCTGGCTTAGCTTCAGATAGTAAGCAATACAGAAGAGTAGACACGGCCCCTTTAAAGGCATACTGGATTTGTCTGAATTCTGAAGCATGGTCCTTCTGTTAGATTCTTGCTTTCTTGAGTGTCTTGCTTTCTTCCCCAGTGTCTTCTGCTCTTGCTCTCATTCCTTCCACTATAGCCTTCTAATTGGGACCGCTGCCTTCCCCAGATGTCAGGGTTGACTTTTGAAAGGCTATTATGTAAAGGCCTGGATAGTACTAAGTGCTCTGTGACATGAGGAGAGGAAACAGTCTCAGCCTCACTCATTAACTACAAGTTAGTGCAGGCCTAACTTGACTTTCCTCATCTGTAAAATGGGCAAGTACTTGGGAGTGAGGAAGCTAATGGTAAGGCGCCTGGGGGGAGGGCAACGGGGAGGGAAAAGGGAAAGGCACAGGTGAGCTCCCGAGAGGGAGAGCGCCCAAACTATAATATTTTAAAACGTAATATTAAAAGCAAGTGGAATGCAGAATTCAATCATTTTGGGAGGAGTAGCCCTATTTCTAAGGGCATGTCAATCAGCCTTTCTTAGGAAGGAACTCTCCTGACCTTTTATTTGAGCCAAACATAGGAATGGTCATTACCTTTGCCATTTCTTTAGTGTTTGCTGCATCATGCCAGGCATTATTCAGAAATTATCTCATGCAGTTCTTACAACCCTGAGAAGCAGGTGTTATCCATTCGTTTTTCCATTTTGCAGATAAAGAAACCAAAGCTTAGAGATACATGGGTGTCTGGATTTGAACTCAGGTTTGAGTTTCAGTTCTGAATTTATTTCCAACATATTATTTTCCCACTGCAGTTTCCAACATTCCAAAATGTTCTCAACTTTTATGTTTCTCCATTTCCATAGTCCCACTCCAGATGGATGGGAATATGGACAGTTATACATGTATTAACACACAGTGGTTTAATATGCAAGTTCCAAGTTTAACAACCCTCTATTATTTCCTGATGAATCACCCCAACCTGTGGGTCAAAGCCCAGAGCTGCTCATTCTTTTTTTTTTTTTTTTTAAATATATTTTATTGATTTTTATTTACAGAGAGGAAGGGAAAGGGATAGAGAGTTAGAAACATCGATGAGAGAGAAACATCGATCAGCTGCCTCCTGCACACTCCCCACTGGGGATGTGCCCGCAACCAAGGTACATGCCCTTGACCGGAATCAAACCTGGGACCCTTCAGTCCGCAGGCCGACGCTCTATCCACTGAACCAAACCAGCTAGGGCAGAGCTGCTCATTCTTGATGAAAACCAGAAGCATTGGCCCTCACTCCCCACACACAAAGTGACAGCCTTACCCCAGGTGTCCCACCATGGGCAGTGCCAAGTGGGACTTTGCCACGGAGCAGTGGCATGGTCTGGGGCGTCTCTGGGCACTGCAGTTGTCTCCATCTTTAGGTATCAAAGGTGTTGTCAAACAATGTGTGGTAAAAGCCTCCACCACCCCAGGCCCTCTGCTATTGGAAGGGATGATGGTGATGATGACGATTCAAAGCAAGGCTTGGTCAAGTGAAGGGCCAGCTAGTAAAGTGCAGGCCACACGTCTCTGTCATTAGCTATTGAATTCCGCCATTATAATGCAAAAGCAACCATGGACAGCACATAGATGAATGAGCATGGCTCTGTTCCAATCAAGCTTTCTTTATAAACACAGGCAGGGGGCTGGGTATGGACTGGGGGTGTAGTTTGCTAACCCTTGATTAAAGGAAGGCAACCCAAATATTTTGAGCAGGAATGAGAGTCAGGAGCTGCTAATGCCATGTTTATTTCAGCGGTGCTTCTTAACTGAAGGTAAAGAGAGCATGGACCGTGGTTTTCCTCTCTGGTTATTGTCCCTTACTAAGATTGCTGGACAAATGGAGGGCAGAATGATGATGGTGGTGATGATGATGAAAAGAAAATAACAAAGCTATTTATGACCACCTGAAATCCGAGTAAGCAATTGTTTCAATCTTGAGCAATAATTGGAAGTAAAATTTTTTTTCTGACCACTGTGCCTGCTGAGCTGGCTGTGGTCACGGGCTGTTTTTAAAATAATTTATTTCCGTGTTATAACAATAGCAAAACCTACTGTGTTCAATTAAATCTCCACTTATGGCAGCCCAGGGAGTGTGGTTGCTTTCTCCAGATAGATCCGTGTCCCTGTGACCTGACCGTCTTATACTTTGTGATTCAGCTATGAAATTAAATTGCGGAAAATGGCTCAGTTTTGAATCATTCCATTCAGAAAGGCCGCAGCCAAAAGTTCTCCTATGAGTGACAAACACACGGACTGCTTCTTAGATGGGAAACAGGTTCTGTAAGCTGGTTCTGTAAGCTGGCCCAGAGGTCCGAACATCTCCAGGCCTGACAGGGCGTGGGCTCCCAGATTTGCTCCAGCTAATGTTTTCTTTTTCTTTTTTGACAAAGGCCCTTATTCACATAAATGGAGTTTGCCTTCCTTGTTTCCTAGGAACCTATTTTTTTTTTTTTTAAGTTCCCTAGAAAAGACTCTTCTTGAGGCATTCTCACTCTAACTTCCTCTTCTGGTGAAGAATCTGAGGGGCGACATTAAAACTTGAGGTTATGGAGAGCTATGCCAACTGGGACTAAGCTGTGATTATTTTGTTGATTTAAACTGACAGAAAGGTGAGGTCAGAACAAAATCTTGTTTCTCCTGTAATTTAGAGGCTAGGAACCATGATGGCTTTTCCTCCCCTAATAATGCTCAAATTAGCCATTCAGTGTGACTTGATTTCAGGTTTGAAGCTGAAGATCGTGGTAATAATCTTTCTCAGTATGAAACACTTATTTATGGAGTAGTCTTTGCCATTTTTAATTGCACTTTCCCCTCATGTCCTTATTAATTATCTCTCTAGTTCCTCTTAGGTCTTGTCATGATGCCAAATATTGAAATAGAAAGGTTTATTTATTTCCAAAGACATATGGAAAAGGAGAGGTTTTCCAACTTGCTGTTTTGGCTCCTAAAGGTTCATACTTTAAGAAAGTATGATTCATGCAAGTTGGGGTGCTTCATGCAAATGGGGTGTCCCCCTGAATTCCTGTTGGTAATGGACTCTTAGGACTGTTATTTGCTTGAAGCATTCTTGGGAATCTCACAAAGCAAGGCGTTTTGTGAGCCTAGTGAAGCTGCCGTTTCCAATTCTGATGCTATTTTGCTCAAGATTGGTGAATGTCTCCCAAATGCTTCTGGGATAAAAAAACCATCTCCTCTAATATGAACCCAGTCAAAATTTCCCTCTACTTTCCGCTTTAAAATATACATATATTTATTGATTTCAGAGAAGGAGAGGGAGAGAGAGATAGAGACATCAATGCTGAGAGAGAATCATTGATTGGTTGCCTCCTTCCTGCCCCACACTGGTGATTGAGCCCACAACCTGGGCATGTGCCCTGACCGGGAATTGAATCTTGACCTCCTGGTTCATAAGTCAACACTCAAAACACTGAGCCATGCGGGCCAGGCTCCACTTTTTAGACAAGTCTTCAGTGTTCCTTGACTGGTCCCAACACTTTTCTATATCAGTGCCCATTTCTTGCATTGGGAATATCTTCATCCATGTCCTAGTCTGTTGAAATGAGGCATATGGGCTGAATATATATAAAGGGCTTATTTTTTTTTTATTTGAAATATCTCTAAACTATAAATGGAACATTTTAGATTTATATCTGCATCTTTTTGAGGTTGACTACAATCTTCTTGTACAAAAGTATTCTTTATGATGAATGTTAGAGGTGAATGCTGCTCAGAGAGGCAACTTTTACGTTTTACTCCAAAAGAATAATTCTAGCCGTGGCCTAGGTTAGTTGAGCATCATCCCGTGCACCAAGAGGTCTCCTGTTCAATTCCCAGTCAGGGCACATGCCCAGGTTGTGGGCTCGATCCCCAGTAGGGGGAGTGAAGGAGGCAGCCAATCCATGGTTCTCTCTCATCAATGTTTCTCTCTCTCTCCCCTCTTTTCTTCCCCTCCTTCCTTCCCTCCCTTCCTCTCTCCCTCTCTCTTTTCCTTCCTCCCACCTTCCCTTTCCCTTCTTTCTCTCTGAAAAATAAAAAAAATTATAATTCCAAATCTCACTTACCCTTCTCTAACTTGTAGGGCAGTTGAATGCCTTCTAAATGAATGATCTTGGCAGCACCTCCTGAGCTTCCTGAGCATTCCAGCAAACATTTGGCTTAGCAGTGGTTCTCAACCTTTCTAATGCCGTGACCCTTTAATATAGTTCCTCATGTTGTGGTGACCCCCAGCCATAAAATTATTTTTGTTGCTACTTCATAACTGTAACTTAGCTACTGTTAATGAATCGTAATGTAAATATCTGTGTTTTCCGATGGTCTTAGGCTCTACAGCAGCGGTTCTCAACCTGTGGGTCTTAAAACAGCAACATGTACTCTGAAGGGCAGTTGAAAATTATTTTTTAACTAGAGGCCCCGTGTACAAAATTTGTGCCCTGTGGGATCGGGCCTAAACCAGCAGTCTGACATCACTCTCACAATCCGGGACTGCTGGATCCTAACCACTTGCCTGTCTGCCAGCCTGATCACCCCATAACCACCCCCTGCCAGCCTGATTGACACCTAACTGCTCCCCTGCCGGCCCGATTGCCCCTAACTGCCCTCCCCGGCTGGCCTAGATGCCCCTAACTGCCCTCCCCTGCTGGCCATCTTGTGGTGGCCATATTTGACCACATGGTGGTGGCCATCTTGTGCGAGGGTGTGAGGGTCAATTTGCATATTACCTCTTTATTATATAGGATAATATGCACAAAACTATTAATATTACTAGAGGCCTGGTGCACGAAATTCGTGCATGGGGGGTGGGGAGGGTGTCCCTCAGCCCAGCCTGCACCCTCTCCAATCTGGGACCCCATGAGGGATGTCCGACTGCCTGGTGGGATCGGGCCTAAACGGGCAGTCGGACATCCCTCTCACAATCCAGGACTGCTGGCTCCCAACTGCTCACCTGCCTGCCTTCCTGATTGCCCCTAACTGCTTCTGCCTGCCAGCCTGATCACCCCCTAACCACTCCCCTGCCAGCCTGATTGATGCCTAACTGCTTCCCTGCCAGCCTGCTTGCCCCTAACTGCCCTCGCCTGCCAGCCTGGTCACCCCTAACTGCCCTCCCCTGCAGGCCTGGTCACCCCCCAACTGCTCTCCCCTGCAGGCCTGGGTCCCCCCTAACTGCCCTTCCCTGCTGGCCCGGCCACCCCCAACTTCCCTCCCCTGCAGGCCTGATCACCCCTAAATGCCCTCCCCTGCAGGCTTGATCGCCCCCAACTGCCCTCCCTTGCAGGCCTGAAAATTATTTTTTAACTGCCCTCCCCTGCTGGCCTGATATCCCACAACTGCCCTCCTTTGCAGGCCTGGTCCCTCCCAACTGCCCTCCCCTGCTGGCCATCTTGTGGTGGCCATCTTGTGTCCACATGGGGGCAGGATCTTTGACCACATGGGGGCAGCCATCTTGTGTGTTGGAGTGATGGTCAATCTGCATATTACTCTTTTATTAGATAGGATAGAGGCCTGGTGCATGGGTGGGGGCCAGCTGGTTTGCCCTGAAGGGTGTCCCAGATCAGGTTGGGGGTTCCCTTGGGGCATGGGGCAGCCTGGGTGAGGGCCCCCCGGTGACCCAAGCAGAGGCCTTGGTATCTGGGATTTCTTTATATTCTACAATTGAAACTTTGTAGCCTGGAGCGGAGCCAAGCCTTCTGCTCACTCTGTGGCGGCAACCATTTCTGTTGGGATTTATTTATCTTCTATAATTGAAACTTTGTAGCAGAGGCCAAGGCAGGCCAGGGCTTCAGAAGCTTGGCTTCCTCCATCGCTGGGGGAAGCCCTAGCCTCCTGCTCTCTCCAGCTCCGTGGCTGCCGCCATTTTTTTGGGATTTATTTACCTTCTATAATTGAAACTTTGTAGCCTGGAGTGGGCCGGCCAGGGTGTGCGGAAAGCTTGGCTTCCTCCATCGCCAGGGAAACCCAAGCCTCCCTCCTGCTCTCTATATTGTGGCTGCAGCCATCTTGGTTGGGCTAATTTGCATACTCGCTCCTGATCGGCTGGTGGGCGTGGCTGGTGGGTGTAGCGGAGTGATGGTTAATTTGCATATTACTCTTTTATTAGATAGGATGTTTTTATTGATTTCAGAGAAGAAGGGAGAGGGAGAGAGAGAGAAACATCAATGATGAGAGAGAATCATTGACCTGCTGCCCCCTGCATGCTCCTCACTGGGGATTGAGCCCATAACCCAGGCATGTGCCCTGACCAGGATTCGAATCATGACCTCCTGGTTCATAGGTCAATGCTCAACCACTGAGCCATGTGGGGCAGGCTGGGCAGTTAAAATTTAAGAAGTCAGTGGAAGCTGTGTGTGGGTGTGTGTGTGTGTGTGTGTGTGTGAGAGAGAGAGAGAGAGAGAGAGAGAGAGAGAAAGAGAGAGAGAGAGAGAAAGAGAGAACAATATGTTGTGTGGGGGTGCATGAGGTAGATCCAATCACTGCTTTCTGGAATGTGAGAGCTGGTGTCCTCTCCCACAATTTGTTTTTCCCTCGCACACTGATTACGCACTCAGATCCAATATACAGGGTGTGACAAAAGTTGGTTTGCCATTTGGTGTACGTGAAACACAGAGTTTATTCTTGTGTTATTTTTCATTAATTATATTGTCTTACATACAAACAACTGTAAACATGCTTTTGACCCACCCTCTGTGATAGAGTGTATATTATGTCATTCTCAGAGTATTTTAAAAGAAAGAAAACATCCCTTCCTTCTTGAGTCAGTTTCCTAGTTGTGGTATAGAAAAGAGACCTGTCAGAGAGGTTGATGAAATAACAGATACTTTTTTTTAATGGGCTTAAATTTTCTGCAACATTTTAAGTCTGAGTCATCAGCTGAGTAGCTTTCCTTTTTGTGTGTGTATATTTTAAAGTGCCAGTCATGGCTGAATGTTAATAATCAATCTAGCCATTGATCTCTGAAGACAGAGAGTACATTTCCAAAAGTGCTAACTATTATGCTTAATACAATTTTATGTTCTCGGTGTGGAGGGCAAAGAGAGGACATGTTGGTGGGATTTGTTTGTTTTTGACATTTTAAAATCTTTCCTTATCCATCTCTTCCTTCATTCCCTCAGTCCCTCAAACATTTCATGTGCACCTCTGCTGTCCTCCAGGCTCTGAGGTAGGAGATGGGAAGTTTCCGAAAAAGCAAATACCTCATGAGAGACAACTAAAGAATAATTTCCAAGGGAAGACTCTCATTTTCCTACAACTGCCCTGAGAGCCACTGCTGTCTGCCACTGGCCTGATCCAAACCCTCTTTCCTCCTTTTCTAACCCCACAGCCCCTGAGACCTTTGTGCCTTAGAGGTCAGCTCACAGACGTGGCCCGGGGACACTCTCCTTTTTATCTACATTGTACTTGCAAGAGATGGACCCACATGGATCTTTTATCATTTTCTCCCTTTTTCTTTTTTGATTAGCATCTGCACAAATGGCCTGAGTTCATTGCTTTAAACGAACTAATCCGGCTTGTTAAGACGGAGATTGTCATCCCCGAGTTATTAATAGCAGGCTTCTAAAGGAAGAGGGTCTCAGCCAGAGCAGGGCGGGCGTGGAGAAAGGTTATAGACTATAATATGTTCTTCAGGCACCACATGAGAGCGGACAATGGTACCGCGCAGGACCCGTTCTCAAGAGCTACTTAGAGGGCTTACATAGTCCTGCCTATTCTACCTCATGAAAAGGGAGATCCAATCACTGCTTTCTGGAAACCATTCTCCCCATCTCTTTGGCTGTCATGTGTGTTTAACAGTAGTGCCCTCAAGGACAATGGGGTGGGTAAGTGTGCTAGGGGCTCCAGCCTGCAGCCTGTAGTTTTTCATTTCACATTGCTGCGCTTGCTAAGAATGGCCTTCTTTGTTTCCATTTTGAGTCATGGCTGAATTCTTATATGTTTCTGATCTTCAAGCTCAGATACCCAAGGGACCAGGCAGCTGTGAATCAACCCTGTGTGTGTGTGTGTGTGTGTGTGTGTGTGTGTGTGTGTTTGCTACCAGGAGACAGTATACTTTTAGCAAAGAAGACAGTATACTTTTCCTTATTTCTTTAAATCGATAGGGATTTGGAGGAAAAGACTTTAATAAAGTAGAATTGTGACTGATCATTTTCCCCCTTTCTGAGCTGTAAAATCAGAAGGTTATGAATAGCGTGCAGAATAAAAATAATAAAGAATCCTTTTCTAATGTAGTCCCGTGGGTTTAGACCCAAAGCTTGGATTTATCATGGAAGCTCAGTGTCTATATACACACCTCCACTGCATGAGATGGCTCTCCTCCCCGACTGCAGAGTACAAGATCTTCCCTGTGGGCTCTCTTATTGGGAAGCTATACCGTTGCTTACCTATTGTTTTTCTTCCACATGGTCTGGGTTATAATTTGGAAATTTGACATCATGTATCTCCCCCCCCCGCCCCCCGCCCAAGCCTGCTACGTTAAGTCATGTTGACATGTCGCCACAAAATGGAAACAACTGCTAGTTTTAATATCGCTCCATATCTTTATTACCAGGTACGTCTTCATGCATCTTAATTCCTCATATTCTCCCTCTCTTCTTCATCATCCCAGCCCTGCCTACACTCCCAAAGAAGGCATCTCCTCTAATTGTATGAGGACCTGTGTCTCAGTAGCTAAAGAGGTTCTAGATAGCATAATGAATATGCAGCACATTATCTCCCAGGATGTGTGCCTGTGTCTTTAATCACAGCTGGAATGCAAAATCGGGCTCCACCTTTCAACTCTATCTCCATCCTGCTGAGCGAGCGAGGGAGAGCAGGACGGAGACTGCTAGACAGCTCCAAAGAGATTGCAGCTCAGATGTCCTGAAAAACAGCAAATCCCTCAGACCTGGCAGATTCCGTTACCATGAGAACTGCAGATATTTCCATTGTGATGGTTTGCTCCAGCAGCCATCTGTTACACCCATTTGATTAGGAAGTACAGTTCGGCGTGTATGGGATTTTCATCACACCTTATCCCAGGGCAGTATACGGAGGCGCTTGCTTTTTTATATGCTAAACTCCGAGGCTTCAAAGTACTGTAATTTACCGAGGCGCAGGGCATTTAATGAAATGCTATGAGAAGGTCACTAAAGACTGAAGCTCTGAGAAGAAACACACACACAAGGAGATGTAAGAGAGGATTAGACTCCCCAGCAGAAATGCATCCAGCTCAGAAAATGAACCACGTTTAATAGCAAGCCCTTCTTCTCTCGGTGGAGGGAGTGAAAGAAGACCCGGGTCTGAGACCTCAACCCCTGGAGGAGGGAGGAGGACATGTCTGGGAGACTTGGGATGAATGCCACGAGCAGCACTTCTCTCTCAGGCCTCAAGGACGGACAAAGAAAAGGGAGGCGAGGGGAGCACCCCCAACACACCTCCGCTGAGATGAATCCACTGTATAAAGATTCCATTAGCTCTAAGAATTTTATGATACCATCGAACTTTTCCGTAGACACAAAACGACCTTAAAACTTCCTTGAAGCAGCGCTGTAATTTACAGGTTTAAACCAGTTATTTGGACGAGTCGCCCCTCTGTGTATTTTTGTGGGGGGAGGAAATGCTGATGATACATCATATGGACATAAAAACAGGAATTCCCTTCAATTAAGACTCTCCAAATACCCTTCCCCGGTGGTAGGCATTCTAGGTTCAAGCCTATAGGAGGGTTGACGCAGTCCGTGAGGAGCTGCCTAGAGGGTCTTAAATCGACTGGAGTCCCTGTCAACCCAGGAAGCTAATTAAGTGCTCGCGCACCGACACAAATCTGTGATTGCCTCACGGGGCCCTGGATGTGGCCTCCTTTTGTTTCCCAGCCTCATGCTTTAGAACGGACTCTGATAAAACACCACGGGGCTAGGCAAGAACTAAGAAATGTTCCAAACTTGCTAGGTTGGCAAGCCCCATTTTGTCACATGTCTGTTGGTTTGGTTTCTGGGTGACTTTCTGAACAAGGGAAACACTTGCCTTATCTGATTGCACTGTGGGCTGGAGACACCCCCCCCCCCCCCCCACCCAAGTCCCCCAGCTCTCACTTCCTGGTCTGGTGTCAGGTTGCCATGCAGGGAGGCTAGGATGGCAGGGAGAATCATCCCTGCTCTGATGCCAAAGATACATTTCTGGTCAGATAAAATCATGACCAGGGCCACAGAGATGAAAAATCAGGACAAGATGCTGTCTCACCGCCCCCCCCCCCTTTTTTTTTGGCTGAAATGGAATGGATATTTTAATTCCTTCACTGTGGAAAAGCTTGAACTTGAATGAGGAACCAACTGGCTTAGGCAGTAGCTGAAGATACCAAGGGGTCAAAGCCTCTCCCTTGAGAATGGGTCGCTAGAAGGCTCTCCTCTTTCCTCGGATCCGGATCCCCAGGGGCCTCCACTGCAGATGTTCAGTGGTGTTGGCTTTGCCATCACACCCTCGGTCCCACACCCTGGAGAGTGCCCTTTCTCCAAGGTTGCTGAGACAGGGCCCTGGTTGTATGAACACGGTGTCTGTCTCTGAAAGGCAGCAGATGCCATGAGGGCCCGAGTGGAAACAATACATACCATTCAGGTTTGCGGCACGCAACTCCTCATAGTGAGTGGTGCCTTTGTTGGAGGAAGCATGGACCTAAAGTGCCGCCTGCCTCCCTCCCCCCTCCCCTGGTTCCCTCTCCCCCTAGGACTTCAACCACCTTTGGAAAGTAAAGGTTAAGTATCGGAGGCAAAATCAGTTGACACACAAAAAAGACTAAAGCAAATGTATCACTCTCTTGCCAGCAAGAGGGTGGGGCATTGAGCTTTTGGGGAGGGGAATACATTTGAAGCCAGAAGAAAAACAGCCCTTGGAGGGGAGTGTTAGCTAGAAATATTCTCCTCTGAGCAGGGATGTTAACAGTGGCACCTTCTGACTTAATGTGGCATCTTTCTTCGTCGTTATCAATCTCATGAGAGCTTCCCTGCCATCTGTACCATTCGTGCTTCAGGCTCCCATATGAAAGTCCAATCTGGCAGCATAAATACGGGCTAATGAAGAGTAGGTGTCTGACTGACTGGGAGAGATGCGATCCCGTGTCAATGATGGAGCAGAATTCATTCATTTCAAAAAAGAAAAATCTGCATTTACCGGTACACAGCCATTCAAGAAGAAATCCTCTCCCCTTCTTTTCCCCCCTCCCAGCTCCCTCTGATCCTCCTCTCCCATTTTCTTTCTGTGTCATCCTACGTTAATGGAGTTCATGCGAGAGTCAGCATAAAAATGGTCTTTGCCTGGAATGTTATACCTTGGAGATTAAAAATAGGCACGCGATGTGGACTTGCCGACATGTGGTGGGTTATTTTTTCTCCTTCAGTGGGAAAAGCTATAACTACATAGATTAGCAAAACTTGTGCAAGAATGGATGTAAAACAGATTTATCTCCGTGTCAGCTTTATCTGATCCATTTGGGCTTGCAGAGTTTGGATGGCTTCCTTTGTTACCATAACCAGCTTTCAAACATCTATATCCTTAGGGCATTAAATGTCAGTCTCCTGATGTACCCATCAAGGAGAGAGGGTTGACAGTCTGTGGGCTGGGGAAGAGCTCTTTGTGTGCTGGGGAGAGGGGTTGCTTGTGCACCCAGGCCGGCTCCTGGGGTGACCTCCAGGAGCTCCCACCGCCTCCCGGAGTCACTGGGCAGGGGTGCTGAAGCTTGCCACCGCCATTAATATCCTCGTACAAAGAATTCAAAAAGATTTCCTGTCACTGACAAGGACAGATTCGTTAGAGGGCTCTCAAGGAAATGGACAATAACTAATTAATTGAGCTCTCCCTGGCATCCCGTGCTGCCATTTCACATTTATCTCTTCTAGTTTCTCACCACGCAGGGCTAGGTCTTCCTTTTCTTTCTTCCCTTTGTTCCTTTGTATCCCTCTTTCATTACATTTCTCACTCCCTTCTTTCATTCTTGCCTCATTTCCTCCCACCCCTCTTTCTCTTTTATAGAATCTGTACTTAAAAAACCAAAAAACCAAAACAAACCACACAGATTATAGGCCAAGATTTTTCTAGGAATATGGTTATGTTTCTTCTGACTCTGAAAACTGCCATCTTGCAGGGTTGGCAGGGGCCTCAGAAGTTCCCTCTTTGTACTGGGTATAGAAATAATCTTTAACATCCTTGACAAGGGATTACAAAGCTTTTCTTAAAAAAAAACACACACACACACAAAAACCCTCCAAAAACCTACAGTGACCTACTAAATGGTGTATTATTATGATTACTATTATTAGCATCCAGGAATGACATACTGTAAATGCTGTAGAAAATAAGGAACCATGCCAACTGTCTTGTCTTAATTTAGAGAAAAACAATTGAGGACCTGTCTCATTAAGTGCAAACTGCATAAAAACCCACACACAGTTCTGTGAGATCTTGAATACCCCATGTAGATGCTGCTTCATCTTTCTCCTTGTAACTGGGCTGCTAGTCTTACTGGGTCAGAGCAGGGCACCAGTGAACTCAAAGTCCATTGTTCCCTTTTCAGTCTCTCTGCACAGAGAATCTGACTTCACCCATGCGTGCCCCACCACCTCTGTTCTCGCGGCCATCTATGCAGAGGGACGTAGGGCGTGGGGTGGGGTTGTTGTAGATGAAAGCAAACAGATCTGGGCTTGGATCCTGGCTTGGCCACTTTCTTTGTGTATGTGACCTTTAGCAATCATTGGACCTCTTGGTGCCTCAGTTTTGCCATCTGGGAAATGGAGATACCAATGTCTTGAATCTCAGCAAAGCTTATCGTGGAAATAAAATGAAAAAGGCTGTGCGAGTGTTGGAAACTGAGGGCTGACTCACGGGTGACCAACCGCCCCAGTTTGCTGAGAGTGAAGGGTTGCTTGGGGCACAGGAGTTTCAGTGCTAAAGCCAGGGCAGTCCTGGGACAACTGGGATGGTTGGTCATCCTACTCAGAGCTATTCATCCCTCCTGGGAGGACCCAGACCCAGCTTAAACAGGCATGCCAGGAGGGATGGGGCTTTATGGTTGAAGGAAGTCTTGTTTCCGCCTGTGGACTAACTACCTGCTCTGTTTTGGATCTATGGATTCCTAACTCTGCTTTGAAGAAGGTTTACATACTGTCTCTCTTCTCAATATCTCAAGGGGTAGCATGAAACGTTAAAATTAAGTATGGATGTATGTAAAATGAAGCAAGAACAAATTCCTTCCTCTGAGTTGGAGCTTGTTCATTCTTCAAGACCCAGAACATTTGTTACCCTGCGTGAGCCGTTAGCTCCTGCTGCTCTCTCTCTCCTCAGAGTGATTCTATGCTTTTGGGGGTAATGTATTAGATTACTGCTTTACTTCCAGGTAGATTTTAAAATCCTTGAAAGCAGAGAGCCTGCCTTATATTTTCTATGCAATAACCGAATGAGTGAATAAATGGGGAATGAGGGAGTGAATCAGTGTTTTTTTGTTTGTTTAGTTTCATACATGCCTTTTAGTCGTGGGCTGGACCTATTGTGTATCTTATATCTAGAATTTTTGAACTTTAAATAGTGGATCCCTAATCCTAGTTCTCAGTCTCACTGCCATATTAAATTCCTAAACCCCAAATGACCCAGCTCACTCGTTTGATAAACTGGGAGAATATAACATATTTTCTTTAAACACTTAAATATTAAATTGAGAATAAATGGCCCTAACTGGTTTGGCTCAGTGGATAGAGAATTGCCCTTCTGCCTGAAGGGTCCCAGGTTTGATTCCAGTTAAGGGCATGTACCTTTGTTGCGGGCACATGCAGGAGGCAACTGATGGATGTTTCTCTCTCACTGATGTTTCTAACTCTCTGTCCCTCTCCTTTCCTCTCGTAAAAAATCAATAAAATATATATTTAGAAAAAAAAGAATAAATGTAAAACCTGCATTTGACAAACTGAAAAAAAAATTCAAACTACAAGAAATCAAAAAAGCAAAATTGGTCTTGCCTGTCCCTCTCACCCTGTGTCTTAATTCCTCTGAAATGAAAATTTCTTCTTTCAGTTTTTTGGTGGCTACAATTGAAATTCCATATAACAGGAGTTTATGTTTTGGATATATCAACATTTGATAGTATATTTTGACATGTTATGGAAATTTGAGATATTTGGTCATTTTCAATAATGTTTACCTTTTCTCTTTTTTCTGCCTTCCTAAGATAACAATAATTCTAATGGTTAGCTTTATACCTTTACAGATTCTCCTTTCTCTGTTGAATTATATTTAGACATTCTCTATGGAATTCCCATTATACAATATACTTAGATTTATTTCTACATCTCTCCTCTGCTTTTGATTTTTGTTATACAATTTATTTTTATGTTGTCAAATTTTACAATATTTGCATTCTGTTCTGTTATTATAATTGTCTTTAGTAGTGCATTAATCACAGGTTAATTCTAAATATTAACCAAAGAATAATAGTATTTATAGAACTCAGCCTACTGAAGTGACGGATCTAAAGAGCAGAAAATGTAATCCTGCCACTCAAAAGAGCAGCAAAAGATTCTTGGTTTTTTTGGAGCTGTCTTTCCTTCTTGGTCATGTTCAGCTATTATTTTTCCTTGTATATTTTTCTTATCTCAATTTCTTCTTATACTTTTGTTTTACTGGGAGTCCTCATTAGGACTTTTTTTGTGTGGAGTATAAGGGCATAACATTTTAAAATCTTTGTCTGAAAATGTCTTTATTTTCACTTACATTTGAGTGATAGTTTGGCTGGGTATAGATTTCTAATTTGAAATATTTCCCTCAGAAATTTGAAGGACTTACTCTGGAGAAGTCTGCTGTCACTCTGATGTTGTTATACTTTGTAGGGAACTTCTCTATGATAATTTTAAGGATTTTTATCTTTACCTTTGGAATTCTGAAAGTTTACCAAAATTTGTTTATAAGTGTGCTGTTCCTAATCATTCTTTTTAAAACTTCATTGGTCATTTCACTATAAAAAATTATCTCTTTATTTACCTTTGGGATTTCCACAACCCATTATTTATTTGATTATTTTCCCCTCTCTATTGTCTCTAATCTTTCTTCCAAGATTCAGGTATGTGTTGATTTTCTGGCTCTATTTTCCACAATCTCATGTTTCCTTCTTTTTATATTTGCTTTTTAATGGGGAATTTACTCCATTCAGCGTCTTTAGCCTTATCCACTGTAATGTTCTATTCCATATGAAAATATATATTTTTTAAATTTAGTAATCTTATTTTCTTTTTTTTTTTTAAAAATAGCTTATTGATATTTAGAGGGAGGAAGGAAGAAGAGAGGAACATTGATGTGTGAGTGCAACATTAATCTGCTGCCTCCTGTATGCACTCTATTGGGTATTGAGTCTGCAACTAGGGCATGTGCCCTGATTGAGAATCAAACCAACAACTTCTCAATGCAAGGGACAACACCCAACCAACTTAGCCACACTGGCCAGGGTAGTAATCATATTTTTAATTTCCAGGATTTTTTTCTTGTACTACAAATGTTCTTATTTCATGACAATTGCAATTTATTTGTTCATTAATTTATTTTGTTGTATATTCAGCATCCACTCAAATATTTCTAAAGACATATTAGAACATTCTGAAATTAATTTTTACTATCCTTAATTATTTCTATTTCTTTTGATGTCTTATTGAGTTCATCATTTTAATGAAAATTGATTTTCTCAACTGTCTTATGACCCTGATTTAAATGAAGGAGTGATTTGATTTGTATGGGTAGCTTCTATGGGGTTTTCTCTGCGGTTTTTAAAAGTTTATTTCCTCAATAGGTTTCTCCGTTGAATGGGAGATCTTATTTAGGGCTGCAATAAAAGTGAGTGGGTGGGAAGATTTTTGTGTATGTTCCACGAATAACAAAGAGACATGTAGATTGAGGAACCCTCTACACAATCCCCAAAGTAATAGAAATTTACTCTAGGGTTAGAACTTTTTAATTTTATACCTAGATGTAGCTAATTCCTCTTATACTTCCCCTTCACCTGGTGTAACGAGGAGGTCTCTAATCTTCATTCAAACTCTTTCAGGCCCTCTTTCCTGCACTAACTCCCTTTCTTAGTGACATCCCCATTATTCCTAGGGAGAAGCTGTCATGCTTTTTCCTGGGGACATAACATGCTGCTGTCAGTCTCATAAGCTCTGTAAGCCTGGGGATAGAGCAGAGGTCTGATGAGCGGTAAGATTCCTATTACAGTTTTATAGTAATGAACCCCCTGCCTGATTAGGTTCTGTCGGCCCCTTGGGAAGGCTACTTTGTCTTTTGGGCTATAATGTACCCAACTCTTATTCTTCATTGATTTTATATTAGACATTTTCTATTTTTCAGGATTTTCTCAACATTTCTGGTGACATATGGCTCCCTTTCTTGTATTTGGTTTGATCAAGAAAATGATTATTTTTCTATCATATCAACATATCAATATGGCCTCAGCAGATGGGGAGGTGACACATGGGCTTCGTCTATGAGCTAGAAATGATAGGCAGAATATAATACCTGAGGTGGATTGCCTTATTTGTTTTAAAAATGCCTGTGTTTCACTTAAATTACCCCTTTCCTTTGGTCAAACACACAGCTTCATTTATCTGTAGATCTGTCCTCCTTCACCACCTACCTCAAAAGCTCAGATGCCTTAGCTTGCATTTTCTCTCTGAAGCTTCGTTCAACTTCTGCAGCTCCTGTAGAGTCTTTGTTTCTGGAACAGCAGAAGCACCTTAAATGAGAGGTGAATTCAAAAGACATGTGTATAGCTTTTGTCTGTTTCTGCTCCTAAAGTGATGGCCCATCAGGACTGGACCATGCGTGTGTCTTTGTTCTTGTGTGCATGCTGGTACAGGGGGTAGGGCTTAGTGGGTGAATGGGTGTGGTCTGCTGGCCCCACAGAGTGTGGTTACTGAACACTTACTGATGAATGGGGAAAAAAAATCTATTCTTGTAAGAAGCTTGACTATGCATTGTTTCTCTTTCATAACTTTACTTAGGAATGTGCTGGAATTGGGCTATTGAAACCTTGATAACAATAAAGATTTTTAGTTGCACTGTTTTTCTTTTTTAATATTTAAAAATAGCCCATTAAGCCTGATGGGTTTAGGTTTGCAATACATAATTAAGCATTCTCTCCCTTCCCTATCCCCCTTTTTCCCCCCACAAATGTGGGTACCTAACATCTCTGTAATCTTACTCTTTTCTTTCTTGCACAAGAAAGCTTGAAATATTAATTGCTTCATCAGCCACTTTAGGATTTTTAATATTTTTTCCCATTCTATGGGCTGCATACCTCCTGTGTGAATTCTGCCTATTCTCACAGCTGTCTGAGAGATAAGCAACTATAAAGTCTCTGCAAATAATCTATAAATTATATTCAAATCCACATGTCCAAATGATCCTTTCTTTAATCTATAAAATAACTCTACTAGAGGCCTCCTAGTGAACTTCAATTGGAAACATTGTTTTCCACCTACTCATATTTCTGTCAAATATGTTCTTGTTAGAAAGGAAGAATAGAACTGGTGAAATTGGTCCTCAAACCCCCTGCCAGCTAGAGAGGCAGCATGGGTGCAACAGGGCACCCTGGTTCAAATCAGTAAACCCTGGCTATTGAAAGAAAACCAGAAAAATGAGAATGAAATGATTCGGTTGCTGCAGAAGAGGCATCTTTTGTGAACTCTATTTGGCATGCCATTGCTCTCACAATGAGAAAAATTCATTATTTATTCCAATCACTGCTTAATGTTCTTAAGATATGCCAAGGAGAGGGTCGAAAGGCTGGATTATTATATTAGTATCACAAGGCATCTATGATTTTTTTTTAATGATATGGCTGAGTGGTATTTAAAATTTTATGCTATCTGTCCCATCCTATCAATCTAACCTTGTTTCTAGTCTCCAATCCTGGTAGGTCAGAGTCCTCACCACTCTCAGAATATGGCATGTCCTGCTCATTCTCATCTCCATGCCTTTCCTCCTGCATTCCCTACCTGGCATGCCTTTATTTACTTAGTTTCCCATCTCCAAAGCTTTTCCAATGAGCAAGTAATCTCTCCAAGCTGTCCCTCAAAATCAAAGAACTAAATGATTTCTTGCTGATAGCCTGCTGTGTTCTCAATAATACTCTGTTAGCTGTGTAGGATTTACAGGAAGATTTATAATTCACATTTATTCAGCTTCTACCATGTGCCAGGCACTGGATGAGGCCATTTGCATGGAGCATTATCTGAGTCAACTCTCAATCTTACTCAATTTCTAGTTTGTAGATAAAGAACCAGACTTAAAAGTTACCCACCTAGGACCGTGGTCGGCAAACTGCGGCTCATGAGCCACATTTGGCTCTTTGGCCCCTTGAGTGTGGCTCTTCCACAAAATACCATGGCCTGGGCAAGTCTATTTTGAAGAAGTGGCGTTAGAAGAAGTTTAAGTTTAAAAAATTTGGCTCTCAAAAGAAATTTCAATCGTTGTACTGTTGATATTTGGCTCTGTTGACTAATGAGTTTGCCGACCACTGACCTAGGAAGTGGAAGAACTATTATTTGAATCCATTTCTATTTGACTCTAAATCCATGTTCTTTTTATTATACCATGATACCCATGCTAATCTATAATAATATACTAATTAGACCGGACGTCCTTCCAGATGACTTCCCAGATGAAGATGGGGCTCCGAGGGAAGCCCGGGTCCCAGGTGCCAGAGGGAAGCCGGTGCCAGCAGCCGGGGGAAGGAAGGCCAACGCTTGTACGAATATTGTGCATCGGGCCTCTAGTAGATTTATAATCTAGTTAAGGTGAAAGATAGATATTTATGGACTCATACTACATTCTCAAAGTTGGGAGGTGTTTTTATTTTTGACATCATATCGTTCAATCCTTTCCTGGAATACTGGATATTCTGTCTAATATCTTAAGAATAAAAAAAAAAAAGTTTTTTTTTTTAAAAAAACAGAAAACCTTTAGTGACAGAAATTCCCTACCTGTCACGTTGAATGAATGAGAACCTGGGTGAAACACTTTAAAATTGTTCCTATCAAAGGCTTTATTGTCAATGTTGACTCTTTTTCCAATTAGTTAAGCAACTTTTTAAAGTTACAAAAAATATAATTTTTTTCTCTAAGTGCTATATTTTTCTCAGAGTGCCAGAATGAGTATCATCATGCCATTGACAAAAATATTCTTGGGATGGATCTGTGGGCACACCATTAGAGCTATCCTTGCTAATGGACAACTATGCAATGATTAGCATCTTTATGTGTGGTCATTTGCTCATCTATAGAGTTCATCTAGCTTATTATTGCTTTGAAATTAGTGGTATGGAGATGTTGTTACAGAGTTTGGTGAAATTCAGGAGCATTGCATGTATTCCATTTTCCTATTTTACTTTTGTAAAATCCCAGAATGAAAGGGAATAGTTGGGTGTGACTTGTTTTGCTGAGCTCAGGTTGGCATCATGGCCTCTCTTCATATATTTTCCAGTCTACACCAGCTGCCTGTTTGCTAATCTGTTCTACAGTTTGTCCCAAAATGAGACATGATTTTGACACCCAAATTCTTGAAATTTTGAAAAATTGGGCCACTTTGTAAAAGAACATGAACCAATGACCTGGTTACGAACAGTCTATAATGAAGTACCTTTTTTTTGGACATAGATCCTATGCATTGTGGAGAGCCGAAGGGCGTGATGTCATTAAGAAAGTCTTCATTAGAAAGGTGGACTTTGGAGGATGGTTAGAATTGAGTTACACCATGAGAAAAGGAAAGAGAATTCCAACAAACAGGATGAGCAAATGAATGGAGGCCTAAAGAATAAATTAGGTTGTTTGTGGGCCCAAAAGGCATTGGTTTGGCTGGAATGGTAAGCACAGGCTGGGGAATATCAAGAATGTGGTGGGATAGGCCGGGTGGGGTTGCTTGTAGAATAGCCTTGAAGGTGACACAGAAAGTGTTGGTTCTGAAGGTCGTGGTAGGAAAAAGGAGATCAAAGATTTTTGAGCAGAGGAGTCCTCTGGCGTAAGTCACATTGAAAGAGGATGATCCTGGCCGCTGTGCGCAGGAATGCATGATGTGAAGGGACTGCTGGAACCCACGAGGCTCAATTGGAACTGACACTGTGATCCCAGAGTGAGAATGGAAGAGTCTTGGGCTGTAGAGACATTGGAACTGCATAGGAATGGACACAGGAGCCTGGGAACCTGGCCAGACTGAAGGTGTGATGGTTAATTTTAGGTGTCAGCTTGATTGGATCATGGGATGCCTACATATCTACAGAAACATTATTTTAGGATGTGTACAAGAAAGATTAGCCCGTGAATCTGTGGACTCGGTTCAGGTTGCCCTCCCCAATGTGGGTGGGCATCATCCAGTCCATTGAGGGATGAGTGGAACAGAAAGGCAGAGGAGGGGACATTCTCTCTCTGCCTGGCTGAATGAGCTCAGACACCAGTCATTTGCCCTTGGAGTGGGGCTGATGGCTGATACCGTTGGCACTCCTGCTTCTCAGACCTTCAAACTCGGACTGGAACTTACACCATTGGCTTTCCTGGGTTGGCCTCCAGTTTGCAGATGGCAGATCGTGGGATTTTTCAGCCTCCGTAATCACCGGAGCCAGTTTATATTCAGGTTGCCCCCCCAAAATGTATACACACTTCAAGTGATTATAAAGTCAGTGTTAGTTAGCATGCAATTCATTTTCAAATTTTAAAAGAATCTACAGAAATGAATAATTGTTTTTGTCAATGCCTGTTTTCAAACTGATGACTGTTATGGTCGAGGCACTGCTGATAAGTTGAAGCAGTGGAATCACAAATATCAAGAATCATTTGTTTGGTATTTGTTCACCCTCAATTCATCGACTGTTGCTAGTTTTATACCATAAACTTTATTTTTTATGTATCCCCATAAAAAAGTCTAGTGGAATTTTAGTATAAATTGTCTTTGTTCAAAGCTTAATTTGACTTTTTTTTTTTTTTTACAATATATTTTTATTGATTTCAGAGAGGAAGGGAGAAGGAGAGGGAGAGAGAGATGGAAACATCAATGATGAGAGAGAATAATCCATTGGCTGCCTTCTGCATGCCCCCAACTGGGGATTGAGTCCCAACCTGGGCATGTGCCCTGACTGGGAATCAAACCATGACCTCCTGGTTCATAGGTTGATGCTCAACCACTGAGCTATGCCGGCCAGACAAAGCTTAGTGTGACTTTCAACAATAAAGATTAAAAAAAAAGCTTAGTGCCTGGCTGGTTTTAGTGGTTAGAGCATTGGCCTGTGGACTGAAGGGTCCCTGGTTTGATTCCGGTCAAGGGCACATGCCCAGTTATGGGCACGATCCCCAGTAGAGGGTGTGTAGGAGGCAGCCGATCAATGACTCTCTCTCATTATTGATGTTTCTATTTCTCTCTCCCTCTCCCTTCCTCTCTGAAATCAATAAAAACATATTAAAAAAGAAAAAGGCTTAGTGTGGCTTCACCCATTAGTTCAAATCAGTTAAAACTGAAAAGGAGTGAAAATTAAGTGAGCTATCGGCTGTTAAAGTGTGTATACAGTTTTTGGGGACACCCTTTATATATGATATATTCTATTGGTTCTGTTTCTCTGGCGTACCTAACTGGCATAGGATACTTGACTAGCGTGGTGATGGAGACTGAATGAGATGATGTGAGGAATAACGTGGGGTGGTGAGTCAAAGACAAGTATAACTTTTACAGTTCCAGTCTTGGTGCCTGGGAGGAATCTTTTGTCATAAAAAGAAATAGTATAGGGGGGTCAGGGTGGGCATATGTGCTTTGGTTGCAAAACTGGACTCCTTGGAAATGAAATCCTCGACAGAAATGTTCTTTTCAGCGACATTCTAAATACTCTACCAAAACTTACGTTTGGAAGTGATTTCATTGTAGGTGTCTCTTTAAATACATATGTACGGGCAGCAAAATAACCTCCCACCTCAGATCTTTAGAAAAAATAAGAGGCCCTGTAACTATTGAGGAAAAATACATTTACCTTCAAATTATATTGTTTTAGAGGTTGAAAGTATGTAATTTCCCAAGGAACACATCGCCATCCAGCCTGCTGGGAGGCTGTTGCTCAATTACTCCCAGCAGTGGCGAAGGTGCCCACGATCCTCCAGCTCTGCTTCAGATGGAGGGAGCAGAGGCCTTGCCCAGGCTGCAGGCTGACAGAGCACGTGGTGCTGCACCTTGGGCCGTGGTCCCTCTGCTCTGATGTCAGGAGCCTGTCTAATCGCAGGTTGCCGGCACAGGTGGCCCTGGCCTTTGCTCTCCTTGCCTGTTAGTTAATTTGTCTGGCTGGCATGTCTCTGAGCACCACTGTGTTGCAGGCTCCATCCCCTGGGTGTGACCAAGTGGAAATATTCTTGTTGTTTCTTGTCTCCACGGAAAGAGGCCAAATCAGAGTTCAGCCGATGGGAGGGGCCAGAGTGACCCTGCAGGTAACCCTGCCCTGGCAATTGTAGACTCTGTCATCTACAAGGCCGGCTTGAGCAGAACGAGCTGCTGAGAGCTCAGCAGGCTCAAGGCCTGATGCCTGAGGATGCATTTTATTAGCGATATGGTTATTGTTATTGGGCCTTGTGAAGGGCTGTGGACACCTAGAATTTTTGTTAATAATTTAACTTTAATAAGTTAGCATCTGATGTCATCAGGGTTTCCAATGTGACATAAAGGGGTCATCAGTGTGTATACACCAACATGCAGAGTTTGTCTATAGAAACAATTGGCTTTCCCACGTACGCAGTGTCTTGATATTCTGGTAGTTTTGAAAAACAGAATTGTTGAAACTCTGTTATGAATTTTAGGTCTGTCTTCTTTCCCGCTGCCCTTCCTTAATGTTATCAATTCAAATGTCACTTGAGATGAGTACTTGCTCAGGGCAGAGGATGCAGAAGAGAGTGAACTGGTGGCTTCAAAAAGTAATAGACAGAATACAATAACCCAAGCAGGAAAGTGGGAGTGGGTGTGAGGTTCTGGGAAGCCCTCCTTCCCTGACACCCTTCCTCTCGCGCCATCCATTCCTCCCACTGCAACCCTTGAAAGGTTGTTTGTTAAAACTCCTGAGAACATGCAACCAAAACAGACCCGCTGTAACCAATCCAAAGGTTGATTCTGGTGTGCAGTTTGAGGCTTTGGAAAAGGATCACTGGCTCATGGTAAAGACTTATAAACAAGTCCCAATGTCAGCCAAAGGCAGAGTGTCATGAAGGGAACTGTTAGATCTTTGACTCATCAAAGAGAGTCTATAGCTTTTCTAGCTCTATCTCTTTTTTCTTTCTCAGCATCTCTCCTGGTAACAAGGGGAGCTTGGAAATTGTTTTTTAGCAAATGCATTAGAGGGAAGGTTGAAGGGAAGTGACACATTGACAAGTGACTGAGGGAACAGACCTGGGAAAGAATGGTAAATAAAAGAAGCTACTGAAAATGAGCACCTCCCCAAAGTCCTTCAAGGTTAATTGCAGGTGTGCAGCTGACCCCTGTAAACTGGGAACTGGAAGGGATGTGGCAGCATCTCTTCTTCCTCGTGAAACCCACCAGATCTTAAAATAGCCCCGTAGCAAAAGCAGGAGCCTTCGCCCGACTGTTTAGGGCTGGTGTTGACCGTATTGCCTGTGTGCACTCGGCCTGCATTGCGTTTGTGCATCTCTACCCTCCACCTTTGTGCAGTTTTCCTACCGCATATCATCACCATCATCACTGTCATTGTCATCTTTATCATTGTAGCCATTAGCACGTATGGATGTTGACTCTGTGCCAGGCACTGTGCTCAGATGTTTCCTCCCCACCCCCCAATAAAGTAAGCCTATGAGATAATCACTATTATTATTCCCATTATACAGAAGGGGAAAATTGAAATGAAGGCCTTAATTGCTTTGTTCAAGTCACACATCCAATCAGTTGTAGAGCCAGGGTCCTACTCAGGAAGTCTGTCTCCAGAGAGTCCATGCTGTGAGTAAACAGATGATGGGTGAGTGGATGGTAGATGAACAAACGAGTAAATGACTCTTCAGCAGTGTTCTCTTTGCCCTGACCGACGGAATTCACAGAACAGGGCAGTGGGCTGTGGCATCTCTCTGCAGTCCTCATCAGTGGGGCACCATTACCCTTTTGTGCCGTGTGTCCTTCCACTCAGACACACAGCCCTCCTGGGGCAGGTTGTTGATGCCTCTGTGTACCTACCATAGCCCTCTGTGGCAACACTGGGAAGGAATCTCTGAGAGTCCCTAGAAATTCCAGGGAGAAGAGTGTCCTAACCTCATGTACCCAAGTACATGTACCCTCAAGCCTCTTGGAAACACTCAAATCCAGACAGACCAGGGCAAGCACCCTCTCCATGGGTGGAGATGAGGAGGGGAAGGAGGAGGAGTTTTAAGACCAGGTGCCAGTGTGTCATCCCCCAAATCACCAAACCCTGCTTTTCCTCTGAAGATACCCTCTGTGATGGATGGCATTGTGTCTCCCCAAAATGTGACTTGATTTGGAAATAAGGTTTTTTTCTTTGCACATGTAATGAGTTATGATGAGGTTATACTGGGTTAGGATGCGTGCTAACTCCAATGACTTGTGTCTTTATGGGAAGAGGAGAAGGAACTCACAGGGAAGAAGGCCATGTGGGGATGGAGACAGAGATTGGAGTGATGTAGCCTTCAAGGCCAGGAATGGCAAGGATGGCCAGGAGCCATCAGAAGCCAGGAAGTGACACGAAAGGATTTCAGCAGGATGGTGGTCCTCTGACACCTTGATTTTGGACTTCTGCCCCTTAGGACTGAGATACGTTCTGTTACTTTAAGTCACCCAGTTGGTAGTAATTTGTTATGGCAGCACTGGGAAACTGATGCACCCTCTTCCCATGTCTGAGCTTTCTGTTTTCTCTTCCCCCACCGTTGCTGACATCTTAGGATGTCACTTCTGGTACTTGAAAAAAAAAATATGTTTATTGATTTCAGAGAGGAAGGGTGAGGGAGAGAGAGATAACAACATCAATGATGAGAGATAATCATTGATCGGCTGCCTCCCACACTGGGGATCGAGCCCACAACCCAGGCATGTGCCCTGATCAGGAATCGAACCATGACCTCCTGGTTCATAGGTTGATGCTCAACCACTGAGCCACGCTGGCCAGGCATCTTCTGGTACTTTTGTCCACGTCTGTCCTACCTTGCAAAGTCTCCACTGGATCTAGCCTTTGATAATCTCGGTGAGAGATAATCTAGAAAGAAAAAAACGGAGTTTGATATTTCAACTTGTTGCCATAAAGAAATATATCACATCACGCAGTTAGACCTTGACACTTAGTAGGTGCTCAGTAATGTCTAGTGGATCAAAGAAAGAAAGACTAAATAGAGACTCAACTCATGGGTATAGCTTTTTATGTCCCTCTTTGTCTCTCACTCACCGCAGTGTGCAGTGAATTTTCATGAAATAAAAGGCTGATGATTTGTTTCAGACCTTCTACTTCAAAGTATAGACTCACCTATTTGGAGTTCAAGTGTAAAAGCAATTCCTCCCTGCATTAGCATTAATTGTCTTCATATATAAAGAGCCTAGTATGTGGCAGGTACCAGGCTGGGTTCTTACATGCATTGTCTCACTTGCTTACTAGAACCCAATGAGGTACCTACCTTACTATTTAATTGATGAAGGAAGTAAGAAAGAGATAATTATAGTAAGAGCAAATGTGTTTTGAGTACTTATCATATACCATGCTGGGGACTTTCCACACATCATTTCATGTAATGCTCCCAGCGGCCCTCTGAGGTTGGTTCTATCATTTCTCGAATTTTAGAGAAAAGCCTCGTGACTAGCCCCATGTTGCATGGCACACACACACAAAAAGTCTGAAGAAGTAACTCCTTTCCCCTGAAGATGGGGCTCATAATCCAGATGGGAAGAGAAGACTGATTCATGGTTCAGATCATTTGTGTTTACAGATGAGCATAAGGGCGGGGCTGAGACCCAGTCTGGCTCTGAGAAAGTCCTTCACGCTGCGGAAAAGAGAAATGTTGGGGAGGAGCTATGGAGAGTGTTAGTGAAATGCCTCATTTTCTGTTGGAGGGGTTGGAGTAAGATGTGGGGCTTGATGGTAAGAGGTCCTCAAAAATTTCAAGAAGGATCCCTTCTGTGAGGGACAGCTAGACAGGAATACACATCAGAGCAGACGTCTGAGTTGGCTGTCTTCATAAGAAGGGAACTTGAGGGATGGCCCTTAGATGTGTTCACTTAATGAATATTAGACATGTTCAAATCAATGAAGATCAGTGTGTGTCCTTAGATTTGTTGAGAATCCACTCTCCTACCACCTTCCTATTTGAGATCATGTTAGATTTCATGAGGCTTTGGCTATGACTTGGAGGACTTACTTTTAGGATCTTAAATTCTGTGGGTGGAGAGCTGGTGTCCTCCAGTCACCTGCTTACATGTGGTTTGGGCATCTTGGTGGAGCATAGGACTCCTGATAGAGGCAATTTGGACTGCACGTCTGCTCCCACTGTCTACAGTGGTTCAATCTTCCCATTCCCTACCAAGCCAGTGAGGGTCACAGAGCCCCAGGCTCAGGCATAATGGCTTGAGAAATGATACATCCAAATGTTCCAGTGGGTAGGGCAGAGAGGGGTGACAAGAGAGGCAGTACCTGGGACAGCAAATGAAATGAAAATTTGGAAACCATCCAATGAATTATCCACTTGAAAGGGCAAAACTTCCATTGAGTTTACAATGGAAACAGGAGAAATAGGAGGAAGAAAGTGAAAATTAGGGTAGAACTTTAGAGATAGACATGGAGGACTTTCTGGATTCAGAGAAGGTAATGCTGGGAGTCTTTGTTAAAGGTCCTTTGGACTTGGACTTGGGGCAAGGAGCGGTCATAAATACATTATTTTTCCTGGACTGGAGTATCCTGTAGTTTGCTTACACACTTGGAAAACTCCTATGCATTCTTCAAAACCCAACACAGGCAATTATATCTCTCAGATGACTTCTCTGATCCCTCAGCATGCATTAGGAGCCTCTTTTCCGTGTTACTGTGACATTCTGTGCTTACTATTCTTCTGTCAACCGATAGTCCTTGGTGCCAATTCAACGCCAACAGGAACCCCAGTTTGGGGTGTGGTGAAGAAGGAAACTTTGTTCAGTGCAAAACATTTCAATTGCGACTACCTCACAGTGCATGGCTGTGAGGCAGTCCTGGGCCAGCCCTTTCTGGCTAGACAGCTCTGCTCTGCTCCTTGATGGTCTGCTTTATCGGCACTGGTCTGCTCCGCTGTCCTTTGGTCTGCTCCATTCTGTGCCAATCTGCTCTGGCCTGTGCTGGTCTCTCCACTCTGCTCCCAGGAGACATCTTTGGTGTTTCAGCTCACCTAGGGAGTGGCAAGCTTCAGCCCTTGGTGGAAAGGGAAAGTGCACTCTCAAAGCCTCAGGGGTGCTGGTTTATATGGACCGAAGTCCCCACCCCTGGTCCCTGATTGGTCTGTCCTCATGCAAATCCTTGAAGTTTGATTGGTCTAAAAGGCACTGCCCTAATTGGGCAGAATAAAGCCTCTCTGGTTGGTCAGAGCTGCAGAGCTTTGATTGGATGGGAAAAGCCTCAGTCCTATTGGTTGAAATAGGATTCCAGGAACTCCTTTATAAGGGCTGCTCAGGTGGCGGAAACACAGTGCAGGCTTCTTCTTCCTGAAGTACATTTGCATGAGAGGCCTCTGTGTAGAAATGGCTGGTAGGATCTGTTTTTTTTTTTTTTTTTTTTTTTTTTTTTTTTTTTTTTTAAATTGGACCCTGGTTAGCCACCAGGAGCCCTTCCTAGCAGGTGTCTTCTTTTTCAGGGCTCACAGTTCTAATGCTTATTACTCTATTTGGTTAAATTTTCTCTTTCCCTCACCATGTGCAACTTGATGTTAGAACAGTGCAATCTTACTGGCTACATTTGTATCTAGCACATGTCTCATGGTAGACACTCAAAGCATGTTTATTGATCCTAATTATAAATTTTAAAAAATTGCCATTTTGTCTCATTCAATTTTGCTGTGAACCTAAAACTGCCTTAAAAAATAAAGTCTGTTTTAAAGAAAAGCCATGTTTTTTTTATACACCAGTCTTTCATGAGATTAGTTGGAATATGAGTTTTTCAAAAAGCTTGATCATCTCAGGGTACATGGGCAAAATCATGTTTTTGGATCTGAAAAGCTAAGTGGGTACTCTGCGCCCCCCTAGGCACTGGCCCCGGGGAGGTCCAGCTGATGTTATCACTCTCCCTCTGACATCCCTGTTCTTTAGATTCAATGGGACTTGAGGCCGCCTCTGTCTGCTCAGTCTGTGGAATTTGCAGATGGTGCTGGCAGATGCTCAACTCGGTCCTCCTCAATGCTGCTTGTTCTCTGCTGGCGGCCACTGCACGATAGGCCTGGTGCTGGCAGAAAGGATGGGAGTCCTGGGGGAGGGGAGCTGGGAAATCTGACTTTCATGCCTGGAGAAAGGGTTCTGACCCTCTTTGAACGGCCTGTGCTGAGATGGCCGTGGAGCTGAGAGGCACTGCTGACCCTGGAGAAGTTGGCGGGCACAGGCCTTATTGCTGTTCTCAATTTCCATCTTCAGGATGGAAACATCTCCTGCTTCCGCCTCCAGAGAGCCTTTCTCTGTGCTTCTTTGTGAGACGTTTCTAAGAAGCACCCGCGTTCTGTTCCTGGTGGTGAATTGATTTAGAAGATCCTTTGTTGATAGCCTAGCTTCCAAAGCTCTCGGAGTCTTCTGTTTATCTTCCTTCTCCTTTTTGAGCGAGGCTGCACTTACAAAGGAGAGAGGAGAAAATAAAAACACCCTTCTTATTGACTTATAAACTCATTAAGCCCTGTTTGGGGGCCACAGGGTATCTATTTTGTGGTAACTAGTATGATTTCCACATGTTTTATCCTCAGTTAAAAAGGGGTGTGTGTGTGTAATGATAAATCAAACCATTCTGTGTCTATGAAGAGTGTGTGAGTTTTATATTCGCTGTTTCATCATTTTCTTTTGTTTCAGATGTTTATTTAATTTTATCTCAGCGAACATTCATTGAGCACTTAATGTGTGGTCAGTGTGGATAAAATGAGATCCACAACTTGAGGAGCTACTAGAGGAGAGAGACTAGGAAACAAACAGCTGTGGTTTTTAGGGCAACCAAGGCACCAAACACATTCAGGTACTTACTGTAGAGGTTAAATTTCCTTGAGGGTACTAAGCAGGTTTAAATTATCTTTATATACCCCCAGGCACAGGCAGGTCTTAGGCCATATCTTCTTAATTCCAGGGTGGAAAAAGACTTTCTTATTTTAGTTGTCATTTGGGAAATCCTGGGGAAGCCTGGGTGACGTGGCTCAGTGCTTGAGTGTCGACCTATGAACCAGGAGGTCACAGTTCCATTCCCAGTCAGGGCACATGCCTGGGTTGCGGGCTTGATCCCAATAGGGGGCATGCAGGAGGCAGCCAATCAATGATTCTCTCTCATCATTGATGTTTCTATCTCTCTCTCCCTCTCCCTTCCACTCAATAAAAATACATAAAAAAAAAAAATCCTGGCGAAGGATTCTGATTAGTCTGGCTGGGTCACATGGTCCCTTCTATGTCCTGATGTGGCACAGCGTTTGGATGGGGAAGGATGATTGGCTCACCCCACAAGAACAGATGGTTGGAGAAAGAGGAGGCACATCCTCATGAAAAAGAAGAGCAGAAGCAGGGACGGGTGCTCAGCAGACACAGTCTCTGTCCACCTTGCTGAGGAGCATCGATCAGCATTGATTCCTGTCAGAGAGAGCCCAGCCTTACTTGCAATCATCCACTTTAGATGTCTTCATTCACAGCCACCCCTTCTGGTTAGGGACATCATAGGCTATTCTCATCATCATCATCATTATATCCTTATTTAGTGAGCACCTGCTCTATGCTAGGCACTGGACCAGCTTCAGAAATAATAAGGCAGAAATTATTTTTCTACTTCATTGAGGTTCAGAGACATTAAAGGACTTATTCAAAGTTACACACCTAGTGAGGGTTTGAATTCCAGTCTCTCTGGTGTCAATGCCTGTATTCTTTCTGCTTCCCTAGTGCTGCTTGGGATTTGTGCATCTTTAGGATGAAAGAAAGCCTCTAGTGATGATGTGTAACTGAACTCAAAAGACTTTTGACCTCCAACCATTGTCTTCAAAATCCCCATGGGAAGTTCTTTGTCTGATGATTTGTGGTCATGTTTTATGAGGGCTCCAGGCACAAGGAAGGGTGCTCATAACAGGCTTGGAGCTCGTCCCCTGGTACACATTTGCAGGTGGTCCTGGTCAGCCAACTGGCAAAGCAGGAAATGGGTGGTGGAACACATTGCTTATTGGTTGCTGATGGAGATAATTATGGTGTACATGATTATTATTATTTTTTGGAGTGCCTGGATAAAACAAGCTGAAGGAATGCCATAAAAGTGTGTTGTGCTCCCAGGAGAATGTTCTGTGTTTAGCCTGAGGCCACTGCACACTCTCAATTTTGGATGACAATACAATAGTAGTAATGACAATGACAATACTGAATGTCCATAGTCTGCCACTTGTTCTTAATTTTCTCAAGTAGTGGAATACTTGACAGAGGTACATTTCAATCTCATTTTGTTTATTTTCATTTTTTAAATTTATTTTTTTATTGTGTTAAAATACACATGACTCAAAACTTATCAAGACCATTTTTAAGTGCACCATTCAGTGGTATTAAGTGCATTCATATTGTTGTGCAACCATCACCACCATCATTTTGCAAAACTGAAACTCCACCCATTAAACTATATCTCCCCATGAACCCTTTCCTCCCAGCCCCTGGCAACCACCATTCTACTCTCTGTTACTATGAGTTAGACTTTAAATAAATATTGTACAAGGAGACATAGGTAAAACTTTAGACAATAAAAAAAAATCAAAAAAATATTGTACATATAAGTGAGATCATGCAATATTTGTCTTTCTGTGTCTGGCTTATTTCACTTAGCATAATGTCCTCCAGGCTCATTATGTTGTTGCAAATGGCAAGATTTCCTTCTTTTTAAAGGCTGGGTAATATTCATTCATATATATATATATATATATATATATATATATATATATATATATATTTACTAGTGACCCGGTGCACGAAATTTGTGCACATTAAAAGGGGATTAATTAGAGGAAATAATTTAATATTGCTATTTGCCCTTTCCCAATAATAGAAGTGTCAGAGATGAAAGAAAATTAGTAAAATGTTTATGAAAACCTTCCTCCTGTCAGAGTCTGGGGCTTACCACGGGACCCAGAGTCAAATCCCTGCCCACCCACATGCACCTCAAAATCGTGTAAGACCCAGACCTGGATGGGCCCCCCCCCCCCCCCCATTGGGCTAGATCCAGACCCGGCCAGTCCCACCCTTGTCAAGTGTTGCCAGGCAGGGGGCATAGCCTCAGGTCCCCTGGCCCAGCACCAGGACGGGGTGTGTGGCCTGAGGTCCCCCAGCCCAGACCAGGGCCAGGGGCATGCCTTTAGGTCCACTGTCAAGCCTCGCCAGGTGGGGGACACAGCCTGAGATCCCCTGTCAAGCCCCGCTGGGTTGGGGGCATGGCCTGAGGTCCCGGACCTGTCAAGCCCCGCCAGGCGGGGGCGCAGCCAGCAGGTCCCTGCTGATTGCTTGTTAAGGCTCCTTATGGGAACTTGGCCTCAGCTGTGGGTGCAGCAATCTTTGTGACAGAGTGATGGTCAATTAGCATATTCCCTCTTTATTAGATAGGATATATATATATATATATATATATATATATATATATATATATATACACACACACACACACACACACACACTCTAATCCATTAATCTGTTAGCTTTATTTTGAATGGAGGTAACAAGGAGAGAGAGGCTGCTTCAGTGCTGCCTGCAGGAATAGTGATGTCCACGAGAAGCCATGGCTTCTGCTTGGGGGAGGGCATGGGGACTTTCTTCACGACTCTAATGGTCACCTGGCTCCAGGGACACTGTTTCCTCCCCTTGACCCCTCTGGGTATCTCACTGCCCTTATTCTCCCACCTCCCCCAGTTCTGTGAGTGGTCCCTTCATTAAAGTGTCTCTCTCTCTCTTTTAAAAGTCTTTATTGTTGAAATTATTTCACATGTTCCCCTTTTCCCCCATTGACCTCTCCCATCCCGCCCGGGTGACTGTTACAAAGACCAATACTGACTTGCTTGTGTTTAAACTGCAAAGTAAGGTCATAAACAAATAAGCAAAATCCAAACAAAGCTGAAATTAACTACTGCTCCATTTATTCCATCAAACTAAAGATCTAATACTAGAGAGAGAGAGAGAGAGAGAGAGAGAGAGAGAGAGAGAGAGAATAATGGCAGAAAAATCTCACTGCGTTACTTTATTCTTATTTTTATTATGACCTATAAAAACTGTATCAGAGATTGGATACATGGGCCAATGTTTAGAAGCAAATAAGTGAGATCACTTTACCTCTCTAGCAAAATGTTCCCTTGATATTTAACATAGTTGAAAGAGAACCCAATACATTATAGGTACTTTTTGTACTTATGAAGCTTCATAAATGTTCCATAAGCTCTTTTCAGCAAACATGCATTAAACATCTATTCCATGTGCCACCCCCCCCTCCCAACTGGAGATGTACAAGTGTATAAGACACACTCCCTGCCATCACAGGTTAGGTGGGGGTGACAGAGAAGGACGATGCTAGGAAAAAAGTCATTATGGGGCTGAAGGAACACTTTCCAGACATAGCAACTAATTTTCCTGGGGATGGGGGTAGAGTGGTGACGTCTAGACCAGGTGACATTTGGAGGTGAAGCTTTTAAGCATTTTAAGAGTTTGCATAGCCAAAACCGGTTTGGCTCAGTGGATAGAGCGTTGGCCTGCGGACTCAGGGGTCCCAGGTTCGATTCCGGTCAAGGGCATGTACCTTGGTTGCGGGCACATCCCCAGTAGGGGGCGTGCAAGAGGCAGCTGATCGATGTTTCTCTCTCATCGATGTTTCTAACTCTATCCCTCCTCTCCCTTCCGCTCTGTAAAAAATCAATAAAATATATTAAAAAAAAAAAAAGAGTTTGCATAGTGGACAGAAGGGAAAGGGTCTTTCAAGCAAAAAGTCAGCTTGAATGAAATTATGGGGGCATGAGAGAAAACGGTACCCACAGAACATCTCCTGAAATTAACCTGGCGTGGCTGAATTGCAGGTTTGAGGGGGAGACACAGAATGGAGCCAAACAGATGAGGAACTTTAGATGTAGCATTGAGGGATTTTTGTCTTTATTCTGCTGTGATTTCTTGGACGGTGTTTTTTTAATTTTTTTACTACGGGGCGTCATGGTCAGATTTGCACTTGACAAAGTTAGGATGTTACTGCTATGGTTCAGGAAATAAAAAAAAGTGAGGTTCTTGATTAAAGTGACAGATTGGATGCACTATACCCAGTGGGAATCCCCTCATATAATCCAATCAGGGGAAAGGCAAGGAGAAGCTTCCTTTGAATTTTCCTCGGAGCTGTGGCCTCCAGTCTGCCACCTCATAGCCTTGGACCCCATCTGTGAAAGGTGGCTACTGAGAAGTTCCCACCTTCTCATGAGGTTTTGGACTCGCATGGAGTTAGGAACCTCATGAACGCTATAATTTTACAAAGTGCTGTACTGGTGAAATAAAAGGCAGGCTGCAAATCTCAGGAAATATCTCTAGGCAAGTGCTACTTCCTTTGATTTGTGGGTACTTTGCCTATGTGTTTTTACACTGAGGGCTGGGGTTTCGAGGGATCTCTTCTGAGTGTGTGTGTGTCCCCTCTTGTCCCTGCGCCCACTTGCCCACAGTCACCTTGGAAAATGAAACCTTGTTTGCTACCTGCCTGGGAGCAAACCACCTGATTGCAAAGTTGGACTCGGTGAGTTTTCAGATACTGCCGTGTGATTGGGGCTACATTTCTTTGGTCTTTTTGTCAGGTTTTTCATTCTAAAACAATGAAAATTTTATACACACACACTAATCATTTTCATGGGTTCTGTAGCATGGGGAGTTTCAGTTTTATTTATCACATGGATCAGATTGTCTCTGTATTAAATATATACTTTAGAAATTTTCTTACTCATTTTATGGAAAAGTAGGAAACTTGGTTTACCTAAATTTAACTTAAGCATCCTGTCTTATTGGGCTGTGGAGCATTAAGGCAAATTAATTTTTGTGAGACTCGGTGGGTTCATGAATAAAATGGAAAGTTGGATATATTTCAAATCTCAGTGTAATCTTTGTAGAACTCTTCTTCTGACAATGGTTATGGTGAGTGGATCTTACAGATTTCAGATCTGGTGTCTTTTATAGATGAATAGGAGAGAACCTACTTTTGACTGAGATTATTTGTTTATATGTTTCAGTTCTGGATATTCTTCTATTATAGTTCCTGCCCTGTAGCTGGCTACTATTATTAATAATTTATTACAAAAGATAAAAAACTGTTAAAAGTGCTTGATAGCTGACATGCATTTTCACTTACATCAAGTAAACTGACCCTCAAATAGCCATGTGATGTAATTTAGATGACCACCATCATCCCCATTCTACAGGTGAAGAGACTGATATTCAGAGAGGTAAAGTATTGCCCAAGCTCATGCAGTAAATAAATGATTGGAGCAGTAACCCGAGGTGCCGTGTTCTGACTTCATATTTCAGTTTCTTATTATACCACCTGCGCTAATTTGCGATATTTATTTATACAGTTTGTTTTCCATTGCCTGCCCCTGTCCCCCTGTCTGTTCATGTTGATGAAAATATACTTGTGTGCCTCACTGACTTTGAACTTGGCCATGTGACTTTAGAGAATGGTGTGTGAACAGATCTGATATAAACCATGTCTAAACAGAACTTGTACATAACTTGGAAGGCTTAGTCCTATACCTTGAGTGTCTGCTCTCTGCCCTAAGAACAGGATGCCCCAAATATGATTTCTCCCTGTGCCTGGGTCCTAGAAGGAGAAAACCTGTGGAACCCAGTGGAACACACTGGGGCCCAAGAAAGCCCAACAGAACCCCCCCACTCAGCCCTCATGTAGTAAGGGCAAGAACTGTTTGTTGTAAACTACTAAGATTTGGGGGGACTTTTGTTGTTGCAGCAAAAGCTGACTAATAAACCACCTGATATTTCTTAGGGCTAATTTGGGTCTGAAACTTTTATGGGTCCAATTCCATCCTTTTTTTAAAAAAATATTTTATTGATTTTTTACAGAGAGGAAGGAAGAGGGATAGAGAGTTAGAAACATCGATGAGAGAGAAACATCGATCAGCTGTCTCCTGCACACCCTCCACTGGGAATGTGCTGGCAACCAAGTTACATGCCCTTGACCGGAATCGAACCTGGGACCCTTCAGTCTGCAGGCTGATGCTCTATCCACTGAGCCAAACCGGTTTTGGCCAATTCCATCCTTCTTGAGCCTTTTGGTACTCAATTCAAAATCCAGCATGACCCAGGACTCAGCCAGTCACTGGTGCTATCTGCCCCAAGCACAAAGCTTATAATATGCACGTTTTCCATATCTGGTGCTAAGAATCATGAAAATCTGAAGCTCTAGTTCAGTGGGCCTGGAAAGAGAACAAAATGAGGACTTTTTTAGTAGAGAAAGAAGTCCCTGTATGAAATGAGGCAAGTGGGGTACATGGATCCAATCTGCTAAAACGGGAGAAAAGCCTTGGGCTGGAAGTCCACCTGGAAAAGGGTGTTCAGCCAGCTGTCACGGTGGGGAGGTGAGTTTGTAAAATGACTAGCAAGAAGCCAGTTTCCCTGGAACTTTGCAGCCAGCTCATGCCCCTTTTAGTCTTATCAACCGTAGGCACAAAGTCAAACCCCTTTATCCCTCCAGCATATAGAAGCTTGTCATCAGAGGAGCGAGCATTGACTGCCTTTCTCCTGAAGCTGTGCCCTAGTCTTACTCAAGGCGCACTTGGCATCATTTTGACTATTGTTTGTTCTATCACAGAAAATAAGTCAAATGACTGGAACCGCATTTGTCTTATTCACACCGCCTGGCACAGTATCTGCGTACATTAGGAAGGCCATGAATATTTGTTGCAATATAAGTAAAAACTTCTTCACCCTGCCTGAAAACTGGATGTTCTCAGGTAGTAAGTCTTTGCAGCTCTCTCCAGTGAATATGACTCCGCCCATTTCCTGGAGGCTCCATTTAGTGGAGAGGGTTCCATATAGTCCTTGTCCTCCTCAGTGGCTCTGTTGTCACTCTTCCTCCGTTTTCCCCAGGCTCTTGCCTTTTATGGTCTGTGGTTCTGTACAACTGTCCTTCATTAGATTCAGCCTGGAAACCTGCTGATCTCCGTAGTGCTCTCGCCTCTTCATTAGTCATTTAAACCTGAATCACAGCCTTTTCTTGAATTCTTTCTATGGCCGGCTTTCTTTGAAACTTCAGTATCCTTGCGAGATGTTATTTTCACAGTTCCTTAGCCTCTTGAAAACTATGACCTTCATCCATCTATCCTCCATATATAAAATCTTTTTAAGCCTCAGAAAAAAATAGATTTTAGCCCCGCAGTGCAGGAGTGCCCTTAAAGATCTTAATTCAACCTCATCGTTGTTCAGGCGGGGTGGCTTGAGGAAGGGACTTGGTCAGGTGAGTAAATAGCAGAGCAGAGGATAGAACCTAAATGTCTTTATTCCTGGTCTAGGGTCATTTCAGCTGCGCCATCTTACCTTCCCAAGCAGGCTCCCCTTGTCCTGCCATCAATATGCGTGTGTACCTACAGGGCATGACATGCCCGAAGGTGTTACTCCTCTGAACTGAACCAACATATGTGAGACTCAGCTTCAATTTGGAGAATATTTTCATGCCTTCTTTTTCTTCTTCTTTAATATCTCTCAGTCAGTGGTCGGCAAACTCATTAGTCAACAGAGCCAAATAACAGTACAACGATGGAAATTTCTTTTGAGAGCCACATTTTTTAAACTTAAACTTCTTCTAACGCCACTTCGTCAAAATAGACTCGCCCAGGCCGTGGTATTTTGTGGAAGAGCCACACTCAAGGGGCCAAAGAGCCTCATGTGGCTCGCGAGCCACAGTTTGCCGACCACTGCTCTAGGTAAAAGAGATTTGCTTCTGGTTTGAATTAGTCCACAAGGTTTTCTTAAATAAACAAATAAACTTGCTTCAACTTACTCCTTAGTAGCAGATTAGAATGAATCCAATTAAATTTAAGAAACATGCGTTGAAGGCCTATCTACCAGGTACTGAACACAGTGCAGATCAGGGGAGGAGAGAGAAATGTAAAGAGTTAAATGCAAAACAATGTGAGCAGAGTTGTAATTAAAGAATGTGTGAACTACTACATGGACCCCAAGAGGGAGGAATCACTCTTGGCCAGAGAGGCCTGCAAAGAGTCACAGAGGAGGTGACGCAAACCGTATTTTAAGGATGAAGAAGCATTTTCTAGACAATTGAGCTGCTGGTGGTGTTGGGAACCAGAGGTCCGGGGTTATAGAGATGAAGATTAAAAAGTGTGCATCGGGTTGCGCAGTGCAGAGCTCACAGGTATTCTTGGTGAGAGCCCCCGAGAAGTAAAAGGTAGAGTCTAGGTACGTTGAAGTAAACAACCCTTTCTAGATACTTGGCTTTGATAAAGAGGGAAGGAGAGAGCAGTAGCTACTAGATAGGGACATAGGAATGGGAGAGAGCCTTAGAGGTCAGAGGGACGTGTTCATGTTTCTCAGCAGTGGGGGAAGGGGCCAGTAGAAGAAGGATTTGAACCATCAGAGGTTGAAGTACAATTGTTGTGAGAGGATAGGACAAAGAATAAGAAGGAAGAATATGTCTGGAGCAGGAGGAGGTACAGCTCCTTCTTGGATGTTGGAGGGAGAAGGTCAGGGTAATGTGGGTGGAGGACGATGGTTGGTGTGGAGGTCAGAGGATAAAGCAGTCCAGGCTGGGTCACTTGTTTTGCTGATGAGATAATTTTCTGTGAGGTCATCCGAGGGAGAGGATGCCGGGAAGAATTAGGGGACTTGTGGTGAGTGGTGAGGTTTGGATCAGTCCTTGTCGGGGTTAGAGAAACTGACCACAGAAAGTAAGAGCAACGCTAGTTAAAGCACACCGAGGTCCACTGATGTTAAAGAGCTCACACCTGTCCTGGGACCAGTCTGAGAATGAGTATGATGTAGCTCAGAAGACAAAGGGAGTGGAGGTGGGAAGTATATATGTAAATTAGGAAAAGGTGCAGAGCAAGGCATAGCACCTACAGGAACCGCAGACGTGTGTGTGTGTGTGTGTGTGTGTGTGTGTGTGTGTGTGTGTGTGTAAGGATTTGGCAGGATATGAAGCTGGGGGGTCCTCCAAAGGACCTGTGGCTGCTGCTGAAGGGCTTGAACTTGATCCTGAAGGCAAAGTGGAACCACGGAGAGGCATGCCTGTCACCTGCATTGCCAAGCCTGTATCGTCACAGATTCTAGAATGCATGCTCAGATGAGTCAGAATCCAGCCATACTGTCATGTACTAGCTATGAGACCTTGGGTGTATGTCAACTCTCAGGCCTTCTGCCTCATCTTCCTCATGTGCACAATGACATACTAATAGTACATGCTTCATAGGGCTTCTTCCTAAGGGAGAGAAGGCTGCGTATGAGTTTGCTATTATTATCACCATCAGAGCAAGTTCATTTGTTGCTGTCTTGCTTTCCATGTTTCCATTGTAAGAAAAAAAAAAAAAGCAGAAAATACTTCAAATTTTGTTTCAGATACGAGCATTTTGATCTAGAGACATATTTTAGTCATGGAGGAAAGGGTCATCTCTGCCCTTTTCTAGAGCTTGAACAGACACGGAGGGTAAACATGTTTCTGAGGCTAACGTTATGGAAGCAAATGCCACAGTCAAATGATGGGGAGGAGGTCGGAGGGGCTGAACCTCCCGTGAGCCAGGATAGCGGTGAAAACCAACGCACTGTGAGCTTTTCAGGTTACCCGGTAATTTTTTCACTTATACGCCAGTAAATGCTCAGGATTATGAGTCATCATTCTGATTTTAAGGGTGAGAAAAATGGGACCTAACTTATATCCATAAGTAGGCAACACTCAGTCCAGGTCCCCCGATCCCACATTCTGTACCCTTTCTGTTCTCCCACATCGGGTAGGAATTAAGCTAATTTTTCCTTTGAGGTCATGGAAGTCCAGGCTGGCTACTCACTGCATTCCTTGTTTGAGAGTTAAGGGAGCTGTTGGCCAGCATGAAGCTCCTGCCTATACATTTCCTAAACATAGGGCGGGGGGGGGGGGGGGGGGGGCGGGGGGGCGGGGGGGGGGGGGCGGGGGCCGCGGGGGGAAGATGGATGAAACATAGTCTAATTTATTGTCTAGCTTCCAACAAATTTCCAGTAAATATCAAAAGTTCCCTTGAATTTTCCAAATATGTGGACTCCTCGTGGGTTGGAAAAAGTAGACTTTAGAGTTCTTTTTTTTTTTTTTTTTTTAAGACTTAGAGTTCTTAAACAAACGTTTCTCCTCTTTTCTACCCCTCACTCCATACTCACTTGAAGTTTTACAAATATATCATTTTCATTTTAAACCTCCTGGATTTGTAGTGTCAATAATTTGTTTAGAATAGAACCGCATCTAGTAATTTTAAATACTTTATATATAAGCTCCTAGCATGCTGACTAAAAGAAAGGGGGGGAGGGAGTGTTACCCAGTGGGAGAAATGAGACTGTGGTAGAAGCTTGTAAACCATCACGGAGAAGCTTAAAAGTTCTGCAGGCTCTCTGAACTTACTTTCCATCCAGAAAAATAGCTGGAAAGAAACAGCTGCAGTGTCCCACTAAGCCGATGTTCCAAGATAGAACCTCATCATCTTCTTAACTTTATCCTCTCCATCTGTCTCCTGTCTCCCTTCTTTGCAACACTCTCTCCATTTCTTCCATTCATTTACTCCCTCTTTCGTCTTCCATCACCTTGGATATTGTGTTTGCTTTCCCTGAGTTCCCACTCCAAATACAATAATGGGAGACCTAACACACAGCTGTGAAAGAAAGAAAATGGTACAGGCGTTACTTAGGAGAAATAGCAATTAATTTCCGGGGTGGTGGCGGGGGGGATTAAAAAAAAAAAAAGGACTCTCACATCCACTTCTTTGCAAAGTTGTAGATCAAGGTTATGTTACTGCTGACAGGCCATGGGGAAGCAACACGTTGGCTTGAAAAATGAACCATTCCTTCCTGGGTGAAACTTAGCCTATCCGCCTCCATCATAACTATCGACAGATGTAGTAGATGGAAGTGACTGTAGAACACATTGTCCTTAAGGATATTCAGGGACGGGTCCACGAGCAGCTCTGATGGGAAAGACGGAAAGCAGTGCGTTTCATCGATGCAGCTCCGAAATGGCTGAGATATGCAAAGTGCTGGTTTGATCCAAAAGGTATAAATAGCACGCGATGGGGAGGGGAGCAGGGCTGGCAGATTGCTGTGTTTGAGGAACAATTTGACAAGACAGAGCAAGATGATGGTAACTTGGAAAAAGGATAATTTGTCATGATTACCTCTTCCCCCCTCCTCCCTAGAGAGAATAGCTTACACCCATTGGAATTAATGTGTGTTTTTTGTTTGTTTTCCTTTTTTAAAAACAAATGGGCATTGTAGTGAAGAAAACATATTTTATCCTTTCCTCTTGGGTTGACACTCTGGGTGGCATCAGATTATGATGGTTCTGCTAAAAAGATGTGGCATGGTGATAGGTTTTCCTAAGGTGTTAGCCATTTTAGCACCAGTAGCTTCTTCGTTAGTGCCATCCCTACATGCAAGTGCTTCGGCTTTATGACCGCCTGTGCAGGCCCATCCGACTGCGCTGTCACCTCCACCAATTTTGCTACAAATGCATCCGCCTCATAAACTCCAGTGGTTCTAACTGCTATCAAAGGTCTGGAGATAAATCCTACAGTGCTTGCAGCAAAAATGTCAAATAGCCTGCCTACTCTTCCTTTTAAAAAGAAGGTTCTCTAATTTTTAAAAATCTGATTATGTAAGTAGTACATAGTCCAATGGGGCACTTTTGAACATAGGGAAAAGTGTGACGATGAAGGTGAAAGAGTATCTGTAATTCCATCACTCACGTGTGCAGCTGTTCGACTCCGTGTGGACCTCGGGTCTTCTGCTTGACCCAGAACAGAGGTGGTTTTCTCTGTTCCTTCCTCCCCCTTCTCGCTGCCTGTTTCCCTTTCTGTCCTCTTGGCCCTGTTTGTATTTATGGTTTTGATTCATTGCCTCTGCCTTGGTCCCTTTAGGAACTGCTCTGGTGTGGAGTATGGGGATAGTTTCTTTACGCCAAGACTTGATGAGCCACAGGAATGTATTACAGAAAAACAAGTCCATTTATTTGCCAAGAGGGGCACTCTAGAACAGCGTTTGCAGACTGCTGCCCTGTGGTCAGATGATGCCTCCTCAATTCCCCACGTCTGGGCCACGGGATGAGTAACCGTGGGGAGCCTTGGGAGAAAGAGTGGGCTAGAACTAGGGTTGCAAGATTTAGCAAGTAGAAAAACAGGATGCCCATAGGTTTCGTGTATATTTATCTGGAAAACACTCCTGAAACAGTAGCTGAACCCCCAGATGGGCAAAGGATTGAAAAAGAAAAGAAAGATCAGGATGGTAGGCTCATCACGATTTAGCAGTTTGGCGGGATCCCTGTTATTTTCAGTACTGGATGGTTTCACCCCAGGACCTCGGTCTGACCCTCTCTCTCCTGTCTGCTCTCAAACCAGTACCCAAACCTGGGGATTCGGTCACCTAAAAACTCTTTCCCTTCCATTCGACCACCTCTGTCCATTCGGGCCTTCGTTGTTGATCGCTTTGACCCCTGAGATGCCTCCTTAGACCAGACCCTCTGATGTTCCCTCTAACCTATCTTTCACAATGCTGTGGAGAGTGCTTTCCAAACATAGATCTACTAGAGGCCCGGTGCATGAAATTCGTGCAAGAGTAGGCCTTCCTTCCCCCAGCTGCCAGCACCAGCTTCCCGCTTGCACCCGGGACCCGGCTTCCCTCCCAGCCCCAGTTTTGTCTGGAAGGTCGCTCAGAAGGACCTCTGATCTAATTAGCATATTACACTTTTATTATTATAGATTCCAGCCAACTCCCTTACTTAAAACCCTTCAAAAAGTTTCCATTGCCCACAGGGTGAAGCCAGACCTTCTGAAATGGTGCTGCCCTACTTCCACCCTCGAGACAGGCTCCTCCTCCCTCCCGTACATGCATCCTAACCTGCCCTACCCCCAGGCCCTGAATAAGATGGGCTTTTTCTCTTTCCCCCCAGTTTTATTGAGATATAATTGACATATAGCACTATATAAGTTTAAGGTATACAGCATAATGATTTGACTTATAGATATATCATGAAATGATTCCCTAAGTAAGTTTAGTTAACATCCATCATTTCGTGAAGATACAACCAAAAGACAGAAAAAGAAAAAAATTTCCCCTTTGTGATGAGAACTCTTAGTATTTATTCTCTTGATAACTTGTCATGCATATCCATGTTAACTATAATCATGTTGTATATTACATTCCTAGTACTTATTTTACTTATAACTGCAAGTTTGTACCTTTTGACCACCTTCATCCAATTTTTCCTCCCACAACCCCGAGCCTTTCTGATAACCACAAATCTGATCTCTTTCTATGAGTTTTTTTCCCCCAGATTCCACACATATAAATAGGATCATAGGATATTTATTTTTCTCTGATTGGTTTTATTTCAGTTAGCATAATGCCCTGAAGGTGCATCTCCAAGGTCACAAGTGGCAGGGTCCTTCTTACTTATGGCTGAATAATATTCCATTGTAAGATGTGCTCTTTTTTGGATTGTAGCCATTTTATATCTTTTTTTTTTTAATCATTCAAAAAACATTTATTTCTCCTCTACTAAGTGCCAGGCACTGTGCCTGATGCTGAATCCACAGAGGTGAAAAAGATATGGTTCCTACCCCACATGTTGGTCTAGTCCAGGGACTCAGCACGCAAAGGCATCCTGGGGCTGAGCTGGCTGAACTAATGAGGGCAAGGGGCAAAGGGCAAGGAGCAGGGTGAGACGCGGCTTTCTTGCTCTATCCGACTTTTTCCATTTTGGTAGAAACGTGAATATAAAAAACATTTTGCCTTTTATTTTTTTCTTCTTCTTTTACTCGACTGTTGGGAAGACAACATCACAAACTCGATGATACTTGGCGACTGAACTAGGCCTCACTCATAGGGGCACAAGAAGGAGTGGTGGGGACTGGGGCAACTCAGTCCCTGTTTAAAGGGGCAACCACGGCTCAATTCCGCCAGCTGTGACCAGGAGGGGATTTCAAGAGAAATCTGAAATGTAATGTGAAACCTTCGTTATTGGCAACAACAACTAACCCGTAAAACTCTGTGGGCCGGACAGAACCCACCTGTGGGTTTGTTTTGTCTCTTGGTCCTCTTAGGTGAGGACTCCGGGTGTTCCAACCGCCTGAGTCATACATTCCATCCCTTTTACCTAGAAAACTCTTACTCATCCTTTGGGCCCCAGCTTCAAAGTTACTTCTGCATGACCTTCCCCGACTGCCATTCCCAACCCTTGACCACGTCCCGTTTCTCTCCATCATAGGGGCACTGCGGGGGGCTTCTTTCCCTATGACTCTTGTCCTGCTGGATTGTAATTGCCTCAGTAATTATTTCTCCTGTAGTCAGTGGTAACCTCAGGAGGACAGCAGCTCCGCTGATGGCATTGACTTCTGTTCGCACAGGGCAGTATGCCTGGAACGTACGGCTGTTAAGAAATTAATAATCAAATGAATGCGTGAGTGCACGAGTGACATTTGTATTCTCCAACACGCCTGGCTCTGAGCCTGCTGCATTCTCTCTGCTCCCTTAAGATTTGGGCTGTTCCTTTGTTGGCAGGATTCTGCCCCCTCTGCCTTTTCCTCATCTTCATGCTCCTTGCTTTGGTCAGCCATCCTTGTGCTCAGCCCTCACTGTAGAGGTGTGAGGGGGGTTAATCTGGCGTGCTTTGCCAGAAGGATCAGAGGATGAATAAAAAGCAGATCTCTCCCTCGTTAGGCAGCAACATGGATGCTCAACCACCATCCAGCATCCCTCTGGCCCCACCAACTCAGTGGGCATCAGTGTTCAGCCATTCTGCAATTAGGATCATCTGGTTCCATAAATGTTCATTCATGTCAGTGAAATATACTAATCACTTTTGATAAATAAGGACGGGCACTCAGGGAGAATTTTTATTACAATAACTACTTTAGTTAAGACCTTGATGTTATTCTAAGTCAATTCTTCAGAGGAAATATTCTGTTTTATTTGTTAGGAGGCCAAGTTGGTTCCCCCCTCCTAAAAAACATGCCTTTGATTTATCAGTTTATTTTCTGAAGCTCCATATAAAGTCTCAGAGGTACTTCCTGCACGGCTTTACCCTGCCCTCTCCCCTGCAGTCCCGTGACAGGCTGCTTTGGTTGTCACGGTTTCATTGAGCCCAGCGGTAGCTGCGTGGACCCTGTCCTCAGCGTGGCCACACGGTACACGGCGGGGTGGAGCCTCTTTGCCGCCCCTGCTCTATAGGATGTCATCGTGGCAAACAAGGAGAGAAGGTGGTGGCCAGTCCTTGTGTTCCTCTCCACTTCCCACTTCCCTACATTCCCCTCCTGTGTCTCTTTTGTTCAAAGGAGAGGAAGAGTCATTAATGGATGGAGGAGACAATGTTACTTCCTCATTGCTGAATAAATGTTTGTTATTTCTAAAAACAAAACAAAAAAATCTAAAACTGTGGGAATAACCTCCCTACCCCAGTGTCTCCAAGGCACTATTTTGTTGTCAGTGGCAGCATGCGTGTGTGTGTGTGTGCATTTGTGTATGTGTATATATGTGTATGTTATGTGTATGTGTGTTCTGGTATGTATGTATACATAGGGCCCTACAAATGTCCTGGACCATTTTTGACATGGAGTAGATTAGATGAGGGGCAGGCAAACTTTTGGGACAGAGATGAGATGAAGATCTCTCCTGGGCAAGTCCTGGGCTGGTTGCTATGGATTGGTGGAGATCAGCAAACAAAGAGGGACCCAGGTTTCCACCCAGCTCCCAGGCTGACGATGGTGATGGATGGTGCCTGCTCAAGGAAATGCCTGCAGTCTCTCCATCCCATGTTTCGTCCATGCGCTCTCTCCTTCTCTGTCCATATGATCCCTCTTTTTCTTCCTCAGCCCACGAAGCTCTAGTCAAGTGGCAGCCACAACCTGTTATGAAAGAATACTCTAAATCTTTCTGTCTTACACCTGGACCAGTGGATTTTGAACTCAATATTTAAGAATATGTCCTCTTGGTTTTCTGGTTCCTCCGTGTCCCCTTTACCTGCAAGCATTAGGTGACTCATATAGAGGTGTCTGGGTATGCGCAGAGGGGGATATTCTTGGAGGAACAGTGAAGAAATTCCATGAGAGCCATCATGAAGGAAAAACACACTGACAGCTACTTAAAAATAGGATTTTATACCACGCAGGTATATCTTACATCCTAGTTGCTTGTAAATATAAGTTCAAGATTTTAGTGGGAGAGCATCTCTAGGGGGCAGACTTCTTAAAATTCAGGCACATTTGCTAAGCTGACCAGGTGATAAACCCTTAAAAAAGTGAGATAAGGATGATAGCTCTTTAAAAAAACAAAACACTTTACATGCGATGTTTTTCTCCTCGTTGACTATGAAACAGGCAGGGTGGGTGGTATTTTCCTGCTTAACAGATGAAGGCTGAGAGGGTAAGTGACTTCCATAAAGTTGCAAAGTAAGTAAATGGCAGAGGAGCCAGGCCTTGGAATCCAGCCCAATCTTGTTCTGCTGCCTCCAGGCTGCCTCTCTGGGATACAGAAGGGCTAACCAGGAGGTGCCTGAGGCACAGGGGCAGGATGTGTCCCCACCCACAGCACCTTACACACCATCCTCCATCCTATGGACAGTCATCCCGCGACAGAAAAGCTGCCCTAGGTGAGCGTTCTTGAAGTGAACCTCTTGGCCTTTTTCCTACCGTGACCAACAGGACTGCAGAAACCTCTGACCTGTTTTTAGATAAGTGTTTCATTAATCAGTTCATCTACCCATCAGTTTTTATTTACTGATGCCTAGTCCTGGACTAGGCTGTGGGAAGGGAGAGATACATACGTTGTTCCCATCTGGCCTGAATGCAGAGGAATGAGGAACAAGGAACAAGGAACGAGGCTTCCTCTCAGTACGTCGCTGACAGCCTGGCGCAGCAGTGGAGGGATCCTGCAGTGATGTGGGACAGCAGGTGGGACCATCTCCAAAACCAGGGCCAGGGAAAGTGTTCATGGCGTGAACTGAGATGTTGACCAGGCTGGAGTCAGGAAGGACATCCGAGCAGAGGGGACAGTTTGAAGAAAGTCATGGAAGCCTGAGCATTAGTCGGTTGATGCAACCGGCGTTGAGCTCTTAGGGGTGAGTGACAGCAAGAGGCCGTGAAGACAGACAGAGAGGGGAGAGGGGGAGGGGCCCTAAAACCTGGAGTAGGTCTGGACTGTATGTTGAGGCAGGTAAGAATTACTGGGGGTGGGGGGGAGGGTGTGATGGTGATACAGGCAGTCATAATAGTATTTAAAACTTCTTTTCATGCTGCAGTGTGGAGGATGAGTTAGAGGGAAATGAGACTTCAGTTCTCATTTGGAGGCTGTAAGTCGGTTGGAAGATGAAGGCCGAAACCTGGCCACCATCAGAGGCTGGGGCGGAGGCCAGGGTTGCATTTGAGAGGTGGTTAGCAGAGAGAATTGACATCAGTGGAGATGGATTTGATGAGCTGATGGGTGAGAGAGGGAGCACTGTAGGCCGATATCCTGTTCCTGCACAAGGGGAGGACATTGCCCCTCAGAGTGAGGGGGCGTGCAGGATGAATCTGGTTTGGTCAGACACCCCACAGGGTCCTCTAATTCAACAGGCAGGAAGGAATAACGGGGCAGTGTTTCAGAGCGGGAGTGAGCACAGGTGCACTCTTCCAGCCCTGGCGGAAGCTCTTGTTGCCTCTCTACCCCTCCCGCAGTATCACATGGAGATCTGAGAGAGGATGTGGATTAGCACCGAGGAGGCATTCTCAGCTGCCCTGCAAACATCTGTCTTCATGCTACAGGACCTTCATCTCACGAGCTTAAGGTCTGCTTAGGCAAGAAGGGGAGAGAAGAGAAGGGAGCGACTCGCATCACAGCTGCAATTAAAATCAGGAATTAACGACTAATGTCCTGGCCAGGCCTGTCAGGGGAGAAGAGGAATAAGTTCAAATTAAACCTCAGTTGATCCAGATCTGAAATAGATTTCAACAAGCCAGGGCAGGTTTTTAAATCAAAACCTGTGCTTCGGGTTCTTTTTGTTAAAGAAATGCCCTTATTTGATGGAACACCAAAACCTCATTAAATTGCAAACCCTGGACTATAAAAGATGGAGAATGAGCAATTCCACTTATCCGCTGCAGCTCTCCACACGTTGCCCCAGAAGGACAATGAGTTCTAAAGGTCAGGATTACACATGGCATGGTAAGTGTTTTTCTCCTTCTAACACTCAACAGGCTTGGAAAATGGCCAATGAGAGAGAGAGAGAGAGAGAGGAGAGAGAGAGGAGAGAGGACAGGAGAGAGACAGTCTGTAGTCAGCCTCCTTCAAGAATGAAAAAAAATAAACTTTCCCCCCTGCAGGAAAAAAGAAAAAAAAACACCCTGAAGAAAAGCAGACAGCTGCTAACTAGTTGTCTAGCTGTCTATTTGTGGGCACTTCCTTTCATCTTGTCATATCTTTTGTGCTGTTTGAAATGTTTGGAGCTTAAGAGTGGAGGAGCGCTCAGTGGAATCCAAACTTTTATTAAAAGGAAGGGAAAAGGAGACGGCAAAGTTCTGACCACAGTGTGTGTTTAAATGTCGGGGCCATGTTCTGCCCAAATACCAAGCAGAGGAGCGATGTTATTTTTAACTAAATGAAGCCCCCTAAACGCACTTCCTTTAAAAAAATACACAAGAAGGTAAGTGTAGGAAACCAACCTATTTTGTGGGGAGGCTGCAGAGAGATACAAATGGACCCTAAGAAGGGGCAGGAGGAAAGGGGCCTCCTTCCAGGCTTGGCCAGAGTCCCTTTGTGCGGGCTCATTGGAATGCTAATTTCGGCCCCATTGTCCCAGAAGCCACTCTGCTTTCTCTCCCTGGAAGCCCTTTCTGACTCTCTTGTCCTTGGTGGTCTTCACCAGCTGCTCCTATTAGCTTAGAGCCTCAGGAGACTGTATTCCCATGAATGTCATTCTGCCCGGACCTCTTTCTTTTTGATCGATTCCTTGATTTGATTTTCATTCCTTCTTGCGTTCTTCGTCAGGGGGTTCGACCACCAGATTATGGTTTCCTTGTCCAAATTAGAAACCCAAAGAGGACTGTCACAAGGATCCTGGGGTTTTTGCCTTTGACATCTATTTTGGAGGAAATCGAGATTGAAATCTTAGCAGGAGAGTCTCTTCAGGGACTCTTTGATTTTTCCTTTAAAAGGAACCAAGTCCTGAATTAAAATAAATACCTAGACTTCAGATGAGGCGGCGGTGAATCAACAGAGGGCCCAAGTCTTTGTTTCCCTGGCTGTCTGTATGCACCATAATTAGGGGAGAGAGCTTAGGGAATTATCTACAGCTCAGCTTTCACAGCCAGTGAAATGTATTTGCTTAGAAAATGCATTTGGAGGACTTCTCCGGGTGCCCATGGTATGCTGCAGCAATGGCAGACCGGCAGACGCAGGAAAGATGGGCTCTGCTCCTTCATGTCCTGAAATACCAACAGCTATTGGCCTGTGGTGCTTACGGCTTTCCCCCGGCAATAGAATGAGTCGTGCTCTGACTTCTACTGCACCGGGAGGCAGCTGGTGGAGGGTGACAGCGTGGTGTGATAGGACGTGCCAGGTCAGGGGTCAGAGAGATCTGGATTCTGCCACACCGCCTTGTGGCCTCAGTTTCCTTACCTGTAGAATGGGGATAATCTACTCTGTGTTTGTCAGGATTCTGTGGGATCACATATGTCAAGTTCCAGGGACCTGGAAGGCATTCAAGAAATCTGAACAGCACTCTCCTCTATTCCTCCACCCTGTCCCCATGGGAGGTTGAGGTATGATTCCAAACTTAATAAAGTTGGATTCTGTTCCTTAAATGCACTATACTTCTTGTCTCAGCGATTCATTGAACATGGCTGCCCTTCTGACTGGAATAGTCTTCCCCCAGATCCTTCCATGGCTGGCTCCTACGCGTCACTCAAGCCTTGGCTCAAAGGGTAGCTCTTTCGGAGACCTTTCCTGACCTGGCTAAGGAAACCCTCACTGGTCCCTTCCTAATAGCCCTGTTTAGTTATTATATTTTTTATAGTATGTACAGCTAGCTGAAACATTCTTATTCTTTTCTTTGGTCTTGATGTGTATTATCTACTTCTCTCTACCAGAACATAATAAAGACCATAAGGATAGGAACTTTGCCTTGTTCCCTAGAATTCTGCCTGGCATTAGCAGTTTATTCTTTGGTCTGGTGCTGACTGGGTATCTAGGCATGAAGGAGATCCAGATCCTGTCCTGCAGGAGCTTGTGGACAAGTGAGCAAATAACTACACTGTGCCCAGGATTCTTGGGATAACTTACGTTTGGCTTCCACAGAGGAGACCGACGTATATGTACACAATTATTTAGTACTCTGAGGTCAGTGTATCAATACACGTGTGTTCTAGGGGTAGTTGTTACACAAAGCAAGGTTTGATGATTCTGCCTAGATGTTCCAGGCGAGGCTTCCAAGAAGGGAAGATAATTCAGCCGGAATTTGTAGGATGAATAGCGGAGCCTGGCTAGGTGGGCCAGGATGGAATGGCATTCTACGCAGGGGAACAGCCTGAAGCATGTGGCTACAAAGCAGTGCACACCATATATTAGGTCGGATCTTTGTCAGGTTTTTGTATTAAACCTGTAAAATGCCATCATGTTGGCTTTTGCTCTGCATTCCAATCAGTTAGGGTTGTTTCCCCTTCTTCATTCCAACATCTGTGATATTAATAATCTCTCCTGACTTTGAGTCATATGGAATGTGTCCATAAAGTCCTATAAAACTGGCCAGCAGAGGGAGATTTGCCCAAGAAATGGGTAAAATTGAGCCAATTACAGTGAGGCAGAAATGGGGATGTAGGGTGGTTGCGGGGGGGCGGGGGGAAGGGGTCATGATGAGACCAAAACCTGAAGTTGGAAGACTTGAAACTTCACTCTTTTTTGGTCACTGCTTGTATAGTTTGATGTGGATCATTTACGCTCTCTAAACCTGTTCCTTCATCTGTAAGACAAAGTATAGCTAATAAACCTGGTCAGGAATGGGAATCCTAGAAAAAAGGAAGCTTCCAAGGATCCTTCCCCACGTGGCAGTGGTGCTAATGGCTGTGAGAGCTCTGGGGGTGCTAGGACTCCACGGGTTTCAGCTGTTGTTCTTCTCATTCGCTTGCTTTCCCCCCCTTACCATTTCCAGGTTTAGGTTTATGCAGCATGCTTACTTCCCTTTTTTCCAATCTCCCCTACATTCATTTGTAACGCAGAGTATTGGTGTTTCTTCCACTCTGTCAGTCAGCAGTTCAGCCCTGGGGAGATTTCCATCTCAGATACTTCTCCAGAAGCAGATCAAATAATATCCATTTTTTTTTTTTTTTTTTTTTTTTTGCACATCTCCTCACAGAGATGCAGGTGAAGATTAGAGAGAGTCACTAAGCATCTCGCCTTATGTCAGCATGTTAAATCCTTTTTTTTAGATTGCTTAGGGTGTAGGTCTCTCTGTTGCTATGAGATGAGCTGGGGTTTTGCCCTCCACTGGCTGTGCCATCGGCATGTACCCTGTGAGAGCTTTGGGACCTTGGGTATCACCTAATCCAGGTCCCTCGTTTTGCAGGAGAAACTGAGACTCTGAGAGAGGAAGGGATTTGTTCAAACCTGACAGTCAGTAAATGAGCCCAAACAAAGTAAAACCAAAGAAAGAGAAAATCACCTGTGGTACAACCTCTCCTGTTCTATTCATATTTAAATCTATGTAAAAACTATCACTATATTAATTTTTCCCCAAAAGGGTCACTTTTAAGAACATGCACTACAAAAATATTTCTAGAAAGTAATTGAGAATGAGAAGACAAGCCACAGACTAGGAGAAAATACATTCAAAAGACGTATCTGATAAAGGACTGTTATCCAAAATTACACAAAAACTTAAAACTGTGACAAGTTACTGACCCTCGTAACTACACCCAATGAAGACATTTTCTTTTCCTTAGACATTTTTTTATGTCTCTCAAGAAAATAGTCCAAGTAAACATTGCACAAAAGATCTGAACAGACACCAAAGAAGATATACAGATGGCAAATAAGTGTATGAAAAATGCTCAACATTATATGATATTAGGAAATTGCAAATTACAACAGCAATGAAATGCCTCCACACACCTGTTAGAATGGCTAATATCCAAACCACTGACAACATTCAATGCTGGATAAGATGTGGTACAATAGGAATCCACATTCGTTGCTGGTGGGAATGCAAAATGGTGTAATTTCATTAGAAGACAGTTGGAGGTTTCTTTCAAAACTAAATATACTTTTACCTTAAAATCCAACAATTGCACTCCTTGATATTTACCCAAAGCAGGAAAAACCTTATGTCCAGACAAAACCCTACACACAGATGTTTATAGTAACTTTATTTATAATTGCCAAAACTTGGAAGCAACCAAGATGTCCTAGGTATTCCCGGGACAATGAATAAATAAACTGTGGTATATGCAAACAACAGAATTGTATTTAGTGCTAAAAAAGAATGAGTTATCAGACCATGAAAAGGCGTAGGCTTTAAATGCTTATACTAAGTGGAAGAAGCCAATCTGAAAAGGCTACATACTGTGTGACTTTACATTCTGGAAAAGGTAAAACTATGGAGACAGTGAAAATATCAGTGGATACCAGGGGTGGGGGGTTGGCTGGATGAATAGGTGGAGCACAAGTGATATTTAGGGCGATAAACTATTCTGTGTGATGCCTGGGGTGGGGTGGGAACTGGGTGGAGGGGAGCTATGGGGGGATAAAAGATGGGCATCTGTAATAATCTCAACAATAAAGATTAAAAAAAATGTATCACATGCTCTCACTCATATGTAGAAACTAATGAACAAAATAAACCAATGAACAAAATAGATCCAGAGACATAGAAGCATGGAACAGACTGTCGAATCTCAGAGGGAGGGCAGGAGGTGGGAGGGAAGAGATCAACCAAAGAACTTGTATGCATATAGATGCACAGCCCATGGACATAGACAACAGTGTGGTGAAGGCCTGGGGGCAGGCTAAATAGGGTCACTGGAGGGAATAAGGGGACATATGTAATACTTTCAACAACAGAGATTTAAAAAATGGTGGCTATAAGACAGTATACATTTGTCTAAACCCATAGAACATACAGTGTCAAGAGTGGACCCTAATGTAAATGATTTTGGGTGATATTGACATGTTAATGTGGGTTCTTAGATTACAACGAATAGACCCCTCTGTTGAGTGAAGTTGATGATAGGGCAGACTGTGCATGTGGGGTAAGCAAAATATGGGAATTCTCCACTTCCTGCTCAGTTTTGTTGTGAACCTAAAACTGCTCTGCAAAATACAGTCTATCTCTAAATAGGGTAGTGGAGGAAATTAGGGCAAAAGGAAAACAATGACAGGGAAATAAGTTTGAACCCTCAGTGAGGTTCATGGACAGAATTATGTCTTAAGACTTTTGCACGTTTGTCAGAGGTGGGGCACATATTTAACTTCCAAGCAGCTAATTCACAAAGAGGACTCAGAGCTCATAGTCATAAGTGAAAAAACAGTTTAGCAAAGTTAATCCTGGGATTAAGAACAGAGAAGAATTTCTCTTGTGTTTCTCGGTGCAGGGACAGGGTGAAGTAGTGAAGAATATCCTCAACAACAGGATTCATAGATCAGAGGCCTTGGCCTTTTAGCGCAGTTTCCCCGAAGGGTTTCTAGTCTCAGTGACCACTTGGGGTGATCTGGCCTGGCAATGTGGGGTGACGTGAAGAGGAGGTTGGCAGGCCTCCTGAAACAAGGGACTACCGTAGGTGCTGCTGCCTGTCAGAGAAGAAGGGGATGCCCTCAGGTTCGTGGGCAGTGGCTGGACGCTGGTGAGGATCAGCATTGGCCCACCATGAATTAAAGGCCAGGTCAGTGGAGTGTCAGTTATGCATTGTAATTGTGTTGACCTCCTTTCCTCTAAGGAGCTCGTTTTGGTTACTGAAAGAACATTGAACAAAATTGTAAGAATGAGGAAATCTTAAAAAATCCACTGTGTTGAGGTATAATTTGCATACAATGAAATTTGTGCGTGCTAGTGTTCAGGTTCCTGACCTGTGTAACTACCACCCGGTGAAGACAGAGCACATATCCATTTCCTTAGATGTCCTTGTTATGTCTCTCTCTTTTCAGCCCCTCTCTTCCTCCGGCCTCCCCACCCCACTCCCCACCCAAGGCAAATGTGGATTTGATTTATATCGCTAGGATTAGTTTTGTCTGGCTGGTCGTTCATGTAAATGGAATCATACAATAAGCGTTCTTTTGTGTGTATCCCATTGCTTTCACTTTGTGTAACGTCTGTGAGATTCACCAGTATTGTTGTATATATCAGTAGTAGTGCATTCCTTTTTATTGCAATCCTTTTCACAATATGCCACCATTTATTTATCCGTTCACCTGTTGATGAACATTTTGGTTGTTTCCAGTGCTGGGATATTATGAGTGAAGCTTCTGTGAAATCCATGTACAGGTAGTGTCATGTGTTAAAGGATAGTTACTGCTCATGTGCAGTCTCTTCCTGCCTGCTCCCTTTACCTTTCTTGAGCTCAAGCAAGAGGGTTCCTCTTAGGTTCGTATTCCCAGGTGGCAACACATGCTCAAGTAGTCCCTCTCCTTTATGGAGTTCTTAACCGTTCTCTCTGTTTCAGATGTGCTGGACTTTAAAAAAAAATGTTTTTACTGATTTTAGAGAGAGAGGAAGGGAGAGGCAGAGAGAGAGCGAGAAACATCAATGAGAGAGAAACATTGATTGGCTGGGTTCTGCATGCCCCCTACCGGGCATTGCGTCCACAACCAGGGCATGCGCCCTAACTGGGAATTGAACTGGGGACCTCTTGATGCATGGGACAATGCTCAACCAACTAAGTCACACCAGCCAGGGCTGGACTGTTTCATTGATGCTCCAGAGTGTTCTCTGGAGGCATGCTTGAGCATGCAAATCCTGTTTTGGCCCTAGGGCAAACCTTGTTCTAAAACAGCTTTTCCTGGAGAGAACAACATTGGGGGGTTTGCAGTGCTTGCACTGTCTAATAAACCCCACCTTCCTATTATTTTCTCTTATAAAACTCAGTTACTTGCCTTCATTATATTTATTACAGTTAGTAATTATATACAGCTTATTTGTGGTTTATTGATTAATGCTTGTCTCTTCTCCTAGATTGCTCTTTTATTAACCGCTATGTATCCAGCGCTTGGCATGGAGCTTGGCTTGAGTAAGCACTTTAAAAATATATTTGTTGAATGAATACAGGGGTTCTAGTCGTCGTCCCGACCAGCCTTTGATAAATGTGACTATGCTTCAATCTCTATTATTGCACATTTCAGGCTGGGATGGCTAAAGGCTTGTCACTACATGTAGATGTCCGTTCCCCAACCCAAGTTGCTAAGGTGATCGGATCTCCTTTCCTTCACTTGATGTATGTCCAGTGCTGAAATCTTCAAAGCGTCACCAACTGAAGTGATGCAGCTTAGTCCTTGTGTTGATGGGGACTTGAGACCCAGAGGGGTTTTTCTAAGACATTGAGGCCTGTCCATTTCAGGCATAATGGGGTTTGCACCCCAGCTCTACCACCAAGTCACTGTGTGATTTTGATCAAGCAGCCTAACCTCCTTGAGCTTCATTTTCTAGTTTAATGGTCCCTTTGCTATTGATCATAGCTCTTACTTCACTTCAATCCATTTCCGGTTCTTTTTGGGCCATGAGTTTGAGTTTGCTTATCTTACAGGTACTTGCAACTGAGCACGTATAGGTTTTCCATTCTTTTCTAAGTGTGGGGAGTTCGGAGTTGGGAGCAGCCACCACTGAAGGTGTGGCCTGACTCTGCAGAGACGGGCAGGGCTGTTCTCCCTTGTTCTGGGTTCACGTGGACGTTCACAATTAAGGGTCATATCAACTCTCATTGTTCTTGCTGATTCAGGTCCAGCTCTTTATCAACTTATACCCCTACCTCCACTCTTCATGTTGGCTATCATTATTATTTTAAAATTTTAAATTCAGGTTTATGTCCCCTTGCCATCCCGGTCTAGAGATAGAGTCAAACCTTATTGGTTGTTTTCTTGTTGGTTTTCAGCTTATCCTAATGCCTGTGGGTAAAAGCAAAAACCCATGTTATTGCCCTGATTTCCAGTAAATAATAAGGCCCAGACCACTAAATTGTATTATATTCTCTCTCTCTCTCTCTCTCTCTCTCTCTCTCTCTCTCTCTCTCTCTCTCTCTCTCTCTCTCTCTCTCTCTCTCTCTCTTCATTTTACCTGTAGGGGAGAACCCTCAGGGCAGAGTCACTTAACAACATCCTTGAGTTCTTATCAGAGTTCTTACCATGGGCCAGGCACTATGTCACATTCCGTAGGGAAGACGAAGAAGTGGAATAGTGCACTGCAGTGTAGTAAGTTCCTTGATAGAGGGAAGTCCAGGGGCTCAAACAACAGAGGGCGGACCTCAATCCACGGAGACCCAGCAGCAAGCCAGCAGTTCAGAGCCCAAGCCGGATGGGTATTTATAGTTGATCCCTGAGGGATTCGGGTCTATTTCTTCAAATCCTTTGCATTTTGAGGCCTGTGCTTCCCAGTCTTCCCAGGGCACAAGCCAGCAGCATATAAAAGAGGACTTGTACACCCCGAGGATGGAACCATTTCTTCATTCAGTGGATGTTGAGGACCTTCCAGGGGTAGGATCATCTAAGGCAGTGGTCGGCAAACTCATTAGTCAACAGAGCCAAATATCAACAGTACAACGATTGAAATTTCTTTGGAGAGCCAAATTTTTTAAACATAAACTTCTTCTAACGCCACTTCTTCAAAATAGACTCGCCCAGGCCGTGGTATTTTGTGGAAGAGCCACACTCAAGGGGCCAAAGAGCAGCATGTGGCTCGCGAGCCGCAGTTTGCCGACCACGGATCTAAGGGAACAAAAGGCGCAAAATCTCTGTCCTCATGGAGGTGACAGTCACAGTCTTTGCCCTGAACTGCTGGCTTTAGGCCATCTTGCACCTCACTTCCTGACCTGCTCCCAGTGTCCCTGGCTTCTCACCTCTTGGTTATTGCCTGTTTATTGCGTCAGTTTATGCTTATAGCAGAGACTTAACACTGCTCCTCTGGAGTTTCCTCTTTGATGCGACTCATACCCTTCCTCTGGCTGCATATGGGCTCATTGAAAAAAATTCTTCTCAGCTTGGTCAGAGCCCCTGTTACCTTCACACACGGGCTTCTGGGTGCCAGTGGTGGCACATGGCATGGCGTTTGTTGTAGCCACAGAAGTTAAAACCAGGCAGCTGAGAAGCTGAATAGGCTAGTCAAGGGTGATTCTTCAAATCAGAGTGTGTGATTCCCAGGGCTGGGCATAAAGAGAAAAGTTGAATCTTGCTGGGAAAGGGACCTGGCAAGAGCTTTGTGGTGTCTAAACCTAGTCAGATAGGTCGAGATTTTGGGCAAGGATCGAGTAGCGAAACCAAGCCAGAGCCCCTCCTATAGCCTGTGACGAGTGATGAGGTGATGGGAAAGAAAAGAATAATAGTTTAAATAATAATAGTCATAATGACAATAACTGACATAGTTTTTGCAATGGGCTGGGCACTGTTCTGAGCACTTAGCGTACGTCTACTAATTTAGTCAGAGCCTGCTTTGGTTTGGGACTTTTCTGGGGGTCCTATGAGGAAGCCATTCAAAAGCAGATAAGATCACTAGATGGTACACTGAGGACAGACTTCTCTGCAGTGAGAGCTAAGGGCTCTCAGCGTTCCTTCTGCTTCTCCTGGAAACACACCCTCTGCTTGTCATGCCTGACTGTTACGATGCCGAGTGAGGTATGGGAGAAATGTTGTCACTGTGGGGTAGGATGGTGGGGAGCGGGTTTGAACTTCTGTAAACCTTTGTTGCAGCTGCTCCTTGCAACCTGGCGGGAGGCCTGGCATGACCAGCTGTTATCATGCCAAAGAGGATAATGAAACCAATAACAATTCTGAACAGTCCATGAACCAGACTAGTCTTTGCTCTTCTCTTTGTTGTCCTGGAACCCCAGGGAGGCCGCTGCATCTGGTGGCGACGCTGGTGGAACACGAGCTGATACGGCTTCCTCTACGCAGGTGCCAGGGGGCCTACATTTACATGCCACATCATCTCCAGCCTCCTGGTGTCTTCACGGTATCTTGACTGCAGGAAATATTTGTTGACTTGAAATATTTGTTGACTCCCTCGCCACGTGGGAGCTGGGTAAGATGACCTGAGGGAGTCTCTGGATTTCTTTGAGACTGAGTTCAAGTGGGTGAGTGCAATGAAACCTAACACTCAGCACATAGTAAGGGCTCATTAAATACTTGTTGAATAAAAGCCCTTTTCCTGACTGGATGATGAATGATAACATGGGGTAAAAAGGAGCTCTGAGAGTTATCATGTTCAAGCTGTGAGACTAACTTTTAGCCTTTTGTAAGCAATGAGGCGAGCCCTAAATCCCTCTCATAAGCAAACACAGCTCGAGAAACCGGGCTCCTGGCCTGGAAGGACATGGGCAGTGTTGTTCTTGTGAAAGCAGAGGCACTTGGGAAGCACTGGGAGGACCTACCCAAGAATATCTGGGCCAGAGCATCAGCAGGGCTCCTGCTGTGGACAAAGGCAGATACACAAGGATGCTGCCCTCAGAGGCTTCCTTTTCTCCCATTATTCCTGGTGGCACTGTGGATCCTCCAGGCTTCCTGACGTGTGAGAAGCACAGACTGAATCCACAGCCAGCTCTTAATGCACAGGTCTACAATTAGTTTCTCTGCTGATCTAAAAACTCTTTCTCAAGCTCTTTCATTAATGGGCATCAGCCACAATGTTTTGTCCTTTCTGGAAAACTGCCTTGCTGTGTTCAAGAGGTTTGGGTGTGGAGTTGGACCTACCTGCCTTTGAATCTGGTGCAGTGTGGGAGCCTTAGTTGTATTATCCCTAAAAGTGGAACCCTTAGCATCTTATTGGGTTGCTAGCAAGGAAAAAGAGATCAGATACAGTATTGAGCACCTCGTAGGCACTCAGCAAGTATTTGTAATAATAAATACTCCATAAATACTCCCTTCCTTGTTGCTGCCTTAATTCCCGTTCCCCACTCTGGCGTTCTGCGACTGTCATTTTTAGGCAGAACCGAGTGGGATGAGCCTGTGTAAAGGCCCATAGCCTGTCTCTGGCTCTGGATTGTTTTTGCCTTTTTCCCTGTAAAAGAAGCACCACCTCCTGGATCCTTGTTGATTTTCAGAGGCACGACTGTTTGACAAACCGTTTCAGGTGCTGTCTGCAGGCTGCCTAACGAGTCCGCATCCTTCACATCACTGACTGTTCAGCTGATTTAGGGAGAAGTACCCCCCGCTGATGTGTAAGAAACAGATGCAGCATAATTGTTCCATATCTTCCCTCCTTTCCTTTCCCTCTGTCTCCGCTTCTGTGCAAGCTTTCCCCGGGGATCAGACCGTTTCCCTCCCCACTGCTCTACTGGGAATATATTGTAATAATGCAATTAATTGCTAATTAAAGTGTTATATTAATTAATATTTATGAGTGTTTTTTCCTCTCAATGTTTGTTGCTGTTTCATCTAATGCTTATTATTTAATGGCTTGGTTTTTCATTTCTAGATTAATTTAAAAGTTGAAAATGTTTTGAACAGCATCCCTATTTCTCCCTGGTTTGGTGACTCTTCCCTTTCCCCCCATTCCTTCTTCTTTTTTTAAATCCTCACCGGAGGACATGCTCAGAGAGAGGAAGGGAAAGGAGAGAGAGAAAAAGAAAGAGAGAGAGAGGGAGAGAGAAGAGAGAGAGGAGAAAGAACCTTTGGGTGCACAGGACTCAGCCAACTGAGCCACTCGGCTGGGCCCCCCATTCCTGCTTAAGGTGGTAAATAGAAGTACTGTGTGCCCGCTGTTAAACTGGTGCATACATGTTGTAGCAAACTTCTCTAGCTGTGTGATTCAAAGCGTTGGCACTTGAATAAAACCTATACATTTTGTTATTGATCTAGTTTCCTCCATAGACTCATATTGTTTATGTCTTAGAGTAGCAAAATACACATTTGAATCCCGGGCTCCCAGAGCTGCATGGGACCCGAAAGGAGGTCTCGTGCTAATCCCCATCTAATCCCCGTCTGATGCTCTGCCTGACTCCCGTAGGCAGCAGAGATGTCAGAGCTCTCGCCTGCTTATGTGCCCTGGACAGGCTAGAGTGCCAGCTTCTTTTCTAGGAATTCATCTGCCAAGGAGTGTGGAGCTCAATTCAAGCGACGCATTTTATGTTGGTGGATAAGTCTGCGGTTGTGCGAATTTCAGAACAGCAGCCTTTTGTGTTGTTGTTTTGTTGCTAAATTAGAATGTGTTGACTATTACCAGTCTGTGAGAATTGGTGGCCCCTTGGTGATTTCTGGGTAAAGCTTTCATACTCTGTTACAGATGTGTTGCAGGCCTGCGGTAACAGCCTTCCCCGGAGTTGCAAGAGGAACTTGGTCACAGTGATTCAATTAATCCTGTTTTATAACCAGGATGGAAAAATTCAGTGACCTCCGCCAAAGTCCAGAATCTTGATGTTAGAGCTGCATAATTGTGGTGGTTATTTTAGGTGTCATTATTTAACCCTAGGTTTCCTCTCTTCTTTGGAAATGCATTTCTATCTGACCCATTCCACAAAGAGTTTGAGGCAGCTCAGTTATTATATTTCATTCTACAGCAACCCTTCTCAAAGAGCTGAATGGAATATATTTATTTTTAAAATTAACATAAATTAAACTAAATTGTGTTTTCAACATTTTTCAGAAATTAGAGGGGAAGTACAGCAGGCAAAGCTCTGGAGCTGGAATCTGACCACCTGGGCTCCTCTCCCGTTTCACTGTAAAATGGGGGAAATCATACAGATATAATATAACAGCTTCGTTTGTTAATTATTAATATGTGTCATGTAGGTATTATAGCTCTATACCCATTTATGTCCCCATTGTGATGTCCCCTGGTTTAAAGATGAGAACATTGGAGATAGGGCGAGGTGATGTGACTTATCCAAACAAGTCCAAAGAAACATATAAGTGATGATATATATATACTAGAGGCCCTGTGCATGAAATTTGTGCACGGGTAGGGTCCCTAGGCCTGGCCGGCGATCAGGGCTGGTCAGGTTCCCCGCCTCCTGGCCTCCCTGCTTCCTCCTTCCCTCGCTCCCTCAGTGCCCCGCCACTGCCACTGGTTGCCTGCCCTGTTCTGTGCTGCCCTCTGGTGGTCAATGCACGTCATAGCGAGTGTTCGAACTCCCGGTCTCCCGGTTGCACTCCCAAGGGGACAATTTGCATATTAGCCTTTTATTATATAGGATAGTAGTATATGTGGCTCCTTGGCCTCCTCTATGGTGTGCCAGGTTGCCTTTAGGTAGACAGAGGACGCAGATGAATGAGATTCTATTGATCCTGTGTTTTTCGTGTTCATGGAGGGATGGTCAGTGAGTGCCACTGCTTCAGGGCAGGGGCAGGCGTTCCATTGAAGCTTCTGGGCCCGCGCCTCAGTTAGGTTTGCATTTTGTAAGGTTTCTTTAGCAACATAATTTGTTTCTTGCTGGTACAACTGAAGAAATAAAGTTTTGTGATAGGATAACCTAGGTTTGAGTCCAGCTCTGCTTGCGTTGGTTATCTAAATGTAGAGGCTTACACACAACTGATTATCTCATGGTTTCAGAAGGTTGAAGTCCAGGCATGGCTGAGTGAGGCCTCTGCTCAGTCTCAGAGGCTGCAGTCAAAGTGCTCACCAAGCTGTGTTCTCATCTGGAGGCTTGACTGGAGAAGGAGACACTTCCAAGCTCATTCAGATGGTTGGCAGGAGTCATTCCTTTGTGGCTTCTAGAGCTGGGGGCCTTGGCTTCTCACTGGTTACTGGCTGGAGGGCCCCCAGAGGTTCTAGAGGTCACCTGCAGTTCCCTGCCAAGTGACCAATAGGCTGTTGACAACCTAGCAGCTTACTTCTTCAAGGCCATCAGGGCAACCAGAGTAAGTGGCTAGCAAAATGGAGTCCTGTATAAAGCAATGTAATCACAAGATTGACACCCCATCTTCTTTGAGGTATTCTTTGGGTTAGAAGCAAGTCACGGTTCCCACTCAGTTCAGGGAACTCCCAAAGCAGGTTTGGACTTTTATATGGGATCTGTAAAAATATTATTAGTAAAAATACATATTAAGTAAACATATACTGAAGGGTGGTCTTTTAGCTTGGAAGCTTCAAAAGAGAGCAGTGATAGAGGAAGGTGACACCTGCCTGGGTGATCAAACGGATTAGCCAAATCCGTTTGAGCTGTCACTGTTGAGTCAAATCTTGTTACACTGAACTGATGCTTGGGAAGTCACTTATTCTTTTTGGATTTTCTTAGTTGTTAAATTAGAATCTTAATTATTTAACCTTATAAGATTGTAGTAGGACGATGGATGTCGAAAAAGTTATTGCAAACAATAACTTATACACTTATAGTCACCTTCCTGCCTGGATTCTGGATCCCCACCCACATCAGCTTCTAAAAGATGGCATGGTGCCAGCTTCTTTTCTAGGAATTCATCTGCCTCTGCCCACAAAAATAAAAATGCAAACACTTTCTGGCATGCTGAAAAATAATGCAATGATTTGCACATTTTGGATGCTTAAAGAGCAACAGGGGCCATTGTAGAGTCTTCCAAGCATCTTTTAAAAGGACTGACATGTCATCATTTTGCTAGGAGTTTTCATCTCCTTTTCATTCCACCTTGTAATTTTCCTTCTGGACCAGTTAGCAAAAAAAAAAAAAGTTTAAAAAAAAAGTTTAAAAAGCAGCAGTAAAGAAAGCCTTAAGAAAACACTCCCATGCCCCACAGTTAGCCAGAGATTTCTGAAATGGTCACTTCCTGCCTAATTCTGGCCTTGCATCCTTATTCAGGTGCCTGGGTGAGGAATCCTGGGTGAAGAAAACAGGGCCATAATGATATCTTCTGTAAACACATGCTCCCTTCTAAAGGGATTCTTATGATTACCAGAATATTTATAATTTTCATCTCAAGGATTGACCGAATTGGGTGGTTTAGTTTTTGATGATTCCAAATCTCAACATGTTTGCTCTGACAAATGGCAAATGGACTTGCCTTTAGCAGTAACTCTCCATGCTTGTGAAAATAGATGGTTTAGCTCAATTTTGACTATTACAGTTTTTTATATTCCTCTGGGGTTCTCATAAACAATGCTTAGCAATTCTTAAAACAATTTGTGTATAACAGTAGATAACTTTCACTGTTTTTGGCTCATTTTTACATTCAAATTACCCATTTTTGAGGAGGACATTGATAGCTACACTTGGCTTCTTCAATCCTTCTTTAATCCATAGATTTACTGGTCTTATTTCTTTATGCATGGATCATCATTAATGCCCAGTCTAGTTATCTAATTGCTGGGTTTGATTTCTTCAAGAGAATCTTAATGTAGTCACTAAATCAGGAGAATTCCCAAATAAACACAACAGTATTTTAAATGAACCTCTTAAAAAGAATTTGCATTTTGGAAACTATTCTCTTAGAAAACTTTTTCTGAGATTCTATTGTGTGCCAGACATTCTATTTGATAATAGAGAACAAGAAGAAATACAATCCCAGTTGTATTGGTTTTAAGTTCCTGTTTCACTCATCTTTCAACACCAAATACAAGCACTTTAAACATACTAGTAATCATGAAAGAATTGGGCAATGTTGTTATAGAATTACTGATAAAATGTGCTAGAACCAGATAGTTTTAGTGGTGAGTTATTTCATAATTTAAAAGGACAGAGACAAATACGTAAACTATTTTCTGTAGAACAGAAAATAAAGGAATTATTTATGTAGAATGTTTTTTTTGTGTGTAAGGGAGGTGGCACATCTTCCAGACTCCCTCCGTACATGTGTGTGAGTTCTCAAAGAAGGCATGACCCATACGCCATAATATAAAATGGTCACATAGTTCATTTTCTTTTTAAACTCAGAAACTGGGCCTTGTGCAGGTGGCCATCCCAGGATTTTGAATCAGAATGAGTGGAGTGAAGAAGCAGGGCAGTGTAGAAAGAATATTCTGGAGTGGTGGGAGTGGCACCCGGGGTCCAATGATGGCAGTGTCTGTGCCCATGACAATATGCTGGCTGTGGTCTGGTAGACTCAGTTTCGCTTGGTTTATGGGCATGGTCTTCTTGCTTTGTTATTAATCCTATGAAATATCTACTATCTTACTTTATGGTTTTACAAATAGAATTATTCTCTTATGCTAAGAAAGTAAATTCAAAGCAATATCTCATGTTTGGGAAAATTTGCAGTGATTAGTGCAAATCAAAAATGTAAACAATGTAGAGATGGAGATTCCGATAATATTACATTAAATTTCTAGTATAGTAAATGCACAATATAAATAGGTCTTGTGAAATTTTCGTAGCAGCATAATACTTATCCTATATAATAAAAGCCTAATATGCTAAGTGTCCGGTCGACTGGTTGGCCGTTCAACTAATCAAAGCGTAATATGCTAATGATATGCTAAGGCCTCTCAACCGCTCACTATGATGTTCACTGACCACCAGAGGGCAGACGCTCTGACCGGTAGCTTGCTGCTGGGGTCTGGCCTATCGGGACTGAACGACATGGGCCGGACACGCCCTGGAGCCCTCCTGCAGTCCCTCCCCGGCTGGCCAACCTCCAGTGTCCCTCAACCTCCTGCATCCCTCTCTGGCCCTGATCGTGCATCGGTGGGGTCCCTCAGCCTGGCCTGCACCCTCTCACAATCCGGGACCCCTTGGGGAATGTCAGAGAGCTGGTTTTGACCCGATCCCCCAGAGGGACCCACTGGTGCATGCATTTGTACACCGGGCCTCTAGTATAATATAAAAGAAAGCTGTGGGCCATTTTCACTAATCTGTTGGTGTAAAAATCTTAAAAAAGAAATAGTAGCAAACTGAATACAATAATACATCAAAAGAATCATCCATCATGACTCAGTATGGTTTATTCTTAGAATATAGAGGTAATTTTTTAAATTAATTCCAGGACAGAAGGAAATTAATATAATACATTATAACTCTAAGTAAAAGAACAGAGCTATATGATAATTTTGGTAGATAGTAAGAAGGCATATAATAGCATGCTATTCCAGATTTTAAAATATAAATCTTAAAAAACAGTCATTTTTTTCAATGTGTCAGAAATGAATTATTTAAAAATAAACACGGTGATACTTAATAATGAAACGTTAGACTCATTGCCACTGAAATCAGGAACTAGATCTTTTTTAAATTAAATTTATTTGGGTAACGTTGGTCAGTAACATTATATAAATTTCAGGTGTACGACTTTATAATACAATGCCTGAATACTCTATTGTGTGCTCAGCACCCAGAGACTAGTCTCCTCCTGTCACCTTGCATTTGACCCCTTTATCACCTTCATCCTACTGCCCCCTTGCCCTCTGTCTGTATGCATGAATTTGTATTTTTGTTTGCTAATTAGGAACAAGATGTTTCTGTATAACTTTGTTCTGGAAGTTCTGGGCCATACAATAGGACAGCAAGTAGAAATAAAAGACTTTTACAAAGAAAGACACAAAGACATCACTATTTGATTATGTTTATATTGTTAGAGAGTCTAAGAATATTAACTGTAAAACTCTTAGAAGTAATCCATTCAGTAAAATATCTATATATGAGACAAATATATAAAATTAATAGATTTTACTCTATATAACAAATAAAATATTAACATATATAGAAAAATATCTAACTAACAATTGCAATGACAATAATGAAAGTAATAACAATTTTAAAGCATGAAGTAACTATTTAACAAATCATGCAATGTAATATAAAGAATATTTGGATAAATGGAAAGACGTGGCATGTTATATATTCTTGAATGACAAGAGTGACTACTGTGAAAATGTGTTTTCTCATAGGACTGTACTCAGTTTTTTCTCAGCCTTCTCGAATAGGAGACATGTTAGTGGGGCCTGATCATAGACAAGTTATCATTACCTTGTTATAGTACAAGTGCCATAATATAACTTATGGACAATATAGTGCCGTGGCTCTGTTGGCAGAGTAGGAAACTGTACTGAGGACCTAGACATGAGACTGGGTGAGCTCCCACTTGGGTGTTTCCATTCTCTGTCTGTATATCACCATGGACAGACAGACAACCACTGCTGGCACTCAAGGAAACTTGTAGAGAATCAGGAAGGCCCAGACAACTTGATGTCCTTCCAACATTAACATTTCATCACACTTTAAAACTCACATAGCTCTCAAAGGTTTTAGCAAGGAAGGAGGATCAATGCAAAGGGTATGGAAGGCAGACTGAAGGTAGAGAGCTGGATGGAAAGGTGGTCAATTAAGAGGCTCTTCCCATATTACACAATACAATTAGAGTCTCAAATGAAGAATGCTTTCCCTGGGTTGAAAATACTCATATTGCATTATTTCCCCTCCATATTACATTATTTTCTCTCCATATCTTTGTAAACATTGATTTATTATCTTTTGATATTTTGGTATTCCAGATTGAAAATTTGTGGCCAGTTTGAATTTTATTTCTTTTAAGATAACTACTTTTTTATTCTGAATGTTTTTATATAGTCAACAAAAATTCCAGATATCTGGGTTTAGTCGTGTGTCTCAAATATTTTATGTACCAAATATTAAAAAATAGTCAAAACATTTTTTAAAGCTCTAGGAAGTTTTCTTTAGTTATGTCTTTGGTTATTTTTTCTTACTCAAGATTCCTGGGCTTGTCTATTATTTTTAGATTGCATCATTTTTTGGTCTTTTTTATTATTCACCTAATTAAAATTTTTTGCTCTTTTTCTCTGAGTTCTTAGGGACCTCAGGTTTTCCTCCGTATGTGTGTCTTTTCATAGTGCCAATTCTGTTTCTAATAGAGACATCATTTCTGTCTAATTTGGCTCCTGCTTTAATCTTAGCTAATTGTCTTATACTTACCTCATCTTATTATACTTTTATTTCTCCTTTTTCTCCTTTCTTTCTAGTCCTCTTATTTCTTTACTAGGGGCCCGGTGTACGAAATTCGTGCACTTGGGGAGGGGTCCCTCAGCCCAGCCTGCCCCCTCTCACATACCGGGAGCCCTCAGGGGATGTCCTACTGATGGCTTAGGCCTGCTCCCCATTGGGAGCGGACCTAAGCCGCAGTCTGGCCTCCCTTTGCGGGAGGCCACCGGGCTGATCAGGGGAAGACGCCAGCCCCATCACCCCACTGCTGTAGCCACTGCCAATCACTGCAGCCGCCACGGTATTTTCATCAACACGGACTCCAGTCCCTTCAACCATGAAAAAATGACAACTTTCTTTAGGCATTTTCAAGATGTGTCTTTCATAGGATATGACATTACTTTCTTTATTTTTCTTTTTATCCTTACCTGAGGATATGTTTCCATTGATTTTTTCCCCCTTACCTCCGATCCCAGGCTCGGCCTCTGCCCAAGCCTAAAGCCTCCGCTCCAGGTTTTAGGCTTGGGAAGCGGGCCCCCCTCCCCTCCTATCGCAGGCTCGGCCCAGTGACCTGGGTTCCGAGGAGGTTCCCGGGACCCAGGTATGTATGCAAATTAACCAGCATCATTGTTGGGTTAATTTGCATACTCACTCTGATTGGCTGTGGGTGTAGCGGAGGTATGGTCAATTTACATGTTTCTCTATTATAAGGTAAGATTATCATGATTATTTTTGTTTCCTAGAAGTCATTCCACCATGAATACCATTGGAAATTAATTATAATATAAGACTCCCTTTTGGTTTATATAATGTTTTTCAAGGATATCACTTCTCTGTGTATCAGGATGATGCTATCCTTCTCTCTAGCTGCAATTTTATTTCATATGCTCTGTATTGGATTTATCTTTTGTTCATCTGAAAATAAGGAAATAACTCTCTAGACACATATTTGCATGGGCACGATGCAGAGAGTAGCTTTGACCTTATTTTCTTCTTGGTATAGATAAATTCGTTCTCACATTTAGAACCAAGGGAACATTATCTGGTCCAAACACCAGTGAATATTGGTCTTTTATCAACTGAAGTGAGATAATTTTCTACGCAACTGCCTGACTCTCTGGTAGTTGGAACTAATGAAATATATTTGAAATGACTATTTCCACCATTTGGATCTATGTTCACCTCATAGTACTCTATCCCCCAAGAAGCAGTGGATCTCACAAGATGGAGCTTGGTTATTAAGCTGAAAGTCAGTGACCATATGTAGTACTATTACCCAGCTTACCATAATGATGAGGGAAGGCTTAATGAATATGGATGACATTGATATTGTATATATAACAGATCTTTTCCACCACATATGACTTTAACCAGGCCCTTGAATTTATGATTTATGAATTTCACATTCCTTAGCAGGTGCTAAGTCTCCATAATCTAACATCATAAGGGATTCAAAGGTCAGGAAACAGATGCCCAATGGGAGAGATTCCTACTCCTGTGCCTTCCGCATATGGATATTTCCCCCCACTGTCTCAGTCTTAGATGTGCTGGAAGAACCCTGTGTGTGCAGTCCTGCTGATAACTGAAGGAATGTCTATGATTGATTTCCACAGGCCTGTGTTTTTTTTTTTTGTATAGGCATCAGATGTGACTTGGGGGTAGAGCCTGTATACTAGGTGTTTGGGGGTGTAGAAAACTCAGGGTGTAGGAGTCAAGGGAAAAAAGGGAGACTTAAGGGAACATATGTAATTTGAATCTCAGAGCTCCTGGTATTCATTTATCTTCTGGGACAAGGAAGACATAGGGAAGGACAGTAACAGGAGGCAAATTTCTTTAGAAGATAGAGTAAATCTAATTGTTCTCCCACATGGCTATCTAAAGAATTTTGTGAAAGAGAGGATTGTGTTAGTGTTAAGATTAAAAAATCATCCACAGTTCCCCATTTCCTAGAGGACAAAGTGAAAATCTGTAACATGTCATTTATGGCTCTTCACAGTTGGGCCCCATCCATGATCCTCCTATACACATGTGCTGTGCTTCAGCCACTCTGGGTGTTCTTTCATACCTCTGTGCCTTTCTCCTGATTGGAATGCCTTCTCTTCTCACCTCTATCAGGAAAATCTCTGCTCATCCTGAGTCAACGAATAGTGATGTCAATGGCATTATTTTAGTCAAGTCTTCATTATTTTCCCAGTTAGAATTATTTCTCTGCTTCCATAATACAGTGACAAGAGGACTCAGTTACAGCTGTGTGTATGCATTTGTCTCCTTCAGTAACCTGGGTGTAACTAGAATACCATTTTGAATGTACACAGTGTATAGTACAGTATCTGATATTCATTCAGTCAACAAATATTTATGGAACAACCACTCTAATAAACACTGTGCTAGGCACTTGGAATATAGGGGTGAACAAGTCAAAGTTCCTGACTTCGTGAGGCTCACGGTTCAGTGAAGGGTTGACAAATGCCTAGTAAACAAGTATCTTCAGATTATTTATTTATTAAACATTAAATTAAAGCAGCAACTTATGAAATATTAGTAAACAAATAACTTCAGATTATTTAGTTATTAAATATTAAAGCAGCCAGTTATAAAATATTAGCAAACAAATAACTTCAGATTATTTATTTGCTAAACATTAAATTAAAGTAGCCACTTATAAAATGTTTGATGAACTGTTTTTTTGAATGAATGTTTAGTGCCGGCATAGAAGAAAGAAGAACAGTTTTTTTGCAGCAGTTTTCTTCGGCTTCTGAGCATTCAATAATCTCAAAAATCTTAGTTGTTATACAATGATAAGTGTTTTTTTAGCTCATGTATTTGTGGGTCAACTTAGTTATTCTAGGCTGGACGCAGCTGGGTGATTGAGCTGGGTCGTGTCTATGATGAACTGGAGTTAGCTGATCTAGGCTGGGCTTGGTTAGGGTAACTCTTCTTTCTTTTGCAACCAGCAGGATAACTGGCATAAGCTGTAGGAATGCAAAGCCTATTTCAGGTCTTTGCCTGTGTCATATCTGCAACCATATCATTGGCCAAAGCAAGTCACATGGTCAGGCCATTGAGTCAAAGGGTGAGGAGGTACACCCCACCCGAAGCAGGAGGTACACCCCACCCAAAGCAGGAGGTACACCCCACCCGAAGCAGGAGGCACTGCACAGTTATATGGCAAAGGGTGTAGATTTATAATCCTGTTTGTTATTTGGTGGGGAACTAAAGGTTGGGACAGTAATCTAGACTGCCTCAGGTCTCTTAATATGTCTGATATCATGTGATAAGGATTAGACCCTGTTAAATCCTCATACCAGTACTTGTGTAAATTTCTTGACCTTTCCTTATGCCTTATCTTTCCTATATCCAGCCCTCTACCCCGAAGCCCTGTAAGCCATCCCTACCTCTCATATCCAGCATATGCTTGCTCATTCACTTGGTCTTAGTTCATTCATTTATTCAACGATAGGGTGGTTTCTAGCATCTACAGCTCTTGCTTGGGAGGGACCCCCGGGAGGGCCCCCTCTTTCCTTTGCTGTGTGCATGCGTGTGTGTGTGTGTGTGTGTGTGTGTGTTGAACTGCTCAACTGCACAGCAGGGCAGAAATACCATGAATGACAGACAGTAGTTTGTGCATAAATATTCCAATTCCTTCTTTCAAAGGCCAGGGATACCTGAAGTGTGTTTTCCACGGTGTTCCTAATGGAATCACACTATTTAGCAGTAAACCCTTCAGTGACTATCTCATGTCTCCACTCCTCTTTGGTGTTTCCTAGTATCACTCTCCAATAAACTACTTGCACAACATCCTTGTTGCAGGGTCTGCTGAGTAAGAAAATATGTATTGAAAGTTTGTGAGCAGAAAGCACCCTCCGAGCCCCATCTCATGCTAGTAAGTGAATCCTGAGACATTGTATTATTGCTGATTCAGTTTATAGAAAGAAATCAAATAGGTGGTGGGAAAAAACATAGGCCTTGGAGTCAGACAAACCTAGGTTCCAGCACTTTCTCCACAGCTGACTTTCCTAACCTTCCTGAGTTTCCTCATCTGTAAAATGGAGATGATGCCCATCTCATAGTGTGAGGACAATAATATAAAGTGCCATCTACAATGGGCACATAGTAACTATCCTATTGCCAAGGCACCATTTCCTTTTAGACAATGGCATTTATACTACACCACGAGTAGGCATTATCTCATTTAAACCTCGCTATAGGCACATGGCAGATATTATTATTGTCAGACCCATTTTACAGAAAAAGAAGCTAAAGTTTCAGGAAAGCCAAGAAACTCACCCAGGATCACTTAGCCAACACTGGGCATCAGAAACAAATCTTCCGACCTCAAGATCCATAGCCTTACCCTTTTACTTTCTCTTCCGTCCGCTATCTGGGTTATTTATTCTCTGCCTTGTCTCGTATACGTTCCCCCAAAGACAGGACTAGATTTATTTTCCCCATGGATTCTTGGGCTCCACTCAGGGAACTTGGTTATTGAGAAAGGAATTAAATAATTGTCAGGGGGAAAGACAGCTTGTAGGAGAATGTGATAAATTTAACTGAGAAAGTGCCAAGGGCAAAGGCACATGCAAAGCTGGCACCAGAGTTCAGGCCTTTAGGCCGTTGCTTAATAGTATTTTTTTTTTTTTTTTTTTTTATAAATCTTTATTCAGATTATTACAATTATTTCTCCTTTTTTCCCCCATAGCTCCCCTCCACCCATTTCCCACCCCACCTTCTGCCCTTACCTACCCCCCACTGTCCTCATCCATAGGTGTATGATTTTTGTCCAGTCTCTTTATGAACCCCCCCATACCCCTTTCCCCCTGAGAATTATCAGTCCACTCCCTTTCTATGCCCCTGATTCTATTATATTCACCAGATTATTCTGTTCCTCAGGTTTTTATTTTACTTGATTTTTAGGTTCACTTGTTGATAGATATGTATTTGTTGTTCATAATTTTTATCTTTCCTTTTTTCTTCTTCCTCTTCTTTAAGAATACCTTTCAGCATTTCATATAATACTGGTTTGGTGGTGATGAACTCCTTTAGCTTTTTCTTGTCTGTGAAACTCTTTATCTGCCCTTCAATTCTGAATGATAGCTTTGCTGGGTAGAGTAATCTTGGTTGTAGGTTCTTGCTACTCATCACATTGAAAATTTCTTGCCACTCCCGTCTGGCCTGCATAGTTTCTGTTGAAAAGTCAGCTGACAGTCGTATGGGTGCTCCCTTGTAGGTAACTAACTGTTTTTCTCTTGCTGCTTTTAATATTCTCTCTTTGTCTTTTGCTCTTGGCATTTTAATTATGATGTGTCTTGGTGTAGTCCTCTTTGGATTCCTTTTGTTTGGGGTTCTGTGGGCTTCCTGGACTTGTAAGTCTATTTCTTTCACCAGGTGGGGGAAGTTTTCGGTCATTATTTCTTCAAATAGGTTTTCAGTATCTTGCTCTCTCTCTTCTTCTGGCACCCCCATAATTCTGATGTTGGTACGCTTGAAGTTGTCCCAGAGTCTTCTTAGATTATCTTCAACTTTTTGGATTTTTTTTTTGCTTTTTGCTTTTTCGGTTGAGTGTTTTTTGCTTCTTTGTATTTCAATTCTTTGACTTGATTTTTGTGTTCCTCTTGTCTGTTTTTGGGTCTCTGTATAATATTTTTTATTTCAGTCAGTGTATGTTTAATTTCTAGTTGGTCCTTTTTCATCTCTTCGAGGGTCTCGTTATATTTATCGGCCTTTTCTAGGATATTCTTAAAAAGCCTTATAACTGTGGTTTTGAATTCTATGTCCAGTCGTTTGTTTTCCTCCATTTCTTTTGTTTGTGATCTGATTCTTAGACGCCGCATTTTCACTGCTTCCCTGGGTTGGTAGATTTGTGTGCTAGGTTTCCAATTTGGCCTAGTGGGTCTGCCTCCCCAGTTAACCTGAGGTGGACACTCTTGGTGCACCCCTTTGTGGACTGTGTGTACAGCCTTGTTGTAATTAAGTCTTGATTGTTGTTGGTGTAACTGGGAAGAATTGACCTCCAGGCCAGTTGGCTGTAAGGATCAGCTGTGTCTATGCTGGGAGAAGTCCGGTGCTGGAGACAGCCTTATAGGATTAGACTTGCCAAATTGCAATAGCCTCTGTGCTCAGCTTGGATGGGGTGGAGTCTCAGTCTTGGCTTCCCGTCAGCCTTGCCCTTGCGCGCACGTGTGTGCCTTCAGTCCTCTGCCTTCCCGGCTCCCGATTCTCCGCCCGAGAGTCCAGACTCCCCCCACAAGAGCGTGGGTCCCCAGGGGCTCGCCTGGAACTGGGGTTCACTGCAGTCAGAACTGGGGCTCACTTCAGTCAGAACTGAGGTTCAGTGCCGTCAGGAGCCTCTGACTCCCTTCTGCTAGGGAAAGCCTGTGGCAGCCTCCGCAGCCTTTGTGCGCACTGGCGCGCGCGCTGACTTTCAGTCCTCCGCCTTCCCCGGCTCCTGAGTCTCCGCCCGAGAGTCCAGACTCCCCCCACAAGAGCGTGGGTCCCCAGGGGCTCGCCTGGAACTGGGGTTCACTGCAGTCAGAACTGGGGCTCACTTCAGTCAGAACTGAGGTTCAGTGCCGTCAGGAGCCTCTCACTCCCTTCCGCTAGGGAAAGCCTGTGGCAGCCTCCGCAGCCTTTGTGCGCACTGGCGCGAGCGGACTTTCAGTCCTCCGCCTTCCCCGGCTCCTGAGTCTCCGCCCGAGAGTCCAGACTCCCCCCACAAGAGCGTGGGTCCCCAGGGGCTCGCCTGGAACTGGGGTTCACTGCAGTCAGAACTGGGGCTCACTTCAGTCAGAACTGAGTTTCAGTGCTGTCAGGAGCCTCTCACTCCCTTCCGCTAGGGAAAGCCTGTGGCAGCCTCCGCAGCCTTTGTGCGCACTGGCGCGAGCGGACTTTCAGTCCTCCGCCTTCCCCGGCTCCTGAGTCTCCGCCCGAGAGTCCAGACTCCCCCCACAAGAGCGTGGTTCCCCAGGGGCTCGCCCGGAACAGGGTTTCAGTGCAGTCAGAACCGGGGTTCAGTTCGGTCGGGGGCTCCCTTCCCCCTTCCGCCAGAGAAAGTCAGCCAGGCTCTCAGCCGCCCTTCCTCTCTGCGCGCACAAAGACCCTTTGCCGTACCTCCAATTCTCTGTGAGCTTTTCTCTATCCTTCTAGTTGTAGAATTTTCACTCAGTCAGCTTTCCTGCGGTTCTGGATGGTGTCCGTTCTGTCTTTTAGTTGTAGTTTTGAAATTGTTGTGCGAGGCAGCAGTTTAGGTGTTTACCTATGCCGCCATCTTGGTTTTTCCCCGTTGCTTAATAGTATTAACACCTGGTGTTGGTCTAGCACGTTACAGTTGTCAGAGTACTTCCTGGTCTTTGGTCTCACTCTATTCTCACAACAGCCTTGCGCTCTGAGGTGACTTTCATTGTCAATGTTTTTACTGCAGGAAACTGAGGCACAGATGGACAGAGGGTTGGCTTAAAACAACCCAGCCAGTAAATGTTAGAACCGGAGGGTCTTTGAGGGCCCGGGAACCAGACCTTCTGTTGTCAACTGCTGGGGCTTATGAGACAGAGTATTTTTCTAACCAATAGCTCCTAGAATTTGCAAGGTGCTAAGCAGTTAAAGCAGTTCACAGATATCATCTCAATTTCTACCGCTATGAAGGCAGCATCCCCTTGCTATAGAGGAGGAAGCTGAGGCTGGAAGAAGTAAAAGGACTTGCCCAAGGACGTTATTGGCAATTGCCTGAGTCAGGATTCAAACAGGGTTCCTTCCACTGCACAATCTGCACCAGTCTACCCTGCAGGATCCTAAATGCACCCTCCCTAATCAAAATGAAGAAATCACTTCTCTTAATATATTTCCAGCTTCTTCTCTGAGAAAACCTTCCCTTTTGCCCTTCTCCTCTCTTGAGTCCTTGGACAAGATGGGAACAGTCCTCACAGGGGCAGGAGAGAGGCCAGCCAGAAGGTCTTGGCAGGAGCACAGCCTGTCCCATTTGCTAATGAAGATCAGCTGGGCCTCTGGAGCTCCCTCCCTCTGCCCAGAGCAGGGCGGCAGCCACTGCATTAACAGTGCAGCTTCAGAAGCAGAGGCTCCTCTCAGATCAGGGACTGATGTGGCTTCCTGGGCAGGATGGAGCCTCTGGGTCTCCTGGGCTAAGCATTCTGTCCATCTATTCCATCCGCCTCTGTCTCAAGACGGGGGTGGGGGTGGGGGAGGTGAAGAGCAGGCTGTGCCACACCTCTTCAGAATGAGACCGCTCCCTGCTTGTAAATAGTGGAGGTCTGGGGGAAGACCAAGCTTTGGTACACACCAAGCCAGGGAACTTCTGTATCAGTTGCAGAAAATCTGGGTGTTTATTTTTCTTTGCTTGTATTGCAAATTTATAACAAGCTGAGAAAAAAGCGCAACTCCCCTCCCCTACCCCCCCCCCCCACCCCCGCGCGCCCCAGTTGGCCTCTCACTTTCCTCCCAACAATGTCTGTGTTTCCCTCAAAGCTACCAAGTGCTAATTTGAAAAATATGTTGCCGGCAAGTGGTAGAAAAGCAGGCATCCAATGTGAAATGCCCTCTGGGGCATGGAGGGAGGGAGGGAGGGAGGGAGGGAGGGAGGGAGAGAGAGAGAGAGGGAGGGGGAGAGAGAGAGAGAGAGAGAGAGAGAGAGAGAGAGAGAGAGAGAGAGAGAGAGAGAGAGAGAATGAGAATATACACAGTAGCCAGGGCTGCATACTCTCTGAGCAACAAGAAGGAATGGAAGCAGGAGGAAACGTGGACTGATGGAGATGAAGACATAGGAACCCACATGTAGTGGCGTGGCAGCTTGGGCTGCTGGGTGAAACCCTCCATTGCATTTAAGGAACTGCACAAACCCCATTGCTGATATAATTCATTGCATTTCTCAGAGGCACCTGTAGGATACTTCATAAGAAGAAATCATCCCACAGTTAATTACTAGGAAATACTTCTGCTGATAAGCTTAGGTGTTGTCTCCTCATGGATAAAAAGACCTGTGTCACACATTAGGTTTCCAGTGTTGCTTTGTCTGCCAGGAAGCTTGGAGCAGAACTTACAGTGCAGACAAAGCCATGGTAGAGGTCCCATCACCCCCTTAGCCAGATCCTGCCTTGTCTCTCAGATTCTAATGCAGTTTCTTTGTGTGTGTGTGTGTTATGATTTAAAAATGAATTATTTTACCACTCAATGTATGTTATCTGAATGGCTTCAAATTCTTTGTAGAATGAGTTGATATATAAGTAAATAAATATACACATAAATAAACCTTGCTGGAAAAAACTTTAGGTGAGCAAATTAAGGGGATGAAGGAGCAAGGGAAGGAAATATTGAAATTGGTTTTAGGCTTTTTCCTCATTTACATAAAATCCCATCAACTCATTCCCAGCTGCTGCCCTTCAAAGAGGCACCATGGGTGTGAGGAGAACTTAAAAGAAAGGCTCAGCAGAGTGGCCTAGGTCCGTGGTCGGCAAACTGCAGCTCGCGAGCCACATGCGGCTCTTTGGCCCCTTGAATGTGGCTCTTCCACAAAATACCACGGCCTGGGCGAGTCTATTTTGAAGAAGTGGTGTTAGAAGAAGTTTAAGTTTAAAAAATTTGGCTCTCAAAAGAAATTTCAATCGTTGTACTGTTGATATTTGGCTCTGTTGACAAATGAGTTTGCCGACCACTGGCCTAGGTGGTGGCTGTAGATCCTTTGCTCCGAGTGTGCAGAGCACCAAACACTAAGGGCATAGAATCCAACTAAATTTGGACATTTCAGAGGGATCTTCCCCTGGGTTCTTCCCTTTCCAATCTCCCCACGGCAGTCTGATTTTTGAAGTATTAGGAGGAGTGTGGGATTTAGAGACCAAAGATTACAAATTTTCTAGCTCCAACTGAAGACTTGGGCTGAACTTCTCTTACCTTCTGCAAAGGGCAGGAAATGTTAACAACTCCATAGGGTTAATATAAATATGAAGTGTAAGTAACGGTGAAAGTGCTATGTAGATTGTGAGGCATTATACACAAATCTCATTGTCATTATTGTAAGAAATTTGTGAGTTTTTTTGCAGTCCCCCCACCCCCACTGTTAGTTATCTTATTTCACAACATTTCCTCCACCATATCCAGCATCCCCACATGCTTCAGTCATTCCTTGACCATGCCGCTGCCTCCCCTTGCCTCCATGGTAGACTCCTAACCAACCTTTGAAGCCCAGCTCAAATGGCACCACCTTGATGAAGTCATAGCCCGGCAATTCACAATGAGTAATGCTTTTCCTTACTGTTGGTCACCTCAAAATTGGTTCATACAGTACTGTTGTATTTTGTGTATTGTCATTACTTGTTTTCTGCCTATCACCTCTCAGTGCAACTCCCTAAATGCAGAAACTGTTCATCTTTCAGTCACTAGCACGTAGTAGGCACATTGAGCTTTAAGATGGTAAAACAAATCACAGACTAAAGAGAAGATGAATTTCAAGACCTGTCAGTAGAGAACAAGATTTTCTCAGAATCCACCTACACCTTAAAAATATTTTGTGCTACAAAAAGCCAAGTTGATAAAAATTACACACCAGGGAATAGGATTAAAATGGGCTATTTTGTGTCTGTCAAATGGTGATGAAGGAGCAATCCTAATTGCTTCTAAGAAATCCTGATTTCCAAGTCCAGGGCCACATCAACGTTGGATTGGGACGTTAGGGGACTGTCAAGAGCCCTTGCTCTGCTCACCTCTCATCAAAAGTGTTGACTCAAATCTGGATGCAGCCTTTGGAGAGGATTATAGACAAAAAGGGCTATGTTCCAAAACGTGTTTCTCTATCTGTACCGTCAAGGTGGCAGTCCTACTTTCTGGAAAGAACAAAACACATGAAGTATATCAAGGTGTCTTATACACCAAAGAAAAACAAACAAACAAAACAAAAACAAAACCCCAAAACCACACCTGTCTATATCTTTGTTATTATAATGGGCCAACATAAGGTTCCATTCAGCCCCATGGACAACAACATTCATAACCAACTTCAGTGTGCTCGAATGGCTGACCACATTGTGTTCTTAGTCGTCAAACTCTCATGTGTGGAGCGTAGTGCCAGTCGTGGGAGAATGGTAAGAGGAGACAGGCTGCAGTGAAGCCTTTCAGTGCTTTGTGCTAGGTGTGGATTTTATCCAAATGAAAAAGCAACTCTTCCCAGCTGTGAGTGAAAACTTGGAGTGATCTCTCCCGGTTGACAGGAAACCACTATCCCCTCTGCTGACCTAAGAGAGCTGCTCCCTGGATTATGGAAGATTGTCACAGAAATATTGCATTCACTTAGCCAAGGGAGCTGTGTCAGCATTCTAGAAGATTGCTGAACTCAACTATTTAGAGAGCCCTACATCTTCTCACTGACAGTCCACCACAGCAGTGATGAGGACGGGAGGGAACAGGCTGCTCTGGCAGGGCATGGTGATTTACTCAGCCCCTCCCCCCCACTCTGGTAATGGGCATCAAAGCAGGGGAGATGTCCTCCTAACTGTGAGGGCTCCTCATTTGGGCAATGGCTGTGCTCCCGAAGATTCATGTCAAGGCAGATTTCTGTGAATCAGATCATTTAAAAGTCGTTTGGGAAGATCACCATTTGATGAATTTCATTCTCAAATTTGAGAATCTGTTTGTGATGGCAGTTTTAGATGTCTTATAAATCTGAAGTTTTGTAAGTTAGATTGTTTTTGAGATGTGGCTGATACTTGTAACTAACAAACACGCACTTGCTTTAAGCTTTCCTGCAGATTTCTTAAATATTGCAGCTTGCTCATATGATCTTGCATCTGTCAAATGTTGTGAAGCTCTGGATTTTATTATAAATTGATTCAATTAAAGTAACCTGGACAGTTTTCTCTGCTTGACTATTTTGGGAAACAAAGGTGTTGGAAATTCATGGCTATCCTGTATATCTACAACACTCATATCTCTCAAATACCCCCTTGAAGATTAGAGATGGCTCTTCAGCGTTTACAAAATGCTTCTGTGAGACAGCTACGGAACATGGTGTGGTGTTTATACAACATCACTTAATCTTATACTTTGGGAAACAGGCTTGCCTATCTACTTGCCCTTTGCCATCAAAACTTGCACGCCCACACTCTGCCTGCCATTCTAACAGGTGTTTACATGTTCATCATTTCATTTACTTATCACAATAGATATTATGTAACCTACTTTCCAGATAAGGAACTCGAGGCACAGAAAATTGAAGTGACTTGCCAGAAATCAAATGGATTGCAGATCCGGGACTTAAAACCAGAGCTTTTGTTCTACATCATCATGTAATCAGGGAGCAAAATAGACTAATGATTTATATCAAGATTGAAGAATAAGGGAGGAGAAGAGAGAATGTCCAACTAGTGATGCAGATATAGTTGCAAAGAGTGAAAGTTTTCTTAATATTGGTATCAGAACCATATAGCTACCATTTATCTAGTACTTACCATGAGCCTGGCATTGTGGTAAGTGTTTCTCATTAAAACTCACAGAATTCCCATGAAGCCCTGTCTTAGTATCCAATTATACAGATGAAAAAATTGAGGTACTGACATTGAAATGGACTTGCCTCAGGCCATATAACTTAATAAGCTGGGGCATTTGGACTCAGATCCATTTCTATCTCCCTCTAATGCTTATATGCTTTCTATAACTCCCTGTTGCTCACTATCCAAACAGTTAGAAAGTAAATGCTTTTGCCTGTTAATAACAACTGGAATCTAGGCCCCAGTTTAAGACTTACTCAATAATATACCAGTCAGTGAAGCCGTACAATAATGTACTTTGAAATGTAAAGACCAGAATTTTTTTTTAGAACAAAAAACAAAACAAATAAACAACAACAAAAAAATACCAAAAACTTTCTTTGATGCTATGAAAGTAGTAAAAATATAGAATTTATCTTCCCTAAGATGCAACATAGGTTTAAAACATGGCAAGACAGCTTGTTAAAGATATATTTTTATGAAAGTTGTAAGTATACACATGCCCAGGTTGTGGACCGCCCCCCCCTCACCCCCCAGTTGTGGAGCAGGAGGCAGCTGATCAATGATATTCTCTTATCATTGATGTTTCTATCTCTCTCTCCCTCTCCCTTCCTCTCGGAAATCAATTAAAATATATATTTAAAAAACAAACAAAACAGCGGTTTCCTGCCTTCCCCCTTTCCCTTTATCCCTACTTCCTAAGGTGACCACTTGCATTTATGTTGCCTCCATGTTTAGAAGGTCATGTACATACTGGCGTTTCTTATTAATTAATTGATTAAGCTATTGCATTAATTTCCTAGGGCTGATGTACCAAGGTGCCACACATTTGGTTGCTTAAACATCAGAAATTTATTGCCCTTCAGTCTGGAGCTACAAGTCTGAGATGGAAGTGTCAGCAGGGTTGGTTCCTGTGGAGGGCTGTGAGGGAGAATCTCTTCCATGCTTCTGTTAGTTTATGGTGGTCTGCTGGCCATCTTTGGTGCTCTCTGGCTTGTAGATGCATCACCCTATCTCTGCCTTCATCTTTACATGACATTCTCCCTGTGTCTTCACAAATCTTCTCTCTGTGCATGTTTGTCTTTGTGTCCAAATCTCCACTTTTAATAAGGACACTATTCATATTGGATTAGAGCCCAATACAATGACCTCATTTTACTTTATTACCTCTACAAAGACTCTATTTTCAAATGTGGTCACATCCTGAGGTAGGGGAGGGGAGAGTTGGGGTTTTAATATACGTTTTTGTGGGGACACAATTCAACCCATATGTGTTATCTATTTTTTTTTTTACATAAAAGATGAGGATTTAGCTCTTATCTCCTTTACATCTTCCTTCTACTCTTTCTTTCCTGTAATAATTTTTTGTTGGATTAAGATTCAGTGTTTACATTATGACTAAGCAAATATTATTTACATCTGAGTCACATAATGAGTCATGTATGTACAACTTTTGGTTTTCGTGGAATTATTAATGGTCTCATGTTCTTGTTTGCTTATTTTTATAAATTAAACCAAGTTCTAGGTTGTAAATGAAATTTCTTCAAATGAAACAAGAAAATATAGGAAACTACTAAAACATGGACAAAGGTTTGAACAGGTAGCTCAAAAAAGAAAAAAATCCACATTGGTTAACAAGCAGTGAAGAGATGCTCAAACCATCATAGCTGGTCTTAGGCTCTACAGCAGCGGTTCTCAACCTGTGGATCGCGACCCACAGGTTGAGAACCGCTAGCAGGGTCGCCTAAGACCATCGGAAAGCACAGATATTTACATTACAATTCATAACAGTAGCAAAATTACAGTTATGAAGTAGCAACGAAAATAACTTTATGGTTGGGGGTCACCACAACATGAGGAACTGTATTAAAGGGTTGCGGCATTAGAAAGGTTGAGTACCACTGCTATAAACCATGAATTTAATCAGACATTTCATCAGAAGCCAGGAATAGAGATGTGATTTTATCAGCAGAAACTGGGTTGATGATAGGATGAAATGAAAGAAGGTGACTCCACAGGATAGGACAATGGAACTATTTGACTGCAGTCCTGTGCTATTCTTCAAACAGACAGAAGAAAAGCCCTGCATTTCTCTCCTCTGGTTTCTTTGTTATTTTTTCTAGAACTCCCAAACTGTGGCTCTAATTTTCTTATCTTCTCCTCACCCCAGTTTTCATCTCTTTTTCTTTATTTTATACTTTCTGAGATATTTTCTCAACTTTACCTTCTAACTCTTCTATTAATTATTTTTGATCACTTATTTTTAATTTCAAAAGCTTTTATTTTATGCACATTAAAACATTTGCTGTGTGTGTGTGTGTGTGTGTGTGTGTTTGTGTGTGTGTTTTAATAGATTCATAATCTTATTTTATCTGGAAATGTTTTCTTCTATTCCCTGCATTGTTTTTCTTTCTTCTGAGATCGTTTTACTTTTAGTTGTTCTTCAAGTATCTGGTGATATGGGACTGTTTGCTTAAAGAGCAAGACACTAAAAAACTTAGGGAAATGAACATTCTGAAAGCAGGGACAGAGCTTGTTAACAGGTGGGTTTTACTGTAGAATGATCTGGCAGGACTGTGCAAGGAGAAAAACAACTATGGAGTTCTTTTCTACTGGGCTGATCACTTTCCCCAGTGATAACTCTTCCAGCCTCCCTCCTGGAGAACATATGCTTGGCTTCCAGCATTCTTGTTGCTGAGCTGTTGTTCTTAGCATTCAGTTGGTAGACCTCTACCTAATCCGCCACCATTTAGCTCTAATTAATGACTTCAAGATCAGAGTCTCTGGTTCAGCCTCATAATATAGGATACTAGAGGCCAGGTGCACAGATTCTTGTACCAGTGGGGTCCCTCGCCATGGCCTGTGGGGATTGGGCCGAAACCGGCAGTCCAACGCCGCCTGCCACTCCTGCCTGCTCCTCCCACTCATCCTGCTCATCCCGCCTGGCGAGCACCGTTGCGGTGGTGCTCGCCAGCCGTGAGCCCTGCGTCTGGCGCCTGTCGGTCAGCTGAGTGGCGCTCCTGCTGTGGGAGCACACTGATCACCAGGGGGCAGCTCCTGCATTGGCATTGAGCGTCTGCCCCCTGGTGGTCAGTGCACATCATAGCAACTGGTCGACTGGTCGTTCGGTCACTTAGGCATATATATATATATATATATATTTTGTCTTCTGCTGGGATCAGAGGAGAGGTCATCGAGCTTCAAATTTTCATTCAGACTTTCAACTAAATCTACTATTTCTACTATCCTATCTATGCCCCTACTTTCAAAACAACACTGAGCCATAGATTCTTGAGTCTCTTTGTGTTCTTCCACATGCATACACTTGCTTCTGGGAGACCCTCATTATAAGTTTAGGATTCAATTTTCAATCATCTGATAAGTCAAGTACTACCTTTACATCTGCTTTCTAGTTTCAAAATTTTGTTGCTGTCACCTTCTTTCCCATTCTCTTGTTATTGGGCATTATATATTTTTTGTACCTTTACACAATTGTGATGTTGTTTTCAGAGGGAGAAATGGCAGGTACTTCTGTTGAATCGTCAATTTGATCATAAGTCCTATAATAATTTTTTTGTTGTTGCTGTTAATCCTCGCCCAAGGATATTTTTCCATTGATTTTTAGGGAGAGTAGAAGAGAGAGGGAAAGACAGAGAGAAACATGGATGTGAGAGAAACACATTGATTGGTTGCCTCCTTCATGAGCCCCCCACCACGGCCCAGCTGGGGAGGAGCCTGCAACCTAGGTAAGTGCTCTTGACAGGAATCAAACCCGGGACTCTGGTCTGCAGGCTGATGCTCTACCCACTGGGCTAAACCAGCTAGGGCCTATAATAAGTTTTTGAAATAGTTAGGGATGTTTGGGAGACATTTATTACTTACTGAAATGGAGGATTTCAGAGTCAGAAACTTGAATTCTAAATCTTCATTCAGATTCTTCATGGCCATATGGCCTTGGGCATGTTACTTAACCTTTTTTGGTTCCGTAGCGGAAAAGGGGATAATAACACCTACCTTACAGAGTTGTTAGAGTTAGAAACATTTATAAAGTATGTAGTTCAGAAATGGATATATGACAAATACTGAATAAGTGGTATAACTTTCATTATTTTATTGTTGAAGGACAGGGGCACCATTTACTTACTATTTATCTCTTCTAAGGAAAAATAATGAGAAACACAAAGAAAATTCCAGGTGTCAGTCTTGTTAGCGGTGTCAGGAAAATGTCAAGTAAACCTCCCTCCATATGTATCAAAGGCAAGATTCTCGAATAGCAACTAAATTGGAGAGTGGTGTAAGGTCTCCTATTTTCCCACTAGGATGGAGAGAAGTTGCATATGTCTAGTGGAAGCCACTTTATTTGCCTATCTCATTGCAAGTAGGTAGGAAAGCTGGGAGTTGGCTAACTCCCTCCATGCTCTACAAGGTCCCTGCTCAGGAACTTTTATCCTCTCTGGAGTCTGAAACTGCAAATAGAATACAATCCATGTAAACACAGGCAAGTTTAAGAAGAAGCGGGAGAGAAGAGACATCTCAGACCATAGTGGCCTTTTGAATGGATTGATCCCACTCTTTGGAAAAACTACAACCCATTGTGTGACAGACTGTGAGTCAAATGGTTAAAAGAGAAACTGGACGAGTTCACTCCAGATCTACCTCCCAGGCCTGTTCCCTGGAGGAGGAGAGTGAAATCCCACACCATGATAAGCACAGAGGAATAAAGGTTCCCTTCTGAAAGAAGTATTGACATCACAAAGGCCAAATGCTATGCTCTGTCATACTTCACTCCGTGTTTTCATCAGCTTCAGAACACTGGCCATTATTTCTTTATATAAAATTTTTTGTGACTCTCATTCCTCTGTAATTAATTTATATTGTCCATAGTCTAAAATAGATCTGACTTCTTTAAGTTCTTGAGGTAGATAATGCAATAACTCTTTCCCCCCTAAAGTAATCCATATCAACTTATCAAGGAGTGGGGATTTCAGACAAATCAAGAACCACTCTTTAAATTCTTGCTTCCTTGATGTGACTGTGGTCTATAGAGGTCTAGTTTGGTAATGGAAATCACATATCCAGTTTTCTCCCTATCCACACACTAATGTGAAATTTCTTTCTAGGGGCAAGATCACACAGTTGAAGGGTCCTTCTCTGGATTCTTATAACTTCTCATGCCTTGGTCTTCTAATCTGAGATGAAGGAATGCTTTTTCTGTGGGATTGGAATGCAAAATAATCTTCCCCAGTGACTTCCTTTCTCTGGAGGGTGATTATTAAGTCTGGATTTTGGGCCATGTTTAGCATTTGTAAAAGTGACATTCCTATACAAGAAAAATCCCATTGTGAGAATAATGAATATATAGAACAAAATTAAATGCTTTATTGGGATGGAGAGGTTTTTACTCACTGACACGATAGAATTTCACATCTCCTACACCTTCATTTCCTTCTCCTTTATACCCACCTCTTCCTTTCTCTTTTCTGTTTTTGTTTCTCCTTGTTCCTTTACATTTTTGTCTTAGTTTGTTTTCATTCTTCTGCTCTTCTTTGTCCTCCTCTGAATTTTCCTTCTTGTACAACTTTATCTTTCTTGGATTGTCCCCATTCATTTGCATTAGTTAGGTAGGACACTGAGCAAAGGCTTTCCAAAGTTATTAAAAAAAAGTGACTTCTATTTCTCATGAAGCTTACATTTTCAAACATAAGGGGGCATAGAACCAATTTAGAGAGGAATCTTAGGCCAAATCTATGGGTTTCTGTAGGAATTGTTCTTCCCTGAAGAGCCCATAGGTATCAATTATGGGTGGTGAATAAAAAGCTGTGACCTCCTCTGGGACCTCCAACTCATTTCTCAGAGGGCACTGGGAACCCAGCAACCACCACAACTTTGTGCAACTTTCAACCTCAGACAAATCTGAACTGATGACCTGAGGGTGAGAGGCTCTGTATAACTTGATTACATTTTTTAAAAATTCCATTTTTCTCATGAAAAGACACCTTCAGAACACAATGTCAGTTTATCTCTGCAATTTTAGACATCAAATAGCTTATTTTTTCATTCTCTCTGGGTCAAAGAATGTTATTAAGAAGAAAAATGTAAAAAATATTGGTTTTGTAACAATTCGGTACCCAAACTGAAGGCTCTAATAAACTCACAGAAATATTCTTGCTTTGAAATACTTTATAGTATAAAGGAAAGATAAAAAAAATATTATGCAGGGCAAGAGTGTTCTAACATTTACAATGAAAAATAAAACCAAGCAAATAAAACAGTCAACAGATTTGAATGTTTATATGCCAAAATACCTTTTTGTGGGAATTATCATGTAGGTTCTAGATGTCATGAACGTGTGATTTTACTAGTTGACTCTGTGGGAGATCACTTTAGAATCTGGAGTGTAGATTTGCACAAACAGGAAAGAAAGGAAATGAGAATTACTCCTTAACTTATCAATTCAAGTAAAAATCTGTTAACTGAGATATTTGCCCCATATCTCAGGGCAGGCAAAAGACATGCACACCGTTTTAGGACCCCAGGATTAGACCTTCATCTCCAGATATTGTGAGGTGGCTTCATCTATTCAGGCACTGAGAAATTAGAACAACTGGCACAATGTAATGGCAATGAACAAGCCATACAAGCCATTCTTTTTTTTTTTTTTTAAGTGAATGGAAAAAAGATATTTTGTCTTCAAGTGCTTACACGTATGCAGGAAAGAGAGGTGGAAAACTGACTTGTTCCATCTGTAATTTCAAGCCGGGAAAATGAGTTACAAGCATATCAGCAAAATACAGACAGAGGTAGACCCAGCGAAGCAGAAGAAAAATGACTAACCATCATTTCTCCTTATTCCCATAACTGATTGGATGTAAACAAACATTCTCCCCTAAATGAGAGGCAGAAGTCTGATACTGAGCAGTGGCTACTTCTCAAGATATCTTTGTCAGCAAGATGGGTTCAAGTTAAGATTTCAACATTTCTATGATTGACATTGTAACGGTTCTTAGAGCAGTTACCATGGAAACAGAAAGGCCTTGCATGCATTTGAAGTAATTCACCTGACCTAGTGCTCACAATGAGGGAGGGCTGAGCACTAGTATTTCTCCCAAGTATTCCCCATGATCTGGCCAAGCCAGGCTGTAGTCTTGGCTGTGATACGAAGAGACTGTTGAGCAGTGCCCGTGAGAAAGCATGAGAAAAATGGGAAATTTCTGTATGTGCTTAGACGAAGTCCAGCCTCAGATCTCCCCTAGGGAGTTACGATGTTGTCAGTAGCCTCTGGTGCTTTCTCTTTACCTGCTGGGAGGCCTATGGGAAGGATCTTCCAATCAATCTATAGCAGGGCATTTGTGTCACCTCTGAGCCCGAGGAAACTGGGAAGAGAAGTTGAAATAGAGAGAGACATTAAGCAAGTGTAAGGTGGTTTTCTGCCTTGGAGTAGATGCATCATATTCTCCTAGAAATGATATCTGGATCACATTAACAATCAGGCTGTGGTTCCCCATCCCTTTTAGAGCACAGGGTGAAACTCTGGGAATATGACTACCATACCATCACAGCAGCTCTTCAACCTCAACTGGTCAGATCTGCCCAAGAGCCAAACACTCTCCATATCCTGCTTCCCCTTTTACTAATATATTCCTCTGGACTTTCCCATGTCTCATTTCCTTTAGGATGTTCACATTTCTTTTAACTCATGGGATCAAGAAGGAATACTGGCAATTTTTTCACTCTTCATTGCTTCCTTGGGTAATTTTTCTACCAATACTCTTCACTCTTCCTTTTGAGAATCCCAGATGAGCACTTGAGCCATTTCCTTCCCATTCTCATTGCTGTCTTTTACTTTTCTCAGTAACCTTAGCACCTGGTTTGGCATTTCACTTCCAGTCCTCTCCCTACCTGATGCCAATAACTCTTTTAATACACTAGAGCAGTGGTTCTCAACCTTTCTAATGCCGTGACCCTTTAATACAGTTCCTCATGTTGTGGTGACCCCCAACCATAAAATTATTTTCGTTGCTACTTCATAACTGTAATTTTGCTACTGTTACGAATCGTAATGTAAATATCTGTGTTTTCCGATGGTCTTAGGCGACCCTGCTAGCAGTTCTCAACCTGTGGGTCACGACCCACAGGTTGAGAACTGCTGCTATAGAGCCTAAGACCATCGGAAAACACAGATATTTACATTATGATTCATTAACAGTAGCAAAATTACAGTTATGAAGTAGCAACGAAAATAATTTTATGGTTGGGGGTCACCACAACATGAGGAACTGTATTAAAGGGTTGCGGCATTAGAAAGGTTGAGAACCATTGCATTAGAGGCTCGGTGCATGAAATTCATGCACTGGAGGGTCGGGGGGCGGGGGGCGGTGTCCCTCAGTCCGGCCTGTGCCCTATTGCAGTCTGGGACCTCTTTGGAGATGTCCGCCTGCTGGCTTAAGCCCGCTCCCTGCACAGTCTGGGACCCCTCACTCCTTACCGCCCACCTGTTTGCTCCTCCTTACTACTCGGCTTGCTGCTCCTCAACACTGCTACAGAGGCAGGAGACGCTCCCACCACTGCCACTGCACTCGCCAGCTGTGAGCCTGGCTTCTGGCTGAGCGGCATTCCCAGAGCACCCTGACCACCGGGGGGCAGCTCCTGCATTGAGTGTCTGCCCCCTGGTGGTCAGTGCGCATCATAGCGACCAGTTGTTCTGGTTGTTCTGCCTTAACGGTCACTTAGGCTTTTATTATATAGACTAGAGGCCCAGTGCACGAAATTCATGCATGAGGGGTCCCCTCAGCTCAGCCTGCACCCTCTCCAATCCAGGACCCCTTGGGGACATCCCTCTCGCAATCTGGGACTGCTGGCTTCTAACTGCTCACCTGCCTGCCTGCCTGATTGCCCCAAACTGCCCCCCCCCCCCCGCCAGCCTGATCACCCCTAACTGCCTCTGCCTGCTGGCCTGGTCGCACCCAACTGCCCCCCCCCCCCAGCCTGGTCGCCCCTAACTGTCCCCCTCTGCTGGCCTGGTCACCCTTCACTGCCCTCCCTGCTAGCCTGGTTGCCCCAACTTCCCCCCCTCTGCTGGCCTGGTTGCCCCTAACTGCCCCCCTGCCAGTCTTGTTGCCCCTCATTGCCCCCCTTGCTGGCCTTGTCACCTCCAACTGCCCCCCCCCCCCAGCCTGGTCGCCCCCAACTGTCCCCCCTGCCGGTCTGGTTGCACTATGCAGCCTGCTGTCCAGTAGTTTGGTTGTCCCTCATTAACCCCCCTGCCAGTCTTGTCGCCCTATGCAGCCTGTTGTTCGGTCATCCGTCTGTTTGTTTCGGTCGTGATGGCCCCTGGCTATTTATATATTAGGATTGGTCCTCCTCTTCTCTTGGCTTTCTCAACTTTGATCACTCTCATCTGTCCTCTAAACATGGTCACTAGGGTGGAAATAATTGTATTTGATCTTTCTTTCACCCAAGACTGAGATGATTCCATTATTGTCACAACTTCCTATCCTTTTACTTGGTACACTCTCACCCTCAGTGGGCCTCCTCCTGCTCCTATCATGGCTCCAGTCTTGGGAACCACACTGTTCTCTGACCCTCAGACACTCTTGACCGCTCAGGGATATTTACCTAGCTGGGTCATTATGGTAAATAGTTCAGCTTCCTTCTCAGCAATAGGTAGGACTCTTGGATCTTACACACTGAACTGGGTGTGATATTAATTAATTCTTTCTTCCATTCATCAAATATTGACTGAGAAGTTGGCATTCTTGTAGATACTGGGGAAATTGGGCAGCTCTCTACCCTCTTGGAACTTAGGAAATAGTGGTTGAACCAGACAATAAACATGAAACACAGAAGTACAAACTAAAATGTTAAAGGGGTGTGAACAGGGTGCTGTGGTGATAATGAATCTGCACTGAGCATTTATAAGGACCAGGCACTATTATAAGTTTCTTATGCTTATTGATTCATATTTAATGATCACAACCAGCCTCTGAAAAACTACTTTATGTTATTCCCATTTTATAGTAGAGAACAGATAAGCTACTTGCCTGGGGTTACACAAGTGAAGGAACTGGGATTTGAAATCAGTCAGGTCCCTTAATCTACCTTCTTCCCACTACTAGTAAATCCCTGTTTCAGAGCAATGGTTAGGGTACTTTTTAGACAAGCTGGTCATTAAGGGCCTTTTTGAGAAGGCATTTAGCCTTAGGCTTCAGGAAAGAGAAGGAGCCCCCTACACAGACATAAGTACATGAAAGAGCCAGGAGCGAGCATTTCAGTGAGGGTAAGTAGCTTGGAGAAGGGCCCAACTAGTAAGGAACATGACTAATTTGAAAACTGGAAAGAAGGTCAGCATGTCTGGAGTAGAGAGAGGGTGAGAGAATGACACATGATTGGGCTGAAAGGAGAGTTGGACCAGATGATCTAAGACAGTTTTGGCAGAGCAGGACATTTTTACTGTATTCAAAGGGCCATGGGGGAGCTGAAGTCAATTTCACTTTTGGAATCTCTCTCTCTCTGCCAGATGTGTGAAGAATGAATTGGGGGTTAATAGAGGAAGTGGGGAGGACAGCTGGAAAGCTTTTGCCGAGGTCCGGACGAGGGACAGTTGTGACTTGGACTGTGATGGTGGCACTGGAGATGGAGAGAGTGGCTCTGTTGTGGATACACTTTGGAGGCAGGAGCAATAGGATTAGGTGATGGGTGGACACAGTGCAGGAAGGAAGGGACAAAAATGAGGATGAACCTCAGGTTTCTGATTCAAACCAGTGGACTTTACCCTCATTTTCCTGAGCAGATGAGACCATCAGGCAGCCCAGCCCTCAGCTCTTTTTCTTTCACCTTCTGAATTACCACACATCATTTTTTCTCCTTTTTCCCTATCATGGGAAGTTGCCTTCTTACTCCATTCCCATATAACATCTCCGATCAGCAATTCTGAGACACTCCTGTCTTCTCTATGATATTGCTCGATTTCTTTTTCTGTCATGTTCTTTAAGTTTTCCTTCTCTAGTGTCCTCCTTAGCTTATACAACAAATTCAAGTTTTGTCTACTCTGAAACAAAAACCCTGCTCTCATCTCAGTTATCTCTTGAGTTGCTCCCTTAATCCCCCATCTTCCTTTGAAAGCAAGTTGTTTTAGTAAGTGGTCCATATTTTTTATGATTGTTTCCCAGAATAGATGTTCTCAGCTTGATGTCACAGGAGCAAAGAATGATGTTGGGCCATTTTGGGTACTATCCAAGCATGTGATTTAGCCAACAGTCCTGAATGCTTTGCCTCACATTATATTCTCACTCCCCGCCCCCCCGCCCCCAACCCCGCAATTCCCATGGCCTTAGTTGGAAGAGATTTACCAAAGATAAAAATTGCCTATTGTGAACACATTGGGAAGGAACTAATACTTGCTTCCTTGGAGTTTTTCTCTCATGGAATCTTCTAGTGTCCAAAGATTCCAAAATTTATTAAGCTGAGAATCTCTCTTATTTGCTTCTTACTTCTTCTACCCCTTGTAAAGTTCAGGGAAAATTGGGTATGGTGTTCCATTGAGATAATGAATAAATTATAGTGTATCCTCTTTTGATATGGAAAAAAATGAGGTCTTCTTAAACATATAGCCAAATACCTGGGATCATGTTTAAATACCCAATGTTGGATGGTTATTTAAAGGACATCAAACAGTTGGTGTTTAGAAGCAGCTTGGTTATCCATGGTTATTCTTCACAGAATACTTGTTTTGATGAGCCAATAAAAGGCTGCCTGTGGAATTAAAGAGACCAAAGAGGAAGGCAGAAGATTGGCTTTGTAAACACAGGATTCTAGGAACTCAACTTTAATAGAATAGCTGGGAGGGAATATTAGCCAGGCTAGTTTAAAAGGCAATTTATCAGCCTTGGCTTCTGTCCGTTTTTTGGTCTTTCCCCCAGTTTGGCTATATACACTGCTCAGTTATCTTTAGACACTGAGCTTCCATACTCTGGTTCCTGTTGTTCCCTCTGCACTGATTCTCATAACCTTCCTTTCTGGTTTGCAGATTGCTTGTCCTACCAGTCCTGGTTCCAGTGCCATAAAGTATCTCTCATCATATTCAGTACACTGCAGTTTCTGAAGTGTGGGTTCTGGGTTCAGAATGCTTGGATTAAAATCCTGGCTCTGTGTCACCTTAGCTGTGTCCTTGGTCAAGAGACTTGACTTACCTGTGCCTCAGTTTCCTGGTGTGCAAAATAGAAATAATCATTGTAGCTATTTCATAGTATCATTGTGGTGCTTAATGAGTTGGCACATCTAAAGTATTTGAAATATGGTTTGGCACATAGTAAGTGCCCAGTAAATGTTGGCTAGTATTTTTCCCTAGGCAGAATTATTCATCCCTTCTTCTGAACTCTCATAAGTATATTCTTCTAGGATATGATCATCACAGTGCCGTGATTACTTGTTTATATGCTTATGGGCTGTGGGCTTCTATAAAGAAGCCAGAAACGTTGTTTTTTTCCATCTCCCATAGCATTTCATGTGATACACAGCCTGTAGTGCAAATTCAATAAATGTTTTTTGAATTAATGAACTGTGAGAAATTTTGTGGTTCATTTAAAGATGAGTTAATAGGGGACCCAAGGTGATGTTATTGCTAATAAAATCAGCTATGGCGATTAACCAGATTACATAGTCATTTGTATTTTGTAATTTTAATCTTTGACTATATTATGATCAAATCTCTATATGTGTGTGTACTATGGTAAAAGAAGGAACTAAAGATTTACTGAGCATAATCTATGTTTTCTATGAATCATAATTACTGTACTCCTTTAAATTATTATTACCATTTTACAATTGCAGAAATTGGTTTAGAGAAATTTAGTCTCAAAACGAATGAGTTGGCAGATCTAGGTTCTCAACCCATAGAGCCAAACTGTGGACTCTAAAGTATGTTCTCTTTTTACTTTTTTGATTTATCCCTCTCCATTGTTGGTAACTTCCCCCCATTACCCGTACCTCTAACAACCTCTCCGTCTCCCGTGCTCTCTCCTTCTGCCTTTCTTTCACTCCTCCTTCCACTCTCTCTCTTAAAAAAAAAATCAATGGGAAAAATATCCTCTGGTGAGAATAAATAAATAAAAATCACAAACCCAATGTTTCCATTTCATTTTTACTTTTTTTCATCATCTATCATGGTAGTTAATACATTCATCTGAATATTTTGTTTGTCATTCCTCACTAAAAAAATAAGCTCAACTTGGGTGGGAAACTCATTGTTTGTTCACTGCTGTAGTCACAGCATCTAGAACAGTGTCTGGCACATGTTAAGGATTCAGTAAATTGGTAAATTAGTGAGTGGCACAGCCTATGATTTGCCATTCTTTTCATTGATTTCCCTCGAGTTCCCTGATAAGGCTACATAGAGGGGCCTGGGTCGGACTTCTTTCTCTCCTTGAAGAGACAGCCAGCAATTTGAATCTGTCACAAAGACCTGGGCAGTGCCAGATCTGGGCCCCGGAGAGCTCTCTGGGGTGGGTCCTTGTTCTTGAAATTCCTTTTCTCTTGTATTTTCTTTTTCCTTCTTATAACATCCCACGTATAAAAGGCATTCCAGTACATCTGCAGTGAGGTCATTCAATCTTCATATTGACCCTGTGAGACAGATTTAAAAAAGAAGAAGAAGAAGGAATTAAACCAGCAATAACTGAGGATTCCTTTGTGCCTGGAATAGAGCCAGGACCTTTCACAGTGGTCACTTCACTTATGCATCAACCTTAGGATAGAGGTGTTTTTATTCCTGTTTCACAGATGTGGTTCAGAGATTTGGTGACCAATAACCCGCCTGAGATCCCAAGTTACTCATACCTAAGCCTCTTATCTACCCTCCATCCTCTTTCCTCCGTGCCCCCACAACCTGTTTTGTGGGGGATTGGTTTCATTTAAGTCATATTTTAGGTTTGCTTCTTCTCTAAAGGCTTTCTGGCTTTGAAAAAAAACACAAACAAGTTGATGTAGGTTCTTCATTTTGGTTACTCTTTGTCCTTTAGCATGGACCCAGGAATAGCAGCAGTGAGGCACACTTTAATGAACTGCAAATAATAAATGAACTACTTAGGGTTTTAACTAATTGAAAGAAAGCTACCCCATCAATTCAGGGCACTGTAGGTTGCAGAAATGAGATTGTCTTCGACATTTGCCTTGGCATATTGACAATGAGCACTGGGGGTTTTATTTGAGAAGAACATTGAAGGCCCTTCATCCTGTGAAGGAAAGATTTAAACTCAAGGCAGCCTCTGAGTTTATTTTCTGAAGAAGAGAGGGTTGACTGGGAGGAAGCATTTCTGTCCCCAGCAAAAGTGCACACAACTTAAAAAATAAAACATCGAATTCAGCCAAGTTTTCTCTTTGGCAAAGTTTAAGACATATCCTCATCTTATAATCTGTCCAGTCCTGGGAGAACTTCTCGAAGTTAAAAAAGTCCCCAAATTATCTAAATAGTGAAGCTTGAAAAATAGCCAAGGGGAATTGCATCTTTCCTATTACTACCATATGTGCTTCCTTGCAGACCCCAATTCACAAAGAGCTGAATATGGCGCACCGTCTCCCTACGCAGCCCCACATGATCCCTTCAGCATGAGGGCCTTCTGAGTACAAAGCCACAAGCCTGTGGTTTTCCTAGCACAGGGTCCCATCCTCACTGCCTGCTTCATTCTCACTCGGCTCATGTGCTTTGAATTTAAGTTTTTTTTCCCCCCATGTAAGCTCCATGTGTTATGTTTACACACAGCGAAGGGATTTATTTTTCATCTGAATTGTCTTGCTTTAGTGCTTTCAGGATACATGCAAACAAGTAAAATGATTTACCACCCAAGAGAACATTTTTAGAAAGTGTCTAAGTACAAGCATATCTGGAAGAGGCTTTTATAGGGAGCCAAAGCTGGCTACTGGGCATGCAGGAAGATGCAGACTGGGTTTGCCAAATGTAGAAGGCATGGGGGCTTGGTGCAGCACGCTTTGTGACTTGTCATTTGGGTGACTACTGTGATTGTGGGTTCTTTGTATAATCAAAAAAAAAAAAAAAAACAAAGAAAGAAAGGATGGATGGAAGGGAGGAAGGAAGAAGGGGCAAGGAAAGGGAAGGGGAAATGCTATCTGGTTTTAGTTCCAAAAACATCTGGGTTAAAAATGTCAGCCTTGTCTGCTACTGGCTATGTGGTCTTGGGTATGCCATTTAACCTCCCCAAGTCTCATCTGTAAAACAGGAGTGATAATCTCCCCCTTAATAGATTTTATAGGGAATAGGTGATATTTATATAACCACAGTGTATGTAGTGTATTTCTTCCCTTTCTTCACAATGCCGCCCTACACTGATGGCTTATTGTTCCTCTGGGTATAACTGGGTGGGTTTTTCCCTCCCTCCCACTCTATAATCAGGTTAGCTCATTCCCTCCTCATTCTTTCTCCTGAAAGACATGATTTCAGCTATGCTTTCTGGAGAGGATGTGCCATAGGTTAAATCCTGAGGAGGTCTCAGCACTGAACGTTTCATAATAGTCCACTGTTAAATATCAAAACTAACATTTATATAGCTCTTTCAAACAGGCCTTCCTTTTAATTCTTAAATTTATTTTCTTGAACTAGTTATTAATATTTGTTTTGACCCTATTTTCAGGTGAGAAAATAGGGGCTCTGAAATATTTGGGGTCTTGGCCAAAGTCATGCAGCTGGAGGCACTGGAGTGAGCACGCTGCTCCCAGTGCACCTCTCAGTACAAACAGACGTTCCGGGTTCTCACCATCCTCTGTATCCCCCATTCCTGCTGCCACTGTTTCCCAGTGACCCTTGGATTTCTGGGGTTCCTGGGCTACTTTCATAGGTCCTCACAAACACATCCTCTAGCCCATGCATGGTGTTGGCCATTTGCCTCCTCTCCAGGTTTGGTTTATTTTGGTGAGGTCTGTGGCCTGAAAAGAATTGTGAAGGTGCCTCCCTGTTGCCATGGCTACTGGTGCCTGTCTCCCAAGGAGCTTATATTGCGGGCCCAGTCTCATTGTGTTCCCAGTGTCACTGGTGTTGGGGTTTCTGCTTACCACTGAAACTATCTGAGCGTAGTGACCTTGCTAGCGGGTATCTCTGTGGGAAGGCCATCCAAGTTGGGGGGAACCCTCTCCCTGTTTTGTGTCAAATTCTGTACCTCAGGCCCCAAAGTACCACTACCTTGCCCCTACCCCAATGGCTTATAAAATTTAGTGAAAACAGTGCTTTTCGTTTTACTATTACTTCCTTGAAAGTCCTAGTGAGGCCTTTTATTAAGATTCTCCAGAGAAACAGAATAGGATAGATGGATAGGTAGGTAGAGATTTATTCTGAGATTGGCTCATGTGATTCTGGAGGCTGAGAAATCCCAGTCTGCCATCTGCAAGCCCGAGGCCCAGGAAAGCCAATGGTGTAGTTCTAGTCCAAATCTGAGAGCCCGAGAACCGGGAGCACAGATATATGGGGCAGGAGAAGATGAATGTCCCATCTCAAGCAAAGAAAGTGAATTCACCCTTTCTACATCTTTTTGTTCTTTCAGGACTCTCAGCAGATTGAGTGTTGCCTACATGCATTCGATGTGAGGTTGATCTTCTTTATTCAGTCTATGAATTCACGTGCTAATCTCTTTTTGAGACACCCTTATGGATACGTCCAGAAATAATGTTTTGCCAGCTATCTGGGCATCTCTTAGCTCAGTCGAGTTGACACATAAAATTAACCATCACAGGTGTTATTGAGGAAAAGATGACACCTGTCCCTGTTGGGGCGGGGCGGGGGGGGTCAGAAAACATGCTGACCTTGGAATCATCTTCTGAATCCAACCACCGATCATTACTGATGGGCCTAATGGACTATTTCTTATCTTTCAGTAAGTTTTTTTTCCTTCTGAATTTTCTTAGTTCTTCAAATAAGCTACCTTCTGGTGGTCCCTACATGTTTTCAACCACAACTGACACTTTGGGTGACCATCCACGGATTATTGTAGTGGTACTCTGACTTTGAGGTTTCAAAGATCACTAACAGTTCAGAAACAATTTGCAGAAGTGACAGTGAATTGCCAACTGTTTATTTTGCCAACTGAGGAAAAGAACAAAACAAACACAATAGTCATTTACTAAAACCATACAGAGAGAACAGGCTTCGCCAGCTCTTTAATAACAGAAAGATGCTTTCAACACCAAGAAAGTAGAACAGGTATGATATCCAAATAAAGGATAGGCAAGTTACTGAATAAATAGCTTTATTAAAAATTTATGCATCGTTCTCCCATTTTGCTGCAGACTATAGAATGTTTGTCACATTCTGGCATTTGAGAACTATTATATTGCTTCATTTGCTGTTCACAACAATAATGTGAGTGTTATTGTTACCCCTATTTTACAGCTGTAGAAATTTAGGACCACAGAAGTTGGGCATCTTGCCAGAAGTCACAGAGATAATAAGGAGAGTAGCTAGGACTTAAATTCAAGCTCTCCCTTGCCAAACATGTCTTTGCTTGGCTGACTAAGCTGCTGAAGATGGGGATGCTCAACTGGAATGAAGCCTGCTCATGTATTTAGAATGGTTTGAGTATTTAAAATAAGCTTATTTAAAATAGGTCATTGTTTATAATTTTCCCCAGCATGTCATTTTGGCCATGCAATATTTATTAATAAATGTGCATACATGTCTACAAAACTTGTCACTCTAAATAATTGGCATTATAATTTGTGTGCAAATTCTTTTGTCTCGATAGTTCCTGAAGAATCTACTATAGAAAGAAATAAGGGATTGTTGTTATAATTTTAAATGTTGCAGAGGTCCAGCTCTTTCTCTCTGTGTGCTCAGAAAAAAAAAAAAAAAGGATAACCATGAAATCTTTCTAGATTTCATTTTACTTCCCTTTTCCTTTTGTTTTCTATCTCATTCTTCCTGCATCTTTCTCTTCGCTAGACTTTTTCTGTCCTTTCTTCTTTGAGATTGTGACTGTCTGGTCATATGAAAGGTTTCTAGGTAATAAGTTCTTGATTAATCAGCCTTAAGATTTCCTCATGCTGAGATGTCTCTTTTCCCCCCAAATTAATCTTCAGTTTTCGTCAACCATGAACATGTATAAAATGGTTTATTTTCGTTATGGGTGGGCCAGAGGGATGAAGAAGATCATGAGGCATGCACAGATTTAACTTTTGATATTCTACCTTTTATGAATGAGTCTAGAGGCCAGTGCTTTGTAGTCACTTGCAGTTTTGCCAGGGCATCAGTTTCAATCAGGTGCATGAACTGTAAGAACCACCTAGAACCTATATTTTAATATGGCTTTTATTGTTTATATTTACTATTTTTTAGTTCTTATGAAAAGTCAGTGATATGGATCTTAAAACCCCATTTTATAGATGTAGAAAATTTGGCAAAATATATGTGACAGGTTTGGTGGTCAACAGTCGGGGTATTCAGAAAAGTTACTGGTCTCATCCTTCTGAAATATAAAGGCTATATGATATATTTGAGCCCATTTCTGCTAAAATTTATGTTGAAAACCTCATTTCACCCCATGTTGTGTCTGGAATTATATGTATTAGCCTCTGGGGAATTTATTGTTCTTTTGAAGCCGAGCCCTTTAAAAAACATTTTTTGGTTGTTCACATGTTTGTTTTTAATGGGGAAAAGTGAAGAGGATTTGGAGTCTAGAAACTTGGGAGAGTGGAATACGAATTATGTGAGTCCTTTGTTTTTAGGGGAAATTGTTTCAGCTTCCCGTTTTCATTAGGACCTAAGTGATCATGATGCAAGTATGTTGCTGTTCTGTCCACCAATTCCTTATTTCCTGAGACAGATCCTTGCTGAGGAAAGACGTTTCCTCGAAGCCCTTTGATTTTCCAGATGGGAGGACATCTAATTTTCTTTTAAATTGGGTTACTTCCCTTTTTCTCCAACCCTTTGCCAAGAAACTCTTCATGGTTACAGAAGAGTCTACGAAGACATTGGTATCTGGTTTTCTCTTCTGGAGAGTCTCTCTTGGGACTCTGTGGGATGAAAGATGGAATGGGGGTAGGAGTGGGAGAGGCAGAGAGAAGGAGGAATATTTATTTTAGAGCATCAGCTAGACAGCCGTGGGCAAACTACGGCCCGCGGGCCGGATCCGGCTGTTCTATCTGGTTCTCTTGCTCTCCCCTCCGCTCCTTTACTTTGAATTTATATTAGTTCACACAAACACTCCATCCATGCTTTTGTTCCGGCCCTCCGGTCCAGTTTAAGAACCCATTGTGGCCCTCGAGTCAAAAAGTTTGCCCACCCCTGATAGAATGTAGTAAATTTTATGAGTGAATTTATAGAGTTTAGTAAAGTTTAGTAATTTCTCAGAAGATGTTGTCTGGGCTAAGTGGCTAGGTTCCTTTGTGACAGACTGATAAAATTCTGTCTGATAGGATTTCATCCCATCCTCAGTTCATAATTTCCTGTTAACTCATGAGGTGGCTTGAGATACCAGCTGTTTGGGGGAGCCTAGGACATTCAAAACAGAGATTCTCTGGAACTTGAGAGGTTAAATGTCATAGATCCATTCGTTCATTCAATCAAGCAACCAACCATTCATTCGACAAGTATTTACTATGTAAAACTAACTGTTCCAGGCTTGACTTCTGGGTTTGAATATAAAATGAGGAGCAGCAGATATACGGTCTCTGCTTTTATAGAACTTAACTGTCTGGTAAGAAGCATGAAATAAAAATGAAAAATGAAAATTTTGTTGAGGACTCTGAAGGACAAGAGGAAAGAGAACAAAAAAAAAGAGAAAGAATCTGGGTTTCTTTTCAACCTTGCCTCTTTATGGTCAGTGCACCCACCACTCATCATTCAAAGCCCACTCAATAAAGAGGGCTCCCCTGTGCCAGTTCTGGTCCCAGAAACAGCTCTAGACCATACCCTGCCTTCCTCTCTTGTTCTTTGTTCCTTGCCTCCTTTTCATTCATTCATTCATTCACTTAATCATTTATCCACATTTGTTGAGCACTGAATCACTTCCAGGCTTTATGCCAGGCACAGGGAACACGGCAGAGGAAGCCAGGTGTGGTTCCTAGCCTCATGGTGGGCACAGGCTAGTGGGATGTGAAGACACATTATCAGACAATTAAAATGCAGTGGATATTGGCTCTGGTAGAGACAAGGGAAATGGAAGGCAAATAACTCTGTCTGGAGGTGAGAAACCATGTATAGAAAGCTCAAGATGAAGGGAAAACAGGGTGTAAAGCAGTGGTTCTCAACCTTTCTACCTTTAATACAGTTCCTCATGTTGTGGTGACCCCCAACCATAAAATTATTTTCGTTGCTACTTCATAACTGTAATTTTGCTACTGTTATGAATCGTAATGTAAATATCTGTGTTTTCCCATGGTCTGTCGCAACCCACAGGTTGAGAACCACTGCTGTACAGCCTAAAACCATCGGAAAACACAGATATTTACATTTCGATTCATTAACAGTAGCAAAATTACAGTTATGAAGTAGCAACGAAAATAATTTTATGGTTGGGGGTCACCACAACATGAGGAACTGTATTAAAGGGTCGCGGCATTAGAAAGGTTGAGAACCACTGGTGTAAAGAGTATTCTAGGCAGAAAGAATAGCGTAAGTGGAAGGGGAAAGAAAAAGCAGGTTTTCCAGTGAACTGAATAAAGTTAAGAGCGGTGGAGTGAAGTTGTGAAGGGACAGAAAATTGGAGAGGGAGGCACGGACAAGGTAATGCTGGACTTTGAAGGTCATGTTAATTAGTTTGCATTTACTCCACACCTGCTATCTAGGCATCTTGTCTTGGTTTGACCCTCATGCCCTTCTTGTTGTTTTTTTTCTGAGAATGCTGCTGGCTTGATTATACCTCAGTCCCTGGAACCCAACTCTATTATCCATCCACTTTCCTGGTATTCTTAAATGGTCTGCCCTGGGGAAAAGGTCTGGATAATAGGTCTTAGACTAATGGAAAATTTTAAAACACTCCTGGACTTAAAATGTGGTCTTGTTTTCATGAGATAAATGTAGTGAGCATCAAACAAGATGAAGAGTGGACTTACCTGAACGAGGGTAATACGGTGTTGGAGTGCATCCTGGAGATGACAGGCCTTCCAGAGACAGGTGGCCAGGAAGCTTGTGCTAACTGTGACTTGTATTTCTGTCTCTTGCTTTCTAAAGATAAAGCACCTTGGGAAACGGAGGCAGCTCAAAGGATAAATGTTGGTGAATTTTGCTTCCGTAATTCCCTTAAATTCCCACCCTTGAGGAGGGGATTCATTCATGCAAGGGGGTTTATTTAGGTCCATAGTTGTCTATCTGAACTGTTTGGAACCAATACATTTCATGCATCAAATGCTTATGATTTGGGGAAAGTAAAATGGAGTGTGTATTTTATATTTTGTGACACCTAAGGGTCTGGAGTGCCACCTTATAATCATCTACAGTAAAACGTATGCATGTCCACTCAACGTTACATAAATAAAGATTTAAAAATGCTTTTACTGATATTAGAGAGAGTGGAAGGGAGAGGGAGAGAGAGCAAAACATCAACTGGGAATCAAACTGGAAACCCTTCAGTGCACAAGATGACTCTCAACTAACTGAGCCACACCAGCCAGGGCAATAAATAAAGATTTAAAAATGTTTCTAGAGAATTCAGGTCAGGTTTTGCCCCCAACAGGTTTTGCTGCTAGGTGAGTTATGTAAAGATTTAGATTTCAGAGCTCTGAGATTTAAGAATTGCAGATTAAAGAGTATGTGGATCTGCAGCACACCAATTTGTTAGGCACAATGAAAAAAATCATTCACCATAAAAATGAAGAAACTTAACTAGGTTGTGTAGTTCTGGTTGGAGCCTACTAACCAGACCATGTAGGAGTGGGCTGGGAAAAGGTACTTTTTTAAAATATATATATATATTTTATTGATTTTTTACAGAGAGGAAGGGAGAGGGATAGAGAGTTAGAAACATCAATGAGAGAGAGAAACATCAATCAGCTGCCTCCTACACACCCCCTACTGGGGATGTGCCCACAACCAAGGTACATGCCCTTGACCGGAATCGAACCTGGGACCCTTCAATCCGTAGGCCGACGCTCTATCCACTGAGCCAAACCGGTTAGGGTGGGAAAAGGTACTTTTAACAAGCTCCCTGGGTGACTGATCCACATCAAAATTTAAGAACCTCTAGAAGAAATTTCCAAGGGCGAGTGTGAAAATCTTTTCTCTATACATTGAAAATGTTGACCTTCTTTAGAGCTCTGTGAACTCATAAACATATCAACTTTGCATCAAACAGGCTGCTGTTGGAGTGAAGATCAGGACTCAGGCACTGGAAGCTTTCTGGGCTTCCCTGTCCCTTAGAGATAAAGACTGTCCTGCCCGAAGACCCGCGGGTGATGCAATGGCTGTAGTTCTACCGCACTCTCCCCTGTCACCCAACTGCTTTGACACAGCTTCTCCTGTAGATCAGCCACCGTCAGACACTGTGGAAAGAAGGTTGATTCCTGCTCTCCAAGAGTTCACTGTCGCCATAAAGAGAAAACACCTGCACATGTTAATGCTAATTAATGCCGGTGCTTTTTAATTTGGTACGGTTCAACTCCCTACTGTTACCACTTCAGAGCTACATTGACACATGTTCTTTTAAAACTTTTAATTAACATTTCCTTTTTGACTTTGGGGGAAATAATAAACTCATGTGGCAGAGATACTAGAGAGAGAGAGAGGGAAGCTAAAGAAAAGAATAGGGGAGAGACATTTTGCAATGGATCAAGGTATGAGTATGATTTACCCCTGCCCCCCTTTTTAAAAAAATAAACAAGGAATTAATTGGGAGTGGAGTGAAAGAACAAGGACTTTGGTGTCAAACCAGCCCTGACTTTGCATCTTACTTCTGCTCTTATCAGCTTTATGACCTTGGGCATATTAACTAAATCTCTGCATCTCAGTTAGCTCATATATAATATGAAGACCATGACACATACTTCACAGAGTTGCTGGTAAGCATCTCTTTCTGGAATCACCCGGAACAGTGAACATTGGTTCCCTCGTTCTCTCTGCCCCACATCACTTGGTTTGTTTGTGTTTCTGCACTTGCTGCTGTGTCCTGTGCCATTTATCTGTTGCTTGTTGGCCTCCCACATTGGACTGTGAGCTCTTGGAGAACATGGATCTCATCTTTCTAATTCTTTCAATCTTGTGTTTGGCATGTGGTAAGCACTCAGCAGAGGTTGATTGAGAAGGGAAGGGGCAGCATGGATTATAGATTTTGTGGTTTTTAAGCAGTGGTATGCTGGTAAGTATTTAATTACCAGTTTGCCAATAAAAATCTATGTGTGTATGTGGTATTTCCTATGATAAATTTTACCGATATAAAGAATATATAGCACAAAATTACAAATCATAATAAAATGTAAAATGTCCTTTATGGCCAATTCCATATAGCCAATTGATTCTCTTAGAAGGCTTCCATAACTTTAGATCAGGGGTTGGAAAACTGTGGCCTGCATCAAATCTGACCCACCACCTACTTTTGTAAATAAAATTTTTCTGAAGCGCTGCCATTGTGCTACAGTGGCAGAGTTGAACAGTCCTAACAGAGACCACATAGCCCACATAACCAAAACATTTATTTCCTGGCTCTTTAGAGAAAAGGGGATTTCTGTTTCTTCTTCTTCTCAGCCTTTTTCTTCTCTTCTTTCTCTTCATCATTGTCACCGTCACCCTCTTCCTCTTCCTCTTCCTCTCCCTTCTTCTCCTCTTCCTCCTTTTATAACCCTTCAAAATGTTAAAGCCATTTTTAGCTTGGCAATACAAAAATAAGCTAAGGGCTAGATTTGTATCATTGAGTCATAGATCACTGTGCTCCGGTCTAGAAAATCAACAGAACAGTAAATCAAGCCCTGATTTGTAGCATTTTCTGCTATAAACTACACTTTTGTGGTTTAATTACTCCCACCGTGGTGATTTCCAGCTACCAACCAATGTGCTATCCCTGAACATGGAATTGGAATAGATGCACAATAGCGCCCTCTTATATAGTATTTCAACCACACAGAATCAATAGATGTAAATAACCACAAGAGCATAGATAATAGAAAAGAGTATAGGTAATGCGAGATAATTATGAAGTGATTTTGAATATTTATTACCTTTGTTTTAACATTTAACTATGAGTTTATATAACTTTTAGTAATAGCTGTGATTCACAACTGTAATGCACAATTCCTGAGAATTTAATTGTCAGCTCTCGCAAGCTGATGAAAAATGGCTCCATCACATCCCTGGATTTTGAGTTAGCTCCTATTGAAGGACTGAATCTTGATCAGTGAGTGTAGCTGAAGAGAAGCAGGGAGGCAGGCATTCCAACCTGTATCTCGCTTCTTTGTCCTACAGCTTGCAGCTACTTAAAATCCTACTGACACTAATGCAGAATCTGACCCAAGTTGGACTTGCTCCCTGCAAAGGTCTAACCTGGACTAGCAGAGGTGAGGATGGGGGGAAATCCAATGAAGGAGCCACATAGAGGTTCAAGTTGCTAAAACAGTGCTCTTTCCCATTGCTCACTCCCGTCAGTCCTGCTGACATTGGTGATCATCCTCATGAGCCTATTCTTAAACTAGGCTTCACTTGATTGGGTAAATAGAGCTTTTGGAGAAAGGAGATGAAGTTTTAGAGTTGTTTGACCTCATTTAGTATTGGGTACATATTATTGACTGGACATTTGGCTTCTGTACTTGAAAGGCTTATACTTTTCTCTAATGGCGATGTTATGCCCTATTATTTGCAATATTATGCTTTTAGGGAAGAGTCAAAGCCAGCTGATGCAGTCATTATCATGAACCAACAACAGGGCAAAGCCACCATCATACAATGTTTCTCATGTTGTTAATGGGTGTAATTTTGTTAGTCTTACAGGGAGGATTCTTTAGGTTATTTACAGTATGAGAAGCGAGAAGGAAAAGCTAATGTAGCAAGGTTATCACCCTCTTGACAGCATATTCAAAGGCTTGCTACCTTGAAGACATTAGAATAAAAGGGAGGGGTCAGTGCTGAGAGCTTTCTCTTCCCCTCCTCCCCCCCCCCCGCCCCGTTTTACTTTTCTCTATTCAACAGGGACTTTTGGAATAAAATATGTCCAAGGAATGGAGAAAGGACAAGAGAGAAAAGCTACATTTCTTTTCTTTTCTTTTTTTTTGAAAGCTACCCATGAAGGATCTGTGGCTTGTGCAGAATGAGTGAGGTGCTCTGTAGCTCTCTGTGACATTACCAAGGGGAATCTGGGGCCAGAGGTGTGCAGGTGGGGCTGTCAATCAGAGACAACATCAAGGGCTCTTACAAAAACAAAAGGTAAGAAAATGGATGTTTAATCAATACAGTTGCTCTCTGCTTAACCTTTTGTGTTTTAAGCAACATTCACTGGAGCCAGGCAACAGAGTCCAATATTTAACACATAAAAGGTACTCAAAAAGGCGAAGCCGTGGAGAGCAACTAGAAAGCGAAGATGGGACTGAGGGTTAAGAAATGGAAAGAAAAAGACTTGGAGGAGCGGGAGGTCAAATGGATGTTTAAAGTTGGAGTCTATCAAGACCGGCTGGGGATCTCTAGAAGGACAGATGGGAGAAGCCAGTGTTAGACTGCAGGGGTGTTGGGTACCTGGGGATCTTATGCTATATTCAGTTTACTTTTCCTTACACCTGGAAGGTAATCAGAACAACTCAAGCCTTGGCTGAAAAAGAGGAAGAACTAACCATGGTAGGTTCATCTTATCATTTAGTCTCCTGTTGCTTCTGACGGCACCAGGTCAGCTGTCTATGTCCCCTCTGCCTTAGGGTACATCCATAATTTATGATGGTGAATTGGGGCAGCATCAGGCGAGTGTCAGAGAAAAGGGCCTGGCAGCAGCCTTTGGCTCTTTGGCAATACCCATGTGAGGCCACTCAGAATCTGGACAATTGAAATGGCCTCCGAACTGTCAGCCTGCTTGCAATTTCACAGCTATACTCCACACTAACTGGAGTCATGTTTCTAAATCTTTTTTAAATATTAATTTTGAAAATGTGAAAATTACAGAAATATGTGAAGAGGGAATTAATAACCATCCATTTCTTACCCACCACATTTTTATTTCCTTCTTCTTTTTTTTTTGTCGTTTCCTTCTTTCAACATCCATTGACCATCTATTTTATTTTTGTAATTATTTTGATTATTCACTTTGATTAAGAAATATATGCAAACAGAACAAAATTCAAAAATTACAAAAGGGCATAGAGTTAAAGATAAGTCTGTTTCCTGTTCCCATCCCAGAGGCAACCACAGGTATCAGTTTCTTATTTTTCTTTCTTTTTTCTTTCCCAATGTGTGTGTATATATACACACATATTTATAAGTAGATATTACAATATACACATATACCTATGTATAATATGTAAGTATCATACTATATGCTTTATTTTATATCTTGCATATTCTGCTTAGTACATTTTGAAGGTCATCAACACATAATGAACAGCTTATCTTTTTATTGTCTGCATAATAGTCAATTGTATAAACATTAAAATACATATAAATCATAGATGTTTCATATATATAAATATATACCAATCATATATGAATATCATAAACACATAGTTTGGAAGTTTACACTTGACTATTAAGAAATATTTATTTTCTGGTAGGAAGTATTGAATTAATGGTACACCTCAATTCATGGAACATCATCAGTAATGATCTTCACAAGGTTTTTTCTTACTTTTCTCTCAGTACTGTGTTTTTAGATCTACTCATGTTGTTTTGTGTATATATAGTTTGTAGCTAATATAATCCATGAATATGTTGTTTGTTTGTTTTTTGATCTACTAGGTAGTAGCAAAAATGGCCACCTTCTAGGGAGCTTCCTTCTTGGAGATGTGAAATTGTAGCTCTTATCCTACCCCACCCGCTTTGGAGGCTCCAGTCGGGGGGTGGAGGCTCAGAGTTGCCAATTTCCAACCGCATTCTTGAGAATTTCTAAGCCATATTTAAGGGTAACATTTGGATAAGTGGAAGAAACGTTCTTTCATTTCCTACAGTTCCTGTGGGAGCCTTATCCTCACTATTGAGACAGTCAGGAACTTCTGTCTCTGCACATGAACTCTAGGTGGAGGTAGGCAAAGATGCTGTATAGTGGGATATAGGCTGCTTACTTGGAAAGCGTCTTTGCATGAGGCAGCAGGAGAGATTATGGGGGAATGAGCAGCAAAGTTCAGTGCATGGTGGGAACCTTGACCCCTTGGGGGCGCAGGGAGGATCAGAGACTATAACAGCGCCACCTGGATTCAGGGAGCAAAATGTTGGGCGTGGTTGAAACTAGTATATGGCATTAGCACTCCCTACAAGCATTCAAGTGTCCCAGGTTCTACCATCAGAGTTTAGGTCTCCCAAGAACTAGATGATTATGGAGATCTTTCTTCCCTAAGTCTGTGGAATTGTGGTTGGCAGGCAGCCCTCTCTTTCACGATACTCTTGGATATCCTTTCTTCTTTCCTCTGGGCCAAAGGGACGTATATGAGCCCAGAATGTGTAAGTTCATCCCAGTCATCTTTCAGGGCCTCTTTGGGAGAAGAGAAGACTCCTTTGTTCCTGTCATCCTGCAGCATTATCTTGGCACTAGCAATGTGTCCAAATGAAAAACTTCTTATGTTTTCCTCATAAATTACATCATCCTGTTTCTTAACAGGGTGACTAAAGGCTGTGAAAATCGGATTCAGGGAGATCACTCCTCCATGTAATCAAAATCTTCTAACAAAGTCCCAATAGTAAATATCGTGTGGTCTGGGAATTTGTAATTTTAGTCCATTCTTGTTTAAATAATCAAATTATGAAAAAGAAATTAGCCAGGAAATTTCCTTCATGTTTGTAGAAAAATCTTTGAAGAGCCATCAAATGCTGCCTACGGGGGCTTTCCAGCCACCATTTCTCTTTAACTGGAGTGATTAGAAAGTTTTCCAGTTTCCTAGAAACATCCTGGATAATTTTTGCAGTCCTGACTTCCCATCTGGCAGTGCCTTGGTTTGGATGATGAATTATATGATCATCATATCTACAACTAGGTTTCAGGTCCCTATAGATTGACCAGTAGTTGGTTACCACTCTGTAGACCCTCAGGTGGTCCCTGAGCCAGGTGCACCTCACATGCCAGGCTCCAAGGGTGTGAGAGGAAAACAGGCACGTGGTGGGACAGTGGGGAGACCAGACATATTGGGACATGCAAGCTGCTAGATACAGGCTTCGACAAGAAGGGTGTCCCTCAGAGCGACAAAGAGTGTGCCATGCAGCATGTGTGGTTAGAGGAGGGGAGTGCCTTTGATTCAAACAGAAATATATGGAATCATGACAGATAGAAGTTCTCTGGACAAAAAACACTTATATGGGGTGGGCAAAAGTAGGTTTACAGTTGTGAGTATGCAACACGGAGATTAATCTTTTATTATTAGTTACTAGTTATTGTGTTATTGTCCATACGAACAACTGTAAGCCTTGTTTTGCCCCACCCTCTGTGCATGCAGAAAATAGGTGACTATGAACAGCTCATCCTGAGTCAGACCGCAGTGGCAACTCAAGAGGGGAGCATGTGAATTCCCTCACTGTTCTCTGAGAGGAATTACACTATTTTTTTTTTCTTTTTCTCAATTTTTGAAAATCCTTTTCTCCTTTAGTTTATGGATTCTGAAAGCAGTAGAGGTAGTGGTGATGTGGAATTTTGTGTACTATACCTTCATTATTAATTTCAAAAACTTTTTTTTTTTTTTTGCTATTGGTCTGTAGGATACTTATAATATGAAACTTATTTAACAGTAAATGTTAAACATGTGCTTAAAAGTAAGTATATTCTTTATAATGTGAAAAGATCTCTATATGTAAGCTTTTAAATTATTTATATGTCCTGATTATTTTTTTTTCACTCTGATCTATCACTTTTGAGGGAAGATATTAAAATTTTCCCAATCTTCACCACAATTATCAATTTATCTGCTTTCTTCTGTAGGTCTCTTTATGGTTGCATTATATAATTTTAGACCATGCTGTTAGGTCCACATAGGTTCATGATTTTTATATCATGTGCTCTGCTTTATGTTTTGTAAGAATATTAGAGGACCGGTGCACAAAATTTGTGCACGAGGGAGGGGGGTGTCCCTCAGCCCAGCCTGCACCCTCTCCAATCTGGGACCCCTCGAGGGATGTCCAACTGCCTGTTTAAGCCCGATCCCAACGGGCAGTCGGACATCCCTCTCACAATCCAGGACTGCTGGCTCCAACTGCTTGCCTGCCTGCCTTCCTGATTGCCCCTAACCGCTTCTGCCTGCCAGCCTGATCACCCCCTAACCACTCCCCTGCCAGCCTATTTGCCCCTAACTGCCCTCCCCTGTAGGCCTGGTCACCCCTAACTTCCCTCCCCTGCAGGCCTGGTCACCCCTAACTGCTCTCCCCTGCAGGCCTGGGTCCCTCCCAACTGCCTTTCCCTGCAGGCCTGGTCGCCCCCAACTTCCCTCCTCTGCCAGCTTGGTCACCCCTAACTGCTCTCCCCTGCAGGCTTGATTGCCCCCAACTGCCCTCCCTTACAGGCCTGGTCCCTCCCAATTGCCCTCCCCTGCTGGCCATCTTGTGGTGGCCATCTTGTGTCCACATGGGGGCAGCCATTTTGTATGTTGGAGTGATGGTCAATCTGCATATTACTCTTTTATTAGATAGGATAGAGGCCTGGTGCACGGGTGGGGGCCAGCTGGTTTGCCCTGAAGGGTGTCCCAGATCAGGGTGGGGGGTTCCCTTGGGGCGTGGGGCGGCCTGGGCGAGGGGCCTGTGGTGGTTTGCAGGCCGGCCACGCCCCCTGGTGACCCAAGCAGAGGCCCTGGTATCTGGGGTTTATTTATCTTCTACAATTGAAACTTTGTAGCCTGGAGTGGAGCCAAGCCTTCTACTTGCTCTGTGGTGGCAGCCATTTTTTTTTGGATTTATGTATCTTCTAAAATTGAAACTTTGTAGCCTTAAGCAGAGGCCAGGGTGTGCAGAAAGCTTGGCTTCCTCCATCGCTGGGGGCAACCCTAGCCTCCTGCTCTTTCTAGCTCCGTGGCTGCCGCCATTTCTGTTTGGATTTATGTATCTTCTATCATTGAAACTTTGTAGCCTTGAGTGGAGGCCTAGGCTGGCAAGGGCAGGCGGAAAGCTTGGCTTCCTCCATTGCCAGGGAAACCCAAGCCTTCCTCCTGCTCTCTGTGGCTGTAGCCATCTTGGTTGGGTTTATTTGCATATTCGCTCCTGATTGGCTTTTGTGAGCATGGCTTGTGGGTGTAGTGGAGTGATGGTTAATTTGCATATTACTCTTTTATTAGATAGGATAATATTTCTTTTTGTCACCTATTATATTATTGTCTTTAATTATATTTTGAGAGATTTTATGCATTCTAGATTTCTTTAGTTTCTTTTGGTTTTATCTGTTTAAAGATATTTCTGTCCCAAAACTTGGGGGAAATTATCTGAAAGGATTTGAATAGGTTTTTTCAACATTGGCACTATTGAAATTTAGTCAACCTCATTTGTTGTGGGGCGGGGGGATTTCGGAGAATGTTTAGCAGCATCTCTGGTCTCTAATCACTAGACACCAGTAGCACCGTTCCCTAAGTTGTGAAAAACCAAAACTATTTCCAGATGTTGCTAGATATTCCCTGATGCTGGAGGTGGGCGGGGGCGGGGTGGGGGCCAGGTGAAGTTGGTGGAAAAGATTGTCTCCAGTTGAGAATAACTAGCTTAGAGGGAAGAGTCTCTAGAGCTCTGCCAAGACCAGGGATAATTTGTGTTTCCACCAGCCCAGTAGAAAACAAAGCAAAACAGAACAAAACGCACAACTCACGGAACGGGAAGTAAGGAACTCAGAGTGGTATTGCCTCAGTAGTGGAGTATAATTAGCCTTCTACTGAATATTGCTCTTCTCTTGCTTATCAAAGCTTAAAATAAAACCTCAAAAATATCACACTGTTTCCAAAGAACTTAATTGCATCCCAGAGAAAAGCTCAAGAATATTTATAAGAATACAAAAATATCTAGGACTCAAGAAGATAAAATTCAAAATTTAATATTCAGTTAAAAATTATCAGGTATATAAAGAAGCAGAGAAAACACTGTTCATGAAGAGGAGAAAAATCAGTCAATAGGAATCAGTATAGAAATGAAACAGATGATAGAATTAGTACATAAGTACATGAAAACAGTTATTTCAACTCCATTTTATATATTTAAGCAGATAGAAGAAAGATGGAGCACATTATCTGGAGACATTGAAGATTTTGAAAGATTCAGATCAAGATTCTGTTTTTGTCCAAGATAGGATTTACCTTTCACCTAAAAAAAATTAAGAATGGAGAAAGTGTATGAAACAACAGTTTTTTAGACACCGGACAGTAATCTGAGAGAGAGAAAGAAAACAAGATGAGTGCCCTGTTTTCCCATGTTTACTGCAGTCAGGGAGTTTCAGACGGTGGCGCAGGGAGGGAGAATCCAGACAGGGACTGGCAGACTCCCTGAGTCAGAGACCAAGGCAGCTAGAGTTTGTAAGACAGAGTAGCAGAGAGAAGAAAGCTGCACGGAGAACTCAGGAGATCTTCAGAAGCCCTCCCCTGAGTATTCAGGAGCACACTCTACTGTATAAGCTTCTGTGTGAAGAAACTTGTGAGGCTGGGTAAAGAAAGCACTAATGGGATTAGAGTGACAGTGCCCAATGCTCACACAGGCCAGGAATATAGGCCATGTTAGCCAGCCAGAGGAGAAGAAAGCCTCAGGCTTCGTGGGGCATTGGGGAGAGTACATGGAAGGCTCTTGCCTCAGCAGTGGGGAATAGTATCTTTAAGGATTAGTTTTGGCTTGCCCCAAAAATCACAAATGCAAGACCAGATTTTATATTGATATCAGACACTCAAAGGTTCAAATACAAAATGTTCAGTAAAATTGAATCACAAGAAAGAAGAAAACTACATCAAGGACAGCATAATCATATTGCTCAAAATCAGTGATGAAGAGAAAAATCTTAAAATCAGCAAGAGAAAAAGGATACATTATGCACAGAGAGCAAAAAAATGAGAATGATAGCAGTTCTCTTTGGAAAGAATGCAAATGAGAAGATGGAGCAAAGTCTTAATGTATTTGAGTTAATTTCCTAGTGCTGATGTAATAAAAAGTATCACAAAGTAAATGGCTTAAAAACCAGAAGTTTATTGTCTCACAGTTCTGTAGGCTAAAAGTCCAAAATCAAGTTGTTGGCAGGGCCACACTCCCTCAGAAACCTTGTCCTTGTCTCTTCCTATCTTCTTGTGCTTTGCTGGCCATCTTTAGCAATCTTCAGCTTGAATAGAACTTCCATTTCCTGCCTCCATCATTACATTGCATTTCCTCTTTGTGTCTCTGTCTTTGAGGACATCAGTCATGATGAATTAGGTCCCACCATAATGGCTTGATTACGTTTGCAAATACCCTATTTCCAAATAAGGTCATATTCACAGGCACCGAGGATTAGGACTTGAACATAATTGGCAGGGGGTGAAACATAGTTCAACATACAACAGTAATAAAAGAAAAATGGCGGACACAGATTTCTAAGCCCAATGAAAAACATTGTTCAAAAACAAAGACAAAATGAAGACTTTTTTAGACAGTGAGCTTTGGTAGTTTGTGTCTTTCAAGTTATTTGACTATTTTAACTAAGATGTGGTATTTGTTGGCATAAATTTGTTCTCAGTGTTTGCTTATTATTCTTTCAATACTGTAGGATTTGTAGTGATTATCCTTATCATTTCTGATTTTGAAAATTAATCTATCTCATATTGGTCTTGCTGGAGGTATATCTATTTTATGGTTGTTCAGTGTTTAAATGACATTTTTCTTATCCACTGTTTTCTTGCATCCAGTGTTTGCTCTACAGAAGTGTGATGTGATGATTGTTTTTTTTTGGTAGGTCATCTGCAACTCCTTTCTGGAATCTTTTTAAAAATCAATTTATCTAGTTTTCTTTTTCTCTTTGATGATCTAAAATTTATTTTAATATAAATCAGTTTGGGTTTTTCTATATTCTGTTTGGCACTCTGTTGAATCTTTGAGTTAAGCCTGTTTCATCTTTTTTTTTTTTTTCAATCTGGAAGTTTTTATCTTCTTTATTTCTTCCCTTATTTTTTTCCTTATCTTGCTGAGACTTCTATTATTTGGAAGTTAGTGGTTTCCAATTCTCACCTACATTCTGCCTGGATTTCCTTTCATATTTTTATGTCATTATCATTTTTTGCTGCCTTCTGGAAGAGCTCCTCAATCAGCTCTTCCAGCTCACTAATTCATTAGCCACTCTGCCACTTACTCCATTTATTTATATTCTTTACTTTATCTGTTATATTTTACATAGTTAATATTTCATTTGGTTCTTTTTATGAATTCTTATTTCTATTTCATTTACTCAATATCTTCTCTTATTCTTTTGAGAATATTTATTATGCTTAATATAAAATGTTTATGTGTATGTTCCTATAATTATGCTCCATGTGGCATATGATACTCAGTATGCTTATGTTTTTAACAAAAAAATCATTGTCCACCTCAAATGTCTACTTATTTTGGCTTATGAGCACATGTTTTCCTTGGAATTATTAACTACTCTGTCTTTTAACGTATATTGGGGAAGAGGCCAATGGTTAAGCTCAGTTACATTTCTCCAGGTGAATATAGGAAGGAGGAGAGAAAAACCATTGACTGTCCTTTCTTTGCCAATACTCTCCCAGGCAACATCTCTGGTTAGACATGTTTTTCCTTAAACTATTTGGTAGAAATAGCACTGGGTGAAGATAATTTCATTTGTTCAGTGGTTTTCAGACTGAATGTTTAGTGGAATATAACAACTGTTTAAAAAATAAAGTAGAATTGCCCTGGCTGGGTGGCTCAGTTGGTTGGAACATCCTAAGGTACACCAAAAGGGGGCGGGTTCAGTTCCCCGTCAGGGCAGTTACCCGGGTTGCTGGTTCGAACGCAGGTCAGGACACGTGTGAGAGGCAACTGATCAATGTTTTTGTCTCTTTCTCTCCCTCCCTCCCTTCCTCTCTCTAAAAATAAATTTAATAAAATAAAAATAAATGGAATTTAATATAATAGAAAATATCAGAGTAATTTACAGTTGATAAATATAAGTACTGTTTAGTGAAACTTTTGTTTCAGCTCTATATCTCTATATCATTACCACACACAAATACATGTACTGGGGGGAAAGTGCACTTTTTACTGTGAACCAACTTTAGAGGCTGTGAAAGCCATTGTCTTGGGTTATAATCCACCACTCCTTAGGTTGGAGCAGAGAAGGCCGCTGACCCACCTCTACCTTATCTCCCTGGCCCTTCACCCCCCAACAGGGTTTGGGGTCTTCTCTGTTATTGTCCTGCTGACACCATGATTTTTATCTTACAGGGGTAATGGAGAAGCCATAACCCTTTCAAGACCATACTGGGGAGAGGCAGGAGCAGAATGTAAAAGCTATCTTCTAATTTATCCTCTGCTGTACCTGGAGTATCTAGTCTGTCAGCGTACTGCCTCCCTGCAACCCCCTGCACCTTCCTTCCTAAGATTACCGTCCTTCAGGCTCCTCAGGGGGTTCTTACAGTATTCAGATGTTTGCTTTCCTCTGTTTCATTTAGTGTGAAATCAGTCTTGTGTAGACTGATTTTGGGGGCTGGGAGAAAGACAGTCACACTAGTTACTCTTTCACTTTCTTAGGACTTAGAAACACATACATTTTGAATATTTGATATTAATACCTATGTTAAATTCAGAATCCTGCATTTCTAACTTAGTATTGTAACATGCAATTTTCTATATTGCCATTAAGTCTAAATGAACACCATTTGAATGGCTACATAATATTCTATCAAATAATTTTACCATAATTTATTTAATCATTTCTCTATTGTTGGATATTTAGATTGCTTCCACTTTTTTTTTCCCCCCACTGTGAAATATAACTCTAGGTTGGGAATTTTTATGCCTAAATCTTTGCCCAGGGTTTAGATCAAAATGACCTTTTAAATTTGCACTCCCTCATTTACAAAGAGCTCATATTTTCCCACTGATGGATTGTTATAGGCAAAAGGAAGGATTGCTATCGAACAACAGCCATAAAGTGACTTGAACCACTTCTGTATTCCAGGGGTCCTGAGAAATTATTCTCCAGGAGAAACCTAATATTTTGCTTAGAAGACATTTAACGGCACTTTTGCTATGAAAGTCAAGATGGTGTGAGCTGATGTGATGAACTGTAGACTAAGGTCACTAAGCTCTTCTGCATAATAATAACATGAGTATTCAAAGCTTTTCTGCTGTACCATCGCTTTTGGCTTTATCAGAGTGCATCTCTGATTAGTAGTCGGTAAGGAGCCTTGGCATTGGAAAGAGGAGAGGAAATGGTAGGAAGGACCTGGTTCTGAGTCAACACAGATCCTAGGAAGATGGCAGGAGCTAAGAGACTAATGAGAGAGGAGGATTCCAGTAAGAGATTCCCTGTGACAAGGTGTGTGGTGGGTAGCTAATGCAAAGACATCTGATAATCTAGTCCTTCCTTTTTCAGTTTTCCTCTTTCTCCTTTCTTCTCTTTACTCGCTGCAAAATTTTGATAGAATTCTATTAGTGACTAATGTAGAACTAGCCATGTATTATAAACTAGAGGCCCGGTGCATAAAAATTCATGCACTGGATGGGGGGGGGGTCCCTCAGCCCAGCCTGCCCCCTCTCGTAGTCTGGGAGCCCTCAGGGGCGGGAGGCGACCAGCGATCAGGGGAAGGTGATGCCCTATCACACCTCTGCTGCTGCCACTGCTGGTAGTGCAAGCCTCAGCCGGCCCTGGTTACCTGAGCCTTGGGTGGCCCTGGGCGGCTGGGTAGTGCCATCCAAGGCTTGCCTGTGCCTCGGGCGTCAGCTGGGCAGCTGCCATCTGAGGCTTGCCTGCACCTTGGGCAGGCCTTGGGTGACTGGGAGGCTGAGGGGACTGAAGGACTCTGGAGTCAGGCACACGGAATGGCCGGGCCTGCCTGGGGAAAGGCCCGGCTTTGCCATGTGCCTGTTGCCCCAGCGGGGCTGAAGGGACTGGATGCCACCATCTTGTGGCTGTGGGCACTGCCATCTTTGAGGGTGTGGCAGTCAATTAGAATATTCCCTCCTTATTGGCTGTGGGCGCCGCCATCTTTGAGCGTGTGGCATTCAATTAGCATATTCCTTCCTTATTAGCTGTGGGCACTGCCATCTTTGCGGTGGTGTGAGGGTCAGTTAGCATATTCCCTCTTTATTAGAATGCTGCTAAAGAATGAAGGACCCCTCTGTGTTCATGGTGAAATCAAGCAGAGAGAGTTGGCCTGGGCTGAAGAGGAGGCTCAAGGGGATTTAGAGGAAACTTCAGCTGATCAGAGGCAACCTGGACTTGTAAGTACCTGCCCAGGGACTTCTCAGGAATATTCATGCAGAGACAGGACTTGCAGTCAAACCATAAAGGAGCTTGAGTTTTATTCAGGTAGTAAAGGACAGGTCATTATAAAGTGAAAGCACTTGGGGATGTTGGGCTAACAATCCTTTCTTAATATTCTATGCTTCTTTTTCATGCTACCAATCCCAGTGGTAGTCAATTAAGTATCTATTTTAGTTATTCAATGTCTGCTTTCCCTTTAGAATATGAGGTACACAAGGTCAGGAACAGAGTTGTTTTGTCTGCCAGCATCTAACACAGTCACTGGCACAGATAAATGATTGGATAAATATTTGTGAAATAGAGAAATGTAATCAATCGTCATTATTTCTATTGTTATTAAAAAGAAGCACCTAAATGTCACAATACACTAAGGGAGAAGAAAGGAATTGACTCTTGGTAAGATCTCTTTAAACTGGGTCTTACATTCTGTAGAGACTGCCTTCTGTTTCTCTGTTCTTCCTGATACCTGAGAGTGCTTGGTGAAGCTGCACTAAGACGCCCAGCTTTACCCATTAGAGGGCTAATTATCATCATCCAATGGCACTCCTCTCCCTACCTTCTGAGTCTCCAGGTTTTGTCTTCTCATCTACCAATGTGGAAATTTACTTCTAGATTCTGATTCTTCTTGATAACTGATGAAAATACCACTCTGATAAAATATACTGCGAATCTAAGATTTTTATATTCATGGGCCTATGCTGTGTCCCTAGAGCAAAGGGAAGATTTCCATAAATCAAATAAACACATACTTTCCTTTTTTTTTGGTTGCCTTCATCAATAATTACTTGGCCTTCACTTTCCTTGAAAAACGTTATAAATTTTTGACCAGTTAATCCCTTAGAGAATTGAGAGGGGATTCGATGCATTGGATATAATGAGCAGGCTGGTAAATCCAGACTCTTTTGGGTCACAGGCATTCTGTCTCAAAGTTGACATCCTGTGTTTGTTCTAGTTCTTCTCCTTGGCCCTTTAAAACAGCTTCCCTTTAATGACATGCTCTGGTAGAAGCAGCTGCCAAAACCAAAGGGAGAATGAATCTTCTTTTTTGAGACTAGGCTGAGAATAAAACAGAATCCTGAAAACACAACCCTAATGGGATGGAATGATACGGATCCCGCTTCACTTTCCCACCGTATAACAATAGCACTCAATCTCTTTGCTATTTGTTCTTCACTTTCAAACTTTTGATGAATGTAGTCCACCCTTGTGTTCACTCCCTTACCTCTCTTTCACCCCTCCACTTACTGCAGCTGGATTCTATCCCACATCACCTTCCTGAAATGCTTAAGTGATTAATCATCTCCTAATTGACAATTGTGAAGTATAATTTTTAGTCTGCTTCTAATTTGATGTCTCTCTGCTTTTTTCCACCCCCTTTTCCTGTTGATCTTCTCTCCTTGAGAATCTCTCCTGAGGGTTTCATGACCTTGAAATCTCTTCTTCCTCTTTTGGATTCTTCTTTTCACTGTTTTTTTTTTTTTTTATGCCTTCTCTTTCCTCACTGCCCTTTATGTGTTGGTATCCCCCAAGGTCCCATTCTTGGCAGCCTTTTCCACTTTACAAGCCCTTTAGATGCTCTCCTTCAACACCATGAGTTTAACTAGCACACAAATGCCAGTATTTCCAAAATTTATATTTCCAGCTGGAACTTTTCTCTTGAAATTTCAGTTGCATATTATCACCTATGGGACACAGCTTTCAACAGTGTAACCAAAGGCAATGCAAACTCAATATGTTTAAAATTGAACTTATTTCATTTTCTTCCCTACAAAACACCTGGATCTTTTCTTGTATTTCCTATCTTAGTTAATGAGACTGTCACATGCCCTCCAGAAATCTATTACCAACGTCTTTTCTGCCTATGTAATTAATCACCAGGTCCTGTTAATTATTCCCAATAAACATTTTTCAAGTATATTTTGTGCTCGCCATTCCACACGCCATTGCTCATAGAGCCTCCACCAATTCCATCCTCTCTACAGCCATCAAAATTGTCTTCCTAAGATACAGAACTGAATCTTGGCACACACACCTGCTTAAAACCCTTTACAGCAAAGAAGATGAAGTCCAAACTCCTTAACAGGGTAACAAGGTCCCCCTCATGAGAAAAATCAGCCTCCTGTACTTACCGTGCACTTTGTACATAACTGTATTATGGCCCCTGGCATATTTTATGTGATTATTATATGGACTACATATGTGATTACTGAATGGGCCACAAACTCCTTGAGAACAAGGGTCATGTCTTTTTTATTTTTATATTTCCAGTGCTAAACACAATACTAGAACTACATTTAAGTAAAATGGGGGAATGGATGAACTGCGTGAAAAATGTTGAACGATTCTCTCTGCAAAATGACAAAGACCAAGGGATCAAACTATAAGAAATAGTTGGAGTGATGTGAAAATTGCAAAAATAAGAAAGGTCACCAGGTAATAGAAGTCCATTAACTAGGACATTGAATAACTTGTTATTCCAGAACCTGCCCTATTCTTTCCCACGGGCTGCCTCTGGTGGTTTTAAAATATGTCTGCAAATTCTTGAGTCTCCTCCCTTCAAAAGGTGGAGCCCAATTCCCCTCCCTGGAATTTGAGTCAGACTTAGTGACTGGCCTTTCACTGTAGAATGTGGCAGAGTTGATGCTATGCCATTTCTGAAGCGGGATCATTAACAAGATAGCTTCTGTCTGGTCCTCTCTCTTTCTCTCTGGGGAAAGTTGATTGCTATGTGGTTGAAGACACTTAAGCAGCCTGTGGAGAGGCCCTTGTGAGGAGGAGCTGACAAACAACCAGCCTCAACTTTCCACAAACAACCAGCCCCAACTTTCCAGCCATGTGAATGGGTCATTTTGAAAGAGTATATTCTTGCTAGTCAAGCTTTCAGAAGACTGCAGTCCCAGCCTTAGGAGTGATCCCAAGTGGATATCGCCCAGCAAGGTTGCTCCTGAATGCCAAATCCACAGAAACTGTAGGGATAATAAATGTCCATTTTTTACTTAATCTAATTTTGCAGCAATTTGTTATGCAGCAATAGCTAACCAATATACTATCCACGATGACTCTCCTCTCTGTCTTTTAGAATCCTACTTATTCTTTCAGGTCTAGTTTAAACAATTTAGTTGGCCTGGATTATTCCCAGTTTCCTCCAGTTAGAATTGATGTTTCTCTCTTGTAGTTTTACCTCTTTTTATTGCTTAGTATCATTTTTTCTTTTAGCCAAAATGTCTTTATTACTCACTGTGTGCTATATTTTATTCCAGGCATTAGAGACTAAAAGATAAGGGCTTCAGAAATTTTGAAAATGTTGTTTTCTTCCCAGGCCTCAATATACCCATTGTTCTCGAAGAAAATTAATTTCTTCTGATTGTTCTTCATCTTTAGGTCATTGCAGAGCTTAAGGGTGTGAGCTCTGGGGTAAGGCTGTCTGAGTGAGGACCTGGGCTCTGCTGTCTTGGCTTACTGTCTGCCTGATTTTGGATAAGCCATTTCTCGAGGTTTAAGTTCCTCTGTCTGTAAAATGGGCAAGATACTAATTACTGCCTCACATGCTTATTATGAGGATTAAATGATCATGCATGTGCAGTGCTTAGCATGGTATGTGGCAAGAAGTAAGTGCTCAATAAGCACTTGTTAGTGTTGTTGACTGCCCCACTCAGTATCTGGCATAGTGACTGGAATTCAGTAGGTATTAAGGAAATGTTTGCTAAATTGAACTATTAACGGGATCATTCAGTGTTGATGATTTTGGGGAACAGGAAGTCAGAAAGGGTCAGACATGGGGTGTCAGCCATTGTGCATGGAGCTTTGAGTACAGTCAGTTCAGTTATATATTAATTGGTTAATTGGTCAAACATTTGTTTATCTCCCACTAGAGTCTATTAACTAGGGACATAGGAAGATGAGGGAAAGGCATTTGGATGGGCAAATGTTTGAACACTGGAGAAAATATTCATAAACTCAGGAGCTTCCAGAGGAAAGCAACCTACTTAATAAATAGTTATTGAGCAGTTATTATATGGCAGGCACTCTTCCAGGAGCTAAGGGCAAAGTGAAATTTTTTTTTTTTTTACTTATTGAACACTTAGGTATCAGTCATTTTTCTAGGTTCTTAGGATTCATCTATAAACAAAACAGACAAAGATTTCAGCCTGCATGAACTTCTCATTCTCACAGGGGGAGACAAATAATAAATAATATTCTTCATAGTTGATTACCTACTATGTTAGAAGACAATAGATACTATTACAAACCCAGAAAGTAAAACAATGTAAGGGGAATTAGTAATGCCAGGGGTAGTGTGTGCAGGGGACTTGGCAGTTTGTTGTATTTCTCATGAGAAAGTGAGAGGTGGGAAGAGACTAGATGGAGGCAAAGGGAATTCATTTTAGTGGTGAGCTAAACAAAATCCCCTTTTCACTATCTAGTGGGAGTGACAGACAATAAGTAAATAATTTAATTGTAAATAGTGATGAATGCCTTGAAGAAAATAGGATAGCATGAGAAATTCATGTTCCTAGCCCTGGAGGCCTGGGCTCTTCACGAAGGATGCCCAGGCCGCGGCCCATCAAGGCTATCCTGTCACAAACACACACCTGCTAGGAGCTGGTCACAACCCGCATGGCTGTGAACAGGAAGGCAGGGCTGTTATGTGTCATAGCAGGTACCATATTGCAGCCGATTAGTCAACAGAAGAAGAAATGTTTATAAATCTGTTAGTCATACTTCTGGTGGCATAAACGGGTGATGATGGATTGTCTGACTCGCACACAGACTCTAGCCTCTCTGCATGGACAGGAGGAGAAACTATATGACGCCTGTCACTGCCCAGACAGTGGGATGTTGTCAGAGAGTGGGAAACATCCTATTACCACATTTATCATGAAAACAGAATTCCTCCTAGGCCTGAATTTGATCGTTAAATGAGGACTATTAAAAAGGAGACGGCTCTTTTGGTTTTCTAACGTAAGTCTTAATGTCCTTACTAATAGATGAGATACGCTTATTTTTCGTGTTCAAGAAGGAGTGAGCTGGGTTGTAAAATGTGTGTCTCCTTCAGTCCATTGGAAAGCAGGAGGAGCTCAGAGTTTATACACCCTTAAAAGGATGTGGAGAGTGGGGCATGTGCAGAGCAGAGCCACAAAGGTGATTAAAGGGCCCAGGGAGGAAGGGAAATCAAAATTGTTAGGTCTGCATAAAGGCATGTGTGTGGCCAGGGTGGTGGAGGATGGGAAAGAGAGCTGACTTAATAAGCCTTCTCTCTCCACTAGGGGTAGAACAGGAAACAGGCCTAAATGAAAACAGGACCATTTAAGATAAGAAAGCTACGTTTCTTCACTGAAGGCTGGAGTCTCTCCTATGAGATCTCCAGGGAAGATACATATCAGTCTGGTCTAGGTTGTCTCAACTTCAGTAAACATTTTGCCCAAGTTGTACAGCTCTGTGCACCCAACTCAGTGCTTCCAGCTGATAAAATGAGAGTTCAGAGGATGTCCCAAAGCCACATGGGGCTGAAGAAATCGGATCAAAGTGTTGAGTACAGAGTTTCCAATTAGAGCGTCATTTGTCCTTCAGGCCACATACTTTGAGCCCTGAGCTAATTGAAGTGGAATATTTTCAGTGAAGTCCTGCCTAGTGACAGGAAATAGTCCAGGGGACATCTTCCACTTTCCTTTCTTCCCCACATTCTATGGGAAACACTATTTTTTCATTCATTTAAAAGTATTTATTGAAGCTCAGATTACACAAATATTTCTTATTCAATTTATGATGCTTGACACTCTTGCATATGATTTTTAATATTCTCTACGTAAAAAAACAGAATGTCTGAAATAACCTCAGTTATGTAAAATGTAAAATTACACACACACACACACACACACACACACACACACACACACACACAGGTTGAGAGAGAGAGAGAGTTATAACAAGATATACGAAAGATGGCCAAGAAAATGTTAATGGTGCTTACACAAAGAAAGTGAAATTCATGTGACCTTTTATGTTCTGTTCTTTATTTTATAATTTTTTACAATGAGACTGTATCACCTATATAATCAGAAGAAAAACAAGCCACAATAGAGCTCTGAGGAAAAATACTACCAGTCACATTCTGAGGTTATGATGATGTCTCAAAGAGGAAAAATAATTTGCTCAAGATTCAAACCCAAGCCTTACCCCAAGCCTGGCTTGGAGGATACAAAAGAGCCACTGGGAATTAATCTGAATGATGAAAAAAGCCACAAAGGCCTGAAACATGAAATAATAAATAAAGACAGTGGCAGAGTGAGGGAATGCCGTAGGGATTCTGTGACAGGTCAGAAGGGCTTCCTGGACAATGCAGGCTACTGAATTTGGATTGCGTCAGGGGAGGGGAAGAGCGTTCCTGGTGGGAGGCTGAGCGTAAACAAAACTCCAGGGGCAGGAATGTCCAAGACAAGTGTGGTAGAGTCATTTGTTGAAATATTAACTTGTGTCTTGTGTTCTCTTTTTCTTTATTCATTAATTTGTTTTTAAATTTATCTTTATTATTGAAAGTTTTATAAATGTCCCCCATCCTCCCCCACTGACCCTTTGCTCCCCCCAGGCCTTCACCACACTATTGTCTGTGTCCATGGGTTATGCATATCTATATATATAAAAGCCTAATATGCAAATTGTCCCCATGGGAGTTCAACTGGGAGACCGATCACTCACTATGATGTGCGCTGACCACTAGGGGGCGGCGTGGAATGAAGGAAGGCCCCAGCCAGTAGCTGGCAGCTGGGGAAGGGAAGCCCCAGCCAGCAGCCGGAAGGCCCTGATCGGCCCTGATCGCCGGCCAGGCCTAGGGACCCTACCCATGCACGAATTTCATGCACCAGGCCTCTAGTATGCATATAAATTCTTTGGTTAATCTCTTTTCACCCCCCCACAACCAACCCACACCCCCCCCCCACCTTCTCTTTGAGATTCCATAATCTGTTCCATGTTTCTATGTCTCTGGATCTATTTTGTTTATTAGATTCCATATATGAGTGAGATCCTGTGATACTTGTCTTTCTCTGACTGGCTTATTTTGCTTAGCATAATATTCTCCAGGTCCCTCCATGTTGCCTCAAAGGGTAAAATATCCTTCTTTTTTACTGCTGCATGGTATTCCATTGTGTAAATGTACAGTGGCTTTTTTATCCACTCATCTACTGATGGGCACTTGGGCTGTTTCCAGATCTTAGCTGGAGATGATACATCTCCAGAGTTTTAGCTGCAGGATTGAAAGCATAAGTTGCTTGAAGACAACAGACTTTGCTAGTGTTTGTTTTCAGAAGCCTCAGTTTATTGAGAGACTAGAAAGAGGGAGTGGCTACTGCCTGTGTGTGGGATTCAGAATGGTGAGAACAGGAAAAGCCATTTCCCTCAAGACTAGGCAGGAATGCAATTTAGGTTTGTGAATGTGGCTGCACCTGTCCCCTACACCTTTACAGAGCCCCAGGGAGGTTGCAAGAATCAGGTAAGGAAGAGCTGCAAGGTACTTCTAGGTCTCCCAGTGCCCAGTTTTGACCTGATGCTGAGTGAAATTCCCACATACACACAGACAACAGGAGACTTTCAAAGCGCCACATGTGGGACTGTATTACCTTCACCAAGTCAGTTACCTTCTGAGACCTCAGTTTCTCTAGCTACCAAAAAATGCAGATATCAGTCCCTTCCAGTTCTAAAATTCACTGAATTTATGAAATTGGAATGTCTGTGTCTGGAATCTTCATTTCCAACAAAATGCAGGGAGAGTGGTATGGAAACTGCATTTTCAAAGATCTACCATCAGAATCTGCACATCTACATGTTGATTGGGGGGAAGTAGGAATATACCACGTGGTGACAAACTGCCTTTTGAATCTTCTAAGCCAGCAGGGTTCTGATACCTGATCACATGAGCACTGTTCCTTCCTGTAAAATCAGCTAAAAAAACGGGAAGTCTCAAGTGCAAGACTCAGATCCATTCATCCACCCACTCTCTCTTCTCCTGTGCCCTTTATTTATTTGTGTAGATTCTTGCTTTCAACTAAAGGGGCACAGCTCCAGAGAAAGACAAATGATGCACAAAGAGAAAGGAAAATCGCTTCCTGGACCTGAATATTTAGTGATGAACCAAACCTTCCAAGAGGGGAAAAAATATGATTCTGTTGCGAAGAGAAAATAAATGTCCTCCAAATCAACATGAAAATGGAGACCCAGGGAAGTGAACGCAGCTTTGGAAGGATGGAGGCAGAGACAATAAATGATATATCAGACATGGCGCTCTGCTTAGAAATTGCAATTCTAAATGTCATACGCCATGAGCCTCTCTTACTCCTCCCATAATTCAAGACGATTCACAAGAGATAACCTCTCTTCTCTGCCGTAATAATATTCTCAGGCTTGTATCCCAAATAAACAACATTGGTTACTGCTGTAAGCAACACCTTCTCCATTATCCCACACCACTTAAATCAACAGCCCCTTTCCCTGTGTGATCTGAATCCCAAGCCCCCATCCTTACACTTTGCTTCAGACACTCCCTGTTCTGAGTTCTTGGTCCTCATCTCCAGTATGTTAAAGAGCAGGCCAGCATTGCCCCCATTCATGCTGGAGTTTTCCACCTCTCTAGATATGATGGGAACATCTTTATATATTTTTTTCAAACTGGTGCTTTTGCAGAGTGTGGATTTTTTTTATTGTTATTAATCTTCCTGGATTCCAATTCAGTCATCTTCTTACTGAAACGAGAGGCCTGGTATTCACATCATTCAACACGGTTGGTTTTGGAGCTCAGTGAAGATTAAAAACACAGGAAGGCTTGCAAGCAACCTAGAGGGAATAGAGAGGTTGCTGTTAATGTCTTTCTTCAGTGAACAGAGCCCATGCGTGAATTTGGAAATAAAGAGAAAGTGACTGTTCAAAGACACTGGGAAAAGTGCTATCTGGGACATTTTATCCTAAGATTTTATTGTAAATGAAGAATGGCCCTAAGTAAAATGAGGCGTTCCTGTAGATGATGCCATAGATACTCCCCATTAATGCTGGCTGCTTGACGAACTGTAAGAGGGGAAGAAATTGTTTTCTGGGCAGATAAATAGAAATGGCCACACTTTATGAGGCCCAAAGCTGCTTGGTGTTGGCAGAATATTCAGTCCTTGCATCCCTCTGGTCCTTCAGAATTCCTCTTCTTTTCCCTGCACACGTCAGCTACAGTGAGGTATCCCCAGAACCAGGTGATGAAGTCACCCTCTGAAAGTAAAGCATCCAAAAAGCAGCAAAGATTCAGTGAACTGAAGCATCTTAAGATATGGTCAACCACCAAGATGTTCTATACTCGTGTGATCGAATGGACATGGGAGTTATAGATTGAAACATTGTGTTTAGGATTTGTCTATAGGACCAGAATTATAGAAATTAAAGTAAGAGTAGATTTAATGAAATTAAAGTAGTAGCTACTATAACAATAACCACAAAGGCACTGTGCTAAGTATTTATATACATTCTTTCTAAGACTCACAATAGCCTACTGCCACTGTGTTATCGATCAGCAAACAGGTTCAGAGAAGTCAGTGATGTTTCCAAGGTTGCACAGCTTGTCAGTGGTGGAGCAGGGAATCAAATCCAGGTTTAGTTGACTTCAAAACCCTTACTTTATGGATGGAGGAAGGTGTTCTATGTGTATTTTGAGGAATGGGGAGCAAGACTTCAGTTCTACACACTGGAAGGAGACACTGTATTTGGTGACATCATATAATGGCCAAGAGCGTAGAAATCACACAGGAATCCAGATGCCTTGCTTAGACATGTGTGGCAACCTCTCCAAGCCTCTGTTTCCAGTAAAACATAAGTATCTGAATGTCATGTACTTGACATGAATCCACGTATTCAGATCGTGGAGGCGGAGTCTATTGTGGGAGAGACCATTTAGCTTTGACATACCTAGATAAATCTCCTATGGGACCTTCCAGTTTCCCTTGATCTCATGCTCACCACATCATTTTCCAATGGCTAATTTGGTTTCCTGTTTACTTGATGTGCTTTGGTTACTGGAAATGGATATCTGAATCTATAAATGAATGTGTTTGTGTCCGGTTTCTGTACCTGTGTCTTCTGAGTTGAGGAAGTTTGTGCAGCCTGCTGCAATTCTTTTAGGGACACTGTTAACCCCCCCATACCGGGCACACTCATGACCAAATTATGGAGCAATCATCTGATGGGCTCCTTTTCCCTCACACTAACCTGGCTACACATTCTTTCTTTGATTAACCAAAATAAAAATATTAGCAACACAATGATGACTGCTATCACCCCCTGAGGGCTTTAGGTGTGTCAGTTGCTATGCCAGACACATCCTGGACTCTCTCTCCTTTAACCCTTCCAATCCCCTCCCCCGACAGCGTAGTTCTGATTTACTAGAAATAAAGCCCAACAAGTCAAAGCAGGGCCGCAGGGTTCCTGTTCAGATCTGTAGGCTCTTGCCATTATGATGTGATGCTAGTTTTGTCTTAACTTCATCTTTTAAGTATGGGCCAGTCTTTTGCCTTTGGGGCTAAAACTGTGGCTCACTGAATAGGCAGCTTTGCAGCCAGCTGCCAAAAGGAAGTACCCCATCCAGCTTGTCTGGTTTTCTGAGACTCTCCTCTGGGGAAGCATCTTCAAGAGTCTAATGGGCACTGGATGTATGGACATGTTTGAGTGCCTGGGCCTGTGGCATTGAAGATCAAACACCAAGCTCTGGTGTTCCCACCCGAGGGGACCTGGTATGAGAAGTGTGGAGGGGCTGGAGGGAGCAGGCATGGAAGAGAAGATCCTCTCTAAATGGCCAGCTCAAATTCCATCTGACTTCCCTGTGTAACATCACTCTCTTCCCTCTCATATTTGCATAGATTCAAAACCTCAGGCACTAGCTGCCACTGTGTCATTGAAGGAGGCCTTGATAGGCAACCCTTGAGTCATGCATGATGAGTTATGATTTCTTCAACACCAAATTTATTATGATGATGATCATCATTAATAACAACCCCTTAGATTTATAAAGCACCTTTCTCCTAACAATCTCTCTCCTAGAGATTGTCTCATTTATTCTCACAGATCCCAAGGGGTGAGGAGGAGGCAACATTATCATTTTTACATTATGGATTGCTATGATCAAGAAGTTTTTATTGCAGTCCTTATTTCCATGTGGAACGGCAGTAGGTGCTACGTGAAGAGATTCCACTAATTCATCAAGTATTTTTTGAGTCTTTTATGTGCCAAAATAACTTTGTGATGTTATTATACTATCCCATTTTACAGATGAAAAAATGAACTCAGAGAGGTTAAGTGACTTGCTTAGCAGTATATATGGATAAAGAATAAAATGTGGTCCCTGCCGTCACCAAGAAGATGGTATTATAAGTAATAAACAGCCTTTGTTGAGCATTTACTATGTGGCAGGTGCTGCATTGAGAAAAAAACACACAGGAGTTATCTTTATTAATCCTTTAAACAACCTTTTAATAAGTTTGTTATACTTTAGTAATCTATAGTTAACTCCATCTAGCAGATGAGGAGGCATGGAGAGGCTGAGTATCTTGCAGATATTCAGCATGTAGCTGATAAATGGGTGACCTTGAGAGGGTGAAGAGCAGCACAGAGGCAGTTGTGTGAGTTCTATTCTAGCTCCAATACTTTCTGTGTGATCCTGGGAAGGTTACTTAATTTTTCCACATCTCAGTTTCCTTGCTTGTAAAATGGGAATAATACAAGTATGTACTTCATAGCGTTATGAGTATCAAATGTAACTATACGTATGTTGTTTAGAATTCTGCCTTGCATGTCAGCTAAGTATCTGGGATTCAAATCCAGGTACACCAACTCTGGATATTGTACTGTTCTGCTCCAAAAATAACTCTCCCAGGGGCAGAAATAGTGACATTTGAGCTGACTTTCCATAGGACAGACAGTCCAAGGCTTGGTGCTAGTTGTCTAGTTCTAGTTCAGTCGATGGCAAGCCACCTGTAATGATTCAGATGTCAGGAGGTAGAGGAGCCTTTGTTATCCCTTTGTAATTACCCCCCAAATTGGGTCTTTGAAGCCAGAGCATCTTTGGATTTTCTCTGTCCAGAGGTCATTCAATTTATTTCCTTTAAAAGGTGCTTGGAAATTCTGCTGACCATGAAGGTTGTTGTCTACCCTCTAGTTATTGAAATATTTTTTTTCCCCTGGGAGATCCAAAAATTGTGCTTGACCATTTATGTTGACAAACTGATTTTCCTTTGAAGATTCAACATTATAAACATGGGCCAATCTTATCACTAAAAACAAACAATCCCAGAAAACGCTGCATTAACTTCAGAGAATATAGCAAAACTACTTAAATGTGAAAAGCTTAAGTTTGCCTCCAACTAAAATTGTCCACTAAATTCTTAAGAATTTGATTTAAAAGACATTTATCAAATATTTTATCTTTCTTTTGAATCCTTGAAAGCTGTTTAAATGGACAAAGTCTTATTTTTCAACAAAATTCAACAGAAGTTTATTAGTATTGTGTGTATGGTGAACTCTACTTACTTGAAGCAGAAATATAATCTATGTTTATTTTTTAGGGTAGGCAAACTTAGAAACATTTACCATATTAATAGCAATATAACAACAAATAAAAGTAATAAATAAGGAGTGTCCAATCAATATTTTTATTGGGGAAAATCTTCTATGTTATAGCTGAGCTATTTAAGTCTGACAGTTTGCAATTTAGGCAAAGGATATCATAAAATATATTTCCATTGGGGAATTTATGTTTCTTAATAATAGTTACTATTTGCTCAGCACAATCTGGTCTGACTGTCTCCATTTTATAGGCGGTGGAATTTAAAGTTTTGAGAGGTTCAGTATAACTCTCCTAAGGTGGTAGGACCAGGATTTGGACCTGGATCTATTTGAATCCCTAATCAGTACTCTCAATTACCATCTTATCCATGTTATACTGTCTGTTAAGTAGTAACGACTGGATTTGAACTCAGGTTCCCTGATTTGACAGCCCATATCACTGTACAGCATCTCACTCGTTTTCCAAAAGTGTACCTGTTCTGGCTCTGAGGAGCCTTACTCTCTGAAGACAGTCAATTCACTATAGTTCCTTTATATGGAGTACACCCATCCCAGAGATGTAATTTGAAGCCAAGACTTGCATGCCTGATTTAGATTGTTTCTATAATACATACCATTGTAGCACAGATCTCTGTAAACTGAACACAAACAATTCTAAGTTTTTACTCTTAGCCCACTGGCTTAATCAATAAAGTGATTCATTCATATTCCAATAGAGCTGAAGAAGCAGAACAATCCATTGGATTTTAAAATACTTGGTAATAGAGCATTCAAGCTCAAACTCCTATTGCTATGTAGAAATAAAAACCCTCATTCGGTATATTTCTCTATTTCAAAAGGCACAGGAGAGGCATGATATATTAAAAAGAATACTCTATCCCTGATGGCTCAAGGGGGTTTTGACAATGCTTTGCTGTTTACAGAGTATGAGTTAAAAACACAGGTTTTACTAGCCTGGGTCTGCCAATTGGGTAAGTCTGTTAATGCTCAGAGGCTCATTCCTTCCTGGTAAAATAGGACTGGTCCCCTCTGCCCTGTCTGCCTCCCAGGAAGGTAATGATCACAAGAGAGAGCACACACGGTTGTTTTAAAAAGCCATGCAGAGCTACGTGAGCTTAACACGTAATTATGATTATGCCAGGGAGGGGACTGCTCCTAATCAAAAGCGGTGCCCAGTACTGACCTTCACATACCCTCTCACCTTCCTCCTGCTGGCTTTCTCTTCCTACGGTCTCTCTCTTTTCCCTCCCTCACTCTCTCCTCCGCCTCCTCTGCTCCCTCCTGCTGGAGTTTATGACCTAGGCTAATGAGACAAATATGGCTCCTCACATCAAGGGTGGGGAATTAAGGCCTGGTTATAGCCCAATTTAATTTTCATGATCTCTTGAACAAGTGAAAGAATGCTTGGGAAACAGGCTGCTCTTGGCCTGATGCCGGCCCAGCCCGAGTCGGGGCAGCCGTTACCCACGCTAGCTCATCACACTCCTGGTAGACATTTCAATTAGAAGTCATTAGCCTTTCTTCCATGCCTTCCTCAGCAGAGGCAGCACCAGCCCTGGATTTCGGTCCCAGTTCTGTCACTTAGCAAGCCACCTTGAGTGAGTCATTTAACTTCTCTATGCCTTAATTTCCTCATGTTTAAAATACGGGCTATTAATGACATTGGCTCTACCTTCTTTGCAGGATTGGCTTAAGGATTGCACAAGATGATTTTAAACAAGTTCTATCTTTTTTTTTTTTTTAGTATTAAGTAGCATACCTGGTCATACACATTTTTATGAATTCGTTCAAGTAAATATTTTTTATGGAGTATTTTTGGTTAGCATGTTTGGTAGCCTTTCTAGTTCTCCTGTTATTATCTGTGCTATGGAGAAAGCACTCTTACAAGACTCTTAGGAATTTAATAAACGTAAAATGTTATATATCCCATATATGGACTCTTAGTCTACAGACTTCTTGTAGAAGTTAGAATTCTGTACAAAATCACTGTTTCCCTACTCTGCAACCAGGGACTCTGTCATTTTTCCTGCTAGCCATGAGAGCCTTGGAGATATACCATTATTCCTGTCTTGAGCCTCTTGACTTTATCGAGATTTCCCTGTATTCACCAAGTCTTGCCAATGGCTGGGTTCCCCCTCTGGGACCCATCTCATCTCTTTGTGGACCCAACCCATCTCCTGAGTTGCTTGGGAAATGGGCTCTTCACTTTTAGAATGAATGTTATTTCCTTTGCAGTTTGATTTCCAAGCTAGGATGTATTTTTTTTTTTAAATTTCTGACATTTCTCTCTTTTTCCTTGTGCTCAAAATAGCATTTATGGAAAATTATTTCTATGACTAAAGAAGCTAGAGCCGGGGGAGGGTCGTGTCACCAGAGTTGAATAAAGTGGTCAAACTAAAATATAGTTTCAGCCTAGAAACTGGGAAATGGGGGGAAAAATTAGTGGCATGAAAATCAGAAGGTTTATGTACCACAATAGTTCTAACACTAAATTCTTGAGCATTTCAGGGTTTCTTTTTTTTAAAAAAAATTTATGAAATGAGAATTAGGTTAATCTTAAAAGATCCTGTCAATTCGGGGGAAAATTAAGCAGTTCAGCATTTGATGATTCTTTAACTAGTTTGTAAGAACCCTCCATGAGGACTGTGCTAGGTGCTGGATAAGCAGAGGTAAAAGAATTATTGTCTCTGCCCTTAAGAAGCTTTCAGTCTAGTGAGGGAGGTGGACAAGTAAACTGGCAGGTAAGCACTGTGTTAGAGGTTTTCCCAAGGCTCTGTGAATATAGGTGAAGGAACAGATTAATTTGGCATTCTGTAATCAGGGAAATGCTGGAAGAGGTGCCATTTGATTTGAGATCCTTAAGGAAGACTCAGTGGAGAGAGGAGAACAGTCCTGGGAGAGGGATGAACGTAGGCAACATCAAAGAAGCATGATGAGCCCTAGCTGGTTTGGCTCCATGGATAGAATGTCAGTCTGCGGACTGAAGGGTCCTGGGCTCGATTCTGATCAAGGGCACATGCCCGGGTTCCATCCTTGATCCCCAGTAGGGGCCGTGCAGGAGGCAGCCAATCAATGATTCTGTCTCATCATTGATGTTTCTGTCTTTTCTCTCCTTCTCCCTTCCTCTCTGAAATCAATACAAATATATTTTTTTAAAAAAGAAGCATGATGGTCCATGGCAAATCGGGGAACAGATTTTATTTCATTATGGGATATAGGTTCAAGGTTCATGAGAGGTACATAATGGCTAAAGGTGAGGCTGAAAGGGTAGATGGGAGTTCGATTGATAAAGAACTTGAAGGCCAATATATTAAAAAATTTTCTTTAAGTACTAATAGTTGATGAGTTAGGAATGTTTTAGGCCACAAGTCACAGACTATCCAGCTGACGGTGGCTTAAATGATAAAGACATTTCATTTTCTCATGGAGCCAGGAGTCTAGAAATCTTTCCAGTTTGTTGCAGCATCTCAACAATGTCCTCAATGACTCTGGATCTTTCCATTTTTTTCTTTTGCATCTTTATCTGTTGACTTTCCATTCTTAGGCTTTTTGCCTCATGATATAGTTCAGGTAATTCTAGCTATCGTTCTAGACAGCTCCCCCAGTTTTATGTGGCTTAATGCAAGAAAAGTTTATATCTCCTTTCTATGAAATCCAAGACAGGTTTTCTACTAAGGAGGTGGTTTTACTTCTCCACCTGTTTCAGTGTATCTTCTGAGATGAATGTACTGATTTGCATCAAGCTGGAAGGGGAAAGAACTTGGAGGCCCATGCATGAGAGTTGTCGATGTGCCTGCCCTAGAAGTGCTATGCAGTCTTTTGCCCCATATTCTATGGACCAGAACCCATTAATGCCTAACTGCAAGGGAAGATGGAAAATGAAGAGCTCCAGTGAGCCCAGGAAGAAAAGGACAAGTTTGCTGATCAGTTGGCAGTCTCTGCGCAGGTTACCACATGGAAAACACAGCTTTAAAAATTATCTTCGTAAAAACTGTATATCAGATTATAGTAAGAAGAAAGAGGGACCGGTAGTGCCAAAAACCTCTGCTTTTGCGTTTGCAGCAACTTTCCTGGAAATTTCCTAGGTGACTTCCCATACATCTCCCTGATAAAAGCTGTGTAAGATGCTACCCCTGGCTGGCTGCTGTGAGTTTAGAAAAGTAAGCATCTGAATGGAGAGTGATTGACAAAGGGTGTTTTGAATTGTATCCTGGAATTTGGGAGGGATGTATTCCCTGAACACATCCTATCTGTCTAATGCTTGTATAAAAAAAATCTGGTTTTGGTTAGCCATATAGAAGGGGACAAATACAGGTTGAGTGTCCATCCAGCAAGGAAGCCAAGGAGATTTTTAAACAGAGGAGCGACATGATCTGATTTGTGGTTTAGGATGGTCTTTCTGGAAAATAGTTTGAGAGAGCCTTCTTACTCTCAGGCAGGAACACCAATTTATCTCACAGAGTGCTACATTCTAATAAGGCCAGAACATTTTATAGAGCACTCAACAAAGTGAATGTCTCAAAACTTTTACCTTGTGAAGAAAGATCCAAATCTTTGATTCCAGAAATAAAATTTCTTTTTGAATAATTAAAGCCTGTGTCATTGTGATTGATGGGCCAGGAAAAATTTTAACATTTTTCATGAAAAAAATGTTTCTTTCCTTTTGAAACCTTGGATATTTTTATTTCTTACACAGACTGGGGTCTTCGGTTATGAAGACCTTTACAATCCACAAATGAATGCCACCATATTTAGACCACAGTATGACTTGGAGGGGCTCACAAGGTTGGTTTCTAACAACTGCATGTGTGAGCTTGTGTAAGAATGACATTGCCTGTGGTATTGATCAGCATTTTGATCTTCCAAAGGGCAGAGATTAGTAAGACAGAAAGAAGGCAATTCAAATCAAATCAAATTTGAGATATAAATAAGTTCAGGACATAGAACTATAATTAGGGATATAATCACTCATTAATGTATGATCTTGGATATGTTGTTTAAACTCCCAGAGGCTCACTGATGCCCCAAGGATCATATAGGTTGTTAGTGCTTGCCAAGGATCCATGTCCTCCTCTGCAGTGTGACATACCCCTTGCAGAAAGGTTCTGACCATGAGACTAATTCTGGCCAATGAAATGTGAGCAGAACGGATGTTGGTCTTTTTGGGTCAAGGCCATTAAGGATCAATATACCTCCTCTGTCTCTCTTTTCTCCTACTGTGCTGGCCTTGGATGCCAGGTGTTTCAGACGACATAGCTACAGGATGGAGGGGGGCCACTGACTCAACTTTGCATGAGCAAGAAACAATCCTATCCCGATAAAATGGGTAAGAAAATGCTTTGAAAATGATAGTTACTACTCTTGGTGCTGTTATAATGATAAAAGCAGGTAATTCTTTTACTGACACCTCAGGTCATAGGGGTTAATCTTCAAAGTGGTTTAGTTAGGTTCACGTGGGTCAGGGAGCAAAGCTTTCCCTGCTTTTGCAAAGGTGTCTGAGGGAGAACGGAGGCCACCATCTAGTCTAGAGCTTACAGTTGTCTTGGACAATGGACACTGGAGTGTCCATGCCTGGGAGGAAGTCTGTGTTGAGTTTCACCTGGCTCTCAAGTTGACAGGTCCTTCTTCTCCCTAATACTCAACTGCCTCCCCTTCTTCCTCTCCAACTTCAGTCTCTCCTCTGCCTTTTTATTCCTCCTTCTCCATTTCTTGGGCAAATATAGTTTTTAGAAGTAGACATGCCTGCATGCAAACATTTCTGTCTTGTGTTTAGATCAGGGGTTTCTTCGTGCCTTTATTTGTGCTTTGGTGAGTGCAGCAGAGGGGAAAACGGCCCTCAGTTAAGAGTGAGGGAACAGAGGAGCAGAGAAATATTCTAAAATACATAGATTCTGATTTAAGTTATGACCTGTTATGTTAATATCTTTGTTGACATGGTTATTAATAATGAATAGATGAAACATGGGCCGCTGAGAGACAATGTCATGTAATGAGCAGGGAATTCACAGAAATCCTTTTGGAGAAATGTATTATATGATTTACAATCATCCTGAACTGTCAAAGCACTTCTCACTTCTATCAGAAGTAAACAATAGCCCTAGCTGGTTTGGCTCAATGGATAGAGACATGGAAGCAACTTGAACTCGCTCCTAATGCCCAAAACTTGGGTGATTTGAGCAACAAGTAAATAAAGTAATGGATTTTAACCCATAGGATAAAATAAATATCCATGAGTCATAGTTATATAAATAATTGAATAAACAAATAGGAAAGAAAGGACTGCTCTTTCTTAAAGTGGAATTCCAATTAATAAATGTAGTAAAAATGATGGAAATAGAAGATCACATTAGGCAAACACCACCTTGATAATTGTGTAATGAATAAATCACTGCTAGGTGTTAAAAGTAATGGGCAATGCCTGACTGGCATGGCTCAGTGTTTAAGTGTCGACCTCTGAACTAGGAGGTCATTGTTCGATTCTTGGTCAGGGCACATGCCTGGGTTTCAGGCTTGATCCTTAGTCGGGGCATGCAGGAGGCAGCCAATCGATGATTCTCCCTCATCATTGATGTTTCTATCTCTCTCCCCTTCTCCCTTCCTCTCTGAAATCAATCAAAATATATTTTTTAAAAAGTAGTGGACAAAAATGTGATGAGAAACAGGACATTTGGGTAGTCTCAAAGTATTTCCCTATAAAATATTTATTACACAGGGGAAAATAGTAGCTTTTCAAATGGAGAAACTTGGCAGACACTACCTTAAAATAGTAATAACTAGTAACAGCTCCAGTAATAAGACGTATTGAAGTCATGTCCCTCCTGATAGAATGCAGAGAAAGGCACTGAGTTACTGCTGCAATATTCTTGCCAGAATACCTCACACCAATTCATTCATCCAAAACATGGAACCAACCAAAATTGAGAGACATTCTCCAAAAAGACTGGTCAGTCCTATTGTTGGATGTTGCCAACTTTAAGTTATTATAAATAAATCCACTGTGATTAAAAAAAAAAAAAAGTGCCATCGTTATGAAAGATCAAGTCTGAGGAACTGTCCGGGTTGGAGGAGTGCGCAGAGCCATGGTGACTTAATGCCACATGGGATCCTGGATTAGATCCTGGACCAGCAGTGGAAGCACCCGTGAAATTCAAGCAGGGTCTGTCCATTGTATATCAACATGAATTTCCCTTTTAAGTTTTGAAAGATGAAAGAATAGCTGCTAATACATGTATGCTGTTCACTTTGTGCCAGGTTCCATTTCCATTTTACAGATGAGGAAACCGAGACCCAAGAGATTAAGCTGGGTTCAACCAGAATTATGTAGCTAGTGAGCAGAGAGCTGGGATCACACCCAAGCTGCCTGTTTCCGGAGTCTGTGTTTGACCTCCCTGCTTCCTGCTCTAGCAGAGTCCCTTCAGGGATTGTCTAGGTTCACGTCTGGGCCATGGACTCCTGAGCAAGCAGACCCATGCCAAGCAAGTAGCATTTCCCCACCATCTTCAGAGTGCATGTGAGCCAAGCCTTCCTGCCTGGCTGGGGTGCCCCTTACAAAGGCTTTTCTTTTCCCCTTTTCTTTCTTTCTTTTTTTTTTTTTTTTTTTTGAGATTCTAAAATAGAAGCTCGGGGCTCTGTCTTTGCACAGAAAATATCAACATCTATATTTATCCTTTCCCAGAAGCTGAGGAGACCCGGTTCATGCTAATTGCAGCTTACCAAACAAGCTGATTCTTAACCCCGTGAGTATTTTTGCCATTGAACGCGCCCACAACTTGTGAAAATGAACAAATGGCAAACGGCTCTGCTCTTTTTGCTTCCCGCACATGATTACATCTTGTTGCCTATTAGCTCGGCAGTGGCACCGCGGGCATCACAGAGACGTGACCAAGGATCCCAGCAACCCTGATCCGAGCACAGCGTGGACTCAGGCTGATCTGTACACAAAACCAGGCTTGGGAGAATCCGGCCAGATGCTGCTGGAGATTCTTAGGCCAGCAACTCAGGATTTAATCATGTATTTTAAAAACACTGTCATAGTTACAAAGAATAGCAAGAAGAGAACAGTGAACACACATATATTTATCACCCAGATCCAACAGTTGTCAACATTTTGCCAAATAGGTTTGACACATATGTGCTCCTAGCATAGGCACACACACACATGTATTTATTTGCTCAACTCCTTCTAAGGAGACTGTAGGTTCTGGACATCAGAGGTTTAATGGAGCAGCACAATGCAGGATCTATAGTCTAGAACTGTTCTTAGGAGCACCCCACTTTTGGGAGGGGCAGGGTTGAAAGCTCAGGAATGAACGGCATTGGTTAGCCAGCTTGGTAGAGTAATGCCTGTGGAAAGTCGTGCAGTCACAGAGAGTAAATGTTCCATTTCCCTGTTCCCTCTCTTCTCTTCTCTACCCTATAGTGACATTGGTTGCTGCACCATCAGAGCACATGCTCTGTGTCCCTTACCCTTGTCTTTTTTAGGATTTCTCTTCAGGTAGGGTCTTTCCCCTCTCTCTCTCCCATTACTACCACTTTACTCATTTCCCAAGATCTGACCCAATGGCCCCTTCTCCCAGAATGCTTCTCCCCCTTCTTACACGTACCTCTCCTCTCCCTCACAATATGCAAGTGTTATTGCCCACTCCGAGTTCCTGTTCATTTCGGCTGTAGTGTCTCTGTGCTCCTTACCCCTCTTCACTCTGTCTGTTACCTAGTTGGGTGTTTGGACATCTTCTCTAGATTATAAGCTTTCTGAGAGGAGCTGCCACACATTATTGATCTTTATATTTCTCCGAGCGCCTTGTAGCTAACAGTGCTTAATTACTGCTTGCGAGTGAATGCCCACAGGCCCCACAGTGATGGGCTAGCTCATTAATGTTCAGAAATTGGTGTGGTCACTCGGGGCCAGCCTTTGCAATGCATCGGTCTTTGGTTTGAATGGCTGGAGAAAGCCAGAGAATGCCAAGACCATTTCAGGGCTGTGGTCCTTGGGAACAGCTTTCATGGGTACCACGGTCCCTGGCACAGCGGGGGTCCTTGTGCTGCTGCCGAGGGACCCACTGGAGCAAGGGTACAAGTAGCAGTGCCACTTCAGGGGCCTGCAGGGCCGGCAGATGGCAAGGATCTTCCATCCTTGTTCACAGTGGATTCTCGGTGCAGTTAGAAATAAAAAAGAGCAAAGAGACCAGTTCACCAAGTACGTCCTTCTTTATTCAGATAAGGAATGTTTTGTGCACTTCATGAGGTCAATGCCCCCTGCTCCTGATTACAAAAATCTGATTGGCATATTAATCAGGTTATAAGAGAGAAGGAAGAACCGCAAAAGAGGCAGCAGCTGCTCCTTTGCTGCTGAATCCATTCAGGATATAAAATGTTTGCTGAGATATTTATTGTAAAATAGTTTTTTTTTTTCCCTCCTCTTGCTTTTATTTTTAGCTGGCATCACCCCAGCATCTGTTCCACCCCATGTGAGAAATGTGTCGGAATAGAGGGTGAGAGGAATGTACTTAAAAATTGGGACGGCTTCTGCAGAGAGTGAGAGGAGAGGCAACACATCTTGCTCTAATCAAAGCCTGAGAACCTGGGGAGGAGCTTGCGTCCCTCCACTCGGTGGTCATACTTTCAGTCCCAGAGCTTTGAGAGATACCTGGGAAAGACTTACCTTTTATCAGCAACATCCCTACCAAATGCTTGTCTGACTTTTGCTTGATTACTTTCAGTGACGAGGAACTCCTTACCGCTCAGTCAGCTTTAAAGGGGAAAATAAAACAGAGTGGGTTCCTGGATCTGGTTGCAAGGAAAAGCCAGTATTGGGAGCCAGTCTGAGTTATAGAGAGCAGCAGTCCACAGATGATGTGGTTCCATGACACTCATCTATTAGAAAGGTCTCTCTTATTTATAGTTAAAGCTTCTGCTCATTACTCCACCTTTGGTCCATGGAGGCCATGTGTACCACATCGATTGCCTCTTCCGATATTTAAAGACAGGATTTCTCTGCCAAGTGTTCTCTTCTCCAAGTTAAGTGGCTCCACTTGTTTCATCAGTTCCTACCAATGCATTTTTTAAAGGAATTTTACCATTTCAGCTACTCTTTCTCTGATGACCTGAGTCTACTCGAGACATGGTTTCCAAATCTGAATTGATTGTTCTCCCTGAAGAGATACTTATTTTGCAGGTATTGGGAAAGAAAGTGATGCTACCATCTTATCTCCTTGCCATTACCATGTGGAGTGATGCAAGTCAGCATTGATACATTGATAACCTGGACTCTGGTTTGCAGGTTATCAGAACTTGTTACTAGACTGAATTGATCTGTTTTATAAGGAAAACATTCTGTTATAAAGGCTGAAATTTCAGGGCTTCAGGTAAAGCACTACTTTATTAATATGTATATCCTGACTTTTGCAGAAAATAATCTGATAGACAACAAGCTTACATTATATGAGACAGGATCGTCCCCAGAATTATCAGAAATAATCCTATCTAATAAAGAGGGAATATGCAAATTGACCATCATGCCATAACAAATGGCTGTGCCCATAGCAGAGGCCGAGTTCCTGTAATGAGCCTTAATGAGCAATCAGCAGGGACCTGAGGCTGCATGGTGCTGGGCCGGGGCAGGGGACCTCAGGCCGTGCCCCCTGTCTGGCAGGGCTTGATGGGGAACCTCAGGCCACGCCCCCCCACCCCGGTGCCAGGCTGGGGGACCTCAGGCTGAACCCCCTGCCCGGGAGGGCTTGACAGGGGACCTCAGGCTGTGCCCCCCGCCCAGGGCTTCATGGGAGACCTGAGGCTGCACCCCCCACCCGCAGGGCTTGACGGGGGACCTCAAGGTGTGTCCCCCGCCTCTGTGCTGGGCTGGGGGAGCTCAGGCCATGCCCCCTGCCCTGGCACTGGGCCAGGGGACCTGAGTCAGCATCCCCCACCCGGCGGGGCTTGACAGGGACCTCAAGGCATGCCCCCTGCCCCAGCGCCAGGCCAGGAGACCTGAGGCTGTGCCCCCCACACAGTGGGGCTTGATGGGGTTGGGGATGGCAGAGTCTGGATCTAGCCTAATGGGGGTGGGGCCGGCTGGGTCTGGGTCTCACTCAATTTCATGTGGGTGGGTGGGGACTTGACTCTGGTTCCCGTGGAACTTCCCAGACTCTGACAGGAGAAAGATTTTCATATACATTTTACTAATTTTCTTTCATCTCTGACACTTCTATTATAGAGAAAGGGCAAATAGCAATCCTATATAATAAAAGAGTAATATGCAAATTGACCGTCACTCCAAGACACAAGATGGCCCCCCCCATGTGGCCAAAGATGGCTGCCCCCATGTGGACACAAGATGGCCCCCACAAGATGGCTGGCAGGGGAGGGCAGTTGTGGGCAGTTGGGGGTGATCAGGCCGGCAGAGGAGGGCAGTCTACTCGAGACATGGTTTCCAAATCTGAATTGATTGTTCTCCCTGAAGAGATACTTATTTTGCAGGTATTGGGAAAGCAGTTGGGGGGCACCCAGGCCTGCAGGGGAGGGCAGTTGGGGGGACCAGGCCAGCAGGGGAGGGCAGTTGGGGAGACCAGGCCAGCAGGGGAGGGGAGTTGGGGGGGACCCAGGCCTGCAGGGGAGGGGAGTTGTGGGGGACCAGGCCTGCAGGGGAGGGCAGTTGTGGGGGACCAGGCCTGCAGGGGAGGGCAGTTGTGGGGGGGGGCGAGGGCAGACTGGCAGGGGAGGGCAGTTAAGGGTGACCAGGCCAGCAGGGGAGGGCAGTTAGGAGTAATTGGGCTGGCCGGGGAGCAGTTTGGCATCGATCAGGCTGTCAGTGGAGTGGTTAGGGGGTGATCCGGCTGGCAGGCAGAAGCGGTTAGGGGCAATCAGGCAGAGGCAGATGAGCAGTTGGGAGCCATCAGTCCTGGATTGTGAGAGAGATGTCTGACTGCCCCTTTAGGCCCGATCCCATTGGGATCATTGATTTCTACCTTATAATGTTGTATTGCAAGTTGGGCGGTCGGACATCTATCAAGCGGTCCCAGATTGGAGAGGGTGCAGGCTGGGCTGAGGTACACCCCCCCATGCACAAATTTCGTGCACTGGGCCTCTAGTATTAAAATATTTCCTCTAATTAATTCCCTTTTAATGTGCATGAATTTCGTGCACCAGGTCACTAGTTTGGAATAAAATGAAGAGGCATTTATATTTGGATTTGGATAAGAATTATAGGAATTGAGCATTAAACACTCTCCAATAAAGACAGAAATGAAATAATAAATCTTTTGTTTCTTTTGGGTAGAAGTAAAAGTGTCCATTTGGTGGACAAATTTGTTCTACAAAGAATTTACCACATAGTAATATACTTATTTATAGTCCACCTCATTCCTTCTGAAAGTAAGCTCTGTGACACTGGAGACCATGCCTGGCTTGCTCACTGTCCTCTTGTTGAATATAGTGTTGACATTTGTAGACACTCAAAATGATTTTTGACTGAATTTCACAGAAGATTTGAGGCAGTTGACTATCAGGTCACTTGCAATACAACATTATAAGGTAGAAATCAAGAATCAGAATGAGGAGGACCAAAAAATAAAAAGTAAAACATGAAGTTTGGTGACAGAAAGAACACAAGCTACATTACTGTGAGAGTCAAAGGATTTGAACTGTGACTCTCACAGTAACTTCATATTTGACACCAAGCTTATGGTGGCCAAGGTAAAGAAGAAGACATAATCAGCATCATGGATCCTATGACCAAAATACAAAAGTATTTCACTTCTCCACTAGAAGCAAAAGGTTTCCTAAAACTATTTTGGAGAAGCAACTGAAGAGGTGTAGAACTGCATCGAGGGTGTGGTGAGCAATGCTCCCAGCAACACTGCGGCGGAACATTCCTAATGGCTGTCCCTGGAGCCCCTGGGATGATGGTAGAGAGGCCACAGCGACCGAGTCTGTGAAGGCGGAGTGCATCCCACAGCTCCTCACAGAGAAATACTCAGGAATGTAGATGATGTTCTCTTGAGCTTTGCTTTTCTAGGCGCTTCCTCTTGGTCACTAAGGATTCAGAAGGAAGTCAAGTCTGGTCCCTAGAAGAGGGAGGGAAGTGACCAGGGATCAGCATTGGGCCACTCACTCTACTGGGGATTTTCACCCTGAATCCTGTAATGCAGGGGAAGTTGTTTTAATGGATCCTGAAGGGCCCATCCACGGGAGTTAACTGTGAATGGGTTCCCCAAGGACCTGACTGAATCAGCCTGACTGATGTGATCTTAGTTTGGGTTCCCCTGAAAGCAGACTCGGAGACAAGCCCTTGGGTGCAGGTAGTTTGTCTGGGAGGTGATCCCAGGGAACACAAAAGGGGTTACAAGGAACACGAGATAGGGAAATAGGAAAAATAGTGAGGTGTTTGGTAATGACTGGTTTGCCCTCCATCTGGAAAACAGCTACTCAGTGTTTACCTCTTTGGGGAAGTTGACTTCGATCTGCAGTCAGTTATGTTTTTACCTTTGTTTGCTCCCATTGCATTTTTTGCTGGGCTCGCCTGCATCCCAAATCAGGTCATGTGATGCCTTGGCATTTGTAGTACATTTGTCTTTTCTACTGGACTGTGAGTTCCTTAAGAAAAGGAATGACAGTATTTTAATGTCCTTGGTCAGCTCATAATAAGCATTCAGAAATATTTGTTGATTGAATTAATGTAGTCAAGTGGAGCAGTCACATCCTTGAGAATCCATCGCACAATTCTCTTCCATGTGGCTAGACCTGTTCTGAAAAAACAAATTCTTTGATAAAGGGTCAGCAGGAATGTCTCTCTTCTTTTGTAAATAATACCACCAGAGGTGATTTTAGATTTTTGTTGCTATAGAAACCTCTGAAAGTACATTAACTTCAACGCAAAGGCATCTTATTCCTTAAAAATTTCATGTTTGAATGGTTTAAATGCAGGTCCCAGCTGGGTGATTAAATGCGATTCATATGAAGGAAGAAATATAAAGTAGCAGTTAAACGTGTAGGTTTAAGATTCAGACTGCCTGGGTTCAAGTGCTGGCTCCATCCCATAATACCTGTGTGACCTTGAGCAAGTCAGATGAAGAAATTGAGGCTTAGAGATGTTAAGTACCTTTTCCAAGGATTCACAACTCCACCACTTAAAACTTTTCGAGGCAGTTAATATTAGCTTCAGAAAATTGTCCAAGGGTACAATCTTAGTAAGTGATGGAGTCAGAGTTAGAATAAAGTAAAAGGAAATAACTCTTCTCTTCCCTTCCTTCCCCTCCCCTCTTTTCTTATCTTCTCCATTTCTTTCTTTATCCCCTCCCCTCTCTTCCTTCCCTTTTCTTTTCTTTCCCTAGTCTTTTCTGCCAGAGAAGTTCACTTTTTAAGTTTCCCTTTCTAGAAAAGGATTTAGTTACATTTGTGTATGAACAAAGACAAGAGTACATTTCTAGTAGCAGGCATCATTATCCTTCACAAATATTATAATCCCTTTGGAATGGAAACATTTGTTTATTTTAATAGCCACCAATCATTTGGTACCTACTACTTACCAAGTTCTTTACCTATATGATTTGTTATAATAATTCTGTAAGGCAAATTCCATTGTCATAGTTTGGTTTTAAGTGTTGGGAGAAGCAGTCCTGAAGACAAGGTTCAAATGCAAGTGGTTTATCCAGGAGGTGGTCCCAGGAGACACTGGTGAAGTAGCGGGTAGAAGGGGAGGAAAGGCAGCCAGTTAAAGGCATGCTATCAAGCAAGTTAACTCTGTGTGGTTACCTGGGCTTAATCCTCCAGGGCAGCCCTGACAGCCAGTGTGGAACAAGGCCTTAGAGTTGTCCCAACCAAGGTGAGGGAGCTGGGGCATGTTCCCACCAGTTCCTATTGATCATTGGCTGAGGGCTGCGCTCTGGGGCATGTTAATTGTCCAGTGCCCTGGCCTCCTATGGGTGAGCAGAGTGAGCCCCTAGGGACAGAGAAATCCTTGGGTAAAAAAAGTGCAGATGCTGGCTGGTGGAAGGTTCAAGGGATTGTGGGCGGGGCACCTACAAAGTCTGCTACAATTAATTATCATTCGCATTTCAAGGACGAGGAAATAGAGAAGTGAACTGACTTGCCCCAGAATCCCTGGTATGTAAAATGTTGGATCTGACCTCAGAATGCAGGTTGTTCTGACTCCTGAACTCTTTCTTCCCTGTGTCATGGGGCTGGGGAGTTAACTAGTTAGTCTGTGTGAGCTCAGACTAGTCTGAGGATTATGCCTGATCTGAGGGAACACACTTTGGGGGACACTAGGGAGTCAGCGGTAGTTGAACTGTTCTGTTTATATTATTGGATATCCACCCTGTCATAAATTGAGTCATGTTCTCTAAAAAAGATATGTTGAAGTAGCACCCAATACCTCAGAATGGGACCTCATTTGGTAATAGGATAATTGCAGATATAATTAATTAAGTTGATGACATATTGGAGCAGGGTGGGTCCTTAATCCAATTTCATTGGTGTCCTTATAAGAAGACGGCCACGTGAAGACACAGACACACATGGAGAGTATCATGGGACGATGAGGCAGAATGTGGAATGACATAGCTGCAAGCTAAGGAGCGCCAAAGATGGCAAGCAAACCCCCAGAAACTTGGAAGAGGCCAGGGCTGATCCCCTTACAAGTGTTCAGGAGGAGCATAAATCACCCTACTTAACACTTCATTTCAAACTTCTGGCTTCCAGACTGGTGAGACAATACATTTCTGAGTTGATTTAAGCCACCCGTTTGTGGTACTTTGTTATGGCAGCCCTAGGAAACAAATACACACCCATTGTTTTGTTTTGTTTCTTTAATAAAACCCTTTACTCACATCAGTGATTGTAAAGAGGGGCTTGCTGCCAGCTTGCAGAATTGTCTGAGTGGGCAGCTCCAGCTGCACTTTGCATGGCTCCCTTTCCGAGGGATGTGGGTGCCTTGAGCATCAATTGCCTCTGATGCAAAGAATGTAAAACAACTAGGTTTGGACAAAAGAATTTCCTCCTTTAGTGTTGACTAGACGACTCTCCTTGACTGATGTACCTAACACTGGTCCTGCGAAGGTAAACGATCCTGTTTCATAGACAGGGAAACGAGAAAGTAGAGCAGTTGAGGAATGCGGGTGAGCCTCCAGGACTCTGCTCCTCTCCGTCATCTGAGGGGGCCCCTTGCAAGGTGTTCCCCTCTCTCCTACCCCCTGGGACCAGGAGCAGCTTTGCTACACTGCCGGGATGCCAGCAACTGGCCTGGGGCAAAGGAAGACCTGAAGGAACACTCATCTTTAGAAATTACAGTCCTCAGACTCAGGCAGAGAGGGAGGACCGAGTGCACTCTCCAGGGAGGGAGGGCAAGGACCTGGTGCTGAAATGTGTTAGGAGCTGCAGGAGGCAGTGGGTGAGATGGCTCATGTGCTGGTGGTGAGCCATGGCCTCACCCAGGAGGAGTGCACAGAGCTCTTTCTGCTTCTGTCACCTGGAGACAAAATCACTTTAGTGCAGCTTCTGCTCCCGTCACCTTGGACACTGACATGGAAAACAGCTCCAAGCTCCAATGAGCCTGGTTTCAGAGCATTTGGCGTTGCTACTTTGGGTATGGCCTACCTATCAGCAAGAGGCCCCGCCTAGGTATCATCACCCAAGGAGAGAGGCACACCTGCGCACCCACGCTGGCTGCTGTGGGGCACACAACATAATGGGTGTTGGCAACAGGGAGGTCGGAGTTTGAATGCAGGAACTGCTTATGATCTATTTGCTGCTTCGTTGTATATCTGTAACTACAGTGTGGGCACAGAAATACCCATGTCCCAGGCATTGAAGGAGTGAATGAGAATTTATGGCACAGGGCTCTTAAGAGGATCCAGTGTGTAAACCATGAGAACTGTGCCTCTAACCACTCAATGCCTGTTAGCTCTTCTTATTGTTGTTATAGTTATCTATTAAAAGAGAAAATGTAAGAAATGTATCCGAAAATACATATTCCCCATGCCCCCCCACCCCAGGCTGCCAATTTGACCATTGCAAATGTGTATTTAGTCTAACAGAATGGGAAATGACATATGTATGTATCTATGTATCTACCTATCTATCCATCTTATAACAGTATCTAAATAAGTTATTTCTTTGGGCATTTATGAAGACAAAGGGAGAGTTGTTGCGGCAGACAGAAGTCACCCTTCAGAATGACAGGTTAGTAGTGTACAGGCATCACCATGGGCAGTGGTGACTATCATCCCTCCTCACTTTGATGATGAAGACCTGTTAGTCAGGTGTGGCTTTAGTACTGCGGGTCTCAGTTGTGGTCTAGATAGTGTTTCTTCAACTTTAATGCGCCTACCAATCATTTGTGAGTCTAGTTAAAACAAAGTCAGATTCAAGGGTCTGGTAGACCCTGAGGTTCTCCATTTCTAACAAGTTCCCAGGTGGTACCAATGCTGCGTATCGACCACACTGAGTGGCAGGGCAATGGATGTTCTTTTTGTTGTTCTTATCTGGTTCTGCTGCATCTACAGATCTGTTGCTTTGTGGATCCCATTGCTCCTCAACCCTTCACATCAGACTGATCACTTTCCTGACTCTTTCGTTCTTTCAACACTCACTGAATCATTACTGTGTATCAGGAACTGTGTTAAACACTAAATATCACAGGTATAGTCTGGGTTAGGTCATGGGCGTGGATTTCAGTGTCATTGCTATGAGTTCCAGCACTCTCCTTAGAGACTGATCCCTCTGGTCATAATGCCCACTTTTGGTATGCCCTGCATCTTCCCATGGATCAGAGCAGTGGACCGGGTCAGGGTCTTCTCAAATACAAGCCAGATGGCCCCAGCTCCTAGAATCTGCATAGCCTGACTCTTTTTTTTTTTTGGTTCCCTTCCCATTTTGTCACAACATTCTACTCCGTTGTCAGATTCTACTTGAAATAGAACCATGGGGCCATACCGTATCACACACAGCAGGTGACCTAGGCAAAGTGTCTAAGATATGTCTATTCTCTCACGTCTTTCCGTATTTATTATCAGAGGTTTATTCCTGTGCACCCCCTGCCCCATCTCACTTGCTTATTTCTTCCCTTTTCCAGATCTTCTCCCACCCTCATGTTCTTGTTTGTCTCGTATACCCCCCCAGTTTGGCTCTGTCTCAGCTCTCTAATACTTGAGTGTAAGTTTTGGCCATCAGTGGGAACTCCATTTGTCAGAGCCCACCCCCCCACAGACGGTAGCAGGATGCTTAAATAATAGACATTTCTTCTTTATAAAACATAAAATCTCAGAAATGACAAATGAAGGAGCTTAGTTCATCTAATGTCCTATAGAAAGAGAGAATTGTTCTAAAGAAAACGATATAAAATGTAATGCAAAATAACATACCACCAACGCCTCTTGCCACACTCACACTGTAGAGGGCTGAGGCGATCTTGCAATTGCATCAATTTGTTTCTGCTTTCAGTTTCAGTGGAGAAACAGAAGCTGCTTGGCATATTCTCAATACAGATTTCACAGTTTTTAATCCTTATGAATGAAATTGCTTAAGTTCAATCTATATAGTAAAGATTTCTTCTTGTATTTCTATTTCTCCAGTGGTTTCTGTTTTTATTTTCTAGTGCACAAATCTATGAAAATGCTAGAGGCAAAATATTCTTTCAGGAAAACATGCTTTGTAAAATTCTTATTACAAAATGCCTCCTTCTCTGCACAGTTGTGATGGGAAGGCCTTTATAGCTCTCTCTGGCTTTCGGTGGATGAGACAATTGTTGGGCTGAGTGTTGGCTAAAATAATTTTTTCCTCATATTTCTTAAAAATCATTTACTCTATGATTGCTTCCAGGGGCCCACTATCAAGTGTGTTTTCTCTGGCTACTGTCCCCACCCCCTGTCTCTGCGTATAGCAGCTGCTCTGAAACGCTATGCACTTGCTTTGTAGTCTGGTTTTGTGCTTAACAGATTCATGTCCCCTTACGTGTAGGCCACATAAATCAAGGAGGGAAATCATTTTACATTCTATATGTTTACTGAGGTTGTGTCTTTTCTTCTTTGACCCAAGCTCTGGGTTGCTGGTGTGTGAGCTGATTCACTCTGGGTAAAACACAACTTCCAATTTGGATATGATATGGCGCTTAACAAGTCTTTAAGAACTGGAAAGATCTCTGGACATCAAAGAGCTCTTATGTGCTGACATTTTGTGGAATGTAAAAGAACCTGGAACATATGGATTAAATTCCTCTTAAAATATACACTTTCCTCTTTAAAAATTGCTTGAGACAAGTCACATTTGGGCTTCTCTATTTCCCCCCTCTGACCAATGCCCTATCTCACTTTGAGGACTATATTTGGGATAGTTCAATGCCTTATTGAACCTATAATTATCCATCCTAAGGAGGTTTCAGAGACCTGCTTTTTAATTTTCACTCACTTTTTAGCCTTTCTGATGGATGGTTCCAATAGTTCAAATATGGGCTTTCGAGAAGACATTTGGGCAATGTTACACCTTGTACATGCATGTTTTATTTTTCTGAGGTCCTGGTAAGAAGGATAGGCTGTGGTTGACTACCAGTTTCTTTCGGAAACTTCTTATTGAACTCCTGGACAGTACAGCATCCTGGGTTCCTCTCCACATCTCTGGCCGCTCCTTCTCCGACTCTACTTGATTGTGAACTGCAGGGAGACCTGGACTTCTTTTACTGCTTTGTCTCCAGGACTCAACAGTGCCTGGCACATGATTGTTATTCAACAGACATTGACTGGATGACTGAATCTTCTGAATGGAGTTATGCTTCAAGGCTTAATCCTTAAGCTTCATCCTTGAATTCTTTCCCTACCCTGACTTCCCCAGAAATCTCAGTCACTCGTACTCGCCCATCTGGTACCCCCTGACCCATCTATCTTCCTGCTTCCTGTGTCAGAACTCCAATTATTTTCAGACATAGCTATTAGCTATCTTCCCATAACCTTAGGGAAAACAGTCTAAATGAAATTCACGATTTTCATTCATCCCAGCCTCAGAGTAAACCCTTGCTCCAATTCTGTTTTTCTCTTCCATTATCTAGACGTGTACAGTATCTTTTACATTTCTCCATTTATTCTATTTCTACTACCAATTCTCTAAGTTGTTTTTTTTTTGTTTTTTGTTTTTTTTACACAACACAATATTTTCTCTGAGCTGCTCTTCCTGCCTTTCTTATCTGTCTTTACACTGCTGGTAGATTTATAGTCTACAACCTTGCGGTGCATATATCATTTCTTTGTGTGCTCAGAAACTTTCAATGTAATAGTAAGAAGATAATTTTTAAGCTAAGTTCTCAAGGCCCTTCACCACTCTGCCCCAGTCTATTTCCCCAACCTTATCAGCAATTGAAATGTTGTGCTGAGATGATTTATTAAGAAGTAATGCAGAGCATGACTTGGTGAAGAGAGGGCATGTGTGACTTGGATCTGGAGCAAGTATCAGTGAAGCTAGTCTTAGAAATAAAAACCATATCCATGAAAAGAAAGGAACTGGAGGCTAAGAGACAATTCAGAAAGTCCTCATATGCTCCTTCTTATGTTTGGATACTTCTCAGATGTGTCTAGACCGAGAGTTCCTTACGATTTGAAGCTGTATGTCATCGAGGTAGATGTTTTTACTGGAACTGATAGTATACTATCACAGGTTCTGCAAGTAGTCAGATGTAGGTTCAAATTCTGACTGCCATTTTCCAAGTTATGACTTTAGGCAAGTTATTTAACTTCTCCAAGACTCAGTTTTTTCCATTAATAAAATGGAGGTAAAATATCTAATATACATAATTTTGCAAGATTAAAGTGAGATTATTCACATACTATACCAGATATAGTCTTGAAATATCACAGGTACTCAGTAAATGGTGGGTATATTTATCCTTATTGTTCTTCTTTTTCTTCTTTAGCCCTTTTAGATTTTTCTTTTTTTGATTCAGAAAATTTGGCTACTTTAACATCTCTGTATATCTGGTATCCATTATAGGGGATGAGAATTTCACAACTCTCATTGTGTTTTGTTTTTTTAAATTGTGAGAACAGTGTTACTGATTTATTAAAATGGCTATTTTGGTTTGGGGAGAGTTTCATTTTTATTGTGAAGATGCTAAACCACATACACAAAAATCTAGCGTTGACCAACAATCCACAGTTGCTGTCATCATTGGTGTGTTTTGGTTTTTATGATTCTAGTCAGCTCTCTATGAAGATAATATGATCCTCCAAGTATTAACTGAGACTGATATTTATTGAGTATTTACTAGGTGTTTGGTCTAAAATACTGAGGCAAATCCTGCTTTGGGAAGCACCAGCTGTGAGGTGTTGTGAGAATGACTGAATCTGCCTGGAGAATCCTACGAACCTTCTTAGAGGAGACGATAATTGAGCTGAATCTAGAAATGATAAATGGGCATTGCTGTTAATGGCAGGGGTGGAATCCGAGGGAAAGGAAATCACTTGGACAAATGATAGGGAGGTCTGAAAGGAAACGGCTTGTTTTGAGTGGACAGGCAATTAAGCATGATGCCTTCAGAATTCCTACATGGGAGAGGTTTGGGGGAAGTGGTCTGATTGGAGGGAAGTACTAGGGGACTTACATTGAAGCTGAATTTGCATAGCATCTTGACACACAATTGAGAAATTCTCCATTGCCCATTTTTAAATAAGGATGTGTGGCTGGACATTATTAGTGGGGATGTGTTACTCTCACCCCAGTCATATCCATGGCTCTGCAAGTAGGACAGGCTGGAGAGTCGGCTGATCCGGGTTGCAGAAGAGCAGCTGCAGGGGTAGGTGAAGCCAGGTTATGGAGAGCCGGAAAGCATATGAAGGATTCATTGCAGATCTTAGCATGATCGACTTGATGCCTTGGAAAGTTGACTGATGAGTGTGGAGGGGTCACGGGGAGAGGATAGCGGAGGCACAGAGCTGAATTAGAAGCAGTGTGATGGGCTCAAAGAATGAATAATTGGGTATATGCCGTACTATGACTTTGTTTTTCTTGATTCATGAGAAAAACTATTTCTGAGGTAGTTACAGTAAAAGAGTGTAATAATACCTAAGTAATATTTATCAATGAGACAAACACTGTTTTATGCCCTTCCCATGGATTAATTTGCGTAATCTTTATGACCACTGTGTATTTAAGGCTCTCCTATTTTTCTCATCTTATAGGTAAGAAAACCAGGCACAGACGGGTTAAATAACTTGCCCAAGGTCACACAGCTTTAAAGAATTAGAATTAGGCTTAGGATATAGGTGACCCAATTTCCTAAATCCTTATGCTATACTCTTTACTCATGACAACGTTTTTATATTTCTGTAATGTTATTTTGAAGATGAGTGAGGTGATAGATTCATTGCAGTGTTCTGCACACAGTATGTGCTTAATTCATACTGTTGAATCAACAAGTGAACTTTAATAAAAATAATCACTCTCATTAATTGAACATTTATGTGCCAGGCACTGAACTGTTTACATAAATTACTAAAACCTCATAATAACCCTATGAGGTAAATATAGTAGAATACTAATACTTAAAATTTACATAATCAATTAGGCTTACAAAACAGGTTTACATATGGCATCTCTTTTGATCTACAAAAAAAAAAAAAAAAAAAAAAAGTTAGATGGATAACCATTTGACCCCTGTTTTGAATCTAAAGGGTGGGCCCAGGTCAAACAGCTACTAAACTGTGATACTAGGGCCTGAACTCAAGTCTTCTGAACCTGAATGCTGCTAACTCTGCAACATGCTGTACTGCCTTTCAGAGATCTTATGCATTGTAAACTATTATTCACATGTAAGGGTTAAAACAGCCAGGGCCTCTGCTCTGGGAGGGAGATTTTGAGCTTGCCCTTGAAAGGTGGGAGCACAGATGTCTTGAGAGAACATTCCAGGTGATCAGAACGGTTGTCAGAAGAAATGAAGGTTGGAAAGTGTGAGGTGTTTTCGATGATTAGCAGCTTGGGTGTGTGACAAATACTTAGCAAACCGTAAAGGCATTATGTAAACATTAGGAGATATTACTATGGAGTTTATGAGTATTTCCTGTTGGAGCGTGACAATTGGGATTCTCGATACATGCTATGTTTTATTTGGATGAAAGGAGAAATCTTAAACCATTCAAGCAACTGGAACCCACATTCCTCACACATATACGTTGGAGGACTGGACCCCTGCCATTCCTATTTTTATATGTTGAAATCTCTAACTGTCTCATCGTGGTGGTACAAAGTTCACTCCCTCAGCAGCCAAGATTGATTTTTCCTTTGAGTAGACATGCTTCACAGAAGTACCCTTTCCAGTTACGTTGTGAAAGTCATCAGACATGCTGTTACAAATGATCACGGAAGATTACTGGAGATGCTGCAAAATAATAGTGAACCAAGTAGCATCTGTAATTTCCAAGGATGGCTCGCAATCACCACTCAAAATGAACCCTCTCTGAGAGCAGAGCTGAACTTTTCCTTCCCTCCCTCTCCTCCCTTTACTACTTTATAGCACAGCTGAAATGGATACTGCACCTCATGAATTTTTATGCAAAATATTAAGTTGCAAGCCACTGCTGTGCAGACACACTCTCCTGGTGGAAAAGAAAGCTAGCTTGCACAGTTCGATGGCTGACATCCTTAGATAAAAAGTCTCCATGTCAGACTGGCCAATTGAGAGTAAAAGTGCGTGCTGGTTGCTGACCCCGAAAGGGTTTTGGGTACCTCTTGGTTCAGATTCCCATATAGACGGAAAGGAAAGTGATTCCATATTTGTTGTCAGAATTGCCACCTGCTCAAGGTATCTGTTTTCTTAAGACAATTTATGTATCTTAATCTTGCATATGGGTACACCATGAGAAAATGAAGTTGTCTGAGCGGGCAACTGCTGAGCCCTCCTTCCCAATTCCTTCTGCGCTCAGATGCAGTAGGTTCAGATGCAATTGATCCCCAGGTTCTGTTGATTCCACATCATTAATCTCTCTTGAATTCATATCATCTCTCTCTACCACACTGCCACCGCCCCACCCAGCCTCTCCTCTTCTCTCAACTATACAATTGTAGCTGATTTCCCTTCCTCTTAACCCTTCCCCTGCCATCTAGCTCTTTCTCAGCTACCAGAGTGATTTTCCCACCCTCTAGACCTTATGTGGCTCTTTGTTGTAGAATCCATGGCTCCCACATTGCCTAAGGGAGAAAGTCCATGCATCTTGACATGACAATGATGGCTTTTCACAACCTTGCCACAAACAGCCTCTGCCAGTTAACCTTCAGGGACTTCCTTCCCAGCCAGGCTACCCCTGAACTACCAGTTGTTTCCAAAATATTCCACATAATTTTCTGTTTCCGTGCCTTTTCTTACTCACTTTCTGAAGCTTTTTCTGATTTCAACCCTCTTCCAAGGAAGAAGAAAAAATGTTCTTCTTCTTCTTCTGTGTCCCCAAAGTTAGAGGAAGTGCTTCCTTTAATAAATTTAATCCAGCAAAAAATTATTGCGGGCCTATTGGGTACTGGACACTATGTCTTGCACTTGAGACTGTTACGTCATAACTTCAGTTGGGGCAGGCAGTTGGGAGAGGAATGAGGGAACCAAGCATCATAACCCAGTGACATAAAAATTATAATAAAGAAGTGCTCAGCTAGAAGTCAGAGGGAGAGCTTTTTATTTTATTTTAAAATTTTCTTTATTCTTAAAAATAATAGTGAACCAATCTTTATTACAGATACCTCCTTTTCCCCCCCATCGATCCCTTCTAGCCTGCCCCCCACTCCTGCCCCAGGCCTTCACCACACTATTGTCTGTGTCTATCGGTTATGAATATGCATATAAACTCTTTGGTTAATCTCTTCCCACCCTCCCACCCCTGCCTTCTCAGAGGGAGACCTTTTTAGACAACCTATCTGAAGTTACCCACCTTTACAGATCCAATCTCCCTCTATCACATTATCCAGCATTTATTATCTAAGCTTATCTTATTTATTCTGTTATTTTCTTATTTATTTTGTCTCCTCCACTAGGACATAAGCTCTGTAAGAGCAGATCTTTTGACTTTCATTCAGTCTGTCACACTGCATTTTGAATAGTGCTTCATGTATTGCAGGTGCTGAAGAAATATTTGTTGACTACATAAATGTGGTTGAAGAGGGCGTCTTGCTCCCTTTTCCCTATCCTCTTTCTTTTTACCCTTTCTCTTACATTAACTAAGAATGGCCTGAGCTCATACTAATTGCACCCACTGAATCATTCTGTGTTGCGCTTGATGTGAAGTGTTAAGTTTTATTTCATTCTGGGGACTTATCTGACCATCTATTACTCACAGTCTTTTATTCATTTATATATCTATTCATTACCCATACCACAAATGTGCTGACCACCTGGCTAGATGTAGAGAAAGATAAATAAGATGAAATCCTGCAAGTAACTCATTACACTAGATTAAACAGATTACACTGGATAGTGTTGTTAATTGCAGTCAACAGGAAGGTTCTGAGAAAGGCATAAGTACCTTTCATTGCACCTCAGACAATATGAATGCTAATCACATTCTAGGCTTTATCTTTTGGGTACCTTTCGTTTTTATGAAGTTCTCTCAAATGTACAAATCAATAGATATTTATGAGCAGCTACTGTGTGCCCTCTGCTTAGATGTGGGGGGTTCAGATGGAACTCTCAGGCACTGTGCTCTTAAGAAACTAAGTTGAGGAGACTTTCCAAAATGAATTTGAAGCAGGCTATCCAAATCCTGGGGTTAAGGAAGTGAAACAAACATGTTAACCAGGGTCAATCAAATATAAGCTGTTATCATATTTGGATTTGAGATTCCTTTTTTGCAAAATGATAGCCAGGTTAGATGACAGAGATTGTCAATGTCAGAAAGCTGTCATTCTCTGTGGATATTCTGTTTTCTTTACATTATATTCTTTTCTTTTTTTTAGGGGGGTGGGGGGGGAGTGGGGAGGGAAAAGTAGGAAGGAAAGGCAGGCATGCTCTCAGGAGGGAGAATGCCTAGATTACATTCTTAAGAAAAATTTTCATGAAGGACCCAATATCAGAGACATCAAATGATTTAACATACAATGCCCTATACAATATTTTTTATAAGCACAATTAAATCCAATAACTTGCATTTATTAATTTGGGAGCTACTGAAACATACGTCTGTTCATTTCACTAAATTTCTCATTCTATGTAGTGGATGCTATTATTATCCCCATTTTACAGATGGAGAAACTGAAGCCTAAGAGGTTAAATAACTTATCAAGGACACACAGACAGTAAGTGGTAGAGCCAAAAGTAACACCTAGGCAGCCTGACTATGGAGCCTGTGCTCTTAACACTTCTTAGGATAAATACAGCAGGAAGGAGAATGAATATTTCTGATATGATCCCTCCATGAAACAGTGTTCATGTCATTAAAGAGCAACTCAGGATGAATCTGTGGTTGTTTGTGGAGCCTCTGATGGTTTCTTGACCCTGTGGTAAAATGCCTAAAAGAATGGCTTCATACTATGAATATCTTCCCTAAATACTTAGGAGCTTCTGTGAGGGGCCAAATTGAAGGCATTATGAGACTGATGCTGTCTGAGAAGGCTTAGGATATTGAACTGAGGGCAGGGATTTATATTTTGGAGGCCACAGGAGCACATGGTAGAGCTGACATTCTTCCATATGAAGGTCAAGCAACCCAACAAGCATTCCTCCCTTAAGGGCAGACCACTTCATTTACACATGGAATCAGCTTTTGATTGGTCTAGCATTTGAATTCAAGTTGTGACTGGCTAAAACCCCTGGAAAGATTTCTGTTGCTGCCTCTTGGGGAAAAAAAGTGGCCAAGGTGGCACCTCTTGTTTGTCTATCGAATTGAAGAGAACATCGCTGAAAGAATATGTTGAAATAAAGCAATTGATGGAAAAAAATAACACAGCCTGGGCTTAATTTTGTACATTTTCTGGCTTTTTAAATATATACTGCAGGCGAACTTTACAATGAAGGCTTTGAACTACCAGGTCCTTTAAATGACTCTATAATGAGAAAACCCTTTGTATGAATTTGTGGAGTTCACTGTCAATTCAGTTGATTTTTGCTCCAGTTGATTTTTTTTTAAAATGCAACTTATTGGAGGGGGTAAAAGGCTGCATGGATTGGATTGCTTGTTTCAGCTTTGAAAGAACAGACGCAGTAGCAAAGAGACTAAAGCAGTGGTTCTCAACCTTTCTAATGCCGCGACCCTTTAATACAGTTCCTCATGTTGTGGTGACCCCCAACCACAAAATTATTTTTGTTACTACTTCATAACTGTAATTTTGCTACCTTTATGAATCATAATGTAAATATCTGTGTTTTTTGATGGTCTTAGGCGACCCTGCTAGCGGTTGTCAACCTGTGGGTCGCAACCCACAGATTGAGGACCGTTGCTGTAGAGCCTAAGACCATCGGAAAACACAGATATTTATATTACGATTCATTAACAGTAGCAAATTACAGATATGAAGTAGTAACGAAAATAATTTTATGGTTGGGGGTCACCACAACATGAGGAACTGTATTAAAGGGTCGCGGCATTAGAAAGGTTGAGAACCACTGGACTAAAGTATCTCCAAGCCATCTCCCACTCCCGGTTTTCTTTTATTAGTGTCCTTTCTACAGTCACCCTCTCTGGGGCTGTTGCAGATTCATAAGGAAGTGGTGCTTTGAAAATTTCAGAGAAGAGATATGATATTGCCAGGACAGTGGACGTAGAATTCCAGCAGCTCTGTTCATGAATTTCTTTCATACCTTCTCTTATATCCATAACTTGGGAGAACACTGTGCTGAAGTGCTGTGGGCTCCATCCTCAGCTCTAGGGTCCCTACTTTCCAGGCAGAACTGACCCATCACCTCTTGGAAATGTTTTAGGGAACTCCTTTGTTTAGGAGGTTGTTTCCCTCCACTAGAATAGACTAAAACATGGATATTAGAATTCAATTGCCTGGTTTCAAATCCTAGCTATATTACTTAGACCTTGGGAAATTCCTTAAGTTCTCTGAGCCTCAGTTTTATCATATTTTTTAAAAAAATACTTTTTTATTGATATTTTAGAGAGAGAGGAACGGAGAGTGAGAGAAACATAGGTCAGCTGCCTCCTACATGCCCCCTACTGGGGATTGAGCCCCCAACCCGGCCATGTGTCCTGACTAGGAGTTGAACCAGCAACCTTTGGGTGGTGCACAGAATGAAGCCCAACCTACTGAGCCACACTGGCAGGGGCAGTTTCTTCATCTTTAAAATAGGTATAATAGTGTCTCCCCTCATAGGGTTCATTAAGATGTCAAGTGCTTATGTATAAGCTAGAGGCGCGGTGCATGAAATTTGTGCACAGGAGAGGGTTGTCCCTCAACCCGGCCTGTACCCTCTCCAATCTGAGACCCCTTGGGGGATGTCTGACTGCTGGTTTAGGCCTGATCCCAGGGATCGGGCCTAAACCAGCAGTTGGACATCCCTCTCACAATCCGGGACTGCTGGCTCCTAATTGCTCGCCTGCCTCCCTGCCTGATTTCCCCTAACTGCTTCTGCCTGCCAGCCTGATTGCCCCCAACTGCCCTCGCCTGCTGGCCCGATCGCCCCCAACTGCCCTCCCCTGCTGGCCCGATCGCCCCCAACTGCCCTCCCCTGCCAGCCCGATCACCCCCAACTGCCCTCCCCTGCTGGCCTGATCATCCCCAACTGCCCTCCCATGCTGGCCCAATCGCCCACAACTGCCCTCCCCTGCCGTGACCCATCTCCTCCGCCAGGATCCACCTCCTCTGTGCCACGTGGATCTGTGGGACCCCCAGGCTCCATGGTGCGGAGAGGCCGCTAGGCCCTTCCTTCGCTGTGCGCGCACCATCTTGTGGCGATGTCGCATGAGGACGTGACACCACCTAGGCTTTAATTATATAGGATTATAGTGCTTTGCTCATGTCAATTACTCAGTTAATATTTCTTACAAATATGAATGAGTATGTGTGTATATATAACTGTTATTGTCTTCAAAATTAGGAATGTACCTTATTCTTCTCTGAGTCCCAGAATTTAGTACATGCTCTAGCATATGGCAGGTGCTCAGTAAATGTTAATTGAATTAGTGACTGTAATGAATGATTCCATGAATTTTTTCAGGTCAACTCCTAACTTAATCGTCTCCTTTGCAATTTGGTCTTGGCTCTGCTATGAATTCAGAGCAGATGAATTTTGTGTGGGGCAGGAGGTGGTTTTCTTACCTAGAATGAGTAGTTGGCTTGCTTAGGTCTTTGGAGCTGTGAAATGCCTTGCTCCCTTCCTGTTCTCTCTGCTTTGCTCTCGTTTGTGAGAGTAACCAGAGGTCAAGTACTGTCAGCATGCAGGCTGTTGGCCACTGTACTTTCTGTGAGGCCACCAGACCAGAAGTCCTGGGCCAAGAAGCTGACTGAGTCTGAGTGGGGGGAAGGGGGGGGGGGGCGCTCAAACTTTAGGAGTGAAGAGGTTTTACCAGGAGTTACAAGACCTTCATTATTAGTCCTAGTCCTGTCTTTTTCCAGCTGTGTGATCTTGGGCAAGTCACCTGACGTCTCTTGGCCTGCTTTCTAAGCAGATGTGGTGATCCTTGCTCAGTTTAACACTCTGTGGTGGTGAGGCTCCAGGAAGATTGGAGCACTTTGTCAACTGTAACATGAACACATGTGTAAGCACGTCACTATGGCTTTGGTGTTAGGGTGCAGTGGTTCCCTTGCCTTGAGATTTTACAGAGATGGGGGCACAGAGACCTTTCAGAATCATAGACATTTCCTCATATTTAAGTTATGGACAGAAAAAGGGTTGTGAATTATAGGCTGTGAAGAGCACTGGACTCCATCCACCTGTCCAATAACAAGTGGCCATTATTCATCCTGCTTTCCACATGGGAAAATTGAGAGCAAGAGAAGTCACACAACTTGTCCAAGGTCACACTGCTTTTAAGAGCACATACTTGAGATTCAAAGCCAGGTCTATCTTAACCATGTTCCTATTTTGCTTCCCAAAACTGAGATGAAGGAAGCCTACCTACTGTTAAATTTACATAACATCTGGTAATCTTTTGTCTGCATGCCGAAGCATTGTTTGAAATATAAAAGAAAACAAATTAAATACTTTCCCACTTTTGCATTCTATCATTTTTTTGACAACCAGCACCCTCCTACATAGTGTTATTCTGGCTCTTTGTCAATTATGTGAATACACTGATAGGGACATGCTATCCTAAGAGAGCAGAGCACAGAGTTTTCACTTCCTGCCTGAAGTCCCCCCGCCTCTCTAACCCTGGCATGGAGAATGCACCTGTCCTGTTGCCAATAGAATGAGCAAGCAGTAATCAGGGGAACTAAAGCCCAAGAGAGGTGAGGAGATGCAATAGAAGCATTGGCCTTGCAAAGTGAATGCCAGGCTTTGGACCCAATAAAATATATACTAAGGCTTGCCCTGGCCTGCGTAGCTCAGTTGGTTGGAACATCGTCCATACACCAAAAGGTGGTGGTTTCAGTTCTCTATCAGGGCACATACCCAGGTACCAGGTGTGATCCCCACTCGGGGCGTGTGTGGGAGGCAACTGATTGATGTTTCTCTCTCACGTTGATGTTTTTTTTTTTCTCAGTCTATCTCATTGCTGTTTTCCTTGTACATGCCACCATAATCTTGAACCCTGATTACTAAAACAGCATCCTAAAAGCTTTCCCCTAATGTTTTCTTACCTCCTACCCCCCATTTAATCCATTCTCTGCACTACAGTCAAAATGGCTTTCCTAAAATGTCTATCAAATCCCTCCCCTGCTTGAAACAGGTTCCTTGATGTTCTTATGGTAAAACCCAAACTCCTAATAGTAGCTACAAGTGCCTTCCTAATTCCACCTCTCTAGGCTCATTCCTTGCACTCTCCTTTCCCCCCAAATATCTTCCAGAACCAGTACTTTAGCAACGTGAAATATCTTGCAGCCCTTGGAACTGGCCACGCTTCGTTTGTTTGTTTGTTTCTGGCCAGAAGCATGTGCTGTTCCTTTTGCCTCCTTTCAAGGCTCCTCCTTTGTACACATGACTTACTCTTTTATAGAAGGTCTGCTTAGAGGTGCCTTTCTCTGGAAAAGTTCCATTGACTCCTCCAATCTTCCAACAACTGGTCTACAGGGAGGGAAGAATTAGACCGATGGTGGTGTCAGGAAGTACAGCTAAGGATAATGTCCAAAGGGGCATGGAGCACACACTTTAGCTAAATTCACCATTCTGTGAGTAGGTCTGCTCAGTGCTCATCATAGGGCACTTGCATAGGCTCTCGGGACTTACCTTCATATTAGAGACCATAAAATAAATGTAATGAGTAAATTATTTACATCTTAGGTGGTGATAAATCCTGTGGGGGGAAAACAGATAAGTGGGATCAGTAGTAGAGGGATGGTGGGCTATACTTTTAAATACGTTGGTCAGCATAAACATCATTTAAAAAGTGACATTTGAAAGCATTAGCTATGCAGATGTTATGGTTAAGAAGACCAACAATTTTGGAGTTTAGTCTGATAGGAAGCCTTTGGAGTGTTTTCATCAGCTAATGTCATGATCTGACCTATGTCTGAAATAATCATTCTGGCTCTCCTGCAGGGAAGGATTAGGCAGTATGGCAAATGTGAGGATGGACCAGAGATACCAGTGAAAACCAGCGAGGAAGCTATTGCCTCTTATTAGTTCACTAGAGGCCCAGTGTACCAATTCATGCATGGGTGGAGTCCTTCGGCCTGGCTGGCAATCAAGGCCTATTGGGGGGCTGTCTGGCTGGGGGGAGGGGCTGCGGAAGGTTGGCTGGCAGGGGCGGGAGTGGGGAGCCGGCGCGGGAGGTTGGCTGGCCATGGGAGGTTGGCTGTGGGAGCACACTGACCACCAGGGGCAATTCCTGCATTGAGTGTCTGCCCCCTGGTGGTCAGTGTGTGTCATAGCTACTAGTCGACCGGTTGTTTGGTTATAATGGTAGCTTAAGCTTCCTATCTAATAAAGAGTAATATGCAAATTGACCGTACCCCCGCTACACCCACCAGCCAATCAGGAGGGAATATGCAAATAAACCCAACCAAGATGGCTGCAGCCACAGAGAGCAGGAGGGAGGCTTGGGTTTCCCTGGCAATGGAGGAAGCCAAGCTTTCCGCCTGCCCTTGCTGGCCCAGGCTTCCACTCAATGCTACAAAGTTTCAATTATAGAAGATAAATAAATCCAAACAGAAATGGCAGCAGCCACAGAGCTGGAGAGAGCAGGAGGCTAAGGTTGCCCGCAGCGATGGAGGAAGCCAAGCTTCTGCAGCCCTGGCATGCCTTGGCCTCTGCTTAAGGCTACAAAGTTTCAATTACAGAAGATACATAAATCCCAACAGAAATGGCTGCCGCCACAGAGCTAGCAAAAGGCTTGGCTCCACTCCAGGCTATAAAGTTTCAATTGTAGAAGATAAATAAATCCCAGATACCAGGGCCTCTGCTTGGCTTGCCAGGGGGCATGGCTGGCTTGCAAACCACCACAGGCCCCTCACCCAGGCTGCCCCACACCCCAAGGGAACCCCCACCTTGATCCGGGACACCCTTCAGGGCAAACCAGCTGGCCCCCACCCATGCACCAGGCCTCTATCCTATCTAATAAAAGAGTAATATGCAGATTTACCATCACTCCAACACACAAGATGGCTGCCCCCATGTGGTCAAAGATCCTGCCTCCATGTGGACACAAGATGGCCAACACAAGATGGCCAGCAGGGGAGGGCAGTTGGGAGGAACCAGGCCTGCAAGGGAGGGCAGTTGGGGGTGATCAAGCCTGCTGGGGAGGGCAGTTAGGGGTGACCTGGCTGGCAGAGAAGGGAAGTTGGGGGTGACTGGGTCTGCAGGGAAGGGCAGTTGGGGGGGACCCAGGCCTGCAGGGGAGAGCAGTTGGGGGCTACCAGGCCTACAGGGGAGGGCAGTTAGGGGTGACCAGGCCTGCAGGGGAGGGCAGTTAAGGGCAAACAGGCTGGCAGGGGAGCAGTTAGGCATCAATCAGGCTGTCAGGGGAGTGGTTAGGGGGTGATCAGGCTGGCAGGCAGAAGCAGTTAGGGGCAATCAGGAAGGCAAGCAGGTGAACAGTTGGGAGCCAGCAGTCTTGGATTGTGAGAGGGCTGTCCGACTGCCCGTTTAGGCCCGATCCTTGGGATCGGGCCTAAACGGGCAGTTGGACATCCCTCGAGGGGTCTCAGATTAGAGAGGGTGCAGGCTGGGCTGCAGGATACCCCCCCCTCCTGTGCACGAATTTCGTGCACTGGGCCTCTACTTTATATATATAGATGTGAGCGATGGAGACTTGAGCTAAGGTGGCATGTGTGGAGGTGGAGGTGGTGAGAAATGGTCAGTATTTAGATAGTTTTTAAGGATGAGTAAATACAATTTGGCATATGGATTGGAAGACTGAGGTTTTGGTCTGTTCGGTATTCTTATTTACTGAGTTGGGAAAGGTTGAAGAGGAACAGATAAGAGGCAGGTGGCAAGGTACAGATGTAGGAGTCAATGGGAATCAAAACTTCTCTTTTGGACACATTAATTCTGAGAAGCCTGTTAGACACCCAGGTGGAAATTTTGAGAAGCTTATTAGTCAATAAGATGGAACTAGGGGAGAGTTTGGGGCTGTAGAGCCACAGCTAGGCATCATGACAGGATAGACGATATTTAATTATGAAACTCTGGACATGCATATAAAAAGAGAAGCAATGAGAGCGGCAGACTGAGCCCTTGAGCATTACAACATTTAGAGAGAAGAATGAGGAGGAGTTAGCAAAAAAGCCTGAGAAGGAACAGCCAGCGAAGCTAATAAACCAACAAGCAAGCTAACAACAAAAATGAAACAAAATGAGAAATGTGCTCTTCCAGAAGACAAGAGAGACAAGTATTTCAAGAGGAAGAAGAAAATTAACTCCGCTAAATCTTACTGAGAAGTCAAGCATGCTTGAGACTAACAGTTATCCATTGTCTTCATCAAGGCAGAAGGCACTGGTGGCCCTTATAGGACAGTTTGGATGGAGTGGTGGGGATGAGAGTTTGCCTGGAGTATTTTCATTAGAGAACAGATGATAGGGAAATAGAGACAGTGAGAACGTCAGTTCATCATTCTTAGAATAATGTTGGAGTGACTGGAAGGAACTGTGGGTCCAACTGGAGGTTTATTCTTTTTTTCCGTTTTGTTTTCATTTGGTTTCATCTTTGTTAGTTTCGATGGGAGATATTACATCATCATTGTATTCTAGTGGGAATGGCCCTTTCAAGCTATGGACCTGTCTGTCACACAGGTCAGAGCTGTGTGGCCCCTCACAGCATACAGGCCCTCATACATTAACCCTGCCATTTTGGCTTGGTTTTGATTCCTTCCTCAAAGTCAGTAAGTGAGATAATAATAGAGGCAGAAGTTGCATTCGGAGCCCATCTGTTTCAGATCATTCTGACTCACCCGATCTTATCCGACATCAGGAGTATAAGAGTCTTCCTCTTAAATAACTTCAGTTGGCACTCCTCAGTCCTATTAGTGATTGGTGGCACAGACTTCTAAATTCTAATTTCTTCCTGCTTTACATGACTTTACTCAGGTCTTCATTCCCCCATACTAGGAGTCAACATTAGGTCTTAGGGACATATGGTCAGCATAGAGGAACTTTTATCTGCATCAGACCTGCCTTACCATTGTTTTCTAGGGCCGTAAAGCTAACACTTCCCTTAAGAAGTGCAGCCAATTCTCACATATTTTTTGGAAGCATAAATAAAGGGGCTTTTATTTTAGGTTCATGATTTTGCTTTACTCTGGTTTCTCCTAGTTAAGTGTCACCTGCAATATGAAATACATTCCCAAGTCCACACAATTAGCATCCAATTAGCCAGCATGAGCCAGCATGAGTCTGGTTTCTCTGCCTCTTAGGTCTGTCTTCCCATCATAACAATGGAACCTATGGATCCCTGGTTGGCTGTACCTGGAAATCGGTTTTCACTCAGTAACTTCGTATTTCAATTTTGGTCCTTGTGAGCCAAGGCCAGAATTTTTGTCAGCTCTTTAGAACAAGGGATTATATCCCTTCCCTAGGCCTGTTCTGAGCATTCTGGCTATCTATATTAGGAGGACCACTTTTCTTGAAAGCCTCCATGAGCCCCGGGCATAATTCCAGAGTTTCCACAGCTTCCAGAGTTCATCTAGTCTTTCTTCTTGGGAAAATGATCAAGGCCTTGCTTCTTTTTATTCGAAGTAAAATGTTAAGTGCCAAGATTACTTACATTATGCTCTAGTTGAGAGTTTTTATATTTGTCCACTCAGCAGAGGTTCTTTGCCTGCTGGGAGACCATGTGAGTTTATTGGAATATGAAGGAAGAGGGAATAATAGAGTCCTGGAATCTTCTTTTGCTGACTGTTCCAAGAATGCTCCACTCTTCTTTTGTCCCTCCAAGAACATATTGGGATTAAGTGAAAACAGACTGATATTTGTATGTAGTCAAATAGACTTGAATTAAAAGATCAAAGTTTATAGCACTATTTACTAACTCTGACTTTGAACACACTTTGAGTCTTATCTTTTCCTCTGTAAGATAAGAATAATAAGACCTATTCCATTGAATTTTAGTGAGCATTAATAATAATGCGTCAAGTGCTCAGTATAAATAGTAGCTATAAAATGGATATCATTAATATAGATAATAACAATCATAGAGCAGAGCATATGCCATACGCTGTACTAGGCAGTAAGTAAACAACAGTGAATAAGAAATAATCTTTTACTTTTAAGCATCTCCTGGTCTAGTGGGGCACATAAAAGAATAGTTGTAATAACAGAGCAAATGAAATGATAGATTAAATGCGAAGTCTTAAAGAAGCCTCAGAAAAAATAATTTATTCTGTCTAGGAAGTATGGGAGAGGTGCTACTTGAGCTAAGGTTTTACAAAGAGTAAAGGACATTTTGATTAATAAGTATGTTTGAAACAAAGGGATGAAGCTATGAAACAATATTCTGGCCTTTGAAATACTGAGCAGATGCTTTCCAGTTTCTTGTAGGATAATGGTAATTGCCTAAAACCAAATTTCTCCATATGCCCTCCAAAAAAAACCATACATATTAATGAAAGCAAATGAAACCACCCATTATCCATACCTGCAGCCCACTAAAAGGCATAGAATATTACAAAGGCCATTTCTGTACCAGTAGAGCACAGTAGGCAGAATAATGCCTCCTCCCACCCCAAGATGTCCACATCCTAATCCCTGGAAACAGTGACTATGTTAGTTAACATGGCAAAGGGGAATTAAAGTTACAGAGAAAGTTAAGGTTGCTAATCAGATGACCTTGGGGAGATTAACATGGGTTATCACAGGTATCCTCATAAGTGGAAGAAGGAGGAAGAAAAGAAAGAACGAGAGAGATGGCAGTATGAAAAGGACTCAGTAAGACCTTACTGGTTTTGAGGATGGAAGCATGTGGCCACAAGCCAAGGACTGTAGGTGGCCTCTAGAATCTGGAATAAGCAAGAAAAGATATTATCTCCTAGAGCCTCCAAAAGGAACTCAGTCCTGCCAGCACCTTGAATTTAGCCCATTGAGACTCATTTTGGACTTCTGATCTTGAGAACTGTAAGATAATAAAGTTGCATTGTTTTAAGTCACTAATTTTCTGGTTATTTGTTACAGCAGCACTAGGAACAGTCAACTCGTAAGTCAAAGCCTTTAACAATAAATTATAAAATAGCATATGGATATATATACAGGCAAAGAAAAAACAAAGTCCTTGAAAAAAATCAGGGCGTCGGAGTTCTAAACAACAAAATACAAAGAAATACAATTATGGAACACCGTCTTTAAAGAACATCTGGAAATAAAGTGTTAGTGAGGGATTTTATATCCAGCCAACTTATACTTAAAGATCAAGTTTAAGAAAAATAGTTTTAAACATGAAAGAATTCAGGGAATACTGCACTTATCAGCTCTTCTCGAGGAATCTAATAGAGGATGAGCTTCATTCAAGTAGGCTATGACTGAGGAAAGTATGACACATTGGTGAGCATTGAGTGTATCTAACTGTGGATTTCAGATTTAAAAAATGGACAAGATCTAAAACCAAAACAAGGTTACAAAGTTGTAGAAGAATGTGGTATAAATATCATACACTTTTACACAGCAGAAGTAGCATAACTTAAAACAAGGAAGAGAAAAAGACATTTAAAAAGAAAAGGAACTTAATGATTAACCCATTGGTAATGTGAGAGTCAGAATATATGTTTAAAGGTGAAAAATCAAATAGTAGGAGCCTATTTAAGGAAAATGATAAAATGGACATCATATGATAGTAGCTAGTAGAACAAAAAATGAAAACCTCTTAAATAACAAAAGAAACATCAAAAAGAAAAAAGAGGCACAAATCGATCATTTAAATAAAAGTAAATATTTTATAATACAAACCATATGCTACTTTTTATGTGAGAAAGAAAGGACATTTGAGAAAATTGAGGTACAGAAAGGTTAAGTAATTTTTCCTGGACCAAGCATGGTAAAGGCAGAGCCGAGATTCAATTTAGGCTGTTTGACTCTAGGTTACAGACTTTTAGTTTAAATGAATTACAAACATGGCCATACTGGTCACTCCTTGGGGAATAGATTACAGGAGGGAAAGTTAGGAGCCTCCTGTGATCATCTGTATGACAAATGATGGTGGCGTGGCCAGGGAGGTAGCAGCAGAGCTGGTGAGAAGTGGTTGGAGTATGGACTGACTTTGGAGGTAGAACAGCCAGTGTTGGCTGATAGATTGGATATAGACTCTGAGAAAAGGAAAAGCGTCTTGTTTGACTCTAAGGATTTAGGTCAGAGCAAATGCCAATGGGTGCTGCCCTTTATTGAAATTAAGTAATCTAAGACTAGGGCATGGGTGAAAATCAACAATCCTTCTGGTCCTGTTAAATTTAGGATACTTATATGGCATACAAAGAAGACTTTGAATAGGCATTGGGTATATGAGATTGGAGTTGTAGGATAAAAAGCTAAAACTAGAGATTAAAATTAAAAGTCATGTGCATATGGATGGAATTCAGAGCCATGGGCCTGAATGAGATCACTTGGGTACAGACAGTGAATACATCTGTGGTTTAAGTCCTAGGGCTCTTTCACATTTAAGAGATCTAGAAGATGAGGAAGAACCAGTGGAGGAGAATGAGAAGTGGCCACGAGGATAAGGTCATAAAATTCACTCTGCAGTTTACTCAATCAGTAGTTTTTGAATCCTAGCCTCATGTTTAGTGTGCTCTTGACAGAAGCAATATTATAGAAAGCTTTCAATGCTAATAAAGTGGTTGATACTTTAGAAAAAATGTTTCCACACTTAAAGGATAAACTCTCTGTGTTTCAAGCCCAGCTATCCAAAGTTATTTGCCCTATAGGAGAACCAGATAACTGACTGGCTGCTTTCAAATTTTACCTTTAAGAGACAAGCTGTAGTGCACAAAATATTTTCCTATAGGCTGTGTCCCTTGAGCTTTACAACAACCCTCCTAGGTGGGTAGAGCATTATCTTCAATGTTCATGTTTCTAATAAACAAACTACAAAAGTAGATGATGAGACTAGCCAATGGCCTAGGTTTAAGCTTTCTTCCAGGTACCTAGGGCTTTTTCCTCAACGTTGCCCTTCCTCCTACAGAAATGATAGCATACTCTGTGGCCACTGGGGGAGAAATAGCTACAGGCCCTATATCAGGATCTATAGTGTTGCTCTTTTTGGGGAAAACATTTCAATTTCTAAGCAATTGACTCATAAACAGTTGGAATCTAGCCTGGTGGTGAATTAGAGACTGTCTCTGTTTCTCGGTGTTTCCACAGTACCTAGCTTTCCAAAAATAAAAAATAAATAAAATAAAAAATAATAAAAGAGGGCTGTTTGTGTTGACCATGTTAATCTTTTCTCTCCCAGCCTGATTTCTCCTTCCAACAGTTCCCTTTGCAGTCACTGGCATCACCAACACTAGAAACATCTGTCATTTAGGCTACGCCTTCTGCATCCCTGGCACCTCATGAGTTACCAAACTCAGCCGATTCTACCCCCTAAAACCCAATGACTGCTTCCTCTCCTAGGCCAGTGCCCTAGTTTCAGCTCTCTCCCCCTCTCACCTGCACAACTGCAGTAGCCTTCTTGCCCTGCCACCTGGCTTCCTGCCTCTAATCTACTTTCCACCATCCAGCCAAAGGGCTTTCTAAATGCAAATCTAGTCCTGTTAAAAACTGACCTTGTTTAAAAGCACTCTTGGGATAACATCCAAGCTCTTTAGAATGCCACACTAGGACCTTCGGAATTTGCACGTGGAATACAAAAATAAAAAAAGTACAGTCCCATCTTCAATGAGCTCACCGTTTGGTTAGGGAAGCCAATGCATACCCAAATAATTTTAATAACTATGGAAAGTGTTCCCATAGTTATGTGAAAAGGTAAACAAATAACTATAATAAAGTGTAATATTTGTAATACTTCTCGTATCAAGTAAGATAAAGCGCTGACAGAGAGAAGTTAGGCTTGCTGAGAAAGCATTTCTGAAGTCACTTGTTCACCTAGTTTACCCACTCTGTGGAGCAAAATTTACAGAGAGCGTCGGCGGGTTCCTACCAATGTAGACATATGCACACCTCACACATGACCCATGTGGGTTTTTTCATTTTAGGATTTTGAGGAAGAACGGAAGGACTTGTGGGAAATATCTTCTTGTAGGGAATTCTACCGAGTTGACTACACAGTCCTATGCAGGTATAATCTGAATACTGTTTTGTGGGGCTCTGATGTTCATCTCCATCCTCCTTCATGAGGAGACTCTAAGCCAGTGGGGCAAACGGTGTGTCTTTTAGCTTGTGTTCTTCAGGGTCTGCTTTGCCTCTCCTGTATGCCAGCCTGAACTGAAATGCTCCTTTCTCATTTCAGGGTCCTTAATTAAATATTTTCAGAGTTCTTAGATGTTGCTTATGCATTTCAAGTAATTCATTATAGGTTATTTAATCAATTTATTTCAGTGTTTCTGTTCTTTGTATCTTATAAGGCCATCTCCCAGTGTCTCTGTGAATGCTCATTGTGCTATCATACTGAATTGTGTGCTATAAATGACTGTATTGACCAAGTAAACTCCATTCCTCTTTAGGCTGTGAGCTGAAAAAGGAGTCCTCATGTACAGTACACATGACCCCATTACATTTCTTTAGGAGTTCAGTAGCTCAGGGGAATTAATCCTTAATCTAGAAACTCCCATTGTCTGTTCCTTAAAACACAAATGCTGAGAAATTCCCTAGGAGGGAAGTCCTATAGTCAAATAAGCCTGGAAAATTCTACATTATATCTGAACTAAGGCGCCTAGAACATCTGAGAGGTATTAATAAATGAAGCCGTAAAGAAACATGTTTAACCCAATGTTTACCAGCCTTAACCACAGATATCTGTGTTGCATCCATTAGCCATCATTAGAACTTTGGGTTAAGTGCCGATAAGCACTTGTCACATTGCATTAGAATTTATTTTTTCAACATTGAATTATAAAGGTTTTCAAAATTACAGAAAAATGCAAAGCGATGGGCAGCAAAAGCAAATATCCCTACCATCTACAGTTAACCCTTTACAATGTCTGCTTTATCTATTACTTGTTTTCATTCTCCTAGTCCCAGTGGGACTACCTTAATGTTAATTAATCTAATTTATCTTTATTTCATCAGTCCTTAGCAGAGTACCAGGCACATAGTTGGTAACCAATAGATGCTGGTCCAAATAAGGGAGGGAGGGAGGGAGGGAGGGAGGGATTTTTTTTAAACCCTTTAGACATCTTTCTAGCACATTACAGAATTGAGCTTCAAGGGAGACAAAAGACAAAAGCCTGAACAAATATTAACTTAAGATAAGGTATAGATCCTGAGATAGGCCTTCTCTTGGGATAAAGGTGGAAGCCTGCAACCTTGCTGCTGTGAGCTGATAAGCAGCCTCTGGGTCTCTGTTCTCATCCCTGTGTGTACACTCCATTCAGAGAAGAGACAGCTTTTGCCAGGCTCAGTGAGCTGTGATGAATGAACTCAAGAGCTGGTCTGCCAAGTCTTGCCCACATGTTGGTTTCTCTTCCCTTTATAGGTTGCATGCTTTTGTGAGATCTTGGTGTCTTCTTAATTTCCAAAGACCTTTCATTTCCACTCTGATTTTTATCTGCCCTCATCTTTCATTCCTGGAAACCTGATCCTTGGTTTGTCTGAGTATCCACTTTCTTCATTTGTAACTGCAGATGGGAAACAGTTATTTAATATGTCTTTAGTCCTTTTATCCCCTAGTGTCTGATTACCCACCATGGGTCCTAAGGAAGCAACTGCCCTTCTCCATTTATTTATTTTCTGTTTCTGGACCAACAAAATCAAAATCAACATCTTTATATTTCTTAATTTTTAAGTTTGTAGCACCTTCCCTTCCAATGAACTCCATTTTAAATCTCTAAGATTTTTTATCTTGACACTTATTCTTCTTTTTCCTTCTATTCTTCTCCCACACCCTTTGATTTTCTTCCTCTTGTAGAAAAGAAGTCAGTGCTCTAGTGTAAAAGAAACAAGGGTGAGGGTTATGAGCAAATCAATAAAAAATGTTGATGAGCCTTTGGGAGTCAGGCTAAGGCCTCCCATTTTCTCAAACATGGTTTTCACTATTTCCAATCATGTCCTAGGTTTTCTATGGTCCTGTATTTGCCTATTAACTTTTTCTAGTAAGTCTTATATATACATGCATTTTTTTTGTAAGGATAGAAAAGCAGTATTTCTCATTTTTTCCTTTTTTCTTAAAGAATCTTTGGCTCTTTTTAAATATTGCTTACTTTTGAATGAAAGAAATTCTCCAGTTCCTGGATTGCATGTGTAGGAAATTTATGGGAAAGGAACCAAGGATATTGGAGACCAGTAGGTGTCCATAGGTCGAACTGGGAAGCGTAAGGCTTCTGTCTCTTTCACTTTTTCTGTCTCCTTGTGTGTGTTGTGTGTGAGAGACAGTTATATAAGTCTTTATACATTGTAATATCTTCAGTCTTTGACTTTTTCCCCATTATAATTCATCAATAGACTATCTCATGCAAAAATGGCATGTCTGTCTATCTCCTTGCTTATTTCCTGCTACTCTTCATTATCTGGGCATCTCTTACCTATTTTTTTCGAAGACATAATTATTGTTTGTTTTTTTTTTGCTTTCTGTAGAGCACCATCTGTTTCAGTGATTGTGCTCTCCTGACATGTTTAAGATTGGCTCCTGTGGGCCTCTTTTCCTGTGCTAATCCCACACTTTGACATCTCTGTAAGGTTCGAGGCGCAGGAAATGGGAGTCGGAGACCAAGGCATGTTAAAGAGGAAGTTTATTCCACACTAACAAGCGAGATTCATTACGGAGGAGGTAGAAAAACCAGGATTAGAGGAGGGGGAGGAGGAGAAGGAAGGACCCAGCCAGACTGCCTCACAGACTGGGGAGACAGCAACACGTGCAGTGGTGAACACGCCTTTTGAGGGGAGGCACAGGAAGGGGTTGGGCCCAGGGCTGAACGGGAAGGGGTGGGGCCCAGGCACTCGGCACTTGGTGGTTGAATGTCTCGGGGATGTCCCAGCACAGACGCAGGTTACGTCATACTCCACCCACCAGTTGGGGGAAGGGAGGATCTATCAATCTCTTAATCATATACTGTAGTATGGGATTATAAATGTTACTAGGTTTTGCCGAAAAATGACTGAATCTTGTTGTTCATGTTTCTGGTTGCTTTGGGAGTGCTATCTGAAAGAAGAGGGCATCTTACCACCTGAAATCTCTTTGGAATGTTGATTTTAGTAATTGAATCTTTAAATAGAGATGCAAAATAGTGATTGGGAAATTAAGTGGAAACAAATGTTAAAATAATTGCATTAATAAAAAGAAAAAAGACTATTAGTGTTGCCATCAGGATCTATACCTTGGTCTATTTTGAAACTTACAGGAAAATTAGAAACAATGAATATAGGACACTACATTGGAATATTGGACCTTAATGTGTCTTTATTATTATCTTAATCATCTTAGACAAGTGTTTTAATTAGTCTACGTCTCAGTTTCCTTATCTGTACAATGGTGATAGTAATGGATTATTACACTCACCTGTCACTTAGCAGGCATCCAATAAATAACTACTTTACTTAAATATAATATAGTATATATTGATTCCAAGTGCCTTAAAAAGTTTTTTAAGTAACAGCTTTTAAAAGATTGAAGACATCAGGAAGGCTGAGTCTATAATATATGAAGCCCATATGATCATGTTTTAAGAGGATTATGCCTGGGTAAATCTTTTACATTTATAATGGACTGAATCTCTAAAAATTCTCCATGCCTGTAACATTTGACTGCCCTTTTCAACATCAAACTCTAAACTTTCAACCTAGTTTGCAATATAGTCTAATATATAAGTACTATTATATTAGTATTTGTCTTTGAATTTTTGTGTCCAAGATGGACAATAATACACCTTTTTCCTGATGAGACAATTCTCCCTTTTATAGAGAAAACATTTACTTTTCTGTATTCTATATTTATAAGAGATATACATCTCACAGATAACTAATATTAACACAGTGCTTTCAGTTTGCATATATTCTCATTGATCTCATTTAATTATAGAAATCCTGGTCATGAGGTAATGGATGTTTGGCAAAAACTGACTCAGACGTATGGATAACTAAAAAAAATGTGAATTTAAATTCTTCAGGGGTTCTATTTTAGCAACCAAAGTTAATCAAATCTAGGTTTTCAGACTAATATGAAGAGGCACCCTAATGGAAAGATACCCAATTTTGATGTATATCATATGGTCTGATGTTACTCCTTAATAACAATATGGAGTTGGATAGTTTTTAAGAGACCCACAAAACAGCAGAAGAATAACATGTAAAAACTTATATTTGATACCAGGAAAGTGACTTAACTTTACTAAGCCTCCATTTTCTCATGTGCTTAAAAAGGATAGTAATTCTTAACTCTGTTCAGTTAGTTCATTGCAACAAGCATTTACTGAAAGCCTAATATGGGTCAGATAATGGGATTAAAATGTTTTATAATCTGAAAATCAGGTGAACTTTATGTGTGAAATGTTTTGTAAGCTGTAGAAAGTACATATAAGTTTCAATGACTATTATTCTTACCTACTGAGCTATTGGTTAACAAAGAAAATATTTTATTGCTCCTTCTCAGGTAAAATCTCATGTATTTTATAGCAATTGTGCTTTTCAGAATGTCTTCCAAAGTATTGGTTGGCATGCTGTTCTCAGTCGGTACACAAGTTCTTCTATTTACCCAATTTTCTATCCATTTGCAAGTAGTTCTGAGCACAGGGCCTCATTGAGTCTGCATTTCTGTTCATAACTTGATCTCCAAGGATATCGCTTTCTAAGAATGACTCTGGGTAAATGGCATGAAGGACATAGTTATTGAAGTTATCCTGCTGGTAGACATTCATAGGCATGGCCAAGTGCTTTTAGAATGAGCCAACCAGTTTCTTTTTCTTTCAGGTATAACCTTGATTATTTTGAGAGATTTTTTGTTTGTTTGTTTTACTATGTTTGCTTGTTGTATTTTGATACTTAAGGATAGTGATAAAAACTAGGAATTTCCAAATGGAAAGTTCTGATAAGAGCTATTTGTATTTTTTATCACAGTCTTCTACACTTTGAATGACAGTGTGTGTGTGTGTGTGTGTGTGTGTGTGTGTGTGTGTGTGTGTAATATCAGTATCTCACAGATTTGGGTTTTAATCAGTATCAACTCTGATTAACTTCAACTTCTTTTAAGCCATTATTATATATCTATACAATGGGTCTACTTCCTAGTATTCAGGGTTGTGGTGAGGATTAAGACTCGTGTATGGCCCTAACCAGTTTGGCTCAGTGGATAGAGCATCGGCCTGCGGACTGAAAGGTCCCAGGTTTGATTCCAGTCAAGGGCATGTACCTTGGTTGTGGGCACATCCCCAGTAGGGGGTGTGCAGGAGGCGGCTGATCGATGTTTCTCTCTCATTGATGTTTCTAACTCTCTATCCCTCTCCCTTCATCTCTGTAAAAAATCAATAAAATTAAAAAAAAAGACTCATGTATGTAAAATGTCTGGCAGAGTATCATAACTAGGCCCAACGTGAAGTTAGCTCCCCATTTCTACACTCTGAGGTGGTAAGTAGAACACATATTTGGAATCAGAAGATAAGGCTCAAATGCTGGCTCTGCTGCTGTGGGCTTTGTGACCTGTGAAGTGTTACTGAATTCCCGGGGGTTTCTGTTTTCCCATTGTGAAATGGCGGCATCATTCTCCACCAGGCCTTGATGCTGTCAGTAGGATCAAATGAGATAATGTCCTTGATAAAAATGTATTTTGCTATAAGATGTAGTAGGTTGTTTGTATTAATTAAGGAGGGTGGTAGAATGGAAAGCGTACTGGGTTTGCTGTAAGAAAGCCCTGGCTTTACTTCCTCCTTGCTCATTAACCCAATCTCTTGGAACTTTAGTTTTCTCAACTGCAAAGCAAAATTAAAATAACTTACCTAATAAGATTATTCTAAAATTTAAATGATATAACATATGAGAGAACACCTAAGAGGAGTTTGGCACATAGTAGGTTTTCAATAAATGTTGTTTGATTTTAGTTGAGTACAGGGGGATTTAAGTCTCCTAATAGAATTTGAAAAGTTACTTTTAAACTGGCAGTGTTAACAAATCTTTCTTGTTCTCCCTGGTTCCCATATAATTTGCCAGGTGAAAATACTTCCATATGCCTGAAGTTGGTCTTCACATTTTTTTGCTAGGGTAGAAAACATCCATACGAAAGATAGCAGAGAGGCTAGCTTGCCTATAAATACAGGGTATACCATGTGTAAATGTTCTAATGCCATCTCCTTGGAGACACCCATAAACAGATTTCTAGGCCCATAACCTTACTCCTGAAACTGAGCAAGGGATTCCACACACAGGCAATTGAATTATTATGAATTCATTTTTGATTTATATATTTTCAGTACCTTGAATTTGACAATATGCTAATGTAGCTAAAATTTTAATGCATTTCTTAATTAAGTCTCATTATATTCTCAATCTCAGCTTTCCTTGTGCCCCTCAAGTTCACAAGGCCAGGAAGGAGTTTCTAACTTCCTTCTGGCTTCACAGCTCTCAGACTTAAATAATAAGCTCTTGGAGGTAAACCTCTATAGGAATAACGACACTCTGAGACTAGACTCTGTGAGTGTGGAGACATGGATGAAAATTAGTTCAGTAAAATGACAAGTTTCTATGCTTTTCTCTGATTTCTGTCCCTCAGGATCATGGTAACACGAATTTTCTGAGGCTATTCCACAGTCCTAGAACAGTACCAGGCCACGTGGCATGAAAAGGGATTCCTGGGTTTAATAACCAAATGCCTTAAAAAAAAACTACCCAATGTCCAAAGCTGAAGTCAATGTGATGGATGCTACAGATTAATTTACTCAACACCAGCTTCCAGTGCCTTTCTCTTATACGTTCCTGTATTATAGAGTCTGGAAAACTGAAACATACATTCTGGATTTAGCACGCAGCTAAGATTTCAAAGGTTGCCCAGATTCTGCTAAGCCGATCCGATTGTGGGAGGCTTAGAGAACTTGTGTGAGATCAGACCTTATTGCAGAAGCATTTGGTGTTCGTGGCACATCTATGGTGGAAGTTCTACTTTCTGGTCCCTTTTGTCAAGGCTGGGGAAGCAGCAAGTGACAATAGCAATGGGTATCTGTTACATAAATTCAGTGAGGTGGTTGGACAATTCTCCCGGCAATATAATTCCAGGCTGGGGAGCTTTCAATCTCATTGCCCTGGCCATCCAGTAAGTTCCGTGAGCTATTTACTGCCCTCTAATATAGATCTTTCTGCTTAAGCCAGATAAAATGGCTTCTGTTGTCTGCAACTAAGCTGCCTTTAGGTTAGCTAGGCTTGAAGCATGTGAATTTAAAGCTGAAATATTTTCTCCACCTACCTACACAGACTTGTCATCTTTCCCTTCCTTGATGCAAGCACCAACCCCTAGGTCATTCTGGAATCTAACAGTCTCCCTCCTTCCATGCGTGACACGGTCCCAGCCCAGGCATACTGATATCTTAGTTTACTTCTCTGAATATTGATATAAAAGATTGCCGACTTTTCAAGCATACATTGTGAGGGTGGAGTCTATATTTTTATAAGCATTTTCCCCTCTATATCTTTTGTTTAGAAAGGAGGATTCTCTTTCTTCATTTCCCCCAGTTCATCCCCGGGAAACGAGTTGCTATAAAATAGGGATAAATTTATTTTATGGCTAAGCAATGGCCTCAGACACCATATAGAACAGTAGTGATAATAATTATAACACCAAACAGTAATAATATTGATGGCATTTGCTATTCTAATACCAATAGCTATGGTATCTTGAGTAATTCTTCTCCAGGCAAATGCTAGGGTTTTGCATAAAGTTTCTCATTTAATAATCAGTGAAGTTGAAAGCTGTCTCATGATCCCTAATGCACTTTCATTTTTGCTGTACATTTTTGTTGCTACCAGAAACCTCAAGTCATGGAGAGGGAATCCTGTACTATTCATAAATGTTATTCTCCAATTTCTCTTCTCCTAGATACTGTGTGAAGTAAGGAAAAAAATTAAGTAACAGTGTTATGTGACTGTAACTGGCATAAAACCTGCCCAAGCGTGCCCTGACCGAGCAGTGTTCTTTATTCTTTAAGTGCCCGTCTTCCTTGGAAATCAGTCTTAGTTGCATTTTTGGTTGTCATCTATCATTTTTGGTGGGCTGCAAAGAGAATTGCTACTGATACCTTCCCATCTCGGTTGATGATTTTATTGCACAGTGTCTGGTATAGAGTAGGTGTTCAACATGAACGAGTTATTCTGGTTCTGTTGGGTGTGGCCCCAAGGGACATGAGGTTGACTGCAGGCCACCATCAAGGATATTGCATGTCCTCAGCTGTGTTTGCCCCAAGCAGGTCTGCTCTGGGATGTCACTTCCTTCTATGAGGCATTTATTTCTATTTGCAGGAACTTTTCACTCTCTCTGTCTCTTGCTGCTCAAAGGTCACCTAAATTGTAGAGCTTTTATTAGTTGCAGTGAAAGGATGTACTTTCCCCCTGAATGCTCTCTGCCAAGTTCCTTTCCCATTCTCTTATCAGAGAGGGAATGGGTAATTCCTTCACTTACTATCTAGTTCCACAGATATCTTTCTCTCCCTCCCTCTCCTCCCTCCTTCTCTCCCTCCCTCTCTCTCACTCACTCCCTCTCTTCTTCCCTCCCGCTCTCCTTCCCTTCTCCCTCACACTTAATAATCTCTTCCCTTTGTATCTGTCTTTTCTCAAAGGGGAATGATGAGAGGATCTATTTTCCTGCTTATTTATATTTTGGAGGGGGACTCGCTAATTTATAGATGGGAATATAAACTCAAAGAATTTCCTCCATTGTTGAAATCATGGTTGCCATCCTTCACGTAGTACTATTAAATTGTTCTGGGGTGTGTGTGAGGGATTGTGCTTAACCACGTCCTTCCCTCTGTGATATGGATGACATGAATAGGGAATGATTGTGATAACACAAAGGAGTGGAAGCTGTGGGATAAGACATATTTGGCTTCTACTCTGCAAGCCTGAGGTTCCAGTTGAAAAGAGTAGACCCATGTCTGACATTAAGCTCTTTTATGATAAGAATTTTGCAACTTCTGGTTGGTTCCTCGTTCAGAGGAAATATACGATTTTTGAGAACTTGAAAACTTTCCAAGCTATAAATCACATTAATTTGCATTTCTTTTCAGAAGAGGAGGTGGAACATGGGGGAAGCCTCTGTTGATGAGGATGAAATTCATAAAACAGGATGAGTTCACATAATTCCTAGAGTTGTGCCAACATCACCAGCTACTAATATGGAGCATTACTGGCACTAGCTTGCCAGTGGACTTTGAAACCTTCTGGGCTGCATTCAGCTGGCATTGGCTAATTACCTGCACAGCCATTCCTGCTGCCAGGACCATATTACAGCAACTTTAACAAAAGGGGGAAAAAAAAAAAAGAATGCAAAGAGAAAAAGAAATACTGATTTTAAAACATGTATAGTTTCTTTTACCTTCTTCTAAGTAATGGGTTCCAGCAAATCACTCGTTAGCCATTTCTCTGAGAATATCTATCAAAGGGAAATTTTCAAAATGCATAAAATTGGGAGTGGTGGCGTAATATTCAGGGACAGAATCCAGGTTCCAACTGATGAAATAATGGGCTGGAAACCAAGGTGAGGTACAACATAGCTGGACGTCAAGTTAAATAAAACAGTCAATTGATAAGTTCTGAATAGTGTAGGCATGACTACATTGTTGTTCTTATGAAAAATACCCAGAATTGAGTTGACTGAGGTCATTATGAATGAGTTATCTAAATATGGCTCTAAACTCTAAGCTCCTTGAGGTTAAAAATGGTATCTTCTTTGAGTTATTGACAATGCCAAGCATAGTTTTGGGAAAATATCAGTAATCAATATATATTTATAGAATGTGATTGATAAATGTGATCTTGAGGTGTAGAACAGGAACTCTAAACTGATGAGAGAAACAGTAAAAAGGAGATGTGACGGGATACAGAAGTATACAGAATCTTCATTACAGAAGAAATGAAGAAATGGAGGCTTGCTTTTCTTGGCAAGTAAAGATTTAGTAAGAGGAAGCTCTATGAAATTGTATTTAATTTTTGGAGAAGATATGCTTATTTATTTTATTTGCAGAAAATAGATTATTTTCAGTTGAAAAAGCAACAGAGAGATAATTTTATCTAAAAATGGGGAAGAGTTTTGAAGCATGTATGGCAAAAGCTACCAGTTGGCCTCCAATATCCATTATCTCTTTTTTTTATGGTGGTAGAATCTTTTTTTTGTGTGTGATAAGCCTATGATAGTCTAGAATAAAGAGTTTCTTTTAGCCACGTGTGGAACTCAGTTCTGGTCAACTGGAATTGGGCAGGAATGATGTATATAACTTCTGGTACTACCCTCAAAAGAAAAGGGTGTGCTTCCTCCCTTCCTCCTCTCTCCTTCTTGCTAGTGGAGATGTAAACTCATATGACAATAGGAGCTAGAAAGGTCACTTTGCACCATGAAATGGAAGCTGCATTTTGAAGACAGCAGAGTGAAAGATAGATAGAACCAGGGTCCATTGTGATTGCAAAGCTGCCATATCAGACTTGGACCACCTACCCAGAAAAATAAACCACTAGATTGTTAAAGCCACTATTATTTGGGGTTTCTCTGTAACAGCAGGAGAACCAGCACCTCATCTGCTCATTCTTTTCAACAAGTGCCTTAGAAGATAGTGACCTCTTACTAGCATTTGAGGTTCATACAGAATGACTGTGGAGGAAAGTATTTCATTGAATTAGTGATCAGATAAAATATCTCGGATGGTTCTTCACATTTTAGGAGCATTTGAATGATACTAGAAGAGCACAAGGCAGCCCAAAACATTTTAGAAGCTAATACTTTTATGATTTAAATTTCAAGAGGTGACAGAAAACAGTGTTAAGTGAGAACTAGCTGAAGGAACTGGAGATATATACCCCTGGAAAAGATAAGCCGCAGAAGGTTGGGTTGGTAGCATGTGAGAGGGATCACTTCACGGTGGGTTTTGACACACACTAAGTAAATTACTCCTCTTGGCCACATGAGGCCAGAATTTGGGCCACTGCGTGGAAACATCAGGATCACAGTTGGAATGGCGACTGTTTGGGCAGGCTTTTTCTGTCTAATATAAATGTCAATTAAGCTTTGGACTTTGTACATTGAATCTTACTTTGTTGGTTTGAATTCAGTCTATGAGGCCCTTTGGAATCCTGGTGATGACAAATGGTCTAGCAAAGTTTTCCCAGAACCCAGACATGGTCCATTTTTCCTACTTATTACAGCTAAAAATTAATGAGGTGATATTTTGGAAGGAAATTCTAAATATTACTGAGTTACTATTCTTGAACGTACAATCTTCATCTCTCCTGTTAATGGCTCCAATCTAGAGTTGTATGCATCCCTCACTGGGTCTGATAATGTCATACCCTGGAAAATCTGAGAGTAATTCTTATGCTGATCCTATCTTAGTCATGTATCTTTCAAGGACTAGATGAAAAGAGTTATTTGTAGACCAAATAAACAAAATCTAGCATTAACACAGTGACTTGAATAAGAAACAGGAAGATCTCAGTTTCCCTTTTCACAGCCTTGTTTCTGGTCTTAATGTAGGGCTCAGCCTATGGGAAAATCTTCCTCTTGAGCAACCTTTCACCACTGCCATTTTCCAGGGCCCATGATGTCCCAAATTTTCCTCTCTCTCATCTAGGGTTCTACAAGTCATGGAATTAGCTGCTATGCTGTTCCAGTTTTCATAGACCTACATTTCATTATGCCAAATCATCTGAAAGAGTTCAAGGAGAGGTAACTCTGTATCTCTCACTCCCACCATTGACTTTTTCTGCCCCTTTTATCCTCATTTCTGTTCTCTTTAGGGCCACATGCAACTCCTTTTGCAAGTTTTTTCTTCTCTAATGAACTGTTCTCTTATTCAACTACCCATTCATCCAACAAGCATTTATTGAGCACCTATTTCCAATTTACATAGTCTGCAATGCACTTAGCCCAAAGAGATTAATGAGACCCATCTACTCATTCAACAAATGCTTGTTATGCTAGGCAGAGTATATATAACAGCAAGCAAAATAGAGCCCAAAGAGCTTTAAGCTAGTGAGGGAGCTTTGACCCAAGGGAAGAGTTTTGACTCATCAGCAAGTAGTTCATATCTATGGAATGATTGCTTAATCCCAGTTATGGTGCTAAGCGCTTTGCATGCATTGTCTCATGCAATTATCACACAAACTAATCAAGAAGATAGTTTCCTTGTCTCCATTTTATGGAGGAGAGAACTGAGGAACAGAAAGATGAGGAATGTGCCCATGGTCTCTACAGATGACGTGAGTGATGATGTTAAATGATGGAGCTAAGTGTTTTCAGCAACCAGGGATGGAAGTGGGGTGAGCTGCCCTTGTCAGGAAAAGTATTTTATTGTTAAGATTGTTTAGCATTGGAGGTACATAAAACTTTTAGTGCATTTTTTACTGATTTTACATACTCTATGCACATGCATTTGGGGCAGAGCACTCCTACCACTCTCCTTGGCATTTCCTCTGCTCTTGAGTACTGCTTCCCTACATCATGGTAACACCAGTGGGAGAAATGTGAAAGGACTTTGGGAGCCAGAGGGAAATTAATGCCGGGCTTCTCGTTCTGGCATTAAGAAGGGTTCAGCAATCTGGAGAAAGGGTGTGTAACTTAAGTAAGAGTCCAGAGACGAAAGATAATTTTGAAAGGCATTGGGGGTCACAGGAGCCTAGCTGAAGAAACCAAGTTCTCCTTGTCTCAGGACCCCTTGCTTTTTATTAACACAAATTGTCCTAAGGCAAGGTAGAGATATACACTTCAAAGGGTAGGGTTTTGTACAGAAGCATTGTCAGATTGGGGAATAGCCTATGGCTGTTCAGGTGTTTGGCCAGTAGGAGGCAATAACATGTAGATTAAGATGCCCTGAGCTGTCTGGCAGCAAACAATCAATTTAATGCATCCTTTTCAGGTCTGGGGAAATGCCTTCAGCCATTCCCAACAGGTGATAACATATGTGACTCAGCCTTTGTTGAGTCCCCAAGTTCCATCAACCTTTCGATGAAAACTCTTGCAATTATGACATGCTGGAATTGGCTCCGGCAGGAAATTAATCCAGAGGGTTGGAAGAAGCTGGAGGAGTTGATGCTTGAGCTACGTCTTAAATGCTAAGTAAAGCTTGCTGAACCAAGTGGGTGAGGGTCAGGCATGAAGGAAAGGGTACTCCAGGCAGAAGCAACTGCTTGAGCAAAGACGTGGAGACAAAAACAATATGTGCAGAAATTGGCAAGTAGTTTGGTGTTATAGGATCCAAAAATCAGACAGGTAATCAGGAGCAGACCATACACATAGGCACGCCTGCTAGTCTAGGAAGCTTGAACTTCAACCTGAATACAATAGGGATCATTGAAGAAATTTAAATGGGGTGACATGTTCAGATTATTTTGGCAGAACACACTGGAGGGAGACAAAAGCGGGGTGGGGGGGGGCAGAGACCTTTTTTAACTGTCTTTGAACCCTACTCCTCTCTAAATTGCTCTCCTGTACCACCATCATGTAACAGGGAAGATGGGAAAGTTGGGAACTGTTTGGATAGCCAATAGGCGACCCCCTTCAAAAATGCAGTAACACTTTCTCTCTCATCATTGATGTTTCTATATATCTCTCCCTCTCCCTTCCTCTCTGAAATCAATAAAAATATATATATTTTTAAAATGCAGTAACACTGGCCAAGTAGCCATTGCTCAGAGTGCTTGTCACCGAGGAGATCCGGAATAGTCACGGTTAATCTGGGGAAGGCTGCACATCTGAATAAAAGCATCTCTGGGAGCTAACTGTGTCAGTTTCTCACTCCAGCCGATAACAAATTACTCCATCTCTGGCAGAGGTGTACTTGCTGACTATTTCATGTGGTAACACTGGATTTGCAACTTGAAACACTAGTGTTAGCTAAGGGTATAGCTAGCAATTTGAAATTGGTACACACAGCAGTCAATCTATTGCTCCCCGTCCGCATTGTCCCCCAGAGTAGGCTTGCCATTAGACACAGTGTGAGATCCTGCCCCGTGGGGACACTTCTACCCACAGTGCTGCATGCCCTCCACCCTCTCCCCTCGCCTCTCTCTCTGCTTCTCTGTCTCTCTCTTACGGACACAGAAGAAACAACACAAACTGGCATTTGGATAGGGCTTTTAAGTTTACTTTTTTGTTTAGCTTCTTGCTTTCTCATCTCTTTGGAGTGTATTGGAGGGGAGGGGAAGGTCTGGAGAGAGAGAAAGGGAGTCGGTGAGGAAAGCAATAAAGAAAAACACACTGTCTCTACCTGAGCGGGCAGTTTATTATCTTGATTGAGGACTAGTGAGGAAGAATCAGAAAAGTCAGCTAAATTCATTTTGACAAGCACTTATTGAACCTTTATTCTAGGCTCTGAGACCCCAAAGATGATTAAGACAGGATCTCTCCCCTCGGGTTGCCCCAGTTTGGTTGTGGAGACATATGCAGCATGCAAAATACAGAGGTATATGATTAGTACAAAAGCAGCTTGAGGAAGGACTGGAACTCCAAGGGTGGAGGGAAAGAGAGGATCTTAAAGATGGGGTATCCTGGCTGGGGAGTTCCCAGACATACATAAGGGGAGAGAAAATACTCCAGCCGGGGAGAGCATGTGAGCATAGGCACAGAGGCAGGAAGCAGCATTGCATAGTCCCAGGACTGGATGTGGTCCAGTGTGGCAGGGGCAGAAATTGTGAGGGGTGGTGCAGAAGCACATGGGACAAGATTGAAGAGGTGGCCGCATGACCGAGGAGAGCCTGGAAACATGGCCCTAGGACCCGTGGACATTTTCCCAAAGAAAACAGGGAGCTAGTGAGTTTTCAAGTTGGGGAGTGACATGGGAGGATCCATGTTTCTAAAAGATTTCTTCTATGGCAATGTGGAGGCTGATTGGGCACATAAGAGGCTGTCTAGGGGTGACATGATGGCCCCGAATTAAGGTGTTTCCCATGGAGATGATTATGAGGGATGGCTTTAGGGAACAGATAACTGTCATCGGTAATGATGTTAGCATCTTTCATTTCTCTACTGTTTTAGAAATTACAAAGAGAAGCTAGTCCTGTGCTTTTTAGTCTTTATCTTCCATATAAGGCAGTACCATCGTGGTTAATTCCACCAACTCTGGGTCAGACAACCTGAATGCTAATCTCAGTTTCACTGTTTACTGGTTGTGGGTCTTTATCTAACTCTTTATTGCCTTATTTAGAAAATACAGACATATACAGGGTGGGACAAAAGTAGGTTTACAGTTCATTTGGAAGATACAGTAATTAATAAATGGTAATGCAAAAATGAACTCTGTGTTTTGTGTACTTACAAGGATAAACCTACTTTTAATGATGTATAATGATGTTACCTAGTTCATTGGATTGTTGTGAAGTGATTTTAAGTTGCTAAAGTTTGTATTTCTGCTTCACCATCTTCTATATTTGTGACGTTAGACATTAAGCTCACTTAATATTTAAACCAGACTTTTAAAAAAGGCAATAAGTTCTTCAGTGAATAACTGAATATCCTATTTTTGCAATATTTTCCAGTGGTCATCTTTGAACTAATAACTATAATTTTGGGTACCGAGCAAAAAGAATCCCTTATTAAAGTGATAGTACTTGCTTTTATTTGTATAATGCTTTACAGTTTTTAATATACTTTAATAATAATTTCCTCTTTGACACTGGCCTGTTCTTCTGAGTCCTTCTGTGAAGTTACTGATGAATTAGTGATCACCTACATATCCCAGCAGCTGGAATTGACAAATTAATGGTCAGTGTTTATCTTGCGTGTTCTTGTTGTAGGCACATATTGGAAAAACAGCCATTATGCAGTAGAATTGCTTAGAGCAAAGAGTTGGAAGACCTGGGTTTAAATCTCAGTCCTGCCATTTGTCAGTCAGAAGGTTTGATAAATTGCTTATATCTTTTGACCCTGTAGAATTTCAAGTATTAACACCATGAGTGAAAGTGCATATACAAATGTTTCAAGTAGAGCCTCAGAGAACAGGGAAGATCCAGAAGAAAGAAAAGGGAGACAAGAAGGGAAGGTTTTCTAGCAAAGTTCAATTCAGGGACTAGGGATTCTCTGATTTTGGCCAATTCCACCCCTCAGTCTTTTAAAAAATCTAATAGGAATTCAGGAAGTCTTCTCCAAAGCAGTTGCCAATAACACTTCCTCCTTTTGGGGGACAAAAGAAGCTAGTGAAAGCATGTTAATCTGAGTTCAAATTCCAGCTCTGCTGCATTCTAATTCTGTGACCTTGGGTGAGTGAATTAACTTGGCCTCCAGCTTCTCCATGCACCAGAATATTGTTGAGAGACTTCATAAGGAAATGAACGTGGACCTCCCAGCACAGGTCTTGGCATATAGCAAAGGCTCAATGTACCTTTTGTTCTGAATTTCCTTCCTTCCATCACTTGGTCTTTCCTTCCTTCCTCCCTCCCTTCTGCTGGCTCCCCTGACTCTCCTTTGACTAAGTGGATTCAGTTTTGGAGACCGAATTGAATCCACTTGCAGTTCATTTCAGGACACAGATATTTTGAGCTGTTTGTTTTCCAGCTTACACTCATGTTTTCCAATTTAGGTTACGTTTCCTGCTGGAAAACCGGGCCCTCACAAGAGCTCTTGGCAGCTGCAGACTGATTTGGTTGAGAACCATTCCTTCCTTGGCAGGCAGTTGAGGAGAGCCACTCTGTGTGTGCTGTGCGGGCAGTAATTCACACTCCTCTGAGGCTGGACTGCTCGCCAGAGTCACTACCCACACAGCTCCATCTTCCTTGAGATGGAGACATCCTTTTCCAGCTTAAAAGTTACATGCTTCCTTGGAAGTGGAATGTAGAGGCTCTGGGAGAGGTAAAGCTGAGCTTTGCTCATACCCTCTGTCAGAACTGGGTGTGGACTACTGTGTCTTTAAGTCCCTCTAAAGGGGATGAATGGGAAGAAGGCCCAGGCCATTAGTGCAGTTCTGTGGAAATTGGTTCTAACCTACTGGGATGTTCCCTTTTTCCTAGTTCTTGCCTCTTGTCAGTCTCTGCTGGCTTTGGTACTGGATGTATCTGAAATGCAGGTGGCCATACTTGGTGTTGCTATACTTTATATCTTGTTTGCCCATTCAATCTGTGTAGATCACCATCCCATCCAGAAGTTTATCAGTATTTTTATCTTGGCTTTTTTTCACTTTTTGGTTTTGCCTTCAATGTTCCCCTCGTGAGTCTAACTTAGCATGTGTAAAAGCAAGTGTAGTCATTGCACCTGCTTCTCCTGGACTCCTTAGCTCCAGGAAGACCCTTGTTAGCTCAGCGGTACAAGCTGGAGACGTCGAGGTCATCTCAGACTCTCCTATCTCCCTGTCTGTACTCTCTCCACTCAGTCACTTAGAACTGGCTGTCTCCTGTATCCCAGATTGGTTCTTCCTAGTCCCAATTACCCAATCCAACTACTCTAATATGGACTTTATAATTTCTCATTTTGATTATTACAAACCACCTCCCTTTTGGGATGCAGCCTCTGATCTAATACGTAGGAAACTCAAATATGATTATGTATCTCCTTTGCTTGAAACATGCCACTGGCTCTCTAACCATCAGCCACAGGATTAAGTTGAGAGGTAGGAAAGGAGTTCATCCTCCACCTCACCTCACCCTCTTCCTCTTGTATTTTGGCTTCAATAATTTTGAATTCCAGGAAACCCTGAACAGTGTCATGACTCCCATATCTTATATCCTGTAATTTCTTCTACCTGAAAAGTCCTCCACCACATATTCCGCCTTGTTTATTCATTCACTCAAGAAATTATTACCAGTTCTAAAACCCAGTGTAGGAATTCTGTTTAAAACAGAAGAGTTTCACATATAAGCACTGGATTCACTAATTTCTTACATTCTTCCTGGCTTGAAACCCATGATTCTGTGAAATCTTTCATTTCACATTCAGAATCACCTGCTTTCTCTCATCTTTATTATTTTTCTCTGAATGCCAAAAGACTATCTGCTTTAGAAACTGTTGGGAGATGCCAATACCCTTTAAAAGAACTTAGACATAGAACATAGAACTTTGACATATCACAAGCACTGTTTGTGGAAATAAGACTCAGAGTAGAAAAGGTGAAGTGTGTGTGTGTTGGGGTGGGCGGGGGTTCCCCCAATTCTAGTAGGAAGAGAATGTGAGCTCAGAGATCTCATAAGACTTGACATTTCCATTGATCATGGCTAGCAAGCATGGAAGGGGAATGACTTGGTTTAATGCAAATCCTCTAGATCTAGTTAGCTATTTGAAAATCAAGAGTAACAATCAGTGTCTTCATTAATGCCCAATTCTGGTCACCAGCCCATAAAAATTGCATATCATATTGCCCATGCCTTAATGTTACAAGGTTCTTCTGGAACAAACTTCTGGGATACACATCCATGTGTGTGTGCATTTGCATTGTATACACACACACACACACACACACACACACACACAAATTGATTGATATACCTCTTGTCCTTTAAAACACAAAATAAGGCTGCTTGATAAATACAGAGATAAGTGCTATTACTCTTTGTCTCAGTTTATAGCACCCTATCTAAACCATGTCTTTAACCTTCCCACCAGCGTACAGTCACACCAGAGAGAGTTCAGACATGTGGGCCCTGCAAACTTCTGTTTGGTCATTATTATCTGTGCCCCTCATGCCTTGCTATGCTGCCATATTTACCAGGCTCCTCAAGTTTTATCTCCCAACACCAGCATCACAGTCCCTCTTGTCCTCATATGTAGTCAGGTTTGCCACTTTGTGGTCCTGGCACACTCGCTTGGACTCAGTCATCCTTTGATTCAGTTTGCTCCCAGATATTTAGGAATCCCTTCTGACCAATTTTCATATCAAGTTCCGTGCCTGGGGAACCCACCCAGCAGTCAGTCGCTGCTGGCCTTGCCATAGCCCAGCGTGGTCATATATTGAACTATTGTATCTCGCCTCTAAACTCACTCTTCTGCACTCAGATTGGTGACTCTGGGGCTGTATAGCTGTATGTCATATCGTCTTTGCAGCCTGACTTTATGACAGGTTCTGTCAGTACGGAGTGCTGGAATCAGACTCAAGGCAGAAGGGACTTTCTCCTTCCCATCTGTGTACTGTGGGCTTCTGGTGGGTCACCTCACACTCCCTTCTGTACCGGAGAAGCAGCAGGGTGTTTCTGCAGCAGCAGCTGAGTCTGATGATTTTTCTAACATTTAAAGAATCAGCCTCATAGCACCTTCCTCGGACACAAACACACCCAAGCAGCGGGTAACCCCACCGTCAGAGATCTGAAGTTTATGGGGTCCTACTCCATTCATAGAACTCTGTCTGTACCTCTACATTTTTATTTCCAGCTTTTTAACCTTGTTTCCCCAGTTCCACGGGTAGAAGCTCTTCCTATATATGCTATTTTAGTAAATCTTGCCTTTTCAGATAACATAGTTACCACTTCTTTTACATGGATTCCTTTTATTAATTTTTTTTGTTAAAATAACTGGTGCAATTTCTTTCTGTGAGATACCTGCAATGGAGAAGCTGATTAACTAGGAATTCCCTTAAAATTTCAAAACCATACCCACACTTTTTTGACAGCGTAAGTCCCTCCCTCAAATGCTTAGTGGGGTTATAAACACTAAAGCTGGATTTGGAAGGGTTAGGCAGGCCACTTACTTGCCCATCATTTTGGCATCTAAAGAAGGAAGAGCATTGTTCAGTCTATTTTGGACCCTACTGGTTCCTGACAATGCCACCCAGAATTCAGGCATGGTTATTTCTGGGCACTGGGCCTGGCACAGACTGTGGGCACAGTGCTTGCTAGGCATTGTGTCCAGCTGTATGGACAGTGGGTGTCTGGTGTGCAAGTGACCTCAAACTTTTCCATTCCCTTTACTAGCACCAATGGTACTGATCTTTGCAGGATGGGAGAGAGAGCTTGTATCCAGATATTTGCTTTCCTTCTGTCTTAGCACATGGTTGGGTCGCACTTTTGTAATCATATTAAAGTTAGGCATGGTCATGGAATTTGCTTTGCTCTATTTGTGTCTTGGTATTTAAAAATTGCCTTTTGTACACAGCATATAGCTGGATCTTGATTTTTATACAGCAATTTCTGTCTTTTATTTGAGGATTTGCTCTTTTACATTACTACAATTATCAGTATTATTATATAAGATCTATCATGTTGCTGTTTGTTCCAGCTATTGTTTTGTTCCTCTGTTCCACCTTTTTTGCCTTGCTTTGAATTAAACACTTTTCAATGTTACTTCAATTAATTAATGTTTAACCATATCTCCTTTTATTTTTTTAACTAATTGTTCAGCATCTAACTTGTAATTAGTATATGCACCTTTAACTTTTTACAGAGTTAACTGTTTACTGCCTCACATGAAGTATAGGGAACTAGCAACAGTAAGGCTCCATTGATGTCATGATCCTTTGTGTTATTATAAATATATTTTATATACATAGATAATATGTATTACATACATACAGGGGTGGGCAAAAGTAGGTTTATAGTTGTTCGTATGGAACGTAACACAATAATAAATAATAATACAAAAGAACTGTTTTGTGTACTTAAAACTGTAAGCCTACTTTTGCCTACCCATGGTATATGCATTTTATAATCCATATACACCATTAATACCACAAAAATATATTACAGTTGCTTTTGTTTAAACAGTATGTATTTCTGAAGAAAATTAAAAAGGAAAGAAAAACTCCCCTTCATATTTATGCTATATCTATTAGGTTTGGTGCTACTCATTTATTTTTGTTGATCTGTCTTAATTTCTATCTGGTGTTATTGCCCTTCAGCCAGAAGAACTTCTTTCAAACTATTTTACATAGTAAATATCCTGGGCACAAAGTCTCTCAGTTTCTGTTTATCTGAAAATGTCTTTGTTTTGCCTTTATATTTTTAGAATTTTACTGACTATAGAAATCTTGGTTGTCAGTATTATCCTTGCATCATTTTAAAGATGTGATCCCATTGCTTTATGGCCTGCATTATTTCTGATGAGAAGTTAGCAGTTTTATAACATTATGCTTCTCTCTATAATGTATGATTTTTTCTATCTGTTTTTAAGATTTTAAAAATATACTTGGATTCAAGCATATAATATGATGTCATATGGTATTGCTTATGTCTATTCTGCTTAGGGTTCACTAGACCTCCTACATCTATACATTGAACTTTCTCTAATAGTAATGGAAAATGTTAACCATTCTATTTTTCTCTGTTCCATTCTCTCTTTGATTTGTTTTTGGAACTCTGGTTATAAATGTATTAGATTGCTTGATATTGTCACACAAGTCACTAAAGTTTGTTCATTTTTATTCATTTTTTTCTCTGTAGTTTGGATAATTTCCTTTTATATATTCTTGAGTTTACTATTTCTTTGCATTGATATCTTTTTAATATTTTGCTTTATGGTTTCAGTTCTAAAATTTGCATTTTTATAGTTGCTGTTTGCTGATATTTCCCATTTTTTGTTCACTATGACACATTTTCTTAGAAGTTCTTGAACTTCATCACATTCTTGTTACTTTGTGTGTCTAGTAATTTTTTTAGCATATGTGGACATTGTGGAAAATATATTGTAGAAACTTTAGATTTTGTTATCTTCTTTTGAAGAGTGTTGATATTTGTTTAATTAACTTGACTGAGCCTGAACTATAAACTGTGTCTTCCCTGGAAGGGAAATATTTGACATCTATACCCAATTATTTCAACTTTCAAGTTCTATATTTTTCTTAGTCAGCAATCAACTAATACTTTTAACAGAATTTATTTGTAGATTTTTGCACTTGTTCCCTCTGTAGCTCCCTTCTTTTAAGATATTACCCTTCCCAACACACACATACACACACACAGACACACACACACATACACACGCACACACACACCACCCTTCCCAGCACACACACACACACAAAAACACTCTTTTCAGTAGTTTAGCTAGCTCAGAACTCTATTTTCTTATACCTTAAGACAACAAAACTATAGTTTTCTACCACCCTGAGCTACAGGGATTGGAACATGCCCTCTTGTAAAAAGCTGCTAACTCACAGATTTCATCAATGCACTTCCTATCTTCTAAGGATTGATCTTTCAACCAATTTCTGTTGGCTTGTGGATTCTCTAGTTCTTTAAAAATATTTTGTATATATTTTATTGTTATATGTAGAAATGTTAGCTTGGCCAAGCTATTTTGCCAATACTGGAAGCTGAAACTTCATTAAATTTATTTTGACTTTTAAAATCTTAACAAACTCTTTAAGAAGTTAGATATAAATAAAAATAACATTGTATTGTATTTTCTGTTTATGAGCTTTTTTTGTATATATTTTCTTTTTTAGACATCAACTAAATATTTTTACTCTTCCCATTTTACAAATGAAGAAATTGAAATTCAGAGTCACTATCTGTTCAAGTTCATGCATCTAATAAATAGAAGAATTGTATTTTGCACTTAGTTCTGCTGATTCTAAGACCTGTGTTTTTGTCACTATGTCGAAGCTGACTCCAAAGCAAATCTCTGCCTATATCTGAGCCATGTGTAGCTTTGATAACAGGTTTATAGGAAATTTGTGGTGGGGTATGGCTGAATGGAGATCTCTGATTTCTGGATATGCACCACTGAGCAAGTCTGCCAATTGCCACCGATATTCAGCATATGGAATTCTCAGAATCTGCATATTTTGTTCCCCTGCCATAACTAATTCCCTAAAGGCTGATGGGCCAATGCCTGATTACTATAGTTTCCCAAAACATCACACTAGGGGCCTCATCTGCATATTTAGATGCAGAAAAGGCTTAAATGTGGATGGGACTGGCAAGGGATGAACACCCTTGAGGAAACTGTCCTAGCTACAGAGATAGGCTCTGGACATACAGCCAAGCAGGTAGGCACAGAGCCCAGAGAATTTGGCAATTTCACATGCACCAGGCCTGGCTGAGCACAAGTGTGGGGTATGCAGGTAAGAGGCACTTGGGGAACTCCACAGGCCAAATCTTGTGAAAATGGGCTCTAACCCAGAAAGGATCCCAGAAAGAGCAAGGTCTTTCCATGAAGATCCTACTGACAGCCATAGGGGACCTGGGATGCCTGGCAGAGTCAGATGTGGGGCTTCCATTCAACTCATTGCTCAATGCCAGGCTCTTTGCCAGGTATATACTTTTTAAAATTTTGGTTCAACAGAAATACATCCATGATGACTGAGCCAACTCAGGAAAGGGGCCTGCATAGAGGAGACTCCCCAGGGCTTGGGAGAACCAGACGGTATACAATATTGGAGTCTCATCACAAACACATACAAAGTCTGCCAAAGTTTCTGTAGTAGGCATAGATCACTGAAGCCAACATGTATGTTCATTTTGAATGATTCTCTTACTCTCTGGCCTCCTGGCTTGCCCAGGTCCCAAGAATCGATTTTCTGGCCTTTCTTGGTTATCGACAGCTGGAGAAGGCATGGGCCACTCTTCTTCTTGACAGGCACTGTCTGTGCAGAGCTGGATCACAGCTCTCAGAGGCTGCCAATCTGACTTGGAGGGGACTTGACGAATTCAGCATCCAGAGTGTGCCCCTAGCGAGCCTGTTCGTGGAGGCTGGAGTTTGCTCCAGAACAGCAATTCTGACAAATTGACAGAGCGATGGGAGATCACTAGACTGCCAAGTGCCTCCGCAGGCAGGAGTGGGACACTAGGCCCATTCACCACCTTTCCGTAGAAGTCCGGCTGTAACATCACTGTTGAAACTGACCCACTGGGGCTACTTGCCACATTATGCTGCACAGATTGCCAGATGCGCTGGACGCTGGATGTTGGAACTCCTGTGAGCGGCTCATCAGCGGATGTCTATTTGCTCCCACTGAGTCTTTTCTGCATGTACTCTGAAAGGCCCAGTGACCTTTATGTATACCATGTATTTTGTGTGCTGAGCTCATTCCTGATTTCATTTTCTCTCTACTACTATGAAAACGTTCATGTTCTCTTCATTCCACTTTTCTCCTCTACTTATTTTAAATTCAGTCTTATCTATTTTTACATTGAATGCATTTAGATAATCCATTATAAATCCTTTCTTGAAAAAAAAAGGTATAAATAAATAGGCAAATAACCAAACAGAATCTCCTTGTGAGATAGACTTGAGTCCCACACAATGAACAGAATTTTTCTCCATTGCTCTAGATATCAGAGAAAACTACTGGTGAACTTTAAGCATAGGTTGATCTTCTTGAGTTCCTACTGTGCTTCCTTTTGGGGGATGGGAGCTAGTTTGTTCCAGCTCATGAAGAAGAAGCTTGTTAATAAGTTTTAGGGAATTTTTAAAGTTGTTTGATGGCACTTTGATAACTTAAAATCAGCCATGGTGGGAGTTATTTGTGCAACAGCAATTGTCAAAAGTTACAAATTAAAGCCTTATTTATTTATTTATTTATTTGTTTGTTTGTTTGTTTACCAGCATGCCACTGGGTAAAATTTGGACTTGTAGTAATAGCATTGTCTTTTGAGACTTAAATTATAGATTAAAATATTATAGATCAAAAGAGAGGGTGGTAAAATGCTGGCCAGTGGGACCTCAGTGAAGGTTAGACAGGAAGCTGTAGTGACCTGCTTAATTAGCTTGTACACAAATGTGGTCTTACTTGTTCCTGTGTTAGATTAGAACCAGCTGAAGCATCCACATGATCAAGTTACTTGCTATCTTTCTGTGATAGGGGGTGGGTGGGTGTTGTCTCCTCTCTTCTCTCTGTGTTTTCCAAGAGGCCTGGAGCTTACTCAGTCCAAAAAGGACCTGGCTGCTTCCAAGTGCCTCATGGAGAGAGATGAGGGGAATATAACCAATTCTCCAAAAGGACCAGAAAGCTGATGGTAGCTTCAGTGAATGTCATGTATGATGCTGCTGAACAGATGTTACTGAGTGGTGTACCTGCTGTTCAAATGACCCTGCTGTTATTCCAGGTATGTGTATGTGTGATTGTGCATGTGAGTGTGTGTGCAGGCAGAAGTCTCTCTGCAGTGTTGCCCTGTCCTGTGGTCACCATGCACCACATGAGTCCTGAGCTTCTGATGGTTCCTTTAAGTTCCCAGAGGGGATATTATTTCATTGCCTCGGTATTAAACTTGGAAAAGGGGCTCCATGCCATGTGTGGCCTGACCTTTCCAACAGGCAGCTCTTTAGATTCACTTGTATGACAACTTCTCCAGGAGCCCTGTCTCCCCCAAGAGGTCTAGGCAGGACCAGTTGTGGGATCTGCCTCACTGAAGACCGTGCCCATTTCCTATTGAAGAATGAATGACATTTTTTTCAAAGCAACAGTGTGTTCATTGGAGCAGGGGGATGTCGGCCATGGAAGTAGAGGTGAAGGAATCATAGAGGAGGATGTGGGCAGTGTCTGTCAGAGTTCTCCCAAGGGAATGTCCCCAGGACTCAGAGGCTTAGTATACAGCCCCGGAGGGCAGGAGCTGCCTATCCTGTGGATAAGAATTTCCCAATGAAGGATCGTTGGCGGATTGTCAAGGCCATCTTATTCAACAAGCTCCTCTGACTCTGGTCTTTGCAGATTGCCCAGTGATTTTGACTAGGCTTCTGTGTAGGTCTTCTGAAGGGAAAGACTGTGTGGGACCTGCTGACAAGATTGTTCTTGTCCATGTGACAGTTTCGTTTCTCATCAGAATTTTAAAATGAACATTATGATTTATCCTTCAAAACCTTGCTAGTTGAGAAGCTGTGAACCAACCTTCTAGAGTTTAATCAGCTCAGGGCCCCTGACAAGAGTGGGGTTTTGGACTAACCTGACCACAGACAGACCCTGCAGTGTGGTGCAGCCTCCAAGATACTGGGGCTCCCTGAGACCTCTCTGAGCTCTTCCACCCCTGCCCTGGTTACAGCCAAGGGTCAATACGGCTCTGTCAGCTAGGGTCCAACGAGGAAGGAAATCACTCTACGCATTAAAAACAGAGGGAAATTCATGTAGAGAATTGCTTACACAGGTAAAAGAAAAGCTACAAAGCCACACTGGGGACCACAAAGCAACACCCCTTCCAACAAAGGAAGTTTCTTCCATCTGTAGGCTGGAGTGACACCTGGGGCCATGGTCACCAGGTGGGAGCTGGCATCATGGAAGGGACATCACTGACTCCAGAGACACTTCCCTGTGCAGAGAGAGAAATACCCTGGCTTGTTCAGTTTTTATGTTCTTTTATTTCCCACGAGTGCCTCCCATTGGCCAAATGCAGCTGGAAGCCAGCTCAGGCAGGTGCTGGGGAAATGTCGGCTTCAAGGCCAGCTGTCAACACAGCCCTATTGTAGGGATCAGAGCAAGTAAAGGCCCAGGGTCAGATCCTGCTGGCCCACTTTGCCTCTCTCTCACCAGAGATTGCTGAGGAATATATATATTCTAGATTAAATCAGTGTCACTCTGCACAATCCTTGAAAGATTAAGGGAACCCCTGGTGAGATAATAGGAAGTCTGGGTAGGAGCCAAGGATTACAGAACAAGAAAGCACTCCCTTAATGCTTAGGTCAATGGCTGGGAGATTTTGCATCTGAGACCTTTTGGCTTTTTAGGTGCAACTTGGAGAACCTAGACTAATCTTGCCCCTAGCGCCTTCCTCCTGAGCTAGTGTCTTTGTTATACTGCTCCTAGCAGGATTATTGCCGTTTTCGACTTCTAATGGAATTCTTACTTTTAATTTTCTTTTTAAAGTAACAGTAATAGCTTTTTTTTTTTTCATTTTAACACACTTAAATGTTAAAGGACCTAGTTAGCATTTATTACATGCAATGTCTCTAACCTTCACAAAAATGCTATGGGGTAGATGCTAATATCCCCAATTTATAGATGATGATCTGAGACAGGTGAAATCATGAGTTCACATGGTTATTATAATGTGTTTGTGTATTTGTATCCTGTGTTCTTCCATGCCAGTTTTTTTTAAATAAATCTTTATTGTTCAGATTATTACAGGTGTTCCTCTTTTTTTTTCCTCCCATAGCTCCCCTCCACCTGATTCCCCACCCCACCCCGTGCCCTTATCCCCCGCCACTGTCTTCATCCATAGGTGTAAGATTTTTGTCCAATCTCTTCCCGCACCCCTCACACCCCCTTACCCCTGAGAATTGTCAGTCCACTCCCTTTCTATGTCCCTGATTCTATTATATTCACCAGTCCATTCTGTTCTTCAGATTTTTTATTCACTTGATTTTTAGATTCACTTGTTGGTAGATATGTATTTGATGTCATTTTGTTGTTCATAATTTTTATCTTTACCTTTTTCTTCTTCTTCCTCTTCTTAAAGAATACCCTTCAGCATTTCATGTAATCCTGGTTTGGTGGTGATGAACTCCTTTAGCTTTTTCTTATCTGTGAAGCTCTTTATCTGACCTTCAACTCTGAATGATAGCTTTTCTGGGTAGAGTAATCTTGGTTGTAGGTTCTTGCTGTTCATCACTTTGAATATTTCTTGCCACTCCCTTCTGGCCTGCATAGTTTCTGCCGAGAAATCAGCTGACAGTTGTATGGGTACTCCCTTGTAGGTAACCGTTTTTCTCTTGCTGCTTTCAAGATTCTCTCTTTGTCTTTTGCCCTTGGCATTTTAATTATGATGTGTCTTGGTGTGGTCCTCTTTGGATTCCTCCTGTATGGGGTTCTGTGCGCTTCCTGAACTTGTAAGTCTATTTCTTTCACCAGGTAGGGAAAGTTTTCTGTTATTATTTCTTCTAATAGGTTTTCAGTATCTTGCTCTCTCTCTTCTTCTGGCACCCTAAAAATTCGGATGTTGGTATGCTTGAAGTTGTCCCAGAGGCTCCTTAACTATCTTCATATTTTTGGATTCTTTTTTCTTTTTGTTTTTCTGGTTGGGTGTTTTTTTGTTTCCTCATATTTCGGATCTTTGGTTTGATTCTTGGGGTACATTGATCTACAGTTGAGTTTCTGTATATTCTTTATTTTAGACAGTGTATGCTTAATTTCTGACTGGTCCCTTTCCATTTTTTTGGCATTCTCATTAAGATCCTTAAAGGTCTGACTAAGTTCTTCAGATGTTTTTAGAAGATTCTTAAGTAACCTTATAAATGTGGTTCTGAACTCTGTCGTCCAGTAGTTCGCTTTCCTCCATTTCTTTCATTCGTGACATGTTTCTTTGCACATTTTAGCTGCTTCCCCGTGTTGATGGAGTGGCTTTGTGTGGTAGGTGACCTATAGGGGCCAGTAGCTCAGCCTCCCCAATCACCTGAGGTGGACGCTCTTGGTACACCCCTTTGTGGGCTGAGTGCAAAGTCTTGGTGTAGTTAATCCTTGATTGCTGTTGGTACACTGGGAGGAATTGACCTCCAGGCCAATTGGCTGTGAGGACCCGCTGTGTCTATAATGGAAGAACTGCTGCGCTGGAGACACGCTTATGGTGCAGGACTTGTTTCATTGGGGCTTTGGCGCTCAGTGAGTCTGCCTCTTGAATGTGTCACTTATGGATTTGAGGAGCTGAAATCTGGTGTCTCACACTGACCACTAGGTACACTGGCTTCTGGATCTCCAATGGGGTGCAGGTCAGCTACTGTCTGAGGCCACCCAGCAGGCACTACAGCGAGAACTACAGTTTTCTCCTCTTTGCTTGGGGTTTGGAGGTTTTGGAGCTGTTTGACCTGGGCTGCAAGTTTGCTAGGTTAAGCTGCGATAGGGCAGGCCATTCATATGCTAAAGCCACTGCTTGGAGCTTGGGTGGGTTTGTAGGTTGTGCGGGGCAGGGTCTTAGGTCATCACTAGGCTAGGGTGTGGCAAACAGCGATGGCTGCCAGTTAGCCGGCTCTGTGTCTCTGACTGCATCCCCGCATCCCGCGCCCCAGCGCAGTAAACAGTTATTCCTGTGTGCAGCTCTGCAAGCAAGCCACCCTCACTTTCCAACCCGATGGCAGACAGTCCAGCTTCTCCCCATAGGAGTTTGGGTTCCCCGCGTCTCCCCAGAAACTGGATTTCAGAGTAATCGGGGGCTTGTCTCCCTTTGGGTTGAAAAAAGAAACGCCCGCCGCCAGCCCGGATCGCGCACCTCCGTACCTCAGCTTTCAGCGCTTGTGCACGTCTCAATGCTGTTTTCTCATTCCTTCTAGTCATAGAACTTCCACTCAGCCAGCTTTCCCGTGGTTCTGGGTGATAAACGTTTTGTCTTTTAGTTGTAGTTTTGAAATGGTTGTGCGAGGCAGCAGTTTAGGTGTTTACCTATGCCGCCATCTTCCAGTGATTCCCATACCAGGTTTTAAAGGAGTTCACATGACCTGTAGGAGATGGAATGGAAATTAAAACACAGGTCTGTGCTCTTGTCCTATGTTATCAGAATGCTAGACCACATAAATCCCAAAGAGTGAAGACTCCTGCTTTCCACTCCTTTGTCTGCATGCCTGACCGTTTACTGAATAAATTTGAGGACTTTGTTTCAGGGGGAGAACCACAGATCCTACAGCCAGAGGCCTTGACAAGATCAGAAACTAAATAATTCTTTTATCTTTAGTTGGAAAACTGAGACCTATGCAGGTTAAGGGACACATCCCAGATGGCAGGTGGTGCCTATCACCATTAGTGTGGGATAATTTCTAGTCGTAAATTGAACGGAATTCTTGGTTTGTCTCTATCCAGGCAAATGTACACTGTTTTGGGACCCAAATTTTCTCTTGGCATACTGGCCAATCTGGTTTTGACCCATAAAGAAAGCATGGAAAGCAAGATGGAAATTTTTTCATGCAAAGCACTTGAGCTGGGTTTGATTGAGCCTGCGGTGGCACATAGCCCAGCTTACGCTTCCTGTGTCTGCAGAATGTGCTTCCTTTGGGTGGTTGTGCTGGGAACATCTGATTTGCTCAGGATGAAGTCAGCAACTGAATCCATAGCAGAAGACTGCCCATTGTTCTCGGACTCTTGGCTCTCCATTTACACAGCTTCCTAGACCCGTCCATTCTAAAAGCAGAATGTCTTCACGTTATTCAGAGTAAAAGCCCGAGTTCTCACAACAATCTCGGAGGCTGACCTAGAGATGCCCCTGCTCCATGTATGGTCTGACCTCCGCCCCCACCTTTGTTCATTTCCCTCCAGCCACACCAGCCTCCTCACTATACTGTGGGTACTCTTCTGTTTCTGTTCTTTGCTGGAAGGCTCTGCCCCAAGATATCTGCTTGGTTCTCTTCTCCGCTTCTTTCAGGACTGTATTCAAATATCACCTCTGAGAGTCCTTCCCCAAAGTCCCATTTAAATAGTCCCTTATCCACACCTTTCACTCTTTAGGCTTCTTTCCCCACTCTAGGTCTCTTCAGAGGCCCTATCACCCTCAAGCACATTATATACTTATTTGTTTATTGCCTGTCTATACCCATTGGACTATAGGTCTTGAAGGGAGGATAGGATATCAGCCATATCCCGAATGCCCACAGTAGTACCTGGCACACAGCAGACACTCAGAAATAATTTGTAGACTACATGAATGAATGACTCCTCTTCTTTCTCTGAGCCTCATCATTTTTTGCTCACACTGTTCTAACAGTTTCCTAGCTGATTTCCCTGAATTACTCACTCTAATTTTTCCGTTACACAGCTGCCATAGTGATCTTTCTTCAATGCATATCTGATCCTGTCACTCTCTAAAAACATCAGTGGCTCCCTATTGCCCATCACGGCCTGGCTCCCTAGCTTCATCTCTTGCTTTTTCCTTTGTGGACTTAAAAAATAAGCTTCAACTTCCATCCTTCCACATTGTGGTTCCTCCTGCATCCGTTTTCCACTTGCTGCTGTAACAAATCTCCACCAACTTAGTAGCTGAAAGAAACGTGTTTATTATCCTGCAGCTCCGGACGTCAGAAATCTGACGCAGGTCTCCCTGGGCTAAGACCGAGGTGCTGGCAGGGCTGTGCTCCCGCCCGGAAGCTCTAGGGGAGAATCTATGCCCTTGCCTTTTGTAGTTTCTAGGGGCTTCCTTCGTTCTTCGACTTATGGCCACCTCCCTTCATCCTCAAAGCCAGAAACATAGCATCTCTGTGACCTGGCTTCTGTCATCACATCTCCTTCTCTCTCTCCTTCTGCCTCCCTCTTACACCTTTAAGGACCCTTATTGGGCTCACCCAGAGTACCTGGGCTCATCTCCCTGTTTTAAAGTCACTTGATGAGCAACCTTGATTCTTCTTTGCCATGTAACCAAACGTATTCACAGGCTCTGGGACATTAACAGGACATGGGCATCTTTGGGTGGCAACCTTTGCCAGACTCCTCTTCTCTTTATTTAATGTGTCTGTATCCTGTCCCTTCACTGTGTGTATCCTTTAAAGTTCATCCTCCAGTTAAAAAAAACCCTCACCCTTCATTTTACACCACCACCACCCTCCCACAACATTTCCCCCCAAAACTTCTCTTAAGGCAAGTAACATTTTTCATCTTGTATCACCTGTTTTTTTTTTAATATATTTAATTGATTTTTTACAGAGAGGAAAGGAGAGGGATAGAGAGCCAGAAACATCGATGAGAGAGAAACATTGATTCAGCTGCCTCTTGCACACTCCCTACTAGGGATGTGCCCGCAACCAAAGTACATGCACCTGACCGGAATCGAACCTGGGACCCTTGAGTCCACAGGCCGACACTCTATCCACTGAGCCAAACCAGTTAGGGCTGTATCACATATTTTAATGTCCATGTCTTATTGCTCAAATCAGAGTGTTAGTGCCTAGACGGCAGTAGCTGGGCACAGTTCATCTCTGTAAGCAGGAGGCTTCCATGTGTGTGTGGTGCTTAAGAAGAATCTGTTGCTGAGCCATGAATGAGAGGAAAACTAAGCAAGAAAAGAAAAAAACGGAAAATGTCAAGAAAGATAAAAGAAATGAGAAAAGATAGAGAGAGGAAAGGAGAATTTTTGTAGATAACACACCTTCTCTGTAGACAGGAAAAGGAGATGATGCTATATCTTCAGGCTACACTGTATCTAATCTATGGTTATTTCTTGAGCAGTCACATTTGTTTTGATTTCATGGCTCATGTCCCTTTTTGTGTATATCTTGGATGTTGTTGAAGTGATCTGGGCGAAGGTCTGGAATAATCGAGGCATTCAAATGTGTTCCCAAACTCTGGCTCCTTCTGCATTTACTGTCTCATAAATTGTACCAACAACTGGAAACCTTGAGGCCTCCATACCCAACAGCTCCCTAAAGGTCCAAGTAAAATTCTTTACCCAACAGCTCCCTAAAGTTCCCAAGATCCAAATATGTTAAACATCCCTGAATTAAATTATGATAAATAATAAGAAAACACATGATAAAGAACACAGGTTTGGCATCAGTTTCAAACCCAAGTCTTCAGTTAGTAGCTCTATGGCTCTGGGCAAGTTAGTTGCCATTTCTGAATCTCAGATATGCCTTCTCTGGTAGGGAGCATGCATCATGGACCTCCCAGGGCTGTCGTGAGGGTCAAAGGAAATTATATCTACATAAAGTGTCCACCCTGGTACCTGTAATAAGTGTTCAGAAGAGGTTTCTTGTCCTAACCTGTTTGGCTCAGTGGATAGAGCATCGGCCTGTGGACTGAAGGGTCCCAGGTTCAATTCCGGTCAAGGGCATGTACCTTGGTTGCGGGCACATCCCCAGTAGGGGGTGTGCAGGAGGAAGCTGATGGATGTTTCTCTCTCATCAATGTTTCTAACACTCTATCCCTCTCCCTTCCTCTCTGTAAAAATCAATAAAATATATTTTTTAAAAAAAGAGGTTTCTTCTTTGAGCTTCTGCTGACAAATAAGGAAATGCTGCCATTGATGGGACAGCTGCTCAGGCCTGACAATAGCGTGAAATTGGGTCTCTGAATCATCTGCATTCCTGGGCGGCATTGATTCCATGCAGCAACCCCAACCCCAAAGGTACCAACATTTTCCAGCCTCTAAGAGAAGGCACCAGCTGATGGATCAAAGGCAGCACCTGAGAGAGCAGGGGCAGCTGTGGCTCAAAAGTGCCATCACACTGGGCTAATGACAGTGGCCAAGGGCAAGACATGGAACTTAACCGGCTGAATAAGGTAAACAGATGAGCCCAGCCAGAGATAACACAAGTTTCCTTTGCTGTTGCTCAGCTCCTACATCTTATCACACTTAAGTCCCAACCACGCTCTTGATGGCTGTCAGTGCCATTTCTCTCTCTACTGTAAGTTAAGGAGAATCAAACCCAAGCTAACAATGACTGTATTAACCAATTGATAACCACCCTCATCCTTGAAGTGTCAGGCACCATAGAAACATGGAGTTTTATTTTAACTGATCTCGGACCAGGTGTGCTCAGCCACCAAAAGCCTTATTTATTATCTGGATGAAAGCTGGATATGGGGATGCAGTTGGGGAGGAGAAGACGGCCATCATTCCTTGATGCCTTTTAAAGGCTTGTCTCATTTATACTGACGGAAGCCCAGGCCAGGAGTGGAGAAATTATCGAGCCCCTGACTTGAAAAGTGAGGAACTGTCAGACGTAGTGTCTGGCAACAGAGCACATTTGAAGAAAAGAGATTTTATAAAGGGTTATGATGAATTGTAGCCACTCAAAGCTTCCCTTAATAGGGAAACGTATTACTCAGGGCTGGGTGTGTGGTGACTTGTGGGCAATCACTTTCTCCTGGTTCTTTTACACCTCTGGGGCAATAGCTCTGCACATTCTCTGCTAGTATCGCTCATTTAGATTCTGGACAGGGTAGCATAGTGTATGTTTTACCCACAGTCGTGGGCTTGCAGTTCTACCCTGGAAAGGGGCATAGCCACAGACAGCCCACTGACCTGCGAGGGGAAAGGGCAGCCCCGGAGAACTAGGAGTGAAGAGCTGCTCCACGCTTTGCTATTGGGAGCATGTCTGAGTACACCTGCTTTGTTCCATCCCACATCACTGAACCTCCCCTTTGCACAGGGTTTTTACTTGCAAAGTTGCTGGCTAATGAGCAGTTGCAATAGAAGCGTAGGCACGAGCAGTTTTTCGACATGTACTCGGTGATGTAAGAGTGATGACTGGTGAGGGTTTTAAAGGATAAGTTGCTCAAGTTGTGGGGGTGAGGGTATTATATAGGTGGATGGTACTGCATGTGCAAAGATATAGGCTACCCTCCATTCTCTCCAGCCCTCCTCTCTCCATAAACCTGTAGGGGGAACTTGAAGGAGTTCAGAGTGGCTGGAATTTAAGGTGTTTGGGAAGGGATTGGTGGGAGATGTCGTAGGAAAGGCAAAAAGGGCCTTGATCCGAAGTTAGGGATGTGCTACCCTTTCATAGAGGAGACATGGAAGCTTTTTGGACAGGTGACTTTCATGATCAGATGTCTATTTCCAGGAGAAAAGTCTGGTCACAGAGTTTTGGCCAGTGGGAGGTACCTAGTGGAGGGTGAAGCGGTCAGCATCAGGTGCCAATATTGCAATCCAGACTGGGGACCGAGGTCATGTCCAGTTTTGGTTTTGTAGACAGAGGACTGGAGTCCCTGGGCTGACTGCTAACCCAGGGATTTAATCACAGAGTCCAAAGCAGAAACCCAAGGATCTGCATTCAGGGACGAGACAAGGGCAAGTTAGCAGACAGGGTGTCTATGTCTCCAGCTCAATGGTGGTTAGTATTCTTCATGACTGTAGGGAACTATATGAGTGGATGATCCAGACCTGAAAAGCCATCATCCATCATAAAGTATGGCAAGTGCTTAAAAAAAAGGGTCAGCCTGAGAACTGAAGGGTTCCGGGTTCGATTTTGGTCAAGGGCACATGCCCGGGTTGTGGGCTCAATCCCCAGTAGGGGGCGTGCAGGAGGCAGCCCGTCAATGATTCTCTCTCATCATTGATGTTTCAATCTCTCTTTCCCTCTCCCTTCCTTCTGAAATCAATAAAAATATATTATTAAAAAAAAAGCGCTGAGCGGATTTGTTGCCAACAGGCTTGTTCAATAAGAAATGGTAAGAGAACATCTTCAGACTGAAGATAAATGACAACAGGTGAAAATTTGGATCTACAGGAAGGCTGAATTTGTGGGCAGATAGAAAGAATTAGCTCCCCTACCCCCTGCGTCTGGATGGCTTGAGTGTATGTCTCTGAAATATTCCTAAATGGGAAAAAAGAAACAGTGTGTCATAAATCCAGACTTCTCTGGGGAAGGACAACATGCATATGTCTTGTGTCTATGTTTCACATACAGTTTTCCAGTGGAGTTCTTCCCCATGAAAAACTGAGGAAGATTTGATACACAGTTAAGTCTGCAAAGATTCTTGGGGATTTTCTTTGATAGCATTCCAGAGCCCTAGTTCGTTTATGACTAGAAAGTCTAAATGGGCAACGTGCCAGTCTCACCTGCTCAAAACTCCCTTGTTAGACAGCAAAATCAAGTGATGAAATGATTAGAATGCAGTCTGGGAATTCATTACAGTTGGAAGAAGGCTCAGGACCTGTGTAAGTTCTATCTAACCACACAGAGGTGCTGAGACACGGTGTGTCATTTAATACCAGCACCTGATTATATCATTACTAGTATGTGAAGGGCCAGTTCAAGGATGCTCATGATTTTGGAAAGTGCCTCAAGGACTGTAATAAGTTGCTTATGATCAAATGACTTTTAGATGCAGTTATTGCATCAGAACATTTTGAATGATTTATCGATGCCAAATCATAATCTGGGGCTTATCTTAGGTCAGGTTCCCTAAGAAGCAGAACCTAAGTTAGGAATTTGAGTGTCCAAGTTTTATTTTGCTCAGTGTTTGCATGTACATATTTTTCATGTTTTCACTTTAAAACTCTCCCTGTATCTTTGTGTTGTTAGCTTTTTACTTTATTTACATCTTGTTTTTAAAAAAATATAACCTGACAACTTCTGTCTTTTAGTTGAAGTGTTTTGTCCATTTATATTTAACTAGAGGCCCGGTGCATGAAATTCATGCACTGGAGGGGGGCGGTGTCCCTCAGCCCAGCCTGAGCCCTCTTGCAGTCTGGGACCCTCGGAGGATGTCCGCCTGCTCGCTGCTCCTTAGCACTGCTGCGGAGGTGGGAGAGGCTCCTGCCCCCACTGCTGCGCTCAGCAGCCGAGAGCTTGGCTTCTGGCTGAGCGGTGCTCCCCCTGTGGGAGCGTAGTGACCACCAGTGAGAAGCTTCTGCATTGAGCGTCTGCCCCCTGGTGGTCAGTGCGCATCATAGTGACCGGTCGTTTTTGTCATTCCACCATAATGGTTGTTTAGACTTTTATTATATAGACTGGAGGCCTGGTGCATGAAATTCGTGCATGGGTAGAGTCCCTAGGTCTGGCTGGCGATCAGGGCCAATCTGTGGGGCTACCAGCGGGGCGATGGGGTGGGGGCACTCGCACCCACTTTGGCTGGCCTGGTGCTGCCCCCTTACCAGCCCCACCCCCTGCTGCTGCTGCAGGTTGGGGCCTGTGGACTGGGGGCAGCTCTTGCATTGTGCGTCTGCCCCCTGGTGGTCAGTGTACATCATAGCGACCAGTTATTCCGCCGGTTGGTCCACCATTCGGTTGATTTGCATATTAGGGTTTTATTATATAGGATAAAATTACTGAAGTGTTTGTTTGGACCTATCATTTATAATTTGTTTTCTATTTGCTTTATTTGTTTTGTAGGTTTTTTTCTCTTCTTTTCCTGCCTTATTTTGATTAATTGTATTTTTCTAACATACCATTTCAATTCTTCTAATAGCTTTATAGCCACATCTCTTGGTACTGTGTTTTTAGTACATAACTCAGTATGTATCCTTACCACAGTGTACTTAAAGTTGCTATTGTTTAACTCACATAAATTATAAAAACCATTTATAATAATTCTACTTATGACTACATATTTGTGTTATTTTGATCACTTACTTTATTTATTGATTTTTTTTTAGAGAGAGAGGAAGGGAGGAGAAAGAGAGAGAGAGGAACATTGATTTGTTTGTTGTTCCACTTATTCATGCATTCATTGGTTGTTATTTGTATGTGCCCTGACCTGGAATCAAACCCACAACCTTGGTGTATTAGAATGATGTTCTAACCAACTGAAATACCCAGCCAGGGCCTTAGTCACTTATTTTACACATATAATAGACTCCATGATACAATGTTAACAATTGTTTTAAATAATCAGTTGTCTTTTATGGAAATTAAGAGAAGAAAAAAGTATAATCTTTTCTATTTAGTCACATATTTAGCATTTTTTATGTTCTCCATTCCTTTCTCTACACCCAGAATTTTATCTGATGGCATTTACCTTTAGTCTGAGGAAGTTCTTTCTGTATTGCTTTTAGTGAAGTTCTCTTGGTAACATAATCTCTTAGTTTTTGCTTATTTGAAACTGTATTTATTTCACCTTCATTTCTTTAAGCATGCTAGCTTTTAAAAACATACAAACACTGTATTGAAGTAGAATTTACTTATAATAATTCACCTATTTTTTAGGCTGTGAAAAGGGGCCACATGAAAAATTCACAGTGAATATCATATTTAATGGTGGAACATCATGTTTAATGGCGAAACATTCGATCAGGAAGAATGTAAAGATGTCTCCGTTTGCTCTCATCCAACATTATACTGGAGACCCTAGTCAATTTAGTAGGATGAGATAAATAAAAGATAGGCAGACATGAAAGGAAGACATAAAACTGTCCTTATTTGCAAATAATATAATTTTGTTACATAGAAAATTCTAAAACATGTCCAAAATCTAAAGACGAATGTGATCACAGTGAGCAGTAGTGAGGGATGGAGAACATGAAACATGGACGAAGGGAAAGCCCATAATAGGATGTGTTACTGTTTTGATTCTTCTGAGAAGTCTTACTGAATCCATCAAGAACCATCTACTCAGGGGAACAAAGGGAGAGCATGCATCCATCATTCTCATTCCCCTTGGTTGAGGATTGCCCAAGAGGTGTTAAGTCTCCTATATTTCTGCTTTATGCCAAGTTGGTTCCCATGAGCCTTAGAACAGTGTGGACAGAAAGTGACAGGGGTAAGGTGCTCAGGTTACACCTGGGGGAAGCTAGTTGATAAAGCAATTTCTAGAAATAGAGGTGAGTCACAGAGAATCTGAAGTGCTGCATAGGAGGTGTCAAGTTTAGTCCATTTGTTCACTGCATATCCAGGCATGTAGTTGAGGGCAGATAGAAGCAGCTGCTGGCTCAGACTGAAGTTCCCCTGGTAAAAAACCATAAGTGTGACAGACCATAAGAAGCCAGGCAATGGGGACCCCTAAATCCAAAATAACTCTCCTCCGATTCCTTACTCAAGTGAGAGAGTCATGGATCAAGGACAACAACCTCATCAACCCAGGTTTACCTCTCTGGGATGAGAGCAACATAGTTAACATAAGTGAGTAGGCATGTCTGCATATACACAAGTACTGGAGCCTTTAAAGGTAACTCAAGTACTTCTAGCAGGTCAATGGAGAATTGACAAAAAAAATTTAGATATAGATTGTGATCCTTGTTCTACTAGGCAATTAAAAACACTTTGTTCTATTATAAAAATAACAGATATGCAAAAAGTGGGGAAAATTCAACCATAATTCATCAGCTGGACATTAAAATTGAATGTTGAAAGATTTATTTTTCAAAACAGAGAGGAGAAGAAAGAACATTTTTAAGAAAAAAGGCACAGGGTTATAAAAGAGTATGAGACACTAAGGACATGGGCTATTTAATGGAACATATGGTCAATGAAGGAGAGAGAAAGGCAGTTGTTGAGTTACAAAAAGCTAGTTTGGGATCAGATTGGTTAGGGCCTTTATTTCATGCTGAGTCATTTGGCCTTTATCTCATAAATTATGGGGAGTCATTGAAGGTCTTAGAGCCTGTTGATGGATACCAATCCCATCCTTTAAGATAGAAACAACTAAATCTCCCCATGGGTGGCTGAATAAAAGTCAGCCTCATCCAAGCACTTGTCCCACATGCCCCTCCAGAACCACGTGATTATTCCTTGGTCTCCCTCACTATTTCCTCTCTCAAATCCATGTTCTTCTAAATTCCCTTAGGACTTTGATTCTTTGGACATATTTGGATGCCCTTTTCTTACTCAATGACTTCAGTTTCCTGCTTAACTATCAGTTGCTAGACTTTAGCATTATCTGCAGGTTGAAATAACAAATAATTCCTCCCCAAGACTCATCACCATAGACTCCTCTCCAGTTTCTCCATGCCTGTAGCAATCCCAACCAGAAAACAGTGATGGAGTGAGGAAGGGCTAGAGAATGGCAGAATTGAATACTTGGGACAGACTGTATGACCCTCAAAGTGTAACCTTTACAGAAAACATTTGCTTATATCTGCTCTAGATCAAAATAAATGAATGGTTATCAGGCAGTTAATGAAAAGAAATGAATACGTAGGCACATTCTTGAAATGTTTTAAAATTTTAACTAAAGAAAATGTAATGACCCAAATATTTATGCAAAAAGGAATAAATTTCAAGCTGTCCCAATACTTTGTCTTGTAACAATAGAGAAACATCTATATAGTGTTGGAAGAAAAGTGTGTGGCCTAGCCAAGTTATGAGACTTGTAAAAAGGCTCTAAGTGTAACCAGGGACGTGCTATATTTGAGGAATAGAAAGAAAGTATGTGTGCTATGGTGTAGTGAGCTTAAGGGAGAGTGGTTCCAGGTGAGGTTGGAGAGAAACATGGGAAGAGATTCTATAGAGCCTCACTGACTACTGTAATAAGCTTGGATTCAAAGTTCAAAGGTAATTCCTTAGGGGCATTAACCATGGCAGTGAAAGGATCAGATCATTCATGGCAGGGAAAGGTCACTCTGGCTATTTATTGTATGGAGAGAGGATGCCTGGGACAAAATTGAATATATGGATGTCAATTAGGAGCTTACTGCAGTTGTACAAGTAAGAGATAGTGGAATCTATAAAAATTGTAACAGTTGGGATCAAAAAAGGAAAACAGATTTGGGTTATATTTTGAAAGTAGAGGAATATAGATTTCCTTCTAGATTAGCTGTTGTGTTAGGGTGGCAAATTCCGTCTTGAGCAGTTAGGTAGAGAAGCATGTTTTGTAGAGGGAATCAAGAATATTGTTTATGCCATGTTAATTTTAAATTTTAAAAGTCTATTTAAGACCTAAATGGACGTGTTGAGTATTTATTACTGTTTTTATCATGATAGTTGCTACATAGTAAGCTTTTGTTGTCTGCTACTTATTCTATAGTTAAAATAATTTTGTCTGCAAGTTACCATATCTCAACTTGTTTAAAAAGTAAGAATAATTTATAAAATTGATATAATAAGAAAACACAAGGCAGGGTGGCTTTAACATTGGTTAATTCAGTGGCTCAAGAAATCAAGGACCCGGTTCTCTCCTCTTCCTCCTCCTTCTCCTCACCCCATATCCCCCCAATATATCACATAGTCCTTCTGATTATGACAACTAAATGATAAGCTCTAGTGGAGGAAGAACTGTTTTTACTCATCAATCACTTTTTTTACGTCATGAGCTTTTTATTTTGAAAAAGGTCAAGCAGAAAAATTTACTTCTTGAGAGAAACCAAGATGGCGGCATAGGTAAACACCTAAACTGCTGCCTCGCACAACAATTTCAAAACTACAACTAAAAGACAAAACGGACATCATCCAGAACCACAGGAAGGCTGGCTGAGTGGAAATTCTACAACTAGAAGGAAAGAGAAAAGCACACTGAGACTCAGAGGAGCTGCAGGAGGCAGAGGTACACAGGCGCGCGCGCACGCACGTGCAGAGAGGGTGGGCAACTGAGTGCGTGGCTGGCTTTCTCAAGTGGGAGGGAGACAAAAGCTCCCGACTGCACTGAACTCCAGTTCTGGGCAAGACTCTGGGGACCCAAACTCATTCGGGGAGAAACTGGACTGTCCGGCAGCGGGCTGAACTCGAGGGTGGCTTTCTCTCAGAGGTTCTTGCAGCCATTACCACGGGACACTGAAACACAGGGGCCTATTAGGGCAGGGCTGATGGGAAACCAATGCTGTCTACTGCGCCCTGAGACTCCGCCCCATCCAAGCTGAGCACAGAGGCTTTTGCAAGTCTAGTCTCATAAGGGTGTCTCCAGCACAGAAGTTCTCCCAGTGTAGACACAGCTGATCCTCACAGCCAATTAGCCTGCAGGTCAATTCCTCCCAGTGAAACCAACAACAATCAAGACTTAACTACAACAAGACTGTGCACACAGCCCACAAAGGGGTGCACCAAGAGTGTCCACCTCAGTTAACTGGGGAGGCTGAGCCACTGGGCCCTATAGAACACCTAGCACACAAAGCCACTCTATCAACTCAGGGAAACAGCCAAAATGCGGAGACAAAGAAACAGATCACAAATGAAAGAAATGGAGGGAAGCAAATGACTGGATATAGAGTTCAAAACCATGGTTATAAGGTTTTTCAAGAATTTTCTAGAAAAGGCTGATAAATTTAGCGAGACCCTCAAGGATATGAAAAAGGACCAACTAGAAATTAAGCATACACTGACTGAAATAAAAAATAATATACAGAGACCTAACAGCAGACTAGAGGATCCCAAGAATCAAGTCAAAGATTTGAAATACAAAGAAGCCAAAAACACTCAACTGGAAAAGCAAAAAGAAAAAAGAATCCAAAAATATGAATAGTGTAAGGAGCCTCTGGGACAACTTCAAGCATACCAACATCTGAATTATGGGGGTGCCAGAAGAAGAGAGAGAACAAGATCCTGAAAACCTATTTGAAGAAATAATGACTGAAAACTTTCCCTACCTGGTGAAAGAAATAGACTTACAAGTCCAGGAAGCACAGAGAACCCCAAACAAAAGGAATCCAAAGAGGACCACACCAAGACACATCATAATTAAAATGCCAAGAGCGAAAGACAAAGAGAGAATATTAAAAGCAGCAAGAGAAAAACAGTTAGTTACCTACAAGGGAGCACCCATACGACTGTCAGCTGATTTCTCAACAGAAACTATGCAGGCCAGACGGAGTGGCAAGAAATATTCAAAGTGATGAACAGCAAGAACCTACAACCAAGATTACTCTACCCAGCAAATCTATCATTCAAAATTGAAGGGCAGATAAAGAGCTTCACAGATAAGAAAAAGCTAAAGGAGTTCATCACCACCAAACCAGTATTATATGAAATGCTGAAAGGTATTCTTTAAGAAGAGGAAGAAAAAGAAAAAGGTAAAGATAAAAATTATGAACAACAAATACATATCTATCAACAAATGAATCTGAAAATCAAGTGAATAAAAAAATGTGATGAACAGAATAAACCGGTGAATATAATAGAATCAGGGACATAGAAAGGGAGTGGACTGACAATTCTTGGGGGGAAAGGGATGTGGGGGGTGTGGAAAGAGAGTGGACAAAAATCGTACACCTATGGATGAAGACAGTGGGGGGGGGGAGGGGGGTAAGGGCAGAGGGTGGGGTAGGAACCGGGTGGAGGGGAGCTATGGGGGAAAAAAGAGGAACAATTGTAATAGTCTGAACAATAAAGAACTATTAAATTAAAAAAATAAAATAAAATAAAATGTAAAAAAAAAATTTACTTCTTAAAAAAAAAAAAGAAAGAAAAAGAAAAAGGTCAAGCATATAGGAATATAGAAAGAATAGCTTTTCTGGCCAAACCATTGAAATGAAGTTGCAGATATCATGACTTTTTTGTTCTAAATACTTCAGCATGCATCTCCTAAGGATAAAAAAAAATATCCTATGTAAGGACAGTACAATCATCAGACTTAAGGAGATTAAAAATAATTCCATAATATAATTTCAAATCTAATGCATATTCAAATCTCCAATGGTCCCTAAATGCCCTTTATGTTTTTAAATCTTGGATCCAGTGATTATTTGCCCATTGTATTTGTTTATGAGTCTTTAGTCATTTAATCTAGAACAGTTCCCTACCTTTTTTGTTTTTGACATTGATGTTTTGAAGGGTTCAGGCTTTGTAATAAGTATCACATTCTGTATTTATCTGATGGTTTCTTTATGGTGTCAGCTAATTTTTTTCTCTGTTCACTGTATATCCAGATATGAGGGCTAGTGCCTTGGGTAGATTTAGGCTATTTTTGGCAAGATAACTGCATGGGTGAGTCTGTGTACTACAGTATATCAAGCACAGTGTCAGGATATACTACTATTGATGGTATTAAGTTTGATGGCCTGATTAAAGTGATGGTAGGCATATTCCTCTATTACAAAGGTACATATTCCCTTCAGAAACTTATCTGGGTGGAAGGGATGACACTTTGCCATCATGTTCTTTCTCAACTAATGATTTTAGTATCCATTAATGACACTTACTTAAACTTGAACTGATTATTACATTAGGGTATAAAATAGCAATATTCTAATTCTGTCATCCTTTCACATTTATTAGTTTATATTTTTTCTGTAAATAAAAGCATCCTTTTATTTAAAGGTTACTATGGATTCATGCATTATTTTTAATTTAATATGTTATTACCAATTACAGTGGTTACTCTTTTTGGTGCTTAAATTATCTTGAATTTTGCCAACTGGAACTCCTTCGCTTGTCCCCTCTGTGCTTTTGACATTATCCCTTTAGTGCTCTTTTGTCCCAGAGATAGATTAGCCACTTCTACAAGGAGCTGTTGTCCCCTTAGGTAGGGGCTGGGATTTAGAAACCAAGATATGTTTTTGGGTATGTTTATTGATGGTGACTTACTATTCCTTCCATCTTCTTTTAATAGAAAGAGCTACAGTATATATAACCCACACATAAATATATAATCTATATCATCATAAATTTATATTCATATTTCCAATTCAAAAATAACATTAGATCTTATTTTACACTGTGCTTGCATTTTTCCTTTAAAGTTAACATATTGGTTTATAAAAATAATAGTAATTAGCTTTATGTATAAACAATGCACATAAAATAACTTTGAAATTATAATACCAATATCACTATAATAAGAAAAAGCCCTACCAAGTAAAATTTAAGATTTCTTTGTGGTTACATGGTATAACGATTGTGGTTATGTTATTAGTATAATATAGAGTATCCAGCTGTGTTCAGTTATTTTGTCTATCTTATTTAGGAGCAAAGAAACCCTTCCTAGAATTTCTGGGGTGACCTCTTTCTAAGTCTCACTGGCAAGGAAATAAGATTTCCAAGATTGCCCTTGACTAATCAGTATTTATTTCTGAATCTCTTGGAGGAGAGATAGAGACGTGGACAAAATCTGGGCTCTTTAGCAAAAAAGAGGGGGCAGGGCTATTTGGCACCATCTCTGCTTGTTACAACTATTATTAGGACAATCGTTGCTGATTTCTAGGCTGCTTCCCTAAATATACATAGGTGCCACTCTACACCGTTTACATTAATATTCAGAAAATACAAATCCCTAATATTGACATGGCCGTGGTGAAATTCATATGTTGGTGATGAATGTGTCAATGGGACTTTGCATTGTGGAAATTAGGTTGACAAGATAAAAAAAAACTGTATTTATATGGTTTGACTCCTTTGAACCTGTCCTGTGTTAATAACCCAAATAATTCAAATTTAAATGTCTGTGTAGTGAAATGTTTAATTAAATCATAATGCAGTTGCTTAATGGAAATGTGGTTCCATCAAAAATGATAATTATGAACACCATGCGGTAACCATGTAACCAGAAGAGTTTTTATAAAGTGAAGTGGAAAAACCCAGAATATAAAAGTATGCTTATGCAATAACTGTAATTTAAAATTTATGTCTGGCATATGGGCAGAGGCTAGACAAGAACATGGAAAAAGGAACTCAGCTTGATGGGGATGAGTAGATGATGGACTGTAGGTAAATTTCTAATTTTACTTAGAATTGTGTTAATGTTTTTCAACTAAAACAACTAAAAACAAAGGCAAATTGAGGGGACATTTTTCTCCTATGTGCTAAAGTCAACCAGAGATTTATCTGTGCTCTTAAGCAGATATAAAGCTTATTTTTAAGAAAATTTGATTGTATCTATAAGCTTTCCTAGGTTACCCTGCCCCTTCATCTGGGAAAGTAGAAGTCAGAGCCACAGCTTGTCAGTTGTGCCACTGGAATGTCTCATATCAAAAGCTGATGGAATTTGCTTCGTTCAGCCACACAGAGGAACTGCACCCTCAGTGCTGCCAGAAAGCTCAGTCTGGAATTGATTGCTATAGTTCCTTCAGAGTGCAGTTGAATTGATTGCTTTTTGAAAAATTCTCTAAGGAATTTGCTGACCACGTGCCTACTGGGCTGTGTCCCTGGCTGGAGCAGAACATGATAAAGGAAGATCCTAGGGCTCATCTAGTGGAAGGGTCCTTTGGGAGAAATGCAGTGCCAAGACTTGAAATTGGGAACTTGGAAATTTGATAAAGAAAGAAGCTGGAAGTAACCATTTGGTCATCCAAAACTAAATGGACAAGTAGTGGAAACATGAAAGTTAGCAGAAAATGCAATTCTCTAAGTGTGTATGTGAGGACATTTCTTTTGTGTAGACCCTGGTCAGAGCAGGGTTCGCCTCTAAACGGTTCTAAATAATAACAGAAGCCCATTCCTCCATTTTTCTGGGCTCTGTTCTAACATGCATGCTTGGAGATTGTATTGGCTTTGCTCATTTTAGAATTGCCTTCACAGAGTAGCAATGTTGTCCCCAACTCCCTTCTAGCCTCCCCCCCCCCCCCCCGCCTTTGGTATAATAAAGAATCTCTAAAAGAAATAGCTGTGTGAAGACGGTTGTTTTATCTCCTGTAAAGCCACTTTGAAGACATCATCTGTTGTTTTACTCAACATCTAAGTGATGAATTCTTTTTACAGTTATGTGATTATGTGATAAATGCTTTTTTAAAATTCTTTTTAGAATACAGTGGCAGGAAAACATTCTCTCTTCTCATGAATTGGTTACGAGTTATTTTCTATCCTTTGGTGACAACTTTGAAACTAGTTTTACTTCCCTTTTTGCTTTGAGTGCCAGGAAGCTCATAACTAAATACAATGCAATACTTTTTGGTTGTTGTTAATCCTCACCCTTCCATTGATTTTTAGAAAGAGTGGCAGGGAGGGGAGAGACAAAGAGAGAAACATTGATGTGAGAGAGACACATGGATTGGTTGCCTCCCGCATGCTCCCTGACCAGGGCCAGATGGAGCCTGCAACTGAGATACATGCCCGGGATAGAACCCGGGATCTTTCAGTCCAAGGGCTGATGCTCTATCCACTGAGCTAAACCAGCTAGGGCAGTTTAAAACTTTCTTATAGTCGATATCAGGCATACTTATCTTCTTTTCTTGGAAATATTCTGATTTTGTTATCTCATATATATTTTGACTATGCAATTTATTTAAGCATTCTTTGAGTCACTTTAAATTTAGAAAGGGAAACAAGATTATCTGTAAGTAAATATCCAATGAGAAAGTTAAAGGCAGCAGTTTGTAATGGAAAGAAGAGTGGTTTGGGTATCATATGGGCCTGAGTTTCAATTCTTGCTCTGCTGCTCGTTGCCCTTGTAAGTCTGGGCATATTGCTGATCTTGATTGACACTCAATGTACACATTTCCAAAGTGGAGCTAATTGGTCAGATACATTTATATACAATAAATGTGCTGTGTGGATTTAAGGTTGTTCTCTCTCCCTATGAACAAGCCCCATTGTTTTCGCCTGGGAAAGAAAAGACTGAAGGGAGATACAAAGGCTTTCATGAAATATAGGAAGGGGATCATGTTCCCAAGGACAAGCAGAGATGTCTGTAACAAGAAGATTTTGATTCCAGAAAATAAAGCAATTTTCTAACTATTAGATCATCCTAACAATGGAAAGAGGTTCTTGTTACTGCAAGTGGAGGGCAGAATCTGGAGGAGCTGCCTTGAGGCACCTGAGGCAAAATTCGGACACTGGGTGGAACACTGTCCAAGTGCAATATGAAGTTCTGCTCAGCCCTGTGTGACCTTATACCATCCTTAACCTACTCAGACTTGTTCTTCGCAACCAAACCCATCACATCAGACCTCAGCGTGACCACCAGTTGTGCCAAAAACCTTAGAAAGTAAGTTCCTGGTTCTCAGGGTCATTTTTCATTTTTACAGTTGCCTGTATCTGATAACCTGCAGGCACTGTAGAACCCAGGAGGACCCTAATCAAATATAAGGAACCTAGAGGCAAAACTTTCTTATTAAACTCACTAGAACATATATGAGTAAATTATTTATAAGTAAATTGCTTTCTGATGAAAGCGGCACCCTTGGCACACTTTTTGCATTACTTTCAGATATTTTATTCAAAATTTGAGGGTAAATTTTTACCCCCTCCTTTACTGAGGTCTACCATGTCAGGCCAATAACCCAAGGCTTATCTAATCTTATTTGAAATGTTTTCATATCCACCTTTTCTTTTCTAGCTTAGCCCAGCAGAAAGATGTAGGCATTGGGACCACACATCCCTTGCTTTAAACTTCAATTCTGACCCTTTCTTACTGGATGACCTTGTACAAAATATTTAACCTCCATGAGCCTTTGCTGCATCTGTAAAATGGGCTTACTTACAGGGTTATTGTAAGTATTTTTAATCAATGGATGCACTTCAATTGGTGTAGAGGTAGATTTGTGATATTTGCTCAATAAATCTTATTTCTCTTTTTTTTCTCTTACATTCTCTGAAGGTTTCTCTGATTACATTAGAGCAGAATTCTTATATCCTTCATGTATCAATCAATTACAGATTGTCCTGAAATATTTCATAGAAGAATTTTATTAGTATTTATCTTCTGATGATTTTATAACTCTCCAACTAAACTATAAGCCCTATTCATTCATTCATTCATTCATTCATTCATTCATTCATTATTCATTCATTTACTTAGTACTCACTTATTTAAAAGTGACCAAGTACCAATTACTAATTGATACTTTAAATGGTTATTGGGAATTCTATTTTTAAGGATTGTACTTCCTGGCACCTGGCACATATGCTCACAGATGTAGAATGAATGACTGAATGACAGAGTACTTTATACAATTTATTTATTTTTATTTTTTTAATAATATATTTTATTGATTTTTTACAGAGAGGAAGGGAGAGGGATAGAGAGTTAGAAACATCGATGAGAGAGAAACATCGATCAGCTGCCTCATGCACACCCCTTACTGGGGATGTGCCCGCAACCATGGTACATGCCCTTGACCGGAATCGAACCTGGGACCTTTCAGTCCACAGGCCGACGCTCTATCCACTGAGCCAAACCGGTTTCGGCACTTTATACAATTTAATCCCGTGGCTGAAGGTAAAATGGATAGAAAGAGAGAAAGACTGGAAGGAAAAGAGATTAGGTGATTATCACAGTAGATAAAACCAATATCTGAAGTAGGGGAGTGAAAGTAGAGAGAGAAAACCTGGGAGACAATTAGGCAGGATATAAAGACTGGATAGGAGAGTGGTCTGGAGGTAGACTCACGGGGAATTATCTAGTGACTGGCTATCACGGAGTAGGAAGGGAAGGAATAGTCAAATGTAAAATCAATATCTTGAGTGTTATGGTCTGCAGGTACCTTTAAAATGCATCAGGGATTACAAACTAGAGAATGTTTGGGAGGAAAGATGAGTTAAGTTCTAAATGTGTTCAGTTTAAGGCGTTGGCGGGTCATTCAGGGAGAGATATAGAAGTATTAGTGAGAAATCTGGGACAAACCAGGAGATGAGAATGTAGCTGAAACTTTTCCTAGAAAGAGCATGTGGAGAAGGGAGTTTCAGATAGAGGGAAACAGTGTGGGAAAGCCTAAGGGTTGAAAGGGCTAGCACCCATTGCCCTGCTGTAAGTAGCATGACTGTTGGGTGTAGTGGGAGAGGACAGGAGCTGAGACCAGATCTGTAAGGCAGGATCAGGTCATAAAGAACCATATCTGATGAAGGGTTCCAGAATATGTCCTGTGGGTGCCGAAAGCCACTCAGCATGCACATGGTCAGATCATCAGATCAGGAAATACAGGATGGAAAATACCCGCAAGTTGTATTAAGTAGATGACACAGGCCCCAAGACTTGAGTTGAAATTGTCATTTTCAAATGAGCTTTTCTAGATTCTGATACTTGAGATCCCACCATTAAAACAAGTTCCTTCCTGTTACTAGTCTTAAGTTTTCTGCTCTGAATAAAATGTTCCCTTTCTTCCTCTACCTCTTCTACTCCTCCTTCATCTTCTTCAACAAGAGAAAGATGATGACCTTCCTTACTCAAAAGCAGTAGTCACCAATCTTTCGGACCTCACGGACCACCAGTGGTCCGCAGACCACCGGTTGGTGACTGCTGCTCTACAGACCTCAGCAAACTCCAGCTCTGGATTCTGAAGGAAGGGGATCATTTTTCAGTCATCTAGAGGAGACTCTACATAGGTGGTGTGGCCAGCAGAGTAGAGCTACTCTGGACACTGTTTTTTAAGCATCTATGAGGGAAGGAGTGGAGGATTTCTGTAGAAACAGACAGTCATGGATTTTTCTTCAGACAAGAATTCTCTGGCACAAACGCTGAAGTTCCCGTTTCCTAGGGACGCCTCCTCTTTGATGGTGGTCACACCTGATCTAATGACGCTGTAATGAGAAGCAGCGCGACATTGCCATCTTAGATCTTTGACCTGCACCTGAATGTGTTCCCAACAGGAAGGAAACTCAGGAAATCAAAACAGGAAGGATTCTATTGTCAGGCTAACATGCCCACAATTGCTGGGCTCCGAATGCCTTATTGGCATTCCTATTCACGTCCAACCCTAGTGTAATTAATCACTGATGCATTTGCTATCCCAGGCTACAAAGATATGTCTTGAAGCCTTTTCAAGTTTCTTCCAAGCTTCTTGCCTTGGCATTTTCCCAAGCTGCTTCTTGAAGAACAGCAAGCTGGTATTTGGAGCATATGGCGATGGTCTGTTTGTGTGTTCATTAAATCAAGATACCAATAAAAAGAAAGCAGAAAGCTCTCTGTCCTTTAAATGAAATTGTCAACCCAGATATCTGCTGTCTTTCCCAAACCCTGCCCTGAAATGCCTGGCAAGTGGGGCTATGTTATAATGACAAATTAATTCATATCAGACTTTGATCAGAGCCAGGAAAATTTTTTGACATCAATTTTCAAGAGTTGCATTTCAAAAATCAGAATTCATTTTAGTGCCTACAGTTCCTAACAACAACAGCTGAAAACTCTTGCCTTATGTGTAGCGTCTACCTCTAAGATGAGGCTGGGATGGGGACATTTTAGGGCTGTCACAGATGTGAGTGTTAGGAAGGCAATGTTGGGGGCTTCTTGGTGTGTATGGTCTAAACCCAGCAGAAGGGGGCTGTCTTGCTGACTGGAGGTCTATGCACACACAGTGCTGGGATTGCCTCTCTCTCCCTCATTTTGCCTTGCTCTGTCCTCCTGCCATGTAACGTGTCAAAAGCAAATGAAAATTGAGAGGATTCGGCTGAAAATAGAATTGAATTCTATTAGTCCGCCTAATAGTGAAGGTGCATTTGGAAATACAGTGCAGTATAGCTAATGTTTACCACTTGACTACTCATGCCCCAGGCTCAAAATGCATAATGATGCAAATTAAAACCCAGCAAATGGAGGAGCTGGAATCTCAAAGATAACCATACCTAACACGGCTACGACAGAACATCTGCTCTTTAATTAATCTTACGTAAAGACTGAAGTGCGGCATTAAGATGCGCAGTGTTTATGACAACGGTGTTTTTGTGGTTAACATGCTCCTGGACTCCCTCGTGGAATTGTTGCCGCTTTGTAACCCACACAAAGCCTAGCTGAACAAGCCCCATCAGCCAGGAGAGAAAATATGGGCAGGAAGGGTACTGAGAAGAGAATATGGTAATTTCAGAATATAAATCAGGCCAGGCACCAGACGTAACTTTCATTTCTTACTTGTGGAGTTGGACTGGGTGGTAGAAATTTAATCCGAATATTTCATTCTTTTAATATGGGAACTCAACTGTGTGTATGTTTGCATATTTATATACACATATACATGTACATAGACACATACATATATCATTATATATCACCTTTTATATTTTATGAAGAACTTTTGCATGTAGCACAATGGTTAAAGTCATAGGCTTTGGGGCCAGATTGTTGGAATCTTTCCACTATTTCCTAATCTACCATATTGGGTAAGTCCCTTATCATCTCTGTGCCTCAGTTTCCTCATCTGAATAAAAGGCCTAATAACAATTCCATTTTTAGAAGGTTTTTATGAGAATTACATTAACATTATAATTACCATTTACAGTGTATTTACCTTGTACTGGCATAAATGTAGTACTTCATTTACATGAATTAACTCCTTTAATCTTCTCAATACCCTTATAGTAAATAAGCTAATATGTTCAAGACTCTTAAAACCATGACTGATACATTTCAGAATATGCAGTAAATGTTAGCAATGATAATTACCATTATTTTTTATGTCATGTATAACTTTACTCCTCACCACTGCCCTGTGAGAATGGGGCTGTTGGTTTCCCCTCTTGATAAATGCAGCCGAAGCTCAGAAAGATTAATGTACCCAAAGCTAGACATTTGGAGAGTGACAGAACAAGGATTCTAGCCCCAAATCACCTGGCTTCAAATGTTGTGCTTTAAGTCCCTTCTCATTCTAAAATTGGGGTGATGGGTAATTGTAAACATTGGAGGGGTGGAAAAGAGGAGTGTGGTTTGAAACTCATTGTAATGACGTGTTTGTTCACATCAGTGCTACCAAATCAAAGCATGCTCGGCGCTGAAGGAAAATGGAGGTTATCTCAGATGTCAAAACACTTCCCCGGGAACATTACTGTGTTGGACACTGGCCATTTTATAAATTTCAATATTCATTTTTGCTCCACCGCTCTTTGGTATTCCTGTGACACTCATTCACCAAGCCTGATGGTAATATTACGGAAACGACGAGGCATCAAGATCTTAATTTTGCTCTGACATGGAATCTATTCCTGTTTCATATACAGGTTGGCTGCTGTTTTCCAGCAGATGCTTTAAGGTTGACACGTATAAAATTCACACACTGTTTAGAATTCAGTGGAGGGGGAAAGGAGGACCACAAAGACAGAAAAGGAGGAAGAGAGACATGAGACGCTTATGCCTTTTCCTTGACACTGAAATGGAATCCTTACGCGTGAGACTTTCAGAGCCCTGACAACAGAGTCTCCTGTTTGCTGGGGAGCTCGTTTAGTGGTGTTATTTCCCCATGGATGGTAAGAGTCTTTCAGGGAGGAGCGCACAAAGCTAATCACAAGCAAACAAAGAAGAAGAAGGCAATGCGTATTCCCATCCACCTTGTTCCTTCCACTGGAGGGGGCTCTCTCTACCCCTTCTCTTAGGATGTGAAAACAAACCAGATGGGTGTGCTATCTCCACCGTTTGGCCTTTAGCAGAGTCTCTGGAACAAAGCAGGGCAGCGTGGCTTCCTGAAGACTTGCTGGGGGGACGGGGGGAGGGGGCCCGCAGAGGGGGATGGGGGAGAGAAAGAGAGAGAGGCTGGATGAAATCTTGAATAAAAATGATAGGTTATGCTTTAGACCGAATACAAATAAGCTATCTGAAGAATATATAGAAGTGGCGTGCATGCTGCTTCTTGAAAGAGTCATTTTTATTTGTCCATCTATGTGTAAAGGAGAAAGGAAGATAAATTGAAAGGGAAGTGCCATTTCTGTAATATTCGCTCTGGCAAAGGGTTTGCAAACAATATAAAAATAGCGGCTCTTCCAAAATGATGGCTTTGCTTGAAGTTTATCCACCTCTCTCCCCAGGTCTTGCCACCCCTGCCCCTTCTCTCACCAAATATATATATACATATATATATATATATATATATATATATATATTTTTTTTTTTTTCAAAGCTAGCATTTCCCCCACCAAAAAATATGTTCGAAGGTAGCATAGACATGGTGGAGAAAAGACAGTGATCTTTTGTATGTTATTATAATTAACCGGGCCTGTTTCATCATCAGATTATAGAATGAGGTGCAGTGTTAAAAAAACCCAAACACAAAACAAAAAACGGACTCAAGGAAGAAACCAGGAGAAATGACCATTTTAATTGCATGTTTGTTCTCTCTTCGCTTTCCCAAATTGGTTTCGTTTCCTCCGAGTGGGGTAAGTGCCAGGGTATTCATACGAGCAGGGGGCCAGGGTGGTTTTTTAACATTTACCAGCATTTGAATTACCTCCGGATGGTTTGGCGGCCTCTAAATTTATACCCTTGAAGGCACAGCAACAAGCCTTGCTCTCCTATGGAAGAGACTTGAAAGCATGCCAGGACAGGACCTCCGTCCTCCCTTCTCAGAGTCCTGGCACGCAGAATCCCACAAGAAAACAAAAGGCATTTGTGAGGAGCCGTCCAGGAAGAAAGATTAACAATATAAACCGAGGGGGGTGGAAGAGAAAGAAAAGAAAAAGCCCTTTAAGATGGTTTTGTGCTTATTTTCATAGAACTTGCACAGTCCCTGAATATCCTCTAATCAAAACCAAATGCTTGTTGCTGTACAGCAGCCTCTCTTTGTTCGTTGGTAATGCCCACTCTGCTCCGGCGGGGGGTGGGGCCGGGTCTGGCCGGCTTATCTTTCCACCAGGAATAAACAGCTTCCTCAAGGTTAGGGCCTACCGCTGGCTGGAAAAACGTCCTTTGGAATCTGGACCTGGCGCTCCATCACCCCAAATGCCTGATGAAAAAGTTGAAGATTTCTTTTTTTTAATTCCTCTTGATCCTGAAATATGTCAAGGAACAGGAATAGAAAAAGGATCTACTTCTTTTTTCCTCCCTCCATCTCTGTCTCTCATTCGCTCTGTCGGTCCATCTGTTCACTTCTCTCTGGGGGCTTTTCTCCTCTTTTCTCGGCTCTTCCCCTGTCATCGTTCCTCCATCTACTTCTGCCCCTCAGTCGGTCTCTGACTCAGATCAGAAATTCCATAAGCTTTCAACTTGATTGGCTAATGTTGTCTGACCTTGACTTTATGTGGGCTGGAAGGATTTCAGTGTTGGTTTTATCAGGATTAGCTTTTTATCTGCACAAAAGTACCCGAGCAAAAGTAACTCTGTCTTCTTGTCTTTCACCTTTGACTTGCTGGTTTCTCCTCTAACTTCTCAAACAATGTGAAAACAGAAAGAAAACAAAACAATGGTTGTGATGGTTACGGTGCTATGACTTTTAGTACAGGGCAGAGGAGATGGAGCCATAATCTAGTGCTGGGCTCGGGATCAATGTATTTGGGTCACACTAGGTCAGTGGTTCTCAACCTTTCTAATGCCGCGACCCTTTAATACAGTTCCTGATGTTGTGGTGACCCCCCACCATAAAATTATTTTCGTTGCTACTTCATAACTGTAATTTTGCTACTGTTAATGAATCATAATGTAAATATCTGTGTTTTCCGATGGTCTTAGGCGACCCTGCTAGTGGTTCTCAACCTGTAGAGCCTAAGACCATCGGAAAACACAGATATTTACATTACGATTCATTAACAGTAGCAAAATTACAGTAATGAAGTAGCAACGAAAATAATTTTATGGTGGGGGGTCACCACAACATGAGGAACTGTATTAAAGGGTCGCGGCATTAGAAAGGTTGAGAACCACTGCACTAGGTGATGTTATTGAGGGAGTCAGCAGTGTGTTTTGCTTTTAAAGCCAGACAGTTCCTTTCCACTGCTTATGGGTGTCCAAGGCATCCTGCATGGGGGAACGGGAAGGAAAAAGGAGACCGCAGAAGCCCAAACACACAGGATCTGTACCTTTTCATGTCGCCCCAGCTCCTTGCAACATAAATTGACTTTGCAAGATTGGCTCTGAAAATGAATACCCAGGACATCATTCTGTGTTACTTTCCTGTGAAATTACTTTTCTGAATGAAAATATTGAATTGCTTTGAAAGCAAGTAGTATAATATCTCTGGAAATGAAAATCCCGTGGAAATCACAAAGGGGAGAAGACTGGAGGATATGAAAGCTTTATATCTCTAAATGTTAGTCAGGCCCAGGATTTTTTTTTTTCCTTGACGACAATCATAACTGCTCTTTCTGATGTTGATACACTGGGCGCTGGAATCTCCTAGATGCTTCTATTACAGATTTATGTTTTATCTACAGTAAACAGCCAATATCATTATCTTAATTTACTACGGCATTTGTATGCACTCGGCGCTTTTCGTAGTCTTACTCGCCTAGCAAGTCCGACCTGCGGAATTTTCCTTGTCTCAAGGGGAACATATTGACTTACCGCCAGGCTTCTGGCCATCACAGACAGAGCTGCGGCTGAACTGACAGATGATCAGGGCAGATGCTTCCGAGGAGCTGGAGGCGTGGACCAGGGGCCTCACACTGCATCGGCTACCAGGTTGCTCACCTTCATCCTCAGATCATCTTGAGAGGGACGGCTCCACCATCCTTGGGTCATCGACAGGTTCCCCAACTGCAGGGGGAATTTCCTGCAAATAAAAGTGCTCTCTCTCAAGACATGTTCCCTTCTCCATCTTCTCCCTCAATCTAGTCTCTTTAGGTTCGATTCCTTGAATCACCTTTATTGTTTAGGTACTTTACATTTGGTGTCATTTATTCTTTTGTCTGTGTTGGTGTTTTTTGTTTGTTTGTTTTAAGAGCAAGGTGTCCATTGTCAACTGAATAAGTTATACAAGGCCTGTTTCACCTTCCCCCAGACAGTAGTAAAAAAGGCAGGAAAGAGGAACAAACACTAAGGGGAGGATCTGGAAGCCAATGGAGATAACGTGATTCCAGAGGAGTATTGCCTCTCTGTGGAGGAGATGGAGCCCTCCGCCCGATGGAATTGCAAGCCTGCCTGGTGGCGGAGCTGAGTGAAGCTGCAGATACAGTGTTGGATGCTGTCAGGAATGTAGAGAGAAAAGAGATACGAGGTGATGGAACCAATGGCTGGATTTCCAAATGCTTTATATGCTTCTCGTGTTTAAATCAATGAAAAGAAAAATCTTGAGCAGTCAAAAAGGGTATAGTGATCCTGGGGAATTTGCAATAATCTCCAAGAATAAAATGATGCCATATCACTTTCATTTTATTTTGTAGATAAAAACCTGGCCATTTATACAAGAGTAGTATATTTGAACCAGGTCCATTGTAAAACCTTAAAGTAGAGATGAAAACAGAGGTCGATGGTTTTCAATTTGGCGGACCTATAATTGATGGTACCCAAAGAAATCAGGAGGGAGATCCCTGGAGAAATGGTGAAGTTTCAGGTCCTTGGTCCTGCCCGGCGGCCTCCTCCTCCTCCTCCTCCTCCTCCTCCTCCTCCTCCTCCTCCTCCTCCTCCTTTTTGTTTTATTAAGAGGTAGGTGAAGACTTATTTGTTCAAGTTGCAGATGACATGAAACTGGAAGGAATAATAATATATTTTATTTTCATTTTTATATATCAAAAAATCTCAACAAACGTGAATTAAATTTAGACTTAGTGAAAAGTCTAATACTTGAATATAAATATGGCTTAATGTGAAACTGAAAACTTTGTATGCGGAAAAGTCAGATGGTTTAGGTAAATAGAGTCAGTAAGAAAGCCCCCGGTTCTTTTGCCCGCGTCCCAAAGTTTCTTGGAAGATGTTGTTCAGGCCCAAGTCAGTCTCTTCAAAGAGGTGGTCAGGCATTCCTTTGGTTTTCCCACACTTTCTTTTCAGTTGCTCTAAAAAAAACTCATATCCTATATGTATACATGCTACTATATGATTGTATATAATGCATGTTCCAGCATATGATGGTGTTCAAAAAAATCCATGAATGGACTTTCTGAATCACCTAAAATCTGATGCTTCCTAAGTAACCCATGCTGCCTTCATCATATGCACGTCTGTCCTGGGACATTCCTTTTTTGTATCCCCATTTTCAGAAAATGCTATTGAGAATTAGTATCCTAAGTCAAACTTCTGACAGTAATTTTTTGTTGTTGTTAATCCTCACCCGAGGATATTTTCCCATTGATTTTTAGGGAGAGTAGAAGAGAAAGGGAAAGACAGAGAAACATTTATGTGAGAGAAACACATCAATTGGTTGCCTCCTGCATGAGCCCTGACTAGGGCCCAGGCTGGGAAGGAGCCTGCAACCAAGGTGCATGCCCTTGACCGGAATCGAACCTGGGACCCTTTGGTCCGCAGGCCAACACTCTAGCCACTGACCCAAACCGGCTAGGTCTGATAGTAATTTTTTTTAATACCCAGTGTTCTTCAAGCCATTTGGCCAAAGTAAGGCTCATCACCAAGGAATGCTCCTCTAACATATAAATACAATTCCAATGTCCTTTGTATTGGAGATCAGAAACTCAGGTGTACAGACATTCCTTGACATGACCAGAGGCTGAATTTTTTAAAAAGGGTGCCAGCCCAAACCAGATATGCTAAAAGCAATTTTCCAATACAGTAATGGCATGTAAGAGATTTAGTATATTTCAGCCACTCTAAGGGGATATAGCTATATTTAATCTATAGTTACTTAAAGTTGGACTCATTTAATAACTATTTAGGGTGAGCGGTGGAGAGAACGAGTTGGAGATGATAAATCAGCTTCCTGATACTGCCACAGGGTTGATGGCTATGGGTCATGTCTGACCTTAGGATTTTCTTTCTATGCTTAAATAAGTTGAAAATCGTTAACAGTTACACTTGTTCCACATTGCCCTGTGTAGCTGTGGAGTCACAGCAGTTAATACAGAGAAAGGAAACTGCAATGCAGAAAAACACAAACACAGCACAAATGCATCTCACCTGACAGGCAGTGGAGAAACGGTGGGGGTGAAGGGTAGATACTGGAACGTTGCCATTTAATGGCAGTTAGCACCCCCTAGTGCAGTGCCCACTCCCCATGGTACTTGCTACACATCACATCCCTGCATCATTCCACTAAAAGGCCTAAATAAAATCATGTGATAGTTCACATATGCAAAACACAAATATATCTAAACTAAGAAGTGCCTGTGTAAGCTTCTATAAAAATAGTCATGGATCACTCCGGCCCGGTGGCTCAGTTGGTTAGAATGTCATCCATGCACCAAAAGGTTGCAGGCTGGATCCCAGTCGGGGAGGGATGCAACAAATCAACGTTTTTCTCTCACATTGATGTCTCTCTCTAAATATGTCATCTCTCTCTCTTTCTCCCTCCCTCCTTCTCCCCTCCCTCCCTCCTTCCCTCCCTTCCTCCTGCCCTCCCTCCCTCCCTTTCTTTCTCTCTAAAAGTCAATAAAAACATATCCTTGGGTGAGGATTAAAAAATGTAGTTGTAGATCCACGAAATGTTTGTTTTCCTTTGTCCAGGTTTGAGGCTAAATGTGTGCTATTGTAAATGAGCAGCTTAGGTTTTCAGTATCAACGTAGAAGGTTCTTTTTCTGGTGTCCTCTTAAACCAGCAGTGTGCATGGAATCCTTGTATTGACACCGAAGCTGTTTCTCTTTATATTACTCTTAACCAATTAGTAACAGAGGAATTTTTGCTGGACCATGTGTCTTGAATTGGTTTGGAAAACATGTGGATCCAACATTTCCGTCCTTTCTCCCATCTTTGATAACTTCCTTCTTCTTCCCCACTGTGATGAGTGCTGACAACCTGATAGGAAAAAGGAGAAATGTAAAGCAATCATCAGAACACAGTATGCTCAGTGCTATTTAAAGGTCATATGGAATTTCCAAGGAACACAGATTTTGGGGTCGGTATGTTCACAGTGGCTTTTCTGAGAGAGGTAGCAACTTGGTTGAGTCTTGGAAGCTAGTTCATAATTTGCAGAATGCAAATGAAATGTCAAGCTATAGAAGGATTTTTCTAAACTTTCCAGTCTGTCTTTAAAGGTAGAAGCAAAGATCTAAAATTTACTTTTATGGAAAAGTTGTACCATCCCCTCTTGCTTTCTATTCTATCAACTTTGCTTTTGATTAGAAGTAAACTTGAAAACTCCGAAAGTGATTTGAGTTGGTTGCTAAGCTTAATTATTAAAAAAGGGAAAACTAGGATCTTCTCATATGGAAAACTGAACAAACAAATGACAGGAAAATAAAACTTTTTACTGGTGTGGTGGGAGTCAGTGTCTCTTGGTGAAGTGAATTCCACCTTTTTGTCCTGCAAAGTAGCAAGTGTGATAGAAGATGCCATAATTGGGTGTCTGGGAGACCTTACGTACAGTCATTCACTAAGTAACCATTGACAGTGTGAGAAGAATTCTGGGGAGGTGGATGGTGCTCAGCCCGGGGAGAAATATCAGCTGACTCATTATTTACAAAATGCAACAAAACAGCCAAAGATCTGAATTTGAAGCACTAAATATGTGTTACTTCCCACCTTACTTTGGTTCAGTATTGGAAAGGCCTGGTCAAGGTGAGTAGAAAAATGTGGTAGGAAAATAACGGAACATTAGTCTGATACTTGATTCATTATTTATTAATAAAATGACCTTTCATTGCCTATTAAACCTTTAGGACTCACTTTCCTAATCAATGCAATATTGGAGGACAAGGGACATGTTTATAATAGATTACCTCTAAGAGCCTATCTAATTAAAATATTTTAACCGAATAGCCAAATTTAATTTTATATTTTCATTGAATATACTTTACTCTTATGAAGTCTTTTATATATGGATATAAACATACATATTTTGAAATAATATGAAAGCATGTGGTAGCCTATAGCTGATAAGGATTTGCTTATTGTCTTGCATCCATGTACCTCAAACATCTAATTTCAATTTCTTTGTCTATCTTCATTTACCTTCAAGCATTTCCCATCTCAGTCAGTTCTCACAATTCTCTGAAAATGTCTAACATACCTTCATCTCCATCTTTTGATTTGTGTTCTTAGAAAGTTCCGTAGCTTGGAGATCCTTGTGTTCAATTCAACTGGTCGTTCAAGGGCCATCATCATAGAGGAACTGTCTCCATGAGTCATACCTGACTGCCTCCTCCTCAAAGCTGAGAGGGATCTTGGCTCCCCTGAAGGCTACCCCTCTCTCGTAACACTTGCCCATTTTCTGCCTTGTGTTACATTTGTTTGTCTAAGTATCTGTTTCCTCATTGAAGAGGCACTGGATGGTGTTAATGGTTGTGCTCCCAGAGATGATGAGAGTGCTTGGAACATGGCGGGCAACTAGTTGATGCTGTTGGAATGGAATTAGGAGCTCATTTAGAATGAAAATGTAAGCTCTTTCATCAGCTCAGGCTCTGTATGATTTTCCCACCTTCTGCTCCGGCCATGCTGGCCATTTTGTGCTCCTGGAACTGTTCCATGCCTCTTCCTTCCTTAGGGCATTTGCACCGGTTGCTTTCCTGCCTAGAATGCACTTCCCCAGATCATAGCAGGTCCCATTCTGTCATTTCCATCAGATCTCTGCTCAGCGATGCCTTCCCTGACCTCACATAACATGACAATGTTATAGAACTCTCTATTTTTACCTCTTTCATTCTTCTCCATAGCATCATGACCATCTGACACAGTATGTATATATTTGTTTGCTAGCGATTTGTAGCCTCCATCAGAATGGAAGCCCCATGTGGGCAGGATCTTTACTCACTGCATTTCCCCCAGTGCCTTAGAACTATGCCTGCTGCATAGGAAGCTTCCTGTGACTTCCCTCCACCTGCTTATGCTCATCTGTGTGTCTAAGAATTCTCTAGGCTCAGGCCAACTTGAAGTCAATGCTGCTTTCTAACCTCTACTTGTGGGAAATCCATAGTCTCTCTTCTAGACTGCCAGCCTCAGGTGAGGAACTCTGATCTAGTGGAACAGGAAAGTCTGAACTATGGTAGTAGCCATAGGATTAATGATATATATTAAAAGAAAGGGGAAGGATAAATACCTGAAGAAAAAAAAAGTAAAGTTATGTTTTTTTAGTAATAGAGGACCTCATGATAAAAAATAGAGTTTAATGAAGCTCTATTAATTTGTTATTCATCATGCATTTTAGTTTAAAAGAGGGCTTATAGCATAGGTTTAGCTTGGCCACATGACTCAAATGAGGCTCAAGTATACATGGAAGCTTTAGTAAGCAGCCTCCATGTACAAAGCATGTTAGGAACCTAAAAGGGGCTTCATGGATTCTATACTCCTAAGAAGTTTATATAAATGATATAAACTTATTAAAATCCTTTGGAATGATCCATCAAACTTTATATTGATCATATAGAGGAATTTGATAAGCACAGAATCAAATTGTTCCTAGACTCAATGACAATTACACCCTGGTTCGTTTCTGTTAGAATGGCTCTAATCCGAACTCAAACACATAATTATTTGGAACCACTGGCCACTTAGTTTCTATTTCTAGCTGATTATATGTTTTGTTCTGTTTTGTTTTGTTTTTCATAAAAATATTCAACAGGCTGCACCCTGATCAGATAGGTCATATTTGGTCTTTGGGTGCATACTCCTATTTAAAACACAAATGGCAAGTGCTCTGAAGAGATATGTATGATACATGGCTGAAAGAGAGGCAAGAGGAAAAGACAACTTTTAAATCTATTCACTAGACAAGTATTTATTGAGCATCTCCTATGTAGCAGCACTGCCTAGGTAGTAAGCACATAAAGGTAACTAAGGCATGCTTTCTGCTCTTGAGGAAATCAATGTCTAGATTTTCAACCCATGGGACTTGCAGAAGCAAAGAAGAAAGCAAAGGGCACTGGGTGGAGAAAAGATGAGAGGTCAAGACCCAGGGTTGAGGAATCTGAGATGATAGCAATACAGCCCAATGGTCTTTACTGTGCTTTTGAAATGAATCCGAGTCTCAGTTTCGGGGGCAGGGGCAGCAGTGAATAAAATGGTAGACCAGCAGGATATGGATGCGAAAAGTTGTTTTCTATTGGGAAGTATACATTTGATACTTCATGGATGCAAGGTGTGTTTTTTTGTTTTTGTTTTTTTCCTAATACAAGTTTCTGCTTAGGAATTTTGAACTGAACTTCAAATGTTTAGGGGCTTCTGTTTTAAACACATTTGGAGTTGTGGCTTCTTGTTCAAGGAATAAAACCCCTCAAAGTGCATCAAAGGGCTGTAGAAAAAGAAGCTGTGTGTTGACAATTTGTGTAAGGGCATCAAAACCAGAAAAATTTATCTGCTGCACACACATATTTCAAAGTCAGAGGTGGTGGTGGTGTGGGGGACGGGGGGAGATATCTGGTGCGAGGCTTCTGTTGCTGTGTTAAACCCCAAATACTTGGGAAATAATTTAACACATTCACTGTACCTAAAATAGGATCGGCTCACCCAGCAATTTCAAATCAAGGTCTAGGAGATGTTTTCTTTGGTGGGTGACCTCTAAATAAATTGTGAGGCTTCTCACCGCTGTACCCTGGTGAGAAGAGTCAGGCAGTAGAAGCTGGGGAGGAATCCTCCCAGAACATCAAAAGCCATTTGATCCAGGGCCTTGGGGAATCTGCTTCAAAAACTCAATTTAAATCGTACTGGCCTGGATCTGGTGAAGGGATGATAGAAAAAGATTGCCTATGTTGATTGAAGACTCATTTTACTCCTTAATCCTATTGAGGACCTGTGCAAAGCAGGTACAGAATAAAATTCATACCTGCCAGGGCGAGGCCACTATTAAACTCTCGCCAGAGGGACGCAGCGCAGTGTGAGAGTCATGGGCATCACAGCCACACAGCCCTGGTCTAGGGCCCAGCTTCGTCACTTACTAGCTGGGTGAACTTGGGCAGGATTCCCAACCTCGTCAAGCCTCTGCCTTCTCCTTTGGAAAATGGAAGCGACACCACCAAGCTCACCAGGTAGTTGCTTAAATAAGTGAATGTTGGATATAAAGTGCCTGGCAGGTTACTTGATGCTTAGAAAGAGCTCAATACATGTTTTCCCCTTCTTGTCTCCCTTTCATCTTGGGAGGAAGGAATAAGCTTAGTTTGGGTTACTTAGTGGGAATTTTAAGTTAACTAATCAAGGAGGTAATGATTTGTATGCCAATTCTAGCTCTGCCTACACTAGCTATGTGACCTGAGGCAAGTCACTTAATCTCTGACACGTCTGTTTTCTAACCTACAAATTGAGGGTGAGATTGAAGTTTACACATACTTGTAAATTTGAATAAAATAGAAAGTTAGCCCTGGCCGATTTGGCTCAGTGGTTAGAATGGCAGCACACAGACCCAGGTATTGAGGGTTCGATTCCTGGTCAAGAGCATGTACCTCAGTTGCAGGTTCAATCCCCGGCCACATACAGGAGGCAACCAATTGATGTGTCTCTCTCATGTCAATGTTTTTTTTCTCTCTCTCCCCCTCCTACCTCCTTTCCACTCTCTCTAAAACTCAATCAAAAAATATCTTTGGGTGAGGATTAAAAAAATAATTATATATATATATGTATGTGTGTGTGTGTGTGTGTGTGTGTGTGTGTGTATATATATATATATATATATATATATATATATATACACACACACACACACACACACACACACAGCAAGTTAAACTTCTAGACAGGAAGAAGCAGATCAGCAAAATGGTCAAGAGGTTCAACTTTGGAGGTCAGTTTCTTAAGTTCCAACCTGGGCTCCAAAACATATGTGACATGTTTTGCTATGACTTCGGCCTAATTACTAAAGGTCATTGTGTCTCCATTTCCTCATCTGCTACATACGAATAACAATGATTGTTTATTCCTTATAAATATTAGGAGTAAATGGGAGAATGCATGTAAAACACTTAGCATATGCCTGGCACATAGTAAGTGCTCAAGGCATACCTTTATTATCTCTTTTTAAAAAATGTGCCCATGACAGTCCTCTATATATGACACTGTGTGGAGCTTTGCTGTTGGCCGCAGAATAAGATAAATTCCTTTGCACCTCAAGGTTCTTTACAATCCCCTCTTTCCTGCCTCTTGAATTCCATCTCTCTTTATTACTCAAACCGACCCTATGCTCTAGCCCTGCACAGATACTCTTCCGAGTCTACACATTGTTTTAACCACTGTGTCTTCTGTTCAACTTTCATCCATCCACTGAACTCCCAGTCATCTCTCAGAGCCCAGACCCAAAGACCTTTCCTGTGTGCAGGGTTACCTGATCCCACAGGCAGACTTGGTGTCTCTCTCCTTTGTGCCCCGACACACGTGTTCAATCCTATGGTCACAGTTTTGCTATGATCTTTTAGACATGCAGTTTATATGTATGCATCTTCTTTGCAACTGTGGGCTCCTTAAGGGCCAGAACGAGGCTTTGTTCTTTTGGGTATCACCATTGACTTATACAGTGCCAGAATACAGTATATGCAAAATAATGTTTGGTGAATAAATACAATAACTAGTCAATAAATTGGCAATAATACAACAATACTTACCTCTATGAAGGCAGAAACCATGTAGCTGGCACTAGTGAATGAACGGAAGCTTCACAGAGCTGTTGTGAAACCCCAAATGAAAGCTTCGGAAGTTTGTGAACTATTAATGGAGCTACTGTTACTGTGATTGCAATGAGCACAGTATCCTTGCTTTCACAGTGATGTGGCCGTGGGCAAAGGGCCACAGGAGCCAGCTTTCAGTTGCCTGACTGTCTCCTCAGGTAAGGAAAAGGCAGCGTTCCATTGACTGGATGTGTAATGGGGTGAAAGTGAGCCTGCTGCTATTTCTTTCACAGCTTGTGAAGGTTATAATGAAAAGATCTGAGAAACTCTTTCTCCCTGGTCCTGGAAGAAAAGTGTCATAAATGTCCAATTTGTCACTGGTTGGCACATTGGCCTTGGGACTCCCCAGCAACAAGTCCTTGAAACATAGCTCACCAGAAGCACACATGTTGAAAAAGTAACATAACCGCATTTATCACTCTTAAGTGAGGAGCAAATTAGAATAATAATAACTGTCATAATTGAACAATTTCTCTGTGTCATACATAGTGCTAGAATCTCATTTGATTTCCACACAATCACATAAGTGGGCCATTTCAGGGAACGCAAGGTTCAATTAGTAATTTCCAAAATTACTTTGTGTATCAGTCAGCTTTCACTATATCATACTGAGTAACAAATATCCCCAATGTTTCAGGGTCCTAAAACAACCAGACTTTAATTCTTACTCATATTACACATGTAGTACAGTGTCTTGAGGTCAGCTCTAGCTCTCCTCCATGTGTCTTTGTTATTCCAGAACCCACTTCTGATTTTGGGGTATATTATTCTTATGACAGAGAGAAAAGAGCAATGACCAACCTCCCAAAGGCTCTTAAAGCTCTTCTGGATTGTTACATACATTACTTCAACTCACTCACATTCCATTGGCCAAAGCAAGTCATATGAGTAACATTAGGGTCAAGGAAATAGGAGCGAGTGCCTCTCCCGTTGGGAGACACCTCAAGTCCCATGACAATGGCCAGGAATGAATCATTGGGAAGAAATAATTTAGGGGCAAAATAAAATCATCTAGTAACTGACAGAACTTGGATTAAAAATGAAGTTCTTTATAATCCCAATTCCAAGTTCTTCCCACCATACCAAGTGATCTATTATGGGAACCTCACTGGAGCTTTATTAACTTTGGTGACAGGAGCCCTGAGTAAAACTCCAAGGCTTGGATTCCTGGAAGTGCAGGAGAAGGAAGAACTAAGGGCCCCATCTTGTCACTTAACAGAACAAGATTGCAAGTGTGTGTCAGGACAGCCTTGCTCTGTTGTCTCTCAGAGTAATTGTCATGAAACACCCACTCTCTCTCTCTCTCTCTGTAGCCCTTATTACTCCAGTAAATCTCCCACTGTAAATCTCCCATTACCCCTCACTTAAAGCACCAATTATTCCTTTATTAGAGCTCAGCCACAAGTAGGCCATGAATTTTTATGGCTTTTCTGCATCTCATAAGGCAATGAGAAGCATCCATTTAAACACAGTCACTAAACTATACCACAGGTTTGTGACCTGATATAGCATTGCAGCGCCATTTCAATGAAGCCACACCCACTCACCCCTTCTTTGAGCATTTAGAAATTTCAGTCTTCTACTTTAGACCCCCCCTAGTGGTACCTTGAAATGTGACCAGGTTGACTGAACTCTGAGGCTCCACTTATACCTAGGAGATAAAAAGTTCTCCCAGCCTCCTCCAGCTCTGTTGGGAATGTTTATTCTGTCTAACTTATGTGGGCTTTCATGCTGCAATTTATTCACCAAACATTGCATAACGACTGTATGTCAGATAGTGTGCTAGACTTGATTACTTATGGGCCACTCAACTTCTAATTGTATTGCTGTGGACTGCTCCTCTATAAGGAAACAGGGCAGAAAGAATAAACTGCCGTGTCTTGAGGGACTTCAAAGCAATTTCATGTACATTGTCTCAGTTAACTATGTCTTCAATCTTCACATGGTCCAGAGCCATCTCACCTTGGACATGGCATAGCTGTTCTTGAGTTTTGTTTGGAGCCTCAAGAATATGGTTGAGCACTATTGGGTGTGTGGACATAGAGCTAGGTGAATGAGGGAAAAGAAAACATCGTCCTCACAGCAGTTCAATTGCTGAAAATAACTACTGTTTGCTATTAACAAACTTCTAAGGACATCCTGACATCAGATAACTATATTTAGCTTCCATATAATGAGATTCTTTTACCCTGATTTCCCACCCCACCCCCCAATAAATTAGAGACACACACATACATGTAGTTGCTGGATTTTTCATATGGATTTTCACAGGTACTGTTAAACTCAACATGTCTCAAAACTCACTATCTTTCACATCTACTTACTCTTAAATTTGCTCATCGTTTTATCCTTTTCACTTGGACAATGTGCAAATCATTTACCTATTCACTTGTGTTTGTAACCTGGGAGATAAGCCTTGATTCCGCATTCTCCTTTACCTACCCCATCTAATTAGTGACTGAGCCTACTTTTGTTTCTTTCTTAACATCTTTCAAATAAGTAGTGTCCACCTCATCTCTAGTCTTTCTTTACCAAGATTCCTGCAACACTATCTCTAATTGTGGTACTTTTACTTCCAGTCTCACTCTGTTCCAGCCCATCTTAACCACTATTTCCAGAGTGACCTTTCTACACCCAAATCTGATTGTGTCACTCTCCTTTATAAAACCTCCATTGGTCCTTCAGTCTGTTCAATGGGAAGACTTTCTTTTTCAGCACAGATCAACAATGTCCTTCACTAGCAGACTCCTAACCCCTCACTTCTGTAACTATACTTCCTATCCCTCCAAATATATCTTATGAACCAATCATGTCAATTTACACTCCTTACTCCTGAAATGAGCATCCTTCTTTGTATTCTCAACTATACTGTCTCCCTTTGTTCTAGAAGACTTCTACCCAACCCCAAAGACTGAATTCATATTTTTCTTCAAAAAGAAAGTACCTTATGATCTTATTAGGCAGGACAAATCTCTTTCACCTTTGGGCTTCCACAGTGACTTCAACTTCAACTAATTTCCTAATTTTTCATCTCCTCTACTCAACTGTGAACGCAGGGGAACAGAGTACTGTGTTTTATAATACACACCTTGTTTTTTACCGCTTAGAGCTTTTATTTTTTTGCTGTTTTATTTACTTATTTTTTTAAATTTCTTTATTGATTAAGGTATTACATATGTGTCCTCATCCCTCCATTAACCCCCCAACCCCCCCAAACGCATAGACCTTTTATGTCCTTTGTCTCATTGGCTTTCCCACCCTATCAGATATGTCATTATTATCCCACTTTACAGATGATGATCAGGTTTACCTAATGTTTCAAGATTATACGGTAGTAAAGAGAAGGCCCAGAGGTCCAAGCCAGGTGTCCCCACTGCTACACATTTTTGCTAATACATGTCATTATTGTTTTCATCAGCAGCAGGAGCTTCACCTGTGTAGACAGGAGGGGCTTAGTAGAGGGCATCTGGTTGGAAAAGAGGTCTGGCTGACTTACCTTCAAGCTATATTTGCGAGGATAGAGTAGAGGTTGTGTTAGGAGTGTTATACATCATTAAGTATTGTATGTTTTCTGAAACTGCTTTTATTTCACACATTGTATAAGATTGAGGAAATCTGAGTCGTCTATATTGAAAAATACTGTAATCATTGTACTCATTTTTTTTAAGGTTTTAGCTACTGGATGAGATTATGGGGAGGGTTTTAGCCTCTCTTTAGCTATCATCCTAGTGCATTGCCCAGCCTGAACCTCCTAAGTGTAGCTCCAGAAGAAACATGTTTACCAGGAACATGCTTATAGTGCTGGCTTCATATTAATTGCAAGTGGGTTTAATATATGTCCATATTTCTGCATCTAAGGAATAAAGTTGTTGCTGGTTTTATCTCTTCTGTTGGTCAATAACACCCAAATAGGGACACATATGTGGCAAATTCCTTTCAGAGTTTAGAACTAAGAAATTGTTTCTCCTAAAGATGTGCTTCCTTTTATCACAGCAAGAGTTATGGAAACCAGTAGTCCCAAAACCTCGGCTATGAAGCAGAATTACCTGAGAACATAATAAATATACTCATTCCTTGATCCCATCCCCAGGAATTCTTATTGAGAGACCTGCACAGGGCTGAGGAATCTGTTTATTGCACACCAGCTTGATTCCCTAGCTCTCTGTGGTGCACTGATTAAGCCACTGTTCTAAGCATTAGGACGTCTCTAACCATTTCAACTTGATGTGTGGCTGCTCCTGTGGCTGCAGCACTGGGCTGAGGATGCTCCCTCCCGAGCTCTGGCTGTAATCCAGCCTGGCGTGGTGCAGAAGGCAACGTGTGCCTCTGCACCTTGGCATCTTTTCCCACTCTAGCCTGAGGGTACTCGGTCCTGATGAAAGGTGAGCCCCATAACTGAAGGAGCTCAGGCTCCCCAACGCTAACCCCCTTGAATCTGTGTGTATGTGTCTGTAGGCATGGAAATGGGGATCTAGATCCACAGGGAACAGCATCATCTCAGCTTCGAAGCAGGCATTCACGGGTCAGCAGAGCACTGATTGGGAACTTAAAGTTCTCAGCAGTGGACTTGGCCAAGGTCACTGAGCGGCAGAACCTGAATAGGAATCCAAGTCACTTGACTTTTTGACCGGTGCTCACCCTACTATAGTCTGCAGCTGCCCTGGCACTGGGAAGCTGTAGGAAGAGACACAAGACATGGGATTAAAGTGACTGCTGCATATTACAAAATCAGCCCTTTGTCTGTCTTTGAACAGATCCACTGTTCGTGTTCCCTGTGATAGGACAGAAACTTCCCAGGAGACGGACAGGAGGAAAATGAGAAGGATTCGAGGAAGCTCTATATTGGAGCCAATTTTTTTTTTCCTTTTAAATTTCAAGTTAATATGAACTGGCTTATTTCTCCCCTGCATCCTCAGTGACTACCACACACAACTGATTTACATTACTTTCTCTAACTGGCATTCTAATGGGTCCACAAGAGGAATATAAAATATTTAATAAAATAAAATGTGACAAATGAACTCTGAGTGAAACAAGCCATATTAGTGAGATTTGCAGATGCAGCAGAAGGAGGAAGGAGGTTCTGAGAGCTGGAAGGAAGCCCAGGTGAAATTGTGATGGGTTTTGAAAAGAAATTTTTTAATTTTAAATTGGAGGGATTTGACCATATTATCCATGATCTGATGTATACATGTATACATTTCATCTTCCTTCATTCGCCATTCTTTTGTCGCTTCTCATTTGCTGCAGTCGGAGCAGGGTCCCCTATTATGTAAATAAGGGAATGAGACAGATGGTGCCACAAAGCAATGAATTCATTTGGGGGGAGGGCTTTAATTATGGATGGGTGGGCCCGGCTGTGTTTTGGGTTCAGCAAACGTCCCAAACGTTATGGGATTGGCAAAACCCCAGATGCAGTTTTCCAGGCACATTTTAAAATCCTGTCATACTTGCAGGGGAATTGAAGTTGGGATGTGTTTCTTGTTCTTTATTAAATTCCTCAAGTTGCTGGCCCTGCCTTTTAGCCTCTGAAACTGTGGAGGAATTTGTGCAGTGTTTTCAGGAACTGCTCTGCAATTTTCTTAAGGCGAAGGTATTTCAGAGGGACTACTGAGCTTTTGCATAGTCTCTTCGATGGATTATTTAAAAATTGGAAATCCACAATACTATAGGAGGAAAATTAAAATAATTTTCATAATCACAGATATGGTTATTAATTTGTTGGTATATTGAATCGTATGTTTAGTGCACTTTTTTTATACCATTGAAATCTCACTATGCTTGCAGTTTTATACCTTGTTGAGTCACTCAATGCTACATCATAATCATTTTTCTATATCACTATTTATTCATAATTTTTGTGAATATATAATAGTTCATTGACTAAATGAGGTAGTCATTTGAAAATATTAAAAAAATACACCATATTTTGTTTTACCCAGAGTCATGTAAACTAAATCCTTAAATAATCCAGGTTGTTTATATCATCAGTCAGATAAAATTTGTTTGGTAGAAACAGATGAACAGAATAATCAGAAATGGCTGCAGGGATTTTTTGGGGGTGCTGTTTAAGGTCAGTGTCAATGATCAAAGTCATGTGGCAAGTTCACAGTCAAAGACAGCTCAAAGAGAGACCCAAGACAGGCTGAGCTAAGAATATAGTATACACAAAAGACTTAGAGCTTTGGATATTGTTACATAAAAAACAAAATGAAAGTTAGGTGATAAGTTAGGGGAACAAAGTAGACCATTAGCATGTGTGAATTTAGTATCCATGCATTCAGCTATTCACAAGGGACCTTGCGGGGCAAGGATATGGGGTGATTTATCATGTTGCCGCAATAGCCCTTTAAATCACATGGGTTTGCAAAGTTTGTGTTTTGACATAGCCACTCAGTCTATGAACCTAGCCAACCACCCAGCTTTTGTGTTTTAATCAGTTTTGTGGTTTCACACTCCTGCAGGAGAAATTAGCAATTTTTATAATGTGATAAATTGTATTTGTGAGAAAACTCTGCAAAAGAAGAGCATCAACTGCAAGAGCTGGTGCTGAAAGGGAATAGAAAACAAGAAGCCTCAAGGAAGTGATGTCCCATGCCAGAAAGCTGAACCCTGGGCTTCATTAAGGAATGGAATGTCACACTTGGCTCTATGACATAAATGAGTCCACCATACGCTCTGTAGAGCATCAAGGAAAAGGTATTTGTGATTCCACCTCAGGCAGCTCTCTTCTCTGCAAATACTGCTCCTTAAGTAAATTATCAAAGCACAACTTAAATGTTTTAGTTATTCATTTTTTCTTTTTCTGGGAGAAATTATATTAAAGTGATATTTGTGAATGAGCTAATTCACTAAAACCTTGGATGTATCAAGGATTTCTTTTATCAAAATCTCTGTTAGTGAGAAGTTTCAGTGAGTCCATTTCAATGCTGACAAATTCTGAGTTCCATATAAATTCCAGAGAAATGAGGTAGGTTGGGAATAACCTGTTGAGGATAGAGCAATGAATTTGCTATGTGAAATGTGACTGGCATGGACCAAAGATGATTCACATCTCAGATGAGCCAAGGGAGCGCTGACTGCATTTGAATGCCGAATGTCCCTGTGACTGATGGGGGTGACCAGAAGAAGATCATCTTAAGCCACCATGCAAATTTGCTTTGATCTCTGATTGGAGATCCACAAAGAGGCTGAGTCTAAAGGAAATCATGCTGTGGTCTATTTAAAAAGCAATAAAAATGGAAACTATTGCCCACAGAATCAATATACATAGCCCTGAATGCTCATAGGCAAAATTGTGGAGGAGACAAAGTTGGCTTCTAAAATATCCCACAGAGATGGAGTTCAGTAGACCAAAGCTGAAATCCTGTCTGGTCATTACAACTTAAACTACCTTGTTCACTTCACCTTTCTGAGCCTCAGTTTCTTCATTTGCAAATTAGGGGCAGTGCATTTGATCTTGCAAGACGTAAAATAAGCCAGTGTTTCACATTTTCTGTGCGTGTACCTCCAATATCTGAGGAGAAGGTGCTTGTTTCCCCGGAAAAGACCAGAAAGTGAACTACAGTGCAGCCCGAAGCACGTACTCACTCTTGTTGTTTTCTGCACCTAACACGCTCCCAAGCAATCTCTCCAGCCTGGCCCGCCACCCTGTCTCTTACCATGAGCTTCAGCTTCATTAGCCTTCGTTCCATTTCTCAGATGTGTCCTAATCCCCACCCACCTCAGGGTCTTGGCTCTTGCTGTTCCTTCTGCACCCACTTCCCTGCCACTCCCATTCTCTACCTGCTTAGCTCTTCTGTTATCCTTCACTTGCTTTTGCCCTAGGCTTTTAAAGAACTGTGCTGTTTTCCTTCATAGCACTTATCCCAGCTTTTGTGACTACCTCGTCTACTTCCTTCACTGGATTCTAAATTTCCTGAGATTGGGGGACATTTTTATTTCTGCCCATCACTGGGACCCCAACACAATGAACACAATGGTCAGTAAATATTTGTTGAATAAAGAAATCGATGAATCTTAAAAACCCATGCTAATTTTTATTCTCTTCTATAATATGCCTATTTTCGTAGTTGCTTGAGATGAAACTCACTGTCCTACAAGAATAGTCATTGAATCAAGTGGTCCCTCCAGGAAGTTGTGTCATCTCAGTCTTCCCTGACACTGATTCATTGCTGCAGTCATCAGAGTATATGTCCTTCCCCCAATTTGATCACAGGGCAAGAGCTAAAATAATCATAGCTTAGATTATATTTATTATTCTCATGCTTGCTTCTCCCCCAGGATCAGCTAGTTACTAGCAAACACCTACTACCAAAGTGACTAAGAAAGGGTGCTCCTGGAGAGTTCTCTGTTGAAGCCATTACCATATTCAGATAACAGGCCTTCCTAAATTTGCTTCTCTGAAAGAGGCTAGGTCCTTAGAGTAGATTTACTTCAACAATAAGCACACAAGGATAGTTCCTACTGAGAAGTTCTTCAGGTAGAGCTGCTGAACTGGCCACTTCCTCTTAGATTTGAATTTCATAACTTATAGTTTGGATGGCATATGAGTCATGTTTGTAAAGGAGTGACCTCAGTGGACTTAAGGCTTTTTCTCTCTGTATATAAAAATCAGAAAGCTTAACTCCCTGGAGATTATACAGATCATTTTTTTCAGGGTGAACCTTGTTCCGTTCTGTGCCCTCTATCTGCCCTAGAAAGCAAGGAACTATTTTCATTATCATGGAAGGCAATCTTTGCCTCCCACCAAGTTTCTTAAGATGAGGAATTTTCCAAATAAAGATGAGGGCTCAGATGGGAAGTGAACAAAATAATAGACAAACGTCCACTGAAGTGCTTCTATTTTCCCAATTACGTTTTCAAACCCATTTTATGAGAGCCATTCTTTCAGAAATAAAGCTTTTTAAGCCATTAAAATACATATGTTTGGTTATAGGAGAAATTATAGAATCTGAATCAAATTTTCTGGGCTCAAATTGACATACTAGTTGGTTTTATTCAGCCTTTCAATGCCTGCATTTCATCATCTCTAGAATGGGATTAGAGTAGGACCCATTTTATAGGATTTTGTAAAATGACAGATTTGAACTAAACTAATGGAGCTCTCCTTAAATCCCTTGTTCTTTAAAAGGGTCTTTACAGATAATGATCCAGACAAACTTGAGATTCAAGTCCAGGTCTGACCATTCTAGGGCAAATAATAATAATGAAAGTAGAATTTTATGGTAAAAAGTTGGCAATTCCTAGGAACAACAACAACAACAACAACAAACAGGTAAAACCCCTCTCTTGGCTATTTATCTAACTTTATTCAGTTGTGTATAGCTTAGTTCAGTCCCTTCCTAAGAGCTATTTCTGAGAAAGGAAGGCAATAATTTTGCTTTTATATAATGCTGTAGGAAACATCTGTGTGTTTGACATTTTTCTTTTTTATATAAAATTTTTCCTAGTTTCTTAAAAGAAAATGGTACCTTGTTTTAATTTTTTAAGTTGTATATCCTCTTGGTTGAATAATATGCAATTATTAAAATGATTATTATGGAGACATAGCAAAATGAAATTTATATATATATATTATATATATATATATATATATATATATATATATATATATATATATATTTAAATATGTTTTTATTGGTTTTTAGAGAGAGAGGAAGGGAGAGGGATAGAGAGATAGAAAATTGATGAGCGAGAAACATTATTCTTTGGCTGCCTCCTGCATGTTCCCTATTGGGGACCGAGCTTGCAACCTGAGCATGTGCCTTGACCAGGAATCGAACCGGTGACTTCTTGGTTCATGGGTCAACGCTCAACCACTGAGCCACACCGGCCAGGCTTAAATTTATATTTTAATGATTCATTCAAAAAAACATTTGAGATCCCATTCTATGTCAGGCACTGTGCTAGATTGTATGGATACAGGCATGAAATGTAGTTCCTGATAGAAGCAGTTTATATAAAATAGAGGAAGTAGTCAAGTAAATAGACATGCAGCTGAGGAGAATGATAACTGGTTTGCCAGGCCAATGGGTAGAGGAAGTCAGCTTGCAAGAGGCATGGAGAATGGGAGAGCAACATTGTGTTTGGGAAAATGTAAGTGGTTGGGCAACAGGGAGAAAGATGATGGAGAATTGAGCAGATGAAATCATAAATGTGAGGATTCCATGCAAAGGAGTTAAGAGTTTTATAGTGAGGGTCAAGAAAAGGTATTGAAGATTTGTTTTGTTGTGTGTGTTTTTTTTAAATATTTTTGTTAATTCTCACCTAAGCATATTTTCCCATTGATTTTTAGAGAAAGTAGAAGGCTGAGAGAGAGAGAGAGAGAGAGAGAGAGGAAACACTGATGTGAGAGAGACACATCAATTGGTTGCCTCCCATATGTGCCCCAACCAGGGTAGGGGATCAAATCTGCAATCCCAGTATATGCCTTTGAACAGAAATCAAACCCATGACCCTTTGGTGCTCAGGCCACTGAGCAGCACCAGTCATGGCTTGCAGGGCTTTAATTCAGAAAACAATCTGAACCAATGGGCTGTTTTGAAAGCTCAGTCTAACCATAGTTTGGAGGAAGAAGAGGAAAGGAAGAGCAAAGATCTCAGGTGTCTTGTATGATACATAAACTTGTGTTTTCTTCTCTTACCTAATGCAAGGTAGCCCATAATTGATAGCTTTATTCTTCAGTTATGCCGTTGCTCTTATATCCACTCTGCAAAGGAAAGGGAGAGGGACAATTATTTAACTTTTTTTTTTTTTAGAAATTAAGCACTGTGCCAATTGCTTTCACGTATTAATAACATTGTGAAGGAGGCATTATTTTAAACCATTTCCAGCTTAAAAATCCCTGAATCACAATTGCTGTGAATATGCTTCCTTCTGTAGAAAGATTTTCTGCAAATGGAAACTGCATTGACTTCAGAATTTTGGAAAGTCATTAGGACAGCAATAATTCTGCTCAATATTATTCTTATTCCCTGCCCTACGTCCCTCAACCTATTCATCTGTGCCATCCATCATTACATACCACTTCTCCCCTGTTTGAGGGCATATGGTAGAACTGCACTTTCTAAATCCTTTTGCTTGGGTGGGACCATGTGACTAGTTCTGGCCAATGAGTTTGAGTGGAAACGATGCATGTCACTTCAGAGCTGGATGGTTGCATTGCCACTGTAAGACACTCCATGCTTTCTCTTCCCTCAGCCATGTCATTTAGTTAGCTTGAATCCTGGACTGAGGCAGACCATCATTCTAGACCAGAGATCTAAGCTTATTCTCAGTGGATATGCTGTATGAATGTTATTTTAATCTAGAGTTTCTCAGTCTTGGTGATAGTGACATTGGGGCTGATTAATTTTTTGAGGGTAGAGGAGCGGGGGCCTCTCTGGTACACTAGGGATACTGAGCAGTAACCCTGACCTCAGCTCACTAGATGTCAGTAGCACCCCTCCCCCAATGGTAACAACCAAAACTGTGTCCAGACATTACCAAGTGCCCCCCATGGGGAACATTGCTCCTGGTTGAGAACCACTTTTGCAAGGCTCTGGGATTTATGTTCATTAATGTAGTGTAACTAGCTAAGACTGGCACATACCCCACTTTCTTGTTTTCATCTTTTACTCCTTCTCTTGTAAGGTTAATTCTCAATATGTACTTTTGATGTGAAACATTGTTTTATGTCTTAAATTTTTGACTTCTTTTATGTATATAAAGCAATATTAGACTATCAGGGTGATCACTTCATAAGGTGTTAAATGTCTAATCACTATGAAACTGATATAATATCATATGTCAACTGTAATTGAAAAATAAATTTTAAGAAAGCTATTATTTTTAAAAAGCTATCATTAGTTCAAATGCTATTAACATTGTCTTTTTATGGTCTCCACTCAACTTAGTCAAAATGATTTTTAATAATATATATGTCCCTTGGCAACAGTTGTCATTAAAACAAGTAGAAAAAAATTTTATTGTACCCCCATTTAGTTTACTTATAATTCCCAGGTTGCTGCCATAAACTGGTTCATTTTGGTTTAATTGAAGATATATATGAGTTAAGCAAAACACTGAGAAGGAAGGCTCTTGTTCTCAATGAGTTTATAATCCAGTTGCGAAGGTAATATGCATTCATAAGAAAATAAAAATCCTAATGCATTCTGCAAATTCTTCTACCATATGTGGAAAGTGATTATTATGGTGCCTGGAACATAGTAAGTATTCAATAAATGTTAATAATTATGATTATAAACATCATTATTTTTTTAATATATATTTTATTGATATTTTACAGAGAGGAAGGAAGAGGGATAGAGAGTTAAAAACATCGATGAGAGAGAAACATCAATCAGCTGCCTCCTGCACACCCCCTATTGGGGATGTGCCCGCAACCAAGGTACATGCCCTTGACCAGATTTGAACCTGGGACCCTTGAGTCCGCAGGCCGACGCTCTATCCACTGAGCCAAACCAGTCAGGGCAAAACATCATTATTTTTATACCATTTCTAAAATTCCCTATGCCCTGTACTACATAGTAAACAATTCAAAAGCAAGGATCATATCTTACTCAACTTTAAATTCCCAATGTTTGGCACTTTGGTATAAGGAAGATATTAAAAAACTAGAGGCCTGGTGCACGAAATTCGTGCACGGGGGTGTGTGTCCCTCAGCCCAGCCTACACCCTCTCCAATCTGGGACCCTTCGAGGGATGTCCGACTGTCCGTTGGGATCGGGCTTAAACGGGCAGTCGAACATCCCTCTTAAAATCCAGGACTGCTGGCTCCCAACTGCTCACCTGCCTGCCTTCCTGATTGCCACTAACCGCTTCTGCCTGCAAGCCTGATCACCCCCTAACCACTCCCCTGCCAGCCTGATTGATGCCTAACTGCTCTCCTGCCAGCCTATTTGCCCCTAACTGCCCTCCCCTGCAGGCCTGGTCACCCCTAACTGCCCTCCCCTGCAGGCCTTGTCCCCCCCAACTGCTCTCCCCTGCAGGCCTGGTCACTCCTAACTGCCCTCCCCTGCAGGCCTGGTCCCCCCCAACTGCTCTCCCCTGCAGGCCTGGGTCCCTCCCAACTGCCTTTCCCTGCAGGCCTGGTTGCCCCCAACTTCCCTCCTCTGTGGCTTGGTCACCCCTAACTGCCCTCCCCTGCAGGCTTGAGCGCCCCCAACTGCCCTCCCTTGCAGGCCTGGTCCCTCCCAACTGCCCTCCCCTACTGGCCTGATCACCCACAACTGCCCTCCGTTGCAGGCCTGATCCCTCCCAACTGCCCTCCCCTGCTGGCCATCTTGTGGTGGCCATCTTGTGTACACATGGGGGCAGGATCTTTGACCACATGGGGGCAGCCATCTTGTGTTTTGGAGTGATGGTCAATCTGCATATTACTCTTTTATTAGATAGGATAGAGGCCTGGTGCACCGGTGGGGGCCAGCTGGTTTGCCCTGAAGGGTGTCCCGGATCAGGGTGGGGGTTCCCTTGGGGCGTGGGGTGGCCTGGGTGAGGGGCCTGTGGTGGTTTGCAGGCTGGCCACGTCCCCCTGGCGACCCAAGCGGAGGCCCTGGTATCTGGGATTTATTTATCTTCTACAATTGAAACTTTGTAGCCTGGAGCGGAGCCAAGCCTTCTGCTTGCTCAGTGGCAGCAGCCATTTCTATTGGGATTTGCATATCTTCTGTAATTGAAACTTTGTAGCCTTAAGTGGAGGCCTGAGCTGGCCAGGGTGTGCGGAAAGCTTGGCTTCCTCCATTGCCAGGGGCAACCCTAGCCTCCTGCTCTTTCCAGCTCCATGGCTGCCGCCATTTCTGTTTGGATTTATTTATCTTCTATCACTGAAACTTTGTAGCCTTGAGTGGAGGCCTAGGCCGGCACGGGCAGGCGGGAAGCTTGGCTTCCTCCATTGCCGGGGAAACCCAAGCCTCTCTCCTGCTCTCTGTGGCCGTAGCCATCTTGGTTGAGTTTATTTGCATATTCGCTCCTGATTGGCTGGTGGGCATGGCTTGTGGGTGTAGCAAAGTGATGGTTAATTTGCATATTACTCTTTTATTAGATAAGATATATTGATTGAATGAGCGTGAGTTAAAATCAAAGTAGAACTATACAACACATTCTGCTTGGATTTAGGAGATAGAACCTCAGACTAAAGAATGCCGGAGATATTTCATTATATTACTTTTCTTAAGCCAAGGGTAAAGATTTTAGGGGGAAAATCTTTGTATTTAGAGAGTAATAATTCCTATGGTGGGTTATTCTATCTGGTTCCTTTTGTGAATGAGTAATACAAGTAACAGAGTGTGAGGTAAGCACCAACTTTGGGTCTGAAGACCTGCTTTGGAGTCTTAGCCTTCCCTACAATGTGAAGTCTGTACAGGAAAACATCTTCAGAATGATAATTATTAATAATATCCCTTCTGCATAAATGATGGAGTGTTATAAAACTGTCATGTATATAAAACATTTAATAAAAACCCATTCACATGAAGTGTGTTGTTACCAGTTTACACGTACTAATGAGAAATCCCTAGAGACTAGGCAGATGTTTTCCTAAGCATCTAGATCAGTGGTTCTCAACCTTTTTAATGCCGTGACCCTTTAATACAGTTCCTCATGTTGTGGTGACCCCCAACCATAAAATTATTTTTGTTGCTACTTCATAACTGTAATTTTGCTAGTTATGAATCATAATGTAAATATCTGTGTTTTCCGATGGTCCTAGGCGACCCTGCTACTGTTATGAATCATAATGTAAATATCTGTGTTTTCCGATGGTCTTAGCGACCCACAGGTTGAGAACCGCTAGCAGGGTCGCCTAGGACCATCGGAAAACACAGATATTTACATTACGATTCATAACAGTAGCAAAATTACAGTTATGAAGTAGCAACGAAAATAATTTTATGGTTGGGGTCACCACAACATGAGGAACTGTATTAAAGGGTCACGGCATTAAAAAGGTTGAGAACCACTGATCTAGAAATAGGTCTGCAGAAACTTAGGGAAATGACTGATATTTCCTATCTGGGCAAGTAAACTAAGAGCGAGCTGACAAAATAAGAGCCTAGATGCACTGGCTTAAAAGTAGCAGGAACCCGTAGTCTACTTATTCGTAGAGATTAATTGTAAGTACCTGGGGTCAGACAATAGGAATGTGGTTCACTACAGACTCTAACCCTAGCCTTCCATCATCAAGAGGCATGGAAGCTGAGGGGCTCTCCTGTCTCGTTATGATTTTCTTCCTGCCTGAGACCTTCTTGACTATCGGTGTGTGTTCCACACCATTTTCTTGCCCTATTTAAGGAAAAGATAAAACGGCTTATTAGAAAGGAAGAGATATATTAGTGAGAAAACGAGGAATGAGAAGGGATTGACAAAAGGACACTTGAGCTGAGAGAGAAAAAATGAGATGGAATCATAATCTCTGTAGCTATTCAATTATATAAGAGCCTTGTTTCTCACAAAAAGGGAGCCTTTTACTGAAGTGTTACTTAATACTCCGTAGAAAATGAGAGGGATTCATAAGTATGAGTAAGAGCAAGAGAATTTCAAGAGAAGGGGTAGATTTGAGTGGTTTAGTGACATCCTGTGGCTTCTTTGGACCTGATGTGGCCAATCAAGATATAGACTGTGGTTAAACCCTGCCTGAAATGCTCCTCCAGCCCGCTGACCACCTTTCCCTCAAGCTCCCTCGTGTGATGACAACATGCTCGAACAATGAGAGGCTTGATCTCTCTGTCTCTCAGTATTTGACAGCTTCACATTGTAGATGGAAGAGTCTGGTTTTGATGGCTCCAGAGGACAGAATGTGGGCCAAGTGCAGGTCAATTTTATCACAACATAAAGATCTTTTTTAATAGGAAGGTGTCCTAAAAATCAAAAGGCTAGCAGTACTTGAACGGAAAGTAGATAAATATTTACTGGCTGTGGTAAGGAACTGGAAAATAAACCCTTTCCAGCTCAACATTCCTATCACTTTAGTCTGTCTTCCACCCAGTAGAGGCATTTCCTCCATTAGCATCATTGGGAAATGGAGCCCTCTAGCCATTTTTTTTTTTTTTTGAGTACTTTTTTAAGTGGGCATGTTACTTATTGCAGTTTGATCTTGTAGAAGTGGCAGTTCATTGAATTATAGGACAAATTTCCTGAAAAGAGTAGAGGGAATGATATCTAGAATACAGGTGGAAGAACCTCATTTAACCAAAAAATTAATGGGGAGACTATCCTTCAATTTGAGAACTTACTGAGAAAACTTCAAGTTCCACCACTTACTGTTTCTGTTTTCTGTTTTAGTGAAGATATGTAGACTAGTCTCTATTGAAGATGTTAACACTTTCTTAGCACTTTATAATTTGGAAAGTCTTTTCACAATTATAAAATTTTATTTAGACTTCAGGAAAGCTGCATTATTATCCCTGTTCACTGGGGAGGACACTTTGAAAATAATAGATACTGAAACTTGAATTTGCATCTCTGTGCTGGGACTGTGCTGAAGCCTGTGCATGCATCACTGCTAAGTCTCATGATACCTGTATGAAGTGGCTATCATTCCCATTTTATTCTGCTGAGAATAGTAGCTGAGCTTAAGAGATGAACCAGGAGGTCTTAATAAATTGGGCCACCACCAGCAGAACAAAAGGTCAAATATTCAGATCAAAGACTATAAAAATGAGACTTCAGGGTTTGTTCAGCACTCAACAGACATGAGTGTGACGCTTCTTGGTCTCAAGGACTCACAGTAGAGGAGGAACTAGGCCAGCCGTGGGCAAACTACGGCCTGCGGGCCAGATCCGGCCCGTTCGGCTGTTCTATCAGGCCCGCGGAGCCGAAAGAGCGGAGGGTTCTCTTGCTCTCCCCGCCACTCCTTCACCAGCAGCCGTGTTAACATGGCAACGTCGGGAAACATGGCCGCAGCTCCTTCTTCTGAGTGGGCGGATTTATATCCGCCCATTCAGTAGAAGGAACAACCTCTCAATCTTCCAGAGGCTCCTTGTAATGCTCGCGGACGAGTCCCCCGACATCACCCTGGGAATGCGTAGACACATTATCTTGGTGATGTAGGGAGACACGCCTCTGGAGAGCACAGTATCAGAGCATTAGCTAAAAAGGAGACCAACAACACTGTTCCCACTGAAGTTGATGTTTTAAAGACCAAAAACCTTTCAACCCAGTCTACATTGCCATCTACATCTACGTCCCGGGCATAATTTGGAAGTTGCACTAAAGAAAATGTTTAATTTACTGTTTACACATTTTGTTCTTTTCTATTTGTTTTAGTTTTAAATTATTTTATTATATTTAAGTTTAATTTGAAAGGCTTTTGTACCTTTCCTTTGTTAGGCAATTTTATTTTGCCTTTGCCATCTTCAATATAAGGTATGTTATTGTGCTATGATTCCTCCATTTTTTGAAGTTTCAAATTATAATAATTAGTGTTTACATTCTTCTTGTTAAAATGTTTGAAATGAATAAAACTATTGAAATAAAAAAAAAAGACCGTACCCTTTTATGTAATGATGTTTACTTTGAATTTATATTAGTTCACACAAACACTCCATCCATGCTTTTGTTCTGGCCCTCCGGTCCAGTTTAAGAACCCATTGTGGCCCTCGAGTCAAAAAGTTTGCCCACCCCTGAACTAGGCCATGTGTCTGCCTCGGGGCTTGGGGGTCTCGGCAACCAACTTGAACTTCATCGAATGTGTCTAATGTCATCACCACAGTAACCTCACCAGAAAGGTATGGAGAGATTAAAGACTTGCCAAAACCACAGAGTTACTATAAAGCAAAGCTTCTGTGTGTAACATTCAAAGCTTCATATTTTTGCAAAGTCTCTAAATGTACCTGAAACTTGAGCTTCATAGATTTTATTATTCTCATTTTTAATTGATTCTCTTTGCCTACAAAGGCTTTTCCCACCTTTTCTCATGCCACTCAAAATCCCAGATTTTCAAAAGATACACTAATTCCCACTTAAAAAAATTTTTTTTTTCTGGCTATTGTCCATATTCCACCTGAGGATGTTTTTTTCTTCACCCATCCTGGATTCCTGTCTGTTTCCTTCCTTGTAGAAGCAGAAGCCAAACGCCTCTTCATCCCTAGGTGAAGATCCCCACTGGATTTGTTACAGACTAGCACAGTCGAGGGAACACGAGAAATAGGACAACTGCTTTGTCATCAGGCTGTATTGGACTTGAGGGTGGTACTGGGTCACTTTCCTAGGCAGAGCAGTTTTCATTTTACTATCTATCTCTCTATCTATCTCTCTATCTATTTATCTATCTATCTATCTATCTATCTATCTATCTATCTGTCTATCTATCTAGGGCAGTTTTCATTTTACTATCTCTCTCTCTCTCTCTCTCTCTCTCTCTCTCTCTCTCTCTCTCTCTCTCTCTCTCTCTCTCTCTCTCTTCTATCTGTCTATCTATCTAATCCAGCGGTCGCCAACCTTTCGGACCTCTCGGACCACCACTGGTCCGCGGACCACCAGTTGGCGACCACTGCTCCAAAGGTTTCCTTAAACCAGCTGTTGCCAACCTTTCGGACGTCATGGACCATCAGTTGGCAACCGCTGATCTAATCTATGCCCTCTTCCACCTCCACCCAACCCCCTCCCCTGCAATCATTGTTTTTTCTTTTTTAAAGAGAAGTTACTGCATCTATTTTAATCAGAATATCCCTTGAGATGGATACTTTTATTACCTTCATCAAACAAATGATGAAACTGAAACTTGGTAAGAAATTAAGAAATATAGCCAGTGGTACAGAGAAAATAAGTGAGAGTTGAGATTTAACCCCAAAGCCGTCAGAACTTAAAGACCATGTTCTGAAGTGTAAAGTGTAGTCAGAGCAATCGGCTTTGTTATATTTCTAGCAGTAGGGTCGACCCTTGAACAATGCAGAGGTTAGGGTGCCAACCCCTGCATAGAAAATCCACCTATAACTTTTGATTCCCCCAAATTTAACTATAGCCTACTGTTGACCAGAAGCCTTACTGATAACATAAATCAATTAACAGGTCCTGACCAGGTAGCTTGGTTATTGGAGCATTGTCCCCATATGCCAACATTGCAGTTTTGATCCCCGGTCAGGGCATATGTAAGAATCAACCAATGAATGCATAAATAAGTTAAACAACAAGTCTGTGTTTCTGTCTCTTTCTCAAAAAAAGTCGATTAACACATATTTTTTATATTATATGTATTATATACTCTGTTCTTACCATAAAGCTAGAGAAAATAAAATATTATTAAGAAAATCGTAACAAAGAGAAAATACATTTATAATATTTATTGAAAAAAATCTAAGTATAAGTGGACCTGCACAGTTCAAACCTGTGTTGTTTATGGGTCAACTGTATTTCTTTTCAAACAAAACGATTTGAGGAACCCAAATATACAAAGAGAAAAAGCAGTGTTTATATTGTATTTGTTATATTTATATACCCATATACATTTAATTAATGCATTCTTATTATTTATTATACAGGCAACTGAAATATGTCAAAATTGTGTGTTAATAAGCATAATTTTGAAATCAGGGGTTATGGGTTATAATTGTGGTCAGAATTCAATTATTCTAGTGATTTGTTTTAGTTTAATGGCACAAAAATTCTGATTCACATAGAGAAGTTTTATTTTACAACAGTTTTTCAGTGAATAAGCTTATCATTCCATTAACAATTAGAGAAGATTGAAAGAGAAGCACTAGGATATATTTGTTTCAAGACTGAATCGCTAGCATTACCTAGTAGCCGCTCACTTTTTTTTTTTAATTTCTTTCTTTATTTTTTTTATTTTTATTTTTTAAATTTCTTTATTGATTAAGATGTTACATATGTGTCCTTATTCCCCCATTACTTCCCCTATCCCCCCCCACTCATGCTCTCACCGCCCTGTTGTCTGTGTCCATTGGTTAGGTTTATATGCATGCATGCAAGTTCTTTGGTTGATCTCTCCCCCTGACCCCCACCCTCCCCTACCTTGTAGCTGCTCACTTTCATTACGTGGTAAGTGTTTCATTTGGGGAGTGTTAATAAACAGACTCCTACCTAGCTGGTTGAATAAAATACCATTGGTAGGAAATACTTTTCAAATATATCTGATAATATAATATTTCTAAGTGATGTCATTTAAAAAATATCTGATCTCTTAACATATCTCTGACTGTCATTTCTCAAGGCTATAAAAATCTACATTTTTTTCCCATTCATTAGAAATTCAAAGCTTCAGTTTCCTTGTAGGCACTTGATTTGTAATTATAAGCATGAAAATATCAGAATTCCAAAAAGCTGCTGTGTTTTTGTTAGCTACTTAATAAATGGAATTCCTTCACAATTTTTTTCTCCTTTAATATCTTTGAAATATTTGTGCTAGCACCTTGCCTTCAGTTTATCATATAACTTTCCTGTAAAAAAGGCAATTCTGGAACATACTGCCAATATAATTCCCAGCAACTCTGGAAAATTACAGTTTGAAGGCTGAACCTTAACATAATTGATTATTTATATGGCCTGACCCAACCCTAATTTAGAAAGACGTTTGCACATTTGTAAGAAGTTAACAACTACTGTTTGATTCTACAATACTTTAAAGACTCTTTTGCCTGCTTGAACACGTTGTGCTGGTAGCTTTAAAGTGAGCCCTTATGTCTATGCTTTTCCCAAATATCCCTTGCCCATCATCGATGCAGAGGTTACTACACTTTGGCCTCTTTAAGTTAAAATATCCTTTTTCTTTTCATCTGTGTGAACACAGCATAGAAAAATAAGAAATATATTGAAAACCACAAGATTGGTAGTAAAGTTCATTAAATAGTTTCCCAAACTGGCTACTTTCATTAATCCATCATGTAGTTTGGATGTTAAAAATTTCACTCCTCTCTGGATGTATCATTAGGAAATGGAACCAGGTGTGTATACATATGTGTTAATAACAGTCTCAAACTCTTACATTTGAGTTGATCATAAAAAAAAAAAGTGCTGGCTTTTAAATTTTCTCCTCCATAGCATCTGATTCTGTGTCTTGGGAGGAAGTGGGTGACCATCATGTCACCAACATGCAGTTTGTTTCAGTTGGATAACGTACAACTGCTCCGTTAATATTGAAAAGAGCAAGTAGACTCATAGGATTGCTTACTGTCTTTTATTTAGATATGACCAACCTGTCAGGGACCATAACACTATTTTGAAGTGGTTGGTTGCATAAAACTGGACAATTTTATGATCACAAACACCAGTTTTCCATCCATCATTATAGTTTCTCAGTTTTAAGTGTGTTTGTGAGAGTTGTCAGCACTTGCCTTTATTCCTTGTATTATTCTCTATGGGTTGACATAATTGAAGCATCAGTTGATGCTAATAAGCCATATCTAATTTACCCTTTTAATTCTCTGTCTCACCAGACTGTGTCTCTTTCTTATTTTAAGGACCTTTTTTTAGATCCCCTGATAAAAAGAGAACCTTTAAAAATACAAAAATGAGACAAGGATACTCAACGTTTACAATAGCTTTATCAATAAAAAGTAAAACCAGAAGTCTCCAAGATTTAAAATTAGCACTAAAGCTCTCTATGACATATTATTTTGACTCTGTGCATCTTGCATTCCATTGTTATTGCACTGTTGACTATTGAATGAGGATGGGAGCATGTGCCAAGCAGATGGCCCAGAGTCCTGCCTTCATGGGCATTGTGTGCAGAGCTGAGGTAGCATGCTTAAGCGTGTTCAAATCAATGAGAGTTGACATCCTCAGTCTTGAATTAAAACAACAACTCCAACACAGTGCTTTAACCTTCCTACCCAATGACACATAGGTACTCCCTCCCCCACCCCCCCACACACACAACAGAAAAATTTAAGTTCTGCCTCCAAACAAGTTAAAGTGGTGAAACAAGTTAAAATTCCAATGATCGACAATGTGTTGAAATTTGATGGCATTTTACTTATAACACTTAAAATACATCGAAGATGTATTTATTGAAGTATACAGATTTGGGCATCTGTACAGAATTCCAAGATTTCACAAAATAGACTTTGAAAACCATGAGATCAGATAATTTCCAAGTTTCCTTTCAGTCCTAGCTTTCTACGTTTATGGCCGTTTTCTGTAATCATATTTACTTTCTTCATTTTCCTCTACTTTCTAATTATCTCCTTCCTCTCTTTTCTCTTTGGCTTATTTTCCACTGCCTTCTTTTTTATCAGAGAACATACACATTTGAAATGTGGCTAGTGGGAATGGGAACTTAATATTTAACTTTAACTTTTATTAATTTATATTTAAACTAGGGGCCCAGTGCACGAATTCGTGCACCTTGAAAAGAACTGTGGGCCGCAGGCTGCAGTGGGCACAGGGGCGGGTCTCGGCCTATCCTTTACACTTCCTCCCAGCCCCTCCCACTGCAGCCCCCTGGGTTCCCTGTCTGCCGGCAGCCCCACTCCTGCCACCACCGCTCCCACGTGCTGACGGTGATGGCGCTGCTTGCACCTGTTGATGGTGTGGAGTGATTGGGAGTGGGGCTGGCACGATCAGTGGGTGTGAGAGGCAGCTGTGCCCCATCACTCCTCAGGAGTAGGGGGAGGTGGAGAATCCCTGAGGGGCAATCAGGACTGGCAGATGCTGCTTGCATCTGCTGATGGCGCCGAGTGATTGGGGCCAGTGCTGGGCGCTGGCAGCGGGTGTGAGCGCCAGGCGGTACTGCAGCTTGTGGGAGCAAAGGATTTTCAGTAACCACCAGAGGCTCGCTCTGATGACAGCAACCAGTGCCCTGCCTTGGTCTGGCGCCCCCACTCATCTGCCCCACCATCCCGCTGTGGCTGACACCCGCCATATTCTGCGATCTGCCGCCTGCTTCCAACACCTGCCATGTTCTGCACGTCCCCCCTTGGTGGTCAGTGTACGTCATAGTGACCAGTTGTTCGGTTAGTCCACCATTCAGTCTATTTGCATACTAGGGTTTTATATATATAGATAGCCACATAAGACTAGTGTCTACCATATTGGACAGTGCAGCTATAGACTATATATGCTAATGTAAAACAATCAATAGAATAAATGTAAAATTTCTGTGAACATGTAAAAAGTTGGTGAATCTCAGCCTCAACCAAAAATTGAGTATCATTTTTCACTCTTCAGATTGACAAGAAACACAAAGATTGGCAATATATGTTTTCATGAGGGTGAAAGAAAATTAGTTCTCTCATACACTTTCTGTGGGAGAGCAATGATAGGGTCTTTTAGAGACGCCACTTAACCTATCCATGCCCCTTTCTCTGAAATTCCAATTCTGGGTATTTAAATACTGGAAGAGATGGACAAATACTGGAAGAGATGGACAAGAGAGCTAATTGCATACCAGTTGTATTATTGAAATAAGTGGAAACTACTTAAATATGGGATCCCCTGGGCAATGCATTACACAATTCCAGTGAGTACCCTTCATCTTGTAGTTTTTATGAATGGTGGCCTCTGGGTGATACTCTCTGGAAACTCTGATATGTCTAACAATGCCAAAGTGGTTAAAATAGTTATGATACATCGCATCTACACTATGAAATACTAGTATCACACAACCAGTAAAAAAAATAATGTAGAGACATATGAGGGCATATGCCAGCTAGACTGTTCATGAAAAATATAAACTATAGAGTATATGTGCAATAAAATCCCACTTATATTTAATAAAACAACAAAACTAAAAACAATCAAGAAAACCAAAATTGTCTGTGAGGAAATCCTATCTAATAAAGAGGGAATATGCTAATTGACCATTACTCCATCACAAAGATGGCTGCACCCACAGCTGAGGCCAACTTCCCATAAGGAGCCTTAATGAGCAATCAGCAGGGACCTGAGGCTATGCCCTACCCCGCCCCCATGGGGCTTGACAGGGGACCTCAGGCTGCGCCCCCCACCCTGGCGTCAGGCTGGGGACCTCAGGCCTCACCCCCCCCCCCCAGTGCCAGGCCAGGGGACCTGAGGCCATGCCCCCTGTCCAGTGGGGCTTGACGGGGGACCTCAAGGTGTGCTTCCTGTCCTGGTGCTGGGCTAGGGGACTCAGGCTGCTCCCCCCACCCCGGCACCAGGCTGGGGGACCTCACACAACACCCCCTGCCCGGTGGGGCTTGACAGGGGACCTCAGGCCGTGCCCCCCACTCAGCGGGGCTTGACAGGGGACCTCAAGGTGCACCCCCAGTGCTGGGTCGGGGGAACTCAGGACGCACCCCTGCTCAGCAGGGCTTGACGGGGGACCTGAGGCTGCGCCCCCCCCCCCCCACCTGGCGGGGCTTGACAGGGGACCTCAGGCCATGCCCCCCACCCAGCAGGGCTTGACAGGGGATCTCAGGCCATGTCCCCCACCTGACAGGGCTTGACTGAGGACCTCAAGGCACGTCCCCCACCCCAGTCTGGGCTGGGGGACCTCAGGCCACGCCCCCCCATCCTGGCGCCAGGCCAGGGGACCTGAGGCTATGCCCCCTGCCTGGCTGGGCTTGACAAGGGTGGAACTGGCCCAATGGGTGGGGGGCGTGGCCGGGTCTGGGTCTCATGCAATTTTGAGGTGCATATGGGTGGGTGGGGACTTGACTCTGGGTCCCTTGGTGCACCCCAGACTCTGACAGGAGGAAAGTTTTCATATACATTTTATTAACTTTCTTTCATCTCTGACACTTCTATTATAGAGAAAGGGCAAATAGCAATATTATTTGCTCTAATGAATCCCCTTTTAATGTGCACGAATTTTGTGCACCGGGCCACTAGTTTAATATAAAGTATAAGAGTATAGGCTTTGGGACCAGACTGCCAAGAATTGAAATGTGTCTCTAACATTTGTTAGCTATATGTTCTGGAAAAGTGACTAAGCCTATATGTGTGTCAGTTTCCTCATCTGTAAAATGGGTATAACAATAGTGCCTATCTCATACGCTTTAGGGTTGTTAAGAGGATTAAAAATATGAAAAGTCTTTAGAACAGTGCAAGGCACATGGTAAACTATATTATTATTACTGTTATTATTATTATTATTATTATATACTTGTATATACCTACTGAATATGCACATATCCAGAAGAATATACACCAAATTACCATTTTGCCTCTTCACAAAAAGTCCTAACAGCACTATTCTAGATATATTAATCTTTGATTTTATACTCTACATATATTTCTCCAAGACTATTACTTGCCTTTTAAGACTACTAGTATTTTAAATTTTATATAGTCTATTATGTTAATCTTTTCCTTATTTGTGCCTTGCTTAGAAAAGTTGTTTCAGTCCATGACTAAAAAATATTATTTTAAGTTTAATTTCATTAAATCATCTGAAATTTAGCTTCATGTTTGGTACAAAGTAGGGATCAGCACTATTTTTTAACATATATAAATATATTGATGTATTTTTAAAAATAAAATAGAGTTTTCCTTTTCTGAAAATGAGATGATGAGGTTACACTGGAGTTTAATTCTGCATATTAGCACTTGGCTGCAGCTCAGAGGCCAGTGCCCCATTAAATTGGGGCCCATGTCCTCTCCTGCTCCCTTCTGCTCCCTACCACCTCCAGCATGCCAGATAATGACTGCACTGTGATTGCCCATTTGTTTCTCTTATGGGAGAGAGCTACTTTTTGGTTTCATGCCTCTGTGAAAACTGAGAATATCAAAGATGGACCAAAAAAGGAATGCACGCCTGGTCTTTCTTACACCAAGACTATTTTCTCGTTTATATTTCTGCGTGGCTCTTTAAACCATCTGAATTTGTGATCCATTGATCTGTGTGTCTATTCCTGTGCCTACATCACTTTCCTTAAATTACCACGCTGTCAGAGAATATTTCCTATGCTCTGGAATAACTGATGTAAATATGGATTACCAATGTTTTAACATTTTTTTCAACTCACTTAAAAATCATGTGCTTGGAGTCCCAGTTAAAGAATGGTAACAGTGAGCATTGATAGCATACTACATGCCTGATCCTCACAAGACTCTTGTGAGTAGCTATAGATTAAGAAACCAAATCACAGAGATGTCAAATAACTTGGCCAATGTGACATAGCTGGTACGGTGGTGTCAGAATTTAAACCCTGACTGATACTCCACAGCACAGCCCATACTCTGGAACAACTATTCAAATTTTAAGAAAGAAAAATAAAGCAATGAAAATAATTGAAGTAAGGAAAAATATTTAATAATTCGAATTTTTCTAGATTTTCATCAGTTTTGTAGATTTTTAAAATTTCTTGGTTAAAATTGGTAGTGTGTTCTCTTATGACATTTGATAGCTCCTCAGTATCTATATTTATGTTTCTTCTATTGTTCATGGAATTAATACTTTATTCTTTGTAATCCTACTGGCCAAAACTCTGTCTACTTCATCAGTGTTTAAAAGAGCACATTTGAAATTCTTATTAATATGATAAGATTTTAAAGTATATTTTATTTTGCCTGGGCTTGGTAGCTCAGTTGGTGAGAGCATCATCCTTGTACACCAAGGTTGTGGGTTCAATCCCCGGTCTGGGCACATGTGAGAATCAACCAATGAATGCATAAATAAGTGGAACAACAAATCAGTGCTCTTCTCTCTCTGGCTCTTGCTCTTTCTCTCCTTCCCCCCACCCCCTCTCTAAAATAAATAAATATACACAATTAAAAAAATAAAATGTATTTTATTTCATCACTTTTAAAATCTTCAATAATTCCTAGATCGCATCTCTTTTGTGTTATTTTGTTTCTTCATTAAGATTCTTGAGTGAATTTACTTTCATTCCACCTTGCTTATGAAGAGTTTATTGGCTTTGCGTTTTCTTGTGAATACCCTTTGGCTCACATGTTTTATCGTAAAACACTCTTTTTGTTTCTAAATTACTTGGATATTTAATTTTGATTACTTCTTTATAAAATAAACTTTTTATTGTTGATAGTATTACAGATATCTTTCCTTTTCCCCTCCTCTTCCCCCATTCTCCAAGCCCCTACCCATCCCCCCATGTCTTCAACTCCCCTATTGCCCGTGTCCATGGGCTATGCCTATAAGTATATAAGTTCTTTGGTTTATCTCTTTTTATTCCCCCAACCCCACATTGAAGTATGTCACTCTGTTCCATGCCTCCATGCTTCATTAATGTAGCATTACTTCAAGGATACTCTTAAATTTCCAAGTGGACAGATCATTTTTTTATACTTCTTTGTTTTTGGAGTCACAGATTCACCCAGCCCTCTTTTCTGAACAGCTAGGAGCCAGCACTTTACAACCTTTGCATTTAGACTGGACCACAGACTAATTCTGGCCAAAGAAATATGGGCAGAAGTGCCTTGAGACACATCCAGGCTGAGGCAATGAAAAAAAACGCTGCTTTATTACAATTCTCTGTTTTCTTGTCCTCTTGAGTGGTAAAGGTAGAGAAAGTTGTTGAGGTGGCTGAATCACAGGATGAAAGCATTTTTATTGGCAAGAAGGAGAAATATCCTAGAACTTTTATTGTTTGGGCCACTGAACTTTTGGGATTTCTACCTAAGTATAGACCTGGCCCAAATGGGTTATTATAAATGATTATTAATGCTTCCATCAACAGCCTCATAATTATTAATATTTCCTCCTACAAACATGTTCGTATTGAGGAAACCCAACAGGAAACTTCTCAGTACTATCAATTTAGGAAGTGGTTGAACTTGTGCTTTTGGCCCTCCATATGCAAATAGTGTCCTCCACTCATTTATTCACTGACCCTTCCCAAGCCCTTATTCTATACAAGAATTTGTGCTGAGTTCTCTGGATAATATCCTCCATGAATAAGAATGTACAATGGGAGAAAATGACAACTTTTCCTGCAAGTTTTATAGGAGAATGAGTAAGGATGACTCAAAGCAGATGCTCTTTCCAGTATCCATGGCCTTTGATTCCCCAAATTGCTTCATCCCCCATCTCCCTCAATTCCCTTATGATCATGGCTCATCATTGAATTTTCCTTATTTTGATCATTTTCGTAATTACCTCGTGTTTTGTGGGTTTCATTTTTAGATAGCAGCTTGACTGCTGCTTCTGGTTTGTGCAGCTTTTGCACATGCTATTGTTTGCAGACACATTTTGGCTGGGACCTCATCTGATGAGCCATTTGTGAGTTCTGATTGAGTAGGTCACTTGTGGGCTCAATTAACCACTTGCCCTTCATCTGATGGTGCAAGTGGCCAATTGCACCTGCAATTAGCTAATTAAGGGTTCAGTCATTTCCATAGGCAATTTTGCCTTTATCTAATTGTGGGGCTGCATGAGATTCCTTTCATCATTTGGACATATACCAGCCACTGTAGGCAGAGAATGATGCCTTTTGATGAAGGTAAGGTAACAAAAAAGGAAATGTAAAAAATTTTTGTTTTGTTTTTTAATTTCCTTGTATGGGTTTTCCCCCCAATTATTTGTATTGTAAAATACACATAACATAAAGTTTACTGTCTTAACTCTTTTAAGTATACCATTCAGTTGTATTAAATTCATTCATAATGTGCAGCCATTACCACTGTCCATCTGCATAACTCTTTTCATCTTGAAAAGCTGAAACCCTATCCCGTTAAACAATAGCTCCCCATTTCACCCTCCCTCCAGCCCCTGGCAATCACCATTCTACTTTCCGTCGCTATGATTTTGATTACTCCGAGTATCTGTTATATATGGAATCATATAGTTTTTGTCTTTTTGTGATTGGCTTAGGAATTTTGAAATTTTATTTTCTACTGCAGTTGTCCAAAGTAGGCAAAAATCACAGATTAAAAACCTAGAATTTGTTCTGTTCAGATTAAAAAAAAAGATCTTTATGTATTTTGCTTCATGGGTATTTACCTGTCTAAGTAAACATGTTTAACATCACAAGTTGAGAGCAATTCCTGGAGGGAGTGTGTGTGTGTGTGTGTGTGTGTGATGCACATGTTGAAGGTTTATGTACATGAACTCATTCCATAAATTTGTATTCCTCCTATGAAAGATGTGAAGGTGCAACAGAACCTAGACCAGTCTTTCAACAGAGAAATCATAGGGAAAAGAGGGCTTTCTAAACTCAAAGGGAGATGTGGGAATTTGTCACTTCTATTTTTTTTGATAAATGTTTTACAAATGGCTTTTTGTGGGTTGAATAGTTCATTCAAGAACCAGGGAGCAAAACTGGAAGGTACTTTTTTTTTTTACTTAATGCCAGGACAAAAGACCTGCACAACATCTCAGAACCCTTCTGTAAGATCTGTAATTCAAACTGAAAACCGCTGAGTTCTTCTCTTCTAGAAAATGACCAATACATAGGCAACAATCAGAGAAAGCACTTATTGTCCAGATTTTTCATTGTATATAATCTGTTGGAGTCATAGCCACACAGTCAATTTCTATGGCCCATCTGTCAGGACATTGAAATTGCTTTATTATACAGAACCCACTCACAGATTCTGTGGATTCAGTAAGGAATATTTACCGAGTGTCATCTGAGATCTCAGAGGTTCCATAAAACATTTAATTAACATACCACATCCACTTCTGCTAAGCCTATACCTACTTTCTGAATATCAGTTACTGATTGGATTACTCCTGAGGCTGGGCAGCCTGGGGAAAATTACAGGAGCTGCTGGAGAGCATGCTAGAGGCACAGCAAGGTGGGCGGCCTCTGACAGCGATTTTCTCCCCCTGGGAGTAAGGGCTGGTGATACAGCTCCACCAGACAATCACAGCAGAAAGAGCTGTAGATCTGCTTTTGTTTGTTTCTTCACTTTTTTGTTTTGTTTATGATAAGCAGGAGTGGGGCCTTGCATTGTGCAGTAGTTGTTCATGTCATTTTATCTGACTTGCCTTGCTTGTCTATACTGCTTCCAAGCTATATTACCTTAGCCAAGTTAAGTCTCCGGGCCTCAGTTTCCCTTCTTTTAAAAGGGAGATAAAATGTTCTTCTTGGAGTTACTGTGATGTTGAAATGAGGTAATGTATGACTACTTGGAGTTTCTTCCAACATTGTCAGCGTTGGAGGTCAAGGGACTAGCTGCTTAAGATCAAGGATTATTGCTCACAACATTGCTGAGCATGTAACAGAGTTACTTGCATAGACAAGGTGCTGGGAACAATTGTGGATGGACTGCATGGGTATCCGTGGGCTTACCTCAGCAATAGTAATGTTGGTTCCATAGCTTTGGGCCTCTTGTGTGTGCGTGACCTCATCTTCACGTGATGACTTCTCGAGTGTTCATGGCAATTTCAAGACTGCCTCTTCCTAGTGCCACATTTGCTGCCCTGTCTCCAGCAGGGCATTTGCTGAATGCCACCAGCAACAGATAAACAATTCCTAAAACCGAAGAGGGCCCGGAGCCTTTGAGACCTTCTAGGGCAAGAGAGAGAAGAAGGCCCCTCTCCTGCTGTGTGTCACATTCCATTACAGAGGTCCCCTTGCAGGGCTGTGTGAGCCTTGATGTTTCACAGACCTTCGAGAGGGCACTCTCTTAGGCATTCCCTTTAGCCTCCTCATTCCATAGGACTCAGACATGATGGATCCTGTGAGGGCTTGTGCTTGGAGACAACTCCAGCTGTCAGTACACCTGCCTCTGAACGATAGTGCCTTCCATGGGGCTGGCTCCTTCTTCCCTGAGTTCTCTCCCAGGAAACGTCCCAGGCCCCAGTGCAGAAAGCATCTTGCTGCCTGCCCCATACTTGTCAGACAAACATGGATGCACAATGCGCATTTGGGCACAGGCTGATATACAGTATATATGTATATGATGTAGGTTTCTTTCTTTGTTCTGGAAACCATATCATAAGTTGGGATCATAGGAACAAAATTGTTGGTTGACTGGATTGTTTTTCAGATTTTCAAATGATCTCTTTCTCTCAGCTATAGAGGGATTCCCTAACTAAAGTGTTTTGAATCATGATAAAGGAGTCAGGTTTTCATGCTTAATTACTGTAATTATTAGTTCTGTGAAGGCATAGAACGGGCTTGAACTTAGGAGTGTATTGTTTAAAAACATTCCTCGTCGAAGACACACTGGTCCTTAATAGCTCTAATGTCATTTTGTATCTCAAAGATGACTTCAGAGAAACCACCTAATTTCACTCAGTCTAGGCTAAGTTTGGCATAAGTAAGACATGCTGCCCTGGTGTTCCCAACCAAAAAGGCTCCTTTCCCACTGGTTTTACGTGTCCATCAGGGGTTGGCTGTGACTTCACATTTGCATCATCCCAGGACCCAGGATGCTGGAGCAGCCCCTCTCTGGGGCCCGTCAAAGAATTAGATTCATCCTGTAGGTGATTGGGGGCCATTGAGTGTTTTGAAGCAGGAGAATAACACTGTTAAGCCTGAGCTTGAAACAATCACTCTGATGGTCAGGTAGGAAGAACAGGAATAGAAGAGAAAGAGGCTGGTAGCAGGGGAACCAATTATAAGACATGTGCCAAGTATCATGACCAGGATATGTAATAAGAGTATCTACTGAAAGCTGTTTCCAACATGATGGAGCCATTAGGCTGTGGGCACAAAGGAGATAACTTGCACCCTTACTTCCAGACAGTCTATTAGGGAGAGAGAAAAGGCAGTCCAGATTAGTGACCAGTTGCCGTAGAGACAGGCTCACTCCTGGAATGCACAGTGACTGCGGGGCACAGCACAAAAAGCCCAACAAAGACTTCTGGTTTGTGTAAAATGACCTGCCACCCACCCCAGAAATACGTTCGAGTTCTTGGAGAGAGGGAATTGTTGCCAGCCTGGGGCCTGCAGCAGGAGCTCAGCATCTTAGCAGATGAATATTTGTCATCTTGCACCTGTCAGTGCTCCAGTAATGTCCTGCTAATCTCTCAGTCTCATTTGTCCCAGAGCTGGCTTTCCATCGGTTAGAACAACTGGCAGCTCAGGCAATTACAGGCGAGAGGCACCCTATTCCAAACACATACAGGGCTTTATGTTCAGGAAGCTGCCTGGGTCATCTCCTGGGCTTATATTTTTGGATTAGCCAGTCATATCCCTGAGGTCACCATTTGTAGACTTAGAAGGAGGGAGCTGAGGGGATTTAGGTATTTAAATAGGCTCTTTGTTCTCTCTCTCTCTCTCTCTCTCTCTCTCTCTTTCTCTCTCTCTCTCTCTCCCTCCTCCCCCTTCCCCTACCCCCCCCCCCCGCCCCGTTCACTGAGCAAGCTAGACTTGTAGCATTACATTGATCCTTCTCACAGCCTCATGGAGAAGAATGAGCAGCTGTGAGTGACAGTCTCAGAAAGGCTGTCAGTGCCGCCCCCAAGGTGGGGCTGGGAAGAGGTAGCCTTCATCAGAAAGAGCTGGAGGTTAGGGAACCAACCCCCTTGGTTGCCAAACCTCCCCCCCCCCCCGAAGAAGAGAAAGAAGGGGGCCTTGCATAGTGGGATGGGCAGAACAGAAAGGCTGCAGCATCTAAATAATTTACTGTGGTTCTCCCCATTCCCTTCTGGGAGCCAGGCTACACCACATCTGTGAGCCTTCAGCTCAGCTCAATGCCTCTGGTGAGGAGACTTCTCAGATTTCAGGAGCCCTGCAAGGCTTTGGAATGCTTGCCAGCGAGGAATTTGAACATCAAAAGGTTCAAAGGTGGTTGGAAAATCCAATCCTCAAATTGTCGGGGGCAAAAACATGTCTCCTCTGTCCTATTTTTATGACTTTGGTAGTGAGGACTGAGGCTGCTAAGAATCCAGGGGAGTCTCAGCATTTACCTAGCAAACCCTTGTAGGAAGTCACTACTCTGCAGCATTATCTTAACGTTTACAAGCTGGGGACAGAGGGAAAGTGGTTATTTCATCTGGAGACAGAGAGCAGTTTTAGTGATCCTCATAATGGAACATTGTAAATCTGGAGAGTCAAGGTTCAAATATGGGTGTCTTTGCACTTGACATATTTTTATTTTAGGTCCAAATGAAGTATATTTTTAATAGGCAGGACAACACTTCCGGCCTTCAATCAGAGATAATACTACACCGAGATAATATTCTGAATCAGCAAGTTGCATTTTAATTTAAGATGAATATGCCCCTAGTAAAATTTCACCCATTCTGGCTCTAAAACATGTCATGTCCAAGGTCAATTAATTGTACTTGCAACTTAAAGCCAATCAGAAAGATGAGCTAACATTAAGGTTCTTTTTTCAAAATGAAAATTTATCTTCAATCAGTGGTGGATTTTTTCTGTGCTGTTTCTTAAAAAAAAAAAAAAAAGCATGCATTATTCAAAAATTAGAAAGAAAGGAAAGAATGGATTAGCAGTGGGACATGACGGTATATACCAAGACATTTCAAATAAGTTATTCCTAAATGGATTTCTACCAACTGAAAAGGCTTTCCACGACATCTGTGACCTTGAAATTTAATCTGAGATTCTGCTTCTGAGCAAAATGGCTGAACCTCTGGAATGAGCAAGCTTTAGACTAATGCATTTCACTCAACAGTTATTTTATTTTATTTTATTTTTTAGCATTTTTGGGGAAGGTATATAAGGAAAACAAGGTATAGATCCTGGCCTCAAGGAGATTACAGCCCAGGTGGATTTGAGCCCAAAGTGGGTGATTGTGTATAATTTTGTCACCTTTTTAAAGCCTCAATTTGATCACTTATAAAATTGAAATGAAAACATCTTTTCTATCTTTTTCACTGACTGCTCTGAGAATTGGGAGAGGGAGGAAGAGAGGGCAAGAGAAATGAGTGAGACAGACAGAGATAGAGAGACAGACAGAAAGAGAGAGAATGGCTGGGAAGAATTTTGAATAATTGTAAATTACTAAAAGGCTATCTATCTATGGTCATCAATAGTTATATCCTACTTTTAAAACGTGACAGGGAACCTTTCTGTGAGGTAGCCATCGTAGCATCCTTATGAAAAATGCCCCTATATTATTCCTTTTCTGTGGTTGCCTAGAAACAATATTAATCTTATTTTCCTGGTCCTCATTCTTTTCTCTTCTGCTCTATGGAGGGCCTGATTCAGAACTGCTGTGGCTTAAGATGCATCTGTGGTCTGCCCACGTGGCTCTTTAGGCATGAGCCCATTCCATAGGTAGTCTTTAAACTAACTTTTTCATTTTCATCATCTCGTTTAATCCTCACAGAAACCCAGTAAGGCTCATTGCTCTCACTTTATGTACAAGAAAAGTGCGTCTCAGAGAAGTTAAGGAATTGTCCCAAGATCACCAAGCTCAGAAAAGGCAAAGTTGGCTTTCATAGGGCCTGCTTTGGCTTGTTCTTGGGGGTGAGTAGACATGAAAGCCTATTCCAGTCCTGGGTTCTTCTGTGAATCTCTGACCTTCCCACCTGGTTTTATTCTTTGACATTTTAACCAATGCATGTCTGGTGCCCATCCCTGATCAGGCTCTCTGTTCACAAACCTGGTATACTGTGGGTGACCAGAGTCAGGTGACCTGAGTTCAAGTCTCAACTCAATCCCTTAATAAGCTGAGCTCTAATTTCCTTGTTTGCAAAATGATGACAATAACACAGATTTCTTGTATGGATTGGATGATGTATGTTAGAATGCAGTCAGTGCCTCTGGTGAATAGCAGAAGGTACCCAGAAATCTGAATTTGAATCTGAATTCTGATTCCAGTCTCTTCTGGGATTAGCCCAGAACTAGTTGTGTCCTGTGAACTGAAGGTATATTCAGGGGCATCTTGTAACATGTTTGTCATTATGGAATCCCATTTCCTCCAGGGCTGCTTCTGTAGACAACCCTGCTAGATGATGATGTAGCTTCAAGTAAAATGCCACTAAAATCTCCCTTACAGTGCATCTAGTTCAGTTGTCTTCCAAATTATTTTATTAGTGGATGCCTATTTTTTAAACAAATCTGAAAAAGAATCACATCATGCAAAACTGACAGCAGAGAGCTCTCCTGCATGGAGAGATGCAGGGAGACCCAAGCTGGCCAGCTCCAGTGCTCATTGCAAACATCCCTCCTCCAACACCCTGAGGTTTTTCAGAGCAGGGTTTGAAAAACATGAGACTTCTAAGAATCTTGTTTTGTATATGAAAAAATTGAGGCCCAGAAAGAGTTACTTATTAGAGAGAACCCATCCACTTTAATATATAAAGGCATCGTCTGCGTGCAACAACCTGGTTTGATCTGATATTCAACTATATAGCAAGGTGATAGAAGAAAGGATGTGTTCTTGTCTCTTTACATAAGGATTTAAACATTTTTCTCTTCCTCTATCTTTCTTGGAGATTATACTATAAAAATGACTCTGTTCACCTTGACTACAGAGAAGAAAAAGTAGACTATTTGAAAAAGAAACTTCTGTAATTCATCTTTAAGAAAAAAACACACCTACTCACTATGTATCAAGAACCTGAAAAATTTTTATGCCGTCTGACCTAGTAAGTTTTCTTCTAGAAATTTATGTCAAGAAACTAAGTTTAAATTCCAAATGCACACATATTCATTACCATATTAATTATATTAGAATAAAAACCATAAATAATGTGTCAGTAGAAAATAGAATGGTTAAGTAATAACAGCATTTAGTTCAGTGGAATATTATAGAACAATTAAAAATGATTTCATATATGAAATACTTAAAGATAATATTAATAAAATATGTTCAAGATCTCCATATTGAGACCTTGAAAATGTTGCTGAGATTGATTAAATAAGACCTATATAAAGGAGAGATATGCCATCTCAGTATCAGAAGATTCTATATTATTATTATTTTATGGTGATGTAAATTCCTTCAGTGTTGATCAATAGAGTCAATGAAATCCCAATCAAAACCCTTTAAAAAACAGATTATTGGAAAACCAAGATGGCGGCATAGGTAATCACCTAAACTGCTGCCTCGCACAACAATTTCAAAACTACAACTAAAAGACAAAACAGACATCATCCAGAACCACAGGAAGGCTGGCTGAGTGGAAATTCTACAACTAGAAGGAAAGAGAAAAGTACACTGAGACTCAGGAGCTTCAGGAGGCAGAGGTACTGAGACGCGTGCACAGAGAGGACTGGCAACTGAGTGCGTGGCTGGCTTTCTCAAGCGGGAGGGAGACAAAAGTTCCCGACTGTGCTGAACTCCAGTTCTGGGCAAGACTCTGGGGACCCAGACTCATACGGGGTGAAACTAGATTGTCAGGAAAGAGATAAGCACACTGAGACTCAGAGGAACTGCTGAAGGCAGAGGTACCGAGGCGCATGTGCGGAGAGGGCAGGCAACTGAGTGTGCGGCTGGCTTTCTCAAGCAGGAGACAAAAACTCCCGACTGCACTGAACTCCAGTTCCGGGTGAGACTCTGGGGACCCAGACTCATTCGGGGAGAAACTGGACTGTCTGGCAGCGGGCGGAACTCAAGAGCGGCTTTCTCTCAGAGGTGCTTGCAGCGATTACCACGGGACACTGAGACACAGGGGCCTATTGGGGCAGGGCTGATGGGAAACCAATGTTGTCTGCTCCGCCGGGAGACTCCGCCCCATCCAAGCTGAGCACAGAGGCTTTTGCAAGTCTTGTCTCATAAGGGTGTCTCCAGCACAGAATTTCTCCCAGCATAGACACAGCTGATCCTCACAGCCAATTGGCCTGGAGGTCAATTCCTCCCATGATACCAACAACAATCAAGGCTTAACTACAACAAGCCTGTGCACACAGCCCACAAAGGGGTGCACCAAGAGTGTCCACCTCAGGTAACTGGGGAGGCTGAGCCACTGGGCCCTATAGGACACCTAGCACACAAAGCCACTCTATCAACTCAGGGAAGCAGCCAGAATGCAGAGACAAAGAAACAGATCACAAATGAAAGAAATGGAGGAAAGCAAACAACTGGATATAGAGTTCAAAACCATGGTTATAAGGTTTTTCAAGACTTTTCTAGAAAAGGCCGATAAATTTAGCGAGACCCTAAAGGATATGAAAAAGGACCAACTAGAAATTAAGCATACACTGACTGAAATAAAAAATATTATACAGAGACCTAACAGCAGACTAGAGGATTGCAAGAATTAAGTCAAAGATTTGAAATACAAAGAAGCAAAGAACACTCAACTGGAAAAGCAAAAAGAAAAAAGAATCCAAAAATATGAAGATAGTATAAGGAGCCTCTGGGACAACTTCAAGCATACCAACATCCGAATTATGGGGGTGCCAGAAGAAGGGAGAGAGCAAGATACTGAAAACCTATTTGAAGAAATAATGACTGAAAACTTTCCCCACCTGGTGAAAGAAATAGACTTACAAGTCCAGGAAGCACAGAGAACCCCAAACAAAAGGAATCCAAAGAGGACCACACCAAGACACATCATAATTAAAATGCCAAGAGTGAAAGACAAAGAGAGAATATTAAAAGCAGCAAGAGAAAAACAGTTAGTTACCTACAAGGGAGCACCCATACAACTGTCAGCTGATTTCTCAACAGAAATTATGCAGGCCAGATGGGAGTGGCAAGAAATATTCAAAGTGATGAATAGCAAGAACCTGCAACCAAGATTACTCTACCCAGCAAAGCTATCATTCAGAATTGAAGGGCAGATAAAGAGTTTCACAGATAAGAAAAAGCTAAAGGAGTTCATCACCACCAAACCAGTATTATGTGAAATGCTGAAAGGTATTTTTTAAGAAGAGGAAGAAGAAGAAAAAGGTAAAGATAAAAATTATGAACAACAAATACATATCTATCAACAAGTGAATCTGAAAATCAAGTGAATAAAAAAATCTGATGAACAGAATAAACTGGTGAATATAATAGAATCAGGGACATAGAAAGGGAGTGGACTGACAATTCTTGGGGGTGAAGGGGTGTGGGGGGTGTGGGAAGAGACTGGACAAAAATCGTATGCCTATGAATGAGGACAGTTGGGGGGGTGGTAAGGGAAGAGGATGGGGTGGGAACCGGGTGGAGGGGAGCTATGGGTGAAAAAAGAGGAACAATTGTAATAATCTGAACAATAAAGATTTATTAAATTAAAAAAATAGATTATTAAGATGATTTAAAATTTACATAGAAATGCAGAAAACAATAGCTAAAGCAATTTGTAAAAAGGAGTTGGAAGGCTACACTAGCTGATTTCAAGACTTATCATAACGCTACAGCCATCAAGACAGTGTGATGTAAGAATAATCATACAGCTCAATGAAACAGATTATAGTGTCCAGAATATATCCACGTGTATGCCAAGGTAACTCAATGGGCAAAAAAATAATCTTTTCAATAGTCTATTCAGGAGCAATTGGGTATTGGTGTGGGGGAAATTGAACCTTGATCCTTATATTATATCATATATGAAACTAAATCTGTACATGAAAATGCAAACTATATAATTTCCTGAAGAAAACATAGGAGAAAATATTTGCAGTGTTGAAGTATGCAAAGATTTAAGAGAACTCAAAATGCACTAATTATAATAGGAAAAATGATAAATTGGATTTTTCCAAAGTGGAAAGGATTTGCTTTTTGAAACTCACTATAAAGATGAAAAGGCACCCTGGCCAGGTGGCTTAGTTGATTGGAGCATCATCCTGTACATAAAAAGATTGCAGGTTTTGGAACTGGAGAGCATTATGCTAAGCGAAATAAGCCAGTCAGAGAAAGATAAATATCACATGATCTCACTCATTTGTGGAATATAATGAACAACATAAACTGATGAACAAAAATGGAACCAGAGTCATAGAAGCATCGAATAGACTGTCCAACCTATGAGGGAAGGCGGGGGGTGAGGGGGTAAGAGATCAACCAAAGGACTTGTATGCATGCATATGAGCATAACCAATGGACACAGACCGGGGGGTTGGGGGGGGGGGGTGAGGGCATGTGCTGGAGGGGGGGGTGCAGTCAGAGATAGGTCAATGGGGGAAAAAGGAGACTTATATAATACTTTAAATAATAAAGAAATTAAGTTAAAAAAAAGTGAAAAGGTTTGATTCCTGGTGGAGGCACATACCTCCGCTGGAGGTTCAATACCCGGTTGGGGCACCTGTGGGAGGCAACTGATCAATGTTTCTCTCTCTTGCTCTCAAAAAAAAAAAATAATAATAATAATGAAAACATATCCTCAGATGAGAATTTTTAAAAAAAGATACAAAAAGCAATCCATAGAGTCATTGAAGATATTCATTGAAAATGATTGTGGCAAAGAACTTGTGTCTAAGATATATAAAGAGCTCTTATAAATCAATGATAAGAAGATAAAGAACCCATTTTTTTAAAAAGCAAAATACTTGAACTGACATAAAAGATATATATATATATATATATATATATATATATATATGTGTGTATGTATGTATATATATATATATATATATATAGTCTCCAAAAATATGTAAAAATATGTTCAACAGCACTAGTCATAAAAAATGTAAGTAAAACCACAAAGGCACATCATTACAAATCTCCCAGAATGACTAAAATGAAGAGTACTGACAGTGCTGGCTACAATATGGAGCAATTAAACTATATACATTGCTGAAGAGAATGCACTGTCACTTTAGAATACAATTTGATAGTTTCTTAAAAATTTAAACATCCACTTACCTTACCATCCAGCAATTCTACTTCTAGCTATCTACCCAACAAAAATGAAAACCTATGTCTACAAGAATGTTCATAGCTGCAGCCTAGAAACAACCCAAATGATTATCAATAGGTGAATAAATAAATGGTTGAATGCTACCTGTCTATAAAAAGTAGCAAACTCCTGACATACACAGTGACAAGAATAAATCTTAAAATCAATATGCACACTGCATGACTCCATTCATGTGAAATTCTAGAAGAGGCAAAAAACTAAAATGTACTTACAGAAAGCATCCTGGTGGTTATTTGAGGCTGGGAATAGGGAGGATTGCCTATAAAGGAACACAAGCTAATTTAGTGTGGGGATAAAGCAGTCAAGAGAAATGTTCTGTATCTTGACTTGGATGATGGTTGCACTAGTACATACATGTGGGTGAGTCATTGTGAGTTATACCTCAGTAAAGATTTAAAAAGTAAAGTAGGTTGTTATGATATTAATGTAAAATATTTTAATCACTTTAGGCAATAAAATTAAAATATAAAAATTGTGGACACAGTCTGATTATAAGTTTTTAAAGTATGAATAAAATAATAAATGACAATACAACAAAAATCTGTTGAGGGCGGTGATCCAAGTATTTTTTTTGCTTTTATACCCAAGTATTTTTTTGCTTTTATACCCAAGTATTTTTTTTGCTTTTATACCCAAGTATTTTTTTTGCTTTTATACCCAAGTATTTTTTTGCTTTTATACCCAAGTATTTTTCACTGAACTTTCACTTGAAATTGTAACTATTTCGCTGATGTTACACAAAGAAAAAAATGTATTTGTTGATAATCTGCAAATATCTAGAACTATTTTTGGTGAAAGATGATACCACTATAATAGCTGCACAATTAAAGGATGGAAGGAATAGATTTTTATTCAACAAAACTGGATTTTGTAAAGCAGTGTGATTTTTTAAAGTATTATCTAGGAAAATGCCTCAGAGTCCTGTATATAAACAGATTCTAATGAATCATCAGTGTGCTTTGCTGTTGTGTTTTGTTTCCTTGGTGTGTTTTTTTTAATCCTCACCTGAGGATATATTTTTTTCATTGATTTTTAGAGAGAGTAGAAAGGGAGAGAGAGAGAGAGAGAGAAACATTGCCATGAGAGGATCACATTGGTTACCTCCCGCTTGACTGGGGCCAAGGATTGAACCTGAAACCGAGGTATGTGCCCTTGATTGGGAATTGAACCTTCGGTCCCAGAGCTGACACTCTAACCATTGAGCAAAACTTGCCAGGGCATCAATGTTCTTTGACTCAGTTTGAGATCTTATGGATTCCAGTTTTACCTCTGAAAACCCAAATAGCCTACCCAGAAGTTAAGAAACAGCATCCCTCTGTATTGCAAAGATAGAATCAAGTGAGCAAGTCTCTTTTCCCATGAACTTCACATTGCACATAAGATCTCATCTCAGGGTGATTTCTTCAAATCCTCCAATCCAGGTCCTCTTAATGTCCCTTAGGTGCTAGCTCCTCAAAGTTTTAGAGAAGAGCAATATAAAAATGTTGTTATCAAGGATATATATATATATATATATATATATATATATATATATATATATATCAATTTTAAGTACTTCATTTAAAGTCTTCAAGTTTTGGTATGTAAAATTCTCAGCGGTGTAGCAAAGCATAATCTTTGGGCTATGGAACTTCATTCAATTTGATCTATTTATATAACTACCTAGGGTTGACATCAAGCATATTTTTTAAATGTCTTCTAATTCCAGGTTTGCAATTCAACTGAAATAAATCAAAGATACCTAAGAACATTTTACAACTTAAAAAGTTTTCTTTTCTTGAAATAAAAACTGCTGGAGGTTTCTCCCCCCATATCCTATCAGCCCAACTACCTAGTGTGATTTGAATCACCCAAACTTCAGTTTTTTTTTAATAATAATAACAAAAAAAAGACAAAGAGAAAAGAAAAACCTTTGGTAAAGTAGGTTCCTTTGATCCTTTTCTGCTACTTATGAAAACTCACAGTATATGTTTAACACATTCCCAACAAGCCTGGATAATGAAGCACATGGGACACTGAGACTTAATTTCATGTCTGTTTCTTTATTTAAACACACACACACACACACACACACACACACACACACACACGCTCTATGGGCGGAGGGAAGAATAGGGTAAACTAGCTAGAAGCAAACAGTAAGAAGCAATTGTGATTGCCGAGTTGGGAGATATCATTAAAAAGCAAACTGGGGAGCTCCAGTGTAGGATCTGAGGAGATTATTGATTCAAATCCTTTAAGGCATTCTTCAAAGGACTTCTTAAAAAGTTGTATTGTCTGAGGAGTTTGGGGAGAGAGCATGTGTGTGTATGTGTGTGTGTTACACAAGGAGGGAGATTAGTGGTTGGGAGGGCTGCGTCTTTGAGAGGTACAGGGTGATGAGTGGTGTGCATGGATTGTGAATAGCTTTAGAGTCTGTCTGAATAAATATAGGTCATTGCACAACAGGTTTTCTGGGTACCAACTTAGGTTTTCAGTTCCTGATCATTCAGTGTCGATGGCTATAACCAGGGCCCTCCATGCGATGCAGCCCTCTCCTTCTTCAGCATCCCTTCCACTCCCTGGGGGCTGGAACTAAGAGCAGGTGCTGCCAAGTCAGGCTGTCACTTGCCAGCCATGTGACATTGTGCACCTTAGTTAACCTCACCAAGCCTCAGATTCCGCTTGGATAAAATAGGAATAATGATGCCTCCATCATAGCATTGCTGGATTAAGTTGTATCATTACATATGTTAAGAATTCAAGCCCTGACCGGTTTGGCTCAGTGGATAGAGCATCGGCCTACGGACTCAAGGGTCCCAGGTTCAATTCCAGTCAAGAGCATGTACCTTGGTTGCGGGCACATCCCCAGTAGAGGGTGTGTAGGAGGAAGCTGATTGATGTTTCTCTCTCATCGATGTTTCTAACTCTCTATCCCTCTCCCTTCCTCTCTGTAAAAAAAAATCAATAAAAATATATTTAAAAAAAAGAATTCAGTATGGTCACCTGTGAAATTCACAGACATTTTAATTCAGTAAATATTTCAGAAAGTTTTCTCTGCGCCAGCTAAATCCTGTTCTTCCTCCACTCTGAGCATGAGGCACTGTGTTCGTTCAGTAGGGCTGCTGTAACAAAATGGCACACACCAGGGGGCTTAAACAGCAGAAACTGATTATCTCCCAGTTCTGGGAGCTGGAAATCCAAGAGCAAGGTGCTGACTGGGTTGGTTTCTCTTGAGGCCTCTCCTTGACCTGCAGGTGGCCACCTTCTCACTGTGTCCTCACACGGCCCTTTCTTTGTGCTGAGCATCCCTGAAGTCTCTTCCTCTTTGTATAAGGACACCAGTCATATTGCATGAGTTGGTCCCCACCCGAATGGTTTCATTTAAATGTAATTACTTCTTTAAAAATCTTATTTCCAAATACAGTTACAATCTGAGACTTCTACATATGAATTTGGGGAGACACAAATCAGCCCATTGTAGGTGCTGAACCATAACTCTGATTTTTCAAACAAAGAGTAGGAGGACTTGGAATACCTTCTTCTACTTTTCAGCTTGGTGATCTCTTATACTCAGCCCAGCTTAAATATATTTCCTCTGTAGAGTTTCTGTGGAATTCACATACATAACTAGTCACAATTCTTTTCTGTTATAACTAATATACTGTATTTATTCTATCTAATATATGCATGTCTATACAAACAACTGTATCCACATATATACATGTGTACATATATATGTGTATGTTTATGTATTTACATGGAGAGATAAAGAGATGAGGTTATTTTTTAATAGTTCATTGATTTTTAGAGAGAAAGGAAGGGGGGAGAGAGAGGGAGAGAGAAAGAAACAGTACAACTTCGATCGATCAGTTGCCTCCTGCACACCCCCTTCCAGGGATCAAGCCCACAACCTGGCATATGTCCTGACCTGGAATGGAACTGGCAACCTTTTGGAGCCTGGGACGATGCCCAGCCAACCCAGCCACACCAGCCAGGGCAAGAGATGAGTTTGTAATAGACTATCCCCCAGTTAGAATGGACGCTCCATGGGGTAAGGGGCTGTTTTGATCACCACTGTATCCCCTGAGCCTAGAACAATGCTTTGACATGGTTAGTGCTGACTCTCTTATTCATATCAGCTCAGAGGTCTGAAACCTCCTCCTACTGCTCCTTAAGAGCAGGGAGTGTGTCTGCTTTCTCTTCCTACTCTCCATAACTTGTTCAATGAATTTGTTGGACAAAATAATGAAGGTTTTCACAGGCTAATATTCAGCTCTTCGGAATCATTTGTATGGACTATAATCAGAGAAGTAAACGTGCTTATTTTTATCCAGAAGAGGGACACATACATATATCCCTTTGATTACAAAGCCATAATTAATGAGGAGAAAGGCTGCCAAGTAAAAACACTGAGCGGAGTTTGGGGCCAATTGCTAACAATGTTATATTCTCTCTTTGAGATTTTCTTTTCTGCACGCAGACTTGGTTTGATGGTTTTGACTGACTTGACCATGCCTTGAGGCAAAGAAATATGATAACTATGTACCTAGGGGTGGATTAAGACGAAATAAAGGGCCATCACAGGGCTCTATCCAATTCTGGCTCTCCACAACTCCCTCTGGGTAAATCCTATAGCTTACACCTGTCCAAGGCAGCAGAAACCTAGACCATCACATCTGTCAATAGCTGCCCAAATAATTAAAGCCATCTGTGCCCAGCGTCCCAACACTTCTCCAAATCAGTATGCAGCTCCGTAATGTTACCAATGAGAAAGAGCTCCAGAAACATCATGGTTAAATATTTTTGTGTAATGAAAGAAAAAGAAACTAGAAAGATAAATTCTCTTTGATCCCTCTTGACCCCCATCAACAAAATGTCCTATTAAATACAGCAGCTAGGATGTTAGGGAAAGTCTTGAAGATGGAGATGCTAAATCTCCAAATCGAGTTAGAGGTCAGCGCATGTATTTGCCTGAATTGTTTTGTTCAGCACAGGGAGTCCAGCCTACCTGCTCTCTTTGTGCATCCAGTGATGAATGTGTTGACTGATTGGAATGCAGCCAAGTGCTATTTCATGTTGAGTCTTCTCCTCGGGGTATTATGAGGCCATGCAGGGCCGTGTGAGACAGAACAATGCATGGTTAAGAGCTCAGGCTCTCGAGTCAAACACAACCAAGTGGGAGTCCAAGCCTTGTCACTCACTTCACCTTGGGCAAATTACTTGCACTCACTACATCTGTTTTTTCATCTGTAAAATGGAAATGATAATAATATCTACTTTGTTAGTTGTGGCAAAGATTACATGAAAAAAAAATGCACGTCAAGCACTGAGCAGCCTACTTGGCACACGGTCCCGTGCAATAAATGTCACTACAGTTTCTGTTGTGGTAGGTATGACGGCCAGGTTGCGCAGCCTCCTCCTGGCTTTTAGGAGGCTTGCAGAGGACAACTGGAAATGGGCTCACAATTCTATTTCCCGTTTGATAGGGTTGCTGCATTGTTCAGTTGGACAAAGTCTCTGGGATGAGGTGATATAAGGAGCTCAGAACCACTCTGCTTTTGAATAAGCGATTAGGAAATAAACTTTATAGGACACTTTCTATCTGCCAGGTGCTGTGTTAGGTACATTTTTTCTCCAGCTTCCATTGAATCCTCAGGAAGACTCTGTGAGTTAATTGCTATGAATGTCTTCCTCTCTTCCATAGGTTAGTCCACTGGCTTTCCAGTGGTCACACACTTAATAGTGTCAAAAACTGAGGCTGTATTGTGGTCATATCATGGTGTTTTTTGTTGTTGTTGTATTTTTGGTTTGTTTGTTTTGTTTTGTTTTTGGTCTGCCCAGAATTCCTTTGGTTTGGTTAACCTCTCTTTGTCCATTCTATAATAATCTAATTTAATCCCTTTGATTTGAGTGGGATTAAACCCTTCTTCCCTGGGGCTAGAGGGATGGTAATAAAGACTCAGGGCTGAGCAATCCCACTCTCTGCAGAGATGGCTATGGTGTATGGCCAACTTATTTCTCAGGGACTCACATGGAGGGAAAGAGGTTCTCTTTTTTTCTTGCGATTGCAAGAAAGTATATCCCTGGCAACTTGGAGAATTTGAATCTTATGTATACTACCACTTGCCTAGAACATACTTAAAAACAGAGAAAACAAAAGAGAGAGAGAGATCCAGTAACATTGTTTGAACCTCTGGATGCAGATGTTCCTGAAACCAGTTATGTAAGGCAATAAATTCTTACGATCTTGGGCTAGTTTGAGTTGAGATTCTATTAATGCAGTTTTAGCTAACAATTGCTTCTATGCAGACCCATGCTGCTTTATCACACTGCGTGAGAATATTATGTTTGACCAAAGGATTTTTCCTTTTTGTGCAAATGGCTTCTTTACACACTAGCCCTATTTGGGACCAGTAATGTCCTTCTCCTAAATAGATTGGTTTCACTCCTATATTTAAATAAACATATGTTCATAAAATGCCTATATATTTTAAAAATTTAATTCCCCTCTTCCTTGGATTTCAAAATCATTTAGCAGTGAAGCAATTTTATCATTTGAAAAATAGTATTATAGTTTGCTTTAAAGAAAAGTAGCATACAGTGCTTGTATTGAGTTCACTCTAGTATGGTGGGAGAAGTGTTAACTTTGATATTCAAAGACATATATTGGGCTCTCAGGTCTGTGACTCTAGTTGTGTGAGCTTGGGCAAATTGCCTAGCTTCTTGGAACCTCCATTTCCCATTCTGTCAATGGAGATAATAATACCTACTTCACAGGATTAGCACAGAGTTAAATGAGATTGTGCTTGCAAAACTGGGCCAGAACATTTTTTTTTCTGAACCAGTTTAGCTTGGTATCTAGTGCCATAACCAGGGATTTTATGAGTATCCTTGGATAATGATGATCATTTTTCTCTTTGGAAAAAAAATTATAAATTATAGGGATGTACAAAGAAGAAATAGTAATCATCCATACTCCATCCTCACCCCAGTAAACCACTGACAATATTTTTAGATATTTGCATTGCTTTTCAATATTTGTACATATTTAATTTCAAATTTATATAAAAATACATAAACCAGTAATAACCTAAAATATTTAAACCATTATGGCCCTCGCCTGTGTTGCTAGGGGTTAAAGCATCTGCTCGGTCCTCAGGTTTGATTCCCGGTCAAGGGCACGTACCTGGGTTGCAGATTTGATCCTTGGCCCCAGTTGAGGCATGTGTGGGAGGCAACCAATTGATGTCTCTCTCTCTCTCTCTCTCTCTCTCTCTCTCTCTCTCTTTTTCCTCTCTCTCTCTCTCCCTCCCTCTGTCTCTCTCTTCCCCTCCCTTCCCACTCTCTCTAAAAATCAATGGAAAAAATATCCTCTGGTGAGGATTAACAACAACAACAAAAATTTAAACAATTATAGATTAAACTATAGTCTCCTGAAAATTCCTGTCCCCATACTGATATCCTCCCATTAATATTAAGAGCATACTCCATTATGAATTTGTCTGATGAAAGGGTTTCTCAAATTCTTTGTATTTTTCACACATATTGATATATTGGGAGAAGTATGAAATACAGGGTGGACAAAAGTAGGTTTATAGTTGTTCATATGGAAAATTATACAATAATTCATAAATGATAATGACAAGAATAAACTCAGTGTTTTGCATACTCACAAATGGAAACCTACTTTTGGTCCATACTGTATTGGTTTTGGGTTTTTCTGTGAGTGATCCATGTTAATATGTGTAAATCTACTTTATTTTCTATCATTTTATAATAATTATTTGTGTTTATAAAATTGTATTCATCTATTCCTCTGTGGATAAATATTTCAATTTTTTTTTCATGTTATAAGCAATACTGTATCAAACCACTTAATATTATCAAACTTTTAAATTTTTGCCAAACTGGTAGCAGAATGATAATTTGTTGTTATTTTTAATTTACATTTTCTGATTGTTATTGAGGAAAAGCCAATCTCATAGGGCAATTCTGATTTCATCTTTGACGATTACCTGTTTGTGTCTTTAGTTTAAACCATATTTTTATTGGCTTTGGAGCTTTTTTAATAGACATGCAAAAATTACTTGAGAGCATCAGATGCTTATCCTTGGTCTGTTTTGTATCTGAATATTTCACAGTTTATCTTTTACTTTTGTTCTTGCTTAAATTTCTTTCTTTCTTTTTTTTTTTTTTTTTTTTTTTCCTTTTTCTATGTAACTGGTTTTAAAGAAGTCTTCCCAACTCCAGGGTCTTGTTATTGTCCTTCATTATATTGGCACAAAATTAGTTTTATTTTCCCAAATATGGTCTTTAATTCAACTTGAATTTATTTCTGCCTATGAATAAGGCAATTGGATTCTCAATCTGTACCATTGATATAGATGTCTATTCTTGAAACAACACTACACTGTTTTAAGCACTGTGCCTTTGTTGTATGCCTTGATTTCTGGAATGCCAAATGGATACAAATAACTTTTTAATGTAATTTTTATAAGGCATAGAGAAAAGGGACTTCTAATTAATGAGCATAGCTATATGCTGAGCATGGTGCGGGGGTTGCTTTTCAGATTTTTATCTCATTTTATTCTCATATCAGCCATGTCAAAGAATTGGTATTGGTTGACTTTTGCAGATGAGAAGACAGAATCTCAGTGGAGATATCTAACTTTCTCAGGGCCACATAGGCTGTAAGCAATGGAGCAAAAATTCGAGTTCATGTTTGTCTGACTCTAAAATTCAATTCTTTCCTTAATGTCTCCCATATTCCCAGGTTCAGACCATCCTTAAGGAAAACAGTCATCTCTTCTGATTCCTTTCGTTTTTTAAAGCTGTGTTATTCTGTAGATACGATCCTTAATATAGCAGCAAGCTGAAAGATGAGGCTTTTATCAGCTATGTATACATTATGTCGAGGACAAGAAAAATAAGAAGCAGAGCCCTTGGTGAATTTGACCATCTATTTCTAATTTTAAGGAATAGTATGTCCCTGATTCCACCCCCATCTCTTAGCCTCAAGTTTCCTTATTCCAGTTAATTAGTTCCAAATGTTCTTCAGTTTTCGGCTGTCTTCTCCTCCTCTAGACAGAAACCTAATGCCAGCAATGGGCACCAAGCCTTCCCTTTGGCCTTTGCTCTTTATGGCCGGGTCGCTGCCTTCAGCAATTAGTAAATCATGGACAATTTCAGCTGTCACATACTCTTGGATTTGACTCTGACCCCTCTCTGGAATCTGAAGTCTCTTGAACTAATCTGCCATTTTCCCACATGGCTTCCTTCTGGTGTTGCAGTTGAGAGGAATGTGAAAAAGACTTTGGACTGGTGCTGCAGAATTCTGGTTACAGATTGCCCATTGGAGTTTTTGCAGTATTTCCAGGTTTTACCTGAGAAGCAGGTAATTAAAGTTATCATGGAATAGGAGAAGTCTAGACTTCCCCCCTTCTCTTTTAAAGAAGAATGAAGACCTGTCTTTGTTGATTTATGATCTTGAAAAGAGGAGAAGGACACAAGATAAAAGGGGAGATGAGGAATGCTATGATAAAGTGGGTAACACCTGAGGAATCTGTCCTGCCTGGAGACAAGAGAGATCTTACAGGCTGTTGAAGACAGGCAGGGTTGTTTTTGTGTGTGTGTGTGTGTGTGTGTGTGTGTGTGTGTGTGTGCGCGCGCGCGCTTTTCCAGCTCTTAAAATGTGAAACTCCATCTAGTCTGACTTTTCCATGCTGAGGACTTTGATGTCCCACGAGATTTGTCTGAGCTGGTAGCTGGGTCTTAAGGAGGGTATTTCTTGACATGGAGAAGCAGCTTTTTCTTCTAACTTAATGGCTCAGTTCCATTTCCTGTAGCATAATTGAGGAGGGCTGATGAGTAAGAACACGTTGGTGTATTTTTAGACAACAAATGAATGATTGAAATTATTGCATATGAAAAACCAAACACTTCCCAGGGGAGGAAGTTTATCATCTAGACTTGACCTAACTTTGGCCTGGCCAGTTCCTTTTTGCAACCTGACTTACACCTTGACTAGTCATGTTGCATTGAACCCTATGGAACACACATGGAAGGAAGGCACAGAGCCACAGAGATGGGAATGGGATGGGAGGAGGTGGAAAAGTGAGGAGAGCAGAGTTACAGGACAGACCACAAGCCCTGACTTGCTAGTCTGATTTTGGAGAACAGCCAACCATTAAATGCAGTGATCACACTGTCATATTGCTGAATTCAGGAGATTGTGATCACACAACTGAGTGGACTGTTTTCTTCCACTCAGAACACTTTGGAATCTAACCTTGAGAAAAGTCGAGAACACACCATATAATAGGGTGTCCCTGAAACACTGAATGTGCAGCTGCGAGGCAGATTGCAAGCAGGAGAGTCAGCTCCACTGCATTCTGCTGGCAGCTCTGCCCCTTCCTTGTTATGTTAGATGGGTCTTCCCCATTTTGGCCTGTGGGTTTCTGACATGTAGAGGGTGGGTTAAATTAGGTAAGTTCTAACATCCTTCTCAGATGAAAAGGACTATGGAGACCTTAGCAAATGCCTGTTAGCTGCAAAGTATCCTATTTCCTTGTGCCAGGGAATCATAGATGAGCGATTGTTGCTAAGCACGAAGTACTGCAAACAGGAAAGCCATCCAGGGCTCAGAGTAGATTAGTCCTTGCAGCCATTGATCCTTGTTCAAATTCAAGAAGAAAGTATGGGGCCAGCATCGAATTCTCTGTAGTCAGAGCTTCTCTTATGGTCTCCATTAGCCAGTTGAAGAAAATCCCTTCCTTACCTCAGACTTAACTGGTTTCTGGGCCCTGGTGGCCCCCAGTGCCATTGTTGTCTTGGTCAGCATGAGCTCTGGTGCAGTTTTCTGTGTGTGCTTGAAGCTAACTAGGCAGCTCTAGTTACCAGGAGCAACTTTTGTAGGAAACACTCTCCAAATAGGTTCAGAGAGTAGCATTGGAATTCTGAGAAACATAGCTTCTTGAGGTGTGCTTGGGAATTACTTCGCATTTTAAAGGAGGAGGTGAAAAAAACAACAACAATCTTTGTGAAAGTGAAAATTAATTGCTTATAGTTCTGGAATTCTCAATTCGGCGATGGCCAAGTAGGCTCATCTTACTAACTCTTCTGCAGAGGACAACTCTGGACTCCAAAGTAAAAATATAAAAAATTGCTATCTAAAGGCTTGAGAGTGAACAAACACAGGCACATTTTAAAGGAAAATCCATATTTGGAAAAAAGGGAATAGCACTTGTGATTGTCTCCATTTTGTGTGTGTGCATCTGTTGTGTGTATGGCTTTTAGCCAGAAGGCAGGCCCTCATCTGTGCCATTTAGGTTGGCTAAATGCAGATATAAAAGCTGGAATTGTTCTTTCTTGAAGAACCAGTAAACAGAGTTCAGGGCAACCATAGGTTCTAGAAAGTTAGGGATAGGGGGAATATTTCCCAGAGAGGGAAGTGCTAAATTCTGTGTATGACTATCCAGATAGCTGGTTGACCCTTAAAACATGCATATGCAAAACAGATTAGATTTGAGTTAACTACCCAAGAGACAGAGTTTACAGCTTGAGGCCAAGTTAATGGCCTGTTTGAAGAAGTCAACACTCTCTGTAATGTGACCTTCACAGTGTCAAAGACATCCAAAATTACTCTGTATTCAAAGAAAGAGTAAAGGAAATACAAATGACAATAAAAGTATAAAAACAAGTTCATTACCACTGACAAAGGCAAGTGAACAATTAATTTTAACTTATAAAATTAGCAAAGGTTTTAAAAATCACTTATGCTAGCAAAATCATCATATTGACCCTCATCTGATGCTGTTTGGAGTGTAAATAGGTATAAACTTCTTGAAAACCAATTATGTTAGATATATTACAATGTCTAAAATAGTTTATACCCTTTGACCCAGCAATTCCACATGTAAAAATGCATTCCAAAGGATTATCAGCTGTGCAAAGCGTTTTATATAAGAATACTCCTAAAAATATTTATAATAGAATTAAAAGAAGATAATCTGACAATAAGGGAATAGTTAAAATAGTTAAATATAATGGAATAATTTACAGACATTAAATTATGTTTTGAATAAATGTTATATACATAAAAAGAACATATAAATGCATAAAGTAGCAGTTATTATTCATTTGTGAGTTTTGTTTTGTTTTTTTAATATATTTTTATTGATTTCAAAGAGGAAGGGAGAGAGAGATAGAAACATCAGTGATGAGAGAGTATCATTTATAGGCTGCCTCCTGCAGGCCCCCCCTACTGGGGGATCAAACCTGCAACCCGAGCATGTGCCCTTGACCAGAATCGAACCTGGGGCCTTCCAGTCTGCAGTCCAATGCTTTATCCACTGAGCCAAACCAGCTAGGGCCATTTGTGAGTTTTTAATGCTTTATCCACTGAGCCAAACCAGCTAAGGCCATTTGTGAGTTTTTAAATAGCTCCTAGTTCTGTGATTTTATCATCCTTCTTACTTCTCATTTATTTGTGCTTTAACTCCTTGGGCCTTGGTTAAATTTCTCAGAGACATTTATTGGGGTTTTGCTTTTCAGTGGTATAAATGTACATTTTTAATGTCTCTAATTCTTTGATCAATGGTGTTTTTGGTAGAGAGGACACCTGGGTTTAATTTTCTATCTTAAAAGTAGAAGCTAACAAGTAGCTGTTTGAAGAGATTACAGAGAAAACAAAATGGAATAGGGAACTATAAAAGGGGGTATCTGAAAGAGTTGTTCAGAAATAACTAATTTGGGGGTAAAATGTAGACTCATTGCATCTGTGCAGAGAGGATAGGATTTACCAGGTCCCATGTCTGACTTGGTAGGTGATAATTACATAAGATAATAGACAAGACACTCATAGTATGCAGGGATTGGTTAACAAATTATTCCAAGTTCCTCATGATGTAGATGCAAAAACGAAGCCACAAAGTGAAATGACATACTCAAGAGTACAAAGCCTGCTAATAGGATGATTGAGGACTGCTTAATCCAATCAAATTTTTTTGCTCTATACAACATTTTTTTTTGGTTTTAAAAGAAAATATACAGATGTAGGTTAATAGGAAGAAATTTAAGGAGGCACCTCTGTAACTTCTTTATAAATATTGTTTTGATGCAATGCTCAACTCTGTCTTCATTTCTTACATGAAGAATCTGAGACACAAGGAGATTAAAGAAGAGCAAGTTATGATCTAAATCAAGTCTGAAACCTCTTTGAAATTGATTGCCTCACCTGTCAGTAGCTCAATAAGCAACATTACCTCTTTCAAAAATCAATGAACAGAAATGCCATGAGGAAACAAATTGGTAGAATTCTTCATTCTTGTATTCATGGAAAATACTTTTAATTGTTGCTACTCCTTTGCTTATTAAAGTAGGATAAAAAGAATGATAAAGCTCAGTGCTTGCAAGGGTCCAGGAACATTGAGGGACATACATTATTATAAAATAATAATCTTTTGAAAGTCAAATTAGCAAACTAAGGAAAAATGCTATACATATGAAGGTATATTTTACAGCAGTGTGTAATAACAAAAAGATTTCAAGCAACAGAATTAGTCAGGGGAAATCTAAGTAAATTGTGGTACACGTGAGAGTATTATGTTGCTAATGAAAATATCATTATTATTAGGAACACAAGCATGAAACACAAGCATTATACTTTGTGTCCTCACTTCCTTATACTTGGCTCAGTCAGCTCCATACACACTGAAATCCAGGTGAAGGCCAGTAGAACTCTCTCATCTGGAGATTCAGGAAGTAATTGCTTCCAGGCTTATGCAAGCTGTTGACAGAATTCACTTTTTGCAGTTGTAGGACTGAGGGTCCCAACTTCTTTCTGGCTGTTGACCGCAGTTCACTGTCAATTCCTGGAAGTTTTTCCCAGGGCCTTCCATGTGGCTCCATCCATCTCAGCAATGGAGGACTTCCCTTTTGTTGTGTTCCTCTCACACTTTTAGTTTGTCTTTCTCTTTTGCTACCAACTAGAGAAAACTTTCTCTTTTATGGGGGTATTTGACTAGTTTAGGCCCAAATGCATAATGACCGTATCTTAAAGTTAATGTCTGCAAAATCCTCTTTCCATGTAACTCAACATGATCATGGAAATCCAACCAAGGGGAAAATGGGGTCATGGGGTTGTTTTAGAATTCTGCCTACCACACCACAGATAGCCATAGGACTCCCTATCTTATTCCCTTCAGGCCCTTACTTTTTTTTTTTTTTTTTTTTTTTTTTTTACTTTCCACTCTCCTTATCAAGAGGTAGAGTTGTTTCCCCCCACCCTACAATGTAAGCTTGTCTTGTTTTTTGCATAGACCAGTGTAGTGTGGTAGAAGATATGGTGGAGTCTTTTGAGGCTCGACTGCAAGAGATCTTGTAGCTTCTATTTTCAAGCTTTTGGAATGCTTTCTTTCAGAATGCTGCCTTGAAACTGCCATCCTCTGAGGAAGCCCAATGAGACACGTGGAGGAGAACTAGGCGCTCTGATTGAAAGCCCCAGGTGAGTTTGGCTCCCAGCCAGTGTACCGGCTCAGTGCTGTCACATGAGTAAAACCAGGTAAGACCAGCAGAAAAACCACCTAGCGGATGCAGAGCATCTTGAGAAATTCCTTAAGCCACGAATTTTGGGGTGACTTATTATTACAAAATAGAAAACAAAGACAATATCTGCATTTGGGAGGATGGAAGAAGAGATGGGGTGACATAAGAGAACTAAATTCTCAACCAAAATGCCAGGAAATTAATAAATTATGTATTCAAAAGATAAATCAAGAGAAGAGCACTATGAGTATATTATTAGTGATGTGGAGACAGATACCAGAGAAATAACTGAAGTGTTTCAACTTGTTGCCTGGGGCCAGACTGTGGGGTGGGCCAGGGGAATGCAGTTTTTCATTATAAACCTTTTAGTAGTATTTGATTTTTAAAATGTGAACATGAATTCTTTTGATAAAATAAAATTTATGTATTTTTAAAATTGTCCC